>NC_140585.1:879401996-881801996 GCF_964204655.1 Triturus cristatus
AAGCTATTCATTTGGCATTGAAAGCCTTCCTTCCATCTTTGTTCAGGTGTTCATGTAAACTACTACAATGTGGTACTCCAACAAACAGGATGGGGTAGGTTCCTGGATATTATGTCAGGAGGCTCTGTGCCACTGGACATGGCTGGAACGTCGGGCCATTTTCCTGGTCAACTCCTGGCAAGATCTCTGAACACCAGGGTGTACAAACCCAGCCATTGATGCCTTGAGGATCACAAATGGTGTCTACATCCAGACGTGGTGCAAGTCCTTTTCAGAGACTGGGAGAACCTTGGCTCGGTCTGTTCGCCACTGCCAAGAATGCGCAATGTCAGCACGTCTGGAACTCAGGCCACCTTTCGACCATTCAGCCGACACTACTCCTGGCCCAAGTTCTCAAGATGATCCGGACTGGCCACGGAGATCATGGTATCCAGAATTCCTGAGCATGAGAATCTGTCCCCCGGTCAGACTGCCACTTCAGGAGGATTTCCTTTCTCAGCAACAGGACAGGGTCCTACACCCGAATCTGTGAATGTTCCACCTTTATGCATTGAGATTCAGCGTCAACAGTTGAGGGACTTCGATCTCCCTCCCAAAGTCTGTGATGTTATCGTGCCAGTAAAAACGGTCGACGCCTGCCATTGGGATAAGTTTGTGGCCTGGTGTTCCTCATGCCATGTGAACCCCCTTTCTGCATCTCTTGTGGAGGTTTGTTGTTTGTTCTGTCTTTAGCCCAGCCAGACCTTGCACTGTTAAAGTTTATTTGTCAATCATTTTGGCTTTCTTGCAGCTGCCAGATCAACCCTCCATGTTTAAGTCACCCATCGTGATTTGGTTTCTGAAAGGTTTGCCACATTTGTTCCTGCCTACCTTTTGTGATGCCACAATGGGACCTTAATTTTTTTCTTTATTTTTGTCATGTGTTCTCACTTTGAGCTCCTACATACTCCCAGGCCAGGAGGGTCAGTGAGCTTCAGGCTCTATCAGTCCAACCTCTATACACCACCTTTTTTGCTAACAAACTGGTCCTTTGGATGCATGCTTCTTTCCTTCTTAAGGTAGTCACAATGGCCAGGGCATTGCTCTGCGTGCGTTCTGTGCTCCACCTCATACATCCAAGGAGGAGGAGCGACTCCATTGTTAGGACTCTAAAAGGCCTCTGTCCTTCTATATTGATCGCTCCAAAGATCATCAGGTGGTAGGATCAGCTCTTCATTGGGTTTGCTGGAACGAAGAAGGTCAAGGCTGTGCGGAAATGTACTAACACCAGTTAGACAGTAGTGTGTGTAAATATCTGCTATCCAATGGCGAAGAGGCAACTCTGTGAGGGCTTGCAGGTTCATTCCATCAGGGCCAAAGCTGCCACTACTGCGTTAGCGCAAGGGGACCTGTCCTGGACATCTGCCAAGCTGCCAACTGGACGTCCCTCCATACGTCACAAAGCACTACTGCTTGGACAGTCAGGTCCGTTATGATGGACATTTTACCCCTTTGGGTCCTCCAGGACTTTTTGGTCTAAGCCAGTTTGCAGACCCCACCTCAGGGAGGGTATCTATTCTAAGGTCAGAAACCTCTTATCAGAAGAAGTAGTTACTTACCTTTGGTACTGCTTTTTCTAGTAGGGACTCTATCTAACTGCAGAATCCTTTATCAGCCAATCCATCCTAATAAGTCTGCGAACTGGGCTCTTTACCCAAACAGATCATTTTAGACACTTCACACTGGTCAAAAAGGTACATTGTTTTTCACATGGGTCCTTGTTTTTGGTGCGTAACTCATCACAAAAGAAACTGATGTCAGCGCACCGTGCTGGCATCTATACAGGCACTGAGATGTCACTTCCGACACAGATGCGGAGCTAAATGACACCCCATACTGGCATGTAGAGGTACTGCTCAATATTTTACGAATATAGTGTGATGCCTTGGGAATATTCTAAAGTGAGAAATCTTCTGGATGATAGAATCCATACCAGAAAAAGCATTACTAGAGGTAAGTAACTTGTTCTTTAAGAAGGCATTGCGAGAAAGTAAAGTTTCCAGGTATAGGAGAGTAAGTTTCTTGGGGGACATGATCGTATCTGTTGGAAGATACAATTTGGTCTATTGGGAGGACTGTGAGAGTCTGTTGGGGACTGTGTGAGTGGTAGGTATGTTGCAGGCTGTGTGAGGATCTGCTGCAGTGTAAGAGAAGGTCTGTTGCAAGCACTGTTGGTATCTTTTAGGAGCAATACGAGGGGTTGCTAGGGCTATATGATGTTTTGTTAGCTGATGCCAGGAGATCTTCTAGGGCCCAGGCGTGAAGGTCCTTTAGGATTTTGTGAAGTTCTGTTGGGAGCAATGTTGGAACTGGTTGGGGCTATGGTAAGTTTGTCATCTATACCTCCATGATAACCCAGACATGGTCTGGGTTTATGGCAGACTACATCCAATACAGCTGAACTTTGTCCAGAAATTCTTTCAGGGATGTTTGCTACGAAATTTCGTATTTTTAGTGTAAAATTTTATGAAATTGCATGAACTTATGCTTTCAGAGCGAAATGTTCTTTGTTGATATCTTTTTGGACTTTTTGTTTTAAAGCCAACAGACAACACGCCCTAAAAAAACGTATGTTACGGTCCCTAAGGGCGATCGGTTTATGCATAAATGCCTGTGGCCAAATCATTTTCTATGTGAACCAGTATTCTGCTTGTATCACTAAACACTCTTTTACATGAGATATGCTCTTGCTAAAAAAATGTTGTGCAAAGTTATGTAATGCAAAATATTCAGAAATTGTGTGAATTTCGCTGGCTTTTCGGCGTGGTCTAAAATTGAAATCAGCATTGGTAAATCATGGGATTAGCTTTCTGTATTCAAGAAGCAACCAATGTCGTCACCGGAGTCAGTGTGGCAAAAAGTAGCTAGAGCAGAAGAGTGCCGACCAGTGGGCCCTGGCATCAGATCACTTAGTTACTTTGGACTGGAGAGGGAATGGCCAAGAGGCAGGCACCCTGGGGAGTGTTGAGGGGTGAACAACCCCATGACATGAAGCACCATATCTTCTGACATCAAGCACCATTGTCCATTTTATTAAAGTGTGGGTTTCAAGGTGAATGGACTGATAAGGTGACTTCGCCTTGAACACCAGACAATCGGTTACTTGCAAAATGGTATCCCTGGCAGGCCGCTAGCGGTGCTTTGAAGTATGAATTCCTCCTGCGTCCTACTGGTCGCAATACTTTTGGAGCATATTTAGGCAATCATTAGTAAGCCAGCCAAATTCTAAATAAACTTTGCCTTTAGCATTTTTTAACATAAGGTTTCAGTCTGTCGTACCAGACTATATCAAGTCCCGTCACCCAGCCCCATTTTAGATTTATTTTTTATTTTTTATTCATATATTATTTGTTTTAGTTTAGTATTGTCTAGCTATTGATTCGTTTTTGTCTCTGTATGTCATCATTTATCTTCTATTAAATTTGGTTTGTTTCTACCTTGAGCTGATCATGTCCGCTCCTCCCGTGAGATGGGAGATACCAGGAGGACAGGCCAGAAGTTGGTGACTTCAACTGAGTCTCTGTTCACCTTATAGATGAGGCTAATCCAAGCTTTCCCTGGGGGTATCGGTGTCCCGGGTTTCCAAGTCCCTCGCAGCTCTTGTCTCCTTTACCTCACACTTGTCATTTGCTTCGGGCACCCTGGGCTCGGCACTGCCGGGTACATTCAAATAACAGAGCTGTCACGAAGAGCTCACTTCCTTAGGAAGCAGTCTGATAATAACTGAGAAGGGAAAGCTCTCAGAGAAAGCACCTCCGCCTGTCTGATTCTCGCTAATCAGGTTTACAAATGCAGAGAAAGACTTAATGACATTAGCAACGCTGACCTTAGACAAATAACATCATCTCCCAGCCACGGCTGTCATGGCAGGGCTAGCTCTGAATGGATTGTGTGCACTGTGTGCAGTAGGGAGACCCCTGTGCCGGTACGCCGTAGTCAGTGCTGTGCTGTTTGCAGCGAGTACAGAGGTCACAGGCTTTCCCCTCGGAGCTGAGTGCACCACTTAGAGCAGTGGTTCTTGAGCTTTTGACATTTGTGGATCCCCACTGAATAAATTTGAAAGCAAGTTCTACAATTTGAACCTAAAAAAATACACAGCTATAGAAACAAGTATACATCAAACTAATGCACTAAATATGAATTATTCTCTTAAATTTGCAAACAAAAAAATATACAAAAATTGAAATTTTAATGAGAAGCTTGGAGCTTTTAAAAAATTCGATTGATTTCTAACGGAAAAAGCAATATGCAAGACTTCCATCATGTCTACTATATCAGCTTGTGTTTTTGCTCCTAATGCATGCGCTCTTTTGGCAACGCATAATCGAGCTTCACTTGAGGCCACCAATAGTCCATACTACTGTTTGCTGTACTTGCACTGCTCCTTCAAATCACGCTAATGATACCAACTTAATTTTTAGCCTCCATTTTCATATTCCTTCACATTTACAAAGCTTTTTTAAAACTTTCAGTTCTGATTTTAGGTCTCGCCTAGGCTGCCCTTGCGCTGTCTCTTCGAGACATGGTGTGTTCAGGTTATGGGCATTACGCTCCACCCACTTTCCACCCATCTTTTTAATTGGCTCCTGTTCCTGTCCTTTGTAAAAGAAAAAGTAGCTTTTTATTGGTTATTAGGTTTAGTAGTCCCCCCAGTACTGCCTTTTCTCTTGTAACCTCCCATGAGGACTGCCCCTGTTACATGTGTTGGTACTCGGTATGTTTTATTTACAGTCTGTGAGCACTATTTTATTCATGACTTTCTCCTGCTATAGGCACAATAAACTCTCCCGCTATCACGCTGCACATGACCTAATTGTAAGCAGGAAGGCACGCCTTCATCTTTAACAATGGCGGCCGCACCTTTCTTTACTTCGGTGCGGCTCTATTTTTTCAATATTATATGCTTTTCCAAAGCACTGCTTACGAAAAACGTGCAATATTTAATAAATAGCGTTTGATGAGCCACGCCTTTCATTTCTTCAGTGCAGCTTGCCAAACTCAATTTTTTCAATATTATTTGCTTTTAGTAATCAGCGGCGAACAGGCAGCGTGCTGCGCTACTTATCAAAAATGTACAGAATTCGAAAAATACAGATTAGCGAGCCGTGCCTTTCTTTTCTTGGGTGCAGCTCACTAAACTCTATTTTTTCATTCAACTCTAACAATGGCGGATGCACCTTTCTTTTCTTCAGCGCAGCCACCCAACTTCCTTCTCACCCTTTTTCGCCCCATTCACATTTGCAATGTACAAGGTCTCCCAATACTGAAATTATGACCTATTGGCGTTGCAAATAATAATGCAACACTAATAGCTCAAACTTTCAGTAATGCGAGACGTATTGCATTGCAAATGCTTGTTTATTCTTCGTATGAGAAAGATGTGCATCTGCTGTCTGAGTTTCAGTTTCGGTTTCTGTCATATGTACTCTCGCCTAAACTATGCATGAAGAAAACCTTCATGTAAATCTGGAGAAGTTAGCATTAGATGCTCACAGCTAATAGAGCGAAAATGCTGCTGCTTTGCAAAGCAATATCACACTTTGCTTACTTTGCTGAATACACTTGGGCAGGCTTCATGTAGGCATCTTCTCAACCCCTCTACACACGTCCCTCACTTCTGTTCCTGATTGTGAGCCTGGACAGCTACTCAATAGTCTTCTTGACTTCGTTGACCTATCCCACCAAGCAGAGAGATTTATCAATGTATCAATTGACCTCATGTTGTTTTTTAGTTGTGGGAAGATCTAGGTTAGACGTATCATCACTTCTAAATGTGACATGTGGTGCCAGGCTGACACGTGATAAAGGACAACAACTCTCAACTGGTATAATTATACAGGACAATTATATTTTTATGTACATGACATTAGCAGGGTGAAGAAAGGGAGACTCAGGCAAAGATTCTTTTGAAAAAATGCACTAGGCATCAATCATTTATAATCATAAAGATAAACTAAAGCAAATTACAGTTGTAACAGCATTGTAGGCAAGAAATGCAAGAGAAACAACCCAAATTGTACTTGGTGCTGAATGTGTAAGTGACACACAAAGTGACGATGCAAGTGACAATGTGGAATCAGCGGAAGACGACGCAACAAAATAATAATGAAATAATATATACAGTGAGTATTTGTGGTTCAGGTAACGAATGAGCAAAATTTTTCAATGAATACAATTGTTTAGGAAGAACCACAGAGAAAAAGGTGCGCTATTATTTGCGCTGAACGGTCGGCGGCGTTTCGATCCTCTGATTCAGGACCATCTTCAGGACCGGGTTGTTGAGTTAAAAGCGGTGCTGTAGAGATCCGTGGATGCCAAAAATTTGGCGGGTCGGGCTCATAGGAACCAAGTCCTGGGAGTAAATTAGGAGCATCGGGGGATCCAATTGTAGGCGCGATCTCAGTGATGAAGGTATTCTCCGTGGAGAAACAGCCGAGTCAAGGCTGGAGCATCGGCGGAATATGAGGTGGCAAATCCGTCGCGGAGTACGGAGTGCTTACCGGTAGTAAATTACGTAGCGGAGGAAGACTTAATCCTGGTGGCAGCTCGGGCGTCGGGGAGACTGATCTCGTACCTACCCACATCTCAACGTGGTCTATGGGTTATACTCCTGTTGATACATATAAGGCTGATATGTGGGCATGTGTTCAGACTGCTGGGGACAGTAAGTGAAAGGCCAATGAAAAGTGAGCTGGAGCCTGTCGTTATACGAGCTGGATGTCTCAGATGGCTCTCTACATGGATGCAAGTTGCAGAAGTGGGTTCCTGTGTACAATACTTATATTGAAGTTCTTGGTTTTGCTCCAGCCTGCTGCTGACTAGTTGCACTTTTGATATAAAGGGGTTGAGGATACACCTTTAAACCTAATAGTTGGGGAGAGGAAGGAGCAGCCAGAGACTCCGCTTAGACTAAAAGCAACATTAATCAATGTTCGCATCCTCCCTAAACATGGACTGGACATCTATAACCTGATTGATGAGGAGCTGACCTGGCTAAATGAATATTCTTGCCCAGACTTGCAATCAGTGGCGACCTCCACAAACAAAAAGTGGTGGGATGGAGAGGGAGCGAGGCGGAGCGCAGGAGGGGGGGCACAGGGGCGGGAGTTTAGTAATAATAATTTTTAAAAAACTTACCTGAAGCTGCCAGCCGCCTCCCGGATCGCAGTGTTCTTCTTCCTTGTCCCAGCAGGCACTAGGGCAGCATCACATACTCTGTGCAATCCTCGCACTGCTCTCATACTACGAGAGCAGCGCGGGGATTAACCTGAGCGTGCTGGTTTGATGCTCCGCTCAGGACAGGGAGTCTGTGCTGTTTCTCCAACCCAGCTGTTCAATACAGCCTGGTTGGAAAAACCTAAGTGTACATGTGTGTTTGGCACTTAGAAGTGCACAAAGCAGTCCTCCTTCCCCCTCTGATGGCCAAGGCACCACCTCTCCCTGCACACGCTGGCTCAGAGCCGGTAAATTAAAAATAAAATGATAATAGTATATCGTCTTATTTATCAGGGGCTGGCTCTGAGCCAGTGGGGCGACGCACCTCCACCATTGTGGAGGAGCCGCCCCTGCTTGCAATTGACCTCCTCTCTAAACTATGCGTAGCTGCACGTAGATAGAGAGGGCAGGCGGGGTGGTGGGGTAGCCATCGCATTTAGAAAGACACTGAAATGCTCCATTTGCGTAGAAGCCCTAGGTTTTTGCATTTCACCCTCCACCCACTGCTTTTTTTTGCAGGGTTCTTGCTTTACTCCCCCACCCCCTCTCAGGTATGCGGGAGACTTTACTAATTCCATCATGCAGGTGCTTGCACATAAATTCATTAACTATGCAAGCTTTACGATCCTGGCTGATTTTAACATTCAGATGGACAACCCTTCTGATAGCTTAGCACTGAAGCTGTCTGATAGGCTCCCTACATTGATTTATCTATGAGCCCAATGGGACCGACACACAGATCAGGTCACATAATCGATGCACTATTCTCCAATACCTCAATAGATCTTGAAAGCCCAGGGAGGTCCCAGGGTCAGACCATTTCTTACTACCTTTCTGCTGGCCCTCTCCTAAGAGTAAGACAAGAGTGGGTCTATCCCCTTGGACCCATGTTTGGAAGAAGGTTAATATAAGCTCATTGAAGGAGATATTAGCATCTACCAAACCTGTGCTAACCAGCGATGTTGTGTCAGACAAGGTGACGGTGAATAATTGGCTTATAGAGTCTGCCAACATGATTGCCCCTGAAGGTAGCTGAAGGACAATGAGACACCAACCCTCTGCCCGCTGGTTTACTAACGCACTAGCGGCAGAAAGGAAGTACGGTAAGAAATTAGAATGTCAATGGAGAAAATACTATTCTGAAAAAGACAAAACCCAGTATAAAGCTGCCTTGAGCACTTACCATAATAATCAGAAACTTGCCTTTTCTATTCCAACAAAATTAGTGAAACGAACAATAATGCTAAAATCTTTTGTTTTATTTTGTCTTACTTTTTGGATCCAAAAGTAACTGCACCCCTCTTGAGATGAAGCATCCTTTTGCACAAGATTGAGTTCTTCGAGGACAAAATTTAAAAAATACAGGACAATCTTTTAAAGACAAGCCTACTGGTGATGCTCCAAATCAAATAATTGTACCACGCTCAGGGTAAGCTGTCGCAGGTGAATCCTCTATGTGCAGAGCAATTGAAGTTTTTTTGACAAATGCAAATCTGGCTCTTCCATGGATCCTTTCCCTTCTCATGTTATGAGGCCAACAGAGGAAAGCTTAAGCCCAATATATCAGAATATCTTCTCTACTTCATTGCGATCAGGGGTAGTCCCTTCTTCCTGGAAAAGGGTGAATGTCATCCCTCTACTTATAAAACTGAGTACAGACTCAGAAATCCTCTCTAACGTCAGACCCATCTCTTTGCTCCCCCTTGGGTCTCTAAGATTATTGAGAAGCTCGTAAGCACATGACTATCATTATACCTGAAGTCCTTCAATCTCCTACACCCCTCACGATCAGGCTTCAGGGCTCACCATAGCACGGAGACAGCGCTGATGGAAATAACAGACTCCATCAAATTTACGCTGGCCACAACACTACCCTAATTTTATTAGACCTCTTTGCAGCGCTTGACTCAATCTCAGATTAGATCCTGTTACAACAACTTGCTGCTATTAGAGTGGTAGGGACTGCTGTAGCCTGGCTGGGTTCATTTTTGGACCAGAGAAAACAGGCTAATTTGAATCATTTGGTATACAAGTGGCGAGGAGTTGCACTTTACCTACCCCACCCACGAAGGTGGCTAAGAACCTAGAGGTGCACGTTGATACACATCTATCCTTCAAATTTCAGATCTCAGCAGTGGTTAAAACCTCCTGCTGGATACACAGGATATTAAGAACATTTCCTAACCTCTTGCCCTGGGAAGCCCAGAAAACAGTAGTCCAAGCATTGATCCTCTCCAGACTGAACTATGTTAACATTCTTTACCTAGGGGTCACAAACTATCTAGTACAGCACACGCAAATGGTATAGAACACAGCATTCGCCTTTTGTTTAAACTGCTCAAACATGCCTCAATCCCCCACTACCATAACCACTTGGCTACCAGTGAAAAAAAATGATAATTTTTAAAGCGCTGACTGCGGCGCATTCAGTCTTTTAAATGGCTGGCCCTAAATACCTGTCTAATAGGATTTTTTAATACTGTCCAAGAAGACCTTTGCAGTCACAGTCTGCCTGGTTGCTGGCTATTCCTTACACCTAATGGAAGAAGTGGGGCGGTTTTGCCTGCTCTGTTTTGTCTGCCAAGTACTGGAACAAGCTCCCTCTTCCACTCAGATGTATACCAGAGAAAAACATATTTCGAAAGCAACTGAAACACAGTTGTTCAAACTGTAGGGTGGTTGATGTTCTCCTGTTTTTGGTCCATCTGCCTTAGCGCCGGGACAAACTCTTAGTAGCTGCACACTTTAGAAATCCACTCATTCATTCATATCAAGAACAATGTTGTGTGTTGGCCCGGAGGGAAATTTGTAGACTGTGGGTTTCTCCTGATCCTCCGACAGACTTGACCTGGATTAGAGCTATGAGAGCTATAGGTAAACTGGATATGGCAGGTCATTACAAAAAGAAACACCGATTTTGGACTTTATTCTTGAAGCACTTTGGGTGACGGGTAGGGATATTAGATGCTTAAAAATTTTGGCTTACGGTAATGACGAAAAGAAATGGTCCTATGATTAAGTTGCTTCGAATCTCTTGGAGGAAACTTGCTTTGTAAGGTTTTATCACGGCATGGCACCCCCCCTCCGCCTTCTAGTAAGCAAGAATCTTTCATATATGAGACGAATAACACCCCAGGGCGCTACAAAGAGAGAAAGGGTGGGAAGTGGCATATGAGGACTACAAAAAAAAAAAGAACAATGTTAGCAGTCTCCTTTGGATGCTACATTAACCTACATCCACCGTATGAAAATAAAATCCTCACAACTTGCGAGGAGTCAAAAATGGGTCACACTGCATGAGTTATATGGGTAGGCCATGGTTCTGTAGGTTTTTCTGCAACATGTAGTGTTGTGCACGTGCAGCACTGTAAGAAATGGTTTGACCCACCTCACCTGTTCTTGTTAATGTTTTTGATTTCACCTCTAGTGATGCAGAGTTTTCAAAACAATTGATTTGTCTGTACCTCAGCACTCTGGTATTGTACAAAACAGAAACACTTGTGAATGAGTGCTTCTGCCTGTGCTCTGAGGTGCGTCAGAGTAATTGGCATCTCTGCTCCGTCGCACTGAGCCCAAGGCACACAAGATCATGTGCCCAGTCTGTAGCCTGATGGCCCTCCCGACTGAGCCATCGCTGCTAAAGGTGTTCTGAGCATCCATCTTCACTGATATCTCTTGTGTTGCAACTCAGCAATTGTCAATGAAAAGAGGGTGTCCTTCAGATGGTCTATGTATTAAGTATGTGTGCTGTAGATCTATCAGTAAAAGCAACAAGAAGGTGCGGATCCCAGCATCTGCTCAGCAATAAACCCAGTTGTCTTTCTATTTCAAAAAAATCACTAGAAAATAAAAGATAGAAAAGATGAAGTGGAACTAAAACGAGAAAATAGCCCTACCATTAGCCCAACCACATAGAGGCACGAGGAATACCTGCACAGACCATAGACCATAGACCAAACACGATGTGAAATTAATTCCAGCCCAACATTAAAGAGTTGCATGAAATTAACTTGCATATCACCTAATTTTCACATGCCCCTATGACATCCATTTTGGCAATCACACTATTAGAAATATCTGAAAAGCCCTCATACCAGGCTCATAAGACAAAGCTCTATTATGAGCTCTGTGAGATGTATTTTGCTGTTACAGATGTTGCAGGGGATAAGGCGACCCAACCTGGTACACCCCACTTACAATGGAATTTCCAAGTTATACCATAAGCTTAACAAAGAAGGACCCCTGCAAACTCTAGTCCACTCTGTGACTGCCCTCAGAGAACATTCAGCACCACTGACCTGCCCTGACTATGAGTGCTTCCTACTCGCGAAGCAAGCCCCGGACGAATCCATGGATGCATTCAAGGCCTGGCTGAAAGAACTCAACAGCACGTGTACCTTGCTCAATGAAATTGAGATCTGTGCACAGTTCATCCAAGTGTGCAGCTCAGGGAAACTTATAAGACACATCTTCAGGGTACTAGGCAAGCTATATCCTGACACTAGGTTAATCACTAGAACTCTCTAGCTTCAGGATCTCGCCAACCAAGCCACCCCTCAATAAACTTATCAAGTTGGAACTGCAGAACCAAGTAACCAAAGCATATTTTGAGAGCCTGAGACGATGCAGCAGGATATTCTGAGAGGCAGGCGAGTCCCCGTTTCAAGGGAAGAAATGCATGGCCTCTGTCAAACTCAGTCACTTTACCAAGGTCTGCCATTTGTTATTCACCACCAAAGCAGCCCAATAAAAAAAAAAAGTCAACACTGTCACACCTTCATACCTGAACCTCCGTCTGAAGATATGGATGATAACGAAGGGATTGAAGGGGTCGTGCAAGTGATATACACTTACTGTAGACCAAGGGGAAGTTACTGCTGCCCCCAATAGAAGTGTCAACAAGTGGGAGACCGTTGGTAACTACCCTCATCAACACCGGTGCATCCATTGATGTCATGGCTAAGTATCAGATATATATAATAAACCTTATTTCGGCAATTGCCATAAAAGCAAACCCAGAAACTGTAAAATCATACATAAAAACACTAGTTAAGTATCAGTTCGACTCTCTGAAGCCCTCACCAAAACCTAAACCCACCAGAGTCGAGATACACTCCTACGACAACAAACAGTGATAATTGTGTGGTGTTTTCACCACTGAGTTAACCCATGACAACAAATCCATCACAATGACGGTGTATGTCATCTAAGATGGGACAGGAACTCTCTTGAGCTGCTAAAGAGCTGAACAACTGTGCTTGATACAGTTTACATACAGCGTTCACACCAATAATCTAGGCAACATACTCAGTGAGTTTGGCAATCTATTCAAAGGCTCTGGATGCCTTAAAGGAAAGACTGCAACATTAAATATAGGCAGACCTGTTCAGCCTTTTAAACTATGCCCCAGAAGGGAATTCTCTTAAGTCCAAAAGTAAAGGTGACTGTTGAAATTGAAATAAGAGGACCTCACAGAATGAGCCAACACCATGGGTTTCACCCATCATTGTTGTCAGAAATCCCCAACAACCAGGTGTGTGGATATGTGGCTGCAGAACACTGTGATTAAAAGAGAGGCACCCGACATCAGCAGTTGATTATCTTGTAGTGGAAGTAAAAGGGGCATGCTGGTTTTCAAAGGTAGACCACAAACCCAGCTACCACCAGCTACTGCTAGACCCAAACTCCTGGTACATCATCACCTTCTATATCCCATATAGGTTTACAGCGATACGAATGACTGAGGCCCAGATTTACGAACATTGAGTGTGGCATTTTAACCAAAAAGTAACACAAGACAGTATATAGTACTGCTTTGCATTACTTTACGTTGGGGAGGAGTTATTTGTGTGGAGCATGGGTGTTCCTAAGCATCCGCCCATGTATTTCTACACAAATCCATATTTCCTTTTTTTTGTGTTCAAAATATGAAACACAATACAAAAAATAATACCGAACCATAGCACATACTACAATATATAAGAGAAAGTAGAATAGCAATACCAATATTGTATAACAGTACAAACATGATATAAAAATTAAAATAAACATAAAAGGGCTACATTAAGCAAAGATTCATTATTACAAATGGAAATACATTTCCTAAATTGCAGAACATGTACTAATGTAGGAATATAAACTAGACCACATATTAGACTTAGAAGAGGAGGAGTCCTTATGAGGGTGTGGATAAAAACATTGCCCAAGTCTAAGAAAAATAATCCATTCCCACCATGCATTAACCGAAAGTGAAGTAGCGTCTTTCCAATTACAAGTAACAGATTTGAGTGCAGTAAAAATAAGGAAATCCAATAATTTACAATCCTTAGGGGATAAAATGGATTTAAAGAGTGAGGATTTGAAAATTAGAACCTGAAATGATAAAGCTGTTTGGACCTTAAGGATCTGTGTAATAAGATGCCATATTTGTAATAAAAACTGGTGTATGATAGAACAATTGAAAAATAAGTGTTATAGATCATCAGTTACAGATTGACAGTGCCAACAGTTTGGAGTATCTAGCAGTTTAGCTTTAAATAATTTGTCAGAAGTCCAGAAACATTGATAAAGTAGGTAAATATTAGATTGTATAAGGATGGCCGGAAGATAATTAGCCGTGTTGGAATTCCAGATGTCCTTCCAAGATAAGTTAAGTGTATGAAGATTTAAGTGCGGGGACCATTTTTGAGTTAAATGTGCAAAGGAAGAATTTGAAGTGGTAAGTTTTTTAGATACTTTAGATGCTATATGTCCTGAACGGCTGAACATAGAAATACAACATTTAATACCAGAAGACTGAGACATAGAAAGTAGTTGAGGGTAAGCATTAAGAATCGTATTACATAACAACGTATATTTAGGCGACTCAGAAAATGGCAGCTTATAAGTGGCTTTAATAACATCAAATGTGTAAAAAATATCATACTGGCAAATATCTGCAACAAAGAAAATATCAGCAGCAATCCATAATTTCCAAAAAGAAATATGTTTATAATATTGGAGTTTAGGATGGAACCAAAGAAAAACTTTTTTAGTGGAAGACAGAGTAATAGAAAAATTACTATCAAATGATAAAAGGGCCATTTTAGAGATGGCAGGAATAAGAGAACACTTACCAAAAGAGCCATTGGACATGGTGAGAAAAGAAATTAAAGGGTATGGGGTCAAAGTATTTTTTTCCAGGAGAAGCCATTTAGGTGCATTAGAGAGGGGAACAGTGTGGAACCATAAGGAACATTGAGCCACAAGGAATGCAAAATGATATTTTTTCAAATCTGGAAGACCAACCCCACCTTCACATTTGGGCAATTGTAAAGTCTTAAGACTAATGCGTGCAGGCTTATCATTCCAGAGGAATCTAGTAAATAATTTATATATTTTAGTATAAAAAGTGGACGGGAAGGAGTAGGGTAACATAGACAGTAGCTATAGAATTGTGGAGTTATAGACATATTAACTGCTGCAATGCGTCCCCACCTGTTTAGAAGGTAGATTAGACCATCTATCAAGTTTATTTTTGGTATTTTTTAAAATAACAGAGCAATTGGTATAAACTGTATCTTTAACCGAACCGGTAAAGATTATCCCTAAATATTTTAGTTTTTTTAGGAGACCAAATTATATCAGTATTCTCTAACATTGTAGAATTACAAAAGGCATTTAAAGGAAAAAATTCTGTCTTATTAGTATTCAGGGAATAACCAGAAACCTCAGCATATTTATGAATAATGTCAAGGATAATAGGTATAGAGGTGGAAGGGTCAGTAACATATAACAATACATCATCAGCGTAGGCCGAAAGTTTAATGGTAGTATCTTTCAAAACAACACCTGTATAAGTATCACTATTACGAAGGGAACATTTATTGAAATAAGAAAAAGTAAAGGAGAGAGAGGACATCCCTGGCGAGTGCCTCTAAACAACTGAAATTAAGTGGAACACAAACCATTGACTAAAATAGAGGCTGAGGGGGCTGAGTACAAAGCCTTAGTCATATTAATAAAAATAGGACCAAAACGGAAATCCTCTAAAGCTTTAAATAAAAATTGCCAATTAACCTTATCAAATGCTTTTTCTGCATCTAAGGCAATTACACCAATAGGTCCACTAACGTCTTTGGCAAGAGATAAGGTATGACAGAGCTAATGGGTATTATGAACAGATAAACTACCTTTCATAAAGCCAGTTTGATCAGATTGTATAATTTTGGGTAGTAGGGGGTGACAGTCTATTGGCTAAAACTTTTGCATATATCTTACAGTCTTGATTGATTAAAGATATGGGCCAAAAAATTGAAACTAAAGTATGATCTTTATTAGGTTTGGGGAGAACAATTATTGTGGCTTCATTAAAAGATCCCTCCATCATAGAAGTATGCTGAAACTCTGTAAAAAGGGAAAGTAAAAAAGGGGATAATTGGTCCTGATAGCATTTATAGAATTCGGCCGGAATTCCATCCGGGCCAGGAGTTTTTTGGAATTTAGAGTATTTATTGCTGTAAAAATGTCTTTGATGTCAATAGGGGTCTCTAAAGTAGCTCTATCATTATCAGAAATCTGAGACAATCGACAGGAATGAAGGAATTCACTGATAAGACTATTATTAGGTGTAAGAGGTTCATGATATAAAGAAGAGTAGAATGAAAGAAACTCTTTCAGTATGTCCTCAACCTCCGTCACCAATGTACCCTTATTCGTCTCGATGGCTGGGATTCGAACTCTTTCACGTTTGAGACGTAGATAATTAGCTAGTAAACGACCTGATTTATTAGAATTAAAATAAAAATTTGACTTTTCTTTTGAGATAAGTAAACCTGCTCTTTTACTTAGCATACAATTATATTCGTAATGGTATTTCTGAAGTTGGGATTTATATTGTGGATCTCTAGATGTTATAAAAAGTCGTTCCACTGCTGCAATCTGTGTCTCCAATTCATTGAGGTGGGAATAAAAAGATATATTTTCGTGTGCCATAATAGAAATTGCAACTCCATGAATATATGCTTTAAAAGCATCCCAATGTATAATTTTAGAGGTGTCACAGGACTTATTATTCGAAAAATAATCAGAAATAGCTGAGGCCATTTTTTTAGCATTGGTGGGATTAAGAACTATTTCCAAGTTCATTCTCCATCTTTTATTAGAAATTGGAGGTCAGAAATAGATAAAGAAAAAGAAATTAAAGTATGCCATGAATCGTAATAGGGGGAATAACTGAATCACTAATCTTGTGACATAAATTACGTGAGGATAATAAATAATCAATTCTAGAAAAAGAAGAGTGAGCATTAGAATAAAAAGTAAAATCTTTGTCTGTAGGTTGTTCCAGTCTCCAAAAATCTACCAATTTGGTAACGGAAAGAAAGGATTTCAAAGCAAAAAATGCCTTGTTAGGCCGGAATTGAAAAGCAGAGGACTGGTCCAACAAAGGGTCTCTGATAAGATTAAAATCACCGCCCATTATAAGGGATGAATTGCCAATTTTGAGTGCTTCATCAGAGACATAGGACCAAAAGGCAGAGTCATCAGAGGTAGGGGCATAAATATTAATAAAATATAAAGTAAGTTTATCAATAAGAACTTGAGCAGTAACAAATCTACCATCTGCGTCATGGTGATGTGACAGAATTTGTGCATGAGATTTGTGTGAAAAAAATATAGCTACTCCATTTTTACGGTTTGCAGCAGGAGATGAAACTATAGACCCTACCCAACCTCTAAACATAGTATGCAGAATTTTGTCATTAACATGAGTTTCTTGAACAAAACAGATATCAACCTTAGATTTGTGTAAATATTCTATAATTTTATGTCACTTCATTCAGGGCCGTTTCTACCATTAGGCAAGACTAGGCGGCTGCCTAGGGCGGCAAAAGGGCCAGGGCGGCAAAAGGGGGAATATTTTTTTAGCGCCAGTTACAATTTGACGTCATCGCTAGGGGTTTGTATGCAGTTTCTGCCGTAGCTCGTGCCTAGCATCTATATTCGGATACTCTGTTGTATTCTTATAAACATGGAAGCATATAACGTTGGATGAAAGTGACACTTTATTTTTTTTAACGCATTGATTGTTCGGTTTAATATTCAGGGCCGCTAGAGTTATGTAGCATGGGAAGATTAATTACGCATAAGGTTTCACTCCATTATGCGTCAAGACAGGGCAAGTTATGCTGCACGATGCCGGGCATTCTGCTGAAGTATTATATTGCTATTTTAACGCAGTAACTTCCTTCATGCTTTAACAAATGTAATGCTTTTGCAACTTTTGACTCATTTGAGCGAGAATTTTTTTTGTCAAAATCAACAAACTATTCAGCAGATAGTAGATTATGTGACAAGTACGGTAAATGGATAATTACACGGAATTGGCCTTGATAAAACGCTTCTTGTAAAATAGAACACACAAATATACGCAGGGGGAATGCGAGAGTAGTGCACGTGTAAATATTTTCTTTTCTGATACCATTCTAGAACCCAGAACGGCGAGGCTTCTTGGTAACGGTGCGTAAGAGCATGCTTCCCCAAACCTTTTGCAGACAGTCCTCCTTTAGTAGATACATTCATTGCCATTCTAGATGGCGCCACTGCGGCAGCAAAGGGTTAAGCGGGGTTGTTTATTCGCACCGCTGGGGCCCACAGTCTCTGCTCTGTCTAGGCTTTTTCGGATTTAATCACTATACCATTTTAATAGATTAGCTTTGTACCTATAGGACAGTACCAAAGAACTAGTGCATACACACAGCTAAGAAAATACCTGAAATACAATACATATGAAACTGTATAACAATACCAATTAGATATATGTCACATAATTGTATATCATCACCTATGGATTTGTATGAGTGATTAGATGTAGCTACGGTAACTATTGATCTTTGTTGTGTAACTACACTGTCTATCTACACTATAATTAACTGTATATTGATACAAACTATGCCACTAGACTCCAACTCATTATACTCTATGTAACTGTATGAGAACACAAACAATGTAACTGTATTGGCTATGTAACAACAGTAAAAAAAAAACATCTATATTGCTAGAGTAACTGAGTAAGGTAAATTACAAAGGCCAAGCTGGCTTTAGTTATGGCAGTTGATGACCACTATCATGACTGAAGTTTACTGGAATATTATTTACAACTGCTGATGTGTGTTTTTGGATTTTTCGTTCATTCTCTGCTATAGAGTGAGCCTGGTTAAGTCTGACTAAGATCAAATGATGTAAGGGGCATATTATCAAGGACGGCGTTAAAATTATCGCCGGTTTAGCGGCAGAAAACTGCCGCTAAGGCGGCGATAATGGGCTTGATAATATGCCCTGGAGATTTCCAATAGAAGCCCATGTTCACACCAGAACATGGACTTCTATTGGAATTCTCAAGAGCATATTATCAAGCCCATTATCGCCGCTTTAGCGGCAGTTTTCTGCTGCTAAACCAGCGATAATTTTTAACGCCGTCCTTGATAATATGCCCCTTAGTGAAGAAGCGACAAACAATTCTCGCCTAGGGCGGCAAAACTCCTAGAAACGGCCCTGACTTCATTGGATGTCTAAGACCCTTCAAATTTAATGAAGCAACAATTAACTTTTGTAGCCTAGACATACTTTCCTAAAGGGAAAAAAAATAACAGGACAGAAAAAAGAAAGAAATATAGTAGCCCATATAAAAAGACAAGACAAACACCATGAAACGAGGTCATTCACTAAGACCTCATACCAATAGAACATTGGAGACGGAGGTGCGAAGCAAGAAACCACCATTAATATGCACCTGCAAGAAAATAACAATCTACAGTAAGGGGTAGAGAATATTAGACAGCAGAACCAGAAGGCTGAGAATCCATGAGAATAGGATTATGCTGATCCAAGAATCTGATAAAGTCTGCGGGAACTGAGAAATACTTGGAGACATCATTTTTCCAGATGTGCATTACAGCGGGGTCAAAAAGGCCATATTTGTAACCAGCTTCTCGCAAGCAAGGCCTCAGATCTGAAAATTGTCGTGGCGTTTGAACCGTCTGCTTTGCAAAGTCCTGGTGTATGAAAACTTTGTTTCCTTCAATTAGGAGAGAAGGTATTTTTCGGACGGCCTTTCGAGTAAGGAGGAGGTGATGGTGCCTCAAAACTTTAAAAATGATTTGTCTTGGTTTGACTTGCTGAGGTTTACGAATTGAAGGAATTCTATGTGCTTTATCAACTTCAAAACGTTCTGGGAATTTGATATTCAATAACTTAGGGAGAAGATTTTCCAAGAATAGGCGACAACTCTGTCCCTCAACTCCCTCTGGAACACTAAATATGCGAAGGTTGTATTGTCTATTTCTATTTTCCAATTCAAGTAGGGAACGTTGGAGACAAGCAACCTGTGGAGTGAGTGGAGACATAGCTGTAATGGCTGCAGCATTATCACAAATTTTGATCTCTTTATCTGTAACTCTCCTCGATAAGGAAGTCATATCTCTCTGAATATTCTTGATATCCGAAGAAATTGTGTCAGTATTACCATGAATCGCCGGAATTTCCTACAAGATTTTTGCCAATGATTCGCCTTGAGACTCAAGAGCTTTTGCTTTGGCAGGAGGAGGTGAAACAGTTTGCTTGCGCTTATTTGCTAGCATTGTAGACTCCATACTGGTAACAAGGACAGGCAAATAGCAAAACAAATAAATTACGCCACCAATAACAAGTTCTGTAGAGCAGTAAGGTATACTGACAAAATATTTAAAGACAGGCAGCAAGAAGCAGTTCCAGGGGGACTTAAAACACTGTATTAATAAAGTTGCACTGAATGATAAAAGGCAAAATCCCTTTAATGCTTCAAAATAGGCAAAGGCTGTGGCAGGCAAGTGGCAGTACAACAATCCCTTTAAGATGAGAAAGCTTCTGAGGAGAGGAGGTGGTGCCAATAGATGAAGCCCGCCTCCACTATGAGGAAGACTGCCAGAGAATGCTGCAGAGAGCAGGAGCCCTCTGAGGAGAAAGTCAAAACGCCTACCGCACTTCACACGGAAGTTGCAGACCTCTGAAATTCAGCCAAATGCCTCCGCTAGGCTTAAGGAGCAGCTGGGGCAAATATGAAGTCTGGACGAAGCCCCCTTCATCGGGAAATTCGTCGTCTATGCAGGTGAGGAAACGGAGCTCACGGTGCGGCTGCCATCTTGGATCGCGTGCACTGCTATCTCCCAAATCCATTTTTCCTAATCTTGGTAAACATGAGTTTGCGCCTTAAAGGTTGCACTATAAATACAAAGAGGAATAAGCTAAGAATGTTTTTGGTGCAGGAAGGTATGATTATGTAGACACCCCCTACTGTGTGGTGCAAAGGTGTCTGCATTGGTGCTAGGCTGCCAGAAGTGCACCGGAACTACGAAAGAACAGAATTGCACCATATCTTTGTAGATGTGGCACATTTCTCCTCTCTTCCTTTGCCGTAAGGCAGCCCAGCAACTTCCCTTGCTGCACTGAATCAGAGTTTAGTAAATCTTCCCCATAACTTTGACATTTCCCATGAGGCTAAAGTTTTTCAAAATGCAATCCAAGAAGTCCTGGTTGAGCTCTCTTATGTGAAGAATGTCAGTGACAGTTTTATAGCATGTGCAAAAACCCCTCAAAGAGCATTATTCCAGACTTCGCAGCGTCTTTCAGAGATTAGGGGACTGTGATGGCTCACTCACATGTAAGAAATGTGAATTTCTGAAATCTAACAACATTTATTTTGAATACCAGTTCTCACCAAGAGGGGGTAGATACAGACCCAACCAAAGTCAACATCAATTCATCACCTCCGCCAACATCTGTGTCAGGGGTCAGAAGCTTCCTTGGCATGGTGACTTACAGTGGAAGATTCATAAATAATCTGACATACTTAACAGGTCCCCTTAAAGAACTGACCAAATTACTACCATGTGGGGCTAGACATAAGTGCATCAGTTTGAATTTCAAGCCACAAGAAATGCAGTATTGGTCAAAACAGCACTTTAGTATTTTAAACCAGCAAATGCCTTGAAACTATTAGTAGATGGTTGTCCTACGGGACTTGGAGTTGTCCTATCACAAAATCAACCCATGGAGAGTGGGTCTTGGCCATCTATGCGAGCAGAGCCTTGACCCTTATTGAACATACAAATATTCTCACATCTAAAAAAGAGGTTATTTTGATACTGTGATGGTGTTGTCACTTCCACATTAATTTACAATCTGTACTGACCACAAACCTTTGGTTCTTTTTTTCCAAGGGATAATGAACTTCTATGTTTTACGAAAATAACACTGATTGGCTTTGCATGCCACCACAGGTTGTGCCCCCCCATCCAGTTATTCCTTGGCCAACAGGTCTATGGTGTGCTTCCCCACCATCCCTCATGGACTTCCGAATCCCCTGAGAATACCAGGGTTTTGGCTCATTTAAAAAAAAAATGAGCAATGCGGAAAAAACTGCAGGGGATTTAGTAGCTATCAGAACTAGTTTTCCCTCTGGAAATCTCATTTCACTCATATTCACTCATATATCTAGTATTTTCGCGCTCTGGGAGACAGGTAAAAAGAGTGACGGTATGCTCTCTTTCCACCATTTGATTAAAAGAATTATCAATACGGGGTTTTTAAATTTGGGGACAAGATCGTTGAAACGTTCTCACAATCATCTCATAACTGAAAGGAGGTGACTCTACCAAAATTGAATGCAAATCAAATATACTGCCTATTCCATGGAAAAAAAGAAAAGATAAAGGATTTTAAGTTGATATTACATTGTTGAAGTGTATACCTTACAAATTTTAAAGGAGCCACACCTCCCCGAGTGCCATAGCACCGGTTTGTACAATCAAATACTATTGGGATAAGGAAAAGAACATTGTTAGTCCTGAGGAAGGTGGCTCTATTTTCTCTGCTCCACCAAAACGTGTCGACGCATAATACCTTTGTTAAATTTGAGGAGAGTCAGCTGCCATTAAAAAGACAGGGAAGTTTTTCTTCTCCTGCAGGGTGCAGCCTAAAATAAATCTCGAATTAACAGATAAAAGACAAAATGCATTGTCTCATGTAGTTTTCCTGTCCGGGGGTTGCTTTCTGATGAATTGGTGGTCTATGTGACAACCCATATGTTTTTAACAAAATATTTTTTACATTGTATGATGATATATGCTTTTACTGTATAATTGTATTTTTTATATGACTTTTAAATATGCACATACATGCTTACATACTCTGAGTAGAGCTTCTATCTTTAATTGTTAATGAACAATTGGTGTGTGAGTGGAATACTAGATATATGATTGAATATGAGTGAAATGAGATTTCCAGAGGGACAATTTGATTTTTAACTATTAGGTTACTTAGGTGCTCTATCCCTTTGGATTACTAGAGCCCCTCTCCTTGTTTTCAAGGCTATCAGAACTAGACATCCTAGTTGCAAGTTTCGGATCACATTTTAAATTACTCCATGAGAAGTGATCAAAGTGAAAAAAGGGGCTAGGCTGTAACTAGAAACATTTATTTATTTATTTATAAACTTTCAAAATGTTCTGAATCCTGAGGAAAGTAAAGATTCAGAGGCTGGCAGTGGTCACGATGCAGAGTTGGCACTTGTGAGTCCCTTTGATGCCTTTCCTGAATTCCCTCAGCAGTCTAAACTGGCTCCCTTGTCAACATTGTTAAAGGTGCCAGCCAATCCACTACTGATTCTAGCTGTAGCCTCTTCGCAGTCTGAGCTGATCATCCTCAATGCTTTTTGAGAGTCAATCCTGTGGCATCACAGCAATACTGAGACTATTTGCAATCGAGGTAAATGTTCTGTTTAATCATAGCTCCCAAGGTTTCCCTTTGGTTATGTGTGACATTTTCATGGCTTAAGTGCGCTCATGTTCAATTTCAATTCTGTATGTGTGTCACTCTGACCCATGAGTAGAGCAATGCAGTAATGTGCAAGTTAGCAATCTAGTAAATGCTAGAAATGATCCAAATTTTCTTGTTTGCATTGATCAAGAAACTCCCTTAAAAAGCTGCAGTCCTCTTACTTGCTTATATTTGGCAGTAGAAACAATTGTAGTGCCACAATAAACAAGTCATCGGTTGGTAATACCTTTGTTTATTTAAGCCATGTTCTAGGGGAACTTGAAAGCTCTGTTCTAGGAAACAGCAGACAACAGCAAAGAAAGCTAATGTCTTATTGTATCTGTAGGTGGTATTCTGTGATGCGCCTGATCAATTGAACGATGTTAACTGTGCTAGGAATCAGTTTATACATTCTTTGTGATAGTAATCAGTGAAAGGGCCTGGCCCATAAGTTCTAGATCTGTTCTAGACTCACAGTCCGATGGTTCTTTTTAGCAGCATGAAAACGTGGAGAGAAAGTCAGACATTATTACCAAATCAATTCTACAGGAGACTCTTTAGTCTCATAGTACCCACAGACAACTTATTAAGATTAGTCAATGTATTACTAAGCCAGAAATAACTGAACATAAAGACACCTCAAGATGAGAGCGTAAGACTACATTGGAATCGGCATAAAGCCAAATCTGCGCACCCACTGTTATCTATGCAACATAAACAGAACGGTTACTTCAAGAAATAGAATTCAAAGGATTAAAAGCATGAGTCCAAATTCTCCTGTATAGAGATTGATGGAAATAAAGTATTAGTCTAGTCCTACACTAGTGCTAACGTGGCATCCTTAGAAGAGGAGTAAAAATAAAAGGTGTCAGCATGTGCAGTCTTTTTTTTTTTTTTTTTTAATTTTTATTGAACAATAATTCGATTACAAGCACGGGCCTACAACCACCAGGGCCGGCCGCTAAGTACAGAATGAAATATACATTTATCAAGGCTGCAGTCGGTTCCCGGGGCTCGGCCCCGTAGTGGCTCCGGATAGTTCTAAAGGAACAGGAGACTTAAGTCCAACAGACACAAAAAACTAAAAGAAAAACAAAAGGCGAGGCATAAAGACAAACAGCGCAGGTCAGGCTTCCTCCGGGGAACTCCAGTTCAGACCATTAAGCAGCATGCAAAAGGAAGGAGTACCGGGAGGCTGGGGACGGGGGGGGGGGGCCAAGGGAAATGAACGTCCATATGTAGTCATTCCAAAAGGTGCCCGGAACCGTCAAGGGTCAGGGGGACATGGCGATATCGGTGTCCACCAGGGGGGGCGTACAGATACCCCCGCGATATGCATTCCATTGCCCCCAGATTCTGCCCCATGCCCCCGGCTTACCACGGGCAACATACACAGTCTTCTCCCTGAACATACACCAGTCCATATTCTCCTTCCATACTGACACGGTGGGCGGCCGCTGGGCACCCCAAAGCTGCGCTATATCTCTCTTGGCAATCATGTTCCCCAGGGCCGCCCACCGAGTCTGAGCCGCGCTATAATCATTGGGCTCCCACACATTCAGGACACAGCGACGCACCTCCGGCAGCAGCACAACCCCAGTGACCTGTCCCATAACCGTATGGACCCGGCGCCAGTAGTCCGAGCATGTGCAGTCTTACTAAGAAGTCTCTCCACATCAATGGGTCAGGTAGCATGAAGCTACAGAGCTCATTCTAAACAGAGAAGGAAGAAGTGGGCACTTTCCCTATTTGTATCACATTATTACAGGTAAATTTCCCAATAGACCTTACGATGCATCACGCCATCCGCTCCATACATGATCCCTTAGGTAGGTTTCCACTGGGCAGCAATTCTCCTGAACTGCAACATTGATGATCTGATTCCCAGGCCTTCTCCGGTGTGAATCATAACGATTTCTCTTATCAACTTAAACTCTTGATGTATCCCCTTCACTCCTCGCCTGACTAAGAAAACAAAGACATTATTCTAGCTAACAAGGAAGCTTCTTCCACCTGCAACACAAAATAATTGTCAACTACACAACACACATTCTTCACTGTAATGTGTACATTTACCTTCTACATCAGTGGTTCCCAAACTGTTTCGACCCGCGGCTCTCTTGACCCATTGGCCATTGCCCATTGCCCATGGCTCCCCACTGTTACTTTATTTTTAGGGCGGGCCTGGCCTTGGGAGTACTTGGTTTTTTCTCCCTGAAAATAATAGGGAAGAAGCTGATGAAGGTATTATAATCATATCTGCAGGGTGTTTCGTATTACTTAGGTGACGCCTCTAGTAAAATATTCCTAGTTACACCTCTTTGCCCATCCCTTTTTAGAGTACCCTCTCAAACTTTTTTTATCCCACTTACAGTGCTAGATAGCACCCCTATGTATGTAGGCCCCATTGCCAAAGTGTTTCTGGGCTTGAAGAATATTTGCATTACTTCCATTTCTACCCATGTCCTACGTGCCAACACGCCTGTCTCAGCAGGGTGACTAATGATTTTTTAAACCGCATACAGATTTATTTTTGCTGTCTCCTCCCTAAAATTGCCTCCAAATCGATGCAATTAAAATACATTCCTCAGATTATTTTTTTAAACGTCCTTCTTAATTGCTTCCAAATGTTGGCATTATGCCATATATTATGTTTTACTCCCCTGTGCTCAAGGAGAGAACAGGCCTGTCTGGAAATGTGTGTGTACTGAAAGACATGTACTGAAGTACCTTTGACTCAAGTACAAATGTCAGTACTTAATAATACTTAGTGTGTTTAATAGACAGGACAACTGTACTTTCCTGATTACTTGCATTGGTGTAAAATGCATTTGGAAAAAAGCAAAACTATTAATGAGTCTAACAAAATAAATAGGCATCCTCTGCTTACTTTGAGAGTTTTGGAATGTGGGGATCCAGTGAAATATGGTGGTCACCTTCTTCGACATGCAATCAATTAAGCACTTCTTTTACAGCTTTAGGCATGTCACTTACAAATCATCAACATCATGTGTTTAAGTCTATTTAGTTTAACTGAACCAACAACCCCATCAACATTAAATGCATTAAAGTGCTTGGTGCGAAGCTCCCCTGGCTAGGTTTGATGGCTCCCCAGGGAGCCACTGTGCACAGTTTGGGGACCACTGTTCGCCATTATTTGTTCCACGTTACATTCAAATGGCCTAGAATACATCACATTTCATGTTATTACATCAGAAATTCTAACGCTCCATATTATGACAAC
Source organism: Triturus cristatus (assembly GCF_964204655.1). Taxonomy (NCBI): domain Eukaryota; kingdom Metazoa; phylum Chordata; class Amphibia; order Caudata; family Salamandridae; genus Triturus; species Triturus cristatus. The sequence goes on from NC_140585.1 coordinate 879,428,329, forward strand.
AAAAGATTATTGTGTGGATGTGGACTACACGTGTGATTATTACGCACTCCTACAAATAAAATGTGTTTTCCGCTACATCAGTGACCTGTATCATCACAAACCCTTTAAGTGCCCTGTAGAGTAGACCGATCTAAAAAGATGTTGCAGCTAGTTTCCACTGTCTGAACTCCTCCAACCGCTTCAGATTCTCATACTGACTGTTCTGCAGTCTTTCCATCCTCCTCTCTGTCTCCCTAAAGGAATCCTCCAGTTGTCTTTACTTGTGCCATTTGTATGTTTTTACCATACCAAGCAAGATTATAACGCAAACGACAACAATTACTATCAGCTTTAATATATATTAAAGAATTCCCTTTCCTTAGTTAGCAAACTAACTTCCAACTTGTCCAAATCCTTTTCCGATCTTATCCCAAACTCCCTCTGTTGCTAGGTCATGTATCTCATGGTGTATCTCAGTGATGTTACTTATATATCCCCTCAGATCCTTACTGTTGTTCGGAATGTAAGTGCAACACTGTTGGACCTTCAGCATTCTACAGACTCCGCCCTCTTTTGCCAATAACACATCTAAAGCAAGACGGTTTTGCATCACCATCGCACTTATCGAAACCATCTCTCCATTTACGAGCAACAATGACTGGGCTGTGTTAACCGGCAACTTGTCTACAATGGTAGATAACCTTCTAATCTTGATGTCATTCAATAATACGCCCAAACTAGGTATCATTGCTCCAAATATATGTCCCACAATCTCACCAGCACTCAGTCCACGTTTCTCCCTATGGTTCGATTTTACTTCCAGACTCTCCAGCTCTTCCACATAGTATATCTTTGGAAACACGACAGCTACATACCAAGTACCATACCACTTATTCGGCAGCCAAACATACGCATTCCTTCCACACACAAAATAAACACTTGGTACCACTTGAACAGCCTCTTTCAAGAATTTCTTTGAAGAAGCATCAGTGGTGAAGATGTGATCACACATACTCTGTCCTACAAATATGGTGTGATTATGGGTCTGTACCTGTGGAATGCAAAGCTTGTCTCGTTCCCCATCTAGAGCTATAGGAACATAACTTCCCAGAGCCTTGTGAGCTAACTCCTCCTTTTGTCTACTCAAACGTTTCCTCCCTACAGTTAAGAACTGCATACACACATAACAATCCCTCACATCCATAGTATCTACATACTCGTACAACAACTTAACATAAGCATTCAACAAGTAATCCCCTTTGGACAAATCTACATGCAAAAAGCGATTAGTTTGTCCTATTAAGCCAATCAGATCTTAATGTACTCTCTTTGGAGGCAGCAGTGGTTTGTGTGGATTTCCCTGTACCTCAGCTTTGTGTGCACTTAAATTGGACTCATCGATGATTACAGCTATCACTCTGATTACTCCTACAATAAGTCTATAATACATGTGTGTCTACGGTTCGAATCTCCAGACTCCATTTTCCAAAGTGGCTTGGATTGTAGCTGTAAGAGGATAAACACAAAGTCTCTTTTCCCCACCTCTTATATACAGACCACAAAGTCTTTGAGCAACTTCTTTTTGGATCTTAGAACACCATATAACAGTGTCTGGCACAATATTTACCCAGCTTGGAAGACTTCCTTAGCCCTCTTTCTTTTTCTAAAGAAAAGTCCCTATTTTGATTCTTCTTCCACTCAGGCCTAGGTTATCTTCATTTAAGCAGCTTTTTATTTACAGTTCAAAAGTTCAATTTAAATCCCTTATGAGATCAGAGCCAATCTCATCAATAACTTGCTGTAACAATTCTGCTCTGAATGCTGCAATCTCCTGAGGTGGTGGCTGATTTCCAAATCTCAGAAATTCGATGTCTTCCAGAATCGGACTCTGTAAGCCACTCAATCTTGGTGGATAAGGCCCGGTCAATGACAGAATTACATTAGCCTCTAATCCAGGGATTCTCAGCAGAATCTCAACAATCAGGATCGAAGTCTCAGACCTCATTCTCCCCGGCATTGGTAGCTAGATAAGTCCACTCAGGAGAAGAGTATCTCTGACACAGCACTCTTGCTCTCCGCAGTCTCCTTCCTGTTCCTGAGGCTTGCTCCGACTCACTCTGTTCTGATACTGAGGATTCATTTATTGGTGCAAGTTCTTTTTCAGATGCAAGCCTCAAGTTCCTCCTTTTCTGTCTCCAAGCCCACGATTCGTTTGCTGCTTCTCTCCTTCTTGTCTGCACATGACCAATGTCCACACCAGTTTCTTCAGCTGAGTCAGACTCTATACCACTCGCAATGGTACCATCTCCCTCAGAGTCTATACCTGGGTCTTGTGTAGCTGGACCCCTCTGGGCTTGACCTGGTGGGTATCCAGCCTCTTCAGGTAGCCCCACAGCTTGGCTTGCCATCTTTGGTTACCTTGCAATCCCGGCCGGAATCACTTCGGGGAGAGGAGCTGTTTCTTCAGAGGGGCCTGTGATCCGTCGGGTATGTGAAGCGTGTTTCCAATTTGGCAGTCTTCCACACTTCACAGCAGTATTTGTTACCAGTATCACTTGGTAAGGCCCACGACACCGAGGGTCAAGATAGTTCTTTCTTACATGCCTCCTGGACAATCACCCAATCTCCGGGACTCAGGTCGTGGCGGAGGTCTTTTGATGTCTGTGCAGTCACCACATCAGCCAATCCTTTGCAGTAGTCAAGGATCAAGTCATCTGATATGTTTATCAATGCTGAAGCTGGTACTTCAGGTGATTGCATCACCCTTCTCATGAGAATCTTGTGCGGCGATAGCCCAGTTCTCCTATCAGGAATGCTGCGCAAACTCATGAGGACCAGAGGCAACGTATCAGGCCATTTCAAAGATGTCTTAGCACGCACTTTTGCCAACCTCGCCTTTAACGTCCCATTGATCTGATCCACAATGCCTGAGGCCTCTGGCCTGTAACTACAATGCAGCCTCTGATCCACACTTAAGGCGGTACATAACAGCTTTATGATCTCGTTGGTGAAGTGCGTTCCTCAATCGGACTCCAATGTAGTTGGAAATCCAAAACGAGGCACAAGTTCCCTCAACAATAACTTTACTACTGTAAGACTGTTGCACTTTCTAGTTGGATATGCTTCCACCCACCAAGAAAAGATGCACACAACAACCAAAATATATCTCAACCCATTACACACAGGCATCTCAATAAAGTCCAATTAAATCCAATTAAATCCAGTTGAAAGGACGCCTGACTTTCCAATGTGGGCCACGGCAACAAGAGTCTTCTTCCCAGCATTCATCTATTGGCAAGTAACACACCAATGACACACTGCTTCAGCAATCACACAAAATCTCAGATTAAACCAAGTCTGCCTAAACAATCTCACTATTGCATCTCTCCCTATGTGAGCTGCTGCATGAATCTGTCTTGCAATTGGGTTTACCAAGCAATCTGGAAACACTGCCCTACAATCAGTTGAAACCCATATATCGTTTGCTCCTTTCTCACAACCTGCTCGTATCCAACCCGCTTGTTTCCTGGTCTTTTGCCTCCATTTTCAGATATCTAACTCCATCTCATGTGTCTCACCAACATATTCCCCATTGAAAATGCTTGCGTGTGTTGTTCAAAAACGAACAACTTCATCTGCATATCTGTTCCCAACCATAACAAGGTCATTCCCCTTCATGTGGACAGCCACTTCCTATGGTAATTCTAATGCTTCTAGTAATCACCTCACTTATTCCCCATTCCTTATTGGTGAGCCTGATGACATTAGGAACCCTCTCTGCGACTATAGCTGTCATGAACCGCACTGACATCGTACTGGCTATTGGTATAGATGGTGACTCAGATTTGTTCAGAGACAAGACATGCACGGGTCAAGGCAATGATCTCGGCCACTTGTGTGGAGTGTACTCCCTTCACACAAGCAGCTTCCACCACTCCCCAGATGGTACAGACAGCAAACGCTGATCTCAAATTACCTTCATTGTCCCTTAGCCATGAACCGTCCACAAAAGGACTTGTTCAGGATCTGGCAACGGTTCATCGACAATGTTAGGTCTTGGTTTGGTACAAAGCTCAGTAGCATCCAGACAGTCATGGTCTTCACAATCTTCAGCATTTGGAACAGGCAACAAGGTAGCTGGATTTAACACAGAACAGCGCTTCATGGGAACATTCGGTGTGGCAAGCAGAATTTGTTCATATCTTGTCAGCCTGTTATTCGTCGAATACTGTGTTTTGGTTTTCATCATCAGGAGCTCAACCGAGTGTGGCATGAACACAGTAAGTGGATGACCCATCACAATGCTTTCACATCGTTCAATACTGACACCTGTTGCAGCAATGGATTTGAGACATCTAAGCTACACTGAAGCTACAGGGTCTAGTGTAGCTGAGAAACAAGCCACTGGTCTACAGGCACCTCCATGTGTCTGGGTGAGTACAGAAAGAGCACAACCATCCCTCTCATGACATAACAATGAAAACGCCTTGTTGGATTCAGGCATTCCTAAAGCTGGAGCGCGACAAAGGCACTCTCTCAGTTCCAGGATGGCAAGCAAACAATTGTCACTCCCATCCCTGTGCATCAGCATCTGTGAAGGTTTTGCCATCCAAGAGAAATTTGGTATCCATTTTCGGCAGTAGCCAACTTTTCACAAAAACATTCTGACCTCTTTCTGAGTTGTAGGTGGATTCATTTTCATGATCGCCTCCACTCGCTCAGGTGACACCTTTCTCTTGCCTTTCTCAATTTGATAATCCAAATACTGAACTTCAGTCGGACAATACTGAAGCTTGCTCGGAGACACTTTTTGCAGGGGGTCTCCAACCAGTCAATCGTGAGCTACTACTAGCTCACTGACACCTTCAGAGTAGCTCACAGCTTTGAGTTAATTTTGAAATAAGCGCCTGACCACATTTTCCTTTTAAAGTTAACGGAAGGCTGTGTTTATTTTACATTACTGTCATCAGGCTGCCGATAGCAGGGCCTGATAATGAGCAGTGCTCAATCTGATTTATGACCCAGGCTGGGGCTCAGAGGTGAAGAATTGAGGCACTGACGTATTTAACTCTTAAATGGAAGTCCTTGTCAACTCAACATTGGACCTGAAAACAACATCATTTTGCTAAATGCTTTTCAATAGGAGACAATTTTAAATGAAAAGTTACTTTAGTGATTAAGTCATTTTAATTGTTTCCCATTTCAAAGAGTCGCATTTACAAACAGCAGGTATCTTGCTCCCAGTGGCCAGTAGACACTGTGCCATATTTATAACCAAAAAAATGTGTTTTTGTTTTTAAATGGGAGACATTTAAAGTGAACAAAAATATTTCTATGAAACATTAAGGCAAAGTTTTTTGCCACTTTCAATTAAGACAATTAAGTCTTAATGTTTTATGAAGCATGTTTCTTCACTTTAAAAAGTCCTCCCCTTTAAAAAAAGAAATGTCTGTATTTTTCTGTTATGAATTTGGCATCATGTCTACAGGTCGCTGGGGGAAAGATGGCTGATGTTTGTAAATGTGACACTTGGAAATGGAAAAAACATACAATTATGAGTTTTATAGGATCAAAAAATACATAAAGTTAACTCTTCAGTTGAATTTTCTCCCATTTCAAAATGCCACTTTTACACACAGCAGGCATCTTGCTCTCATTGGCTGGTAGACACAGAGCCAAATTTATAACTGGAAAATACAGACATTATTTTAAGTGGGAGAAATGTAAAGTGTAGAAAATGGTCCATATTATGAAAATTTGTGCAGAAGATTTTTCTGCACTTCAAATATCTCTCATTTAAAAAAGTGGTTGTATGTTTGTGTTATACATTAATAGTGCCACACATGGAGAAAAGTATGTCCTGTGGCATAAGTACATATGACACAGGCTCTCTCAGTCACTGTAGGAAAGTGCCCTTTTTTGACATGGTCACCCCCATTTTTTGCCTGGTATTTGATGCAACTTTGACTGAAGTGCACTGGGTTCCTGCTAACCAGGTCCCCAGTACCAGTGTTCATTCCCACAAACAAGGTAACTGTGCAATTGTTCCACATTGGCAAAATCTTTAACAAACCTGTAAGTCACCAGAAAATGTACCCCTGGTACCCAAGGCATGTATACTAAAGGAAGTCCCTAAGGGCTACAGCATGTATTGTGCCACCCTAAGGGGCCCACCACCAAAACACATGCAGACCGCTATTACAGGCTGCGTGAAAGGATGCAGACAAAAGTGAAAACACTACATGGCACACACCCTGTGTGCCATGTCCCCAGACATTGCATGAAATATATGCTTAGTGCAGACATTTCAGCCCTAAGTAAGGGTGCATTATATTGCATGTGTGGTCATATCTGCATGAACAGATATGTGCCGGTGGTGTCTAGTACAATTATTAGATAGTACAAGTGAACAGGAAGCCATCTTAAGTAAATGTACTGGGCACTGTTCATTACGAGTTCCCCCAGCTTCATGTTGGCTTCACTGAGGCCTCTGGTGTTTGATATCAAAAACCTTGTCTCAATAAATCCATACTGATGCCAGTAGGGGTACATTGTGATATGCACACAAGGACACCTTATAGGGGCCCCCTGAAAACCTATCAACCTCCAGTGTGTTGGCTGACTGGTATTGACCAGCCTGCAATCACAGAAATGTTCCTGACCCCCTGGAGGTGAAAGCCTGCGCTCCCTGAGATCAGAAACAAAGCCTGCTCTGGCTGGAGGGGTTGTCACCTCCTCTAAGCAGGATGGCTAGTAATAATCATATCAAGTCAGAAGGCTTCAAAGGCCTTTGATATGCGAACCCGGCTTCCCCCAGACAGACAGGGGAAATCCACCCCTGCCCAAGGCCCATTTGGCACCAGGAGAGGCAGGAAATTAGCTAGTCAAAAGGCGTGTTCAGTATCAGGCAAGTTACACCCCTAAGGTGGGCTACCTGAAGTGAACACGAAAATTAGAATTCCAACATCTTGGTTTTTTGTTGAAATAAGATACACTGGGTCAGGGTTATACCCACTCCTCACAGGAATTGTTCAAATAGGGGGTGTAGGCACCCCAAAGGTAAGTAGCCCATTGGCTACTACCTTACACTCCCCTTAACTCCCCTAAATTGAGTATTTAGGTGGTACCCCTGACACCAGGAACTCCGATTCGATGGGCACAAAAAGAAAAGAACAAAGAAGAGTGAAGGTGCGAGGATAAAGGACCAGCTGTGGACTTTTTGGCTCCATACTTTGCCTACCTGCATCTCTGCTGACAATCACGACAAACCGACTCCTCCTGCCTCTGTGCATCTGCCAAGACCCCAGTGGACTGCCATCAACTCAAAAATTGCCAACAATCTCCCTTGGAGTAGAGGAGCTATTCCCCTGCAGCTTGCAGGTACCCAACAGCAAAGTCCGGTCGACTGTCCAGCCGCTCTCCCAGTTCCACCGACGCAGCAGCCACACAGGAAGAGGTCTGCGTGCTCCAGAAGGTCAGATTCATCTACCACCAAGTAGAGAAGACACCAGGACCAACCAGAGCCGCACAGCACCAGTACTCGCGATACCAAACCCCAAAGTTTGTTTGAGTCCAATCCAGACTCCAAGACCGAGCAGCCATCGAAGGACATCAGCACCACAGAGACCGACTTCGAGAGTGGCCCAGCTATCCTGTTTTTGTCCCCTCTACCGGCGAGACTGACAACCGTTAGCACCGGCGACGCACATCCCCGGTCAGCCTAACCACTCTGCACCCGAGCGCCCCAGTTCAGGCTCCTGAGAACAGACTGTGCTTCCTTGCTCCCAGGGCTGTCATGAACCATGAACCAAGCCCCCTGCTGGGAGTCTCTCGGACTTGTCTCCCACTGCAGCCTGTTTCTAGGTGCCCCCCCCTTTCTCCTTCGATGTAGCGCACAAAGCTACCAACCCTACCAGCACCTCTGCACCTGGACGTCCAGGGATGGTAAAGACTAACTGCTGGTGATTTTTTGGACCTTGGCCCCCTACCAACTTAAGTCCTGAAGGTAACCCCCAGAAACCTATTGTAAGCAACTGTATTCAGTATGTTCCTTTTTTCCCGATATGAAAGCATTACAGTGCGAAGACGAATTTAAGTGAACATTTTAATTAACCTGTAAATCGATAACTCAAAAAGTACTTATATGATTACGAAGTTCTCGGTGATGAAATTTCTATAAAAATACATGTTATTTTTCTAAACTGGTCTCGGATTTATTCTTGAGTGTGTGTCTCTTTTATTGCCTCACTGAGTACAACAAATGTTTTGGTGTACAATAGATGGTACAATTCAATGTGCATAAGAGGTCACATCCCAGTAAACAGACTGGACTTGAATCACACACTAAGAACTAATGATGATCCTGGAAAGCTCTGATTTTCCTCGGCAACTCTTCCATCAGAGGGTTGGTCAACCTTTTGTTAGCAACTCCTACAACGTGGATTGATTTTCCCACCAGGTTTGGGACTACTACAGATCTCACAGTAGAACAGATATCACCAGTATCAATCAAGAACATGATGGGATGTCCATCTATGTCTGCCTCAACATATGACCCATTCTGGTCTACCTCTAAGACCTCTCCAAGAGTACAGTCTTCCTCCCCCCCTGAGGCACCATCATTGGGACGAGTCCTGATCCAGTCCATCTAGCGCTTCCATGAAAGGCATCTGGTGGTATGTTCTATTACCCTGCAAGATTCTCAGGGATTGCAGCACCTGTACTAGCTGATTCTGATTCCCGCCCCCAGTAAGGAATCTTGGCCTCGTCACGGTATTTACCACATCTGTCACTTGCGTGAGTTCTCCCTACTGCACCTGGTTCGCTGGATTTAAGAGACACTAACACTTCCAATGCCCGATCCTATGAAAAAAATTAGAAGCAGTTGTCTTTTGCAGCGTGGCAAAATCTATCCCTGTCTTGGAATCTATAGGTACACCTCTTACTCTTCCCTGTCCCACCGAACTCGATGTGCCCTGAACACCCCCTTGTACCTTTCCCTGATTGCTGACTACTGTTCTTACAGTTGTTTACACCTGCTCTCCCTTCTGTGAGTTTCGCATTTGGAACAGCATTAACTTCTCCTTTATCCTCCTATGCTTGGAATCCACCTCATCACTGCAATATCTGGCATACCGTAGAATTTCGTCCACTGATTTATTTTGCTAGCAGACAAAATTCTGCTGAACCATGAGGCTGATTTCCGGTCTCAACCCTGTCACAAATTTTGAGACAAACTTACCCATGTCTTTTGGATGAAGAGTGTCTAACCCACTGTATTGTTTAAAGGCTTGCAAGAGCTTCTCAGAGTAGGCATTTACTGACTCTTTGGGTTCCTGGGTCATTCGGTCCATCTTAACCCAATCGATGTCTTGTGGGGCTATTTTGGACTGCATCCATGTGATCACCTAATCATACTTTTTCATAACCAAAGGCGAAGGACCATGAGTTACAGGATCCCTCTCTGGCTCAGTATCAGGCCACTCAATAGTGATTTTACATGCAAACCATAGGTCGCTAGGTACCACAATTTCAAACAGTGTATTCAAGTCAATCCTCAACACTTTCGAGATTTTGACAAAGCGATCAACTTTCTTATACCACTTAGCAGGTTTTTCCCTCAACCTAGGAAAATCATTTGTAAATGCAGCCAAGTCACCTCTACTCTAAGAGACATGCATGTACCCTCCGCTAGGCACCTCCCGTAGTGGATATACCTCAACACCCGGCGTTCCCCCTCTTGGAGGTGGTGTTTCTCATGCCACCTTCCGAACACTCTTCTTCTTAGACCACCTTTCTTCCCACTTATTCAGCCTACTCCAAGCCTGTATTCCTATTATCAACTCTCTGATGTGTGTTTTCAATCCTGTCACTCTCTTTTCCCCCAGCTCCTGGTCACTGTAATTAAGCCTATTATTTTCGTTCGAGACAAGTCTACTTCGTATCTCTGAGCTAGTTCCGACAACTTCTCATGTGCTCGTCTCGCCTTGCGGGTGATATCCTTTGCTGTAAACAACAGATCATCCGGCTCATAGGTTTCTATTTTTTCCAAAGGTAGATCCCCACTGATGATCTCGTCTACCTCAGCCTTCAACCTCACCACATGCAATAATTTACCCTTCACTGCAGCCTTGATCGTTCCCTGACTAGATATGCTATTCTGACCTTCCTTGCTGTTGTTAACATCCCTCAACCTAGGCTCTAAGTTTGAAACGTCTAGAACATGTTGGTTTCCAGCAATTCCCTGACTTCTACACGTCTCCGACCCTTGGTCCTAAGTCTGAGCTAGTGCTTGCCAGGGGTATGGATCGGTTAGTACTAGAACCAATGCATATTCCTGAAGGATCGGCAATGGCTGGTAAAGGATGGACAATTTCAACTCCAGTTCTCTGACCCTCCCAGTCCAGTTCCTTCTATCTGAATGGACTGTCGCTGACTAACGTTTCCTCCTGAATTCGGGTCATACATAGAAACAACAAGACCAATTGTGACCGGTACTGTAAGAGCTTCTTGTAACTGTGAAACTGCACTGACTCTATTCTGTTCTGTCCCTCCCACAGCGGACACTCCTGCTCTTCCTGCTGATATTGTGTTCCCTACATTCGCCAAGTCTCGCCTTCCCTCCTCTGACTGTGGATAATAGGGTGGATGATGCTCAGATAGCAACCCATCCAACAAGCTGTTGTCGTATCACTCCCATCATTTCCATTGTTCGTTCTATTCTTGTTCTGATACTCTCCCTCCCCTACCAGCATTGGGTATAGCTTTTCTCCTTTGATGGTATCTACTCTCCATCTCTTAAGCTGTGCATCCAACTGCGCTAACTGACATGCCCTCAAAGCTTTACTCATTTTCCCTTGATATATCTCCCTTTTCTTTGCATGGGCCGCTCGTATCCATGCGTCTAATGCCTGAAACTGTGTTGATCTAGGTAAAGGTCGCAGCGCAAACATCACTCCCTTCAACTGAAATGACCAACTGTAATGACCCGAAACGAGAAAATGACATTTCACTCTCTTTTTTTTTTTAGTAATTTTGTTACAATTTTGAAGCCGAATTATAGTGTGGAGCCCTACTTTCGTCGCCATATAGTGTGCTGGAGAATCTTCGGGTGGCGCTTCTTCGCCCACTCGAGTAACAACTCCTTGATCACCCCTGAAAAGATCCTGCAACACCCTAAAACATCGCATGGTTCACTTACAGTTGTTCAAATTAAAACGACAAACAATTTCTTCAACCATGACTTCCTGAAGACCACCAACCAATCCCAGTGCGGCATTACACCAACCGACCAATCACAGCGCGACGTCACCCTCACCCCTCGCAGCAGCTCACATTCCTTCACAATTTCTCCGTACACATTCACTCAAAGGATTGTCTTAAATTCCGTAATTGTTTGCCATCTAAAAGGATCAATAGAATTCAGTCATCCAAGAACAATTATGCATGGCAGCCCTCAACCTGCGCTGGTCACCTGAATCAGTATAGTTCACCTCTGTACACAAGATTTACTAAATGAGTCCCATACATCCCATTCACACAAAGTTCCCTGTCTTAGGTGGAACTGTCAATGACGTCTCATGACAACTCCTCAATTCTTCGGTCAGACAATCACAATACATTTCGGTGCCTTTTATACCATTTAATATATCCTGGGATCTTAGACCACTTCAGGACCTGAAACTCAAATCTCAAACCTTGGACCACGTCTGTCCTGAAACCACATTCACTCAGCTCTCACAACAACTCCTCTAGACATCATGCAATTAATTTATTCCCGCAATCTAGCACACATTATACCCTATTGATACTTACTCCTCCATTCGACGCTGATCTTGCCACACCATCAAACTGCATCAGCCTCCGCCGAATTCCATCGCTCTCCATTCTCAGTCATTGGGCTCTATATTGTGGCCCTGGGGTTCTGGGTCTCCTTTTTCTAGACTAATTCTGGATTTTCCCCTTGCTTCCTGTGTAAACCATTCTCTGCTACCAACTGAAAGGGCCTGGCCCATAGGTTTTATATCTGTTCTAGACTCACAGTCTGACGGTTCGTTTTGGCAGTATGAAAGCGTGGAGGGGAGAAAGTTCAACATTATTACCAAATCAATTCTACAGGAGACTCTTTAGACTCATAGTAGCCATAGACAACTCCGGAAGGTTAGTCAATTTATTACAAAGCCAGAAATAACTGAACATAAAGACACCTCAAGATGAGAGTGTAAAAATACATTGGAATCAGCATAAAGCAAAATCTGCGCACCCAGCGTAATGTATGCAGCATGAAGAGATTAGTTCAAGAAATAGAATGCCAAGGATTAAAAGCATGAGTCCAAATTCCCCTGCATCGAGGTTGATGGAAATAAAATATTAGTCTATCCCTACACTAGTGCTAACGTGGTATCCCTACTTTGGCATTCTCAGAAGAGGAGTGAAATAAAAGGTGTCAGCATGTGGAGTCTTCCTAAGATCAATGGGTCAGTTAGCATGAAGCTACAATCAATCAATCAATCAGGGAATTGTAAGCGTGCCACTCACCCGTGAGGGTCTCAAGACACTGAAGGGGGTCCGCAGATCTGTTTAGCTGAAGAGCCAGGTCTTGAGGGTCTTCCTGAAGGTGTTCAGGGAGGGGCCGCGTCTGATGTCTGATTGTAGCTCGTTCCAGGTCTTGGCTGCAATGTGACAGAAGGATCTTCCACCTGCTCTGGCTGTCTGGACGCGTGGGGTTTCGGCCAGTGTGAGGTTGGAAGATTGGAGGTTTCTTTTGGGTACGTGGAAGTTGATTCTGTCGTTGAGGTATTTGGGTCTGTTGTTGTGTAGGCATTTGTAGGCGTGAGTGAGGATTTTGAAAGTGACTCTTTTCCCCACGGGAAACCAGTGGAGACTCTGTAGGTGTTGGCTGATGTGTTCGTGTCGGGGGTTGCCGAGGACGAGTCTGGCGGTGGTTTCTGTATTGTCAGGAGTTTGCGGAGTAGGGACTTGTAGAGTGCGTTTCCATAGTCCAGTCTGCTGGTGATGAGTGTGTGGGTGACTGTCTTCCTTGACTCAGGAGGGATCCACATGAAGGTCTTGCGAAGGATGTGGAGGGTGTTGAAGCAGCTGGAGGTGACAGTGTTGACCTGTTGGTTCATGGTGAGTGATAAGTCGAGTACGATGCCGAGGTTCCTGGCATGGTCTGAGGGGGTAGGTGGGCTTCCGAGGGCAGTCGACCACCAGGTGCTGTCCAATGCAGAAGGGGTGGTGACGAGGACTTCTGTCATCTCGGTGTTGAGCTTCAGGCAGCTGTTAGTCATCCAGACTGCGACGTCTTGCGTTCCTTTCTGGAAGTTGAGTTTGGCAGTGGTGGGGTCTTTGGTGAGGGAGAGGATGAGCTGGGTGTCATCGGCATAGGATACGGTGTTGAGGCCGTGTTGTTGGACGATGGCTGTGAGGGGGGCCATGTAGATTCTCAGGAGAGGGTGGGGTTCAAGGATGAACCCTGTGGGACTCCGCAGGTGATTTTCGTGGGGTCGGAGAGGAAGGGTGAGAGTCTGATCCTTTGGCTTCTTCCGGTGATGAATGATCGGATCCAGTCCAGGGCTGTTCCTTGATTGCCTGCGTCATGTAGTCTGGCGACTAGTGTGCGGTGGGAGACAGTGTCAAAGGCCGCTGATAGGTCGAGTAGGATGAGAGTTGTGGAGTGGCCTTGGTCCAGGAGGGCGCGGATGTTGTCTGTGGCGGCGAGTAGGGTGGTCTCTGTGCTGTGGTTGCTTCGGAATGCCGATTGGGACGGGTCGAGGACAGCGTTCTCTTCAATGAATAGTGTCAGTTTCCTGTTGCCTGTTTTCTCTGCAACTTTGACCGCGAAGGGGAGGAGCAAGATGGGCCGATAGTTCTTGAGGTCGGTGGGGTCAGCTGTGGGCTTCTTGAGCAGGGGTCTGACTTCTGCTCGCTTCCAGTCGTCTGAGAAGGTGCCTGTTTTAAAGGTGGTGTTGATGGTGCGTTGTAGTTCGGGTGCGATGGTGGCTGTGGCTCTGTGGTAGATGTGAGGGGGGCAGGGGTTAGTGGGGGCCCCCGAGTGGATGCTTTTCATGGTCAAGGCGGTGTCTTCAGCCGTGATCGGTGTCCAGTTGTAGATGGTGGGCTGGCTGGTGTTTCTGGGGAGCGGGGGCCATCTGTGGCGCCTGGTGGATGGTCGATGAAGTTGTCGTAGAGGTTTTTGATCTTGAGTTGGAAATAGGTTCCAAGCTTGTTGCAGAGGCCTTGGGATGGGGTGATGTCTGTGGCTTTGCTGCATGGGTTGGTGAATTCTTGAATGACACTGAAAAGTTCCTTGGAGTGGAGGAGTTGTCTAGGATTTTGTTGTGGATGAAGTTCCTCTTAGTGGCTCTGATCTGGTTGTGGTGGTCTGTCATGGAGTTCTTGTAGGTGGTGTGGTTTTCGGTTGTCTTGGTGTTTCTCCAGTTCTTCTCCAGGTATCTGTAGGTGTGCCTGGCTTCTTGGAGAGCGGTGGTCAACCAGGCGGCTTTCCTGGGGCGTTGTCTGTTGGGGTTGCATAGCGAGCGAGCTCGTCTGAGCAGTTGGAGATCCAGGTGTAGAGTTCTCTGGCTGCGTCGTTTGCGTCGGGTGCCCAGGTGTGGTTGTCTCGGGTGAGGGTGGAGTTAAGTTGCTCATCGGTAACCTAGCTCCAGTTCCTTCGTGGTGGGCATGGGGCTGGTTTGGGTGCCTTGGGCTTGTTGATGGCGAAGTGTACACAGTGGTGGTCGGTCCATGGCGGCTGCGTTGTGTGGCTGAATTGGAAACTGTTTCCTGTTGCGAAGATGGGGTCGAGTGTGTTCTGCTCTGTGGGTGGTGTGTTGATGAGTTGTTTAAGTCCGATGCTGGTGAGGTTGTCACGAAGGATAATGGAATTGGGGTTCGCTGGGGTTGTTGAGTTGGAAGTTGAGGTCTCCAATGAGTATGTAGTTTGTTGATGGGATGGCGTGGGGTGCGATGAAGTCGGTGATGGTGGTGGCGAAGGGTGTTCGGGGGATGGGGGGTCTGTAGACGAGGGTTCCTCGGAGTGTGGCTTTGGGGGTGGTCTGGATCTGGAAGTGCAGGTGTTCGGCGAAGGGGAAGGTTGTGCTGGAGGTGGTAAGGCAGAGGGTGCTCTTGTGGGCGATGGAGAGGCCCTCTCCCGGGTGGTTGGGGCGGTCTTTCCTCTGGATCTTGTATCCGTCTGGGATGGCGGTGCTGATGTCGGGGCGGAGGATACGTTGGTCCAGGTCTCTGTGAAGAAGGCGATGTCGGGCGAGAGAGAGTCGAATAGGTTCCAGATTTCCATGGCGTGTTTGTGTCCAAGCGTACGTTGAGGAGGATGCATTTTAGGGTGTCGCCGGTGCTGGCGTCGGCTGTGTTGGAGGCCGGGGTGGCGGTGAGGGTCTGGCGGCAGTGGAGGCAGGAGAACTGGCCATGGGGCGTGTTCGGCGAGGCCTGTTGGCATTCTCTAAGTCTTCTATGGTGAGTTCGAGGAGGGTGTTGGTGTCGTAGCGATGGGTAGTGGAAGGTCCAGGGTTCCTGGCGCTGGCCGCGGACGGGTCAGGACGGGCGCAGATGGGCTTGCCTTTGGCGCGCCTTTGGCACGCCCACTACGTGACTGCACAGCGGCTGCCATTAAGTAGTGGAAGTGGGAGGGCGGAGAGGCTGGGAGGCAGGAGCGGGGAAATTCCAGGGGGAATTCCCGAGGGGAATTCTGGGGGGGAGGGGCCGCAGGGGCAGCAGCGGTGAAAGGCGAAAGGAACAGACAGGCACGAGAAAATAAAAACAGTGGTGGAATTAGAGCAAGACACAGATGGGCACACTAACAGTGGCACAACAGGGAATAATTAAGTAAAAAAACAGCTGAGAAAGGTTATGGTGGTTGCAGGCAGTCTAGTCCCTGTTGGAGTGGGCACCAGCCTCGAACCTCCCAAGGAGGAGGTCTGGGTCTGGAGGCAAGAGACGGCACAGCGGAGCTGCGGGGAGAGAGTGGACCTAGGCCGAGGGTCAGAGGTCCTCTCTATTATAGCGAGCTACATAGCTCGTTCTAAGAGGTTCTTTCTCCTAAAGCAGAAACTGAAAAGGTGGGCACTTTCCCTACTTGCATCACATTATTACAGGTAAATTTCCCTAGAGACCGTGCAACAAATCACGCCATCTGCTCGTACACGACCCCATAGGTAGGTTTCCACTGTACAGCAATTCTCCTGAACTGCAACATTGATGACCTTGATTCCCAGGCCTTCTCCGGTGTGAAACATAACAATTTCTCTTATCAACTTAAGCTCATGATGTATCCCCTTCTCTCCTCGCCTGACTAAGAAAACAAAGACAGAATTCTAGCTAACAATGACGCTTCTTCCACCTACAACACAAAACGTCAATAAGAACAAAATCCACAGCGCACATGAAATTCAACTGTTAATTCTAAAATGAGAGCTTTCAGGTAGAAAAGTTTTTCAGGCCTACAAATTCAGTTAACATAAAAAAATGGCACATGAGCTTTACGAGTTTGCCTAAGAAATAAAACACATTTAATTAATATTACTACTTATATTTAAAATAACACGTTTATTAAGCACATTAGATTCATGAATAATTGTCAGCTGCACAACACAAATTCTTCACATTAATGTTTGCATTTACCTTCTACATTATTTGCTCCACCTTACATTAAAATCGCCTAGAATACCTCACGTTTCACGTTATTACACCACAAATTCTAACACAACATGTTATGCCAACAAAGGATTATGTGTGGATGCGGACTACACACGTGGTTATAATGCACCTCTATTAAGAACTCTAATTGCCCTCTTTCACTGTAGGGCAGTTGTCCACCTGTGTAGCCTGCCTCGAAGCTTCTGCCTGTTCTCTATTTTGGTCGCATTTTGCGTTTTCAGTTATAAGGACTAACACTTTCAACAAACAATTTGTTCTCATTTCCATATCTGAGAGTCGCACTTTGGTGTGTTTTATTTGTAGGTGATAGAATATTATTCAGTTAACACTGTGCGTCTAAGAGCTGCTTGACTGACGTCTTCTAGAAAGGACCCCTTGAAATAATCGGCGCATGCCACGTGCACGAAGTCTGAGTTTGAGCCAAAGATCTGAGGTTGCACCACGGCCTTTCAGATCACTCTCAGTTCAGAGAGCTGAGGTCTGACTCTGCTTACCTTGGTGTGCTGCAGCAAGGCTGCGAAGCCCGCTGAGCACCAAGCACTTTAGGCTATCCGCGTATGCAGGCAGTTGTTTACACTGTGCACTGCCATGAGGGACACAGGTGCCAGCCTCACACTCTGGCAGCAGGCACCTGAAAAGCTGAAGAAATGCCCGCCAGTATTAGGGTCAAATAGTGACACTATACTGGTGGGAGGTGCCAGTTGCCAAAAAAACAACAATAGGCAAGGCCCCCCGCCCTTAACATGAGGGCACTAATCCTCCAGATCGGATGCTCTTGTGTTTTGACAAGTAGGCCACGTGACATGGTATGGCCTCTGAGGCCGCAGCAGGGTCTCAGCTTGAATCAGTGCAGTCAGCTGGGCCCCAGGCCCATGCGGCACGACTGTAAGAGTAAAAATATTTCTAGCTGTCGTGACAAGAATTTTCAATTTTATTAAGGACACGGAGGCGAGGATTATGCTTCTCTTCACTTTACTGACATACACAGCAGCCAATAAAACTTTAATTTAGCATAACCCTGAAGTACAACCCCCTCCATCGTATGCCCCAATCACACGTCAGTCCCATACATAAATGTCCATGCATGAGTCCTGATCCACCTGACCTGGGGAGGTGGTGTACGGGGGTGGACTGGTGCACGACCCAGGAGAAAGCCCTTTACATGGCCAAGGGGTGCGGTAAAAAGTATCATAGGATGTGGGGGAAGTGGTTGGGTAATGTGGAGGGTTCAGATTAAGCTGATTCCATACCTTACCTGTGTATGTCTTATGGGGTTTGTGACTGTGGGATGCATTGCTTACAGGATTGTATTTGATTTAATGATCTCCGTGTATCTGCTGATTTGTTTCACGTGTTTGAAAACAATAAAACTTGATTATCAAAAAAAATGTCCATGCATGATCTTCCTCTTCCTCTTTCTTTGCGAAATAACCATTAATTTCAGCCTTAAACCCAACTGTTGAACTTGAACGGTGCCGAACGCGCCCTCGACTGTAACTTGAACTTGGACCACAGATTCCATACGCTGTGCCCAATTAACTCCATACTGATCGCTCAGGTCTGCTTGCCGTGATCTCCTGAAACAAAATACGTCATCGTAATATACCATCCATAAACATATATATCCAAACTTAATCATTTTAGTAATTTATCCATGATATAAACATGTCCAATATAACAATTGGGTGTGAAGAAATTCAAATCAGTATGCCGTAACAGTATATGAAACACAAAGCATGAAATAACAATCTCTCACAGAAAATTATCTACCATCACCATATTTCTAGGGTGGGATAATCCTCGCCTCCGTGTCCTTAATAGAATTGAAAATTCTTGTTGCGAATCCTAGAATTTGTTTTATTCTATGTCAGTCCACTGAGGCTCAGATTATGCTAGTTTAAAGTTGCAGCACCACCGTAGAAGCCACATCAACAATTGGTTTATGATAAAACGTTTTAAACGTTGAGTCAGGGGACCATTCTGCCACAGTCATAATGTCCTGTAACCGGGATCCGGTACAAAAAGCTTTAGAGGCCATTGCTCCTCTCACAGAATGTGCCCTAAACATTGTGGTATCAATACCTGCTAGTCTTAATAACCAAGTAACCCACCTGGCCAAAGTTGTAGCAGTGACTGGACGGAAAGGTTTCTGTAATGAAATCAACAATTGCCATTCAACATCATTTCTGAACTCTTTAGTACAATCCTCATAACATTTCAAACATTGTACCACACATAGTTTACTATGATGAGGAAAAGCAGGATATGAAATACACTTAGAATTAGTCTTTGTCCTCCTCAAAATTGTGAACGATACTCCTGAGGGAGTAAATACTCTACCTGCTAGACCCAATGCTCGCACAGCTGAAACACGTCTGCAGGATACCATACATAATAACAACGTAAGTTTTGCTGACAGTTGTTTACGTGACAAACCCTTGTTCGCTGGCCAATTCTTAAGGAATTGTAGCACCACATTGACATCCCACAAAGAAGAATATTTGGGTTTCGGAGGGTTAACCAAACGGATGCCCCTCACCACCTTGCACACCAGGGGATGTTCCCCCACTGGTTTACCATCCACATGTGGATGTCCCGCTGAAATCGCTGACCTAAAATTATTCACTGTCTGATAGGCCATGCCCGATTTCGCTAATTCTGAAAGAAAGTGAACAATCATATGAACGCCGGATCCCAAAGGATCTCCCTGCCGTTCAACTCACCAACTAACCCATCTACGCCAAGCTGATTCGTACCGCTTGTGCGTAGCTGGTGCTCAAGATTTGGATAAAAAAAACAGAGTGTCCTGTGTAACTCCAGGCATTTGCCACTGTCGCCTGAAAGTCTCCAAGCCATGAGTGACAATTGGCCCTGCACCACCAACGGGTGCGGCAGACCCAGAGGGTCCGTTAGAATCTCGGGATACGAGTGTAGATGTACTGGCAGAGCACACGACAAGGTTAGAGCCACCGGAAACCAAGCCTGTGCTTTCCAACATGGTGAAACCAATACCACCTCCGCTTTCTGCCTGCGAATTTGAGCTAATACCCTCAGAATCATGGAGAGCGGAGGGAAAGCATATAGAATGCCCGTTGTCCATGATTGAAGGAATGCGTCCGAGCTGATCGCCAGAGGGTCTGGGCGCCAACTGTAAAACTGAGGTAGTTGTTTGTTGAGTCTGGACACAAACAGATCCACTGAACATGGACCCCACTTGGTGTTCAGATCCCTGAATACTCTGGGATGCAGCCTCCAATCGCTGACATCCCTCAAGAATCGGGAGTTCCAGTCCGCTACAACATTGGACGAACCCGGAATGTACTCCGCCGTCACCGAGATGTGATGTGCCAGGCAATAATGCCAAAATTCCTTGGCTATCTCTACTAGGAGACGCGACCTGGTGCCACCCAGGCGATTGATGTATCTTACTGCTGACACATTGTCCATTCGCAGTAGAATACAACAACTCGCTCATTGCGGTGAGAGAGTCCGAATCGCAAATGAGCCGGCAAGAAGCTCCAGACAGTTAATGTGGAGTTTCATTTCCTCCTGGGACCATCGTCCCCCAGTCTCCACTGCCCCTCAGCGGACACCCTAGCCCCATCGACTGGCATTGGATTCTATGACGATCTCTGGACTTGCTGCAAAAATTGCCTTGCCATTCCATGCGTCCATGTGGTCCAGCCACCAAGCCATCTCTGTCCGGGCCTCTGCGGAGATCAAGATTTGTTCTGCATAACTCTAGCCCTTGCGTAAATGCAGAATCTTCAACCATTGTAGTGCCCTGTAATGTAAGGGCCCCGGAAATATTGCCTGAATAGATGCCGCTAAGAGTCCCACCAGACGGGCCAGCATCCTCAAGGATATAGTCAGAGAGGCAAGCGCTCTCCTCAATTCCTTCTTGATTGCTATTCTCTTTTTGAGCGGGAACAACAGTTGCGCTGTTATGGAATCCACCTGAAAGCCCAGGAATTCCATTGATTGTGTGGGACGTTGAATAGATTTCTCCGCATTGATGACGAATCCCAACTCCTGTAAAAGTTGGACCGTCCAGGTCAAATGAAGTTGAACTGTCTCCCAAGCCTAAGCCATGATTAAGATATCGTCTAAATAGATTATGAGTCGCACCCCTCTTTTCCGAAGGTACTGAACCACAGGTTTCAGTTACTTGGTGAAGCACCAAGGGGCGGTCGAGAGCCTGAATGGCATGGCCGAAAACTCGAACCATTGGTCTCTCCACTGAAATTGGAGGAACCTCCGATGAGGAGGGAAAATGGGTACTGCCAGATACACATCTTTCAAATCCAGATGCCCCATACAATCCTTTTCTAACAGAATGTCCCTCAATAAATGTATGCCTTCCATTTTGAAATGACAATACACTACCCAGGTGTTGAACTCTCTCAGATTGAGCACCAGCCTGAAAGCTTGATCTTTCTTTAGAACCAGAAATATTGTGCTTACGAAACCCTGAGGGTGTGGAACAGTGTGAACAATTGCTCCTTTGTGCAATAAAGACTGAACCTCTTTGTCTATGAAGAACATCTCTACGTGGGAAAAACGTAGGGGCGCGGGAATGTGTATTTGTCAAGGGAAGGCATTAAATTCTATTTGAAACCCTTGTACCGTCTGAAGAACCCATGGGTCGTATGTTAGACTCTCACCTGCGATGGAACAAAGCAATCTGGCCTTCCACCACGATGTCCCCAATACGCAACAAGATTACCTGAGTAAGAGGTGTTTTCGGAGTTGTTGTTTTGGCCCTTATAGCCTCCTCTATGCTGTCTACCTCTGCCACCCCTGTTCCGGGTAGGGTAGAAATTGGATCGCTGGGCTCCACCTCACCCACGTTGTTCACCTCCTCGAGAGGTCTGATTGAACCCTCAGCCGGTCGCTCGACCCCTGAAGCGTCCGGCCCTATTAAAAAGGCCAGTGTGGAAAACTTTCTTGATGTATGCCTGCGCTTTATCTAGGGTGGGAAACGTGGCCACATATTTTCCCATCTCCTTAACGAATTTATCTCCAAAGTGCATGCCATTGGCTATGGTACCTGGTTCCGTCATCGCCATCTCAGCAAGCTGAGGGTTAATCCTCATGAGGAATGATCTCCTTCGCTCCGTCGACAGAGCACAGTTCGCGTTTACGAGGAAACACATGGCCCTTTGAGCCCATTCCAGATTCTCTGAGGGGTCTAGAGGGGTATTTGAGTCTTTAGCGGTGAATGCCACGTCAAGTATTGTGGTTAGGGGTCCGGAAACATCCAGTAGCTTGTCTTGACAACCCCTCCATGCCCGATCCAGTCCTTTTTAGGATCCTTAGCAAACTTCCTCATAAAGGTGGCCATATTCGGATCTAACTCCGGTGTATCTGCGACTTTTAGCATCAGGGAGGGTCTGGGGCATTCAGATCATAAGGTAGCTCTAACCTTCTTCTCAAAACCCTGTCTCAGGTTGTCCTGCAAATAGTGCACCATCTCCACACAGGGAACCCACTCTGTGGATCTCGGATGCATCAAATTCTCGGGGTCAAACAATATGTTCTTAGGGGTTTGTTTATCTTCTACGTTATGGGACTTGCGTTTCCGCTTAGTCGCCTTTTTTGGAGCCTCTGACTCCAGATCCGAATCGGATGGGTTCGGCGCAGACGGGGAAGACTCCTCCGCCGCCCCCGTGGCCATCACTGACGTGTTACCAGCGCGAGGGGGCCCATCATAACCATGGTCTCTCATCACATTATGAGCCATGCGTGCAAGAACCTCCACCGAGGTATGCCCTGAAGATTCTCCTTGAGAGGTGCCAAACTTATGTTTACCATAATTTTTTATGGGTTTGGTAAAAGGTTGCAAGGCCTTTATCAGCGCCCTGTTTACAGAACCCTGGACGTGGGTATCCAGGGCCTCCACTAATTGCTCCTCCATCTGATGTTCAGAAGGTTCCTCATAATGGGCATATTCATTGAATTGTACCCACTGATCTTCCTCCTCGGCGTAGTACGCCATCGTGTTGTAGGAGGTCTGGTGGAGCTTCGGGGGGAGAAACCCTGAGGTGTTACTTCAATATTAATACTTCAATATTAAAACTCCCTAAACTGTAAATGAAACACTCTCCCTATTTAACAGAAAATCACCTGCTATAAGACTAATTGATCAACACTTCATGTGGTGGGAGCCACCCCTTAATCTCCCCTCAGGCAGAGCCCTTGATCGGATTTCACTCCGTTAAGCGTTCGTGAGGGATCGGGGATTGAGCAGTTGTAGCGTGCACCGATGCACGATGAGCCGATCTTTAGCTCTGAGGAAACCCGGCAGATCGTGCATGTGTGCACGTCATGGGCCAAGAAACAGGACTGCTCCCCGAGCGCGCGTGGCGTCTGTCCTGCTCCCACTCCACTGCAATAATGCCCAGCGAGCACTGCAGCACCACAACACCGCAAAAGGAAAAAGCACACAAGCGGAAGCGAGCAATAAATAAATACACCAATAAACATTGCCTCAATAATTCAAGCACCATGTACTGAAGCGCGTCTATGGGGCGCTCGTAACAGCACGGCAATCATCAACACGTGTACCAAGTTAATACACTACAATTAATCAAAGACATAGAGAATAAAAGGTACTTAACTCGCTGCTGCAGCAGCAAAGAAAGAGGCAGAGGAAAATCATGCATGGACATTTATGTATGGGACTGACGTGTGATGGGGGCATACGATGGAGGGGGTTGTCCTTCCGGGTTATGCTAATTTAAAATTTTATTGGCTGATGTGTGTGTCAGTAAAGTCAAGAGAAGCATAATCTGAGCCTCCGTGGACTGACATAGAATTCAAGTGCAAATACTAGTGTCAAATTGTATTTGGCCAGAATGCTATAATACTCAGACACTAAGGCCGGTATGCAGTGTGGATCTTGTCTGAAGCAAAGTGTGCACAGCACTCGCCCCACTGCTATTAATGCAGCTCCTGTCATCGGTCATTTCTCCCGCTTGTGCTACGCAGCAGGCAGGTGGTTTCAAGCCAATAATGAAGCGTGAATAATGCATTTTTGAGCAGTGATGCGTACCACCATGCTAAAATGCGTTAGTCTAACTCCTGATGCAAGGTACATGGCAAGGCTGTTCAATGGCATTTTGGTTTCTTTCATTTTTGGGAGGAATGTAGTGCTGTGCACGCACAGCCATGTATCAAATGGTTTGACCCTTCTCCCCCGTTCCTGTTAAATGTTTTTAGTTTCACCCTAGTTTTCAATATAACACAGTTTACCCATGCCTTCATACTCTGCCATCTTGCAAAACTGAGAAATCTGTGTATGAGTGGCTCCTGCACGCAGCAGTGTCATTCTGTAGGACTTTTGACACATCATGATGATGATTTACTAATTTGTTTCCAGCGGTAGGTGCTCTGTTGTGATGTATACTTATGTAGATTTGTATACTTACCTTGGTTAGAGCTCTTGAGGTACTCTTACCTTGTTTGGAGTGTTCATGTTTTATGTGTTCTCTATGCTCGTGCCTAGAATGTGAGGTTGACGGCACTCCACAGCTGACAGTTGCAGCTGGGTCGTGGAGGTAGTCGGATGCCAGGTTGTGCTATGAGTAAACTTCAGTGCCTTACTTGATGTTTCCTGGTCTTTCTTCGGAGCACTCATCATAACAATTTTGGCGACGATCCTGGTCTTCGTTCAGCACAACCTGGTACCATTTTGGCGTACTTCCGAGCATTTCACTTAGTTTTGACTTCTCCAGCTTTCCCAGGATTTTAACAGCTCTTTCTGGCTCCCACGTTGGTCTTCTGTGTTTGTTCTCTGGCTTTGAGATACTTTTAGCTTCTTTCTACGATTTGGTGTGTGCAGCCGTTTAAAGCGCGCGCTGTCCTCGGACCTGCAGTGACGTCACGTCCATCACTGGAACGCACGACTTACGCTGAGACGTTACTGCGTGTCATGCGCAACGCAAATAACGCAGCGTAACGTGCCGCCATCTTGTCTGTTTGTTAATTTCTATACAGCTTCTTCTGCTCACGGAGTGTTCTGTCACATTTTCCCCGTGTGCTCCGCTGTGCTCATTTCAGCCCCATCTAGGAGGAATTGTGTAGTGCCAGGTGAGGAGTTCTCATTTATTCAACTTGTCACCTGAGACTGGCTTTGCGGTACAACGAACACTTCACACAGCTGTGAGGGTCAACCAGCTTTTATTGGAAGACTCTTGGTACAGTGTGTGAAAATAGCCTAGTGACCACGGGGGCATTTCAGTGACGTTCGAGATGTACACGAGCCTTAGTATTATCTCCGGTAGCAGTTATATTGCTGGAACTCCGGTGACATCTTGTAGCCTATACTGGTACTGGCCATATTACATTTCCAAGTGCATCTATTTACGGTGTTCTGCATGTTATTCCTTCTTTGGTTTTTTTAGTGTCGTCAGCATTCTTCTGATTCTAGTTGAGCCTTATACAGTCTTTTACCTATTATTTGTATTATTGTATTTTAACATGGCTGCCACCTCTTCCAATGTTTTAGTTCCACCAATGTTTCTCCCTAATCCAGGTCCTCCACCAATAATATGGGAAGACTGGATTGAAATGCTTCATAATTATATTATAGCGCTTGATGGTATTAATTTTTCCCCGGACTGGAAAAAAGCTTTGTTGTTGAGCACATTAGGTACTGAAGGTCAACGAGTGTTTAAGTACTTATCGGTGGTTATGGGACCTAATGGACAACCTATGGATGATCCATTTCAAGAAGCTATTAACAGACTTGAAACAAGATTTTCAAAAGAAATTAATTTGGTTTTAGTTAGATATAAATTTTATACTCCGCCGCAACTGGAAGGAGAAAGCATTGATGATTTTGTTTCTAGGTTACGCGAACTTTCAGTCAAGTGTCGCTTTGGAACTATGACCGATGAACTGATTCTTGATCAGTTGATTGTTCAATGTCATGACAGGAAAATTCATGAAAGGCTTTGGGCTGCTAAAGATCCTTCTTTGAAAGATGCCATTGATTTGGCTAAAGTCATTGAAGAATCTCAAAGATGCATCAAAGAGTTGAGCAAAAAGGATAAACCGTTGCAAGAAATAGGAAATGTTGAAATAAGAGATGAGCATGTACATGTAAATCCTGTAATGAGGAAAAATGTTAAATCTAGTAATGCTTTTGGATCAACTGTTAAACCCAAGTCCAAAGAGTGTTTGCGGTGTGGTAGTCAGTATCATTTAGCTGACTTTAAAAAATGTTATGCGATTGATCAGACTTGCAGACAGTGTGGGCGGAAAGGGCACTGTGCTAGAATGTGCAAGCAATCTGATTCTTTCGACAGGTCTAAATCTAAAATAAGTGTGGTACATGATGATGATGTTCATAAGTCATTTGTAAACAAAGTCTTAGTAGTGGGAGAGAAGCACAATCAAACTATGGTAGGTGCTACTCAGGATTCTCTAATTAGACCTACAGCTGTGTTTCATGTTTGTGGCAAAGATATCAACTTGCTGGTGGATTCAGGTTCCATGTATACGATTATCCCTGAGTCCCTTTTTCACGCCACCTGGGAAGGAGTGTCTCTATTGGAAAAAGATATTAACCCAGTAGGTTACCAAGGCCAGTCCATAGATGTTTTGGGGTACATGTCCAGTCAGATCTCTTTCAAATCACGTAACACTCATGGCAAGATTTATGTTGCCAAAGAGGGTCCCCCAATCCTGGGTTGGATGCACCAATATGACCTACACATTGTCATCAATCCTAGAGCTACAAATCAAATCATGGTAGTGGAAGATGACACACGGGTTGAGGACATCCTTCGAGATGCCCACAAGGTGTTTGAGGATAGGCTTGGTTGTGTCAAAGGGTATTAGCATAAGATTATTCTTAAGCCTAATGCGTGCCCGATACAACACAAGCTTAGGAAAGTTCCCCTCTCTGTCAGGCAAGGCCTTAAAGATTTGTTGGACGACTTATTGAAATCTGGAGTTATTAAACCGGTGGAGGTATCCTCGTGGATTTATCCGGTGGTTCTGACGCTTAAGTCTGATGGTGGACTCCGTTTTTGCATTGATCTTAGGTCCTTAAATCGTGATATAATTACTGACACATTTCCACTTCCTAATATCAATGAGTTGTTGCAGTCTTTTGGAGGTGGTAGGTATTTCTCCAAAATTGATTTGAGGAGTGCTTACCACCAGATTAGATTGCATCCTGACTCAAAGTCTCTCACAGCATTTATCACAACGGAAGGTATTTTTCAATTTACTCGCATGCCTTTTGGGTTAGCTTCCGCTGCGAGTGATTTTCAGAGAATGATGTCCAACATGCTTAAAGGTTTATCTGGAGTAGTTTACTTCCAAGACGACTTATTGGTGTCAGGAAAATCTATCCAAGAACATAATGCAGCTCTTAGGCAAGTTTTGTGGAAGCTTGAACAACAGGGTCTTACGGTCAACAAAGATAAATGCAGTTTTCTTACTGATCAAGTCGATTATTGGGGGTACTCAATTTCTAGTGGTGGTATTGCTCCCAAAAAGAATCTTTTGGATGCCATTAAGAATGCTTCTCCCCCGAGGGACAAAGACCAGCTCAGGTCCTTTCTAGGCCTTGTTGAGTACTATTCCAAATTTGTGCGTGGCTTTGCGGATATTTCTGAAGCTTTCAGGAAACTTCTTCGCAAAGGGTGCAAATTTGAGTGGGCCAGTGATCAGTCTGATGCTTTCTCCAAGATTAAAATGCAGATTTGTAATGCAGGAATCCTTGCGCCTTTTAATGGCTCGTGTAAATCGTTTCTTACTGTTGATGCGAGTCTTACTGGCATTGGTGTGGTCTTGTCCCAGTTTCAGAGAGGTGTTGAGAGAACCATCGCATTTACCTAGAGAACTCTCACCCAGTCTGAGAGGAATTATTCGGTAATAGAGCGTGAAGCTCTTGCTGCAGCTTGGGGAGTAGAATACTTCAGAGTATATTTGTGGGGTTCATGATTTGTGTTAAGGACTGATCACAAACCTTTAATGAAAATTTTGTCTGCAGGGGGTGCGGGAAAGGGATCAGCATGTCTAGATAGGTTTGCTGCAAGGTTACAGGAATATCTATATGATATTGAGTTTATTCAGGGTTGGAGAAACCTACAAGCTGATTGCTTATCACACATGTCACATGATTGGGAAACTGTAGACAAGGACATTGTCAACAAGCTGGAAAGTGAAGAGGCTGTTGCCTTTGTTTTTGATGTTTGTGAATGCAGTTTAGGATCTTTTTCGAAGGCACAGTGGTCTGAAGCCATTATTGGAGATTCAGTTCTGCAAGATGTTTTAACTCTCATTAAGAAAGGTTCACCCCGTGAGAGTATGGTCTCAGCTCCACTTAGGCCCTATTGGAAGTTGCTAGATGAACTTTCTCTGAGTGGTAAGGATGTAATTATGAGAGGTGAGAGATGTGTTCCTCCGAGTGCCATTAGGTTACACATCTTTAAACTTGCCCATGAGGGTCATCTGGGCCAAGGTATGACCATCAGGCGCATAAAGCAAGAATTTTGGTGGCCTGCCATGGATGATCAAATCAGAGAATGGATGGTTAATTGTACTCTCTGTAAAGAGAGTGAGAAGAGATTAAAAGTTGGTCCACAGAGCTGTATGGGTCACATTGACGATCCTGGTGAACCATAGCATACCATTTGTCTTGATTTTATTGGGCCTCTTTCGGAATTGTCCTTGGATATGCGGTTTGCTGCTGTATTTCTGGATGTACACTTGCGATGGTTGCATCTCGAGTTTTTGAAGGATGTTACAACGAAGTCAACGATTACAGTGTTGGAGACTTTGTTTCTACGTGAAGGTATTCCTCAAGTTCTCCTTACGGATAATGGGACTCAACTCACCTCCGGTGAAATGCGTTGTTTTTTGGAAAGGTGTGGTGTGAAACATTCATGTACCTCTCTTTACAATCCGATGGGTAATGGTATTGTGGAAAGGGCGAATCGACTTATTAAAGGTACTTTGCAACTTGCTTTAGCCAACGGTTTGTCTCCCAGTCGTCTTGTTCAAGACATGCTATGGGCTTATTGCACGACTCCTCACAGTGTTACCTTCAAGTCCCCATTTTTTATTATGAGAGGGAGTCTTCCTGGCTTTCTCCTTGTTCCATCTTGGCTTAAGGGTTGGGTGTCTTCTGGAGGTGAATGCACCATTGAAGTTCTTTCTTCTAAGATCTCGGTTGGTGACTGGGTCAAATTGAAAACTGGAAGGATTAAAGGTGGTCTTACCAAGTTGAAAGGACCTTGTTGTGTTGTCAGTGTAGGAAGGTATTTTGTTGTCATTGAAGGGAGAACGTTGGAATTTGCGCAGAGTGGCATTATATTAGAAAGGTGGTTCTTTTGACAAAACTTGCAAAGATAACGGAAGCTGTTCTGGTGTGATGTTTTTGCCTGACAGTGTGGTCAAGAATGATTCATGTTCTAAATGTACTGAAGACGTTTCACATTCCAATGAGTTGTGTTCTTCTCCTCAGGGATTCAGGGGGGAGGATCAGGTTGAGTGGTCTAACTCTCCTGTTGTTGAGTTGGGTGTTAGAAACCGCAGACCACCAGGATACCTTCAGGATTATGTTAGATAATGAATGTTTACTTTAGTGCATTTTCTTTTCTTTGTTTCTCTCTATCTGTGGCAGTTTGTTGTTTCCCCTTCTTCTTTTCTTTCTCTCTTTTGTGTTCTTGTTTTATTATTAAAGGGAGAGGATGTGTTGTGATGTATACTTATGTAGATTTGTATACTTACCTTGGTTAGAGCTCTTGAGGTACTCTTACCTTGTTTGGAGCGTTCATGTTCTTTGTGTTCTCTATGCTTGTGCCTAGAATGTGAGGTTGACGACACTCCACGACTGACAGTTGCAGCTGGGTCGTGGAGGTAGCCGGATGCCAGGTTGTGCTACGAGTAAACTTCAGTGCCTTACTTGATGTTTCCTGGTCTTTCTTCGGAGCACTCATCATAACATGCTCCTTCTCTCTGTGCTTCAGTCATTAGTGTTCAACAAATTGGAAATAATTATTTGACGGAGGAGCAGGACAGAATTTCAAAATGCATGCATAAGCAGCTCATCCAGTTCTGGTATTTTGCTTTGCGTTCTAGGTCTTACAGTCCTGATTTTATAATAATACACATGAGTACAAATTTCAGAATGGTCATCAAGCATGTTAGGTCATCAAGCATGTCATGGAAACACTTCCCATTTATAGTGGCCACATCCAAGTCATTAAGGACACTTTCTAGTCCTTTATTTGTATATGATAGCGTAATGCATTCTGGGTCTTCCATTGAACTAATTAGACTTACACACCTGATAACTATGATTTGTAGGTGAACGGTTCAGAACTCGACTGTCTGTCACTACCTAAAGGACTAAGGTGGTTCCCACATAGGAAAAGAACAAAGACATGTTTCCAGCCGCATATGGTGCCCACTGCCCAGTAAGCAAGTGCTTCAGTGCCCCCACACTAACTTTACAATACTGGAAATAGGAAGTGTGAATGATCGGAAAGTAAATTAGACAATCAGTTTGAAACGGTGCTTAGCGCATATTTGAGAGGGCGGTTTCACGAAAATATTCTTGCATATTGTGTGTATTTAAGAACGTTGAAGTGAATATGTTTCTGTAGTGTTTTAGTTAATCGGCGGTAACTCACTTCATATCAAATAAAATTAAATGTAGATGAGTCCAAAACGCAATGTAAAGACTGAAAATACACAGTAACGACCACTGGGCAATCCGGTGGAAATACTGGTTACTCGAGTATGCTTTAGAGAACTGTAAATAATTCACTTCGTTTACAGTGTTTAGTTGAATGAGTAAGAGTTCCCCATTCCAAGATGGCAACCATGCTTTCGTAACACACCTCCTCACGCCAGTTTCTAGGCGACCACGCAGTAAACAAGATGGCGGCGCCGTGTTGACATTAGTGATCCCTTGGGAGAGCAGACCGGAGGATTTAGGAGCACTCCCTCATCTCCCCCCTGTACCCCGTCAACCGCGGAATCATGGCCGCATCTTTAGTGTCCCTGACTCCTGGCTGGGCCCAGTCCGACGAGTTCCTACGAATCTCCGCACCCTTGTCACCATTCTCTGGGGATCCTCAGCCCCTCCCCGCCTCCTGGATGCAGAGAGAAAGCGGCAGCTCCCCAAGCTGCGGGGGGAGCTCCGAAGAGGAAGAAAGTGACACGGAGAGCCAGGACAGCGAGCAGGAACTCTCCATGGTGACGGTAAATGTGAGTAGCACCTCAGAGGGCGTATTATTCCTATAACAGTGCTGTTACCATTAATGCTGTTAATGCTAGCTTTCCTACGATCATAATCAAAACATTAATGTCATACTCGTATTACTGTCAGAATTGTTATCATTTTCCTTGTTGTTATAAATGATAGTATTGTTGCACAGTATACTGTAATAATAATTCATACAGACATTCGATGACATAATAAGACTGATATAATTTTATTCACAATATAGTTAATGCAATTTTCGTTAGTATTGGTTTTATTATAAACGTATACATCAATTATATTTGAATTATTTAATTTTCTAGTATTAACATGCTCATTATTCATATGATTGAAAAGCAGTAACGGTGTTTTCATAATTCCTATTATTGTGATTATAAATATGGTATGATTATTAACGGTCTATAAAATTGTAGATTGATCAGTATCAACAATGACGTTTTTTCCATTAAGATCTTCCTAATGATGAATTGGGTAACTAGCACCAAGCAAATAGTTTTTAATGTCTCTTGTACCCGAGAATTGGAAAATTTGTTTGTTGATACTTACCCAGATACAGATTTATGTTATACAACTATTTGCCTCGTTTCCTATCAGACATCCCTCCTGGAGGTCTCCTCATAGTCAAGCAAATTTAGTGGTGAGAAGAGGTATTACTTTGCTACCATGCACATTGGAAAAGGTGTGGAAAACAATATATATATATATATTTTTTTGAAACATTTTTTATTGTTTTCATAGCATCAACTCAATACAAGCCCCGCTACCCCCCCCCCCTTCAAAGAGGATACTCTACATACAGTGTTGCCATCCAATATCCAGGAGAATAATCATCCTGCCCATGCGGGCCCCCCCCTCCCTCCCCACGTCAGTGTGCCCCCCACCGCCTTCCCCTCTCCTGATGTGCCCCTCCCCTACTATAAATCATGCATGAGGTGTGGAAAACAATATAGGCATTGCTTTTTTAAAATATTTCTATTAAAGGTTTTAGTAATAAAAATATATCACTTCATGCAATTCACGTTTGAAATTTCAGCAACTGTGTGAAACATGACCAGTAGTAAGCCAATATAGGCTTCACCCAAAGAGCACGATCCGCAGTTATCCAACAAGTCTGAATAATATGAGACATATCATATATACATGGCTACTCAGTAGGTAAACAGGTTTAAATAAGAATCCCCCTTAAGAGTTATAATGATAGCATTGGAAATAGGGTTAATGGTTGGGAGGGGGGCGTGGGGAAGACCCTAGTTAGGAACAACTACAATCTCTGGCCGGGTGAGGCACAATCAAACCCCAAACTAACATGTGCTTATCCTCTGGTAGCTTGGCACAAAAGTAGTCAGGCTTAACTTGGAAAGCAAAAGACACACAATTGATGGGCGGAATGCAGAACAAATCAAAACATTCACCCCCAGTCAAGAGATCTGGGTTAAATTCATCATTCTTTTGCTCACCATGCCACCTCAGTTTAGACCTGGCCATATGCAAATCAGTCTTGACCCTGTGCCTCATGGGAACAGTCCAGCCCGAACTGCCAAGCCAGGTCCTCCCTGGACCGGAAACAAGCATCCTAGGACCGGTTTCGGCGTTTCACCCCTCTTCAGCCAGGATAGCTTGATTCCAGTGACACAGTGAGCCCAGGACCCACGTCTGGGCATACCTGGCGCACTCAGGGCGAGAAAGCAAAAGACACACAATTGATGGGCGGAATGCAGAACAAATCAAAAAATTCACCCCCAGTCAAGAGATCTGGGTTAAATTCATCATTCTTTTGCTCACCATGCCACCCCAGTTTAGATCTGGCCATATGCAAATCAGTCTTGACCCTGTGCCTCATGGGAACAGTCCAGCCCGAACTACCAAGCCTGGTCCTCCCTGGACCGGAAACAAGCATCCTAGGACCGGTTTCGGCGTTTCACCCCTCTTCAGCCAGGATAGCTTGATTCCAGTGGCACAGTGAGCCCAGGACCCACATCTGGGCATACCTGGCGCACTTAGGGCGAGAAAGCAAAAGACACACAATTGATGGGCGGAATGCAGAACAAATAAAAACATTCACCCCCAGTCAAGAGATCTGGGTTGAATCCATCATTCTTTTGCCCACCAGCCCACCCCAGTTTAGACCTGGCCATATGCAAATCAGTCTTAACCCTGTGCCTCATGGGAATAGTCCAGCCCGAACTGCCAAGCCAGGTCCTCCCTGGACCGGAAACAAGCATCATAGGACCGGTTTCGGGGTTTCACCCCTCTTCAGCCAGGATAGCTTGATTCCAGTGGCACAGTGAGCCAAGGACCCACGTCTGGGCATACGTGGCGCAGGTAGGGCGAGAAAGCAAAAGACACACAATTGATGAACGGAATGCAGAACAAATCAAAACATTCACCTCCAGTCAAGAGATCTGGGTTAAATCCATCATTCTTTTGCTCACCATGCCACCCCAGGTTAGACCTGGCCATATGCAAATCAGTCTTGACCCTGTGCCTCATGGGAATAGTCCAGCCCGAACTGCCAAGCCAGGTCCTCCCTGGACCAGAAACAAGCCTCCTAGGACCGGTTTCGGGGTTTCACCCCTCTTCAGCAAGGATAGCTTGATTCCAGTGGCACAGTGTGCCCAGGTCCCACCTCTGGGCATACCTGGCGCACTTAGGGCGAGAAAGCCAAAGACATACAATTGATGGACGGAATGCAGAACAAATCAAAACATTCACCCCCAGTCAAGAGATCTGGGTTAAATCCATCATTCCTTTGCTCACCATGCCACCCCAGTTTAGACCTGGCCATATGCAAATCAGTTTTGACCCTGTGCCTCATGGGAACAGTCCAGCCTGAACTGCCAAGCCAGGTCCTCCCTGGACTGGAAACAAGCATCCTAGAACCAGTTTCGGGGTTTCACCCCTCTTCAGCCAGGATAGCTTGATTCCAGTGGCACAGTGAGCCCAGGACCCACGTCTGGGCATACCTGGCGCACTTCTGGCGAGAAAGCAAAAGACACACAATTGATGGACGGAATGCAGAACAAATCAAAACATTCACCCCCAGTCAAGAGTTCTGGGTTAAATCCATCATTCATTTGCTCACCATTCCACCCCAGTTAAGACCTGGCCATATGCAAATCAGTCTTGACCCTGTGCCTCACGGGAACAGTCCAGCCCGAACTGCCAAGCCAGGTCCTCCCTGGACCGGAAACAAGCATCCTAGGACCGGTTTCAGAGTATCACGGATGGTCGTCGATGTTGCATGAAAAGCAGGCTGGGTGTCCTGGACAGTCATTGCTGTAGCTCAAAGATTCTGTCAGGCGTCCCGGACGGTCATTGCTGGAGGTTCACGTTGGCAGTCACCGCAAGCTGTCGATGCTGTAGCATGAAGGGCAGATCTCCGCTGCCGGGCGTCATTAGCAGTCAATGTGACGTGAAGTGTTGGGTTCGCCGGAACTTTGCGTAAACGGATGTCAAGATATTGGCGCAAACTGGCCTTTTTGTGAAGAGCCCAAAATGTCAGGATTTCTCCTTTTCTTTGAAGAGGAAGTGCAACTTAGGCTGCACCAAGGGCCAAGGATCTGAGGGGCACCTTTTGGTGGTCAGGAATTCACTCCAGCAGAGACCAGCAGGGCTCAGGCAGGTCCAGGCAGCAGGCCAGCAGGGCAGCTGCAGGAAGCCTCTGGAACTTGTTATGTCCCTTTAGCTCAAAACAGGAGGTCAGTCAGCTGACTCTTGGAGTCGTTTCAGTCTGGGATGAAGGGTGCAGGTCCAGTCTTCCTTCCCAGGAAGCAGGATAGCAGTCCAGCAGTCCTTCTGACAGCACATCAGTCCATCTTCTGTGGTATACACAGGTCCAGGAGTGTATTGAAGAATTGGGTCTGAAGGTTCATTATTTATACCTGGTGCCTTCTGTGAAGTAGATGTTTTCTAGAGAACTCCCCTTTAACGTCCTAGAAGTGTTCTGACTCCCCTGCACTGACTCCATGCTGGCTGCATGAAAAATGCAGTGGTGACAAGTCCTTTGTGTGAAGACACGACATAGCCTATTCACTTGCAAGTGGGGCTGTGCACAGCTTGCCCCCCATCCTGCCAGTTGATGGTCCATCAGATACACGCAATCCCTCTTATGTGTGGCTGTTTGAAAGTAATAAACAAAGTCCATTTGCCAACTACAACCAGTCATGTGACCCAGGAACAGGCTGCAGGCACCAAACAGTTGGGACAACAAAATGTTAACTTTCTAAAAGTGGGCTTTTCAGAACTGTTACTTGAAATTCGACTTTGCCATTAAAGAGGGGTTTTAATTACAATTCTTTAGACACCAAACTCGACATTCTGGCTGCTCCTAATTGAAACGTATCTCTTATTAAATGTAATAAGTTAGCCCAAGATTATCCTGTGGGAGCGGTAGGCCTCACAGTAGTGGAAAACCAAATGGAAGTGTTTTTCATTACCAGGACATATAAAATGTACATGTTCAATGTTTTAAATACATTTCACACTGCCATATGGGCTGTTTAGTGCCTACCCTAGGGGTGACTTATATGTATTACAAAAGAAAGGTTTAGGACTGGAAAATGGTTTCTTTTTACAGGTCGAAATGGTAGTTTAAAACTGCACACACAGCCTGCAATGGCAGGCCTGAAACATGTTTTATAGGCTACTTAAGTGGGTGGTACAATCAGTGCTGCAGGCCCACTAGTAGCATTTTATTTACAGGCCCTGGATACATGTAGTACCACTTTACCAGGGACGTACAAGTACATTAAATGTGTCAATTGGGTGTAAGCCAATTCTACCACCTTTAAAAGAGAGAGCACCTAAGCACTGGTTAGCAGTGGTAAAGTGAACAGAGTCCTAAGGCCAACAAAAACAAATTCAGCAAAAATAGGATAAGTGAAGCCAAAAAGTTTGGGGGTGACCCTGCAGAGAGGGCAAGGTCCAACAGTTCGCCTATGGATTCAGCAATGCTTTTGCGAGGAGTCAATATTTGCTATGTGTGAGAAGAGTGGTTTATTGAATGGTGTGGTTGTGCGACTTCGCCATGTTAAAAAAAAAAGTGCAAATTCATCATGGTTTTAGTCAGGCTCATTTACAAAACCTTAGCTTCACCAAGGGTATCTGTGGCTTCGAGCAGTCAGGCTTTGTCAAAGGAACAAGTGCAAAACATTTTAAAGTACCAAAACAGTTAAACAAGGAAGAAATACGACAAAAAGGAGATCCAACACCAATTTATAAAAATAGCTCTTAATCTTATGAGTTTTTGGACACCAAAACAAACAAATCCACCATAAGGTTCTCTAAATATACAATACTAAGCAAAAAAAGAATTTCTGCTTTCGATTCAAATCGTAAACAAGCATTGGCAACTTCTACGATTAGTGGTTATTTGGAAACATTTTGAAAATGTTTGTAAAGGGGGAACAACCTTTACATCGCGGTTAGTACACCGCAATGCAGTTACATCGCAATCGTTACAACGACTGCGATGTTACCACGCCATGCCATTACAACGCAAGTCTTTACATCGACTTGCGCTAGATGGCGTGCTAACATTACAAATAGTGTAGTTTACTATCCCAACACCTTCCCTACTGTTAAGTGGACTGGGGTTGGAATAGTAAATTACGCTTTTCTAATGTTAGCACGCCATCTAGTGCAAGTCGATGTAAAGACTTGCGTTGTAAAGGCATGGCGTGGTAACATCGCAGTCGTTGTAACGACCGCGATGTAACGGTACGCGTTGTAACATCGTACATCCTTTGTAAAGGTGTGTTTGTTTACTCCAGCCTGCTTTGGGCTACCATCTCTGTCAGGGAGCAAGTCACAGGAGCCAATAAATCCTAGGAGGACAGTTGCCTTGTAGTTAAAGCAGTCTCCAGTCCAATTCCAAGCTCTATGTGCAAACCGCCATAGGCGTCAAGGGAGTGGCACTGATGCAAGGGATACAAGATGCTGAAGATGCTGCAGATACTGTTCCAATGACAGGTGTCTTCTTGGGGCCACCCCTTCATCCACAAACACTGTGGGGCAACTTTGGCCAAAGGGGTTGATGTCCCTCGTAGTCTGATTGAAGTCCAGCCAAAAGCCAGTTCCCGCTGGTCTACTGGTCTCCGGTTACAGCAAAACCAGTGGTTCCCTTAAACTGAGGCTAGTGGACGTTTTGGGTGACCAAACTGCACTGCAGTGACTGTCCTGGGTACAGCAGACTCTGGTGCAGCTTTTAAGTGTTAAGACGTGGTCTCTCAGGCTGCACTTCATCGTTCAGTGGCAGTCAAGCGATTGTGGCTACCAACTCGCTAAGGCAGGCTTCTTCAGCTTTTGTGGCCATGGAGCTGTAACAGTAAGTCAATTAACTGAATCTTGGATCTTATTTCAACAAAAAACCAAGATGTTGGAATTCTAATTTTCGTGTTCACTTCAGGTAGCCCACCTTAGGGGTGTAACTTGCCTGATACTGAACACACCTCTTGACTGGCTAATTTTCCTGCCTCTCCTGGTGCCGAATAGGCCTTGGGCAGGGGGTGGATTTCCCCTGTCTGTCTGGGGAAAGCCGGGTTCGCATATCAAAGGACTTTGAAGCCTTCTGACTTGATATGATTATTACTAGCCATCCTGCTTAGAGGAGGTGTCCTTGTGTGCATATCACAATGAACCCCTACTGGCATCAGTATGGATTTATTAAGGCAGGGTGTTTGATACCAAACACCAGAGGTTTCAGTGAAGTTATTATGTAGCTGGGGAACTTACAATGACCAGTGCCCAGTACATATACCTAAGATGGCTTCCCTGTTCACTTGTACTATCTAGTAATTGAACTAGACAACACTGGCACATATCTGCTCATGCAGATATGACCACACATGTAATTTAATGCACCCTTCCTTAGGGCTGAACGTTCTGCACTAAGCATGACTTACATATATTTCATGCAATGTCTGGGGTCATGGCACACGGGGTGTGTGCCATGTAGTTTTGTCGGTCTCGCCTAGGCAGCGCGCATGCGCTGTCTCTCCGAGACATCTACTAATCTGTATCAGTGGGTAAACTCCACCCATTGCCTCCCATTGCGTTTGTATTGATTTAGTGGCTTGTCTGCTTAAATCCTTTCCTATTCACAGGTTAATCTGTGTTTTAGTTCCTCCTTAATTTGTTTTGGCACGCCTATGCAGCATGGACTAACTACTGTAAACCTCCTTTCATGTGCTGAAGTATTTGTCTTGGAACTATTTTTCGTGTGTAATTTGCTCGTGCATGGAATGTATTGCCCCGTGTTTTTTTTTTTTTTTGTGCTTGTGAACCCGGGATTCTGGCTCCGAGGTTATTATGGGTGTCCGGTGAGTTATAAACGACAGAAGCGGGTGATTTCGCCTGCAGCGGGGTCCTCCTTTTATAAAGCCTCCATTCTGCTTCAGTATTTTGCCCAAATTCACAGTATGTTGAGCCCAAGCCTAGACTCAAACCTCCATGCCTGCTGCCGATAGGAGGGAGTGGTTTTGCCTGCAGCGGAGGCCCCGTCCATAAAGCCACCATGCTCCTTCAGTGATTTGTCCAAATTCACAGGCTGTTGAGCCCATGCCGAGACTCAATCCTCCATGTCCGCCGCACTTTGTTTTTCTCCTCCACCCACACTGCGTTTCGTATGCAAGCGGTCACAGCAGCGGGTGGTTTTGCCGTGAAGCAGGGGCATTCTTCAATAAAGCCTCCATGCTGCCCGAGTAATTTGCCCACATTCACAGGATGTTGAGCCCACACCGGGACTCAAACCTTCAAGCCTGCAGCCACACTTTTTTGTTTTTTCCTCCCACCTAACCCGCATTGCGCTGTTTGTTCACTTAACAGGCTTACAAGCACTTCCCATAAGTGCCGCTGCTTCATCTTTCAGCCTTGCGGCCGTTTTGGGCTGAATATTTAACATATTACAAAGTTCCAAAGATTTATTTGCCACTCTTTTATTTCACTTAACTTAGCCGATCCTAGTTTAGTTTGCAAGTGCTTGCTTTTCAGCTGATCCTCGTTAGTTGCTTGCAAACATAACGAGGATCCGCTGAAAACACAAGCGCTTGCAAGCTAAACGAGGATCAACTGAAAACACAAGTGATTGCAAACTAAATGAGGATCAGCTGAAAACACAAGTGATTGCAGCTTGTGTTTTCAGCCTATCCTTGCCCCTCCGCTCCTGGTTTTGTTTTTCTGCAAGCACTCGTGCTTTCAGCCAATCCTCGCCCCCTCCGACTCCTCTCACCCAGTGCGCCCTTAAATCCTGGCTGAAAGCTTTAGTTGTGTGCATGCACACGTCTGATACAGGTTTGCCTTGGTTGGCTAATAAGATGCATGTTTTCACAATAAACTCCGGGTCAACATAGCCCTAACTGCAGACATCAGCAGGTATCGGTTTTCTCTACAATTCACACTTCCATAGTCACCTGTCAACATGACTCATTTCAACCGAGTGCCTGTGTTAGGCATGCACAGCAGTGTCTTCAATAAAGATGCCATTAAGACTTTCAAAGTAACTTGGGCAAAGATGTAAACAAACGGAGCCATAAAAGGGGGGTGGGGGGTAGGGCTGACCAGGCAAAGTTAAGAAACAAATTCATTTACCCCTTACTAAGAGTATAAAAGCAATGGCTGTGTTTGAGGCAACAAATTATCCTAACACATGTACTACCTTTATGCTCATATGAGTTACGTAAACTTTGTTTTATGCCGTTCCTATGAATTTAAGAAAGAAATGAAGCGCAATATATAAAATGTACATTGTAGCAGCAGCATATGGTTTAAAAGGCTGTGCTGTACACAATACTTAATCTCAATAGCAGATGACTTCACGATGCAGCCCTGGTAGTGTAAGCAGAAAGCGTGCCCGTGTTTGATCAGAAAGTAGGCAAAAGCAAACAGATGACTGATGCGAGTGACTTATGTTATCTCTGCCGGGCTGCTGCTCCCCTGGTGCCCCTTGCCAGGATCACCAGTAAGGGACACAGGTGACTGAGGGCTACTGCTTAAAGTTTGAAGGCATTGCAGTCTGCCCTGGAAAAGAATAAAGAGATGTGCAATGCATGTTTGATTTCACTAGTTTTAAGTGCAAGCGGAATAGGCCTGAGCCAAGCAGATTAGGAGGCACAAGAAACACGCTGATCTTGCCAGGAGTGTCTGGTCTCACTCTAACAAGATCCCAGTACTTCAGTGGCGCAGACATGCTCATTGTATGCTCGGAAAACAATCATGTTTCAAGTGTTTGACTTTTTTTCCCCGCAAACGCTTGAAAAATGTTTTTAAAAAGGATGTGGATCATCAGTTATAGTTATAGGGCAATAATAACTGAAGACAGAGAGGGCACCAGTCCCTTGTTTATTTGTTACTTTAATGCAGCTACTTAAATAATCTCTTTGTTCTTTAGCAGTTGTTAAATATTGTGCTTTAACAGAGGTCTGTGGAAGCAATCGGTGATGTCAGCAGCTCTGGTATGTGTTTCTCCTGGATGGAGGAAGTTACTTTTGTTTTCTTTAGCCGTAATTAGGGGCCACTTGGGCCATATGCTGTAGTGTGTCTTAATTTGTACAAATAGACTGGAGCATTAGGAAGCCTCTGCTCTGCCTTGCAGACCACAGGGCCCCAGCCACACTGCATTCTCCCTTTGCAGTACAGCAAGTACTGACACCAGAGGACCCGACGCAAAGTTGTGTCTTTATTTAACCAATCATTGCTTTCAGGTAGGTGTTAGTTCGACTGGATCAACTAAGCTGACCCAAAACTACACATCCCAGAATACATTTTTTTTTTTTTGAAACCGTTTATTGCAATTTCAAGTATATACAAGTATGGGCCTACAACCTTCCGGCCGGCCGCTAGAATGACAGGAGCATGTGACATACGTACAGAAAAGGCACTTGGCGTAGCAGAGAATTAAATCAGGAGGTATCAAGGACGTGGGCCACATGACTCTGAGCCCACAATACGGTTTCAGTTTATACGAACACAACAACACAAAAAAACCACACCCGCAAGGCAACCCGCAGTCAAAAGTAACAGCACGTGCACCTCAAATCGGGGACCCCAACCATCCACAGGAATCTAAAGAGGGGAAGGGGAGCAGATCAAGGACTGGGGGAACACTGTGCCCGGGGCTGGGGGAGGGGGTCAACTAGGGGGACGGAGCTGGTGAGACAGCAGGCAGCAATGGTGGCTCGCAAATACCCCCGCGGTAGGCGTTCCAGGGGCCCCATACTTTCACCCACGCCCCAGGCTTACCCCTCGCCACATACACCACCTTTTCTCGGAACATGCACCAGTCCATGTGTTCTGTCCAGGCTGACACCATCGGGGGCCTCTGGGCTCCCCACAGCTGAGCGATGTCACGCTTAGCTACCATATATCCCAGAGTCACCCATCGCGTCTGCGGAACCGAGTAATCATTTGGTTCCCACATATTCAGCAAGCATCTCCTCGCTTCAGGCAACAGCGCGACATGCGTAACCACTCGCAGGACATCATGCACACCACGCCAGAATCGCTCCACCTTCGGGCATTCCCACAGAATATGCAAAAAGGTCGCCAAAGCACCACACCCACGCTTACACAACCCATCCTCGGTATAGCCCATACGCAGAAGCCTTGGCCCCGTCATGTAAACCCGGTGGAGTATCTTAAGCTGGACGAAGCGAAGGCGAGCCGGTATGGCCACCTCCTTCGGAGAGGCCACCGCGGAAATCCAGTCCTCGTCGTCCAACTCCAGCCCATCGGCAACCCAAGCCTCGCGGAGGCCAGTCAGCAAGCCCGAGCGGTCATTGATCAATTTCTTGTAAATGAGGGAGATCGTGCTGTCCGGAACGTGGCCGTCTAGCACTCTATCCTCCAGGGGGGAAGACTCCGGGATGGAGGCGACGTCTGGGAAGACGGAGCCCAGTGCGTGACGGACCTGCAAGTACCGAAAGTATTCACTGCCCTGCAGCTGAAACTCCGTCTGCAGCGTCTCGAATGTTTTGAATCCCCCCCTCGTCCAGAGATCCCCCACTTTACTGATGCCTATCGTGTCCCACTTCTCGAAGCCCTTCGAGGTCCACAGGGAACCCAACCGCTGCGGCGCATATAACGGTGACGCCCGGGTCAAACGGTCCTTCCACCCCATAGCTGCATTGGCCACGTGCCACACTCGCACCATGACACGCGTGGGGCCCGTCAAGCGGGGATCGGGCGCGCCAGAGTAGAGCGCTCAATTGTAATCGCCACCGGGCAGGAGCATCTTGTCCATTTCAAATGCCGGGTTTAAAGCGGGCCCATAGAGGCCGTGATTAATTGCAGCTAGCTGGGAGGCCCAGTAATACCGCTTAATATCCGGGAGGGCAATCCCCCGTCGTACCACGGGAGCGTCAACTTCGCCAGGGCTATACGCGGCCTCCCGTCCCAGAAAAGGCGGCGCTGTAGACTCTCCACCTCGCGGAAGTAGCGCGCCGGGACTAAGTCCATAGTATTCTGAAGAGCGTACAGGAAGCGCGGCAATGACATCATCTTAAACAATGCCGCCCGGCCGAGCGGCGAAAGCGGCAGACGCCGCCAGCGCACGACGTCTTCCTTCAAGCGCTGGAGGGGGGGAAGCAAGTTCCGCTCGTAGCGGGCCTCCGGGTCCAGCGTGATATAGACACCCAGGTACCGAAATCCCTGCGAGGCAATCTGGATTGGACAGCCCCGCGGGAGAACGGGAGCCTCCCCGGAAAGCACATAGACACATGATTTGGCCCAGTTAATGACGAGGCCCGAATTACGGCCAAAGGAGCGCAGGACGTCGACCAGGACAATCAGTGATTTGCGCGGGGAGGCTAGGTACAAAAGGATATCGTCAGCATAGAGGGACACGCGGTCCTCATACTCGGGGGTCCAACGGAGACCACGGATGGAAGGGTGCCACCGCAGCCACTCCGCCAGGGGTTCCAAGGCCATTGCAAACAGGAGCGGCGACAAGGGGCAACCCTGTCGCGTGCCCCGTCCCAGCGCGAATGGGGCTGAGACTCGTCCATTCACTACCACCTGCGCCAATGGGCCCGAATACAACAATTTGACCCAGCTGATGAACCCCGGCCCAAATCCAAATTTCGCCAACATCGCCCAGATGTATGGCCATTCAAGCGTATCAAACGCCATGGTGGCGTCTAAGGACGCCAAGATGGCCGGCTCCCGCACAAACGGAACACGCGCGAGCACCCCGTGCAAGCGCCGCAGATTAAGGGCCGTGTTG
Source organism: Triturus cristatus (assembly GCF_964204655.1). Taxonomy (NCBI): domain Eukaryota; kingdom Metazoa; phylum Chordata; class Amphibia; order Caudata; family Salamandridae; genus Triturus; species Triturus cristatus. The sequence goes on from NC_140585.1 coordinate 879,471,453, forward strand.
CGATGGGGAATAAAGCCGGACTGGTCTTGGTGGACCAGATCGCCCACCACGCCGACCAGCCGGTTGGCAAGCACCTTGGCGAGGATTTTGGGCTCCGCGTTCAAGAGCGAGATAGGCCGATAGGATGTAACCCGGTCTCGGGGTCTCCCCTCCTTGTGGATCACCACAATTGTAGCCAGACGCTGGTCCGGCGGGAGGGAGCCCCGCGAGTGGGCCGCCAGGAACATCGCGCGGAGGTGGGGCGCCAATACATCCGGTCGCAGCTTATACAACTCGATAGGGATGCCGTTCGGGCCCATGGCCTTGCCAGATGCGACCGAGCGTATGGCGAGGGCAATTTCGTCCGAGGTGGGAGCAGCATCCAACGACTCCCTGTCCTCCACCGAAAGGGAGGGCAGCGCGATATCCCGAAGCAGGGCATGGGAATCCGCCTCCGAGCAGGGAGAGACCGGGGAATACACCTCGCGGAAATAGTCCGCGAAGCAAGAGACAATGTCTTCTGGCTCGGTGACACGTACACCATCCATCCTCTCAATCAACGGGACCACACGACTCGCTCTCTCCTTTTTATCCAACCATGCAAGCAGTTTACCAGCCTTATCACCCACATCATACAGTCGCCCCTGTTGCTCTCTGTAGAGGCCCCTGGCCGCCTCCGTGACGAGGGCCCTGTAGGCCGCCTGCTTAAGTTGTAGGACATGTAGTGCAGCATCCGTCACCCCACCCTCTAGATCACCCTCCAATTCAGCAATTTCGGCCTCCACCCGGGTCACCTCCTCTTGCTCGCGCCTCCGGGCATGGGATATGAGGGAGAGGGCCTCCCCTCTAAGAACTGTCTTGAAGGCTTCCCACAGGGAGATAGCCGAAGGGACAGACCCCACATTCTCCTCAAAATACCGCTGCAAGGATTTAATCAAGTCAGCACGAATAGTGGGGTCGCGCAGGTACCAGGCATTGATTGGAGCTACCCTTCCCTCCCCCCTCGGGAAGACATCAAAGTGCAACAGGAGCGGGGAGTGATCTGAAATACCCCGCGCCAGATGGCGCACCTCTCCCACTCTCCCAGCATAGGCGGCAGGGACAAGGATATGATCAAGCCGCGAGAGGCTACCATGGGCACCCGAATGGAAAGTGTACTGCAGCTGCGTGGGATGTTTTAAACGCCAGCAGTCCACCAATCCCAGTGTATCTAAGAGGCCGGACAGCCACGCCTGCGCCCGGGGGAGGTCCCTGGGGGGGTAACGATCCATAGTCCCAGAAGCCACAGCATTGAAGTCCCCCCCAACCACCAGAAGCCCCCCCGGAAGGTCAAGGAGGATGCGCCCCAGGTCCGCAAAAGTGGTAGACTGTAACCCCGGTGGGACGTACACTGAAACCAAGACAACTACTTTGCCCTCCATTCTCCCCACCAAGGCAGTGTAGCGTCCCCTCTCATCATGGCGCACCTCGTCTATTTCCAGCGGGAGCGAGTTCTTGACCATGATGCCCACCCCCCGCGAGCCAGACGTGAAGCCCGAGTGGGCCACCAGACGATAGCCACGCCGATTCATGGCGCAAAAGGAATTCCCAATAAGGTGTGTCTCCTGCAGAAAGACCACATCTGGCGAAATTCGTTTCAGATACTGCAGGACCACACCTCGCTTAATCCTATCCCCCAGTCCATTAACGTTCCACGACAACAAAGTCAGGTCCCTACCCCCCATCACACACAGAAGCCATCATTCGTCCCCCGGAGAGCACCACAAAAACACCAATACAGTAAAGGGTTTGCGTTGCGGAAAAAACGAACAACACCCCACCCCAACCCACCCATCCCAACAAAACTCCCCCCTCCCTGCACCCCTGCATGAGCCCAGACAGCCCCCCCAAAGTGCAGTGTGCCTGTCGCCCCATAAATGAGAAAACTAACTAGTACCCCAGAGGAGGAGGGAAAGCCCCCAAGAGACCCCGTACGACCTCCACAGGAGGGGAACTTACACAATCAGACAATGGTGACAGTAATGTTGTCCAGAGCAAGGCCTACTATTAGTCCCTCAGTCCTGATCCGGCGAGCCCTCCCCGCCAACCGCGCCCGCCCCACCCCCCCGGCTCCGATCCCCGGGCAACGTGTCCAACCAGTCCCCGGCCGCCTCGGGACGATCAAAAAAGTGCGTGCGGCCATCCACCTCTACCTTCAACTTCGCTGGAAAAAGCATCGCATACTTGATGTTCAGGTCGCGTAGGCGACGTTTGACTCCGAGAAAACTCAGTCTCTGCTTCTGGACCGCCGGAGTAAAATCAGGATAGAAGTTTACGTCCATATTGTCGAGTCTGACCGGTCCTTGTAGCCTAGAGGTCTGCAGGATAGCGTCTCTGTCCCGAAAGTTGAAAATCCGGACAATGAGAGGCCTCGGAGGGGCTCCGGCCTTAGGTCTTCCTCCGGGGACCCTGTGGGCACGTTCCACCGCAAAGAGTTTACTCAGCCCCCGGGGCTGGAGATGGGTGAGGATCAGGTCCTCCACAAACAGATCCGCCGCCTCCTCCTCACGTCCCTCCGGCACCCCGATAATGCGGACATTGTTCCTCCGGGCCCGACCCTCGGAGTCCTCCAGTCGACGATCCATCAGGGCGCTCGCCTGGCCAAGCCGGCGCACCTCCTTTTGGAGGGCCGCCACGTCCGTTGTAAGGCCCGAGGTAGTATGGGCCAAAGTATCGACCCGGTCATTCGTCTTAGACAGATCGGCCCTCACCAGGCCCACATCCACGAGGACCGAGTCAATCTTCTGCGCCAGAGTGTCGAAGCGCTGGTCCACCGAGGCCTTCATCTCGGCGATGGCGCCCATGACGTCTCGGAGGGTCAGATCCGCGGGCAGAGCAGGAGCATCAGTCGGGCCCGCAGGGGACCCGCGCGGCGCCTCTGGAGACCCCTTCTGGAGGGTGTAGCGGTCCATGTTGTTGGACTGATGGGCTGTGCCACGGCGGGTCGATTTCACCTTTGCCCGGTCGCCATCTTGCTTTGTGGACATGGTTCCAGTCCCCAAATCGTGCCAATCTCCTTGAGAGGGGCCGACAAACCAGTTCACGGGCTCCGGGGGGGGGCGACCACAGCTCCGCAGGGCGGATCACAGCCGGCGGGCCGGCAGGGCACCCCAACGAGGCCACACCACCGCACACCGCCCCGCAACCCTACCTCGCCTGGCAGCAAGGAGGGCGCAAAAGCGAAAGTGAAAGTGCGGGGTACGCGAGTCGCCCAGCCTTGCCCGCCGCTGCTATTCACTTTGTCTACGGATCGCCCCACAACTCCAATCCGGGGGGCCGGCGTGGAGAAGGCCGCAAACCTCAATCGGTGTCCGAGGTCCGATTCGGAAACGGAAAACGGGTGGCACCTCAGCTCAGGCTCACAAACACAGTCCCCTCGTCTAGGACAGGATATAGTCAGGATTTATGCAGGAGGTCGCGGAGGTCCTCGGGAGCCTCGCACCTACGCGGCCATCTTGGTTGCGCGCTAGGCTCCTCCCCCCCAGAATACATTTGACGGTCAGTCTGGTAACCGTACAGTGGAAGCTGCCTCATCACCATACCTGTCTTCGCATTCAAACGCCATAACTTCATCCCATGTCTTTCTGAAACCTGTTCCTGATTTTGTCCCTTGTCACTGTTACATATTTCCGTGTACGTAGTTCCGTGTATTTACAAAACTTTCTTGCGGGGAACTTTTTTTTTATCTCACTCCTGAGCCTGTCGTACCATTCATGTTTTATCTCTGGGCCTCTTATTCTAGTCGGAGCCAAGACTTTCTCATATCTCTTCTCTGTTCTATATTACTGGACATCTTTAAAAATCTATAGCCTGTCTCCACGCATCCCCCTCTGTTGAGCGTGCCCGATTTGCCTTCTTCGCAACCCCCATTCCATTGTTTATAGTCCGCATCGTGTGATACCATGTTCCAATATATAAAATGGACGCTGCCACTTTCTTGCCGTAGTTTAATGTTACCTTGTAAATTGTTGTTCTACACTCCTATGAGAATGCATGTGGCCTGTTTGCGTGCTCCCCGGGTAATTCCCCATTGTTCATCAATATTCACCGTCTCTTCTCAGTCCCATAGTACACTTCTTCACTAAAGCAACAACAGACATAAATGAAAGTAAAGAAGGCGAGTTAAAGTGTATATTTTTTTGGGGGGTGAACAAAATGCACGACGCTAGCTTTGCTGCCATACCGAATAAGCAGTCTCCAAAAAGGGGAAGGAACCTGCGTTTTTCAGTACAAATGGGCACTGTGCTATAGGTCTATTACCACTACGCATATGACAACATTTCGAAACCAACATTTGCAATGCAATAGGTCTCACATTTGCGAGAGTTTGAGCTATTAGCATTTTAAATGACAATGCCTTTTATTTATATGTTTTGAAAACCTGCAAGCAGTGCATAATCATGCACTTTGCACTTTTAGTCCTTACTTACAAGAAGCAAGGCTGGCAGTAAAAGAGGCACATTTACTGCCAGCCTTGCTTCTCGGAAGCAAGGACTTTAGGTACAAAGTGCATGTTTACGCACCGCTTGCAGGATTTCAAAACACATAAATAAAAGGCATTGTCATTTACAATGCCAATAGCTCAAACGCTTGCAAATGCGAGACCTATTGCATTGCAAATGCGTGTTCACTTTTGTCTGCACTGTTTCACGCAGTTTGTAATAGCGGTCTGCATGTGTTTTTGGGGTGGGCCCCTTAGGGTGGCACAATACATTCTGTAGCCCTTAGGGACTTCCTTTCGTACACATGCCTTGGGTACCTAGGGTACCATTTACTAGGGACTTACAGGGGTGTTAAAGATATTATCAATTGTGTAACAATTGCACAGTTACGTTGTTGTTGGGAATGAACTCTGCACTGGGGACCTGGTTAGCAGGAACCCAGTGCACGTCAGTCAAAGTTGCATCAAATACCAGACAAACAAGCATTCTCATAGCCAATAGGTCTCGCCTTTGGGACCTTATAAGTGCTTAGCCAGAGGTTTTGGCTTGGCCTTTGTTTTTAAGCTATGTAGTAGAGCAGTGTGGCTGCTGTGCAGCATGTTGAAAAGTTATAATAAACAAGAATGGCCACATTCCTAGAGGAGCAAAAAAGATCAACCGACGGAGAAAGGAGAGCAGGTCAGAGAAGAGACGGTGAGGGGGACACAGAAAGGCAGGTACGGGACAGTGAGAGAGCAAGTGTGAGAATCAGCCACACAGAAAGAGAGGCAACTAGAGAGATGTAGAGAAAGGAGAATCTCGCAGAGTCACGTGGAGTGAGGCGCTTCACCCTTGGGATGTCATCAGCCAACCCAGTGTTTTCTGAGGAATTGTAGTCATAGCGGCTGCCATTGCTGACGGCGTAGTACCATTGTGAGCGATCTAATGATTTGCGTCAGAAAAGCCCAGGGCTGGAGAGAGGGAGACGATTTTGTAGTAGAGTGAGTGGGGGTCTGGGGCGCACGGGGTGATTCTGGGTTTGGAGACAGGAAATATACGGGTGCGGTGTGGAGACAGCAGTACTTTGGGGACAGACGTGGTGCCCTCGCTCCCCGAAGCTCCTTTCATGCTGGTCCCTGGATAGAAGTAGCTGCGATTGCATCTGACAGGCTGGACTTCAGAGAGAAAATGCTAAACAATTAAAATAACCCACGGGGAAAGAGGAATGTTCCTTCTGACGTGCAATTAATCTTCACCATGAACAGATGGCTGTATCCTATCAAGTGGAAATCTGTAGAAATCCCAAAAGGTGTGTGTATCACCGAAACAAGCGAGGCTTGCACATTCTAGCCTATTGACAGGAAACTTGTCGAAATAACTTCCTTGTCACGTCCTGACAAGGAAGAGAAACGGGGACCTATCAGAAGACAGGCAGAATAACACAAGCTGTGCATGCCAGTGCACGTTTCAAAAGAGGTGGCAACCTCTACGTCTGCTGCCTGCCTGGTGCGAAAAAACTCAATAAACAACCAGCAGTAGTGCAGCAAGGGCAGGCTAACGGAAACAGTTGAGCTTGTCACCAAAATCAAAGGATTAATTTCCAGGTAGCCGCCTCTTCATATCAAGCTGCCTAGTGCCAGACAGCAATGCCAGGGAGTTGCTCCACCCACACAATTCCGCTGCCAAACACCCCCACTTGAAGAATATAAATCTGCTGTCAGGGGGCATGTGGCTATATAGGAAGCCAATTGTTGGAAGGAGAGCAACAGAACAGGCAGTCAGCGAACCATGAAGTAATTATCTCCAGCCCCGCATATACCAGATGAAAACTCGCCGGCCGTGCCAATAAAGGGTAAAGCTGAGTACAGTACCTTTTATCTAGTGATTATTTCCTGTAGTCCAATCACGAACTAGGCTAGCGTTACCAGCATAGAGCGGAGAACACAGAAGGGGAGGAGACAGCATATGCCCCCTTTCGCAAACCAAATAGTCGCCATTGTTGAAACAAGCAGCGACGGGCTGTATGGGGTGGGGGGGTGGCACTGCATTGGGAGATTAAGTAAATTGTGAGCAGCGACGGGCGCTGACCTAAAAAAAGACAATACAATGAACTGTAATCCCAGCATGATTTTGTTTATTATACATACAATAAGTACGTTGTAGAAATCTCAAGCAATGATTTTAGATCTGTCTGCAAATATATTCAGTTCACAGATAACGTAGATCTTTTGTTAATGTAAGACATCTAAGACCGCAGCTACACACCTGTATTTTCCTGGGTGAATGGAACATTCCATTTGTGTTTTCCATCGGATAGGTCACAAAAAAGTGCACTGCGCAGGCATGGAAACGGAAGGTAATAAAGGATGCAGACAGCAGCTGCAGGGGCAGCTCGAGGTGTTTATTTATAGCTTGTAAACAGTACTCTGGAGCCCGTTACTGCAAAGTTATCCAAGAGCAGTGGCTGATATTGCGATGCAAAGTTAAGCATTTATTGAAAGCAGATGAGGACCAAGGTTCACTTGTTGCCCTTTTCAATGACGCACTGTGACGCCTTAGACCGAGCTGGTGACCCCGGATGAGGTGACCATCTTGTAAAAACATATTTGAATTATTAAATGGGGAGAGAGTGATGGAGAAAGAGAGCGGAAGAGACAGAGAGAAAGAGAGAGAGAGAAAGCGAGAGGAGAGAGAGCGAGCCCGGGAGTGTTGCGTGCGCGCAGTCTGCTCATTTTCAAGCACTGCACTCGTGCTTGTGGGGCGCCGCTGCGTGCTCCCGCAAGGTGGATGCCGCCACAATCACGAGTGTGTGCTTGAAAATGACCAGAGCGATGGCTAAAGGTCCTCCTATGCAGCGCATGCGCGCTGCGTAGGCGAAACCTAAAAATGGGGGTGACCATGTCAAAAAGGGTCACTTTCCTACAGTGACTGAGAGCCTGTGTTATATGTACTTATGCCACAGGGCATACCTTTCTCCGTATAATACAACCACTTTTTTAAATGAGAGATATTTGAAGTGCAGAAAAATCTTCTGCAAAAATATTCATAATATGGACCATTTTTCTGCACTTTAAATATCTCCCACTTAAAATAATGGCTGTATTTTTCAGTTATAAATATGGCTCTGTGTCTACCAGCCACTGAGAACAAGATGCCTGCTGTGTGTAAAAGCGACATTTTGAAAGGGGAGAAAATTAAACTGAAGAGTCAACTTTATGTATTTTTGGATCCTATAAAACATTTTATTTTTTTACCATTTCCAAGTGTCACATTTACAAACAGCAGCCATCTTTCTCCCAGTGGCCTGTAGACATGGTGCCACATTCATAACAGAAAAATACAGCAATGTATTTAAACGGGAGGACTTTAAAGTGAAGAAACATGCTTCATAAAACATGAAGACTTAATTTGCTTAATTGAAAGTGGCGAAAAACTTTGACTTAATGTTTCATAGTAATATTTTTCTTCAATTTAAATTTCTCCCATTTAAAAACAAAAAGACTATTTTTCAGTTATAAATATGGCACAGTGTCTACTGGCCACTGGGAGCAAGATTCCTGCTGTTTGTAAATGCGACACTTTGAAATGGGAGAAAATTACAATGAAGAGTTAACTTAATCATTAAGGTAACATTTCATTTACAATTGTCTCCTATTTAAAAGCATTCAGTAACATAATTTTGTTTTCAACTCCAATGTTGAGTTGACAAGGACTTTTATTTAAGAGTTAAATACGTCAGTGCCTCAATTCTTCACCTCTGTGCCCCAGTCTGGGTCATAAATCTTACAGAGAACTGCTTATTATTAGGCTCTGCTATCGGCAGCCTGATGACAGTAATGTAAAATAAATTCATCTTTCCCTTAACTTTAGAAAGAAAATGTGGCCAGGAATTTATTTCAAAATTAACTCAAAGCTGTGAGCTACTCTGAAGGTGTCAGTGAGCTACTAGTAGCTCATGAGCGAGTAGTTGGAGACCCCTGGTTTAGGTGTTATCTTCTCATGCAATACTGGGCTCAAGACTGTTCAATTACTGCCTAAAACCTGGCCAGATCACTATGCAATCTTATTCGACCTACAGCAACCCCCCAAAGAAGGAATTAGTATTCCACCTACTAGGGTGCTTAAATATAGCCCATGGCATAATATCTCAGCAGATCACTACCAACAGGCACTAATACATTCCATACCTAAAGTGACAGAGGACCTAGACACTGCTATTGATGAATATTCATCTTGGATTTCCAACGCAGTGAATACTCTGGCTCCAGAAAAAAACTAATTTCCTAAAAGACAGAATCCCTCTCTACTGTGGTTCGATGAAGAACTCAGAGCTCTAAAACAACAGTGCAGAAGGCAAGAACGGAAATGGGGGAAGAACTATCTTGAGTTAGAAAAAGAAATATATAAGCTACTCATAACTGAGTATAAAACACTTCTTATGCAAAGCAAATCTGCATACTTTACTCAAAAGATCATGACTGCCAAAAAACTCGGCACAAAGAACTATTCCTCACAATCAACAGCTAGCCGCCATTCCCAGCAACAACCTGGCAGCTAGTAGTCAACAGTTCTGGAACACACTGGCAACCTTTTTTCCAAAATAAAGTACATAAAAAGAAATCTGGGTTTTCCTCCACCCAGTCTGATCCACATTCAAAGTTGGTTTCCCTCCCCACCAGCTCTGTGGCAGAGCCTTTTCTTCATTTTACAAACACCTGTATAGACCAGGTCATTCAGCTGATAAACACCTAGAAGTCAGGCTCATCCCTGGACTCCTGTCCTCCTCGGATACCAAACTAACTCCAGATATCATAGAAACCCATCTAAGAATCTTCTTCAACATGATGTTTGCTAAGGGATACTTTCCTAAAGCAATGGAAGATAGCATAAATATTCCCATTAATAAAAAAAACGCAATTGCCCTCTAACAATCCTAACAGCTGTCGGCCCATCTCTCGGCTACTGTTCCCCGCAAAGATTGTTGAAAAAATAATGAATTTACCAATCACAGCCTACATAATGGAGAACAAACTCTTAGCCCCAACTGAATATGGGTTCCAAATTAGCCATAGCACTGAGACAGCCCTGATTAAGGCCACTGAAGAGATCAGGGAATCCCTAGATCATGGAGGGAGCGGTGCTCTCATACTTTTAGATCTTACAGCAACTTTTGATACCATGAGTTACTGATTGGCCGCTTCCAAAATATCGGGCTCAGTACCCCTGATCCCACCCTACTAAGCTCTTTTCTGCATGATTAAAAGCAAGCAGTAGCTCTAAATTAATTTACCTCGGATTCTTCCTCCTTTCCCTTCGGAGTCCCCCAGGGATCTTCGTTGAGTCCAACACTAGTCAATATTTATATTTGGAGCTTTGCCGATCAAATTAGATCTATTGGAATCTCACTCACACCCTATGCCAACGACACTCAGATCATGGCCTCTTTGGCCAAGAATGAGTAGGACAAAGGCCTGAGATTCCACTATTGCATAGTGTGTGGATGGCAAATAATTGCCTGAAACTCAACTTCACAAAGACCAAGGTCATTCTTTTTGGAAACTCAACCTTGCTTTGGTCTCCTTCCTGGTGGCCACTTGAGCTGGGATCTCTTCCCACACCTGTAAAAATGCTTAGGAACTTGGGAGTTCTGATGGATGACAGACTCACCTTCAGATCCCAGTTCAAGGCAGTTACATCTACTTTCTTCAATACTCTTGAGAACTTTGAAAAACGTTCTGCCTTTTATTCCACCAGAGCTTCAAAAACCAGTAGTACCATCTATGGTACTTTCAAGAATTGACTACTGTAATGCTCTATATATGAATATGCAACAACAACATATGAATAAATTACAAAGCCTTCAGCATGCTACAGCACGACTACTACTTGGCATTCCAAAATTTCAATCCTTCTCTCCAGCACTTAGACATCTACACTGGCTGCCTGTCAGACAAAGAGTCACATTTAAGGCTCATTGGATTCCATTTAAGTCCTTACACGGTGTTGGACCGGACTACCTAAATAAGAAATTAAAGTGGCATTCCTCCCAGAGGACTCTTAAGATCCTCCACTGCAAAAACTGTTTCAATTTCACAATTTAAATTAGCCTCCGGGGAGTTAGAAGTTTTGTTAACAGCACCTCCAAAGCCTGGAACAACCTAACGTTTTATCTAAAAGCCATTGACAATCTACTCCTCTTCAGGAAATCTCTTAAAACGTTTCTCTTTACTCATTAAATGTCTAGAGCTGCAAGTGTTGAGGTTTCAGTTGGGGTAGCGCCAAGACTATCTGAGGCCATGGTGATCATGGTCCTGTAAAGCCAAGTGATTAAATGGTGGCCTTGCCCAAACTTCAACAACGTCTACAACAAGTTATGTGTAGCAGGTTATGGTTCCATTGCACTCAGGACCCGCTGCAATGCCAGTACCAGTGCGCCTTAGACCAAGAACTGTGTACCAGGAATGTTGTGCTCAGCCATCAAGTTTTCCAGGCTCGGAAAGGAGTCCTCCGAGTAGCAATCATCCAGTATGACTATATCTACATTTGTCCACTCCCTCAGCCTTTTGGCTCTGAAACCCCCACCTCCAGGTGTCGGCAGACTCATCAGGGGTGTTGCAAGAGCATACAAGGTAGCACACCCCACATGCCGTGACACCCCTCTCCAGCAGCAGATGGCTTGAAGATTTGGCTTCTGAGCCAGTGTCAGTTTATCCCCCAATAGCAATGCTATGAGGGTTCCTTCGCTTTGTGGTTCCCTGAGCTCCCCCAGTTCAGCTAGACAGGCCCTTGCTAGTGAGCGGACAATCCATTGTCTGTGCAGCAAAATAATATAACTCATAGTCTGGAACCCTGAGCTCCCCTCTATTGGTGTCTCTCTGAAATGTTCAAGGGGATACCCTATTATGCTCTCCGTCTAAGATCAATTCCCTAAGCAGTGTATGTAAAAATTGAAAACCAACAGAGTGAGTTGTCCCTGCCACGAGCTGATTTAGCCCAGTGCTTGATGCTAAATCTAGAAGGGCTTCTGTGTATTTGTCTGAGTGGTCTCCCAAATGGTAATTAAAGTCCCAGAGTATAGTGAAGTCCTTTTCTAAAGTGCATGATTCGAGTATGGTGCTCAGGTCTGGCAAAAAGGTGCATCTAGAGCCCGGTGGCCAGTAAATAAGGACACAATTGAGTGTTTGGGTGTTGGAAATTTCGATGGAGAAAGAGAGTGCTTCATAGACTGTAGGGGTCTTCGTACACAGTCCCTAGCAGAGCAGGTGATGAAGGTTGTGGCTAGTGTTCTCAGCCCAGAAGAGGTATAGCAAGTTGGGGTACCCTACCACTTGCACTCTGCTACCATGCTCCTACTCCTCATACTATTGGATGATCTCATAGACATCACTGGGAAACTTCCTACATGTTATGCACACTTTAGTTTGCTAAGTTTCAGGGGAAGTCCCCCCCCCCCCATTGCTTTTCTAATTGATGCCACTGAGTGTCACATTCCAATAAACAACAATATGTCTCAACTACACAGGTCTGGGAAATTTATTGTGCTTTTGCTCTGGTGGGCACACAGCCTGTACATGTGTAATCTGTGGTGTTATCCGAAATGAGGACTGGCAAAGCATAATTTCTTATTCTTACTATATATATATATATATATATATATATGTCCACGAAAAACCAATGCGTCAAACTCCTCCATTAAAGGCGAAAGAACCAACACTGGAGCCGTGGCCTCAAATACAAAGTGTGTTTATTTCATCAACACTAGGTCCGACGCGTTTTGGAGTTAACGGCATTCCTTCTTCACGGGAGTGCCGTTAACTCTGAAACTGCGAAAAGCGGAGGAGCTGCTACTGAGCCCACCCTAGATACCTAAGGGAGAACTGGTTTGGCAAAGGTATCCCCCTCTCCGTCGCCAACGTCAAACTGTTTCAGAGAACAAAAGAGCAGCCCCTCTTGTGTGTCTACCATTTGCCCTACATAGGCTGCTTCCTCTTTGAAGCTTGCCTTTTGGGCTCACACCCTGTTTGGCTATCCTGGCAGGGAGAGGTAGCACCTCTTTCAATGGCAGACCCTTTGTGTTCCTTCCTGAGAGTCCTTCCCGCCTTCACCCAGTACAGCAGAAGGCTGTTTCGTGGTCGTCAACCGTAAACAGTCTGTGGGAAACAGAGTGGCAACTTTCCAAAGATGCCTTTTATTTTAAAGTTACATTAAATTCAATTTGGGCATGAAGTCCAGTTTAATGTAACGATTCTTGTTATACCTTGAAATACCAACTTTAGTAGTCTCATTCAGAAGTTAGAACAGTTTAGTTGTCGGGGTGTAACTAGGTACTTGCCATTGGTCTTACTAGCCTTTCTACCACAAAAATGACAATTTATGGCTTTTACTGTTAGGACGTAAGAAAACCATTTCCTACCATTTAACATACAGAACCCTGTCATCGGGCTCGATAGGCCTACCTGAGGGATGACTTATGTTTATTTAAAAAGGAAGGTCTGGACTTTGTCATTAGATTAAATGGCAAAGTTGAGGTAGCAGTACAAAAAGGGCTCTGCCAGCCAGCAGTGGCAGGCTGGGAGTCTTGCTTTGCTTTGTCACAATTGCGGTGGCACATCGGGTGCTACAGTTCATGAAGGACACTTCAACTCACAGGCCCTGTGTACGTCTGGTACCATATACTAGGGACTTACAAGTAAGTTAACCTATTACAATTGTGAGTGACCCAATCAGACATACACATGTTAAGGGTCAGAGCACTGTCACCTATTTCCACCTCAAGATCAAAAACCTCTACGACAACTTAATCGACCATCCACCAGGCGACACAGACGGCCCCCCGACCCCCAGAAGCACCGCCAGCCCACCATCTCCAACTGGACACCGATCACGGCCGAAGACACCTCCTCGACCATGAAAAGCATCCACTCGGGGGCCCCAACTGACCCCTGCCCCCCTCACATCTTCCACAGAGCCGAGGCTGCCATCGCACCCGAACTACAACGCACTTTCAACACCACCTTCAAAACAGGCACCTTCCCAGACAACTGGAAGCGCGCAGAAGTCAGACCTCTGCTCAAGAAGCCCACAGCTGACACCACCGACCTCAAGAACTATCGGCCCATCTTGCTCCTCCCCTTCGCAGCCAAAGTTGCAGAGAAAACAGTCAACAGGAAACTGACATGATTCATTGAAGAGAACGCCTTCCTCGACCTGTCCCAATTTGGATTCCAAAGCAAACACAGCACAGAGACCGCCCTACTTGCCACCACAGATGACATCCGCACCCTCCTGGACCAAGGCCACTCCGCAGCCCTCATCCTACTCGGCCTATCAGCGGCATTCAACACCGTCTCCCACTGCACACTAGTCGCCAGACTACATGATGCAGGCATACAAGGAACAGCCTGGACTGGATCCAATCATTCCTCACTGGAAGAAGCCAAAGGATCAGACTCTCACCCTTCCTCTCCGACCCCACGAAAATCACCTGCGGAGTCTCACAGCGTTCATCCTTGAGCCCCACCCTCTTCAACACCTACATGGCCCCCCTCGCAGCCATCGTCCGACAACACAGCCTCAACATCGTATCCTACGCTGACGACACCCAGCTCATCCTCTCCCTCACCAAAGACTCCACCACTGCCAAACTCAACTTCCAGAAAGGAATGCAAGACGTCGCAGTCTGGATGACCAACAGCTGCCTGAAGCTCAGCGCCGAGAAGACAGAAGTCCTCGTCCTCAGTTCCACCCCTTCTGCATGGGACAGCACCTCATGGCCGATTGCCCTTGGAAGCCCACCTACCCCTTCAGATACCCCTTCAGACCACGCCAAAAACCTCGGCATCGTACTCGACTCATTACTCACCATGAACTGACAGGTCAACGGCGTCACCTCCAGCTGCTTCAACACCCTCCGCAAGACCTTCAAGTGGATCCCCTTGAGTCAAGGAAGACATTCACCCATGCACTCATCACCAGCAGACTGGACTATGTAAACGCACTCTACGCCGGCATCAACAAGTCCTTACTCCGCAAACTCCAGACAATACAGAACACCGCTGCCAGACTCGTCCTCAGCATCCCCTGACACAAACACATCAGTCAACACCTACGAAGTCTCCACTGGCACCCTGTGGAGAAAAGAGTAACTTTCAAAATTCTCAATCACGGCTGCAAATGCCTACACAACAACGGACCCAAATACCTCAACGACAGAATCAACTTCCACGTACCCAAAAGAAACCTCCGATCTTCCAACCTCGCACTGGCTGAAACCCCGCGCAGCCACAGAGCAGGTGGAACATCCTTCTCTCACATTGCAGCCAAGCCCTGGAACGCGCTACTGGCAGACATCAGATTCGCCCCCTCCCTGAACACCCTCAGGAAGACCCTCAAGACCTGGTTTTCGGCTAAACAGATCTGCGTACCCCCCCATCCCCCCAGCGCCTTGAGACCCTCACGGGTGAGTAGCGTGCCTACAATTCCCTGATTGATTGATTGATTGTCACTGAGGTCTGATTAGCAGGCCTCAGTGCACCTTCAGAGTCGACAAAAACAGCAGCATCAGTTCAAAACTTTGGTGTGCTCATGCACAAATATGAATTTCCATATACAATGTCAAGTAGATAGTCTGCATAACAAGGCAGAAGAGCACAATAGCAACCCATGGGGGACAATGGAGGTGAAGAACGTGAACAGCTGGGCAAGGAGAAGAGGGACGGCAATCAAGGCTTAGTGGCGCATGTGTAACTACTTGCACCCAGCACTTGTCCTACCTATTCAGCTTTCCTCCCTCCCCTCTACCCTGGTCTGATCATTTTGCTGTGCCTTTTACACTGAAAGTGGTGTCCCCCCTCCCACTGCCCTGTTCACCCTTGGACGGGAAAACCAGAAGTTGGGCCAAGCTGAATATCCCAACATTTAATATGATCCTGGAAGAAAGCAGACCTGACCTTAACCAAATCTCTATAAGGGATCAAGAGCTCATCCACAACTGGCTTATGGGAGCAGTAGAAACATGCCTTCCTCTTTCAATAAAACGCTTGAGTCAATGCTTGACCGCAGCGCCCTGGTTTACAGATAGGCTAAAATGTGACAAAACTCAGTGCAAAACTTTGGAAAGGCGCTGGAGAAAACACGAAAGGAAACAAAAAGTCCCTACTCAATAAATCCGGATCATGTGTTGAGCCAAAGGACTGTAGCAACTCAACAATTTACATGCATACACACTCAATATTTTTGAACAAAAACAATAATAAAATCAATGAAATTCAAATGTCAAATTTATTCCAATTTGTTAAAAACGTTTTTTTCTTGTAAAAACTGAACATCAGTACAATATACAAAGATAAACACAGTACATAAAATACAACACGTAGTGTTGAAGAATCGAAATCATGAAGAAAATTACACTTAAAAAGTCGACGCGGCGTTTCGGTGTAACTTGATTAAATCACCTTCATCAGGACAGAGTTTTCTGAAACGATTTTAACAATATGTTAGCTCTTAGCATGTATCTATATGCATACTGTTGTATCAAGTTGTAACATATTTTAAGAAAGCGTGTATCCAGTTTTATCAGATCTTATTAAAAATTATTATTAATAAAAAAAGTGTACTGTTAGTCATAATCAATCAAAGAGAAATTTACACTCTTTGTTATAAACATGAGAATCTACAAAGTACATACGTTGTCTCAACATTGATTTTGCTACATTAACTATTACCCTAAATCCACAACATAATGTCCTAAGTATTTTGGAGCAACACATAATCTGAATAGAAGTTTTAAGACATACCTAACGGGCCGTTAGGTGATTCCTTGACATATAACTAGGCATGGAACCTTCTTCCAAATATGGATAAAAACAGGAGAATACCTGTAAGTAAGACAAATTGTTATAGAGGGCGGTAATTATACTAAAGAAGGCAGGCTTATCTCAGTTTCTCTCAAATTGTATAAAGTCTGTATACCTTTATATGTTGTACTCATTTCATAATCAATGCATTGTGTGGAGCCACCGATGAAGAACTATGTTTTCTTACACCTTTAGTTCAAAAATGAAAAGCATATATCATATCCCATTCTTATAAAGATATTCGATTTAATCTCTGGTGGTGCTACTGAGTTGGGTCTATGTTTACCATTAAAAGTAGCTTGCTTAGTAGTGTCTGGTGATAGATGCACCTTGATTGTGCCGCTATTTGTGTTTCTCACAGCTCTCTCTTTTTTATTAAAATTAGACGCAGGTAAAACTAAAAGAAAAATCAATTTTATGTTTAAAACGTTTTATTGAGACAAAACAAACCATGGGGGAGGGGGACAGGAGGCAGGATACGTGGAATACAGTCAAAGAAGAAGGGATGCATCTCCAGAGGGTTGGCAATAGGTGAAGCGTTGGCTCAGAGGGAAGAACACAGTAAATGAACGCTAGAATTACAAGCTGTGGAATCCCACGCGCGTATCCGACACCCAAAAGCAGAGCAATAAAACCCCCCCCAATCAACCCCTCAACAGAACACAGTCCCCCCCCTCCCATCCCCCATCCTCCCAGTACAAAAACAACAACACTCCCCCCTCCCCCCGTCCTATGGTCCCGCAGCAAAGTAGCCCTAACCAGGAAGCCCCGCACAGCCCCCCCCCCCCCCGCCGGGGGTCCCCATCTCACATGTAAGCTAGTCCGCCGGGGTCACCGGCGGCCGCAGCCTGAGAAGCCTAAGATACCTCGGGCAGGTGAGCTCCCGGAATTCAGTGGACAGCAGCGCTAGAAAGGGTTGCCATAGCTCCTCAAATTGGTCTATCTCCCCCGCAACCGTAAGCGACAGCTTCTCCATCCCCAGCACATGCCAGAGTCTGTGCAACCAACCGGTGATGGAGGGGGCGGTGGATGTGCGCCAGTGGATCAGAATGTTCTGAACCGCAGACCCCAGCGCTATCGCAATCTGCCTACCCCTGCGGGACTTCAGTGGGTACATTAGGTCATTGGGGAGGCCCAGCAGGACATACGCCGGGAGGCGCGGCAGCTCTATGCCAAAGTGCTCATCCACCTCGTCCAGAACTTCCTTCCAGTAGGCGGTCAGCACTGGGCAATCCCATAGGATGTGTGTAAGGGTACCTTCCTGCCCGCAGCTCCGCCAGCACCCCTTGTCAGTGTGTCTATGCATTTCATACAGTCTCTCCGGGGTGTAGTACCAGTATGTGGACACTTTAGTGAAGGTTTCCGTAAGGCCCGTGTGGTATGCAGAGTGCCGCGCCCGATACGCAATTTTGTCCCATTCCTTGTGGCTGAGTGTCCTACCCAATTCCCTGTGCCAACGCTCCCTCCCCGGATTGTAGTAGTGAAACGGCGGGGGTTGTAGGTGTTTGTACAGATCAGTGATCAGTTTAGCGTCGGAGGTCCGAGTAGCCAACCACCGCTCATACGGTGTAATTGGACGGGCAGCGGCGGCACGCACCTGAGGCTGGAGGGCCCAATGCCGAACTTGCATGTAGCGCAATCTGTCCAGCTCCGTCAGGCCGAACTCCTGGCGGAGTTGCTGAAAAGGAACCACTCCTTCCGGGCCATAGATCTGGAAGAGTGCCCTGCAGCCCGCCTGCACCCAGTGGGAGAAAACCCCCGGCTCCATCCCAGGGGAGAAGTCCGGGTTGCCCGCAATGGGCGTGAGCGGCGAAGGGAAGGTGGTAAGGCCCCGGGCCTCACAGACCGCGTCCCACACACGCAGGGGGACCCGCGTAACAAAGGAAGCGTAAAGATTAGCGGGGCGGTGCGCGCGGCGCAGGAATGGAACCTCTTGTAAGGTGCGGCCCGCCACTGCCTGGTCTTGGAAGAGCCAATGTTTGTCGGACTCCCACCTGCTCCACTCCACCAGATAGCGGAGCTGTGCCGCCTGAAAGTACTTACGGAGGTCCGGAATGCCGAGACCCCCCGCTTCCGGAGCAAGCGTGGAGAGGACCCTCTTCATGCGTGGCCTGCGGCCCTGCCAGACAAAGCGGGAGATGTCAGCCTGCATTTGTCGTATCCAGCCCACCGGGGGTTGGAGTGGAAGGGCCCGGAAAAGATATAGTATCTGGGGCAGCACCGTCATTTTGACCGCCGCGATTCGCCCCAGCCAGGACAGCAGGCCCTTGTTCCAGCGGCCAAGCTCGTCCTTGATCTTCCTGCTGAGGGAGGCATAATTGGCCGTAACCATCTCCGACAGTGTAGGCGCCAGCAGAATCCCCAGATACGGCACCGTGGACGAGGACCACTGCATGGGGAAGAGCCGTTGAAGATCCCTCCTGGTTTCCGCAGCCAGGGACACGTCCAGTGCCATCGACTTGCTCATATTCATTTTGAAGCCGGCCACCCCCGCGAAGGCGTCCAACTCTCGGAGGCAAGTAGGCAGCGACCTCCTAGGGTCGTCCAAAGTCAGCAGGACATCGTCCGCATAGAGACTGACGGTGTGGACGTACTGGCCCATCCGGACCCCGACAGCATCCGGATTGTCACGAATCCTCTGAGCAAACGGCTCCATGTAGAGGGCAAACAGGAGCGGCGAGAGAGGGCAGCCCTGCCGCGTGCCGCGCTCGATGGCAAAGCTACCAGAGCTACACCCGTTTACCCGCACCGACGCTGAAGGATGCTTATAGCAATTAAATACCATGGTGCGGAACTTATCGCCGATTCCCAGTTTCTTAAGGACCCGCTCAAGATACGGCCAGTGAACTCTGTCGAAGGCCTTCTCTGCATCAACGGACAACAACATCCGCTCCCCCGAGATCCTTGAGGCCTTCTCCAGAACATGTGTCACCCTCTTGGTGTTGTCAACCGTCTGTCTACCGGGCACAAAACCAGCCTGGTCCGCCTCCACCAGGTCGGGGAGGTGTGGACCCAGCCTGGCTGCGAGAATCCCCGTGTACAACTTGAGGTCGACATTTAGGAGAGAGATGGGCCGGTATGAGCCGCAAAGGGCCCGGTCCTTCCCAGGCTTCGGGATTACCGCGACCGTCGCCCTCAGGAGATCCGGAGGGATGGCTCCCGGTGCGGAGAAAGAGTTAAACAGCCGCGTAAGGACAGGGGCCACGGCCGTGCAAAAAGTCTTGTAGAATAGCGACGTGAACCCGTCCGGGCCCGGGGCCTTGCCATGTTTCAGCCGCGCAATAGCTGAAATCACTTCCTCCACATGGACGTCCCGCTCCAGGTGGTCAGCCTGAGCCGGGTCCAGTACCGGGAGGGTCACCGACTCCAAATAGCTATCGGTCTCCCGTGGCGGGGAGGGCTCCTCAGCATACAGCGCCTCGTAGAAGCCGCGGAAAGACTCCGCTACTTCCGCGTCCCCGGAGACAACCCCCCCGTCCGCGCCCACCAATTCTTTCACGACGCTGCGCTGTTGCGCGACCCGGAGCCGGTGTGCTAGGAGCTTGCCACATCTGTCCCCCCCAGTGTAGTAGGCATGTTTCAAACGTAAGGCGGCGTACTCCGCCCTATCAAGATCCAGAGCCGAGAGGAGCTTCCTCGCTGCCTTCAACTGCCTCCAGACCCTCGGCGCTCCCGTACGGCGGTGGACCTGCTCAAGCTCCCGAACTTGAGCCGTCAACTCATCCCTCTTCAGTTGTCGCTCCTTATTCTCGGCTGCAGAGATAGAGATGAATTCCCCCCGTAGGACGGCCTTCAATGCCGCCCACTGTGTCGCCTGCGAGGTGTCAGTGTTGCTATTGTGAGTGAGATAGTCCTGTATGACCTCCCCGATGCGTTGCACCACCGATTTTTTGTGTAGAAGTGTGTCCCGGAGGCGCCACACCCCCCGAGAGGGGGAGGCCGCCGGCCACTGGAAAACGCCGATAACTGGAGAGTGGTCAGACAGGGTCAGGACCCCGATGTCCGCCGCCGTGGCAGCGGCACGCATCGGTCCACTCACCAGGAGGTAGTCCAGCCGTGAGTAAGTGCGGTGTGCGTGCGAGAAGAAAGAGTAGTCCCTATCCGTGGGGTGCAGGGAGCGCCAGAGATCATGCAAGTCCATGTCCGCAATTCGGGCCTTCCCAGCCTGGGACAGTTCCCCCGTCTGCGGGGAGCGCTGCGCCGATCTGTCCATCCCAGAGTCAAAGACAATGTTGAGGTCTCCGCCCAAGATAACGTGTCGGTCCGGGGAAGCAGTGACATCCACCAGCGCGGAGTCTAGGAAGCGCTCCTGGTGCTCGTTTGGGCTATAAACGGAGCCAACCGTAAATGCTATGCCTCCCAGGCTCATGCGATACGCAAGGAGCCTCCCCTTCTGTTCAGCACACTTATGCAACACCTCCCCCCGAAAGGAGCTCGCTAGGAGAATGGCTACCCCTGCCGTCTTGTTCGCTGCCGAGGAAAAGAACTGGGTGGGGAACTTAGCAGAGCGCATCCTGTGGCAGTCTCGGGGCAATAAGTGTGTCTCCTGCAAAAGGCAAATGTCCGCCTGCGTCCCCTCCAGCAACGACAGGATCGCCCTGCGCTTCACCGGGTTATTCAGACCCTGAACATTAAGGGTCACTACCTTTAGGCCCGGCATTCCTCGCAGGGATCGGGAGCGCCATGCAATGGGTAGGGAATCAGCGGGTGGGGCGCGCGGGGCCGCAGCGCGGGACAAGCCAAGACAAAGCGGGCAAAGACAACATCGGACGGGACCTTCCCAACCCCAAAACAACCCCCTCCCCCACCCAAAACACAACCTTGGCAACTAGCCATCCCCAAACTCAAACACCCCATAGTCTCAGTCAAGCCCCAAAACGGGCAAGTCCGTAGAAAATAGCAAAGTGGACGTCCAGCCACTCACCTCCGCCCGCTCCCCCCCAACCCCCCCGCCCCGTGCCAAGCATGTTAAGAAGCTAAAGACATCTCCCCCCGGAGTGTATGTTAGGCCGTCAAGGCCACGCTAGAGGAGCCGATCGAGTCCCCGGCCGCCGCCCTCAGGGCGTCTGCCATGTCCGCCCTAATGGTAGGGGAGTCCGGGCGCCCTGCACTGGTCGCTGAGCGCCGCCTCGATGACCTCCGCCGATTCCGTCCCTCCGAGGACCTCCACGACGGCGTAGCTCCCTCTTCCTCCGCTGCCGTGAGCCCCAGGACACCACAAATGTCTTGCAAGGAGCGTAGCTGATGCAATACCCCGTTCCACCGAAAAATCAAGCGGAAGGGGTGACCCCAAGAGTACGGCGTCTCATGCTCGCGCAAAAAGTCAGTGGCAATCCTAAAGGACCTGCGTTTCTGTAGAGTGATGGCAGAGAGGTCCTGGTACAGCGCCACCGGCCGATCCCGAAAGGTCAGGGGCTGTTTCCTGCGGGCTTCAGCCATGATACGCTCCTTTAGTGGAAAGTCGGGCAGGAAGGCCAGAATGTCCGGTGGGGGTGCCGATGGCTGGCGCTGGCGGCCAACCCTATGCGCCCTGTCGATGCTGATGGGAAAGTCCGCGGCCTCCCCCAGGATTTCTCGGAACAGGGCCCGCAGATAGCCCCCCAGATCGGACCCCTCATCCGCAGTCGGCACGCCACGCACTCGGATGTTGTTCCTCCGAGATCTGTTCTCGAGGTCCTCAGAGTGGGCCTGGAGCTCCACACACTGTTCCCGGAGGCGAAGAACGTCCTGCTGGAGGTGGACTATCTCCTCCGCTCGCTGTTGGCCCTCCGTCTCCACCGCCTCCACACGCTCACCTAGGCCCTCCACCTCTCTGCGCACTTCTCGGACCTCGCTGGCCACCTCCCGCTTCAGTGTCTGGAAGTCCTCCCTGAGGGAGCTAAACAGTTCCTCCATGAAGGCCCTCGTGACGGGTGGCTCCCCTCCAGTCACATCCGCCGGAGCCCGGGAGGGCCCCGGCGAGGGCTGTGTCCTGTCCCGCAAGTGCTGGGCCCTGCCAAGCATGTCCGGCAGAGTACGGTCCCCTTTCTTCGGGCCTCCTTTCCCAGCCATCGTCAGCTCCGCAGTCGGGCCCCGATCCAGGCGCCCCAGAGATGCTCAGCCGCCGGCAAGCACTCGGGCCGGGGGATCCCCCACAAGTGAGGTCGCTGCGTCACAGGTGACAAAATGGCGGCCGAGCCCGGTCACCGTCAGCCGCAAGAGCTAGCGTGAGACAACCAAGGGGGCCGCAGCGAGGGGGTCCCAACAGCTCATCCCTCCGGTAGTCAGGACAGCAATATCGGGAGGTCGTGTGCAGCCAGCATCCAGGGCTCAGCGGAGGTCGCCACCACTGCTCCTTCGGGGACAAAATGGCGGCCGGGCGGAGCAAGCCACACCGACTAGGCCCGGCGACACCCCCGGGGCCTCCGAGGTGCCCCGCCGTGAAATAAGTTCCACCACCGGCCCCCGTTAGTCACGCACAGGGGGCCAGATGATCCGGCCCCAACAAGGAGTCCGCCGTACCTCGGCTAGGGGTCAGGGCCTCCGCAGTGCCAGGTGTCGCCGTCACCAGTCCGAATGCCGGGGCACCCGTCCCAAGCCCTCCACACCGTCGGGCCCCTTCCCGCCAGGCTCCTTCAGTCACCGTCGAGCGGCGGGCCAGGTCCCCTCCAGACCGCAGCTTTCAGCACCAGGCCCAACCGAGGCGCCCGGACAGCTCTCCAATACGCTCCGCCCCTCGGGCTCACCGCCGTCGTCCCCTGATCTCAGACGAACTTTTGGGGGGGTTCCCCCGGGGCGATCCGGACCAAAACAGCACCAATGTGTGCCCCTGATGTTCCGCCACGCTCCTCTCCCGCGCTGAGCCTCAGCGGGGGGAGAAAAGCATAACAAAAAGGCTTTAGCTTGGCCGGGCCGGAGGAGCTACGGGAGGAAGCGTCCGCTCACCCCGCCATCTTGGCCACGCCCCCCGAAAAATCAATTTTAAAGGATTTTTAGTAATAACATGCACAAATTCTTTAATCTTACTCTTACGAGCTCCGCATAATGTGCTGAAGCAGGTGGACAGTAACTTTATCAACATAGTTATGTGTACTCTTATTATGTGATATTACACAGATATCGGGGCATGGAATCACTAGTCCTCATTTCTACATGCCAAACGTACACTCATTGTGTGATATTAAGCGTTTTATACTTAAGCACAATGCGAGAGTGCAAGAGGCGCTCTTTCATTTCTATATGTGTATCGGAAACTTGATCTTAAGTAATACTACACGCTATTCCATAGGTAGGATTTTTATAATGTTAATTGATTTATTTTAAATGAATGCGAAGTCGGCAAGGACTGTTGGATCTCTATATATCTTTTGCCAGAGACACCCAATATATTTTAGTTCGCCATAGAGGCCCATATGAAAGGCTAAACACTGGCTGGGTATAGGAACTATTACGTCAACCCAGGTACTATTACCCAGATATGAATACTCATTATTGCTATCTATAGCGAAAAGCGGACCTACTTTGACTCGCCTATAAGGATGCAGAATAGAGCAAGTAGCTAAAGAACTTAGCGTGTGTTCTATACTTCAAACAATAACACCTCGACCCGAAGGACTCAGCCTTGAGGACTAAAGTTGGCTCAAGAGCTAAGTACGTGTTCTCTGGAGAAAACACTACACTGAAGAAACTAAATTTGCATATAAAAAGGCCTTAAGTAAATACCATAGTCTCTGTAAAGCCGCCCACGCGCAGTTTTACTTCCAAAAGATTTTACAGGCTCAAAACTGTGCCAAAACTCTCTCCAAAGTAGTAAAGGGACTATCTGGCACAGGGATGTAGACTTCTCCTGCCCTCTCCCATGTGAAGAACTTGCTGTTTTCTTTTATTAACAAAGTCAAGAACATACATTCCCTGCTGCTAAGCAAACCTCACGTGATGTCTTGCTAGAGGTAGCAGACTCACTTAACACTAGATAGAATCTCTATGTAACCAACCCCATAGTTAGTATCAGATCCTCTCTTAAACTGGACACCAGGCCCCTTTGGACTTCACTTCCTTCAATCGCATTCTCCACAACATCAAATCAGGTTCCACTTTGATCCCCTACCTCCACGTGTGTTTGGGCAGCTGGATCCTTCCATACTATTGATGGTAACGGAGCTTCTAAATGCCTCTCTGAAGGAGGGTCTTGTTCCCCAAAGTTGGAAAAATCCCATGGTCCTCCCTCTCTTAAAGAAAAAAAATTCCAATCCCTCCATTCCGTCCAACTTCTGCCCTATCTCACTGCTCCCCATTTTTTCAAAAATTCTGGAGAAGCACGTTAATGGACAGCTATCCCCCTTTGTTGAAACCCCGAACTTTCTTCATACCTCCCAATCAGGTTTCAGGGCTGGTTTCTCTACTGAATCCACCCTTTTGGGGGTTACAAAAATGTCAAGACACCGTTTAGATGAAGGTGAAACTGCGGCACTTTTCCAGTTTTTACTGATTTACAGATAAATACAGACAAAAAACTATTTTTTTCATGTCTGTATTTATTTGTAAATACAGAAAATAAGCCTTCTTTGGATGATTTCTTTTCTACTTTCAATCATGAGTGCTAGGTCAGTAGGTGTACAGATTGAGTGGTAGAGAAGATGAAAAAAGACAGATTTCCTAATCAAGCTTAATTAAGTGCAGATCTACAGTTATTTACGCTATTCTACAATACAAATGTGTTTAGAAAATGCTATTGCACAGTATACTGCTGAAACCTTTTGGACATTCAAATGCGAGTACACATTTATCAGTTAAATAAATGTGGAAAAATACCCACTGCACCTTCATTTATACAGAAAACACAAAATAAAAATGGATAAATACAGAAAAAAATAGCAACAAATAAATACTGATAAATACAGACGGGAATGTCAAAAATATAAATACCATGAAACTGGGAGCTCTAATTATAAGTTTGATCAATCCTTTGTTAAGTATAGCTTTTCAAAATGTTGCACTGGTTGGTCTTCCTGTTCAGACTCAAACGTACTACTGCATGCCCTCTGTATCAGACTCTTCTACAATGCTGCCAGATTTGCCAGATACATAGGACACAAACTGTGGAACAATTTGGATGTATGACGTTACAACGCACACTATTACAACGCATGCACTTACAACGCATTTTTTACAACGCATAATCCATTACAACGCATGACATTACAACGCATGACACTACAACGCATTTTTAAAAAATACCTTTACAACGCACTACCATTACAACGCATACTACCTTTACAACGCATACCATTACAACGCATAATATTAAATTACATTTAAGGTAAGTATTAGATAGTATAGGGGTAAAAATTACTATTCTAACTCAAGGGGGTGCAACAGTAGGGTAAGTGTTGGATAGTGTAGGGGTAAAAATTACTATTCTAACTCCAGGGGGTGCAACAGTAGGGTAAGTGTTGGATAGTGTAGGGGTAAAAATTACTATTCTAACTCCAGGGGGTGCAACAGTAGGGAAAGTGTTGGATAGTATAGGGGTAAAAAATACTATTCTAACTCCAGGGGGTGCATCAGTAGGGTAAGTGTTGGATAGTATAGGGGTAAAAATTACTATTCTAACTCCAGGGGGTGCATCAGTAGGGTAAGTGTTGGATAGTATAGGGGTAAAAATTACTATTCTAACTCCAGGGGGTGCATCAGTAGGGTAAGTGTTGGATAGTATAGGGGTAAAAATTACTATTCTAACTCCAGGGGGTGCATCAGTAGGGAAAGTGTTGGATAGTATAGGGGTAAAAATTACTATTCTAACTCCAGGGGGTGCATCAGTAGGGTAAGTGTTGGATAGTATAGGGGTAAAAATTACTATTCTAACTCCAGGGGGTGCATCAGTAGGGTAAGTGTTGGATAGTATAGGGGTAAAAATTACTATTCTAACTCCAGGGGGTGCATCAGTAGGGTAAGTGTTGGATAGTATAGGGGTAAAAATTACTATTCTAACTCCAGGGGGTGCATCAGTAGGGTAAGTGTTGGATAGTATAGGGGTAAAAATTACTATTCTAACTCCAGGGGGTGCATCAGTAGGGTAAGTGTTGGATAGTATAGGGGTAAAAATTACTATTCTAACTCCAGGGGGTGCATCAGTAGGGTAAGTGTTGGATAGTATAGTGTAATATTATGCGTTGTAATGGTATGCGTTGTAATGGTAGTATGCGTTGTAATGGAATGCGTTGTAAAGGTAGTTTTTAAAAATGCGTTGTAGTGTCATGCGTTGTAATATCATGCGTTGTAATGGATTATGCGTTGTAAAAAATGCGTTGTAATGGTAGTGCGTTGTAAAAGTTGCGTTGTAAAGGTTGTTCCCCAACAATTTACATATTTATATAGTGAGAATTCAGAGCTGTATATCTTTGAGGATTGCTCTTCATCTGAAACAGGAGTGGCACAGGAGAAAAAACACAAAGCACTAAACTAGCTGACTTGCTTCTTATTACTTTGAAAAACATTTTTCTGTGCTTAGGATCAACAGTAGTTCCTTGCTGATACGCTTTTCCCAGTAATCTTGTTCACTGATTGTCTGATTTTCTGTCTACTTTTATTCCAGTCTCCTTTGGTTCAGGGTTCACCCCTCTCTCTAGGTAATTTAAATGGTTGTATGTCAGAAACAGAAATATTGTATGACATAAATATCAAGCCATAACATTATTTACAAAAATACATCGTCCTATTTCATATAGGTTTTTTGTTATTAACTATTAACACCCAGGTATATTATTTTTGTTGATGATATATTGGAAACAATATTTATGTTAGACAATAGTCTTATAATCATTTTGTGGTTTCATCCCTTTTCACGTTTTTAAATGGTTCCTCTCATTTCCTTCCTGAATGACCGGTATAAGTTAACATTCATGTTCTGAAAGTGACCAGATTTCAACATTAGGATGCTCCTAAGCAGCAGTGCAATTTATAGTTTGTGCTCGGTCAATCAGTTAATCATAACTGTTCTTTGGATTTAACAATGAGACCACATATGTAAGGTAGAGCCAAGGCTAAATGCATGATATTGAAATTATTGATATTCTCTGGCTTAAAATGAAGCACATTCGGGAGAGTGGCCTCATTGGCCAACATGGCAGACACTATCTGTAGAGCTCCACAGCCTGATGCTCCATCTTAGCCCATCCTGCTGCTGGCGACTCCTGTTTTTCCTCGTTGACTTCACCTGAGGTGCACTGTACGCCTGTGGGGGGCCACGAGTCACTGTCATTCTCCTCTGGAACTCGAAGAATCGAGGGAGCACCTGTGGCTGGGAAATCTTAAAATGGCAGCTGGGCAGCTGGAGTAACGATTCCCGGGATGGTGTTAGCGGACCACTGACTCTGCAAGAGACATTGCTTATGACTCTGGTGCTCCAGCTGATACAAACATTGATGGGGTACGGCGATAGACCGGTGCTCAAGATATCGCGCCGCTGGATTCAGATGCAGATGGCTAAGTGAGTGGCATGCCTGACTGAGGAAGTGACAGAGCTGTGTCCCAGACCATCGAATGACGCTGCATCACCGCCCATAGGTGACCGTTGTGAGGGTATAAAGCACGTAGCATCACTGGGGCACTCAGTACGAGAACACTAATGGTGGACTCCTGCCTATTATATGACAATCCGCAGCCCCCGGCCCGTGTCATTGTAACTCATGGGGGGCCTTCTTGATGCCCTGTTCTGTGCCCACTGTGGTTGCGGGTTGCTTCTCTGAATATCCCTGTGAGGCCTCTTGTGGTACGAACTGCTGGGCGGCCAGCTCTGTTCCTGGGGCTTGGCCTGCTCTGCCCCCTGTTACCGTGTTGATGCTGGCAAATGCATGCCCTAAGCACTAGAGGCAGAGAGCTCTCCCCTTGTAAGTCACCATTGTCACCTGGGGGCGCTCCATTTAAAATACCACCACTATGCGCCGCAGACATTTAAAGAGGCCCTGAGGGTAAGGCTGGCAGAGCGCAAAGGCCCTGACTCGGCAATTCTTGACTTCTTTACTTCCTGCTGGAGGCTGAGGAGCCATCTGCGCCTCCCCCCTTCCCCCATCAGACAGGCACACCTTCTGAGCTGTGACCCCTACATGTATTACACACGCTTCTCGCCCTGACGGTGACTTCACGGTCCACGCAGAGTCCAAATATACTGCCTGATTACAGGAACATGGCTCAGCCCTCACCTACAACCTAGGCAGACCCATCGAGCTTGCTGCACCACCTTCACAGTTAGGATACCTTCCGACCTGATTGCTGTTGCTGTAGATCCATCTGCGGACCAGCTGACTGCTCATGTTGACTGTGTAATGCAGTGCAAGCGGGTCACCTACGCACCCCCTGACAGAATTTCTACGCAGTGAGGTGGCGAACTGGGGTGAGACTGCCAGAATGGAGTGAGACCATCCAAGCCCCTCCCAGATGAAGACTAAGATTGAGCGCATGGCTCAGCCCCACCCATAACTAACCCCCACGCACAGCATCCATCCTCCAGGCAATCTAAGAGTCTCAAGCCGCTCTTGAGACCAAGATTGGGTAGGTCGGAATGGACATTGCCCGCTTTCATCTGGACTTGTGAAATGTCATCAAAAGGGTGGCAGTGGCTGAGGGACAAATCGCCACGCTGGAACACAACTCCAGGGACTTTAAGTGGCGGTGTCCCTCCTTTGCACCTCTGTGAACACTCCCTCTGGCTAGCCCTTCACGAGATCCCATCAGACTCAGAAGGACACAAGCGTGAGACCCAGAGGTAAGACTACACAGGTGTCATTCTCCAATGAGTAAAGCCCTGCCTGCCGGCTCCCTGTAGTCCTCCGGAGAGGAAGAGGCAGATGATCGAACGGATAGGCACCAATCCCCCTAGAGACTATGCTAACACACAGGACCTCACTCCCAGATCGGCACTAAACTGGATTCCAACTGACAGCCATTGAATCCCTATGTACTGTTCATGCAATTCAGACGATTCAGTTTGAGACACATCTCTTGCCCAGTAGTTTTCTCGCCAGTAGCACTATATCCTACTATCTATGGAGAGACCGGTCATACGTAACCCCATACTGTGTGGTTTCACAATGTTTAAAGGGCGATAAATACTTCTTGGGAGGAAGTGTGGGGTGGGGAGAGTTGGGGGGTGCATATGGGAATGTTCTAGTTTTTTGTGTTTCATGTTTTTCATCCAGCACGCAGACTCTTCAGGGCCACCAGACCCAAAGGGACAACACCAATGACATTGTGAGGGGATCCTCCCCTCATGCTCAAAGCTCAGAAACTCCTCTATGGCTGATTTCAAGATCCTAACCTAGAATGTAAATGGCCTGAAAGACCGCATTAAATGGGGGCGGTCTGCCACTTTGTGAAACGCCACTTGCTGGTGGTTGTACACTTCCAAGAGACACATCTCTCTGGTACACTTGCCCGGTCTTGGCCCTTCCAGGCTATGACAGGGTCTTCCATGCAAGCCACACCTGGGCTCCTGAGGGACTGCAGTTCTCCTTGGTGGATATGTCTGGGGAAACAGCAGAGGTGTTTGCTTCTTAAAAGAGCAACTTCTACATATGATCTCAGCCCCCCCTGTGCAAAATGTCCCAACCGCTCATTAAAAACCTGCCCCTTCCCACCCATTTAAAGGCAGACAGAGAGATGCTCGATCAGTCAATAACTCTATGTGAGGTCGAAGCGGCAATCACAGGTATGTGTCAGGCAAAACGCTAGCGATAAACGGCTTCCTGGCAGAATACTATTCCAAATCCTTGCTGTCCCCTCACCTTCCTAGACTATATTTTAAGGCCAGTGTGGTGGGCCAGTTCCCATCGGAATGTGATGTAGACACCATTGCAGCTATCCATAAGACTGGGAAACCTCCGGAGAGCTGTGCATCCTACCTCCCAATTTCATTGATCGATGCTGAGCTGAAGATCTTTGCCAAAATATTAGCCAGTAGACTGTTGCCAGTGCTCTCCTCGCTCATTCACCCTGTTCAATGTGGATTCATGTCACACCGTAGTACCTGGCACTACATTCACAGAGTCCACACTGCACTAGCACAACACCACATGCTCACTGGCCCTTCTGCCTTCTCCTCCTTGACTTTAAGAAAACCTTTGACTCCAAAGACTGTTCATTCCTGTCTCAGGTGCTCGATAAAGCAAGATTTGTGATGTGTTTCTTCTCACTCCTTAATCTACTATATGCCCTTCCTCGAGCTCAGGTGCCAGCTAATGGCATTCTATCCTCCATCTTCTCTACTGGCCTAGGAACTAAACAGGGATGCCCCCTGTCGCCATTACTGTTTTGGTTGGCAAGTGAACCACTGGCGGCATGGACCCCTATGATGCACAGCTTTGCGGATTACGCTGGCCTGGAGGCTTTGAGGATCACATCACTCTCTAGGGTGGCCTGATAATCATGTGTTGGCCTGAAGTCTTAGGTCCACTCTTGCTTCACATACTACACCAGTATGAAGAGGCCTCTGGACTCCCGGTATACAGGACTAAATCTCTCCTGGTTCCTCTTACGGGTGATGTCTCAATGGTTGATTGGCAGTCCCGCCTTCCTGTGCGCCATCTCAGCTCAGAAGCCTCAACCTTTGCCCACTACAAACACGGGCAGTAAAGGATATGAATAAGTGGGCAAGCCTACCCCTTACTGTCCCGTGGTGCATTTCCCTTTTCACAATGATGGTCCTACCCAGGCCCCTTTACGTACTGCAAAGTTTCCTCTGTCTCCATTCCACAGGCCTGATTCAAGCGGTTTGCAGCCTGGATACATGGCTTTCTTTGGGGGAAAAAAACACCTATGATCGCCTTCCAGAAATATGTACAATCCACGTATGATGGAGGAATGGGGATGGCAGACCCACTTCTCCAATACTAGGCGTCGCAGCTCCAAGTGATTAATAATTGGCTATTTGGTGGTCTGGACGACACTGCCTTTCATCTTGAAGTGTCCCTACTTGGTCACCAAAACATCAAAGGGCTAAGATTTGCGGCCTGTGCCAAGCTTGCTCACGAAAGTGCAGTGTAACCCCTTCCTGTGCTGGCGAGCCACCCTTCAGTGGACCAGATGAGACCGCACACCCACACTTGGACCCCCCCCCCATATGGCATGGCACATGGCTTCAACACACTACCCAACTAGAAGGCTTTAGCCACTTGAACCTTATAGGCATCTCAGAGCTAAGACCCGTGCGGTCAGGTTCACACATGAAAACTTTTGCGGAGTTACAGACCGATTTCTCACTCCACAAATCTCAATTTTACAAAAATATCCAGTTACAGCATGTGCTGATGACCTATCAACAAACACTAGCCGATCTCCTGGAACACAACCCCCAAGAGCCCAGGCTCACCTTTGATCCACTTGGACAGGGAGCCATCTTGGTGATATACAAATCCCCTGTTCTAAATGCCCCTGGCTAACTGGTAACTCTCCGGGAAAGGTAGGAGGAATGCGTAGGTCCTTCGGGTGAGAGCGATTGGAGGGACATGAAGATGGCTCCGAGAGAGCTGGTCCTCTTCTCCCGCCTCCACCTTATTGCGCTGGAGTACCTACACCACCCCCTAGCATCTTGCGGCAATTGAGGGGCACTCAAAGGCTTCTTGTCCTTGGTGCGTGGATGGAGATTATGGTTTCTTCCATATGGTTTGGGACTTCCCCATAGCTGCACAATACGGGAAACACATTTTCTCTGCGCTAGCTATAATAATCGGATGCCCGTTTGACTGCTCCCCACACATTGCACTATTGGGAATCCTAGATGATGTAGTCGGCCTCAGGGGAGAACGCATATTGGTGTGTATTGGGGTCACCATGGCAAAGGGAGATAATGCTAAAAACTGGAAATCCACTCAAGCCCCGTCACAAGCGGCATGAAGAGCAGCGATGGACTGGTGTGCCAAACTGAAGGAGCTGGTGTACCGGGCACAGGGACGCCCGTACAAACACGAGAAGATTTGGTTAAGGTGGTGAGCCTATTCTGATATACTGGTACATTGACTGGACTTTTCTTCCTATTACGCTGCATGCATGCGATGTATTTTTGTGTTTTGATGTTGTTTTTTTGGCTGTAGGAAAATCAAAAAAATTCGATAATAAAAAAAGAAAACATTCATTTCAGCCATTATTCTCATGTTTTAGAAATTATAGTAAGTCTAAGAAAATAAAAACTAATGTAAGAGTTTATAGTGATGTGAACCAAGACTCCTAGGTCAACATATCACTCAGTATTTTTGCAGTTTTTCAAAATTGAGAGCACTTTGCACTTAAACGACAAACTACAATTTCGAACACAGCAACTAAGCGATTATTTAATTACTGCAACAGCCTATGTGATAAGTTCCTTAACATGATGCTGGCATTTTCTAGAGAATCCAAAATGCTGCTACTACTGTTCTTTCTGGCTAAAAGAAGGATTCTGATATCCTTGTACTGAGTCCCAGTAGCAGGCTGGATCTGTTTTATATTTATCCAACTGCCTGGTCTTTAAATTCTAGCATTCTCACGCTTAAGTGAGTAACATAGGAGTGCGAACAATCATGCCTAAAGACACTGCAAAGACTTGGAACTTTAAGCCTACGGCCGTACGCACTTTATTTTATGTAACGTATATATTAGTCGTTGGTGGCAAGCACCATAGTTGTCTTTGAATCTTTGCTGATACTAAATAAGGAAGTTAATGATAACTGATACCCCAGAATCCGTATAAGTAATTACAATATTATTTTTAATACCGTACGTCATAAGAATATTATCACATATTAGAGCCTACCTTTTCATTAACTTTAATGTATTTGTGACTATTTTATACCTGTAATTGACAAATTGTGTTTTATTATCAATATATCCCGTGCTTGCTTTCTTGACGCCCAGTGCTCTCTAGTCCTTTGATGTTTGCGTGATTCGCCTCTTGTATTGCATTGAAGTGCACGGGCTTCAAGTCATAAATCATTTTTTACAGAGTTAATCTTTTTGTACATTCAAAAGATTGGCTATAGTCCTTTTAATTTGCTGTAGGCGGGGGCAAATACACAAATATTATTGAGCATCTCTACTGACATTGCCCCCTGCGGAAAATGTTATAGTTTCTGAAATGAGAGCGCTACACATGTTAACTCGTATGCTTTTCTTCTCATATAAATAATGTAGATTTGATTCACGGTATGGTTTGAGCCCTTGTGCTTGTGTGCAACACAAGAGGGGAAGCTTTTCACACGCACGATATGTGCACTATCCAAGAAAGTTGTAGTTGTATACAAATTTGAAGAGTGCTTCATATCCCTTATAGGCCACTAAAGTGAAGTATCTTACGAGTAGCACAATACACCGCGGGGAAGTGCTTGATTGTAAGGGTGTTGTAATGCAGCAAGGTCTATATGGGAAGCTTTTGATGCGACAATAGTGGTGTCGTTCTCCTGTCTTGGGTCACAGCAGTTCATAGAGTATAGTACTGAGGTGTGAAAGAGGAAGAGTTAGAGTGTTCTAAGTTACATTTACATTGATCAGTTGCTGTGAGTAACTCTGTGGATCCCTTATAGATGTCTTGGGTGATAGGTATCCTCTTCGGTGTACAGCAGGGGGGACAGGAGCTATGCTTGGTCTCGGAGTCTGATGAGGGACAGAGGAGAGATCCAGAGTTAGGATTTATTAAATCCATCCATGACGCAAGTCGTTGTTGTAGCTAGAGAGTTTACAGTGCTTGATAGCGTCTAATTGAGAGACTGGTGAGGAATAAAGAAGGACCCATTGGGATGGGCTGTGTTAACATTATCCATGACACAAACTGTTAATCTGGAGAGTGAGAATCTATAATACCATAAGCAATGTATGGCAGATCTGATCGTGTATTCCTTCAAGGTAATGAGCGAGAAGGGTTTAGTAGAGTTGATGGTGGCTTCACTGATGTGTAGGCAGATCCAGTCGTTTGGCCTGATTGCGGGTTGTCATATTATGAATGTTCTACAGGCCCCTTTAGGTGGACAAAAAAAGCCACCCTCAGCCAACACTGACTACAGGCAGCCATGATAAAGGTCTCATTAGGAAAGCCAGAAAAAGTATATGTCCATGGCATTCACTGATTACAGACAGCCATGGGAGTGCACTATACTGTCGCTTTATGTGTAAGAAATAAAAAAGGACAAACAAATATTTAAGAGAAATGGAATTAATTCATACTTTTCCAAAGGTAAGAATCTGTGTGTGATTTTCATCTTATACAATGGCTGTTAAAATAGGTGCCGAGGGCACCAAAAAATAGTTTGTGCCTCACTGTTAATATTAAATCTCTTCATTCATAACCGAAACAGAGGTTCTGTATTGTCCTTGTGCAACACTGAGTCTCACATCAGGATGCATAACTGGAACTTTTGTTAAGCTATTTACAAGTGGTGAGATATGAGCCAATATAGTACATCTGAGGCCTCTGACTCACTCCGCAGTTTCTCTAGGCTTGACTTTACCTCCCCTTTGCTTTCCTCACCTGGAGCACACGCACCGGACGCCCAATGGTATTTAAATGGAACCCTTCCGATCTTCGTTTATTAGTTGTATGGTTGTAATGCTTTCGGTGTAGAGGCAGGATGGTCCACTGTCTTTGGCAGTGCTCAGATCTGCATCTGGAGCATCTGGACTCCTTGTCACCATGGGCAAGTATCTATCATGTTTCACCTGGGTGTGGCAAATGCTTTGTGCTCACTAAACTGTGATTCATAACAACGAGCTCGCCCCCAGAGCACCTTCATTAACCAAATTGTTTGCCTTGTGATTTCTGACTTTTTGTTATTTTAGTTATTTTATTGAAGAGTTTTCTAAAGCACAAACATGACCCAAGGGTAACAGAGTGCTTCACAAGGAGAAAAAAAACTGTGAACTACAGTAAAACTGATAATAAATGAATGGTGTCCTCTGTAACAGAGAAGAGAAAAACCTAAGTTCCCAAACCTGTAAACTGTGTCTAAGCTTTTATGGACTATCAGGAGGTTTCCATCTCAGTGTTGGTCCCTAGCTTGCAAAGAATGCCATGCGATCTCACGTCGTGCTGCTAGTCGGAATGGAAAGGTTAACAACAGGGTGATGCTTCACTGGCATTTGCGTTGGAAACTGTATTATTACAGTCACCAGGCCTTGTAAGAGTTGGAGGCTAACAGTGGGAGGAACCTGTTTAGCAAAATAGATTTGACCTACTTCTTGATTGTAATATCTTATGGGTTCAATTGAATCTCAGAATTTGAAAAAAGGAAGTAGTGAGTTGTTTTGTAAGTAATGGTGGTGTGTGCTTGTTAGTTGGGTGGCATGATTTAAAGGGAGTGGTGAAAAACCAAGAAGGATGTTTGGGAATTCAAAGTAGCCTGAGGATTGGGATCAGTCAGAGGGAGAAGTTATCGGAAGAACAGATTTATATATATATATATATATATATATAACAAGATTCGTCTCCAACTTCCACGTCTCCTCGGAAAGACGAACACAGACCCAAAATCAGTGCAAAAGTTTTTATTTCATATCACCCAGCACTGCCGCCATTACGCGTTTCGGCCTGCAAAGAGGCCTTGATCACATGACATGCGAGGACGACATTCACAGTTTTAAAGTGCTCGTGTATAGTCACGTGGTACACAGTGATTGAGTCATCATAGACATAGAAACAATGAAAGAAACGGTAATGAATCGCTATTCACTTATGACATAATGCCAAACTTTTAGACCAAGCATTGAATCAAATCAAGTATTATTAGTCATCATAATAATTGGTGACGTGAAATACTCATAATGGCTTTGTGTATAGATATGGGGGGTGAATAAAATTCACCTACGTTGAGAATGACCATAGTTCAATTTACACATATCACATATACAATACATATAAATAAATAAATAAATATCAATAAATACAAGTATAAATACGCATATTTACACATCTAATCATTTAAATAAGTACATAAATATATATATAAATAACATAGTAACTTGTGCAATCCTATTTATATAAAAAATAAGATAAAAGAATAAAACCCCGATGGGTAGATTCTAAAACATTAGTCATCTCTGTTTATACTTTGGTTAAAATCCAGGTATAATAGTCGTTCAATAATATACACAAATCCTTCACAAAATTTTCACGAATGATATAAAGTGCTAGTGCTTTGGCCTAAACAGGTGTAAACATAGTTGAATCAAACTGTTTCAATAAAAACTAAACTAAAGTGCCTATGTTGCATAAAAGAGTGCTACCCAGTGTCTAAAATGTACGTAAAACTAAATATGTTGCTGTGATTGTTAAAAGAAAGGAGGAAGAGATTTTTGTTGAAAGATATGCTAAATGCAATATCTCATTTGTCATTTTGTCATAGGACATTTATAGCAGGCTTAGTTACAGTAACATTTCCATGATAATAGTATCATAGGCACGTGTATAAATCCTCATTAGCATTCAACCCGTTAGGTGACTTGGTATCTAATTCTAGAATGAATCGGGTTTCAAGTTTACGTAGTAGTGCTTCACGGTTGCCTCCTCGTCTGAGTGGCAATACATGATCTATTGCGAAATACTTCAAAAGTTCAATGTTATTGTTGTGGCATTCTTTGAAGTGTCTTGCAACTGGATAAGTGGGGTCACTGTTGGTGATAGCTCTAATGTGCTGGAGTATCCTCTTGTGGACCTGCAACTTGGTACTACCAACATATTGCAGGCCACAAGGACACCCCAGCACATAGACAGCGAACTCTGTTTTGCATGTTAAGAATTTACTTATCCTTCTTTCTTCCATGTGAAAAGGGGATTTGTATGTGGTTGTGCTGACACCGTGTTTGCACGCTTTGCAATTTGTACAGCGAAAGAATCCCTTTCTAGAATTGAGCCAATTTCTGTTAGAGATAATTTCAGGGCTACTTTTAACCAAGTCACTTGACATAGAACGGGCTTTTCTGAAGGTGATGTTAGGAGTAGGTGCTGTCTGTTTCCCTATCACTGGGTCATTACAGTGATATAATTACCTACTGGCGGTCGCCAGTAGGTAGTTATAGTTAGGACCACGTTTCCATAGGAAATCCGCAACATTCTATTTTGAATAACTTTTGCGCCGGTCGACGAATCCTCGCGAATTTTTCAAAATAGGTGGGGCGCTCCGCTCCGCTCCTACCCTGAAAGTTTTGGGGGGATTCGTCAAGCGGGGGCTGAGATAAAAGGGGGGTCCCAAAACGCGTTTTTCCCATGCATTTTTCCATAGGACCTTTAGACACAGCTACAGCCCGAACGGCTGAACAGAATTACTTGAAATTTGGCAGAGAGGTAGTCCTCAGGTCAAGGAAGTGCCTTTTGTAGGTTTGGTGTAAATCTGTTCAGTAGATTCTGAGAAAATAGCCTTTAAATCAATATATATATCTGTGACAGCTTACGGTGCGCTTACGGTGCGCTTACCGTACGGGCCCCCAAACAACCCCCAAGGCCCAAAATTTTTTTTTTTTTCTTCAAAAAATTCGCCGATTACGCTTACCGTACGCGTACGGTAAAAATGTTGTTAAAAAAAAAAAATTATCTACACTCTCCCCACCCCATGTGCAAATGGTGCCCGAAGTGCACCATTTGTGCATGGCATATCTAATTAATGAAAATAATAAACAAAACATTTCACAACGATGCGCATAATATGTCCCCCATGTGCGCACGGTGCGCGAAGCGCATCGTGCGTACATGGCCCATCCCGCATAATGTGGGCACGCGGTGCACGCAGCGCACCGCGCGTGCATGGCACTAACTGCGTAAAGTGGGCACGCGGTACGCGAAGCGCACCGCGTGCTCACTGTGCGCGCAAAGGGCACGAAGCGCACCGTGCGCGCACGGAACGAACTGCGTTAACTGGGCGCGCACGCCACGAATGGCGTAAAGTAAGTTAGCATTTAAAAAACCGTACAAATTCACTGAAAAAACCATAGGTTTCACACACGTTATAGTTAGGAATTAGCATTTAAAAAACCTTGCAAATTCACTGAACAAACCATAGGTTTCACACATGTTATAGTTAGCTGTACATTTTACTGATAAAAAACCAATGAAATTCCCCTGTTATAGTTACTGTAGGCAACTATAACTCACGCGACCGTAATCCTCTGCTGATGACATATGTGTCTTTATGAAAAAAAAATATTTGTAATATATGTATAGCTAAAATTTAATGAAAGAAGACATGGACAAATAAGTGTCTAAATACAGTATTAGCATCAGCAGAGGATTACGGTCGCGTGAGTTATAGTTGCCTACAGTAACTATAACAGGGGAATTTCATTGGTTTTTTATCAGTAAAATGTACAGCTAACTATAACATGTGTGAAACCTATGGTTTTTTCAGTGAATATATATATATATACACACACAAAAATCCATTTGGAACAGTGACTGTTTTTGTTGTTGTATAGTCATGCGGCTAGCCTGATAAATAGCCATCACATCTAGGATATATCTGCTTCTTGGTTCAGTATTTGAATCAAGCAAACACAAGCAGATGATGGACGGAGCACCACCTGGGCGCTTGAATTCCTGTCCGTGAGCAAGGCATTCAGCCGAAACGTTGGACCAGAAGGAAACAAGCGCTGCATAAAGACTCTCTGAAATAAAGCTAGTTCCAAGGTAATGGGCCTCACAGTTTTGTTCTTCCAGTGTGGATTTGTGGGCTGCTCCGTACCCACGTAGCGAGGCCACCCTGAAGGGCTTGGGGCTCCCGTAACGGGGAAACGCTTTTGCTTCTTATGGATATCAATGGAGGAGCTCAGTCCACATGCGCCCCCGACCCACGAGGGAACGCTACTGTAGCGAAAAGGAATGGCGCATGGAAGGGTTTCAGATGGGATTACCCCCCGTCTTGATCGTGCCGAGGAAGTAACAGCCTCTCAGAAAGTCACAAATTTAAAAACATTTGCAAAATCGATATCTACTCACCTGCCTGCAGAAAAACGAGTCCTCAGAAGATACTAGTGCCTGCGAAGATCAATATTTGCCAGTGTGGCCATAAACATTTATGGATTGCCATTTTACTTTTTTTTTTTTTTTTTTTAAAAACCTTTATTTTCAAAAATCTGGACACAGCTATTCAGCCGACAACCCGGAGGTTCGGCAGCTTCGATAGAGAGGAACAGAGACGCGTCCACAGTACAGTGAAGGAGGAGTGCAAAGATTCCATTTTTTATATAAACACAAAACACACAACAACCCCCAGCAAGGCAAGAACACTGAATGCCCATGGTGATAGCCCCCCAGGGGAGGCAGGACCCCAATCATCTACCATTTACAGTACTGTGAAAGGAGGAAGAAGGGGGACAGCAGAGGCCAAAGAAGTCCATTAACCATACTGAGCTGGAAAGAAGGTTAGGAGGAAAGCTGTTCCTCGGGGGGATCCAAATCAGGGGCAAGACAAATTCCCCCCCTGTATTGATTCCACCGCCCCCAGATGGCGTGCCACTTCCGAGGGCGGCCTCTAGCGCAATATACCGTCTTCTCCCTTAGCATACTCCAGTCCATATTCTCTTTCCACGCGGTCAATGTGGGGGGCCCCACGGATCCCCACAATCGCGCTATATCTCTCTTAGCGACCATGTTACCCAGAGTCACCCATTGGATCTGCGCCGCATTATGATCAGTGGGCCCCCAGACATTCAAGAGACAACACCGCGCTTCCGGCTGCATAGCAATGCCCGTCACCTCCCCCATCACTGCATGGACTCTCCTCCAGAATTCCGTGATGTCACCACATTCCCAAATGATATGCAGGAAAGTACCCACCATACCACATCCCCTCCTGCATAGGCCGTCCTCCAAGAATCCCATGTGAACCAGCCTTGGCCCCGTCACATACACTCGATGCAGTATTTTAAGCTGCACTAGCCTCAGACGCGACGGGATCGCAACCTCCTTAGGAGAGGAAACAGCAGACTGCCAATCCTCGTCATCCAACTCGAGGCCATCCCTAGACCACTGGTCCCTCAATCCCAGAAGCATATCCGCCCGGACGTTGATCAGTTTCTTATAGATGAGCGAGATCGTGCTCTCGGGCATATGGCCATCAAGGACCCGGTCCTCCAAAGGAGAGGACTCAGGCACCTTCTCACCCTCTATGAGGACTGATCGGAGGGCGTGACGCACCTGAATATAGCGGAAAAACTCAGATGGCCCCAGCTCATACTCCTTCTGCAACTCTTCAAAGGACTTCACCCTCCCCTTAATCAGGACATCTCCGACCCTGGAGATGCCGATCAGGTCCCATTTGTCAAAGCCTTTTGTGTGCCAAAGCCTACCCAGTCTCTCAGATTCAAACAGCGGGGTAGCGAGGGTGAGCCTATCCTTCCAGCCCAGCGAGTCAGTCGCCATCTTCCACACACTCACCGCCACACCAGTGGGCCCCGTGAGGGACGAGTCCAGGGACCGCGAATACAACGCCCTGTAATAGTTACCACCACGCAGCAACCACCTGTCCATGGCATACCCGGGGCTGAGGGCAGGGCCATAAAACCCATGATTAATCGCACTCAGCTGGGTGGCCCAATAGTACCGTCGGATGTCTGGAAGCGCAATACCCCCGTCGTACCATGGAAGCGTCAACTTTGCAATAGCTATTCGCGGCCGCCCGTCCCACAGCAACTTTCGTTGGAGGCCTTCGACCTCCCGAAAGTAGTTGGCCGGTACCCAATCCAAAGTATTCTGCAGTGCGTAGAGGAACCGGGGAAGAGACATCATTTTGAACAGGGCCGCGCGCCCAACGGGGGAGAGCGGCAGCCTCCGCCAGCCCTCCACATCCCGCCTCAGGCGCGCTAAGGGGGGGAGCAGGTTCCTCTCATATCGCACGGCAGAGTCCATGGAGATAAAGATCCCCAGATACACGAAGCCCTGCTGAGCAACCTGGATCGAACAAGTTCGAGGGATCGGTGGAACCTCGCCACTAAGAACGTATAAATACGATTTACTCCAGTTGATAACGAGACCCGAGTTCCTACCGAAAGATGTGAGTACGTC
Source organism: Triturus cristatus (assembly GCF_964204655.1). NCBI lineage: Eukaryota > Metazoa > Chordata > Amphibia > Caudata > Salamandridae > Triturus > Triturus cristatus. The sequence goes on from NC_140585.1 coordinate 879,512,735, forward strand.
ACAGTCCACTATAAGTGATTTCTTGGGTGAGGCAAGATACAACAGGATGTCATCAGCATAGAGCGATATACGGTCCTCGTGTTCAGGCGACCATCTAAGTCCCCGTATATCCGGGTGCCAGCGTATCCACGCAGCCAGCGGCTCAAGGGCGAGGGCAAACAACAATGGCGACAGGGGACAACCTTGCCGAGTACCCCTCCCAAGCTGAAACGGAGTCGACGCCCGGCCATTTACCACCACACTCGCGAGAGGGCCCTCATACAGCAACCTCACCCAGCTCACAAAACCGTGGCCAAAGCCCAACTTGGTCAACACGGCCCACAAATATGCCCATTCCACCGTGTCAAAGGCCATCGTGGCATCGAGAGACGCCACAATAGCTGGTTCACGCAGCGTGCCCGCCCTGGCGATTACACCATGAAGGCGCCGAAGATTTAACGCTGTGTTACGGTGCGGGATGGATCCGGGTGGACCAAGTCACCGAGTACCCTAATCAACCGGGCCGCCAGGATTTTAGCCAGAATTTTCGGCTCTGCGTTAAGGAGTGAGATAGGCCTATATGAGGCGCACTTATCTCGGGGTTTGCCCTCTTTGTGTATAACCACAATCGTCGCCAGTCGCTGATCCAACGGGAGGGCCCCACTCCCCCGCGCCTCCACAAACATGGCGCGCAGGTGAGGGGCAACCCTATCCGGAAACAGCTTGTACAGGTCGACCGGCAAGCCGTTCGGACCCGAGGCCTTGCCCGAGTTCAACGCGCGGATAGCCCCCGCCACCTCATCGACCGTTATGTCACCATCTAGATCGTCCCTATCTATATCAGAGAGACAGGGCAATGCGATATCACGCAGGAGGTCACGCGAGTCCTCGGGCGGCCTGTCCGACACTGAGGCATAAACCATACGGAAATAGTCCGAGAAACACTGCACAATCCTCTCAGGTTCCACAATCACCTCTCCCCCCTCTCCCGTCAACTCCGGCACTACTCTATTGACCTGTTCTTTTTTGTCCAGCCAAGCCAGGAGTTTCCCGGCCTTGTCACCAACATCGTACAGACGGCCCTGCTGTTCCCTACCGAGGGTCTTAGCGGCATTCGTCACCAGGTCCTTATACTCGGATTGCTTCAAGCACAGCTCATGCAGTGAGGCCTCTGTAACCTCCTCCTCCAGCGCTCCCTCCAAAGCCGCGATCTCCTCCTCAACCTGCAAAACCTCGCCATCTCTCCGCCGCTTGGCAGCCACTACAAGGGAGAGGGCTTCCCCTCGCAACACAGTCTTAAATGCTTCCCACAGCGACACTGCCGAGTCCACGGATCCCTGATTGTCCTTGAAAAAATTATCTACTGTCTTTACCAGCGCGCTGCGCATCTTGGGGTCTCGGAAATACCAAGGGTTGATAGGGGCCACCCTTCCCCCTCCCTCTCGACCCAGATCCAGCCTGACCCACACCGGCGAATGGTCGGATATACCACGCGCCATGTGCCTGGCCTCAGACACCAATGAGGCATGCGCAGCCAGAGTGAGTAGGTAGTCAATCCTGGAAAGGCTACCATGCGCCCCGGAGTGGAAAGTGTATTGGCTCTGTGTGGGGTGCCGGAGCCTCCAGCAGTCTATCAGGCCAAGCGTATCTAGAAAGTCTGGAAGCCACTTCTGAGCCCCCCCAGTGTCTCTGGGCGGGTATCTATCCAGCAGGCCGGAGCTAACAGCGTTGAAATCACCTCCCACTACAAGCATCCCCCCCGGGAGATCCAGCAGGGCCCTACCCAGATCTGTGAACGTGGAGGCCTGCAGGGCCGGCGGGACATAAACCGAAACTAAAACCAAATTTCTTCCTTCCCACCGCCCCGCCACCGCCACAAACCTCCCCCTATCATCAACAATGGTGGAGTCCACCTCAAATGGTAGCGAGGCTCTGACTAGGATGCCCACACCCCTGGACCCAGAGGAGAATCCCGAATGAGCTATGAATTTATAACCCTTCCTATTCAGGGCATAGCACGTATTACCTATAAGATGCGTCTCCTGCAGCAGGGCAACATCCGGCAATGACCGTTTCAAGAATTGCAAAACAATCCCACGCTTAATGCGATCCCCCAAACCATTAACATTCCAGCTTATAACACTATGCCTTGCGGAAACAAACCCCCCAACAACAAACCTAAAATCCCGGAAACCCCCCCCACCCTGCACCCCTGCTGCAGCTTACAAAGCCCCCCAACTTGCAGTGTGCCTGTCGCCCTACCAAACCCAAAATCTACAAAAAGTACCCTAAGGGAGGAAAGAGCTCCCCTCGTCCTCCCACAACCTCCGTATTTACTGCAAGTCATTATCTGAAGTCAGTCCGAGTCAGTCCGGTTCCGGAGACATCAACCTTGTTCATCCCGGCCACTGTCCCCTTCTACGGCAGTGTCCTCTTCCGTGCGTCGTCGAGGCAGAGCGTCCAGCCATTCATCCGCCATGGCCGGCGACTCAAAGAAGAATGTTCGGTCTTCAAACACCACACGTAGTCTGGCAGGGAAGAGCATGGCGTATTTCAGTTCCCTCTCCCGAAGCCTCCTCTTCACCCCCAGGAAGCCCTGCCGCTGCCTCTGCACCTGCTGGGTGAAATCAGGATAGAAATTCACCGACGCGTTCTGGAAGGGGACCGGGCCCGCTACCCTCGAGGCCTGCAGGATAGCGTCCCGGTCTCGAAAATGAAAGAGCCGGGCGACGATCGGCCTCGGTGTGGCTCCCACCTTGGGCCGCCCGCCCGGCACTCTATGGGCCCGTTCAACTGCGAAGAACTTCCCTAGACCCTTAGGCTGCAGATGATTGAGCACCAAGTCCTCCACAAGCAGGTCCACTGAAGTCTCGTCCGAGGACTCCGGGACCCCGATAACGCGCACGTTCCTGCGCCTGGCCCGGCTCTCGAAGTCCTCCAGCCGACGGGCGGCGAGATCACTCTCGGTCCGCAACTTACGGACCTCGGTCTGCAGGTCCGAGACATCATCGGCGAGGCCCGTGGTCTTGATATCCAGGGATTTGACCCGTTCATTTGTTTTGCCCAAATCCGCGCGGATCAGATTAACATCCACCAAGATGGTATCCACTTTGTGCGCCAGGGCATCAAACTGTCTCCCAATCGAAGTCTGCAGCCCGTCGAGTGCACCCATGACATCCTGCAGGGAGAGCTCCGGGGCCAAGGGTGAGGCAGTCTTCTGTGTGTCCGGGGACTGGCTCGGTGCACCCGGTGACCCCTTCTGCTGGGCATAGCGGTCCATGTTATTGGCTTGAGTGTAGGCTCCCCGCCTGGTGGCCTTGGGCTTCGGCCGGTCCACCTCTGCCTTGCCCGACATGGTGGGCTCAAGCAAGTCGGTTCACACAGGACTGCCCTCTCTCAGCGAGAGAGATCATGAGTGCTCCGTCTTACGATGGGTCGCCAGTGTGGCATGCAGAGCGTCCAAATGATAATAAAGCAGACGTGAGCACTCCCTGGGCTGGGCAGACAAAGGGCGAGAAAGTGAAAGTGAAAGGATAGGGACCTCCGTCCGGCAGTTCACACCTCGCCTGGCCGCTGTTGTTCAATTAGAGGTCGGGCATCCTGCCAACTCGAGCCCCTGGCATCCCTCGGAGATGGGCCTCAACCTTCCGCCATGCATAACTCCGGTTCCCGGTGGGCGATTCGACCTCGGGTGGCATCGAATGCCTCCCTGACAAGTCATCTACACGATGCCATGCATACAAACAGGATTATATACAGGATAGACGACGGAGGGCACGAGGGTCTCGGGAGCTCAAAGCTCACGCGGCCATCTTGGTCAAGCGCTAGGCTCCTCCCCCGCCATTTTACTTTTAAATAAACACCAAAGTGCACTATGGGACCGGTAGTATTGTGATTGCGGTCACGTGATGCATTTAATTAATTATGACCAAGCGCACCTGGGCGCTTGAATTCCTGTCCGTGAGCAAGGCATTCAGCCGAAACGTTGGACCAGAAGGAAACAAGCGCTGCATAAAGACTCTCTGAAATAAAGCTAGTTCCAAGGTAATGGGCCTCACAGTTTTGTTCTTCCAGTGTGGATTTGTGGGCTGCTCCGTACCCACGTAGCGAGGCCACCCTGAAGGGCTTTATATATGTATATATACATATATGTATATGTATATATATATATATATATATATATATATATATATATATATATATATATATATATATATATATATATACACATACAAAAATCCATTTGGAACAGTGACTGTTTTTGTTGTTGTTATATAGTCATGTAGTCATGTGGCTAGCCTGATAAATAGCCATCACATCTAGGATATATCTGCTTCTTGGTTCAGTATTTGAATCAAGCAAACACAAGCAGATGATGGACGGAGCGCCAAAACTTTTCAAACACTCACCCCGTCACAATTCTGGGTTGAATCCATCATCGTTCTTTAGCTCACTTTGCCACCCCAGTTCAGACCCAGCCATATGCAAGTCAGTCTTGGCCCTGAATAAAGTATAGCACGTGGGTATACCTGTAGGTATTTTTAATATATCACTTATCTGGTTCCCTGCTTGACCAGTTGTTATTTTATATAAGAACTCCCAGAAAAACTTTGGTTGAGTCCGCCCAGGTAGTACCATCTTACCTGGGTGTGGAAAAATGCCTATGATGAAGCATGTCACTATTAGTGAGTGAGGCGTCTTCTCCAATATCTTTGGATATTCCACCAAACCAAGTTTTTATAGGATATAATATCTGTCCAAGGACAACCCCAGATGTTCATCTGGGCTAAATAACTGTAGATTCGCAAGGAAAACAGTAGAGAACAGTTGCCTTTAGTGATAAAACAGTCCAGTCCGAACTGTCAAGCCAGGTCTTCCCTGGACTGGAAACAAGCATCCTGGAACCGGTTTTGGGGTAACACCCCCTCATCAGCCAGGCTAGCTTGAATCCAGTAGCTTAGGGCCATATGTAGATAGCTAAATACCGGTCGGTAACGGCCGAAAATCGGTAATTTTCCCGTTACCGACCGGTATTTAGCCCGTTCTAATGTAGGAGGCAGGTTTTAAGGATTCGGTAATTTACCGAATCGGTATTTTAAGAAATCGGTAAAATACCGAATCAGTAAATTACCGAATCCTTAAATCCTATGTAGGGAGCACTCAAGTGAGTGCATTTTTGGTTTAAGCATTCGTTATTTGCCACCAACTACAAGTTGATGGTAAATACCGAATACCTTTTCAAAAGCAATTACCTACATATGGCCCTTAGTGAGCAAGGGACCCACGTCTGGGCATACCATGCCAACTTCGGTCTAACAAAGCAAACACAAGGAGATGATGGATGGAGGGCTGAAACCTTTCAGACACTCCCCCCCAATCACAGATCTGGTTTGAATCCATCTTCGTTTTTTAGCTCACTTCGCCACCCCAGTTCAGACCCAGCCATATGCAAATCAGGCCCTGTTCCTCGTGCAAGCAGTCCAGCCCGAACTGCCAAGCCAGGTCTTCCCTGGACCGGAAACCCGCATCCTGGTACCGGTTTTGGGGTAACACCCTGCATCAGCTGGGCTAGCTTGAATCCAGTGGCAAACTGAGCAAGGGACACACGTCTGGGCATACCCTGCCAACTTAGGGTGAACAAAGCAAACATAAGGAGATGATGGACGGAGTGCTGAAACTTTTCATACTGTCACCCATAGTCACAGATCTGGGTTGAATCCATCATTGTTCTTTAGCTCACTTTGCCACCCCAGTTCAGACCCAGCCATATGCAAATCAGTCTTGCCCCTGTTACTCATGGGACCAGTCCAGTCCGAACTGCCAAGGCAGCTCTTCCCTAGTCCGCAAACAAGCATTCTGGGACCAGTTTCAAGGTAACACCCCTCATCAGTCAGGCTAGCTTGAATCCAGTGGCAAAGTGAGCAGGGGAACAACATCTGGGCATACCCTGCCAACTTAGGGTGAACAAAGTAAATACAAGGAGATGATGGACGGAGTGCTGAAACTTTTCAAACACTCACCCCTAGTCACAGATCTGGGTTGAATCCAGACTTGAATTCAGACTTGAATAAGTTGTAGAGTAGCGGAGATGGATTTGATTTAGGTTTAGGAAATTAAAAACAGCCTTATCTCCGCCTCCCCTTACTAATAATTCCTTGCCCTTCCACAGATAAGTGAATAAGTCTTTTATCAGCAGCCCTTCATCATCAGAACACATCTTGGGTATGCAGCCAATGACTAAATTTGTCAGATGAAGGTCTAGTAATGGTCGCTAATTGCAAACCTTATATATCCATCCCTAATGATAAAAAATAATACTTACTAGAATTTTTGTAGTTTTTATTTGCCTTCCATTAAGGGTCTGTATTATTTTACTGTCTAGACTAATCAATGACTGACCTTAATATAATGTATGGCGAATCTTCATATGAAGAGAGAGTCAGAATGTATTACTTATGAGTGTGGTGTTCCAGTGGGCATATATGGCATAGAAAATAATTTAAGCAGATTATAGCTTGCTTCCTATACTTTACATTCAGTGGGGCCTTAAATAATCAGGTAAAAATCATGTTTCTACTGGTCAAAGTTTCAGTCTGTGGGTGCAGAATGACATGTTCATATCCTGCAGGGTGTCTCTGCTGCCCTAGAAGTTGTGATGCATTGTTGTGCCACCTATTGTAATAACTATGAACACCAGACTATCACTGGGTTCATTAATCCTGGTGCATCCATGTTGATCACTGACGGGGCCTGACTGGTATTAAAATGACTGCCAAAATGTCCAGGTCATCCCTGAACCACACTGGAATATAACATTGATCTTCTTTTTCTTGAGGTTATAATGCTCACAACATCATTAATTGCAACTGTAAAGTGGCTACTGGACATGTGTTCATATCTCTATTTTTCTGAGAAATGTTAAGATTTATTTTTATTGAAGAATTACTTGCATTCAGTCTGCTTGAGAAGATTACAGCACACATATTAAAGGGCATTATGGGGCTAAAACAGTTGTCTGCAGCCTATATGATTATGTTGGAAGGTAGGCTATTTTGATATGAACTCTGTTATGTATAGTCTTTAATATCTTTAAACCACAATTTTCAACACAAGTACCCTTATGGCTGCAGAAGACAAACTATGTATTATGTTAGTATTCAGACTTATAAAGTGTAAACTCAGCTTCAAACAATTTTGAACTGTGCAAAGAGAGCCAAAGACAGTGTACAATTTATAAAGAGAAGGTATAGGACACAGTTTACAGCTAGGTTGGGTAGGATGGACTATAGAGTTAGCAGACTGCAGGCGAGGGGTGGCATTAAGGGGTGTAAAATGGGAGTTAGACCCCAAATGGGGTATTACCACCAGGGGTTCAGTTAAGCACAGACCAGATGCATCTTTTAAGGGAGATTACAACGGTGAGAGATTACAGACCAACCAGGTGTTGCTTGAAGAGTTATGGTGTGAGCTCTTTTCTAAGCAGGAAGAATGTACCTTGTGATTTTCATCTGGGATGGAATTCCACATCTTTGGAGAAGGCCTGTACTCTGGTTATTTCCTTCTGCTTTTTGGGGGTTTCAGTTTGGCAATACAGCTCCATGTCCTGGTAACCAGGTATGGTGGGTTTTGCTCTCTTTCATTGGCCTTGGTCAGTTGGGGAGGTGTAGGTTAGATGGTGTGGTAAGTCAAGATGAATGTGCAACAGGATTTGCAGCTTATAATGTCATGGAAGTGCACAGGGGGCCCAGGTTGTTTCCGTTAGTGTTAGTTGGCCATATGAAGAGCTGTGCAATATTGGTGTCGGTCAGTAAACCACAAATGGCGTCCTTTATGTTACTTGTATTGGCATTGCCTGGGAAGTTGAATTTACCTAGAGGCTGCTGTAATCAGAGCAAATGTTTCGTGTTGAGAGTTGTTGTTTGAGTGGTAGGTAGAGGACATCAAATGTGATATTCTAAGTGTCAGTCAGAGGAAAATGCCAGGTTACAAACTAAAATATACAGAAAAACAGTTAAGTCTCCTACTTCATTAGAGCAAAATTTAGGGGAATGCGACTCTTCAAATTATGCATTATACAAAGTTGATCCTTGATAGTACACATAGGCCCTATTACAAGTTGTCAAGTGCTTCTAAACCTAATAATCCTGGTTCTACTGGGTTTGAATCTGCATCCAGTGGATCCACAAATGTCTCTGGCAGGGGTTGCAGTCAGTGACACAGTGTGGTCCCCTCCTACCCTCCTGTTGCTCCGCAAGGGGGCTTCCCAGCATTGTCCTGCCGGCTCTGCCACCCCGCACACCTGACCCTCACCCCTTAGTCCTCTGACTCGTAACACTCTCCCTTCTGCCATTTACCACATGCTCAAATTGGGGTGTAACTGGCTCATGTGTAGGCCCGCAATCGGAACTGAGATGAGGAAAAGCACCTGCTATTCTCAGGCCGCCAAAAGGTTATTCTCCATTCTGGGCTCACTTGTAATGCCCAATATTTAGTACAGGAATACTGGCTGAAATCTGAAATGACAGCCCTTTGCTATCCCTGCACCAGATATCAGGATACTTGTAATGAAGACCATAGTGGGAAACCCAAGCTGAACAATGGAGGTCACTGCTGAGATGCGTCAGTATTGCCCATAAATGTCATATAGTGTACATGCTTGTGATGAGACCCAAGGTCTTAACAATGTGGTGACTGCCAGGGAAGTCTGCTAGCTGGTGAGACATGGAGTGAGGTAGGTCCCGCAGTGCGAGCATGGCTCAAGGTTTTAAGTTGCACACACAATTCCCAACAAAGAAAAGCTTCTAAAGAATTAATTTAGAGTGTGTTTGTGGCAAACCCTTGCGATGGAAAGCTAACTGAACATGCCAGGCAAGAATGTATGTGGCAGAGGTTGAGACATAGCAGGCCAGTGAAGTGGAGCAAGGCTAAGGGAGATTTAGTGGGGTTAACGCTGAGCCATAGGCATGCAAGGCATGTGGGTTTGGAGCAGAAGAAGTTTCATGCCAGTTCTTGTGGGTTGGGGATTTCTCTGTAACATGGCAAATAATTGGGGCTAGAGAAGAGTCTTTTCCATGCCTGGTTGGCAGGGATGAGGCTGAGCCATGTCACATAGTAGTGCAGTCATATGGCATTATGGTGGAGCTGGAGCAGACCACCTCCTCAGGTTTGGACAAAGTTGATGTGGAAAAGTCAATCATATGTGATGTCGCCATGGCTGGGACTGCACCATGAATGAAACACAATGGGTAACAGTGAACTGATATGTCACACAATATGGGACTAATGCACCTCTACAATGAATCCTTCTCTTTGAAGATAAAAACCCTTGCCAACGTCTCGTTGCATACTTCATGATAAAGTTAATATCTCGCCCCAAGTAATGTTCGACTGGGACTTAATTGCCTGTGCTCTAGATATCATATTTGATCGAGACGCATATTGCCACTAATATTCCTCCCCTTAGGAATAATACTCCTGATATTCTCAAACGTCCCTGGAGAAACCTGAATTTAGAGAATTTTCACCATCTTTTGATGAAGCACCATCCTCATCCTCCTAAAGAAGTCTCCCTTGGCTATGACAGCTTCTGTAAGTGGTTGGACCACGCATTGGATATTCTTATACCTGCTAGGTGGAGTAAGACTAGATCTAGCCCCTCCAGCCCTTGGTACAATGAATCCCTTAAGCTGATGAAATCTTCCTGTAAAAAGGCGGAACGCGCATGGCGCAGAACCTATGATGCTGACCTTAAATCAGCTTATAGGACCTGCACCAGAATGTACCACCGGGCTATATGTACAGCTAGGGCAGCCTTCTACTCCCAGGAGATTAAGAACAGTACGAACCCGACTAAGGTTATCTTTAGGGTTTGTAAGGACCTCACTAGCAGAAAGATTGCCACCGCTTTTCCAGCATCTATGGCTCACTGTGAGGATTTGGCCTCGTTCTTTGTTGAGAAAGGTCGATGCCATCTACAGGTCATTCTCACATCTTTCCATCACTGAGAATATCAGAGCCCCTTTGACCTCCAAGCGGCTACAGGTTATTCCCAGCCCTACACAAGAGGAGTTCAAAGCGTTGACAATTAAAGTCAAATCTGGGTCCCCTGATGACCCTATGAGACCTACTCAGTTTCGGGAATGTGCTGAGTGTTGTTATCCGGCTATGCATAGCCTTATTAATCTCTCTCTTAGCACTGGTAGTGTCCCCACTGCTTGGAAGCAGGCGACCGTCATACCTATTCTTAAAAAACCCTCCCTTGACCCTGCAAAATTAGAACACTACCGTCCCATCTCCCTCCTCCCCTGGATGGCCAAATTAGCTGAGGCTCACATGAATTGCATTCTCTCCTCTCATTTGCAGGAAGCCAATATACTGGATAAATCTCAGAATGGTTTTCGCGCGGGCCACAGTACCGAGACTGCTCTTCTGGTGGTGGTGGAGCATATTAGGGAATTGCTGGACCGGGGTCAGACGGCGGCTCTGATCCTATTGGATCTCAGTGCCGCCTTTGACACGGTCTCCCACCACATTCTTTTGCAGCGTCTTGGGGAGGCAGGAGTTGGAGAGTTGGCTCTTGAATGGTTTCGCTCCTTTCTTATGGATCGAACCTTCAAGGTATCTTTACCGCCCTATGTCTCTGCCCCTCGCCCCATTCCCCAGGGTGTTCCGCAGGGTTCGGCTCTCAGCCCTACCTTATTCAATCTATATGTTCAGCCATTGGCGGAGGTAGCCCGTAGTTTTGGTCTCACCATGGTGTCATACGCCGATGACACGCAGCTGGCGGTGGCACTTAATGGTGACTCCACTATGGATGCCTCTACCTTTCAGTCAGCTCTTAAGGCAGTGGCAGGCTGGTTGGCGGAAAATAGACTCCAACTCAACGCCTCCAAGACCGAGGTCATCATCTTTGGTAAGGAAACTGGGCTATGGGGAGACAATTGGTGGCCATTGGAGTTGGGTCCTGTTCCCATTCCTGTAGCTGAAGTTAGAAATTTGGGTGTATGGATTGACGATATACTTTCCTTCACCCCCCCATGCCAAACGTGTAGCTGGCACCTGTTTCGGTGCCTTGCAGTGCCTTCGGCCCATTTTTAAATTTTTTGACGCAGACACCAGACAGATCATTGTGCAAGCTCTGGTTCTTACCAGACTGGATTATGCCAGCTCTCTGCTTCTGGGTGTTAATCAGGCAGAACTAGCCCGCCTTCAGCGGGTTCAAAATGCTGCGGCCAGAATGCTGGTCGGTCTTCCTAAGTTTGCTTCTGTTCGTCATACCATCCAAGATCTTCACTGGTTACCAGTAGGCCAGAGAATTAAGTTTAAAGCACTCTGCGTAACTTTTAAAATTCTCAAGTTAGCCTCCCCTCCCATTCTCACCCAAACTATTCTCCATTATGTTCCTTCTAGATCCCTCCGATCTGCAGGGTCCAATTTAGCTATCGTTCCGCGTTTTAAGAAAGCGCGAATAGGTGGTCGTTCCTTTTCGGTGTTGGCAGCCACCCTTTGGAACTCGCTGCCTGCTCCTTTTTAGGAAGTCTTTAAAAACCTTCCTATTCTCCATAGCCTAGTCTCTCCCCTCTGGTTATTTCTGTGGTGTTGTGTTTTCCTATCTCCAAAGCGCCAGGACGCCTCTTTGCTGTGGCATCTGAGCGCTATACAAAATCAAATAACATAACATAACATAACATATAGTGTCGGAGAAGCTCCACCAAATAAGGGAGCTGTGAACTCCATAGAGGTTACTTAAAATTGTCTTCAAGAAGGTGCATAGTTGGCTCCATACAGCATCATTGATGCCATGTTTGCTTAAAACACCTCATCTAGGTAGGTGGCTATCTTGGCCCAATAGGTTATGCCAATGCAAAGGATTCAGTTTATTGCCACTTCTGCCTCGGTAGCATTGAATGCAGTATTGGGGTTTATGATTTGGAAGCTGCAACATACGGTTGAAATGATTACCTAAATTTCGTTTTGACTACAGTAGAATCGTCTTTGGTGTCTTAGAATGCAAGACCATTTTATTTTAGTGTCTGTTCGGTGGTTCTCCCAAAGGCCCTACTGTAATGTGTTTTACGATCTCCGAACTTTTGTATCCTCAGTGGACATCTTAAGGATTTGTTTCACTAGTAGTTTATACATTTATGCTGCCTTTCTAGGACGAATCTGTAATAATAAATACAAGTTGTGGCAACTCATTTAAGGGGGGTGGCTCAGCTCTGATTACTAATTCACTGTCGGGGGCACGTTGGTGCATCGCTAGAGACACAAGCATTTTTTCCAGATGTTTTGATTGTAGTCCCTTACCTATGTTTGTGTTGTTTTTTTATACGTGGGTTTCAGTGGCTTGTGAAGGACACATCACTCATTCTTCCTTCCAGTGCCACTGGTTTCCTCCCATTTGCTCTCCAATGTGATCCACTTTTCATAAGTTGTTAGTAAACTATTCTGAAATCAGAATCCTGAATTTCACCTTTATATCAGGAGTACGTAGGATGGGTATCTCTGCTAAATCTTCAACAATCCTGTGGCTTGCCTCCAAATTAACCTGTTTTTTAAAATGAATTTTCTTTAGTTTTTTTATCTATCAAGCACAAAGTGCCACCCGCATGGATCTTGACACTAGGGTGAGAAACAAAACAGACAAAAGGGTGAATAAGAATGGCAAAGACAGAAGAAAAACTGAAATCAACAGAACAGCCAAGTTTTCAACTTTTTATGGAATGTCATAATGTGAGATGCCTGTCGCAGATCTTGGAGCAGTGGATTACAAAGTTTGGAGCCTAAGAACCAGGAAGCTCTGCTTATGTCATGTTCCTTCCTGTATGTAGCACAGGAGAAGCAGTAGTGAAAGAGAGCCTGATCTAAGAGTTCTGGAAGGAGCATGCACCGCCAGCCGCTGTGGGATTTTCTAGTGGAAGGGGAAATGAATTAGAAGGCAAAAAGTAACTATCATTAACCCAGCAGGTTACCCTGACCCCAAGAAGTAATGGAATAAATCACGAAGTAATTGACAGACTCGAAGTGAGTACATCCCAATGTTCATGTCAATACGAGTTCACAGACAAAAAGCAGTATCAGACAAAGCTCCCTGAATTCATTAAAGGGCTTCTTTGATTGAGTGTCCACTGACATAGATATCAAAATAGAATGATGAATTTGATTGTATTGAGCATTAAGAAAAGATTTCAATAGAACGTTTAAGTTGCCTTGTATAGAAGCCTGATAAACGAGATCTGAGAAATGGAGTTGAAAGTGTGTGACACAAAGGTCTGTCTGTTCTGGCCTGCTGCTCTTCGGATCGTTCAGAATTGACATTGTGGACCATCTAAGCTCCCCAGTTTTGTGAACGACCTTCAAAGTTGGAAAGCGAACGTAATGTCAGGCGAGGGACCAACCAGACTCCAGTTCATACGCAGAGTTAATGCTTCCATTAATTAGCCTTTTCTTTTCACCAGCAAGAACGTCCACATTACTGTGTGCCCTCGCTGCTGCCAGACTGCACTGCCTGGCCTCAGTAGACCTCTTCCTGTCTGAAACCAGTTCGAAAGGAAACACAGCCTTATTAATAACATGTTTCAAATTGAAAAATAGGTATTTGCAGAAGTTAAAACATCTTTAGAGCGTGAAGCGACATCTTTTTGGAGATAATGCGAATCTTGTTTAAAATTTTGACAATTCAGTCGAAAGTGGAAGTTTGAAAATGAAGTGTCTGCTCAATCAGTTATATTGCACATTTTCTAAAGTAATTTCTTCTGAATGTTTCCTGCTAAATGGCTTATACTTGTTTGTTATGTGGCACAGTCTTACTACAGTCCTATGTGGGAAAGTGAATAGGCGGTTGTAAAAAAATTAGTTTACTGTTTGACGGGGGTGGGGGGGGTGAAACTATACTCAAGCAGCAACCACAATCCTGATCAGCGTGAGGAACAAGAAAACACCAAATGTGCCTGAGCACAACCCTCTGGTACCTTGGAATAGAGCAGTTAGGCTTATTTTAGAGGCAATGTGTAAAATATTTATGAAGCACTTCAAGCAGTAATAAAATGAACAGACAACACAAGAAAAATCGTACACCAATTTAGTACAACAGAGGAAATTGACACAAATTCAATTAGTAGTACCAGAGTTATGCAATTTTAAAGATTTCAGTGAAAATAGCGCCAAAATGCACAAAGTGCCAAATGTGGATACCTGGTCGCGTTGGACTGGGATAAAAGTCACAAGTTCTGGCCGACCACAGGGACCCAATTAGGCCCACTGAGCACGAGTATGTTAAATCCTGGTTTGCATGACATGTGGTACTGCGCCAAGGATGTTTTGCGCAGCTGAGGTGATGCGTTGGTTCCACAGAGCGGTGAAGCTGAAAATGTGAGGTCCTGCATCGTCTTTGAGGATCCCGTTGATGAGGGCTTGCGATGTGAAGTCCGGCATCAAGGATGCGTCGTGCAGTCAAGGCGATGCATCGGTTGCAAAGAGCTGTGGGGCTGCCATGCAAAAACCTGTGTTGTCATTAAAGCTGCTGTTGACAAGGGATTTGTGAAGCAAGGGCATGCGTCGGGTAAGCTTCGCATAGATGGTTCGGATACGGGCTGCAGGGTCGATGTGGAGGCCTTGCGATGGAAGAACCCTTGCAGCAGAGGCGATGCATTGGTTCAGAGGGCAATGCGTCAAACAGCAAATGCGATGCACCAGTTCTGCTGGATTCACAGACGGTTTGGCAGAGCACCTTCAGGTCTACTGCCAAGGGCCCAGGACTGGGATGGCACCACTTGGCAGGGTAGGGACTCGCAGGTGGAAGAGTCCAGGTGCTGGCTTCAAGGTTGTTGGACCCTTCTGTCCCTGAGACTCTAGCCAGCCAACTATTCCTTGGAGTCACTTTGGGGTCCTCGGTTCAACAGATGCAGGACCAGTCCATCAGCAGGTCAGGACAGCATGGCACAAGTCCTTCAGCGCACCGGTCCAGCAAAGTCCTCCTTCCTGGCAGAGTAGCCGCAGGTCCAGAAGTGTACTGAAGAGGTGGTTTTCTGGGGTCCAATAGTTCTAGCTGGGCCTTCCCTGAATTGGGAAAAGCTTCTAGATGTTCCCCTTTTGAAGGCACCAGGCATCCTATCTTTCCTGTCCTGGCCCTGGCCTATCTACAGGGGGTATGCAGTCCTTTGTGTGGAGGCAGGATGCAGCCTATTCAAGTGCCAGTGATGGCCCTTCTAGGCAGATCTAAGCATTCTATTGTATGTGGCTGTCTAGGAGAACTACAAAAAAGCTAACTGCCAACTACACCCAGTCATGTGACCCATAGACAGGCTGCAGGTACTACATGGCCAAGGCAGGGAAGTGGCTATTTTCTAAAAGTGGCATTTTCAAAATTGCAATTTAAGATCGGACTTCACCTTTTTGAGAGGATTTTTCATTACAATTCCAAAGACATCAAAAGCAAACTGGTCACTTGCTCCCATTTGGAAATTATCATTTATTAGTTGTAATAAGGTAACTCCCATGTTAGACAATGGGAGAGTTAGGCCTTGCAGTTGTGTGAGTAAAGTTAGGCTGGAAAGGAACAGGTGTTCTGTACATTCAGAAAGTGAATGAGCAATAAAGATCCCATTAAATCTTGCTTTTATCTTGACACATTTGCTGTCTGTTCAAGGAAAGAGGTCAAATGCCAGTTTGTCTTTTAACTAATTTCTGCTTCGAAATGAGTTTTATTTTTCTCTCTCTTACTAGAGTTAGAGGTTTTTGTCAAGTGAGCTGGCTGAAGAGGTCAATTATTTTTCTCTAACACAAAACTTTTAATGTGATGTGCAAACGACACATATTTGCAAAAAATCTATTTTCAAACATTATTGTTTGTTCACTATATAGCTTTAACAGTAAAACTGCATGCCAGTGGGAAAGTTTGCAACGATTTCAATGTAAAATCTGCTGATTACAAATGACGGTGTGCTACCACTTCATGCTTTAGTTATGTATTTATTAAAAGTGATAGGTTTTAAACATTACTTGAGAAACCTTCCTGCCCCTGCCCTGATGAAAATGCTGTTAATGAACTAAGAGGCAAGTCAGAGGTCATGTGTATCCTATATGTGGCAAGATTTGTATTATATATGGAAATAAAGTTCAGTCTATTAAATTAAACAAAAGTTTTTTGTACAGCAGACATGTTGAACTCGCACATTTAAAGGTGCTCTCATATGTGATAATGTAGAAAATGGCGGCTCAATGAATTAAATTATTTGCCCACGATCACATCATTTGAAACCAGTTTATGACACAAGAGCATTACAAATAGGTCGAGTAGATTATTTAAGTCACCAGACCTGCGGGTCTAGTAACATTTTTATGATTTTTCGAGGCCTGCTTGGTACCCTGCCCTCTTGGCTGTCTAGCGCCTACCCAAGGGGAGACTCGCATGTATTAAAAAGGAAGGTTTGGGCCTGGCAAAATGTTTATTCTGCGAGGTCGACTTGCAGTGCTGTAATGCAAAACTAAGTGATAAATTTATACTTTCAGCAATGTATGATATGCGCACCATGTGCGCTGCATTAACATTGATAACAAGACCACAAAATTGTAATAACAAAGTAATAGTGAACTATCTCCAAACGCCCGACTTACACCCGAAAAAAATGGGTGGTCATAGTATAAGCAGAGTCACAATCAGTAGGGTGTATGTGGTCAGTAGGGTGTATGTGGAGGCCGATGTGTCCCCGGAGGCATTAGAGTAGATGTGGCAGGCTCACCCAGTGGATACTTCTAAAGGGGTGCCCCAATACAAGAGAAGAGACAACAACGCCGTGAGGGCATCCGGGCCACACCACTGAACAAGTATTAGGTACTAGGTGTGGATCCACAAGGCACTAGCTATGTTGCCCTCTGCCCCTGAGTTTGCCCCAGGAACCCATCAAGGGCGATGACCAGGTCTGTATCTCACTTCCTCCCACTTATGCATCAGGCAACTGCGCGCAGAATATTTATAAGTATATATAAGTAGTGCATTCCAATCGAAGGAGATTGGTTTCTTGTGCAGGCCCCTATATATTCCTCACGTTGTAGCGCTTCACGTTCTGCTGAGCCCCAATGCAGTACCTCTTACCTCCAGGACTCTACTCTAGGAGCTTGGGAGGATTTCCAGCACTGCGTAAGTAATCTCCTGGCCAGTAGCAGAGAGAGGCCAGCAAATCACTGCAACATTTTAGCAGTTTGAGATAATGGTGATAGCCCTAGTATGCAGTGCTCCAGCATTGCCCAGTGGTACAAGCCCGTCAGCTCTGATAATGCCTCTGAGACCCCTGTCCAGTACCCAGTCAGAGAAGGGCAAGGCAAAGCATGTGTATTGTTTCGGCATTCGGGCGTCTGACAACACTGGCACTCTAAGATCACTGCTGGGAACATTGCGTGAATTTTGTGCTGAGTTAAATATTCCCTGTGCAATATTAAAAATTGAATAAACTTGAAACTGGAATTACAGGATTTTTTTGGGAGGCGTATTACAAAATACAGGACCATTGTCCGTCTGTGAGCTCCCTCGACAGGTCGGTTTCCCATTTGACTTTCAGGGGAGCAAGCGATATCATGAGGTGTTCCCTCAAGCCCCGGTAAAGCCATCGTATTAGGTGGCTCCCATGCTCCATTGTATGCAGTGTTTGGAGTAAATCATAAGTAACAGATTCTGTACTATCCGCCGCCCAATGTTTGCGCACATAATGGAGAATGCTAGTGTGGGTCAGGAATAACGAGTCAAGCAATCCATGAGTTTGTACAAAGTCTGCATGGGACATAAGGACACCCTCTGTAAACAGCTAGCACACTGACATCACCCCAGCCTGGTCCCAAGGAGTTAGTCTGAGGGCAGATAATGTACCAGTGGGGGTAGGAAGGCCACAAAGTGGAATGTATGGTTCGTATGGTTTTCGTGTGTTGGAATGTTTAAAGGGCTACTTAAGTGGGTGGCACAATCAGTGCAGCTGGCCCACTAGTAGCATTTAATTTACATGTCCTGGGCACATGTAGTGCCACTTTACCAGGGACTTACAAGTACATTAAATATGCCAATTGGGTATAAGTAGGCTATCTGGTTTTAGATTTAAACCTATAATAACTGATAAAACCCCACCGAAAGGAAAATAGCCATCACCGGTGTAAATATATAAACACTGAAAAAACACATTTGCAACCACAAACTAAGTACCATTCAAAGAGTGAAAGTCATGATTATTTCTTCCTGAAAGGGCCAATACAATGTAACTTTGTTATGCAAGGTAGCATCGAGAAAGACTGGGCTAACATTATTCTGCTCAAGTTTTGTTGTTTAGAGATGTCACTAAAATATTGTCTCTTCTACTTTTTTCATTTTTGTTGTCTTTGTTCTAAATATGCAGTGTTTAGATGAATGTTTTAGATCTTATTTAGTTATTTTATAAACTGTAGAGAATCAGGAAATATCAAAATCATATTTGATATTTTGGCTACATTTGATTTCACTGATAGGTAAAATGGCTGGTTTCATAAGAATCCTTCCTAATATGCACCATCACACTTACCCACAGACAGAGAATGGGTGAAATCTTTTGATACATCAGCCCCCTTTTCTAGCGAGTCAGTATTGATTGTAAGTGAATTGCCAAATACCCCAGGCTTTATACATTCAATGCAAGATGTAGTGACAGGTACATGTGAAAAAAAATGTTGTCACCAAGCATCTGAGATAGTGGTGAAAACATGACACCAGACGTTTGGTAAACATGGAACGCAGTGTCACTTGGAATGCTGCAGAAAAACGTTCCTACCAAGTTCAAAAAGATTGGAGTGATATTGTTTGTATGTGCAGTAATTCAGCTATATATATGAAAAAGTTGTATGATGCCCTGTCAAAACCGATACCAGAACTGAAGTGCTTCCCTTAAAGACATCCTTGTCACTTGCTAGATGGTATGCTGAAAGCATTTTTACATTCTTCGGAGATAATGAAGAATGCTATTGACTTTGTAGTCCATTCTGGTGCAGTAAAAATTTATTTGGACCTCATATACCCTGTGCACACGCTATCTATACTGATGCACTATCTGTGCAGAAGGCAAGCAATAATTAAAATTAAATTAAAATTCCATAAACACCGTAAAAACACTGTTTCTTTTGTTTTTAATGGCGTAACAATGTGGAACCACTGATACACACTGTTTTTTAAGGTATTGAAAAAACACCACCAGAATTGACCAAAAATAGAAACTGAAAACAGGAAAGCCTAGGTATAAGCAAATTCTACAATGTTTTAAGGCGAGCGCACAAGCACTTTATCACTGGTTAGCAGTGGTAAAGTGTGCCGAGTCCTCAAGCCAGTAAAAACAAAGTCAGCAAACAAGAGAGTTTAAGACAAAACGTTAGGGGAAAACCATGCCTAGGATGCCATATCTAGCACATGTGCCCCTCAGCTGAAAGGGAGTAGAACTACTCAACCCCTTAGGAGTTCCCTTCACTAAGGCAGAAAAACCTGGAGAGACCATCAGCATTGGTGGGGTCTGTTCCAGTGTGGTGTTCCACCGTAATGTCCATTCCCTGTAAGGAGATGGACCCACCTCAACAGTTTGGGATTCTCACCCCTCATCTGTACTTGTCATCTGAGGCATCTGAGGTCTGTCTGAACCCAGAAGTGAACACCAGGTAGGTCTCAGACCACTGCAAATGCTTTCCTTTCTATTGAACTTCACCTCTGTTCCTGAGAAAGTAACCTCCTACTGATGAAGGCTACAGGTTGATGCAGGCACTCTTTGTTCAGCTGTGAGAGCATTGTCAGTATGCCATGCTCTGAGGCGTCTGTCTGGACAATTGATTTCTTGGAGAAGTCCGGGGCCTTGAGCGCAGGAGCTATGCACATGGCTTCTTTCAGGGTGTCAAGAGCGTTCTGGCATGTCTCCGTCCAGATCACCTGTCTGGGCAGCTTCTTAGAAGTCAGCTCTGTCAAGGGAGCAGCAATTGTGCCATACCCCTTGACAAATCTCCTATAGTAACCGGTGAGGCCTAAGAAGGCTCTCACCTGTGTCAGGGAGGTTCCCAAGCCGTAATGGTTTTAATCTTGGCCTGGTGGGGCTTCACTTTGCCTCCTCCCTCTTGGTATCCCAAGTAGAGCACTGAACCCTGCCCTATCTGGCACTTACTGACCTCAGTAGTCAGGCCTACCCTCTGACGAGCCTGAAGCACTTCCCTGAGGTGGTTCAAATGATCCTTTCAGGTGGAACTAAAAATCACAATGTCTAGATTAGTGTCACTAAAGTTCTCCAATTCAGCGAGGACCTGATTGACCAACCTCTGAAATTTGCCAGGAGTGTTCTTCGACTGGAAGGGCATGCCCCAAAACTGGAAATGGCCTTCTGGGGTAGAGAACGTGGACCTCTCATTGGCGCACTCAGTCAAGGCAATCTGCCAGTACCCAAATGTCAAGTCGAACATGCTGAGCAACTTGGCAGCTCCCACCAAACTATGCGCTTATCAGTTCGGGGGATGGTGTGTGCGTAAGTCTTGGTTATGGTATTGAGCCCCTAGTAATCCACGTAGAACCTAAGATCTGGGGTGCTACCTGGAGGAGAAGCCTGGGGACCAACACCTCTGGGCTGGACCACGGTTTGTTTGAGGGCTCAATGATCCCTAATGCCACCATTTTAGAAATTTCTTTACGGTGGCTCTCATCTTATCAGTAAGCCTGCAGATTGTAATATTCACATGCATACTGTCCCTGGTATCAATATCATGGGTGCACCATTTAGTGAGTCTTGGGAAAAGGGAGGAAAGGCAAATTGCCCCAGCTAGTGATGGCAGTCTCTCTGTTGTTCTAGGTTCAAGGTAGGAGAGAGGCTGACACCCTCCACTGACCAATCCTGCTCCTTTGAAGAAAGGACATTGCATGGAGGTTCACTCTCCTCCTCCACTCTATCATCCGTGACCAGGGGCATGCTTACGTCAGACCTCTCGAAGTGGGGTTTGAGGCAATTGACATGCAAAACCCTTAAAGGGTTTCTAGGAGTCTTGCGGTCCACCAGTTAGATGACCTCACTCCTGTGCTCTTTCACTTATTAGGGCCCAGACCAGCAGTCTTGTAGGGTTCAAGGCTTCACAGGCTGTATAACCCACACTTGTTGGCTACGCTGAAACTCGACCACAGTCTCCTTTTGATCATACCCCCGTTTCATGACTTCCTGACTGACTTCCAGATTCTCTTTGACTTTCTTCCGGAAGTGCTTCATCTGGGTACGGATAGCCAGCATGTAGCTGACCACACCCTGGGGGCTTTCTTGGGAGCTTGCTCCCACCCTTACTTCACCAGGTGGAGAGGCCCTCTCAAAGGGTTCCGTACAGATGTTCAAATGAGCCAAATCCAACCCTCTTCTGCAGTACCTTCCTGTATGCAAACAACAGGCATGCAAGAGGACATCCAAATTCTGCCTCAAGGGCTCTATCTGATAGGCCCATGATCATGACTGTTAGAGTCTTGTTGAACCTTTCAACAAGCCCATTAGTTTGTGGATAGTAGGGTATGGAGAACTCATAGGTTACCCTATACTTCCACATGTACTTCATGTATGCTGACATGAAGTTGGTACCTCTGTCAGATATGTCCTCCTTGATGAACCAAACATTGGTAAAGATCCCCATCAGTGTCTTGGCCACCACAGGCATTATCCTCAGAGGTATAGCTTCCGGGTACCCGGTGGCATGATCCACCGAGACCAGGATGAACCTGTGGCTAAGGGCTGTTTTGGGGTTCAGAGTCCCGACAATGTTGATGCCTAACCCTTCAAAGTGGGTGCCAATGACAGGGAATATATCTGCAGGGGAGCCTTGCACTTTCCCCCTGACTTGCCACTGGCCTGGCAAGTAGGGAATGGCCTGCAGAATTAATCTGAGGCCATCCTCATCCAGGGCCAGTAAAGGAGGGATACAAGCCTTTCAATGGCCTTGTCCTGCCCTAGATGACCTGCGAGGGTAACAACATGAGCCAGTTCCAGTAGGAAGACCGTATACCACTGGGGGACCCCAGGGTCACACCAGGCTCAGAATCCTTAGGTTCGCTGTACAATAAACCATTCTCCCAGTAGATCAGGTGATCACCAGAGGTGTCGCCAGCTACCTGGGCCTCGGTCTGCCTCCATAGGTCGTCCAGAGTATGGCACTGCTCCTGCGGCTTGCTGAACTCTTTCCTGGTGGAACCCATGTCCTTCTGCCAGTTGGTCAGCTCAGGTATGCTCCCCAGATTCGCAGTGGCCTCCCTTGTAGGTTCTGAGGCATCACCCTCAGGCTCAGCCCCTTCCCCCGTCTGTGGGAGTTTCAGGAGCGGGCTTTCCCTGCCCCTTGATCTAATTCTTTTTGTCAGGCACTAGGGCCATTCTTCCAGGCTCCAGGTCCTCCTGACTACCCTTTCAGGAGGCCATGGACTGTGTGATCAGACACACCCACTGAGGCAACCCTAACATCTCCAAGTGCGACCTGAGCTCCACCTCCTTCCAGATCGTGTGCTCTAGGTCATTGTCAAGCAGAGAATCCACTGGCATGGCTAACCTCAAGGAGCCTGAGACCACCTCCCCCACTCAAATGGAGCTAGAGCCACTGGGTAGTGACTCTCATGGTTGTTGATTGCAATAACCTCGTGGAATGTATTAGAATTAGTTTGTGGAACTTTAGAGAACTTCCTGTTTTTATGTTTGTCTCCCCTTCCCCTTCTTCTTGTGGGGACCTGCTCTGAGGTCACCAGATGACATCTGAGAGTGTCTTGCTAGCTCCAGTTTCTCTCAGAGCATCCACCCTCTGCGGATTGATGTTGACCCACTGCCTGTATTTCCTGGTGTTACTAGGTATGTGAGTTATCTGTGCCATCTCTCCTTCACCCACGGATACTAGGGTGACCTCTAAGCTACCCCCCATACTATCTGGGGCAAACACTAAAAAAATGTGGTCTGCCCGCCAGTGGGGGCTGTGCCTGCTTCGGGCACTTAGCATCCCCATTGTACTGCCCAACCTGTTGGTACACATAGCACTTAGGAGGTGCCTTACCTGAGGACTTACTATCAGGGAACCACTCCTTTTTCTGTTCAGTAGGGGATTTGGAGACCTGGTCCTTAGAATAAGTTTGGGGACCTTTAGAGAATTTCTTGTTCTTATGTTTGTCTTCCCTCCCTTCTTCTTCTGGTGAGGACCCTGCCCTGCCATTTTGTGGTCTCTGGTGCTGAGCCAGCGGTCTGCCTCCTTATCAAGCTCCTTGGGTTCAGAGGGGTACTATTGATACAGTGTACTTTCCTTCACCCAACCATCCAGTGCCATGCAAAAGGAAGCCACGCAATCCACCCAGGACTGCTGAGGCAGCTTCTGGCAGTCCCTAAATCTCTGCCTGTACTTCTCAGGAGTGAGGTTAATATTTCCTTGCAGGGGTTTCCCTCATGGGGCGATACCTCATTCTGTCTCTTTTCCCTAGGGCCAGTATGACGTCCTTCCCCTCACTAAGGACATGCTTCCAGAGGCTAGCTACCCAATCCTCCTCAGTGAGGAACCTGACCATTAGGGGCCAAGCGGCGCAGAGTACGCCTGAAATCCTCTAGTTCTCCTGCCTTGCAATACAGAGACACTGGACACTCCGTCTGGCGTAAGAGATCGAGTTTTATTAGCTGCAGCTAGTACAGTTGTCCTTGAAGTCACACAGGGATGGGTTCACAAGAGACTGCCACTGACCTCCGTGGCGCACAAGCTTTTATACAGTGAAATACAATGGATACAATGGATAACCTAAAAACATATAGAATTTGAGACATCGACAAATGTTATCAACAATGGTTTAAGCTAAAAACTGACTCGGGTTCCAGGTGATGTTTGTTGCTGCCCCCTTTAAGCAAATTGCAAAGAGAATCCACATGATACAGTTTACAAGGAGAGAAAACATGGTTGTATGTTCTAGAAGGACAGTTGTGAAGCCAGAGAATGCATGAGATGTGTAGTGAAGGGCAGTAGATAAGATAAGCGAGGGGAAAGAATGGTGTGAGCTAACAGATAGTTCTGGCGGGGGTTATCCAGCTCAGACATGAATTAGTGTATTCGGCCAGACCCTGACACTAGTTAATGAACACGGGACGAACAGCTACCTGACACGCAGGGGCAGAAATGACAAAAACATCTCGTTTGCCAGCTGCCTGAGTGAGGGCAACTTAAGATGGCGGAACACACAAGATGGAGTCTGGGTGCGATCGAGAAACGAGAAATTTCAGAACCTCAGACCCTCCTTTTGCCATTACTCAGGCAATAACACAATGACTGGGCTCATGTTAGTCTGAGTCGGAGTCGATATCAATTGCCATAAAATCGTTTAACTGTTGCTGGACCATCATCTTACTATTCTCTGTTTGTTGGCTTACGGGCTTTGATACACATAAGGTAGCGAACAGACCACAGATAGCAGGACCACAGTGTATGCACAAGCAACAAGAGAATATGATGGCCAGAATTGCTCCAAGGAATGTTAGTATCTTCCATCCCCAGGTAGATAACAATCCCCATAACCATCCCATGAGGGACCAATCTCCTTCATCCTGATGGATCGATGCGGAGATGGTATGTAATTTTGAGATGGCCTGATATGCAGTCGGGGCGTCATCAGGAATGTATATACAGCAGCTTGATCCAATTAATTTACAGACTCCTCCTCGGTCTGCTAGGATCACATCTAGCGCAATTCTGTTATGTAAGGTCATGAGACGGTCCGCTCGGAGTTCTGCAGTGATGTTACTTAAGGCACCTGCAGTAACATCGATGGTTGTCTCAACCACGCAAACTAATCGCCTAATATTTCCGCTGTTAATCATTGGTCCCCAGAAGGGAATGAATCCTTTGAAGAAATCTCCTCCCTCCTGGCCAGCTGTGTCTTTGGCATCAAATACACCTCTACCATATCTGTGTCTGTGATGGTCTGAGGGTGCAGTATACGTTGGGGGAAGCAAGAATGCTATGTAACATGTTCCCGAAAAGTCAGAGGGGAGCCATGTATATGCTTTGTCATAGCAGACAAAATAGGTTCCTTGTGATGGGGTCAATGGAGGGTTATTTTGAGACGTGAATACATATGTCTGGGAACAGTTTTGTTGAGTGTCATTCTCCTGGCTATTGATTCGGAGGCAAAAGTTGCCTTGGTGGGGTACAGTCCATGCTGGGGAAGACTTCTCTTGTTTGGTCTTGTTATTAAGACTGGAAATGTAATGAGTTACATTCCAACCTTCGTAGGCTTTCTTTTCATCCAAAGGAATCTTACTCTTCCCTAGAACTTTAGCCATGGTCACTATAACCTTTATCAAAGTACTGTGACTAAAATCCATTCCTTTCTCAAATGTACCTATCGGATATCGAAGTCTGTTGTGGTAGGCAGCCGTAAACATGGTCAGGTAAGCCCATGCTGAACCTTCATATGAGAAAGGCAACACTAAATAGGGCATCCCTTTATGGGCAGTGTGAGGCATGAGTCCACATACCCAACAGTCAGATATGTTGACAACTAACTGGTGTTGGTGTAACAGCTGGATAAACGAATTATTTAGATACTCCATCCTTCTTATTTGTTCATGTGGGGAAAGGGCACTTATCTTGTGTTGAGTTTTAGTGGGACGAGAAGGTACAGAAGTAGATAAAGGAACAGTTTTTAGTTGTAACACATGGACAATCCAACCTATACATGCTAGTAAAACACATAGAATCAGCAACACACACAAGGTTACGCCAAAACGACTACGTAATGATTTACAATATTTGGTCTGCATATTCTGTCTCCTATCTACCTGACGTGATGTACCATCCATCCTGGCTAGAAAAATTTGTCGCTCGCGGCAATCTTCCTCAATATCTTGGCTATTTAATAATCCTAAACCTAGCGGATCTTGACCATAAACCAGGTTCAGTCCAAGACTCCTACCGAGACCCTGCGACGGGGACAGATGGCACAAATACTATCTAAAAAGGAAAAATAGTTAATTGGTGGCAAAAGTAACAAATGTTCAAGTCTTTGCTTCAGGCCTGGTCCTCAGGTTGTATCGTTTCTTTGTTGGAATCGTTTGGTCCTGAAAGATTGTTTCCGGATTAGTAGTGTTCACTTGTAGATGTAATGGGATGGTTCTTCGAAGAGTGTCACCACTTTCTTCCTCAGTCTGGGTGTCTTCCAGCCATGCGTTACTAAATGGTACGAACCGGGGAGTCTTGTCTCCTTCAGATTCACCTATGCCCCCGCGGACCCACTGGTCAAAAGGCAAGGGCAAGGGTACCTTTTTGCAATGCACGGCGTGGACCCAGTTTTTCTTGCCTTCTATCCTTACTGCTGTCCGCGTAGCCAGTAGAACTTGGCGAGGAGGCGACCAGCGAGGATCAAGATTTTTCTTTCGTTGAAAATTCTTGGTGCAGACCCAATCTCCCGGTTCGATAGAG
This sequence comes from Triturus cristatus, assembly GCF_964204655.1. NCBI lineage: Eukaryota > Metazoa > Chordata > Amphibia > Caudata > Salamandridae > Triturus > Triturus cristatus. The sequence goes on from NC_140585.1 coordinate 879,539,150, forward strand.
TGACCTGGGTCTGTTGAGGCCTCTGGCAGAGCACTTTGAACCTGTTGGCGAAGAACACTTAATTTAGCAGTCAAGTCATGAAGGTAATCAATAAGCATAGGGTACGGTATGTCTGAGTACTTCCTAGGACGAGGAACTCCCCAAATATTGTCGGGGCGTCCGAATATCACTTCATAGGGACTAAGTCCCATACGAGAGTGTACAGTAGTTCTGGTGGATAGTAAGGCCAATGGTAAAGCGTCAGGCCAGGCAAGACCTGTGCTGGCCTGCATCTTTGCCAATTTCAGTTTGAGAGTGCCATTGTAGCACTCTACCAAACCCGCTGACTGTGGATGGTTTGCCGCATGGAATTTCTGTCTAATACCAAGACCCGTACATACTTTCTGCATGATTTTGCCTACAAATTCACTTCCATTGTCACTCCAGACAATTCGCGGCAAACCGAATCTAGGAAAAAATTCTTTCAGTAATACTTTAGCAGTTGATACAGCTGTATTATCTTTTAAGGGGTAAGCCTCTATCCATCTAGAGAATGCACATACTACCACCAGAACATACTTGAGATTGTTGCATCGATCCATGTGTATATAATCAATCTGTAATACTTCAAAGGGGTACGTAGGGGGAGAGAAATGGCCTGCAGTAGTTGGAGTACCCTTCCTTGGGTTATGCATTAAGCATATGATGCAATGTTTTACCACATTGTCTGCACATTTCGGAATTCCTTCATTTTGCCAAACTGGAGCCAGGAGTTTGCATATGCCTTTAGCACTAATGTGAGCTGGTCCATGAGCCATAGTTACTACAGGTAATACATATGCATCTGGCAACATCCATCGCTGATGCTCTGACAATTCTGTCCAACATCCATTCGAATCCAACATTCCCGTACTTTCTTTCCACTTACTCAATTCTTTCTCTGTAGCCTCTTCCTGAATCGTTCTTACGCTCTCAGTTGTGTCCTCACACATTCCTCTTTCTGGGATCTGATTTGCAGGGCCTGCAACATACATGTGACTTGTAATGTCCCTAGCTGTGTTTTTCGCTACCTCGTCTGCAAAAGCATTCCCGCGACCAATGTCATCTGTGACTCTTTTATGTGCAATTCACTTGATGATGGCAATTTGGGTAGGTAATGTGAGAGAGTCAAGATCGGTGACCAACTGGCCATGCTGAATCTTCGTTCCATAGGAAATAAAGAATCCTCTTTCCTTCCATAAACGACCAAAACTGTGTGCCACGCCAAAGGCATATTGGCTGTCTGTAAACATTCACTCTTTTCCCTTTCGACAGCACACATGCTCTAGTCAAGGCTATCAATTCTGCAGCCTGAGCTGAATTGTACCGGATACATACATGCTGTCTCCACTACTGTATGTAATGTGGTGACTGCATAAGCTGAGGTAGTCTCGCCATTGGGTAATGTGAAACAGGAACCGTCAACCCACAAGGTTCCATCCGGATCCTCGAGCGCGGTATCCTTTAAATCTATTCTTCCTGTGGTTTCTTCTTCTGTGCGAAGTCACATCTTTACACACATCCTTTTAATCAGTCGCGATCAACAAATCATCCACATACTGATTAAGAGTGGCTCCTGGAGGCAAAGGGAATGTATCAAGCTGTGATTTAAGAGCTTGACTATAAATGGATGGACTTTCACAATAGCCTTGTGGTGCTCTCTTGAATCGGAAGCTTCGGCCTCCTAAACAAAATCCAAAAATATCTCTGCTCTCTTTAGCAATAGGAACGCTGAAGAAAACGTTCTATAAGTCAATCACGGTGAACCAAGCTGCTGAAGCTGGTATCATCGTCAGTAAGGCTGCAATGTCTGGGACAACAGGGAACTGTAGTGAAACAATTTTGTTCACCTCTCGAAGATCAATCACAAATCTATAGACTGGTGGTTGAGAAGGATCAGTTTGCTTAAGAATCGGAAGAATAGGGCTGTTACACACATTTCCTCTCGTTTCTTCCACCACACCCTTCTGGACCAAATCTTGAACAATAGCCAATAATGCTTTTTCACCTTCATTGGAAATCTTATACTGAGCTATACGTGGCAGTTTAGGCTTGAGAGTGACAACATATGGTGGAATCGCGAGACGACCCACATCATTCGGACCCGTAGCCCAAAGACTTTCAGGAAGAGATAGTAATTCAGGTGGAAACTTTTCTCTAGACAGATGCATTGACGATGTTAGTTTCTTACCTAGTGTAAGATAAACACCAGAAGGGGAGCAGTGTAATGTGGCATGTAACTTTTTCAACAGATCCAAACCCAATAGATTCTCACCACGACCAGTTGTAAGGATAAGTGATGCTTCCAGGTCATATGGACCAATCGAAACAGGTAAAGGGCAAGAGACTGGGTTACGAACTGGGGCGCCGGAAAATCCTACAGACGTGTTTATTAAGCCAGACAAAGGTGCCCCAGGGAGTTTAGAATGAATAATAGAACTTCTCATTGCACCAGTATCTAAAAGAAATGGCTCTGAAATACCCATTACATTGACAGTGACATAAGGACCATTCTGATCTACTGGAATTGATACTACTCCCTTACTTTGTCCATGGCTAGCCTATTCATTTTGGAAACTTTCGTCGCCACCTTCAACATAATAGTCACTATAATATTGTGTAGACTGGACTCTCTGATGGTCAAAAGAATTCACAGCGTTAGGAGAGGGAAAGGAACGCTTCTCTTGGAGGGACGTACCTCTACCTCTACCCCTGGAGACTGACTGGAAATTACCACGGCCTCGTGGGACAAACACTCCATTATTACGTTGGAGCAAAACTGGACAATTACTCTTAAAGTGTCCCTCTTCCTTACAGTAAGCACATTGGTTTGGACCTAGCATAGATCGGGGTACATAATGTTCGGGCTTCTGAAACACTTTCTGAAACTGTGGGGGCTGAGAAGACTGGTGCTGAGCGGGACGTGGAGGATAAGTCTGCTGTAAAAGAACCTTTGTTTTTAAATCTTTATTTTTCTTCTCCTGCTTATCTTTCTCTTCCTTGTCCCTGTTTTCATAATATTGTGCTGTAGCCAAAATTTTAGCAGTAGAAGAAACAGCCCATGCACTCTCGGAACTTTTTAAGCAAGTTAAATACGAACTTGTCCACAAATAGGCGTTGTCCACCTTCTGTGCTCATATCCTGGCCACTATGATCCAGAAAGGTCTCCTCAAAACGAGTGAAGAAATCGGAGACGCTCTCGTCTTTCTTTTGCTTAAAGGCGGTTAACTTATCCCAATTTACTCATACTGCAGGCATAAGAGTCTTCATTAAATCAATGATTCTACCAGGAAGTGTTGTAATCAGATCGTCAGGCTTTGCGCCGCCAACTTGTGCTGTGTCAGCAGCTCTAATAGCTGCCCAAACACCACCTAGTTCGGCAGCATGATCTTCCCTACGAATTTTCGCCCATATTGCTTGTGGAACAACATTCCCAAATAACATATCAATGTCAGCTAAGTTCATAACGCAAGCCTCATCTGTCTGGGATAGCTCCTTATAATAGCCAGCAGGATTTTTACGTGGGTCTGGAAGTGTTTGTTTAAGTGCTAAAACTTTGGCTCTTTTCCAAGGTTCATGTACCCATATACGCTGGAAATGAGCAGCCACCGGCTGAGCACCACCTACCGCCTCTCTCCATACTGGGGGAACTTCACGCATTGGATAGTGTTTAGTTTTGTCAATAAGATCAGTTTCGGGGAGTTTTAGAGAGAGAAATGAAGTCCTAAATTCAATCCGCATAATCACCGCTTTCTCAACGTCTGCTCCTACTATAAAACCTTTATCAAAATCAGCTTGGAGCTTCATCAGTTCCATAGGAGCCGTGTCTAATTCCATATCGTCCCAACCCTTAATGAGAGTGTCGCACATTACGTCAAAAACATATCTTTGAATGGGTTCTGTCCATTGACAAAAGGTGCTCAAAATATCCCGTGCACTATATATTGGACCTTTCTCAATCCATTTACGGGCGAGGGAACCTAATACTGCTTTTTCTTCCGTAATAGGAAGCTGACAACGAGATTGTCGTCTAGAAAGAGACGGAGACAGATTCAGGGCTCCAATTAAGGGAGAAAAGAAACTTGTGACAGCATTTGTGAGTCTCCTCGGTGTCCCTGGAGAGTTTCTCACCAGAGCAGGGGATAGAGAGGAATTTAAAGGAGATGGAATAACAGGAGGAGGAGAAAACAAAGGCTGAGGAAGAAGTGAAGTATTATTTGGCTGAGCAGGTCGCTGAGCAGCTGCTGGCTGAGCCATAGGAGGTGCATTAGGAGTTTGCACATAGGGTGGAGGAGAATTCAACAAACAAGACATTAAAGGGTCTTCCTCTATATCTTTACTCTTCTCTGAAGGGGAAGTAGGCAACACCAGATAGCATCTATCTACTGCCATGCGATGTTGTCTTTCTGATACCTCCCTAGCAGAGTCTACTTCGTTATTTCTGAACTGCTGGGCAGCCTGTAAAATCGACATATTTTTATCCTTTTGATCTCTTCTTGCTTGTTTCATTTCTTTCTGTTTGGCTTCCTTTCGCCAAAGGCGGAACGAGTCAAACATTGCCGGCCGGGCTTTTCTTTTAAACAAAGTGGTTTCCAAATTGTCAAATATATTGGGCTCAAACTGCCATTTTGTGGCCACTGTAAAACACCATCTCTTCTGGTATATCGGTCCCATATTTTGTTAAAAGTAATGGGGCCAATACTATGTTTTGAATAGAGCTCATAAGTGGGAGTTCCAACCGGAGGAATCGGACAAGAGTCCTCGAGCTGGGAGTCCCTGGTACAACCTAAGCAACAAAATCGACGAAACTTACTTAGACCAGGCATCGTTATTTCAGGCCTATTCTACAAACTTCACAAAGGGGGGTGTGTCAATTCTCAACAAAACAGCACAAACATACTCACCCCTTGGCTTCAATTATTGCAACAATTGAAATACAAAAAGGAAACTCAAAGACCCAAAAAACAAAATTTGTGAGAGCGACCCACCAATCAAATACTTAACTAAGTATCTTCTTTTACGCCAACCGGAGGTCCGTCTATCGACTCGCTCTACCAAATCGTCACAAAAACCGGGGCCAAGGCAGGACGGCAGCAGTCGCAGCAGCCGTCTGAAAGGAGAAGCCACGCCGCAAAATCCTTCGGTCCACTTCCGACATACAGGGGTCAATCATGTGGGGCGCCTGCTCCGGACTTTCCTTGCGGGGCCCCTCACGATCCTCTGGCTGCACCGCTACCACTGAAGCCGTCCCTTCGTGGTCGCCATTTGAGGAACCTGACCATTAGGGGCCAAGCGGCGCAGAGTACGCCTGAAATCCTCTAGTTCTCCTGCCTTGCAATACAGAGACACTGGACACTCTGTCTGGCGTAAGAGATCGAGTTTTATTAGCTGCAGCTAGTACAGTTGTCCGTGAAGTCACACAGGGATGGGTTCACAAGAGACTGCCACTGACCTCCGTGGCACACAAACTTTTATACAGTGAGATACAATGGATAACCTAAAAACATATAGAATTTGAGACATCGACAAATGTTATCAACAATGGTTTAAGTTAAAAACTGACTCGGGTTCCAGGTGATGTTTGTTGCTGCCCCCTTTAAGCAAATTGCAAAGAGAATCCACATGATACCGTTTACAAGGAGAGAAAACATGGTTGTATGTTCTAGAAGGACAGTCGTGAAGCCAGAGAATGCATGAGATGTGTAGCGAAGGGCAGTAGATAAGATAAGCGAGGGGAAAGAATGGTGTGAGCTAACAGATAGTTCGGGCGGGGGTCATCCAGCTCAGACATGAATTAGTGTATTCGGCCAGACCCTGACACTAGTTAATGAACATGGGACGAACAGCTACCTGACACGCAAGGGCAGAAATGACAAAAACATCTCGTTTACCAGCTGCCTGAGTGAGGGCAACCTAAGATGGCGGAAAACACAAGATGGAGTCTGGGTGCGATCGAGAAACGACAAATTTCAGAACCTCATCAGGGATCCTATGTATTTGTAAAGTCATCTCATAAGCTTCACCCACTTGTTAAGGTCATTAACCACAGCAAAGTCAGGCACCAGAACTTTAGGAATATGTACCCTCTAGTCTCCAGAGGGTACTGCACGTATGCTGCCAGCATTATTGCTGGACTCTGCTTGCCTAGCCCTTATGTCCAGCTCTCTTGAGGCTCCTCTCATTAGCCATTTTTCTTTACTCTGTCTCCATGGTTAATTTCTTCTCCATTCTTGACTGGGCCAACTGCAGCCTAAACTTCCTCTCCAGCTTTCTGTCCACCAGGGGACAGGCCTCTAGAGGGCACGCTGTTCTCTGATCAAGTTCTCCCTCCCAGCTGAATGCTGCATCTCAGGAAGGTCCTCTTCTTGACTTTTCATGATATGCTTCTGGGCTGTAACCATTAACTGGGGAGCTTCTGCCCAGGCCTTCAGCGCTATTTTGAGCTCCACCTTCCTGATGTTGCTCTTTGCTGAATGTCTCTTCTCCTTGCAGAACTCCTTGAGATGGGTAACTGTGCAGGCATCCATACGGGATAGCTCAAACTTTGGGGGGGGGGGGGGGGAGGGGGAGGCCAATCAAGGATAAGTTTAAAACTCAAACTGGTCTCAAATTATTTATCTGGGATTTTTAGTGTAACACAAAATCACTGTATGGCACTGCACAACACAAGTCCTAATCCTCACTGCTGATCACCAATGTAAGAAATAGGGTTACTGTTTGGGGGTGAGGTAGAACCCTACTCAAGCAGTTACCACAATCCTTGTCAGGGTGAGGAACAAGCAAACCCCAAATTAACCTGTGATCAACCCTCTGGTAGCTTGGCACAGAACAGTCTTGCTTAATTAAGAGCCAATGTGTAAAGTATTTATGCAGCACTTCAAACAGTAATAAAGTGAGAGCACCACCCAAAAAAAGTCCCACACCAGTTTAGAAAAAATAGAGTAAATTTCAATAAATAAAACAAGAGCAAAAGGACAAGCAAACAATCGGTAGAGCTGGAGTTGTGCAAGGTTAAAGATTCCAACTGTGGATTTCTGGTTGCACCGGACCAGTACAAAGTCACAAGTTCAGGCGAACCACAATGGAGCGCAGGCCGGCTACAGGGACTCAGGCCAGCTGAACAACAGTACCTTAAATTCTGGTTTGCCGGGCATTGCGAGGTCCTATGCCAATGATGCGTTGTGCAACCGAGGTGATACATATGTTCTGAGGTGTGGTGATATGACGTCCGGCATCAAGGAAGTGTCCCACAGTTGAAGCGATGCATTGGTTCCGGAGAGCTGTGAGGCTGCGATTCGAGAACCTGTATCGTTGCTGAAGTTGCCATCAACGAGGGATTTGTGATCCGAGGGCCTGCTTCGGGGGAAGCTTCTTGCAGGCTGCAGATAGGATGAAGGCTGCATGGTCGATGTGGAATAATGGCGCTGGGAGAACCCTTGCAGAATAGGCGATGCATTGGTTCCGAAGGCAATGAGTCAAACACCTAAGGCGATGTACCAGTTCTGCTAAGGATGTGCCGTGTAGGAGATTCGCTTTTTTGCTGGATACACAGATGGGCTGGCATACTACCGTCAGGCCGCTTCCAAGAGTCCAGGACTGGGGTGGCACCACTTGGCAGGGTAGGACTCACAGGTGGCAACGTCTAGGTACTGGTTCTAAGGTTGTTGGAGCCATCTGTCCCTGATGCTTTAGTTAGGAGGCCAGCCCTTGGAGTCATTTTGTGGTCTGTGGTTCCACAGATGCAGGTCCAGTCCTTCTAAACCAGGCAAGAGGGCAATGGGCAGCAGTTCAGCAGAGTGGCAGGTCTTTCAGCAGTAAAACAGTCCTTCTTCCTGGCAAAATATCCACAGCTGAAGAGGTGGTGTCTGGGGTCCAATATTTATAACTGGACCTTCTTTGAAGTGGGAGAAACCTTTAGGGATTTTCCTTTGAAGTCCCCAGGCATCCTACCTTCCCTAGCCTGGCTTCAAACTGTCTATAGGGGGTTTGCTGCCCTTTGCCTGGAGGCAGGACACAGCCTATTCAAGTGTTAGTAGGGCGGTGCTCAGCTACACACTCCCATCCTGCCAGTGATGGCCCATCCAGGCACACCTAAGTTCTGTATTGTGTGTGGCTGTCTTGGAGGACTACACAAAGCTCAACTGCCAACTACACCGAGTCATGTGACTCAGAGAGAGGCTGCACTGCCATTTTCTAAATTGTAATTCAAAATCTGACTTCACAATGAGAGAGGAGTTTTCATCACAATCCCAAAGACACCAAACATGAACTGGTTACCTGCTCTTATTTGAAAATTAGCACTTATTAGTTGTAATAAGGTAACTCTCATTTTAGCCTATGAGAGACATAGGCCTTTCAGTTGTAGAAAACAAATTTAGCAGTTTTTCACTACCAGGACATGCCAAACTAAAATGTACATGTCCCACTTTTTAAATACACTGCACCCCGTAGTCCAGGCTGTCCAGGGCCTACCATTGTGTGACTTACATGTATTAAAAAGGAAGGTTTGGGCCCGACAAGATGTTTATTTTGCCAGGTCGACATGGCCGTTTGAAGCTGCACACACAGGCTGCATTAGCAGACCCAAGACATTTTTATAGGGGTATTTAAGTGGTGGCAAAATCACTGCTGCATGTCCACTAGTAGCATTTAATTTACAGTCCCTGGGCACAGGTAGTGCCACTTTACTAGGGCCTTACTAGTAAATTAAATACGCACATTGGTATAAGCCAATTATACCATGTTTTAAGTGGAGATCACAAGCGCTTTAGTACTGGTTAGCAGTGGTAAAGTATGCAGAGTCCTAAAGCCAGCAAAAGCGAAGTCCACAAACAGGAGAGTTGAAGGCAAAAAGTTAGAGGGAAAACCACATCAAGGATGCCTGTTATAACAGAGGTTTAGTCTGACTTTTTTGAGCTTGTTAACATTATAATGTGGTAGGTGTGTTAATGATGTGGGTTATGAGTGCTTAACGGTCTTTTCCATTAAATTCCACTGCGTCTTAATCTATTTCTCATAGTATTTTTATTTCAATGAATCTTCACTGCATTAAAATACTTTGTCTTTTTTGTTTTAGGAGGACGTTGCAGGAGTGTTACAGGAGCAGACTGTCATGGAGGGGTTGTCCAACTTGGGTCGCTCAGGACTTGGCACCAAGCTGGTGTACCGTCATCTTGCCCTCTCAGTGAGTATTATGTTTAAAAAGCAGACCCGAAAGTACCCCCGACCTGCCTGATAATTCTTCATTTATTTTTATGTATCTTTTCAACTTCTCTTTTCCCAGGGTCGCAATTTAAATGACATTAACATTCTCAGCGGATACGTGCACCTGCAGAAGCTGGATCTTTCGCACAATAAAATTAATGGTACGTAGGACTCAATTAAGCGAAAAACCTTGGCTGACAAAGCACCTCAGATGAGTGTTAAAGTACATCAGTTGAGTCTTAAAGGTGCTGAGTCATGTCCTGTGTAAATCTGATGACTCGGAAGCTGCTCTTCGTCTGTATAGGATCACTAATCTAGCAGGATAATGATGCAATCAGACTGCACTAAATTTATTTTGAGTTGCATTTGGACTGTGTGCTTCATTTCAAGAGCTAAACTACTCCAGAAGAGGACCACACGTTTTCATAGTCTTGTACTTTGCCTTTATTGTTAACTGTTTCTGTGGATTTTTGATGTATATAGATTTATTTTTGTACCTTTTTAATGTAGTTTATAATACCAATATTTGTGTCCAAAATAAGAGTTTTAAATCGCATGCCCTTATCCTTTTTCACCATGTGTTCACCTTTCTTTCTCTCTGGTTTTTCCTCACTGGGGGCATTACGCACTCTTTCTTCTCAGAAATAAAAACTCCTAATGTAAATTTACTGATATATTAATTTCTGTTGATTAAAAATGTTTTATTAACACTAATGCATGGCTGGCTTATGTATATATGCACTTGTTGAACGTAGCAATTTCACTGCAAATGTATTGCATCGGATCAAGTGAGTTCCAGGTGAATCAATGTTCTTTTTTGTATTCATAGACCCGTATTCTTACTGACATACAGGTTTCTTTGGTTTGGTGTAATGTATACTGAAATACTAGTTAGGGGAAGTACCATTACATTTACGTGTGCATATGTAAACAAAAGCACTCTATCAATTATATATACAATATATACTACACAGTGATATATGGTTATTGGCATAATTCAATTAAGCCAATCAGCAGTTGGGGTCCAAGCTCCACATATGAATAATGGAAGTAACTTTAAATAATGCATAGACACACTACATTTGCCTGTCTGTTGAGTGTGACATGTGATCCCTTCTCAGGTCAAGGAGATCCAAAATCTAATTGAGGAGCTTATTATGAGTCTGGCGGTTCATGGACCGCCAGACTGACGGGGGCGTAGCGGTGGTGGTCTTCAAACCACCCTATTATGACCAGGGCAGTGGTGCCGTGGTCTTGGGGCCGCAATATGCTTGGTGGAGCTTCTGTGGCCCCGCCACGCATATTACAAGCTTTCTTACTGCCACAGTTTTCATGGCGGTGCGACAGCCAAGAAAAGTGTGGTGGTGAGGAAACAAAGGGGCCCTACAGGGCCACCTGGTGCCTCTGAGTCATTGGATGGATGCAGGGGGACACATGGTGTGGCCTCCTGTCTGCATGCACCCCCATGTTCCTGTACAGAATGAAATGCACAACATTGTGCATTTTCGGTCCGTGCAGGAACATGCTTTGACATTCCCATTGCGGTGCCTATTTTAAAGGCACCGCTGTAGAACGCCAAAGAACTGCCCGCCAGCGACTTAAAAAGTCATAATCTGGCGGTCTGTTTTGGCTTGGTGGTGAAGGAGCAGTGCGGCAGTGTGGCAGCCCTGCTCCCACACCACCAAAGTCATAATAAGTTTCTTAGTGGGGTAATTTTGTAATTCTTGCCTTTGCAGCAAAATCTGATTTAGACTTGTGCATAACCCTAAGTGTTAAGTGTATTTTTAATTCTTTAAACGTTTCAGTGCAAACTGCTGACTCGTCTCTAGGGAGCTCGGGCTAAGATCTTGGTAAAACATGTTTCATGGCTTCCCCACTTAATTCCAGTTTTTTCATTATCCATTGGCAGAATCTTGGAGTTGCATGATGGATGGCCTGTGTGGTTTCTCAGGGTCTGCTTGAGGACTCAAAGCTGTGTGCACGTGAAACTTCCGTATGATATTCAATAGCAATGCAAGTAACTTGGACAGTAGATTTAGGATGAACTTATTTACATTGGGACTCTCAAAGTCCCTCAGGAATTACCAGTATCTTGAAGTTACTGCAGCTGTTCCTCAACTCATAGTCTTTAGTCTGTACGCAAGCTAATCGATCTGAGTATTCAATTTTAAATAGCCATCTGTTGGAAACAGCCCACTCCCACTCCGCAGGGTGGTGGTGGACTCCCCGAACACACTGTGGTAGCTTGGCTCGAGTGGTCAGGACACAGGCACCGTGCTAAGCATACAATATACCCATACAATAACCATGCGTGCATCCGTTCCAAAAACGACTCTACACCGTAAAAATTATGAAAATATCTTTCTTTATCTTTTTCTCTTAGTTGCTGATTGGGAAAATAAATAAGTCAATCACAATATACAAATTTTAAATAGTGCAGGTCAAATAAATACTGTCTTAAGATTCAATAAATAGGGAAGATCATAAATACTAAGGACATAAATACAAGTGCAGTTAATACAGGCAATTAAATATTCTGAGGCAATAAATACTGTACCAATAAATATTGTACACCAACAAGTCCTGTGGACCAATAAATATAGTGAAGCAATAAATAGGTTAAACACAATAAATACAGTGCCCCCAATAAATAATTAAAAGTATACAGCAACACTCATGTAATCAGTTCACTTTTCAATTCCTAAGGGCTGATTTGGCCCAGGCACAGCTTGTAGGGTTGTGGAAGGCTTGAGGGGTTCTACTCCCTGGCTGAGACAAGGCTGAGGCCTAAACTGAGGTAGATCAAGGGGGGAATACCAGTGCCCTGGCTTTCTCTCTCCACACAACCTCTCTAGGTTAGTCCCAATTCACCCCTGGCACAGTCAGGTTGGTTCCAGCACCTCCCTAGCCCCTTAGAGCAGTCTCTCAGGTCTCCACAGGGCCTTAGGCGCCCTCTACTCCACTTACTGCCCTTTTTCTGATGTTCCGACGCCGCTGGAGTCGTGTCGATGCCGTGAGGCGGTTCCGGTTCGGTCTCGGCGGCCTCGGCACAATGTCAGTTCTAGACGACGCCGGTAGGCGGTTCCGGTCCGATGTCGGCGGCCTCGGTTCGATCTCGACCTCCGATTCGACGGCGTCGGACAGTCTCTACTCGATGTCGACTTCGGGCGGCTCCGGTCCGATGGCGCTCTCGGCTTCGATGACGTCGGCCGGCCTGGCCTCGATGTCGACTTCCGGCGACTCCGGGGTGCGATCCTCACCCCCGACCTCCGGTGCTCCTCCTCTCAGGTTCCGGGCGACTCCGGAGTGCGATCCTCACTCCCGACCTCCGGTACACTTCACCTCGGTCTCCGACGACTCCGGAGGGCGGACTTCACTCCTCCGATGACGCCGCTCACTCGACCTCGGTTAACTTCCTCCTCGACCTTTGGTATTCCTCACGACCTCCGTCGGCGCCCTCTCACGACCTCAGGCGGCTCCGGGTACGACGTCTGCTTCTTCAGTCAGCGCCGCTTCTCCACCTCGGGCTCCAGGTCTTAGGCTACTCGACGCCGGACTCCAGGGAAACCAGTTTCCAGGTCAGGATCTTGCTGCTTTCTGCTTCTAAGGCCTGTTCCTGCTGTCCAGGTCCTTAGGATGAGTTTTTCTGGCTTCTTCCCACACAGGGCTACAGGCTGGGATCCATCAGTAGGGACAAGTATCAAGGGTGGGTTTATGGACCCCACTCCAGGCACAAGTTTCCACCCCTGCTGCTTCACTCCTTCCTCCTTCACTGTTGTGCTGCTCTCCCTTCACCAGTCAGGTGCCAACTGCCAGCTCCAACTGCCAACACTCTGTCTTAACCTCCCAACATTCTAAACCGCCTCCAACTGTCACAGAGTTCTGGAATGTTCTGGAAGGTGCTGGTAGGTTCCAGTGGATGCTGGTGATGTCACAGGTGGCCACCATTTTGTGCTCCAGGCCCTCAGACAGAAGTTTCAGGGGTAGATAAAATGGCTCCCTGAATCTGCAGCAACACTAAAAAGTCTGGTGGTTCCCAAAAAGGAAAAATTCAAACAGGGTTTGAGGCAAAAGTGGGACAAAATAAATAATGATGAGGAGGGACCACCCAAAGGGCTGACAGGTCTAACACCATCTCTTTGGGCTTGTAGTTTGTCTTCAAACTGCAGCATCTGCACTTCAGTCCCATCTAGTTTATTTTGTGGGTTCCCAAATCCTCCTGCATTTCTGTTTACGGGAAGGTAAGTGCATGCTTTTCTCTTCTCACAGGAGCCTGTCTACTCCTTCCTTCCCAAACCCACTAGCACTCAATACCCATTAGGCAAAATAATATTTCAGAAAAGGTCATTCATGGTTGCAAAGCTTTGCAAGAATGAATTATGTTGATGACATGTTAACCTTTTAACTAACCTTAGCATAGAATTAAAATTATCTTGTGCCTGTCCTATAACACTTTTCTTCTTGTTTCATGATCTCCTGACATTTTAATGAACGTCTCAGTTAAAGATCACCATTTTTATGGAATGTAGAGTTTGACTGACTGGGTTTTAAACTTGTGACTTCTAAAGATCAATTCACTTAACAGGTGCAGATATTGAGTCACTGAACCATCTAATCGTCAGAGTTGTATTAAATCATTCTGTGAATCCCACCTGTACTTCATTGTTTTTGACAAAATGCTTTACATTATGAGGCTTCAAAAGTCATATTAAATAATTTTTCTTTCCCGATCTGTAGATATTTACGTAAATATTATTTGCTAAAAATGCCCTTGAGTTCCATAGTGGTGCTACTCAATTAAAATTTGCCTAGCTGTTATGCTGGTAAGTTTCAATTCTATTAAGAACACAGAGGTGAGGATTATGCATTCTTCCTTCGCTTTATTTTAACAGCAGCATATTTCCAACAACACAATAAGCAACTACATTTCCCATGAACAATAGGAAAACAAAGTTCCAACAGGAGTCCTTCCTTGCTGTCCGCACTCCAGCCAGCCCGCATAGTCCCTTCACTCTGTTTCCTCTTTCTTTGCGCAAACCATTTCTTGTCGGTTTTCACGCTTCATGTTTGGAACCATAATTTTCTGCAAAATAGGTAGTGTCAGAGGACTGTTCTGGAACCAATTGCAGTAAAACACCAGCAAACAACAATATATGAATAACTTCATCAACTCATTACCACTTTGTAAAGACCCATGAATGTCTTGCTTACATTAGAACAGGGAGGGTGCACATCTTCAGAGGTCATTGGGCGAGATAATCCTCGCCTCCTTGTCCTTAATAGAATTGAAACTTACCAGCACAACAGTGAGGCAAATTTTCATTCTATGTCTGGACCGGAGGCTCAGAATATGCCTGTTCAAAGCTTGTCGACTACTAGCCTTGCCACCTCCAGTACTGGTTTGAAATAAAACCTCTTAAAGGTGGAGTCAGAGGACCAATCGGCTGCGCGCCTCAGATCTTCCAAGCGCGCCCCTAACGAAAAAGCCTTGGAGGCCATCGCTCCTCGCGCCGAGTAAGCACCAAACTGCTTCGTATCGATCCCCGCCTCCCGCATCACCCAACACGCCCATCTTGCGATGGTTGGGAGACTGCTCTGTATGGTTTACGTAGGGCAACGAGCAGTTGCTTCTCACCCGGAGGGCGAGTTTCGTCAGTCAAATCCTCATAAGTACGGAGGCACAGTTTAGGAGAATCTGGAAACGCTGGGTACGAAATGACCCTGGTATTACTCTTGGTCCTTCTATTTACTGTGAACGATACCCCTTCCCGGGAAAACACTGGCTGAAATGTCCAAAGCCCTCACGTCTGAGACGTGTCTGCACGAGAACAGGCATAACAGCGTTGCAAATTTGGCCGTTACTTCCTTACGGGACAGAAACCTATTTGGTTGCCAAGAAAGAAAAAGATGCAACACCCGATTCACGTCCCAAAGGCTGGAGTATCGAGGCTCTGGAGGGAGAGGGATCCTAATCCCTCCGAGAAACCGGCAAACCAAAGGGCGCTCACCCACCAGAGAGCCCTGCACCATAATGTGACCGGCTGAAATCGCGGAGAAAAAGGTATTGATTGACCTATAAGCCAGACCATCCTCCGCCAGACTCGCCAGAAAATTAAGGACGTGGACTACATCTGCCCCCACGGGATCGACACTCCTTCGCACACACCAACGACGCCATCTGTGCCAGGCTGACCGGTATCTCTTGGTCGTGCTGTCCGCCCGTGCCTTGATGAACAAGTCCTCAGCTTTCCCCGAAAGGCCTGGGAGCGACCAGAGACGCCGGAGATCCGCCAGGCCATCATTCTCAACGTTCCTTCCACTACCAGCTGATGGGGAACGAGATCGGGATTGAGGAGAATATGAGGAAAGTGGGGGAGTTGGATTGGAAAATCCCAAGAAAGTTCCAGTAGAACCGGAAACCAGACTTGAGACCTCCACCAGGGTATGATCAACACCACCTCCGCCTGGTGGCGGCGAAGCAACGTGAACACTCGTGTGATCATGGAGAACAGAGGGAAGGCATAGCCGTGCTCACTTTGCCAGTCCTGGAGAAACGCATCTGTTGCCTCCGCCTGCGGATCTGGCCGCCAACTGAAGTATCTTGGTAACTGATGATCTAGTCGTGACTCAAAAAGGTCTACCGAGAAGGGGCCCCACTTCTCCAACAACTGAGAAAAGACCTGAGGGTCCAGCTTTCACATGCTGGCATCCTGGAGGTGACAAGAATGCCAGTCGGCAACTTCGTTCTCCCACCCCGGAAGGTACTCTGCCGTCACTGAGATCTGGTTGTCTAGGCAGAAGTGCTAAAAGTCCCTGGCTAGGTTCGCCAAGATCCTGGATCTGGTGCCACCTAGGTGGTTGATGTACCGGACCACAGAGATGTTGTCCATCCTGAGAAGGATACACAATTGTACCCTGTCCTTCGTCCAGCATTGCACCGCAAATGACCATGCCAGCAGCTTCAGGTAGTTGGTATGCAATGACTGTTCGTGAGTGGACCAGGCTCCACCCGTGGAGAGCTCTCCGCCCCTTGCTCCCCAGCCAAAGTGGCTGGCGTCAGATTTGATGACAATATCCGGAGAGGAACCGGATATAGCCCGACCATTCCACGCCTCCATGTGGGTGAGCCACCATTCCATCTCGTCCCTCACATAGTCTGTCAGAGGTATCGACTGGGAGTACGTTAAACCCTTCCTGAGGTGATGTGCCTTCAGGCACTGCATGGCACGGTAGTGCAAAGGTCTGGGAAAAATGGCCTGTATGGAGGAGTAGAGAAGACCTACGAGACGCCTTCGCCAAGGTCTGGCGCAGTTCGTGCCTGATCTTCATCATCTTCCTGGCAGGAAGACTCAGAGTGGAAGAGACGCAGTCCACATTGAAGCCTAAAAGGTTGCACACTGGACCGTAACCAACAGGGACTTTTTCTCGTTTATGACAATCCCCAGTCCCTGGAGGAGGTCGACCGTGGTCCTCAACTGGTTGGACAGCCTCCTGGGGCACTGATCCAGAAAGAGTATGTTGTCCAAGTAGACAATCATTTGAACACCCTGCGCGCGCCGGAGGTCCACCGCCTGTCTGAGAACTTTTGTGAAGCACTACGGAGTGGAGGATAGCCCGAAAGTCAGCATGGTGAACTCGAAAACCTGCCCTTCCCACCTGAACTGCAGAAAACGCCGATGAGAGGGGAAAATAGGGACCGACAGGTACGCGTCCTTCAGGTCGAGTCAGACCATCTAGTTGAGTGGTCTCAGCACATCTCTGAGGAGGTGGATCCCCTCCATTTTGAAGTGGCGGCAAACCACCCAGTTATTGAAACTTTTCAAGTTGATGACCGGCGGTTGCTAGTGAAACCACCCGGATGCTCCGCTGCGCGGCAAATTGCCCCCTTTTGGTGGAGGGCAGAGACCTTTTCGCGTACCAGCTCGGTATCGCATTGCGAGAAGGAGATGGGACGGGGCCGGGTAAGCTGACGTGGATGGCCATGATACTCCAGCCAGAAGCCCTGGACCGTCTGCAGCACCCAAGCATCGCTCGTGAGGGAAACCCTAGCCGGGAAAAACAGCGCCAAGCGACCCCCCCCACCTGCAAGCTCGCCGAGGGTATTACACTCACCTCTTCCAGCACCCTGCTGCCTCTTTGGCATCCACGGAACTTCTGCCCTCTGGTGGGATAGAAAGTGTTGAAGCGGGCATTGTCTTGATATTGTCCTTGCCCGGAGCCTTGCCCCCTGTCAGAGTTGGAGAAGCGGCCGGTCGTGCGGCCCCTACCACGACCGGCCCCTTGGAAAACCCGGGGAGTAAAAACCTTCCTAATGTTCGACTGGGCTCTGTCAAGTGAGGTGAAAGTCCCCACAAACTTTCCTAACTCTTTGACGAACGGTTCGCCAAATAAGCCCCCCTGGGCCACAGCGCCTGCCTCCGAGGAAACCAGGTCACCTCACTTGGGGTCCACCTTAATTAGGAGCGGCTGCCTTCTCTCCGTGGAGAGCGCGCAATTCGCGTTTCCAATAATCACAACTGCGCCCAGCTCGAGAGATCCTCCGGGGATATAAGGGCACCGGACACCTTGGCCTCTTCTGCCATGTCAAGAATTTTGGTGACAGGCCCCACTGCATCCAGCAGTTTGTCCTGGCACATACGCCAGGATTGATCAATGCCCTTTTTAGGGTCCCGTACGAATTTCGCTAGGAAGGTTGCCATCTTGGGATCTATTTCGGGTGTTAGGGCAATCTTTCCCTCCAAACTGCGGCAGGGACACTCTGCCCGAAGGCGGTTACGAGTGTCCTTGTCCATTGGTTTGCACAGACGGCTCACCACATACTGGGCCACTTTATCCCCAGTAACCCAATCCATAGACATGGGGTGGACAATGTCATCCGGGTCCAACATATCAGAGGCCCCCCTGGGGCAGGAGCGGTCATCGGGAGCCACGACCCAGAGGAACTCGCTTCCTCGTCCGTGTCTCCGGGGGAGTCTCCATTATCAAATGGATCAGGGGTAGTGGTGCGCAGAGGTGTTGGAGTGCAGTCTGCGGGGGCACCGGGTCAGCCTGCGGGGGCACCTGCGGCAAAAAAGCCTGTTTCAGAGGGGCAAAAGCATCTACATACACCCCTTGAGGACATGGTTTCTTAGCAGGGGGAGAACCAGAAGGTTGAGGCGCAGGAGGGGACTTAGGGGTAACATGCGCGGGAGCAGCCCACTTGGTGAACTCTTTTGCTATCTGCGCTGACAGGCATTGCTCCAAAGGCCCTATGGCTTGGTTGACAGCCCTGTAGATGGAGTCATCCACTGCCTAGTAAAAGTCATCATTCCAGGGGAGGTACGCCAAGGGATCCTCCTCCTGGTACTGATCTTGCTCCAACTGCATAGTCTTAGGTAAGTATATAGGTGTAGTACAGGTAAGTAATTTAGGAGCACAGGCAGCTCGGTGCTGAAAGCACTATTTTAAAGGCACTACAGGTGCTCTGTTTACAAGCTGGGAGGGAGCCCAGACAACTAAGAGTGGCCAAGCGCACACGATTAATGGGCAGAGCCCTAGGGACATACCAGCCCTCTGAACACAGGGCAGCCACCTGGGACAGTGTCCCACAGGCACCACAAGTCACGGTGCAATTGCGACCCCGCAGGGTGTTCAAGGATGTCTTACAGACCCTCATAAGGGCGTTCAATGAAAATCAGGGAAAAATACAAACCACACAGGGCGTAAACCAGGTGGCAAGAGACAAGGTTGAGCTCTCACCGGGCAGGGCTCTAATGCTAGTGCCTGACTCGCGCTGCCCATAGAGAGTGCACTACGCCCCTTGGCGGCGGGAGGACCACACCGCACCTCTCAGGGTATCAGTCACGTAAGGTACGTTTAAAAACGTCCTGTGACTAAAGGGAATCTGTGCAAACAGAAAAATATACAAAGCGCTAGCAAATGCCACCAAATTAGACAACTAACAACCCCGTAACAGGAGAATAAAGAAATTCGACGTATCTGCTGCCGGGCAGCGAAAAAAGAGGAAGAGGAAACAGCGTGAAGGGACTATGCTGGCTGGCTGGAGTGCGGACAGCGAGGAAGGACTCCTGTTGGAACTTTGTTTCCCTGTTGTTCATGGGAAATGTAGTTGGTTATTGTGTTGTTGGAAATATGCTGCTGTTAAAATAAAGCGAAGGAAGAAGGCATAATCTGAGCCTCCGGTCCTGACATAAAATCATTTTTTACGCCAACCACACAAGCCTGCGGTGACAACCCATCTAGCCCCAGCTGTTCATACACTCTTCCAGTTGATCCTTCGGTTGCATTAAGAATTTCTAGGTCACATGTGCTTTAGTCTGGCCGCAAAAGCTGTCTTGATTTGTGACCAGTCTTTTTTTTACCAAAAATGTATTTGAACTGACCTATATATGATAGGTCAGTTCATAAATGAAGTAATCATAGTTAGTCGCAGTCCAACCTACCTAAATAATATTAATGAGATCAGTCACAAATTGCAACTCACTCTGATTGTTGTTCTTCTGAAAGGATCAGCTTTTACAAACCATGTCTTTGATTGATTTTAAATAAAGTTAAGTTTTTGAAGGAGCCCAATTTCCTTAAATTAAATGTGTCTTTAAAAAAACTGGGTTTTTTTGCGGAAACTTTTGCCTCAAATCTAAAAAAAAAAAGTCATCAAACGGGGACCTCTTCCCTTTTGCGAATGAGTTGCAACTCCAACTTGGGAATCAGTAACTTTTAAATGTTTTGCAACTGGAATTTTGTTCGTAAACCAAGATACTTCTGGTAACAATTCAGTAGTTGTAATAGACATCCAAAACACACCCTTTCTAGATACCAAATTGATATCCAGTCACAATCCAATTTTTGAAGTTGGTAAAAACTTTATTGATTTCTTAAATGGATTTTGTACATGCCCAATTTTTTTGCGGTAACAAAAACCAAATCGGAGTGTTTGAGAACACAAAACCTTTTCGTGCTGTAAAAGGCCGGAAGTTAGTGTTTCAGTTTCTTATCAATTTCAAGTACTTTGCACCTTTTTTTTATGTATGTAGACTTTTCAAAAAAATACATCCATCATCATAATATTTGTAGGAACTAAAAAGACATAATAAAGTGCTCTAAATTTGGTCATTTACAACACTTTTATGTGCTCTTTTTAAACAATTTTGGAAGTGCTTTAACACCCACATAACGATGCTTCACTTTGAGATGTGTGCATAAATGCTTCTTATGGAACTAGTGTGTAAATATGAATTCCATATTTTCCATGAGTTCGAGCTATGTTTCTGGGCTTCAAAACTTGTATATTATTCTTAAATCATTATGGTACTTTAGCTTCTCTTCCAACATATTGGCCTTTTGTTGTATCTTCCTTGACCTTAAATGGGTCTCATTTGAAAGTCTCCGCACCATTGTTGCAGAACAGCTCCCACTCATTAAAAGGCAATGCATCTGAATGGGGGTTACCAGTTACCCATCCTTCAAAATTCCCTACCTTCTCTACTTTATGCAGGTACGTTTCAATCTCAGTTTAATAAATAATTCATAATTAATAAATATCAGTGCATCACAATATAGTCTAAGAATCATTTCTATATTGTTATCTCTTTGATAAAAATTGAATATGTTTGAATACTCTGATTATTGTGCAAATCTGCTCTTTATACCTAGTCCCAACAATTAGTCATGTGTAGCTTTTATGCGTTAGTGAGGGTTTTCTTTGTTTTGAGCATCACAGACAAAAAAACCTCAGAGACATCCTTATAAATTCTCCACATGTGCTTGTGGCTTTGTCATTAGTGCTACTTCTTACCATATTTTTTTATGAGAAGAACATGAATGTCTTTTTCCTGTTTTAGACTTGTCATGCCTTGGCCACATGCCGTTCTTGCTTGAGCTCGATGCTTCCTACAATGAACTGAGCACCCTTTTGGATTTTGAGCCTCCCAGAAATCTGAAGGTAAAATATATAAATGATTTGCTCATAAATGTCAGTTTACTTTATGGTGCCCTATGAGGTGTGTGTGACTCCTAGCCAATGACTTTCACTATGTAATGCTTGACAATGTTCAGCTCTATGACTACCTTGTGGAATTGATCACTGCCAAGAGAGGTTATAATTCTACTCAGCTTTGCATTTTTCATGCTCAAAACAAATGAAAAGGCCCAACACTTTTTAAAACAAAAGTGTTGGGCCTGCTGGAAATGCTAGGATATCCAGGCCTAAAGCCTTATGTGAGAAATATTAACATGTCTATAAAACACTAAACTGCTGTGCCATTTTCTCTCTAGGTGGTTAACCTTTCACACAACATCATCACAGAAATGAAAGACCTGTCTGCCTATCAAGCCCTTACAAGACTTGATCTGAGCTGTATCCTTTTCAAATGTGAAGGGGATCCTGGTAATAGTTCAACTAAATAAGAATAACACTTTCTAAATCTCCCCAATTCAAATACAGGAGTCATCCATTTTATGTATTTATTTATAAGTTTTATATAGCGCTAGGTATCGGAGCGCTTTCCAGAATCAAGAGCAGGCAATAATCCAGTCACTTCCTAAATGACGCACAACAAACTAAGGCTCATGTTCAAACAAACAGTAACTACACATGGAAATATTTGACAAAGAGGGTGGAATACAATAGGTACATACACAGCAGCTAGGCCCTGAGGGTGGTTACTGTTAACGGGCAAGTCGCCAGTTTTGCATCCAGTGAGAGAACGACCATCAAGGTAGACGGAGGCAAAACAGAAGTAAACAGCAAGTTGTTTAACGGGTTAAAGGGAGAGACTGATAGAACTGAGGTCAAGAATTTTTCAAGTATTCCAGTATTTGTTGAGTAGATGGCATTTTAGGTTTCTTTTGAAGCCAGTGAATGAGGGGTTGCATAGTAAGTCCCTCGGGAGAGAGTTCCATATGCTGGTAGCGTTACGCGAGAACGAGCGAGCCTGGGCAATTTTCTTCTTTAGTTTGGGAGTGATGAGAAGAAGTATGTTGGAGCTTTTCAGTGATCTGATTCTACCTGCTTTAATGAGTTTGGTATGTAAATTTTCAGGGGTGTGCGAGTGAATGGTTTTGTGGGTGATACAGGCAGTCTTGAAATTGCATCTTCTTTCTATAGGAAGCCATTTGAGGGTCTTGAATGCAGGCGTGGTGTGATCATACCGTTTGATATCTGTTATGAGCCTGGCTGCCATGTTTGGTACTGATCTGAGGGGAGCAAGGTGCGATTTCGGGGTCCCTGTGAGGATAGCATTCCCATAGTCCAGTTTGGAGAGGACCAGAGATTGACCAACCCCTGAGTTTTTGATGTGCTCCTTCATTGACAAGTGAATCATAGGGATTTAGCCGAATTTGAGAGAGTGAGAGTAAAGTTTAGAGAGGGTGCAGTAGAAACTTAGAGAAGAAACCTGGGAAAATCTAGTGAGGTCTTGTAAAAATAATGCTACAAACGGGTTCTGGAAGATTGTTAACTCAAAGAAAACCCATGCATGTCAGTCTGATGCTGAATTGTGGGTGGAGCATTTCAGATCCATTTACTGTCTTGGTATGGGTAAAGAGGACATATCAGTGGCGCTCTTTCCACTTTTCACCTTAGATATTTGATTTGAGCTTCATGAAGTGTTTACAGCTACCCTAAGTTCATCTTGCAAGGCTCCAGGTCCAGATGGGGATCCCCATGGACCACTTTAAAGAAAATATTGAGTTTTGGGCGCCATTAATTACAAATGCAGCTGACGCTTTTAAACTGCCAATCTCTTTGGCATGCGGGCTTTATCGTCCTTGTGTTTAAAAAGTGTAACAGACAAGATGCCCGTTGTTGCAGGCTGATCTCCCTGCTAGAGTCTATTGTTAACGTAGTTTTACATAGGATAGTAGCATGGGCCAATAGCTCAAAGACCTTAACAGTCGTTCAATATGTCACTAGGGAAGGAATTTGTACATAGCAGCAGTGTTTAAAAGTAAAACTAATTATCATTAAGTATACAGGGTTTACTGGTCAAGCTCTGGAGTATCCTATCCGATATGGGTTTGGCCAAGAACTTGGTGGACTTACTTTGAGACTTACATTCTTGTGTCTCTACATCAGTAAGGTATGGTATAGAGGGTGAATGTACTGTGCCTTTTGGACTGGGGTGGGGTGTGCTCTATGCCTTGGTCCCTATTTTGTTTATTTAATATGTAAATGGTTTAAATGCTATCCTGATTTCAACAGTGAAGAATATGCACAAGTTTGGCTCTACCCCCTATCCCCGCCTTACTTTATGCAGATGACGCTGTTTTATTGATATAAACTCCTAATGTCTTGAAGGAACTTATTGCTAATTTTGTCTAATACATGGATAACCTGCTCATTGAAACAAATATTTCTTATACCCATTATATGGTGTGTGGCTCAAAATCATGTAAAAGAAGGCCAATTTGCATCAAGGGCAAGTGTATAGAGATCAACCATTTTCCATATCTAGGATCAAATTTGACCCATTCAATTTCTGGTCCCCTTGTCTCTCAAATAGGTGCCTTAGGTTCAATTATTCACTTGGGTTTTTTTTCTTTTCTAAAACATACTTTATTGATTTTCATGCATAACATCCTGACATGTCAAAAACTATGCAGTTTTAGTACCATTGATCCAGGCTAGAATAACCAACTACGATATCTTGTAGATACCGCAGTTGCAGTTGGTGTAACAGCAATGTAGACCGTGGTTACAGGTATAGGTATCACAATAACAGTACTTACGGAATGGGTATATTTACAGTCTGCATGTCAAAAATAATTCCGGCTCTACACCCCCCCCCCCCCCCCCCCGCCTCAATTCACTTGGAGTTTTGTTTAATTTTGCATCGAGCTTTGGGAATAAACATATGTGAGTCCTGATAGAAATATATAGATGAATGTGTCTACCTATTTTTACCTATAGAGCTGCTGTTTATGGATACTGTGATGTTAAACAGCTACAGTTGGAAGAAAATCGCTTTTGCGTGTGTTTATTAGTCCGCCTTCATTACTGCCTTTCTGAAGAATTAGGCTTTGCTTATGCAGAAGATTATATAAAGTTAGCACCAGTGCTTTTGTGGATATCCATTTGAGGAAATACGCATGACTACTTTAATAGAGAGATCATTTCAGATCGCCTTGTGTGTGATCTGGGTCATAATATTCATTGGCTCAGACACATTAAGTGGATTGCCGAAGCCAGAACTGAACTGTATGCTCTTTCCGACAGATTACCGTGGGTGAAAGGCAAATGGTGAAAAAGATGTATATCACTTTTACAAATGTGAATAGAGAGAAGAAAGAATTGAAAAATCAAAGAAAGTTATTGTTAGACTTGGCATCTTTTGGCGTGTTTCCCCTGAGTTTTTGCTTTCTGACCTCCCGGTTTTGACTCTGTTTTTGCTGGCGTAGTGTTTCTGCGCAATGTTCTCACTGCTGATCAGTGGTAAAGTGCAAGTGCTCCTGTGGTAAATTGTGTTATGGATTGGTGTGTCCATGATTGGATATTTAATTTGCTTGTTAGTCCCTAGTAAAGTGCACTGAGTGTGCCAGGGCCTGTAAATCAAATGCTACTAGTGGGCCTGCAGCACTGATTGTGCCACCCACATGAGTAGCCCGGAAAAGGTACCTCAGACCCGCCATTGCGGAGTCTGCACGCAGTTTGTAACTGCCATGTTGACTTGGCCAGTGCACGCACTTGCCAGTCCCTCACCTTCCCTTTTCTTACATGTCGGCCACCCCTAAGGTAGGCCCAAGGTACCCCTGTGGGCAGGGTGCAGTGTATGTCAAAGATACGACATGCCCTTGTGTGTGTGGCCTGTCCTTATAGTGAATTATGGCCAATTTCGGTTTTCGCTATTGCAAGGCTACCTGTTCCCCATAGGACAGAATGGGAAGTTTGTTTATAACATCTTATAAACATAACTGGCCTGGGGAATTAGGTAGGAAAATAACGTTTATTATGCCTGAACTCAGAATCTAAAGATGCATCTTTTAGTGAAGGTGATTTGAAAATACCACTTTTAGAAAGTAGTTATTTTCTTGCTCAGTCATCCCGCGTGCCTCTGCTGGAATGTGGATTGCCTGTCTGGGTTTTGGATGACAGAAGGCTGGGGAGCAGGAGTGGCTCCAGATAGTCTAGGTGGGTCAGGAAAGGGCTCAATAGACCTGGGCTGCAATGGGGGAGGAGGTGATTCCCTTACACCTCAAAGGGCCTGGTCTGCCTCGGACCATGCCTTCTCCACCTCCTGCCAGGAAGTCACACCAGAGAAGGCACAACTGGTTCTGGCTGGGCACAGACACTCTCTGCCTAAGAGATCAAAGGATTTTGGGATATAAATATTGGGGCCCAGACCCCTGAACTTTAGAACTCTTTTGGACCAAGAAGACTGCCAAGAAGAAGAGCCGGAGAAGCCGTGAGGAGAAACTACCACTTTGCTGTGTTGGCCTGCAGTGGCTGCTTCTGTCTTGGGCAGTGAAAGGACTGGACTGAACTTTCTGCAATCTACTTTGTGAGTTTCTCCAAGGACTTGAGGTAGAGCTTGCCCCCTGTTCAAGAAGTCTCAGAAACAGCAAAGACTTCAAGCTCCTCTGCCTTCAGCACTGGGGACTGTGTGGTTTGTGCTGCAACAGAAGAAAAGCAACCCAGCGACGTCTACGCTGCCGCTGTCGACTCCGTGTCCTTAAGGCACTGCAGAGGGCACCGCCGCAACGCCGCACTGCGACCCTGATCTCACCGATGATGCCTGCTGATGCCGCCACCGAGCCGCTGCACGCACCGTGACCTGTGGGCACTGCACTCTGCACCTCCTCGCTTCACGACGATGCCTTGGTATCCCTGACGATGCCGCTCCATGCCGAAATCTACTCCTCTGCTTGCACCGTGGTTCGAGGGCACCGCTCATAAAGTTACACGACGCTCCGCAGCCTTGGCCTACCGACGCCGGCGCCATCGACTCCAGTTCGTCAGCCGACAACAGCCCTTCAGCCATGACGATGCCGCTGCTTGGAACGTGACCTGCCAGCACCGTGACGAGCACTGCCTTCACCTCGCACCGCAACCCTGGTCTAGCCGACGACGCCATCTGACACCACCACCGAGCCGCTGCTCGCACCGCCACCTGAGGGCAACGCACGCCGCACCGCTGCACTTCGCACCGCAGCACCCGTCGCCAGCGCTCCTGACTTCAACAAAGAGGAGATCGATCTGCAACGCGTGTGACCTCGTGGGCCCCGACGACTCCGGCACCGACCTCTGGAACCGACGCCTTCGGAAGCTCAACGAGAGGTCGCCGACGCCCTGCATTTCTAAAAGGCACTGTTTGCGGGCCTTTCCTACACCGTAGCTGGCCCGCGACACCGTAGTCAGCCAGAACTGTTTGGATTTGTTTGCTCACGACGCTGTGATAGCCCTGGATGGAGCTATCGACATCAAGGAACTGTTTTTCAAGCATATTTTGATAACCAAGATTTTTAAGTACTGTATTGTGGATTTATATCGGTTTTAGGTCTCGCCTGACCCAGCGCATGCGCTGGTCTGGCGAGACTTATTGAGAGGGCTCCAAAAAGTGCTACCAGGCCAGCATAGAGCTACAGTGCATGTGCGCGGGCGCTTGCGCCGCGCTTTACCGCGATTACTTTCACTTTCGCGGCCCCACGGCCGCTTTGATGTTTGATCACGATCTGGAGCACTTTCGGGCCGCACGGCCGCTTTGCACAGCCAATAGGTCTTGCTTTTGGGACCTTCTAAGTATTTAGTTATGCAACTGTTGCATGGCTAAACACTTAAAAAGTCCCAAAGGCGAGACCTATTGGCTATGCCAATGCTTGTTGGTCTTGTCTTAAGTATATTAAAATATTGGATATTTTTCTAAACTGGTGTGGTGTCCTTTTGTAGTGCTTA
Organism: Triturus cristatus; assembly: GCF_964204655.1. Taxonomy (NCBI): domain Eukaryota; kingdom Metazoa; phylum Chordata; class Amphibia; order Caudata; family Salamandridae; genus Triturus; species Triturus cristatus. The sequence continues at coordinate 879,566,259 of NC_140585.1, forward strand.
CACTGTATTACTGTTGGTTATGTGCAAATGTTTTACACACTGCTCGTGCCAAGCTACCAAGGGGGTGAGCAGGGGTTATTTTAGGAGTGTAGCTCCCTTACCCTGACCAGAGTGGTGGTTTCTGCCTGGCTTTGGCACATGCCTTTGCCTACCAGAAATCCCATTTCTAACAGTTATTTATTTATTTCTAAAATATTTTATTGAAACAACAAATAATCTGCATATACAGTTTTACAATCACTGTATTATGCACATACAGTCATTCGGTATACAGTTTTCACAGGGACAGCATCATTTATATGACCGCGGTAATGTTATATGTCATCGTCTGAGTCATGATCCAACCCCGGAGGTGTACAGATGTTCCCCCTATACACGTTGCATTTGCCCCACACCCTTCCCCATTTCTTTGGGCATTTCCTGTGAATGAATGTGGTCTTCTCTGCTACCATGGCTACATCCAGATCTCCACACCAGTCCATTAAAGTCTGTATACTACCTGCTCCCCATTTTTGTGCTATATTTCGTTTGGCTATCATCATGCCTGTCGTTGCCCACTGACGTTCAGCGTGGTTGAGGTCTGTTGGTCCCCAGATGTTGAGGAGGCAGCATTTAGGCTCAGGCAAGACTTGCTTCTCGGTGACCTCCGTGATAGTTTCCATCACTGCCGCCCAGTATGGTGTAAGCTTTGTACATTCCCACAAGGTGTGATAAAATGTACCTATGTCGCCACAGAGGCGTAAACAGTATGGATCAGGAGTTCTTCCCATCTTATGTAGTATTACCCGTGAATAATAGGTCCTGTGTAATATTTTAAACGGTACCAACCGCAGTCTAGTGGAGATTGCCACCTCTTTAGGCGATGCAATCGCATCTCACCAGTCGGGGTCGTCCATGTCTCCAACCGCTGTCTGCCGAAGCGCCCTGAGTCGGTCAAGTGGGCCTGTCCGGTTATTGATATTTTTTTTATAGGTGAGTGAGGTGGCTTTTTTGTGTAGATGATCAGTAAGCAGTCAGTCCTCTAAAGGGGATGATTCAGGGAGTATTTCTGCTGTTGTTTCTAACAGTTATTGACTGATTAATTGATTGAAATTCCTCATTGTTATTTTTAGAGCTAGTCTTTTTGAATTGCTCAGTATTCGACATGAAAACTAATTAAAAATAAAGCATACAATTCATGACGATGGAAATCATTGATGTCAATATCCAGTTTTGAGATACCTTAACCCCTTCCCTGCTCATGACGGAACCACTCCGTCATGAGCCACGGGCGCCGTGTGCTCATGACGGAGTGGTTACGTCATGCTGCGGCCGTTGGCGGCCGCTCCGCCCACGCGGCACTGATTCCCCGCCTGTGCGGGCGAACAATGCAAGTGGGCGGAGTCGTGACGGAACCACTCCGTCATGAGCACAGCTCGCCCGTGACTCATGACGGAGTGGTTCCGTCATGAGCATGGCGGCGCCGCGCTGACCCCAAACCCCCCCAGCGCAGCGGCGGAATTTGTGCCGCTGCGAAGGGGTTAAGATATGTTTGGTTTTCTTCCAGTATTTTTCTTTTTTTTTTCCTTTACAAGCAAGCATTGGCATAGCCGATAGCTTAGCACTCACTTTATGAAGGTGAGACCTATTGGTCCTACCTATGCTTGTGGATTCCTAGTTGGCAGATGTGTGCCATAGAATTCCTGTGATTTTTCTATTATGATCAGTCCAAAATTGGGACTGAACAATTTTTTTATTCTTTTTATTGAACAAATACTCGACAACACACTTCAGTTATACAGAATCATTTGGGCAGCGTCAGTGAGGGCATTGGGTTCATCGCTCCTATTCAACAATTATGAAACTCCATACGACCCTCCCTCCCGTAGCATCATCCACCATTTTAACTTTTCAGGTCCCTCTATACTCTACCCACCGACCCATATCTTGCCCCACTTCCTTGGACAGCCACATCCTTGATATACTGCTTATGTAGAGGTCTGCCTTCCACTTTGTAACCCTCGGAGGTTGAATCGCACTCCATGCCCTTGCAATATTTCTTTTTGCCACTATGTCCGCAGGTAAAAGCAAAGTTGTTTGCGTAGAGAATATTTTGCACTGGTTAGCATTTGAAAAGCAGAATGTACCGATTTATAGGTACTCAGCAAAATGTCAGTTATTTCTGCAGTGGAATATCAGCTGTATCTAAAAACAATAATCCGTAAACAATGGGGAAGATCTAGAAAAGCATAGAAGATGGGAGGTATTATTGTACTTCTCAATTTAAAAGCCTGTGTAAATTCCCCTGCCTCCCTTTTTTGTTTTTTCATTGAATACAAATGCTGGCACTCACAGGGCAATAAAAGTAATGGCTTGAGCAATCCAGTTGCATTCATGATAACATTCAGCACGAGGCAATGGGTCAACCTCATCGGATGTTGGCCCTATTGCCCTATGAATGACAGCATTTTTCTGATCATATGCACATCCACCTGAAAATGAGTGCTCTTCAGTGCCAGTCCTTCAGTTTTCCATTCTTCCTCTCATTTGTTTCCCACTCTTTGTTATATTTGCCTTATTTTTAGATGCATACTTCAGCTCCTGAGTCACTAGTAACAGGATGCTTGCTTGCCGTTCATTTCACATGCAGTATGCTGTATCCTGTGAAGCTACTGCCTCTGGACCGGGCCACTGTCATGCAATGGTATTGTCCATAAGTTCATCTTTTTACCATTCCACGGTGACTAACTGTAGGAATCCGGCTCTGTATATACTATACTAAAAAGAGGTATAGTGTGCAGAGAGTCCAGTGAGTCCCCAAAGGTATGGCAGAGGTTAACGTAGATAATACCTTACTCTCAATTTAGTAGTAGCTGAGCTAAGCAGTTAGGCTCATCAGAGGGCAGCGTGAATGTATGTGGTGTAAATACCCATACAAGGTAGGAACACACTCTCAATGACTGACTCCAGGCTAATGTTTGTAGAAAAATATTACTTTAGTTACTTTTATTTCTAGGAACCAAGTTGAACTCAGTTGCAGGTAAGTAGACCGTTATGCAATACTTTCAAATTACTGGCAATAGGTTCGTATAGCACCAAACAGTACTTTACATGTGCATGAAATGCTTTTCAGTACAGAAAAAGATACTTTGTATACAGGATCACACTTAGTACAGGGCAGTGAGAGACCAACGCAGTCCTATGGGAAAAAGACAGGTGAGTAACTTAAAAGTAAGTAAACGGTTTTGAGATTCAGTCTCCAGGCGTTTGGGTCAACACTGGGCAAGGGTCGGACCAAGGTATGTACTGCACCACCAGCGACACTGGGATGACTGGGTGCAGAGGTCACTGGGCCCAATGTTATCCTATGGAGGCTGGGGGCACCTCGTAGAGGCACTGGTTACAGGTTTAGGGACACAGGCTGGGTCTGTGAGCCACCAGGACTCGGGCCAGGGGCGTTGCGTACAGAGTGGTTCAAGTGTCACGGACCTGCCTGGATCCGGAGTCCTCATATTGGTTTCTTTGCTGGGCAAATCCAGTGTCCACCGGAGAGCAGAGTCTTTGTTGAAGACAGCACAGGTCCCCAGGGTTCTTGGAGATTGCTGGCTGCAGGTCACGCTGGTTTCTTGAAGCAAGGCCGCTGGAGGAGGAGACAGGCCAGTAGGGCTGGCGACAAGTCAGTCATCATCTTCTTCTCCATTGCTGCACAGTGCTATGGTCCTTCATAGGTCATCGAATCAGAGGAACAAGGTTCAAGGGAGCTCTTACATACTACATTTAAGGATGTTACTGAGGTCGGGGCAGTAGCTAATGGCTACTGTCCCCTTAGGGCAGAGGTCTTCAAACTTTTGTAGTCTGAGCCCCCCCAGCTCAATTCTTTTAGCTGTTTGCCTCCCCCCCCCCCCCAACACCTGACAGAAATTTCTGGAATCTGGTACATTACATAATCGACCGCCGCGCGCATATCCTGGGCCATATCCAGCAAATAATGTTCAACACAATAAGAGTGTTTAGTAAAGTGCAGGTTTGTGAGTGGGTGTGGTGAAATGACAGATTATTACACAGCTCAAACCACCATTTCCTAGATAAAATATGCGCAAATTGTTTTTACTAGGATGCTTTGTTTTACACATGACATTGATTGATAACACCACCAACATAGATGTGACGGGTGTGCCTGTTTTTCGCCACAGACGGTCAATCTGTGGATGGATTTTTGGCAGGTTGTGGTCCACATCCAGGGGCAGATCTACAAGGCACTTCCGAAGCACAGGGATGCAACATATTTACAAGAATATGACGCATCTCTGTGCTTCCCCTTGCGCTGGTGCACAAACTGCAGCCATGCGCTAGCGTAGGCATCCCTGCACCATGGTGCAAGGATGCCTACGTCGTGGGGAGATTGTTTTTTTGCAGGAAGGGGCACCTTCCTGCGCATAAACAATCACTACAGGCATTTTCCTCTTTCAATGCGTGCTGTAGAATGCAGCACGCATTGAAAGAGGGAAAAACGAGGAGAAATGAAAACATTTCTCCTCGTTACGCCTCGCCACATTTAGGGTGGCGTAGCATTCAGACGCGTTTCCAGATTTACGATTCCTCGTAAATCTGGAGATGTCTTGTTCCATGGGTGTTGCGTGGGAACACCCACAGCAATACCCATGGAACAACCTTTCAACACAAAGTGCTGCGTGTGATGGGGCCGTATTTACAAGGAGAGGAAACGTCACGCAGGGTGGCTTTTCCCATCCTTGTAAATATGGAGGAGCCCCCTGCGCCACCAGTATGTCATGAAAAGTGACGTACTGGTGGCGCAGGGCGCTTGTAAATCTGCCCCCTAGTCTTTAATACAGCAAGTGCTGAGAACCCAATCTCACATAAATAGGACGAGCTGAAATGCAAGAGAGTTTTGATAGCATTTTCTCTCAAAGCTGAATATTCTGCCGACATTTTCAGCCAAGACAGGGACTGTAAGGGAGACAGTGTTGTCAGATTTTTCAAGCACTCCCTAGCTCAAAGCTGGCACACGAGAAACAAATCTTCTCTAGAAATCATTAACAAACGTTTTAGGCAGCATTATAATGGGATAATTGCCCACCAACCTGTTATGGACCCGAAGACAAAGTTGAAAGTCCACAGAGAGGGCGTTGAACGAACACCTAATTGAGAATTCCTAAGTAGTACGAAAAGTTGCTTGCCTGAAACAGTTTGGGTTAAGGACACGTCGGGCTTATGTTTAAAAAAAATAGAACTAATAATAAATGAATGATGTCTATTTTACTGCATAGCAATGTTGTCTGACAAACTTTGTGGTGGCAGGGACATGTTAAGGATTTTGGGTGCCCTGGGCCAAAACTATTTTTGGGGCCCCTGTTCAGTACAGCTTTGAGAATAAATGATTTACTTTCAGCTCTGCCTTACCCTCTTTAGCCATGCTACTAACGGTGCACAGGCACTATGGTTGAAATTCTAAAAGCGTTTACATCTAATATTCATAGATAGTGATGTGTGGTTTAACTGTTGTAACAAAGCAGCAGCCCACTAATTTTACAGCGAATAATATCTGTGACATCCTTCAATTTCTCATATGTGAGGACCCGCTTGGATCTAAAATAAACTATTTTATGGTTGTTGCTTGAAAAAAACATTTCTCTGCAAATAGTAATAGACTCCTTACATCAATCACATTAAAAAGAAACAAAATAAAACGGTATTTACAAGAATCTGTTTAGGAATTATTCTAGGCCATCAGGGCAAAAGCAGAGCTGTCTATCAAGGGGCCCCCTGGAAAGCTGGATTGCAGTGCATGTAAATGTGTCCTTTTGTACTTTAGGACGAAAATCTTGATGAGGCACGACATGCCCATACTCGTGTACTGGGGCGCAACTAGACCAGAACTTCAGGTGGGGGCTAACACTCCCAGCCAGGGCTGGCCCAAGCACTTGTTGGTTGCACACAGTACAACAGTCTTTTTGGTGCCCCTACCACATTTCCTCCTGCTCCATGAATTTCCTCACTACCACTCACCAACGATGCACCTCATCTCTCTTCATTTTGTTATAGCGCTACTCATTGTTTACTCACACTCAGTTCTGTGATCTGCATGGTACACATTGTATGGAGCAGGCACATTAACCCTCTGAGCTGTGTGGGTGGCAGGAGTGCTCATGTGAGTGCACAGGGAGCCATGCGACAGTTTGCGAGTAGGGTAAGAGGAGTGACTGCAGGGTGAGCGAGGTGACCATATGAATTTGGGTGCAGATATAAGTGTAGAGTGGGACGAATGAATGTATGGTTAGTGGTGGGCTTATTTGAGTGAGATTGCAGATTGAGCAGTGGCGGGGACAGGTGAGTGAAGTGTCACTTGAGCGCAGGTTGAGTAGTGTGCTCGCGTGATTGCAGGGTGAGGTACAGGGTGAACAGTGCAAGTGCATTGTGAGTGCAGAGTGATCACTGTGAGTGCAGTGTAAGTGGGTGAATGGTGTGAGTGCCTGGGGATCAGTGTGAGTGCATGGTGAGTGTGAAAGTGAAGGGCGAGAATGAGGAGCGAGTTGTCTGAATGCCAAGGTGCATTCCCCGACGTTTGAAGTAACTCAGAATGTTATGGACGGCAGCGTAGGGTTTCAAAAGTGTTAAACTATTGCTAATATGGCAGTAACCAGGGATCAGCATGGAGGAAATAAATAATGTGGTGATCCTGCAACAAACTCCCAGTCTTGTGATTAGGGTTGCCAGCTCATTATTTTGATGCCCAGGCGGTACAAAAATAAGCAGTCACCTAAAGCTGTTTTGTCAGTACTTGTCCATGCATACTTTGAACTGCAAATATAAATAGAAATAACTTTTACTTGTGTTCTAGGGCTGCCTGACTAATCTGTGTGATAAAAGGAAACATGCTTCTTTATTTACAGACAAGCAATTTGCAGTCTGTTTAAAAGAACACATGGCTGGCTGGCATTTTGCGTGCCTGCCTGTGTAGTTTTAAAATAAACTTTGTCTCCTTTCTGGGAAGCGCTAACCCTCCCAGGAGGGGGTTAATTCATAGAGCTGAAATGCTTCGGCTGCAGTGAGAGGCAGGATGTCTCCACTGCTTAAACTGAAAGCAAACCAACAGACAGGCATTTCAGCTGCAGTGCGAAGCTAGGAGTCTCCTCTACTATAATATCGAATGTGAAGGCTGTCTGTTCGTTTACCTTCAGTTTTAGCCGAGGAGACTTCCTGCCTCCTCACTGCAGCTGAAGCTGAATGAATTAACCCCCTCCTGGGATGGTGAACATAATAAAAGCATGGGCACTTCGTGCCCCATCGATTACCCCTCCCTCCTCCCTCCCCGGAGTTCTCTAAAAAGACTGACTCGGGGAACAAAGGCAAAATTAGTGTAGAGTGCACGCCCCCCCTAGGATGGTGTTACGCCCCCCAGGGGGCGCGCCCCACAGATTGAAGAAGTCTGCCTTAGGGTGACTACACCCTTTGGGTGCCCCCTCCCTTTGGGGAGAGGGGCACATCCCTATTTCTATTGGGCCTAATTCTCCAAGATGGAGAATCCTCAAGAGAGGGGTTCACCTCAGCTCCTGGTCACCCTAGGGGTGTGCCAGACCAAGGTGAACACTCCTACTCTGCTTTCTAATTTTCCCGCCTGTCCTGCTGCCAAAAAGTGGCGCTGGGACAGGGGGCAGGCATCTCCACTAGTTAGAGCTGCCCGAATAAGCATAACACAAGCTGGGAGCCTTTGAGGCTCATCCCCAAGTGCTGCTGTCTGTGCAAAGGGGAGGTGTGATGCACCTCTGCCCAGAGCAGGCTTTGTTTCTGACCTTTGAGACCACAAAGGCTCTCACATGAGGTCAGAAACAGGTCTGGTGGTTTCTGGTTGGCAGGGACCGGTCAGCCAATTCACTAGAAGTTGGATGTTTTTCAGGGGGCATCCCTAAGATGCCCTCAGAGCATTTTATAATAAATCCATCACTGACATCAGTTTGGGTTTATTATGCCAAGAAGTCTGATACCAGACTTCTCAGTCTTCAGTAAAGCAATCATGGAGCTGTGACAAACTCCCAGCCCATCTATTCATAATGGCTACACTGCATTACAGTATCCTAGAATGGACTAAGACACAGAAGGGGCAGATTGCTCCTGCAGTTAGGCCCTCACCTGTGGTGTAGTGCACCCTGTCTTAGGGCTGTAAGGCCTTCCAGAGGAGTGACTTACCTATGCCACAGGCAGTGGTGTGTACACATGGCACCAAGAAGGTGTGCTATGTCGACTCTTTTAGTTTAGCCACACCACAACACGTAGCCTGAAATGGCAGTGTGTATGTGTTATGTGTGGGGTCCTTCAGGGTGGCACAATACATTCTGCAGCCCTAAGGGACTCTGTCTGTTCACAAGGCCACAGGGACTTATAAGTGTGCCAGAGGTGCGCCAATTGTGGAAACAATGGTACAGTTTAAGGAAAGGACACAGGCACTGGGAACCTGATTGGCAGGTACCCAGTGCACCCTCAGTCAAAGTGCATCAGAATTCCAGCAAAAAGTGTGGGGTTTACTGCAACAAAACCCCACTTTCCTAAACTAACAAACTGGTTTTAAAAATAGCATCCATGCTGGTATTTCAAAACAACATGTACTATACTATTGCAGGACGGCCACCTACTGCTATGTTTAGTTTTATTTAGTATTGCAAGCATACACCTTCCATGTTTAGGCGGCATAATATTTTCTTTCTGTACATGTATTCTTATAATGTATCTTTCATACTCTGTTGAGTTTATGCACGAGTTTATTGTTGTTGTGTAAGTGGATGAATGTAAGTTGGAGTCAGTGGAAGGATCAATGGACACGAGTACTAACATGAGCGACGGATTACATGTTTGATGTTATTGAATGTCTAAACCCTTCATTAACTGAGGAGACATTTTCATTTAAAAGCCAGACAAGGTGATAAGCATTTTATGCCAAATTGCTCCTGAGAAAATAGGTTTTACAGTGTGTTGTTGCTCCTAAGAGATACACTTAAAAATTAATATCTCAACAAAATCAAACACAAGAAACTGAAAGATTGCATTAAGGTCTTTATTCCCCCTAGCTGTAGACATTATATGCCACATTAAGGTATTAGGCTTCATGCATATTTTAACTTGGTAGATTGATATCCACAAACACAGGCTTTCACGCTGTAATGAAAATAAAATGACACTTTTTAAAGTCTCTTAGCTGCATCTTCGGAAGGATCCATATATTACGGTTTGCATTGCATTTTGGTATTAAGCCGCTGGGACAATGTCAGAACGCAGTTCTTTTAACTTTTGCGTTTTTATAGTTGCTTGATTAATTTGTAACACGCCCCAAATCAGGGTAATGGTTTGTTCCAATAATGGAAGAACATTGTTCTGAAACAGTTCTGTGAATTTCCTGTCTGCTGGTGATGCCTTTTTGCTTTAACTTCTTGAACAAGAATAGCTCACACTTGAGTTGATTGTTCTAGTCTCCAATAGTCTGTGTTTCAGAAATGGTTCCTTTAATATTCTTCTCTTTCAAGTAGTTTTGGGTTGTGAGACTGTAAGCCCTATGTACAATAGACCTTCGAGAAGGTTGCGCCATGACAGAATGCTAACTTTACAAGTGTCACATCTACCTAATATCACTGTTGAATTGTTTGTACTTCCGCCGTGGGGTGAATTGCCTTTACAGAGTTCCCCTGACTCATTAACTCCTTCATATGCTAACATTGTCATGGCTCAGTGCCAAATGGTTACCACCAATTGTGTGTTTCTGCTTGTTTTCCTGCGTAACATCATACTAAAATAATGTAATTGTCTCTGTTTTCTCTCATTTCTCTCCTCAACATCCATCTTAAGTATTATTTGTAGATTTGCTCTACAAGTTTTAGAGACTCACAGCCCAATGTCAGAGATTTGTGGTGATGAGCCACTTTTAGACTAATTCCAAGTCAGAACTACTTCTATAGATGTGTTGACCCCACTGATGGCCTTGTTTTACTGCCTGTTGTTAATTAGTTCATGTTATTGTAAGGCACATCTCAAATGTTGGCCTGATCAGATCAGGATGTAGTTCTTTGAACTACGGTCGACTGAGTTTTCATAGTTGATGCCAGTGAAAATGAACAGCTTACTGTCATTTCTTTTTGTGAATAGAAAAAACACCCTGCTTTCCTGTATTGATTGCCCCTATTCTGTGATGAGATCACAGAAGAAAGAAGGTAGAATATCCCTACATCCATTATCTTCACATGTCAGTGGATAGAAATAATTTGACTACCCTTTCCATTTTGATTGTCTTAACGAGAAAGGGTATAGTCCATCATTTTCCGTCTTGGCAATGTACTTCAGACCACTAACTCCAAAGACTTCTGGGGCACAGTACCTTCACGTTATTTACAATGAATGGCTCAATATCATGCCAATCTAGCTTCTCTAATCAGTGCATTGGAATTATCTGTTGAACAGCCTGAACATGAATCTATACAACCCCTACTTTGATGTTGGGCTCACCCTCACACTTTGCCGATGGACTGGCATTTCGTACCACCTAGCCCTCACATGACCAAACACAGTATTCTAATGCCAAACCCACTGCATCAGTCTTTAAGTCATTATCTTTTGAGAGGAATTTGACTAAATGCTCCTTGTGAGGGAGGAGGAGCCTAGCACGCATCCAAGATGGTCGCGTGAGCACAGGGCTCCCCGGACCCTCGCTGCTCCTCGGAACTTATCCTGACTTGGTTGACGGATTCTGGAAGATGAACGTTGGCTGAACCCTAAACTCTTTTCAGAAACCAAATCGGACCTGGGAGACCTGATCTATGGTGGTTTGAACTTTTGAGGCTTAACTGATGGCTGTGCCCGGTGCGAAGGTGAACTGTGGAGCCGGGGCATAGTTGAACAACAACGGCATCGGGGCTGTGCCAGCGGCCGTCTCATCACTTTCGGTTTCACTTTTGGATCTCTGAGTGGCTGGACAGCGGAGTTGCTTTGTGCGGCTGGGTTTTCACTCGGCCTTCGCTTCGTGCCTTTGCCTCCGCCTGAAACCAGTGTGCCCATTGACTTTGATCCTCTCGCACCGCCACATTGCGGTCCCTGGTACGGCTCGTGTCGGCTTCACCTGTGCCACTTTGACGCTTGCTCGGTGGTCCCCTTCGGAGAGGGTGGTTCCACATGGGAGGCAGAGGGGATCCCGAGAGGCGTAAGACCAAGACATCCCTACGTGGGGGACCGGTCCAGACCAACAACATGGACCGCTACACTCATGGTAAAGGGTCCCCTGGGATGGCCGGTGTTCTCCCGGATGACGCTGGGGGTGTTCCGTCCGCCCCTCCGGATTTGTCACTGCAGGACATCATGGGCGCCATTAACGGCATCAAGGAGACCATCGCTCAGCAGTACGAGGCCTTGGCCCGTAAAATCGACACAGTGGCCATTGATGTTACGCTAATCCGGGCGGATCTCTCTAAGACCAATGAGAGGGTTCAATCGCTGGATTTGCGGACGTCCACCCTTGGTACGGATGTGTCGGACCTGCAGACTGCTCTCGGCGACCTCAAGTCGGCCAACGACCTGATGGCCCGGCGGCTGGAGGACTTCGAGGGACGGACTCGACGCAATAACATCCGCGTCATAGGTGTTCCGGAGACCTCCGACAATCGCCCGGTGGATCTTATGGTTGAGGAACTCATCCTCAAACAGCTTGCCCCCGCTGGCCTGAGTAAGTTATTTGCCGTGGAGCGGGCCCATCGAGTCCCAGGCGGTCGGCCGCGACCGGGAGCTCCCCCGAGGCCTATTGTCGCAAAACTTTTTCACTACAGAGACCGAGATGCGATCCTGCAGGCCTCACGGGTACATGGCCCGGTCCGATATGAGAACTCATCCGTTAACTTTTTCCCGGACTTCACCCAACTTGTCCAGAAACAGCGGATGGGTTTCCAGGGGGTGAAGCGCCGTCTCCGGGACCTGGGTTTTAAGTACTCGATGCTTTTTCCTGCCAGGCTCCGAGTGGAATACGAAGACCGGACTACCTTTTTTGACTGTCCTGCGACCGTGAGTGACTGGCTGGACTCTCTGCCGGACCGGGGTGACCGGCCTGGGCCTTCTGGTGGTACCGAGGGTGGCGGGCGTCCTTCGGAGTGACTTTTGGTCCTTGACTTTGATATTTTGTTTTGTTCGGCTGGGTTCTACTTCTTTTGTACATTTTGTTTAATTATGATCTGTGTTGGGGGCGGGCGGGGACGGGTCCCTTTCCTCCTCCGGGGTCTTTTCGTAGAATGGGGTTTTTAGGGCGACAGGCACACTGCAAGTTGGGGTGGTTTTTTGGACCGCAGGGGTGCAGGGTGGGGGGAGTTGAATTTTGGGGGGGGGGTTGGTGGGTGGGAGGGGTTGTTTAGATTTGTGTTTTTTGTTTTCAAGGCGAGGTATTGGCTCTGTTTCAGTTTCAGGTGTCGCGCTATTTGCTGGGGGACCCTTGATCTACTGGAGGGGATGGGGGGGGACGGGTTGAGACTGATGTCTTGGAACGTCAACGGATTGGGGGATCGTATCAAACGGGGTGTTGTGCTGCAGTATTTGCGTCGTTTGACTCCTGATGTGGTATTCTTACAGGAGACGCATCTGGTTGGTAATGTTTGTCATGCCATGAACAGGGGGGGATACCGACTCGTGGCCCATTCCGGTTTCACCACTGGCTCTAGAGGGGTGGGCATTCTCCTACGATCTTCACTTCCGCTAGAGATCACCAGTGTTGTCCTAGACGATAGAGGGCGCTATGTGGCTCTGACTGGGAGGTGGGAGGGACAGTCCCTTTCCTTGGTTTCGGTTTATGTTCCCCCGGGCCTCCAGAACTCCACTTTCTCAGACTTGGGTCGTATGCTGCTTGAGCTTCCTGACAGTCTTTTGCTTATGGGTGGGGATTTTAATTCGGTTGTTTCGGGTGAGTTGGATCGTCACCCGCCCAGGGCCCTCCCTGCTGCCCAGGCGTGGCTCAGCGGACTCTTGGATACCTTCGGTCTGGTGGATTGTTGGAGGTTAATGCATCCGACACAGTGTCAGTACACATTTCACTCTGGGGCCCATGGGAGTCTCTCCAGATTGGATTATTTTCTTATGCCCACGGCCCAGACTGCCCGGATTCGAGAGGTAAAGCACTTGGCCCGGGGTATCTCTGATCATTCCCCACTGTGGTTGCTTTTCGACACCGGGATGCGGTCCGCTGGGCGGATCGCCCCTATTAACCCTTGGTACTTGCGAGACCCCAAGATTCGTGATAGCCTTGTTAAGTCGATTGATCAGTATTTTCTCGAGAATGAGGGGTCGGTGTTGTCCTCAGTGTCCCTGTGGGAAGCCTTCAAAGCAGTGCTCCGTGGGCATGCCCTATCCCAGATAGTGGAGGCTAAGAGGGTTAAGAATGAGGCGGTGGTGAAGCTGGAGACTGAAATATCGGGGCTGGAGGCGGCTTTGGAGACGGGTGTCACTCAGGATGGGCTTCATGCCCTCAGCTTGAAGCAGTTTGAATATAAGTCTCTTGTCACTGACGCTGCCAAGATCATGTATAGGGAGCAACAGGGTAGGTTGTATGATGCCGGGGACAAGGCGGGTAAACTGATTGCTTGGTTGCATAAGAAGGAGAGAGTGAATCGTGTGGTCCCGGAGCTTCGGGTTTCGGATGGAGTGTGTGTGACTGACCCTGGTGAGATTGTGGAGTGTTTTGCTGACCACCTCCGGGCGGTGTACTCCCCGGTGTCTGATAGAGATGAGGATGACTCTCGTCTCTTGCTGCGGGATATTGCCTTGCCCGGCCTATCCGTCGAGGACCGTGAGCAGATGGATGCCTCCCTGTCTGTCGACGAGATTGCTACCGTGATTCGTTCCCTTCGCTCGGGCAAGGCTATGGGCCCCAACGGACTGCCGATTGAACTGTATAAACTACGCCCGGATAAAATCGCGCCCTTCCTCCATCGTATGTTTCTGGAGTCGCTTGAGCGGGGTTCCCTTACCGACGACCAGCGTCTGGCTACTATAGTGGTTATTCCCAAGGACGGTAAGCCAAGAGACCGCTGTGCCTCATATAGGCCTATTTCCCTACTAAATGCCGAACCGAAAATCCTTGCCAAGGTCCTCGCTAATCGCTTGCTGAAAGTTATATGTGATTTGATACATCCGGATCAATGCGGCTTTATCCCTCATCGTAATACCGCTCTCAACTTGCGGCGTCTACATGGCGTCCTCGCCAGGGCGGAGTACTTCTCTGAACCGGCCATATTGGTTTCCTTAGACGCCACGATGGCCTTTGATACCATCGAGTGGCCATTCCTTTGGGCCGTATTGGCGAAGTTTGGCTTTGGGGAGGGATTTATTAGTTGGGTGAAGCTCCTCTATGCTGGTCCAATGGCTCAGGTTGTTGTCAATGGGCGGGTTTCTCGGCCCTTCGCTCTCGGGAGGGGTACTAGGCAGGGGTGCCCGTTGTCCCCTCTGCTCTTTGCTCTCGCCTTGGAACCGCTCGCTGCCTGGCTCCGCTGGGAGCCCTCGATCAGAGGGATCCGGTGGGCCCCGGGCTTCGAGGATCGGGTCTCGTTGTACGCGGATGATATTCTTCTGTACCTCACCTCGCCGCGGAAGTCGCTCAATGTGCTTTTTGATGTCCTTACTTCCTTCGGGAGAAATTCGGGTTTGATAATTAACTGGTCCAAATCTTGCGTGTATCCTATCTCCGGTGGCATTCCTCTCTTGCCGCCTCGGCTTCCGATCCAAACATCTCAATCCGGCTTTAAATACTTGGTGGTATACGTTGCGTTGGATCCGGCGGTCCGCTACGAGCAGAATCTCCTGTCTCCCCTCCGGCGTTTGAGGGCGGATACGGCTCGGTGGTGTAAGTTGCCCTTGTCTCCACTTGGTCGCGCAGCACTGTTTAAAATGATGTCCCTTCCCAGATTTCTTTACGCACTCCAGAACTCCTTCGATACCATTCCGGCGGCCTACTTTAGGGAAGTGGAGAGTTTGCAGAGGAGACTGGTTTGGGACGGTCGTGCACGTATCGCTTTGGCAAAGCTGACTCTTCCCTGGTATGACGGGGGCATCGCGCTTCCTGACATTAGAAGGTACTATTGGGCCTCCCAGCTGTCTGCCATTAACCATGCTACGTACGCTCCTGGCTCGAACCCGGCATATGAGATGGATAAATTCCTGCTTCCCGGCGGTAACTATAACAGAGCGCTCTACTCTCGATCTGCCGGAAGGACCCTCACGGGCCCTACTAGGATTGCGGTACGTGTGTGGAAGGCGGCGAATGTAGCTGTGGGCTGGAGTGAGCGGTTAACGTGTGCTACTCCTCTATTCGCCTCAGAGCGCTTGGGAAGCCTCTGGACAACGAAAGGCTTTGAGCACTGGGATACGATCGGCATTAGCAGAGTGGGGGACCTATGGGTTAAAGGCGCGGTTAAATCCTTCGCGGCTCTTCAGAGCGAGTACGAGCTTAGTGAAAGGGAGTTCTTCCGCTATGCCCAGGTTCGGCATGCCCTACTCTCGGTCTTTGGGGAGGGGACCACGGTCCCTGTTTCTTCGCCTCTCGAGGACCGTATACTCGACGGACACGTCCCCGACAGTACTATCTCCCTGATTTATAAAAAACTAATAAATAATCGGGCTGATCTCTTGGTGCGTCTTCGGGAGGCATGGACGGGAGATGGGGTTGAGTTGGACGACGAGGACTGGCAGTCTGCGCTGTCATCCCCTAAGGAGGTTGCCATCCCGGCCCGTCTCCATCTGGTCCAGCTTAAGATTCTCCATCGTGTCTATGTGACGGGTCCCCGTTTGGTCTCGATGGGGTTTTCTGACGACGGGCTCTGTAAGCGTGGCTGCGGGCTCAGTGCCACCTTTCTCCACATCCTCTGGGAGTGCCGCGAGGTGGCGGAATATTGGCGCCAGGTGCATGATGTTATGAAACGAGTCACTGGGGTCGCTCTGTTGCCGGAGGTGCGCCGATGTGTTCTGAATGTGTGGGAGCCCAATGACTATAATGCGGCCCAGGCTCGGTGGGCGGCCCTTGGGAACATGATCGCAAAGAGAGATATTGCGCAGCTTTGGGGTTCCCAACGGCCTCCCACCGTGTCCGTATGGAAGGAGAACATGGACTGGTGCATGTTCAGGGAGAAGACGGTGTATGTGGCTCGTGGTAAACCGGGGGCGTGGGGTAGAATCTGGGGTCAGTGGAATGTGTATCGAGGGACTATCTGTTCTCCCCCCCTGGTGGATACGTCTGATGTTGCCTTGTCCCCCTGATCCTTGAGGGTTCCTTGCTTAATTTGTTCATCTGAGTATAGATTTGGTTTTCCCGTGCCCCCCCCCCCCTCCATCTCAGACCCCCTTTTTATTGACCACCCTAGGGTGGTCCTATGTGGAGTTCCTCTGCTGTGGTTAGACACCCTTTTAATGTTTTTCGCCTTGCTTTTTGGTTTTCTTTACTTTTGTTGATATTTATGTAAAATAGGGTGTATCCTGACTTCCCTTATGTGCAGCCTGATCTCCTGTCATTTAGCGGAGCCCCTGCGGGCCAGTCATTGTTTTTGAACTGCTTGACCATTTCTGAATACTAGCGGCCGGCCCAGGTGGTTGTAGGCCCGTGCTTGTACCCTTTTTCTCTGCACAATAAAAATTTAAAAAAATAAAAAAATAAAAACAAAAATGCTCCTTGTGAGTGCCCTGATGATCAACTGTATCCCTGCATTGCTATAGGCCTCTCTCTTTTCTCTCAAGGCTGTGGTTTCGCACTTACGACATGTTTCCCTGTAGTATAGTGCTGCTTAGCAGCTTTAGGAATCTTGGCTGTTAAGTGACGTGCTGTTTTTACATATACAAGTCTTTATTTATTAGCAATGTTGTCAAACAATCTGCAGAGATCAGGCTACCGCTTTGATGAGAAAAGATTTCTGCCCATCTTGACCTTTTTTTTTTATAACCAACTTTATTGAAAGGTTCTGCGGCACGACACCCCATCACACAATACAAAGTGAAATCAACAGCTATGCTTGACACAGAAACAACCCAAGTTCTAATAATATATATCCTTGCAATATTAAATCGATAGACTATGAAAGCACACCACTTCCCTCCATACCCGTTCATGCTTCTTAGGACAACCTCAGGCTTCATAAATGGGCTTATCCTGGTGGACACACCATCCACCCTGCACGCCAACTCCTAATTGTCAGTGGTTTCTGTTGTTTCCATGAGCAAGCCACATCCCGTTTGGCTACCAGGCAAGACATCCTCAGGAACCCACGTTCCGCTCAAGGGCCACCTACTTCCTCCAACAGCCCAAGTAGTGCAATCCTAGGTGTCAACTGCAGAGTCCAGCCCCAAAACCCTGGATAGGATTTGGCCCACTCCTTCCCAAAAGGGCCTCCGCTCTGGACACCCCCAGGTAGTAAGTGCGCATTGCATGCATGTTGCTTGCACATCCAGGAGCGAGTGTTGTAAGCGCCTTGGCGTGAGATAGGTCGCATGCAGGTAGTTGAATTGTACCATACGCAGCTACTTGGAGATTGCCAGCTCTCTAGGCACCATGAATGCCTCCCTTCAGTTGGCCTCATCCAAATCCCCCACCCAGGACACCCACCTTTGCCGGTCCTTCTCCAGGCCATCCAGGGCGTGGATCACAAGTGAGCAATAGAGCGCTGAAGTCACCCCTTACCGAGCTTTCCTTGTAAGATTTTCGCCTCCAGCAGATTATATTCCAGCAAAGGATCTTCCGGGCAGATCTGAGCGAGCAGGGCATGGCGCAGCTGGAGATACCGAAAAAACTACAAGTTGGACAGAGAATACTAGGCCTTCAACTCCTGAAATAACATAATGGTCCCCCCTTGTAAACGTCTCCCAGGTTCAAAATCCTGAGGCAATCCCAAGACTGGGACCCCTCTAAAGTCGAGAGGGGACCCAGCCAATTACCTCGCTACAAGGGGGTCATCACAGTCAGGCGGCGACTCCAACCAGTAATGCGAAGTGCCACCCTCCAGCAACTGAGCGATACCCTGGTGGGAGACAGCAGGGTACTCCGTAGGCACACTCCATGTTAGAGGTCAAGCAAACCATCTATCCCCAATGAGTATATTTCCAGGAGATATGCCGGGTCCTCTCACCCCCCTGTGAACCAGTCATTAACTGGCACCATGTGTGCTGCAAGATAGCCCCAAACCGCTATCAAAGGGCCAGTCCACATAAAATTGGTAATCTTCATGATCAGGGAGTGGAACCAGTTACAGGGGTCAGGATA
Organism: Triturus cristatus; assembly: GCF_964204655.1. Taxonomy (NCBI): domain Eukaryota; kingdom Metazoa; phylum Chordata; class Amphibia; order Caudata; family Salamandridae; genus Triturus; species Triturus cristatus. The sequence continues at coordinate 879,584,506 of NC_140585.1, forward strand.
GGGATAATTACTCAACACGTAAAAATAATGTGGTGAGCACACCATTTTAAAGAGGTCTGTGTGCCCCATAGGGTTTAGAGGGTTTAGAGGTAGCATGACCCAGTGGCCTAGATCCCGATCAAACTGCAGATCTAAATCCCTGAAATTAAGGGTGTAATCCAGGTCTGGGAGGGGAGATGAGTGTACTCTCAGATATTTAAAGGAGTTGTACCGAGTGGTACTATTCGCGCACCCAACCCGTCCCAAAGCATCACCTTTCACCTCCACCAAGCAGGATTTCCCCTCATTAACCTGAAGGCTGGATGCCTCACTGTATAGCCGGAGGAGTTTTAAGCAGCGGGCCCAGAACACTGTGGATCCTTTAAGAACCAAAGCATATCATCTGCGTATAACGCCACACGCTCTTCCAGGCCAATTCCCCACCACCAACCACTGACCTGGGCTTCGCATCATATAAGCTGTGCCAGGGGCTCTTTCACCAAGGGAAACAGCTGTGGTGACAGTGGGCATTCCTGGCGTGTCCCACGTTCAATGGAAAATACTGGAGAAGGGACCCCATTCACCCTAACTTGGGCTGTTGGAGAGTGAAACGGGAGGCAAAACATTTTACGGAACCCCTCTCCCTGGCCAGTCCGCTGAAAAATCCAGAACATGGGGGCACAGAATCTCCCGGAAGCGTCTGTAATAGTCAATGGGATAACCATCAGGGCCAGCCGTCTTTCCAGCTTGCAATCCTGACGCTGCAGAGTTCATATTCTCAAGCGTCAGAGCTTGGTTCAGCTCTTGAGCCAAGCAATTGGTGTACTCTGCAGTGGTATACTGTCTAGCAGGGGATTTGCCATCTCAGCTGGTGGTGGAAGGCATCGCAAATATAGCCCCGATAAAAATCTGCGAAGGTTCGAGCCATTGCAGGAAGCTCCTCCCACGGGTGTCCCGCAGAATCCCAAATACCCGGTACTACTTGGTCTGAGATTCCGTTGGTCTCCAACCAATACATCAATTTACCCGATTTATAACCCGAAGCTAACACCCTCTGCGTAGAGGCTCTCTAACATTGTCTGGCTTCCTCCAATGAGACCTGCCGCAGGTCCGTACAGGCTATAGCTAAAACCCGACGGGAATGCTCAGTATCCTGACAGTGGAGCACAGCTTCCACTTTTAGGATTTAGGTCTCTGAGCCCGTCAGACGCGCCATCTGGAGCGCCTTGGTTCGACGGACATAGCCTATAATACGACCTCTCAGGGAAGGCTTGCTAGCCACCCATAGCGTCGCCGCCGAGCCCATCGAGCCCAGGTTGAGCTAAAACAACTGCTGCAGCTCTGCCTCCTCAAATGTGAAGCGTTAAACCTCCATACCGGGCTGAGCTCCCCACGACAGCAGCACAGGGGTGTAATCGGAAATGCCACGCGGAAGGATAAAAACCGACTGAACTGAGAGAAGGTCCTCTGCTGGCAACCACATCAGGTCACTGTGGGATCCTGCAGCATGCACTGTGGGCTGAAGGGTATAAGCCATTTTTGCGGATGCCAGAAACGCCAGACATCACAAAGGCCCAGCGCATCCGTCCAGGAGGAAGTGCATGCTGACTGGGAGCGCCTAGTAGAATATGGTATGGAGGAAGCATCTAAGACAGGGTCAGGAAGTGCATTTAAGTCTCCTCCAAGCAGGGTGATGCCCTGTGGGAGAGTTAGGATGAAGGATCTCAGGTATTGCAAAGAAGATTGTAGTAAGGGCGGTGGGATATAACAAGATATGAAATTATAGTGCCTCGCTTCCAGACGGCTCTAAATATCTACATGGCATCCCTGGATGTCAGAATGGTGCACTGTGACTACCAGGGGGAAGGATTTATGGAACAATATAGCGCTCCCCTGGAGCCACACGTAAAACCGGATTGATAAATCCGATCATGGCCAAAACGACCTAGGAACAGGCGGTTTTTACTAAGAAGGTGAGTCTCGGAGGATCGCATATCCCTTTATGCGGACGATGTGCTCCTCTATCTCGCCTCGCCGGCGCGCTCTATCGCCTGTCTCCTCAACATATGTGAATCATATGGTAGTAGGTCCGGGTACGAAATAAACTGGGAAAAATCCATCCTATATATGCTCCGAGGCCCCCCACCGCGGCTTCCGTCAGGCTGTAACATTCTAGTAGCTCACGACGGGTTCAAATATCTTGGCGTGTACGTCACGGCCGACCGAGACAAATTTGTCGCGGAAAATCTAATGAGGCCCCTCCAACGGCTTCGCGCCGACGTTAAACACTGGCGCGCATTGCCACTGACATTGCTTGGTCGGGCTTCGCTTTTTAAGATGCTCGCCCTTCCGAGATTCCTCTATGCGCTGCAAAATACCCCCTTCCCCATTGCACCCTCTTACTTCACTGCGGTCAACGCTGAGATCACTCGTCTTCTCTGGGAGGACAAGTCGCCTCGCATTGCCCTCCATAAGCTTACCAGTGGCTGGTATGATGGAGGTATAGCCCTCCCCGACATTAAGACCTATTACTGGGCGTCGCACCTCATGGTTATTAACCAGTGGCTCCATGTGCCGGGGGATGACCCCGCATACCGTATGGATCGACAACTACTCGGCCACGGAGGGGTGATGGGAGCCCTTTACAACCCAAAAAGGGGGCGCGTTCCGGCGGGGCCCGCAGCCCATACCCTCCGGATATGGCACGCGGCGCAACGGGCGATGGGATGGGCTGGAAAGATTACCCAGGCAACGCCGCTTTGGGACACTAGGCAGCTCGGGGTACTTCGCACTACCAAGGGGTTCCACCAGTGGGATCTTATTGGTATCTCCAGGGTGGGAGACCTCTGGCGCAAGGGAGAGGTGATCACTTTTGCCCAACTGCAAGCGGATTACGACCTGGCTGACACCGAACACTTCCGATATTTACAAGTTCAACACGCTCTTCAGGCGGCGATTCCACGTGGGACTCGGCTCCCTGAGTCATCGCCCTTGGAGGACCGGCTCCTCATGGAGCATCTGCTCCAGAGGGCGACGTCCCTAACGTATCGGAAGATAATAAATAACCGCCCCGACCCTTTTTCCGCCCTCAAGGGGAAGTGGGAGGCAGAACTTGGAGAATTTGATGAGACGGACTGGAACTCCGCGCTCTCATCCCCCAGGGAGGTGGGCATATCTTCCAAGCTCAGACTGGTCCAACTCAAAATTTTGCACCGCACATACTACACCCGCACCCTTCTATTCAGACTCCACCGGGTGGAGTCCCCGCTGTGTCTCAGGAACTGTGGCCACGAGGGGACCTTCTTGCATACCCTCTGGGAGTGCCCTGTCGTGGCGACTTATTGGAAAGGGGTGTTGCGTATTCTCTCCCAGGTAACAAAAATTCCCACGCTGCCGGAACCTCGGCTGTGTCTCCTCAATGTCTGGGAACAGACGGACCACAAGAGGGTGACCCAGCTTTGGGTGACTTTGGGGCTCATGCTTGCAAAGCGTAATATAGCCCAGAAATGGGGATCGGGGCAGGGGCCTACCTTGACGCATTGGATCCGAGATATGGACCTTGTAATGGTGACCGAAAAAACTGTATATGTCCATAGAGGGTGCCCCAAGAAATGGTCCCAGGTCTGGGGTGGATGGAATGTATACAGGGGAAATATCTGTGAGCCCCCACCGGATGCAGCGGACTCGGATCTCAGTGACCAGGATTAATGGCTCCACTGCTGGAGATGGGCGGGGAAGGGAACGATGGTGTGTTGTCATTGGGCTGTTTATTTCTCTCTGTGACACCTGTATTGTTATTGCTCCGGTACCTTGTAACCCTTGTATGCCATGCCTTGTACTAAACGAGTGGTGTTTGTTTTATCTTTTGTTGATAAACCCAATAAAAATATTTCAAAAAAAAAAGAAGGTGAGTCTCCTGCAGGAAAATGACAGCTGGCCTATGACGCTTAATATACCCTAACACTGCAGACCGCTTAATACGGTCCAGAAGGTCCGTCAGATTCCAGGAGAGCACTGTTATTCTAGGGGACATCTTAGCATGATTAAAGAGAGCTAGGAACCGCCCCCACCCAGGGCAGAAAGTGTCCTGAGGGCCCGCCAATACATGCCCTATCAAGCAAACCACTGTCTGCGTACGTGCCGCTAGTACCCTAAAAAGGAAAAGCAATAGTAAAACAGAACAGTTGAAAAGGAACACAAAGACAAACCGTGCTCAACTGCCCGACTAAGCAACAGCCCCCCATCCTTCACCCCATGAAGCATCCGTTACCCTAACTAAAAACCCCAAGAACCTCTCACTAGAGAGTTGAAAGACCACTGCTTCCCAGTGGCGCCCGTATATAAGGATCCTACGCCTGGCAAATAAGTTCACTACATAACAAGGCATTATCCCTCTATGTGTATATGAATTGACTGCACAAAGCAAACAGAGTACCTTTGGCCAGAACTCCAAGGTAATGGGAGAGATGGCTAGTCCAACCATTGTGCCCAGCAGTTCCCTCAGACCTGCCCGCCCAGCCCAACCATTGTTGCAAATGGGGAAGGAACCAAAAGTCAAGATGGGTCAGAGAGCTGAGAGGAAGAGTCCAGGTCTCCTCTGCTGAGCAGAATACCATTGGAGTATCGGAGAGGCTCTCCGCCTCCTTGGATGAAGCAGGATTTAAGGAAAGTACCCCCGTAGCCGGGCCCGACTCCTCCTCAGTGGCTCCCCGCTCCACTTGGGCCCTCCGGGAGCGGGAATGCCCCCCCTCTAGCAACGGCTGGAGAGCTACCTAGCCCTCTCATTTGCGCCCCCAGATTACAGAGGCTCTGGGGGGGACGCTGCAACATCGCCCACTCCCATGCTTGGTCTGGTGTGTCAAAGAAGAGATTACGGGATTGGAAGAAGATCTTGAGGCAGGTGGGCAACAGGGGCATATAGCGCAAGTCTAGGGAACAAAGTTTCTGCTTCACTTCCTTGAAGGAACACCGCTTTTGCTGCACCGCCTTGGTGTAATCCGGGAAGAGAAGAATCTTCAAATTGTTGAGCCGCAGATCAGGGCGGGCGTGGGCCTCCTGCAATATCGCATCTCGGTCCTTAAAATTAAGCAGCTTCAGGATCACAGGCTGCGGGCAGAGGCCTCTGTACCAGGTAGCAGTGCGCCCTTTCGATAGCAAAGAAGGGGAACAATTTGTCATTGGGATTCCATGATTTGAATAAATCTTCCAGTGCCCTCGCCAGGCCTCTCTGCTCCAACGTCTCTGGCACTGCAATAATTCGAAGGTTGTTTTGCCGAGACCTATTTTCGGTAGTGTCCCTCTTCTCCATCAAGGATAACACCTATGTGGACAGCCAAGACATCTGGGCTTTGAGTATGGAGATTTCATCCTCAGCAGAGGAAACACGGGTCTCAACCTTCGTGGTCCTTTCCACAACATTCTGCAAGTCTTGGCGCAGCAGGGAGAGATCCACTCGAAGACCATCCACTTTGGACTCCACAGTATCCCTGGAGTCCTGTATAGCCTTCAGGACTACTACCCGGTCCGCAAGCCCTCACTGCGCTGTCAGGCCCACATTCTATAGAGTCCTCCCTATGTTCGTGAGAGGCAGTCGGTGAGACCGTGTATTGGTCCATTTTTGTCTGAGCTGGGGTTTGCGATGGAACTTTCCCAAGCCCCATCCTCTGGCAACCAAAGTCCAAACCGGGCAGGGAGGAAGCAAAGGCACCACTAGAGCGGGACCTATCCACTCCTAGTGGGAGAGGACTGAGATAAGCTGCTGACCGACCCAGGCACTAAGCAGCAAGCCCCCACGGGCCGGTGTCGAAAGCGAAGGGGATAGGTGTCTAGCACAGCCCACAAAGACACACACGGTAAGGGCCTTCCACACAGGCCACTGCCCCTGGTCCGTGCTCCGGAGCACCTTGCTGCTTTCCCAACCCACGGGGATAAGTCTGCCACCAATTCACTGTTGACACACTGCTACACCAGGTCAGTCCGTGCCTCGCCAGACACTAAGGGCCCACCACGGGATGACTCTGCCACGTAGTTCAGGGGAATGTGCCCATGTCCAGGGGACTCACTGCTGCAGTGTCAGGTTCAAAGCCGCCAGGGCCAATCTGCTCTGTTAGCCCTTCGAGGTGCTTTACTCAGATCAGCGCACCAGCTACCTGGGTTACCTTTGCAGCCCAATCCGGCCTGGTCCGGCCTCCGGCCAGTGAAGGGGTCAGTGTGCCACTGCAGTTCCCCACACCTCGGGGCTCCCCCTGGGCCTCTTGTGTGCCCCAGAGAGGCGGCAAGAGTGTTCATTGGTTAAGGAGGATAAGATGGTCCTCTGTTCTCTAGGCCCCGTGCAGGCTCACGTCAGACCAGCCGGGTTTCACCTTGCCGTTTCAGCTCAGTCAGTTACACTGGCTCGCCCCACCGGGCATTCCCGCTGGTCCACTTCTGTCCCCCCTCCTACCTCGACCAGGCCCACATTGCTCTGCTCCGGTCCCTCAGCAGGAGGCGATGTGGCCTGCGTCAGTCCACATTGGAACACCACCAGGCTTCGGTCCAGCCCTCGAGGACAGGGCCCATCTCTGGCCAGAGCTGCATCCCACAGGCCCGCCACAAAGTCTTGCACTGCAGGCCCGCACACATTCACCGGATTGCCACCACCCGTGGCCAAGTCCATGAAGTGTCCGCTGCCAAGGAACAGGGCAGCTCCGCTGCTCTGCACTGTCACTGCTGAGACCTCACAGTATGTCCAGCCCTTATGCCTTCATGTAGGTCTGACGGCCCCTGGATGAGGGCAGCGGGGCCTCGAAGCACCACAAGGAGCCCCGGCGAGCTGGGATGTCATCTTTGCCAGGCCGTATCACAGCAAATCCACCTCGGGCGTCAGAAGCTATTCTAGTGCTCGACGCCATGTTGGCTGCCCACCCAAGCCCCCCCATCTTGACTTCTTTTAAACGTGTCTTCTGTTCCTATTGTTCCTAAATAATGCTATGTATTAATCACAGAAGTTAGTGTGTCCATCTTCTTTTCCCAACTTTTGATGGGCCTCAGATTGCAGGTTTCATCTGTTTGTATTCTTTGCATTGATTTTAATTCTAAGTCTTACTCATAAAGCCTTTACTGTCTCTGGCATATTTCCATAGTTTGTCTGCGTAGAAGAAGTCAGTTCTGGTTCAGTCAAGTGTCCGTTTCTCAAGTTTACATATCTAATTTTAAGTAACATTATGCATTTCAGCAAATCCATGTCCATAGTTTAGGCTTCTCCAACGAGTAGCTTGTGAGCTACTGGTAGTTCTTCAACTGCCATGAAGTAGCTCTCTTTTGTTCAGCTCAGCCTACTAAATTAGAAGGTTTTTCTTAGATTAATTATTATATGTATTCCAGAATTGAGTGCATTGCCAAAATGTATTTCAAGCTGATATTTTAGTCATAGATCAGGTTGCATTATGGAGACTTATTACCATTATTACCTTCGCAGCTTTAGCTGTTCTGTACTTCGCATGTAGAGAGGTGTTCCAAATTGGCAAAGCCCTTTTTATTTACTGATGACAACCCTGCCTGGTGTACTGTGGTGATGACTGCTAGTAATCTTGCATATTATAAATGGGCAATAATGTAATTTTGTCTAATATGGTCACTATTGTAAAACTAAAAATAGTAGCTCAGGATGATTTCCATTCAACTAAAGTAGCTGTTATTACAGAACATGTTGTCCACCACTGCATGTCCATTTGCTGCGCTCAATATGTTTGCTTGTAACCATGTCTGGTATTAATGTTGAATGTGGATGTTGTGTTTTGAAGACAAGCTTCCGTTCTAGAGGCCTGTTTCTGAAGGCAAAATACTTGGTGCACAGAGCTTTTTAGCCCACAACTGCAGATCATTTACACCCAAATTCGCACAGTGCCCCTTTGCTGGATGACAGTTGTTTGTTATTCTTAGCCATAGTGATAAACAGCATACATTTTTATTAGACCAGGGTGTGGGTCATCCAACGTCAAGCTACATTAAGAATGCATTAAACAATTGAAGTTTCAGTTTTAATCTGACCAGTACCTGATCAGAAACATGATGTAGTAATGGTAGTGCATGTCACGGCTTGGAATCCGTTCTATCGGGTGCATCGTATAGCTATTAAAAATGGATGCAGAAACCATAAAGTATGCCACATAAATTCTTTTAGGCAGGGGGCTGGGAAAGCTCCATATTGTGCTTGGAGTTCTATATAATTCAGAGCTCTCTGCAGTGTTCAAGGGTGTCAACTCGCCGCTCAACCTCCTCCAGAAAATGTGGCCTGAACTCCAGACCAGCCGCTGTGGAATGCACGGACTATTGCAATATCACTCAAACTGAGGACCTGAAGGAGTTAACTGTCAGGATAAAAAGGCACAGAATCGGTCATTTAGAATTTGTTCGAAACTTTGATGTTGTGATCGCGTCAAATTAGCCCGTAAGATACTTTGCTGACTCCTGATGCATACAAGAATTAGGTTCATGGTCCTTTGTATAGTACACACATTCTGTTGGAGCAGAGGGCCAGAATTCCTGAAGACATTCCACTCTGCAGCAGCCAACAATCTGCCGCCATTGGCCCGCTCTCTCGCCATGTAATCCATCAGAAAGCATTGAAGTGGGTGAACCCTGGAGGTAGAGATCCAGGATTCCTGGGTCCAGACTGTGGAATATATTGAACCCTTGCCTCTGGCGGGAACGAACCACACGCACTCAATGACACTCCTGAAAAGTGAGTCGTTCATATTTGTCTTTAACTGCTCGTATTGCAGGATGTCAGAAGGAAATCCACTTAAACCATGCTCGATTCTGCCTTTCCCCATGCATTGCTAGTGTGCCCCCTCTGCTATAGACATCATTCAGTGTCTTGGTTGAGTGTGTTTTCGCTCTGCTGTGCATGAATTATTAAGCAAAAACCAAGTGTCCCAGTCCTGAATAAGGCTATATATATTCATATAAACTAGATAATCCTTCTTGAACAACAGAAGTTATGGAAGTTCCACATGCGCCGAGTTTGGTCTTCCCTTAAAATCGTTGTTTCATAATTTCCGTAAAGAGAGAATAATTGAAGCTATATTTGTAATAACGAATGCAATGGCGGCTGCCATCTATGGGCGGGGGGTTGACAATAATATGTAAACAAAATACACTTACCTGAAGATGAACACAATGTCCTCCGCACCGGACTTCTTCATTCTTCAACTGGAGCCCGGCCACCAGGAAAGTTCCTTGACCAATCCTGGCGCTGCTCTCATGCAGCATGATAGCAGCGCCCTGATTGGAGGGAGCGGCCTCACTCGATGCTCCACTGGAGGCCAGCACTTAGGGATGTTTAAAGTGTGCATGTGTGGCTTGCTGCAGCTAGACGGCCATCCAAAAAAGACATGCGCAATTTAAACAGTGCATAACAACCCACCCTCCTCCCTGTTGATGTCACTCAGCAGCCCCACCCTGTCTTGACACTGTTCGGGATGGGGGATGACAAATAAAATGGTAATGAATTCCCGTTTTATTTCTGGGTCTTTGGGGGTAATTTAATTGGGGCGACGCTCCTCCGCTCCAACACAGGTGCCCCCCCTGATTAATGATACGTAATGCCCAGCGAACAACTATGATTTGTAACAATGAACAAGTGAAAGACTGATGCATACTTGGAAATATGTAAAATCGGTGTTCGATGAAATCTTAAAGAAAATCCAACATCATGAAGTCCTTTGGCCAGAACAGTAGTCGAAGAGTGGAGCTCTCCCCTTAAAATGAGGACATATTACAAAGAGTATTTTGCTCCGATCTCGTTCGAGGCTGCAGCCCTGAAGTGGATTCATTATCTGTGCTTACCTGGCATATGATGTAGAACAGAAAGAACAGCCTGTTGTCATTTAGGCCTGTTTAATATTTCAGACGCAGGCACAGAAAGCAGAAGGTGGCACGCCATCGTTTATAACCTGTGGCAGGCCTACCTCGCCCACACCCAGCTGTTCTTCACAATGTACAGCCATAGCTAATATTCCTTGCAAATTACATCAAGAATAAAATATGCTACCCACAAAGGCCCACTGGTGGGATGTGAGTTGTCCAGGGGGTTTTGGCTGACGTTGATGAATAATGGCAACGAATAATATTGGTCTACCGTATCCCCAAGATTTGGGTGGAAAAAATGTAATGTGCAGTTTGGGGCACCAAACGTAACAAAGAGGTACAGTATAAATGGTGAAATTCCGTTGTACAGAAACCCAAGAAGAGAAAACTGATATTAATTAATGCGCCTTTTGGGAAAGTAATTGGCGAGCTGACTTTTTATGGATTTCGCTAATGAGTCAAAAAAGAAATACGTGTTGTCAGAGCTAGCGATGAAAAACGTTGTTTCGTGATGTCGTTCTGGGATGTACTTTTTGTGTCTTGTTCATGTAAATCTCAATCTCGCATACTGAGCATGCTTTCCACTCTTACCAAAGGCGCCAAAAGCAATCTCCCATTTCCAGCAGGACAGACTAGTACAAACTTTCATCGCTCATAGAACATGTACAGTTAAGGCATGAGTGGCATGCACGTTAGAGACCGATCTCTGCTGCGGGTGCTTACAGCACTGAGGGGAACTTCAATCTATAGGTGGGTGTGTGAGTGAACATGGAAGGTCTGACACCGTTCTCACCTAGGTGAAATTCCACGTCAACATCCTGAAAGCCACAAGCTCTCCACATTTTGAGAAGCAGTCCTTAAATTGTAAGTCGTTGTTATTTGGAGCAGCCCAGATGCTGCCTTAGTACCTTTGCTCTAGACAGGCACAAGGGAGACAACCAATGCAAAAATAAGTCTTGAATGCGTTTGCACCAAGTGGATTTTTAACTGCTCCCAGCCCAAGCAGCGTTTGGGGACGGGGCATTGCTGCTGACCGGCAGCAGGGGAGTGGTGCTCCTCCACCAGTTTACACTGCGCAAGCCACTTTGGTTGACCGTCTTGCAACGGTCAGCCTGACATGCACAGTGTAAACCTCTCCACCTAGCTGTCTCAGAGAGCTGGGTGGAGAGCAGACACAGACCTCCTATGCCTGCTGGAGCGTTGAGGCAGCCCGCTTCAGCCAATCCTGGTGCTGCTTTCATGCTGCTCATCTGCAGCATACGAGCAGCGTAGGGATTTGCAGAAGAGGGTTTCCTGAGGCTCCATGCCCCCCCCATGGGTTTGCCTCTTGGTTCCCCCCATGCCCCTTCAGTGTTGAGTGTGACTGCCCACCACTGGCTTTGCTACTGCCATCCTGTACCAGCTCTGTAAGAAAAAATTGCAATGATGCTGCTTGATTCGTAAGTGTTCTGTGATGGGGAAAACTTGCCCTGCAGCTGCCTTACCTATATATCTGTCCTCTGAAGGAGGGATACTTTAACTGTTTCTGCCCTAGGTGTACCTGTTCTATGAAGAAGGGGTGATTCCACTGCTGGATGGAGGTGTTTCCACTGCTAATGAATTAAAAGGGCTATGGAGAATGCACTTACATAGCATACCCTAAGAACAGGGAGTTTTCTGAAAAATCTGATGATATGCCTGTAGTCCTGAGGCAGTACTCCTATAGGGGCAATATTAAATCACCAAAATGTGTTTAGAGAAAAAAGGGGGAGACATAAATGTCGACATAAGGGACATAAATGTCGACATAAGGGACATAAACTTACAAAAATTAGGGAACTCATACCTAGGAGACTGTACAACCAGTATACAGTAGTACTCTTGGGTATTTATAGCGCTCATTGTATTACCCTCTTGTGAACCATACCACGCTTGGTAGGTAAGGTTGCACCATCTTATTTGAGTACATGAATGCATGGTATTTGTATTATAGGTTTATATCTTTCTTCCAGGTATGTTGTGCTTCTTGTATGTGCTTACCAGGAGTGTGCATCAGTGCTTTAACTCTTCGGTGCCTCTGTAGTGTGTTTGCTTTCCTGTGTTATACCTGTCCTGTATGAGTTAGAGAATTGCGTGATGTTCCTTATTCTTGCATTAGGGAAAGCTACACTTCAATTGTCCAGGTTGTACCTTTGTTGTGCTGTGGAGCTCGACATTAAACTTTCCACTACAGAAAAGACAAAACAGTTCATATTGTCAATGCTCACTTTACTACATGATGTGAATGAACCTTCACATGATATCTGAGCAGAGTTTACTTTTGTTTTAAGTGTGAAACGAGCAGAATTTGAAATGGACTAGATGATTTTGTAACATTTTAGAACATTGTTGATAAGTGGCTCTGTTCCATGTATAAAACCTTCGGCCTGTTCTTGCATTTAACCAAAATCACTGCATTCTAGGACTTTAAACCCATAAAGAAAGTGTTAAGGCAGAAATCCAAGCCCCACAGTGCAATATGCTGTTGGCTGAAAAGCCAGGAATGACTGATATGTCATAGTGCACTTTGACAGGCCTGTGCGATGCAAAATAAAAATGTGTTCCTGACTTTCTACCTTTTTTCTTGAGGGTTAAATAGCTCAGAGAGTGAGAGGTCAGATATAGCCTTTGAAATGCAATTAGGAGCATCTCGCCGTTAAAGGGCTAACATTGACTCTCCTAGAGGGAAAAAATGGCATGCTAAAAGACTTCCCCAGAACAATGCCAGCATGTAAGGAAAAAAATGTGCTGGCAGTGGCACTCCTGTTTCTGAGCGCCCGCCTGTGACCGTCCCTTCAAATGGGCCATCACGTGCAGCAGGCACTGCCCCGTGAGGGCCGCCAGTGTCGCATACTGGTGCTCCATTGACCCTGAGTAGGTGTGCTCCCTGAAGGTGAAATGCGTTACAGGACCCCTGTGGTGCTTTCTGTTTGTGCATTTCATGAAAGCCTCAAATGAGGGGATACTGACTTGAAAGTTCTCTTTGCGAAAGGTGGCGGCAGCATAGCACTTACAAAGCAATGCTGTAGACATTTTGCCGTACCACTGAAGGCTATGTACACTGAATAAAGCCACGGCCAAGACAATATTTATTTTATTTGTAATGTTGCTCAACACCATTTATTATTTTATTTCTCTCATAGATCATATATTGGCCAAACAAATAATCACCAAAAGTTGTTTTTTTTACTTTCCATTTCTTACCATACTCTGGTTTGGGGACTCATAGTTACAGTTCGGTTTTCTAGTTGTTGATCTTCTATAACTCCAGGTGGATGCACCTATATTTTTATTTTACTCCTCTCGTTTACTGTGATTGTATACATTCCCACAGCGCTCCTGAGAAGTAGTGGAGGCAAGAGGTAAACACTGTTAACAGTTACTTGATCTTTGGCCCTTCTTTGTTGCTCTTGCTACCCTTGATCTCATGTTTATGAATCTCTCTAATGCTCAACATAAAAAAAAAATAGATGGTGGCTGTGGGGCTCAGTGTAGGTCTCAAATGTGTTGTGTTCTCACTTATGCTACTTTCTAATGTTGATGGCCTGACTGCCATCTGACATCTAGCATGGCTTAAATTATCATTGGAAGTAAGTTATATTGAATCGTGTCAAATCTTCAACGTAAACCTTCTTCCTACAAAGTCTCATCCTTGAATGTTGTTCCTGCTCATCATACTATACCTGACAGTAAACGTTTCCCCCAGCAATAGCCCCCTGACAGTGCTAAATGTAGCTTGCGTGATTCATGCCGCAGATCTGCTCCGCATGTAATTTCATGGACCCATAAAGATTCCATATGCACCCCTGTTGACAATTTCTTTTTATGTGTTCCTCAGACATGAGGGTTTGGAACAAGCCTATTATTATGAATGATTATGAATTTCTTCCCGAAAAGTCATCCTTGTTGATGGGGAAAAGATCTTCACCTCAGACTTTTGGCTTTAAACTCCTTTTCAGACATTAAAAGGCATGTGAAGTTTTCCTAACCCTCACAAAACTTGCATTTGGTCTTTAGGGGTGGCACATGACTCTGTCTTAAGCAATAAGCCTTATATATGTATTAAGGGAACTCATGAATGGGTATCTGTGCATTTTTTGGCCAAAGCATGCCAAAAAAGAGATCAAGCGTGAGCTCAGGTCAAAATCTAAGTCTTCTCCTCAAAAAAAGAAATGAGAGACTTTCAGGGAAAGTTTTTTTTGCTTGCCCTAACATGAAACCGTAACATAGATATCATAAAAAGAAGGGTAATCCTCACACACCAGGAAAAGGTCCATCTCACCAATGCCAATCCTGTTACCCAGAATCCTTGGATTTCTTCTCAGAACCACTTCCAGTCTTGCAGATGCTTAAGACAAAAGTGCCTTTCCTCTCTATCGTGGATGCTCTCGAAGTGGAAACCTTTGGAACGTCCATGTCAGTAGTATTTAGAAAAGCGCTTATGCCCTCTATTATGCCTTTGGGAGTTGCCATGTCAGAGTTGTTTGCTGAGGTCACATGGACGCCAGTGCTCCAGTCCAGGTACATGAGCTGGTGCAGCCACAAAGCCTAATGATGCCAGCCTTAATGCCTAAAGAGCGCAAAACCAAGAAGACCATCACAGCCAGGCCCTATAGAGCCAAAGGCTCAGACTGTGCCATTGTCATCGGGGCCTGTATCAAGGCTGGCTTTGGAGCAAATGGATGCCACAACAGTGTCTTCTAATCCTCATTTTACTGATGTGATACTCAGGTAAATTAAAGAATGGGTAGCGGGTTTGTATTATGGGTTTTTACCTTGGCATCTCCCAACTCCTCAGAGGTTTTCTGACATTGAAGACGATCTCCTAGACAAGGTCACAGGAAGAAGATAAAGATGACGATGAGAGAAAAACTGTGATGTATCTTCTGGATTCTGACACCGACTAAATTCAGTGATAACAAATGCATCTTCAACAGTGTGGGAGTGCTTTAAGATGATCTCTGTGTAAGTGGTCTCTGATTGCAATCTGAACACCTTCTCCCTACCAATTTGTTAGAGCTCAGAGAAACCAGGTTGACTCTGTCAGCTTTTCTTCTTTGGGTGCAAGGCAAACAGTTTCTTCTGCTGATAGACAACACAATCGCCATACATTTTGCCAACAGCTGTGGGGGAAGTGAGCTCTTTGAACTTGTACATGGTAGTTGTGATGCTCAGGCACTGGGGAATTTAATACACATCAAGGGTCAGGTACTTATTTGATAAAATAGGACATTGTTTCAGGAGATGTTGTCTTGGCTTCTGGCACCTTCACTTAAATGGGGTGTTCATACCAATGTGCTTGCAAAATGTTTTGAGAGGTGGGTGAATTCCCAAGGGTATCCATTTGCAAGTCAGCAGAATACAGAGTGCCTGTTGTTCTGATCTTAGTACTATCCACCGAGAGGTCCTCTAGGTGATGTTATTTTGTTTGTTTTCCTGGAATATCTATAAGGTATATGCATTGCCACCTTCATAATCGAAAAGTTTCAGATCAGATAGCAGAGATCCTGTGAGCTCCATTTGCAGCAGCTGGATGTTGGACAGGCTCCTATTCACCTTGATGTCTGTCACTGGGGCTTGTACATCTGGGCCACCAGACGAATGAGCACAAGGTGGGTGTTTAAGTTCATGTAATTTAATTTCTTTTTGAGAAAACCTGATGATTCTTCTTATTTTGAGATTAATTTTAAAGGTTTTGTGAACAGATCAACCTGCACCATACAGCTTACTACTTTGTGGGCCCTCTACTTATTGTTGACTTTCTTGATAGCTTTGCCTTCTGACCCCTTGTATAGTTATGGTCCCAAGAAGCCTAAAGCTGTTTTAATGTGGAAGTAACTTCAGCCGGTAGGGTGAATTGCAGGCCTTCTTGAGGGATTTAGAAAACACTGCCTTTTCCAAAGATAAAGTGACTTTCAGGATAAAGCTCTCTTTCCTAATGTGGGAACAGAGTTCTGTCTTAGCCAGCCTTTTCAAGTTGCCACAGTGCGTTGTGCAGGCAGAAGCATCAAAATCAATGAAGAAACTGCACATGTAAATTTGAAAGGGCTCACAGTTGCTGTATTTCCAGGTCTCATGATTATACATGCAACAGACAGATTTTTGTCATATCAGAAAGTGCTGCCAAGTGTGTGATTTTACCAAAATAGTTCTACCATTGATGGTGACATGCACCAGGATGTGCTTAAGGCACTCAATAGGACCCTTCCCTAGGGGAGTTCACGTTATGCTAAAAGCAGAGTTAAAATTGCTACTTTCTCAGTGAGATCCTTTTCAGGAGACCTATAAAGCAGTCGCTTGGTTTTTCTCTCAATACTTCTGTAAACCATTGTTGCATTGATTGAGATGCCAGGGTCTGATGCATTACTTGAAAGATTGGTGGTTAAGCACATTTATGCTTACCTTCATTTTTTGCTTATCCAAGATTCCTTTATCCTTATTGGCTGGATAGGTGTTTGTGGGTGATTTTCCGAATAATCTGAAAAGATAACCTCTATTAGAAAAAAGGTAAGTACCTTCAGTAATTCATGTTATGATCAGGAGCGGCCGGTGCAGGTAAGAGCGGTGGGGCGGTGCAGGGTGGAGGAGAGTCGACCGACGACAAGGAGGTAAAGTTAAATATTTATTTAATTTTCCCTCCTCGTCTATTGAGTCCCCCACCCAACCACTCCCCACCACTCTTACCTGCACAGGCAGTTCCTGGTTATGATTACTGTATTCCTGCTGTGGATTCTTTTCCACCATAATAGTTCCTCTCTGAGTCCTCAGGTTGTTTAATATCCTTGGATCTTATAATGCTTACTGAACAGTAACATTTGAAAATGGGAGAGTGTTGAGCGAGGCAGCATCCTTTCTGTCCCATAGTTTCAGATTGTGTATACTAAATGCTAGTGCAACATCTGGGACTCCGTAGTGCCTCTGGCACTTTGACTGCACATTAAAGTTACCAGAAGTATTCCAGCCACTGGCTGGGATATTTCAAAGCTAAAGAATCCATAAGAGTAACTCTTTGCTTATCTGAACAAATGTTATCAAAGATACACAACGTTTGCATCTTTAACATCACCACAATGATGATAGGCAAGATCACTCCTATTAGTTTGCTGTTAATTTTTCATACTCTTGGAAAATATCAAATATGATGATAGTTCGACTCACCTTTATTTTGGTTTATAACATAACGCTCAAGATTTTATTCAAGTATTTCAAGGATTCCAAGAAATGGGGGAACATATGGCAAAAATTGGGAGTCTTACAGGGGCAACTGGGTGCTGACAGAGAGTTTAAAGAGGGTGGGGACAGGGTAAGAGATGTACGAAGGATTGAGAACATACGGGTACCATACTGGTTGTCAAGTATAATTATTGTTTAAAGTTAAAGTAGTACTGTACAGAAGATATATACAAGGTGTTATCGATGATGATGCTGTATTTTCTTGAAACTGACGATTGTTTAATAAAAAGATTAAAAAGAAAAAAAGTATGTCAAGGGTTTTTATAATGCAGGATATTAAATAAATATATGCACAATAATTGTTCTGACCCTTTCCCATTTCTGATACTTCAGGCACCTGCCTTCTTCTACTTGTTATTATCTTTGAAGGAGTGAAATACTAATATTAAATAGCATCTTTGACAGAATGAGACTTAAGGGGTACAAACATATTTATTTGTAATATTCTAAGTTTAATTGACTTGAGCATCATGTTTCACTCAAAATTTCTCAAGTTATTGCATTCATCTTCCTAGAAATTTCATATGTCATTCTGTACAACTAAATATATCTTTCCTGCTTGGTCCTAGAGATTATGATAAGTTTAGGTTTTTCCCCCCTATGGATTGTTGCCCATATATGGCACTCTTTTGCTTGTTAACCTCTTGTTCCCCCAAACATTTCACATCTTTTTATATGCTACTCAATGGTATCCCGTTTAAGTTGGCCATAATCTCCAAAATAAATATTTCAAGAGTCCCATAATTGTTGGAATCTGGATTTGTATAGAAAAAAGTAGTTGCAAATGTTTCCAACATTTTAGTATATGAGTACACTAACTTGAGTTTATTTTCTTGAAATATTTTCAAAATTTATGTTGATGACGACTGTAGTGAAGTGTAGTTTAAATTTATTTTCAATTTCATATATTTTCTTCTGAATCCTAAGGCTCTTGACTATTTCAAAGGTATTATCCAATCATAGTCTGAATTTTGTTATTGGTTTTCTACATAGCTTCTTGTAAACTAATCAGTGAAATATAAAAGCCCAAACAAAGTCTTTACTATGGGCCTGGTAAGCTGTTGTCCGTTTCTTTTTTAGATTTACATTTTTGAACTAATGAGACGAGCAAATGCAAAGAACCACAGGTGTGCAAGAAAATAACTTCAGGATAGACATCTTAACCTAGGAAACAGCGACGTCTGACAAAAAAGTCTGTCTTTTAACATTGCACTGTTAGATCTCAAGAACAAAGTTTAAACTCTGTACCTCAACTTCTGGGATGAACAGTTAGAGGGAAGGGTGTGAGGTGCTTAAACAGACAAACAGCTGTAGACTAGCAGTATAGTCTTTCAAGTGGATTCAAGCAAATCACATAACCAATCCCTCTATGCAGAAATTCTGAATCCCAGAGGCATGTCTCAGCATATCAGTGCCAAAATGACTAGAAACCTCTTTTAGAATGCAATGCACTCTAATTGGTCTCCCTCCTGGATCCAACATTCGTTAATAACTCCTGGCAGCCTTGATTGTTTGAACACCTGAACTACCCCCTTTCTTACCATTCTTAACTTTTCTGCAATGCCAACTGGAAGCCTCTATAGTCAATTAGTTCATCTCCTTCTTAATAAGTTGAACTTCTTATTGTCTCTGTTGTGTAGTTCAGCAAAGATCTTGAACAACGTGAGTTTTGATGCCCCTCTATGCCAAACCCTACAGCTCTAGGTAACTCTTCCCATTGATGGTTCCCAAATCCACTATGATAGTATCTAGGTCACTTCAGATGCCACTTGTGCCGCTAGTAGGGATTTTCATGGCTTGGTTTATATCCAAGACCGGCTGTTGAGTACCCATAAAACCCTCAGTGTGGACAAATTTGAGAAGTACGGACATAAGGTTTTTACTCTTTAACAGCTGACCATAGTGGCCCTCGTTTGATTTTTGAGAGCCTTCAATTCTTTTGGGAATCTGATCATTGAGGAAACAGCACAGTCTCTGATGTTTTTCTGCATTTGAAGCTCTACATCGTGTGTCTGTTTTTGGGGCTCAAGTAAGAGACAAAATACTGCAGACCCTGTACTTTTTTCTCCATATTGAGAACTCTAGTTTGCATTTTCACAATCACTGCAGACACTTTTCCATCTATCTCTCATTAAATACATTGCATGTCTTTTAGCAAGTCAATTAATACTGTCTGTCTCTCTGTCACACTGGCCAGCCATTGATAATTCAAAGTGCGATGCTTATCATTGTTATTGTGCAGAGGTGTTTGGATCTGTGCACTTTGAGAATCATACCTTCAAGCCAGCTAAGCCCCTTCAACTATGGAAACTCACATATTAGACAGTCCACAATTAGAAGTTGGAGTTCATGCGATTGCTAGGGGTTACTGGAACCCTCACATCCTCTCTGCAACTCTTGTTCACTCGGCTTTTTCTCCAGTCACACCTCGCTGGCATAGCTAAGCCGTGAGGTATTCCCGTTCTCCGGAAGATCACAAAGAATCCATTCACAATTCAGAATGGTTAATCTGTCCATCTGCCTTTAGAGTTATGTTCTTCTACTACAAAGCTTCGAGGATAATTACCTGAAGGTCTTCAAGAGTTTCAGAATCGTTTGCTCCAATGAACCATCAAATTGGTACCATACCATTAGAAATGCTGTTGATTTTATTCTACAGATTTCCTTGTCATATAAAATGGTAGCTAAATTCGGGGTCTTTAAGATCTGAGTAGCTTCCTCGCTGCAATTTTCATTCACATGACTTACCTTTTCATATGGTGAACATTTTGCAAGTTTTACAGTTGGGGAAATGGATTGTTGTCTTCAGGGCTTGATGTGTCCATACTCTACTCATCAAGAAAGGACATTAAAATATCAAAGAACCATCAAACTAGATTACCGCTTCCACTAAAAGTGTCTGCCATTCAAACTGAAATGTGGCTAGTAGTTTTGATGTAAGGGTTTCTCTGAAATAGCCTCACACCATCATCAGCATTGTTATCCCTGTTAGGAAAATGTGCCTGATTTAAGCCCAACCTCTTTACAAGTCTTTCAACTTGTCTGTGTGATACAGTGAATAACCTGGGTTTGTTTATCACTTCAAAGAAGTCTTAATTGTTCACCATAGAATTTAATTCTGAATTAATAAAAGATATAATATCTCTATGCATCTGCGAGATCCCAGAAAACAAATTTTAGGTATTTTTCAAGGTTTTCTAAACAATTAATTAAAGGGAAACATGCTCAAAATAGCAACAATGACTTTTCTTTCCCCTTAACTAAAATGATAACTCGAATGTACATTTGACTGAGAAACACCACTTAAAAAGGTTTAGACAACATAAAATAAAAAAACAGTTAGTAGTGTCCCAGTAGTAAACATTATACATAGTAAAACTCTGCTCTGCTCAGTAAGAACCTTGGAAGCTTGAAATATCCCACTATGCCCAGCAGGGTGCCATTTAGACAGTGTGTTTTCTTTCCAATCCATTGGAAGATTCCAGAATACAAATCTGCTTTATTTAAATTACCTACACCATTGTTTGAGAGTTTCCCTTTATTCTTCGTGTAAGGGCATCTTACATCTTGTTTGTAAGGAAAATAGTTCCTTTTCCTGACTTTCCTTGGAGTTCTTTCACAATCCTGTTCTTTTTTACACTTATGTTGGCGTCTTTTGATAAATGCCTAGCCAGCAGCAGGATGATACCATGATGTTTGTGTGGTGTGTCTTTATGACTCTCACTCCCCCAAGGATTGTCAGACTTGTCTGTAGGAGACTTAGAGAAATAGAAGGGCGAATTGGAAGCAGTTCTGCTCAGGGATAAGAAGGGGAAAGTTTGGCGCAGAGTTTCACCTGCTGCATCCACTTTTGCTACACGGTAGAGGCCACCGTTCCACCCTCTCTTCTTTCCAGGCAGCCACTTCTGTCACATCTGTAGGTGAGTGGGCATCAACTCATTGTAAGCTACACTCCAATCCTTGTTGATGATGAAGTGCACACACACGTCAAGAGGTTCAGAGATATCTGGGTAGACGTCCAGACACCTTTCAACATGTAGGTATATGTTGAGATCTGTCTCTCAGAGTTTCTATCTCTTCAATGATAACTGTGTTATCACCCATTGAGAAGAAAAGGAGTGTTCCACTAGCTCCTTCACCACTACAACCAGAAGATGTGGTGGTCACAGTTTAATTTGATGATGATAAATCCCAACCTCCTCCAGCACTAGCTTCTTCGCAAAGAGAGCCCATATACCTCTGCAAGTCTTCTGCAGAGGTTTCAGGGCCTGGTATTCTGCCTACCTATTAGGGAGTCAGTCCTAGGGATGAGATTTGTTAAGAGTCCCACAAAAAGTTACCATGTGAGAGTTCTCGAAAGACATGCAGAAAGAGGAATCAGAAGATGTCTCTCAAAACAGACGTCAGGATTCCCTTTGTTCTGAGTCACTTTGACCAATGATATGACAAAGCAGGTCTTTCTTCAGGATTCAGGGTCTGTATCCTCATCTTAATCCGCATGGCCTCAGACTATGAAAGACATTTTGGTGCTAGTAATTGTGCAGACAGGGTACATACGATTTTCCAGTTCTCCCGCTCAGATTCCTCAGAGGGGTTCAAATCCTGCAATTCTGCATGGGTTGGTTCAGAAGACCATGACACTTTTGCAGAAAGGTGCAATATAACCAGTGCCATATCATTAGAGGAACAAAGGAGTCTTCTTGTGTTCTTTCCTTATCAAAAATAGTGGTCTTAAGCAAGATTTCCATCCCATTTTAGATTTGAAAAAAACAAACATATAGGTGATGAGAGAACATTTCAGAATGCAGGCTCTTCTTCAAATTTTCCCACATCTTCGAGAAGGTGATTGGATATGCGATCTGGATTCGAAGAATGCTTATTTTTGTGTATGCATATGCACAAGTCACAGCTTCTTCCTAAGATTCAGTATTGGCAAAATTCACTATCATTACAAAGTTCTTCCTTTTCGACTGAAGTCGGCTTTGAGAGCTTTTCTAAAAGTTGTGGCAGTAGTACCAGCAAACCTCAGCAGGAATGGAGTATATTTTTATCCGCACCTGGACAAATGGGGAATCAAAGTTTCTTCTCGTCCCATGTTCCTTCAGGATTTACTGCTAACAGTGGATCTACTTTTCAAGTTCACCTGAATATCCAAAAGTCAGCATTGGTTCCTATGCAAACATTTAGTGCGTCAGTGCAGTTGTAGACATGGGAATAGGAAATATGTCTCTTTCTCAAGACAGATTTCTTTAATTTGTCAGAAATGTCTGCATCCTCGAACAGTACAGTTTCCACCCGTTTGTCAGATGTCATCATTGCTGAGATCTACAGCCTTGTGCATTGGCCTAGTCTGTGATGGGAGGTTACACATGCGGCCTCTGTAGAAATGCCAATGGTGTTAAATGTCAGTGTGTGAGTTGGGACAACAAGATGCAACTGTCATGTCATGCCATCCTATCCTTTAAGTGGTGGTATAAGCGTAAATTTATTCTGACTGAAGTATCCCTCTGTCCTGTGATTCCTTCTCGAACTGTGGTGATGAATGCCTCTTCGGAAGGATGGAGTGCTTATGCAGGCAATTTGACCACTCTGGGGCTGGGGCCTTTAGCACAGAAGGGATACCACATCAACATGTTGGAGCTGAGGGCAGTTCACTTTGCCCTAAATGTTTTGGCCTGATCAAATCTGGCCCTCTTCTGCTTCAGATGGACAGCATATCAGCTATGTATTGTCTACCCAAGCAAGAGTGTATAAAGTGAAGGCTGCTCTCCCAAGAGGCTCAGCCGATTTGGCACTGGTTGCTTGTGAGAAATTGGAATGACATCAATGCATCATCCAGGACTTCAAAACACACAAGCAGACAGATTGAGTTGTCCCTCCAGTGTGTTCTAAACCTCCAGACTTTAGCACAAATCTTCCCTGGGGAAACAGACTTGTTCATTTTTGATGAAAACACAAGGAATCCCATTTACACTTCCAAGTTTCAGAACCTGGTTCCTTGTGAATGCTTTTTCAATCAGTTGGTTGAGTGGATTTCTCTAGTCTTTCCTCTGACCCCTCTTCTTTCCAGCGTTATCAACAAGTTCAAACTTGGCAGCACAAAGACAATCCTCAATGCTTCTGATTGGCCTCACCAATGGTGCTGCCCAGACCTTCTTGAGATATCGAATCTGCCACACAAGAGACTTCTGATGAGGTTAAACCTTCTGTCTAAGGTGTTGGGCAGGATGTTTCATCCCAATCAACCATTGCTCAACTAGACTGCATGTCCTGCTGTATGGACACTTGAAGTTGCCTGTTGACTGAATGGCTATTTTGAGAGAGGGGAAGCATCCTTTCACGCTGTCTTCGTGTGCATTCAGATAGAGGAAGTTCTCATCCAGGGGATACTCATCAATAGTCATAATCTATGAATAATCCCCGCCCATGTGCGGGATCCCGGAGCATATAGAAAATACATATATATACATATATATATACATATGTGAAAACATATAAACGCAGCCTAATAATGTTCAAAACATGGCAATGCTGTAAATGACATATTTTTGCATAGTAGTGCCCCCGTAACCCGTAAGGAAAAAAGGAAGCATCAGGCAAATTATAACACAGCACTGCTTTATTGCCATAAAGCAACATGTAATTGTAGGCATTCGCCAGTAGGCTGCAGCAGAGTATCAAGAAACCAAGAAAACTGACACCCTGCCTTTAAGGCATTAGAGTAGGGGGACCGTGCCTTTAAGGCCTGCCTGTGACTCCCTGCTCCCATGATGCACTACAGGTGGCAGTTGGGCCAGTTCTTTTTTCCGGCTCCTTCTGTGAGGATCCTGGAGCTTGTGCTCTTCAGTTTTTTGACTGAAATTTTGAATTACAGCTTTTTCAAGCTTTTTTCGACGTTTTCTGGCTTTTAAGGGCTAATTCTGCTGGTTTCCAGTGAATTTTACAATTTTTTCCAGTCAGAATGTCTCCTTTATTTAGGAAATGCCCTTCTTGTGGCAATAAAATGGCACTGGCGGATCCACACTCGGTGTGTATTGTGTGTTTACCATCAAAACACGATCCTGACCAGTGTCCCCACTGCCAGAAGTTCTCAAAGCGCACTCTGAGGGACAGAGAGCGTATTAAACTGCATGCAAGACTGGAGAAGGAACGAAGCCGTCGTGAAGGCGAGCATTCCTCATCAAGACCACCTTCTTCAGCTACGCAAGTACAGAAACGGCGACATACCAGCTCCCCGGGCTCCAAAAACACCAGGAGTCCAAGAGGTTCGCCGTTGACGTCGAGGATGCCGGCGAAAAGGCAGAGAACTTCGGCGTCGAGGGATTCATCCCACCATCAAGAGTCTCCGCCGCGCAAAAGTAAGTCGGCGTCGAGAGGCGGCCCTTCGGGCTCCAAGGCTGCTAGTCCGGTGACATCTGGACTGTCTCCGTCGACGTCGAGGCTTCCGTCGACGTCGAGACACTCTCCGCCACCCTCGAGGGGGTCGACGTCGAGAGATGCGGCGACGTACATTCAGCCGTGAGTGGGCCGGTCGCCGTCGATGGTTACCCCCACTCGGCGACATAGAAGGTCGACGTCGAGAGGAAGATCGACGTCAAGATCACCACGTCGACGTCGAGAGATGTCAACGTCGAAGTCGCCCAGCCGACGTTGAGAGAGGTCGGCGGCGAAGTCGCCCAGTCGACGTCGAGAGAGGTCGAAGTCGCCCAGTTGACGTCGAGAGAGGTCAACGTCGAAGTCGCTCGGTCGACGGCAGGAGAGGTCGACGTCAAAGTCGCCCAGTCGACGTCGAGAGAGGTCGACGTCGAAGACACGGCCGACGTCGAGGTCATCTAGCCGACGTCAGGTGCCAGAGAAGAGGAGATAGACGTCGAGGTCTCCGCGATCGGCGTCGAGACCGCCGTCTAGATCAGAACGGCATACTTCACACTTGCCGATGGTGACGCAGACGTCGTCGACGTCAAGGGATTCAATGCCGAGGGCGAAAACTGGAGCGCCCGCGGAGAGGTCCCCAGGAGAACAGTCATCATGTCCTGGACTGCACATCGTGCAAATATCTCCGGAAGGATCACCCGAGGCTCCGGAGCGGTTCGGACTGTCACCGCGCTGGTTACGAGATGTGGGCGCTGGCGCATGTCGGAGTCCGGGATCGGACTACTCCCGCACGTATTCCCCACCGCGCAGGAGTAAATCGCCTCCGAGGGATCCAAGGCCAATTTCACCACACCGGTCTCATTCCAGGGACCGTCGCACCGCGCCAAAACGTCCAAGATCTCCGTCCAAGCGCAGATCAGGATCAAGGGCTCACCATAGCGAACGCTCCCACAAGAGGCGACGCACCAGGTCGTCCACTGGGACTTCATCCACAAGATCCTCAGTCCGGGACTACTCTCCTACTTTTTCATCCACGCCTCCATCGCGAGTGTCCCCGGTGGATGACATTGTAACTTTCTCGGACGTCCTGGGTAGAGGGGCGCAGAAGTTGAACATCGCACTGCACGTCCCTCAGGCACCCACTTCTGTGATCTTTGACACTTTACACCATCGGTCAGCTCCCAGACCTCTGCTCCCGTTGATGCCAGGATTGTTAGAACCAGCGATGGCCACGTTCCTTACACCGGCTACAGCGGGCTCGGTTTCCTCGAGAATAGCAAAGAAGTACAAGGCTCCGACCGAGGACCCTTTATTCTTGAGGGCGGACCCGCCAGCGGATTCGGTGATCGTGGCGGCGGTCATGAAGTCTCACTCAGCCTCAATATCTGCTTCTGTCCCCCCTGAGAAGGACAGCAAGCTGATGGACTCCTACGGCAGGAGAATGTGCAACACCTCTGCCTCGCACATGAAGGTCGCTAGCGCTTCAGCCCTGCTGGGGAGGTATGATCGCTCCCTATGGGATTCCCTGGCCAGATTCGTGGAGAAATTGCCTAGGGAGGACAGGCAGGACTTCACGGAGATCCTCCAAGAAGGCGGACTGGTGGCCAACCAAGTAATGGCTACTCTCATGGCATCTGCTCCCGCCGTTCGGCCTGGCTCAGATTAACGGGCCTCAAACCAGATGCGCAGAAAAGAATTCTTAATCTGCCGTTTAATGGATCATCGCTATTTGGAGCTCATGCGGGCGACCAAATGAGCAAGATGAAAACGGAATTGGACACCGTAAAGGCTGTGGGACTGGAAAAGCGCAAAGAGTTCCGCAAGCGCTTTCGCCAGGGCAACAAACGTGCCTTTCACCAGCGCGTTCAAACGCCCCAATGGTCCTCTCAAAACCAACAGAGGTCCCAGTTTCAGCAAAGGGGCCGGGGCAGAGGAAGAGGAAATGCTAAACAGCGGCAGTCCTCTAACAAGCAACCACCCGACTCAACAGATTTCTCAGAAGAGAAAAATTCAGGATGCTAGCACTGCACCAGATCTTCCCACATCTACACCAGGGGGACTGGATGTGTGCCATCGACTTACAGGATGCATACTTCCACATTCCTGTCTCAGCGAAACATCGGAAGTTTCTCAGATTTCACATCTTTCGCCAACATTATCAACAAACGGAAGATATTCGTCTACCCCTATCTAGACGACTGGCTCTTAAAAAGTTCCACTCCGGCTCGACTCCAGAGTCATCTCTCGTTCTGCCTAAACCTTCTACACTCGTTGGGCCTTCAGGTCAACTACAGGAAGTCGATCCTCAATCCAACTCAGCGGATCCACTACCTGGGCGCCTCTCTAGACTCCTCAAGCGCAAGTGTGTGTCCTTCGGAGGAGAGGTTATCCTCCATGCTGCAAAAAAGCCGCACGCTTCTCAGCACGGAATATCCCACAGCCAGACAAGTGTCATCTCTCCTGGGATCCATGGCCTCGTGCATCTACATCGTGCCCAACGCACGTCTGCACATGCATCCTCTGCAACAAGACCTAGAGGATCAGTGGTCGCAGAGGTCCGGCCGCTGGGAAGATCACATTACTCTTCATCAAGCCGCCAAAGATTCCATCCGGTGGTGGATGAAGCGCTCCCATCTGCTTCACGGCGTCCCTTTCCATCCGGCGCCTCCGACACAGACAGTGGTCACAGACGCCTCCATGCAGGGCTGGGGGGCTCATATGGGCCGGCTTCAAGTACAAGGTCTCTGGTCCGCTACCGAACAGAGCTATCACATCAACTTCTTGGAGCTACGAGCAGTCCATCTCGCTCTCAAGTCCCTGTACCCATCCCTGCAGACCGACTATGTTCAGGTGCAGACGGACAACACCACAACTATGTTCTATCTGAACAAGCAAGGAGGGACCAGATCACGGGTCCTGTCTCTGGAGGCCCAGTCAATCTGGAAATGGCTTCTGGCGAGAAACCTGACGATCGTCGCTGTTCACCTGCCAGGGACCCTGAACGTGCAGGCGGACGGCCTCAGCAGAGACTTCGTCGAAGCGCACGACTGGGTGCTCAACGAAGACGTCGCTCAAGACATCTTCCGCTTGTGGGGCATACCAGACATCGATCTGTTCGCAGACGCGGACAACAAAAAATGCCCCGTCTTCGCCTCCAGGTTCCCTCAACGGGGGTCGCAGGGGAACGCGCTTTTGATCAGCTGGTCGAGGACATTGCTTTACGCTTTTCCTCCTCTCCCTCTCATCCCGGCTGTGATTCAGAAGTTCTACAGGGCCAGAACTCGGATGATCCTAATAGCACCGGAGTGGCCCCGGCAGTGGTGGTACCCAGATCTACTCCAGCTGTCGGAGGTACCACAGAGGAGGTTGCCATGCCTGCCGAACTTGCTGACCAAGGACAAGGGGAGAGTGTTCCACCCCAATCTCCCCTCCCTCCGCTTGACGGCATGGCTCCTGAATTCATCCAGTACGGACATCTAGATCTTCCACCGGACTGTATGAGCATTCTTCAGGAGGCAAAGAGGCCCTCCACGAGGAAGTCGTATGGCTTTAAATGGAAAAGATTCTGCTTCTGGTGTAGAGATAACACCCTTGATCCGATCCGGGGTCAAGAACAGGTTATTCTCCCCTACTTACTGTACTTGGCGAAGTCTGGGTTAAAGTACTCTTCCATCAGAGTACACTTAGCTGCTATTACAGCCTATAGGAAGTGTCCTACCCAGACCTCATTCTTTCAGATGCCAGTGGTAAAGGATTTCTTAGAAGGGCTTAAGAAAGTTTACCCACCTGTGAGGTCTCCTTCCCCTTCCTGGGAACTGAACATCGTTCTCTCTAAGCTGATGGGAGCCCCTTTTGAACCGATTCATAAGGCCTCCTTGCAACATCTGACCTGGAAGGCTGCCTTCTTAGTAGCCATCACTTCGGCCCGTAGGGTTAGTGAAATTCAGGCCCTCTGCTGCAAGGAACCTTACACTGTGTTTCATGCTAATAGGGTGGTGCTCCGTACCCATCCGAGCTTCCTACCAAAGGTGGTCTCGGACTTCCACATTAACCAGGTGATCACGTTGCCCACCTTCTTTCCTCAACCGACCACTCCCCCGGAGAGAGCCCTACACTCTCTTGACCTCCGGAGGGTTTTGAAATTCTATCTGGCTAAGACCCTTACTCTTAGAAAGTCAGACAGGCTCTTTGTGAACTATGGGCCCACGAATACCGGGCTGGCTGCATCCAAGACATCTATTTCAAGATGGATTGTCTCTTGTATAGCTTTGGCTTACCAACTATCCCACAAAGTTCTGCAGGGTAAACCTAGAGCACACTCTACTCGAGGGAAGGCTTCTACGGTAGCACTCCTTCGCAACGTTCCCATGTCTGAGATCTGTAAAGCGGCTACATGGCGCTCAGTCCATACTTTTACGCGCCTTTACTGCCTAGATTCAGACGCGCAGGCCGACGCCCAGGTGGGGCAGGCTTCTCTGAGGAACGTGTTTGCATAACTGTAATACAAAATGTGTTTTGCTGTTTGTTTTTTAACTGTTTTTTGCTCGTCCGCAAGACTTTGGGTATGGGCTTGCTACTCTATTCATAGATTATGACTATTGATGAGTATCCCCTGGATGAGAAGGATTAGTTACTTACCTGTAATCCTAGTTCTCATCCAGGGGTATACTCATCAAAGTCATAAGCGACCCACCCACCTCCCCGGACGAGCAATGTTTTCTCTTTAAATAAGTGATGTATGGAAGGCAGATCTACTCACTTGCGGAGGCACCGCCAAAAAGAACTGGCCCAACTGCCACCTGTAGTGCATCATGGGAGCAGGGGGTCACAGGCAGGCCTTAAAGGCACGGTCCCCCTACTCTAATGGCTTAAAGGCAGGGTGTCAGTTTTCTTGGTTTCTTGATACTCTGCTGCAGCCTACTGGCGAATGCCTACAATTACATGTTGCTTTATGGCAATAAAGCAGTGCTGTGTTATAATTTGCCTGATGCTTCCTTTTTTCCTTACGGGTTACGGGGGCACTACTATGCAAAAATATGTAATTTACAGCATTGCCATGTTTTGAACATTATTAGGCTGCATTTATATGTTTTCACATATGTATATATATATGTATATATATGTATTTTCTATATGCTCCGGGATCCTGCACATGGGCGGGGATTATTCATAGATTATGACTTTGATGAGTATACCCCTGGATGAGAACTAGGATTACAGGTAAGTAACTAATCCTTATGCATATGGCAGAAGGACCTGAAAATATGACGGAAAGAGACAGTTTTGCATTATCCCCTTTATCTGGCAAAGTCTGGTTTGCATTTCTTCTAGTAGAGTGCATTTAGCTGTTTATTAAAAAATTGGGTCAATAAAAAGATGTGTTTCTCTCCTTTACAAGGCCTTAACAGAAGACAAGTAAAAAATAAGCACTAGGGCAAGAACCAAATGGGAGGACAACTTGCACAAACCCCTGACTGATGGTGACTGGGGCAGGGGTGTGCTCAAGTACAATAAATATCTAGTAATGCCTTGTTCAAGTTGGCAAGTGTTTATGTACTACACCACACTTATCTCATGTCCACAAGACTGCACAAGATTTACCTAGCCGGACCAAACGCTTTTCCAGGATGTGGAAGAAAGGAAGCAGGGTTCCTACACCTGGCCTGGCATCCTACCACAATAGAGGATTACTGGAGAGCAATATCTCAGCGGCTGAGAGGGGAGACCGGTAGCATCATTGGAACATCGGTTAAACAGTCTTTTAGGCATAATTTCTTATCCAAACACCAAGAGAGTAAACAGTAGCTTTGTGGCTCTGCTACTAGCAAAAGGAAACAAAGCGATACCTTGGTTATCCTTGTGACGTAAGGGAGTCGGGGATATGCCAGACATGGCCCTAGCAGAGGAAAGGTGCATGCAAGGGGTCAGGACAGATGAAATGGCATAATGATGATCTGGCTGCAAGGGTTAACAGGACCTGAGTAAGAGCGGCCCAGCAGGGGAACACAGAGGTAGGCAACCAAACACAGAGGGACGTCACAAATGTATAGCTTTGCATGGCTAGGGCATGTACACTCTAATATGTAGCTTGCTAGGCTGGTGCATTGTATGGTTTGTTATGTAAGAGTCACACCAAACATCAGTTTGAAAGGGCAAGAGTGACACACCGTGGAACTAAAACATGTGTATGTCTTGTAAAAAACTGCCATGATAATGAGAAAATGTACACTGCCATTGTTTATACGTTGCTTGGCAATCATCAAGTCTAGTTTGCTTTTTCTCACATGAAAAGTGGAAATAAAGTATTTTTTAAGTGCATTTGCCTGCCATCACTGTTCATCATATGTCTCTCAGGTATCTTTTTTCACTATCACTATTCAGTTGATTAGGAATTCCCTGAAGGTTTTAAGAAAATATTTTCCCCATTTCGAAGTCCACCTCCTTCATGAGAATTCAATGTAGTTCTTTCTAAACAGATGGGATGTTGCTTTGAGCCAATGCACAAGGCAGATTTCCAGCACTTTTCTTGGAAGGTGGCTACTTCTGTCAGAAGGGTTAGTGAGATTCAAGCTTCTGAAGAGATTCAAGCTTTCTGTACTTATTCATCATAACAAAGTTTCACTAAGTACTCATCTTTCTTTTCTTTTAAAACAAATCAGACTCTTTCTTTGCCTTCTTTTCTTCCAAATCCAACGTCCTTGGCAGAGAGATCTTTGCATACCCTCAGTGTTAACCCCTTCAGCGCTGGGCGAATTCCGCCGCGGTGCTGAAGGGTTCGAGCGCGGGCGGGCTCATGACGGAACGGTTCCGTCATGAGCACAGCTCAACCGTGGCTCATGACGGAACCGTTCCGTCATGAGCATGGAAGGGGTTAAAAGGGCAGAACAATATTATTTGGACACAGTTCTCTGAGGTCAATTATGGTGCTGTCCTGGCTGGTTTAGCCTCCTCTACACAGACCATGGCCATCACTGATCAGCAATGTCCCCATTCCTAATATCTGTTAGGCCGATACTTGGAGATCAGTCCATATCTTTGCTTGCCCTTATTTTCTTGATTCTGACTCCTGGATGGATACTTCGGTGGGTCAGGCTAATCTCTGTTACCTATGTTTTTTAACGTTCAATTCTTTGGTCCTGATTGTGCTTTTCAGGTTAGGTTAACTGCTATTCTGTATATCATATGAATATCAAAGTAGATCTCAGGGGGAAGAAGGAAAAGTTACTTACTGTAATCCTAGTTCTTCACCATGGGTACTCCTATGAATTCATAGAAGTCCTACCCCGCCCCCCTCTTTTGGGACCACAGATGTTGAGCAGGTGACAATTCTTATATGTCTTCCTAATACTCCGAAAACAATCTGCCTAACTGACACCCTGCTGGGCATCATGAAAAAGTGCAGGCTTCCAAGGTTCTTAAAGTGATATAGTTCAAATTTACAATGTTTATTGTTATATATTGGGGCACCATTTCCCGTTCTTTTAAAACTTTTATTTAAGATGTTTTAAATGGTGCATCTCAAATGTACTGCAGATTCCAAATTTCGGCTAATTGGCAATAAAACAGTAAATGTTGCTTTTTTTAGCATGATTCCCTTTAATTGATTGGTTTAGGAAGCATCAACATTCAGTAACATTTGTGTTCCAGGATCTTGGACACCTGCAGAGATAGTCTTCCTTTTATGAATTAGAAGGGCACAGCCATGGCGAAGAATTAGAATTACAAGTACTACCATGACAAAACCCCCGTCAATTGATGCAATACTGGAAATCGGATTGGTTTGACATTGCATCCCATTCATCAGAGAAAGACAATTCAGTAGTAATGTAGAAACTTCACTGTGGCTCATGACTTCATACATACATGTGGTTCTTCTGGTGAAAATAAAGATGTATACCCTTCAGAGGTATAGATCGATTTACTGAGATTAGTTGAAAATGTCTGTAATGAAAACAGTTGAGATGTTCAAGCAAGTTCTGAACTCTCTTCTTTGGGAGGTCTGCCTTTTGAATGGTTATTTTAGTATCATATGTAATTCCCTCAATGTGTGTTTGCAGTTCTACAGTTGGAAGAATTGTTTCCTTCTGTGTCGTTCTATTCTTTGGTTCCCTTTGTCCTGTAAGAGGAAGCGTTGCATCTTAGTGGATGTTGATGTTGGCTTTATGCTTTGGGCAGGATGTTGTGAAGAGGTAAATGTTCTGTGAGGTGTGGAATGTTGGACATGATTGATGGAGTGTGAGCTGGGATGATTTCCTGTACCTGTTCGACTTTGCAATGATTAAGAAGCATTATGCTTGTAACTGTATGTTGTGTTGTTGTGACCACTCGGCAGCAGATACTTCGAGTATCCCTTTCATGTCTGATTCCACAGAAAACAGCCACAGAAGACTACTCTCTGTGTAGCTGAAAAGCACATAGTCTACAACATCAGAAACATAGGCTCTAGACCTTTCAAGAAAAATTGAGTCACATCAACATTTCGGAACTCAAGTTCTTTCATCTCAGCATGAACTCCTTTCTACCTATCCTGCATGGGGACTATTGTCCTGATGGCGAAACATCACAACTGCTGTGCTTTTTCTGATCATACAGAGAGCATCCCAGCTTCATTTTCTGTCAACCAGCTGTTCAAATTTGGGCACAGGACACTCCAAATTAAAGTTTCCCTGTGGCCTCCCATCAGAAAGGAGAAAAGATGCAGAGGTCGGGGCTCTCTGTAGGATCCTGAATGCCCCACATGAATGGTAAATTATTCACATTAACACTGTAGGGGGTAATGAAAACTGTTGTTAATGAAACGTGAGTTTCTACAACTAAAACATTGTAGGTTTAAATATGTTTATTGAAATATCAGCAGAAACTGCAAAACAGTTGACTCAAAAGTTCACTAAAGTACTAACAAAATTAATGGCAGATCAGTCTGCGGACCAAGCTCTGGAACAAGGGAAACATTACTATTACTTTTCATTACATTAAAACACAATTTCCACATGTATTATGCATGATTAGAAAGGATCTAGATGCAAAGGTAGCCCTAACCCTAGATGCAGAAAAGTCCTTTGATTGAGTGGAACAGGGCTACTTTCAGAATGCTACTTAAAGCAGGACTGCTCTCATCACTTGTAATGGCCTCCTCTCAAAGTCATTCTCGATTAACAGGGGTAGGCAACAAAGATATTCATTATCCCTCCTCCTTTGTATATGGGCTGTGGAACCCCTGGCAGCAAATTCTGCAAATTACTCTAGAAAAGAGGCCTAGACATATATAGAGGACCCTAAAATATATTACTTTACACTGATGATATTCTGCTGGCCATCTCAGAACCATCAGCCTCAGTACTGATCACTACAAAGCTTATTGAAATAGTCTCAACATTCACTACCTATAATATCAAATGGGCTATAAGGGAAGTCCTACCACTCTTGACAGCCATCACAAAGCCATCCCTTAGAGATTACACCATCATATGGTACGCCCCGAAATTTAAAATACTTGGGAATACTGATCAGCAAGGGATTTAACGACATAGTACTTGGGAACATTAGACCTCTATTACAAAACCTGCAGACTCCAGCTATCATTTTAGTTGGGCTTCAAGTGGGAAAGATGATCCCATGATTCAATTACATCTTTGCCATATTATCACTAAAGGTCCCCAGAAACTTCATTTCAGAGATTGACGAAGAGATCAAGCAATTTGCTAAAGGGAGCTAAACATTGACTGAAAGCTTGTAAACTAGACACAACAACACAACTGAGAGGGGGGCCTAAACTCCCAAATATGGACTCGTGCTGTCTAGTGTATCAGATGTCCTACATATCTTGAATGCTGACGACATGTGATAACCCACCATTAAGGGTCCAAATACACAGGAAATTACTCTCTGACCAAGGAGAAGTGACCCTCATATTTAGTAACGCTAAAGTTACAACAGAAAGAGTCAACCCTGGCATATACTCAAAAGCACTCACAAGGCACAATACACATAAAAAGTTAACCATCTCAGAACCAGAGCCTAGCCAGGAACCACAGAGAGGCCTCCTGTCCAATGAAGACGAGCTTCTTATTAACAGCCTATAGGATGTCTGTTGTGCCACACCTAGGTCTGCAACAGCATGGACCTTGAAACCACGCACCTGCATGTAATTTTCTTCTCAGTGGCATGGGTCACAGACTCACACTGGTGTGGATCTGGCAGCTCAGAATGCACTGTTCCTGTGACTGTTTTTCCATTTGCTGGATCTCACATAGATCTTTTTCACAACACTGAATAATCCTCTGTCCATGGTTTACTTTTTTTTTTTTTTTCTTTTTTTTTTTGTTTTTTTTAACCGTTTATTACAAGTCTTAAAAGTATACAAGTATGGGCCCACAACCTTCCGGCCGGCCGCTAGCAATGATAGGAACATACGACATACGGTTATGGAACACGTGGCATTACAGGAGGAGCATTTCACAGTAGGTAACAATGTCAAAAGCCACATCATCCAGGCCCCATTATGCGGTTTCATTTTAAATTAAGAACAACAAAAATTAAAACCACACCCACAAGGCAACCCACAATCAAAAATAGCAGCACGTGCTCCCCAAGAGGGGGGATCCCAACTATACACAGAAGTGTGAGGAGGGGGAAGAGAGCAGAGCGAGGACTGGGGGAACCCAATGCCCGGCGGCGGGGGAATGAGTCGGCTAAGGGGATGGGGCTGGCGAGGCACCAGGCAGCAGCGGTGGTGCGCAGATACCCCCTCGGTAGGCGTTCCAGGGGCCCCATACTTTCACCCTGGTCCCAGGCTTACCCCTCGCCACATACACCACCTTTTCGCGAAACATGCACCAGTCCATGTGTTCTTTCCAGGCCGAGACCGTTGGGGGCCTCTGGGATCCCCACAGTTGAACAATATCACGCTTGGCTATCATATATCCCAGAGTCACCCACCACGTCTTCGGCGCCGTGTAATCAGTCGGTTCCCACACATTCAACAGGCATCTCCTCGCTTCAGGCAACAGCGCCACATGCGTAACCAGTCGCAGCACCTCATGTACACCACGCCAGAACCCCTCTACCTCCGGGCACTCCCACAAAATATGCATAAAGGTCCCCAAAGCACCACACCCACGCTTACACAACCCATCTCCAGCATAGCCCATACGCAGAAGCTTTGGCCCCGTCATGTAGACCCGGTGGAGTATCTTGAGCTGGACGAAGCGAAGGCGAGCCGGTATGGCCACCTCCTTCGGGGAGGCCACCGCGGAGGTCCAGTCCTCGTCGTCCAACTCCAGCCCGTCGGCAACCCAAGCCGCACGAAGGGCAGTCAACAGGCCCGAGCGGTCGTTTATTAGCTTTTTGTATATAAGGGAGATCGTGCTGTCCGGGATGTGCCCATCCAGCATTCTATCCTCCAGGGGGGAATATTCCGGGATGGAGGCAGCGTCCGAGAAGACGGATCCCAGCGCATGACGGACCTGCAAATACCGAAAGTATTCACTGCCCTGCAACTGAAATTCCGTCTGCAGCATATCGAACGTTTTAAATCCTCCCCTCGTCCAAAGATCCCCCACTTTACTGATACCTATTATGTCCCACTTCTCGAAGCCCTTAGAGGTCCACAGGGAACCTAACCGCTCAGACGCGTATAGAGGTGATGCCCGGGTCAAACGGTCCTTCCACCCCATAGCCGCATTGGCCGCGTGCCAGACTTGCACCATAACACGCGTGGGGCCCGTCAGACGAGCGTCGGGCGCGCTAGAGTAGAGCGCTCGATTGTAGTCGCCACCTGGCAGGAGCATCTTGTCCATTTCAAATGCCGGGTTTAGGGCGGGCCCGTAGAGGCCATGGTTAATGGCAGCGAGCTGGGAGGCCCAATAGTACCGTTTAATATCCGGGAGGGCAATCCCCCCGTCAAACCATGGGAGCGTCAGCTTAGCCAGAGCAATGCGCGGCCTCCCGTCCCAGAACAGGCGGCGTTGCAGACTCTCCACCTCACGGAAGTAGCGCGCCGGGACCAAGTCCATAGTGTTCTGCAAAGCGTACAGAAAACGCGGCAGAGACATCATCTTGAACAATGCCGCCCGGCCGAGCGGCGAAAGCGGCAGGCGCCGCCAGCGTGCGACATCTACCCGCAGACGCTGGAGGGGGGGAAGCAGATTCCGTTCATACCGGGCCTCCGGGTCCAGAGTAATGAAGACACCCAGGTACCGAAATCCCTGCGGGGCGATCTGGATCGGACAGCCCCGCGGGAGAATAGGAGCCTCCCCAGAGAGAACATACACACACGATTTAGCCCAGTTGATGACGAGACCGGAGTTACGCCCAAACGAGTGTAAAACATCAACTAGCACTATAAGTGATTTACGTGGGGAGGCTAGGTACAGAAGGATGTCGTCAGCGTATAAGGATACGCGGTCCTCATACTCGGGGGTCCAACGGAGACCACGGATGGAAGGCTCCCACCGCAGCCACTCCGCCAGGGGCTCCAAGGCAAGCGCAAAAAGAAGCGGCGACAAGGGACAGCCCTGTCGCGTGCCCCGGCCCAGCTCAAACGGGGCCGATACTCTTCCGTTCACGACCACCTGCGCCAATGGGCCCGCATACAACAGTTTGACCCAACTGATGAATCCTGGGCCAAATCCGAACTTCGCAAGCATCGCCCAGATGTATGGCCACTCAAGCGTGTCAAACGCCATGGTGGCGTCTAAGGACGCCAAAATGGCCGGTTCCCGTATAAATGGGACGCGCGCAAGCACCCCATGCAAACGCCGCAGATTAAGGGCTGTATTGCGATGGGGAATAAAGCCGGACTGGTCCTGATGAACCAGATCTCCCACCACACCGACCAGCCGATTGGCGAGTACCTTAGCGAGAATTTTGGGCTCCGCATTCAGTAATGAGATAGGCCGATAAGAAGTAACCCGATCCCGAGGTCGCCCTTCCTTGTGGATCACCACGATTGTAGCCAGACGCTGGTCAAGCGGGAGGGAGCCCAGCGAGTGGGCCGCGAGGAACATTGCGCGGAGGTGAGGCGCCAATGTATCCGGTCGCAGCTTATACAGCTCGATAGGGATACCGTTCGGGCCCATGGCCTTGCCAGAAGCGACCGAGCGTATGGCGAGGGCGATTTCATCGGAGGTGGGAGCGGCGTCCAGCGACACCCTGTCCTCCCCGGACAGGGAAGGCAGCACGATATCCCTGAGCAGGGCACAGGAATCCTCTTCCGAGCAAGAAGAGACCGGGGAATACACCTCGCGGAAATACTCCGCGAAACAGGAGACAATTTCTTCTGGCTCAGTTACACACACCCCATTCGTTTTCTCAATCAGCGGGACCACACGATTCGCTCTCTCCTTTTTATCCAACCACGCTATCAGTTTACCAGCCTTATCACCCACATCATACAGTCGCCCCTGTTGCTCTCTACTAAGGCCCCTGGCCGCCTCCATAACGAGGGCCCTATAAGCCGCCTGTTTGAGCTGGAGGACATGTAGTGCAGCATCCGTCACCCCATCTTCTAGATCACCCTCCAGCTCAACTATTTCAGCCTCCACCCGGGTCACCTCCTCCCGCTCGCGCCTCCGGGCGTGGGAAATAAGGGATAGGGCCTCCCCTCTAAGTACTGTTTTGAAGGCCTCCCACAGGGAGATAGCTGAAGGCACTGACCCCACATTCTCCTCAAAATAGCGCTGGAGGGATTTAATCAAGTCAGCGCGAATGGTGGGGTCGCGCAGGTACCAGGGATTGATTGGGACCACCCTGCTCTCAGCCCTCGGGAAGACATCAAAATGCAGCAACAGCGGGGAGTGGTCCGAGATACCCCGTGCCAAATGGCGCACCTCCCCCACCCTCCCGACATGGGCCGCCGGGACAAGGACATAATCAAGCCGTGAGAGACTACCATGGGCCCCCGAGTGGAAAGTGTATTGCAGCTGCGTGGGATGTTTTAAGCGCCAGCAGTCCACCAATCCCAGTGTATCCAAGAGGCCGGATAGCCACGCCTGTGCCCGGGGGAGGTCCCTAGGGGGGTGACGATCCACAGTCCCAGAAACCACCGCGTTGAAATCCCCCCCCACCACCAGAAGCCCCCCCGGAAGGCCAAGGAGGAGGCGCCCCAGATCTGCAAAGGTGGTCGACTGCAACCCCGGTGGGACGTACACCGGGGTTGCAGTCCATTGCCCTCCATTCTACCCACCAAGACAGTGTAACGTCCCTTGTCATCGTGGAGCACCTCATCAATTTCTAACGAGAGCGAGTTCTTTACCATGATACCCACACCCCTCGAGCCTGACGTGAAGCCCGAGTGGGCCACGAGGCGGTAGCCTCGCCGATTCATGGCACAGAAGGAATTACCAATAAGGTGTGTCTCCTGCAGGAAGACCACATCAGGCGAGAGTCGCTTCAAATACTGCAGGACCACACCTCGTTTGATCCTGTCCCCCAGTCCATTGACGTTCCAAGACAACAAAGTTAATTCCCTACCCCCCATCATACACAGAAACCATCATTCGTCCCCCCGAGAGCACAGTAGAACCAACACAAAAAAAGGGTTGCCTTGTGATAATAACGAACAACACCCCATCAACAACACTCCCCCCTCCCTGCACCCCTGCATGAGCCCAGACAGCCCCCCCAATGTGCAGTGTGCCTGTCGCCCCATAGATAGTTAAACTAACTAGACCGCCAGAGGAGGAGGGAGAACCCCCAAGAGACCCCACACAACCTCCATAGGAGGGGAACTTAAGCAATCCAACGTATAGTCAAAAATGGCATCATTTTTGTCCCGAGCGAGGCCTAATATTAGTCCCTCAGCCTTTATCCGGCGAGCCCTCTCCCCCGGCCGCTCCCCCCCCGCCACCCCGATCCCGATCTCCAGACAGAGTATCCAGCCAGTCCCCGGCCGCTTCGGGACGATCAAAAAAGTGTGTGCGACCTTCCACCTCCACTCGCAGCTTAGCTGGGAAAAGCATGGCGTACTTGAGATTTAGGTCCCGAAGACGGCGCTTGACACCAAGGAAGCTCAGTCTCTGCTTCTGGACCGCAGGGGTGAAATCAGGATAGAAATTAATGTCCATATTGTCAAGTCTAATCGGTCCCTGTAGTCTGGAGGATTGCAGGATAGCGTCTCTGTCCCGAAAATTAAAAATCCGGGCGATGAGAGGTCTCGGAGCGGCTCCGACCTTAGGCCTTCCCCCGGGAACCCTGTGGGCCCTCTCCACAGCAAAGAATTTACTCAGCCCCCGTGGCTGGAGATGGGTAACAATCAAGTCTTCCACGAAAAGGTCCGCCGCCGCTTCCTCACGTCCCTCAGGCACCCCGATGATACGGATGTGGTTCCTCCGGGCCCGACTCTCGGAGTCCTCCAGGCGACGATCCATCAGCGCACTCGCCCGAGCAAGCCGGCGCACCTCCGTTTGCAGGGCCGCCACATCTGTCGTAAGGCCCGATGCGGAGTGGGCCAAAGAATCGACTCGGTCATTGGTCTTGGAGAGATCGGCCCTTATCAGGCCAACATCTACGAGGACCGAGTCGATCTTCTGCGCCAGTGTGTCAAAACGCTGGCCCACAGAGGCCTTCATCTCGGCGATGGCGCCCATGACATCCCGCAGAGTCAGATCCGTGGGCAGATCGGGGGCATCAGTAGGGCCCTCAATGGTCCTGCGTGGCACCTCAGGAGATCCCTTCTGGAGGGTATAGCGATCCATGCTGTTGGACTGATGGGCAGCGCCACGCCGGGTCGATTTTACCTTTGCCCGATCGCCATCTTGTTTCGTGGCCATGGTCCCAGTCTCACGATCGCACCAGCCACGTCGTGAAGGGCGGGCAAGCCGGTCCACGGGCTCCGGGGGGGTGCCTCCCCCAGATCTGCGGGGCGGATCACAGCCGGCGGGCAGGCAGGATCCCCCAGCGAGGCCACACCAACACACAAAGCCCCGCGAGCCAACCTCGCATAGACAGCAAGGAGGGTGCGAAAGTGAAAGTGTGGGTTACGCGAGCCACCAAGCCCTATCCGCCGCTGTTATTCACTTCGTCACTGGATCGCCCCACAACGCAAATCCGGGGTTCGGCCAGGAGAAGGCCGCAAACCTCAATCGGTGCTAAAGTCGGTGTCCGAGGTCCGATTTGGAAGCGGAAAACGGGCGCCACTTCAGCTCGGGCTCACCAACACAGTCCCCTCATCTGAGACAGGATATGTTCAGGATAGTCATAGGAGGTCGCGGAGGTCCTCGGGAGCCTCGCACCTACGCGGCCATCTTGGTTGCGCGCTAGGCTCCTCCCCCCCATGGTTTACTTTTGATTTGTAAAAAAAAAGATTGTCCTTAAGAGATTCTTTCCTATTAGAGCATGGATACACAGAGGAATTAATGCATGCCAGTTATCAGGCTAACCTCTGACAATGTTAATTATTTGCATTTAGACCCAATGGACCCAATTAACGAGATTTACGACGAAAACCACCTAATTTACAACTGCAAGGAATAAACAGAACGGTCCCTTTCAGGGATAAATGGATTTACTGTTGCAGATTTCTCTGCACAAGTGAGAAACAACCTGCAGAAGTAAACTCCTCACAAGTTGTTGGAAGTGGGCAAATCAAAGCATGGATTGCCTAGAAACTTGTGGATATCTACAAACATGTATGTTTCTTCACATTTAGAAACTCATTCTGACTACTTCCCACCCTGGTTGGAAATTTACTCCCGCTAAGGGATGGAACAACCCCCTTCTAGGATGGAAAGGAGAACAGATCGCCCCACATTTCGTGTGAGTTTGGGGAAAAGGTCTCCCACTGGAAAAAATGCTGTCCCCATGGAAAATATCAAAAAACTAATAAGAAATATGCATTTGAACAATCTGCTATTCCCCTTTGCTTAAATCTACAGCATGTAGACCCAGAGGGAGACACGACTTTCTCAGTAGTATGCGTTTAAGCCTGTGCCTTTTGCACCTTTCTTGACTTAACTTGCGAGCCAGCCACACCACGGAGGATAGTCTACTTGCTTAATACGCTTTCAGTTTCCCAGGGGGTAGACTCCTACTGCAAATGTTTTTTGACCACATGAAGGGTTACCACCTTAAACTACATCTGCCATCTAACAATGGACAACACTCCCTCTTTTGATAACAATTCACTAAAGAATCAGATGTGCTTACTCATTGACCAGGTATACTTGAGGATACTTTGTGCCACTTTATATAATTTAAGTAGTATTGAAGGATAAATACGTTTGACTTTGTATTCGTCCTGAGGAGGCTTAAAAGTATTGAAGGACGAAACGTCCTGACCACACAGCGGGGGAGTTTTATTAAAGTCTAATGCTAACCAAAGAACACGTTAGTGCTTACAAGTATAAAGGCTCAAAAAAGCAATAAGGAGCTTTGTTTTTATTAACTTCTTCTGGTTGATATAGTGAACAGTATAATCCTGTGTAGACACCCTAAAATGTATGACTACCAAGACTCAGGGCCTGATTTAGATTTTGGCGGACGGGTTATTCCTTCACAACGGTGACAGATATCCAGTCCACCGAAATATAAATCCCATATTATGCTATGGGATTTATATATCGGTGAACGGGATTTCCGTCACACTTGTGACAGAGGATCCCATCCACCGAAACCTAAATC
Organism: Triturus cristatus; assembly: GCF_964204655.1. Taxonomy (NCBI): domain Eukaryota; kingdom Metazoa; phylum Chordata; class Amphibia; order Caudata; family Salamandridae; genus Triturus; species Triturus cristatus. Next base: position 879,626,578 of record NC_140585.1, read on the forward strand.
AGGTCCTCTGAAATGTTTTAAGTTTTAGTCACTTTAATTCACTCTACTATAGGAATGGGTGATTGTGTTTCAAAATTAGCTCATTTCACTTTAGAAAAAAATATGTAGAATTTCATATTAATTGTTCACATGTTTTTTTGCTAGTCATGATGAAATGATTGGATCGAATTGTACCACATCTTGGTCTGACAAAGGTTATCATTTTTTGACCAGCAAACCTATGGTTGCAAACCATAATAGTGAGAAACACATTATAGAGGGGAAATGGTTGTGTGTAAATGTTTCCCTTAGGTAACCATATTTTATGTATTTAGCTAACTAGCCCAGGATCCAGAGAAGTTATTTCAGCTATCCCATATATTCTTTGGTCTCATAGCTTCCCAGGCATACTTTTGGAAATGTTTCTCGATTGAAAAAAAACTTAAAAGGATATTCAGGTGTAGATGTAAATCTTTGCCCGTCCTTTTACATTTTTTGTTTGCCAACTGGGTCCATTGTATGCCATATTACCTTAAGTGAATTTCCTCAAATCCTGACAAGGATCTATTCCTTTTGGACCTATTTTAGATGCCCCTGGAGTAGACACTTGAGAAGATCCTATATCTCTTCACTTATAGTGCAAGCATCATGTGAACTTACCAAAACATCATTTAAACGTACATGATCCAGATCTTGGCGTCCATCAGATAAATATATTCCTTCACCCTCACCCTCCTTCCTACACCATTGTTGACCTTGAGAGCCTTGTTCCTAGAAAATGCATTTAGACATCTCTCAAGATAACATTGCCATTACATGTGTATGTGGAATGGTCCAGTGCAGCTGGTACTCTTGACTCCAGTTCTGTTAGACCCCCAGGACGCTTCTGGCTGTGCTTCCCTAGCGTTCCCAGCTCTACTCCCACAATGGTTCTTAGGTCTGATTTTTTGACATCACCCTTCAGAATACTATTTTGACTTCTACCTTGACAGTTGCTGTGACACCTCCTGCAGTACTCACTGCACTGCAGGTCTCCATGCATGGGACATGAGAGATGCTATCTCACGCCCACAGGTATAATGGGTGGCTGCAGGGGATTCCTGTATAAATGTGCTCCAGTCTCCATCTAGTACTGTCTTGCACCTGGGAAAGGGTGGAGCAATAGTGCAGATGACTTTTGAAGACAACTGTCTATACCCCTTAGAGGGCAATACCCCTAGAGACAGGCGTTCGGCAACATCAGTCCCTCTAAAAAAAGAGAAAGAGTTGGAGGAGGTAAGCAAACAAACAAGAAGGCTGTTTTTAGGTCTCACCTGGCATTAGCAGCGCGCAAGCGTTGCTCTCGCCATGCGAGGGCTTCTTGGAATCGATCCGATTCCTGAAGTCATATCTGAGCTCTGCCCGTACTCTTCATTGGTGTGCGTCTTTTGGCATCATTGAATATGCTGAACAGAGTGTAATGATTGTACCAGAGGCTTTGTAGTTCCTCATGGTTGCCACCCTGTCCATTTTTGGCCCCGCCCCCCGGGACTGGATCTTTTACTGGCGGCAAAACACGGTGGGTTTTATAATGACTGTTGGCACTTTTGTTTTACCATTGTTTGCATGTGGGCTGTGCGTTTACTTGTGGGTGACATTTAATAATGTGCTTTACATGAGTACCAGTTATCTTACATTGGAGCGCTTTACATGAGACCCAGTTACGTTACACAAGGACACATTCAATTTTGGTAGCCACGGGGTACAAAAATAGTCGTGCCGCGCTGTTGGTGTAGTTTACCCGTACCTTTACTACGAACGTCACATGGTTCTTGACCAATTGGAGCAATCCGCCTGAAAGAGGCACAAAAGCACCAGCAAACACAGTTCGTATATTCAGCGTGACATACATCCAGGAAACGAAAGCACTCACAGCGGTCATACGGGCTTGCGGGCAGCCATACAATCGGCGCTCCGTGATACCAGCAACATAACAATCCATAATGAATCGCACGCGGCCTCTGATGGTTTGTCTGGGCGCCAATACCGCACTTAGAAACGGAACCATTTTAACAAATCTATAACCCTATTCTTTCGCCCCATTACATCCTCTTCTCCCTCCTTCTCCCACGCCTTACTCTTGAGTACATGTGCCAATTCAATAAAATGTGTCAGCTGGTTCCAAAGCCTTCTGTATCCAGCATATGGAAATAGAAACAAGCATTTACAATACAATAGGTCTCGCTTTTACGTGAGTTTAGCTCTTGAAATTAGTATGCACTTTTTACATTTTTTTCGGGCTGAGACGTTAACTTTGCTGTGTATCGTGACTCATAAAAAGGGAGGTGGGGGAGATAATACGAAGGACACAGATAGAGAGCAAACCATGGAGAAGTGGAAACGACAAGCGTGCTGCAACATTGACACCACGACATGAAGTGACAATGGCATCATGACATAAATGATCACGACATGAGATTATAATGTAATCGCGCCACTGGGGCGACAACTCTTGACAGGGGCACTGTGACGGTTTAAAAACAGCACTGCAGTATGGGGAGACAAGTCCCGTCAGTGAAACCACGACACTGGTGACAGCGCATGATGGTGACAGCCTTTGGCGATAGCAGCATCGCAGTGTGGAACGACACGGCATGACAATGGCATCGGTATATGAAGGGACAATAGAGGCACCATGACATGGGGGGAGGGGTGCGGGCAAAGACATCACAGTGACCGCAGGACTAGGGGCCACAGACCCCACACAGTAGAGGGACCAGGACATGGGGGCGGCAGAGGCATCACAGTGACACTGCAACAAGGGTCCGCAGACATGACACAGTAGAGACACCGTCGCATGCAGGGACAAGGCAGGACAGTGACCCCGTGACATGGACGTCAGGCCGCGCCATGATATGATGGTGACACAAGGACATAGGGCGGAAGCATCACCTCAGTGTAGGATGACAAGACATATGGCATCAGGACATGAATGACATGGCCCACAGTGATACTGCACTTGGGCCAACATGTCACGACAGGGACTCACAAATGTGCAGTGACGGACTGAGACAGGGGTACTGCGCTGTGGAGCGACAAGCCGCACTAGTGACACCACAGTGTGAGGTGACATGGCAGAGATTGCACAACATGAGGTGACAGCGGCACCACGTCATGTGGCAAGTCAGCGAGTGATGCCGCGACATGGTGGTGCAGGGCATCGCAGCACCACAGGTGACGCGACGGGACACCGAGGGGGGCGACGCTGTGACAGGATGCTGCAAGTGAAAGAACCCATCAATGACACCACACATAGGATGGCAAGGTACCACGATGATACCCCCACCTGTAGCCATGACTGTGTGGCACAGAGATGACACACCACGGTGCTACAAGGAGCCATGGTGACACCGTGGTAGGGAGAGTCCCTGAGCCACATGTCCACGGAGACACCAGGACATGTGACATTACTGTTTGAACAAGGTGACACAGCGTGACAGGGCTGTCGTGTCTCAGTGTGACAGATACCACAGCGTGGGGTAACAATGCCGCACAGTGACAAGGGAAGACAGTGGGAGTGCAACAGCACGTCAGAAATGCCTCCATATGGGGCAAAAGACTGGGCATTACAGTGACACTTTGTAATGAGGCAGCGGCACCCGGGCAGTGCTCTGTGACACAGGGTCCCACTGGCATTGTGATTTAGGGCCTCCTTGAAACAACCACCGGGGGTGACAAGTGTTCCCAAAACCACATAATGTATAAAAATATATGTCCTACCTAATAATATACCGCTCCCTGGCTTAGGGCTTGATCAGCCTTCCTTATGAGAGACTTGTATATATTGTTAAGGGACGTGTGGGCTTTGCTTTTGGTTAAAATGGCAAAGTCAAACTAGCAGTTTAAGACTGCTCTTCCAGTCAGCAGTGGCAAGCTGGAAGCCATTTTGTAGTTTAACTTACTGGCCCCAGGAACCTTGGTACCATTATCTAGGGACTTATGCATAAGTTTAACTTCTGCCAATAGGTGTAGCCAGTTCAACATACATTGTGTAAATGGTTAGAACACTGGCACTGAAGTCTGGTTAGTAGGCCTCAGTACACTCTCATAGTCGAAAAACCACAGCATCAGCCCAAAACATTGGGGGTGATCATGCAATGAGCAGCATTTTCTTACACAAACTATTATGACTTTTGTGGAATGGTGATCCCTTGCAGTCTTTATGCTCCTTCTGCTAGAGTAAATGCTGTATTGTTGGCCTTTCGAAGACATGTACATTAGGGAAATTTGTACAGCACCAACTTGGGTATTCAATGGTGCTTCGAGCAAGTATGCTTCTTTCTGTTCTTCTGTCTATCTTTGATTGAAGCATATTTGGGCAGAGCTGTATTTTTCCTTTATGTGATTTTATGCTGTTCAATCTGGTTTGAGGTCTCAGGTAGCTCGAAGTAGTGACAGCTTATTTTTGATAAACCACTCTGAGTTCTGTCTCCAGTTGCAAGCAATTGTTTTTGATTCTCCTCCAAGAGCTAGTTTCTATTGCATTATCTACCAAACCTCATCCATGACCATGGCTGTGAATGGGTGTTTCTTGGGCACCATTGGAATACCATGACAACCTATGGCACCACAGTAGTGAGTAATTGGGGCAAGTTTGAAATGACTGCCACAAAGAGGTGAATGACCTTTTGGAGTCACTTCATTTCACTCCTGAATTTGGAGTAACATCTTGTAAACAAATTTCATGCAAGTAAGGGTTATGGGCTTTGGTTTGGGGACTTGGTTTGGGGATTTAAATATGAGCATCAGGGTATCAGAATCGGTTTATGCTTGAGGCCAAGGCTTAGGTTTATTGTTTTATGCTTAACTGCATCTTCAAAACTTAGACAAAAGTGTTTAGGCGCTTATGCTATAGTGTTTTGCTAGGATTAGGGTTAGTACTAGGAATTTAGATTTAGCTTTTTAGGTTGGAGGCTATTTAGTGTTGACGGCTTAAGATGATAAAGTTTGGGATTTAGCTTAGGTTAGGTTTGGCCCAAAGGCTTAGGTTTGAAGGCTTGGTTTGGGATCTTCTCTAATTCTGTCAGTAGGCCTAGCTGTGCCCAAACAATAATAATGCCAATGACGCAAGTTCAGATGAAGTACCCAAATGCAACGAAAAGCATCCATATATACATTTTCATCCCGGGGCTCACTCTTCCTTATTTCAAATGATACAGCTTTCAAACCTTCTCTATAGATATGCTCTCATAATCGCCATTGAGCTATGGGTTGGCCCAACACCTGCAAAAATATTTCCATGACAGATTGTATACCTTCCCTTGGTGTCATGGCTTTGAATATAAATGTAGAATGTCAAGTTGCACTTGGAACGACCATCTTTCCTGTTTGTTTGCTGACCCAGTCATTGTTCCTCTTACTCTAGCATTGCGTCTTTCATTTTATCGATGTCCTGTTTCAGAATTCTGCTTATGTTGTAACCCTTTAGTACCAACTGCTAAGAGACAATGACAGCTGCTAATTCCCATTTCTCTGGACATGTTGTTCTTATTTTAAATTCTGACATGATCTCTGCTATTGTAAACTGACGTCATGACTTGTAATTCTTAGTTTACTCCTCCCAAAGCATGTTTTCCATTGTCTCAAAAGTATTTACAAATGATTATTCTGTATGGAATATGTATATAGCATCTTGCAAGTGAAGTCTTCAGGATGGGACACTATACTATAAATTATTTATTATGGATTCTTAAAAAAAAATTGTTTTTGTGAAGTGCTTGCATTTGTCAACATGCTAAAATGGGAACTAAATTGAATGTGAATGGACCCCCAACTTCAGTTTTGTTCTTACATTGGTGGTTGCCATGTTTTCAAAATTCCTCACCTATATCACAGACAATGCTAAATAAAAGTGAACCTATATGCAAACCCTACTTGCTCAGTAAAACCCTAACAATATTATCTTATCCACCAAAATTGTTTCGGCTGATACCTACAGCCCAACAACCTAGCCTTTATATTGCCATCAACAGCTGCTCCTTGTGGGAAAACATAAACATCAGCCACTACCTAGATATTTTATAGGAATTGCAAATATTGATGTTTTTTCCTTGATAATTTTCCTCTCTGCTGAACAAAGATAATCAAATTGAAGAAATCAAAGGCCTCGAAAAATGTGTTAGTTTGACCTATCTCGATTTGTCACACAACAAAATCGTCACCATTGGTGGACTTTCCAATTTGCCAATCAAGACTCTTTCTCTGGTAAGTCTGACTGGGAAATTCCTAGCAATTTTGTATAAACAAAACTTAATATTTCGGCAGATGGCCACAATTTCTTTTAACAGATGAGTAACAGCAGTGTGCAAATGTTTGCTAAAGTGGTGCAGAAGGAAGCATATTCTGGGGTTAGTGTAAAATAGTCAAATCTAGTGAATTGTGATGTAAACTTGCACTGGTTTCACCTCTAATGTAACTTTCATGTATTTTCTATACCATTAGTTTATGTTATGTTCACTGCCCCAAAAAACACCTTTCTAGCATGTATGCCTCTAGGTATGAGCCTGCTGAGCCCTTCAACATTTCACAAATATGATAGCCAGAATGAGGAATAGTACGCACATGGTGCCTACAGAGCATGCTGATTATAAAGCCTAATTAATGAAGGTACAGATTTGTAGACTAAATAAAAAATAGATTACAAATATATATACACTATATGTAGCCCATAAAATTAGATAATATTATGTATATAAGCTTGGAACAGGTATATTTCACATAACATGGTGTCTACTCTAATCAGTTCAGCATATTTTGTAAATGTTTCAGAGAAACATTTGAGTTTTATAATCCATATCTATAAAGAGTCGTTCCAAAGAAAATTAATATGATATATATTTTCAATACAAGCATCTAAAATTAGAGTTCCAAAGTGGTTTATAGCTGAAGTTCAGTCATAACAATAACCCGAGGATCAAAAAAGGAATCTAAATGTTAATTGAGGAGGTAAGAAGGGAGTCTGGGTGGGCCATGGAGTTGGGGTAGTTGAGTTGTGGAGAGGACATAGACAGTGTCTCCTTTTGAGAAAAGTAGCACATTTATGGCGGAGATTTCTGATGTTGCTGGCAGCTACTTAACATGCATTTTATGAATATCCATCACAGCAGTTTATCTCTTTACGGCTCTGCTCACCTTTTCATGTGATGTAGCACAGTTCTAAAAATTAAACACCCACTTTAATATATGGATGATAAGTAGCAATAGAAACAAACTTGAAATGTTCCTCAAAAGAAGTTTTGTTAAGAAACTTATTAAGTTACAGCTTTCTTTTTTTTTTTTTTGTTGAAAAACCTTTATTGACATTTCAATCATTAACAAGTATGGGCCTACAACCCCCCGGGGCCGGCTGCTAAGCAATCAGAGCAATAAGAGCCAATGTAAACACAGGCGGCACCTCGGAGAGCAGAATCTTCATTCCAATATAGTCCGGCCAGTGAGCCGCGCAGGTAGGACACCAGGAGAAAAAGGGTTTTTCATTTTATAATGAAACAAGACAGTAGGATCAGGTGCCAAACAATTTCCCAACAACGATAAGGGGCAAGAATAATAGACGTAAGCAATAAGCAGCAATCTATTGGATCAATGGCGCAGACACGGGAAATTCCGGATGGGGAGGAATATCAAAAACAGTTGCGCCTGCAGGCCCCGGTACCTAACGCCCAGAGAACACCCCGGAAACTGTAGCACACATGAAGAGGCGACGATTCACACCAAAGGAGGTGTACCGCGCTGATCCCAGAAAAGAAAAAACAAGAAGAAGCGGAGAAGAAAAAGGAGGCCATGGAAAAAGAGATAAAGACTAAAGAGTCCCCTCCCCCAACCCCCCACCCTGCACCTCTGCAAATGAGTATGCCCCCCCCCCCCCCCAGCAGTGTGCCTGTCGCCCTGGAACTAGACCCGAAATATAGAAGAAACAGGGAAAAAGGAGTAAAAAAGAACCCCACCAGACGGGGGGGTGGAGAAAGTATAATAAACTGGAGGAGGGCCTTCAAAACATACCCCCGGCTTCTCCCTCCCGCACGGTGAAGTCTCCCCACAGCAAACAAGAAGCAGCACCAAATCAACCATATCAAAAAAGGGGAATGGGGAGCATTATGCACCAACTATGCTAATAACCATGAGAGTACGCAACCATGAGTCCGCCCGTCTACTGGATGACCACCCCCGAAGGATCAGCCTCATCCTTGACCACTCTTTACAATTCTGCCCATGCCTACCCCTCGACCCAGCACCATGTCCGATGTTCCAGGGTAAAGGAGTGTCCAAAAACAACCGGGAAGCGACGCACACAGGTGGGATGGAAGTCTCTGAGTACCAACACAGTCCGCATCATGGAGGGACGTCTTTCCCAGTGCTGCCCCAGGATCTGCACTGCACACAAGGTCCAGGAAGGCTGAATCAGCCAAAGTAGACAAACGTTGCTGGAATTGTCCCTGGGTCGCCGGAGGCCGTGCACGGGACAAGGCCACCACCTTCCACTCAGGTCCAATACCTCCAGAACAGATCAAACTCTCAGTTAGCCGATCACACGGTAGCATACTGTCCGGAGTGTCCGGCTGTGCACTTATCGCAGGGGTGGCCGCGACATTATCCTCCTGTGTGCAGTGTGGGAAGCCCCTGTGTACCTGTGGACCAGCATGCCGCCACTGTCCCAACGCTGATGCCACACCATCGAGCTTACTCCCCAAGACCCCGGCGCCACGAGCCAAGGAGAAATGAAGGGCACCAAGGGCCTCTAGGAGGTCGCCGTACCCCAGCACAGCTCTCTGCGATCGCTCCGCCACACTCCCAAAAGTCACACACTCCCAATCCTGCTGCGACCCAGTGGACAGGATGGTAGGCTGCATAGCAACAAGATGGCCGCCGGGAAGGCCCGACTCGTATTGGGGCCGGGACCCAGGGACAAGCGCCTCGAGATCCACGTCGCTGAAGACAGGGGTCCGGGGGCAGGCACAAATTCAGCCGTTGCGTGGTCACGGGCAACAGTCGTCCCCGCCACGGACCAGCTCCCGCGAAAAGCCGGGAGCAGCCCGCAAGGATCAGGGCGAGCTAGGGGCGGCGTCCGGGCAGCTCACCGTCAAAGGCAGGGGCAAGCACCGAAGAATCTGAGAGCTACACCCCCGGGCATGTCCTCGGTCCGCTACACTTAGCAGTGGGAGCGCCTACGTCAAAATGCAGGCCGAGGGCAGCACCGCTCCGGTGGACCGACTCCACCCAGTCACCACAGGCCGCTGTTGTTAAACTGCCACCCGGCCAAGGCGTCCACTCGAGGTCCCGGCTCCGGGGCTGCACGGGCCGCAAAGTTCAACTGCAGATTTCTCCGGCGGTACGGCAGCCAGAAACCTCGGAGTCACACGATCGGTTGCCACTCTCATTCACAAACACGATCTCATAGCGCAGACTGAGGATCTCGTGCAGGATATCCGTGCGGGATGCGGAGGTTCACGGAGCCGGGAATCTACGCTGCCGTCCCGGTCGCCATCTTGGCTCCTCCTCAGTTACAGCTTTCTTGTTACTTTTCTGTCTTGGCAGTTCGGTGCTCGCACTCATAAAGAAAGAATACCTTATCCATGTGTGGGATAGGAAAGCATTGTTTCAAAGATAATTATTGAACAGTAATACTTCCTATTAGATTTAAAAAAGCTTAAACATTGAAAAAGGCTAACATGTTACAATTATTGCTATCTTAAAAAATCTAGAACAACTATAGACATAGCTGCCTCACTGAAGAGGAATTTGATAGTGTCACATTGAGGATCCAGGCCACGTAAGGTCTCACAAAGCTGTTCTTTGTCAGTTAGCTTCTATCCATTTTCCCAATTTGTGATTCAAGGACCCCTGAACAATAGCTATGCTTTTGCTTTGCTTTACTTTTAAAAATAATCTTGATCCTGTTTATTAGCTTCATCATCTGCCATCGAAAAAACTCAGTATTAGTCTTCCTGGAAGTCACACCATTGGGGTGTATAGTATAGTGTATGCTGGCATTTGTCTTGGATACGGCTTAAGGACAAAGCTGCAGCCTGGCTGCTAGGACAACACACAGTGTCTCATTCTAGAAAAGGCCCTGTTCCCTCTGAAGCAGGGTCTCAACTCAGCAAAAGGTCTTGTCGATAGTATGCATCTAACTCCGATATCTTTGAGACCCACCCAGATATCTCAATAGGGCCTCGGAAAAAAGACACTGTTACTACTCCATAGGTGAGAGCGTAGCCTGTGAATTTGCTAGATGTCATGATGCCCTTTGCTGCCTTAAATCTCGCTCGACATTGAGGCATATGTTTTGCTTACCATGCCAACAACCCAGAAAAGGATGTTCCAGCCATTGAAAGAGCCAGAAAATACTCTGAGTTGACTCGGGACCCTCCTACATACTGCTGATCCTTCTAAAAAAAACAGCTCCACCTAAACCTGAAGGAAGTTTCATTATCACAGGACGTTCAAAACACCCTCTCGTTCGAGCACGATGACAAAATTGAGTCCTGGCCACAGGCGAACTAACCCCTCTGAGAAGGCACTGAAGTCCCACTCCAGACTCATACTTTGGCAGATATTCTCAATCAGCCCCAGATTCTTTCCCTACAAGAATACTGCCAGCTGGTGATATAACAGATTTCAATTAAGACAAAAGAAAGGCTTTCAGAAAGCTCAATATTGAAGCAACAGTGCTTCAAGAACAGTCTAGCGGTATTATTTGAGACCCTAGAACTTTGAGGTCCATCATCAACTCTACTCCCTTTGGTGCTGTGACATTTAAAACAATAGAGTGTTTTTTAACCAGCCCCAGTAAAATCCTGCACACTTAGGTAGGAGAAAAATATAGGGCTCTGGAGCAGATAACAGATTTAGTTATTGTTAACCAGTATAAAAGATTATTCCATCCTCGTTGACATGTGCTGCTCTGCCAAACACCATAGGAAGGAATGTTTGTGGAATTTCAGTTTGCACTGGGAAGGCAGCAGGTTCATTCTTCTTGCTAAGTTGGTGTTACAAGACTTCATGGTATTCCCTTTACTTATTCACACATCTTCTATCTAAAATGTAAACAATTTGGGTTTATCTGAAACTCTTATTTATGAGCTCCTCTATTTTTTGGGTCTCATGCTGATGACAAGATCTGCAAAAAAAATCTCCACAACGGATTTTTTTTTTCAGCAGCAAGTTCAAACACCTTTCTATTCAAAACAGAAAAATCAACAGCAAAAAGTTTCTTTTCAAGAAAGGCATTGTGAACAAACTAAACATGGAGGAAGAAATCAACCCTCTTCGGTGCTAAGAAACGTCCTTTAAATGACAAGCGTTCCGTTTGTCCCGATGCCCCCATTGCCTTGTACACCAACAGTAAGGAGCATACCACTCAGTCCTGCTAAATAGTTCAGCATTATGAAAGACAATGTGCTCCCAATATTATGCAAAATGGATGTACTCTAACATTTGGAGAGCCGCCCACCACTGCAATAGCCAGACAGGCCATACAATTAGATCGGCTGGTTCAAGAGGGGTGCACATTGCTAGAATCGTGAGTGAAATATAAAGTCTTCAAACATCAAGGAATGGAACCTTTCTGTGGACAAAAAGAAATGATCAAAAGAATTGTTCAGAATCATAATTAAACTCAATACGGTGAACAAATGGTTGAAGAATTAAACATTTATGGCACTCTTCATATACCAAACCTATCCTCAGTTACATCAAGGATGGTGCTATCAGTGCTTAAAATTCATTTTCAAAAGAGCACTCACATTCTGCCTAAAGTTACCTTGTCTCTGTTCGAAATACATGGCATTGGTAATGAGTCGCCTTGGTGAAATGAAAAAACATTGTCTACCATTATCTGAATAACTGGTGCTAAATGCATATATCATGACAAAGTCATGAAATATTTTAAACTAGCCTCTGATATCATTCAGACTCAGCTAGGCAAGACACATCCTAGTACAAATAATCAATCAATCAATCAATCAATCAGGGGATTTGTAAAGCGCGCTACATACCCGTGAGGGTCTCAAGGCGCTGAGGAGGGAGGGGGGGGCCGCCGCTACTGCTCAAAGAGCCAGGTCTTGAGGCGTTTTCTGAAGGCGAGTAGGTCTTCAGTCTGACGTAGGTGGGTAGGTAGGGTGTTCCAGGTCTTGGCGGCGAGGTAGGAGAAGGATCTGCCGCCGGAGGTGGTTCGTTGGATGCGGGGGACGGTGGAGAGTGCGAGGCTGGCAGAGCGGAGCTGGCGGGTGGGGGTGTGGAAGCTGAGTCTGTTGTTCAGGTAGGCTGGTCCGGCGTTGTTTGAAGATGATCCTCTTTTCGATGGGGAGCCAGTGTAGGTCTCGCAGGTGGGCGGTGATGTGGCAGTGGCGGGGTACGTTGACGATCAGTCGGGCGGAGGCATTTTGGATGCGCTTGAGTCGTCTTAGTTGTTTGGCTGGGATTCCGGCGTAGAGTGCGTTGCCGTAGTCTAATCTGCTGCTGACGAGGGCTTGTGTTACCGTTCTTCTTGTTTCGGCTGGGATCCATTTGTAGATTCTGCGAAGTGTGCGGAGGGTGTTGTAGCAGGAGGAGGAGACGGCATTTACCTGTTTGGACATGGAGAGGGTGGAGTCGAGGATGAATCCTAGGTTGCGTACGTGGTCGGTCGGTGCTGTCCCCAGAGTGGTCGGCCACCAGGAGGCATCCCAGGCTGAGGGGGTGGGTCCGCGGATGAGGACCTCCGTCTTGTCCGAGTTCAGTTTCAGACGGCTGCTCCTCATCCAGTCGGCAATGTCCTTCATTCCGTCGTGGATGTTGGATTTGGCGGTGCGTGGGTCCTTGGTGAGGGAGAGGATGAGTTGAGTGTCGTCGGCATAGGAGATGATGTTGAGGTTGTGGTGGCGGGCCACTTGTGCGAAGGGGGCCATGTAGATGTTGAATAGCGTCGGGCTTAGGGAGGAGCCCTGGGGGACGCCGCAGATGATGTCGGTGGCTTCGGATCGGTACGGCGGGAGGCGGATGCTCTGGGATCTGCCGGAGAGGAAGGATGTGGTCCAGTCAAGGGCCTTCTCTTGGATACCGGCTTCATGGAGGCGAGTCTTTAGTGTGCGGTGGCAGACCATGTCGAAGGCGGCCGATAGGTCCAGGAGGATGAGGGCTGATGTTTCGCCGTTGTCTAATTGGCGCCTGATGTCGTCTGTGGCGGCGATGAGGGCTGTCTCGGTGCTGTGGTTTCGTCTGAATCCGGATTGGGACGGGTCCAGGAGGTTGTTGTCTTCCAGGTGGCGGGTCAGTTGCATGTTGACGATTTTCTCAATGACCTTCGCTGGGAACGGGAGCAGGGAGATGGGCCGGAAGTTCTTGAGGTCCTTGGGGTCCGCCTTGGGCTTCTTGAGGAGGGCGTTGATTTCAGCGTGCTTCCAGCTGTCCGGAAAGGTCACAGTTTCGAAGGAGAAGTTGATGACCTTCCGTAGTTGGGGTGCGATGGCTGCGCCTGCCTTGTTGAATATGTGGTGTGGGCACGGGTCTGTCGGCGATCCTTAGTGGATGGAGTTCATGACCTTGCGCGTCTCGTCGTCGCAGACTTTGGACCAGGAGGTCAGGTGGTTGGCGCTGATGGTGTTCGCAGGAGGGGTGGGGTCTGGTGTGGTCAGGTCGGTCGAGGTGTCAAAGCTGTCGTGGATGTCGGCGATCTTGCGGTGGAAGAAGTTGGTGAGGGAGTCGCACAGTTCCTGTGACAAAGGGATGTCGTTGGCATTGGCGCTGGGGTTGGAGAGTTCTTTTACAATGCTGAAGAGTTCTTTGCTGTTGTGTGCGTTGTTGTCCAGGCGGTCTTTGAAGGAGGATCTCTTGGCTAATCTGATGAGGTGGTGGTGTCTGCAGGTGGCGTCCTTGTGGGCTTCGTGGTTTTCCGTTGTGCGGGCGTGTAGCCATATCTTCTCCAATTTCCGGCATGTGCGCTTGGAGGCCAGGAGCTCGTCGGAGAACCAGGAGGCTCTCTTGCTGGTGTGGTTGTTGGAGGGTTTCTTCAGTGGGGCGACGGTGTTGGCACAGTCGTCGATCCACTGTCTGAGGTTGCGGGCTGCGGCATCTGGGTTCGTGGGTTCGGTGGGTGGGTTCAGGGAGAGGGTGGTGGTCAGCTGGTCTTCAGTGATTTTGCTCCAGCAGCGGCGGGGTAGCTGTTGGGTGCGGTGGTGCGTGGTAGGTTTCCTGTAGGTGAAGTGAATGCAGCGGTGGTCTGTCCAGTGGGGTTCGGTGGTGTGGTTGAATGAGACGTGGGTACTTGTGGAGAAGACGGCTTCTAGCGTGTGGCCGGCGGCGTGGGTGGGTGCGGTGACGAGTTGTCTGAGGCCGAGGTTGGCGAGGTTGTCGATCAGTGTGGCGGAGTTGGCGTCGTTGTTGTTCCCGAGGTGGATGTTCAGATCCCCGAGGAGGATGTAGTCCGTGGAGGCGAGAGCGTGGGTGCTGGCGAGGTCGGCGATGGCGTTGCTGAACTGGGCCCGGGACCCGGGGGGTCTGTAGACGAGCATTCCCCTGAGTGTGGTGTTGGGGTCGGTGTGGATCTGGAAGTGCAGGTGTTCGGCGGTGAGGAGGATGTCGTCTGCGTGGATGGTGACCTCAATCGCAGACGGGCGCAGATGAGCTTGCCTCTGGCGCGCCTCTGGCGCGCCAGCGGCGCTGCCGCGCAGCGACCTGCATTAAGAAGGGTGGAGGGAGGGAGGAGCAGCTGGGAGGCAGGTGGTGAATGGGAGAGGATGGGGCGGGGCCGCAGCGAAGGCAGCGGCGGGAAAGGAGAGCGGGGGCGGGCGGGGGGAGAAGGGCACTGAAAAAAACCAACAGCACCGAAACAACAGAGAGAGAGAGGAAAAACAGGCAGGCTAAAGGCAGAAAGGCTTATGCAAAATAAAACGAGCAGAAGCTAAAGGCAGAATACAATTTAAGGGCAGCAGACAAGCAGGAGGAGGGAAATCGGGAGAGAGAAAGACGGACAGAGGAAGAGGTCAGACTTGATACTTACCGCCCACCACTGGGCCACCAGGGATGAGGCGCAGGCGGGATCCTGCGGGTGGAGGAGGGCCTCGAACTTCCAGCAGCAGCGGCGAGGGCAGCAGGCAGAGCACCAGCAGGGAAGTTTGGCGCAGTGGGGGAGCCTACCTGGCCTGAGAACAGGCCAAGAATCTAATACTTGGGAACTTTACAGGGCACAAGGATTGCAAAAGTACATCTTTTACAAGACAGACTCTATATCAGAAGTGCCATTCCCACCAGATGAATGCTCAGTCTCGGTGAGATTTATGGCTTCCTATTTTATTGTTCCTCGTGCGTGGCTGTACATGAAGCTGTTTCTTAAATCAAAGACCAATACTTCAAGATGTCATACATCTTTCAAGACAAGCTGACTCTAAATGCTGGTACTTGTTATTGTCACTCTCTCTCTTCGTGGTACCAGAAGAAACTCTGGGAAAGCGTCCCTTAGAAAATGCAACTGTGAGACTGAAGAAGAGCGGTCGCAGCTTTGAAGTGAGCTGGGCTGGGCTTCCTTCTATCCTCAACCCAAAGGACTCAGAAAGGTTCATGTTTGATAGCTTGGCCTCACCAGCAAGGCAATCCCCAGAAAATAATTCAGAAGATGTTTTCTGTATCAAATATACAAAACAGTAGACCGAAATAAATAACTTAAAGGTTCAGACCAGGTTTAGCTTAAATATAAAATTGTAATAGTAAGATAAAATAAAAATAGATAAAAATAGGCTAGGGGTTAAGAATTTATGGGGAACGGAAATACATATTTAAAAAAAAATGCTATTATCAGTATTACATAGTTTGCAAGAAACTTTACAATGTATAAATAACACAGGCTCCGTGTCAAAAAATATCAATTAAGTCAACATTTGATATACATTCAATCTATGCTTTTAGAATTCATTCCATATCACTTAAAAGAAAGGGAAGAGAAAGTTCAGAAGCAGTAAAATATTATATAACTGCAATGTGTGTGGATCTAAGTGCCTGGTGCACCTATGTGCTCATACATGTGAAAACTGTATAGGCAACGGAATAAAAGTAGTCCGTAATCATTGACAGTGTATATTCAATGTTCAAGCAGTAAAATGTTATATAACTGCAATGTGTATGGATCTTTCCTTTCCCTTTTTTTAATTGATACATAATTAATTCTAAAAGCAAAAATTTAATGTATATCAAATGCTATTTTTCTTCACTGAACCTGTGTTCTTGTATTATTCATTGCTCCTGCTTCCCGGCGATTCTTTGAGGAGGACAGTCCCTGTTTCCTTTAAGCTAATAATGTATGAAAACAGCCCTCACACTGGATCCCAAATAGCAGAAGAAAATGCATTTTTTATCATCCCATCATAAATACATTACCTTATCCTGTTGCCTTGCATTTTGAAAAAAATTACCACTTAAAATTAAAATCATCACTTTGAAAACATTGGAATACAACAGAAATACCGATCGAATGGCAAACAGTCTCATTGAGGGAGTCCCCTAATTCCCTTAGCAGTCGGTAACAGACACTTGTGTCCAATGAGACAGAATATCTTTTAAATGATAATTATGGAGGAAAAGTCAATAGTTCAAAATTATTTTTTCTTCAATTACTTCTGAGCTGTGGATTCAGTGCTCTGCAATAAACATAGTAGAAGCATTTTCACAAAGTGCTGTCATCATTCCTGTTAACTGGGATTCCTGTGTGTGGGATACAGGACCTCCTCGTTTCTAGGCATTGAGAAGCAATCTCCCTAAACAAATTAAGCCCCGGTACACAACTGGCCCAGGTCTCCAAAATTGCACCCATGAAACATCTGTTAACAGGGCAACTTTCCCACTGATCAGCAGCCTCCTCTGATACAGGACTATTTTAGTCTTCTGGGACTTCAGGTTCTGAGGAAGAAAGAAAGTTTCACAGCAAGCAGGCAGTTTTTCTCAGGGGGGAGGTAGGTACACATGTACAAATGAGCCTCTTCTGGTTAACTGACTTTCCGGATTCTTGGAGCAAGTCCTTGTAGGATAGAAATTCAAGAGAGAGTTTGTATTGGCTCTTCATCAGGCAGTGTTGACTGTTCACGATAACAAGCAGGCAATTTATGACTAATTCCCAGGTGTGTTCTGAGGAGAGGTTAGCATTGCATGGGTTTGGAATAGGAGAAGTAGCATGCCATTGGTAGGGACCTAGATCAATTCTTATTTCCCTCTTTAGCTTTCCTAATAGTATAATAAAGCCAAGTCCTTTGAAGGGTGGCTTTTAGCGTGGGCTATCTCAATGAGATGGTCTGGGAAACTTGTAGAATGTACTATTGTCCTGTTTGTGCTGTTCCGGGGACTTATATCCCTGTCAACGCAGCACACTAGACATCCCCCTGTATGTAAAAAGGAGGGTTAGAAGCAGAACAGCAATGAATAGAAGTTGGTGTCTAGGGCAATTCACACATTATATGTTGGTTGAGCCCAGGTCCGAAAGTCCCATCAAACTAAACCTGTTTTAAAACTTTGTCAGAGGCACATATTGCTTGGCAAGACCAATGATGTATGTTATTGAGATTCCTCTGCAGAACAGAAGATGTCATTAACCTCTTAATTTTAGCATGTCCTTAAATAGAATGAAATATTCAAGCTCTCCTAACCCGAACAGTAACACCAGACTATAGATACTGATTCATGATTAAAATATAGTTTTCAATATATTAGCCTACTTGTGAGAATGAACCATGACTCGAGTCAAGACTATACCCAGAAGAAGTAGAAGTGCCGGGGACACAAGGAACCACCCGAGGTAAGTAACCAGGAACCCCAATGAGGCTGTGTGCAGAGTGGGAACATGACCGTGGGCTCAATACAAGTCAATGGGTAAGTCGCGGTTACAATTTTAAAGAAGAAGGACCCTTCCCAGTGGACCCTGAAGAAACTCCGTGGAATACAGAAGGTTGGAGAGCCACCCCACTCGTGGAGACCCTAAGAACCAGGATACCTACACCAAGGAAGCCGGGTGCGTAGGTGTGAAATGGTGTCAGAAACCGCCATAGAACCCAATAGAGGACGTCAGGAAAATGCCGCTGCTGGGGAAGGTGAAAGTGTCCGGTGGAACCCAAAGGTGTATTCAAGTTGAGAAGTACCTGCAAGCAGAGGGGACAGAGTCTAAGCCACTCAGTAGTGACCAGGAGGCACGGAAGACGAATGCCCACCGATGCAGAGTGTTGCAGGAAAGAAGATGGTGAGCTTGGAGCTGCAGCTGTGAGAACCAGGCGATGCTGTGGAAGATCAGCAGCCATTCACAAGCTGTCCCACGTCATATGTCGATAGTTGAGGGTGTCGGTGTCCGGCGGGAGCACCAATAAGCCTTGGCAACTGCAAACAACGTGGAAAGTGAAGGCGGTGTAGTGTCGGGACCAGCAAGGTCCAGGTGACTCACCACAAGCAGGGGAGTCAGGGCAGGCCCCGAACAATCAGGGGAGCCCACAGAAATCAAAGGTGACCCTCAAGAGGACCCACAGGCCGGAGGCACTGGAGTCGCAAGGGGACCTCGAGCAGCTCACCAAAGATGCAGCCCCATGATGCAAGTGATGAGGTGAGGACGAAGATCTTGGTCACAGGAGATGCTTGAGGTTGGGGCTACTTGCAGCCTGAAGATCTTGGTGGAAGGAAGGCAACAAGCCTTTGCAACTGCAAGTCGATACGCTGAACGGGGGTTCAGTTCCTGTAGCCCCAGCAAGGGATACTGGCCTCAAACTTGGTGAGAGAACAGGGCAGGCCTCGAGGGAAGTGGAGAACCACCACTTGTGTTGCTGAGCCTTTCAGAGTCCATGGGAGCCCAGGCTCAGCAGACCGGTCAGCTTAGTTGGGGTGCCTGCAGATTCAGGGAAGTGACTCCTTCACTTCAAGGGAGATTCCTCCAGTTGTCTTGGATGCCCATAGGCCGTGGAAGATTCCTGTAGGGAGCACAGGCACGGACGTTACAGCAGACGAGCGGGGCGACGAGATCAGGAGCAGCAGGAGTCTTCCCAGTTGCAGCCTTGATACCCAGAGCGAAGTCCAGAGTGCCCAGACGGTCAAAGAAGAAGAGGTGTCTTGAAATTAATCTTGTCCCACAATTAATCTAGGGACCTACCCTCAGGTAAGCCCTTAAGTGCCCTAAGAAAAGGGTTGGGACGATTCAGGGTTCCCTCCCAGGGGAGGGGTCGGACAGTGGGGAGGAAACTTCCACGTCCTTTGTCCAGTTTTGTCCCAGAGCGGGAGCTAACAACTCCCTGAGCTGGTTTGACCTGGGCTAGGCAAGAAGGGCACCAAGGGTGCCCTTCAAGCAGACCGAGTGGCACTGGCAAGCGCCCCCACTCTGCCCCAATACACTAATCCCTGTCTGGGAGGTGGTCACACCTCCCTGTGACAGGATACCTATTGTTCTGCCTTCACCCTGCTCGAGCTTGGCTCAGCAGCAGGAGGGCAGAAACATGTCTCTGGTCGACAGCAGCAATGTTGTGCTGTCCGGGTCTACAAGACTGATACCAGGAGCACTGAGGGCCTTGGAGGAGCTTTACAGTGCATGGAATCATTCCTCCCACAATGTTTAAGGTGTGGGGCTATGATTCCAACATGTTTGATACCAATCATGATAAGGTTTGTTACAACTAGTTTAGAGATGGTCATTGCGTAATGACGCATGGCCACTCTATGTATCTTAATGGCTGATGAACTTACAGCCCGGGAGAATGGACTCTGAAAGCTGTAGGCATGTCCTGCTCATGCAGGTGCATCCTCACACTTACAACTGAAGACCCTGCCTTAACCCCTTCCCTGCGGGGGTAATTCCCCCACAGTGCGGGGGGGGCCATGGCGCCGCTGTGCTCATGACGAGCTGAGCTCGTCACGACCCTGCCCACTGATTAATTCTCCCGCACAGGCGGGGAATTTATCGCGCATGGGCGGGCCGCGACCGTTATGACGAGCTCAGCTCGTCATGAGCACAGCTCCACTGTGACTCATGACGAGCTGAGCTCGTCATAAGCATGGGAGGGGTTAAGGATTGAAAAGACCTGCTTTAGGGGTGACTAATAGGTTTTTAAGTGCAGTGACCCTAGATATAGGTAAACCTATATCTTTCGTAAGTGGTGCTAGCACCAGCCTACACAGGCTGCAATGGCAGGCCTGTAGTTACAGTTTGAGTGGTCCCTCATGGGTGGCATAATACATGCTTCAACCCATGGGGTACCCCTAGTGTACCTATGCCCTGGGTACCTCAATACCATATACTAGGGTCTGATAAGGGTACACCAGTGTCCAATCTGGGATGTACCTAAGTACTTACCAAACCAATTTAGGGGAGAAGCACAGAGACCGGGGTCCTGATTAGAAGGATCCCAGTCAGGCTAGTTAGAAACAGCATAACACCAGGCAAAAAGTGGGGGTAACCATAAAAGCAGATCCTACTTTCCTACACTACTGCACAACCATATTGATCCTAAATATTCTGCTACAGTTAGCTGATCGCTTAGTAACAGGGAATGGACACATACTCAATCGAAACCATTGTATACAGAGATCCAAAAATAAGGGTCTAAATGGTAGCAAACATCATTGGCAGGTAGAAAGCCTCACATCTTTGTTTTGAAAAAAACCACCTTCCATTATTTTTCTTAATTATTCCTCTCCTGTGTTAAGGTGTGTTCACTTCCTAGGGGTTTACATAATATTTAAATCCTACCTCGAGAAAACCAACAAGATTAGGAAATGTAAATAATCGTTTGGTTCTCTAGAGATGTTAGCGTAGGCTTAGGTACCTCAGCAAAGGCTTAGATACTGCTAAAGAGCACACTGCCAGATAGATTGTATTATGTATTACTATGTGCTACCAGAAAGCCAATGGGCCTGTTCAGGGTGGCTCCTCATGAGAAACTTTCATTAAAATGTTCAGACCGGTCACAAGTCTATATCTTGCGAGACATACTTTTATGGAGAACTTCTGATTCTATCATGGATGTCTGCGTTCCAGAACTCTCTCCAGGGTTTGTTTAGCTGAACTCCTGCTGTCTTTTTAATATGTTCTTGTTCTCCTGTCTTACCAATCACTCTGTATGTGAGACTTGCCATCCTATTCAATGTGTATGAATCTTACTTACACTACCCTGCCTTCTTGGGATCCAGAACAGCATGCTTCCTTGTACTCTTAGTTAAATCACTCTCTAATCGGACCACTGCCTTTCAGCTCAGTTCATGCACTCTTTTCATTTTAAAAGGTAGAGTTGCAAAGGTTATTTTAGCTTAGTTACTCTTTTAAATGAAACCTGATGTTTAAAAACGTTATTCTACTTCTGCTAGTCAGCCAGATATTCACTGTTTATTCATTCAATACAGATACCGTAATATTTCACAAATATTATGTGGGTCCGCTGCATTATCTTTCTAAGAACAACTTTTTAGTGGTGGGTCCAAGGACATGAGTGTGTCTAGTACAAGGTTAGTTGTGTTGATTCATTCCACATTGCCTGGCGTAGTAGAGCTTCCTGCTTGCCCTGGCTAAAGTAATGTTATCAGTGTTAGTGTTTGGACACAATATAATTTAAGACAGTGTCATATGCTTTGAACGTTACGGCTTTTCCTGTAGTTACGCATACACATTGGCCTGGACACATTTATGGACGTACTCCAGCATTTATCCACTTACATTGGCTTCTCTGGGAACCTTGTATAAAGATTACAATATGTTGCCCTTGCCTGCTTAGAGCATCAGCAGTGCTTTTTGATCTTTTAGAACTTTTATGGCAGATCAGGGCCGATTAGAGATAGCCCAAAGAAGAACTCCCAAAACGTGCTATGCTTGTTGCCAGACTGTCAAAATCAAAATACATGCAGAGTGAAAAAATGATGGGAGAGGTCAAATATAAAATATGATAAAAATCTAAAATAAATTGAAAGAATTAACATTTTGAACAGAAATGTATTCAAGGAAAGTGTGCATACCGTAACAGTTTCCACTTGCCTTCAGCTAAAGCCTTACAAATGCACACTGTAAAAGTCTATCCATTGTCTTTTATATCAAACATTCATCATCGCACTCCGCTTGACATCTCAAAAAACTGATCTGAAAAATGCATCGCATGTTGCATTTTACACCTATGAATATGATTCCCTTTCTGTTTAAAAGACAAAGCAACACTTGAGCTGCCTGCTCTTACAAGGTTTTTGTGTTTCGTGTTCCCTTTTAAATAAATTTAGTAGAGACTGGCTTCCTTATTCTAAGAAGGGGAAATGTTCATGGGAGCAGCACCGTTCGCCTACGCTTAAAAATACTCTCTGATATGCTCAGTGATGGACATGAAGATCTGCTTTAAATCATTCCCTACTTGTTTCTGAACAGCGCCCGCAGTTGTTGTTTGTTTCTTTTAAGGTAGTGTGCTTATAGATCCTGATATAAGATTTGTTGGACGAATGAGAGGTTCAGGTGTAGCGCTAAGATGATCTACACTTAAAGCGAGGCACGACTACTGACTAGTATTCAGTAGAGATGTCTCTCTAGATTCAACACAAGGGGCAGCTGAGGGTAAATGATATATGCTTGGAATGACATAGGCTTGTGAGACTGACCTGACTGCCCTCGTGTACCATAAGATTCTGTGTTACCACCCTGTGGTACCTAGCGTGCCACTGCTGAATGTTCTTGACCTCAGAGAGTACAAAGACCAGCCCATTCACTGCGGTGTTATGAACCTTGATCACTCATGCAATGTGTCTGTCTTTAAATCCTAGGCATCTAATCAAATTCAGCAGATTACTGGATTGGAAGACCTGATGTCCCTTCATAAACTCGACCTGTCGGGTAACAGCATCAGTAGCTTAGAAGGCCTGGAAGAGCACGATCTTCTGGAGACCATCAATTTAGAGGACAACAAGGTAATGTTGTTAGTGTATGAGTATGTGCTTAATGATCCCTGACCTTGGTCGTGGCTTTGTGATTGTTCTTTTAGATCTTTTTGTGAGTGGCACTGGGCTTCTCAAGACCTAAAATAGTAAAACCCAATCAGGTTTCAAGAATGTGAAAAAATAAGTGCTGGGGCCCCAGGTTTTCTCAGAAGCATGTGGCCGGCCCTATTGAAACTCGGTGAGGAATATCAAGGCTGTGTTTTCTTGATTATACTTCATGCCTCTTTAATCCACCCCCAGCCATTTCCTGCCTCTTTATTTCACTCTTGTGGGTTCTTTTTCATCTCTGCTTTCTTCCGTTTCACTTTTTCCATCTTTTTCTGTTCACCCACTGGCTGAAGTTAAGCACTGAGGCCATGCCTGCTGCTGCAACATTCCTTCACTCTGAGTGGTGCCCTCTCTAGTGGTGTGCGAAAAGTGAAACTGGTGAAAAGTGCTCTTTTTGTGTTTTTAGTCTGCCCAGGGAGCGAAACTGGGTGTACAAAATCTGCTCTGGCAAGAGAAGTAATAACAAGCATTGGCATAGCCAATAGGTCTTGCCTTTGGGACCTTATGTGTTTAGCCATGCAACAGTTGATGTTGTTGCACCAAAGATATTGTGCTGCTTAACTAAATACTCATAAGGTCCCAAAGGCGAGACCTATTGGCTATGCCAATGCTTGTTTTCTGTTAATTTGTGGTGGGATGTTTGACCCTTTTCATTTGACGGCAAGAGCCCATCAGAGGTGGTGAAAAGAGGCAGGTACCGGAGCAGGTGGTGGCACTGACGGGGGGTGGGGGGCATATTTGAGGAATTACAGACTACATTTTTGAGGCTCTTATAAAGCAAGTCCACTAAGTAATCCCATGTCATATATCTGGCACTTTAAACCTGTCCGCCCTTTTGTGCCAACATCACTTTGCATTCTGGGACTTGTAGGTTTGCCATTCCCTCTTGTCAGTTTTATATAGCTCGAACATATCCTAAGAGCATTGGAGTGCTTTACACGACCATCAGATTGCATTGTACGAGGTCTGTTTCATTTTTGTAATCTTATTTTACTTATTTTTTTACAGCGAAAACCAGGGCCGCTGTTCAGAAATTTATATATATATATATATATATATATCTATATATATATATATATATATATATATATATATATATATATATATATATATATATATATATATATCCAACTCAACTGCCCCTTCGGTTTAAGAACGCACTCGGACACAGACTGTCCTTCATCATTTACTGGCAAACTCACGTTGCGTATACAGATATTGCAGCTTCAAAGTCAATTCCGCCTGACGCGTTTCAAAGCCTGTCGCTTCTTTTTCAAAGGCTTGACATCCGAGTGCAAAATGGGACACACCTGTTCAAATACGATACCACGCCCACCATAGGCAAAGGATTCTGGTTCCCGTAGTGTGTCACAAAAAATATTCCCTGGATGGGTTCCCTGAATGGGTGCACTCGTTTCCGCTGCTCAAGTTCAAAGCCCATGGATGGGCCTCCGCATACGGACGTGAGATAAATCCATAGTCCATGTCCCATGGGAGAGGCTAGGTTGCATACCGAGCCCCATGGCCCCCAATGCTGGTGGGGTGGTGCGTCCTTCGCGGCAAGGGCTGCCGCGAGCATACATCCAACTCAACTGCCCCTTCGGTTTAAGAACGCACTCGGACACAGACTGTCCTTCATCATTTACTGGCAAACTCACGTTGCGTATACAGATATTGCAGCTTCAAAGTCAATTCCGCCTGACGCGTTTCAAAGCCTGTCGCTTCTTTTTCAAAGGCTTGACATCCGAGTGCAAAATGGGACACACCTGTTCAAATACACTCGGATGTCAAGCCTTTGAAAAAGAAGCGACAGGCTTTGAAACGCGTCAGGCGGAATTGACTTTGAAGCTGCAATATCTGTATACGCAACGTGAGTTTGCCAGTAAAAGATGAAGGTCAGTCTGTGTCCGAGTGCGTTCTTAAACCGAAGGGGCAGTTGAGTTGGATGTATGCTCGCGGCAGCCCTTGCCGCGAAGGACGCACCACCCCACCAGCATTGGGGGCCATGGGGCTCGGTATGCAACCTAGCCTCTCCCATGGGACATGGACTATGGATTTATCTCACGTCCGTATGCGGAGGCCCATCCATGGGCTTTGAACTTGAGCAGCGGAAACGAGTGCACCCATTCAGGGAACCCATCCAGGGAATATTTTTTGTGACACACTACGGGAACCAGAATCCTTTGCCTATGGTGGGCGTGGTATCGTATTTGAACAGGTGTGTCCCATTTTGCACTCGGATGTCAAGCCTTTGAAAAAGAAGCGACAGGCTTTGAAACGCGTCAGGCGGAATTGACTTTGAAGCTGCAATATCTGTATACGCAACGTGAGTTTGCCAGTAAATGATGAAGGACAGTCTGTGTCCGAGTGTGTTCTTAAACCGAAGGGGCAGTTGAGTTGGATGTATGCTCGCGGCAGCCCTTGCCGCGAAGGACGCACCACCCCACCAGCATTGGGGGCCATGGGGCTCGGTATGCAACCTAGCCTCTCCCATGGGACATGGACTATGGATTTATCTCACGTCCGTATGCGGAGGCCCATCCATGGGCTTTGAACTTGAGCAGCGGAAACAAGTGCACCCATTCAGGGAACCCATCCAGGGAATATTTTTTGTGACACACTACGGGAACCAGAATCCTTTGCCTATGGTGGGCGTGGTATCGTATTTGAACAGGTGTGTCCCATTTTGCACTCGGATGTCAAGCCTTTGAAAAAGAAGCGACAGGCTTTGAAACGCGTCAGGCGGAATTGACTTTGAAGCTGCAATATCTGTATACGCAACGTGAGTTTGCCAGTAAATGATGAAGGACAGTCTGTGTCCTAGTGCGTTCTTAAACCGAAGGGGCAGTTGAGTTGGATGTATGCTCGCGGCAGCCCTTGCCGCGAAGGACGCACCAACCCACCAGCATTGGGGGCCATGGGGCTCGGTATGCAACCTAGCCTCTCCCATGGGACATGGACTATGGATTTATCTCACGTCCGTATGCGGAGGCCCATCCATGGGCTTTGAACTTGAGCAGCGGAAACGAGTGCACCCATTCAGGGAACCCATCCAGGGAATATTTTTTGTGACACACTACGGGAACCAGAATCCTTTGCCTATGGTGGGCGTGGTATCGTATTTGAACAGGTGTGTCCCATTTTGCACTCGGATGTCAAGCCTTTGAAAAAGAAGCGACAGGCTTTGAAACGCGTCAGGCGGAATTGACTTTGAAGCTGCAATATCTGTATACGCAACGTGAGTTTGCCAGTAAATGATGAAGGACAGTCTGTGTCCGAGTGCGTTCTTAAACCGAAGGGGCAGTTGAGTTGGATGTATGCTCGCGGCAGCCCTTGCCGCGAAGGACGCACCACCCCACCAGCATTGGGGGCCATGGGGCTCGGTATGCAACCTAGCCTCTCCCATGGGACATGGACTATGGATTTATCTCACGTCCGTATGCGGAGGCCCATCCATGGGCTTTGAACTTGAGCAGCGGAAACGAGTGCACCCATTCAGGGAACCCATCCAGGGAATATTTTTTGTGACACACTACGGGAACCAGAATCCTTTGCCTATGGTGGGCGTGGTATCGTATTTGAACAGGTGTGTCCCATTTTGCACTCGGATGTCAAGCCTTTGAAAAAGAAGCGACAGGCTTTGAAACGCGTCAGGCGGAATTGACTTTGAAGCTGCAATATCTGTATACGCAACGTGAGTTTGCCAGTAAATGATGAAGGACAGTCTGTGTCCGAGTGCGTTCTTAAACCGAAGGGGCAGTTGAGTTGGATATATATATATATATATATATATATATATATATATATATATATATATATATATATATATATATATATATATATATATATATATATATATATAGCAATAATAATATATATTCGGTGTGGACAGTGCAAAATTGCTTAACAGAATAGGCAAGAGTTGCAGATTTTTTAAACTATGGAACCAGGCCTCCGTCACAGTATCAGCAACGGGAGTTTCCTGAGGGAGAGGGGTGGAATTTCCGTAGTTTTGGGAGATGCCCGAGAGAAGGCCTGTTTCAAAGTTTTTGTGTCTAAGAGCGTTGTAACTTCGAGTCAGGACTGACATATCCCAGGAGGCATAGCGCAGTCGCTTAAAAATGAGAACGAGTTCAAGGTGTCACACGTATAGTGACGTCATAGCTCCTCCAGAGAGGCACTGGGAGAGGGATGTGGTGTCACGGCCAGCGCTGTTTACCTTGGAACTGTGGTCGCAGGTTCTATTCTCAGCGTCCTGATCCGAGGAAATTATTTAATCTCCCTGTGCCTGAAAAATAAATGCATCCTTGTCTAATGTAACTGAAAGTCACGTAAAGCGCTCCAATACCTTCGGGTCGAGTTCGCGCTATATAAAATTGCAAATAAATGAAGCAAGGACCTAGAGACACGCATATACGTATATGGTGGAACTGGCAGACCAGGGAGGAAGCGGAAGAGCAGGGTCAGCGGGAGCAACAGCAACTGCCTGATGCTTTATGTACAGCGCTGCGAGACTGTCAACAAAGCAATCAGGGTGCTATACTAGCACAAAGTGTGACTCAACCTCATCCTACACTCATCCCGTACTCATCCATGAGCTGTAAGAGGACACCCACAGGGGCGTCCAGCTTTGAGTTTAGCAAGTTTCGGGCACGTAAATGGTGGTTTCTTTCGCAGGGGTTTGCATCACAATGTAAATTGGGGGTGGGCGAGGTAAGGAGGGGCCTGGGGAGATGCAGAGGCGTGTGAAAGTCCTCGGAGATGCCACAGACTCCCCACCTACGACCGGGGGTAATCAAGCAGGAGGGAGCATCCAATTAAACACACTACAAAATCAGAGTGCTGTCAGTCATCACAGAGGGCACACACAGTGCCCAGTGTGTATGTGGACCCTCATATGAGTGTGGTGAGCCTGGTAGGTTCTTCTGTCTGTGTGTGGGCAGTCTGTATCCTGCAGTCCCTCAGTATGAGTAACACCGGTGCTGCTCGTCCTATGCATGGTTTGCATGTGGCCACCTCAGCTGAGGCCGTGGCCCACCGGCCTGTGCCAAGGGTGTCCAGCCACCTTAATCTTGGTAACTCAAGACACTGCCTCCGGACCTGATTGTGTCATCTATACATCTGTGATTTAAAGTTTGTTAGCCTAGTTCAATGGATGCAACACATGACTGCAACACCCAGAATGCACTAGGCTATCACACAAAAAACCAGGACTCGAAATAGGGTCCATAATGGCAAGGTGAGAAGTGGTCACCCTTCCTCTGCCCCTCATGCTTTGTGTTTGTAGCCTGTCATCCCTTAATTGAGATTTTCCTACTCTTGGTCTCAGCAATATAGGGTACAGGGGGCGGCTTGCGTGGTAGAGGAACCCCCCCTCCCATTAAAAAAACAAGCGCTCAAAGACAAGTCTGCAAACTAGGGACATATGTTCAAACAGTTAAATAAAAAAACAATAAACGGCAAAAACGTTTTTTTATTAAAAGCAAGTCTTTTGTCAAAGAAACAGTACGTGATAGAACCCATCTGAAATCTGCAGACTACGGACATGTGTTTAATCAGCAATGTAACTGTAAACACATCCGAAGGGAAGAGGGCAGTAAAGTCATTAGTAACAAGATACTAAATGCCTGTAGACACTGAGGGCATGTCTGGCGGTTAACTTGCGGGAGCGAGCAGCAGCAGGCACGATAATTGCTAACAGATGGCGCCCCTGCTCGCTCCTGCAAGGTAAACGCCAGACATGCACGAGGACTAATAGGAAACTGTGCAAAACATGCACGAGTTTCAATAAAAGCCTGGAGCGATTCCAAAAAGTCCCCAAAGTAGCGCTTGTGCGCTGCATAGGCGAGACCTAAAAACAAGTGGATTTCATGCCCACACTCTGTAATTCATCCATCTTCGGGCTGCTGTTGCCTCCCAGGACTGCAAAACCCCATGCGGGGAGTTTAGGGCTACAGGAAGCAATTCTAATTAGCTGAAGATTGGTCCTATGACAAGAACTTATTATGATTGGCTGCAAGGTTGCCAGTTGAATTGCTCCTATTTTGTCAGACTCATTGGTCACCCTTTTCCAATCAGAATAGGGCCATGTGTTAGCTCATTCTGATTGACTGCTAGTAGCCAGACGAACCAGCTGTTCTACAAACTTAGTTAACTGCATGTGAGCAGTGCCCTGGGAAAGTATCACCTATAGTTTTTTTAGCCCATTGTAGGTGGCAGCAGATCACCTGTAATTAACACATTTGTGGACTAAAAGGAATAAATAAAAAAAATCCTAGACCTAGACTCTGATTGCTGCAGCTTTGCTTGTATTCAGTGGCGTAGCTAGCACTTTTGTCGCCCGGGGCGATCTCAGAGGTTGCCCGCCAGGGACGGCCAGTGGAGGTGAGAGCTGGAAGGGGAAGGAGGTGGCGACAGACGATGAGTGGGGAGAGGGGTGGCAGGGGGACGACGAGAGAGAGAAAACCTACCGTGCGCTCGCCGCTGCCCCCAGAAAGTGGTGCATGGGACGCTCCGCAACCAGGGCCGGACTGGCCGTAGCGGGCACCGGGTGTCTCCACGGTGGGCCGCCAGGGTGGGGGCCGGTTTTGGGCCTCTAGGGGGCCGTTTTTGTTACCGGGGGCCGGCAATATCGGCCCCCTGTGACAAAATCGGCCGAAACCAGCTCTAGCAAACAGCTCGGCCTCATTCCCCCTGCACCACAGGAGGGACAGGCGAGCAGTTTTCCAGGACCGGGTTCGGTTCCCAGTCCGGCCCTGACTGCAACGCCCCCGCCCTCACCCCCACCGGTACGCCACTGCCTGTATTCTGCTGCTCTTCCCCCACAGTCCATTTTAATTGATGTCAATATCTTTTTATCTTTTGCCGAGGATGTTCTTCCTCTTTATGTGTGTCTTGCCTTTCCACCAGTCTGCACAGCATGACATGGTTGACTTTGCTTCGTCTGGTGCAGAGGGAGGGTAGAGGGGAGGGCCAGACAAGTTGACATTTAATGCCCTTTCAAATATTGGCCTCTTTGGGGAGGCTACACACAGATATAAGTATTATACTAATAAAGGCATATCAACCCATCTAATGCCAGTGTCTATGGTGACATTAATTCCCATAACACCACAGGTCAAGAGTCCTGCCTCATATTTAGCTCCCATCCCCGGGACATTTTCTCAAGTTGGTTCCTCCGTTCTTACTGATGATATATGTGATGCTGTACAGTGGTGGCTGCTAATAGGGAAAAGTGATGGGTAGCGCAGGGGACAATAAAAAATAATTAAAAGAAAACATACCTGCGGCCCGCCGTCTCAGTGCTCTTCTGCTCCTGATGCACTGGCTCTTAGACTCCCATACGCCAATCAAGGTGCTGCTGTCATGCTGGTAATACTACTACCCAGCATGAGAGAAGTGCCGGGATTGGATGGAGCGGGCTGATTTTACGCTCCAACAGGGACAGGGAGACTGTGCCTGCTGTTCTCCATGCAACAACCTGGAGATATCGAAGTGCGCATGTTGGTTTGGCTGACCTGAGACAGCCGGCCAAACAGACATGCTCACTTGCAGCGCCCACCGCTCTCCCTCAATGCTTGCTGCTGTCAGAGGATGGCCTTTCCGTCAAGACTTGGCTCCGGCTCCGTCATGAAGAATAAAATGATAATAAAATTGCTTTATTATCATTCTATTTTACATGAAGTTTTCACCTGCTGGCTCCAGCAGTGGAGTGACGTTCCTCCACCATAATGAAGCAGCCGCCTCTGCTGCCTTAGTTTCTTTTCTTCTCAACAATATCCCGTTTGCTGCAGCAATTTCGCTTCTTTGAACTATTCTGTCTTCTCCTTCTACCCCTTTTGTCGAAAGATGCTTGACTACTGTTCCTGAAGCTGTTTCACCATCTGCAAAATGTCTGCTGCTTTTCTCCTTTGCATGTTACTCAAAGTGCTACTTCTTTGCTCCTCTATTATACTCAGTTTGATGCAGCCTATTACATTCTGCATGTATCCCTTTTCTGTGGTCGCTTCTCCCGTCTATTCATGATGTCATATGTAACAGCAGCTCTCCTTATCTTAAAAAAGACCTGCCTGCTACTGCCTCTCATTATATGAACAATGTCTCGTTTTCTGACTATGCCCTGCCCGCTGCTGTAGTCTCGCTCTTAGGAATACTATGTCTGCTGCTGTAATTTCCATTCTTGTTGAAATATGCCTGCTACTGCAGTTTCTCAATCCCCTCTAAATAATGCAAAGGCCTACTGCTCTCACTTCCCCAAATGATGCCTTTCTACTGGTGCAGAACCAACCTCCATAATGCACTGATGGGCGAATTTCGACAAACGACCACCATGGAAAATTAAATAAATGATTCATATTCGTCGTCGTTTGTCGAAATTTCAGCCCCACCCGGACCCACTACTCCACCGCTCATACCTGCACGAAACGCAGCTGCCTGGTCATGAGTCAACCGTGGTAGGATCAGGCTAACTCTACTCCACCTGAGAGTTGTGAATCAGAACCATCTTAGGGATGAGCAGAGGACAAAGGTCCAGTACAATATTCCCAATCATGTTGAAGTGTAAACCCCTTATTCGCAGAGCTATCGTGCTTTAAGCTTGGGTGGGGTGAAGCAGCTATGTTCAATTCGGGAGAGGTAGTCAACTAGAGGTTGCCAGAAAAACATGAATGTTTTAACAGTATGTGAAAAAGGGTGCTGTGAAGGTCCCACAGGTGTGGGAGGTCGGCAGGGTAGCTAAGCATATGGTGCCATCGTGCCCCCCATGTGATAGTGTGTACCTTGAATGGTATAGCGGGTGGAGACTGCCCTCCCAGCAATCACATGACTTGAAAAAGAAAGGGGAAAAACAAGTGAAACATACATCACTGAGCCAACAGGGCACAGCAGTGGAATCTGTCCAAGTGGAAACGGGTGCATACTGCTCTAGTACCTCTAGAGCTATCATCCTCCTTGGTTACGAATCGAAGTGATGGGGACACAGGGAATGACAGCTTCCTAGTCGATGGAAAGCATATCAAGTAATAAAACATAAGGGCTAACAAAGTCCAATGTTAAGTATTTCTCTCCGAATCCCTGTGGTCCGCCTAAATTGGGACCAAAGGATTATGCACAGCTCCCTCTTGATATGAAAAGAAGATTATGAGCAAGTAAATAAGCCCGCCACGAGTGGATGTAGTCGGTGAGGATTCTTTTTCATGTTCTGGAGATGGGTTATGATGTCTTGTTTGACCTCTTGATAAGTCCGCTCTTTGTTCAGCTTTTCGTGTTGATGGCCACAAACCATCTTCCATGCTGGATGCCATCTGTCCCCAGCTGCTGTTTGGTGTAGGGAGGAATGGAGGTTCTGCTACTCGGGTCCTCAGGAATCTCCAGTAGTGTCTTAGCTTGTGCCAGGGGGCCTATTAAATGCAGTTTTCCCTTCCATTGAAAGATAAGAGCGAATAAATGGCCCCACTGATATTGAATCTCCAAAGCCCTCAGTTTTTCAGTAACCAGTTTGAAGTCACGCCTCTTGTGCAGGATGACAGGAGAGAGGTCCTGAAAGAGCTGGATGGTGTGACCATGAAAGACCAGGTCCGCTTTCCCACTAGACGCTCGAAGAATGGCTTCCTTTTCTGTGAAGATGTGGACCCTCGTGAGGATGTCTGGCACAGTGTCTGGACGTCCCTTTATCAGGGACACTCTGTGGGCCCTGTTGAGGACAAGTGGGGGGGGGGGGCATCTACGCCATCTCGGATCGTCTGAAGGAGTTCTGTGAAGTCCATGATGTCAGCACCTTCGGCTCCTCTGGGTTTTCCTTGGATACGGATGATGTTGTGACAACCTTTGTTTTCTAGATCCTCCTGCTTGGCTTGCAGCTTAACCTGTTACTCTTCCAGCGTTGCCACTCTGCACCATAGCATTTATTGATCTGCCACTCAGGAGCCAGCTGTTCTTTCCAGATCATCTACTCGCATCCCTATTTCGGAGATATTGCAGCGTAGTTCTTGGAGGCAGGATTTGAAGTGTATTTGGAGGGATCCTATTTCTGAGCGGATGTCATTAAGAAATTGCTCCATGTAGTCCTGGAAAATGGGCGGAGAGGCCGAGCCTCCGGCCGTCGCTGGGTGGTTGCTCTCCTTAGTGTCCATATCTGCTGTCGAAGCTTTGTGCCAGAGGGAGGTCACAGAGCTTTCCTTAGCGGGCTTAAGACATGGCATTCTGTGTTAGTCCACTATTGGGGTGTCCTATCCACGTTGGTGGATAGGACAACGTGATGTGCAGGCAATCAGGCCCAGACATGCTGCCAGAGGCTGTGGAGGGGGATACATGAACCAGCAGAAGCAGGCATAGCTATCTGTATCCCTCTGTGTAGTTGATCCCCCTCTAAATTTGAGGATAGTAGAGCAGGAGCCTGCCAAGCTCCAGGCAGTGAAGGCAGGTGTTGTTCCGAATGCTGCTTAGTGGGGGAGGTTGATGAGACCTGAGGATGGGCCCCCAAAGGTGTCAAGGCACACACATGGTGTATCCTGATCTGTGGGTGGGGACCTGGACAGGTGGAGAGACCAGTACCCTTTCCCTGCCCCCCCCCCCCCATTGCCTTCTCCAATAGTCAGGAAGTAGGGGTCCACAATCCAAGGTAAGCGCCATAGAGTTTTACCAGGGTGTGTCACCTGGGATGTGAAAATAAATGAGGGGACACAGAAAGGTAAGAGAGGCTAAAGGCCGAAGGAGGAGACACTTGGGCCCACATGTGCCGGAGAGGGCTAAGCTGTGGCAACACCGTTGTCTATTAAGCAGCTGGCATTGACCAGAGCCCTCCCAGTTTGGCAGGTCACCACAGGAGGGACTTATCAATTGCCACTGCATGAAACTACATGTCTTTGGAAACGCACCCCAGTCTGCCAAAGTGCCTACACACAAGCCCAGGTCACCCAATTGAGTGTGTAGTCGCCAACCCCAGCTAAGAATTTGAATCCAGTGGGCCCCTCCACCCCCCAAGCAGTAGGCAGCTAAAGTGGGTCCAGCCGCGATGGGTTCTCAAGTGTCCAGTCCACAATCTGATGTAGGCTCAGCCCTAGGGGGGTCCACATGGAGCACAGCCCTCAACACAGTAGCCTCCAGCAAGGTCA
The DNA here is from genome assembly GCF_964204655.1 of Triturus cristatus. NCBI lineage: Eukaryota > Metazoa > Chordata > Amphibia > Caudata > Salamandridae > Triturus > Triturus cristatus. The sequence continues at coordinate 879,660,645 of NC_140585.1, forward strand.
GTGGTGAACACACCCAGGCTCACCCTCGCCCGGGCTTCCCCCGCTCCACTAGAACCACCAACTGCAATGAAGGGGAGGAGGTCCGCCGAGGTTCAGTCGTCTCCTTTTCTGTCTGTGGCGTTGACAGTGCAGCAATCAGGGCAGGTTCATTGGCGCGAGCTGCGGCATCGCCAGCGGGGAGGCGCAGTAACTGGCTTGTGGTTGGGATCAGCAGCTGCCCCACACCGGGGGCTAAACAAAGAGGTGCCAGATGTCATATAGGGCTCGGAGTGGGATGAGACAGGCCCCTCGCTTACAAGAGATGCACAAGATGGTGGGCAGGAGGCCCGATTATCCCCAGTGCCCGAAGCCACCGATGAGCACTGGTAATGGCAAGGGCCCGAGGCTCCAGCCCGTGGCCCAGTTCAAGTGCAGCCCCAGAGGGCCCTCCTGCTGTGCGGCCCCAAGCACAGGCCCCAGTTATGTTCAACAGCGTCCTAGACAAATGTGTCCAGGCACACCACACTGCTTCCCACCAGGCCACAGAGCTCACCAGCCACGGTGGGAGGTCACGCTGTGGCCCATCCCCCTCTTCTCCAGGCCGCTGCAGCAGGGATGTACTAGTTCAAGGCCACCCATTGGAAGGGCTGCAGGATCGCCAGCAAAAGGGAGGAGGCTGACCCAGGGCAGCATAGGGGTTGGAAGACGCCCACTGCGCATGGCAGGCGGGTTTGGTGTTTGCTAGTGTTCAGGGCCCCCGCGGGGGGTCAGGACATGCTCTGTACCTGGACCGGTTTTGCAAACATGGCGGGCAGACAGAGATCCTCTCTGCACTGGGACCCAATGCCGCTCCGAGGGTGCCGCCAGCCGATATATCGGATCAGCAATCGCCTCCTGGCTGTCCGGACCGTCGGACAGCCAAGAAAAGGTGAGGCAGTTAGGGTTTAGGGGCTTTTAACAGCGTGTAAGGCCGATGGGGATCCGAGCCGAGACAATGCTTTTCTCACTCCATTGCCGCCTTGGCCACGCCCTCCCTCCAAGGTTTTAAGCAACACTAAAGCCTTCAGATTACATGGTCACAAAGTCCCCGCCTTCAAGACACCCATTGCTACAAACATGCAAAGACTAGCTCTCTCTGCTGTGCATAATGACATCTTAATGCTATGTACTGGACTTCAGAACAGATGTACAGGCGCTAGCTCTATATCTCACCTCAATAGAGGTAGCACCCTGCTTGCAAATATCCTAGATTTCCACACTGAAAAGCATGCTTCACATAGTTGCACCATTCATCAAGGCTTATAGAAATTGTGTGCTCATCTGCTCCACAGGTGTGGAACCTTCATCAAAATGCCAGGATAGGATAATTGCACTCTGAGCATTAATGCCATAACAGGCTTGACCCCTTGCACTACCCTTACTCTCTCAACAGCATCATGTTTTATTCTGATGCAATACGTGAAGGAAAAGGAATAGAAAATAAACAAAATCAAAATAAATGTAAGAGGCTTATGTGCATTCTCTTTCAGCTGCTTCCTTCCTGTTCCACGAGACCAGGTTATCAATGGCAGTCCTAGTGGTACTAAGGGCGGCCAGATACTGAACCTGCTAGTCCTGCCGACGCTCTATTAACATCCTTGTTCACAGGCTGCTCATGGTCGTCCACATATTCCAGGTCAGTTATATCACTTTAAAGCTTTAGAGGTTGTTTCTACCAAAACACCACTGTATCAATCTCTGGTAGCCCCAGCAGTGACATTGCCCGACTTGAAACTAAAAATTGCAAGAAGAGCAAATGATCAGCCTAATCCTGAGAATAAGCCATGATCTGGAACTCCATCCCTATATAGATCCAACAACCATCTCCCATTTTAACTTTTGAATGGAGGAGAAGGCTCTCTTTTTCAAGCAACATCTCACTAAAAGTAACTGGATTTTCAGAACCCCTCAGAGGCTCCATGAGCGATAACTTTGCAACTTCTACATAAGTTGACTGCACTTGCTACCGGCCCCCTCCCCACCCACACTGTACAATGCTATGTTGCTTTTTGGTATGTTTACTCTCTATCATTACTAACAGATGCTTGAATTCCTACATGAATACATCATCTGAAAGAGTGTAGTTTACTGGAATGGTCACTAACATCTAAGTGAAGTTGGTGGGAGAGGGTGTCTGGGGGAGACAATGTTTGGTTATGTTGTATCTAATTCAGCTAGTGCTTATGTCACTGGAAAGCACTGATCTGAGAGTAGGATGGCACATAGGAAGGAAAAAAGGGAACAAGAGAGAGATAGAGAATTGAAGCATATTATAGTGGGAGGGAACTGCAAAAAAACTGCAGTGATGGTTAATGAACCACAATTGGGTCACCCGCAGATCCCTCTCCCTTCCCCAACCAAATCTCATAGCGGTGACAGATGCGTCACTCCTGCGATGGGGCAGCCATCTGGGAGAGGTGGAGATCAGCGGCCTCTGGTCTCCAGCAGAATCCGGACTCCACATCAACCTTCTGGAATTCCTGGTGATCTAGCGGACATTGAAAGCCTTTCTACCCTCCATCAAGGTACGGCTAGTACATGTGTTCATGGACAATACCACCACCATGTGATACTGCAACAAGCAGGGCAGTGTGTCAAGAGGCCCTGTGTCTCTGGACATGGCTGGAACAGAGGGGCATATCCCTGGTGGTTCAACACCTGGCAGGCTCTGAACGCCAGGGTGGATGAACTCAGCCGGAGATGCCTAGCGGATCACGAACGGTGTCTCCATCCAGAAGTGCTGCAAGGTCTCTTTCTGCAGTGGGGAGAGCCTTGGCTAGATCTGGTCTCCACTGACAAGAATGTTCAATGTCAGCAGTTCTGCATGCTGGAGTTTCCAAGGCAGCTCTTGCTCTGCGACGCTTTTTATCTCAAGTAGAGTTCAGGCCTCCTGTATGCCTTTTCCCCATACCACTCCTGCCCAGAGTTCTCAAGAAGATCAGGATCGACCGGGCCCAAGTCCTCCTTGTGGTTCCGGACTATGCTTGGAGAGTTTGGTATCCCGAGGTGTTGAGCATGGCCTTCGGTCTTCCGATCAGGCTGCCCCTTCTGGAGGATCTTCTTTTGCAGCATCAGGGGAGGGTTCTCCACCCAAACCTATCAACTCTCCACCTTCTTGTGTTGAGATTGAGTGGTGACAGTTAACAGCTTTCAGCCGTCCGCCCGGAGTCTGCAATGTTATCTCGACAGTCAGATATCCCTCCACCAAAACACGTATACGCCTGCCGTTGGGGCAATTTGTTTGTAATAAAACAAGGGAACCCTATGAGTCAGAAGGGACCTAGGGTGTACATAGCATTACAAGCGACATTGGTCCCTTCAAAAGGGTAATTGACAATGAAACACAGAACTGCAATAAGACCTGCGTTGATTTTCTCCAAATGGAGACTCAAGTTCAGTTCATTTATTCAATGTACAGTGATTTTAAACCATAAAGCAAGGAAATATAAAAATTACGTGGGTGAAGGATTGGAAGTCAACAGATTTCCAGACCTCAGGCATTTATATACATAGTGACTTTAACATTAAATACACATTCAATCAGTCACAGTAGAAAAGGCATCTTATGCTCCACAGCAATTCGAATGAGCCAATTAGGAGGCAAGATACAAAAGTCAACGACGTTTCGATCCCAACTCAAATTAGGGGATCATCGCCAGGACAGAAAAATGTATGCCTGAGACATAGCCTGTACAAGGAAGGGAACAGGGAGAGCAAACAGAAAATAGAAGGAAAAAAGGAAAAAAGAAGAAGAGAAGGGCTTATAACCGTTCCAGCTTCAATCAGCTTAGTCAAGACACCAATGTGTAGTGCATAACAGACCTACATCATTGGTGAAGTATAGTAGAGCTACATGCCAGCGTACCCCTAGTGCTCAAAACCAGATAAACCCTAGTAATGATGTGCACCCATGTGATTATGGGTACATAATTAACAAATTACCATGCTCAATTGTCCTCTCAGGCTCCTTACCATCAAGACGGCCTTCCTGGTGCCAGTAACATCTGCCCAGAGGGTCAGTGAGTTTCAAGCTTTGTCATCCAAGCCTCCATATCTGAACATCTACCCAGAAAAGCTGGTTCTTCGCACTACAGCTTCCTTTCTGCTGAAGATGTAGGCCAGTCCATCACCCTGCCTACTATTTTTTCGCTCCGCTGCATCCCTCTAAAGAAGACGAGTGAATCCATCGACTGGACCCAAAAAGAGTGTTCTCTCACTAGAGAGTTCCCGGGTGGATAACCAAGTCTTCGTGGGTCATGTCAGAATGAAGAAGGGAAAGACCGTGCAGAAGCAGACCACCTCCCAATTAATCATTCTCAGCATTAAGATCTGCTTGTGTGCTCATTCCACCAGAGCCAAGGCTGCGACCACTGCGTTAGCTCACGGAGTCTTGGTCCTAGACATCTGCCAGGCAGAAACATGGGCCTCTCTGCACATGTTCACAAAACACTACTGCCTGGACAGTCCGGTCCATGGGATGGGCACTTTGCCCCCTTAGTCCTGAAGAACTTTTGAGTGTAAAATTGTTTCACAGACCCACCTTTGGGGATGCAGTGCTTGGGTATCTATTCCAAGGTAAGGAATCTGCAGCTAGAAGTCTCTAGCAGATGAACAAGTTACTTACTTTCAGTAACGCCTTATGTGGTAGGGACTCTATCTAACTGCAGATCCCTTACCAACCTACCCATCCTACCCAATCGGCAAACAGATTTCTAGAGATAGTGCTTTCCCTTTCAGGGCCCTAGTATTCCACACCAGTGGTCAGTGTTCTTCTATGATCTGTGCGCCTGGCGTGGAAAGTTGCAAAAAAGAAACTGATTTCAGCTCTCTGAGGTGACACATATATAGGCACCGCGCACGTCACTTCTGGTGCAGTCTGACGACGCCACGTGGATCCGAATGATGGCACATACTGGCACGCAGGGGTACTGCTCATGGATAAGCAGGGGCGTAACACAGGCCCCCGCAGCCCCCGCATTGCGGTGGCCCCCCGAGCTCCAGGGGCCCCCTCGGCACACAGTATATTTGCTGACAACAGGGTACTTTTAAAGTTACTCCCGCCACCGCGCCTCATAAATAAACTGGCACGTACGTGATGACATTTTGCGCAGCACGCAGCGGCGTGGTTTTCAGCCTCAAGGGGAGGCATAGGGTGGGGCAAGGCTGGGCCAGTATTGTCTGTAGGGTCCCGAGCACAATCCCTCGAGGCTGCAGCCCCTGCTGATGGCTCTGCATACACTCACCCAGGTGCCAAAGTATGCCGTAGTCACGTGACGCTGAGCAGGCGACAAGAGAATTAGGTCTATGCCTGAAAGTCACAGCGGTAATCGGTTGGTGATGGCCTTTCAGTGGCAACGGCTGGTGGTCAGAGGGGTCGTGAATGTGGATCAAAGCTAAGGTTAAAGGGTAATTTAAGAGAAACACCATCCCGGTAACGCTGCTGCTGTAGAGGGGCCATTTCGATGGGACAGACATGCCATGGACATAGGGAGGGGGTAGCTCAATTAGACCCACGAAGTTTTCACCTGTGCCTGCTGCCACCCCTTCTGAACACCGCCTGCCACCCCCTTTTCCCAAACAATACCTTGTAATTCCGCCGCCAGCCCTCTCCACGCACCACGTTTCAGCCACGCACTTCCCTTCAAGGACAGATTAACTTCTCCCAAAGGGAGGGATCCAGTCTCCAACTGAGCCACCCCCAGCACATTCACCAGAATGAAAGTTGACTTACGACGCAGTCCTGTGGCCTCCTTGTCTCCAACAGCCAGACCTTTGCCCTCTATAGTTGTTGTATCTTATAACTCGGTGTTGCAGGTTCTGTCCCGGCTTGCAGATGGAAACTATACGCAAATGGAAACTTCCAGGTGCCAAGACTATTGGTAGGGGTATTTCATTATTTGTATTTATAATTGCAGTTTATACAGCGCGAACTTGACCCAAGGCAGTAGCGCTATACACGAGAACCAGGCATTCTATATGAATGCCTTAAGTTAGAATGTATTTTTTAAAGGTACGGGGAGATGAGGGTGAAGTGATATGCCCAGGGTTACAATATTGTTGAGCCGATGCCGGGACTCGAATCTGGTTCCTCATTTCCAAATTCTGCAGCTCTATCCAGTTAGGCAGGGCTTTAAGTGGGCCTGGTCTCACCGGGTCTGTGCACCGGCAGTGTTTTTTAAGGAGGCGTCAAAACGGGTCTCTATCAGGCTCTGTTTTGTGCCCTGGCACAGGATGTCCGTTTATTTTCCTGGACTGCAGTGACCGTAGGCACATCGGCACATCGATGTGCGTGTGGTGAGGGTTGTAGGTGAAGGGTAATCCTTAAAAGGGAGTCATTTTCTCTCTGGATTTCCCTTCTCTTTTTGAATCTCGGGAGCAGCAACATTGTCGTGGTGTCACCAGGGCTTTAAGTGGAAGTGTTTTCAATATTATATACGAGCCATAATTGCTGCTTATTTATCTTATGCAACTAGCAACCATTGACAAAGCCAATAGTCCTGACTTGTAGGTATGATGTGACTTGTTGTATCATATATCTGGATGCAATGACAGGAACAGCAAAATACAAGTCGGGCGGCACACTGTGCTAAAGATTTGTAGCTTATATCTTTTCAAGCCACGCCCTTAATTACATTGACCACGCCCCTTTGAGAGACCCCCCCAGTTTTTTCATCCCACTTAAAGCCCTGGTTACACTTAGTTCACTTTTCCCAATGTTTGTCTCAAAACCCTAAATTGAGGGCGTTCTGTATTGGGCATGCCTGAATTATATGGTTAAAAAGACAAACCTATTTGGAAGAATGCATTCTGCTCTTAGGTTAGTGACTTGAGTCCTGTGTGCCTATAATGTATGCGTTCAGCACTGCAGCAGTAATTATCACCTGCATGCACACATGCGCTTTTGGAGAGTCTGAAAAGGGACATCGGGTAGCAGGAAGACAGAGAATCATATCTGCCTTTCCGATCTGCTTTGCAGTAAAAAGAAGGCCACTTTTTAACGTGGTTTTGCCTCTCACCCACAGACCCACTCTTTCCAGTTTTACCAAGTGGTGTGATCCTGGGCAAATACTCAATTTCACTGGGCCTACTTCTATTCATTGTTACATATGAGAGCACATTGAAACTTGTGAGTTATGGATTGTGCGCTGTGCAAACATTTCTAATAAACTGTACTACAGTGAAATGCATTTGGCAGAGCAGATGTGTGTTGCAGTTTAAGACCACTGCTGGCAGCTGTTACATTTCCCTAGTTGCTAAATTAGAGGCCAGTTTAAGAGTTCAGCAAGCTTGTGAAGGAGAGTTGTGTTGGCAGGATGTTGTTTTCCCTGCAGTCTGCCTGCGTATCGAGGCCTGCCAGTCCTCACCTACTCAGGTGCTTGACTAGTTATTTACATCAAGGGACCCTGGCCGACGGTCCTAAGGGAGAGAGGCATGCAGCCACCTACAGCCTGCTACTTATCTCTCAGCACTGTGTGAAGCTCACTTGCCCACCCTGACCAACAACCTGGCCGCAGAAAAGACGCTTGCTGGGCTTCTGGTGGCACAAGAGGTGAGAGTCCAGCAGAGCACAGAAGGTGAGTGCTGTATACTCATGGGGGAATAATCATGTCTTTCAGAGTGTGTTTATGGTTGTAAAAGACATCAAATGGCTATTGAGAACAAAATGTTCTAAAACTATTCTGGTCTTTGTTCTTCAGGTAACCATATATACAACCACAATGTACTTTAATTTAAAGATGCTCATATATCATGCAAGTATAAATTGATGGGAAAATGAATTATTTTTTCTTTTACGTTTACCGTATGAAACTTCAACTGATTAATACAATCAAATGTAGGTTGTGTGTGTAACTAGAGAGAGACAGATTTGTGCCCTGTTTTGTGCTTTGGGAATTACTGATTTCTTTATTCATAGTGCCATGAGGTCCTAACCAGCAAATAAAGCACTGTGTGAAAATGCAATAGTTGTCTTAAAAAGCAGCTGTACTTTAGTGATCTTCTAGTTCAAGGATTTTGCAGTGGTTTAAAGCTCTTTTTTAGAACTTTTCATTGCTCAAATGGGTGTAATTTCTGATATTTATGTTTCCCTCGTCTTCATTGCCTGATTTTGCACGAGAGAATGTGTCACTCATAGTCGTAGAATGTCACTCATTATTACACTGAAATTATGAAAATGTCACTCATAAGCAATCTCAAACCTTGGCAGCTATGAGGGCGGGGGGCGGTGCAGAAAAGAGGGGGTCGTGAGGGACAGTCATGAAGAACGGCGTCACAAGGAGCGGAATTAATAACAATGTATACATCAATTTAAAAACTGTTTCAGTCAAATTGAAAGCTAGAAACACTCCAGGTCTTTGCATCAAAAGAGAAAGAAAAAGACCATCTCATAGACTAGAAACCCTGTTTGGTTTGAGGATGACAACCCTCTGACACCTTTCGGTAAAGATCCCGCTATACAAAACTGCATAAAATAAATGTAAAAAAACCTCTCACCATCGATTATTTAATATGGCGTGGCTAGTGCCCCTGCATGGGAGGAGCTCTTGAGAGTGATCACCCTATGGGTGCAGTCAGAGGTGCCACTAGAGCCAAATTTCGGGAGGGGCTAATACATTTTCAGGGGGGTCCTAATTCGTCCAGCAATAGGCAGAGTGAAGATGCAGGGGCTCTAAGAAGGGGTGAAAGCACAACAAAGCCTCGTTAACAAGTAAATGTCTTTGAAAGACCTGTGAAGTACTCGGGTGCGGCTGTGTGTGTGTGCGCGGGAAGCTGTCTCGGCCCGGCTGACACACACGACGGGGGAGGGGGCAGCTGAAGCCGTTTGAGCCCAATGGGCATTGCGCGCCTGGGTGCAGTAGAGGTAGGCCACCCAACAAATTAACAGGGAGGACCAAGCCAAGGGTCTGGCTTACAAGGCCGATGTTAGGCATGGGAAGTTGCTCGGGGCCTCATGCTCAGCACACCAGCATGGGGTCTCGTCCCTCTGCTGCAGCCCTGCCAGGCCCACTGAGGGGAGGGCCGTCTCTCTCCTGGGCCTCGCAGGCACATTTAGTGCTGGGAGGAATAGAGAAAGGGGCGGGCCCCCTTCTCCCCTGGACCTTGCAGCCCCAAACCATAGCTCCGAGCCCATTATACATTTAGCAGTTTGGCCTGTAATTGGCGATCCTATCCCGACTGCCAACTCAAAGGCACACAGCACAGCATGAAGCCAATTGTTCTGCATTTTGACACCCCGGCATTTTCAAAGGACAATCAACTCTCATTCAGCCCATTATGAACTGTGAAAGGGTTAGCTAGTCAGGCAGGGAGGCGTTGCCCCACAGGTGGGGTACTGCCCCTTGTAGATTCAGAAGCACCTTCAGCATTTGCGATGCAAACTAGGTTGAATGAGTGATTGAAACCAATTAGTTTTGCAGTTTTATACAGGCCTGAAGATTTTGGAGTGCTTTACAAGAGCAATGGCTACATTACACAAGGACACATTCCTGGGAGATGAAGTGATTTGCTCAGAATCACTGTTGATGTTGAGCCGATTGCTGTGACTCAAACCTGGTTCCCCAGCCAGCAGCTCTGGACTAATTCCACATTCTGTCTCCTCCTCTACCCCAGTAGCATAACGCAGACCCCCACAGCCCCTGCGGGGTCCCCCAAGCTGTAGGGTCGCCGCCTCAGCACAGTTATCTGGCCTGAGAGCTCCTGATTCGGGGGGCCCTCGAATTTACCTTGCAGGGGGGCCCCCTCAAGTTTCATTACCCCACTGTGGATAAGGCATTACCGAACGTATTCTTTAATAAGATAAGTGCTGATTATATTTTATGATGAACTCGGTTTTGTCCTGGATATTATATTATACTTGCGCAAACAGAAGTCTTTCACCACAGAACCACCAGGCAGGCAGCAACGAGGAAAAACCACGCAAGTCCCAGTCTTCTTTCGGCAAGTTTATTTAAAAAGGCAAGTTCACCAAATCTGACGCGTTTCGGGCGTCCGCCCTTGGTCACAGATCGTCAGGCAAATGAAAGAACATCCCTTTTAAAGGGTACATTGCACGAATTTAATTAGTGATTTTTTTAGTGATTTTTTTTTTTTTATATTATACTTATGCATCATTGGATCTTTATTCATAGTCCTAAATGTTAGGATAATTCTAAATATGTTGGGGGACTCTATAACTCGTTTCATTTAACATATCAGATTGTGAGAAGGTGAAGAGTCCAGCATGACCAAATGCAGCAAATCAGTCCAAAACACCTTTCACATTCAAAATGTTCCCGCAACATTGCCTGCAAGACTTTGAAAAAAATGATTTACGAAGGTTTCCTGTTCTTGAAACATAATATTAGTGCTGTCATAGATTCAGCAGAGATAGCAACCACGGATTACTGCCTCAAAATCACTGTATTCTATTCTCTATAGTTACTCCGGACTTTAAAACCAAATGCATAATTGCTGGTCATCACACAAAGAAAGAAATAACTCAAGTGAAGAATGAAACGGGGACTTTAAAGTTGGTTGGTCTTGAAGAGAGGAAGATATTCTACAGGTCTCAGTACAGGCATTGGGACTGTCATTACTTTCCTAGACAGAGGCTTAAACCCCTCATTGGTCCTACCAGCAGCATCAAAAAACAGCAGCAACAACAATGCCAAATATATTCTACCAGGAAAGGAGGTGTCAAGATGTATTTCAACCCAATCCCAGTCTGGTGTACGACGGCCCTCTAATATTCACCAATTGTCTTTCCTCACCCTCCGTTAACCACTCTAGTGGGAGAGTGGGGGGGTCTTCATGCAACATCTAAAAGAAATTAAAAATATTACAAGTCAAGTGGGTGTTGACTGTTGTAGAAGATGGTTACTTGCTACATATCAAAGCACCTATTTCTCTAAAGACATCTTTCAAAGGTGTCTAATAAAGATATTTTCTCCTTCAGAAAAAGGTCAAAAGAAGGAGTTCAGACCAATTCTGGATGGGAGGCTTGCAAACAAGTTGATCAAAAGAGAGAAATTCCACTGCATGCTTGTACTCCATCATATTATTCCACGTTATAAGCAGGGAGGCTAGATGGGTGCGATAGACTTGAAGAATGCCTACTTACACATTCCTGCTGGGAAAAAGCACTGAACCTTTTTTCGATTTGTTTTTTGTCATTGCCATTTTCAATATGCAGTGCTACCTTTTGGTCGAAGTCTGCCTATTTCGCTTCCTCCACGTGCAGGGCAGTAGTTACAGCCCATCTCCCCAGACAGAATACTCATCAACTCATATCTGGACAGTTGGCGGTATAAATCCCACAATCCACAGAAAATGATGCAGGACTTGCAGACAACAATGGACCTCCCAGGCTTGTCTCCTTCGCATAGAGAGTATTATCAATACAGTGAGACTGCATATGAGACCGATTCAGATATGTCCTGATGGTCTCAATGTAAGGACAACAAACTTCAATTCTTGACAACAGCAAAGCAGTCTTAGTTCTTGGTGATGCAAAAAGAACAATCTCCTGCAAGGTGTGCTATTCAAACAGGACCCACCTGTGCACCTGAAAGCCCCGGATGAGGCCCTGTTAAACTATGGGGCCAATTAGGTGATCTTTCAGTGCAAGATATATGGTTGGAAATGAAGAGTGTCTGTCACACCAACTGTTGGAGCTCAGAGCAGTCCATCTAGCTCTTAAGGCTTGTGTACCATCTCTGATGATGAACAGCATTCTTATTCACATAGACCACACAACATCCATGCATTATATAAACAAATAACGACGAATTAGGTCAAGGATCCTTGTCACTGCTAGCTCAGCACTTCTGGTCATGGGCCATGGCCTAAGTTCTGAAGTTAAAAGCAGTCTACCTTCCAGCAGCGCAAAATTACAACATGGATTTGTTCAGAAGCTCTAATGAAGAAAACCACAAGTGTGTTTTAACAACAAGATTCTTCAAAGTGTCATTACAGAATGGGGACATACAATTGTATAACTCATCCTACAGCTCTAAATATAAAATTCCAAGACCTCCAGGAGGTAGGAACTAGGTTCTTTGGGCAGTGCCTTTTTGTTACACTGGACACGGATTTACTGTATGCTATTAATTCCACTTATCCCTGCTGTCCTATTGCATCTTCGGAATTCTCAAGCGACAATGCTTATGATTACCCCCGAGTGGCCCAGTCACTGGTGGTTCTCAGATCGTCTACAGATGTGGTAAAACACACACAAGAGTCTGCATTGCAAAGTGTGAATCCTGACCAGATTGCAAGCTCACTTTTTCCACTCGTACTCAACATCCTTGAATTTGGCCGCATGGCTCCTAAGATCACGCAATAAGGACATCTGATTTTACCTCATTCATGTACACCACATACCTGTGATTAAAATCTTTCTGTGGGCGTGATGAAAAACTGGAAGGCCCACAGAAAGTTTTTTCCTTCTGTAAGTACTTCTATGCCTCCTTGAGAACCCATTTTGGTTGTGTTGAAACGTATGGTTCCATCATTTGAGCCTGTTCAGAGATCCATCATAGAAGGCAGCTTTCTTTAGTTGCTACCAATTTAGCTCATAGTGGTAGTGAAGTTCAGACCCTTTGGCAGTGGAGCCCTATAACATTCTAATAGGCTATTTATGAGGACCCATACATCTTTACCTCAGAAGACACTTTTGGAATTCCATACCAAACAAACCATCCCTGCCCTACTTTTCTTTAACAATCCAACTACTCCAGCCGAACGTTCTACACATTTACTGGATGTCATGAGGTTGTTATGCTTTTATTTAGACATGACCAAAGAATTACATAACTCTGAGCAATTGTTTATTAACTATGCGCCCATCTACACATATCTTGCCTCCTCTAAACAATCAATTGATCATTAGAGTGTTTTTTCTATTTTAATTTCTTATCAGTTCGCCAATAAACCTCTGCCAGATAAACCCAGGGCTCATTTCACTACAGGAAAAATAGCCACTAAGGCCTGGCTGAGAAACCTCCTATTTTCAGACATCTCCAAAGCAGCCACTTGAAGGTCAGGCCACGCATTCACAATACTCTGCTGTCTTGATTCTGATATGAGAGCTGACTCTAGTGTAGATCAAGCTACTTTGAGAAATCTTTCTGGGATAATGCTCTTTTGTTACATCTTTATATCCTTAAAAGAAGACTGTTGTTTCCCATCTTGTACTGAATGGCCAAGAGCCATTAGGGAGGTGAAGATTTACAATTGCTTCTCTGTTCGAATATTTACAATTTTAAATGATGATCTGACAATGCAAAAAAATGGTTACTTACTTGAAGTCCTAGCTCTGTATCGTAGGCATCTTCATTGAAGTCATAAAGAGCCATCCCTCCTCCCTTGTCTTGGTCATACGGTGTGAAAGAGAATTTAGTCTGGATTAATCTCCACATACTTGCCAACACTGTGTGCAGCAACTGCCAGTGCAAAGCATTATGGGATCAGTAAGCCCCTGGAGTCGTAAATAGGATGGGGTGCTTTTTAATTTTTCTAACATAAACCTATCATGCTGCTCTTTTCCTGTCCTCTTTATTAAGACATGTAAGAAAGCAGGTTGTGCTATATGTCTTGCAATGCAGTTTTGAGAAGGGGGTTTGGTTATGCATTAAAGATGGCAAAAAATCGGACTGTTTGCCTGGATAACCTTTTTGGGGCTGATTAGCTGCATTTGGCAATGCTGGACACTTCACCCCCTCACAGTCTGTTTTCTGGGGTTCCTCATACACAGCAGGGAATTAATTTGTTTATGAATTTAGTTCATGAGGATTCCTATGATGCAGAACCAAGACTACACATAAGTAACCATTTCATCCCTGTAGTCGCATATAGCTTTATCAAGGGAAATGTGTTTTGATTTTCATTTAAAGAGGTATAGGGGTTCTTGATATACTTCAAGAATGATTTTCATTCAGGATTTTGTGTTTTGAAATAATGTTATGTTGTTATGTAAATATATTTTCTTTTGATCAAGCAGATTTCTGAACTTGACGAGATTCGCTACCTTGAAGATTTACCGCTTCTTCGAGAACTCACTCTTTTGAAGAACCCTGTGCAGGTGAGAATAGAGGATATGTTATATGAAGGTTAATAAGAAAGGTGTCACTTAACATGACACTCGTTGTTTAAAACCATTTCAGTTTCAATTCTTGTAAGGTATTTAAATAAAACACATTAGGTTACAGGCATGTTAACGTTACTGAGAAGTCAATCACAACCAGAAATCAGAGGCACATATATCCTTGAGCAGAGACTTCATTGACTGCTTACATGAGCACTCAGTCAACAGATATTTACAGAGCTCAGTTATAAAGAGGCTTTAGATCTGTTTGGAAAACATGACTGTTGTGAAAATGGATATACAGTAGGAAAGTAGGACCCACATTTTGTGATTCAATTTAACATTAGCTGATATCCATAAACAGGCAAAAATTCTGAACTTTAGGAAGGCAAACTTGGTAAGGTTGGGTGACTGACCAATGAGGCATTGTAAAAGGAGAGTACATATAATAGCCACAAATGTGACAGAGGTACTGTTGTCTACAACTCCTAGCCTCAGCCTGTTTACTGATACTCCTAAATATTTCTATTAATTTTTCTCAAGATGTGCATTTATACCCCATTTGTACTCTTGTACTGTGGGTTCGGACCAGACGTAAATATCACTGTGGTGAACAGGTTAAGTTAATAAAAACAATATACTGATAATACATAAAATCTTGGTTGTACATTCAGACTCCCAACAACCTAACCAAGCTCTCCATACCACAATGGAAAAAACATGTTGTGAGCCCTTGTCCAAGCTGCTACTAGTTCTACAGGGGTCTGTGTATCAACTTAATATAGAGTGCATTCACTTTCATGTTTTAGCCAAAGGGATTTGCAGACAGTGGATGTTGTCATAACATTTCTGGGTGGTTAACTTCAGGCTTTCAAAGTTGTATTAGAAAATTAGAACATTACCAAGAAGTGATTAAGGGGAAATTTCCACAGCCCTTGTATCATGCAGAAAGAATTCTCAGTGCCAACCTGATCTCTATCGAAGATCTTATGGAAAATCATTTGAGTCCTGAACAAACGTTAATCTTTAAATTTTTTGATCCCCATGGGCCAGTTAGTACCACATTATATGTTCAAGTTGACGGACATCATTGTGGGTCTTGTTTTTAATGATTAATTTCACTTTGTTTCCAGCTTATTATTCCATCTTGTAGAGCATTGGTTAGTTTCGGAGGCTAAGTAGAGGCAGATCCAATCACTTTCCTCCCAGCTAATTTCCACCCCACCTTCTTTTCTATCATTTCTTTGGAAATAACTTTAACTCTCCTTTCTTTCTACCTACCTAGAATCTCATTGATTGAGATTACCTTGGGAGAAATTCAGCAGGTAATAGATAAGAGAAGAGCGGGAAGGCAGCTGGCCCTGGTGGGCTTCTGAATTAATTTTACATGGCCCTAAGGACTTTAATAATGTCGTTTATGACTCCACTTTTTGTGGGGATTTTGGAAGAAGGGGCTTCCCTCCCGAAGTCTTGGGAAGAGGGTATAGCCACTTTGATTTTAAAACCGTTAAAGACCCCTCTGTGTGAGTCCTACAGGCCTATCTCTCTCCTTAATTGTAACTATAAGCTCTTTGCAAACTTACCGGCTAATAGGTTGAGTAAGGTAGTTGGAGGAGTAATAGCAGAAGACCAACAAGGCTTTATGAAAGGGGGTATATACATGATCTGACCCATGAGCTAAAAGGGACAATAGATCTAGCATCGGTGAATAAGGGCCCTCTTGCTATTAGAACACTGGATGCCACCAAGGCATTTGATAGGGTGAACTGGCAATATCTGAATACTCTCCTGGGACATTATAATTTGGGGGACTTGTTTTGTAAGGTAATATGGGAAATGTATAAAGCGCCCTTGGCTAGAATTCTGTTGAATGGTAATCTAACAGCGAGTTTTAAAATAACAATATTTAACCTGTACATTGAGCGCTTAGCCAGTAATATTAGAGAGGAGATAAAACCCTTCAAATGTGGCTTCTGGAAAAAGAAAATCTCTTTGTATGCCGATGATGTAATGATCTATACGGCAGATCTAGTTCCCACTTTAGCCAGTTTGCATCCCCTGATATCTGACTTTGGGAAAGTTTCCGAATATGACGTAAATTCGTCAAAGATAAATTATGGTGTGGAATATGGAAGAGGGAAAGAGCCTGATAAAAAGAGAACTAAAATATCTTGGCGCCACTTGATCAAATGTTGAGAAGGATTTAGCAGCCAGTGAACATAAATTGCTAGTTGTAATGTGGCATGGTGCTGTTTTCTGCTAGTGTTTTGGGCCTTTTTCCCAGAAGGCTTTGTGGACAGCACAGAGAACCTTGCATTTAATGTGGACCTTAAGTGGAAGCCAATATAGAGCTTTCTAAGCAGACTTGATGTGGTCTTGTTTACGGAGGTCAAGCCACATCCTAGCTGGTTGATTTTGTAGTCTGGCAGTGAGTGATCTGGGAATGTGAGATGATGTTTCAATACTTCATGCAGGACATGAAGTGTTCTGTAGTCGGCTCCATCTGGTTGTGGGTTTTGAGTAGTGGGATGATTTTACAGAGTAGGAATAGCATGAAATTGATCGTTTTGACTTGTGGAGTGAACAATAGTATCCACAGGATCCTAGCTTTTGCAGTGGTTAAAGGCGGTTTCTTGAGACCTGGTGTTATAGGGTAGTGAAATGGGTTCACTTTCTTCCATTACGAGGATATCAGTCTTGATTCTACCCACACAGAGGAAGCTCCACTTTGCCTAACGGAGGCCATAGTCCTGACATGAGGTGATCTTGATGGTGTCATTTGGGTTGCTTTTGGCAATAATGGATTCTCATGTCATCTGCATACATTTGGAAATGTACTCCGTACTCTTCGAGAGGTTGTACAAGGATGTGCATGGTTGACATGATCATTAAGTGTTCCCACAGGATATTATGGATGATTCAGCTGGCTAGATTCTGATTTTTGACTACATTTAGAAGGTTGAACCTAGAACAAAGCCCATAATAGAGCCTGACCAGTATTATTGTGTGGTCAACAAGCATCATAGGCTGCAGATAAGTTGAGGAGTCCAAAGGTTGCCTTCCTGTGTTTGTCAGGAGAAGAAGGAGCTCCCTTCTTTATTCATCTGCCTCTGTTTAAGTGCCCAGATTGATTGGGTGCTCTTTCATCACACAGACTAGTGGTTATGGAGAAGATCGTTTATTTCAACATATTCCTAAAGCCGTCTAATCGCCTCCTTTTACAGGGACTTGAGGTCTGCAAACCACCAAACACCAAAATAGAAAAGAATGAAAAAAAATGCTACACAAATGAAGCACTGAAAAGTCACAATTCTACCAGATCATTTCAGGCTGGCCGAATTGTGACTTTTGAGTGTTTCGTTTGTGTAGCCTGCTCTTCCATTCTTTCTTGTTTGTTGGTCGTGCCATATCTATCTTTGTATATGGGGTCTATTAGGATTATTACTTTGGATAGTTCTGGTTGATGTGGGAAGGTAGTTCTGGAAGTCAGTGTTTTATCTAGGGTGCAGGTTGAAATCTCCTGAGTTATTTGTGCCAGCTTGTGTCTACTTGTGCTCTTTCTCTGCTTGGAGACTTTGATATCAAGCCCCATTCCACTGATGCTGGACCGACATGTGTGTGATAGTATGTCATTTGTTTAACAGTTTGCTTCTGGCCTGTGCCCACTTCACTAGTTCAGGCCACCAATTTTGTATCGGAGTAGGCTTGGTACATTCTAGGCTATTTCTATACTCATTTTAGCCATTAGAATAGCCATATCTATGAAGTTACATGTTGTTTTCTGCCATTTCGACCATGTGTAGGAAGCTGGCTCTCTATGTAATGTACTGAAATGAAGTACACTGTGCAGAGAGTCCAGTGGGTCCACAATTTGTTTATAGAGGGTAAAGTAGATAATACTAATGCTCTCTTTTGTGGTAGTGTGGGCGAGCAGTTAGGCTTATTAGAGGGTGTGCTAATCATTTGTTGTCCTCACAGAGGCAATAAATGAGAAACACACTCAAAGAATAAATCCGGGACCAATTTAGAAAAGTAACACTTCTCTTTATATATATATTTGTGAACCAAAAACTACGTTCAAAGGTAAGTACTGTATTTCTTATGAATTTTCAAAGATAAGCAAACCGATCAAAGTTGTGCACAATTATGCACCATGCAGTCCTATGGGAGAAAAAAGCAGGTAGGTAATGCACACAGCACAGACCGTTGTATGGGTTCACCTTCCAGGTTTAGAGTAGCAGGAAGCCAAGGTTCCAATGTTCTACCAACAGTTTGTCGGGTTTGTTCCAAATTCTGCCAGTAAGTGGTATGTCACAGCAGCTTACTTCCACATCTCTCTCATGTAAGAAGAGATTAAGTTGGTTCCCATGTCAGAAATTACTATCCTTGGAAATTTGACCCTAGAAACAATCTCTAGGAGAGCTCTTGCTACCACCTCTGCAGTCATGCTCCTCAGAGGTACAGCTTCTGGGTAACCGGTGGCGTGATCCATCACTACCAAGTTATACTTGCTGCCTGACTGGGGGGGGGGGGGGGGGGGGGGGGAGGGGCGTCAAATGAACCAACTATGTCTATTAACACCTGCTCAAATTGCACACCTACAACTAGTAGAGGTACTAGCAGTGCCTTGGTCTCTCCTATTGTCTTACCACTCATCTGACAACAGGGACAGGTTCTACAGAACCTCTCGGTGTCTCTGTACCTCCCTGGCCAGTAGAACAGAGGGTCCAACCTATCCTTGGGTTTTTCTAATCCCTAAGTGCCCTGCTAAGGACACTTCATGGGCCAGTGAATACAGGAAGTTACTGTGCATCAATGGAACCACTAATCTCTTGCTAGTTCCTGGCTCAGGATTTACTGGTCCACTATAAAGTAGACCACCCTCCCAACCAACATAGTGTTTCACGGCTAATCTTTGCCTACCTATTCCTGGGCTTCCTTCCAAAGCCCCACCAATGTAGGGCACTCCTCCTGTGCTATGTGGAAATCTTCCCAGGTAGTCCTAACAGCAGCTAACAAACCCTGCAGCTCTGGAAGTGACCCATACTCCAGCAAATGGTCCACTTCAGGAGCATCATCCTCCCCTCCGTCTACTCTGGAGCAAAAGCGATGACCTGCACGTCCATTGCCAGCCTGCCATTGCCACGGCCATTGCCAGTCGAGAATATACCCTTTCCTGCAGACTCCCTTGTCCTGTTCCGTGTAAATCAGAGAAGATCTCAGTCTCACTCTGATAATGATGTGCAGCCTGTGCTCTGGTTAACACAGCTGACGTTATCCAAGGCACCAAGCGAGGGGTAATCAAATCATTGCCCAAGTGACACCCAGCTCCTTGCTTTTCCCTTACCCCGACATCCGGAATATCCTGACCTTTCACATACACATTCACAAGAACTTTTGGAACCTTGGCTACAACCTGGCCTGAACTGGATGTAGAGTCACGTATCCCAGATAGAGTTGTCTTTGCTGCCATCCTACGTTTATCTCTCTCAAGGGCTATCTTTTCCCTTTCCAGCTCTCTTTCTTTTTTCTTCTGTTTTTCCTCCCACGCTCTTTTTCTCCACCACCTCCTGCAATTTCCAGGTAAGTGGTTTTATTTATTTTTTTATCTAATTTTACACATCCCGTTGTCTGTTGACTGCCACCCACCCTTCTTACCTGTGCCAGCAGCATCTGCTCCTGGGCCCATTCCTCCAGTCTCTCCCACCTCCTCTCTTGTTCCCAATGAGCTAGTCTTGGCTTCTCCCTGTCAAACACTCTGGCTTTCTCACCTTCCTCAACCTTAGCTTTCTGAAATGCCAGCTGCAAGCTCAGGCTCGCTGCTAGACTCATCGCTTCCATGAGATTTACTCCTGGAATTGGGGACAGTGGTACCATAGAATTTCAAGGTGGTGTACACACCTGAGATATTCTTCTAGAAACTAAAAGTGGGAGTACTGTGGTGAAACCCTGGAAAAAGCATTAGGACACGTACTCGGTGTGTGTCTGGGATAAATCTGTGCTAAGGGGATTCTAGAGCCTCAATCCACAGCGCTCTCCTCCTGGGTTCCTACCATGGTTCCCTTCCCACTACAGCCTCATCCCTTTCATCCAGTATCTCAAACTGGCCCCTAAAAAAATTATTAGGGACCTCTCTGTCCCTGCTCCTTGGGAATCCTCCACCCTCTTTCGCTACATACATCCTTGATCTGATCCACAGACATGGTGCTGACATCAATTCCCTACGCCGAGTTCTCCATTGCCTATGTGTTTTGTCTTTGTGTATAGAGGAAAAGAAACTGAACTTATTGCATTACTGTTGCAGATTTGAAATGGCCAATACTACCTCTGTATCTAGGCTCCTACACGTTAGGCACCCCACCGCTTGCTGCCAATTGTCAGAACTCCTTTCAGAAGGGCACGCAGGAGCTACTAGGACCAAGCGTGGTGGTTGAGGCCTTTTACTCCTGATGTCCCAGGGCCCACCCCACTATGGATCCTGAGCAACTGGGCCAAGCACGCGTTCTACAGTTGACTCTCAGTGGTTGCTGTGGACAAGCAGTCAAAGTCTCCCTTGGGGGGTAGTGTAGATATAGGTTAGTGAGCACGACTCATAACTAAAGTGCAGTCAGTAATGTAAATAAATCAATATCCAGTCTATTCAGCAGTTGAATCCCATTAAAACTGTACGAGAACTGTGACCCTGAGTGCAGTAGGGCAGAGTGAGTGAGCATGGGGCGAGTTCAAAAGCATGACTTAAAAGAACTATTTTGTTGGTCTTTCCCCTTCACGTAACTACACATAAAATAACAAACCTTAAATGAAAAATAAGTGCACGTTAAAACTAACCAGTGAGAAAGGCACTATTTCATAATATTAAAACTATATTGTTTAATGCAGTCAATGCAGAAGTCTGTGTAACAGTAGAACCACAGAACGGTATCCTGATTAATGCAGTGGGGTGTAGTCACTTGTGTATTTTTAATGCTACAGAGTCCCTGTCTGCGAAAGAAAGCACTGTGAATAGGTAAGTCATTATTTTAAACTTGCATTACACACTGCATAACATAGGCTGCTGCAAAATCCCCCCAAATATTTAGATTTAAGATAAAAAGTGCTTCCAACATATAGACTTTATTTATATGAAGACTGTACCTGGAGCAAATATTTTTTATAACTGCCCATTAAAAACACACACTCTACATTTTAGTTGATAGCCCTTTTACAATACCTCTCGAAAAGAATATATCTTTGTCAGAAGGCTTCAAGTGATTCCATCAATTAAAGCCAAAACCTGCTTCCAGGCAGCCTTCACATTTGCAGATTTACCAATTGCCCACATTTACATTTCTTTAAGGCAGCAGATTCCTTGGCAAGAAGGCTCGTTTCTTGTTTAGCTGTCAGCTTCTCCCTCGGGATCAGGGCACTTGAGACTCCTTCCCTTCCACTTTAGCGGAGCTATCTCAAGTGTCAGAATTAACCATCTATGAGACAGTTTTCTTTTAGCAAAAAGTAGAGGAACTGTTTCTGTTAAAATAAAAAAGTATGGGCATATCGTGCCCCGCAGATCTCGCCCACTGCTACCTCCGAGTCAAACTCTTGCTTTTATATGAAAAAGAAGTATATCTGAGAGAGACTTCTAGCTTCACATTTCTTACCTTAGAATTATCACCAGGCGTCAGACTGGATCCAGAATTTTTTTTTTGTGAGCAGTACCCCGTGCCCAGGTAGCTGGCATCGTTCAGCTCTGCTGTGTCTTTGTCGGAGTTGTCTGCGCCAGAAGTGATATGTGTAGTGCCTATTTAGGTGCCACCCCAGCGCGCTGATATGAGTTATTTTCTTTCCGTGCCAGTTAGCACAGATCCAGAGAAGAGCTACCTAACCCCAATCATTTTTTGACTGACCTTTTTTTGACCTTTTAGCAAACATTTTTTTAAGACATTGTCTCCTGATGCTGCAGGGATGTCCACGAGAAAGACTGGTTTAAAGCCCTGTGGCGCCTGTCACCGGCAAATGTCAGTGACTGACCCACATCTTGTCTATCTCTGGTGCCTTGAACACAACCATGACGCCAAGACCTGCGTCGATTATCACGCCATGCACCCCAAGGCCTTGAGGGAGCGCTCCCTGAAGCTTCTCGCAGTTTGATGTGCGACGCCATGACGGTCTCAATCCTGATCAAGAGAAAGGTCCCAAGATAATTTGCACAGTAACTCCAAATGCTCGTCATCGCACTTGAAGTTGTCCAGGTGTTCAGGTAAGTCATACAAACACAAAAAGAGCAAAAAGTCGAAAAGATCTTGGACTTCCCCTTGTCTGTCGAAGCCATCCGAAGAAATGAGGGAGAGTCGGCATTAGAAGCCTGGCTCTGTGGTTGAGCCTACATCTGGACCGTTTCTGCGCCTCCCCGAGTTTCCAGAAGCCGAACCTCATATTTGGGCGGTCGTCCCTACTGGAGTACCAATGGGCCACGCGAGTTTGGGAGGGGCCCCTACTGGTCTTCTACCGGTGGGTTCACCCCCAGCACCAGTCAGGCCCCTTCGATCCATGGACAGATCCAGCTCGACCTTCCACAGCACTGGCCCCACTGCTGACTCCTCCGGCACCCAACTTCAACTCCATCCCCATTCTCATCCCTGAATCCCTTATTCCGACACGGAGCTGGATGCCGTTGTCGAACACAGACTTCGGCACTGACTGGAGGCGATCTATCCTAATCGGAGCCTATGCAGTATTCCTATGGGATAGGACTTGGGGATGAATGGGAGGGGCTGCTGGGCAACAAAAATTGGGACCCCCTCTATATAATTTAATTTACAAAGGTCAGGGAGAAGAGGGGAAACAACAAAAAACAGTCAGAAAAATAAAGCTCCCTCATGACCTAAACATCATTTCATTAACCTTTAGCCACTGATTTCCTACACAAAGAACAAGGGCTAGAAATATTCAATTTACCAATACAATTTTTTTATTTCTTTATATTTGTTTATTCTTTTTTTATCTATATTGTCCTTTTATCATCATTGTTAATTTATAACAATATCAAAATTATACATTTCTCTAATACAAAAATATAATTCTTTTAACAAACCCAGGTAGAGAGAATAACAATCTTTGTTCATACACATCACTCATTCATACATACATACTCCATCCATATCTCATAAGTCCTAATTGGCACATTCAGATTGGATTGATTACAACCTCAATAACCCTCTAGGAGGGCTACTACTAAAATAGTAGAATTTTAGAAGGGACTTGGTCAACGCATTTCGGTGGCATAAAGAACCATGAAGGCCACCTTAATCAGGACCCGTCACTTATCACATCAAGAATTCTCAAACCGTGGGATTTCTAGATAAAAGCCTGATACTGGTATAGAGGACTTCCTGTTATAACATAAGGCACCCACAATAGTACCATATGTAGTGATATACTCGTGTCCCACAGATGGCACCCTTTTTATCCTTTTTGTATTTTTCTTTCTTTTTTTAGATGTCTCGGAGTTACTGTCCTTTCCCTGATTGGTTATGTATGTGTTCCATATACCTCAATATTGTGTCCTTATCTATGGTCTCAATAATATTCTTATCTTCGAAATATTGATGGTCCATTCAATTACTCCAATACGCGGCCACAAGTAAAATACCAAAGCCTCAGCGCTTATCACAATACCACTTCTCTAATCGGCGTTTACGTCCTCCATTTACGTGCCTCGATCCACAGGTTTCTCCTAAAAAAAAACGGTGCGAGGGGCTGCTGGACCCTGAAGGATACCAGTCCCTACATATTACCGAGGACACCTGGTGTTAGGATTTGGCGGATGCCAGTGGACTGGACATCTCCTCAGATATTGGCTTGGTCTCTCCTCCTACCGTGGCTACGGGGGAAGGAGCCCCTTTTACTATGGGAGTGAGGATGGCCCCAGAGGTCCTGGACCTTTAACTACCGTCTGTAGCTGTCGAGGCAAATATCTTGATGGAGGTGCTTCAGCCGGGAGTCACATTTTCTGAACCACTTCTCTCTTTTAATGAAGCCCTCACAGATGTCCTAGTCGGGGCCTGGTCCAAACCCTGCACAGGGGCTCCTGTGAATTGGACAATAACCCGCTGCCATCACCGCGCCCCAAGGGACCCCACCTTCCTCACCCAACACCCCACCCCAGAGAGCTTGGTGGTCCAAACCTCCACATCCAGAGTAAATCCTGGGGCATCCGTTACTACTCCACCAGACAGGGAGTCCAAGAGACTAGATACTTTGGGAAAGAAGATGGTTTCTTCCACCAACCTAGCACTGCAGTCGGTGAACACCGTCGGCCTTTTGGGCTGATACTCCCATTCGCTCTGTGACTCAATTGCGCTGATGCTGCCTATGGTCTAAGAGGAGGCCGAGTCATACTCTCCCAAGCTATTGCTGATGAGAGGGACCCAGCTAGGTGTAGTATTTTGTATATGTATTTATTCTTCTCCCCTGTTGCTTTGACCCTAGCTGCTCAGCCTGTGTGAAAGTGCTGCCTGGAATGTTGGGGTGGTGACGATAAATGGAATGTTTGGGTGCCTGTGAGGTGAGGTGTGACAGTTGGAGTATGGGCTGAGCAGCAGGCAGGCTGCTCCTGGTCGGGCTGCTCTACATGGATACCATCCAGCAACTAAGACTTAATAAATAAGGTAAAGCACCAGGTTGGCTACTTGATCTTCATTACTACATTTTTGGCGACAATCTGGAGACAAACCCATGCGTTACAATTAGTTTTACAGAAGCTGACACTTCAAAGAAGATTGAAAAACTAAAGATACTCACAGAAACTAAGAGGCATGCCTCGAGACTGAAGCACCGTGCCTCGAAGCCCCACCAGTGTCCTGTTCACATCCGACAGCCCTGCCAGTGTGTGCTTCATTGTTAATACTTGTTTGGATTTTCTAGTATCCTGTCAATTGACATTCTCAGTAACGGGATGGACTTTTGTTCTTTCATCGTTTGTGTGGAAATTTACCAGCAAGCCTGTTAGATTATTTGCCATTTTGTTGAACCATTGGAATGGAAAATGCCAGAAGAATTTTACAGGAGTTGGTGGTCCTTATAACAACATTACAGTCCCAGTGGCTGATTTCAGTGGTGTGACAAGCTGTACAATCATCATCAATGCATCTGTTTTGGAGTGGTAGTGGAGCCGGTAAGTGGACGTGGCTGTATGTTTGTAATTGACTGTGGTGACATTGTACATTGTCTTTGCCTGGCCTGAAGCGAACTATAGTCATAAACCATTTGAAGATTGTTACCTGTGAGAGCTCGGTGTCTTCAGTAGATTTGGATGCGCAATGCTCCAGCCTTTGCCTGTGGTGCGCGCGACTTCTCGCTGTTGCCGTGGGGCGAGCGATGACGTTGTGTGACTAGCAGCTGCTCCTCCCTGTTGCTATCCATTGGTGAGTGCTACACAGCGACATTTGGCACACGCACGCAGCAGGAACCACCCAGTGCGTGCCATTCCTTCATGCTGCCATCTTTGTTCGGTGAGGCAGAGCACCAGGAAACTACAGGTACACACTTCTAAATGCATTGTGTGCATGTTTACGACGGATCACATGCGCACACTCGAGATGCAGGGACAAAGTTTTCCTGGAGATGCATGGTGCTGGTGATGCACACAGCTCTGATAAGTTTTCTGTGCTCAAAGTGATTGAATTGAGGTGACTTACATGTGGGCCCTACAAAAGGCTCACAGTGTGCTGTGTCAGCATCATGTTGGCGTTTGCCATGTCTATATAAATTGCACGTCAGATTTCACGGAGTAGCTGCCACCGCACGATGGTGTTACATCACAATCTTATCTACAGTATATTATCATCATAGATGAACAATAGAGTGAAGATTTGGTGTGAAAAGTATAAACTACATGTTATCTCTGGAATATTTACCCAACTATGGATGCCCAGACTTCAAATTGGCATGTCTCCACTTTTTTGGGGAGGTATAGAGACGTTGTTTGTCAATTTGTGTGCGGAATCGCTCACAGGAGGTCTTGCTGGGTCTGAATCGGATACAGTCCATTTTTAACAAGAGGAAAAAAGAAAAATAGTTCGCTGATTCAGTGTTCATTTTGGAGTCATGTTTCATAAATTGCTTAATTATTTTCTTTGTAATGTCAGTTTTTTTTTCCTTAGGTTTTCAAACCATATTATAGTAAACTAATTTTGCCCTGGCGAGACATTTAGTAAGTGGGCTTTAAAAAGTCCGACCACATGCTTTTGCTTGTGGCCAAATGCTTGCGGTTACGTGCGCTGCTACGCGCACAGCCGCCATCTGGCTTTCCTCTCGCACAGGCGCCATCTGGCTTTCCTCTCTTGTTCTCTTTATTTATCTTGGTTTCAATTGCGACACTCATGCTTTAACTGTAAAGAATCTTAAGCTAAAGCGCGGTGCCACGATTGCTCAAAAAGTAAAGAAATAGAAACAGTGGCGTAGCTAGGGGGGGGCGGTGGGGGCGGTCCGCCCCAGGCGGCACTAGTTTAGGGGCGGCGGCCTTGCGACACTGGTGGCCTTGCAACACTGGTGAATGATGTACACAGTACACCCACCACCCCCCACACCCACACGATCACAGCGCAAATGCACGTGACGTGCAGTTATGTGTAAAGTGTGCGAAGTACTGCATTTGTGGGTCCCAGGGCCGTCAATCTTGTAGCGCGAAAGCGCTACCAATGACGGCCCTGGGCATAATTTTTGGCCAGCCCCCGCGCCGAAAACGCAGCAGTGACGCATCACGTGCGCCACAGGGCCGCTTCCCCACTCCTTGTTATGGCCCCGGTCTTGAGCGGGCACTTCTGCACCCTGAAGGCGGTTTATTCGCTGGCTCCGTGCGGGTCCAGCTGGCGGACTCCACTCTCACTGGCCACCACCGACTTCAGAGTGGTTTCTCTCTGCGAGGGATTAATTCCTGCTGCTCGTGACCCCCACACCTGCAGCCCTGGCAGCGGTTACTACTTCGCCCTTCTCTCTGATGAACGGTGCAGATCGGCATGAGCTCCTTGGGAATACACCGAGGGTACCTCAGGAAATACGGTGAGGAAGACTCTGGGCGTCCATCCTGGCACCTTTGGCAATGCACTCTCATTCCTAATGCGCTTTAAAGATACAAACTGCCAAAGGGGGTCAATTGAGGGCATGATGTGTGAACGTGTGGTGTGCTTTAATGCTGTGAGTGGCTCTCTGCACCAGCGCTGCAATCCACATTTAATTGACAATAGGTTATCGGAGAGCAGCCTTTGTGAGTTGCCCGAACCTCCTTCTGTTTTTCTAACTATGTACATGTCGTAATTCACAGTCGGCTCTCTCTTGAAATCGTGCTGGTTGAAAAGTCAGGAATAGGTCTGGATGTTAAATTAAAAACTGAAGTCGCCTGACTTTCCTTATGCTTAACTTCATACCTCTTCACAGAAAGACGTTTCATATGTAGGTATACAGGGGTGTAGCTATCTGTGTGCAGCAGGTGCACTTACACCAAGATCCAAAAGCCTAATGGGCCCAACCGAAACTGAGTATTGCTGTATTTCATTACCTTGGCAGAATGTAGGGGCCCATTTTCTTTGCAAGCTGCCCTTCCTGCTCGCGCCCCTGAATGTATATTGTGTCAGAATCATTTAGCATATAATACACATATTCATTGATTGTGTTCATAAAGTAATTGAACAAAAAATATTTGTCATTTGATGATAAATGAAAATGGATGACTTGCCCGAACACACACTTAACCCGAAGGTGTCAGAGTTACACGAGCACCACTTGCGTTACAGACGTATAGATTCATTTTAAGCAATTTGCCAAGAATCGCCGAATTTTGAGCTGTTCCTGCCGCAATGCGAACCTGGTTGCATAGCTTTCAAGGCAACCGCTCTTGCCGTTTGGCCACAACTTCACCCCATGTACTTTTTCATTCAGATTTGATAAGCTCGAAAATTTGGCTGCTTAAGATCAATCACAGCAGCCAAAAGAATTCTAGGAGAAAAAATATAAGAAAAGCATCAATGCAGTAGCAATGCATGGACTATCATGTAGAGATTGTTGCTAAATTTGAAGGTATATCCCCAATGTAGCAATTTTGTTTCACAAGCGTAAGTGAGATATTGCCAGTGATTTTTAGCAATTTCTCCATTTGCACATTGAGTAATAATTAGCAGTGATTATAATTAAATGCAATCTTTCAACATGTTTTTGTAGAGGAATTAATCTGCGATGTTTTTCAGTGAACACTGCTGTATGTGATTCTATACTATGCCTTGTCATGCTATTTTACTAGGTTATATTACAAGCATTTGTATTGTGCAATCTATCATCTGCATAGCACCTTAGCATATTTTGCTCTAGACTCTTATCATATGGCTATAAGTTTTGATTGATCAGTTGTGTATTTTGTATTTTTTTAGGCCGCGGATGACTATGCGCGGTTAGCAGCGTTTTTTTTTTTTTTTAACCCTATTTTATTTTTATAAATGGTTCATGTGGAAGTAAAATGAATCACACCCACATGAAGATCTTTCTTAACAACTAAAGAGTCCAAAAGATGGCTGCTTCCTAGACATACTCAGAGCCAGATTCGCCCGGCAACCTTATACGGGGCTCCAGTCTAGGGCCGAAAGCTCTATATGGACCTAGAGGTCCACTCAGGAGCAATGAGAGCGATATTCTCCAGTTTGGGAAATTGGGTTAGTTGCTGAGGGGAGTGGATGCCACACTCAAGAAGCAACCACATGGGAAGCAGGATGGTGGTCGGCTGAGGCGACCGCTCACAGCTCATAATGCCTTGATCTATTGAAACCCCCCAATGTGCCTGTTCTAAAATAAGGATGCTATTGCAAGTTTTGAACACTGCTGAAATTGCTGAGTGAGGAGGTCAGCAGCTAGCTGCACCCCCACTTGCAGAGTTGCGGCCAGACAGCAAGAACTCCTACAAACCTGTGAGAAGCTCTACAGCCCGCTGAGCGGGTTTGATTGCTGTTGCTCGGAGATGCAGCCAAAGGGGCAACCAGTAACTCGAGGTTAGACCGGGGCGGCTCCGGCTGCTGGCAGTCCGTCATTAAGTGTGGCCCCGACATCTGCCCGCTCAGCGACTGAGATATGCGCTGGGACAGAGGCAGTGGCTTGACTGCCTGGATGCCAAGGGCAAACTGGGACCCGGAAGGATGACGTTCCAGAGAGGAAGGGGAAGGTCGGGTCAGTGCCCCAACAACACCTGCCGGTCCGACAATTTTGGATCTATTCGGAGGCTCCAGACCGCGACCAGGACTGGGAGCTGGAATCGGGAACGAGGAGCAGGGCAAAGCGGAGGATCTGGATGAAGGGGCCCAGAAGACAGCACTAACGGCCAGCCTGCAAGTAAATGACAATCCAGCAATATTTAATCTGGCAATGCCCAGTTTAGCAGAGGCTGGTTGCCTACAGATACAGGACAACTGTGAAGGGGTCAGAGATACTCAATTTGGACGGGGGAAGGAAAGGAACAAAGAAGATCAAAACGGTGATACTTATAGCCACTCCAGCAATAATATCAAGGTCGAAAATGTAATAAAAGTTATTGCAAGTGGGGAGAAGGGAGAATACAGAAGGACCACATGGAAAATCCCTCTGAGAACCCACAACAGAGCAGAAATAAGAAACCCCAGGCCAATACTTTGGGGCAAGTACGATGCCAGAAGTCACAGCACAACAGGGAAAGCCGGCGCCGGTCAAGTCGACGACAAACATATTATGCATTCATTCATTCATTCATTCATTCATTCATTTCTTTAGGCTAAAACATCCATAAATCCATTTAACTGATATATTTGAATATACAGGATTAACCAGCTACGTCCTAGGAATAAAACATTTTGTTTTCAATTTTAAAGCTGTTTATTGACCCTTAAAAAAGAATCTTCACCTGCTCTTTGTTGTCAGAACCCCGGCTTATCTGCACCATCTCGATTTCTAAAATACTAAACAAAAGTGTATAAAAATAATAACGCAACAGCTGAACGGTTGATGACAAACGGTTGCTCATTAATCCCCATGCCCTCCGTATGAAATGTGTTGTGTATTTTTGGATTAACAGGTTGGGTGAAACTCTACACTGTAGGACAATCCTATACACACCTCTTATAACAAATCAATTCCAAGATGGTTCAGCCACTTCCCATATATTATGGCAGCAGGAGGGAATGAGGTCCTCCTTGTTCACAGCCAGGCAATGCTCCACAGCAGTTATGAGAGTCTATTACAAGCACCGCACCAGAAAGAACATGCATATCAATAATCAGCTGGAGGTTTTTGGTGCAATAGAGCCAAGCTACACGGTTGACTCTAGAGAAAATACATGACGCCATGGGAGCTTCATTTGCCACTCAGATAAAAGTGAAGGCTGAGAAACAGCCCAGTCAATGTCCTAAAACAACCGACAATAAAGTAATTCTCAAGGAGTACATTTTGCTTTCTTATCATTCGGTTTATGGTTTCAACTTTTGTAAGCCAAAACTCGGTAGAAATTGAAGAATATACTTAGTGTGCGGCACACGCGCAGCACAGCCTGTACTGTATTGGACAACAGCTAGGGCAGTGGGACTTTATGATGCACCTTTCAGACCTTTCAAGTGCTCGCCGCCTTTTTTACCCAGCACCCCCACCCCGCTACCTGCCATGGGCGGCAATCTGAGGGATAGCCCCGGGCGCCAGAAGCTCTAGCTACGCCCCTGAATAGAAAACATTTTTATTTCAATTTCTTTACTGTTGAACCATTCGTGGCACCCGCTTTAGCTTAAGATTTTTACAGTTAAAGTGTGAGTGCGGCGATAAAACCAAAGTAAATAAAGAGAAAAAAAACGTGTGTCCGCCGAATTTTTTCACTTTATTTACTCGCGCATTGGCTGTAAACATCTCAAGCTAAAGCACGGGTGCCCTGATTGCTTCAAAAGTAAAGAAATAGAAAACAATGTGTTTTCTATTTCTTTACTTTTGAAGCAATCAGGGCACCCGCGCGTTAGCTCAAGATGTTTACAGTTAAAGCGCGATTCATCTATTGCACCCGGACAGCGACTTGTGAACTTAGTCACCTTTGCTTTCTTTGCTTACCGGTGGCCTCACACAGTACTATCAACTTTTAATTCCTCAGCATTGCCTACCAGCAGCACTCCGACTAGTATGTGCACTTCTCATTCAAGACTTGTGCTTTTTGGATGCATTGTAATGGGGGTAGGGCTACGGCGCATATGAAGTGCAAGGCACCATAAATCCCTCAGACTCTGTCTGTAATCTGCCATCCTGTCTCCCTTCAAGTACATAATACCTGGCACTGACACAGCGAAACGACCTTACAACATAACCAGGTTGGCGTGGATAAAAAACACCATTAATGCACTTAGTAGGGGAGGGTTTGTGGAGGTGACAACAAAACATGCTATGGTGCGTTATTGCAAGGAAACAAGGCCTGCAGTGGTTGAGAACAAGAGTTCGCACGCCGCACTTGCCGCAAAGTTTTTAATTTACCCCCACGCCTTCCCCAGACCACCAGTTTGCAGAACTCTTTAAAGTTTCATGTATCATCCGGGGTCACAGGAATTGTGCGCTTCTGCGGCCGCTGCGTTTTCGGTATAATTGTGGGCTTGCCGCATATGCCACATAATCCATTATTTTCTACATAATCTTCAGAATTTACCCCAAAAATGTTTCTAGCTCAAACTAATCAAAAGTTGCTAAAATTGCAAGGACTCGTGTTTCCATGCAATGGAAGGCTCTTGGCAGAGGTTGACTGGTCACCTTTCAGTTGCCAATTGTTTTACGTGGGTGTTAAACCGGTGTTAATGGGGTGAAACATTTAGGCAGAGACTGCTACCGTGTAAAATAAAGTAATACTGTCACAAAATGTGGCGCATTACGCCGCATAATTTAGTTCACCCTGACGCATAATTTGATCATTCCACAAGCTGCATAATTCTAGTGGCACGGATCATACCCATAACAAATTTTCGACATTGAGGGAAATGTCCTATCGAACACGCACAACCCTTGAGGTATTCGTACACTTTAGGACCAATATCATTGGTCCAATGAACGCGCGCACTGAGTGTAATAAAAATGTGGGCGCTAAAATGAGAACTTAAAAGATCTCAGGATGAAACACTGATCCAATTTACCCAAGTCCCGCCAGCTGTGCTAAGGGGTGTACACTGGCCATGCACTTCCGGGGTTCCAAGCCCGTGGGATACATTTAAGACTTCAGTGCCACAGAGCACAACGGAATATCCGTTCGTCAACAGACCTAAATTATTTTAAAGATAACAATGGCTTGGCGCTGCCTTGCTAAAGGCTTTAAATAGCAGGCGCGACTATTACTAGGTTTAATTATAAGCGTGGGAACTGTGGAAAGGTACCTGCAGGTTTCATTGGCGTGCAAACAGTTTGTAGATTCGAACCGCAACAATAAAATGGCACTAGGCGATTTTGGGTCGTGAATCTAGGTTTACATCCTCTTCGGGCCAGCATCGGTTACCTAACCATCTTCTCGGGGTAGACTCGGAGGGAAGATTGTCATTCTTATAGTGCTCGCAAAATTCTCTCTGCCCACCTTGTCTAAAATAATAATACATTTTATTACACTTTTTTGTTACATGCCCAAAATCTGCGGAGCTCGGTTAATTAATTCCCCGGCGTTGTTGGACAAATTACAACAGAATGCACAGAGGCTTCATCTTTTTAATGCATCAAATGCCACCGGGGTAGACGTGATCCACGCATACACCAAAAACACTTCTCTTTAGTTGGCAGTTGCCCTTTTTGTGTTATATTTAAGACATTTGAATATTTCTTCGTATTTTCTGTTGGGTTTTGTCTTCGGTATTAGTTGTATCCCTTCGGGTAACTGAATATGTGAACTAGCAGTGTTGTTCATAATAAAATGCCGTAAATTATCCAACAATCCTCTATATAGCGTTTGTCGGTAGTTCCAGAAAAACCTAAAACATGTAAAAGAGCGAGGACTGGTCTGCAAGGAGGAATTAAATATCTAAAAAATATATAATCATTTACGTGAGTGACACTGTCATTTCGTTTTATACATGGCGTTGATGTGTCTTTATTGCATTGAATATAATGTTGGATATTGGATATTTATATTACCACATTTAATTACCACAACCTGTATCAAAAAGAACGCGCCTCTAAAAGCCCATCCTGGGAACAAACGCCTGGGTATTCTCGATAATCGCAGGAGAAGGCCATAGCTTGGGGTACAAATGCAGATGTGCCGTGTCTGCCTCCCGGAGATATTCAGCAGAGGAATATCCTGGGTGTCGGGTGCCCCAATGCAAGAAAGGAAAGTGGTCCCCAGGTCGGTATTAAAATACAGATGTATGTGGCACCAGCTGCCCAGTCTACCTGGCTTTCACTCATTTTCTCCATCCATCTCTCCCCTCTTTCACACTCCCCCTCTCCTCCTCTCTTTCCTGTTTCTCACTTGGATTTATTTCCTTTTTCGTGCCCCTCCAGACACGGCCAATTAAGTTTCCTCTCCTTATAACGTTTCTGTTTTTTGCTTATTCTTACCCCCATCTCACTTTCTGTCGCTTCTCCTCCTATTTGCTTTTCATCCTCTCATTTTCTTTCACTTCTTTCCTCTCTCCTCTCAGTTTCACACTTATTCTGTAGCATGCCCGCCCCTCGAGAGTAAACACGGAAGCAGACCCCAAACATGCACGGAGTCTAAATAATTCTTCCAGGCAGCCTTTAAAATAACTGCAACAGCCAGCTGGCCCGGTACCACTGCACCCGATTTTAGCGTCTTCCCTACTAGTGAGCAGAGCCGACCCTCTCTTCAGGCACGTGCAGCACCGAGAGCCACTGGTTGGCGGCCCCTGCAGAGCGCCGACGGATACACCGTCATTTGCAGAGAAGGCAGGACTGGGGTCGTTGGACTGTTCTATCTCCTAGGAGCCACGGCTCGCACCACTGGCCTTTTCTGACCCTTGACACGGGCACTTGTCCTGAGTCAGCGCTACTTCAGCAACAACTACGGCGAGCTGAAGACCGAAATGTGGAGAGCTCTTAGTGGTGGACCTTTCCGTGTTTACTGACCCGGTCCCGGACCCAGGGGGCCAAATCAACAAAGACCAATGTACCGGGTGAAAAAAGCCACATTTAAGTCTCCACAGATGCATTGATCACAGCTATAACATTACAGTAAGAAAAACTAAACAAGCATTGGCATATCCACTAGGTCTCGCTTTTGGGACCTTATAAGTATTTGGTTATGCAGCACAATCTCCTTGGTGCAACAACATCAACTGTTGCATGACTAAACACTTATAAGGTCCCAAAGACGAGACCTATTGGCTATGCCAATGCTTGTTAATTGCTGGACTGTAACCAGCTCATAAGGAGACCGACCTTTCCGTGTCTCCAAAGTGCTGAAATGAGATTCATCTTTCAGTAGTCTCTGAGATATTGGAAGGTTCCGACAAGACAGAAGAGTGTAAGAAACCTGCTTTTTTCCCAAGGTTTCGTTTCATGCAGACCAGAGGATTTTTTGAAGTATAGAATATTTATTTATGGATTATAAGACACCAATAGTCAAGATGTCATTTTAAAGGAACTCCCCCAATATGAAAGTAAAGTATATTGTTCTAGAATACTAAATATAGATAATGCTTTGTATATAAGCCATTATGAATGGTTTGAGAAATAAAAACAGGTGTCACTGTCCATATAGCAAGCTTTTAAGAAACGGATGGAGGCACTTTATTATTACTTGTAAATTAAATGTATTTATATTAATTATGTATTTTTATTTATACAAATATTTTTCATGGTTATTTCCTGATAATGATTTTTCAGTACAAAAGCACTGTGGATGGATCTTCAGCAAAGAGTTCAGGGTGCTTGGCCTTGAGACATCAATAGCGCGAGTCTCACTTAAGTGTTTACAAACCTACCGAGTGATGCTAGTGGAAAGCGCACTGATTGGGAAGCGTAACGCTCTTTCTCACTGATGGCATTAACCTGCTGCACCAAGCGGAAGCTAGCAGAGTCAGAGCAGAGTGTGTGAGTGCAAGTGTGAGCAGGTCCGGCGGCAAGAGGTGAACTGCGTGCATTCAGCGGTAGCTCTCAGACCCTGTGAATGGCGAGAGGAGGAGGGAGGCTGTGTCCTAGGTGGCGGGAGCGCGGGGCAGCGCGAGCCCTGCGAGGACTAGAGCTTACCGGATTGAAGCAAGGAGCGGCACGCGGGCTGTGCTGCTGCTGCTCTATTCAAGCACTCGTGGCGGCATCCACCTTGCGGGAGCGAGTAGCGGCGCGCGGGCCTTCTGTTTTCAATTAGCGTGTGCGCCGCTGCTCGCTCCCGCAAGGTGGATGTCAGCACAAGCTCGAGTGCTTGAAAAGAGCTGACCAATTTTTAAAGGCATGCGCGCTGCCTAGGCGAGACCTAAAAATCTGTGGGGGTCCGACGCTGACAGCACATCCAGTTTAGGAGCTCTGTAGATTTTAGTACTTGCTCCGTGTGCTCAGGGCTGTTTGATTTTATTTTTAATCCAACAATGACAAGCAGTTTAAAAGAGAACAGGGCCCCTGAATAAACTATGGCTACCAAAGCACTGCTAAAGAAACATTAAAAAAATAATTACTATGAAAAATGCAGCTGTTTTTATTGTGGGAATTGCAGCTAATATATGTAGCATGGCACTCGAAAGTTGGATCAATTAACACTGAGATAGTAACAAATGCAATGCATTTCTTGTATATTATAGAAGTAGTGCAGCACTAAGTTTACTCAATACCTTCAACTTCAAATGACATTTCATTTTCCCTTGTGTGCTATGTAGAGACCACAAAGTCCTGTCTGTAGAGGTTAGGTTTAGTTTTTTAATTGAAATTCAGATCTTTTTGAGTCAAATTCTAGTGGTTTTTGCATTGGTGTTTTTTGTTTATCTGTGCATCTGCAGTTTGTTGTTGGGGTGCATGAACCAACATACTGGCCCACCGCAGATTATAGTGAGCAATGCTATCACTGCTGCAGAAGTAGACTAAAGGAGTGAGGATGAAAAGATGTAGGTGGAATCAAGGAAGAAGGGAGAGAACAGAACTATGAAAGAAAGCATGAGAGAAAGAAAAGGAGCCTGAGAAAGGAGAGTGAGGATGAAGGAGAGAGAGGAAGTATGGGACAAAATTAAGAAGTGAAAGTAAGAAGATGAACTCATAAAAAGAGGAAATCGAGTGAAAAAGGACCAGATAGCAGAAAGAGAAAAAGTGGATGGAGCGGAGATGGATGAAAGGAGAATACAGGGGAGAGAATAAAAGTTAAGGAGGAAAAGCAGGCAGAGAGGACAGTGCGAGAAAGGAGAAGAATGGATGGAAGCTCAAGAAAGCAGACTGCAGGGGACAAAAAAGGAAGAAAAGGAAAAACAAACAGTGAGAGACGCTTAAGAAAGGAAGAGTGGGAGAAAGAGTAAGGAAAAAGAGAGCAGGTGAGAGAATGGGATGAGGGAAATCAGACAGAAAGAGTGGGGTGAACTAGACCAGCTTCAGTGCACCTATGGTTATGGTATGCAAGTGTGCCGATCTCACAGGGTGGCATTTATTATAATTATCTGAAGTTGCTCTCAGTAAAGCACTGCTCCTTTAACCTGTACCTAGGTTTGAACCATCACCTTGCAATGCTAAGACACAATTAATGGGCAAGAGTAGCATATACTTAGTGATTGTGCTGGTCCGAAAGAAAACAGCACTATTTTTCTCTTGCCTGCTGTACACTGCACCCCTGTACATGTGTTGGTTATCCATTTACTTACTTTTATACTCTTGCGTGACCTCCTCTGATGTGTCTGTAAAACATACCCTTGGTCTGGAGATTTTGTCCTGAATTTTAACATTCTGTCCTGACTTTTTGCCCTGAATTTTGACCCTTTGTCCTGAATTTTTACACTCACCATCCTGAATTTGCACCCATGTCAGTTGGTCACCCTATTTTCATGGGGTCCTGCGGGTCTTATTTCTTGGGGGTCCAGCCCCGCGGCCATCCTGTTTGTGGTAGCCCAGTGCCCGTTGCCTTGTCATAGTAGCTCACTCTCTGTTCAGTGGGTGAAGGGACCTCTTATCTCTCCAGTACCTTTTATCTTTGTGGCGGTCGCACTGGAGACACCAACTCCCTTACGTGGTGCTTTCTTATGTTATTGTTTTTTGTATCTTTATATTTATGGCCCACGAGGAGTGATGAGCCTGATTCACCCACGAGGTCTTGCCAATCGGGCTGGTATTCAGGTCATCTTCCCCCCTCTTTATATTCACCTCTTGCAGTGCTGTCTGCAGTTACAAGCTTGGCTGCTCGACTTCACTTTGTCTTCTTTGACCTTTCCTGTTCTTCATCAGGGTTCCCAATAATAACCTGTTACTCTGCCCACTGCGGTTCCTGCCGCTCTGTGGAAGCCGGGTGAGGCGGCAATCCTGGGCCCTCTTATTTGTTTTGACCATGGTCTTGCATAGTTTTTGTGTCCTTAAACGCCTCACACCTTCACGCTTTCAACCCGCATAGGCACCCCTGGCCCTTTAGTCTTCCAGCCAGGCAGTGCCCTAGATCACCCACCCACCATGCGGTGCGCCGACATCAACCGGTCTCTTCGGTGCGAGAGGCGCACAGGGCCTGAGTGTGCTCTGTCAGGCTGTAACTCGCTCCATGTTAGCGTCCTCAGTTGAAATCAGGCATCATCACCTAGTGCCTTGATGTTTGACCTCTGACGATCTCCTATTCCTTTCATACTGGGTTAGTATCTTGCTGTATCATTCTATAACGCCTTTTGGTGATGTAGGTCCCAAGATTCGGACAGGACTCGGGCTTGTTCCCGGAGCTCTTTAAAGTAGCTCCTGGTCCACCATCTTCCCGGCCACACCGGCAGTGGTTGCCTTATCACATCCCTAAACGCTGTCACTCTGCAGGATTGTCTTTCTCCTCATCTTTTCTTCATTGGCCTTTTGGAATAAGTCGTACTTGGGCTACTTGTTATTTTCTATTTAAACCGCTTCTCTTTCTTCTTT
Organism: Triturus cristatus; assembly: GCF_964204655.1. Classification (NCBI taxonomy): domain Eukaryota; kingdom Metazoa; phylum Chordata; class Amphibia; order Caudata; family Salamandridae; genus Triturus; species Triturus cristatus. The sequence continues at coordinate 879,698,746 of NC_140585.1, forward strand.
TAGTTCTTCATATGTCATCTCTCTGATTACCTATAAGTCACCTCACTTCATCCCCACCAAAACGAAAAAAAATTCTCCTTCCTCTCATCTTTTTCCTCCCCTCTCTCTTCCATCCCCATCACTTCTCCATTGTCTGCTTTTATCTGATAATCTTTTTGGTCATTTCTTACCTGAGCTCATTTCTTTAATCTTCCCACACCTGTTGGTTGTAGCATTTTAATCGCTGCAAAGCCCCTCCAGTCATTGTCTTGTCTGCAGTATTTAGTATGCCAAATAATAAGTGTGTGCCCAAGGTTTTTAGGTCGAGCCTGGGCAGCGCATGCACTGCTCTGTGAGGCATACTGTACTAGGGTATGGACTTGAAGCTCCGCCCACTCTCCGCCCATCTTTTCAATTGGCTCCTGTTGCTGTCCTTTCTAAATGGTTGCTTCTGATTCGTTAATTGGCTTGGTAGTCCCTCCTTAGTAATGCCTTGTCTGCATTTGTAACCTCCCATGAGGACTGGACTTACTTATGTGGTTCCACGGTCTGCTTTATCTAGTCGGTGATCACTATTTTCTTTAATTATTTTGTCCTACGTAAACACCATTTTCCTGCAACTGCTTTTAAAACATGTGTGAGGCCCCTTCAAATTCGAGAACGGCAGCCGCTTAATTCTTTTGTTATACGCGGCTGACGAAATTAACACAAACTCACTAATGGTGCCCACAGCTCGTAACCCCTCATCTCCTTCCAACCCACGGGCGCTGTGCTTTAGTTTTCAGCACGGCACTCACTTTATAATTAAGAACATGCGTGCCTGCTTTCACAATATAATGGTCGCCTGCTTTCTTTGCCACCAATACACATGCAAATGTAGCGCATGCACGATCGCATTTCCACTGCCCAGCGCTACAGCACAGCAGGGACACAAGTTGAATGCTTTGCAACATCCAGTTGTGTTGCAAAATCATTCCCATCTCCCATCCCCCCGACCTCCCCCCCCCAGATCTCCCCCATCATCGAATTTCCTCTCAGCGCCATTGCAGCATGTGTGTGAGAGAGAGAGAGGGGTAGGTTAAAGTGGGCCCGGCCCTCCTTTCCCTGTGGTCCCTCAGTGCTCTTCCCCGATCCCCAACACATATCCTCCTCCGGCCTTGGCTCTGTCAGAGAGCACATGGTGGCCGCAGCAGCCATGAGCAGCCCCCCTACACCCACTGCACTGCCCCCCGTGGGAGTCCAGAGCTTCCAGGATTGCATTGCAAAGCCCTGCCCCAGCGCCGTGGTGCCCCTGAAACTACAAATGCTGGTCTGCGGCAGCCTGGCAGGGGGAGGTCATCAGAGGCCTCCCCAGACTCCATTGCGGCTGCTGGTGGATGCCAACAACTGCCTGCACCCACTCTGTGGCGACTTCTACACCGACTGGGAGAAGGGCTGCCTGCACGAGTGGGCCAAGCAGCAGGGCAATGAGTGCCACACTGCGCAGCAGATCGTCAGCCACCTGCAAAACAAGGGCACACCGCCGGCCAAGGTCTGTGTTTAAAAAAAAAGGCCATAAAGCTCTGCATCTGCCTGGCGATGCTTCCACATCAAGGTAAGCGTAGCCGCGGCCTGCCTGCTCCCCACACCTGGTTTATCCTCCTTCCAGCACGCATCCTAGTGTTTCAACTGGCACCCCAACTTTCCACCATCGTGCCCTACTCGCTTAACTCTTTGCATCACTGCCACCTGTCACTACCTAGCACTGGCCTCTCCTCAACTTCCCCATTCCCGACTTCCTGTACTTCATAACACATGTAATCCAGGCCTCCAAGGATCCAATGACGGCCTGGGATTTTGCCCAACTGTATTGAAAATCAATTAAAAAAATATAAAAAGTACTTCACAAAACCCCACGCCCTCGATCCTCCTTCAGGTCATTTGCATACTGTCCTCACAACTTTATAGAAACCTTTGCAATCCTGATCTACCGCCATTTTTTAACCAGTCACCATAGCAGCATTACCCCTAACTATGTTTCTTCCAACTTGACTGGTTAACTCTATCACCTTATAGAACGCTTCTGTTGTAGTTTTTTTCTCTTTAGTCCAATCAAATGACAATGGCTTTTATTTATGTGCACTTTGTACTTATAGTAGTTTCATGCAGGTTTTCAAAACATATCAATAAATGCCATTGTCATTTACAATGCCAATAACTCATAATCTCGCAAATGCGAGACCTATTGCATTGCAAATGCTTGTTAACAAAAGCTCACAGCCGGCGCTGACATATGTCGGGATTGCAGAATACCAAGGCTTTGTGTCTTGATTGCACCTCATTCCTCTTGCTTCCACCACCCTACACTTCTTGTCTGCTTAATCTCACATTTGCACAGTTTTGATCACACCTGCATTCGCCCTTTGTCATCTTTCTCTTCATCTTCCTTTCCTACTTTTGTGTCACTTGCTCTGGGTCATAGTATAAAGATAACAAGCATTTACAATGCAATGGTCTCGGCATTGTTAAAGTTAGAGCTATTGGCATTGCTCATGACATTGTTTTTGTTTATGTTTTTGTTTTTAAAACATTTAAAGAAACGGCATTGTTATTTACAATGTCAATAGCTTAATCTCTCTCAAATGCGAGACCTATTGCATTTGCACCCACTCACAGTGCCACACACACAAAGCCACCCACACACACAGAGCCACCCACACCGAGCCACCTACACAGAGCTATTCACATAGAGCAACCCACACACAAATAGAGCCACCCACACAGAGCCACCTACACACACACACAAAGAGTGTGTATAGTAAAGAGTGTGTGTAGTAAAGAGTGTGTGCTAAAGAGTATGTGGTAGAGAGTGTATGGCAGGATTGTGTGGTATAGTGTGTAAGACAGTGTGTGTAGTAGAGGATGCATAGTAGTCCATAATGGTTAGTCCAAACGAATGAAAAAATACATATATACCGTAGGCTGTAAATAATAGTTTACTTTACACTACTACATCTCATTTTCTTTGCTCCAGTTACAAGTTGGCCTGAGTCCAATATCTAGGGAAGATGATACTTGGCTTAAAATCAGGAACTGATGCAGCTAAGCAGTCCAGTAGGAGTTACGTGACTAAGAGGAAGGCTTGGCTTCTGGAAAACATCACACAGTGTCACTATTTATACTCCAATAAATAATGTACCAAGTATGCATAAAGAAAAACCATCTGTGCAGTAAGCAGCTGGGAACCAAGGGGGCTGAGCACTGGAAAAATACCGACTAGGACGGGTGACACAAGTAGGGACAGTGCCAAAACGAATGTACTCAAAAACAAAACCAGTGGACAACCTGGAAAGAAAGAAGCTCGGTAAATTTACACTAACTTAGTTTCGGCCCGGTCACACTAAATTGTTACTTGCACTACAAGCCAATTTCCCCTCTGTTCATTTCAACTAGATCCGAGTAAAGGTAGAGCTTTCAAAACCAAGCATTAAAAATGCAATAGGTCTCGCAATTGTTTTAGTTAGAGCTATTGCCATTGTAAATGACAATGTATTTTACACAAAGATAGATTGAAATGTTTCAAAATCTCAGCACCGCTTTCACGACGACATTCCTCAGAAAAGTAACATAAAATGTCCCGGGGGCACCCTCACCCGTCCAAATACGGGTCATTCGGGTAGTAGAAGTTGCAGTCGGACACGGGCAGAGATAAGCCCCAGATGCAGTACATTCGCCCAAAGAAATGCCTGCAGCTCCACCCCTCTGTCAGCAGGAAGAGCGGCTCTGTGAGCGGAGATCCTTCTGCACACTGAACTCCGTGCACCACAGAAGGATCTGTTTATGCAGCCTTCAGATTTCCTGCTCAAGTGTATAGATGTGACAGAGGGGCACTCCCACGTCGACACGCACCAGCTCCCTTCCCCTGTAGGTGCTTTTAAGTAAAGTTGATTCGGCTCTTGGTCTCGCTTTAGAGGCGGTCACGGCCTGTGGGTGTACAGTGGGGCAGAGACGGTTACCGTGCCAGCCCTGCGCCAAGTGCAACAACGGAGAAAGGGAGGGGGTATTTATAACCTCCGAGCCCTGAGCCGCCTGCAATGAGGAGGCTGTGCACTTAAGCGTAGCCATGAATGGGGAGAGTCCGAGGCCGGGGGTTGGGGGAAGGAGGAAAGGACAGCTCCACAAACAGGAAGCCTACGTCAGCAAAGAACAACCAAAAACCCAAACATGAGCAAAAGGCAGCAACAGCAGGGCAAACCGGAAACAATCGATGTAAACAGCAGGTACACCTAAATAAAGCGAGGCCACACATCACCATAACAATTATCAAGAAAGAACAGCTATATTTCTACAGAACACTATAAGGGCCATGCAAACAGCAACAACGTACTCCTACCTGCCAACTCACAGCTGTGTGCACCGGGAGCGCATTTCGAGGTGCAATGAACGGCCGCTCGTGCAAACTCGGACAAAGAACCGAGAGCGGGTATGATTTTTTGTGCATATTTATATAGCGCGAACTCGACCCGAAGGATCAACAAGCGCAGCCTTCGGTAGCCGAGAGCTAATGAACACGAACGTCCCTGTAAAAAAAAAAAATACAAACATGCCCACCAGTGTAAAAGGGGCCAGACTTAAAAAAAGAGAAAGACGCAAAAAAACACGAATCCGAAAAAGACGTGGCTTAATTCGAGAGACAAAGGGGCATATGCATCAACATTAGCATTTGCGATTCCTTATTAGCGAAAAATAAGGAATCGCTAATAAGGAATAGCAAAAGGCTATGCATGTAGGAATCGCTATTCAAATAGCGATTCCTTAACATTCCTTATTACCGAATCGGTAATACCGAATCGGTAATAAGGAATACCTACCCATTCATTCCTATGGGCTTGGAGGCCCATAGGAATGAATGTAAAGCCATTCTGTATTAGCGATTCGGTATTACCGAATCGCTAATAGCTGGAGCACTTTCAAGGGTGCCAGGGTGTCAAAAGGACACCCTGTTGCACCCCTGAAAATGATATGTGCACATATGTTGCACACACACATGCTCTAAGGGCATGTGTGTGCGCAACATGACACTTTGAAAAATGCACAAAAGTGCATTTTTCAAAGTTTTTGCAAATTACCATGCAGTTCATCTTCATGGTAATTTGCTCCCCTTATTAGCGAAATCGCTAATTTTTTAACTTTGATGCATTGCATTTAAGGAATCTCACTTTGGGATTCCTTAAATGCAAGAGCTATTTAAGGAATCGGTATTTAAGGAATCCCTATTTAAAGAATCGCTATTTAAGGATTCCTTAAATACCGATTTCTGCTTTTGGGTTGATGCATTGGGATTGGGTATTTTCTACTTAATACCAGGAGCTAATAAGGAATCGGTATTTTACCGACTGGATTTTGGCTTGATGCATAAGGGTGTATGCTCTTCTCCAATAGAGGCCAGCCAATGGAGAAGAGGGGCGAGTTCAAGCCCCACTATTAGAAAACATTAAATCTCGCGAGCGAGACTGCGCATGCGCAGCCTTCGCTAGCCGAGACCTAAAAATCTCGCGAGCGAGACTGCGCAAGCGCAGCCTTCGCTAGCCGAGACCTAAAAAAGGCATGCCTCCCAAAAATGAGTGCTGATGGGCCCCACCTACAAACACCCGCTCAAATTAAGCCCTGCATGTCTGCCAGTGACTTCCTCATCTTTGCTGTCCTGTTTACATTTCTTCTCTTCTGCTTCCTTCCTCCCCATTTCCACATTCTCCCGGTCATTTTTTGCCTTTTCAACCTGAACGGTGGAACTGTCTGCACTGTAAAATTTGCCTCTTCACAGATTCCCAAATCTTCCCACTCATTGCAAACATTTCATATCTTATTGTATGCTTGCCTGCATGGCAACTCTGTTTCATTGTCTCAGTTTTTCTCAGCTGAAAGTACTGCTATTTTTAATACAGTTTGTATCATTTTGGTCCAAACGTTGCACAAATACAATTAAAAACTGAACACCCAAATATGGCTATCTTGGGAGACATCCTTCCACTTCTAAATACGTTTGAGAAATTGAATTCTACAGGGCTCTTAAATCAAAAGAAAGGGAAATATGTGGCCAGGAACTGAATGTTCCTTTATAAAGTGATTGAGAAGAGGGAGTGCTAGAAGGGCAAAGGATCGGGTACACAGCGGTCCTCTCTATGAGACAAATTTCAAATCTTTGCACATCTAGGTTCAACCTGTTGGTGTAAATGGCAGGTTGCTGAGTACAAATTCTTGTTTGGAATTCATGAAACATGAATTTACATTTACAAGCCAATTTACCTGTCATGCATTAATAATGCATGTGAGTAAATATATTCCCATGTGTGGTCCTTTCTGGACGGAATAGTTACATTCAAAGCAGTTTAACACCCACAAACCGAAGTATGTGGGTATTGACAATCTTTTGCAGAAGCTACTCTTTATATGATATGGGAGTTACTACTTTTAAGGGGGGTGTAAATCTGCATCCATGGTTGAATTGTGATGTACCCCCCCAAAAAATTAATGGGGGTCTGCAGCAGGAGCTCTCCGTGGGGGAAAATATTTTCTTTGTGTGGAAAAGATTTAGCATGTTTAAATTAACTTTTGCTAAGCAGTTACACGTGTCACAGTGTATATTTACATGTATGTAAATGGTTGCACGAATGAATACTCCTGAAAAGGGGTGACACTGGCAGCTTCCCAGGAGCACTCCCTTATTTCCTTCAGATTTCCAAAGGCTGTAAAGTGCTGTGGGTGCCTGAACCTGTAAAATGTGTACACTCATAAATATTACCATATTATCACCCCCAAGGGTTGATGAATTGGGAAAGGTGTTAAACTTCAATTCCAGGAGGCAATCCCCGAGATAAGGCACTCCACAATAAATCAAAATACAGTCTTTTAATTAAGGGAAAACTCAGTAATTGAGTTCTAGAGTGAAAATATAAAATTTAAGAATTTATTCAAAAATGTCCCTAGGCGCAATACAGAGATCATAAATGCAAAGGCTTAAAGTCAATTGCCATAAAGGCTCTCAGTAATTAGGGTAGTACAGAATAAAGTGCAAAATCAGAAACATTCTACCCTGTAGTGAGCAGCAAAGTAAATGAGGAAACGGCCATCATCCATAGAAGCTTAAGAACGTCAAAATCGAGGGTTTATATACAGTTTTTTGCCTAGGAAATCATCAAATTCTACTAAACCATCATGGTGTGAGTAAAAGAATTCTACTCTGAGCACATCAGTGTATAGTTTTATGAAACGTCATATTGCCTTGACATCTAAGAACTATCCCACTATATAAATATTGATTCAGCCCACTTTATGCTAAATGTCATCCGGTGATTGCAAGTCCATTAGTTAGATGAACAATAGTAAATTGTTGTGAATGAATATTGTACAGTGAGCTAGTGGAAGGACCTTGGGAAATACATTATTGTGTTTGTGTTGAAAAGTTTTTCTTCGAGAACAGTAAGAACAAGAAGAATGGAAATAAACAAACATTACTGCATGACAGTGTGCTGTAGAATTGAGGAACTGTGAACATGCAGGAGAAGGCATCCATTTTGAACAAGATGGGGTGTAGGCCTAAATTGAGGCCTAGTTAACACAAGCCAGAAAAAAACACAAGCCAGAAAAAAACACTTCTATAAGTCATAGTAAATTTGTTTCAAGTGCAATCGCATCAGGTCAGTGCACACCTGTAAATTCAACAGTAAATGCACGTTCTGCACGGTGTTAATAATTCACAAAAATATATAATGAACAAAAATGTCAACAGCACTATTCCAGAATGGAAGCAAATGGGAGTAGATTTACTTTGTTTTGAATATGTCTGTAAGTCTTGCGATGCAAGTTTGTCCTTTGTATTAGGGACCGTTAGGATTTATGCTTTCAGAGGCCAACGCCTCTGTTTAAATCTTACTAGTGATCTATTTAGTGTAGCTTGGAGGAGCTCATGAGAGACAGGCATTACGTGCATTTATCCAACTTTCAGGGCTCGGGGAAGAAGGATTTCACGTCCCACATTGTAAGTACCTGTAAATGCTTTTTCTTTTTTCTCCGCTATGCCTGCCAGGAGCTTGCAGAATATTGGCACTCGGTGATTTTCATGCTCCAGAGACTAACCGACCTGGATCAAAAGAAGATTCAAGTGGAAGAAAAGGTAGCTCACTGTCTTTCTTCTCCAGAAATGTTCCGCTGATTAATCACCTCCTTTCCCTTAGGGCGGAGGCCGCTGCTAAATGGCGTCCTTGTGATGTTGGCGTGTAATTAAAGAGCTGCTTTAAGAGAAGCGAAGAGGGCTCCCCATGGTGTGTTATGTGTGACATCATCAAGCTTCATTTACGCTCTGTTGTTAGAGTAGATGTGAGTTTGACATTACAGTGAAGAACAAATGGGAAGCGCTTACACAGCGAATGACTGACTGTCCCGGTGTACAATATCTCATAGCTTTATGCTAAACTATGCTAACCTATGTAATCAACGTTTCCCCTTGGAAATTATGTAAATGAGAAGTTCAAGTTTAGTATTAGAAGAAATTAAACAGTCTTTAAAAAATAAAGTTTCTGAAATATAACAAGAAACGTAGCAAGTACTTATCCAGTCGTATGGTGATGACGTGCTTCAGTCCTGACAGTTGGCTCACTGTCCCTTTCATGAGGAGCCAGCGCGTGTTGCGATTGGACCCTACACCCCGGACCCGCTCTGGCTGCTGGCAGAGGGTGTCATCACGCCTGTCGCTGCTTAGCGATGGCATTACTACTTCTGAACGTAGAGGCCCTAGCTAGAAAATCTGATGAACGCAGAGACGGTGGAGGAACACACAACAGAGCAACCTGAGCCCCTGCCACTCATGAAAAGCGTGGCATTGTACTCCGGCCACCACAGTAACTGTGGCCATCACATCATGTCCCTATTACTGTAGCACAAGTCACACATGACTCAGGAAAGCCATTGATGGACTCCAATGGGCCAGAACTAGGCCATCTGCATTCTCTTTGAAATACATCACTCCAGCTCTAAATACCTTACCTTGGCCATTGGCCAAACAACAAACCCATTTCATGAAAGTTTTCTTTATCTTCACAGCATTACATTGAAGGATCCAGACCATAACAAGATCTTCAACTTCTCCAAGCCAGCTAGGTGCCTAGGGTTGTCCGTTATTGATAAACAGTCATATACAAGTGGGCTGGAGGGATGTCCCTCCATACAGAAGGCTGTACAGTCAGATGGAAAGAGGAATCCTGAGATTAGTCAGGAAGTTGAAGACCCACATGGGCACCGCCATTTACCGCCTCAGGTAGCCATAGTGCCCCAGCATTTGACACCCAGAATCCACCCTGTCTTCTCTTAAGTTACCATTAAACTCTCTTTGCCATCTATAAAGCAGTGTACCACATTAAACCCATAACAAATTAATAAACAACACGTTTCCAAAGGCTTTCTTTCTGGCTCTCTCCTAGTTTCACATTTGGATCTCAAGCACCCGCAATACTTGGCTTTGCTTGGTGCTGATATAGTCATTCTTTTACTTAACTATTCACTTTTCTTTAAGAGCTAATTATCTTGTAAACGTCACAGTATGTTTTGTATTGCATATGTGTTAAATGGAACTCGTCTGGTTCTGTCAGGTTGGGAATCATGTGATAACATGTTTTTGGCATGTAAACATGTGAGTCTCTGATTAGTATATTAGTCTGAAGCTAGGGCGGTAGCTGGTAAGCTGATGAACTGCTTGTTGTCATGGGCGATGAGGAATCAGGTATTGTGTTATAGTAGCCCAAGCATTCGAACCTGGGGACAGGCCTTTTATCTTCTGTAAGACGCATTGGGCCTGATTTAGACTTTGTCGGATGTGGGACATCTGCCAAAAAGTGGTGTATGTCCCGCCTACCCTGTTCAGAGTGCATAGATAGCCATGCACTCTGCACCGGGGAGCAGGACATCTACAGCATTTTGGGGGGTGTCACATCTGCAAACTCTAAATCCGGCCCTTGGTTTGTACCGTGCTATTTTGGACCTGTGACTCACATGCTTTGGGAAAGTCCATAAGAGTCTATGTAGAAGGGATTTGTACATTGAGTGAGGGCAGTATTGCAGCAGTTCAGGGCTATCACTGAGAGCTGTGATGGAGTTTTGGAGTCTAGGCTGTTGTAATGGAAGTGTACAAACTCGCTGTGGGGTTTCAATTTCAAAGTCGAAGGTGGACACCCCCATTTCTATTAGGAGGCATGATTTCAGTGTATGGATGTCCATAGCAGTCTGATCGGGCAGGAATTACCTGGAGAATGGGCTAGATATTGCTCCAGTTTCTCAAATGTGCGTAGTGAATATCCCCTTCCCTTCCCACATTGGTTCCCTCATTGCCTCCTGCTCTCCATGGCTGGGGTGTGGCAGTGGGAGTATGAATGGAGCAGGGCAGAGTTTGTTCCTTTCACACAGAGCAGGTGAGAAAGCTCCCTCGTCGTACCCACTGCTCTTCCCTTAACCATGCTCCCTCACCAATTCCCTCACGCAGGGCAGCAGGGATCAAACACACAAAAGGTGGTTGGTGGAATGCTTGAAATAAGTCCAACTACTGGCGGTTTGGGATGCTACCCCAAGCGACTTTCATTATTTTGCTCACCATGCCACCTCAGTTTGGACCCAGCAGGATGCAAATCAGTCTTGACCTTTCTCCAGTAAGAAAAGTCCAGCCGGACTGCCAGGCTAGGTCCTCCCTGAGACCGGCCTTTATTTGCTTGTGTTCCAGTTCGGGGAAAACCTGGCCTGGTATTTTGGGCTGGACTATTCCTATTGAAGCAGGGTCAAGACTGGTTTTCATATCGATAGAGCCAAACTGTGGTGGCATGGTGGGCAAAAGAACGATGGACTGGCATGCTACCCAAAACAATTGTCAGGTGTTAGATTTTTTGCAAGCATTCCTCCTACCGTATTTTGTGTGCTTGATCACAATTAGGGATTAAAGAAGTTCAGCTTTGAATAGTTCTTTTTCTAAACTACAGCCAGAATTTAATTATTAAGTGTTGTACAAATGCTTAATTTAAATAATCTAAAGCGGGTCAAATTTTTAGCCAGATAACAAAATAACAGTTCAATAACTAGCCATTCATAAATTTTAATCCAACCGTTTTAGGCTTTTTAAGTAGTGATTATAAAAATAAAATCACCATAGTATTGATCTTCTGTTGTGAATGCTGCAGTTGATATTTGGTTGCATCTTGATGTCTGATGGAGGGTGCACTTTTTCAGTTTTTTTCCCCATTATTTAACAAATTAAAAAAACAAAAATGGTATAGTTTTACGACTTGATGTATTTAGTACAATATCAATAAATCTAAATACTGCAGCTGGAGCCAGTAGAAAGCATTCGAACTGGCCAACTGGGATTCCAGTAAAAATCTGACTCACATTTGCATTTTGGTTGAATACTCAAAATATACCCCAGGGTATTGTATTTCCGGAAGCCTCCTGAAAAGAGAGATTTGTGATAAGAGAGCGCAGCTGAGGCCGCACAGTGGCGTACTCTGTAGAGCACAAGAAATCTGTGGTGCTGAATGTGAAACATTTTAATGGACTGGCTCGTCTAAATATTTAGACAACTTCTCTGATTAATTGATTCATAGAGAGCTTAGCAAGTGGTGTCTAGCAACTGGCCCTATATGTGGTGCTTGATTGGGCCTTTATTATATCTTGGAGAATTTCTTCTTACCCGGCCTTTGTTTCTTGATACCAGGAAGAAACTCCCACGCTACTAAAGGGTGTTCTAAATAGAAAGGATGCCATGCAATTACTATTTCATTAAAAACAATGTCGGATGCTTGGGTAGGATGCCTGTTGCCTGTTTCATTGCAAGAAACATTCAGTCTTGCCACTCAGGACATTTAATTGTGTGATTCTAATTTTAAAGGGATTATAGTGTGCACTTTGGAATGTAAAATTTTCTATAATGATAAATATCAAAGGGAGAGAGATGAAAGGTACTGAAGCCAGTTCACTTCCCTGGGTATAATATGTATGTATCAAGGAGAACTAGCTATGGGGTGGGTGCGCCTAGGTTGGTGAGTGAGGGCCGTCTAAAAACCAAAATGTGTTTTCCATAGAACAAACATAAGCTAGGAGCACATTTTGTATAATGCCTTTTTGGTCCATAAACTAACATTGTATGGTGATGAAGTGTGACAGAGCTGCGCTTCTCACATGCAGGGTAAGGTGACTTAGAAAGTCCGTGATTGGAGCTTGTTATGTTTCTCTGGTATATCGCTGGGCAGCATGCAGAGACTGAGTCATGTAATTGATGGTGCAAGTACCGAATACGCAAGAATGCCCGGGAGATGTGGTGGTAGAGGGGAAAAGATGGCTAGCAAAGATGACGAACACACATGACCAAATACAGAGACGTTGGAAATGCTGAGTTAATTAATTCCGTGTTTCTTACAATATAGAGAGAAAGTTCAAACCATTTAGAAGTGTTTGACACTTGCTGTGTTTTTTGTAATTCGTAGGGATGTGGTCAATACATTTAGTAATAGTTTAGTAATAACTACTCTTTCTAGGGCCTTTCCTGGACTTACTTGAGAAGGTCGCACCCTCCTAGTTTGCAAATTTCAACCACCTTGGGAGATGTTTTCTCCTTTGTCACTCAAAATATACTCTGACGATTTATTTGACCACCGGATGGAAAGTTGCTAACATTGGCCACAGTGCAGCTACAGTAGAACGTCTCATGGTGCCTTTAGCTCGTTTCTAAGAGTCCCTGACTTAGGAAGATAAAGTAACGAAGAACAGGGATGTAAAATGGTCTTCCCAGGATCACACAATTCAGTCACATGTAGAAGCTGGGACTGAAGCTCGGGTCTCCTGAATTTACAGTATTAACCCAGCACACCACACCTCCTCTCTCCAGCATTTTAAAACTGTACTGACAACTGACTAAATATTTTCCATGGCAAAGAGAAGATGTATTACGGCGAATAAACTCTTGTCACTTTTAGCATGTATGTCAGGGAAATTACTTGCATTAAGTTTCCTTAAGCGGTTGTAATGAGTCCTGTTTATCAATAGCGGCCCTAGCATTTCAACAACAAAAGGACACCGAGCCCTAGCACATATGTCACGAGTGCATGTAGAAATTGAGTCACACAAGCCCCTGGACCCGAATTAGGGTCGTCAGAAGTAGCAACTGGTCTCCCGGCTTGCCCTTGCCAGCCCTGGTCTCAGTGCCTTGAAGCTGGGGCAGGCAGGAGCAGAGAGTAAACGTGGATCAAGAGCCCCGTTTGCTTTCCGTCGCCTCTCCCCTCGCGCATGAGAAGCATAGAAGACAGTTACAAGGCTAAACATTAGACAAGAGCTTAACCCTGTGACGTCACCTGTGGCCAAAGGCTGCGTGAGGTCAAGTCGTGTACACCTGTCATTTTGGCAAATCGACGTCCATGCACGGGCTTGCTTCATTGCAACAGAGTCAACTCCAAACAAATTGAATTTTCGTTGCAACCCTGAAATAACTGCGTTTTCTTTATCGTCCATTCTTCTTGTCTTGGAAACAGGTTGCAGCAGTGAATAAGTACAATCCGCCTCCGGAAGTCATCGCAGGACAGGACCACATGGCCAATATTATGTACAGCATGATTCAGTCGCAGCGAGTCTTTGACAGGTAACTTCTCCCTGAACTTCCCAGCACGGCCTCTAAGTGGCGCAACAATAAAGCACAACAAAACAGTCTGTTTTCATGATAGCTGCGTTTTCGGCAAGAAGCTTTGTTCTTATATCTTTTGTGTGGTATCACTTTTGTTTTTTCTTCAACATTCTTGGAGAAAGCAAGCCATCGCCAAATTACATCACAGAATCTTGAGATCCCATAATTTCCAGCTGCCACGGTCTTGTGGCTAATCGTGTCTTGTACTAATACTGTTGTGACATGTTTCGTTCTTTGACTGTAAAGCTACATTTAAATAGCCCTATGAGTTGTTGGTATAACATCTTGCGTCTCAAAATGGTTGTAAAATACTTTGCGAGTCACTTGATGATCAGTCAGATTATCCCAGACAATGATATCCGAACGTGGCACTGCTTTAAAAATTGCTATTTCTATGAACACTTCTACCTGCAGTTTCCTCACCTTTTGAATATCCAAGGCCATACTGGATCTAGAAAATGTTCAGTAACTCTCCCACGCCGGTAGGGGTCGCCGACTCCATTACGGCACTACGTGATATTATTAGAGCCATAAAGTGCCGCTGTTGGTGTGCTGTTGCCAGTTCTCTTTTCTCCATGCCATTGACGCGACCCAGAGCTCTTCAGCTCTCCTCAGAAGAACGTCTTTATTAGAGGATTTCTCTTTAACTTTGCTACTTTGGTTTAGTTTCCATTTCAGATGTTGCTGCCAAAACAGTCTGGATTCAAGCCAGTGCTTTAAATGGGCTGGTACTGTCCGGTACTGTGTAGCAGCACTTTTTTATTTTGAGAGGGAGAGTACCTGCACTTAAAAAAAAAGTAATACTTTTAATTGGAGAGTACCAGCACTTCTCAGAAACAAGCAGGTACTCTGGTACAGAGTACCTGCACTTCTATTTTTCCATTTCAAGCACGGATTCAAGCCCTGTCGAGACTGCGAGGGTCAGATGTCCTTCACTGACCCTTTTGAAATCTGTCTCTGGTGTCTTGGATTCAACCACAGTCGTGCCAGAAGATGCATGCCAAAGCTCTTAAAGAGTGAGAAGTCAGGATGTTCATGGCTAGAGCAATGGATGATTGTTGGGACAGTTAAAAGTCTTGTCCAAGCTCAAGATCCCCATCACCTTCGTCTTCAAAGTCGTCACTAAAGAAATAAAAAAAAACAGAAGACATGAATCCTGACATAATTTGTCCAAAAGTAAGTCAACGAGACCTTTGACCCCACAACTGATGTTAGACCAGGAGCCAAAGAAATCGGCCTGACACTGATGCCATCAACTCCAACACGCGCCTGTTGCTTCACCTGATCTGGCGCCTGGTCCAGATCTGATCCCTCCTGCAGTGCCGGCTCATTGACCCCAAGGTGATCACCGTACCCAGAGTTTCCAACACCTGGGATGGATCAGATCTCTGTCTGAACCCTATGTTCAGTATCTGTAATAGAACAATGCCCTCCTCTAGAGCACAAGCTGACATCATGGGACTGATGTCCTACAGTTTAGGAGGGTTGCCAACATCCTATCATCTGGTACCTTTTACTCCATTCCTACCAATGCCACAGTTAAATTAGACGACTAGTGGCAACGACACTGAAAACACCGCTGCCTCCTCTTGTCTTTCTGTCCTCTTCACCTTCGGCGCCAGAAGTTAGTATCTCACAGATGTCTCAATCAATGCCACCAGTGCCACAGGTGAGTCCTCTGATGCCACATTCAGTGACTCCACCTCCACAAACCCCATTAGACTCGCTATCTCGATTGCCTTGCCACTCTAGACAAGAGGTTTAGGAAAGTGCCCCTTTTTGACATGGTCACCCCCCACTATTTACCTGGTATATGATGGGATTTCGACTGGAAGTGCCCTGGGTTCCTGTTAACCAGGTCCCCAGTGCCAGATTGCTTTCCCCAAAAGTTTACAATTGTGACTCCAATTGGCAATACCTTTAGCACGCTCTGTAAGTTCCTAGTGAATAGTACCCCTGGTACATATGGCCTGAGATACTAAAGAGGGTCCCCAAGTGCTGCAGCATGAATTGTGGGACCTTAAGGCACCCCTCGCCAAACTCATGCAGGGCTGCCATCTCAGGCTGCGTGTTTTGGTGCAGAAAAAAGTGAAAACACGGCATGAACACACATCACTATGTGCCATGTCCCTTAAAACTGCATGTAATATTTGTAAGTCACCCCTACAGCAGGACTTACAGCCCTATAGTACATGTGAGGACATATCTGCATGAGCAGATATGCCCTGTGCTGGTCAGTTCCATTGTTGTCAGTACAAGTGACCAGGGAAGTCATTTTAAGCCATGTGCTGGATACAGGTGAACACTACACTATGGCTTCACTGAAAATAGGGATATTTGGTCTCAAACATCTTGTATGCACAAACCCACCCTGATTCAATTGGTGGATTTGTGAATACATGCACACAGAGGGCACCTTAAAGGTGCCCTTTGAAAACCTACCAGCCTCTGGTGTGTTAGCTGACTGGTCTCTGCCAGCCTGCCACCGAGACAGATTTCTGACCTCCCAGGTTGAGGGCCTCTGCTCCCAAGAGGTCAGAAACGAAGTCTGCATTGAAATAGGGTGTTCACACCTCCTTCCTCAGTATGACCTGGTGATTAGCATTCCAAGGCAGGGGAGCTCCAAAGAAACCACTGCCTTTAAAATGCGACTCTGGCTCCCTTCACAGGAGAGGAAGCCGACCTCCTTTGTTCAGGGCCCTGTGGCACCTGGCCTGATGGAATATTTTTCAGTTAGGTAGGCGTGCCCACCCCCCAGGCTAGTACTACCCCTAAGGTGGGCCCATTGCAGTGGACACGACTTTTCAGAGTTGGCCATCTTTGTGATAGCAAACTTAGGAATTCTGGGATAGGTTTATGCCCACTTTCTGCAGGATGTGGTCATATAGGATGCGTAGAGACCCTAAGGGTAAGTAGTCCACTGGCTACTACCGTACACTCCCCTAATGTCTCTAAGTTCAGTATTTGGGGAACCCCTGGCACCTGAGAGACAGATCCTGCCAACCTGAAAGAAGAAGAAGGATGTGAAGAGTCACACCTGCAAGAACAGAAGACCTAGCAACTGGCTTGGTGCCAACCCTGCCGGCCTGCCTGATGACTTCACCAATTGCAACAAAAGACGACTTGTCCTGCAACTGCTGAGTCCCCAAAGCCTGAGAGACCTGCCAACACTTCACCCAGGGGCCAAGAACTCCAGAGAAGTAGCGGACCTGCTTCCCTGCATCCTGCAGGCACCCAAAGACTCCTGAGAGGACTTTGTGACCACAGTAACCTGATGCCTGAAGACACTATTGCACCCGTCGCTCCATGCCCGAGTTGAAGAGGGCCAATGGTGTCATTGTGGTCCCCCAGCCCTCCAGAGACCAAGTCCACTGTGGATTCTCCCCCAGTGAACTCTCCGGCGTGCCTGCAGCCTCTACACTCAGGCCCCCTCTACCACAACTGCTCCCGGTAAGGAAAACCAGATGCCTAAAGATGCCTCTTCACCCGTTGCCCTTTGGCCTTGGAGAAGATGACCAAAGGTGTCCCTATGTCCCAGAGCATTGAGAGGCCTAAGTCCCCCTATTAGTTCAGCCTGACTGGCCTCCTAGTGAAAGTATGCAGTCTCTCTACGCGAAGACAGATCCCCCGTAGAGTAACATTGGTCAACCAATGGTGTTTTGCACTCTTTGCACCCGGCCGCCCTCGTGCAACTGGTGTTCTGCTGGTGCTTTCTTGAACCCTGCCCACCACTCACCTTAACTCCTGGACACTGGCCATAAGTCGCTGTACTGTACCTGAATTCCACACTTGCTTTTCCTCCTATAGGATAACATTGCAGATTCTGAAAATTTTACTAAGCATCGACTTTTTAAATGCAAAAGTATTTCTTTAGAAAAATGTGCCTACCTGACCGAATTGCTCTGGTACCTAAATATATATAAAGATGCATGTTATTTTTATAAATTAGTGTGGATCTCCTCATTGAGTGATATGTTTCACTTATTGACTATTGTGTGTATTTGTGAATGTTTCACACTCCCCTCTGATAAGCCAAAGGCTGCTCAACCACACTACCCCCAGAGGAGCACTTTGGGATTGCTAGAGCAAGACCCAGTCCACTTAAAAAGGAAACCCTGGACTCTTTGCACGATATATCTAATTTGATATATCATATAAAAAACCAGCTTCCTACAAGAGGCATGAAGGTTGATAGAGGAAGACAGATTATACTAGGGTTCTGATCCTCAGGACAACACTTTCACTGAGAAAGTTCTTGGTCAGTCAAGCAAGGACCCTAACTTTGAAGATTCGAGAGAAGGTAGTGGACTTCTACAGGTCTCCCTGCTACGGAAGTGAGCTCTTATCATTCTGTTATATATAAGGCAGCAGAAATGTTGGAGTTGCCCCTTCCGTCGACTGTGGTCAAGTCGAATATCCTCACCAAATTGCTTCATTCTGCCTCCCATACTTTGAAACCACTTCTTCCTTTCAACGAGGCTCTGACGGAACCCATATTGGCCATTTGAGAGAAGCCAACTACTTCCATGGCTGTTTCCAGATCGATAGCCAGTCGCTATAACCCTCCTCCTTGAGACCCAAACTTCTCCTGAAAGTCTGGTTGTGCAGGCTTCATGTTAATCTAAGCAGACTCTAGGATCTTTTCCTTAAACACCATCGGACTGGGATCCAAAAAAGGCCAAACAATTTGCCAAAAAGGTATTTTCAGCAGCAGGCATGGATTTAGAATCGCTCAATGGTATCTGTCTCCTTCGCACATATGTCCATGTCTTATTCGATTCTTCACAATCAGTCCTTCCTGACTTACCATCAGAAATGCAGGTTCTCTTGCAAGTGCTTATAGGAGATGGACAAGCTATTGCAAAGCAAGTTATACAATCAGACCCAGATGCAGCAGATTCAGTGGTGAGAGCAATAAGCACATCAGTTTCTGTCCGTCATCATGCCTGGTTGAGAAATTCAGGTTTCGCTCCAGATATCCGCACTACATAAATGAACTTGCCATTTGATGGCTCTAGACTCTTTGGTGCTAAGGCAAACTGAACACTAGACAGATTTAAGGACATCAAGGCCACAGCTGGATCTCTTGCTCTATAATCCCAACCTAGAGATTATAGACAATGTAGGAATTTAATGGCTGCAGTTGAGGCTTCTCCTTTCAAGGGCACCAACAATCTTTACTACAACAACAGCAACAACAAGAAGCAAATACTCTCTACAGACAGTACAGGGAACATGGTGGAGGAAGACAGCAAGCTCTACCTCTTCCCCTGCATCCTCTTCCTCCTTGTTCTCTTCTCTAGCTACAGCATGGAAATAGCCCTAGTTTGCCTTGTTGGAACATACTCCACCCGTTGGAGGATGGGCATCCTCCTTTCCACAAATGTGGGTATCTCCTACCCTTCCAGCACACACCACCTTCCACTTCCCTTCCAATATCAAGCATGCACGCAGCAACATCTGCATGTTCTTCAGCACAAAGTCCAACCATTACTCCTGAAGGGCGCAGTGAAGTTAGTTCCAGAGCATTAAAGGGGACTGGGGCAGTGGCGACTCCTCCGTAATGATGGAGTGTCGCCCCACTACAGATGAAACATAAAATGATATTAAAACAAGTTTGTTGTTGTTTTATTTTCCATTGATAGCCGATACTGCTGAGTCTAGGGCGCAGCGAGGCTGTTCTCTATGGACATACAGCAGCACTGTTAGTGCGCATGTCAGTTTGGCCAGCCATTTTAGGACGGCCAAACTGAAAAGCACACTTAGATTTCTCCAACCCTGCTGTATTGTATAGCCAGGTGAAGAAATGGCACAGGCTCTCAGTCCCTTAGCATGAGAGCAGCGTCTGGATTGGGTGGGGAGTCTGGGAGCCTGGGAGCCTGTGCCCTTGAACGTCTTGCAGGAAGAGAGGAGCACCAATGCGGCCCGCAGTGGGAGCAGCAGGTACGTGGTTATATTTTGTTTCATTATTTGCCCCGCTTCATCACTTTATTTTGACAGTAGCCGCCCCTGGTCAGAGGTGATACTCTCGGTGCTTCCTGATCCCCAAAAAGAATGGCGGTCTTTTCCCGATCCTATGCCTCTGGATATTGAACTGGTTGCTCAAACAGGGAAAGTTCAGAATGATGTCCTTCGCTCAGGTTCTGCATGCACTGGAAGCAGAGGGCTGGATGGTGTCTGTTGATATGCAGGATGCTTTGTCATCCTGCAGCCTCACAGGAAGTATCTTCACTTCACGGTCAGATCCAATGATTACCAGTTCTCACTCCTTCTATTTGGCTTTGCTTCCGCACTTCGAGTTTTAATGAATGTGATGATAGTGGTTGCAGCCCACCTCAGATGTTTGGGAATTCTGTATTACCCTTGCCAAGACAACTGGGTCATAAAGGCCAGTTCACCGGAGATGGTGGCCAGCTGCTTGTAAACAACAACTCTGCAGAGACGTTTTAAGGCATGGGCAAAGTGGGCTCTGGCCTAGGGCCCCAGCCTTTCACGGGGTCCCTGATAGAGCCAGCTCTGTTCTGCAGAGTCTTGTCCTGATGACCTTGAATCATTCTTAAACATATTGTTCTAAATACAGTTTTAATTAATTTGTTTTCATATGTGTGTGGTGTATGAAAGTCTATTTCAAACATTTTTCAGAGAAATGTTTTGTTTATGATTCATGCAACAGCAATATAAAAAGTTATTTTTAGATCAAAACAGGACCTCACATATGAGAAACGGGAGCATTTCACAGAGATTATGTGCAGTAATATTAGTGAGCTGCTGCTGTGTTGTAATATTGGAAACACAATATTCAATTTAAACATATTTAGAATTTGGATAAGTGTGTCTGTGCACTGTCAGTGACCTGACCCAAGATGGCATGAAAGAGCTGCAACTGGATCATAAATTCAAAGCTGTTCCGAACAGGGCCCTCAAAATACGTTTGGCCCAGGGCCCCCAAAATCCTTAAGATGTCCATGCAACTCCATTTTTTTCAACCTGGGCTTCTCAATCAATGTGTCCTAATCTCACCTGGTGCCCTCTGAGCCCATCTTGTTCATAGGCAGAGTACAAGACACCACATTGACGAGTCTTCCCACCTCCTCGGATGATTCGGGTTTTTCAGGCTATGATTCTGATGTTTGAGGATGGCGTGATCATCCCAGTCCTTACTCTCTTATGCCTGCTAGGTCTAGTAGCCTCCTGCATTCTACTGGGCACCCATGCACGCTGGCACAAGGGATGTCCAGTGGTGCCTCCTCAGGCAGTGGTCCAACACAGTAAACTTCAAGCCTGCATCAAGATTTCCAGGGACGTGGATATGCAGTGATGAAGTGTGAGCAGCAGCCCTTGCTGAGGGAAAACCATTTTACTCTCCTACTCTAGTGGCAACAGTTATCATGGATGCTACCACCCTAGGGTGGTGAGGTGCTCATCTGGAGGAACTGGAGGTCAGAGGCCTCCGGTCACCTGAAGAACAGATTCTGCACATCAATCTGTTGGAAATGCGTGCAAAACGTCTGTCTCTAAAGACCATCCTCTCTTCCTTTTGTGGTCAGTCTTGTCCAGATGTTGATGGACAACCGAACCGTAACGTGGTGTTCAACAAGAAAAAGGGAGTAGGGTCATCTTTAGCCTGTAGAGAAGCTCTATGACTCTGGACCTGGGCTCAGGTCCTTCAGATTTGCATTGTAGCATATCACCTGGGTGGAGTGCTCAGCGTGCGTGTCTCAGTCTTCTTTATCTTGACGACATTGAGTAGTGCCTCCACCCATAGGTAGTCAAGGACATCTTCAAATTGTGGGAGATTCCTCAAATAAACCTGTTTGCCTTTATTGAGAATGCTCACTGCCTGAAAATCTGTTCCCTCTAGTATCTGCGGCAGGAAGCATTGGGAGATGTGTTTCGCTTGAGATTTAATTTTCCTCTTCATTATGCGTTTCCTCGCATACACTTGATACCTCTTGTGTTGAGCAAGATTCACTCAACATGGCTCAAGTAATTTTAATTGCCCCAGATTGGCCACCCAGGGTGTGGTATTTAGACTTCATTCACCTCTCCCTGTGTCGTCTTCTCCGTCTCCCTACAACCAGACCTCTAGCTAAATGCTCGAGATTGAGCTGGGCAACATTGCCTGCCTTTTCTTTACCTCCTTAAGTGGTGGTAGCATTTTATGTTTAAGACAACACTCCACCAAAACTGTTTATTCTGGCAAATGGTCCAAATGTGTTAACTGGTGTACAGACAGCTCCGTAGATCCTCTTCAGGCTCACTTGTCTGACATCCTCCATTTTGCACTTTCACTAGCCCAGCAAAGCTGCACAGTTGCTACTGTTAAACATTATTTGACAGGCTATCGGCTTTTATATGCCTACCTGATCAATCATCACTCTTTGAAAGTCCCATTGTTCTAAGATTCCTTGAGGGTCATACAAATAAGTTCCCTCCTACACCTTTCTTTGTGCCACAATGGGATCACAATTTGGTTCTTACCAACCTAATCTGTTCCCCATTTAATACTTGTGTTCCATATTGAGAACCAAGTCTGCCTTCCTGCCAAAAGTGGTTACTGCCTTCCACTTAGCTAAGCCTATCACTCTTTCCACTTTCTACCTTCATCTACAAACAACTAAAGAGGAGGAAAGACTTAATCGACTTGATCCCAAAAGAGCAGTCAGCTTCTACGTGTACAGAACCCATGTATTCAGATTAGATGATCAGCTATGCGTGGGATACATTGAAAAGAGGAAAGGTTAAGGCAATCCACAAGCAGACACTATAAAGATGAATTATTCTGTATAGCAAGATCTGCAATGTCATGGCACAGAAGGGGTGTCCAGAAGGTATTAGTGTTCATTCTACCAGAGCCAAACATTCTACCTCAGCACTGGCAAGAGGAGTACATGTGGCTGATATTTGCAAGTCAGCTGCTTGGTCGTCCCTTCACACTTTTGTGAAACACTATTGCTTGGATTCTGAAGCCAAGAGGGATGGTCCCTTCGCTCATGCTGTTCTTCAGGATTTTTTGCTATAGAGGGTCATGCACCCACCACCACGTGTGCGACTGTTTGAGGAATATATTCAAAAGGTAAGGGATCTGCAGGTAGAAATACCATTGGTAATGATTTTTCTGATGGATACTGTGTCTACCTGCAGATTCCTCACTGACCCACTCACCTTCTCTTTGCATGGAAGTATATACACCAATGATCATTTGTAATCTTCATTTCAATAATGTTGGTTTAAACTGTCTTTGATGTTAGTTTAATCTGTTCGCCTCAATGGCGTCGTAAAAAAACGGATGGTAACTGATGTCAGCACGCTGGCAAAGGTGCTTCATGGCTCGAGTGATATCGCGCTGTGCCATGTGCGTAGTCGTGATGGGGTCGGCACCCCCTGTCGACATAGGAGAGCTATCAAAAAGTTTCCAGTTCCTGTCTGGTGCCTGGGATTTTCAGAAGGTGAGAAATCTGCAGGTAGATACAGTATGCACCAGAAAAAGCATTACCGAATATAAGTAGCTTGTTCGTTTAAAAATGTGAAATTTAGTGTCACTAAACGAAAAATCTGAGTTAACTTGGGTGAAAAATTGACCGTGAGGTCATACAGCGTGTTAAAAAAAAACATGAAATAAAATCAAGGGAATTCCTGTGGAATTTGTGAGATTTCTTGAGTTTTGTAAATTTCTTAAGCTTAATAATATTTCACACCATCTTACTCTCAATGCAGCAGCAAATGTGGAAAGCAAGACCTACCTAATCTATCTTAAATATAAGCTTGCGTGAAAGCATAAACTTGTATTTCTATTTCATTGGCATCAAATATCTCTCTGCACCTAATAATATGAATATGCTTTTATTAATGAACTGCCTTTTAACCTAAATATGCTTGTTAAGTTTCATGACTTTAGTAGGCTTAAAAGCCATTTTTTCGATGACATTTGCACATTTCCTGCATCTTGCAGTAAGCCGTATCCTCGTTTTCAGCATTGGCAACCAGAGGCTTGATTTAAAGAGATTTATGAAGTTAGCAGTGCATTTATGTATTATATCATACACCTCAAGGATGTCTCGCATTTTCTCCAAGAGAAGATGAAGTCACCTGCTCATTAGATATGTCTAGCTGAAAGTAACAAGTTAACTGTCACGTTTCTTGTCTCCATACACTTGTACTGAGGAAAAGTATTATAAACCGATCAAATTAGTATACATTTTAGCATTACACGCTCCAGTTGGCTGTTTTGAGCACGAGCTCGGCTCAGTGGAAATGAGGAATGTCTCTTGATTATTTTCTGTGTTGCTCACTATTTTTGGATGAAACGCTTTAGATGTTTGGCTTCCCGACTTTTTTTTTTTTAAACACTTGGCACAGAGACCGGTTATGCGCCATTGGTTTTTCCTTACATACCTACTGTTGTCCACTGTGTCTCTTTGACACAGATTTGGGCATTTGTAAGAATATGGTTAAAAGAATTTGGATACTGTTTTAGTGTTCGTTGCGACCAAATCCACTATGCAATGTATTTGATGAAACAACCTAAACATCTGGTTCCCTTTTAGTTCGCACAGCAGGCTGTCACTGAAAGAGTTTGAGTTTGTAATGTGATTATAACAAAAGTGGAGCAATGGGAGCATATTCAGGTTGCTCAATTTTATGCCTTGATCTAAAAATCTTTCTGTAACATGGAATGAAGTTTTGGAAGAGAGGCGTCAGAGGTTTCTTCTGTAATATTTTACTTTGTGTTTTTATAATGAAGACATTCTAAGATGAACGTTTTCTTCTTTAAATATAAATGAAAGCCACAAAGGAAACTGCCTGTATTGATAATATTTCCTTCTTGCAGCACTTTGCCCAGCCAGGATGCACCGTACCCAATGCTGGTCATGACGGGCCCCCAGTCCTGTGGAAAGCGGGAACTCACCCACAGGCTGGTCAGGGATTTCAAGGATTTCTTCCGATATGGGTATGTCTAGCAAAGATTTGATGGTCTGCATAGACAAGTATTCCACTGGCCAGAGGAAATGCTGATAGACAAGTGTATTGGGTCTCCCAACATTTCCATTCCTCGTGATGTGAGCTGAAACCTGTCTTCCCTTTCACACTTTCCTTTCCTTACTGAATACACCAGGAATCACTGGCTCAGCTTTAAATAGGGTTTCTATGTATCTTTCTGAGTGCTCCTTTTAAGGGCTTAAACAATAACGGATATAAGCACACATGGGTGCGTACCAGGAATTCCAGGGGAATTGGTGGTGCTCTGCTTGTCCCCAATCAAGCACTGCTGCTCGTCGCCACTGTTAAATACTCTGCACACCTGGTAGAAGCTGAATCTCATGAAGTTTATTAAGAACAGTATAAATAACCAACAGCATCCAACCTCTTCCTCACCCATCCCCAAACTGTCCACTACAGAGCCTCCCTACCCTTGGTGTAACCTCCCTTATTCTACATATCTACCATTCCATAGCTAAGGGATGCATACTGCTGCATAGTACAAGGTCCACAACACTTCTCTCGCTTTCTCTAGCCATGTAAATCTAACTGCATTACAGCCATTCCTCAGAGGTTGGTTCTACAGTTCCTCCTGTTGAAGTCATCTAAGATGGTGCCCGGCATTTTCATTCTTCAAGACCATGTCTCCTTTTATCTAACTCAGTCCACTGTACTTAACACTCAGACCTTTGCCTGCTCTGTTAGAAACCTTGTAGTTCTTTATAGTCTCTCTTTGCGTATGGACACCTCATCTGCACTATGGCTAAGGCCCTGTACTGTCAAGTGCAAAATGTGAGATACTCCACCCATTAGTTCCTTTCCCGCAGCTGTTTAACTCCCTGCTTCTTAGTTCTTACTAAACTAGATTATTGCAATAGTTTACTCATGTGCCTTTCTCAGTAGTCATTCTATTCATTAGGCAATGTTTTACCCCTTTCCTCAAGAACCTTGTGCTGTCTCCCTGAGAACACATCATCCTCCTCATATTGCTGCCATGTTGGCTGGCTCACTCCAAAACAAGGCGCTCTATACAAGCCATTCTGGGTCGATCTAAGGCACAGCCTCAGATTATCTTTTTCACTCTTTGACCTGCTCTCGGCTCAATGAGCACACACCTCACTCCAGTAGTGTAAAACAACCCAATTCAGCTTTCTCCTGCTCTTTGAAGGAAGATAGAAATATATACTTTACCCTGCCCTGTAATTTCTGTAAATCTATATCTTGTAACTTATGTATAATATTAGGTTTAGGTATTATTGTGCCCTGTCTTTATGCGTACATTGAGAATATGATCCTTCTCACCCGCTCTCCTACTTTTAAGTTTAATGTTAACCACCCCAATTGCTAATATGTACCCCTACTATAATCATGTACAACATTTCTGTTCAAAATGTTTTGCTGAAATAAAATTAATTCTGGCAACTCAAAAACTGTGTTACCTGTAATAAAAATAATAACCCGGTATTTGTTAAGCGCAAATTAATCCCCTGTAATGGTCTCAAGGCGCTGGGGGCCATTGGGAAGATTAGGCGAGCTATCGCCCGGAGTCACATGGTGCTCTGGCCCCTTATGCCTTATCAAACAGTTTAATTAACCAGCTAGAGTTCTGTAGGGCACACCTGCAAATTATCTTATAGCTGGAATCATCTGAAAAGACTTTGGGTTGGTGTGAGGTATCCTAGGTGAGAATGGCTGCAGCGTTGCACTTTATTATTGGCTGAACAGTAGTTTTATGTTCTGTTGGTCAAGTGTTGCCCATTGCCTTTTATGTTTAGTTCTGATTGAAATTCAGACCATCGGTACTCCGAGGAAGAACCTACTGTTTTATCCCAGGTAAGTATTTCCAAGCTTACCTCTTTCATCAATCAGTTGGTAGTTTGTGTACTCAATTGAGGGGAAGAATAATTATTTTATTGGATTTGAGACCAATATTATGAGATAGCTTTGGAATATATGTCTGTATCCCATGCTTTCTTTTTGGAAATGCTTAAGTTCCTTAACTAGACAATGCATTGATGAGCAGCTCCATATATTGTAGTAGTTCCTCTGGATATGAATTAAATCAGTGATAAAGTTAAGTCAATCATATTCATGTCCAATAATTCCTAGATGCTTGAATGAAAAAACAAATATACACACACACACCCACCCACCCACCACCAAAACAATCTCTCTCTCTCTCTCTCTCTCTCTCTCTCTCTCTCTCTCTCACTCTCTCACTCACTCTCTCACTCTCTCACTCTCTCTCTTTCTCCCCCCCCCCCCTCCCCTGATATGGCAAATATTTATTCTCACAGGTCCTCCCTCAACCCCTGAGAAAAGAGAGACGCGTTTCAGATCGCTGGAAGCCTTTACCAATCTGGTTGGCGCTATTGTTATCACAGTATATATAGCCCTTCCCACTTAAGGCAATGGTAGACATAAACAACATACTCATCAGTACGCTACCGCATTATCTACCCTATGCAGTAAACTCATGCCCTCTTCAGTTGAGTATCAGCACTGTTACAGGTAAAACAATATATAATATATCAATTGCACAATTACCATAGTTGCTTTTGTAAGGGTAGATTAATTAAGCTTAAAAAATGTCGCATGCCATAGTGGGAATATTGTGACTAATTAAAAATGTGCTGCCAGTGTCTCATCATATATCGCCTTCATAAAAACAACAAATTGTTAAATACATTAAAAGAACAGTGCTGTGGTTTCAATAAATTGTCCGAATATAAGCAACCTCTGATCCTGAGTGCTCATCCGAGCTGATGACGGTTTCACGGTTCCAGAGTCTCCGTGAACTCTGCTACGCAAATAGTGTGAACTCCTGCCGTGTTGTAAATGTCACAATAGCGAGGCAGTCAAAAAGGGGCAGGGAAACAAATTCATGGCATCCGCACGCCGGGGCCGAATTATGCACCAGATGTGAACTTTCGACTTAATGTCAGCCACCGAGCAGGCACACAGAATCCAACAGGACTACCAATCCCATAAAACCCCTTGACATGTAAAAGCCTGATGTGCACAAAAAAAGGAAATCTTTTCCTAATGCAGAAGTCAGCACCGAAAGTGAAAATGAACAGGGCCTGAGGCAATAGGCAATAGTCTCCATGTCTAAAATAACAGGTAGCAGAAATGGGTTCTAACCAGGCATATAAACCGAGGTTGAAGGGAACCAATGTATAAAGGTGTGTACGCCAAGACTGACCTCACCGCATGGGTTTAGGCATCCGCAGTGCCCAGTCACCAAAAAGGCGTAAGTCTCCTGTGTAAGGCATTTCTTGCCTGGAAAGCGTAGACCCCGTGCTGGCAGTCGCGAAAACCGCCCCGCTGCAGGACCTTGGCCTCCCACCGCTGTCATCCTTGGTCCTATTCCTGGCTACCAAGATGGGGGCTCACCCTCTAGCACTCCCGTACTCCTCCAAAAACAAACGGTCAAAGGGGAGAGCCACAAACAACTGGTGTTCCGTGTGCAGTGTTAAGACTCCCAACTCTGAATTCAAATGTACAAAATATCCAGCTCCCACAGAGACATCCATGGAAGAAGGCACGGACTCTAGGCAGTCAAGATACGGCAAATATTTATTCTCACACGTCCTCCCTCAACCCCTGAGATAAGAGAGACGTGTTTCAGCTTGCTGGAATATATATATATATATATATATATATATATATATATATATATATATATATATATATATATATATATATATATATATATATATATATATATATATATATATATATATATATATATATATATATATATATATATATATATATATATATATATATATATATATATATATATATATATATATATATATATATATATATATATATATATATATATATATATATATATATAATGCCGTGACTATTCCCTTCTTTTCATTGAGTACTCATCTCAATCTCCTCACTAATTTGGAAAAAACATATGTCTAGATCTCTTAATGTTTAAAAGCTGTACTATGAATTTCACAAAACAGCTACCCAGGTTTCAGTTCCTTTTTCTTCAAGCCTTTGAAATGAGTAAGGGCCCTGACACATCAAAACTCTAATGTTGCACTTTCTCCAATTTCAAGCCTCAGTGAATTACTGCTACCCTCTAGATGTGCCCAAAACAACTGGTGATACAGTTGAAAAAAAGGCAGTTGTTAACAGAATCTCTGCCTGTGTGTCAGGGTCAGATTGGTAAGGCTGGCACTCGGGCAATGGCCGAGGGGCCGGTATCGAAGTTCCAGCTGTGGGATGAATTCTGGGAGGCGATTTGGGCTGTGCCTGGTGTGTTTAGGTGTCACCAGCGGCAAAGTGGGGCCCTGAGTGGCCTTTCTGGGGGCAGATGGGCATCCATTACCTCCCTTTTATCAACCGGCAGAGGTGTCACTCCTTTTCTCTTGCTGGGCCGGCCAATTAATGTGTGCATACTGAGCGGGGACCGGGGGCCTGAGCAGATGTGGCCTCACTTGTTTTCAGGTGTATAAAAAACTTCGCCGAAGCAGTGTTTTGCCGGAAGGCGATATACAAATGTGGGCCACTTTTTTTTTGCGTGCCTGGGCCGAATTCTAATCCCAATCCAACCCTGCCGTGTGTACTTCCACACACCATGCTAACTCCCTCACCTGAGCAGCTTGCATATTCATGATTCAAGTTATCTTAGTACTGACGGCTGGTATGAATCATTCTCTGTGGTCTTTGACTGCACGCTCCTCCACGATTTTGGACTATTAAACTCCTTGAGCATAGGTCTCATGCTTTAAAGGCTAGAATAATAAAAAAAAAAATCAAATTTCACTCTTTTCCCTTTCTTTAGTAATAGTTAATTGACGCATGGTGCGTAAGACTCACTTTTAGTTATGCGTGGTATGCAATAAGTTTGTTAGTTTTGTTAGTTGACGTTATGTAGGGCTTTTGTTATTATTTTGGGGAACTGCCATTTGATTTGTTGTTGCCATTGCTATGTTGGAATTGCTGGGACATTTTTCTGTAGTACTCTCAGGCAGATGGCGATTTAGGTAAGGGACATCTCCACAGGTTAAGGTTACTTTAGCACAAGTCACTGGTGGTCAGAGCTATAAAAGAGGCATCAGCTCTGCAAGGACTCTCAATAACAGTAAAAAGGCTGCACCCCCTCTTTGGCCTTTGGTCTAGATCGATGAATTCAGTTCTCTAAAATACCAACATGTCATTCATTTAAAATACCTTTAATTTCACTGATATGCCAGACATCCTTATTCTAGAGGGGGTGCGTGTAATACTAGAATCAGTACTAGTTTGTCAGATCAGAATTTAGAACTGATTACTCTTGGGTTGATCAAGCCTCCTGCAAATATCCCAGGAACTATAATGAGGCTATGACCAAACTCACTCTAAATGACCTCCTATTGTTTGGGTACCTTTTGCTCCGCTTCTGAGCAATATTCCATTTGTTCTCCTTAAAAGATGTCTCCTCTCTCTCTTCTTATAGGAATAAGTAGAAGGAGCAGAGATCGGTGCATGGAACATTTGGAATTCCTTCATATCTAATAATAAACTCCTCTCTTCTGGCATAACTAGTGAATCCCTATTTTGTTTACTTATTCTTGACATAGTTGACCATTGCAGAGACTAGCTTTGTTTGGGTGGGCCTACAATTACTTACTTGCTTCTTTCAAGGGGTTTTGTGGCAAACATCCCATATCTTTTTTTTCTTCTGAGATTATTGCTTTAACTCTGGTGTTCAACCTTGGAACCCCACCCTCATGGTTCACAGACTGAGGCTGCAAGGCAGTCCATCAATATGTAGCAGATCCCTTGCACCCATTTCCCTTGCAGAAGTTCAAGTCCCCTAACCTTTACTTATCAATCTCAGTTGCACACCCGCTGGTGTTTGTGCATTTTTCTTTTCCCTGGGTTCTTTTAATGTTGAGGTGATAGAATAATAGTGGAATAGATGTTGTAGGAAAGTGCCCTTTCTGCATGTTTGCCCCTAACTTTTTGCCAGCTACCTGATGCAATTTTGACTGAATGTGCCAGTCAGGTTCCCAGGGCCTGTGTTCTTTCCCTAAACTGTAACATTATTTCCACAATTGGCACAACTCTGGCCTACCTGTAAGTCCCTTGTAAGGGACACCTATGGTATCAAAGGCAGGGAAAGGCTCTGAGGGCTGCAGCATCTATTATGCCACCCTCAGAGACTTTTGGATGACCTAAATTGAGGGCTTGGTGTCCTAACCCCTTCCTGGGCACCCCCACAGGATATATCAGCCATTAGACTGTCTAGCTCTACAGTGCCAGTACCACCCTCCTGTAGTCTACAGTGGTGTAGGCAGTTTCTGGCAACCACTGAACATGACAACCCCGATTCCTCAGGGATCGTGGAAAACAGTACAGTAAGTTAAGCTCAGACACTCGTGCCGGCTTTCTCGCAGAAAATACACAGTATGGCAATTAGGACTTTTCAATAAGAATTTATTGGTCCAGCGACAGCCTTGTGTAAAACATATGTGCTGCGACAATCAGGAGACAGATGCATACAAAAGATATTGTTAGTACCAATATAGTGAATAGTAGATACATTTCTACCATAGTGCTAATAAGATGAACATAAGCAGTTCAGATAAAAACAGTAGCACTTGCATATTCCTAAAATGCGCGCCCTAAGTAATTTGCCTAAATGTACCTAGCCTAGATCTGTATATGTAGCATGTATATGTATATATGTGTGTAGCCAAGAAACCCCTAGGGATGAACCAGCCCCCTCACCTGAGAATGAAGGACTTAGTCTCTGCTTCGAGGATTACAGCCCGCAAGGGTTGTCAGGCCACTGCATGTCAAAGATTCAGCATGCAGGACTAGGTGTCAGCTTGGAAAGAATTCTCCTGTAATTTGTAGGGGGGAGTGAGCGTCTTTCATACTAAAATGGCCACTCCAGGGTTTTTTCTAGAATCAATATGTTTTTAAAACAATCATAATTGTTTTGAAAACAATCACTAATGCTTTTCTAATCAAATGCGGTCATGCACAGCTGGCTGTTGGCTAAGGATGAAAAAGTGGTGACCCTTATACAGAATAATTCTGCCGTGCCTAGGGACATGTTTATGTACGTCAGGTACAGGGATTTTGATAGTATACTAAGAGCCTGGTGTCACAGAGAAAGGAGCAAGTTACTAGGTAAAAGGTCACCTGTTTAGAATCGTTATTGTCGTGTGGATGGGACAAATTTATGTAATAGGGGTATACACGACTGGACTAGCCTAAAGGACATGACCCTGTGTGCCATGCCTGGCCAGCACTGCATGAGGTATAGGTAAGTCACCTTTAAGGTAGGGTGCACTATGTCTTATGTGAGGCCTATCTGCATGAGCAGACAAGCCCCTATAATATCTAAGGTCATTCTTAGATATTATAAATGCTCAGTAAAGCCATCCTGAGTATATGGTCTGGAAACTGGTCATTAAGAGTTTCCTAGCACCATGATGGCTTTACTGGATCCTGGAATGTTTGGTATCAAACATCTCAGAATAATAAACCTGCACTCATCACAGTGTCAGATGTATTAGTCCCTGCACTCAGGCGTCCCTTCTACAGGGGACCCCTGAACCAAACCAGCCTCTGGTGGGTTTCTGACTGGTGACCACCAGCCTGCCACCATGAGACAAGTTTCTGGACCCCTCTGTGGGAGCCTTCACTGCCTGTGCCCAGAAACAAAGCCTAGGCGGAGGTGTTCACATGGCTCTTTCAGTTTCTGTATGAAGCAATACCCTGAGGTTTTTCACAATGGTAATGCTTTTACGGAGTACTGAAATTGGATCTTACATTTTCTTTTCACAACGGTAAGAAGAGAGAATTAAATATTGAACTGAAGTGGCTAATCATGAGCCTTAAGGTGTTCCTCTGGAAAGACCCTGACAAGCTGAGTTTTTTGCCTCACTTTGGTCATTTGGTGTCTCTAAAAAGGGCCAACAATACAGCAAAGACAAACCATGAATGCCTCCGTGTACCTCCAGTGTGGGCCAGTCGATTATTTCCTGCTAATATGTCCAGTTGCTGTATGGCTCCTTACTGTTTGTGGTCTCTATTTCTCACATGTTCATATTAGATACATTCCAGAGTTTAATGTGTTTTCCTGCCTTAACTAAAGCTACATTGAGAATCATTAAGTATGTACCTACTTTCCTATTGCTCTTAAAGCTGCACATTTACAAACATTCCCAGTATTTTTTAATGAAAGAAACATTACAAATTGGTGGATAGTTGGCTGGGTCTTCAGAATCTGCCTTTAGCTTTTTAAAAACACGAGTTTCTACCGTCAGGTTGGTGCTAGGACTATACTGCTTTCCTGGAGAGATATCATCATCTTGAAGTAGAGGGCGTTTCCCTAAATGAGACACGTCCTCGCCTGTAGGGACTGGCCTAATCACTTTTATTGCAATCGGGTGAAAAAATGAATGCCCCTGTTTTTCTCTGTATATATGTTTCGCTTATCCATAGTGATCTGTGATGCTAGCCCAATCTTGTCCAATAATTATTTGAGGAAAGTAATTAGAAATGTTCCAGGCTAGCTGAATTGGTGCTAGCATCTGAGGCCCTTTGCTTGTTTCACATTTTTTCCAGATATATATTATTTTTATAATTTTGCATTTCTTAGGACCTGCACATTAGTGCAATGAGCCATAACAGTTATGCTTCTACTAACTTCTCATACCCACCAAGTTGACCATAATCCAACCTCAATGAGAACCATCCTTAGATTCCACTTGTGGATATTCAAAGCGAATCAGTCTGGGACCAGAATATGCTATCTGCCAATTATAGCAAAAAAAGAGCTGTCCATCCCTCCAAAGAATATTATATTTTCCTTAACCAAGGAATTGAGGGTTTAAATATTCCTTCTCGTCCATCACTAATTCAAGCTCAATGTATGGCAGGACTAGCTCAGTTCATTCAGTGGTTATTGTGGAAGACCAAGCATTAGAGCATTCTATTTCTCAGAGGTTTTGTAGAGAGGCACATCTGTCTCACAGCCACTTTACACTAAATACACTAAACACAGAACACCAAAAACTATCTTTGTAATCAGTAACCAAGCTGCCCACCCTTTAACAGTTACTACTGAATTCTAAATAGTTATCTGCCAGTACCTAACAGTAAACTGCTGGCACCTCCAACTATCACCCCATCATCCTGCTACTTGCAGTTGATGATAATAAAGAGTCACAAATGCCTGTGTTATTTTATTCTAAGTTAACTTCTTGCTGGACAATGCCCATTCAAACTTTCTACACAACGGAAGCACTGAATCTGTCACTATATTAGTTGAAGATTCTCTACAATCAGCAGTGTAAATGCACTGATTTTAGTAGATCTCTCTGGTGCATACAGCACTGCTGACCATATTCTTCTAGTAAATTAATTGCTCTCTCTTAGCATTGGTGGGATCATCCCCGACAGGTTCACCTCCTTTCTTTCAGAACAATTGCAGAAAGTGACACTTGGTTCCTTTGTCTCGTTGACTAACAAGATCACATGCAGGGTTCTGTTTAACCTCGAGTTTAGACCTCTTACCTATTGTACAGATCAGGTGGCTTTCAACTGTCTACCCACTATGATAATTTCGGTTTAGATGAAGTGGCCAAGGACAGTTCTTCCCTCTGAAACTGTTTAACAAAAATTAGACAATGGATGACAACATTGGTAAAAACCCAACACTGGAAAAAACTAACATTTCGATCACTAGAAGGAGTTCTTTTTTTTGGCATCGCTTCATGTGGCCTCATGACTTCGGTCTCTATCCTAAACCCTCTCTTGTTGTCAAAAGGTTATAAAAGTCGATTTCTATCTTCAAATGGAAACTGTCATCTCCTCGTGTATCTCCAATATGAGGAAAATTTGATCATCCCTTGCTCTATTTTCTGAAGATGGCTGCAGTGCAATTCTACCAGCATTAGTGGTTTCAGATTGGGTTATAGCAACAGTGCCTACTTAGTTATTAAGGTTTTCCTTATCTAGTGTCACTAGCCTTTTCAAAATCAAGCTTCTTGTCTTGGTACTTGGGCTCCACTGTTTAATGATTTCTGTAGGACCACTCTGATTCCAGAATCTGGTCAGTGGCTGCCTGTAAAAGCTAGAATGTAATTCTGTCAGGGCACCAAGTGACCCTGTAATTGGTAGTGTGCTTTCCAAAACATACCAACATACAAAACATGCTTCTCATCATTTTCCAAGGACTAAAAAAGCAAAAGGGTTGCCTGGAGAAACAAACGCAATCATGTACAAATCTATACTCCACTAGACAATTGCCATCTTATATCACCCACCTCCACATTATACTTACACCTAGCTTACCATCCACCAAAATTCATTGAATAGTGTGCTGGTCTCCTAAATGAAAGTTTTAGGGTTTTAATCATTAATATGTCCCTAGGGGATTTCAATAAATAGTGGGAAAATCCATACTGCAGCCACTTTCTAGAAGGATCATCCGCCCTCTGAAAAAGCTCACTCCTCGTGCCCTCCAAGAGCACATCACTCCTAAACTCAAATGTCCTGATTCATGAGGGATCATCGAAGACGTATCCATAGAACATCATTACGACCACAGTAGATTTCTGATGCCTAGAAAGCTGAAAAATTCAAGCAGTAATTCTAGCTAGCCATTGTTCTCCCAGTCAGAAGCCCAAGCAAGAAGAATACTCAAAAAGTGGAAAAGTAACGGAGAAAACCCAAACTACTCCAATTGCTATCTAAGCTTAAGAAACTGAGAGGCAACTACTAAATCATCATCATCTTCTCTAATTGTAAATCTACTTTAATCTTGGAGAAAATTTCATTCCCTTTCAATGCCATACGTTTGTTATTCTGGCACATCCAAAAACTGTCAGTGCCACACGCAGAACTGACCATGATCCTCACAAAGGAAAATGTGAAGAATTCCTCACTTATTTTGCTAAGAAAATTTGAGCATTAAGAAATAATTTTGGCATAACTGCACCACTAACTTCTCCCTCTCTTAAATGCTCTCATATCTCAAATTCCTTCTCACACATCACTGCAGATGAACTGGCTACGGCTTTAAAAAAATTAAGAATCACACATTATTTCTGTAGTCTTCTTCCTACCAAAATTATGAAAGATTATTTCCTTATCTTTCAAAACAGTGTGGGCTGATTAATAGCTCTTTACATCAGAATGTATTTCAGACAGCACTAAAAACCAGCCAAATGGCTCGTATGACTAAGCTTGATTCCCACCAAGCATCAAACTATCATCCAATATTCAGGCTGCCATGGCTTGGGAAAGCCGTAGAAATAAACAGTGGCCAATCAATTGAACAGCACAGTTTCAAAAGTACACCTACTAGTCAACCACCAATCAGAATTCAGGGCAGGTGTCTGTATCAAACCTCCACCTTGAAAGTGCTGGACAGTATATTTCACAACCTGGCCAAAGATGATGCATGCCTTCTAGCACTGCTTGACCTATTGACTGCTTTCTGCACTGTTGATATGAATGACTACTTCATATATTCAAACACTGCATGGGGTTTTAGAATGGTTCAAATCCGTGTTGACCAACAGATAACAAAAGGTCATGATAGCAGACCACACCCCAACCACCACCAAGGCTCCCTGTGGAGTTCCGCAGGTCTCTATTCTAAGACCAATTTGCTTTAATCGATACTTGGAGCAGTTCGGTCTAATGCTACAAAACACTTGCATAGCCCTGCACCAACTTTAATTAAAAACAACATTCAAAAACATCTCAATCCTCAAATGCTACCTATCTCAAACACAAACATGGATTTGAGAGAACCTCCTTCAACTAAACCCATAGAAATCAGAATTACTCCTCCTAAGACCAAATTTTATCCTAACATCATGGAATCTTAGAGACTGCAGAGTTTCCTCCTAAACCGTACTCCACCTACCAAATCTCAAGCATTCACTTTAGACTGAACTCTTATGTAAATCTCCATATGAACAAAAACAGACAAATCTGACAGCCTATTGCCTGCAAACTGAAGTTATTCTCTAAACAGCTGTCTATTCCATAGTGGTCTCCAGATTAGATTTTGGAAATGCCATTGTAACAGGAGTACATGAAACATGATCCAACCTGGACTCCACTGCAAGGCTGGTGCATTCTATGAGCAGACACTACTTTGCAAGCTACACTGACTGCGGATCACAGCCCAGATTACCTTCAAAATCGGCTTCTACATTCATAGAGCCATACATGAAAATACCTCTACTTCTAAATATCTCAGGCTGCTCAAGCAATTATTTTCTTTCTCTAATGAAGGAATCCGGCACGTCTGTGATAATTTAGTGGATATGTACTCTGGTAGTCACATCTGTATTTGACTCTCTATGTATTATTAGTCATGTCAGCAAATGAGTCTTTATAGGCCATGGCTTTTTGGTTGGCCATCAAGGTAAGTGAGACCCAAGCACTATATGCTTATATATCCCAAGTTATTGCTCAAAGTTACAAGGTAGTACTCTCTAGACATCGTTGGTTTAAACATTTTTTTTTTAATTCACTCCACCCAAGGAATATATTTATCAACATTAGTCCACCAAATCTGAGACAGTGGTTCATAAATGTGATACCAAACAAAGACTTATGTTTACTCTTTACTGAATTAGGGATTTAACAAAATACTAAGTTCCTTTTTAGGTCTCGCCTGGCGTAGGCTGCGCGCATGCGCAGTCTCGCTGGCGAGATTTAATGAGATGTGGTATTTTCTGTAAGGGGCATTAAGCCCCGCCCTTCTTTTCCATTGGCTGGCATCACCGTTTATGCTAAACGGTGGCCAGCCATTGGAAAAGAGGTGTCTGTGACGTATTTGCT
Source organism: Triturus cristatus (assembly GCF_964204655.1). NCBI lineage: Eukaryota > Metazoa > Chordata > Amphibia > Caudata > Salamandridae > Triturus > Triturus cristatus. The sequence goes on from NC_140585.1 coordinate 879,736,223, forward strand.
TGGCTTTCCGAGCCGTCCCATTTGGACGGACTCGCTTGCTTTGCGTTGGTCGCAAAAGGTTTTATTATCTTTATGGGGCCAAACACATGGCCCCATAAAGACAAGAAACTCATTAACAGGCGAGGCAAGGCCGTCCAAGTGGCTCAGCAGAGAAAAGCACGAGCAAATACGTCATGGCGATCTGCTCCGTGCCTGCGGTCGACACCCGCCACCAAACCGCCACAAACCAACGCCGCCATGTTGAACAGCAGCTGCCTTCTTGGAGGAGCGAAGAGGAGCGCCGTGCTGCAGTTGAGCGTATGCTGCGGAGGGCCACGACCCGCTCGGGGAAGCGGACTGTGAGTGTAGCGACGGCTACAGCTTGGACTCCAATTCCAGCCCCTGCAGCCCGACTGCGGAGTCTTCGCACTTCCTGGTACAGGAAGCCTCCCCGCCTGCCACCACTGGTGTAATTTAGGAGTCGGTGAGTTTACAACTACCACGGAGAGTGTGTACTAACACAGTCAGCGGCCCAATGCCCTTCATGTGTGCGTCCTCCCATTGCCCTGAATCATGGCTTTCACACCTGAACTTCTCTTTGGCGGTCATGTATGCGTGCTCTTACACAAAACATCCCCAAATCCTCTGTGGGTGAGCACTGCATACATACATCCCCCCGGAGTCGTTGCTGGGTGCACAAACACTAATATATTTACTGTTGTAAAGAGTGTGTTCACACGCATTAACATCCCATTGTCCTCAGAGTGTGCGCTCCTATATTAAAAATCTGTGTTTCCACTAGCATGAGGTCACACTATCACCCGAGAGCCTCCTGAGCCGGAACGTGAACTCACACCCTGCACACCCACGAGTCTGTAGTGACTGTGTTCACGCAGATCGTCTAGGAGCACATACGAGTGTTTGTTCACACTCAACTTACAAGGGCATGCAGTGAGTGTCTATTGACAAGCTGGCCATCTGCAAACACTTAATGAATGTGAAATCACACAAAGACCATCAAAGAGCCCGTTGTGAGTGCCTGCTCACAGTGAATATTCAAGTGTCTGTAGTGAGTGTGTGTGACACTGGATATTGAGCAGGATGTTGAGCAGACGCCGTGCCGAAGTCAGCAGCTCTGACTGTTACGCCACACCCCCCCAAGTAAATATGCTTAGTTAATAATGCCAACACCCCTTCCCATTTGAAGGGAGCTGCTAGAAGACATCTTATCTAAGTAGGCGCTTGCAAGAAATTGTATTTGTATCTAGCGCTTCCTATCCCTGAGGAGGCGGCTTCGATGCACCAAGCCTTTGTTCCAGAGCCGGAATCCCCTCTCTGCTTGGTCCTCGGGAAAGGATATGTGGCCCTCGTACAGCACCGCCCAGCAGCCTCTTAAAATGCACGGATTCTGCAAGCAGCTGAACTCGCACTGCATCAAAGAGTGGCGCTGCGGTGGTCAAGATCCCGTTTTCAACCCTGTGGTTAGAATCCCATGACGTCACAGCCACACCCCCGGGTTATCTTCGTAGTTCTATGTCTTTGCATGAGGTTATTAGCTGACCCGCTGTCTCGAACATCAATAACGCAGAGAGGTTACAGGAAAAGGTGCATAAGAAGGAACTGATGACAACCAAGCACATGAAGACACAGGCACAAGCACAGCCAGGCATACACACATACGCTCAGCACACAAACACAAATGCACGCATACACCCAAAAACATGTATATACCCTTAGCGCAAACACAGAGGCACACGCACAGCCACGCACAGATGCAAACATGCATGCACAGTTTGACACAAACTCACACACGCGCACAAAACACTCACCCAAGGCGGATTTCCTTTGTGCTGTCAAACGGGCCTTCCTCTCCCACAGCGGCACACGAAACAGGGCCTTTCAGGGGTAAATAATATGTGTCAAATCTACGCGGGAAAGTAGGCCACAAGCCACCTCACACTAGCCACTGGTGCAGTGTCTGATCAAACACATGCCGTCTTGGGCGACTAAATATACACACACAGGTCAGGCTGTGTGGGAGCTCTCACTGTATTTTTACATGTGACATTTGACACCACCAGCTAGAGTAGCGGCATATAAATGGAAGAACCAATAAATAAAACAAAAGACACTCCGTGCACTGGAAATAATAATAAACAAGCACTGGCACAGCGAATAGGTCTCGTGTTTAGAGAGAGCTATTGGCTTTGTTAATGTTTTTAATATGTGTTGCAGAGCATTGTGAATGTTGCGCAGCATGTTTAAAAGTTATACGTAATAATTAAAAAAGTGTTATAACCATTTGTCACTTTATATATGACCTAGAAAACATTATATACAACTGAAGTATCCTAATACAAGCATTTGCAATGCAATAGGTCTCGCATTTATGCGAGTTTAAGCTATTGGCATTGTAAATGACAATGCCTTTTATTTATGTTTAAAAACCGAAAACAAAAATAAAAGGCATCGTCATTTGCAATGTCAATAGCTCAACCTTGCGTAAATGCGAGACCTATTGCATTGTAAATGCTTGTTTTAAATGCAGTGGAAAGGTGTCACACAAGTAAGTATATAAGAACCTCCTTTTACAGTGTCTTTAATTTCCTTTAGTTTCATTTCATTTAATGTCATTCTTCTTAAAGAATGTTAATGGGCATCTTTTATAGGGGAGAACATGCTTATTCCTTTGCCAAGGCAGCAATTATAACATTATCGAAGAGTGTTCCTGTGAGGGGGATTTGCAGGGTTGCCAAATGGGTGGCTGTCCATGCCTCCTTCAAGAACAGTATTCCCTGGGTATTTTCCAGAGCTGACACAGAATTTGCAATATGTTTGTTATGAACACTGATGGCAAGTTTGCTGTGGGCTCTCTCTACCTTCCAACATATATTCTGGAAGCTGCGAAGAGGAGAAACTTGAATCTAAAGGGCCCCCAATTTATATTTCCCATTCACAGTCTAGGGATTCGCAGTTTGCACATAGACTGGTTTGTGAGGGGGAATGCAATATGCGATGTTTCCCAATAGGTTGCATCGCAAATTGCCTATTCTCAGGGGATTGCAGAACTAATAGTAATTCATTCGGCAGGTCTCAATTTATGACCCCCGGTGTACCAAGGTTAGAACAGAGCCTAGCAGGAACAGCAGACCTCCCTTCTTGCATTTTCTGTCCGAAATGGGACTCTTTAAAAAAAAAAAAAAAAAAAAGCGCAGCCCATGTCCATTAAGTGCCCGGGTGCTACTCTAATTTTTTCCCCTGTTTCGGAAGATAGCAGTCCAAGGCCGCTGACATCATTCACAAATGAGAAGGTGTCCCATTGGGGTCGCAAGTCCACGCCAGATCATTAAAAGGGATTTGCAGAGGAATAAAAATAATGAAGTCGCCATATAAGCAATGTGTCCTGTCATCTGCATGTACTACAACTAACTCAATCCATGTCTTTCAGCCCCTGTCACACCACAAGAAATCCATACTTTGGAGAAGAGAAAAGATTTGATTACCATTTTGTTTCAACAGAGACGTTTGAAGAGATGATTTGCTCGGTAGGAATTTTGAAATTTTTCCAAAGACATCCAACTCGGGTGGTGGGTAGGCGGTAGGATTCTGAAATCATTATCACCGTACATGCTAATAGTCTATAGTTTCTGAATCTGCAGTTCAGGAGCCAATACAGGTTTAGCCTACACTGGGGATCTGACATGGGGTCTTGTCCTCTGAAACGGATATTAATTTAAGTCTGAAGGTTATTAGTTGGTCTTCACTTTCAATGCGTAACACCGGCTAGAAGCTGGAAGTAGCAGTTACAAACACCTGTTTGTTCTTAGGATAATCTGTTTGTGTTTTTCTGCCACAGTAGACTTTTGGATTTCATATGAACATTCTGAAAGGAATACCTCACAAATTTTCTATTCAACATTGCAAATCTTTTCCATAGTCTTTTAGACCCTGTTGGGCTGTATAGCATCTTGTTTCTTGTTGTCACCGACGTTTGCTGTATTTAATTGCGTTTTTGTCCACATTATGAATATGAGACGAGTTGTTAGAGTGTCAGAGGTAAATGCTCCTTCTAGCCTTTGTTCTGATAATCTCAGTGTATATAGTATTTTACACCTTTTTACTACTTGATCATCTCCTGTAGCATTTGTCTTTTATTAAGCAGGTGCTTACTTTATTACCAATAATATGCTCAAGTAAATCTGTGTTTTCCAGGCAACTTGTACACTTGACACTTGCTATCTGAACACTGATGAGGGCTTACCAGAGTCTTTGATTTTGCCTCATACATAAAAAAGAGATAAACTAGAGGAGCAAGACATTTGTTCTCTATTGCAGAATCTTCACTGATAGTCAAAAACAATTGTGTGGAGGGATTCTGGATGACATTTTGTAACATATAGAGCGAGTATTCTGGTAAGGCAAAAAAAAAGAGGAAAAGACCCCATTGGAGGTAGGTGACTCCTTCGACATCAAGACATACATTGTCGTTGAGACATTAAATCTTATACAATTCAATATCTAGGTATTCAGTGTCGACTCATCTACAAATAATACCTGAAAATCTTCTGCATCGTTTTCCTCAGGCACAGGACATTTTGCATCATAGGATCTTCATTGATAGTTATAAACGCTGAATAATTTCTCGCTGCTTGCGCAGACCCTGGAACACCTTAAAATAAATTGTCCTTAATTAAATTAGCATGTAGAATTTTCTTAAATCATCCAAGTTCATTTGCTATGGAACTTCTATGTTAGAATGTGACATTTTCTTTCTGAATGCTGGTTAATGTTGATAAAAAAGATTAACTTCTTGAGTTTATATCATCTGCTATGGAAAGAAGCCACCTTTCAACATGAAATGCATGAAGTGAAAATGCAACCTGATAGGTTTACATTGAGAGATGAGAAAGAGACCATCCCTTTAAGAACCTAGGAGGAACCCCTACTCACAATGCCTTGCACTAGCAGTTTTCTGTGAGTCAGTTCGTTTTTCAGGCTCCTTCAGACTGGGTCTCCCCAGGTGTTTTTCACACCTCTAAACAACTTTTTCTAGTGAAAACGATTGTAAAACCACTTTTACACAGCATCATTCCTACTGTTGAGTAAAACTATTTTTCCATTAATATGACACTTATTTTCTGGCAGAATGCCTTCTCTTTTTTACCAACCGTCATTGTGGAAGGAAGAAGGTAAATTCTGATGCACACAAAGTCTGTGTTATGCCTGTCACCATTTCATGAGGGAAAAGGATATGACATTTGTAGCAAAATGTCGAAAAGGACTCTAAAAGACAGAGAGGTCATCAGATTAAGATGTCATATGCAGGAAAAGAAAAGAAGAAGATTAGAAAGAACTGCCTCTCGTCCTTCTTTTGTAAAAATTTACAGATAAAAAATCGCATTTAAGACACCGTTATTGACGTCACTTTTTATCGACACCGATTATTGAAGTCTAGACTGGTGGCAGCACCTTCAAAGGGTTCAGCGCCAACATGCTCCCCTTCAGAAGAAGGGTCAATGTCGACATATCAAATGCCGCTCACCATCAAAATCAGCTTTGCGACGATCAGCGTCTCTATCAATGTTGAAGATCATGATGGCACCAGCTTGTTCACTGCCACGAGCACTTGATCAATGTCATTGTTAACACACCTGATGTAAAAAAGGCATCGGTATGTCAACAAATATATACAACTAATTCCAGAAAATGCTCTGAACACTCCTTTGCAAGCACAGGACATTCTTTGTCATGGACCACTCGCATTGTTCATGATTGTACTGAAGCACAAGTCAGTCTCTCATCTGTCAATAGTTGAATATTTAAAGAGTTTTGCTCCTATTCCTAATACATCATTACACATTAGGTCATAAAGAGATCCTGGCACTGAAGCACCACAAGGATCTAAGACTTTAGAGATTCTCACTACTGGAATGAGTAAATCGCCAGCGTATGATCCAGTACCAGCAAACTTAGAAGGGAAGACGCTATGGGAACTTAATGCGGTTCTGCTAAAGTTAATCTCCATCATTTGAAACTAGACACAAAATCTCCACACAGTATTTGTCATGGAAGGCTTCCTTTTTGGTAGCCTTAACTTTGGCTTGTAGAGTTCTTGAAATTCAGGCTCTGTATATTCTGAAATCTTACACAGTGTTCTATTACTAGCAAGTAGTTCCGAGAACTCTTCTATTTTTCACTCTGAAAGTTGTGTACAAATGACATGTAAACCAGCCTATTTTGTAACCTGTTTAATCTTGACAGGACAAAATGGATTAGAAAATATAATCATCTCTTTGTAAATAACGGTCCTATAAGGACTGGCATGTAACTTTTATACAGGCCATCTCCAGGTGGATTATATCACTTATGAGTTGGTGCATCAATCCTCGTCAGTAACCTAAAGCTAACTAAATGAGAGGAAATGCAGTAGCCTCTGCTTTACTGAGAAATGTTACAATTGATGACATTACAAAATGGAAATTTGGCGATCAGTTGTTATATGCACTGAGCGCTACTACCAAGATTCAGAAATCTGGAGCAGAATCCCAGTCTGGTCAAGCCACCTTAAAGGACCTGTTTGATTAGGAATTTGATACGTTTATATTATTTTTTACTGACCTTTAGCTGTGTTAACGCTTTTCAGGGATTGGCTTACATTTCTGTTTGTGTTTGACTATCAATGAAGAACCTACATTGGAGGAGGAAAGGTTATTATTAATCCTGGTTCTCCATCGTAATAATCTTCTTTGAACTGATAAACAACCTAGCGTCCTCCATGACAACCACTTTAGAATTGTCAATGTTTAAAGTGAAGGACCCTAAGTCCCTGTTAAAAAGAACTAAATAAACTGTCAGTACAAGTGATTATAGGAAATAGATTCCATCTTTACCTTAAAGGAGCAGAGCTATATTTTAGCTTTCTACGGCTTTGCCAACTTTGCTGCATTTTCCTCTGTTTCTCCATATTTTCCGTTATACCGAAGCAGCAAAGTCATTTTTATACTGCAATGTTGGTTTTACAGTAGTCCTGAGTCTATTTAACTATGGGCCTGATTTTACAGTTTGGTGGATGCATTACTTCATCACAAACGTGACAGATATCTTGTCCACCTTATGAGGCCTTATTGCCCAACTTATTAGGCCATGTGGTTTATTATGCTTATAATAGGCATACAGGCTGTCCATCACATTAGTGATGGAGTAATTCATTTACCAATCTCTAAATTAGGCCCTATAATTTTAAAGTAAAAAAACTGAAATATGAAAAACCTAGACTGTAATAGGCTGAAGTGATTGCTAAATTTTAATTTGCCACAGTTCTTCCACATAAATATAATGTATATATACATATTTTCAAAAAGTGTTCACACAGGTGTAACTGTATCAGTTTTTATGACTTCACTGAAGATGGGTATGATGTAGAGAAAGTTGCCATCTGTAGTTTCTTTGTAAACCTGTATTGTAAAGTGTATCTTTTCTTACTTCTAATGGAGTTCAGAGAAGCTGTTTTTTTAAATCATATATTTGTCATCCTTCTCAGGACCTTGTGACCAAATAGGATCCTATTACTTTTAAAAGGAGAGGGTACAAATTGGTGCTGTTTGGTTACTTTAATTTTCCCTTTCCTGATTCTCTTTTTCCCTTCATATGTTGCCATTTCAATTTCAGGGTAAATTTATTGTTACAATGAAATATTGTGGTCATTACTATGGATTAAGCAGAGACACCATAGAATCAATTGCAAGAGATGGACTGGCCTGCTGCACGCATATGGAGATTGAGGTAGGGGGTTTTCATTGTAGTTGTATAATGGCGCACTCAATTGTCAACAGTGATGCAGGTGTAGGTTTATAGTTGTTTTAAAAACGACCTATCATAGTAACAGCGTCACAGACGAACCAACCAATGAGTCCAGCACTAAGGGTGTGAAATCTCAGAAGTCAGGTCCTTGTATTTGCAGCAGCGTAATGCACTTTGTTGGTTTCATTGTGTGCAAAATATATGTACAGGGATTTCAAATGTCCTTTACAAGGGTTTAGAAAAGGTTGGCAAGCCAGCATTCAGCCACAGTGCGTATTGGTTTGTTGGAATGTGTGCATTGAGACACTATTGTGATTGTAAAGAATTCAGACTTAAAAATGTGTAGTGCATTCTGCTGCCTGACAATGTTTCCTGATGCTAACCATAACCAATTGATAAAAGCAATTTACTAGGCTATATGATGGGTTAAATGGTAGGTTTATATAACTTTACATTGAGCAGAGGCTGAAGTATATATTGTTTAAACAAGCTCGCCAACATTCCCAGATTCTTGCCAGTAGTCTGTGAATGGTGCACATAAGTGTGAAACTCAAAATAAAAAAAACAATTAAGTAAGCCCAGCTGAATATACACATTAAGCAGGGCTCAAAGTTGTTGATTGTACTTAAAACTCTAGAGGGATAAATAATAATTAAGGCTGTGACACCCCTGACCATGCCCTAGGTTATCCAGGATGGTGACATGCTTGAATTCTGTATCCCTAGTGTAGGTTAACGCCAATCTACATGAGGGTAAACAAGCCAGAAACGCCAAGAAACCAGTAACTGTATTTTCAATTAGTCTGGCAGGACTAGAGAGAGAAGAAATAACAGAAAGAATTTTTGAGTAATATATTCTTAAGGTGGAATATCATCACCACTCTCCAAGTTGCTCTGAAAATAGCTAGTAGCCGCTCAAAGAATTCACAACTACAGTGACAACTAATTTGCCCTGTTTAATGTGGCATGGGTCACCCCTGGAGCTTGATCTAAAGGAAAGCAGAGATGACAGATTTCAAGCTCTGAAGTGAAACAATCAATGAACTGGCCGAAATCTGTCAAAATAGAGCACTACTTAAGAGTTGAAAATCCTGATTAAGTACTACAGATCAGAGGGACGGTCTCGGAAATATTACAATAAGCATATAAAGCCTTATATGGGCCATCCACATTAGAGAGGAAAACCCAGAGTTACAATAAGTCATGGACCTTTGTCTCCAGGTCAGACAATGACAATAGCTCCTTGACAGTGGGAAAGAGGCCTATGGTCAAATTAGTTGTTTTGTGCACTTGGACAATAGAGAGTGCTTTTCCTACCCAAATAAAGCATATGTTTTGAGTGTCAAATTGACATAAGATAAGCATTCTTATCTGTAAGGAGATGAGATTTTCTTCACTACCTTTCAAATGATTTGTAAACTACTTTGGCTAAATTGAAATCCAGAGACAATTGGGGAGTACAATTACATAGAGATTTAAAAGAAAATCAAGGGCCAAAAAAGCAATTAGGAGAACAGTTCACTATAAATAGGAGGTGCAAAGGTTTCTCTCAGACATCCATGGAGTGGCATTCAGCAACACTAAAGTTAGTTGATAACACAAGACGTTGTGCCATGGACATCTTAAATATGAGAAAGAGCCAAAAGGAATCAGTCTGGTAAGAGTATAAATCAATAAAGGAAGGCCAAAGCTCAGTCCATTGGAAAAGGAGTGAGGAGCCAAGGTAAATGAGCATAGGAGATGCAGTTATGATCCTGGGTCCGAGGTAGGTCCACTTATGAAGTGTTCCAAACCTAAAATTTGGACATTAGCCAAAAGATTTCAGTGCTCTGGAGGAGAGGGTCAGTTAACCCATGTAGCAAGGTCTTCAAACATTAAATTGCTGGTCTTCATACTTAAAGGGAATACTAGCTCCGTCAAGAATGTTAAGAGCTCCAGGGGCTGAGATACTGATATTTTTTGGATCAAGATTGAGGCTGATGGGAAGCTGCCAGGATTCAGCAGGGAGACTGGGCAAAGGAGTTTGTGGTCCTATGCTCTTCTGGTGATGTGACCATTAATAGTATTGTGGCAGTGCAAATCAGTGATTTTGTATCTAAAGTGGATCACCTGCGCAATATCTACACTTGTAGAAAACTTAAACCAAGAAATCTGCGCCCAGATCAAGAAGCAGATCGTGAAATTCAACTGTGTGTCAGACCTAGAATTCACAAGTATGGTTGATAGGAAGCAGCATACTGACCCTGCTCACTCAATTAGTAGACACATCACAGAAGCAGACTGCAAAGTTTCCTCATTGTGAAACTCCGACCTTGTAAGGCGTGCAGCAAGTAAATAGATGGCAGGCCACTTTAATGTATTATTATTATTATTATTACTATTGTTACTATTATTGTTATTGTTTTCTTTTGTTAATAATAAAAATAATGATGATAATATTAATGTTAATAATTATATTAGTAGTATGAGTACCGCTAACGAAGGTCAAAAAATCGAATGGGTCTGATTTAGAGTTTGGTGGATGGGTTCTTCATCACAAAACAGACCGATATCCCATCCACCTTATTACAAGTGAGTTGGATCCTATGGCACTTGTAATAAGGGGGACTGAATGCCCGTCATGTTTGTGACTGAGTACACATCATTCAAACTATAAATCAGGCCCCAAGTCTGCTCCAGCATGTCTAGATCAATGTGACATAACTTGATAGTCTTCCAGATGTGCTCCTTACATTCTGTTCTTTCTGCAGGCTATGAATGCTTCACCTAAACACTGATATTTAAGGGTAGACAATGGATTGTGCAAACTAAGAAACTCAAGCCTCATTACTTTTGAAGAATAACTTGCACTGTAGCTGCCAGTAGTTTTCTGCTTAAGACAAATTTACATACAATTGTCTCCTTGCCACGTGTTTTGTAATGGAAAGCAAATCTAATGCTTACAGCGACCCAAAGATACAGGGGGAATATAGGTACCAATAATTCATATCTCTGGCCTTGCCACATGTTCTTTCGTGATTTCTGCATTAGTAACTCAAGACTTCCCTCTCCATTATCTCTTCTTGTAGGGTGTGAGAAGTTTAAAAAACTCTTATTTCGAACCCCGGTATGTCCTCCTCGTACCAATGAATAAGGAGAAGTATGAGGGCTCACTCCGCAGGAAAGGGCTCTTTAGCAGGCCAGAGATTGAGCTAGCTGTATCCAGAGTGGACGAATATATCCAACTTAACCAAGATATCCCAGGATTCTTTGATGCGGTCATCAATGTTGGTGAGTTAAAGTCTAAAACGAGTAGATGTGGACTTTAGTAAAGTAACTGCCCATTAGTCTTTATAAAAATTACTGGAGAGGTTGACCATTGCAACTCTGAAGTTTTCTTCATACATGACTGTGTCTGGCTTTCCTACAAGAACAAGATTTAACTTTCCATTAAGTTTCCTGGATTTTTTGATCTTTAAAGAAGCCAAAGTGAACATTGATTGGTTATTGTTTACAGTAGACAGATAGTCTTTATTTCCTTATGTTTTTTCAGCCATTGAGAAAAGTGGACCTATGCGCCTGAACGTCTATGACTGGCACATCAGTGCTACCAAAACAGGCAAAGTTACCCATCCCACATAAAGCCCTATTGTATGACATTTAATATAGCCTTAAACAATGCAGTTGACATGCAAAATCACAGTTCTCTAATCAGTATAACCATATTGTTAGTATATTTGTTCAATAATAAGGAATCAGTAGAAGGTGAAACAAGGCCATCAAGTCTAACTCTTGTCCACTTACGATACGTTAGTTAATCTATTCTGTGTCATGGCATTGTCACTTATATACATAAACAGCAAAATATCTCAGTACCTGTGCATGCCTATAAAAGGCAAAAAAATTAATTCTGTGTTCTGTTTTCGGTTTTAAAAAACAATTCCAATTATCCAAACTAAAATTACGGTGCATTTGGTTGGAAACACCATTGAATTTAATCCTTCAGGCAGATCCCCAAGTTCCCACTTGCACCGTACTAGGGAAAGGATCTAGTTCATTACTCCTTTATTAAGACGTTCTTCTTCTTCATCTGACATGATATTTCTATCTGCAAGGTCCAGAGAATTGCCTCCTCACCAAATTTCACCAGTAGACAACAATGCGGCCTTTCATCACCAACAGAGCTGTAAGAAACTTCAATATAGAGACATCTCGTCCAGTCCATGAAACCTCCTATCATTTTTGAGACTCTGCTTGCTTAACCATAGACTAGACCGATAGTAGCCTTGGTGCTAGGTCTTTTAGAACCAACCATTTACACCTTTTTGATGCCAGCCTCCATCAAACCTGTGGATAGAAAAGCAAAAGAAATACAGACCTCTAATTCAGACCCACTTTTCTTAAAAGAGGCTTCTCTCCCAAACTCTCTTGTGGCTTCCGCAGCTAAAACATGCTACAATGAGTCTGGCTACATCTCTACCACTACACCAGAAAATGAAAGCAAGTAGATGGATGCGGGGGGAGAGAATGTTTGCCCCACTTAAGCCTATGCACTAAGTGGATATTAGCACCACAACTTTATTTGGCCGTTATAATAGTGAGCTATGGGCCTCACTGCAACTCTTCAGATTTCATAAGGAAGATAGAAAAGAATGTTCTAAGATATTGAAGTAGAGAATGTTGATTTCAGATCAGGCCATTGGCACAGGAAAAGAATTGCAACATCTTTGACTTTGCAACAACTATAGGACATACCTTTTTCCAGTTACTCCCTCTTTGGCAGATGAGTAACTACAGCGTATGAATACAGAAGCAGAAAAACGTAAGTCTGTGGGTATGTAAAAAAGAAAAGAGTTTTCCAGAGTACAATGCAAGATAGAGTGGTGGAGGTCCTCAAAAGACTCCTATTTATTTTTGAAGAAGGCAACAATAGCATAAAGAACAGCAGCAACTGCATCAGAAACTGGTTTTTTTCCACAGGCAAAAATCTCAAAAGAGAAAAGGTACTTAAGAGCCTTCCATGGCTGCAAGGAAGGTCCCATCAGTGAGATAATGTCTGCCGTTGACCGGTGGTGGTGGAATAAAATTTCCAACCATTTTCCCAACTGACAGTGCATCACAAAAGACTTTTGGTTGCTAAACATTGTGAAGTCTGGTTACAGAATCAAATTCATTTCTTTCCTCCAATATCATTCAATCCATTGCACTTTAAACATCTACTTCAAGACTTAAACACTTTTTTTCACAGAGAATCTGTTTAAGAACTCCTCAAGCTAGAAATGAACAAGGGAATTTATTATATAGTTATTGCCTAATTCAGAAAGAGACATTTTATCTTATTGTGGAACTGAGATATGCCAACAAGGGAAGGGAAACGTTTTGCATTCTAGCACTTCATTATATTTTCCTTTGGTTTCATCTGGGTGCCTGGATGGCATCAAGAGATCTGCAGGATGCCTAATTTCATATTGCCGTCTACAAAGCAAATTAGAATTACCTTTGGTTTCGAGTAGGACTCTGCCATTGCAAGTAAGTAGTTCTCCCATTCAGCTCAGCAAATCAGCTGAGAGAGTTTTCTCCAAATGCCAATTGTAAATCTATGAAGGAAGAAAATATTTATCTATCTACACCCTAATGATTGGCTAGTGAAGGCCACAAATGCATCAAAATGTAATCAAGAATTAGGCCCAACTCTGCCTCTTCTGCCTGAGGTTGGTCTCCAGATCAACTCAGCAAATTCTATTCTACATCCGGTGCAAATAATTCAAATCTTGGGATTAGTAATAGGCAAAATTATTTTTGCAGAACAGATTGTCATCTATAGCTTTGAATACTCCTTCTCCGACAACTACATCAGCTCCATCAGCAAGACAAGTCTCATATCATCCGGCATTTTCTACTTCCCAATGCCAGACTTCAAATGTGTCTACTACAAGAAAGTTTGGAAGACAAGAGGTGTGAAGAGAGGAGATTTTGAAAGATAAAGTAAAACTATCCAATCCTGCCGTTTACTCTCTTGTATGGTGGTTTAATGGAAGCAAAATGATTCAGAAGAGGCCATTCCAGAAACCTTATACCACTGTTTCGATCATTACGGATGCGTCATTGCAAGGCAAGAGATCTCACATGGGAAATCTGTGAAATTGTTATGATATTTTAGATGGTTCATTCTATTCTTCCCAATCGTTATTGTAGTATGCCCCTGTAGAATGTTGCCATTCAAGAAGGGAACTGTGAAAGCTGGAACAATGGTGTTGGAGCTTATGAGTGAGTTGCTCTGTGTTGTGGCTGGAGTTTTTTCTATTTAATAAAGAAAGAAGTTATCCTTTCTACATCTGCATCTTTTATTCATTGCAACTTCACATTGTCCTTCGTTCTATCAGTCTCCGCATCAGCAATTCTGATCCAGGCTGACAAAATGACCACCATACACTTAATCAACAAGAAGGGTGGAATGTGGTCAAGAGACTTTTAAGGGACGCCCAATTGATATGGCACTGGGCACTAGCAAGTCATATTTCTCTGCAAATTCACCATCTGGGATTACAGAACTTGACAGCAGATGGTCGCAGCCGCCATCTACTAATACAACACGTGTAAGGCTAGACAAGACATTTTTCGAGAAAGGGGTACTCCGCAAATCAACCTTTATGCGCCAATAGAAAACCAAATATGACACGCCTTCATGTCCAGATTCCCAGAGCCCAAATCAATGGCAATGCCCTTTTGATAGACCAGTCAAGAAAATTTGGTTATACTCTTCCTCCAATCCCCCTGCTTTTTAAAGTAATTGTCAAGGTGATACAGTGAGAGGTGACAATGATACTCATTGCCCTGGACTGGCTGAGGCAAGGGTGGCATCTGGATCTACTACCCCTGTTGCTTCAGCCTAATGAGGCTACGACATAAGCCTAATTTTTCTTTGCAGCATGTCAGGGAAAATATTTAATCCTAATCTTCACTTGCTGAATTTGGCTGCCTGGTGTCTGAGTGCTTGTAACATAGCCATCTAACTTTTCCAAAAGACTTCATCAACATACTGAAAGTAGCAAAGGGACCATCCACTTACTCATTTTATGATTTCAAGTGGAAGAGACTCTGTGCATGGTACCTTCAGAAGTAGGTGGCTCCTTGAACACATCAAGACGAAATGGTCGCCCTGCATCTCATTTATTTGGCAAAACATGGTCTTTGTTTCTCCTTGTTGAAAGTTTATTTGGCAGCAATGAATGCATATTGAAGTCCCTCGCATGCATCTTTTTAACCATCCCAGTAATTAAGTTAGGAAACTGTCCCCTCGTGAGAGATTAACATTATTCTCTCCAAATTAACGGGCTCTCCATTTGAGCCCATGCACAAAACTGACTTACAGGTTGTTTACTGGAGAGGAACTTTTTCCCATGGCTATAACATTTGCCAGGAGAGTGAGTGAACTTCAAACTCTGTGTTTGAGGGACCGGATCTGGTAGTCCATAGTGATGGGTTATCCTTAAGAACTCATCCTTCTTTCCTGCCCAAAGTAATATCAGATTTTGATGTATACCAGACTATTCCACTCTAAACTTTCTTTCTGGATCATTCCCCTGTGGCAGAAAGAGCTCTCCATGCCCTAGAATTGAAGAGAGTTCTAAAATACAACTTGGACAGAAATAAAGATACTAGAAAAATGAAAGAACTCATTGTAAATTAGGGAGCTATTTGAAATGGGATATCTTCATCTAAGCTATCTATGCATAGTGACCTCCATAATTATTTACTATCATAAGGCTTACAGACCCTTTCCTTGTAAGTATAGAGTATATTCTGTAAGGGGGAAAACAGATACCACTTCCTTGATGAGAAATGTGCCAGATACAGAGATCTGCGAACAGAGCAACCTAGAGGTCTAAACACACTTTCACCAAATATTACGTCATTGATTTTGACTCTAGGAATGATTCACTGGTGGGTCAGGCCTACTTGCACAATTAATTTGCCTATGAGATTTGCTGCCTTTTCTTTGTCTTTCCTTGAAGAACCCTCATCAGGAGCTGTGCCTATAGTAGCCAGAGAAAGTCCCATGACGGAGGAAGGACAAGTACTTACCTGCAATCCTAGTTCTCTATAACGGGTATTCCTCCTGCCTCCCCATTTTCTCTAAATGCGCAGGCGAAACGCCTGTAAAAGATGATACTTCCACTTTATTTCCTTCAAAATGAACTGCCTTTCACTGCTTGATGGAAAGTCTGGCCGCCTTTGTATTGCTTAAGGGTAGGGTGTCAAATTAGCGCTATGTGCTCCGCCTATTAGAGGCTCCCTTTTTGCCTTATTTTAGGGGTTAGGAAAAAGGATTTAATTCAGCGATGTATTCAGCAAAAATTCACTGTTCTTTACATTGCTCAATTCGAATAGTTTTTGAAACAAACAAAAAATATATGTAGAAAAAGAGTTGCTCTTAAAAGCATGTTTTGTACTTAGAATTCATTTTAAACTTGGTGTCCTGGGGATCCCTTATTTGCACGAATACACAAAGAAATCAGATTACAGGTAAGTAATTTATCTTTATTGTTTTTTTTATTTGGTCCCCAAAGCACCATTGTAGAGTGATTCCATTAACAAAATTGGCTAGTTCTCTGAGAAGGAGGGAAGGTTTTGTGGTCTGAGTGAGGTACACTTTTTGGGCATTAAAGCGATGGGGGGGAGATCTTAATGGGGCATGACCTAAGAAGCATAGCTTAGAGCCCTTTACAAGAAGGTTGGCTATGTAACTAAGCATATGGCCTAATGCAAGTGACATGTAACCGTGGCATGTAGTTTCTAGTATTTTAAGCTCTGTTTACCCTCACTACACTATTAAATTCCTCTCATCGCTTAGAACATTTACACTGCAATGAAAATTAGACCTTTGTATACCTTTAGCTCCCAAGCAAATACTTCTCAAAGCAAAACAGCATTCTCTTCGCCAATGCATATGCACTACTTTTGGCCTCAGATCTCAAATGCAGTCACTACAGTTTTTGAAACCTCACTGTATGCAAATATCTTTAATTTTTTTGCATGATCAGCTACATTGGTCATATACCGACATGTGTTTGTTACACCCAATGTACATTTGGTGAGGTCAACCTAAGATTTATTTTCCAAATATTCCCTGTCTTTCATTCTGTTTGCATTTTGATGCTATCTCCTGTATGTGCAGTGGAATCAGTTGCATTTGAGAAGGCAATTTACAAACTCAAATTATTTCTGCAGCTTTTTAAATTTCTGATGGAACTTCCATTGCTCCTCTATTTCCGGCAGGCCTTAATTGTGACATTTTGGGGTAGTAGGTGCTATGTGGTTGTCAAGCCTCATCTCTCTTTTTGATCAGCATTGGCCAGTGAGAAATACAGACTGAAAATTTGGAACTCAAAAGAATGTCCACCTTTCTTCCGGGGCCTACACCCAAAGATTGTCAGAATTATCTAATTTGGCAGAATCATTGCTGGATATCAGCTGTAGCATAGATTAACTAAGCTGTCTTAATTCTGAGTTAATTCTCTTCAATTTAGCTGTCTATAAAGAGTGATTCTTGATTACAAAAAGCAGGGCCTACAGAATTTCTTGAAGGGTACCTTGTATCAGGAAGTGGATATCTAATGTAGAGGAAGCCGATGTAGAGGTCATAATATTCAACACTCTAGCTGAAACTGTATCAAATTCTTGGCTTATATGACTCTTCCATAATGGAAGCTTCTAACTCAGTAGTAGAGGTGGAGATGTGCAATGAGTTTCTGTTCGCCTGAATGCATGGTTAATGATTGGAGCCACATTTTTATGATAAGCTCTTAAGGCAGGATGAGGAAGCAAGACAAGGATTCTTTCCAATCTCCATCTGGAATTGGCCCTTTTCCCAGTCTAATCCTATGTCTAACAAATCAGATAGGCTTTCTTAATGTTGCTGCACAGACTGATCATTTGAGTCTCTTATAGTTTCATCACACTTTGTTGTTGCAGCTTCTTCTAGCATTGGACATAAAATGCTGAATTGAATGCACTAAAGGAGTGGAGGCTTGTCCCTTAGATAAGAGAGAGTGACATAGATCAGCTGTTTTAGGCCTTTTTTTACTCAACACTTCCTAGATCTTAAAATGTGTGTGTGTGTGTGTGCAAGACTACTATTTTAGAGATTGTCTTTAAAATGTGCATCCTTTTGCCCAAATTGATTATCCTTATCCGATCGCCAATCTCAGCGCAGCAACTGTGATTATTACAGATGGATGGAACCCAATAATTTGTAGTGGTTCTTTCGAAGAGCAAATGATATGTAATTCTCCATTATATATAGTCCATTATTCTATAACTTTAGATAATTTTCCTCATTTCTTGGCACAGGCAACATTTACAACTATAAAAGAAAGGGCTTACCTTACCCTCTTCCGCTTGGGCAAATATGCCACATTGGGCTTCAAGCCGAACCAATTCCCCTTTCTGTCCTGTGCCTACATGTTCCAAGATGAGATTTATATGGCTGGAATGAGTCTTCGAGCTCACAACTGGTCCCCAAAAGGAACACATCTTATAAGCACCCGCTCAAGCCCCTCAGCTCAACAAGGAGTGAGCCGATGCATGGGTGTGGGTCCCAACAATGACTTTCCTTAGCTTCTTGTCGGCTTCTCTCAGCTTTCTAAACCAGATACACTCAAAGTCAAAGAAATACTGTATGTCGACTTCTAGGCACTGAGAGCATAGAGAATGATAAGAATGCAAAAGCTTGCACACGAGCACACTCAACACAGAGAGGGGTACATGCATGACTGTTCGCTTCCACAGCAGGCAAGCATAGAAAGTGAGCTCCCTTGCGTTAAATACTGGACTGAGAGACAAAATGTAAAATAATTAAGTGGACCACCCTGTGAGCAAAACAGCTATCTCAGTGAGGATGGACTCCTCGTAAGCAAGTATAGCTGTAGTGTAGTCTTAACATGTCATTTGCTTCCTGCAAAAATATACTCCCATCCCATCATGCCTGAGTTACAACTCTCCTGCCAAATTTCCATCATAAAAAACATTAGTGTTTATGGCCATTTCATAGGTAAATAGCTTCTTGCTAGTGGGGATTCTTTGGATCATGTAAACACCTATCACTTAGGTTTTCCTTAAGCCACCTTTGATATGTATTTATTGTATGCTGTACAGAAATAATGGGCCCTTTCGGTCCCCTTTTTGATGTGTGTTTTGTTTTGCTTTGCAGGTGTTTGCCCGTTGCAGACTTTAAGTACTCAATATACGTCTTACTGAATTGTTGTGTGAAGCTGGCAAAATGTGCTCATATGGGGAGCTGCAAAAGATGTACGGATTGTGTTTCTTTGACTTTTGGAATGATTTGATCATGCTGGAGATGAAGCAGACAGTAACTCACAAAGATAACTTAACTTAATGTCGGATCTGTTGATAAATGTTGGTTGATTGGATAGGACCTCCAATATCTGAAAACCCATTGGTGGGGATATGCTTCAGTTTACCTTTAAAAACAAGAGGATCTGGGACAGTGATTTTTTCAGCTGATTGAATGGTTGAGGGTTCAGATCCAATTGCGTGTTGTCCAGCAGCAGATTACACATATATATTGACCTCATAGCACTTGCGTAAATTTATTACAGCCATTTTGCTGATGTTTTGGGGAATAGATTGCATGCCTTCTTTACTCTTTTACTGGTGGCATGCGCAATGGTTGCAAATTAAGAAACCTCATCTTATTAAGATGCAACATGATCTTTAGATGGACTTTAACATTTCAAAATAATATTATAATTCTGAATAACTTACCAGTTGTTCCAGGAAGTACCAATAAGTCATTGTTCTTCCATGAGTTTTTTTTAATGAAACTTTTTGTTTTAATTGTATTACCATGTAACAGTGCAGTCTTTACATGTGGATGAATAGTTAAATACAACAGTGAATACATGAGAGGTTCAAGCATCTGGTACTGGAAGTCCTGACACATATACATTTACAATTCTGCATCTCAGTTGGTGGACTGTAGGTGTCCTTAGCCACTAGAAAGTACCATAATCCCATTCTCCCTCTGTATCTCTGTGATCTGCTTCCCTCGAGTCAATACTTGTGTCGGAGTCTGTTGATGCCCCAGAGTCTGGATCTAAAAGCTTATCTGTAAGGGCCCACTATGTGTGCAAGGCGTCTTCGAGTTTGTCATCCCTTCTACTTTGTCTCATTTGTGTGTCCTCGGCTAGGGCCCACTCAGCTAAGTCTCGATGCCAGAGTGTCACTGTCATTGTTCTTCCATGAGTTGATGGTTTATAAATTGTTGGTGCTGAAGAACGGTAAGAAGACATCCAAATTTAGCAAGCCGTTGTCAGTGCAAAAGGTGTTTAATGTTGCTGGATTGGAAAGAATTTTGTTAAAAAATATATTGTAGTTGAGAATATTTGAAGAAGTCAGGTGTTAATGTCTGGATATTTTCAGAGGGAGAATGTATATTCAAAACTTTTCTTTAGAGAATTAATGAGTTTTGGTATGAACTTTTGCGTTTGGATTGTTTGCAAATGTTATGTTTGAATATTCCAATTTGGATTTCGTAAAATTTACCTTTCTCTGTAAATTTGCATTTATTGATTTCAAAGATTTTTATAGCACATGGTCACCCAAGGTATAAATGTACTTTACAATTAAACAATAACGTGACACAGGGTCTTACAAAGAACTGTGTATGCATCGAATATACAAAGAAACCATAATGCCGACAAGGTTTATCAAAACAGATTCTGGCAATGGGGAGGAGGAAGGGTAGGGGGAAGGGAGTAGAAAAGAGAGGAAGAAGAGGGGAGGACTTACAGAGGGAGTAGTGGACTCATAGAAGGGAGGGGGGAGGAAAAGAAGATCTGGAAGGGCGAGTAGCAGACAGAAGAGAAAATTATTACAGGTGCAAGGGCAGAGTAAGGGTGGGAATAGCAATTACTTGACAAATATATCAGACAGAGAGGAGTGATTAGGAATGCACCCATGTGTTTGCTGCTATTTTTATTTTTATTTGAAGTGCAAGACTACTATTTTAGAGATTGTCTTTAAAATGGGCATCCTTTTGCCCAAATTGATTATCCTAATCCGATCGCCAATCTCAGCGCAGCAACTGTGATTATTACAGATGGATGGAACCCAATAATTTTTAGTGGTTCTTTTGAAGAGCAAATGATATGCAATTCTCCATTATATATAGTCCATTATTCTATAACTTTAGATAATTTTCCTCATTTCTCGGCACAGGCAACATTTACAAGTATAAAAGAAAGGGCTTACCTTACCCTCTTCCGCTTGGGCAAATATGCCACATTGGGCTTCAAGCCGGACCAATTCCCCTTTCTGTCCCGTGCCTACATGTTCCAAGATGAGATTTATATGGCTGGAATGAGTCTTCAAGCTCATTACTGGTCCCCAAAAGGAACACATCTTATAAGCACCTGCTCAAGCCCCGCAGCTCAACAAGGAGTGAGCCGATGCATGGTGGTGAATCCCAACTCTGACTTTCCTCAGCTTCTTGTCGGCTTCTCTCAGCTATCTAAACCAGATGCACTCAAAGTCAAATAAATACTAAATGTCGACATCTAGGCACTGAGAGCATAGAGACCTGGTTCCGACGAGCCACGAGAAGGTACTTCCTTTTGTGATCGCGCTCATTCCAGCATTGTCTATTTGAATGTGCCCTACACCACTCGTGTGAGCTCATGGAGCGATAACAATTAAATTCTAAAGTTCTTAAGATATACAAGTGGTATATTTTTCTACTTCCATAACAGGGAACAAAGATCATTGTTTGTGACTATCAGGCATATGTACATTTATTCTATCACCCATTGAGGTGTAACAGGGATCGTTTTTTGGTCCTGAGGAAGAAAGCCAAGGGGATGGCTTCTGAAACATGTCACCCTTGTAGGAGCTGACTCATTATAGTACACCATCTACACCTCCCCACTTTTAGTATGCTCAGCCAGGGAAGACAATAAAGTATTTTCGTTCCACTAGCCAGAGAATTTTTAACCATCTCACATTTTCTTTTCACGATCCCACACACTACACATACTCACCAATCACTGAATTAAATGCTCTTGCGTCTACGTAAGTCGTAGCACGCCCCATCCCCTAGAGGGGCGGGAAGACCCCAATGATGAAGCATGTCACTGAATCAGGTTTCAGTGTGTGAGGGGTATTTTACAATTTTTTGAAACATTGCCCTTCCCACAAATTGAGAGAAGGAGCTCTGATCCTTTTGCACCATTTTACACGCATGACTAAACACTCCAAATACAAATAACAGCACACACATGGTGCATATATATTCACATAATACATGGTAGAATCCCTATGTTGGATAACAGTATCAAGAGGAGGACGATTCTACCTTTTTCCTCTTCACTCCCTCCTTTGATTTTTTGGTGATTAGGAATGCGCCTGCTAGAGAGAGAGGTATTGGGTATGGTATACTTGTGTGGCATATTTTAATTTTTAAGTGCACTTGTATTGTTTGCTTGATATTTACTAAAAATCATCAATATGAAAAGGAGAAATATAAAGCAAAATTTTAATGCAACCATGGACAAGTTTATTTCAAATATAAAAGATCCCTGTTATTCTTGAACTCAAATGTCATGAACATAGCACCCCATTATTAACCATTCAAATTGATTCTAATGTAACAATGCTCTTATTTTCTAAGAATTCACCCAATCAGAACTTGACAGTATTGCCGGAGGCCTCAACTGCTATCTATAAAGATAACTTATTACACCATGTGACGGTTGTCACTGTGACAAATTTCATTGATTGCTCCAGCAAAAATATTACATATGAAGTTTTAATTTACATTTCTCATAGTCTTGCTGAACTATAGAATCCACAGCTCTCAATCACACACTGGATCATATGACAATTGCCTAATATTGTGTATGTTTTAATAGAATGCTTTGACGCTTTTTTCATTTTTTTTTTTTTTTACATTTTTGACAGTCTTGTTTTTCATGGCAGAGACATGTTTAATATAAAAAACACAAGTGATTTGTAGGCCGGGCAATGAGGAAGAAGAGAAGATAGAAAATAAAGCAAGAGTAGATAGATCTCGGAATGCATATTACACTCATGTAGGACATGCAGACCTTTGATTGGGAAGTTGTTCATAATCATCTTGTAATTTGTATTGCTGTAAGAGGCCAAGAGCCAGATCACAAAACATTTTTGGCTGCCACTGTTCTATTTCGTTGCTGGTAAGTAAGGTAGTGTTTGATGTGAGCACCGTTTACCACTGCATTGAGAAAACATATTTGTTTAGGTGGTAATGTATGGTCTGACAAAAAAATATTTGTGCATCTCTGTTGTGGTATTTTGCTGCAGTGTTTTGTCATGTTCTTTTTTGGGTGATTTATTGTGCGGTGCTCTTATTTTGCTTTGTGGTATGGTATTGTGTTCTGTTGTCTACTTTGGATGTCAACAAATGATGATAAATTTCCAGGATAAAACTCCACAATCCTTCAAAAGTTCCAGTGACAACAACTATTTACCATAGTCTAAGATGGCAAAAAAATGCTCCTCTGGCTCTTCAACTATTTACGACACCAGTCAACCCAAACCTGTGTTGGAGACCTATCTTAAATTAGCTACTCATCCGCTCACTTAGTGTCGTACTGCCAAATCAATTTTTACTTGCTGTGACCTCCGCCTGATTTAATTTTCTTTTCTCTCTATGAGGTTTTTTGTTTCTGTTGTTTTTATTTTATGACTGCTGGTTATGTGTTTCTACTCTGATGTGTCTATAGTTTGTCTTCTTTTTTCATGCATTCTGCATGTAACTCCTGTGGCAATTGGTCAGACAAGTTCCAACACACTTGAAATCTGTTTCCAGATGTTGATATATTTTTCTTGATATTTGAAGTTTGCCTATTGTGCACACCGCTGCTGAGCAGAAGGTCCATGTCAGATCACATGGAGATTTATAGCTCTTCCAGGCGCTTCAGTGTTTCCCACATGGTTGCTTTTTCCCACTGGTGAGCTTGATGGTGAGAGGCTAGTGGTTTCTCTGTAGTCTCCAAATACCAGTTGTAGTTCACTTTGAAGTTGTGGTCAATAATAGGGTTGACTGTTCCACAAATGAAGGATAGCACCATGTTTTGTGATGTGCTGAGGCATTTGTAGAGGAAATCGGCATTTCAAATTCTTTCTAATAAGGAGAATAAGAGCAGCTCTCACTTACAGTTGCCCAGGAAGTCAACGCCAATGACTCTTAGTCTTTTGCATAACATGATTATATCTTGATGTCCTCACATTGCAGCTGGACATTGTCTTCACTTTCATCATTGCCTTTCATTTCCATTAACAAATTATTATACATGTGGGTTGTGGTTGGAAATAAGTAGTGGACTGTGGATCCGGGAAACCTGAATTGCACTTCCAGCTTCCCCTGTAATACAGTGTGTGCTCATAGACGAGGTTTACATTGTCTCCTTGTGCCACAGTTCTCCTCTCTGCCACAACAAAGAGCCCTGAATTTCCAGTATTGAATGCTATATAAAATAATGAAAATGTACATGTTAATTCACTTGGTTTTATACAGTGCACATCTTCCAGTATAGTTTTATTGTCTGAAAGGGGCATTTCCAGAGGGCTATGAGTTGTAATTAGCATACTGTAATCTCCCATGTTCTGTATCAGTGTACTTGGGCCCTTTCCTTGTTTTTCCGTTGTTTTCGGCTTTCCCTGTCTCAATGTATGGTTCTGAGGGCGCCAGCCTATAAGTCTAGTACCCATCTCTTCCGCTTTCAGTATCACTCTCTGCCTATCCCACTGATTTTAACTCCAGTGTCCCATCATATTTTGCTCTAGTGTCTGTGTCTCCCTGCCCCATTTTCTTTGCTCCCATGTAGGTAAATGGAGACATTTTGGGCATGAAAGCACACAGTGCAGCAAACAATTTTGCTTCAGTGCATGAACGGGAGAGAGCAGAAATGCCCATATTTACAAAAAATGGGAAGCTAAGCATTTTGGCGGTATTTCAGACATACTAGTGCTAGTAAATCTGGGACTGTGCCAAAATCCACCGCTGCAACACCTCCCAGAAACAGTGTAACGTAATGCAGCTCAAGGCGCTGCATTATGTTACTTTTTCTTTACATAGCCACGCAAGGTGGTGCAAATCGCTCTTTGTGTGCAATATTAAATCCCAGTTAAGGACGTGCATTGCCTTGCGTCACATAAGGACAACATAAGTCCTTAGTAAATATGGGCCTTAGAACGTAGGTGGAAGTATTTTAAAACTACAAAACTGATTTTGTTTTTAGCATGGAACTCCACTAAAAAATGTCATGCAAGGTGAGAAATCATTAATGTGTGTAAGTTAAAAAACATATTAGTGCGTATTCTTCAACTTTTTTCTTTTTTGTCGGCTCCTTAAATTATTTGTTGAAATAGGTTTATCCAGTCAAAGGTCATGATAGTGGCATTCAGCATTTGTGTTTTTTCCTCAAAATGAGGTGATGGGTGAGGTGATGGGTCCATGTCAGTAGATATTTACTTGCCATTTGTTTTCAAATTCCTGCATTCCTTAGCCCAGCACCTAAAGTCCAAGACCAACCAAATACTGATGTGTCCCGAGCCCAAAAGATCGTGTCATAAATATGAATACTTTCTTATCCCATTCCCTTTGCAGATGACATTGATGACGCATACAAAAAGTTGAGTCTGCTTGTGAAAGAATACCTGGGCTTGACAGAGGCCATAGATTCCAGCATCCTACAACGGCCATCCTTGGAATGCCCAATACCAGGTACATGGATTCTTTAGGAGCTAGTAGCACTATTTTTACATTTTAGGAGTACGGTTAATGATTTATTTCAAGATAATTTCACTGCAAGACACTCTAAGCGAGATGTGTGATGCATTTTATTTTCTACTCGAATTTTCCTAAAGCACTGGTAAAATCTGCACAAGCATCTGGAAAGCGCATTACCATCATGGCACAGAATTAGGCACTGCAATGAAATTCGGATGATTTTCTTTATTGGTAATGCCACAATGAGAAGAGGAGCTTTAAGGTATTGTTGGACACAGCAAATTAAGGCGATAAATGACAGGCAAAATGTTTGAATCTAGGGCAAGGAAAGGCAAGCGATCTAAACTGGTTGGGGGTCATGGAGGGCAAGTGAAGTAAGATGGCTTTGACCCAGTGTACAGAGATGACGAGTCGGCTGATGCAGAATAATAGGGAATTGGAATAATAGGGAATATGTAGGCCATAGAGGGACCTCAGCATGAGAGATTTTGTGCATCTAAAAGTGATACTTAGATAATGAGATTGAAAACTATGAGAAATCAGTAATCAGTGGAAGTGTGAAGTATAGGATGAGATATGGGCTGATTGATTAAGAACAAAAAGAATATCAATCGAAGAATGTAGAATAGTTTAAAGAAGAAGAATCGGATATTGTGGCAAACTGAAAATATTAAGAGCAAGTAATACAAATGTAATAAAAACAGAGGGCCTAATTACGAGCTTGGCAGTCCATCAGACCGCCGAACCTGTGGTGGAGGTGTGGTGGCGATCGGGGATCTCTGCAACAGTGGTCCGACCGCCTTATTGCAACTGCAGCGGTCGGACCTCCATGTGACCACCGCAACATCCAGGAAACCGGGTTCCCTGGCGGTTGCTTGGCGCTCAGAGGTGCACAATATGCTGGTGATGCCCCTGTGGCACACCAAACACATTACGAGTTGTTCTCGCTGCCAGGATTTCATGGCAGTGTTCACACCATGAAATTCTGGCAGTGAGGAAAAAAGGGGGCAGGGGGCACATGGTGTTTTGCACGGCATGGACTTGTAATCTGTTAGGCATCTGGCAGTCGAGTTTGGCGGTGCGGGAGTGGGGCTGTGGCGTGCCACCCCGCTCCCACACCGCCAAATTTGTAATCAGGTCCATAGTCTAAAAGCAAAAAAAGGTAGAAAGGATTAAATATTTCTGATATTGTATATCTGAAATTAACATGTGAATGCACCGAAGAATATACTCCCTTGAATAAAATAAAAGGAGGAGGGGAAAGGAAATCGGAAGCCAGGGAATATAGTATTTTGGTTTTGAAGAAAGTGGGCAGGTGCCAAGGATTCAGTGGCAAAAAACACAGAAATAAGCTTTGAAAGACTATTAAAAAAACTAGAATTAAATACAGATTTGAGTGACATCTGCTTAAAAATGCAAGTGCATCTAAACTATACTTATATGCTGATGACATTCTCCTTACTTTAAAAGATCTTCCTCAATCTTTACCAGCTTTACTTGAGATTTTTTTTTTAAACAGATTTTATTGGTCAATTTGCATATATGGCGCAGAGCCCTGCACTCCAGAGTCATCTGCCAAAGCAAACCAAAGACAAGCATTACAGCAAACGACTTCCCCCACCCCCATGAATAACAATACAAAACATATTAGCATTTGATGATGTTGCCCTACACCCCGAACTCCCTCTGCCCATTCCCCCCAAAAGGTCCTCACTAATCCATATCCCCCCAACTCCAGCATCAAGGAAACAATCCACAGTTCCTAACCCAGGCTCGCCACCCCCCCTGCTCCTGCCCTCCCCTCCCCTTATGCTGGACTCCGGACTTAAACCGATATCGAAGGCTCCTCCATTACCGGAGGTTCCAGCCAGAGGCCCCGGTACTCCGCCCATCTCTTCCATAGTTTATAATGTTTGCGCGGGCACCCCCTGGCCACAAAGATGGGCTGCTCCAGACCCATGCAGAAGTCTAGGCCATTTTTCCAGGCCGCCAAGGAGGGAGCCCTCGTCGCCTTCCATGCATTGGCAATATCTCGTTTCGCCAAAGTTAGACCGAGGAGCAGGAGGTGTCGTTTATATACATTTCCCCCCACCCCCTCCATAACATGCAGCAGCGCCAACTTTGGTGTGCGGATAAGCTCCCATCCCAGAACCTCTGAAAGACAGGCGAAGACCCCCCTCCAGAAGTGGTCTAACGCCGTGCAGTGCCAAACCGTGTGTATAAATGTACCCTCCGCCCGTCCACAGCGAAGACAGTCCGGAGATGCGATCATCCCTGTCCGCCACAATCGTGTCCTGGTGAAATAAACTCTGTGTAGGTATTTGAATTGGACTAGATGTAAGCGAGTTGCTATGGCCGCCCCCCGCGGGGCTGCCAGGGCCTCCGTCCAATCCTCCTCCTCCAGCCCATCCACATCTGCCTCCCCGAAGTTTCTGTAGTGTGGGGGAGCAGTGTATGACCAGGGACCGATAGATACGCAAAATCTTTTTGTCTAGTAAGTCCCCCATAAAAAATTTCGTTTCAACAGGACTAAATTCGGGTATGGACTCCAGGCCCTGCAAACTAGGGGACAGCGCATGGTGCAGCTGCAGATAACGATAAAACTGAGCCTGAAGCATATGGAACTCCTCCTGAAGATCACGAAACGATTTCAGAGTCGTGCCCCTCAGGACATCACCCAGGGTGGAAATGCCGATGGCATCCCATCCCCTAAACCCCGATTGGGGCAAACACCCATTATCCCACAAAGGAGTCTCCCGGGTCAGGACGTTCCACCAGCCCATGTGCCGCAGCGCCTGCCTCCAGACCATGAACACTACTCGAGTGGCTGGTGGCAGCTGACTCCGCAGCCGTGCCGAGTATAAGATTGTATGCAGGGTGTGGGATAATGTTCCAGGGCGTATGCCGGGTCCCCTCTTTCCCCATACCACCACTCGTTAAGGACCAGCAGGTGCGAGGCCTGATAATACGAAAGGAGGTCCGGGGAAGCCAGTCCCCCACTATAGGTAGATAAGAAGCATGTTCGTATGGCCACTCGCACCGTCCCCCCCTCCCCACAGAAACTGTCCCAATACGGAATTCACCACCCGGAACCATTTAGGCGGAATCGGGTATGGGTGATTCTGTAGCTGATAAAGAAGTCGGGGGAGCGCCACCATCTTGAAGATTGCCGATCGACCAAATTGGATTGTCAGGGGCATGCGGGACCAAGACTTAAGGTCCGCCCGAACACGATCCCACACAGGTGTCAAATTACGCTCCCAGGCCACCGGTGGTACATCCGACAGTGCCACCACCAAATATTTCAAGCCACCTGCAGCCGACTGCACCTCGGTCACCCACGAGCCCACCCCCGTCTGGCCTCCCAACACCCACAGTGTGGATTTGCGGGGATCCATATATAGACCCGACGTTTCCCCAAAGATCCGCATTATCTGCAAAAGCCGTGGCCCCGTCCTGTCTAGTGCCGTCATGAAAAAGGGGAAGTCGTCTGCATATAGCGCTATTCTATCAGATAGGCCTGTAGCCCATTCAAATCCACTTACCTGGGCGTCTACCCGCACCCAGGCCGCCAAGGGCTCCATGGCGAGAGCAAACAGATACGGCGAAAGGGGGCATCCTTGCCGTGTTCCCCTCTGAATAGCAAAGGTAGAGGAGGTGGCACCCGCAACCAGCACCGACGCCATCAACCCCGTGTACAGGAGTTTCACGTAGGAAAGAAAGCGTGGACCCAGATTGAGTCTAGGAAGCAGAGCAAATAGGTAAACCCAACTCAAGGAATCAAATGCCCTGACCATGTCTGCCAAAAGTAGTGCCGCCGGTTCCCCCAACCGCTAGATCGCCGCAATCGGCACCTGTGCCCTTCTAATATTGTGCCGGGTGGCCCGCTGAGGCATGAACCCCGCCTGATCAGGGTGCACGAGTGATGTGATATTAGGCAATAATCGATTGGCCAACGCCTTCGCCAGAACTTTGGCCTCCACATTTAAAAGAGATATGGGGCGGTAAGAGGCATGATGTTCCGGGGGACGCCCAGGCTTATGGAACACCACCACTTCTGCATGTCTCCAATCCGGCGGGAGCAATCCCCTGTCCCGAGCCTCCTCCACCACCGCACGGTAATGTTGGGCCAACTGCACGTGGTACCGACGGAAAAACTCACTCGGAAACCTGTTAGGTCCGGGAGCCTTCCCAGGGTTAAGTTTCCCCTGGGCCGCTCCCAGTTTTTCGTCGGACAAGGGGGCCTCCAGCCTTTCCAGCAGCTTGTCCGATATCGCCCTGGGAGGCAAATCTGTAATAAATTTGTCAACCATATCTGCCGACAGACATTCCCTGGGGGCATAAAAGGCCGCAAAATATGTAGCAAAACCCTCTGCAATGGATGAAGGATCAGTAATCGGGTTCCCCGCAGTGCCTAAAATGCCCGGCAGGGCTTGAGCGTGGAAGGTGCCCTGGTACAGGCGATGCAACATCTTACTCGATTTGTCCCCCATTGGTACACTCTGCTGCGTGTTGCCAGCCATACCTGCCGTGCCTCATCCATCAGCAGAGCTGCACACTCCTGTTGAGCCCACAGCAACCGTCGCACTCCCAGAGCACTCCCCGACTCTCGGTTTTGTCGCTCAAGTATCTCTATGTTCGCCTCAGTGCGGGTCAGATTCTCCCTATGCTGCCAGCGAGCCGCTGCGCACCAAGAGATATCCACCCCTCACAGTGTGGGCTTCAACGCCTCCCATAAAGTGGCCGCACTAGAATCGGAACCCACATTTGCCGTCAGATACTGAGCTATGGCTTTGCCCATATGCGCTGCATATTCCGCTTTCTGGAGATTCCATACCGCCAGGCGCCAACAAAATGGCTGCCTTCCCCTTCCTGCCTCTAGTTGTATGAGCACTGGGGAGTGATCTGAGTGAAGTACTGGGAAGTTTAAGCCCAGCGGTGCAGGGGAACACACCCTATGACTTCGGGTTCTTCCTGTTTCAGACCTACAGAAACACAGAGTCTTCTGGGTGAAGTCAAAGATCAGTTTATTGGCTGCAGACCAATTACAGGTATCCTAGAAGTACAACAGCGTGTATGTTCTCAGGAGACTGCTAAAAATCACAGAAACAGGCTTCTCCTTAAATACAAAATATCCTGCTTCAGGCATACATTCCTAGTTTTATGGCATGGTCATTTGGATGTATACATTTCAAACGAAAAGGCAGAGTCATGATGACCATCCCACATTCCAGTTAAGCCAGCCCGCAATTATTTACCCAGCAAGGCTCAGATCCCACATCAGATATCGATAGGCCCCAATAAACATGAGCATCTCCTGTTTGGAAAACAAGCCATAAAGCAGGAACAGTCAGGTGAGAAAGAGATTAGCTGGAGGCTCGTGTTTAATGTAAAGGCTTTATGGTGTGTCAAGCCCTGATGCTAATCACAGGTGGCCAGAGGACGGGGAACTCCTGAGACCGGACTGACCTGGGGCAGCGGAGCCAAGCTGCCCAGGTCACAGAAAAGTCAAAGAAGGGTACATATGCTCTAAAAGGCCCGTATTTGCTTCATGCTATGTAGCCTATGTGAGGGCAACCATAAGATGGCCACCGCTCTAAAATGGAACCCACGTAATGATGTATAATAGCATATACACAGTGCATTCATAGCTAAAACGTTACACAAAGCACTTGTACATACCGCATTAACCATTCGCGGTTCGCTAATACCGGGATAGACAGGGGTAGGGCCCTGCCTCCTACGCGGTCCCAAATTCTAAAGTACGACAGACCCTCCTTTTGCCCTTACATAGGCAATAACTATACTCATTTCAATCCGAGTCTAGGTCAATATTCACGAAGTCATGGAGATGTTGCTGTAGCATCATCCTATTACTTAGCTCGTTCCTCGATACAGGTTTCCTTACACATAATGTAGCACAGAGGCCACATATCGCAGGAGCACACTGTATGCACAGACAGAACAGGAAAAGGATGGCTAAGATCATTCCAATGACCATCAGAACTTTCCAACCCCAGGCAGATATCAGTTCCCAGAACCACCCCACCAGTGACCAATCTCCTTTATCCACGTGTATGGACTCAGATATTCTATGTAGTTTGGAGATGGCTTGATAAACTGTTGGAGCGTTGTCTGGTATGAAAATGCAACAACTGGATTGGATAACCTTACATACCCCACCGCGGTCTGCAAGTATGACGTCTAGAACCATGCGGTTCTGCAAAGTCATGAGGCGATCCGCTTGGAGCTCAGCTGTCAAATTACCAAGGGCACCAGCCGTAACATTAACAGTGGATTCAACCACACGAGTCAGCTGTCTCAGGTTCCTACTATTGACCATAGGTCCCCAAAACGGCAGGAAACCCAAAAAGAAATCTCCCGCTTCCTGACCGGCAGTATCCTCCTTACTAATCACGCCTCTCACAACTCTGGTCTTGTGATAGTCAGAGGCGGCAGTAAATGTTGGCGGTAGCTGATTTGCTATATAACATGTGCCCGAGAAATCAGGGGGCAACCATGTATATGCTCGGTCATTGCAGATAAAATATGTACCCTTGGCAGCCAAAAACGCAGGGGAAAACTGTGACGGAAAAGTGTACGTTTCAGTACAGTCACTTCTTCCCAGTTGAGCTCTAGGATTCTGACCATTACCTTGTAAACAGAACCGACCTATGTGGGGTACGACCCAGATTGGGGATGAGATTTTTCGCTGTCTTTCACCCAGACTAATACTATACCCCGTCGCGTTCCACCCTACATAAGCTCTCAACTCTTCTTTGGGAATAGATGAGTATGCGTCGATATCTCTGCTCATATCGGCAACTCCTTTCATTAAAGCTTTGTTATTGGTGCTAGGCCTGAAGGAACGCGGTTGTCGCGGGGAGTAGGCATCTAATGCATAGAGAAACATGGTCTGGAATGCCCATGACGATCCATTGTAACTAAACGGCAGCACTAGATAAGGAATACCCTTGTTAATGGTATGTGGCATTAAACCACACACCCAGCAATTGGTTGTATTCATGACTAGTTGGTGCTGGTGTAGGAGCTGAATAAACGAGTTATTCACAAACTCTGATCGTCTAGCTTGTTCATGTTCAGGCAGAGGGTGAAAAGAGTGTGAGGAGACAGTAGGAGGAGGTATAGGCTGTACAGTGGGTGCAATGGGCTCTTGAGAGGAGAAGAATACAAATCCTACAGTAAACACTACCATACTACATAATACAAACAGGCATAAAAATACAAAACGTTTGCTCTTCATTATTTTACACATTCT
Organism: Triturus cristatus; assembly: GCF_964204655.1. Taxonomy (NCBI): domain Eukaryota; kingdom Metazoa; phylum Chordata; class Amphibia; order Caudata; family Salamandridae; genus Triturus; species Triturus cristatus. The sequence goes on from NC_140585.1 coordinate 879,769,050, forward strand.
CGCTTTAAAGTTCATTTCCTCAGCGGGTCTCTCCATCTTGAAAAACTCCATCCTCTAATAGTGCCGCTCGCGGCGGGTGAGTATCTTCTGCTAAGGAGTACGCCTGTCAGTCCAGGGAACGCCCTAGACCAACCAGAACCGTTGACCTAACGTCTTCGGCCTGTACCCCAAAGTCTTGGCACCGCGAACCTGCGGCTGAACCCGGATGGTGGTTCGAAAAACAAAAATCAAGAAAGTCCTTCAGATGGGAGAGCTCTGGTTATCAAAAAATAAAAAGAAAAAGAATATTTATTTGTCCATAGGCCTTGGTCTTAGATTATAGTGGAGACGGCCAGGTACTGTTTGATCTTGAAACAAGAGTTCAGGCTCTGTGGTGTCCAATCGAATTGACGGTGGCACAGCTTCTTGCAAAATATCGTCACTTTCCTGTGCTGAAGTTGTGCCTTTTATGCGTGCATCACTGAACGGCACAAAACGAGGTACAGTGTCTGTTTCAGAGTCTGCGATACCCTCCTAGACCCACTGGTCATACGGCAGAGGCAAAGGGATCCTCTTCACGTGGGCGCCGTGGATCCAGTTCTTTTTCCCCTTTACTCGAACAGCTGATCTTGTAGATAGGAGCACGAGATGAGGGCCGATCCAACGAGGCTCATCGTTGCTCTTGCGCTGAGAATTTTTCACCAAGACCCACGTACCAGGGTCGATAGGGTGTCCTGGAGCCTCAGAGGCCTGGGGAAGAGTATCGTGCACCTGTTGGTGTAAAACACGTAATTTAGCCGTCAATTCATACAAGTAATCAAGCAGTACTGGGTGTTCGATTTCACTGAATTTCGTCGGTCTTGGCACACCCCATACATTGGCCGGGCGGCCAAAAACGACCTCGTAGGGACTAAGTCCCACTCGTGAATGCACGGTCATTCTGGTGGACAGGAGTACTAGAGGCAGAGCGTCAGGCCATTTAAGACCTGAGCTCGCTTGGATTTTGGCCAGTTTGAGTTTTAGAGCGCCATTGTAGCGCTCCACTAATCCAGCTGATTGGGGGTGATTTGCAGCGTGGAATTTCGGCTTTATCCCTACTCCCTCACACACATTCTTCATCACTTGACCCACAAACTCCCTCCCATTATCACTCCACACCATTCTTGGCATTCCAAACCTAGGGAAAAATTCCTTCACAAGGGCTTTGGCTGTGGATAGAGCAGTGTTATCTTTTAGGGGATAGGCCTCTATCCATTTTGAGAAAGCGCAAACAACCACCAACACATATTTCAGGTTGTTGCACCTTTCCATGTGGATAAAATCTAGCTGCAAAACTTCAAATGAATATGATGGAGGCGCAAAATGACCAGCTGGAGTTGGGGTTCCCCTACCAGGGTTGTACTTCAAGCATACCATACAATTCTTGACCACATTCTCTGCACACTTAGGAATTCCAGCATTCTGCCATACTGGAGCCAACAACTTACAGATTCCTTTCGTACTGATATGTGCCATTCCATGTGCCATAGTAACCACTGGAAGCACGTATGCATCAGGTAACAACCATCGTCTATGTTCTGACAGATCAATCCAACAACCATTCTCATCCAACTTACCCATACTTTCTCTCCACTTGCTCAACTCTTTCTCTGTGGCTTCAGCTTGAAGGGACTTTACACTCTCTATTGTGTTTTCACACATTCCAACATCACCAACCCATCCGGCAGGGCCTGCAACATACATTCGAGTCTTCACATCTTTTGCTGTTTCTTTCGCGACTTCATCAGCAAACGCATTACCACGACCAACATCATCAGTGATTTTCTTGTGCGCACTGCATTTCATAATCGCAACTTGTGATGGTAGGGTCAGCGACTCAAGGAGATCATTCACCAACTTGCCATTCTGAATCTTAGCTCCATGCGAAGTCAGGAACCCACGTTCTTTCCACAATCGCCCAAAACTATGAGCCACGCCAAAGGCGTACTGGCTATCCGTATATATGTTCACTTTCATTCCTTCAGACAACACACATGCTCTCGTAAGGGCAATCAATTCTGCTGCTTGAGCCGAATTTTGTGGCACACGCGCAGTTTCCACAATCGTGTGCAAAGTCGTGATAGCATATGCAGCAGTCGTATCACCATTCGGAAGCTTGAAACACGAACCATCCACCCATAAAGTACCATCACACTCAGTCAGGGGAGTATCTTTAAGATCTACTCTTCCTTTCGTCTCTTCTTCTGTTCTGAACAGGCAATCATGTTGCACAATCTCATCTAAGTCTGCTGGAATTGGTAATAGTGTAGCTGGATTCAATGTGTTGCATCTCTTTATGTGTATATGATTTGCTAACAGTGTCAGCTCATAACCAGATAATCGCGCACTAGTTAAGTGCTGTGTCTTGGTCCTGTTTAACAATGTGTCCACAGCATGTGGAACCATGACAATCAATGTATGATCCATTACTAGGCCAGCAGACTGTCGAATAGACATAGCTGCGGCGGCTGTGGCTCTCAGACAACTTGGCAATGCCCTCGCTACCGGGTCCAAGGTTGACGAAAAATATGCGCATGGACGCGGTCTGTCGCCAAAAGGCTGTGTTAACACTGATAATGCGCAACCATCTTTCTCATGAACATACAATGTAAAAGGCTTGCTGTCGTCAGGGGTACCCAACACAGGAGCTGAACACAATGCATCACGCAATTCCAAAAAACTTTTCTGACACTCTTCAGACCATGGGATAGGATTCGGTGTGTCTTTACATGTTAATGCTAACAAAGGTTTTGCCAACAAGGAAAAATTAGGAATCCAATGCCTAAAGTATGAAGTAATGCCCAAGAAAGCACGCACTTCTCTCTGTGTTCTTGGCACACTCAACTGTGCAATGGCTTGAATTCTTTCTGGGGTCAGTTTCCTTCCCTCCTTCGATTAGAGATGACCTAAGTAGGTCACTTCTTGTTGACAATATTGCAGCTTTGAGAGAGACACTTTGTGACGGAATGCAGACAAATGACGCAACAATGACAAGGTAGCATTTTTGCAAATCTTTTCAGTATCTGCGGCGATTAGTAAATCGTCAACATACTGAATAAGGATAGCGCCACTGGGTAAAACCAGTGCATCAAGCTGCGCTTTTAAAGCCTGACTGTATATTGATGGACTCTCACAGTAGCCCTGGGGAGCGCGTTTAAAGCGGAAGCTGCGACCTCCTAAACTAAAGCCAAAAATGTCTCTGCTCTCCTCTGCAATTGGGATGCTAAAGAAAGCATTCTTTAGATCGATCACTGAGAACCATGCAGCGGAGGCTGGAATCATGGTTAACAAGGCAGTTATATCAGGGACAACTGGAAACTGTGGCACAACAATCTTATTAACCTCTCTAAGATCAATCACAAATCTGTAAACAGGTGGCTGTGAAGGGTCCGTTCGTTTTAAGACAGGTAAAACAGGACTATTGCAAACGTTGCCTCTTGTCTCTTCAATTACATCCTTTTTAATCAAATCACTGACAATTGCTAACAATGCTTTCTGACCTTCATTGGAGATCTTGTACTGGGGAATACGTGGCAATCTGACATTGGCTTTTAAAGTGACCACATATGGCGGTATTTCCAAAAGACCCACATCATTGGGACCAGTAGCCCAAAGGACATCCGGAAGGGATGACAATTCAGGTGGCATTGCATTTTTAGACAAATACATTGGGGAAATCACTTTCTTGCCTAATGTAAGTTGTACTCCTGAGGGAGAACAATATAGTGTTGCATGCAATCTTTTTAGCAAATCTAAGCCTAGCAAATTTTCACCACAACCTGTTGTTAGAATGAGGGGTGCTTTTAGCTCACAAGGTCCAACAGAAAGTGACATAGGACTAGAAATCGGGTTCCTAACTGGGGCGCCAGAAAAACCTACTGAGACATTTATTTCGCCAGACAAAGGCGCGCCAGGGAGTTTTGAATGCATGATTGAACTCTTTGCAGCACCAGTATCCAGCAGAAAGGGCTCCGTTACATTTGCTGTAGTTACTTTAACATAAGGTCCGCTCTGATCCATTGGCACTGAAACAACTCCCTCTCTCTGTCTACGGCGGTCCTAGTAATCAACATCTTCTACATTGTCGTCTTCTGCATAATAATCATTATTGTAGTACTGAGCTGTATTACCAGACGCATTGGCTTGCTGATCAAAGCTATTTATGGTATTTTGAGGTGGAAGAGGACGCGCGTTCTGGGGAGCATTTCCACGCCCTCTACCCCTAGGAGCTTGCTGACCACCTCTACCTCTTGCGCCATACGCATTACTGTTACGCTGCATTAATTTAGGGCAATTATATTTAAAATGACCTTCCTCTTTGCAATATGAACATTGGTTGGGACCTACAGGGATTCGTGGTTGATAATACCCATTCATTTGCTGACTATTCTGAAATTGTTGGGGTTGCTGATAGATACCTTGTGTTTGCCTATAATTACTCTGTCCTCCACGTGGTGGATAAGCCTGCTGCAAGAGGACCTTTGTTTTTAGTTCTTTCGTTTTCTTATCTGTTCTATCCTTCTCATCTTTGTCTCTATTCTCATAATACTGTGCAGTAGCCAGTATTTGCGCTGAAGAGGAAACAGCCCAAGAACTTTCTGAGTCTTTCAATTTTTTACACAACTCGGGAAGTAGATTCTGCACAAATTTATCAACAAATAACCGTTGGCCACCTTCAGTGCTCATGTCTTGACCACTGTGGACGATAAACGTTTCTTCAAACCTGGTGAAGAAATCAGACACTGTCTCATCTTTCTTCTGCTTACATGCGGATAGTTTATCCCAATTTACGCGCATCGAAGGCATTATAGTTTTCATGTAGGTAATAATTCGACCAGGGAGTTCTGCTACCAAAGGATCAGGTTTCGCGCCACCAACTTGGCCAGCATCTGCAGCAATGATATTAGCCCATGTGTTACCCAATTCTGCAGCGTGATCTACATTACGAATGGATCCCCATAAAGGCTGTGGAACAACATTCCCAAACAACATATCTATGTCAGCCAAATTCATTACACATGATTCTGCAGTTTGTGATAACTCCTTATAATAACCGGTAGGGTTTTTACGGGGGTCAGGCAATGTCTGCTTAAGTGCTAACACCTCAGATCTCTTCCATGGGACATGCACCCAAACATGCTGAAAATGTGCTGGAGCAGCAGCAATACCTTGAGCGGCATTAGCCGCAACGGCTTCTTTCCATACCGGAGGGACTTCTCTCATAGGGTATTGTCGCGCTTTTACCTTTTTCCCCACAGGGAGTTCCTGTTCGAACAATGATTGCTGACAATCACCATTTCTGAAGGATAGTAAAGTCGCAACTGCTTTATCTACATTGGGGCACACAATTGTACCTTTTTCAAAATCAAATTGCACTCGACACAATTCCTGTGGGTTTGGGTTTGCACCATTATCCTCCAATTCCTCACACAGGAATTCACACATTTTGTCAAAGACATACCTCTGTGTCGGGGCATCCCATTGGTGAAAAACGGTAACAACTGATTCCACATTATAGAGTAAAGGGAAACCAATCCACCTACGCGCCAGATGATCTAACACCTCTTTCTCGTCGGGACCAGGCAGCTGACTGCGCAATTGCTTACGCTGTAAGGCAGGAGTCGCACTAGATGACCCAAAGAGAGGCGACATTAGACTAGTAACTACATTAGCTAGTCGTTGTCGTGCTGAAGGAGAAGTTGAGGCGAAAACGGGGGGATAGACAGAGGGAAGAAAAACAGATTCAGATACAGGTACCTGGGTAGTGTAAGAAGGAGCGCCAGGGGAAGCCGCTGGCGTGCTAGGCAAAGTCGCAGGAAGCGCGGGGGTAACAGGTAGCAAAACTGGCGGCCCTTGAGAGGGCTGCACTGCAGGGATAGGACCCAGCTGAAGAGGAGCTGGCGGCTGTGGGAAGGCTTGCGGCATATTTACTGGAGGCTGCGCATTTACAAGCTGTGGAGGTGCGGTGGCATTTTGCGCATACGGGGGTGGCGAACTTAGCAAATGGGACATTAGGGAATCTTTCTCATTCTCTTTTGTCTCATCTTGCACAAGGGGTGACAAAACAGGGTAACATTTATCAATCCCTAGTTTGCGCTGTCTGTGCAATTGCTCATTCATTTGTTCCTCCTCATTATCTTTAAATTGCACAGCTGCTTGCATCACTGACATACCTCTCTCTCTCTTATTCCTCTTTACTAGCTTAATTTCCTTCTGTTTGGCTTCCTTTCGCCATAGGTGGAAAGAATCAAACATCGCCGGCCGGGCTTTCTTTTTAAACAATTTAACCTCCAAATTATCTAAGATATCTGTATCGAAACTACCATTTTGGGGCCATTTTAAAACACCGTCCTTTCTGGTGTATCGGATCCATATTTCATTATATGCAATGGGGCCCACGCCATGTTTTACATAAAGCTCATAAGTTGGAGTTCCAATTGGAGGAACCGGACATGAATCCTCCAACTGGAAATCCCTTCTACAACTCAAACAAAACCAATTACCAAATACACTAGCACCAGGCATCTTCGCTCACTAGTCTAGTTCCAAACTTCAAAGGATTATCGATTACGATAGTCTCGTGAATACACGAGTCCTCTGGCTTTGGGGTTTGCAAACTCCAAATCTAAATAATTCCGAAGGATACCAAATTCAAACTGGGAGACGCTCCGCTTATACTTAACTGAATATCGATGATCAATGGCGTCACCAGAAGACTCTCTCGATTGTTTCGCTCTACCAAAATCGTCAAGGGTCCAAAACAGGGCGATTAATCAGGGCAGCAGTCCTTCGTAGCCGTCGGGACGCGGAGAACCTCGCAGAAAAGACTTTCGGACCACGTCGACATGCAGGGGTCGATGAAGTGGCGGCCTTCCTCCAGAATTTCCACACGAAGCTCCTCACGAACCTCTGGCTTGGACCGGTACCGCTGCATTCGCGCCGAGTTGGGCGCCAACTGAAGTACTGGGAATTTTAAGCCCAGCGGTGCAGGGGAACACACCCTATGACTTCGGGTTCTTCCTGTTTCAGACCTACAGAAACACAGAGTCTTCTGGGTGAAGTCAAAGATCAGTTTATTGGCTGCAGACCAATTACAGGTATCCTAGAAGTACAACAGCGTGTATGTTCTCAGGAGACTGCTAAAAATCACAGAAACGGGCTTCTCCTTAAATACAAAATATCCTGCTTCAGGCATACATTCCTAGTTTTATGGCATGGTCATTTGGATGTATACATTTCAAACGAAAAGGCAGAGTCATGATGACCATCCCACATTCCAGTTAAGCCAGCCCGCAATTATTTACCCAGCAAGGCTCAGATCCCACATCAGATATCGATAGGCCCCAATAAACATGAGCATCTCCTGTTTGGAAAACAAGCCATAAAGCAGGAACAGTCAGGTGAGAAAGAGATTAGCTGGAGGCTCGTGTTTAATGTAAAGGCTTTATGGTGTGTCAAGCCCTGATGCTAATCACAGGTGGCCAGAGGACGGGGAACTCGTGAGACCGGACTGACCTGGGGCAGCGGAGCCAAGCTGCCCAGGTCACAGAAAAGTCAAAGAAGGGCACATATGCTCTAAAAGGCCCGTATTTGCTTCATGCTATGTAGCCTATGTGAGGGCAACCATAAGATGGCCACCGCTCTAAAATGGAACCCACGTAGTGATGTATAATAGCATATACACAGTGCATTCATAGCTAAAACGTTACACAAAGCACTTGTACATACCGCATTAACCATTCGCGGTTCGCTAATACCGGGATAGACAAGGGTAGGGCCCTGCCTCCTACGCGGTCCCAAATTCAAAAGTACGACATGAGAGCCCCCGTGGCAGAATCGTTGCCGCCGCCACCCTCCCAGCCATCACCCGGGGAACAAAGATGTAGTCCGATCTAGAGAAGGAATGGTGGACTGCCGATAAGTACGTATACTCCCGAACCGCGCCATGGGCCCGCCGCCATGTGTCCACCCAGTCCAGTCCCGTCACCAGAGAATGTAATTTAGTTGGGAGATCTCTCCCCCGACCCTCCACACCCCCTGTTCTGTCCACGCTTGTGTTCATAACATCATTCCAGTCCCCACCCACCACAGACATTACATCCGGCATGTCGACCCACAATGTTTGTAGCCGCTCAATTAAATTCCACTGCAACGGGGGAGGGGCACATACACTACCTAAGAGCAAAGGATCCCCCTGACCCAACCCCGGATAAATAGGTAGCGACCCTGCCCATCAATCCTCTGCTGTTTCTGCGTGTAGGGGACCCTGCGATGTATCAAAATAGCCACGCCACGAGACCCTCTCATGAAGCCTGCATGAAAGACCTGTTGGAACCCATAACGCTGCAAGCAAAGGGCCTTTGTGCCCATGAGATGGGTCTCCTGCAGCAGCAGAATATCTGCCTTCGCCCGCTTCGCATGATAGAGTATGGCTCCCCGCTTAACCTTGTCCAGGACCCCTCGTACGTTCCAACTCAGGATACAGAGACCACCCTGCGTCCCCTGCCCCCCACCAGACATTTCAACCATGGGGGATGGCATCACTATCCCATATTATCATGAAGCCTTGGAGGCATGTGTACAACCTGCATTGGACCTGCAGTGGACGTGCAACCTGAAACCGACAACAACCCTTCCCCAACAAACCCCCCACCCCATACCTCAAAAAACCCTTGAAGTATCTGTCGTGGCGGGGCAGGCCCCCACCCCCCAACGGGGGGATGTGAACCACCCCAACCAATGGATCCCCAAGTCACAGCCCATAACCTCCGGGCAGGGCTCTCGCCAGCTCACTTCCGACGGTAGGTCAAGCCCATTTCAGGACATCCCGGTTATCAATAGTTGTAGTTTCACAGCGCAGCACCTGTGTCCTCCGTTAAGGATCCAATGTCTATCCCTCAAGGGCTGGTCCCCCTCAGCCGACAGTGCTACCAGACTGCGAGCGCTGCCGGGACCTCGATCGTCTGTCCCCTTTCTGCCTCCAGCCACGGGCCCCACCCCGCGCTGCATCCCCTGAAGACGAGTCTGATTCCCTACCCGGCGGCGTGTGAGGCCTCACCCGCACCATTTCGTCCGTCCATCTGAAGACCTCTTCCGGGGTATCAAAGAAGTGTATACGGGAACGAAAGACCACTGAGACGGGCCGGAAAAAGCAGAGCGTAGGGAAGTTTAAGCTCTCTCAGCCAGGCCTTGGCGGCCATAAAGGACTGACGTTGCTGCTGGACCTGTCGCGTATAATCGGGGACTATCAGAATTCGTGAATTATTGAAAAGTAGGGGTTCTTTGGCCCTAGCCTGCTTCAGGATGGCATCTCTGTCCAAATAGTTCAAGAATTTGGCGATGACAGGCCGTAGGCGTGCCCCCACCGGGGGCTTCTGCAGGAGAGCCCGGTGAGCCCGCTCCACCACAAAGCATCTGGACATCACATCGGGGGGAGCCAGCCCTCCAGCCAAGTCGTGAGAAAGTGTTCCATGCTTCCCTCTTCACATCCCTCCGGAAATCCAACGAAGCGAAGATTGTTACTTGGGCCCGTCCTTCCGCATCACCTGCTCGGAGCACGAGGCCCTTTTGGACGGTCTCCATCGCTGCCACCTTTTGTTTCAGCTCCACAACGTCATCCTCCATGCCAGAGATACGTGTCTCAGCCTCCGTAATTCGGGACACCGCATTGCGTAGATCTTGCTTCAGCAATGTAACGTCCGTTCCAACTGCCCCTATTTTCGCGTCCAGCATGTCTCTGGACTGGGTAATGGCGGCCATCAGGGCCGCGTTGTCAGGCACTGCACCTGGTTGGCCCCCAGAGGATCCCGCCACCGCCCCCGGACCGGTAAATTTGTCGATATACCCCTGCCTTGTCGAGCCACCGCCACCCTTGTCTCTGGTCATGTTGATGCCGTGTGCTTCTAGGGCTGGCCCGCCTCCACCCAAGCGATGTACAAACCCAGGGAATAGTGCATCCTGCAGCCCAATCCAGCCGCCGAGCGTGCTCTGGTTGACCCCGGATTCTACTCCTCTGACCCGCCGAGCACCCCAGATGTGGGGGACCGCCGACCCCGCCTCAACAACTCCCGCAGCGACCAGACACCAGGCGGAGCTCACCCACTCGCACCGATTTTTGCATATGCGACGACTGGCTCCCCCAGCAGTCCTCACCCCTGCAGCTCAATCCAGATAGACACCCTGGGTAAGTCCTGAAGTGGGCGACGGCGTGCCCACAGGCGACCCGATCCTCCATCCCAGCCCCGCGACCTGATAGTGCCACCAAGTCCCGCTACTTATTCCCCTCCATGGGGTAACATCATGGGGTGCAGGATCCTCCCTCTGGCTTCCACACCAACGCCACAGCAGGCCCAGGCGATCTCAACCGTTGACGGTGGCCATTCTGTGGGACCATTGGCTCCTGAAGCTGACCAGCTGCCCCTCCGCTCTCCCACTGTGGCTAGCTATGCGGAGGAACGAGGGGTGCGCCACCACACTGCATATAGACCCCCAAGCGGATCCTCCCACGCGGCCCGATCCAGCCGCCAGTCCTCGTCTGCACCGCCGACGGGGGGGAGAACCAGGGCTCAGCCACCACTGCCATCCCAGAGCCAGAGGCAAAGCAGCCAACCAGACCCCCTGTAGCCCCCACGCGGCCCGACTGTGCCTCCGGTCCCCCCGCTACACCAGAGTTATGGGGCACTGCAACACGTAGGCCCGCCGCCCCTGTCGCCGGCCGCCTCCGCCCTCGAGCGCCTCAGACCCCACAGAGGCCCAGGATCGTCCGCCTCTCCCGCCACAGGCACTCCTCCTTACCGCCGCGGCCTGGCCCGGCCGCCGGATCACTCCTACTCCTCCTCTCAGGGCGCCACAGCTCAATCGGAGGGCAAGCCTCCCACCGCAGGACCAGTCCGCTCTCCGCCACCGGGTGTGCCCGCCAGCCAGGCCGAGCTCCCCCGTCTGCCCTTCGCCCTCAGCAGGGACACAGCACGCCGCCCCCGGGGCCTTCTGCGCTCAGCTAGGCCTCTCCCGTGTTGCGGCGAAATCACAGCGCTACCGCGGCTCCCCGTTCCCAGACTTCACCAAACAGGAGGGAACCGGGTACCACGCCTCAGCCACGTCTATAGTTGCCTCAAAGTATACCGGGATGCCAGGAGTATCATCAGATGTATGGCGGGCTGGCGGAGCCGGCCTAGATCACGTCCGCCATGTTGGCTTCCCAACCCACGCCCCCCTTTACTTGAGATTATTGATGGTTTTGCTGTCCATTCCAGTTATAAAGTGTACTGGGATAAAAGTGAGGCTCTTTCGCTCTCATCCAGTACCCCAAACGCATCAATTGGTGGATACCCCTTCTGCTGGAAATCGTTGCAATTAAAATATTTGGGGTATTTTGGTCAATAGAGGTTTCGTAGGTATGGTCTTAACCTCTCACCCATTAAAACACAAATGGAAACCGATTTTGCTAAATGGTCTCGCTTGGGTTTTTCCATGTGGGGAAGAGTGCAGGCTGTAAGGATGGTCACTTTACCTCGTTTTACTTATGTACTTGGAATGCTTCCGATTGTAATTCCTTTATCTATACTGCGTTGGGTAGATGCCCGTATTCGGTCTTTTGTCTGAGGATCTATACGCCCTGGTCTAACTGCTGCCAAATTAACGGCTTGCCGCTCCCATGGTGGTCTGGGCTTACCATCTTTGGAACATTATTCTCTAGCCCTACATCTTTCGCAATTAGCTTATCTACTTCCAGGTACGATTGACCCTCCACAATGGGTTGCAACAGAACATTCCCTACTTAATCGCAATGAAGGTCTTGACTTTTTGTATAGAGCTCTTAATACACGATCTTACCTTCTGCATCCAGCGATACAAGCCACATACCAGGCATGGAAGCGAGCACATCATCTTTTACGGGTTGCTCATTATTTGCACTCTAAAGCTCTACTTTGGGGTAATGAGAGTATTTGAATAAATGGTCATGCACTCCACTGGTCCAGCTGGAAGTCGAGAGGAATTCAGACACTTGATCAGGTCATAATAAACGGGGAGCTAAAATCCTTTGATTTACTCTGTGAGGAGTTTGGTCCCCCTTTGCACCAGTCCTCCTGACATTTGCAACTACAGCACTGTTTGAGACAGTGTTTGGGTCCTCTACCCTTGGCATTGAATTCTTCGCCAATCTTGGAATATCTCCTGGAGACGACATAAAGGAGTGATGTCAGGTCTGTATGATGTTATAACTCGTCACTTATATTCACAACCACTTCTTAAACCTCTTCGTGAGAAATGGCAGGAGCGTTTACTTATCACCATTGAAGAAGATGTCTGGTCAGATATATTGGAAGCCCTTGACAGAGGTACTCGAGAAGCACGTTTGAAATTTTGCCTTTTCAAAATTTGGCATGATTGGTATTGGACACCTTTGAAATTGCAAAAAGCAGGCTTACTGCCACATTCTAAATATTGGAGGTGTTCTGGAATCAATTGTGACCTTCTCCATATACTCTGCGAATGCCCTTCTATGCAGTGTTTCTGGGCTTATGGAGGGATACTCTGAAGGAAACAATTTCTTCACTTTGTCTCCCTTTCACCCCTTCCATCATATTACTGCATGATTTTGGGAACTTACCTGCCATTACACATCCGCAACATCGTGTTTTGCATACTGCACTCTACAGCCAAAAATTGTATCTTAAGACATTGGCAATCGTCCAGTCCCCCCTCGCAGGAAGACTGGATGGTTGTAATGATTCAGACGCCATCTCATGAACGTATAATATACCGATTACAAGACCAGGAGGAAAATTTCGAACAAGTATTTATCTTTTCTTCTTATCCTCTTCTTTTTCCTCTCTTTATACTCCTCCCTGCCCTCTCCCTCTTTCTTTTCTGCTCTTCCTCTTTTTTCTCCCCCATCTTATTCTTCCTTCTTCCTTTTCTTGTGTTGTTCATACATCTTTAACGTTTTTACTTCCCCCCTTCTTCTTCTTCCTTCATTTTCCACCGTTTTCTCTTGCTTTTATTATTTTCTAATCCGGGTAAGGAATCTACATTTATTCTCCAATCATTCCGCCTTAACACATTCACTTATTTGTATTTGTACTTATTTATTTATCCATTTATTTAATATTTCTTTCTTTATAGATGATTTCTTGATTTGATTCCCCATAATCCTCAATGCTCTTCCCATTTTACGGATCCAGAGCTCCACAGATTAAATTCTGCTCCCCTATTCATATTTATGTTCTATTCTATCTCAACTTGTCTATGATTATAGTGATGCCTTTATTGATGATAATCTGTTGCGAGCCCATAATAATATGAAGCATTTTTATGTATTCATGTATTTATATACCTTAAATTATTCCCATAAAAAAATTAAGAAACAAAAGCAATGCAAGTGAAATTCAACTAACAATAGATAAAGGAACACGATCAAGAGTAAAGAGAAAGGGACCAAGCACAGATTTCTGAGATGCACCATACAAGTGCGCACCAGAGGCAGGCACGGATCGTTTCCAGGACACAGAAAAGACTGACTGGACTAATAAGAGATGGTGGAAAGAATTAAACAGAACTTCCCAAGGACTGTAACATGGATAGAAGGGAACAGTGACAAAGAGTGCTAAAAGCATGGAAAGATCCAAATATGACAAGATAGAAGGCTGGTTGCGATGACAAGAGAGAAGGATCAGATTATACACTGAAAATAGTTGCGTCTCTGGAGAATGGCCTAACGTATTACAGAGTAAAGGGAAAGTACAGAGATAGTTGAGTATGAATGGCAGGATAGAAAGAAGTGCGGGAGTTAGACAGCAGTGAAGGATCAAGTGGTGGTTTTACAGTAGGTGAAGGTAAATGCAGCTGCAAGCACTTGCATTATAAAGTGTGAAAATCTGGACTGAAATGCATTTTGTTCCTTCTTACTACTTTGCCTTCCCCATAGCTTTGTAATTGATTTCCTATGCTCCTCCTGATAAGCGCTGTCGATTGCCATAATGGCATCATGCCAGAGTCTTCAGATGGCATTAAATCATGTTGCAGGGTAATAGTCTGATTCCCAACAGGTAGTCTTTGTGGAATTAGGTTAGATATAGATAGGGTTTGCAATGGTGCTACACATGCAATTAGTAATCTGCAACTATTGCGGAAGTCCTCATCTCAACTAGGAGGACAAAACAGGGTATTTGTTGCCAAAATGCATTCACTTGCAGAGCCTCTTTGGCATGTAGACTATCAAATGTGCCTGTCAAAATCCTTTTCGCCCCAAGGCCTTCGCCGCTTGTCTGATAGGCCATAAAATCGGGGCCTGCTAAGTTACTGTTTAATTTTTAAAAACGGATTTTTTCCCACAGTGCAAGAGGTCATTAACGCCCATCATTCTGGATAGAGGTGCACCATTTGGTGCTCAGCATATTGAGCCCTATGCAGGAGCTAAAGATCCGTCGGGCTGCTTGTATGCAGGTGCCAGGTGGACTCTCCGCTCTTAAATACACGTAAATGTGGCTGCGTCCCTACACTCAACACATGTACTATGGGAAGCCGTTCACGTCAAAATTACAGATCCCCATATACGACTCCTTCTGAAATGAATATCGTGATGCAGAATGATTATGACACACACCAGAATGAATATAATATCTGTCAAGGTAAATATGATACCTGGCAGAGTGAATCTGACTTGAACCAAAACAAATATGAAACCTGGCAAAGTGAATATACTACTTAGTGATTAATATGAATAACACACACTCTGAATTGAATAAGAGATATATTGAAATAAACATCAATGATACTTTAATGAATATGGCCCTCATTATAAACAATATAGCAATCAGTGAAACAAATTCAATATGCATCAAAAAGAATGGGACATTCCTTGAAATGACTGACCTATGCCAAGAAGAATATGACATACATTAAAATGAATATGACAGATTGAAATGAATATAAGTTATTGAAATGAATATATCATATTCTGAAAAGTCTATAATGCATATTGAAATTGTAATAGCATACACTAAAATGAAAATAACACATGTTGCAATGAATATAAATTAAGTTGAAATAAATATTACCTAGATTACAATGAATATGAGATATATAGAAATGAATAGGAGATGATTTCAAATGAATATACCTTGTGCTGAAATAAATATAAGCCCCATTGAACTGAATTTGACATGCCTTAAAATGAGTATGAACAAAGCTGAAATTCTCATGAAAGTTGTCAAAATTAATATGGCATGCATTGAAATTAATATGATACATATTCAAATTAATATGATATATGTTAAAATGGATAAGTTGCATCTTAAAACGAATATGACAAGTGTTACTATGAATATGACATCTATTGAAATGAATATAACATTGATTGAAAAAAAATCTAACACATGTTAAAATGAATATGAAATGAGTTGAAATGAATATGAGGTCCATTGAAATGAATTTGACATGTTTTAAAATGAATACGAGTAAGATCAAAATGAACATGCCGTTTATCAAAATGAATACAGTTTGTTTTTAAAGTAATGTGATACACATTGACATGATTATGATAAGTGTTGAAATGGATATGATTCATGTTAAAATTAATATAAGATTTGCTATGTTGAATGAGACATCCATTAAAAGGAATATGATATATGCTAAGATGAATAGGACATGCATTGAAATGAATATGAGCCACATTGAAATTGATTCGAAATGGCTGAAAAGGGCTGAAAATAAAATGAAACTTGTCAAAATGAATATGTAATACTGTGAAATGAATATGATATACATCAAAATGAATATTTCATGTATTGAAATGAATATGACCTATGTTGAAATGGATGTGACCCATGTTAAAATTGATATGACAGATGTTAAGCTGAATCTGACATCCATTGAAATGAATATGACATTTATTGAAAGGCTTATGACACATGTTAAGATGAATATAAACCACTTTGAAATGAATATAAAATCTGTTGAAATAAAGATGGCCACATCAAAATGAATATGGCATTTATTAAAATGAATATGGAGAGGAGGAGCCTAGCGCGCATCCAAGATGGTCGCGTGAGCACAGGGCTCCCCGGACCCTTTCTGCTCCTCGGAATATATCCTGAGACTATCCTGATTTGGTTTATGGAATCTGGGAGATGAAGACCAGCTGATCATATATCTCTTTTCAAAACTCTAATCGGACCTGGGAATCCTGAGTTGTCGTCGTCGGAACCTTTGGGACCCACCCGACGGAGGTGGCCGGGGTGAAGGTGACCCGTGGGGCCGGGCTGCAATTGAACAACAGCGGCCTCAGCGCGGTGCCAGTTGCCGATTCAGCACTTTCGGTTTCGGTTTTGGCCTTCAGGAGATCAGCTGGCGTGCGTGCTCAAGGTGGCGAGGTGCCTCCTGGGCCTCTGCCCGAGGCTTGCTTCCATCTGCTACTGGTGGGCCTAACGCCTCCGACCCCTACACCGACAGCTTGTGGTCCTTTCGCACACCTCTTGATCGGAGGTCCCATTGAGAGACTGCGCTCACATGGCGGGCAAAGGGGGTCCGGAGGGGCGCAAGACCAAGGCTTCGCTGCGCGGGGGAGCGGTCCAGAGCAACAACATGGACCGCTATACCCAGGGCAGGGGGTCCCCTGGCGCTGCTGGCCTCTCCCCGGATGCTGCAGGGGGAGGCACGACCGTCTCTGCGGAACCTTCCCTACAGGACATTATGGGCGCCATCGAGGGCATCAGGGAAACCATCGCGACGCAATATGAGGCCCTGGCCCGTAAGATCGACACTGTCGCGATCGACGTCACCCTGATTCGGGCCGACCTCTCTAAAACCAACGAGAGGGTCCAGGCCCTTGATACACGGACCTCCACCCTGGGTGCGGAGGTGTCGGATCTGAGGGCCGCGCTTGGGGACATTAGAGTGGTCAACGACCATATGGCCCGGCGGCTTGAGGACTTCGAGGGACGGGCCCGACGCAACAATATCCGCATCATTGGGGTACCGGAGTCCTCCGACAGCCGCCCGGTGGACCTCGTGGTCGAGGAACTTATCCTGCAACAGCTGTCCCCGGTTGGCCTAAGCAAATTCTTCGCTGTGGAGCGAGCCCATCGAGTTCCGGGCGGCCGGCCGCGGCCGGGGGCCCCCCCGAGGCCTATCGTGGCTAAACTGTTCCACTACAGGGACCGCGATGCTATTCTGCAGGCTTCACGGACCCGTGGCCCGGTCCGCTACGAGAACTCGACCGTCAACTTTTATCCGGACTTCACGCAACTGGTCCAGAAACAGCGGATGGGATTCCAAGGGGTGAAGCGCCGTCTCCGCGAGCTAGGCCTGAAGTATTCGATGATCTACCCGGCGAAACTTCGAGTGGAGCATGGGGAGCGGACAGCCTTTTTTGACTCTCCTGTGGCCGCAAGTGACTGGCTGGACTCGCTGCCGGACGGGGGTGGCCGGCCCGGGCCCTCTGGGGGCACCGCAGGTGACGGGTCCCCTTAGACTGACCTTTGGTCCTTGCTTCTGCGGTTTTGCACTGTACAGTTGGGTCTTACTTCTTTTGCATACTGTGTTTTACCAGGACCCGTGAGGGGTGCGGGCGGGTTCGGGTCCCTTTCCTCCTCCGGGGTCTTTTTGTAGAATGGGGTTAGTGGGGCGACAGGCACACTGCAAGTTGGGGGGGGTCTTTGGCCCGCAGGGGTGCAGGGTGGGGGGCGTTGGACTTGGGGGGGGGTTGGGGGGGAAGAGGGGTTGTTTTGTTGTGTGTTTTTTGTTTACAGGGCGAGGTATTGATTTTTATCCGTATTTGGGAACAGTGCTGCGGGCTGGGGGCCTCTTGATCTATTGGAGGGGATGGGGGGAGACGGGTTGAGGCTTATGTCGTGGAACGTCAATGGGTTGGGGGACCGTATTAAGCGGGGTGTTGTACTGCAATATTTGCGTCGTTTGACTCCTGATGTGGTGTTTCTCCAGGAGACGCATTTGGTCGGCAATGTCTGCCATGCGATGAACAGGGGGGGATACCGCCTCGTAGCCCATTCTGGTTTCACAACTGGCTCCAGGGGGGTGGGCATTCTCCTGCGAACCTCCCTTCCGGTGGAGATCACGAGGATAGTCTCGGATGACAGAGGGCGCTATGTGTGTTTGATTGGGAGGTGGGAGGGGCGGCCCTTTACCCTGGTTTCAGTCTACGTCCCCCCGGGCCTCCAGAACTCCACCTTTACTGACTTGGGTCGAATGCTGCTTGACCTTCCGGACGGCCTCCTGCTCATGGGCGGGGACTTTAATTCTGTTGTTTCGGGTGAACTGGATCGTCACCCACCGAGGACCCTCCCCGCTGCCCAGTCATGGCTGGGTGGGATGTTGGAGACCTTCGGCTTGGTGGATAGTTGGAGACTAATGCATCCGACCCAGTGTCAGTTCACCTTTCATTCGGGGGCGCATGGGAGTCTCTCCAGATTAGACTACTTCCTTATGCCCGCGGCGCAGACTGGTCGGATTCGAGAGGTCAGACACCTGGCGCGTGGTATCTCCGACCATTCTCCGCTGTGGCTTCTCTTTGACACCGGGTCGCGGTCCGCAGGGCGGATAGCTCCCATTAACCCCTGGTACCTGCGGGACCCTGTGACTCGTGACAGCCTGGTTAAGGCCATGGACCAATACTTCAGTGAAAACGAGGGGTCGGTGTCGTCTGCGTTGTCCCTTTGGGAAGCCTTTAAAACTGTGATACGCGGACACGCCCTCGCCCAGATAGTGGTGGCCAAGAAGGTTAGGAGCGAGGCGGTGGTGCAGCTGGAGACTGACATCTCGGGGCTGGAGTCGGCCTTGGAGGCGAATGTTACTCCGGACGGGCTACATGCCCTTAGCCTGAAACAGTTCGAATATAGGTCCCTGGTCACTGACGCGGCCAAAACTATGTACAGGGAGCAGCAGGGCCGATTGTATGACGCGGGGGACAAGGCGGGAAAGTTGATTGCGTGGCTGGACAAAAAGGAGAGAGTGAATCGTGTGGTCCCCGAGTTGCGTGCTGCGGATGGTGTGTGTGTGACTGAGCCGGATGAGATTGTGGAATGCTTCGCTGACCACCTCCGGGCGGTGTACTCCCCGGTGACTGACAGGGACGAGGATGACTCTCGCCTCCTACTGAGAGATATCGCTTTGCCCGGCCTGTCCGTTGAGGACCGGGAGCGGCTGGACGCCCCCTTATCGTCGGATGAAATAGCGACCGCGATTCGTTCCCTTCGCTCGGGCAAGGCTATGGGTCCTAACGGTCTGCCCATTGAACTATACAAATTGCGTCCTGATAAGCTCGCGCCCTTCCTCAGCCGCATGTTCCGCGACTCTCTTGCGGCGGGTTCCCTTCCGGCCGACCAGCGTTTGGCCACTATAGTCGTTATCCCCAAGGAGGGCAAGCCGCGTGACCGCTGTACTTCTTACCGGCCTATTTCACTGCTCAATGCGGAGCCTAAAATCCTGGCGAAAGTCCTGGCCAATCGATTGTTGAGTGTCGTGTGCGACCTTATTCATCCGGACCAATGCGGCTTTATCCCGCACCGCAACACCGCTCTTAACTTGCGGCGTCTGCACGGTGCCCTTGCCAGGGCGGAGTTCCTCTCCGAACCGGCCGTGCTGGTTTCTTTGGATGCCACGATGGCATTTGACACTATTGAGTGGCCATTTCTCTGGGCCGTCTTGGATAAATTCGGCTTTGGAGAGGGATTTATTGGCTGGGTGAGGCTCCTTTACACGGGACCCATGGCTCAAGTTGTGGTGAATGGGCGGGTCTCTCGGCCCTTTGCCCTTGGCAGGGGCACGAGGCAGGGGTGCCCGTTGTCCCCGTTGCTTTTTGCTCTCGCCCTGGAGCCACTCGCTGCCTGGCTCCGTTGGGAGCCCTCGCTTAGAGGGATCCGGTGGGGCCCGGGCTTCGAAGATCGGGTCTCGCTTTATGCGGACGACATTCTCCTGTATCTCACCTCACCGCGGCAGTCACTCAATGTCCTCTTTGACGTTCTGACCTCCTTTGGGAACAATTCGGGTCTCACGATCAATTGGTCTAAATCCTGCGTTTATCCCATCTCTGGTGGTCTTCCTCTCCTGCCGCCTCGGCTCCCGATTCAAATATCTCTGAGCGGCTTTAAGTACCTGGGGATATACGTTTCGCTGGACCCGGTGGCTCGCTATGAGCAGACTCTCCTGCGTCCACTTCGGCGACTACGGGAGGACACGGCCCGGTGGTGCAGGCTGCCCCTGTCCCCGCTGGGTCGGGCCGCGCTGTTTAAAATGATGTCCCTTCCCAGGTTCCTCTATGCCCTCCAGAACTCCTTCGACGTTATCCCAGTGGCCTACTTTCGGGAGGTGGAGAGCCTGCAGAGGAGACTGGTGTGGAACGGGCGGGCGCGTATTGCTCTTGCCAAGCTCACTCTCCCCTGGTATGACGGGGGCATCGCGCTTCCTGACATTCGCAGGTACTATTGGGCCTCGCAGCTATCTGCCATTAACCACGCCACTTATGCGCCCGGCTTGAATCCGGCGTATGAGATGGACAAGTTCCTGCTTCCCGGCGGGACCTACAACAGGGCACTTTATTCCCGCCTGGCTGGTCGGACCCTTACGGGCCCTACTAAGATTGCTGTGCGGACCTGGAGGGCTGCCACTGCGGCCATGGGCTGGAGTGAGCGATTAACATGTGCTACTCCCTTGTTTGCCTCCGACCGCCTGGGCAGCTTGTGGACCACCAAGGGGTTTGACCAGTGGGACACGATTGGTATCAGCAAAGTGGGAGACCTGTGGCACAAGGGCGCGGTCAAGACTTTCGCGGTGCTCCAGGCCGAATATGAGCTGACCGACAGGGAGTTCTTCCGCTACGCCCAGGTTCGACACGCCCTGCTCTCGGTCTTCGGGGAGGGGACCAAGATCCCTGTTTCTTCGCCCCTCGAGGACCGCATACTTGACGGACATGTCCCTGATAGTACTATTTCTTTAATTTATAAAAAATTGATTAATCACCGGGCGGACCTCCTGGTGCGCCTTCGGGAGGCTTGGACTGGGGATGGGGTCGAACTGGACGACGAAGATTGGCAGTTTGCACTGTCGTCCCCCAAGGAGGTTGCCATTCCGGCTCGTCTCCGGTTGGTACAGCTCAAGATCCTCCACCGGGTGTATGTGACGGGTCCGCGCTTGGTCTCGATGGGATTTTCCGACGACGGGCTCTGTAAGCGAGGCTGTGGGCTCAGCGCCACCTTTCTTCATATCCTTTGGGAGTGCCGCGAGGTGGCGGACTACTGGCGCCGGGTCCACACGGTTATGGGACAGGTCACTGGGGTGGTGCTGCTGCCGGAGGTGCGTCGCTGTGTCCTGAATGTGTGGGAGCCCAATGACTACAGCGCGGCTCAGACTCGGTGGGCGGCCCTAGGGAACATGATTGCCAAGAGGGATATAGCGCAACTTTGGGGCGCTCAACGGCCGCCCACCGTGTCAGTAGGGAAGGAGAATATGGACTGGTGTATGTTTAGGGAGAAGACAGTGTATGTGGCCCGTGGCAAGCCGGGGGCATGGGGTAGAATTTGGGGGCAATGGAACGCATATCGCGGAGGCATCTGTACGCCCCCCCTGGTAGACACTGATATCGCCATGTCCCCCTGACCCTTGATGGTTCCTGGCGCTTTTTGTAACAACTACATTTGGACGTTCATCTCCCTTGACCCCCTTCCCCCCCCCCTCCGTCCCCGGCCTCCCGGTACTCCTCTCTTTAGCGGATTGCTCAATTGTCCTGAATGGAGTCTCCCGGGGGGAGCCTGACCCGCACTGGTTTCCCTCATAACTCGCCTTTTGTTTTTATTGTTTTTCTTTTTGTTTTTGTTATTGTTGGACTGACGCTTGCTGTTCTTCGAGAACTATCTTGAGCCACTGCGGGGCAGTGCCCTGGGAACTGATTGTTGCCTTGATATGTGTATATTTCCTTATGTACCTAGCGGCCGGCCCGGGTGGTTGTAGGCCCATACTTGTAACCGAATTATTGTTCAATAAAAACTTTTTCAAAAAAAAATAAATAAAAAAAAAAAATAAAATGAATATGGAATTTTTTTAATGTATATGGCATTTTTTTTAAATGAATATGAAACTATTTGAGATAAATGTAGCATGCTTTGAAATTAATAAGCACATATCAAAATGAACCAAGCTATGTTTAAATGAATATGACCCCTGTTCAAATTAATATGGCTTGCAATGAACGTATGTTGATTTGCTTTAAAATTAATATTACATATTGAAATGAATATTACATATTCTGAAAGGATATGATAAGGAATACATTGAATTAACTAAAATTAATATAACACACATATAACAGAATATAATATAAAACAAGGAATCAGCCTTTACCATGCATCCGTTACATGCATCCATTTGCAATGCAAGTAAATATTTCTAAATTTGTCACACTGTACTTATCACATATGTAAGTATTTTTGTAAATAACATAATTTTTTTATGTGAGGCTAGAGATAAAGGGAGGTAAGGAGGATTTTAGGGTTTAGAGGTGGTTAGAGGTAAAGGGAGGTAAGAATAATTTTTGATTTTAGGGTGGGTAAAGGTAAAGGGAGGAAATCGTGACTATAGGGTTTAGGAAGGGGATAGAGGTAAAGGGAAGTAAGGAATAAAAAAGGGGTTCTCACGTACAAAATAAAAAAAACACACACATATAAATCCATATACATGTGTGTGTACACATATGTATATATCTTTATCGTTTCAGGATTAGAGTGCCGTCCAAATTATGTAAAAGAGGAAGCAGGGAACTCTGGGTAGTTTACAAGTTTACAAGGAGTGCAGCTCCTTTTTATGGAGCACTCTACAACAACACCGAATCTGCTTACCTCAAATGTCCATTATTCTAGCAAAGTTTTAAAGCATAGGATGTGTACAGTTCCATTCCCTCCAAGCTAGAAAGTGGCTAAGGGCCTGATTACGAGTTTGGCGGACTTGTTGCGGGCTGCCACGCCAACGCCATGCTCCAAGACGGTCATACCAGTAGTCTGGCCGCATGCCGTATTCCGGTTGGAATACAGGTCGAGCAGACCTGCGGCTGCTAGCCGGCCCACGGCGGTGCCTATCAAAGACTCATATGTGAGCCTTAGAAAGGCAACGCCATGTAACCATCACATTTCAGCACAGCATGGACTGCGAAATCTATGCCGTGCTGGAACAGGGGGTGCATACAGACAGGGGTGCAAACCATGTTCCCCCCTGCATGCATCCCCTGGCCTAGAGGCAACAGGGGGCCGTGTAGGGCCCTCTTAGTTTCCTCACCACCACACTTTTCATGGAGTGCTTACCGCCATGAAAACTGTAGCGGTGAGGAAACTTGTAATTTGCTTGCCAGTGCCGCAACGGCACCACCGGCATATTGCGGGCCTCAGACCGCTGCAAGACTGACAGGGATCGTGGATCCCTGTGGTAACAGCGGTCCTATGCCGGTCCGACCATCAAACTCGTAAGAGGGCAGTCGGACCGCCAGTAGCCGCACCGCCCCTGTGGGTTTGGTGGTTGATTGGACTCCTAAAGTCGTAATCAGGCACTAAGTCTTTTGTCATTTTTACAGCAAAGTCTTTAAACATAGGATTAGCTAGTGCCATCCATGCCGAAATATAAAATAACCAAAGCGTTTTATCACTCCAGGCACTGTATCACAGCTTTGAATTGAATGAAAGCAACCCTTGACACATGAGTCTATCAGTCAATCATGTGACATGTAAAGCGCAACTACTCACCCATAAGGGTCTCAAGGCGCTGGTGGGGGGGGGACTGCTGATCCGTCGAAGGCACTGTGGTTCAGTCAAAGCGCCAGGTCTTGAGGTCCTTTCTGAATTCCAGGTATTTGCTGCGAGAAGAGAAGGATCTTCCTCCGGCCGTGGTCTTGTGGATACGTGGCCAGGGCCAGTTGGGCAGAGCGAAGGACTCAGGTGGGTGAGTGGAGCATGAGGCGGTGGTTGAGGTAAGCAGGCCCCACGTCGTGTAGGGCTTTGTAGGCTTGTGTGAGGAGCTTGAAGGTGATTCTTTTGTTGACTGGGAGCCTGTGGAGGTCTCTCAGGTGACCGATGATGTGGCTGCAGCGGGTGATATTGAGGATTAGTCTGGCTGAGGCATTCTGAATGTTCTGCAGTTTCTTGAGGAGTTTCTGATTGATGCCGGCATAGAGTGTGTTGCCGCAGTCGAGTCTGCTGCTGATGAGTGTGTGGGTGACCATCTTTCTGGACTCAGTGGGGATCCACTTGAAGATCTTTTGGAGCAGATGTAGCATGTGGCAGCAGGATGATGAGACTGTGTTGATCTGGTGGTTCATGGTGAGCGAGGAGTCCAGAATGATGCCGAGGTTTCGTGCATGATCTGTGAGTGTGGGGGGGATCCAAGATCTGTGGGTCACCAGGAGTCATCCCAGGGGGAGTGGGTGGAGCCCAGGATGGGGATTTCAGTCTTCTCGGAGTTGAGCTTGAGGCAGCTGTACTTCAACCAGGTGGCGATTGCCTTCATCCTGTCATGGAAGTTGTTCTTCGCGACTGTGGGTTTGTGGGTGAGGGAGAGGATCAGCTGTGTGTCATTGGCGTAGGTGAAGATGTTGAGTTTGTGGTTCCTGACGATGGCTGCAAGCGGGTCTATGTAGATGTTGAAGAGAGTGGGGCTCAGGGAGGAGCCATGAGGTACTCTGCAGCTGATCTCTGTGGGTTCAGAGTGCAACGGTGGTAGTCTAACTCTCTGTGTTTGGCCAGTGAGGAAGGAGCAGATCCATTCCAGGGCTTTGTCGCGGATGCCAGCTTTGTGGAGTCTTGTACCTAGGGTGCGGTGGGAGATGGTTTCAAAGGCAGCCGAGAGGTCCAGGAGGATGAGGGCTGCAGTTTCACCTCAGTTGAGGAGGGTGCAGACGTCATCTGTGGCTGCGAGGGGGGCGGTCTCGGAGCTGTGGTTGCTTCGGAAGCCGTATTGGGAGAGATCCAGGATGTGGTTCTCTTCAATGAACTCAGAAATTTGGGAGTTGATTGCCTTCTCGATGACCTTGACTGAGAAAGGGAGCAGAGAGATGGGTCTGAAATTCTTGAGGTCCTTCGGGTTGGCAGAGGGTTTCTTCAGCAAGGGGTTGATCTCTGCGTGTTTCCAGTCTTTCAGGATGGTGGCAAAGTTAATGGAGCAGATGATGGTGCAGCAGAGTTCAGGGCAATGGAGGTGGTGGCTCTGTTGAAGATGTGGTTCGGGCAGGGGCCCGAGGGGGCTCCAGAAAGAATGCTCTTTATGATCTTGAGGGTGTTGTCAGCGTTGAGGGGAGTCCAACTGAGCAGGGTCTGTTGGGGTCCGGTGTTATTGGGTGTAGTGGTAACGGGTGGGGTGAGAGGGTCTTGGGTATTGGGGCTGTTGAAGCTGTCGTAGATCTCTTTAATCTTGCAGTAGAAGAAGGTGCTGAGGTTGTTGCAGAGGTCTTGGGAGGGTGGGATGCCTGCTGTCTCTGTGCTTGGTTTGGTGAATTATTTGCTGATGGTGAAAAGTTATTTGCTGTTGAGTGTGTTGGCGGTGATCCTTTCTTGGAGGGCCACTTTCTTTGTTCTAATGAGGTGGTGGTGTGCGGTGACAGCGGTTTTGAAGGCTGAGTGGTCCTCCGAGATCTTGCTACTCCTCATCTCTTCTCAAGCCATCTACAGGTGCGTCTGGACTCATGAAGGGTGGGAGAAAACCAGCTGGCTTTTTTGGAATGTCGCTTGCCTGAGTTTTCTTTGTGGGGAGCCAGTGTGTCAGCTCAGTTGGAGACCCGAATGTGGTGGTTGCGTCCTGAGGTATTAGTGTCCGCAGATGTCTTAGGTCGGGTTTCGCTGAGGGAGGTGGTGAGCTGTTCTTCTGTGACTTTGTTCCAACTACTGTAAGGGTAGCGATGGGTGCAGTGGTGTACGGTGGGTTTGGATGCAGCGGTGGTCGGTCCAAAGGAGCTCGGAATTGTGGCTGAAGGTGATGTTGCTGCTGGCGGAGAAGATGGGGTTGAGCGTGTGTCTTGCTGAGTGGGTTGGGGAGGTGACCTGTTGTTTGAGTCTGACAGTGCTGAGGTTCTCCAGCAGGGAGGATGTGTTCTTGTCGTTGGGGTTGTCCAGGTGAAATTTGAAGTCGTCGAGGTGGATGTAGTCTGTGGAGGCCAGAGAGTGTGGTAGGATGAAGTCAATTATGGAGCTGCTGAAGGGTGGACAGGGTCCTTGGGGTTCGCAGATGAGGGTGCCACAGAGGGTGATGGTCGGGTTGGCCTGGACCTGGAAGTGGTGGTGCTCCATGTTGGTCAAGTGGTCGTCACAGTGGTGAGGCAGAGGGTACTTTTGTGTATGATGGGGATTCCTTCACTCGGTTTGTTGATGCAGTCCTTGTGAATGATCTTGTAGCCATCCGGGATGGCGGTGGCGATGTCCAGGGAAGAGGTTGAGTTCATCTAGGTTTCCACGGGGGTCAATGGAGTAGAGTAGGTCCCAGATCTTGTGGGATGCTACAACAGAAGGAAAGGAGGTACAAAGGAGGGACTTAGAAACAAATTAACCAATAAACAAAAACAATTCAAAAAGACACTCAAAGGAGCCAATTAAGTACATTGTCAGAAAATAGGCAGGGCGTCAAGTTGATATTCTGAATACAGCATGTCTCGAAGAGACAGTGCAAGCTCTGCCTAAGCGAGACCTAGAAATGTGAAAAAGAATACAACACTCAATAATTCATCACAGAACCTATATGCACAGTGTGGGGATGAAATATTAGGGAACAGTTGTGAAAGATAAATCAGAAATGAAGGGGTGATGGATAGGGATAAGGACTAAGACTAAGGCATGAAGAGTAAGTAGTGCAAGATGAGGGCTACTGCATGAGGTATGAGGAGCAAGTGAGTGAAGGCTGAGAAGTTAAGACTGAAGAGTAAGAATACAAAACCAAGGATAAAGGGTGAGGGATGAGGAATGAGGAGTAAGGGATGAGAGTTAAAGAGAGAGAAATTGTGAGTGAGAGATTAAGACAGAGATGTGAGAGGTTATTGAGGGACAAGAGGTAATGAGTGAGGAGTAAATGATGAAGAGTAAGAGAGGAGAAGTGTAGGATAAGCAGTGAGAGAAGAGAGATAAAGAATGAGGTGCAAAGGTTGAGAGGTGAAGGATGAAGACTGAGGGTTGAGGCCCGAGCAGTGAACAATGTGAAGAGTATGGGACAAGAAATCTGGCACAAGAAGTAAGGCGTAAGCGTTAAGCTATGAGGAAGAAAATAAGAGAAGTGAAGGTCTCATGATGTAGAAAGAGAAGTAAATAATGAGAAATGGGGGGTTAGGGACAGGAAGCAAGAAAGGAAGAACAATGAGGTCAGAATGAGAATTGAGCAATGGGATATGAAGATTGAGGGATAAGTAATCTGAAGTAAGGCATAGACAATAAAGAGGTAAAAATAAAAAGAATATGCAGTGAGAGATGAAGATTGAGAGATAAAGAGTGAGGTATGAGGTGTGAAAGTAGAAGAGTGTGGGATGGGGTGAGGTACTAGAACTGATAAATAGGAATTGAATGGTGACAAGTGAAGAATGGGGGCGAAGGAGAGAAGTTGGATGAATGAGGGGTGATCACTGAGTCATGTGGACAAAGGAAATTGGAGATACGGATGAGTGATAAGGAATGAGGAATAAGAACAGAGGAATGTGGCGTGAGGTATTAGATTGCCCTTAAATAGACAGGGTGGTGAATATTTTATGACATCATCATTTGTCAATTGCACTTAGCACGCAAAGCGAAAAGAAAAGGTGAAATCCAAGAGATATAGAATGAGCGATTAGGGGTAAAAGGTGAGGCAGAATGAAGGGAGCATGAGGGAAGAAGGATGAGGTTCCAGAGCTTCTGGAGCCTTGGATTGTTGTTAAGGACACACTGAACCCACAAAAGGACCTTCTTGGAAGAAGATTCAGAAGTTTGAGATCATTCGGAGCATTTTTGTCAAAAACCTCCATAACTTGACCGACCTGTCGTCGAGAGCCATGCCAGTGACGTCAAACCGTGACTCGCCCTCGTTATCGTAGTGTGGCCTATCACCTTGGATAGTTCTCCTGCCCTTACCTAATGGAGAGCATAATCAGGGAGCACCGTTCCTGTCAGGGGCTAGTCACTCCATCCCATCCATGGCATCAAAACGATTAGAGGTGGGAACCGTAAAACTAACAGGCCTCATCACATGCTCAATGGGAGTCCTTACAGGGCCAATGCGAAGACATGCCCTTTTTTGGCAAAATTATTACATTCCCTAACACAAGATGGTTTATAAAAATACCCCAGCTGGAATACCCCAATCACAGACTCTCTTCTGCGTCAGGGAAACAGGCCAAATAACCTCTGCACTACATGGGGGGATCTGAAGTTTATAATTATACAATCACTACAATGATCCTTGGATCCCGACCCCAACCGTACCACTCTCCATGTGAGCAAAATCTCAGTAGCCATGCAATAGGGGAACATCCTCTGTTGGGCCAGCCAATTTAAACATGTATTAATCAACTCATCCTGACCCTCCTTCTGATTAATTGATTCACATTCAACTCAGGAACTCCTACCAAATAAAGTACTTACAGGCAAGATACTGTGTTGAGATCGGTCACTGGTTGCCTCAGTATGGATACTGGGGTATTTAGCATTGGTGGCTGTATCCCCGCAGCGCCAGTGTTTTTTTTTTTTGTTGTTGCAGATTTATATAGTGCAAACTCGACCCAAAGGTATTGGATTGCTTTACATGAGCTCCAGTTACATACACAAAGACACATTTATGTTTTTGGTAGGCACGGTAAGATTAAGTGATTTGCCCAGAATCACAGGATTTGGAGTCGACCACCGAGGCTCGAACCTTGGTTTTCCAGCTCCAAGGTCGGCAGTCTAGCCGTGAGACCACACCCTCTCCCCTAAAGGACAACGAGGCCTTATTAACTTCTAACGCTTTTGATGTGAGCAAAGTACACACAACCTTAGTCCGTTTACCATGGCTAATTACAGCATCTTTAGGTATAGTGGCTGTGTGGCTGGTGCTAGAGTCCTTAACCAGTTTGAGTTGGCAGTTGGAGGTCATAACCTTGGCAACATCCTCTGCTACTGGTATTGAACATACAACTTGCTTTTTTTGGGACAAAAAGCAATTGAGACCCCTTTCGATGGCCTCCAACCGCACTGTCAATGAGGAAGGGTCTTTATGCAGATATTCTTTAATTTTTCTAAAACAGGACTCCATGAGGTCCACAGCCCAAGGAGGTGTAAGCATGATCCCCTCTAGGCTGGAATTATAAGGGTCAATAATGTTCGAGTTAGCATATGGGCTAGCAGGGGCTAGAGGAAACTGAGATGTGTGCTGCTGTTTTGGTCGTTTGGTGGCTCAAGAAGGTCGAGATGTAACTTTCAGGCATGCCCCTGTTGGATTAGGGGCCAATGTGCCTCCTTATCACTGGCTTGGTTGTTACCCAACCCCAAATGGTCCACTGCACTATTTGTACCAGTCGGGCTGTATGATAAGGAGCCGTCCAAGCTTGAATCATTTGGGATTCCCAGAGACAATGTCCTCTCAGTGAGGGCTATTTCTGTGGAAATCATCCCCATAGCCCTCTGCAACATTTTATCGATGCTGGCATTCTTAGAGGGAGAAGGGGCTTTCTCATCAACCTCCTGGGGTTTGCATTTGCCCTTTGTAATTTGGCGTTATCAAAACCTCAAGATAACCAGAGGCAGTATCCAAAGAATAGCGACCAGGGTAGAGCTATACCCAAACATGTTAACCGATCCACACTATTCAGCTCTCCAGTACAATAATAGAGAGCACTCACCCCAGGATCAAGATGTCAGAGGGTGGTCACAGCCTCCTCCGGGCTCTGACGGGCATAGGACATGCCCGTCCGCGGCCCGTGTTGTGGGAGTGTGGGGATTGCTTTAAGCGCTAGATAGGCTCCTACCCCTGGCCGCAGATGCAGGTGCGTGCATCCTGGAGCGATGGCAGCTGGGGCATGGAGTACGCAAAGAGTAAAATGGGGGAGGAATGAAGGCATTATGGGAATGTGTATACACACTGATTCCAGGACAAAAGCTCCAAATGTAAAAGTATCTGAAGTGCCAATTTGGCCCCATTTCAGCTTTGATGAATGCCACTATGGTTTGGAGGTGCCATCCTGATTTGTGAAAAAAAGAATCTGAGAAAAGAAGGATACTGCTGGACTGTTAATCTATTAAAATATATGCTGCCCCATGTGTTAAGGTGCTGTCTTTTACTGTAGGCAAGGGTACTGTTTTGTATAGAGTTGATATAACACAAAAGCTAATTTAAAAATAATTTAAAAAAATTAACATTACAGAATGGTTTAAATATAAGAACTCTTGAAATTGATATAAATAACAGTGAGGCAAATAACACTGTTCTTGAAATGAATATGAGCATCACTGAAATCGGATAAGAATCACATTGTGTTGCAGAGAATGCTGAATGAACTGGATAAGGATGTGAATGAATTGGATATGGTGAATTGTGTGTATAACACATACTGAAAAGCACGTGACGGTGACAGCCAATCACAGTGGTATCCTCTGACGACGCTTTTTGGCGCAGGGAAGGTGCTGTTCCGTGGGGTGAGGCGAGCGTGTTGAAGGCCTCGGGCGCTGCCTGTGACCCATGGGCTCACCACATACCACAAGCTCGGCTCGCATTTATGAACAGCAGGGAAAGCCTGGAGTGCCCGCGCCCATTATCGCCACTCGTGCCTTGATGACTGTTGCCATCAGCGGCTGGAGGAGTGAGGCGGGCCTGGACGGACCTGCTCCGTGCTTGAAGCCTCTTTGGGCTGGTCATCCTGGTAGTGTGCCTCTCACTGTCCCTTTGAAAGGACGCATGTCCTGTAAACTGTCATGAGAGCTGCACTTCCCACGGCTGCGAAGCACTGCAGCAGGGGTTGCGAGTCTCTCAGGTGTCCATCAGCACCCCCCACCTGAGATTCAGCTGCATGTCGCTGCTGCTTCGTAGCGAGAGCCACTATTGCCCCCCAAAATATATATTTTTGGAGGAGTGCAGCTGCGG
Source organism: Triturus cristatus (assembly GCF_964204655.1). Taxonomy (NCBI): domain Eukaryota; kingdom Metazoa; phylum Chordata; class Amphibia; order Caudata; family Salamandridae; genus Triturus; species Triturus cristatus. The sequence goes on from NC_140585.1 coordinate 879,800,124, forward strand.
TGGTGACGGCGTCTGGGGCCATGAACCCGGATGCACTAGCGGTGAGAACACCGAGATTCTAGTCGGAGCCCACCGGGCTCCCCTTCCCCCTTATGAGCCCCCGTTGGTCAGCTGGCCCATGGACGGAGGTGGTACCTTCCGGACCTCCACTGGAGCCCTGGAAAGTGCTGACTGTACGAGTCTCCATTGCTACATGATTTCCATCCTGCTCCAGGCCGTGCAAGCTGTTACCACACTTCTTAAAAGGCCCTCAAAGTAGTGTGCCTTTAAATGCTGAAAGTGATGGAGATAGACGCCTCGGCATCAGATCAGCGCTCTATAACATGGTGATGCGAATTTGCATCCTTTTTAAACAGGGGCTGCGCGCTGAATCCGCATCCTGCCAACCCTCCCGATATAGGCGGGAGACCACCGATTTCAAGGCAAGTCTCCCGCCTCCTGATTCCTGTACAGAAACCCCCGATTCCTTAGTGGGCTTCCCCGGCACAGTTTATGTGTAACTCAAAGTATCCCCTACCAGTGCCAGTGACCTTCTCTTCCTGCAGGCCAGTGCACATTTTTGTCACGCTCTCTGCTGGCCATGCCACTTTCTCCGTGCAATGGCCAAAGCAAATAGGTCTCGCCTAGTGTGTACGTGAGTGGATTCGGGAAAAGGGAGGTAAGCAGTGTAAGTCAGTCAGGGAGCGGAGAGTGTTGAAGAAACACTGATAAGGGTGATAGTTGCAGAAACCAGTGATTGCCTCTCTGGTGCTCAATAGCAACGAGGGCAAGCAGTTCTTTAAAAAATGCTCACTAGTCCAGCTAATCAGCCCTTAGCGATGAGCTGGACAAATGTGGACCACAAATGAGTTCAAAAAGCATGATCGTGTTTAAAGGCTAGCAGAGTCCTGTAGTGTGCACCTATCCAAATAAATCAGCAATTTGCGAGCCGTTTTTAAGACCCTCTGAAGAAAATAAAAGTCGATGCTTTGGCACCAAAGCTAATAAAACCTGTATTGACACGATGCCCGAGAACTATATTTGCGGTCTGATAGTGAAATCTGGACATACACTTTTGTAATGGTCCGTGGAGTGCAAAACGTTGAATGTGATCCTAATCAGCTTCTGTCCTTATTTTAGTTTGTAAAATGTGTATCGCGGCTGTGTTAAAAAAGTGGTCTTTTTAAACCATACTGCTTACGTTTTTTAATGGTATAAACAATGGACATTGAAACGTGTCCCTTCCAGGCAAAAACACAAATTAATTTCTGAATAATGAGTGTAAAAGGGTAAAGGTAACCATGTTGTTTACATTTCACATGCTTTACTTAATCTTGCATTCCCTGTGTGTGCTTTTTCCAGAATGGTGCTACTTTATTTTTCAGGAAGCATATTACTCTTGTCTAGTGCATAATTTGAATTGAGTTGCATCCAGGTGTTTATAGCAGGGCACAATTGGGTTGTACCTGAAGGCAGTGCGAGTTTCTGTATGGGGCAGTATGGTGTTCAGTGGGGGAAAGGATGTGGCACTATGGCCAGAGTTGCCAAATTTAGAACTGAGGAACCAGGTTCAGCCTTCATAACCAGTCCACCCGACCACTCTCCTGAGGGAGCACATTCCCATGCTAGAGTTTTGATGGCCCCGCTAGACCATAGAAGCCCTGGTGTCTTAGCACCAGTAGGGTTAACCTAGTGGTGGCAAGTGTAGGTTAACCTTGATGGCCTGTCCACCACAACCCACTTTGAAGTTCACCTGCAGTCTTGCGGGCAGGCCGAAGCAGCACACACTAGAGCAACAGTGACTCTGTCACTGAAGTCACAGGACCCTTGAGACCAGTCCGCCTCACACATTGGTAATTCCATTGGCCTTGTTTTATCAGTATTAGTGCAACTCACCAGGGATCGGCTATGCAGGATTTGCACACACACCAAACTACGGGGTATATTTACAACCACCTATTGCCACCACAGTGTCACTTTCAGTGATGCTGTGATGGCAAAAGTGGCCTCGCCTTATTTATTAGGCAGCGTTAAGCCACTTAATGTGGCTTAACACTGCCTTGTAAATAAGGCACCCTTTCATGCTGTATTTAGCGTGAAGGGGGGGCAATGGGTGTTACGGTGGGCGTTCCACCGCAACACCCATTGATTTTGATGCTGCCCCCTATTTACAAGGGTGGCATAAATAGGAGGCAGTGCCAAAATAAAGACCAGGTAAAACGTGGTCTTAAACAGGCGAAACGAGACGAAATACTTCATTTCTTCCCGTTTTTGCTGTTTTCATGTGTGCTGCTTTGTGCAGCACACTTAGGAACAGCAAATTGCCTATGATTGTTTATGTGCAGGAAGGTAACCCTTCCTGCACATAAACAATAATTTTTTTTTTTTTTTTACATTTAATAACTTCTATGTGCGCCGCATTAAGTAGCACACATAGAAGTTACAAAACACCATTCAAAGATTGTTTATGTGCAGGTCCCCCTTCCTTCACATAAACAATCCTCCCCTTAACACAGGCACCCTTGAACTATTGCATAAGGGTGCCTGCGTCGGCGCTAGGTAGCTAAAGTTGGTGCAAGCGAAAGGGGAAACGCCGGGCTGCACCATATTCTAATAAATATGGTGCAGCCCTGCGTTTAAAAGTGATGAAGCGTGTCATTAGCCTTCTTGGCTTAATGATACGCTTCACCACTTTATTGTAAATATGCCCCTATGTTCACAAACTTGATGGTCTCTCTGCTTCATGAACAATGTGAAATGCCTAACAAATACTAGAAACTGGGAAGTTTTGCTCTTTCTGGCCGCACCTCTGACTCCGCCCACTGACCCAATTCTCAAGTTATTCCTCCCTCTGATTCGCCACAGTTCTACTTTTTTCCCCCACTTTGACCACTGCATAAACCCAGAACTCAGTGGCAGCTCCTCACTGGCAGAAGTAGTGGGCTGGGAGTGGGGTATAAAAAAAATCACTTATCTGCCTGCTGCCACCTCTCCTCTTTCCTCTTCCTTCTGTGTGAACCACAAGCAGGAAGCACCCAGGCTTCCCTAAGCCAATCACAATGCTACTGTCCCCATGAAAGCAGCGTCAAGATTGGTCTGAGCACCATGGTTTGGTGCTCAGACAGGGACTGGGAGCCCTAGCTTGTTCTCCACGCAGGCTTTACAATACAACCAGTGGAGAACATGTAAAGTGCGCATGACTGCTTGGCCGGCCCAAGACGGCCAGCCAAACAGTCATGCACACTTGGAGAGGGCCAACACTCTCCCCTGCTTTGCCCCCCTCAAAACTGCCTCAGCCCAGAAAAATAAAATGATAATAACATTGCGATATTATCATTTTATTTTTCCTTTTTTGCAGTGCTGAAATGCAGTAGGGCGACGCTCCTCTGCCTGAGCAGAGGAGCAGAACTTCCATAGGTCTGGGATTTTAGAAAGAAATGGCCATAAGTGGTGGTGCTTTTTGGGTCAGTTGGAAACCCATTCGCTGTGCTAAGTAAGGGCATTTGAGTCTGTTCATAATGCATCTTCGATTACACAGTCAGGTGATCAGTGTACACCTACCCTGGAAAAGAAAAGGATGTAGACAGATCACAGCCATCCTCCTCCTGCATCTGCAAACAAAAGTTCTGATGCTGATTTGTCCAGTGTATTAGTACATGAAGCAGAAGTTGCAGGATCACCCTGTTCTGTTCCTGCGTCAGTAAATGAACTGCTTCTAGTTACTAAAGACTCTTCAGCTTCTTTTTCGGAGAAGGAAAAAAATGAGGAAACACAACAAACCGATGAACACTCAGTGGCAACACCTCCATGATCACACTTAGGACGTTTCACTCTCACCATTAAATAACGATGATAATTAATATATTCTTGCTGATGCCAATGCTGCGCAGCTAGATGCTCTGCGGGCCTCTACTGTATTAAACAAGTTAACAATCTATTGTCCAACGAGAGCAAGTGGGCAGGAGCCCAGAGGCACTCCCATGTCATGAGTGGAGAAAATTATATGAGAGACTACAGACCTAAGCATTAAAGCTGTGAAAAATATACAATCACTCAGAAACGTAATGCGCAAACCTGCCGGAGCTCCTTATATTATGCACTATATACAAAAGCTCGTAGCACCGTGAAACACCCGGAAATATACAAAGCGGTACGCTAACACACCTAGAATGAGCAAAGAGTATGAAGGCCCTTTAAACCCCATGTTCTTATTAAGGAAATGCACAATAAGTATCATTACAGTCTATTATCCAAAGCTGACTCTGGGCCAGGATCACATAAAAAAGAAACATACCAACAATGATACATCATTCCTAGACTATGTGCCTGGCCTTGGACAAACTTCCCTTCTCTCGACAGACCCCAGGATTGGAGGGAGGTGCATGAAACCGGGAAAGTGCAACAAAGGGGAAAGCAGTGACGGGGTTGGGGAAGGGGGTGATCAGTGACGGGGCATGAGAGCATGTGGGAGGAGACGGAGCTTTAAAGCATGAGCTCCATGTAGAGTGCTGAAAAATAATTCAAAAATTAGGTCCAAAAGTGCTCGTAAAAGCGGGAGCAGTGTTTGTTTTTAAGTACTTGGTCCATGCACTGGGTGGAGGGCTAAACACTAAAAGAGGCATTACCATGCATGCCAGGGACAAATGGTGACAAAGAATATGAGACAGATAATGAAGTGAGCAAATGGGAAGCCTGTGGGCGGGGTTCGGCCCACATATTCAATACAGCAGTCTCTTTGTGACAGTACATGCACTGTTAGCTAAGACCCAAAAAAAACCTGGTGTGAGAGCCTCAGTCGCACCAACGATCCCTGGCCTGTCCAGAGCAGAAATCAATATACTATACCTGCTGCAGTTCCTGCAACGGGTGAGTGCTGCTCACATCAGATGATGGACCTGTGCTGGCTCCCGAGACTGATGAGATTCACATAAGAAATACCCTCAAAATAATAGAAGAGATGAGGGTTTACTACTCTAGAGTAGTCCTAGAATACTTGGTGAGTGTTTGCCAACCTCGCAGTACTTTTGACAAATGGGGAGAGTAAAAATATGGGCATGTTACATACATGCAAACATTTTAGAACAGCTAAGAGGGAGATTTTGAAAACAAAAATCGAGCAAAAGTTTTTTCCCCATTGACCTCTAATTAAACAGAGACAATTTCAAGATGGAGACACCTAAAATAATGCCATTTGTGTCTTCAGACTCGGGAGTCTCCAAGTCTGTTGGCATGAATGTGTCAGTGCGGATTAGGAGCAAACATGGGCCCTCAACCCTGGACATGTGGGCTTCTGTTTGTCCCTATCTATAAGCATTTTGGTCTTGGGCACAGAGGAAATGTCAACTGTATTCGAGCGAGCGATAAAGTACCATAATGCCCCCTCTGCCTAGTGTTTACATTTTGAAAATACTGCCAAGTAGTCTCATGTCATGTGCGACTCCTTCAGCCAGCCCTGACTGTTTATTACACTATACATTGTGAGCATTGTAGTTTTATTTTTAGAATTAAAGTATGACCATAGATATCACAGCATGCTTAGCGTGGATGCCCAAAAAGCCAGGACTTAGGGATTCTGCCGACAGGGACTGCTCTTGTGTGAGGCAGACAACATGGTTGCGACGTTCTCTCTGCCTTTCACAGCACTTTCTCTGTGCTCCTGAGAGGTGCAGAAAAAAAGTATATTTACATTTCTGATATCTGATCCTGCGGCAGCACACTTGCAAGTCCCACACATGACAATAGACCCGATTCAGGCCTCATTAGAAGTCAATGGGAGAAAAACATTCTCCTGATTATTTTTTTTAAAAACCTACCACTTTCCTCTTCTAAAATATTGGCTTGTATGTGAGTGCTTTGATAGTATGTACTCCTCGTCATTTGTTCACCTTATCTGCTGGACTCTCAGCACGGGATTCTGTCTGTACAGCCACCATGAATCCTGCCTCTGGATAGGGGATAAATGCTTTTCACTGCTGACCGAACGGCTGACGCATATCTGCTGCCTACACTCTCCCTGCAAAGCTGTTTACTAGCCCTCTCTAACCTTGCTATAATTTCCTGGCCTCCCGAGAATCAGGTGTTTATTCTTAGGAGGCACACTGGGTGTATGAGTAGCTCTCAGACTGCTGCCTGGCACCACTTGGGTGTCACAGGCCTTCCATCCTCTTACCATTGCCAGTGGAGGCATTGTTTCTACTAAGTTGCTCCTGAAGAAAGATATCACTGGAGGACCCTTGATGAGTGTACACTACTTTCCACAGTGCTCTCTATTAAGATCAGTTGACTGGGGGTGAGTGTTTGATGTGCTTAAGCGCTCCGTCCATCATCCCCTTTGGTATCGCTTTGTTCGTCCTAAGTTGGCAGGGTATGCCCAGACGTGGGTCCCTTGCTCACTTTGCCACTGGATTCAAGCTAGCCTGGCTGATGACGGCTGATTAGCCAGAAAACGGTCCCAGGATGCTTGTTTCCGGTCCAGGGTAGACATGGCTTGGCAGTTCGGGCTGGACTGTTCCCATGAGGCACAGGGTCAAGACTGATTTCCATATGGCAATGTTTGAACTGGGGTGGTGGAGTGAGCTAAAGAATGATGATGGATTAAACCCAGATCAGTTGACTGGGGGTGAGTGTTTGATTTGCTCAAGCGCTCCATCCATCATCCCCTTTGGTATCGCTTTGTTTGCCCTAAGTTGGCAGGGTATGCCCAGACGTGGGCCCCTTGCTCACTTTGCCACTGGATTCAAGCTAGCCTGGCTGATTAGCCAGAAACCGGTCCCAGGATGCTTGTTTCCGGTCCAGGGAAGACATGACTTGGCAGTTCGGGCTGGACTGTTCCCATGAGGCACAGGGTCAGACTGATTTGCATATGGCCATATCTGAACTGGGGTGGTGGAGTGAGCTAAAGAATGATGATGGATTAAACCCAGATCAGTTGACTGGGGGTGAGTGTTTGATTTGCTCAAGCGCTCCATCCATCATCCCCTTTGGTATCCCTCTATTAACTATATGTACCTAGCGGGAGGGTCCCTTTAGGGCTCCAGGGCTATACCCCCATTGTTATACCAAGAGTGAATAATAATCTTTTATTCACTTTGTTATAAAAAGAAAATGCTGTCTAGCAGCAGATTAAGGCAGCTCTGTTAGAGACTGTTGTAAAACGAGGCAGTAACTGTGAGGCTTACGCAAATAACATGTCCACATTTGTCCTTCACTGGTAACCAAACACCCCATTGTAGCGCCTAACTCTCAGAGGGTAGCATTGCAGAGCAGTGTAAGGCTTATTCAAGTGAGGTGGCGTGGGCTAGTAATCTCCATTTACCAGTACGCAGAACTAACACTCAATAATTGATTGTCCAGTCTGTACTATGCTTTATAAAAGGAAGAGTGCATATATTAAACACACACACTACTCAATACCATGCAACAATTTATAAATATACATAAGCTGTTGGAATTACTTCGTGACATTGCATAACATCTCCACCCCTCCTGCAGGTGGGGTGGGGTCTAGTATCACCACTCAACTGCAGTAGGTTGACCATAAACTAGAGTGAGGGCCCTGCCTACTTGCACCATACCAGTGGCAACCTACCCCATTATCTCAACAAGGATATTTAATGGGAACACCTGCCAGTGTGACAGAAAAACGCTGACTGAGCATCTCATACTGATCATACAGTATACACCCCTGAATCTTAGTGGCTAACAATCTGGGCTGTTCATCACTTAATGCAGTAGCAAGAATACATGTGTAGGCATCACTTAGAATGACAGTAGTTATCATATCTGGTCACCTTGATAATGCAATGAAATTAAAGCCCCTAAAAGGCATCACAGTTATAATCATAGGATTAAGCATGTACAACTAGGCACCCTAGCAGGAATGCCTAGCAATCTAACCCACTTTGTGTATGTCTTAACATTACACATGTGACTTCAAGTCCCCAAAAGAAATGCTATTCGCGAATGCACCACATGTGCAAGTACACCTTCCCACATCTAGGGGGGATCACCTCAGAGACAAGCTATGCTTGACTCTGCACACTTCAGTGCAACCCCTAAGCGTCAGCTCCTGATTGTAGAACAAAAGTAACAGCATGAGGTGGGTTTTAAAACACAGATGAACCCTTGAGAGGTAGTCTCCTTTGAGTCCCTCAGAGACTGTGGGTGGGGACGTTCCATTTATGTGCTGGGGGAGTCTGCGTTGTTCCTGCAGCTCCCCCTGCACCTATGCATGCATTTTGCGATGACCCCATCTTCTTGGGGCCACCAACAAGCCGGTTTTCTCTACAGGCCTTCCTGGGCCCTGCAGGGCATTTTGAAGCATTTTCCTCATGCACAGTGAATAACAGAGCAGCGGCTCCCCCGCTGCTCGGGGAGAGCCACCCTGCCATCGTTGGCAGCCTCACCCCACTTCTGAACCTCGTTGCGGGCCTGGTCCCAGGTGAGGTGATTGCATCTCGGGGAGCCCACCCTGGCTGCTCCTGCCGGCTCTCGTCCGGCCCGCACCCTTGTGTGCAGCCGTGGGAGCAAGTGCGTCCATCTGGTCAGCCCGCTCTTTGGGCTGACACGGAGGCTGCTGCTGGTCCGGTTGGACCATGGGGGAGTGCAACGCCTTCCTCCTACCACAGGGGGAGTGCAGCAGCACTCCCCCTCCTTCCGGCATCACCGAGGCCCGAAGTTGGGGGTCCCTAGCCCCTAAGAGGTCTTCACGGGGAGCGCAATGGCGCTTCCCGACTTTACTTTTGGTGGGGCCCAGAGTTGAGGCTCCTGGGCCCCTGGGGATCACTTCACATGGAGCGAAACGGCACTCCCCATCGTCCGCTTCTTTTGGGGTCAGGGTAGGCTCCTGGCACCCCCTGGGCACTTTCACGGGGAGGGCGAGGGCGTTGGTGCTCCCCGTCCTCTTTGTTGGGGGCAGGGTAGGCTCCTGGCCCCCTCCTGGGCACCTTCACCCGACTTTCTATTCTTCTGGAGGTAGCCCCCGGGACCTGACCCATCCCTGGGGTACATCTAAGGCCGGCGGTGGAGCCCCACGCGCTCCGTCGTCGGTCAGCTCAAAGGCCAAAGGTCGCCTACTTTCTGGGGGACATATCTCCAGGGGACCGATTTCCACCATTCTGGCATCTTCGTGCTTGTGGTGTCCCACCCTAGCCACTTTGAGCACTCTTCACCACCCTCCTGGCCTTGGAAGGGAGCTTTCTTCACTGGCTCCCTGTGTCAGCCTTTCACCTGGCTCTCCTTCTGGGTCTCCCATACCCATACCCATACCCAGATTTACCATTACTGGTAGACCTGGGAATGGAGCAAAATGATATGCGTTACCAGGTCAGGCATAGCAAGGAGAAATATATTTCTTTGTCCTCTTTTGTTCCTACATAGAAAGAGGAAATGCCTCAGAGGATTGTTTTGCGCAGGAAGGTGCCTATTCCTGCACAAAACAATCCTGTCTTCAAAGCAGGCAACCATGCACCACGGCGCAAGGATGCCTGCGTTGAAGCTTGGCAGCACATTATGCACCAGTGCAAGCAAGTACAGGAATGTGCCATATTATGTTAAATATGGTGCAATAGTGGCTTGCTGTACTGCTCTGCATGAAATAATGATAAATCTGCCCCTCAGGTTGACTGGCAAATGGAAACAGCAAAGTCCAGTCCAGGTCCAGTTGCCACTGGTCAACTGGCATTGTTCACAGGAATGTCCTCTTCAGCTTTTTAGGTTCATGGAGCCACCCAGAGGATCAGCCTCATGATCTTTGGAGACCTGTCTTAACTTTTGTTTCAAAAGGAAGGGGGTACGAACGACTTGGGTCCTTCTTATTGGTCACAAAAGCCAAGTGCAGCAGATTCATCCTTTTGCAAGTTCAGCATTTTTCTGAGCAATGACTATTGATGAGGGTCCAGACTTGTACAATTCATCAGCCTGAGGGGGATCACCCTATGCCACTCCTAGTTCCTCTATGACCAATGGAGCAAAGAATCCCAGGTCGTGACAAATCCATTTTTGCCGTAGTTCCTGTTTGCGTTACTCTAAAAAGGCCAAAAATGCAATGTGTCAGGACAAATCCACTATGGCACAGGTCTTTGGCCACACAAAACTTGGGCTCTGAGGCTGTGAGTGGGGAGTGTACCATGGTATTCTTAGTGTGTCCCACATCTAACACTAAAATGCAGTTTGAAGCACTCTCTGTACCCACAACAAACCCAGAGAATGAGGCCTGATAGGTCACAACAAAGCACGGTCTTTCAGTAAAAGGCATTAAATACACAAGAATTGTCATGGCATCTTGTTCTCTCTCTGTCAAGTGTTAGATGTGGCTCAAGTGACCTGTTAAGCAGGATTGGACATTACAGTGTCAACAGGATGCCCACAGCCTCCCCTGTGAATATTCTGTGGAATTCCGAGGGGTCATCTCTGCCCATTCAGGTCAGCCTATTGCTTGCTTCTGGGATGTAGTTCACACATTTTGCACACCTATTACCAGGCTTGAGAACAGGCTGGGAGTTGGCAAAAGTGAATGCTATTTAGCCTTGTGACAGCTCAGGCAGATTAATGGTAACTTTCTATCTATTATTTCTATTTAATAAAAATTCGAAATCACTCTGGTTTTATATAGAGGACAGCAAGAAATGGCAAACCAAAAATAACTTTTAGGGATGTATTGCTTTAGGGACGTTGTCATGTTGATTTTCAACATGTGACACTTTTAAATACCATCCACTGAAGCTTATTGGCTACATCGCCTACATAGGAGTCACTTACTAATATTTAAAAGGGAGGTTTTTACCTTTTACCTATTACAAAGGGTTCGTTTAACCGTTTGCTCGGCAAGCTTTACACTGCAGCAGTCAGGCTACAATGGTAGCCCTGATGTCATGTTTCCTTGTCGTACTGAGTGGAGTGTTCAATAAGTGCTGCAGATCTCAGGTGAATTTTCCATTTCCATGCCTTGGGTGCAGTTTCTACATCATACACAATGGCCTTAGCATGCCAATCAATGATTAGTCAATTACTAAAGGTTTTAGGGTTCATAGCACATACACTGTGAGCTGACAGCAGTGCCACGGTGAGCCATGCCATCTTAGTCAACAGATTTTCTGAGATAGGAATCAGAGGCACGGCCCGCAAACTGTTATCCTCTTTCCTATCGGATAGGGCTCAATCGGTAGAGGCTGGAACCTTTTCCTCAGAACAATTCACACTCCCATGTTGGGGCCCACAGGGCTCGGCTTTAAGCCCTACGCTGTTCAATCTATATGTTTCCCCTCTGGCTTAAATCATCAGGAAGTTTGGCTCCTGTGGTCTCATATGCTGATGATACACAGCTAGTCGTATCAATTTCCAGCAACATTGAAGAGACAGCAGATCGTTTCAACCTCTGCATGACTCAGGTCCATCAGTGGATGAGTCAGAACTGTCTGAAATTTAATGGGGGAAAATGAGAGGTTCTCCTATTTGGCTCGGACACCTCAATTTCGACACCCAGATGGTGGCCGTCCTGTGTGGGTGACCTTCCTGTCCCGGTGCAAAAGGCAAAAAATCTAGGCTTTATTTTGATGATAAATTGTCCTTTAAAAACCAGATCAGCTCCCTCACCTCTTCAATCGTTTTCATCTTAAAGATGATTAGGAAAATTCACCCCTTCATTTCCCAGGAATCCTTAAAAACCCTGGTGACGGCACTATCCTTGTCCAGACTGGACTACGGAAATGCGCTGTACGTAGGGATCCAAACGCAGCACCTTCAAAAGCTTCAGCGTCTTCAGAATGCGGCTGCTGTATAAACCAACATTTCAGCCAGTCTCGCACAAGTTGAGAGCATTGCACCGGCTCCCAGTGGCCAAGAGGATTACTTTAAAATCCCAATGCCTAATGTTTAAAGCACTCCATGGGTCTGGTCCTCACTATCTGGAGAGCCGACTGAACTGGTACTTACCTCCTAGAAATCTAGAAGTCTGGCCACCATAAACCGCTACAAACACCCAGGATCAAGAGAGCTTGCTGGGGTGGAAGAAGTTTCCTGGTCGTGACTGTTAAAACCTGGAACATGCTCCCAGACAAGATAAAACACAGCCCTACTCCTCTGGCCTTTAGAAAAGCACTAAAAACATGGCTCTTTCGTCAACTAACTCTCACACACCTAGTCACAGTGGCAGCCGTGCTGTATTTCGGGGTATTAGCGCCTAGACGCCTCCGGGCAGTTGTGTGCTCTATAAATGCTCAAATCAAATCAAATAGTGTTCTGAGTCTAAAACAGCAATTCATTCAGCAAACAAAAGAGGTTGAGCATGAACAAATGAGCAATTCATCATGTTTCAGATTTAGTTCAAAACATGCCATATTCATTACAATGGATGCACATTCAGTTCAAAGCTTCTCGTATTCACTTAAATGTTGACCACATATGTTATAAGACATAACAAATTCATTTCAACAGCGGTCACATTCATATCAACATATATCAGATTCAGTTCAGTGTAGGTCATTATCATTTTAACACTAGGTAGATTACTTTCAGTGCATGCCATACTCATTCAATTATGTATCACATTCATTTAACACAGGGCAAATTAATTTTAACAATTGTTATATTCATTGCTACACCTGTCTTATCCATTATGACATGAGTAATCTTTATTTCAACAGATCAAGACTTATTATGACAGTTGTCATATTCCTTTGAAAGTGTGTAGTTTCAAATTCAATTAACATGTTACTTGTGTCAACATATGTCATGTATGTTTCATGTGTCAAAATTATTTCAAGATGTGCAATATTCATTTCAATGGACTTTGTATATAACTCAAAGCTTCTCATATTCATTTAAAGAGTGGGCCATATTCCTTTTAAGGCATGCCAAATTAATTTCAACTGTAATCATCTTCATATGAACGTATGTCATATTTAGTACAGTGTTAGTCATATTCATTTTGACACTAGTCATATTTATTTCAACTTATCTTATATTTGTTTGAACATGTGCCATATTCACGAGACCATGGCTTGTATTCATTGCTGATTGTCTGGCATTCAGTTCATGTGTGTCATTTGAAAAAGTGTTGCATTCAATTTAATATGTATCATATTCATTCCAGTGGATGTTGATTCAGTTCAAAGCGTCTCATATTAATTTAAGTGTGGGCCATATTCATTTTAATGTACATCAAATTAATTTCAACTGCAATCATATTCAAATGAACATGTTTCATCTTCAGTTCAGTGTTAATCATATTCATTTTGACACCAGTCATATTGATTTCGACTTATCTTATATTCATTTGGACATGTGTCATATTCATTTGAACATGGCTTGTATTCATTGATGTATGTCTGACATTCATTTCATGAGTGTCACAGTCATTTTAAAGAGTGTCAGATTTAATGTAATGTTTGCCGTATTCGTTCCAATGTGGGTCATATTCATTTCAACACCAGTCTACATCATTTCAATAAGGTTTATATTCACTACAGTTTTTGTTGTATTCTTTTCAGCAACACCATATTCCTTTTAACATAGTTACTATACATCTCAGTATATATTTTATCCAGTTCAGAGTGTGTGTTATTTCAATTGTCTACTAGATAGTATATTCATTCTGCCATTTTTCATATTTGTTTTAACACATGTTACATTCATTCTGGTGTTTTTTCAAATACATTTTGCAGCACCCCATGCATTTCAGGAGATGTCTTATATGGGGATCTGTAATTTTGACATGAACGGCTTCCCATAATGTACCCACCCTGGCTGTGAATGCAGCGGGGCGCATTTTGTGTAATATCACAGAAGCCATTGTGTTGCCACATACTTATCAATAATTACAACAGAAAGTGAACAAAACTGAATTGAACACCGCTGTAAATGGAAAAATGTCAAGATTTGCTCAGAGAGAAAAATTCTAGAAAAACATTAGTTACCCACGTTAAGGGTGTGTTTCAACAATGACGAGTCAACCAAGTGAGGGATGAGCATCTATGCAGCAAATGCTTTCGCTGCCACCCCCAACGCCCCCCCCCCCAGTTAATGTAGACCAGCCTTGATATATCTTACCAGACGTGGACAAAGGGATGAGTAGCACTACTGTGGGTCTGGTGCTAGCCCTAAATGTGTGTAGCATACAGTCGGAGAAATTCTTTTTGTTTTTCTGCTACGTGATTCATAAGGTATTTTTATCAGTACTGTAACACTTAGTTATTACCAGTGAGGCCAGTCCCTTCCTATACAAGTGCACAGACCCATTCTTATCTCATACAAGTGCACAGACCCATTCTTATCTCATACAAGTGCACAGACCCATTCTTATCTCATACGAGTGAACAGACCCATTCTTATCTCATACAAGTGCACAGACCCATTCTTATTTTATACAAGTGCACAGACCCATTCTTATCTCATACAAGTGCACAGACCCATTCATATTTTATACAAGTGCACAGACCCATTCTTATCTCATACAAGTGAACAGACCTATTCTTATCTCATACAAGTGCACAGACCCATTCTTATCTCATACAAGTGCACAGACCCATTCTTATCTCATACGAGTGAACAGACCCATTCTTATCTCATACAAGTGCACAGACCCATTCTTATTTTATACAAGTGCACAGACCCATTCTTATCTCATACAAGTGCACAGACCCATTCATATTTTATACAAGTGCACAGACCCATTCTTATCTCATACAAGTGAACAGACCTATTCTTATCTCATACAAGTGCACAGACCCATTCTTATTTTATACAAGTGCACAGACCCATTCTTATTTTATACAAGTGCACAGACCCATTCTTATTTTATACAAGTGCACAGACTCATTCTTATCTCATACAAGTAAACAGACCCATTCTTATCTCATACAAGTGCACAGACCCATTCTTATTTTATGCAAGTGCACAGACCCATTCTTATCTCATACAAGTGCACAGACCCATTCTTATTTTATGCAAGTGCACAGACCCATTCTTATCTCATACAAGTGCACAGACCCATTCTTATTTTATACAAGTGCACAGACCCATTCTTATTTTATACAAGTGCACAGACCCATTCTTATCTCATACAAGTGAACAGACCCATTCTTATCTCATACAAGTGCACAGACCCATTCTTATTTTATACAAGTGCACAGACCCATTCTTATTTTATACAAGTGAACAGACCCATTCTTATCTCATACAAGTGCACAGACCCATTCTTATTTTATGCAAGTGCACAGACCCATTCTTATCTCATACAAGTGCACAGACCCATTCTTATTTTATACAAGTGCACAGACCCATTCTTATCTCATACAAGTGAACAGACCCATTCTTATCTCATACAAGTGCACAGACCCATTCTTATTTTATACAAGTGCACAGACCCATTCTTATTTTATACAAGTGCACAGACCCATTCTTATCTCATACAAGAACACAGATCCATTCTTATCTCATACAAGTGCACAGACCCATTCTTATCTCATACAAGTGCACAGACCCATTCTTATTTTATACAAGTGCACAGACCCATTCTTATCTCATGCAAGTGCACAGACCCATTCTTATTTCATACAAGAGCACAGACCCATTCATATTTTATACAAGTGCACTGACCCATTCTTATCTTATACGTGTACACAGATCTATCTTACTCATGCACTGTTAGGTATAATTTGTATGCAATAAAAGGTAGTACATACTGCAGTTTTTACAAAAACGTGGCTTAATAACGCTGTGCCCCCACAGTGTCTTTGGTGTTACCTAATGGAGATACTGCTCTGTTAGTAGATCAGGAATCGGCAGGAAGGGTTGCATTGATATTCAGGGAGCATTTAACCATTTAAAGTGAAAACATTGAATGCTGAGGTAGTCATGTTCTCCACTTCTCCCACAATGTCAAGATGCACAAGCTAAACCTTCGAACAAGGGAGGGGATTACAGAACATAGGTGCACATGCATCAAAATAGCCAATAGCGAATCCTTAGTTGCGATTTTTAAAGAATCGCAATTAATGATTCGCTAGTGACAATGCATGTAGGAACTGCTACTAAATTAGCGATTCCGACAAATTCCTTAATTGCGACTCGCAAATTGTGAGTCGCAATTAAGGAATTGTTTCCCATTCATTCCTATGGGCCAAGAGGCCCATAGGAATGAATGGGAATTGCATGCGCAATTTGCGAGTACCAAATAGGAACTAGCAAATTGCGCATGCAATTTTGAGGGTGCAAGGGTGCCAATAGGACACCCAGTTGCACCCCTGAAATTACAATTTAACCACATGCTGCACATAAACACATGCCCCAAGGGAATGTGTGTGTGTAACATGGGACTTTGAAAAATTCACTTAGGTGCATTTTTCAAAGAAATCGCAACTTACCATCACTTTTCAATTGACGGTAATTTGCGAATCTTAATTGCGAAATTGCAATTTTTTTTCTTTAATGCATTGTATTTAAGGAATCTCAATTTGCGATTCCTTAAATGCAATCGCAATTGAAGTAATTGCAAATTTTGCGCTTTCTTAATTAGAGATTTTTGCATTTGAGATGATGCATCCCAAATGCAAAAATACCGGTTGCAAAGGGCGACCGGTGTTTCGTTTGTTGCATGTGTACCATAGACCTCATAAGACCACCATCTTGGACTGTGCCCCTAGGCCTAGTGTACCAGCAGCTTGGGACAACCAGTATAATGCCCAGGGGCTGGAGGTTCAGAAAAACATCCAAAATCCACCAGTGAGCTGTGAGATTAAACAGAACCTGCTCCACACATAGATCATTTAACAAATCTACCTAGTCTTTCCCTCAAGATTTTTTCTTCCTCCTTCGTTCACTCTATTATCCATTCATTAAAGCAATCATATCTGAAGAAAGTAGGAAACAATCTTGAAAATAATGTTATAAGAATTACGTAAACAAAACATAACTGTCCTGTCTACACACAATATTTTCATGTATCACTGTTCAGATGTGGAAAATATGGCTTATGCCGAGATTTTAGATATTAAGGTGGCTAAGGGAAGGATGCCCCTCGTCTGTCTGCTTCTGTGTTTAGAATTCTAAGCTGCTAATGGCACATGAAGATTATATCCCAGTTGTTTGAATGGATGAGCTAAATGGCTAAGAAACTGAGTAACTACAATATGTAACTTTTTCTTACTCTTCCATCTTCATGTGTGTTTGTTTATGTTTACGATGCTAAGCCCTTGTGTCACTCTCACCAGGACATCTTGACCGTGTAGTGCCTACCAACTTGAGATTGGCCACTTTTTTGCAGCCTTGGCGAGCATGTGAGGGTTTCTAGATCACAGCCCCTGCCTAAAATTATTCTCACAACAAACAAATGATGGACGGAATGCTGACAATGCATACATTCTCCCCCAGTCAAGAGATCTGGGTTAAATCCATCGTTCTTTTGCCCACTACACCACCCCAGTTTAGACATGGCCATATGCAAATCAGTCTTGACCCTGTGCCTCATGGGAACAGTCCAGCCCGAACTGCCAAGCCATGTCTTCCCTGGACCGGAATCAAGCATCCTAGGACCGGTTTCTGGCTATCAGCCGTCATCAGCCAGGATAGCTTGACTCCAGTGGTGTAGTGAGCACGGGTCCCACGTCTGGGAATACCCATCCCACTTAGGACGAAAAGCGTTACAACAAACAAATGATGGACGGAATGCTGACAATGCATACATTCTCCCCCAGTCAAGAGATCTGGGTTAAATCCATCGTTCTTTTGCCCACTACACCACCCCAGTTTAGACATGGCCATATGCAAATCAGTCTTGACCCTGTGCCTCATGGGAACAGTCCAGCCCGAACTGTTACGGAAGAGTACTTGAAATATGAAATATGTATTATTATTGTTATTATTTATAAATAATATAGCACCCAACTCACCCACGGGCATCCCAGCGCTGTTGCGGAAGCGGGGATTCAAGAGAAAGGGGATGATCAGAACAGGTGGGTGAGGAGTTTTCTAAATTTGCAGTAATTCGGGCAAGTGCAAACATGCAGTGGGAAGGAAGTGGCCCTTAGGGGCCACCCGGATTTTCTATAACCTCCTACTAGATTTTTACCAAAATAAAGAGTCGGTCAGACATTAGAGAATACAAAAAGTTGTTTATTAGCAATACTCTGCAGAGGAGTCCAATCTGACCTTCACCCTAAGATATCTGCCGAGGGTCTGACCCCCCAACATTCCTCCCCAAGAACCTCCAACCATGCCCACGGTGGAAAGTTACCGGCTTAGGCCGAACATGAACAAAGGACGCACAGAAGGATGGGCTACCACCTCCAAAATGGGTACACACTATCACAGTCTCAAGGTTGCCGTGCTGGGTCTCAGCGTCTCCTAACGTGGGAGCAGAGCTACACACACAGATAGGTATGCAAAGGCAGAATGGCCTATTCATTAGTAAGTCAGAAGACAACCTTGACCAGAAAAGAACATAATAACTAAATACAGTGTTTGGCTGAGGCAAGCAAGACGAATAACGGGGCCTAATTCAGACACAGCCTAATAGGGATTGCGAAATACAAAATGGAGTCACACTCGCTTACTGAAGCTCGCACATTGAAGGGATAATTCAGTGGGTGGCATAACGTGGATACGAATGGTGTCTAATTTAGCCGCACACTGCTAACCTTATATAACCCGGAACAGGTGTATAACGAGAATGGGGTTTTCAAACCTAACAGGTGGAAGCTTATTCCAGTAGTGGGGGGCAAGATAGGAGAAGGCTTTTCCTCCACTGCGGGTCATGGGAATGCGAGAAACACACAAAAGGGCTTTATCCCAGGATCTTAGGCAACATTCAGGAATATAAGTTTTGATTCTTTGTTGCAGATATAGCGGGACTTTCCCTTTTAGCACTTTATAAGTATGGCAGCAGATCTTAAAACACGATCTTTTCTTCACCGGTAGTCAGTGCAGTTCCCTCAGCAACAGCGCCAACGCTGTGCCTGATAGACGGTTAAGAACAAGTCTGGCTGCAGTGTTTTGAACTGTCTGGAGTTTTGCAACGAGAATCTCATTTACATCTGCTAGGAGGGTGTTGCCATAGTCCAACCTGCTCATTACTAAGGCTTGGACTAGAGTCTTGTGGCCAGAAGTTGGAAGGTAGGGGAAAATTCTGCGCAGAAGGCGTATATTATGATAGCATATTCCGGAGGTGGCCAAGATGTGCTCTCTTATTGTTAGTGATTGGTCTATTTTCATGCCAAGATTTTGTACTACTTGTTTGGGTACTGGGATGGAACCCAGTTGGTGAGGCCACCAATCATCTGTCCATATAGGAGCAGCTTTCCCAAACAGCATGGTCTCCGTCTTACCGCATTTAATTGGAGATAGTTCCTGTTCATCCAATCAGAGATGGCCAGCATGCCCAGGGTAAAACGGTCCTTTGCTGCTGTAAAGTCAGGGTCATCTGTAAACATCAACTGGGTGTCATCCGCATATGAGATTACTTCAAAGCCAAAATGCTCGGCAACCCTGGCAAGGGTGGCCATATAGACGTTGAACAAAGTCGGGCTCAAACAGGAGCTCTGTGGAACACCTCTGTCCAGGATTGACTTGCACATAGAGTATGGGCCCAGAAAGACGGTTTGGTATCTGTCTTCCAAAAAATGGTGGAGCCATTTTTGTGCAAGGTCTTGTATACCGATCTCTTGCAGCCTTTCAGCAACCTTATGTGAGAGACTGTATCAAAGACTGCTGAGAGATCTAACAGCACAAGCATTTCTGGGTTACATATGTCCAGCCCACGACGCAGGGATTCAGTTACGGATAGAAGCGCTGTTTCCGTGCTGTGGCCTGGTTGAAAGCCAGATTGGGCGGACTGGGGAACAGCCATTACAACACGGTTATTACCACGCTGTTGCGCTAGATGGCGTGCTAACATTACAAATAGTGTAGTTTACTATCCCAACACCTTCCCTACTGTTAAGTGGACTGGAGTTGGAATAGTAAATTACACTTTTTTAATGTCAGCACGCCATCTAGCGCAAGTCGATGTAAAGACTTGCGTTCTAATGGCATAGCGTTGTAACATCGCATGCGTTGTAACGCATGCGATGTAACTGCACGCGTGGTAAAAACCCGCGTTGTAATATCATACATCCGGGCGGACTCTACTATTTTATTGGATTTGAGGTAGGTAAATAGTTGTTTGTTAATTAAACTCTCAAGCTGTTTGCCCAGAAGAGGTAGTAGAGATATAGGTGGGTAATTGGCCAGAGATTTTTGATCCAAGGTGTTTTTTTTAGGATAGAACGTACACATGCCATCTTCCACTCAAGCGGAACGGAGCCTGTTTTCATAGAGCAATTAAAGATCTCTAGGATCGTTGGGGCAAGGTGGTTGGCCAGCAGAGAGATTATTTTTTTTTGGGGGTGGGGGCAAATGTCCAGAAGGTAGCCTGACTTACCTGTCGCCAGAGATCAACAAATTTCCTCCAAGGTGAAGGGTGCAAAATTATCTAACATGTAAGGTGACTCCGTTAGCTGGTCTCCATCTGGACTGGTGGTTCCCACATCAGGCAAAGATGGGAGGTAAAACTTTGCATAAATGTGAGAGATCTCCTCTTGGCAAAAAGTTTGACAGAGAGTCACAGAGTTTCTGGGATTCAGAGGAGGGCTGAACACATGCCCGGGAAGAGGGGGGGGGGGGGGATGGTAAAGTTGTGGACTATGTTGAAAAGAACTTTAGGGGAGTTGACTGTCTGTTCGATTTGATGAAAAATAGCATTACGCCTTGCAAGTTTAATATTATGGTGGTAACAGGATAGGGCTTGTTTAATCAGATCCATGTCTTGAGGCTTTTTACTTCTACGCCAGCACCTCTCTAGGTTCTTACACCTAGATTTTTCTATTTTTAGATTTGAGGAGAACCAGGGGGCCAAAGGTCGTTGTTTGTTAGGGCCCTGGTTTATATAGGGGCTTTTTGCGTCCAGAGCTTTACTTAGGATGGTGTTGAAAGACTCCAAGAAGTTGGAGACGTTAGAGACGTTTTGCGGCAGACTGGGGAGAAAAGCATCTCTGAAAACTTCAGGCGTAAGATGATGCCATGGCCTGTGAGCAGGAGGTGTGGGTCTACTGTTACTCTTTGCGATGGATGGATGCAGAGACTGAAGGTAGAAAGCAATAGAGAAATAGTCAGTCCAAGTGAAAAGAGTTGGTGCCTCACATTCTAAGAGTTCAGTGTTACGGAACAGCAGATCAGGAGAGTGGCCTGCTTTGTGCGTGTGTCTTCTGACGCGTTGAGAGAGTTCTAATGTTACAAGTCCGCTAACAGCTTAGTGACTTCGGAATTGAAGTGGTCTTCCCTATTGGTAGTTGAAGTCACCTAGGAGCAAGAATTTGTTGGAGGCTAAGACATGGGTGGCTAATTCTTCCCCCAGCTGTTGGCTGAAGTTAGACTTGGATCCTGGGGGGCGGTAGATCAAGGCACCGCTCCAGATGTCGGTAGCGGAGAAGTTTATTTTAAAAATACCCATCTCTAAAGAGTTAGAGGCAGTTGTCATAATCCATGTTACATTAATTGTATCTTTAAAGGCTATAGCAATGCCCCCGCCTAGTTTTGGACCTCTGTCCAATTTAATCAACTTGAAATTTTCTGGAATGACTAGAGCTACGGCTGGAAGGTTGGATGGGTTCAGCCACGTTTCTGTCAGGAAACAAATAACTGGGGACTGAGAGTTAATTAAATCCCATATCTCATTTGCATGTTTGGCTAGTGACCTTATGATATGATATGATAGAGGATTTATATTGCGCAAGACAATAACCCGCAGGTATCAAGGCGCCTAACAAACAGGGATAAAAAGAGAGGAAAAACCTTACACATAGGCTTGCAAGAAGAGGCGAGTTTTAAGGGCCCTTCGGAATATCTGTAGGGAGGGTAGTGACCTAAGATCCAAAGGAAGGTCATTCCACCATTTAGGCGCCAGGGTGGAAAAAGCCCTACCACCCCACTTGGCTCTTCGTACACGGGGGACTGTCAGGAGCAATTTCCTGGAGGAACGCAAATCCCTTCCAGGTATATAGTGGGAAATGATGGAACCAACTCCCATGTCGCTGTTCCTTGCAATGACAGTGTAGGTCATACATAGGACTTTAAACTGTACTCGGTACTCTACCGGTAACCAATGCAACGTTTTCCTGGCCAACGTGGCCGAAGAGCGTCTTGGAGCATCCAGAACAAATCTGGCTGCGGCATTCTGGACTACTTGCAGGCGCTGCAGTAGGCTCCTATTTAGCCCCGCATACAGCGCGTTACAGTAGTCCAGTCGCGAGCCGATAAGAGCGATAACTATCTGCTTTCTGGACTGCATAGAGAGGTATTTCCTGATAGTTCTCAGGGTATGGATTAAGCCCCAACAGGTAGAGATGGTTCTACTAACCTGACCGCCCATGTCCAGAGCAGGGTCTATCATCACCCCTAAATTCCTAGCAGATGTCGTGGGGGAAGGGCACACCCCGAGCGAGTCAGGCCACCAGCTGGCTGACCAGATGTTCTCGTTCCCTCCAAACACCATCACCTCAGTCTTCTCCCCATTCAGTTTAAGTGAGTTCTGAACCATCCACTGGCCAACTGCCTCCATACAAGATCTAAAATTGGAGGCAGTAGGTACATCTGAATGGGAAAGAGAGACGAGGATTTGGGTGTCATCTGCATAGGAGACTACCTCCATCCCGAAAGATCTAATTAATCTGGCCAGCGGGGTCATATAGATGTTAAATAGGGTCGGGCTAAGAGCCGACCCCTGCGGGACCCCACATAGCACCGGTCGGGATGGAGATAGGAAATCCCCCAGCTTGACTTTTTGTTCCCTTCCTTCAAGGAAGGAGGTAAGTAAATCCAAAGCTGCGTCCCTCACCCCCACCTCCTTCAGACGATATGTAAGTACTGAAGGGGAGAGGGTGTCAAAGGCCGCAGTTAGGTCTAACAGGACCAGGAGGGTGGTCTGGCCCCCATCCACTCTAGTGCAGATTTTATCAAGCACAATAGTGAGGGCCGACTCAGTACTAAATTCCCTCCTGAAACCATGCTGGGAGAAGTCCAAGCAGCCCGAGCCTTCCACAAAGGCAGCGAGATGCTTGTTAAGATGTGCCTCAAGCATCTTTGAAGGGGCTGGAAGCAGTGAGATAGGACGGAAGTTTTTCAGAACCCCTGGATCAAGGGAAGGCTTCTTTAGCAAGGGTCTGACTACTGCGCTCTTCCATTCCGGGGGAAAGACACCGTCCCTCATAGCTAGATTCATAATTTCTAGTAGGGGCGGTAAGAGGGTTTCCCTACACTGCTTAATAATCTTCAAAGGACAGATGTCTAATGGAGAGCCAGATTTGGTTTTATTAAGTTGGATCTCCAAATCCTGTAAGACCAGCGGGGGAAAGAAATTCAAAGTGCTCGATGAAGAGCTGTCTGAGGTGGTCCCATTCATCTCAGCCGGAACAGAGGGCCCACTAATCGAGGCTCTTTGTATCTCAAGGGCCCGGTAGATATCCTGTATTTTGGTGTGAAAAAAGAAAGCAATTTTGTCACACAGATCTTGTGAGGGTACAACAGGGTCAGGTGTTTGTAAGTTGACTAAAGAGTCAACGATTCTAAAAAGCTCCTTCGACGAGGAGAGCGAAGAAGTCAAGGCCACAAAATAATCTTGTTTGGCCTGCACAATCTCAGCCTTATATTTCCTAACTAAGAGTTTGTGAGCTTCCTTGTTCTTGAGGTCCCAACTTGCATGCCAGAGCCTTTCCATCCTCCTCACTTCTTGCCTGAGGAGTCTGAGGGATTCCGAATACCAGGGGGCAGAGGGTCTTTTCCTGGCTCGACGGCGGGACTGTAACGGGGCCAATTCATTCAGGGCCTCGGTGATGACCTGTTCAAAATGACCAACCGCGGTCTGACCGCTATCTAAGCCTACAGTGGAAAGGCTGACAGCCCATGGTGAAAGCGAGTCATTACTGATGTTCCTAAGATTTCTGCCAGCTCCCACTGTATGTTTCCCTATCTTACTTCCATCCATCAGAGGGCATTCTAAAAGAAATGGGACCGCAAGATGATCGGACCAAGATACGTGTATCGGATCCTTAACGGTCAAACGATGGTCATTAGAAAAAATGCCGTCTAGAATGTGACCTCCACGGTGGGTAGCCCCGTGGACACGCTGCGTGAGTCCACAGGACGCCAGGGCTTCAGTAAGACAGGAAGTATCAGATAGGTCAGGCCGTTCAAGATGATAATTGAACTCCCCTAAAATGGAGAAGCTGTCTCGACCTTGTCTTACATTACAGAGGAGGCATTTTAGGTCAGTCCTGGCACGTATGGAACAGGAGTCAGTCTCTGTGTAGTACCCACGTTCATTGGAATTTTAAAAATGACAGTTGAGACAGGCTACAGGGCCCTAAAAATTTGAAGGGAGACTGTTAAAGCATAAAAGTTGTTGAAAGGCACTGACATTGCTCGGCACCCTCAATTTATGAAGAGTAATGGTACCTGATTTTTGGTCCAATATCACTTACCCTAGGAGAACCAGGGGTCCCGGCTCCTGGTGATGTCCAGGCGCGGACGGGTTTGCATTTGACACGCCCGCTGTGCGCGTGCGCGGCCCAGCATTGGCTTATATGGCCGAGTACACTAGAGCGCTAACCCTCCGTCCCCCTGTCCCCGCTGGAAATGAGTAAAATGCTTTCGCCGAACAATCAGCTAGTAAAGCTGCGGCGGACCAGAAAGCGATGGCCCCTAAGGTGAGCGTTCGAGGAGGAGTGGAAGTGTAAAACAGACAATTTAAAAGATTGTCAGCACAGTGCTAAATGCTTGAACGTAATCACAGCAGCAGAAACGGTACTACATTGAAATACAGCGGCTAAAAGCAACCTGAAAATGGCAGCAATAACACAGCGGATCCTGATCCTTGATCCACCCTTTAAAGTTTGTATAAGTTCCACTCATGTCACCAATGGGGTGGTCATGCCAATTGTTATTGTTTCACCTTTTTGTAAACCTGCAGCAGTGTGCAGTAATTTTGCTTTTAAAAGGTTCCATTGGTTATGCTTGCTTGCTTATCTGAATTACTGTGAAAATTTTCAGTATGCCCTGTTAGTGTAAATACACAGCTCTCCGCGGTCTCTCTGGCTATATTAATCCTACATGACGTAATAACACAATCTGTGGGCATTGGAGACTGAATAGATGGTGACGTGAACACCACACAAACTACTGTGTACCCCAGATTGAACGGATTAGTTTTACAACTTAGACCACTGTGTTAGCCGTGTCTTCTACATGTTTTTGTACTATTGTTATGTCTATATACGTGCCTTTTTATGCATTATATTAAATCGTGTTGCACCGTATTTTAAAGATCACACAAATTTAAACTTTTGAGAGAATCTTTTTTAATGTGTTTTCCAATGAGTTTTGGGTCACTTTAAATTAACTTAAAGGAACTTGGGTGTACATGTTATATTCACATTGCTTCTTTGAGAAAGATAACATTAAATCTTTTTCTGTGCCCTGACTATATTGTTGTGGACTGTGGTACTGGACTTTGGCTTTCTGGGGTGAAATATGAATGTGATTGAATTGCTCCTGCAAGGGGAAACAATATCGCTGGAGGCCTCCAATGATCCAAGACATGTAGGTCGATGCAATTTAATACATACATATATTAGGTCAACATCCGTAGCGTAGCAAAATACCATTAACCCAACAATTCTTCGATAGCAGAGATCAAAGGAGGAGGATCTAAGTCTAGTCCCCTGTAATCCGCGCACCGCTTCCATATCTTATAGTGTTTCTGGGGGCACCCTCTTGCTGCAAAAACTGGGATTTATAGACCCATACAGGTTGAAACCAACGACGGAGACTCACACTTCCATATCCTAGCCACATCGCGCTTAGCCAGCATGAAGCCGAGAAACAGTAAGTGGCGCTTATATCTATTGCCACCTATTCCCTCAGTTTTTGGAGCATGAATAGTCGAGGTGTGGGTTGAATGTCCCAACCTCCAAAAGGCACGCAGCAACCCCCCTCCAAGACCCACCCTATCAGTTTTTAAGGCAACAGATGCAACAGCACTTGTTTGTTGTACTTGCACTATGCTTTCCTCCAACCATCACAGCGCCAAAGGCCATAGAGCAGCAACATGCTACTCTCCAACATGCCAACCATATGTTAAAAGGATATAGGAAGTCACATCAACTTTGTGTGATGTTATAAAGAAAGTGGTGCTGTGAATTTGTCCCTCAGCATGGACACTAAACTCTGGTGACTTGCAGTATCCTCACTGCATGAAGTAGGCAGTGTTTCTTCCCTGTATAAAGGCTGCTCAAGTACATTTGTAGTACAGGCTGACCATGCTGTCTTTGTTGGACATCTCGCTTCAGCGAGTGGTTCTGCATATGTTGCGTGTAGCCTTTTATGAGCAGAGTACTCATTTGCCCTTAGTATTTAAAAGTATTACAGGACTTTATTTCCAAGACTCTTTTGTTCGCTGTTCACACAGTTCATTACAAACAACACTGTTTATTGTCTCTAAGTTTTCATACGATTAAAAAAGCTTTGAGATATTGGACAAGAATTTGGGAATCAGACAGAATCGAGATTAAAGCTGTGCAGCTCGAACATTCTTTTATATGCCATATTCAGATGTTCAGTCTTGTTATCTCAGAATACTAACTTTTCTGGTCAGTAACTAGTCCTTCTCCCTCATATTTTGAAAGTTTTAAGAATTTGAAAGGTGCGTTTTTCTGTCTATGAGCCAAACGTATATTGTAATGTAGTCACTAAGCCTGTGGCAATAAGGCTAAGATGGCTTTTCACTGAATATCTCTCTGTAAATCTCTCGTCCTTGCAAGATACTAGTAAAACGAGGGGCCAGAAGCACAGCTTGTTATCGAGCGGGACTGGTAGCCGGACTCAGACCACAGCCCCTCATGGATTTCTCGACTCAGCCGCCAGAACCTACTCTGCCAGAGTGTCAGCGAAACTGTCGGCAACGAAAAACCCATTGGTAAGTAAAAAAACATAGTATGTTCTTGAGAGTCCTATAAAGGTGCCAGGGGGTTGGATGTATTTTTAAAATACGTTTGCATCTTGCTCCGTCCATGTTGAATTGGCAGAGCAAATGAAACCCTGTAAATGACCCCTAAAAGTGGCTAGCCCCATCCATCAATTACACAATTGCAGTTTTCTGCTGATCAGTGTGGATTGAGGAGTGGGATAGTTTTTCGTACTTTGTATCTGAATGCCAGATTTCACTGCCTCTGTCCCTTTGAGCTATTTTTCTCCGCAGCAGTTCATGCAGGTGGCGAGAGGGACATAGAATAGTCAAGTGCCAGTGTTTGACCCTTGTCGGGCTCCTGTCTCTGCTTTGATCACCTGCACCCTCTCTCCACCTCTAGCTTTTGTTCACAGCTTGCCAGTGGTTTCTGTAAAAATACATCACTTCAGCAATCCTATCCCACCTAAACACATGCAACTTGCCTATAAGAATTGCCTCGCTATATATATATATATATATATATTATGTATGATTGTGGTAACATGGTAGGCATCTGTTACCACCAGTACTGCAAGAAGCCAACTTGGAACCCTTTTTTGGCAGAGGGTTCTACAGTCTATTGTAGGGTTAAAAGCTTCTCTTCAGAAGCTATGCTGAGAAGGAAGTAGCTCCAGCTGTCCGCCAAATAGAACAATGAAGTGGACCCACAGTCCAACTCAATCAGGATTTCTCAAAGTCTGTCCCTGACTGACAAGTCTGGGCCTCTTTTGGGCTTCACAAAAACACTTTCCAAAAGGAGTTGCATTTAAGGTCCCTGTGACATTTGAGGTTTTGGCCACCACTTACAGATAAGTAGGTATATGTGAAAATTTGACTTTGGAATAGTTTCAGCTTTTCTTGCAGTTAAAGTTAGATATCGTATAAACAAAAAGCCCTTCTAACTTCTTTGTGCCCAACAAGCATGGTCGAGGTTAGGTTCTCTCTATGTCGGGGATCCTATGTTGATTGACTTTGAGTGTGGGCATGAGTTCATATAGATATACTGGCACTCTAAAAGGAGTGGGAATGCTGTTTCACTCGACTATGTCATCCTACTTTCTCCTGCCTCCAGTGCCTCCACTTGGAAGTTTTTAGCATTACAAGAGCACAGGAAGCAGAATTCAGCCTTTGATTGACTATTCCAGGTAATATAGGGAGCACTACATAGTGTCAGATTAGTTACTCATGCCTAAAGCAGGTATAACTGAGCCAGTGGAAGAGGAGCAGCCATACTGAATCTGACAGATAATGCCAGTGAGGAATCCATGACACAAAATCCCAGATCCTTAACTTTTAGGCCAACTCCAGGTTATTATGCCGTATATCACACAAGTAGTCACCCTTGAAATTTGAAGCAACCACTCAGTGGTCCCAGACAAAGTAACAAGATCACATCTCCTTCTTCACAACGGCTCACTGCAAAAGAGCTGCTCTAAGCATGATAACTAGTTGTTCAAATGAACTTGTAGTTTTACGTCTACTGCATTCTTCAGTACCTCCAAATAAAGTTAAATAAAAATAGATGTCTAACTGCTGCTTCACTTTGTTCCCCTCCCATCTATCGTTGTCACCTTTTCGGCAAAACTAGAAAATAGTGGCTTGAGGTGAACTTATTGTTGTTTAGTCAAGGCACCAATAATGTTTCCTTCATTATGAAATGTCATAACGTTAGGTGGTTATTCTTTAGTGGCAATGTGAGTGCTTGACTTTGCAGGGTCCGAGATGCCAGTCTGTGGTAGAGCTCCTTGATAACGTTATGCAGATTGGGTCCTGTATTTTTGCTGCAATTTATTATTAATAACAACATTTATTTTTACTGTTGCATTAACTTTGATTTGGAACTTCTAATGCTCACCTCCTATAATGCCCTGGATCAGATGCAAAATCGACGTTATGCGGTTTTTTTTCTGAATTACAGTAGTTTATTCATCAAAAATATTGACTTGAAAACAATACGATTGTTTTCCAAATTCACGTTTTTAGGTGCCATTTTCACACCACCTATACCAAGCACTACTTGCTAAGGTACTAAGAAGCTCAGACCATTTCTTAAACAGTGTTCAATCATTGCATCAGCTTCAATAGATGTAGTGCAAGTGCAGTCCTTCAGACCTCTCCTTCTCTTCTGCCTTTAGTTTTTATAAGGGAGTTGTTT
This sequence comes from Triturus cristatus, assembly GCF_964204655.1. Lineage (NCBI taxonomy): Eukaryota > Metazoa > Chordata > Amphibia > Caudata > Salamandridae > Triturus > Triturus cristatus. Next base: position 879,829,286 of record NC_140585.1, read on the forward strand.
CTCATTTGTCTGCTTGAGGACAAGAACTGACTACATCTTAGGAAGCGATAGGACTCTGTCAAAGAAAACATGTTGCAAAGCTTCTATTCTTACTTCTTCTTATCTCAAAAGACAAGAAGAAGCTCAGTCCCGTTACTGGCCGACTTCATCTGCACACACTGGGAAGACTGAATTAAGATGTTTGTTTCTGCCCACACTGCCTTCTGTTCTCACTGCTTCACATCTTGACACAAAACTAGAAGCTCACTCCCAATGCATCTGGACGAACAGTGAGGTTTGGAATAAGATGATCTTTTCCACCCAGGTCTTCTCCAGGTAAGATAAAAGAGAATATCTAAGCCACACATTCCTTGCCTTAGAAAATCCCAGGCATCAGGCTGGATCGGTAAGACTTTTGCTCGAGTAATACCATTGCGCGCTGGTAGGTGGCTTTGGTCAGCTCTGCATGGCCTCATCCGCTTCTTGTAAGTGACGCCGCGTCACCTAAATAGGCACCACCTTGGCGTGCTGACGTCAGTTCATTTCTTTCCGCGCAAGCTAGCGCAGATCCGTGAAGAGAGCTACCCTCTGTCACTTTTTGATAGGCTTTTCTCAAACTTTTGTCAAAAAATGTTGGTGTGTAGGTTTTTCCTCAATGTCAAAGAAGATTTCTGGATCTAAGCCATGTCTGTGACGGATCCACACTTAGTTTGCCTCTGATATCTGGAGAGTGACCACAACTCGAGGTTGTGCTTTGACTGCCTGGCCACAGCTCCAAAGGCTTTGAGTGGTCACTAAAGTTGCTTGTGATCCGTTGTTTGATTCCACACTGTTCACCCCAGAGGTCTCGAAACCGATCCCGGTTGAGAGGAAGGTCCCGGCACTATTCCGGGAGTCCTAAGTCTTCATCTTCCCACTCAAAGTCGTCGAGTCGGTCAAGTAAGAGGCATGAGAAGCACAAGAAGTCGAAGCGTGCTTCCCCCATCCCTAAGCCTACGTGATGTAGGAGTCTCAATGCTTTAGGCCTCATTCTGCGGAACTTCTGCCTGGGTTGGCTCTGCACTACCCTGCCTTATCAGGGGCCGATAGGACCCCGTCCAGTTTTAAGAATACTGTGACGTCGTGTGCCTCATATTTGGGAGATCTGACCCTTCCTGCGTGCCTTTGGGCCCCGGAAGTTCCGAAGGGGCTCCATCGACTCCCGCACCGGCGGCTCCAGCCCTGGCGCCGATGCCCCCCAATAAATCCGGTGGCGGATTTGGAATGGCTTCAGTCAGTCCCCTATGACCTTCCCGGTGCCGGCCCTGCGCCAAGACTACATGTGCCACCTTTGCCCCCTGGTGGCGCCAGCCCCTATTAAATCCCCACAACCTAGAGCCGGATATGTGCCTATCGATGACGATTATGGCTCCTACGGCACCTTTGGGTCCTAGGTCGATTGCTCAGTCTTATTTTGAGATGCTAGGAAAGGAGAAAGATTGGGAGGGGTCGCTGGATCCTTTTACGGGACCAGCCTGAGCAAGAAATGGACTGGTGTGAGGAATTGGATGATGCCAGTTTCCTGGATACCTCCCCAGATTCTGGTCTGCTTTCTCTCCCTACCGTGGCTACAAAGAGGGAGCTTCATATGCTATGGTAGTGAGAAGGGCAGCCCACTCCCTGGACCTTCCCCACCCTTTGGTGGAAGTCAAGGCAAACATTTTGACAGAGGTCCTGCAGCCTGATGTCTCCTCCTCAGAACCCCTCCTGCCTTTCAACGATGTTTTGACTGATATCCTTCTGGAAACCTTGTCCAAGCCCAGCACGGGCCGCTTGTGAATAGGACAGTTGTCCGCCATCATTGCTGTGCACCGGGCGACCAGGAATTCCTCACCAGCCACCCTACCTCAGAGAGTTTGGTGGTCCAGGCCTCTGCCTCACATGGTTTGTTCCCCTCCGCACCCCCAGAGAGGGAATCCAAGAGGCTGGATTGTTGAGGCAAGAAGATTTTTTGATTCCGCTAGCCTTGCTTTGCGATCAATGAAAACTACTTCCCTATTGGGCCGTTTCGCACACTCCTTGTGGGAAACGGTTGCACAGGTGCTGCCACAGGTCCCAGAGGAGGTCCGGGTCATTCTCTCCCAAGCGGTATCAGATGGGAGAGATGTTGCAAAGTTCACCATTTGTTGTGGGCTTGGCAACACCGCCAGAATAATGTCATTGAAGGTGGCCGTTCGACACTATGCCTGTCTCAGAACTTTTGGCTTTTCTGGGGATGTCCATGCTTTCCTTATGGACATGCCTTTTGATGGCTTCCATCTCTTTGGGGAGTCCAGGCAGACATAGCCCTGAAGCACTTAAAGGATTTGCGGGCTACGGCCAAGTCCTTGGGCTTCTCAGTGCCCACCCATCCCACATCTGCTTTTCACCCCTTTCATTGCCACGGAAGGGGCTTTCAGGCGTGCCAGTCATATCTTACCCACAAGACAGCACAAATGTGTGGGCATGGCTCCTTTCTACCTTTGGGTCAGTTGGTCCAGTCAGTCCTCACCGCTCCCTGCAGCCTCTAAACCTTCATAATCTGACTCTTCAAGATCATGGCTTGTCGATTGGTGGCAGGATCAGCCATCACCTCCACCACAGGTAAAACATCACATCGGACAAGTGGGTTCTTCAGATAGTCCAAAGGGGCTACTTCCTCCCCTTGGAGACTACCCCTCTCTCCATGCCTCCTACTTATGACCTGCTGATGGAGGACCACCCGAACCTGCTTCAGGATGAAGTCAGGACTCTTGGCCCGTGCTCTCCATGCCACTGGAATCAAGCTATCCTGGCTGAAGAGGGGTGAAACCCCGAAACCAGTCCTAGGATGCTTGTTTCCAGTCCAGGGGGGACATGGCTTGGCAGTTCGGGCTGGACTGTTCCCATGGAGCACAGGGTCAAGACTGATTTGCATATTACTGGGTTCAAACTGGAATGGCATGGTGAGCAAAAAAACGATGGATTTAGGCCCAGATCTCTGTACTGGGGTGAATGTATGACATATTTATGCATTCTGTCCATCAACTGTTGTTTTTGCTCTTGGCCAAGGGAGCCATAGATAGGGTTCCGGAGCCAGAAGTTGGCTGTGTGGTTGCTATTCCTGCTACTTTCTTCTGGTCCCGAAAAAGGACTAGGGCCTTTGTCCTATTCTAGATCTGCAAGTCCTCAACTCCTTCTTCAAAAAGGAAAAGTTCAAAATGCTCACTCTGACTCAGGTCTTGCCTGCTAGACCCGGAGACTGGATGGTAGCGTTGGACTTGCATGATGCCTATTTTCACATTCCTCTCCTACCTGCCCTTCGGTGCATCGGTTAACGGTAGGCCACGGGCACTTCCAATTCACAGTGCTCCCCTTTGGCCCTACCAGTGCCCCTCAGGTGTTCACCAAGGTGATGGCGGTGGTCGCAGCTCATCTCTGCAGATCAGGGCTGCCAGTCTTTCCCTATCTCGACCAATGGCTGTTGTAGACGAACTCACCCCAGACTGTCTTCTCTCGCCTCAAAACTAAAGCGAATCTCCTACTTTCACTGGGGTTCGCTATCAATGCGCCGAAGTCACACCTGAGTCCTTCTCAGACTCTCCCTTTCATCTGAACTGTTCTGGACACAGTGCAGTTTCAGGTATACCCTCTCAAGCAGCGACCCAGGCTATTCACACTATGATACCGATGTTTCAGCCTCTATCCTAGATTTTGATGAGAATGACTCTGGGGCTGCTGGGCCTCAAGACTTCATGCATCCTGCTAGTGCATACTAGATGACATAGGAGGGCTCTTCAGTGGGACCTAAAGTTCCAGTGGGTGCAGCATCAGGGGAATCTCTCCAACATGGTCCAGATCTCGGAGCATCCGCATGGTGGCTGACCAACTGCGATTGGGTCAGAGGCGGGCCCCTCTCCCTTCCCCAACCAGATCACACAGTAGTGACAAATGCATCACTCTTGAGATGAGGCGGCCATATGGGAGAGGTGGAGATTAGAGGACTCTGATCTGCTCATCAACTTGCTTGAGCTCAGACCGATTTGCTTGACATTAAAAGCTTTTCTCCGGTCCCGCAGGGGAAAGCTGGTTCAGGTGTTCACAGAAAACACCACCACCATGTGGTACTGCAACAAACCGGGCGGGGTGGGGTCCTGGACCCTTTGTGAAGAGGCCCTGCGTCTCTGAACATGGCTGGAACAGCAGGGCATATCCTCGGAGATTCAACACCTGGTAGGTTCTCTGAATGCTAGGGCGGAAGAACTCAGCCATGGATGCCTAGCAGATCATGGATGGTGTCTCCATCTAGAGGTGGCGCAAGGTCTCCATCCTGATTTGCTCTCCGTTCGAACCGCTGCACGACTGTCCCCTCTGGCTGCGTTCCATCAAAACAGCCTTTTAGTGGCAATAACTTCTGCTAGGAGGTTGAGCGAACGGCAGGCTCTGTCATCCAGTCCTTCTTATCCTACCATCTTACCTGAAAAGTTGGTGCTTCGCACTAGCACCTCTTTCTTACCGAAAGTGGTAACACCATACCACGTGGGACAATCATTCACCTTGCCCACTTTCTATACTCCTCCGCACTCCTGTAAAGAGGATGACCGACTCCACCGTCTGGACCCAAAAAGAGCATTGTCATTTTACCTTGACCGCAATAAAGAGTTCTGGGTGGACAACCAACTCTTCGTGGGGTACGTTGGATGAAAGAAAAGTCATGCGATGCAGAAGAGGACTATCTCCCAATGGATCATCCTCTGCATCAAAATTTGCTACGCTCTCTGGCCAAGAAATAGTCTTGTGAAGGCTTAAGAGCTCATTCCACCAGAGCTAAGGCTGCAACCACAGAGTTGCAATGTGGTGTTCCAGACGTTGACATTTGTCAGGCAGCAACCTGGGCCTCACTGTACATGTTAAGCTCTACTGCCTGGACAGTCAATTCTGCAGGGATCGCCATTTTGGTCACTCTGTCCTGTAGGACTTCCTGGTCTAAACTTGTCCACAGTCCCTCCACCAGGGATGGTATTCCTTGGTTATCTATTCTAAGGTATGGAATCTGTGGCTAGATGTCTCTATCAGATGGACATGTTACTTACCTTCGGTAACACCTTATCTGGTAGAGACATAATCTAGCTGCAAAGCCTTTACCGATCCACCCATCCTCCCCGCACTGCAGACAGATTTTTAGGGTCAGGGTTGATCCATTTTAGCGCCCTAGTTGTTCTAAACACATCACTGTCAGTGCACTTCATGGCTCCATGCTCCTGGCGTAGAAAGTCGTGCTAAGTAACTGACGTCAGCGTACCAAGGTGGTTCCTATTTAGGAGACGTGTATGTGAAGTCCGGCTCGGACAACACCGCGCAAAGATGACAGACGCACCTACCGGCGCGCCAGGTTATTGCTCTAGCAAAAGTCTTCTGGGTCCAGCCTGATGCCTGGGATATTCTAAGGTAAGGAGTCTGTGGCTAGATTATGTCTCTATCATGTAAGACGTTACCGAAGGTAAGTAACTTGACCGTTAGCAGACACTGCATCTTTCTGCACAGACTCTGTATAACGTTTGTAAAGGTTGAGGATGATATCAAGTTTGTAAGGGTTGAGGCAGATGTCATTTGTCCTTGAGCCCCTCTCCTGGCCGATTTAGAGAATATGTGGCAGTGGGAGGAGAGACTTATTTCAGCGGGATGGCCATGCAAGCATTTGTCCATCTAGACGGCTAACTCATAATTATTTTCACAATGCATCCAGTCCAATTCTTTAGGAATTTCTGTGAGTCTTGTAAAATTGCGAGTGACCCTTATGAAAATATTATGCTCAAGATGTTCACTACTGAACAACTCTTTGATTAAAAAAAACTTTCTCCAGAATAATAATAAAATTCACACTTGAGACTACTATATTGCAAGCAGCTGGTTCTCCCTGCAAGGCCACATGTCCACCTCCATGGACATCTTACCTTTGGGGTTCATTGCATGCCCTTGTCTAGTATCCTCTGAACTCTCTCACAAGGCTGTGTTGTCTTTCTGTTATTTAAAAAGCTACGGCTATTGTGACTCTGCTGTTCTTTCCTACATAAAGTGGTCATCCTGGGGGCATGTTTTGCCTTGGGTGCACCCTTACTCCCACTTCCATCAATCACATTTTACATCTGCCCTCGTATTTACATTTATGTAACAATAACTTCCACTTTTGACTATAATTGTAGGTGCTTAGTGCCTCGGATTGTGTTGTTGCCTTAACATTGTAAGGAGCCAGTCCATGGAGGCCTTACCCATCATTCTACCAAAATACAATCATTGTTACTGCTTTTATCAGACGTGTTCTAATAGAGACGTATTCACAGCTGCTCCACGCGGCTCCCTGGCTGCACCATCATGTGGAGGAGCAAGTCCATGGGGGCTTTACAGATCACTCGATCGTGTCCAAATCATTCTTTCACTGATTTCATCAATTGTGTTTTGTTAGGAGAGCTATGCAAAGTTGCTACATTGGCCTCTTTACTATTTGAAAAACACCCCCGTGTGTTGTTCATGCGTTGTTTAAAGCTAGGCTGGTGCCAGGTTGCTGAAATACATCCTTTAAACGATTTTATTAGCACATTTTTATTTCACATTTCATTTTATAGCGATAGTATTCTACTAGCGTTTCAAGAGGATGTTGACCTGAATAGACAACAAAAGATAGGAGACAAAGATGTTATGCTTAACATGTCACATTAGTAGCCATTAACAAGACCACCACATCCGGCCTTCCGTCAGCAGTAGTCTGTTGGCTGTATTTGAGGGCGCTAATACATGGATGTCTTGGCATTGGAACACTTTAGTTACTGAGATCTAACCTCACAAGCAGAGGCTTACTGACCATTGAATCAATAGGGTGGATTTCTGCCAGGCTGCCTTGAAGGCTTTAGGGCTGCTTCCCTACTGGTGCTGACCAGTTCACTGCAAGGGTACACATGCCACGCTTGTAGCGGCTCTAAACTTGAAAGCGCGTTCCTAAAGCTATGTGTAGCATGACACATTTTGTGCAGCACACCTCTCTCAGGTCACTTGGTACAAATGCTTGGCTTCCACATGGACCTCTTCGCACTTCAAGTTTGCACTGTGTAAGGCTACAGTAGGTACATCCAGCCCAAGCTGTCTCAGTCCGGCCCTGATCGCAAGGTAAGCGTAACATACTAAGGGGTTTTAATTGTTCACTTTCCCTACAGCATTCAGGCTTGCTGTCACTGATGGCTTGGTTCGGTTTGGGTATGTCATCAGACGTCTATTTATTTGGAGGTTAATGTTGGCAACAGCGACTCTGACTATCGTAGAGTAAGATAGAAACGCATTGCATGACACATTTAAGGTTTTGCTAATATTCCTCCTGAGTTAGAGAAGCGTTATCAATGTGGATTCCTTTCAGAACTGTATTTAACCTTTTATCATGGCAAGAAAGTTGCAATTGGTCTAGAGGAGCATATGTTATGCCCTCAGTAGCCATGTGTATCTGTGCAAACACAGGCATCAACTAAAAAACCTTCAGCTTTGTGTCCTGAAACTTGACTTTTGAGCTAAAGGAGCAGTTTAGTTAACTGTGTTATTAGGAGAGGATTTACATGTGTTATCTCTCTTCCTTATTCTAGGCAACTTTTTATATGTTATGTGTGCCTCATTTGTTTTCTGTAGGAAGAAGCTTCTATTCAACGACGGCACCAGGCCGCACGCCAAGCTCTTACGGTCAAAACACCAAGCACATATAACCAAGTGCTTCAGAGGTAAATGATATATAATAATTTTCGCAAGTAACTGTTTGCATTTAATGTGGAGGATGGGGCAATTGGCTAAAATAAATATCTGTTCAAACAGTTGATCTTTTAGCTTCTTCTGAACTGAAAAGATGAGGATTACAGCCAGGGGAGTTTGTTCCGAGTTTGGTAGCGTACCTTGAAGAGGCTTGTCTTCAAGTCTTTTCTTACTCGTCTCTTGTATGTATGCAAGAATGTACAGGTATTTCTATTGCATGCGGCTAACTGGGAGAGAAGGGTTGCTGTGCTGGTGGTTAGTGCAGAGAACTATTAAGGATTAGGTCTATAAATGGTGGGGTCCATATTGGATGCTAGGGCACAAGAGCAGGGCGGCTCTTTATTTCATGGTTGATGTACTCTGGGAAAAATGGATCCTCATCTTATTTATGAACAGTGCAAGGGATATTGCAACCCTGATATGCTGGAGGAAAGCTGCTACTGCATCCTTCCACATCAATTGAAAAGGCTTTGTTCCTTGTTTTATTCATTTCTTGTTATCGATTCTGACAATGTATTGTGTCTCCTTGAGTTAAGTTGCCATTCTGTGATTGTGACTATCCAGTTACGTAGGCTGGTGTGCTGGGCATTACTGCCCTGTGTGCAATGCTTCTGGTTTTGAAGGTGATGTAGACTTGACTAGATTGCCACTCTACATGAATTAAACTTGGGATGACGTGGCTATATTTCTTCAGACGTTTGATGAGCTTAGCTGTGGCATGAAGGATATGATTGAGTGGCATGAGTGTGAATCCGACCTTTCGATCCGTAGTGTTCTTTGTCACCATCCAGGTAGTAGAGGACCAAGTTTTAGACTGGTTTGAAGTCTTCGGTCAGGATGTAGAGATTCATTCTTTGGAGGACGGATAGTTGAAAGTGGATAGTTTCACTTTTCTACGCTATGCGAGTCCTGAAGAAGGGGTCACTCACAAGGAAGGAGCAAAGTGATTTGGCCTATGCAGGGACATGCAATGCAAAACCATCTCGTTAACAGAAAGCCATCCCTGAACAATACATTTTTACTGTCATTGGCGATGAGAAGGAATTCAGTTTTGATCAGTATCATGTTGAACTAAGTGCTTCAATTCCTTAATCTGCCGGCTTTATGATGATGGTTTGGTCTGCTTGTAACTCTCTCAGTGCTGTCAATTCTTCCCTACTCATTGTGGTGCGACCTCATTCAACACAGTCTGCTCAAAAGTGTATCGGTATAGTTGTGACCTGGGGACAAAAAGTAGGTTTTGTTTTTTAGTCCTGTTATTCCTCTGTATCCTCAAACGGTCCAGACTTATCAAAGAATGCTTTAAATTTTAGTTTTCTAAAAAAATTCAGCCAGCTCACAATGAAGGCGGAACTTGTCTACGTTTACACTTGTGCGGCAAGCAGTGGGGAGGAGCACTTTGGAATCAATGTCAAAAGAATGTTCTTGAAAGCCGAAGGAACATCCACTGGAAATGGCATGCATTACAACTTCCACATACGTGCTGACAAAATTGGAAATACCTATACAGATGCATGTTGCATGACACACACGCTGCACCAGCTCTGCACAATCTTCATCAATGATTTGAACTACCATGCATATATGCATGTCTTTCTTGTTATATCTATTTCAGATTCATAAAGACGTTAGGTGAAAATTGTAAGTTACGAATGGTCCCACCCTACATGCAAATGCCTTAGTGTGTGTGCGTTCACTGACTAGGAGTTCCCCTAGCATTTTCGTCCTGAAGAAAGTCACTGTGACTCAAACAGCACTCATATTTGTCTAAAACATGTCGACCTCATACTAGGATGTGAGAGATCTCTAATTTCTCACCAAACATCCAATATTACTATGTTTAACCCTACCCAAGGAATAAACAATTAAAATATTTTCCCTAAGAGCAGATATCCTGGAGATAGTTTTAAAATGCACTCAGAAATTCACCACGTCACACAAAGGAGCCAGCTCTGCTGTAATCAGGTGTCGTAGCACAACTAAGATTCATTCAGCATCTTAGGTGGGAAGGCAATAATGAAGCATGCCACCAAATAGGTTGGTGGGAGAGGTTCTTATAAAAAAACCTAAGGGTTTGCCTTGGACATGAGTGAAAGACATTTGTGACAGTACATTGGGATGGTAGCGAGCTCGTTCTCAGGGGAAGAAGAACGGCCTCTCCTCTTTTTCACACTATCTTCTTTGTTTATAGACCTTGTAAATCCACCTTGTTGTCTGTGTTAGTGTCTGTATTGGTTGTGGTTTGTGCAATAATATGAATGTATTTGATGTTTTATTTACTGATTTTTTCTTATTAGCAGATGCAAAATTAGATCTTTTAGTTCAGAGTGTCATAATTATAATATGTCTTCAAAGTATACGTTATCACTGGATATCAAATAGTATACATGTAAATTATGAAATAAATACAATATCATATTCATGGCGTGTTTTATTTATTTCAGAGGTACAGTCACAGCACCTGCAACACAAAGCCCTCAGTTACATCTGGTGGACTCCTCCTCTGAACCTTCACTTCTCCCAAGTGGCAGTAATGTAACACAAGACCAAAGCCTTTTCCCTCCTAGCCCTGACACTAGGTGAGTTCATCCGCCAATCTAAAGGGAATGTCACTTGTCTTTTGTGCCATATCGTGAGACGTTTGAGCCACCTCTTACCAAATGTTTCATACTTTAGGAAGGCTCATGCAAGTAATCTTGATATAGTTGTAAAATAAATTTTCTAATTGTATTACTATTGTTGTTATTGGTACCCAGTACAATGACAATTTTTCAATAATCCACAAACATAATCAATGGGGTGGAGATGGATCTAACAGTCAAAAGGGAGACCACGATGGTGGCTGCTGCAACCACTGGGACATCAGGGTGACCCTGTGGAAGCTTCCCCTTCCTCAAGCTCCATTTGTCCCTAGACGGTTGTTGCATAACGAACTCATTCTCAAGCTAGAGGGAAAACGTAAAATATTGCATGGAAAAAGCTTATTAATAACTACCAAACATAGTGTATTTCATGTTATATGCGATCCAAAAATCCTAATGCAAATCCTCGTGTAATTCATGACTAGAAGATATTTCATATGTTCCATTTGCAGTTCCAGGGAGTCCGGCACCAGCTCGTGTTTGTCCATGCTCTCCTCCGCTGGTGCCTACTCGGCAGAAGGCTTGGCGGGTCTCCGTACTCCAGCCTTCACCTTCGAGCTGGCCGAGGATGTGCCCATTGAACCGCTGGACCTGACTGGGATTGGGCCAGGAACGGGAGGTTTGAAAGGTACATAACTGAGGTTTTAGATGAACAAAGCAATTACTTCATGTGATGGCACAGTGGGCGAGAATTGGAGGGTCTGCGTGCAGATGTGTTGTGAGAAGCCCAAGTATTCAATTTTTGCAACGCAAACCAAAAACATCAAAGGGCGTACTCCTTTTTTGTACTTCCGGTTGCCACCACACTGATGCATTTATTTGAATAGGTATAGTAAAGTGGCAACAAATTATTGTCTTCAGTTTGATAAAAATGCACAATGAAAGTAAATTATTTTTTTAAATTATTTTTTTAAGGATAACATTTTGCTGCCTTCATCGCTTCGAATTCTAGACTAAAGGAAACAGAGCCATACATTCCATATTGTAGGCAGACCCAGCAGAAACAAATTGGTTTTAAAAGGGACAGGCATTGCTGTGTTTCTGATTAAACATATGGCCTCTATCTACAAGACGAGACTTCTCAACCTTCCAAATATTTTATTGTTGGACACTTGTAAATACCATCAATATGTATAACTTACCATACCAGAAGTCCTAGTAATCATGTGATTAAATTTGAGACGTATGCAAGGCTTAATGACTGATGGGAAGGGGCTGACAGGGGCTGACAGACAGAAAAATGGCCAAGTTTGACCTCATTCTCAACTTTGAGTAAAATGCCTTTTGATGTATTCTCCTTTCTTGGGAGCCTTTTGCTGTCAGTATCGTGGTGGCGGCCATTTTGTGGACCTACAGGTATTACAGGTGTACACTCCACACCTCTGTTAGCTTGCTATGGTCAGCTAACAGTGCAGAGAAAGCATACAGGTCTGCATGTGTGATGTCTCCAGCACAGCCAGACCCTCACACAGTGGGATTATATCAAGGCAGAATCCAATACAAATATGACTATTTCACAGTAATCGCAACCTTCACAAAGTCAGTAACCATTTGAGTATTACACAACATACTTTTAAATGTAGTCTGCCTCCTTCATACAAAAGTAATCAGTGTTGCTGATGTCTTCTATGAACTATGAACTGCAGCGACCTCTGGAGGGGAATCTTGTTTTTATTATATAAAACACTATAATTTCTTTTGTGCTTGGGAAGAGTTAGTATGCACCAGGGATTATGAAGATGAAAGTAGCATGAGGCAAGCATGTATAAAGAGGTCAACGAAGAGCAAATATAATCAGGCATTACTTTTATCCTGTTGTGAGAACCCCCAAGCTCTTCTAAAGATGCCGCATTTCTCAATTAGATGCAATTGGAGAAGACGTTTATTCCATGGTGCTAGGTACTAGGAGCATTCGCCTAAATGTTTTAAGGGCAAAAAAGAGGGCCTCGAATTGAATTTCCTGCAGTTGCATAGCAGCTGCACAGCCATGTTCTGAACTCTACAGTTTTGGACGGGCAGTCAGGAAGAGTCTTCGCTCAGTCAGCCTAGGCATGATCCCACCATTCCCAGCTAAGGCCTTCAGGGGATATGCGGGTGGATTCTAATAAGCCTCTTCTGATGGGAACAGGAAGAAACTACAGCATTGATATGCATGTTTGAAGGCTTTTTACTTCAGGGGGGTGTCATTCATTGAGCGTAGAATGGCTGGGAGACGACCATTAAGGGTATCCTGAATCTAAAGCAAGCTTGTCAAATCTCACTATTAGCTGTGAGTCAGCAGCACAGAGAACTTTCTTCACGCCAGGCTCTACCAATGTTACTGAGAGGCCTAAATAAATGGTAAAACATCCCTAACCCGTGAATGTTAAAACCCCTCGTTGCTTTGCAGAAACATTTGATCAGTGTCTATATGTGCTGCGCTATGTAAAACCTCTTGGATACCAGGAGGCCTTCATTTGGTTTCCTTTGACAGCATCTTGCCCAGCAAACAGTCGTTTTTCTGTCACTCCCCGACTGCCAGGGACATGTATAGCTTTCTTCCTTTGAGAAGACTGTGGAGTAGGTTGTGGCTAATTCGGTCAGAAATTACATTTGCAACACAAGAAAACTGCATTCTAAGTATTTGTAAGTTTATTTTAAATTCCGCTAGCACGGAACTTTAAGAGCCTACCCTACAGAAGCCTATTGCAGCCACTTCAAATATTTAGCAAATGAGAAAAAATCTTTTCTAGCTGGAGCAGCAAAAGCACAATATATATGACAGTTTTTCAAATATATGAATTCTGTTAGCTTGCGTAAAATGAGGCACGCTCAGTCTTGTGTACTGTGGCGTCTTCCCAAAAAAAGGCCTTGCTTAAAATGGATAAGGCTGAATTGGGGAGATGGGCTACATCCTTTGTTATGAAAGGAACTTTTAAAAGGTTTGACCAGGATAGTGACCGTTACTGACTGAAAGGCGGACTCTTGCTTGTAAGTGACTATTATCCAATTCATTTAGTGAGAATGACTTTCTTTCTGATTTGGGAGAATAGGGGGAGGGCCCTACTCTGATATACTGATTAGGGACCCAATGCCTGATGTCAAGACTACTGTATACTATGATACTGTCTCATAGGGACTGGTTGCCTGCTGCTGCATCAGACTGCAGTCTATTCCCTGACCGGTGGAGATGAAGTCATTAGATATATTGGCCCGCCCACCCAGTGAGAGCCTTTTGGCCAGTACAATAGATGCCGTTGTGTATTATAGCTGCCGGACCATGAGGACATGAAAAAGCCGTTACATCGTCATTGTAACGGAGGTCTATTTGACTCCCCTCTTCCTGTACAACTTGCTGACAGCAGCTAGGCAGAAGGGTGTCGGTATCCTTTGCTGACTGGGAATGTATATCGTCAAATAAAGGGCTGCTTAGCTGAAGTAATTTTCAACATGTCTTTCTTTTTCTCAAAAGCTCTTCAATATTTCACTTTCTGAAGAGTTTTACCCCCATGGGTCTTTGAGAGGTTCTTTTAGAGATTTGAAACCTATAGAGAGATGCACATTTTTAGAATAGGGAGCAACTACATATTTAAGTTTTGCAGATTGGATTCTTTTTTGGATTCACATGCTGTACATTAATACGCCATCTCATGGTTGGGTCCAGAAATGTGTTTCTCGTCTTCCTCTTTTTGTCCCTCCTTTGGTCGTAGTTGACCATCATTTGGTAGTGAGTCCATCCTTTCTATAACGTCAGAAGTGTACCCAGACATTCCTGTGAGTGGTTGCCATCTTTAGATTTTTTTTCCGACATGGGGTCTTAAAGCAAGACGGGATGGCCTTTGAGGGAAATTCAAAGAACACAACTAATTGTCTGCCACGGGAGACCACGAGGAGACAAGACGTAGAGGTGGACCTTGTATTGTTACACTAGAAAGCACACATCTTTCAGGCATCAATAGATTTCTAAGATATGCACCATCACATTCAAGTTTTTCACAGACATGTCTTGGCAAAATCTGCTTTTCAAATCTGGTTAGTCTCTTCCCTAATATGTTGAATTTGATGATTACATTTAATTCAGTATGGTTGAGCTTAAGTGTCGGACTGGTTTTTGCCTTCTACTATTGCCCCATGACTGTGTGATTTTCACATCAACCAGCTGATTCCTCTTCCATTCATCCTTGCTGCTTATGGAACCCTTATACTTTGTGTTAGAAATGGGGTTTCTGGTTGGCTAGGGTATGCACCTAAGCCAGGCAGAACCCACCACTGTTGTCAGGACAAGTAAGTTACACACCAAATATAACCTGTGCTCACACCCGGTAGCTTGGCACAGAGCAGTCAGCTTTATCCCCAGAGGCAATGTGTAAAGGGTTTGCGCAACACACTAACACCAGTAACACAATGAACACACCACAAAAGAGATTCCACACAGGAAAATATAAAAATATAAGATATATTGTACATAAACCAGACCAAAACTACATAAATCAGACATGTTGTGCATCTTATGCAATTCTGTGATAGAACTCATTATGCTGACAATGCAAAGATCAAAACCACATACATTCGTAAACATCAGGGCATGCAATGCAGCACTTAGATTAGAGCAAGAAAACATATGAATCACCATATATGACTCTAAGTACATAATTCACCACCTATGGTCATCACAAATCATCAGGAACACCTGGGTTACAAAATACCATCATAAACACATAGTTCCAGGGCACCAGCACCTCCATTATATGTTAGGCAGTAATGTGAGCAGCAAACACAGGAATACCTGTACACCTACTACAGTGAATACAGTAATTTCAGGGAAACTGTAGGGCAACGGAGCACCTGTGTGTCTACCACAGTTAATACTGTAATTTTTTTAACTCTCTGTATGTGGCAAGTTCCTGATCGTGAGGGGAGCCTCCACCGAAGACTCTCCCCATAATGGCACCAACACCGAAGCCCCAAGGCATGTGCTAACATGGGGGGCACACCCACACACCTCACGTTGCAGTGGGGAGACCTCGCTGAGTCCTGCGCACCAAACAGTGAAAGGCTGCTGCTTGCGATTTTGCGATCGAGTGGTGCAGCTGCCAAACAAGCCCAGCTTTCCACAATACTGAAAAAGAGGGCTCGGCCACCCACGAAACAGCGCGGGACGACGGCTCCTCCAGCTTACCCGCCACAGTACCTCTTCTTTCCAGCTGACTCAGCGTGGGAACAGGCGGACCATGCTGGGCTTCCCTCTCTTCATCAAGGCAGCTTCAGCAGTCTGGGAGTTACTAAAGGATCCCTGAGCTGGCGTGCTCGCTCCTGGTCGGGGCATACCTTCTCTCCGGTGTGTGGTGTGAGCAGGGCCCTGGTGGGTCTTCTCGGGTTGCGGCGGTGACAAGCAGCTGAGAGGAGTGCTGCATTGCTTGGTGTCTCAGTGACAGAAGTGGAGGCCTGCTTGTGCCCCAGGGGCACTAGGTAGTGCATGCTTGGGGGAAATGAACAACAGGCCGGTCTGAGGACCTCCACAGAGATCGTAGCTGTGTGCTGAGCCCTAGGCACTTGAGCAGCCACAATTAGAAGCAAGCCGTTGACCTTGTTGGCATGAGGTCCTTTGCTGAGTGGAATCCAACTAGATCCCACAGGAACAGGGAGGTTGCAAGCCAACCCTTCCTTGTAAAGCACTGAGGGAACAAGCAGGGCACAGTCAGTCGGCTTACACAAAGAAATGATTTGCGAGGTGGCAATCTCCAGCAGAATAGCAGGTAGGCAGGCCAACACTACAAGCAAACAGTCTCAATGGCAGTCCCTCCTGGCAGCACAGCAGTCCCTGGCAATATGCAGCATGTAAAGCCAGCAGCGTCTGGGTACAAGCCCCATGCAATATATAAAATCATGGGGCCAGAGCCCCTGTACTTATACTCAAGATATCTTTGATGTGGAGGTAACTTCAAAAGAACCTTAGAAGTGCACAATACCCCCTTTCAACCTAGCTCTAGCTCCAGACGTACAGTAGGGGGTAAACAACCCCTTTGTATGAGGTCAGGACACAGCCTATACAAAGCCTCCGCCTCTCCCAGCACAGGAAGACCATTCAGTATGCAGATGTAACCCTGTTACACCCCAACCTCTCTGTGTTATGATTGTCTGGAAAGTATGCACAAGCCCAGCTGTCACTCTGCCTAGGCTTAGATTGGAGCAAAGCTGCAAAGCACAAAGAGTCATAAGCACATAGAAATTCCTACTTTCTAAAAGTGGCATTTTTACACTCGTAAGATAAAATCCACCTACAGCAATAAGCAGGATTTGTCACCACTATTCCAAGCATATCAAACATGGCAACGATACTTCTTTCAGATCAGGAATTACCACTTAAGTACCTTTAAGGGGAGGGGATGTGGTCCGTCGGCTGCGCTGCCGACTTTGGTGCAGGAAACCAGGGATCGAGCCTCGAGGCCGCGTCCACATCCTGTGATTCTGGGCAAATCACTTAATCTCCCCGTGCCTGAATATGTAATGTAAATACGGTGCTCATGTACAGCGCTCCAATACCTTTGGCTCGAGTTCGCGCTATATAAAGCAGCAGTGAGGAACCAAATAGGCTGTTTGTCACTACCAGGACATGCCACATAATAAAGGCAAATGTCCTACCTTTTACCTACACCGCACTCTGCCCATTGGGCTACCTAGGACCTACCTTAGGGGTGACCTATATGTAGTAAAGGGGGAGTTTCAGGCTTGGCAAGTACCTTTAAATGCCAAATCAATGTGGCAGTAAACTGCGCTTGCAGGCCCTGCAGTTGCAGGCCTGAGACCGGTTTGAAAGGCCACTTCTGTGGGTGGCGCAAGCAGCACTGCAGAACCCGTTGTAGCAATTAATATACAGGCCCTGGGTATATAGGATACCACTGTATAAGGGACTTGCAGGTAAATTAAATATGCCAAGCAGGTATAAACCAATCATACCATGTTTAAAAGAAAGAGGACATGCACTTTAACACTGATTAGCAGTGGTAAAGTGCCCAGAGTCCTAAAGCCAACAAAAACTGGTCAGAATAAATACAGGAGAAAGGCAAAAGTTTGGGGATAACCCTGAAAAAAGAGGGCCAAGTCCAACACTTTGGATGAAGATATTGAATCACAATTGCATTGACAGGGTAAATCAAATAAGCTCATTTAGCATTTTCGATCAGGGTGTATTCTGATAATTAACAGAATGTATTAGGTTGTTATCGTTCAGCTAATTTTTCACTTCAGGTTAGGCAGTGGGTCACAAAAGGGTACAACATCAACATTGTTAGAAGTATTTCCGGAGGTGAAATCCATAAGGCAGCCACTTGGTGGCCAGAAGGCATTGTGTAAGCATTATTATTGTATGAATTCTGATATCAGGACTAAAGCTCACCTGGACTTAGCACTGCATAGTAATCTATTCAGGTAGGGTGTCTCCTCTACTCTTAACTGTTCCCCCCATAAGCTTTCTACGAATATGAAGAAATGATCAGTGCAGCATATGAATGAAGGGCTTGCATATTCTGGGAGAGAAGAACATATTGCTTTCATACCTACATCCTGCATTTATATGTTTCTCAGATCCACATGTGACTTTCCTGACCTCTCTTCACCGTGTTCTGGGCCATTGCTGTCAAGCTCCTAAAAGTGAAATCTGAATTTGGTGCTTTTGCAGAGGTCCTATGGGGCCTCTAACACAGCATCACAATATTTTGAACCCTGAGACTGGTGGCTCAGAGGGACTTTGTAAGCTTTCACTTTTTGATGAGTTCTGGAATTCTTAAATTTGGAAGAAGAGAGCTCAAACA
The DNA here is from genome assembly GCF_964204655.1 of Triturus cristatus. Taxonomy (NCBI): domain Eukaryota; kingdom Metazoa; phylum Chordata; class Amphibia; order Caudata; family Salamandridae; genus Triturus; species Triturus cristatus. The sequence continues at coordinate 879,847,479 of NC_140585.1, forward strand.
TGCCTACGACTGTATTGAGGGTATCGCTGATGTCCAACAACTCTTAGTACATCTTCAAATCGCCTTTTGTATCTATAGAACAACATTAAAACAATGCAGTGGATTCAATTATAGTGCTAGAAATAATATAAGTAAAAACATGATTGAAGCAGTTCCATTCTCTACGTGGCACAGTTTTCAGTGTGTGCCTATAATGACCCTGGATATGAACTCTACTTGAATTGTCTGCATTTGGGGGGGTGGCCAGGCAAGATGGCTGAGTGGACGTGATCCACATCAGTTCCGGAACCCCGAGACTGACGAACACCGCCAGCACAAGGCTAGAGGACCAAGACTCACCAAGGTCCAGCAAGGAGGCTGAGGATTGCCAGGAGGCGCAAATTCCATGCAGCAGAAGTGACAGAGCGTGAAGTCTGCAACGAGGCCGGGAGCAGACACTAGATGGCGTCGAGGACCGCGGCAGAGGGAGATCCGGAGACGGCTTGAAGTGGCGCAGGCACAGCGGGACCCAGGTAGACAGCGGCAGAACCGGGAAAAGCCTGACAGACTACGCCTGGGGGTGAGGGGGAGCCGGGCGAGGCTCGCCGACCCCCGTGACATTACTCCCGGAGGCTGGAAGGGACTTGCGGCCACGACACGGTTGGGCGAGAGACTGAGGCACCCCGGCAGCGGCGGCACCTCATGGAGGTGAGCGGGGCCCTGAGTCTGTAGCAGCATGGAGCGCGGAGGCTGCCCAAGGAGGGCACCCCACGCCAAAATTTTAACCCGTGGGGCAGGGAATGCTGGGCCTTGAGTGGGGCTGAAAGTTGGAGGTTGCGCCTGACCCTAAGATGGCGCCCGATCTGGGGTTTCTTTGAAGAAATTAAGGAATTGCCCTTTTGGTTATAACTGGTTGGGGGAGCACCGCCCGAAGAGTCACACTTTGGAAGCACTCAGATCCTGGCATTAGGAGAGAATAGTGCAGAGCAACTCGCTAGCACGGACAGAGACACACCAAGTGCCTGACCCAAAGATGGCCACCCCTGCCTGATTTTTGCGACCACCACCGTCGGCCCAGTTCCTGCCCCACAAATAGTCACCGCCACACATCATCACCCAAGGGGTCACACACCAGAGGAGGCGACTCACGGCCCAGCAAGGAGGATGCATCTCGTAGCCCATATGCCACCAAAAAAAGCGTCAAACAAGGTCTCCCACTACTTTGCATCAATGGAGGAAGGTCAAACTCACGACGAAGGGGGCAGGCAAACAAGATGGCACTCACCAGAGAAGATCTAGTGGCTTCACTTAGAGACTTTAAAGCAGAATTATGCCTGGAGATCAAGCAGGACCTACGGTCTTCCATAGACCAATTAAAGGCGGACCTAACCGACCGCATGTCAACTCTGAAGCATGATGTGGCTGCTGTGGGGACCAGGGTACTGGAAGTAGAAGAGGCACAAGAATTGGATGCCCACACTTCTAAGATGCAGGACAAACAGCAAGATTTCCAGTCGCAACTTCACCAGGTGCTCCTGAAAGCTGAAGACTTAGAAATTAAGTCTTGGAGGGAGAACATTCGAATTTGAGACCTGTAGGAGGGGGCGGAGGGGCCGGACCTAGAGGCTTTTGTGGAGGGCCTCTTTTGAGATCCTGAGCCCGCGCCAGATGAAGCTCAAGATCGATAGGGTACATCCAGTGGGGAACCAGCAGACAGGTGAAAGCATACGCACCCACGACGTTCTCGTTAAAATTCACTCCTTCAAAACGAAAGAAGCCATCTTGAGTGCCGCAAGAGAAAAGGAGGAGACCTCTTTCCAGGGATACAAGTGTGTGCTCTTTGAGGACCTGGCCCCTTCCACACTGGCATGCAGACAACAACTAAGACCAATTACTACCAAACTACGAGAAGATAACGTGCGCTACCGATGGACCTTCCCCTTTGGACACGCTTTCGAGCTCAACAATAAACTGCACCACATCTCAGATCTGACAGATGGTCTCCGCATTCTAGGTCTTCCGATTCCCGAACATGATGGCAGCTCAGACCCTATGCAAGGAGCGGGGGCAGCACAAAGACCCGCTCGACCATGGCGCACAATCTCAAAGGGCAAAGTCAGCCAAAAATGAGGGCACTAATGGGATGAATGGTGAATAAGGAGTAAGACACCCGCACTGACTATGGGGCAACGCTGCTTCGGGACACTCACAATAAGGGACGCATTGATGCCGAGAGTGCCCACGCTTACCCACTATTAAGGACTGGATGCATTGGACCTTTGTTCTTGATACTTTCAACTGGTACTCTATACATGTAGCAAGCGGCAGTCTGTAATGCCCGGTACCATGTTATTCTTCTTCAAGAAGGGACGGGCTGAGAGCCTGTTGGCTCTGCAGCATAAGGTTTCAAGGGGTTTTTGGGGGGGCAGGGGACCTGGTGGTCGGGGTGAGGGACAATCGGACCCTCCACACAAAAGGGGAATGCAAACACTCTCTTCGAAGTCCCCCGAGGTACGGTGGACCACAGGGTGGGGAGCAAGAGGAAAAGCGAAGTTCAAGGGGGGCAGACATGAGAGACAAAGGGAACAGAAATGGTTAAAATGGTCTCAATAGCCTCATGGAACGTAAAAGGTCTAAACTCATCTCTCAAACAGCAAATAATTTGGAAGTTTCTCACTGACCACCAGTTTGAGGTAGTGGCACTGCAGCAAACGCACCTTAAAAAGACCGAAGAGCTACGGCTCTGTCGTAAAAGCTATCCCTTAATCTATAGATCTAAGCAGAAGGGTGTTGCTCTCCTATTTAGCAGCTCGGCAAAGGTACAAACTGAAGCCATAACGGCAGACTGGGAAGGGAGTGTAATTATGATGAAGGGGAAATTGAGAGGCAGATGTTGCCCTTTTATTTCCACGTACGCCCCCAATACTGGGCGCACTTCCCTTCTGGACTTGATAAGCGAGTTCGCAGAAGCTCCCGTAGTACTCATGGGTGACTTTAATCTGACTTGGCATGCCGAACTAGACTGCACCCACCCCCATAGGGCAGCCATCAACAATTTCAACAAGGGGATCAAACAGAAAATACAGGCACTGGGCCTACGAGATGCATGGCGCACACTATAACCCACCACCAAAGATTACACCTTTTCACACGTACACCAGTCTTACTCCAGGTTAGATCATATTTTTATAAGTCAATCTCTGCTGGGCCCCTTACAGGCAGCATAGATATTCCCAATCACGATTTCAGATCACAGCCTAGTGACATTAACCTATCTTGGGGTTGTAATACGTCAGGAACCCCCTGATGGTACTTCTCAATTTGGTTACCAGGGACAAAACCCTCCGAGATGAGTTAAGGGCCTCCATTTCTGAATACATTGAACAAAATCAACCACAGGCCACATCCCCCCCAGAATAACTGTGATGCGTTTAAAGCGGTCCTCAGGGGCAAATGCATTCAACTTAATGCCGCTTTGAATAAACAGAGGGCTAAGGAAAGACTGGAGCTTAAGGGAGGAACTAGAGAAAGCGGAGAGAGACCACAAGAAAGCGCCATCCCGGGTACTGCAACGACAACTTAATGCACTAAAGGGGAAAATCAAATTGATCTACACTAATAGGGCCGAACATACGCTACTGAAGCTCAGGCAGATATCCTATGACCAGGGGGACAAGGTGGGGTCCCACCTAGTGAGACAGCTGCGCGAAAAACGTGAGCGTGAGTACATAGGGGGAATCCAGGATAGAAACGTTCTCATAACCCACTCAGATGAAGCAAAGGCCCGCATTTTCGGTAGATTTTGTGGTGACCTCTACACAGGCACGCTTCCAGATATAGCCCTGCAACAACAATACCTAGACTCTCTGGAACTTCCCCGCATCCTGCCAGCAGAGAATGACCGGTTAAATTGCCCAATCATGGCCGAAGAAGTAGGGAAAGCAATCTCAAAGCTCAATCTTCACAAAGCCCCGGGTCCAGATGGTCTGACCGCGCACTTTTATAAGATTTTTGCGCCGGAGCTTACTTCCCACCTCACCTTGTTATGTAATGCGATAGCAGAGGACTCCACTGTTTCGACCTCTATGGCTGAGGCAGTGAATACCGTTATCCCTAAACCACGGAATAATCGCCAAAGTTGTGCCTCTTATAGGCCCATTGCGCTGCTGAATTTAGATGCAAAAATCTTTTCTGCAATATTGACCACACGTATAGAAAACTTAATGCCCGCACTAATCCACCCTGACCGAACAGGCTTAATCCACCCTGACCGAACAGGCTTCATAAAAGGAAGGCAGATGCATGATAATATTCGGAGACCTATACACCTGATTGAAAAGGTCTCTAAATTCAAACTCCCGGTGATTTTGGTGGGATTAGAGGCCGAAAAAGCCTTTGACAGGGTGGATTAGTCGTTGCTCTTCCTTACCATGCTAAAGTTCTGCTTTGGGGATAGATTCATTAACATGGTTAGTGCCAACTATAAACATCCACACTCACGAGTGCAGGTCAACGGATCCCTGTCACTCCCATTTGCTCTTAGCAGAGGCACGGGACAAGGCTGCCCGCTCTCCCCTCTCTTATATGCCCCTAGGATCGAACCCCTGGCTATTAGAGCTAACCCAGAGATTAAGGGAATACGCTTTGGGGATACAGAACACAAGGCTTCATTCTTCGCGGATGATATTTTGATGACGCTTATGGATCCAGGCCCCTCACTACAGGCAGTACAGAAAGAACTAGGGAAATTTGAAGCAGTGGCAGGCTTCAAAGTCAATCTGTCGAAATCCTCCATATTAAATCTCACACTCCCTGAGGTTGAGGCATCGCAGCTCCGAGGACAGACCTCTCTACAATGGGCTAAACGTTCTTATATACTTAGGCCTTCAGCTCACTCCGAGGATAGAAGATCTATATAAGGCCAATTACCCCTTACTGATGTCTCAACTCCAACAGGATCTTAAGCGCTGGAAACCGCTTTACATCTCCTGGCTCGGACGGATAAATGCCGTCAAAATGACAGTACTACCAAAGTTTCTTTGTTTATTTCAGGCGCTCCCAGTTGAATTAGACCGCAACTTGTTTCCCAGATTGCTCTCCCTTATCACTAAATTTATATTGCAGGGTGAAAGGACACGCCTCCTGTTTCATGTTTACGGTGCTCAAAGGAAGGGGGTAGCGCTACCAGATTTCTCACGATATTACAAAGCAGCACAGCTAAGAGTGATGGTAGAATGGTCCATGAGGGAGTCCGACAAACATTGGCTCCACATGGACAGGGCGATAGTGGGCAGATCGATCTGGGATGTCCTCTGGAAACAGAAAAAAGATAGGCCAGCCAAAGCATACCTCAACACCCCGACACTAACCACCCTCAAAGTCTGGGACGAGGTCACGAAAACTGAGGGATGGACATCTTTCCCCTCACCTTACACACCTATCCATTTCAACCCGACTTTCCACCAGCTCTGAGAGAAGGCCCATTTGACCGTGGCGGGAGAGGGGTTGTTTGATGGTCTCAGACATGTTCCACAACTTTGATGTGCTCACATTTGAGAGTTGCCAAAGGGATTTCCAGGTCCTAAAAGGTGAACTTTTCCATTACCTCCAAATAAAATATTGGGTATCCCAGCCACAGACAAGGGAAGCCGCCACTAGAGAACACACATCGATAGAACAGCTGGTACGGAAACCAGGTACAATAAAAGGAGCAATCTCCTCACTGGAATCACATCTGGGGGGACATAGCCAAGAACAACCACTCAATGGCCTTGAAGAAGGCCCATTATAAGACGCTTTTTGACTGGTACCTGTACCCCACTAAACTCAAAAAGATTTTCCCAGACACCTCTGATCTCTGCTGGCGAGGCTGTGGCCTTCAAGGGGACGTTCGCCACATATGGTGGGATTCCCCCCACTATCCGTACTTTTTGGGAGGAAATCCTATCACACAGATATGCTTGGTCATCCCATCCCGACATCTATAGAGGGAACACTCCTGGGCATCAGGGATCCGGATCTAGAACACCAGACAAAAGCAGACAAGGCAATAATGTGGGCATGCTTAGGGGTGGCCAAAATAACAATAGCAACAGCCTGGAAATAGAGGGAAGCCCCAGCTATATCGCTGTGGCACTCTCGCTCTGGAGAATTCTCACCATGGACAGATTAGCTGATATTTTCAGAGACGAGTACAAGAACTTTGAATACAAGTGCGTTCCGCTGGTAGCCTTTCTGTCCTGTGGCCTTCCTGCTGTGGTCTGCCCACCTTCCATAAGAGCCATGCACCGTTTCCAGTTCTAAAACTGTTTGAAGTGGAGATTCCAGCCTCGCTATGTGGAATGGTAGTGTCCCAAAAGGGAATAGACGATAAGCTAAATTCCTTTCTATTTGACTCACCTCTGAATGTCCGAAAGTTTATATCTGAGGTTCCACCACCACCAGGTTGGGGGGGGAGGGCTAGCGGGGGGGTGAGTTGTTTACTGTTTTAGTTTGGGGAGATACCCCTAATGTTTGATCCAAAAAAACAGACATGACTTGAAGTACGGGAGAGAGGTGATGGGACTTTTCAACACGAGAAACTGGACACATACTAGCTGCTGGTATATGTACAAAGTCCTGTGTGCTTTTCAATGTACTATGTGATATCTGGATATCATGTTGAGAAAAAGATCTTTGAAGAATTGTCTGCATTCTGCAGTGGTAGTGATAACCAGAAGCTTTATGAAGTTAGCACCTGCCAATGTGAAAATCAGACTCGTTTCACATAGGCCATAAATACTATTCCAATGTGAAAGACACAATATCCATTTACCAACTCTTAAAACAGCAAGTTTATAGTGGTACCTAAGACTTTAAGGCCCAGATTTTCAAAGGTGTCACGCAACTAAGCGCAGCACCCAAAGGTACTGCGCTGCACTATGTGACAGAGAAAGAGCAGGAGAGTTCCATATCTACAGAGATGTGGCATTCTTCTCCCCTCTTTCGAGCGCCAGCACAGACACACCTTTGCACTATAGAGCAAGGGTGTATGTGTGAGTCTAACAGGTTTTGTACAGGAAGGGTAGCATTCCAGGACAAAATACTATGACTAAACAAGTTTTAAAGCTTTTCCTACTTTGTATGTGTGCTGTACGCATGCAAAGTTGATTAAGAAAGGAGCTATAAAAACATTTTTTCTTAATGTCTGCTTTCCAGCAGCGTTATTTTTTGGTGCAAAACCCTGTGTAGTAATGTTAGTGGATAGGGTTTTGCTTCAAAAAGCATGGGTGGTTGCATGGGAACGCCCATGTACCACCCATGTAATGCCCCCTTGACGATGAGTAACACAAAGGAGCACTTCGCTCTGGTTTGCATTACTTTTCCTTACAAACCAACATAAATACCAATTTGCGTTGGTTGGTAAATCCCCAAAAAGGTTTTGCGTCGGGTTTGCGTTAAAAAAGTAACAGAAACCCAACGCAAAACCTTTGTAAATCTTGGCCCCCAGTGTGTGTTTATTTTGATGGAAACCTAGGACCTTGTTTATGAGGAATTGGCGTAGGGCAGCGCTGCAAGTCTTCTTGCTGTGCTGCCTACGCCAATGTGAAAGGGCAGGAATGCATCGTATTTGAAAAATATAGTTGCATTCTTGTCCTTTCTCTCTGCCCTGGCACACAATTTCCTGCAAGGGTGTCTCTGTTCCAGGCAGGATTGTTTTTGTGCGTACACAAAAACAATCCCGAGACGCAGTTGCCTTTTCCATGTGTGCTGCAGATTGCAGCACACATGGAAAGAGGAAAAAACGAGGAGAAATTAAAATATTTCTCCTCATTACGCCTGCTCAGGGAAGGTGCAATTCAATTCAATTCAATTCAATTTATTTATTATGATTTGGCACTCCGAAGAGGACCACATAAACAAAATATACGAATACATATTCCCAAAAATATAAAAATTGCAGCACTCTGCTGAGAAGGTGTAAGGTTTTGGCACTACCCCCAGGTGTACGTGATTAAGTAAATCTTGGACAGCGTCAGAACCCATGGGTGATGCATGGGAAACCCATTGCAACGCCCATGTAACGCCTCCTCTACTGACGCAGAGTAAGGCAAGGCATCGCTTGCGCCTCTTTGTCTTAATCCTTATCTATGAGGCATTGCAGAGTCATGCAAAGTGGCTTTGTGTGGCCTCATAGATATGATCGAGAGGCTCGCGTTGCCGAACATCAAAAGAAAGTGACGCTCTGCCGGAGCAAGTCTCTTATAAATAAGCCTCCTATTTATTTGTCAAATCATGTATGAGTACGTGTTTTTTAAATACAGGTGCTTTGTTCATCTTTTACTTTGTGTGTATTCTGTGATTCTTATGCATTTCATCTATTATCTACTCTCTACAGAGCCTTCCGTCTCCAACAGCACCCCGGAGACCCCTCGGCTCCTGTCCACGGACAGGTCGGATATCAGAGCCAGCAGATCCAAGGTGTCTCCGTCCCGCCTCAGCACCGCGACCCGCCCCGGCTCCAACACCAAGCCTGTTCTCCCACCAATCCCCTCTGGACGCAAAATAAAGGAACCCTAACAGCGGCCATGTTCAGAGCCACTGTCCCCCAAAAACCACCACATTCAAATATTTATACCCGTAGACGTTTATACTTACTACTCCATTTTTTTGCAGCTAGAAGTTTGCATTTAGCTACATAATTTTTCATTTTGATATCCAGCAAATCAAAGCGGCGATTAAATACAAAAGCTTTAATTCTATTTCCATGTTATGGTTTTAAGCCGTGGTGGGACTGGATCAGGGAGGCTTAATATGCAAATTAGAATATTAACTGTTCATAGTGCCTTACGATACCGCATACACTCTGTCGCAGTTTATCGTGAAAACGAAACCAAAGCAATGTCTGTGTCTTGAGCCTCTAAACTGAGGGAAGGATAAGTGTGAATCACGCATGATCGGATAACGGCCCGAAAATGGCTTGGGGCTGCTAATGAAGGTATAGTCAAGAGAACTACATTCAAAACAGTGTGTTTTAACAGACGAAAATGCCAATTCTAGAAGGAGGGTTACCCCTAAGGCTTCGAAAGTGTGCATTTTTAATGCAGTTTCAAAACCGCATTTTTTGTTTTTACTGCTTTTGTATCAGTAAACGGATCACGTGTTCATTCGGTTAAAAGGTACCTGGTAGAAAGTACATATTTAATTCTAAAAGTTCCTAATCATATTTCAATAAAATAATTGTATTTATGGAATTCTGGCAGACATGTATTACTGGTGGAATCATGGATCAGAAACGCATGTGCTTGTACAAATTGACAGATTATGTGGTATGTTATCCATTTTCATAGATGGGTTCTTGGTGTAATTATCCACTCCCTGATCATGTAAAACAAACATGAATGGTGGAAGTGTTTTTTTTTTAGTACCTTACGCAAACGTAAGCTATTTTTATGACTCCTTACGAAGATTTGTTGTACAGTGATCATTGCAGAACCTGCTCTCCTTCCTAAAAACAGGAGCCGTCCTTCCGAGTGTAGTCATTTGCACAGGGCACTCAATACACGCCACACACTCCAACACAAGAGACTTCACAGTGACGACGCAGATTTTTAGAGAGTACCTGCCATGGCGTATATCACCACATCTCAGATGTCTTCATCCAGGCTCTGCAAACGCATCAGTTGCACTGGTATAAACAGGTAGCAGTGGGCATTGTTTTGCTGTTCACTGGGTACGGAAGCAACTCTTTTGGCGAATCCACCATTTTCAGAATTCAGTTCTGCACCCCTGGACAGAGAACAATCCTGGTTTTTGTTATGCAGTAAGCCATGCCCCACCACAAGATTGTCAGTCTGTGATCGAGCGGGCCAGAACAGTAGCCAATCAAAATAGTTTAACTACAGACAACCGTTCTGATTTGTTGAGGACAGCCAGTCAGAAATGCTTAACAGCGTTCCTCCTCTTTCAGCAATGTTGATCGATTGCCCTGAAATAATTAGAGTGGATTTCTACGGATAGATCATTCTGACTGACTGCTTGCTTGCCATTCAGAATAGCCATCAGCAGGCAGTATCTACCAGCACCATTTTGCGGTCCTAACCCCAAGCAGTTGTATTGTGTTTTGCCATGAAATTCATCTTTTTTTGGTCTTAGCAGATTTTGGCAGCTTTTTTAAGTGTATTATTGTCCCTGGGGCAAACATTCTGGTAGCTCTCCCCACACTCGCCAAAGTCACATTCAAAACAGGGATATTGGACACCACAACCAAGGAGGAGATCCAATTCAGTCAGTGCCACATTGTGACTCGAAACACACAATAAAGCATTCAGAATGTCTGCTAGAAGACCACCACTCCACAATAGGAAGAACTAACAATCCGAAAAGGAACCAAGTCAACATTATAGAAGTTCCAACAGACTAACTCCTTTGCTCGAAACCCCTCAACTCAACAGACCAGTTCTCCGAGCTATGTTCAACAGGGTCTGCAAGAGCTCCTTCCCAATTCCATAAATTCTGGTACGCGTAACACCCTCTCAGCTGTAAAATACTCTTTCAATCTGGACAACTTTATGAGCTATCTTGTCCAACCTAACATGGTTCTCTTATAGCTCAACATCACTTCCAGATGAGGTACCACACACCATTCCACAGGAAAGTTTGCAAGAACAGAGAAGAAAGAAAGGGAGCTGCAATAAAAATAAACCCTACAAGGATCCCACTTGTGCTGAGATTCTTTTCATCCACAACACTACATTTGAGATCTAGCCGTATGCTGTTCATAAGTGAAAACTGTCAAATTCCAAACTGCAGGACTGCCTGACTTTCTCAGCCTTACTATTGACTTTAACACATTATCAAACAAGAAGATCATTTCTATGGATGACTTCTACCTCCTGATTGATAAACCAGAAAAAACAATCCTGCAATCTCATTGAAAACAGGGATCACTTGGGTTTTGTCCAACAGAGACACACTACCATGAACAACGCTAGGCACACATTTGACTTGGTCTTTTCTTGGATCTTTTTCTGGGTCACCATTGAGGGCAAATCTCTCTCATGGGTTGATCCTGCATTGATCAACCAGACATCTAGGCCGAAGCTCGACCCCAGAAAGAGAGGCAAGAACCGGCCAACCAAAACCTCTATCAGAGCAAGAGCAATGAAAGTGATTCCTGTTTTATTCAATGTAACATTACAATCAGTGTCAAGTGCCCCTAAGAATACTGAAATCATTTTCAAACATCAAGGACACACTAGAAGAGGTCGCTCCCCCCCAGGCACTTATAAAACTGCCAACAAATGGTTTCAACACAGGATTACAACTGCAACCTTGCAACATTGAAGTGATCGAACCGAAAATTAAAATTAACTTGGTGTAGAAGCAGATTCGCAGATGTCAAGGATCACTGCAAAATCCATGAGTAATAACCCACAAAGCCCTCAAACAAGCAGCCAACATTATCCACGTCTTGAGCAGCAGCATAGCTTAAAACACACACAAATAAAGCTTGAGGATATTTAAAGAAATACATGACACGTAATGTTTGAAGGATGCCCACAGCACATCACAACAACATAGCAAGAACTCTCTATTTTTAACAAAACTTTATAAAAATATGACAGACAATTATCAATAATCGACAACCGGCTTATGTGGCAAAAAGAAAGCAGCTGAACTGCCAAGCACACCGTTGTTGCTGTTCCACTTGCTACTTCCAAGAGTTGTTCTCATAACCCCTCAATATCACTGAACTGACCAGGTCTTAGTATCTAACCAGTTGAAATAGTGATCACCACAATGCTTTTAAACAAAATTAAATATCTTTTTATTTGTAAATGATATAGACAATGTGGATACAATCATTATGACATAGCAGTCGTACATTTCCACAATTAAGTCGCAAATCATTGCACATTGTCCAATCATACTGTTAATACATCTGCAGTGTTTCCTCAGCCAAATCGTCCCTAATATTATACATCGTGGCTGCACCACCAGACCGCAAAGAGGGGCTAGTACAGATTCCCCCCCTGTGGGCATTCTACTTTCCCCAGAACTGGTTCCATTTCCCGGGGCAACCTCTGCTATCATACACCGCCCTTTCTGTGATCATGCACCAGCCCATATCTTTTTCCGACAACAGGAGATGGCACAGCCTGAGCCCCCCCAGTGCCTATCTATATTGCGCTTTGCTATAATCATTCCCATTGTTAACTATATTTGGTCTTTCGGCTCAGATCAGTCCTCTCCCATATGTTGAGGAGACACAGTTTTGGTTTGAGTTCTAAGGGGCATATTATCAAGCCAGTCGATAAAATTATCGCCGCTTTAGCGGCAGAAAACTGCAGCTAAAACGGCGATAATGGGCTTGATAATATGCTCTATGGAATTCCAATTGAAGCCCATGTTAGACGTCCGTCACATTTAACATGGGCTTCAATTGGAACTCCATAGAGCATATTATCAAGCCCATTATCGCCGTTTTAGCGGCAGTCTTCTGCCGCTAAAGCGGCGATAATTTTATCGCCTGACTTGATAATATGCCCCTAAGTCTCCTCCTGACGCCCTAGCGTTTGTGTTCACCACTGCTTCCCAATATTGTTTAATCATCGGACGTTCCCATAATAGATGATAACATTTTCCTTCCTGGCCTAATAATTGTTGACAAAGTGCGGTAGCTTCCCTACCCATCTTGACCAACGTAGCTCTAGGGAGGGAGGCTCTGTGTAAGTTTCTAAGTTAGATGAGCCGTAATTTGGTGGAGATGGATTTTTCTTTAGGGGACCCGAGGGCTTCCTGCCAACCTTCGTGTTCCAGTTCACCTAAGTTCCTGTGCCATTGCCCACAAAGTTTTTGCAGGGGATCATAGGAGTTATGTATTAGCTTTTGATAGGTCAAGGAGATTGCTCTGCGTTCCATAAAGTCTGTAAGAAGTCTGTCCTCTAACAGTGAGGCTTCGAGGTGGTTACTCCCTTGCGGATTGGCCGCCATAAGAGCATGTGTCATCTGTAGGTACCTGAAGGTTTCCGTTGAGGCAAGTGTGAATTTCATCTGCAAATCAGCGAAAGGAATCACCCCCCGTTCCACAAATCTCGCACTGTCTAGATTCCTATAAGGTCCCACTTGTTGAATACCATACTGGTATGAAGCCTGCCCAAATTCTCACTTTCCCAGAGCGGTGTGATTTCAGTTAGAGAGTCGTGCCACCCCAGCCTCTTGTTTGCCTTGTGCCAAAGGGTAATTGTGTGGGCAGTGGGTCCTATGAGTGCGTCCCTCTAGGTTTGATTGGCAAGGCCTGAGAGTACCCCTGTGCCCATCAGAAACCTAGCCATCCTGTAGGCTGGTTCATCATGTGGTCGATGCACCCATTGATTTATGATTGCCAGCTGGGCCGCCCAGTAATACATCTGGCTAGTCAGCAGAGCTATGCCCCCATCGTACCACCCCCGTATTAACTTGTGCATAGCTATGCGCCGAGGTTTCCCATCCCAGAGCACATCCAGCACCTCACTCTCAACAGCCCGGAAAAACTCTTGAGGGATTTCGTACCTGATTTTTTGTAGGGCATATAAAAAGCAAGGCAGCACCATCATTTTGAATAGCGCTACTGTTATAATGAAGAAGAAACTTATGTAGGTAAGTTCAAGCGTCTTTATTCTTGTCATCCACTCTCCGTAACTGACAGCACTGTCAACATTCCACAGTGAACTCTGGAGGAACGTTCCAAGAGGGAGGAGGGTGCAGGGGAGAGAGTGGAAGCTACCACTGGAGAAGGAAAAGAGGACAGACACCACGGAGGAGGGAACCAGGTGAAAGAAGGAGAGATTATAACACATCTCCCTACGGAGGGAGGAGGAAAACCGGGACACAGCTGAGAGAGAGAGAAAAGGAAACCAAGGGGAGACCTGAAAGGATAAAACTTACCAATCAAAGATTGAGAACAGAATCCGGGGGGAAGGGTTACTGCTGTAAAGGGAAGGAGAGAACACCCCAAAACATTTTAATAAACAATTACTTGGAGGACCAATCAGGAGTTATTCTCAGAAACAATTACTTGAAGGACCAATCATGAGTTATATAGTTGGCACTCAAATCTCTTCCCCTGATGGATGCAAAAGGAGTAACCCCCGTTCTCAAATCATAAGAGGTGTGATATGCCCAAATGCTATCTCTTAACACCTTTTCTATATCCATCTTGTTTGTACAGGCTTGATGAGTGAGATTTTTGATCCAATGCATTGCCCACCGAATGGGTTCATTGTCTCCATGGGTATGTCCAGTAGATTCCTCATGCTTGATGCCATACTCACAAAGGAATGTCTTCATTTCATGGGATGAGAATTTGATATGGTTGTTTGTGACTATGCAAACTGGTACTCCCTCGCACGCGAACGAGTCTCTCAAAAAATCGAGAAGTACCTTTGTCGATACCCATGAGACATACTTGTATTTAATCCAGTGCGATGTGAAATCCATGAGGACAATCAAAAATTTCTTTCTGACTCCCGATTGCCCCACGGGGCAAATTATCTCCAAAGCCAACTTAGTCCATGGAGTTTTTGGATTTACTGTGGACCTGTAGGTTCGGATCCCATCCTCGCCGCCAGTGTTATAATGAAGAAGAAACTTATGTAGGTAAGTTCAAGCGTCTTTATTCTTGTCATCCACTCTCCGTAACTGACAGCACTGTCAACATTCCACAGTGAACTCTGGAGGAACGTTCCAAGAGGGAGGAGGGTGCGGGGGAGAGAGTGGAAGCTACCACTGGAGAAGGAAAAGAGGACAGACACCACGGAGGAGGGAACCAGGTGAAAGAAGGAGAGATTATAACAGCTACACATCCCAGTAACAATAGTGCCAGTTTTTCCCAAAGATGGGCATCGCTTGGGAGACATATCAAGGGGGCCTCTAAATTATGGATATAAAACAGATCTGGGTCTGCCATTACGAATACCCCAAGATAGCGGAAGCCCTCTACTACTTCTCTCTCCTCACATTCTGCCGGTAGAGCCGGGGTTGGGCCACATAGTACGCACATTGTCGATTTGGATCAATTAATGGAGATGCCGGAACGTTAGCCCATGTTGGTGAAAATTTTCAGAATTCTAGCACTCGAATGGCATGGTGTGGCGACATATAGTAGAATGTTATCGTCGTATAATGATATACAATCTTCCTACACCTCTGTCAAACAGAGACCACTTAGCAGCGGGTCTGCCCTGATCCACACTGCCAATGGTTCTAGAACCAAAGCAAAGAGGAGTGGCGACAGGGGGCAACCCTGACTAGTCCCTCTCCTGAGCAAAAATGCTCTTGAGACCCACCCGTTCACCACTACCTGCGCCATGGGCCCCGTATATAGGAGCTGAATCCATAGCAGAAACTTGGGGCCGAATCCAGGACTGCAAATAAGTATGGCCACTCCACTGTGTCAAATACCATATGTGCGTCCAGGGAAATCACCACTGCATCGTCTCGTATGGTATCTTTTCTGCCCATTACCCCATGAAGGCGGTGCTGATTGAGGGCTGTATTTCTCCCAGGCATGAAACCGGATTGATCCGTGTGTACCACGTGAGAGACATGCTGGAATAGTCTGGAGGCAAGGAGCTTGGCCATTATTTTAATTTCCGCGATGAGATAGGCCGCTACGAGGCACAAAGGTCCCCTGGTTTATAAGGTTTGTGAATAACCTACATAGGCCTGGCAATTCCCATAGCCGTATACTCTCTGAGTACATTTGAAGCAGGTGAGGCACCACTTGGGGGACAACCACCTTATATAATTCTATTGGGGGCCCATTTAATTCCATCGCCATTGCTGATTGAATGTTACAGATGGCTGAAGCGATTTCCCCAACTGTGATGTCACTCTCCATGGGGAATATCATCAAGGCCAGGCGATAAAACTATCGCCGCTTTAGCGTCCGTTTTCGGACGGAAAGCGGCTATAATTTTATCGCCTTATCAGCAAGGTCACGCTATCGCGTGAATCCTTGCCTTATCGCCCTTTCCCCCAACGCCCATCTTCGCATCTCAAATGAGATGCAAAGTGGGCGTTCCACCCCAAGATAACGGGAGAAATGTCGCTAAGCGACATTTCTCCTATTATCTAGCCACACGCTAACCTGCAGAGCGACAAGGAAAGTAGCGATAACCTCGGTTATCGCTACTTTCCTTGCGCCTGCTCTACTTTCCTTGCGCCTGCTTTTCAACTGACTTACCCATAATATCCTATGGAAGGTGGCTATCATGGCTAAGTCTGCCTTGCCCTATCAGTAAGCTTTGCCAAACCTTGTGCGATTATCGCTAGATTTCAAGCGATAATCGCACAGTTGGCAGCTTGCGCGTTGAATTTTATCGCTTTGGAGATAAGCGTTGCTGATAGCACGCTATCTCTGTGATAAAATTCAGCGTTGGCCGGGGATAATTATCCTCACGCTAAGAGCGCTAAGCGATAATTATCGCCTGGCCTTGAGGATATGCCCCCATACAGGCCGAGTCCTCAGGGGAGAGTACTGGGAGTGGAAGGTCTGCCAGAATGGCTCTTGAATCTTCAGTTGTGGCGGTCGACACCAGGGGTATATGCGAATATGCAGGCATAATACTGCGCGAATGCCTCTGCTATATCATGAGGGTCACTCAGGGTTTCACCCGACTCTGTGGTGGTGAGCGCACGCACCCACCTATCTGCCCGTTCTCACCTCTCGAGCCAGGCCAATAACTTCCCGGCTTTATCACCATGTACATTGATTCTATATCGCGTTGCCGAGAGTTTGGCTGTAGCTGCCTCTTGAGCTAGTTCTCTATATTCCCTTCTCATAAGCTGTAGGGTATGTGATATCTCTTCTGTGTTATCACTGGCCAATTGAGCCTCTAGGTCTAATATGGTGCCCTCTAGCATCTCCATCTCCGCCCTCTTGTCTCTTTTGTATCCTACCATGAAGGAGAGTCCCTGACCTTTTATGACTGTCTTGTAAGCCACAAGATCTGTGCTGACTCTACCAAAGTCTAATTTTCTTCAAAATGGGCTATTGTGGCCTGCACTAGTCCTTTCCGTATCTGTGGAACCTTCAGTCCCCATGGCTGTAGCTGTATACCTCGCCGAACACTGTGTTCCCGCTAAATAGCAAGCCCACAACAGGGAGTGGTCAGAAATGCCCCACGCCATCTGGTGTACATCCCTGAAGTTAGGCACCCTGGGGCAGATTTACAAGCCCCTTGTGTCACTTTTTCGCCGCCATTGCGTCACTTTTGTGACGCAGCGGCGCCGTAAAAGTTGCGGCCCATTTACAATGTGATGCATCTAGGGTGATGCGTCACGTTGTAAAGCCCTGTGTCACATTATACCTGCGTCATGTATAATGTATGCAGGGTGGGCGTTCCCACGCAAAAAGCCATGTAGAACTGACGCAGTGAAATATACATTTCACTGCTTCACTCTACGCTTCGCTGCATCAAAATCCCTACGCCTGCTCAGACCAGGCGTAGGGATTTGGGAAGGTTATGAAGTAAATCCAGGAATGCATGAAAGCCAACAATTTCTCCATGAGCAAGTTACACTTTGGACCCGTAAAAGTGACAGAGGCATTACTAACAAACACCTGCAGCTGCAAGGACCTCCCAACTACATGAAGGCAAACCAGTGGTCTTGAATTTTCGCAGGCTATCTTCGCCTATAGCATAATGGATCACCAGACTGTAGTCCACTAGTATGTTAGCAGGAGCATCAAGCTCAGCTCATGAATAGATCAGGTCCTTTCTCTTGAACATGAGTTAACAAATGCAGAGAGATGCAGCTGAAGCCATCACAGACAGTCCCACCGTTCCCCCATGGTTCCATGTACATAAAAATACTGTTCAAACAGTACATGCAACCTTTTGCCAGGACCATGGAATTCTACCACCTTCAGTATCAGATCTGTGCGGAGGTATGTGCCAATCAAAGTAACAACAAGTGCCATAAGCACATTTCTCCGGGCTAAAGGTACGTTTCCAGTTATTATTATTTATTATTATTATGGAGTTTTGTAGAGCGCATGGTTACGCACCCCGGCGTGTCCCCGCGCTAAGAGAAGCAAAAAGGCGAACCGTGCAAGAAATCATACCAGTGCGGTGCGGAACAGATGTGTTTTCAGCGCTTTACGAAAGCTGCTTTCTGAGGATTCAAGTCGCAGCTCCAACGGGAGTAGGTTCCATTTTTTTGCCGCCAAAAATCTGAAGGATCTTCCTCCCATTCTAGCCTTTCGAACTTTGGGGATGGTGACCAGTCCAGTGCCCGAGGATCTAAGCGACCGCCCAGGTCTGTAGGGAATAATGAGATTACAGAGAGGAGTGGGTGCCTTACACGTAATGATGCGGTGGCATAGGCATAGTGCCTTAAAAATAATCCGTTCCCTGACGGGTAGCCAGTGGAGGGATTTTAAGGCCACTTTAGATGATGTTCTTCTTGGAAGCCTCAATACCAAACGGGCAATAGCGTTCTGAAGAACCTGGAGACGGTTGAGGCATTTTGCTGTCACACCCAGATACAAAAGATTTGAATAATCGAGTCTGGATGTGACCAAGGCATGAACAAGAGTCTTGCTAGCACTAACTGGGAGTAAGTCGAGAGTCTTCCTAAGACTCTTAAGTATGCCGAAGCAAATTCCGACCACCCGATTAATCTGGGCCGTGAAGGAAAGCTTGCTGTCAAACACCACTCCCAGATTTTTTTGCCTGCTGACAAGGTATAGGGGTAAGTCCTAGGCAGTCCGGCCACCATGCCGATGACCACACATTTGGTGTACCTCCTATCACGAGCACTTCAGTTTTTGACCCATTCAACTTCAGGCAGTTGTTAGACATCCAGGATGCAAGCTCCTGCATGCAGGCACTGAAGCTGGATGCAGCGGCGTCAGGAGCTCGTGACAGTGAGATGACCAGCTGTGTGTCATCGGCATATGACACTAGTTGGAGATCGTGTCTTTCCACAATAGTGGCAACAGGGGAAACGTAAAGGTTAAACAGGGTGGGGCTAAGGGCCGAGCCCTGAGGAACCCCTTGGTTGAGAGAGAACATACGAGAGTAATGTTCTACCTGTCTAACCTGAAAACTCCTGTCAGTAAGAAAAGACTGAATCCACATAAGTGCCGAACCAGTGATACCTCCTTTGTTAAGACACTGTAGCAAGGTGAAATGTGCTACAGTGTCAAAGGCCGCACTAAGGTCAAGTAGTATAAGGGCCATAGTGTGCCCCTCATCAGCCCCTTTCCTAATGGTCTCAGTGGCCAAAAGTAACGCAGACTCAGTAGAGTGACGGGCCCGAAAGCCGAACTGAGTAGCGTGAAGCAGGTTGGCTTTGTCCACAAAAGCCATAAGTTGGAGATTGGCCACCTTTTCAGCCACTTTAGCCATATAGGGTAGGAGTGAAATGGGTCGGAGATTATCCAGCCTGTCCCAACTAAGGTTGGGTTTCTTCTGGATCGGAAGTACCACGGCCTGTTTCCAGCTTTGAGGTACGCTGCCGAGGCCAAAAGAAAGGTCCAAAACCTGTCGGATGTAAGGTTCAAGGATCTCAATACTCCCTGCCAGAAGCTTAGGAGATGCCGGGTCGCGTGGGGATCCTGACGTAATTGATCGACATAACCGCTGAAGCTCTTTCGAGGAAGGAACAAGAAAGTTAGTCAGGCTGTTTGTTCCTACATCGACTGCTTTACTCTCCCTAAAAGCTGTACCATTTGTTTTTCCTCCCGAGAAGGTGGAATAGATAGTGGCCACTTTGTCCGAAAAGAAGGCAGCAATGCGATTGCATGACTCTTCCGAGACCAGTAACGGGTCAGTCAAAGAGCCACAAACGGCAATCTCTTTATAAATTTTAAAAAGCTCTTTAGTGGAGTTATTGGCATCAGCTATTCTGCCAGAGAAATAGTTGGTTTTGGCACGCCTAATTTGGGCGTGGTATTCTCTACGTTTAGCGATATATTTCTGTTTTGCTTGATCCAAGTAAGCCAGTCTCCACTGTCTTTCCAGTTGTTTACAATCAGCTTTCATCAGACGTAGTTCTTTAGTATACCATGGGGCGGATTTCTGACATCTGCTATGCGGATTCTTATAGCATAGCGGGGCAGTATCATCTAGGGCCTTGATTATACGAGCTTCTAGGTTCTGTGATGCAGATGTAGCATCCACACCTCCTGGATTCCCATCCTTGGTAAGAGCAATGTCAAACTTGGCTTTAGAAAAAGCGGTCCATTTGCGACTCGTATATTTAGAGTTAATGCTCTTATAGTTATGGCTAGGAGGGATGCTTAGTGTAAAGGGCACCAGAAAGTGGTCAGACCAAGAGAGTGGAACAGGGGGGTGAATTTCAATTTCTTTCCAGTTCATAAAAATCGGATCCAATAAATGTCCTTTTTGATGGGTGGGGGCTTCAGATTTAATCTCTAATTGAAGAGATTGTAATTGCTGACTGAGATCAGTAGCTCCTTTGTCCAGTGGGTCCTCCCAGTGGATATTAAGATCGCCTAGGAGCATAAATTTGTCTCTGCGTAGAGCTGTCTCAGTCAGACTCTCAACAAGGCTATTAGAGAAATGAGTGAAAGGGCCTGGAGGACGATAAATCAAAAGGCCCTTCAATACGTTTCCATCATTAACCTTAATGGAAAAAGCACCCGCTTCACTGTCGGCAATGTTCAGTAATTCAAGCTGGCAGTATAGCGGATTTTTAAAAACTATGGCTATTCCGCCACCTCTGCCCACAGTTCTATCTAAGCGTGCCATGGCGTAGCCACTAGGTAGAGACGCCACTATGTCAGGCTCAGAATCAGAATCAAGCCAGGTTTCAGTAAGGAATAATAAATCCAACTTATGGTCTATGAGTAACTCATAGATGTCGAGACTATGTTTTCGCAGTGACCTAGTGTTCAGTAATCCGCATAGGAGCCTTCTATTTATAATCTTACACGCAGGGTCGATGCGCCAGTTATAATGACACTTATTGCATATGGAAGTACCTTCTGCCTTAAGACTGTGAAGACAAGCTTTATCGACAGGCCGGCAGAGGGCATGGAGTTGCTGGGCGCTCCAGCAGATAGCAGGGCTTTTTTGGACAGGGGTTATGGCCCCTGTCCCCGGCCGGCCGTGGACGGGCGCAGACGGGCTCGCCTTTGGCGCGCCTTCGGCGCGCCCGCTGCGCGCGTCCGCTGCGCGGTCGCGGGGGCATCGTCCTAAATAGGATCTCGCTAGAAGACTAGAGCGCGACCCTCGCTGCTCCCAAGATGGCGGCTCTGTGTGAGCAACCGGGACTCACGGACTGTGCAAGAATGCTCCGACCAGCCCAAAAGTGCAAAATAGCAAAAGAAGTCTGAGCAACAGGTAGGGTGACAATTTAATTTTAAAAAACAGTAATTTGTAAAAACAATGCTAAATAGCCTCACAGCGTCGCGCAACCATACTAACACCCGGCTCAAGCCTCAGGTGTCCTCTAGCGCGGTCGCGAGAACAGCGTCCTAAATAGGATCTCGCTAGAAGACTAGAGCGCTACCCTCGCTGCTCCCAAGATGGCGGCTCTGTGTGAGCAACCGGGACTCACGGACTGTGCGAGAATGCTCCGACCAGCCCAAAAGTGCAAAATAGCAAAAGAAGTCGGAGCAACAGGTAGGGTGACAATTTAATTTTAAAAAACAGTAATTTGTAAAAACAATGCTAAATAGCCTCACAGCGTCGCGCAACCATACTAACACCCGGCTCAAGCCTCAGGTGTCCTCTAGCGCGGTCGCGAGAACAGCGTCCTAAATAGGATCTCGCTAGAAGACTAGAGCGCTACCCTCGCTGCTCCCAAGATGGCGGCTCTGTGTGAGCAACCGGGACTCATGGACTGTGCGAGAATGCTCCGACCAGCCCAAAAGTGCAAAATAGCAAAAGAAGTCTGAGCAACAGGTAGGGTGACAATTTAATTTTAAAAAACAGTAATTTGTAAAAACAATGCTAAATAGCCTCACAGCGTCGCGCAACCACACTAACACCCGGCTCAAGCCTCAGGTGTCCTCTAGCGCGGTCGCGAGAACAGCGTCCTAAATAGGATCTCGCTAGAAGACTAGAGCGCTACCCTCGCTGGTCCCAAGATGGCGGCTCTGTGTGAGCAACCGGGACTCACGGACTGTGCGAGAATGCTCCGACCAGCCCAAAAGTGCAAAATAGCAAAAGAAGTCTGAGCAACAGGTAGGGTGACAATTTAATTTTAAAAAACAGTAATTTGTAAAAACAATGCTAAATAGCCTCACAGCGTCGCGCAACCACACTAACACCCGGCTCAAGCCTCAGGTGTCCTCTAGCGCGGTCGCGAGAACAGCGTCCTAAATAGGATCTCGCTAGAAGACTAGAGCGCTACCCTCGCTGCTCCCAAGATGGCGGCTCTGTGTGAGCAACCGGGACTCACGGACTGTGCGAGAATGCTCCGACCAGCCCAAAAGTGCAAAATAGCAAAAGAAGTCTGAGCAACAGGTAGGGTGACAATTTAATTTTAAAAAACTGTAATTTGTAAAAACAATGCTAAATAGCCTCACAGCGTCGCGCAACCACACTAACACCCGGCTCAAGCCTCAGGTGTCCTCAGTTCAAGGTTAGACCATGGTGACATAATTTAGGCTTGCCTATCCACGACATGGGTAGCGTTACCACCTCTCCCACCTTGGAATCATTCCATTGGCTCCCATTCAAGATCCTGTGCATCATGCACAATAGTTATGAGACTGAGGCCCCTTTTATGTACTAAACCTGGCAGCAAGCTAAGTGCCCTTCAATAAACCTGAGATCCAAGAATGTTATTTTCATCTGCCACAGTAACTCTAGACAATTGAAATGGAGAAGGAACCACCAGGGTATGGACCGTCCCCCCCAACAGTACAAACTGGACCAACGTTTAGATGTCAGTCATGTTACTTTCTGGATGTCCTCAATGACTCATTTGAGTCAGCAAACTTAAGCTTTCCGAAATCGGGTTGGAGGTGACCATACCCACCTGCATTATTTACACAACATTTTTCACCTGCGCCCTGATGATCGGTTACGATTGATGAAGGGTCCTGAGGATTAGTCACCAGGAGGAGGTTCATGGAAGCAAGAGAACATGGTCACCTTATTCAACTCCCAGAGCCACGATGTTGCCATTAGATATACAAGCACCATACAAAATCCTTAAAAGAACATAAAGAGTTCTCCACCATAATGTTAATGGAGAACACAGTATAGACTCCATGCTTATCCCATATTTGCACTCTATGCTGAGGCTGATGACAATCACTCTTTTTAGGCTACAGCCTACCGATAAAGACATCTTGGGGACATTCAGAAAGTTGACCTAGGAATGCATTCCACCCGTTGCTTACTATTGGTTTGTAACTCACATTTTCTGACATTTTGTTTGCTTCAGGCTGTCCAGCTCCAGTTCGTCCCTTCCGTTGCCCAACACTTGTTTACTGTATTCTTCCACAAACTTGCTTTCTGTAAACAGACCTTTAAATCTTGTTCTTATCTTGTCACATTTGCTGTGCATTTAAAGACAGAGGTCAAATGTCAGGCTGTGTATTCCAGGGAGCATGGAGTTCATTTTCCGTTATGTGATAATCATGCTGGTTAGTGGGGGTCTGTTTGAGGAAGGCTGTACAGATGTTATTTTTTTTTCTAGCTCACAACAAAATTTAAATGTCTGTAAATGTGCGGACGATCAAATCAATACATTGGGTGAGGACATTTGCACTGTATACTTCTGCACTGCTCCACACTACGTCACTGCAATCTTTTCTGCACCACGCCACTCTGCCAATGCACTCTACCATACACCACTGAACTCTACACTACTTCGCTCTATGCCACCCTACTCTGCAACACTGCACTCTACGCCACTTTACTCAAAACCAATGCACTCAATGCCAATCTGCTCTGCACCAAATCACTCTATGCCACTCTATTCTACTCTGCGCTACTGCACTCTATGACAATGCACTCCACACCTCTACATCCTAAGCTAGTATACTCTGCAACACTGCATTCTCTGCCACTCTACTCTACTGCACTACTGCACCCTACGCACTTCACTCTGCTCTGAAACAATCTAATCTGCTACTGCACTCTACACCACTCCGCTTTATGCCACCCTACTCTGAAACACTACACGCTACTCAAAACCAATGCACTCTATGCCAATCTACTCTGCACCAAATCACTCTTTGCCACTCTAATCTACTCTATGCCACTGCACTCTACGTTACTCTACTCTGCGTCACTGCACACTATGCCACTGCATGCCACTGCACTCCACACCACTACATCCTACGGCAGTATACTCTGCAACACTGCATTCTCTGCCACGCTACTCCACTACACTCTAATCTACTCTGCACCACTGCACTCTACTCTGAAACAATCTACTGTGCCACTGCACTCTACACCACTCTACTGAATACATATACTCTATACCACTGCACGCCACTCTACTCTGCCCCACTGCACTCTACACCAATGCACTCTCTGCCACTCTGTTCTACACCACTGCAATCCACAACATTCTTCTCTGCAGCACTGCACCCCCTGCCACTGAACTCTCCTACTCAACTCTATGCCACTCTTTTGCTCTCTACGCCAATGCGCTCTAATCTACTGTGCACCACTGCACTCTACCTCTGCAACACCCTACTCTATACAAGTGCACTCTACTCTACACCATTCCACAACACTGCACTCTATGCCACTACTCTATACCACTCCACCCTGCACCACTCCACTGTACGCTAGTTCACTCTACTCTGAAACAATGTACTCTATGCCACTGCTCTATGCCCTGCACTACTATACAATCTATTCTATACCGCTGCACTCTACGCCACTCCACTCTACTTTAAACCACTGCACACCACTTTACTCAAAACCAGTGCACTCTATGCCAACTACTTTACACCGCTGCATTTTACTCCACTATACTCTACAACATTCTACTCTATGCCACTGCACGCTCGGCATCCTACTCCATTACACTCTACGGCACTCTATTCTACTGTGCACCACTGTACTCTACGTCACTGCTCTCTGTACCACTCTACACTACTGCACCCTACGCCACTGCACCACGCTACTCTATGCCAATGCGCTCTACACCACATCACTCAACTGCCCTCTACCCTGCACCACTCCACTCTGCCACTTCACTCTACTCTGCAACACTGCTCACTCTGCCACTGAACTTCACACCAGTCTACTCTGCACCACTCCACTCGATGCCTATTCACCCTAAGCCACACTAATTACTCTGCACCACTGCACTCTACAACACTCTGCACCACTGCAGTCTAAACCACTTCACTCTACTCTGAAACAATCTACTCTATGCCACAGCAGTCTACACCACTCTGCGCCAATCCACTCTACGTCACTCCACACTATAGCCCAGATTTACCACTTACTCATGCAGCACAGTGCAGCAGCCGCAAATTCTGGACTGCGTGAAAAGGACAGAGGAGGAGAGAGCCTTATTTACAAAAATATGTCTCTCCTCCCTTTCCCTAGCACCAGCGCTGAAATCAGCTGCTGTGTGCCATGGAGACACCTTTGCGCCATAGTGCAAGGGTGCTGTGGTGCATTTAGCATAGGTTTTTAACTGGAAGGGTAACCCTCCATTACAAAATAATATGCATAGACTGACTTTAAGCCTTTTCCCTCTTTGTATGTGTGCTGTAAAGTGCAGCACACATACAAAGTCGGAAAAGGAAGGAGAAATGAAAGCATTTTTCCTTTATTGCACCTATTTTAAAAGGGTGCAGTTTTCTAACGTTAAACCCTGTCAACTTTATTTAGTGAATAAGGATTAACGTCAGAAACCTTGGGTGGTTGCATGTGAACGCCCATGCTCCACCCATGGTACGCCCCCTTGGGCGTACCATGCAAAGAAGTGCTATATGCTGCTTTGCTTTACTTTCACGTTATTTTCAGCACTAAACCAGTTTAGCTCTGGAAAGTAAAATGGAAAAAAAGATTCTCTTGCTGATTTGCGTCACTTTTGTGACGGAAACATGGCATAAAATCTTAGTAAATCCCCCCACATCACTCAATTTTATACCTCTGTACTTTACTCAACTGCAGTTTACGCTATGCCACTGTACTCTAAACCACTGCACTCTACGCTACTTTACTCAAAATCAATGCACTTTACACCCCTATACCCTACAACATTCTACTTATGCAGCTGCACTCTACGCCACTGTGTGCTACGTCAATGCACTCTAAGCCACTCTATTCTACTCTGCATTACTGCACTGTACGCGACTGCACTCTACCCTGCACCACACCACTTTATACCACTTCACTCTGCGCCACTGCAATCTACTGTGCACTGCTCTACTCTATGGCAATGCACTCTACGTTACTCTACGCCAATGCTCTCTACACCGCTCTACTCTATGCCATGCACTCTACACCACTTTACTCAAAACCAACGCACTCTATGCCAATCTACTCTGCACCACTGCACTGTACACCACTATACTCTACGCCACTGCACTCTACTCTACACCAGTGCACTGTATGCTCCTTAACTCTGCACTTTACGCCACTCTATTCTACACCAATGCACTCTACGACACTCTACTCTGCAGCACTGCACTCTCTGCAATTAAACTCAATACCACTGTACTCTACACCACTGCACTCTACTCTGCACTACTGTTCTGCTTTCTACCCCAGTGCACTCTATGCCACGCTAATCTACTGTACACCACTGGACTCTGACACTTCACTGTACTCTGCCCCACCCGACTATGCACCACTGTACAGTACACCACAACACTGTACGCCTCTACTCTACACTCCATTCTGAAACAATCTACTCTACGCCACAACACTTTATGCCACTGTACTCCACTCGGTAACACTCCACCCCCTTCAATCAACACTGCACTACTCTGCTCTATGCCACTGCACTCAACCCTACACCACTATACCCTTCGCTGCACCACTCCACTATATCTTGAAACAATCTATTCTGCGCTACTGCACTCTATGCTGCTGCACTTTATGCCGCTGCACTCTATGCCACTGCACACCACTCCAAGCCGCTGCTCTAGTCTAACCACTGCACTCTACACCACCTTACTAAAAACAAATGCACCATACGCCCATATACCTATGCCAACTACTTGGCACCACTGCTCTTTACGCCACTATACTCTACAACATTCTACTCTATACCACTGCATGCTACGTTACTCTACACCGTTGCACTTTGTCACGGCACTCTATGCCACTCTATTCTACACTGTACTCGACATCACTGCCCTCTGCACCACTCTTCTTTGCATGACTGCACTCTATGCCACTGCACCACTCTACTCTATGCCAATGCACTCTACCCTGCATCACTCCACTCATGCCACTGCAATCTACCCTGCACCACGACACTCTACTCGGTAACACTGCTCTCTCCACCACAGAACTCTATGCCACTATACTCTGCATTGCTCCGCTCCACTGCACTCTATTCCAATACTCTAAGCCACTCTATACCACTTCACTCTACTCTGAAACAATGTACTACATGCCACTGCAGTCAATGCCACTCTATTCCACTCTGTGCCAATCCACTCTACATCACTCCACACTACGCTACTCAATTTATACCCCTGCACTCTGCCACTGCATTCTACACCAATGCTCTCCACCACTTTACTCAAAACCAATGCACGCTATACCAATCTACTCTGTACTGCTGCACTGTACACCACTCTACTGTACTCTACACCATTGCACTCTGGCACTTTACGCCGCTGCACTCCACACCTCTGCACTATACAGCACTGAACTCTGAACCACTCTACGCCACTTTACTCTGTGCCACAGCACTCTACTCAGTACCACTCTACAGCACTCTAGGCCAATGCACTCCAAACCGCTCTAATCTACGCTACTCAATTTATACCCCTGCACTCTGCCACTGCATTCTACACCAATGCTCTCTACACCACTTTACTCAAAACCAATACACTCTATACCAATCTACTCTGTACAGCTGCACTGTACACCACTCTACTGTACTCTACACCATTGCACTCTGGCACTTTACTCTGCACTACTCTATGCTGCTGCACTCTACAGCACTGAACTCTGTACCACTCTGCACCACTTTACTATATGCCACAGCACTCTACTCTGTACCACTCTACTGCACTCTAGGCCAATGCACACCACTCTAATCTACTGTACAGCACACCACTCCATTCTGCACCACTCTACACCAATGCACTTTGCACCACTACAATATACCACTCCAGTCTACCCTGCACCACTCCACTACTTCACTGTTCTCTGATACAATCTACTCTACGCTACTCCACTATGCACCACAGCAATCAAAGTTGTGACACTCTACACCTCTCTAGTCTCGAAGTCACAGTGCTCTACCCTGCACCACTCCACTCTGAAACAATCTCCACCACTTTACTCAAAACCAACGCACCCTATGCCGACTACTTTGCACCACTGCATTTTACACCACTATACTCTACAACATTCTACTATGGCACTGCATGCCACCCTATTCTACTCTGCACCACTGTACTCTACGTCACTGCTCTTTGCGCCAATTTACAATCCAGCACTCTGACACTCTAATCTGTATGACTGTACTCAATGCCACTGCACCCCACTCTACAAAATACCACTCTATGCTGCTTCACTCTACTCTGAGCCGCTTTACTCTACGCCACAGAACTCTACGCCAATGCACTCTACACCACTTTACTCAAAATAATGCACTCTATGCCAATCTACTATGCCCCTCTGTACTTTACGCCACTTCACTCAATGCCCCTCTACAGCACTCCACTCTATGATGCTCTACTCCATTACACTCTGCTACACTGATACTCTACAGCACTCTATGCCACTCAACTCCTCTCTACAGCACTCTATGCCATTCTGCAACCCTACTTCACTCTGCGACGCTCTATGCAACTCTCTCTATGCCACTCCATGCGACTCTATTCTATGACACACTTCTCCACGACAATCAACTCTACTGTACACCACTCTACTCTACAACACTCTATGCAACACCATCTATGCCACTCTACACCTCTAAACTCTGACACTGCTCCACTCTCAGCCCTTCCACTACGACCCTGTACTCCCTCCACAACACTGTTCACTACTCCATGAAACAACACTTCACTCCTCTCCACTCAATATATACAAAAGCCAGAGCTGCACCACATAAGAACAAGAAAAAACATGTTAATACATATATATTTTATAGCTCCGTATCAATGATTCCCAAGCACTCCAGTGCTGTTTCTTCCTTTATTGTTGCTTCATTATTCATAAAAGTCACACAAAACACTTGTACATATCAAGACAATACATTCACATACACTTAATGGAAAATGTGACACACAATTTAAAAACATGAAGAACAAACCCATGACACATGGTAACAAATACATTAATTGTAAGGCCATGAAAGTTGGACACAAATCTTACAACAGAAAATAGTGTATCAATATTAATTGTGAATTTAATCACGAAAAAGAAGAGAGGATGGAAAAGGAAAAAAGTACTGTAATATTGTGGATGCCCCCTATATCCAACAGAATCACCCGACCGTGATTTTGCAGCACACTTAGAAAGAGGAAAGTGTCCCTTCCTGCACAAAAACAATCCTGCATGCATTGGCGCTAGGCAGCCAAAAGTGCACCAGCACTAGTAGAGGACAGGAATGCACCACATAATGGTAAATATGGCACATTCCTGCCTTTTCCCTTACCGAAGCAAGGTGGCTTGCTGTGTGAATTATTGATAAAGAAGGCGCTTGGTTTGGAAAGTTTCATTAACCACCACAAGGGAAGCCCAAACCACCTGAACCAGGGGCATTCAATCATTATTCCAAACAACGGTTCAGAGTGTACAATTCACAATAAGTATAAAAAGCAGTTCATGAAACATAAATTATATGTATAAGTATAACAATGTACACATTGAGATACATAAAGAAAAAGAGAGAAGAAAAAGGGAAAAGAGGCCCTAATAGAAAAATCGTGCAAAATTTATTCAGTGAAACATATCAACAGGGCTCAGTGTTGTAAGCTGGTACACATAACGTATAAAAACATATACATAACCAGACAAGTGGCAGACAAGGAGATAATTACATAAAAAGAGGAGTTTCAAAACTTTGCATAAAACTCCAACAAACAGAAAATGTGTCCTCCAATAATTGCGGCCACAATTGCGTCGACGGCGTTTCGACCATTGGCATTAATCCACGGTCATCTTCAGGACATAAAATTTACTGAGCATCCCAAATGGTCAATCTAAAATTACAGAAATAGCATAATAGCATTAAGTATATTTAAAAAGGGGGCCAAAGAAATTTTTAATTAAGAGTGCTTTCCCAAAAACAAAGAAAAAAGGAAAAAAGAAGAAAGAAAAAGAAAAGAGAAAAGAGACCTTCAAACATACCAAATTAATAATTATTAGTAAATAGCAACCAGTGCACAAATAAAGAATAATAAATGTACTAGCAGTATCGAAAATATACTGACCAGCCAAAAACATATGTGTGCATTCAATTCCAGCACCATGTTAACTTAAAAGCTTCAAGAACCACTATAACTGTTACATAAGCAATAATTAATGAGGCCAGAAAGGAACTTAGCCTTAATACCTATTTCCAATAATATGCACTGTTCTGACTGTATATAAACCGTCACTCAGATATAACCAATATAACTGTTACATAAATAGTAATTAGTGAGGCCAGAAAAGACCTACCACCTAATTTGAATAACATGCGCTGTTCTGCTTATGTAACAGTTATAGTGGTTAGTACTATAAAATCATTTTCCCCCAAAATTATTGTCGTTCAGCTTGGATATAATACGGGCACAATTTGAAGAGGATTTACTCGTTTTGTGGCCCCATGAAATCGGTATTATTTTAATCTGCTTTGGATGCCTTCTGCTGAATTGAATTTACAGCAATACTTAATTCGTTTGATATAGAAGTAATTCATTCTTGAAGCTTTTAAGTTAACATGGTGCTGGAATTGAATGCACACATATGTTTTTGGCTGGTCAGTATATTTTCGATACTGCTAGTACATTTATTATTCTTTATTTGTGCACTGGTTGCTATTTACTAATAATTATTAATTTGTTATGGTTGAAGGTCTCTTTTCTCTTTCTTTCTTCCTTTTTTCTTTGTTTTTGGGAAAGCACTCTTTCTTAAAAAATTTCTTTGGCCCCCTTTTTAAATATACTTAATGCTATTATGCTATTTCTGTAATTTTAGATTGACCATTTGGGATGCTCAGTAAATTTTATGTCCTGAAGATGACCGTGGATTAATGCAAATGGTCGAAACGCCGTCGACGCAATTGTGGCCGCAATTATTGGAGGACACATTTTCTGTTTGTTGGAGTTTTATGCAAAGTTTTGAAACTCCTCTTTTTATGTAATTATCTCCTTGTCTGCCACTTGTCTGGTTATGTATATGTTTTTATACGTTATGTGTACCAGCTTACAACACTGAGCCCTGTTGATATGCTTCACTGAATAAATTTTGCACGATTTTTCTATTAGGGCCTCTTTTCTCTTTTTCTTCTCTCTTTTTCTTTATGTATCTCAATGTGTACATTGTTATACTTATACATATAATTTATGTTTCATGAACTGCTTTTTATACTTATTGTGAATTGTACACTCTGAACCTTTGTTTGGTTTGGAAAGTTGGCCAACATTTTTTTTTTTTTTTTAAAGAGTTTTATATAGCGCGAACTTGACCCGAATCCAATCAGGTATCAGAGCGCTTTACATAGCACCAGTTACGTGACATGAGGACACACATTCATTTTTTTTGTTAGGCACGGGGAGATTAAGTGATTTGCCCAGAATCACAGGATCTTCAGCGTCATTACCAAGACTCGAACCCAGTTCCCCAGGTCTGAGGTCGAGCGCCCTAGCCGTTAGGCCAACATCTCCCCTCAAAATAGCACAAAGTAAGCTACTTTGTATCAATGGCAGAGTTCCCATGCAAACACCCATGGTTTTTGACTCAAATCCCTTTCTACTAACAATTGTAGACAGGGCTTTGCTCCAAAACGTTACGCCTCCTTGAGGTAGGCATAACAGATTTTTGATTTTGACATCCTTCCATTGTAGACAGAGTACCCTGTGTTCATGATTAATGGGAAACACCAGCACTCTCAACTTTAATAGTGCTTGGGTGGATGTATGACTGCACGTGGTGATAAAAATCATGACTGCAATTTGCGCACAGAGCAGTTTCATATGGCTGCCGGTCCAAGTTTTCTATTTAGAAACTGGAAGTTTCCATATAGAATCCTTTTTTGTGAGACTGAATTTCAGCCACCTACGCCACATCCAGTGGTCAATCACGTGACAGCAGGGTGCAATAGGAAATATTCAGGCGCAAAGACTCTTGTTAAGCCCACATTGTCTGGAGGGATAGAATATGTGAATGCAAATACACTGAAGACTTCTACCTATGGATTAAGGTACAGGCTTAACAAGAGATGTGATAATGCTTGGTGAAAAATTATTTCAGGCCCAAACCTATTGAGGTTTTAGTAAAGTCACTGGTGGAACTGTTAATGATAATAATAATCCACATTTGTAAAGCGCGAACAATCACCCGTAAGGGTCTCTAGGCGCTGGAGGCCGTCGGGAAGATTAAGCAAGCTATTGCTCAGAGTCACATGGTGCTGGGCTAATCTGCCGCCGGCGATCGAACCGTGATCCCCAGATTCCGGAGTCAGTCACCCTTGCCGCGGCGCCACACCTCTTCCCTACTGTTATATAGGATGAACAGAAAACCTTTCAATGGAAGGTCTCGTACGGCCTAATGTAGCAACGCATTAACTACAAATCCCTGAAGACATCCAATAATCGCAGAATATGGGACCTACCTGTTAAGAATTAAAGAACTCATCAGTAGGTGTTGTCCATTACCTCTTGAATGACCTCCACTAAATCTTCCTTCCATTCAGAAGTAAACTTGTCCACTCCACATCAGCCTAGTGTCTCAACTGAGGACTATTATTGATCATCATCAACTGTGCTCTTGGAATCGTCGTGGGAGGTTACAGTCTATATAGCGTGTTGGAGCATGTCTTACAGGGCACTGAAAGCAGTGATTTCTGATAGGGTAGAGTATTGAGCTATGCAGCTTTAGACTGTGGGATACTAGATTCCTACTGATTGTAGGTACTGCTGAAAGAGGCTTCTCTCAAGGCTCATTCATCTGCCAAATAACAGACTCATTGACTACCAATGAACATTTACTCATCCATATGCTCAACTGTTTGTTCCATTAGCTGCTGATTTAACAACCGTCATGGCCTGGAACATGAGCCGCAATTGGTGTAAGTATGTTGAGGACCATGTTTGTATTACTGTTCAGCAGTATGGGATAGCAGACTCATGTCATCTTGGTTATGTGGCAAATTGGGACTCAACAGGATCCCCTGGCTATGTTAGTATTTTTTTACACTATAGCACACAATCAATGGACCGACTACATGCACTGGATTACTACTGAGGGGCCTGAGCCAATATGCCCCCACTCACTCCCGGTCTCTTCAGTTGTGTATGTTGATTCAACTGACCCTCTAGGAGGGGGTTCATGACCACTAAAGGACTAAATCTCATTGTGTCCAGCTCTACGAGGACACCACTCTGGGCACTGGTACGCCAGATTGTCCCTCCCTGGTGTGGTTTCCTACAAACACTGAACAGAATCTGCTCTGCCTCCTTCCCATCTCTTCACAAAAAGATTACCAACCTCAATGTATTCTCTAACACCTAACTGACAAGTTCTCCAATCAAACACATTTACATCAGGCAGCACACCAGTTTCTCTTAGAGCAATCAGAGTTCACAAGCTCATGCAAACAGACCAATTAACAGAGAGCGCAGTCATCTTATGGGAGAGCACATTTTTGCCCACACTTTCTTGCTTACCTAGGCTCGCAGGAAACGTGATGGCTCACAGTCCGCTTTCATGCCCAGGCACGCTCTGCTCTTGAGCTGGAGCCCAAATGCTCATCAATACAAACATGGCTGCCTACAAAACAAAACAGTTAGCTCTCACATAGCAAAGTGTCCCTTTTGCACACACATAGCTGTGCAGACACACCCTAAATACAGCAAGCCCTACAAAGGACAGACTTGCATGGGAGAAAGGGCAGGAAGGCTCCTAGTCAGGTCCGATCCACCGGAAGGAAATTCTGAGGTGCCACTCAGAAGAGATTCCACCAGGATGGAGCAAGAACAGCTTATTCCTGGTGTCCTTCAACGTTTCACACTCACTGAAAAGGTGATGTGGCTTGTGAAACACTAATATGAATTAAGCAGAAGCCTAATTTTTCAGTACAGTATTTTGAATAAAAAAACAGCTTACGAGTTTTTCATGAAATGGACACTAAGTGCAAATAGCCACTGGGTTTTGTTCTTTATTACAATGACTGTCAGGAACTGTTGAGTTCATTCCAAACACAAATGAAAAAACACAAGTCTCAATGCAATGTGTATCACAACACAGATGTAAAATACTGAATCAGACATATTTAAATATCTTCAGTAAACGTACATTTCCAGCATATCAAAAGACTAATAGGTGACAATAAGTAGATTAATGAAGAGAATGGAGTGGTTTACTTCACTGCATAAGTAAATGCATTACAAGAAATAAACATGGATGACTGTCTATGCCTAAGATTCACCACTCCATGGTTTGATGGGAGTTGCTTTCTGGGGCAGGATAACAATATTGCATAAAATAGACTGTCCAGTCGTGGTTAAGATAACTCATGAAATATCATTGTAGTTCCCTACTACGGGTTAACGTGAATAGTTACGCTTTGTTTTCTGCATTAAAAATGCGCACAAATAATCACCTTCACCTAAGTGTGGGTACTGCACGGCATACTTGGTATAGGACCTGTATATTAGCAGTTCAGAATACAGCATGTTCACTGTACTGGTTTATGCTGAGAAAAATATTCAGTTTATTTTTAGGGAGTGTATTTGTTTGCGTAACTAGTTAATTTTCTTGTCTACAGCACCCAAATAATTTATATTTCTAGTTTGAAAATATCCAGTGCACAACACGGGCTCCCCGGAAATCCATTGAGATGATAGTCAGACTTATTGGAGATCCAATGACGACTAAGGACAACATGACGGACCATAATAAAGCTCATTGTTAAATATACTGTGATTTTAGGGAGATCTAGCGATTGAAAAAGATGACAATGAGAAAATCTTAAATGAATTTCAGTAGACACCTACTTATATCGCAACAGATCTAACATATGAAGTAATAAAATGACAACCGAAGAAATCCAACACAAGTTATACCAGGGCTCTCTGGAAACTAAGGACAATACAATATACCTTTTTGTAAGCTAAATTAAGGCACAATCAAGTTTCTTCTAAAATCCAGCATCTCACCGATGGGAATAATGAGGGGAGCATAATTAAAATGGTGGCACTTCTATATGCAATAATGGTATAAGGCCTGGCTGTACAAGGTTTTACCCACTTTCTGCATCAATCGGTAAATAGCACAAAAAAAAGTGCAAGCACCGACTCAAATGTTACGTTGTGCTGCAGCATTTTTGTGTCCGATAATGCTTAATCAGTCATAAAATGACCCCTCTAGTCTTCCCCAAATCCAGTTTTTATAGGTAAGATATTCATCACAAGAATATGATGTGATTTTGCAAAGATCTATTTAATATCACCGTTGGTACAGAGCTGCCAGTTCCACATCATTCCTGATTTGGACTTGTGTGTGTACATTGTGGTGACCACAAAGGGATTATTTTCAAAGGCACAAAACGTAATCAAGTGATATATTTCAAAACGACTTAAAAAAGTATGCGTCTCGTGCTGTGTTTTTTTTCCTAAATATTTATGCATTTTAAGAATGCCTGTTATGAGACATCACACTGTTAGAGGAAGATGATATACGTCATTGGCTTTCAGGACAACACAAATACCTTCTTTAGATGTATTAAACTCAAGGATGGGCCCCTTGACCTCAAAATAGTTGCCCTTCAAGATCTTTGTAAGATTTTGTTTACAGTATAAATTATTATTTGTTCAGTTCAACACAGCTACAAGCAACCTTGAAAATACTGCCTTTGGATCGGAGGTAGTCACAGTGGTTTAAATGAAAAAACGACAGTAAATGCAGTGCTGTGTTAAATGGTAAATATAACTCTTATAAAGTATTCAGCATCACTGGTCCTGCAGAATGCAAGCATTCTCAAAGCTTGCAAGCTGGTCAGAAAGCAGTGCACCTAATAGAGAAACGCTGATTTAACACAACTTTGCAGTTAAACTCCAAATGTAACTTCTCTCAAGCACACTGCAATCACACTACTAACAACACGGTCCAGAAAGAGTAAAACAATTTTTTTTTTTTTAAAACACAAATATTAAACTGTCTCTCCCAATCGTGTGGACAACTGGGCCCTGTGCTGTATGTATGTATGTAGATATATATATATATATGATCAAGGCCGGTTTTTCCCGGATGAAACGCTTCATGACATCATTGAGAGTGAAATAAAAAAGATAATCGCACAAGCAACGAGGAGTTTGTGCATTCCTTATCGCCATATTGTTGTATGGAGGGTAAGGACTGTTCATTGGAGAAATATATATATATATATATATATATATATATATATATATATATATATATACATACATACATACATACAGACACATTCACATACAAATACACACACACACACAATAAAACAATTTCAACAAGCATCTGAACTTGTCAATACAAACTTTTAAAAAGTTTACTTAAGACTGAAATCTGAAATCTGTAGCTGCAAAGGTAATATATTTCTTTTTGGGTTATAATAAAATGTTCACTAAAGGATTCAAATAGAACTGTACTTCATTTCTGCATTAAAAAGACATTTTTGTAATGAAGCATAATTCCCAAACCCGACTTGGAGTTAATCAAGATCAAAGAGTATGATTGAGTAGGGAGTTCGTAACAACTGTTATTACAGCGAGAGAGCCAAAACATTTTGGACATAAACTAATAGCATGGAATGGGAGTTTGAACCTATAGGCAAATGAAAATGTATTGTATAGTAAAGATCACAGGGAAAACATTCTAGGGTCACTGATGAGGTTAGAGATGACTCCATGTCTTTAGGGCAACTTATACCGGCCAGTCTTTCCTTCTACAAAACAATTTAAATTCGAACTTTACTTAAGTTCAAGTTGGGGAACCAGGACCATGAATTACAGAAGCTCATTAAACAGATCACCAGCTGGATACTCTCAGCTCAAGCGTCTACATCAAAACAGCCATGCATGCTTAAAAGAAGGCTTCATGACAGCCGCCTTTGCTTCAAAAAAACAAAAAACAAAACCCAACAAAAAACAACCAGCTATGGTAAATTATAACCTCTAAAACCTCATTGTAGACGTATGCGTTTGGGAGTATTACCCATTGGGAACGGTCTTGTTGTTTTTAGCATCTGAAATGAATTAGTTTCTGTCATCTCTAAAAGTGGAAACATTGTTAGTTCTGATCTAAATAAACTTGACCTTGGCTAAAATGTGTAGCAGGTAACAACATCCACCTGTTTCTCTCCAGGGACTGCATTTTTCATGGCGCTATTTTTATGGTGTCTACTTGCTTCCAATCCAATAAGAAAAATCACACAATGCAGAAACTTGCAATGTTTAGCCCTAAGAAGCCATTTGTAAATTTCGGGTTTAGGGCCAATAGCAAAGATCATGCCATTATCAGTTTGTTTGAACATTTCAGATAACATGAAACAGAGCTGCCAAGTAGCCACAGGTTCATCATACAAAACAGATAGGGTTCAAAACCTAGATACAAGAAAACAAATGATCTCTAGTATATTCTCTGAAAATACACATGGCAATTTTAACATTTTCACTTTCACATTTGTTGCTATTCTCTCCACCCAAAAACCTCTGTTAAATATATATATCCGACAGGTAAAAAAAACCCCTAACTATACAGTTTATAAATAAGCTGTTCAACAGACAACGACTAAAAAAAAACCTTCTCAATCAAGGATTGAGAACATTTCCTAATACAATGGCTTAGCCATTAGCAGTTGCTTAGACATAAGATAACACTTCTGGGAATCCCCAGATGGATGACGGTCCTGCGATAAAACTGGCCAAATAAGAACTTGTCGCTGTTCTTCAAAATAAAGATCTAGTCCTTTTTAGCTTCTTTTTTCACTGTGCCAACTGTCGACCCAAAGTTGTTCCACACTTCTGTGTACATGAGTGTCCCAACAAACACAAACATTGTTCCAATCCAATGCCAGATTGTGAACGGGTTCCGGAAGTAAAGGATAGAGAAGATGAGGCTGACGAACTTGCGCAGTGTCACCACAAGGGTTACCGTGAGCGAGGTGCACTCTGTCGTCAGGATGAACACACCCCGAATACATACATATCTTGAAAGCTGGTTAAGGTAAATGAAAGTACCAGAGCATTGTTTAGCACTGCAACTTGACAAAGAGATTGTGGTAGTAGTGGGGTCCTAGCAGTGTGAATTTATTATTGGTGACCGTGTACTGTTCATTTTTCTTTTTCAGTTGCACGTTTGCAAGTGTGTGCATACTCACACATCTATATTTCAGGCGTGGATACTTTTATTGCACAAAAAGCAGTGGTTTGAAAAAAAAAATATTTCTCAGGGATATATTTATGCTATGGGGATATGACACAATTCCAATAAACTACTTGTTTCATACAATGCGACGCCCAGATTTTCTTCCCTCCACTTTATTTTTAAATGCATGACAGTGCATTCAGATGATGACAGCACAAACCCACTCAGCGACATTTTGCCGTTGTTCTTTATTTAAAGAGCTTCCTCTCCGTGAATGGTAAACAAAAAATAAACATTCTGTTTGCAATCAGGTCTCATTATCAGCTGTACCTTGTAGACAAAGCTTCAAAATATCATACTTCAACAGCAAGATTCCACACTGAAACACCTTTTAATTAGTTTTACTTCTTGGAACCAAACAGCATATTCAATATTCCACTCACGGTTTTCATGCTAACTTAAGTAAACATGTACATCTACATGAAATCCTCACCCAAACAAAACAATAGTTTTGAGTTCCCCTCCTATAATTTTGTAGGCGAAACACATATACTTAATAAATCGGAAAGCCCAAAATACACTGAAAACTCATATCTTAAGTTGCTTTTGGGCCATTGATCAGTGGATGAAATGGAACCACCTCAAATAAAGCTCCTCAAAAACTGAAATACCTGTGATGACTGGACAACATATAACCCTCTCTGCGCCTAATCTTACGATCTATGACCCATACCAAAAATATCCAGGAAGTAAGAAACTGATGACATAGGAAGTCACATTTCATGGCAGCCCTTTCCATTAAGCAATAAAACCAGGATATATCATCCGATGAATCATGTGGATTGGGTGAGTTACTATGTTCTTTTGGAGTGGCAAAGCCATCTACATCATTAATATCTCATTTTTTTCTTGTGAAATTTCCCCATCTTCTCGGTCTATATCGCAACATACAGAATAAGCTGCATCTTCATCATCCATGTCCACCAAGTGTTGGTGGGACTAGAGGCCTTACAGGCTGGTCTCGGAGGTGATTCTATATCTGGGAGATTGTTCTCTTGGAGCTGAGGGTGTGGGTGGTTGACAAGGAGGTGTAGATGGTAAGGTGTTAGAAAGCGAAGGTGGCAGTACAGTTACTGCAGGCATTGCCAGTTGAGAAGGCTGACCCACAGGGTGCTGTGATAGTATTCTTTCAAAAGGGTCCGTCATTTGTTGTAATGTAAACAAAAAGGCTATTCATACCTGCATTACTCCTGGTTCTCTATCTATTGTACCTAGAAGATACATAGGTGCATGGTTTATGAGGAATGTAATCTTGATAGTAACCATAATTATGGAAGGGTTTGTGCTCATCAATTCCATATTCAAAATCCGGGACCAAGCGTACATCCAATTGTGTTACACTGTATGCGGTCTGTGATAGCAAGTCACTGGCATCCTCTTCATGTTCTGACTCTATGATCTAGAACAGTAAAAAAAAAAAAGGTGCAGCTAATACTGCTGTTGTCTGCGTTTTCTTCGACAGACTCATGTTAACGGTATCGTCTTTAACGTTGTCCTCATCAGCTGTTGTGCTGTCATGGTCAGTGTTGCAGTTGATTGACAGTGTTTGCTTTGATGTTGTCATCAATGTCGCCACTGAAGCTGTTACGCGGACAGTGGCAGCAGTGGAGACACATGATTCTGCCATCGATGGTCTTGTCAGCGTCATAGATAACCCTGGGCGTAGTTCGTGTAGTCGCACAACTACGCAAAGTTCACTTTGCACTACGTGTGCTACGCGAACTGTGTAGTGCGGTAGGGAAATGCTGTTTACAATGATTGCACAGTGCTGGATGCTTGTCCGCACTGTGCAATCATTGCGAACAGCATCACGGAAAGTGCAAGCGGTCGTTTTCTGCCGCTCGAGTAGATTTGTACTCTAGCAGCAGCTTTCTCAACGCGGACTGGTAGTTTCTTATCGCGAGCGGTCGCGAGCATACACGACAACTCACAATTAGAAACCTGACCTCCACCCGTTAAGAATCTCGCCTGGAGGTTTATTTTCCACGCTCGCGATCGGCAACTTGATGTTGCCGATTGCGAACGGGGAAAAAGTCTCACTGGCATGTTGATTTTGCTTGCGGTCGCCAACTTGACGTTGAGGACCGCGAGCGAGCAAAAAATGTCCGCTATGCTACGCGTTTTTGCACTGTGCTACATGCGATTCACGTAGGGAGTAGTTGCGCAAACTACGCACACTCCACAAGCGTAGTGTAATTTTCCGCCCAGGCCTAGTCATAAATAGTCTTGATGTCAATGAGGTCTTCTTTTAAGTTGTCATTGACTGCATGCTTTTCTGAGGATTTTATCCTCTTAGCAGATGGTATCATTAGGTTGACTTTTTTTCTGAGAGAGATAATTTCCCCTTTGGAAAGTTTTCCTATTCCAGTTATAGTATGTGAAATGGTGGCTGCAAGCACTGTGCCAAAGGGAATTGTATAACTGATTTTTTGCCCTGCCTTTGATAAGTACTTGGTGGAGCACTTTTCATTAAATCTTCCCCTGAACAGGAGGCATCCCCCTTAAAAGAAGGCGAATTATATTTATCCAACAGATACAATGCCAACCTCCTCTTTCTGTCATTTAGAGTCTTTGAAGTAAATGTTTTACACATGTCACAGCATGAAGCCTTATGAACAGGATAAAGGCCAGTCATATGCTGGGAATGAGGGTCATCAGGGTAAATCTTTTTCTATCAGCAGGAGGAACAGGATTTGAAGAGAGATTTATTTTTTCTGTCCTCAATGGTGACAGCTGACTAATTGGTAAAGGGTCTCCCTGGTCCAGAAAATGGCACATTTCCCTAAAAAACAACTCACTGTTTTGTGAAAGCTGAAGATGATGTTGGTTCAATGTCAGTGTACATTTGAAAACTACCAATTTTAAGTTCACTGGTAGGTTAGAGCAGAGCTCTCCCTGGGGGCTCCCTCGCACACGAGGTAGAAATCTGAGCTATGGTGACCTCAAAGGGGGGGGGGGGGTCGCGGGGGGGGGGTATGGGAGTTGCAGAGCTGGTGCTACCACCTCATTGGCTGAAATTCTGATTGTTTCAAATGAGGCGTATGAGCTACTAAACAAACGTTGCTCAGGCCTATGGCCATTTTAACACCGTTTACTGTTATTTACATATACCGGGGATATCCGCTTGACAACGGAGAATTATTCAAGCATGTGAATATATGAAAGAAACAATGTTGGAGGACTCCCCAGGATATATGGCTGAGTGGAAAAAGAGATAACTCGGAGATCCCACTTGTATATATTGGAAGAATAGGCAAAGGACTTCAAAAGTGTCTTTTCTACAGGATGCCAATCAACTTGTATTCTAGCTTTTGAATTGTGGTTGTAGATTGCTAATCTCGTTGCAAAAAACAAAGCTGCATTTGAGAGTGTTTGGCAATTCTTTTTAACAACTTTGTAGTCAGAATTTTATTAAGATATCTTTTATAGCATTTTATTTACTAAGACATTTTCAGCAGGGGTATAATAATGAAAGAATTAAATGCAGAATCTGACAACAGATGGATGATAAGTGCTATGCATATTTAGTCTACTTATTTCCAATCCAACTCATACTGCAGTTCCTGTTTGGTCTTCTATGAGTAGAACGTAGAACACAGTATTACTATTGAAACTGCTTAAGAAAAACAACATTATGCGATTGATTTTGACCAATCACTATTCATCAGCCTTCTACCCCAACACTGCCTCAAATTAGCCAGGACCACAATACAATGAAAAGGATACTGTGTAATGACATTCATTATCAGGTAAAACCACATGCTTGGCATCGACAACCCCACAACTGGAATGTGAAGCGGCTCTGCAAGGAGGAAAAGGCAAATATTAGAAAGATTAGAAACATCTGATTAAAGAACCATCCCTCTGATTGCAAGTCAATCACAGTCAGATCCCTCCCAACAAGCCCCACTTCTAAAGTTGCAATTCAGCAGCACAGACTGGTACATTAAGTAAACCGAATTAGAGAACGAAAAACAAGAAAAAACCCAATGCATTCAGAAACAAAACAACAGGCAGACTTCAGAAACAAAATTGACAGAAAGGTGCCTATAGCACAGGGTTGGAAAATCAAATAAGTCTGGACACATATGTGGCAGCAAAGGTGTCAGGTTAGTGGACAACATTGACTCCCTACTCATTCCAGGACACCTTTTTGCTCCAACCGTTAAGATATCTTCAGTGGTTCACCACAAAGTGCTAAAAAGGTGCCGGACTGGGGAAGGATTGTGGTGGGATGTGAGGCCTTATATGGGAGGTCTTGAGAGAGAAGTGAACAAGCTCAACAAAGTCACGCATCAAATAATCTGCCACTCCAGAGTAGAGTGTACGTTTCCTTCACAAGATTTTTTAAAACAAGCCAGTGTAAATTGAATCATTGCATGAAATGGACATTAGTCAGATGCGGTGCCTTGTGACTTTAGATTGATGCATATGGACAAGGGCCCTTCTCTTCACCTATACAGAATAATGTATTTCAATTTCACTAGTTCCTTTGAGTACTTTGAGCAAACAACTCACCTGATTGACTGAAGAGAAGCGCATGATTGTAAATGTTAGGAGCTAGGAGAAGAAAGCCTGGTAAAGGCAGGAAATGCTAGAAGAGAAAAGGAATATATGATTATTTTAATACATAAATTAA
This sequence comes from Triturus cristatus, assembly GCF_964204655.1. NCBI lineage: Eukaryota > Metazoa > Chordata > Amphibia > Caudata > Salamandridae > Triturus > Triturus cristatus. The sequence goes on from NC_140585.1 coordinate 879,890,817, forward strand.
ACAGGTGGCAATAACGCTCTGTATGTATGGTTCGGTCAGAGTTTCCACTGAAAAAGCATTTTTGTTTTCTTAGCAAGTTTTATGCCGTTTGACAAATCTATAAAAAACTTTCCAATAAAAGACGTCATCCTCTTTGGGTTCAGCATGGCAAAGTTTATGCAAATCCATTAAGTAGGGCAAAACATTAGGTGGTAGGATCAAAAAAGTATAATTTCCCATTTTAATTCCAACAGGACTTTTTTCTCTGTCTCACAGAAACATCTCATGAGCTGAACTTGGTATGAAAGTAGAACTTGCCTCATGAATTGTCTTTGGTCTACAGTAGCTTGAGGAATCTGTATTTAAAACTTGTTTTGGTCTGAACATGAAGAGATTGAAATAAAGATACCTTAGCCGTTAATTCACGTAACATCAGCAATGTCAGCATTTATTCAACGTGTCATGAGTGATGTAATATGCGACGTGTCAAGCATTGCTTGGTAGGGGCGCAAGTGTGTTTTTAGGTTTTGTTTTGTCACTAGAACTACATTTCAATGAAGTTTTTAAATGACATTTCTGAGTTTTTTTTAAATATATGTTGTAATATTATAAGCAAATCTAACTTAAACTTTTGTTTTTTTTCCAGTGAACTGCTGCTTTTCTTTTAAATCATATGCCACATGGAACTGGTTTTTTAACCTCACCTCTTCTTACTGCTAACCATCACGCTGCACAGCCTTTTCCTATGCACAGGACAGACTGGCTGCAGACCCTGTACACAACATGTTGTGGGCAGCTTTTCCCTACAGCACATTGCCTTCAGACATGTGAAGCAGTGGTTGGCAGAAGAGTATGACCTATGGCAAGGCCCTCTGTTCTCACTACACTTTGGGTTATCCTGCAAGACCCTACTTGCAAATCGCTGCCAGCATCCAAACCCCATTTTGCACAGCCTTTGGTCGAGTGTTGCCAGGGTGGACCCCAGGACCCGGCCTCCGGTCAGGTTCTGCCACCACCCTCGGCAGATGGACATTCCCCGGCCGTGCACAGCCATGGAGCGCAGCATCTGTCCTCCGGGCCAGAACCTGCACTCCACCATCCGCAAGCATCCATCCACCGACTGTGCAAGGCCTCTGGTCATGCGCAGCCACGATGGGCTGCAAGGGTTGTCAGTCACCTTCTGCAAGAGCACCCCTGCTGTACATGAGGTTTGGCTGTGCACAGCAGGTGGACTGAAGGGTACAGCCTACAAGACGATACTGCACACACACCACTATGGGCCACCAATGCTGTTTGTTTGTGTGGTTTTTTTTGTTCATCATACTCTGGAACCTAGATTTTGTTCAGTTGATAAGGGATTGGTTCAAGTTGACAGTAGATGGATTGGCGTCTGTGGAATAAAAGGATATCAACTTTTACCCATGATGGAAAGCATTGACATGTGAGCAACCAGGCATAATGATTGTGTACTGAGGGGGTGAATGATTTAGGAACATCGATTGGTGTTACTTTATCATTTGAAATTAAAGAAAGCTTTGGCAAGTTTCCGAGTGCAACCATACCCCACTATGCAAGGACTGTGCCCATGCATAGCAGGGGTTGGCTACCGGGCCTGGCCTTCTGCTAGACCCTGCAATCCATCCTCCATGGGTGGGCAAATTAAACAAGCTGCATAGAGCCTGTGGCCAGGCACAGCTGAGGTTGTCCCATTGTCTGGACTACATGGCCGTTGGCTGTGCACAGGAAAGGTTGGCCAGAAGGCCTGGCCTTCATAGCCTTTGTACATTTAAACAAGAACAAAAGCACCCCATATGTCCAAGTGAACCGGGGTATCAAGTTACCCTTGGAACAAGCGTTCACATGGAACTCATTCTTAGAAATGTTCACAGATGTTTCTGTGTAGAATTAATCTTTATAACAACATGTGTGATTCAATCAACAGTAAACTTGACTAAGGAATTTTGAGAAAGATTCCAGCACAGCCAGTATTTATGAACTGCGGTTCAGTCAAACCGACTTTGTTAGACAAAAATTATTTAGAAAAACAAATGTTGAGTGTTTCTCAAAGGAGAAAGGAAGAGTGAGTGTACCCCAGGTGAAACTTAACCAAAACTGAATTTGAAGACGAGAAAGTGAAGTACAGTGTGAACATAAACGGTATATTGGTTGCTTTAGATCAAGAGAGCAGTTTTATATTCAGTAAAATTAAAGACAAAGGGAATTAATCATAGTATGACAATTATAAGAACCAGTCTGTCTTTGTACATATGTCGACGGCGTTTCGACCCTTTGAAGAATGAAAGGATCTCATCAGGACTAAAAATGTCCTCGGGTTGACTGAGGGAGCGGAGGCCCGATCTGTAAGGGGGGGGGACCACTAAGGAGTAGCAAGAATGATTATTTATGACCGATGAATATCTGAGATAAAATTATTGGGGGCGACAATACCCTTCTGAATCCTTTCACGGGTAAGAAGCATCTACATTAGGCTCTCATCAGAAGACACCAGATGGATGATAGGTGCTGATTGTCATCAAACAGTAGAGCAGCCTCATACAGAACTGCAAGGCAGTCTGCTTTGGAGCATTATACTGCCCATTATGGTCTGCCTCCATGCCGATAGCTCATTCGAAAGGCTTTCTTTATCTAACTAAACAAGACCTTGTGTCTTCTGAAGAGGGTCTAATGTAGATGCTGAGAGCATGGCTATCTTTTACCAGCACCTTTCCCCCATTCTTGCCTGTGACTCTCCGTGCCACAGGCAAGACTGATCTAGATTGCCATTTTGGGCAGTGTATTTCCCACAAGCAAAATGGTTTTGGTCATTGATCTCTAGCAGTGGTGGGCAAAAGCACAGCTGCTTATAACTATAAAATATTAACCATAGGGGGGAGCCAGTTAGAAGTTTTTGCTCAGTAAGAGCGTACAATGAAATAATCGGAACATCTCGTGAGAGAATGGAAATGGCCAACTGACATTAGTCTCCCAACAGATTACATCAAGTCACTGAATATATTCTGTGTCTTATTTTTTGTAAACAAATGTGCAGTCTCAAAAATTAAAGTTGCTTCATTATCTTTTTAATTTGAATCGAGAAGACGACTGGGAGCATGCTTAAATTGCCACCACCTACCCATTTAAATATGTGGACAACCACCCTACACCCGCTTACAACATCAAAGACATGTGGATTCACTATTTAGATTGGATTCATCTATCTGTCTCTTGCACGGTTTACCTTACATTGTAAAACAGCGCCTCTCTGGACTGTTTTCCAAAACGCTGGTAGAGAGTTTCTTGGAAGATTCCCATTCTGGCAGACATCAAGAGTGCAAATGTTAATGCAGAAATTCCTGCAAAAGAAAGACAACAGAGTAAGTAAAAAATGAATCAAATTGGAAGTCTCAAATACAATATCTTACAGAAACCTCCCCAACATTATCTTTGGGCGGTGCCATTTCTTTTTCATATCCTGCTATGCCCAGGCCTAATGTGGTGACAATTCCTTCTACTATTTAGAAAAGAAACCAACCATACTTGGGGTACTTTCTAGTAACAGCTCACAATAAAGTTGTCTGTGTATTGTAGACCAAATAAAGTAATCGTAAATGAAAATGTCACATTTGTAGGTTATCCTAAGAGGGTACCAAGAAGAAGAGAAGGAGATTACACTCCCCCAGTCAATCAAGAGACGAAGGCTTTTATAATGAAGAGGATTCATGACAATCCCACTTTGCAAATTGATCAAAATTATGTTTTTTAACCAAATATTCCATGAGAAAAGGCCATTATTTTCACTAAGCCACTGATAAAAATCTTATTTCAGGGTCGTGAAAACCTTAAAAGCGACACTACTTTAGATTTAGGGGGTCATGAAATGAATAGTTCAAGTGGATTTTCCCGCAGAAATCAAGTAGGCTATTTAGGAGCCATATTTCTTTGGGCAGGGACACATGATTAGAATTCTCCTCACCTACAACTTTCCACCATTCCGCGATGTGATATACATGAGAAGATGGCAAGCCCATCTTCAATAAGCTGTAATGCTTTAGGTATGCGTCTTCTACTGAATGGCTGTCAGTCATTCCATACTCTAAGGGAGACAAGCAGACTGATGACGCTGTGTGGTGAGGTACTCATGCTAGCCCACCCTGGCAAAGGGGTGCAATGTGTTTGGATCCCGGAATCCTCCTCAAGTCCCACACGGTAAGAGGAAGGAAGAAGGACTTGAGGACATGCAGGCCGTCCTGGATGTACAAAGTCTGTGCCAGAGCACATGAGGGTGCACCCATGCAAGTAAAATAGGACCCAGGAACATGCGCCAGTTTGTGGATAGCCAAAGGTTACCTTGGCATAGGCGGGCAGTACTTTGGCACGTGAAGCCTCATCTGGGTATATGATGGCACTACCTGGTCAGGCAAGGTAGCACTTGGTATTCGAAAGACTACCTTGGAATGTGAGGCTGTACTTGGACATCCAACGACCTTTCTTATGGCCGCATAGTAGTTAATAGATGGTTGCTAAATATCACACATCTTTTTCTCTTTTATCACTTTTAATTTAAAGGTTGATATTTATTTAGTTGTTAGGACAGCATGTTACGCATTTATATTCAGAGGTCATGCGATATATCTTACTGTGATGCGGATGAGCATGTTAAAGTCTAAGTGTTGTGGTTTGACTTTATCTGTGATGAACGGAAGCTGCTGCCCCGTGCTGGCTATATTGTACGTTAAAACAGTGCCTTTGGTGTCATGCTTCTTGGGTACCACTTTCCTTCAGTCTAATTGCTGAAGGAGAGTCATCCTAATTTCATTGTTCTAGAGGGCTGATGGGTCCGGAAGATTTCCTTTCTGATCCAAGCCCTCGTACCTGCATTGCAAACATCCCTGAGGTTCACGAAACGGGAAATACGCACCTTTCCAAGTGCTGAGTCCTTATGGAATACCAAACCTGACAACATACATTAGAACTCTAGGCTTCTGGGCACTACTTGTGTTAGCGATCATGTCCTTTACCATGGTTCGGCACTTTTTTGACTGCTGGCTCCAAACTATAGGCTTAAGAATTTCCACTGCCAAGCTCATTGTGCAGTGTACAAAAAGATGATCAGCACCCGCTCTCACACTATGGTCTCTAAGAAAACAAAACTAAAAATGTTGCCCTGCTGGTAAACGCTCCTAAGTGAGTTTGCTTGGATCAGGTTTATTCTTTTCAGCATTCTTTGGGCACAGGAGCATATTATTGTTGATCTAAGTATATAATTAACATTCTTACATCTCTAAACGGTATTATTGTTGGTTTCAACAGATTAAAAGGAGGTTTGACATATTTTACTATTTTTGTACCCACCCAGAAGCCACCAGAGGAAATCAGAGGGGCCATCCTCCTCACTGGAACTCGACTGGGAAGCCTAGGAGAATGAAGACAGAATAATTGGTTGTTTGTCCAAAGCGTTCATATTGTCATTTAATAGTGTATGAGACAGTGTAAGAGAAGGTAAAGAGAAATCAGAAAAGTTAAGAAATAGGACTGACATTGCTTTAAGATGCCTGAACTCAAATGATAACGGTAGAGCACCTACAAGGGCTTTGGGCTTTAAATAGCTAAACAACGAGAAACCATGCTTGTAGGAAATAACCTCCTTAAAAAGAAAATAGTGGAATAAGTCTCAATTGAACTTATGTCCTCGGTCCTAGCTTCACGAGTAATAACTTGTGGATGAAAGGTCTGGATAGATCCATCGGTCACCTAGAGGGGCTGTCTGCTTTAAGGAAATTTTCAACTATTTGTTGACCTAATTTGTATGCTTTAAAGCACTGTGTATTTAAAGAGCCAGGATTCCAACCCCAGAACACGGGACTCCCAAAAGAATGTTTTAGTCATCAGTTATCATCCTCCCTTGATGTTATGAGTAGGTCTTGTGTAGACCGTAGCCAATCAAAATATCTACAAGATTTTGTAAACATGGCTGACATGTTTAAGGGTTGGTGGGGAAGAGGCTTTGCAGCAGATTGGCACAAAATCCCATCACGAGCTGCTGACTGTGCTATAAGGAGTGAATCACTTCAATGTGGCAAAAACTCCTGTGGCATGAGACTGGAAAGCATTTCTGAACACAGAATCAAATCATCAGTATACAACACAGCCCCAAGACATGATTACTGTTTCCTTCACTTTGTTACTGTTGTACCCATTCACACACAGACACTGGTAGCCTTGTAGTATTATTTCAAGTCTTCTTTATTGGTTCCAGTTCAGGGTAGTAGCAATCTCAGTTCAGCCATGTACCAGCTCCTACACCAGCCTGCCTAGCTGCTCAGCCCATCTCCAACTGTCACCACTCATCCACACAGGCACCCAGGCATTCCATTCATCACAGTCACACCAACATTCCAATACCATCTCTCACTCTGGCTGAGCAGCTATGAGGACCTAGGCTGATTACATATAAATTGAATACTTAGGATATAACAGTTGCCCTTAATCTAAAGAGATGATCTACATTAGAATTAATGTGTGATGCATTTGGTGATAAAGATCTTACCATCCAGGGATTGCGGATACCAGAGGTGGACGTTTATTGTGGCCACGTCTGTTGTGTAGAGGGGTTTGAGGGCATGAAGGGAATTAAACTTAAATGGCCAAGACCATTCTTTGTAATTTGCATAGTGGATTAACTGTCTCAATTTGGAAAGGAGGTGGGTGTGGTTTGGCGGTGGTGGAGCATTGAGAGGTGGTCTGGGTGAAACCTAGGCTGATTACATATAAATTGAATACTTAGGATATAACATTATCCCTTTCCTTTTAAAATGAAAACTAAAATTACAATTCTAAAGAAGAGAATTATACACAAGAAAGCGGTAATGTTCATAACTCAGGGACGAAACTAAAAGTAAAACATCACAAAAGAGAGAACAATGCAAATCAAAAAGAGATGGGAAAAATACGACATATAAAAATGTGCATCAATATCCCCCATGAAAATTATTAAGACATTTCAAAATGTGAAGTCAATTCACAAAAAATGTTAAAACGCAGAGAAGCTAAACTAATAGCAACTTCGCCAGAGTAGAAACCGTACCTTTGGGAAGGAACACAAATTGTCAAGCAAAAATAAGTACCAAGCAATGATAAATAAAATTGCAAGCAATAACCCCATCCTTCCCAAAAAAACATTTTAAAATAATGTAGTTAAGGTTGGACACACCCCATGACTAACACCCGAGGCTAGAAACAGACAACAAGTGTGAACCAACCCAAAAATAGATGCACGTGTACTACAAAATGGACCACATAAAGAGTACACACAGTGAGGCGCAGGGCGACTTACACACAATAACATCTGATGCGCGGGGCGACTTACACACATACTAACAGACAAGACGTGCAGCGCAAAGCGACTTACCAACACATCTGACCAAACGTGCAGACCAAACGTGCAACACAAGACGACTTGCACACATTGATCACGACACAAAACCACATGTGTAACGTAACCACAACACATAGAGGTGGGAAATCACCCACCAAGACCAGAACCACCCTCAAGTAAGGGATAAACTGATGTACACCCACCAGGAGACTAGGACATCCCAACCATAAACAGCGTAAAAACTGTGGCATCACGAAATTTGAAACATTAGATATCACCAATACCATTACAAATACTGTGGGACACTGGAGACCCGTGCCCGACCCCGGTGAGAGACCTCTCACCCGAATACGTCAAAACCTTGGGCACATAGCACCCAGGCATTCCATTCATCACAGTCACACCAACATTCCATTACCATCTCTCACTCTGGCTGAGCAGCTAGGAGGGCCTAGGCTGATTACATATAAATGGAATACTTAGGATATAACAGTTACCCTTAATCTAAAGAGATGATCTACATTAGAATTAATGTGTGATGCATTTGGTGATAAAGATCTTACCATCCAGGGATTGCGGATACCAGAGGTGGACGTTTATTGTGGCCACGTCTGTTGTGTAGAGGGGTTTGAGGGCATGAAGGGAATTAAACTTAAATGGCCAAGACCATTCTTTGTAATTTGCATAGTGGATTAACTGTCTCAATTTGGAAAGGAGGTGGGTGTGGTTTGGCGGTGGTGGAGCATTGAGAGGTGGTCTGGGTGAATTTCAGGCTAGTAGTCCTACTGGCAGATGCAGTGGGAGACAAAAGGCAGGCTTTACCAAACTCTTCTTACCACCTGATGCGCAGACATGAGAGTACAGATGAAAATCCCCAGGGAAACCATAACTATGGACAGGTACTTTAATAGGCTATATCTATGAAAAACAAGAAAACCGTATTAGACAACACAATTATGAAACATGACATTCAACTGATTGATGGTAAAGGCCACCCAATCAGCCCACTTTTTTTAATTCAGTAAAAAAAAAAAAAAGTACTTGCTCTCCAGTTTTCCCTCTATGTAGCACTGACAAATTCTTTGTGCCTGTCCCAACACATTTCGACCAGGGTAATTGTGTTAGCCCACATCACTTTGTGAGGGAGGTTTTTGACAGACAGACCTCAGTGGAACTCACTACTACCTCAGCAGTAGGCATTCTGTTTCTATAAACGCCTCAAAGTGCATCCCTTCTGCATCGAGCTGTCATGCTAAGAAGAAAACTTTGAAATGAATGTACCTAACCTCTAAAACTGGGAAAGTCTGGTACAGTCTATGTACTTGGCAGATAGGATTGGTTTATTTTTCCTAGAACCTTCCGCTTATGAAATAGTATATCCTGCAATTGTGGTTAAACACACAATGCACCCACAAAGTGTCAAGCATATTTGTTTTTTTCATAAACACTATCCGTCAACAGATTGTTTCATGCAATAATATCAGTTTGGGAATTTTTTTTACCTGTGTTGTCTGCAGCCTGGCTTCTCCAATGCACGTGGAGCTGTTGCCAACATATTTGAAATGTACTTGGGCCTATGAGGCTGCAAATTCAATTCAATGGCAGACAAAACTTTTTTGCATAAATGGACAGATGGAGCTGCATTTGGGCATGTGACATTCTATTGGCATTGAAGACTGTACCTGGGAGTAGTCTGGCATATGAGGCCGCTCCTTGGTCAAGAAGAATTGTGTTGTTAGAGTGTGCAGTGTATTATCCACTCTCACACATGCACAACAAGGTACTTTACACAAAGAATCTATAGACAAAAAGCCCTCATCTCCGCTCTTTGCCCCCAGTTTGCTGATATATGCTACAATGTGTTCTGTCGGCTAGCACAATTTTTTAACAAAAGAATTGTGTTGTATTATGTTGAACTTTCAACACCTGTATCAAAGGGTCGAATTACGATCCCTTTATCCAACACAGGATGGGTGTTACTCTTATTTATCCCGTTATCAAATTTAAATAACATGTACAGCACCTTATTGCAAAGAACACATGACAAAAAAACTTGTTTTGATTAGGTATATTCAACGTCATATCAAATACTGTATCAAGAAAAATGTATTTTTTTTTCCATATGTTTTTCTTATAAACTGCCCAAAGAACAATCGAAACATATAATAAATCAAACAACAAGACTTAATGACATTATGGTGAAAAAAATTAATATTTACAGTATAGATAAACAATCCTTAACAACATAGCACATATGATAACATAAAGATAGATAAACATAAATGTTTGTTCCCCATAGAATAACGGTTCACACTATCCATTCACTTTGTTTTCTAAACTTTTTTTAAACTAGTTGACTGGGGTCATGTAACATTAAGCAATGCCATTAACGTTTTGACCCTATGTGTATATGTTTAATGACCAAGCATCACGGCGGGTCTTACTCAGGACTAAATAGAAGAAAGGACAGACTTCAAAACATGACCCTTCACTCTTCAGTAATTTCAGACTGAGTCAAGAGTTTTGTAGGCAAGTTGAGAGCTGCATCCTAAATCTACTGGAAGGATACTTTATTTTAAGACATCTTGAATGGATATATTTCCCCATGAGCTGTGGGTCCCTGTGAATACTTTGTAACTATCGATGTTGGAGACGGGCAGATCCTCTGGTACGATCCTATTATGGCTTAGAGGATTTGTTTTGTTCTCGTGAATAACACATTTTTGAAGGCTGTCCTCTTTAGTATTGAGGAAGACCCGCTGTGATGCCTAGTCATTAAACACATACACATAGGGTCGAAAAGTAGATGCCATTGCTTAATGCTACATGCCCTCCCTTGATATAGGACGTTAAATATACCAAATCAAAACAAGATTTTTGTTGTTGTGTTCTCTACAATAAGGTGCTGTACATGTTGTTTTCATTTGATAACAGGGGATGAATAAGAGTAACACCCATTCTTGTGTTGGATAAAGGGATCGTATTTCGAGCCTAGGATACAGATGTTGAAGATTTAACATCATACACAATTCTTCTTTTAAAGAATTGTGCTAACCAACAGAACACATGGTAGCTTATAACTTTATGCCTAGGTTCTGAGGGACAGAAGGCAACCCCATTATTTTTAATGGCCTATTTGCTCCAAAAATTTAAACGGGAAAGATAATATTCAGTTCCACGTGATGAGTTTTGGCTTGAATCAATATACAATAATTCATGGATATCTAAATGCCTAGAAGTTTAAATAGTACTTACCTTGGTATAGATTAGCAAATAATTTAAACGGAACCTTAAACTATAAGGTCATTGACTAACCTGAGAGCTACATGGTACAGTGTCAACTCTCAGAGTCTGTCCAATGTTTGTGCAAAAGGATTTAAACTACTGCGAAGGGGGAGATGAGAAACACGAAAGAGAACATGTGGCACTGGACCAGTCTTGAAAGTGATCACAAAGCTTGATGGAACCAGATAGACACCATCTATGTCAGGCATGAGTGCACTAAGTATTAAAGTGGACATAAAGTTAGAATGCAAATGCCCTCTTCATTGATCCTCTTTATTGATGTTCTTATGTTATTATTTTGGGGCATTAATTTGACCCGATTCTGATATCATGGTACTTTGATCTTCAAATAATTAATTCAGAATGTTATTGCACTATGGTGGAAGATTCCATTAACAAACATTTTTTAGAATCTTGGGAAATGGCAGCGACCACGTTTTTTTGCCTAACTGCTTTAGGAGCTTTGCAATTCCAGCACATTACCAATTTGTTTTCTTTCTATTGATTTGTCTAAGGAGTGCGATCCATTATTCCAACTAGAAGTGTTTCTGAGTCAAAAGGGTCAGATTATCTGAATATGCGTCCATTTTGTCTGTAACTGCGACATAAGAGAACAACAGATCATCTAAAACACTGTTTTATAGGTGTCGCCTACACAGCACTTGAGGTGTGCTGTGAGACATATTGTTTACAATTCAGTGGGCTTAAAAGCCCATTCATTGTTTTCGTTGTTACTCTCATTTGTAATCTTTCAATTGCTTAGCTCCCTTAGGCTTCTCTTCCGTTCTTGTGTTAGCTCCTCCCTGGAGCATGGACAAAGGATGTATTCTTCCTAGTCTTTGTTCTTCCTTGTCTTTTTGCAACACACCTTTTTTTCTTAATAAGCATTTCTGTATTATTCCTGGACGTGCAATGTACTTTCCTATTTTTAACACTGGCTACAACTTTGCTCTGTAATTTATGTTGCTTTCACCCTATCTGCTGTCTTACACCCACAACTGTACTACTCTACTTCACTCTACTCTAAACTACTCCACTCCACTCTATGCTACTCCACTCCACCATACTCTATGTCACCCGACACCACACAATGCCACTCTACACTAATCCACTCTACTAAACACCACTCTACTCTACGCCACTCCACTCCACTCCCTACTGCACTACACCAACTCTAGGTAACTCCAGTTTATTCTATGTCATGCAACACAACATCAGTGGTGGCTGGTGATGTTTCAAAGCGGTAGGTCTGAAGGGCAGGGGGAGGGAGTCAGGGACACATAAAAAAAAAAAATCAACACAACCGCATACAAACTCACAAAAGCACACTAACCATAGATCTGTTAAACATAAAACCTCCCTATGAACATATTAAACAAAGCCAGGCCTAAAAACAGCTACACATGGAAAACAAGCACAGGAACATGCTGTTATTCACAATCACACTATGGGTGAATTGTCCCCACTCACTTAAGCCAGCACTATCACAAACATACCTGCCTTGTGTCATAGCAAACACACCAATAGCCCTCTCACAAATATACAAGATTAAGCCACATACAGCTACCCTAGTCTTTACACATAACCTTTGTCTCTCAGATGCATACATCCAACACTGCAGTTACTTCAGGAGTTAACCTGGACCACGTCGGAAACGGTAATACACTTAAGCCCTCTTATGGCAGACACGTTCATGTATTCCACACCCTCCCTCTTCCGCACCCTTCTAACATCAGATGCATGGTTGTGAAGTAAAGAAAAGTTCACGGTACCTCCTGCTGGGCTTTCGGAGATGTCAGCGCTGAAAAATGTTGATTTATAAATCCATATGTGCAGAGACAATACCGCCAAAGAAAGATGCCCTCGTCCGCCATTAGAATTGCTGCCTGCTGCACACTCTTACATCAGCGCTCTTGTTAAGCTTAATAATTAATTCTGATATTGCGCTTACTAGCACTGATTATTAAGTTAATTTTAAAATAGGGATCCCGGAGACAAGTAATGTGGTTTTTATTTGAGTTCACTGCGTTCCGACCCTTTAAAACTCCACTGGAGCAACTTTTATTTGTAGTTACTGTAATGTGTTACAGAGGCCCGCTCCAATGCATCGAAGTGATTCGTCTATGCTGACATTAATGGGGAAATCTCACAGGCAGTACTCTACAGCGTGCAGGTTTCTATAAAACTGAAACACTGTATCTGCTTACAGCATGTGACCTGGTGTCAGTGATGACGCCTGTCACATGCACTGCTTCCAATCCAAATGGCCCCTGATTAACACTCCTTTGGGAAGCCCAGGCTGCAACCTGAAGCGCCCAAGTGCAATCAGTCAGAGAGGGTGGGGTTAATCAAGGGAGAGGAGTGGCTTTACAATCCGACAGGCCGCAGAATCAAGGGCTTAAATCAGGCAAGCCCTGAAAATCCTGCGACATGCTCATGCGCAGTAACGAATAGTTTCTTACCTGTCGGTGTAGTTTTGCAGCTTGAAGATCTTTCTGGATTCACTATGCTGTGCATTATTCCGCGATCTTGTGGTTGGGTCCGGATTCGTAGTCTTTTCTTTGTTTTTTTTTTTGTAGCCCAGGTGGGCGGCGACGACCACCATTTGGTGCACCTTCCGTGACGTCGTCGTGCTTCCTGCGGAAGTCCCACCTTTGGGGCGCCATCTTCGGGTTCTTTTTTCCCTTTCTCTTCTTTTTTTTTTTTTTACACCCTAGGCGATTGCTTAATCCTTCTTGTCCATTTTTCGGTACGTTTTCATTTCTTTGATCTTTTCCATTTCACCCCCTCTTCCTCCAGCCTCATCTTCCTGGCGGAGGTGGGTGGGTTCGCTAGTGAATCCAGAAAGATCTTCAAGCTGCAAAACTACACCGACAGGTAAGAAACTATTCGTTTTGCAGCGTGAATCTTTCTGGATTCACTATGCTGTGCATAGACTTTGTAGCGGTTTTCCGAATTTTGTGGTGGCTGGGTGGAAGATGAGCGTTGGTCGTTGAAAATGTGTTGCAGCACCTTCTGTCCGACCTGTGCTTCCTTATTCATCTGAATGTCCACGCAGTAGTGTTTCGTGAACGTGTGCACAGATGCCCAAGTTGCCGCGAGACAAATGTCCTGGATGGGCGTGTTCACCAGGAAGGCAACGGTGGCCCCCTTCTTCCTTGTGGAGTGAGCCTGGGGCCCCTCCGCTAGCTCCTGTCCCGCCTGTTTGTGGCAGAATTGAATAGTGAGGGCAATCCACCTAGCGATGGTGCCCTTAGTCACTGGCCTACCCATGAAGCTAGTAGCAAAGGACACAAACAGCTGCTTCGACTTCCTGAGTTCCTTGGTTCTCTCAATGTAGTGCATCACCGCTCTTCTGGCATCGAGGGTGTGCAGGGCCTTTTCTGCGTTTGTAGTCGGGTTTTGGAAGAAACTTGGTATCTGAATACTCTGATTCATGTGGAACGCCGACACCACCTTGGGCATGAAGTGTGGGTCCGTCCTCAGGACTACCCTGTCTTTGTGAATCTGAATGTAGGGTTCCTGTAGCGTTAGCGCTTGAAGCTCGCTCACCCTGCGTAGTGAGGTTATGGCCACTAGAAAGGCCGTTTTCATCGTCAACATTTGCCGAGTGGCCTTGTGAATGGGTTCAAACGGCGCCTTCATGAGCTCCGTCAGAACCACGTTTAGATTCCATGCCGGCGGCGGCAACCTTTTCGGAGGGGCCATTCTTTTGGCTCCCTCCATGAATCTCTTCACCACCTGCGAGGTGAAGAAACTTCCACCCTTTTCACCTCTGGTGTAGGCAACGATCGCCGCTAGGTGTACCCTTAGGGAGCTCGAGCAGAGGTTACTCTTTAGAAGGTGTGTGAGGTACCTCAGCACTGTTGAGTCTCTTGTCATTCTGTTTTGCAGGCCTTTTTTCCTGCACCACACAGTGAATCTCTTCCATTTTGCGCTGTAGCATTTTCGTGTAGTTGGTTTCCTTGCCTCCCGTAGCACTCGCTTAGTGCTCTGAGGCAATCTTAGGTGTGCGAACTCTAGGTCTTCAGGAGCCATACCGCCAGGTTGAGGGTCTCTGGCTCTGGGTGCAGGACCTCTCCGTTTTGCATTGAGAGCAGGTCTTTTCTCCTCTCGAACATGTACGGATTGCCTTGTGCCATTTCTTGAATTTGTGAGAACCATGTCTGCCTCGCCCACTGCGGAGCCACTAGGATCAGAGTCATGTTGCTGGTTCTGCACTTGTCGAGCACTCTGTGCAACAGGGGTATCGGTGGAAAGGCGTAGGCAAATGTCCTCGACCAGCTTATCCATAGGGCATTTCCCTGGGATTGTTGATCTGGTTGCCTGGACGCGAAGCTTTGGCATTTTGCATTGTGGCGTGTTGCAAATAGGTCTATTGTGGGAGTTCCCCATCTCCGGAAAAGCTTCTCCGTTTCCTGGCCATTGAGCTCCCACTCGTGCGATGCCGAGGTCTGCCTGCTTAGCCAGTCTGCCTCCACATTGTCCTTCCCCGGTAGGTGAATTGCTAGTAGATCTATCCTGAGAGGTATGGCCCATCTCCAAATCTCCTGAGCCAGAGAGGAGAGAGGGAACGACTGTGTACCCCCTTGTTTGTTGATGTAGAACATTGCCGTGGTGTTGTCTGTTTGAACCAACACCCTCTGGTTGTACAGGTGCCTCCGGAATGCCTTCAGGGCTAGCAGGATTGCCTTCAACTCGAGGTAATTGATATGGCGAACCGCATCTGCTGGAGCCCACAGACCCCTCACTCTGAGGTTGTCCATGTGCGCTCCCCATCCCTTTTGCGATGCGTCCGTGGTAATGGTCATTGTTGGGTTTGGTGGTGTCAGGCTTCTCCCTGCTGTCATGTTGTCTCTGTTCCACCAAGTTATCTCCTCCTGCACTGCGTGCGTAACAACCACTAGATCCTCCCAACTTCCGTTTGCTTGTGACCATTGCTGTTGTAGCCATTCCTGGAATGGTCTCATGTGCAGGCGTACATTCGGCACCAGCTGGATACACGACGCCATCATCCCCATCATCTTGCTCACTGACCTCACTGTCAGAGCTCGCCCCTTCTGGTAGAGCCGCGTCTCCTTCAGTAGGGCATCTGTCCTCCTCTCGCTGGGCACCACTGTACTGTTCAGGGAGTTGATTTTTGCCCCCAGGAAAATCTTCACCTGCTCCGGTTCCAGCGACGACTTCCCCCAGTGAATCGAGAACCCCAGGTTCGTGAGAGTGTCTGTTACGCGTTTTGCGTGTCTCTCGCACTTTTCTCGTGAGTTTGCCTTGACCAGCCAGTCGTCTAAGTAGGGGTAGACGTGTATCCCCTGCCTTCGTAGATGGGCCGCGACCGCCGACAGGCATTTTGTAAAAACCCTTGGCGCCAATTTTAATCCGAATGCCAGGGTTGTGAACTGGTAGTGTTCCTGGTCGATGTTGAACCTTAGAAGTCCCTTGTGTCTTCTGTTTATTGGGATGTGCAGGTAGGCATCCTTGAGGTCCACGGTGACCATGAAGTCTCCGTGTCTTATTTGGGGCAGTACCTCCTGCAGCGAAGTCATCTTGAACCTTTGCGTTCAGATGAACTTGTTTAGGTATCGCAGGTCCAGGATGGGTCTGAGGCTCCCGTCTACCTTCGGGACCACGAAGTAGTTTGAGTAGACCCCCTTGTTGCGTTCTCTGAACGGCACTGCCTCTATGGCTCTCTTTTCTAGAAGCTTCCGTGTTTCTTCTCTGAGTAGGGTCAGTTCTTGAGCCGATCTTTGCCTTCCCTTTGGCTTCCTGTTTGGCGGTTTCTTTTCCAAATCTACGCAGTAACCGTACTGCATGATGTTCAGTATCCACTTGTCTGTGGTTATATGCCGCCACCCGTGAAGGTAGAACCTCAGCCTTCCGCCTACTGGTGTTGTATGCTCGTAGGCTTTTGATCCTTCTCTCCCCCTCGATGTTACTGTTTCGCGCCTCACCCCTGGGGGCATGTCGAGGGTAGGCGTCCTCCTGCGTGCTGAGTCACTTTGATGAGGGCTGGTCCCCCCCTCTCCTTCTCTGGCCACGTCCGTTCCCTCTCCCGCGAAAGGACTGGCCCGAGGTTGGTACTGCCAGTTTTGTTTCTGTTGACCCTGTCCGTGACCTTCACCCTGCTGACCTTGCTGGAACGTCTGGTGCGACGGCCCCTGCTGGTTTCCTCCCCTACCGTAGGGTCTCCTTGAGGGGTTGCCTCGCCTCATTCCCCTCAGCTGTAGGGCCCCCATGGACCTCGCCGTTTCGTTTTCTTTTTTCAGCTGGGTGAGCTTCTAGTCAACTGTTGCTCCGAACAGTGTCTCTCCATTGAAGGGGGTGCTAAGGATGTTGTTCTGCACCTCCGGTTTGAATCCCGAGATTCTTAACCATGCATGCCTTCTCTCGGTGACCCCTATGGCCATGAGTCTTGCTGAAGTCTCTGCCCCGTCCAAGGCCGTCTTTATGCAGGAGTTGGCGATGTTTTTGCCTTCATCTACTAGGTGTGAGGCTCTCTGGCGGTATTCTTCGGGGAGGTGCTTTACTAGCTCCCCCATCTCGTCCCAGTGCTGGTACTGGTGTCTATTGAGGAGAGCATTGGAATTCGCCATGCGCCAGTGCATAGCGGCGTTCCTCTCGATCTTTCTTCCTGTGAGGTCTATCCTCCTGCTCTCTTTATCAGGTGGTGGGCCCGAGGTTGCTGGTACGTTGCCCCTTCTCCTGGCCGTGGAAGCTATGATGGAGTCGGCGGTCACGCTACCTTTGATGTAAGGGGGGTCCAGGGAAGAGTGCTTATACTTCTTCTCAGTCCTGGGCGTGATCGACCGGCAGGTCGCTGGTTCCTTGAAGGCTTCTCTCCCCTGATTCATCACACTTTGTAGCATGGGGAGGAACTGGCTCCTCGTCTGGATGGGGAGCAGGGTCTCGAGGAGAAAATCGGCTTTCGGCTTCTCTTCGTCGAGTTTGACGCCGAAGGCTGTCGCTGCGCTCCTGACCACCATATTGTACACCCCGATGTCGTCGGGTGGCGAAGGCCTCGAAGGGTACGTGTCCACGGGCTCCTCCGGGTTTTCGGTGTCGAGATCCTGCCATTCGATCTCGTGGCTGGTAGATGGTGCCGAGCCGTAGACCGACTGTTGGTCTTTTTCCTCGGCTTCCTCGTCATAATAGGTCTCGTCTTCCTCTTCGAGATCCCTCGTCAGGCCCTCGGTGTCGAATTCGTCCTCGACCTCGACGACGTCCGCCGATGAAACCGTTGGAATCTTGAATTCCTTCATCTTGGCGTCGAACTCCTTCTTCCTTTGAAGGATGTTCTCCATTTCGGCCTCGAGCCGCCTCTTCTTTTTCTCCATCTCGGAGATGCTTTCGGCGTCGACCGCGGGTCTTTTCGTCGAAACTTGCGTCGACGTCGACCGTTCTTTCAGCGTCGATCGGCCCGTTTCCTGGGTTGTCTTCGACGACCCTTGCTTTTCGGCGTCTTTCGGCACCAGGGAGTCCTTTTCTAAGGATCCGCTCGGCCTCTTGTCCATGGTTCCCCCTTTGGTCGTCGAAGTTTTCGGCGCCGGGGCTCCCTTCGTGGACTTAGACTCAGATTTTCTCGAGTCACCCTCGTGTTTTCGAGGTACTTTCTGTTTTGCGCTCGACGATTCTCTTACCTCGTCTTCTTTTTTCTTATCGGTCTCTACGACCGTGAAGTTTTCGGCTGTCTCGGCGACGTTGTCCTCGTCGTCCGTGGAGAGGCCCAGATCGTAGAGCGACGGGGCCTTACCCTTGCCATCCATGCTGGCGTTGGCTCTTCTCTGCCGATCTCTCACCCTGAGCGTCTTCGGCGCGAAGGCTGAGCAGGCGTTGCAGTCCTTACTCTGGTGTTCACCGGTAGGCAGAGGTTGCAGACCGGATGCTGGTCCTTCTGCGCGAACTTGTGGTGGCAGTTTGGGCAGAACTTGAATGGCGTCTTGTCCATTGCGCTCAGGGCCTCTGAGTGCGCATTCTCCAAGTCCGTCGAAGAAAAGGGCGCTGAACCTCCTTTCTTCGCGTTCCTGATGAAATATCTTCCTTTCCTGTGATATCTCCGTAGTATTTGTCGACGAAACTCGCTTTTCTTTCTTCTTCCTTCGGTTGAAACTCTGGAGCTTCTCGATGACGATCCAGACCCAACGGCGGAAAAAATAATCTGAAGATGGCGCCCCAAAGGTGGGACTTCCGCAGGAAGCACGACGACGTCACGGAAGGTGCACCAAATGGTGGTCGTCGCCGCCCACCTGGGCTACAAAAAAAAAAAAAAAAAAAAAAAAAAAAAGAAAAGACTACGAATCTGGACCCAACCACAAGATCGCGGAATAATGCACAGCATAGTGAATCCAGAAAGATTCACGCTGCAAAAGTGCATGAGCCTGTCTGGACTTTGCAAAAGAAGAGGGTAGTACGCGCACTACCTGAAGCTATCCAAGGTTATTGAAGTTGCACCGTGCTCACGGGGTATCACTCTCCGAGGTGGAGTGTAAACGTAAACATTGAGAAGCACCCCCAATGATTTGGGGTGTGTCCCCCAGGCACTGGTTGAAGGCCGCACATGCGGTTTTTAACTTATAGAATGAAAAGTTCATCACAGATTAAAGTTTTCTTGAAATGAAGCTTTACTGTTTTCTATTACTTCATAGAAAATCAAATGGCAATTTTAATCCATAGACGGCAATATCTTCATTGCAATTTGCGGTTACATAGTCATTCCCAATGCATTTCGGCAGAACCTGCCTTCGTCAGGGGAAATCTATAAATAATCATACACATCATGAATATACTATACGAGGATACAGTGTGCATATTTTAGCCAACGGTGAAAAGTAAGATGGTGAATGTGCGTTCTATGACGGTAGATGAATAAATACATGAAAAAATGAATAAATAGGTGCCCGTGTGTAGACGATGGAAAACAAAGGTGTAAATAGCGTGTGACTAATGCTAACGTGGTGAATTAATATATTGCTATCGGGCGTGTCTCCCGTTGCTGGAGGGTAGTTTTCGGGAATTAACGGGTTGTACCGGTAAACGATCGTGAATTAGTGGTGGGAAGTGCCGGGTACGATCAACTAGATAGTGCTGTTAGCAGTAACGGGTGTAATTAATCTTAAAAAACGTGTGGTTAAACAAGTTCCAACTAGCGCTAATATCTAGGATGGTGTGTTCTTACCGAATGTGTGGAGTTCTGGCACGCGGGCTCAATGGTATGTTAGTGGTCGGGTCTCATGCATAGATTTAAAAAAAGGTGTGGTCACGTGATACGGGTTCAAAGCGTTAGAGGGTGAAAACAGACTATGCGGAAATAGTGAGTAGCTATACGAAAAAAGAGAGACCGAAGGTATGCTAAGGAGATTAAAAGTGTGGGACCCAAACGTAATCGGTGAAAATAAAAAGTGAAAAATGAGAATTAGTATGATCAGAGTGAGGAAACATAAAGAAGTATAGAAACACTTTAAATCGGTTTCTGGAACTGAGTTGTATCTCGAAAGGGTTGGGTAACCCTACCCTCTTGTAAGCGGTGTTAAAGAGTCGTGATGGGATAGATGAGAAAAGCGAAAGAAAGAGGAGAAGAAAGAGGATGAAGAAGTGAAAGTAGTAACAACACTTCTGAACAGAACATGAGTGATAGTGTAAAGATGTAACAACGGTACTAGTAGTTAGTCCTTCTCTTAATGACCAGCGATTGATATTATAGGTAACAGGTAAGTTCTATTCGGTCATTCATTCCTTTTGGCTTCATGGAGTTCAGCAGATAAATCCAATGGTTTTCCCGTTGCAATAGAAATTTATGATTGTCTCTCCCTTCTTTTTTCTCGATGGTTTCCAAAATGCAAAATCTCAATTGGCTGACTGTGTGCATTGCTTCTGTAAAATGTTGGGCGACTGATGACTTCAATTGTTTGGTTCTGATGTTTGACTTGTGTTCATTTAATCTGACTTTGATTTTTCGTTCAGTTTGTCCAACATAAACAATGCCACAAGGGCATTTGAGCATATATAGAACATTGGAAGTGTCGCAAGTGGCTGTTGTTCTGACTTTAATTTTATGCCCTTTCAAGGGGTGTGTTATATATGAACCTTTGATGATATTGTGGCAGTTGTTGCAGTTTAGGCATGGGATTGTGCCTTTGAATGTTTGCTCGACGGTTGGTTGCGTTTGTTGCAGAATTTCCCCAATGTTCTTGTTCCTGGTGAAAGCAAAGATCGGTGTTTCGTCGAATATGTGGTTGAAGTCCTGTTCCAATGTGAGAAGTTGCCAATGTTTGCGAATGATTCGTTTGTATGAAGTACTCAAGGTAGAATACTTGGACACTACAGTGATTTGGTTTGTGGAGTTTTTAGTTTGAGGCTTCAGAAGTTCATTACGGGTCTTGGTTGACGATCGTTTCAGTGCTTCATGCAATACATGATCAGGGTATCCACGAGATCTGAATCTGCTCATTAAGGTATCCATTTGTGTATTGGATCTGATGGGGTTAGAAACGATTCTTTTGATCCTAAGCATTTGTGAATACGGAAGGTGTTGTTTGAGGGGTAAAGGGTGAAAGCTGTGGTAGTGAAGAATGTTGTTTCTGTCTGTGATTTTCCTATACAGATCTGTTTCGAAACCGGTGGAAGATCGAGTGATGTTGACATCCAGAAAAGTGATGGAATGAGGATTGATGTTGAAAGTAAACTGTATGCGTTGGTCAATTAGATTGAGTTGTTCCAGTTGATTTTCAAGGACATCGATGGGACCGTTCCATACAATAAAGATATCATCTATGAATCTCAAGTAAAGCTTTAGGTGGTCCATCCATGTTTTAATGCAAAGAATGTTGTCTTCTTCGAACCGATTCATAAAGATATTGGCATACGCCGGGGCTGCACAATTTCCCATGGAAGTGCCCGTTAGTTGCTGAAACCACTCGTTGTTATGTTGGAAGTAGCTGTGTAGAAGAGTGAATTGCATCAGTTCCATTAGAAAAACTTGTAGATCTTGTGAGTAGTTGGAATGTAATAATGCGTGTTCGATGGCTTCCAAACCGGATGAATGAGGGATGGATGTGTATAGAGAATTGACGTCCACTGTACATGGGATAATGTTTTCTTCTTCGGTGATTGTTATTTCATGTAGTTTGGTTAGAAAGTCGGTTGTGTCCTTAATGAAAGATCTCATGTTGTAAACGCTGGGTTGCAAGTGACGGTCGAGATATTTGCCCACTGGTTCATGTAGGCTTCCTCGTGTGGTAACAATTGGTCGACATGGTGGTTTGGTTGGGTGTTTGTGAATTTTAGGTACCAAGAATATGGTGGGACTTTTTGGGTTTGGTTGTATGAGGTATTTCTTGACCTTCTCATTGATGGTACCCATTTTGAGGGCTTTTTGGATCAAAAGTTGTAGAATTCCCATATATGATGTTGTAGGGTTGAATGCCAGTTTCATGTAAGTGTTCGTGTCCTGTAGATGAATCATTATTTGGGAATTGTAATAGTGAGTGTTGAGGATAACGAGAGCTCCTCCTTTGTCAGCCTTGGTACAAATGATGTCTGGATTCTGTGCAATGGCTTTGATGATACCCAATTCTTTGTTGGTGAGATTCTGGAACTTGGATGCCTTTTTAGAATTGAGTTTCGCTATATCTTTTTTCACTACAGATTCAAACAGGTCGAGACTCTTGTGGCTTGTAGGTGCCATGTAGGTGCTTTTAACTTGTAAACCCATGAGGGGATCTTGTTCTTGTTCCTTAATGGTTTTTAAGACGTTGTCAAAAAAATGGCGCAGTCTGAGCTTTCTCATTAATTTGAAAAACTAATGTCTAGTTCAAGCGTGTTGCTGCCAGAAGTTGGCACAAAGGACGTGCCTTTTTGTAAAATTCTGAGTTGGATGTCACTAAAGTGGTGATCAGAGATGTTGATGACTAAGTTCTCTGTTGATTCGCTCGTTTCTGTCGGTCCTTCTTGGCCGAGGTTGTGCGAGTTTGAGGTGGATCCTTCTCTTTTTCTTTGTCTTTGATTTTTTCTGTTGCTCCTCCTGGGTCGTCTTGGTCTGTGTGGACTTTGACTACCTGACCCTTGCGCAGTGCGAGTGTCATCATGAGCTTTGCTGAGCAAGAAACACTTACTGCTGGTAGGGTTCCTGGCATAAAAAAAAAATGAAAGTGCCAAGAAATATGGGGTGCGTAGCCCTCATGCCCTTTAATAGAAACCGCCCCTGCACACCATGCCACTCTACACCACTCCATTTCACTCTATGCCACTCTACTCTACGCCACTCCATATCACTCCACGTCACTCTACTCTATTCTCCTTTATGCCTCTCTCCTCGATACCAGTCTCTGCGACACCACTAAATTTAAATCAAGTTGAACAGCAGCCATGCTACTAAAAGAATAAAATATAGGCAAGGTAATAGCTAATAGCTGTCACACAGATGAGACCCATTGGCTTTACCAATGCGTGTTATTATCAACTGAAAAATGCGTGGGTATTCTTTGATTAGGGTGTGAACACATCTGTTCAAAAAATAGGTACAAAAATGTTATGGGCTGTCGTCACCCCAGATCCCTGTACATTCTTAGGAGATCTCCACACAACCACCCCGCCCATAGCAACCCAGCACTAAAGTGAACACAGCCCAGAACATACTGTCCGAATGAAATAATCTTTTCCTGCACAGTAACAGCACCACCAGAATATAGCTTAGAGAAAACATCTAGAGGAAAAGGCACAAGAAAAAAAAAATCAGGAGAATTAATCTTAACCCAGTAAACGTGCTGGCCAATGTAGAGTTCAAATAATGTAGTGATGCAGCATGTAGAGTTCAACTACTTTTTTTCAAAGGAATCCCAGGTCCAACAGCCCAACACTGATGCTGAACCAATGCCTCTCCAACTGCCTCACTTGCATCCCAAGCAGGCCCCCCAAGAAATGTTCGAATGCTGGCATGTAATGCAAAAATGGCTGTAAATCAATGCACAAAGCCATACGCAATATCACAGATGAAAGATGTTCTTCATGCTTTTACAGTACTTTCTGCAGTTTATTGTATTGTGATAAGGAAAGGGTAGCAGTGACAGTGGTGGCTCCTCTCCTAAGGCTGCTTTTCAGCAGTGTAAGGAAAAATAAAATGATAACGTTGCAGCAGCTTTGTGGGCGGGGCAGGGCTGCTCTGCTCTCAGAGCAGGGGGAGGAGTGGTTTGCACTCCCTGGGTGGGCATGAATGTTTGGCCGGCCGTCTGGGGCCAGCCAAACAATTATGCACTCTTTGCATGTTCTCCATCCAGGCCACATTACAGCCCGGGTGGAGAACATGCCCAGGCTCCCATTCACTGCCTGAGCACCGAACTTCGCTGCTCAGATCAATCACAACACTGCATTACAGCATTGGGATTGGCTTAGGGAAGCCTGGGTGCTTCCTGATTCCAGCAGAGGAGAGATGACGAGGGATGATGGAGGAGAGACACGGAGAGGGTTAGTGAAATTTATTTTTATTTTCCCCCTAACCCTCCCGCCCACCCCCCCCAATCTGTGCCAGCCGCCATTGAAGGGCAGAGAGTTCCAAGGAATGGAGCCTTGAAAGTCTAGAAGGCTTCCTCCTAACTGTTAGTATCCTGATGTGAGCAGACACAGCTGGGTACTGAATGCGGACTTTAAACCTCCAGTCTGATGGTAACGATTTGGATAAGTGGTTAGGTGTGACACTGTGCAGGGCCTTAGGGACAAACCAAAGGGATTGAAGCATACCTTCCACTTGAATGGTAACCAGTGAAGCAACATAGGTGCATATGAGATATGATCAGTATTTCTCAAACCAAAGGGGGGAGGAGCAGGGTGAGGAGCAGTAGTATTTTGAGCTCTTTCGAGCTTCTGTTCTCCAGGGACGCAGGAATTAAATCGCTTCCACTCCCACCCCGAGGGTATTTCAAAGCGTCATCGGTTGCAGAGAGAGAATTTCTTGCATGTGTGGAACGTGGCGAAACCCGTTCTTAGATAGACTCTTTCTGGAGTGAAGGGCATAACTCCTTGGGGGAAACCAGACAAAATAGGAGGACAAGTGACAGCTAGAGTTTTAAGCGCCTACAACCATTTTCAATTTACAAGGGAGACTCTAGTCAAAGCCGAGACAAGAGGGAAGACAAGAGCCTGGCTTGGCTTTAAGAGCCCATGCACGAGACCAGCATTAACAATATTGAAATAAAAGTTATTCTTTAACATGGTAAACCATATCACCGTGGAACATAAGCTTCTATCACAGCATTGAGAGTTTATTCAAAATGATAATGAAGTTAGAAACGTTTGTGACCACCATGACGACAATGTCACTAGTGAACAAAGAAGCAAGTCAGTTTTCATGTGCACATTATATATGGGATATTTTCTTTTCATTAATGAAGCAACATTATAGTCTGTTCAATCAAACATAAGAGGTGTTTGTACAGCACAGATCCTGAGCCTGCTTCAGCACACATCCAAAACGGGTGTATTTGAACATTCTGTCATATGTGATAATGAAGAAAAACAGACTCTGTGTCGGTGAAATAAAATATCTGCCTTGAATCACACCATTTGATCAAATGGGGAAGCCAGGATTGATAGTAGATTTTCTGATTTCACATCAATGAATCTACTAGATAGCGATCTATATCTTTTTCAGTCCTGCTTTACAACAAAAGTCACTATTTTGTTTGTAATTGTTTGCGCTTGAGAATAGTGTGTGGGTGGCAGACAGATGCAACATCAAAGCTCCGTTCAGTTGGGGTTTGAGAGTGCAAGAGAACCTGGGGCTGAGCATTTGCCCCGACCCTGGCTGGAGATGTCAGTAGTAGCTTGCCCACCTTCAGGAAGAGGGAACCCGACTTTACAGCAGCAAAGGAGCTTTGAGGAAAAGCTGTGCAATCCAGTCGCGGCTCCTGCAGGTAAGAGCAGGACTGGCGATTCTGCTTGGTATCAATGAGACAAGAGGGTTTACCATAGTTAAACGTCTCCAAAAATGTTAATTCACACATGACTGGCACAAGCTATTTTCTTAAGTGTCGTACGATGGTAAGCCCACTTCTATTTTGCTGTGCATCTGAAGGAAAGAAAAATATCTAGAAAATCCAAAGTAGGACCCTTGCTAACAGCCTCCACTGCCTGCAGAGTTGCAGACACATTTGCCAACAGGTCAGAGACAGTGCTGCTGGAAAGGGTGATCCTGGACGGAGGTGTTCATGAGGATCCCCAAACACCAAATGTGTCAGAATAGCAGGCCCACGAAATATGTGATCCTCTCGAACAATACCACAAAATAACACTTTGGAAGATTTATGTACTATGTTGGCTGATTTAAAGGACAAGATTTCAGCTTCACTGGCTGGGACCACAGCTCTAACCACCAGAGTCAATCAGTGACAAACACAATTAGAAGCTCAACACACTACAAGGTACACTGCAGACAGTACTGGGGGGAGGTCCAGGTGCAGCCTCTCCACCTGCACGATCAGTGAATATTCCTACTCCTGTCCCATTGGCTCCATCTGAGAGATTCACAGGCGATCCAGTTGAGGTGCAGATTTTTTTTACTCTGGTTCAGCTACATTTCATGGTGGTCCGTCCTCACTCATGCCCCGACGCTCATTCCCATACTGCCTTTTTGATTTCATATTTAGGGGGTGATGCAGCAGCTTAGGCTACTCCTTCGGTCATTGAGGATAGTACTTTGCTTTATAATTGGTCTAGATTCCGATCAGAATTTGAGAAACTATTTGATAGTCGAACCATTACTAGCTCTGCTGTCCAGAAGAGATAAGAGCAGCCCTCTACTATTGAAGGGTTGAGAGATGAATTAAAAGACGTACTCGCTCAGATAGGTCCTTAACCTGCTACATGTACAGAATTGATTTATTTAACGCTACGATCAGAATATCAGATAGCAGAGCGCAGGTGGAGAAGAAGAAAATTGAATCAAGAACTTTTTACCAATCTTGACCATCGCCCAACACCATACGCTACCCCCCCCCCCCGAGTTTGGATGCCCAAGAACCCATGGATAGAAGGGATTCGAATTCTTTTATCCAAAGAAGAATGGGGGTTAGGTAAGAGGAATGGGCTACGCTTCTATTGCGGGGGAAAAAGGACACTTCATTAAAGTATGTCCCACACGCCTGAAAGTTTTTAAGACAAAAGGTTCAGAAAACTAAAGATCCCAAGGTGGAGTCACGAGTCGGTCTTCGGGATGTAAGAAACAATCTCCTGAGCAGAATTTGGCCAACAGCTTGCAGAGTACTGTTCCTCATTTAACGTTAACGGCACAAATCGAAGGTTTTTGATCCGGTGATCATTCCAGTGTAAGCAATGGTAGATTCTGGTGCCACAGAGAACTTTATTGATGGCCAAAATTTGGTTCAGATTCAGAAACCCTCTTCTTTGAAGGCACATCCTGAAAGGTTTCGCCATAGGAGCGATTTTGTCTCAAAGACACTCTGAAACAGTCAGCTTTACCCTGTACAATATTTATCTAATAAGTTTCATTCTGCCGAATTGCATTACACCATTTCAGAAAAATAATTATTGGCCATCCGCACCGCCTTTCAGGAATAGAAGCAATATCTTCTAGGGACTACATTTCCAGTCACTGTATATACCGACCATAGGAACGTACAGGTAAAGATGTTCCAAAGAAGCAGAAACCCTCCAAATTAAGACAGCACCCCCATAATTCCTTAACAAAATGTGCTAGACGCCACAATTATTCAACTTCCCTTGATGAGGTACAAAAGGCAATTCTTTCCTTGACTTGGCCATGTAGGTGTCAAAAGATCTTTGCAGAAAGATCCATGAACGACTACCATTCCATGGGGCTCAAATATTTGGTCCAACCCTTTCCTTGGGAATTAACGCAATTAAATGGTGTCATGACTCCCCTATGGCAGGCCATCCAGGTAGAGCCAAGAAATAGTCAAACAACATTTTTAGTGGCCTAAGCTCTCACTTGATATTACGCAGTATGTGGACAAATGTGATATGCACAAGCCAAGGCAGATCACTCCCGATCGAAAGGGCTACTTCTCCCATTAAGCACACTTAACAGAATCCAGGAAGATACATCGGTCAACTTCTTTGTGGGGTTGCCTGCTCATAATAGATATGATACTATCCTGGTAGTAGTTGACAGTTTATCAGAGATGGCTTATTTTGCTGCTTGCCCGGGAATTCCTTCAGCTCCCCAGGTCGCTCTGATACAATTGGAACATGTTGTTCAGTTACATGGCCTTCCTCTGACAATTACATCCGATCGAGAAACTCAGTTTACGTCCCATTGTTGGAAGGCTTGATGCATCCAACTCGCTATTCAGATGTGTTTATCTACTAGTTTTCATCTTCAAAATGATGGACAAACTGAG
The DNA here is from genome assembly GCF_964204655.1 of Triturus cristatus. NCBI lineage: Eukaryota > Metazoa > Chordata > Amphibia > Caudata > Salamandridae > Triturus > Triturus cristatus. The sequence continues at coordinate 879,918,822 of NC_140585.1, forward strand.
CATGTTAATCAATACATAAACCAATATTTCCGTTGGTATATCCAGGACACCCCAAAGTTGTGAAAAGACATGCTTTAACTTGCAGAATTTGCATACAATACTGTGTCTCGTTCATTGACCTGTTTTTCACCCTTTTATGCTAACTACGGTTACCATCCTCACTACTTACCATTGTTGTTGCCACCTAAAGAAGACACTGTCCTATATGTCAAAAAGCATATTCAGGGGTTAAATCAAATTGCTAACAAACTCAGAAACAAGTCCTTCATGCTAAGGCGCAGTACAAAAAGTTTGATGATCGAAAAAGGAAACAGACCCACCTGCACACAGGGTGATCTGATTTGGTTATCAACACGGATCCTGAAATTTAAGGTACAACATAGGTTCCAACCTAAATTCATAGGACCCTTCAAGATCACTCAACAAATCAATTCTGTTAGCTTTTGGCTACAGCCTCCGTCCTGATGAAGGATTATCCTGTCTTCCATACCTCCTTACTTAAAGCTGCATCTGAAAAAGTGAGACCACGTCCTCCTCCTGTTTTCATTAATGGAGTTCCTGAATATTGTGTACAGGAAATTGAAGACGTGAAAAAGGAAGAGACATATACAGTATTTGGTCTCTTGTGCATTTTATGGACTGGAAAATGACTCATGGGAACTAGCCCATACAATCCGAGCGCCCTGACTAATTCACCGCTTTATGGCCTTGCCACTCACGCGGTATGGGCTTAGAGGGGGGGTAGTACTGTCATGAGTTCCTGTGTGAGCATCCGTCCTGCATTCAATATGACTGCTGACGTGAAACAGAGGTCATATAACTCCACTATGTGGTAAACGACATTTAGCTGTGGGTTGAAAATGGTGGTAGAGCTTTAGCTTGAAATAACAGAGCTGGAAGGGAATATCATAGGAAGCACTCCACTCCAGGATGGCCACCATGTGTTCCCTGGATTGCAAGACACGTGTGGTAAGGGAGGAACTGAACCTTTGTTCCCATTGGTCAACAAAGGTTTAAGGGACTGAAGAATCATGAGACCAATGCCTGCTATTCATGGTTTTCTTTTCTGCGGTGTTTGAGACGTCTGAGTCCGGGGAGACGCAAGTCTGTGAGAGAGTGCACTGGATTCTGCAGTTTTCTTTGGATTGCCAGTGCCGTTTATGGGGCCTTTTGAGTTGTTTGCAACCAGGCGTTTCTCATGCGCACTCGTGGTCTGCCGGAGCTGGCCCCCCTAGGGAGTTCCAGGGTTCGCGGGAGAAGTTGGGTCTCCGCTGCAGAGTGCTTTCACATGCGCAGAGATTCCAGCGCTTCGTGACATATACAGGCAGTATCGGATTGCGTTTGTGACTTTTGAATAATGCTTGCGTGGACATTAAATATTCTGCGCTCTCTCAGCATTTTCATGTTCAAGGGAGGGGACTACAACAAGCTGATATTCTGTTTTTGACTTTATTTTGGAATTCAGAGTTGCGGGGGGTTAAGATAGTAACCATACTAAATGTCAGCTAACCTTTAGAGGGTGTTTATTTCCTTTACGCTCTTACGTCAGTGGATATGGTTCCTTGATAGCAACAGCCACTTTTTTTTGCTGTCAAGTGTGTCATGTGAGAAAACGATTATTTAAGTATTAAAGATAACAATCCTGTATAGTGATAATGCCTTGTGCATACAGCAATTTGAATGTTCTGTGTTTACTTTAACAATACATTCATTTAGCAATTTGTTACCACTATGTTACCTGAAGCTCGAGTTATGATGCAATACGTACTACGTTTGATTTGTATCTCATTCTGTGTACCATTTATTGCCTAAACAACACTTCTTTCAGGTCTACTTCCTTGCTGTATCCACCCTTTCAACCTACCCCCATCCTCCCGTCTAGCCACCAAGTCCATCTGGGTTAATATAGTTTATCAGAGACAGTGCTACTGGAAAGTGGGATTCTGGGTGTTGCTGTTCCCGAGGATCCCCAAATACTAAAAATGTCAATCTCAAAATGATCCATGCCCAACATTGGTTGATGCCCAGCTTTAAAAGTCAGGTTCAGATTAAATACAATGTCCTAAGTAGGCAGATCTCTGGAGGCTACAAGTTGGTTCAGGGGATCTGGCACCTGCTGGATTGAAGGTTAGGCATGGATTTCAATTTGTAATCTTTATAATAGAAGTTTTCATCAAGCATCCCGTAAAGTGTCCAGTTTGTCGTTTAGTGTGCCCTAGTAATTAGGCTAAAACTAGAGTCTCTTTACTGGATTCTACAACTTCTATGAAAAAACATCTTTTGGCATATTTTTTCATGTGGTTTTGTAAGAATGTATTTATGTTTCATCTTAATGCAAAAAGAGGGACAAAGTGATTGATGTAAGGGGGTTTGAAGTTTTGGGCCACTAGATACTATAGTTTTATTACAATTAAGTTAAACAGATGAAGATGTTTTTAAATACATTGAGATCATGGTGTTTAATTTTCAAGGCCTCTTTCTTAATGTGACCACACTATCCAACTGTGCATAATGTAGAAATTCAAAATATCTGTCATGTACCTTGCACAGAGGCAATCTGTACACATGTAAAATGCTGAAGATAATATTAAATGTACCTTTTTGTACATATAAGGACAAAAGAAATACTCCAGCGATACCAGAAATGCTACTGAATTATTATGCACATCTGCACACCCCAAAAATCTCGATCCATTTAAACAGTGGCGGCTGGCATCGACTATGCACGGGGCACGCATGCAAAATATTATTAAAAAATAATACACATGCAGCATGTGAGCAATGCCTTAATTGAAGGGATTTAACCCAGATCTCTTGACTGGGGGTGAATGTTTTGACTTGTTCTGCATTCCGTCCATCAATTGTGTGTCTTTTGCTTAATTGGAGGGAGCGGCCTCACTCGGCGCTAGACAGTGCACTGGAGGCCTGCACTTACGCTCAACCCAGCTGTCAAAAGACAGCTGGGTTGAGGGGTTTAAGTGCGCATGTGTGCTGGAAGTTGCAAGACGGCCAGCCAAAAAGACATGCACACATTAAACAGTACATTCAACAGCACACCTTCATCCCTGCTGCTGTCATTCAGCAGTGGACCGCCCCCGTCCTGACATTCGGCCTGGGACAGGGGATGAAAAATAAAATGGTAATGAACTACCGTTTTATTTTTCATCTCTGGGGCGTTGGGGGGGATTTTACATGAGGCAACACTCCTCCGCTCCACAGGAGGAGCCGCGCCTGCATATAAATGTGCGCTCTTGACCACACCTCTTAGCACTGCCTTAGCCCTGCCCCCAAGCCCCACACCTAGTCATCGACTCAATTTGGCATGTACCTGCATTTATTTTTTCCCCATTTAAATCACTGATTAACAGTATGTCTCTCACCTTCAAAAAGAAAGATGGAAGGTGCACTCGTTCCGAAGTAAATAAGGGTTGAGCCTCAATATGTGGTGTATACAATAAACTATCTCATAATTTCAAATATTAATCATATGCTCCATGTAGCAGTACAGTTCACCTCCCTCTCGGTTTGATGCACAAGATTTCTCACAATTTCTGAATTTAGCGGACGTGAGGGCTTCCTATCTTTTGAATGGCATCAACGGGAATCTTTATTCACCCATCAACAGTATGGTGGCAAATTATTGTATGAACTAATGAGCGGGAAGGTCTCCTTTGCGTGGCGTGGCAACCGGCAGCTAAATTCTGGAATTATGAGAAATCTTGTGCATCAAACAGAGAGGGAGGTGTACTGCACTGCTACATAGAGCATATGATTAAAATGTGAAATTATGAGATAGTTTATTGTACACACCACATATTGAGGCTTATCCTATGCCCTATATGCTCGGAATCCTGTAATATAGGAGCCCTGACAAAGTTCCCTCTGGCAAAGAATCGGGAACGAAACGCGTTGGCTGTGTGCCAGTTTTAAAAGATCTATTGAATAAAAGGACTTAACTGTGGAACAACTATTTACGCTGCCTTATTGACTTCGGAACAAGTGCACCTTCCATCTTTCTTTTTTAATTTGGCTTTCATTTAACACCCCTGGACGGCAGGTGTGGGAAGAGACTGCACCACCCTACGAATTGGTAGTACATATGGACTGGATGTGCTTGGTCTGCCGTTTGTTCTTTCATTAACAGTATGTCTGTCACGGACAAGAAGTCGTTGGCGCAGACTGTATGATGCACTGTATGCAGCTTCTTCAGGTTCTGGTAGGGTCCCCTCATAAATTCAGTACAGGCACATTTACAAATGCGTTTCATCTATGCCAGGGGAAAACTCACCTTTATGCTCGAAAAAGGTGTTTCCGTCTCCTAAGGGAGGTCCAGGAAACTAACCCTTTCATATCCTCCTGTAACATTCGCTCACCCACTGCTTCTGTCAGCAGCTTGCTTAAAACAGTCACTCCCTATCCATTCAAAATAGTTTCAAAGCAGTCCGGGCAAATCATAAAATGGCGGCCACTGTCCCAACCCAAAACAGAGGCTCCCCTTGAGCCATTAGGATTCCCTAATAAGTCTTGCCTAGTTAACACTAACAGTGAATCCCTGATGGTGAATTAGTGAATACTGACAGGTCATCACATTAATGCATTTGCCGTGCTCAGTTAGCGAGATACATGGAGAATCCGTGCCGTAAGGTATTAATACAATAATCTAATTTCCAGAATTTCCTGATCAAGTTAGCTCAAGGGTACTCCACAAAGTTTAGCATGAAAGCGGCTGGCGGTGGGGCGATAGTCGGGACATTAAATACCAAGATTACCCAATGTTTATTGAAAGGTTTTCCATTTTTATTGGAGGTTTAAATACACGTCCCACATCTGGCATTAAATCTACCTGCTGCTATCTGTATGAAATGTATACATGTGTTGTGTTAACTTTACATGCTAGACTTTGCATTAAACGAATAAGTCACATTTTGCAAAGAAACTATATTCTATTACTAAACCAACAATGCCATTTTGTATGAAATTTAACCGACATCTTTTTTATTTATTCGAGTTGCCACAATATATATTGAACAGTCCACCCTAAACATTTTACAGCAAAACGACCATTGTTTTAAGAACTGAGCATACGTTCTACCTTTCCTAAATTAATTAAGACCTTTTCCTCTTTCTGTGTTAAATCCATTACAATCTTATGACAACAATCAGAAATAAAATATTCCAGCTCTGGCCTCAAACGAAAGGAGCGTCTTACCTTTTCTGCAAAATGATGATCCCTAGAACCATGCTTGCTATTAAAGACCCCTGTGAAAGAAAGACAGACGCGCGCTTTAGATTCAGATATAGAAGACACCCTTAGAAATGGAGAGTTTTACAGTGGTTGAACACCACAGCTGCGTGGCACAGAAGTGCACATTTCAAGTAGCACTGGTGGACACCAGCATTTATAAAGGAGAGTACCACTTGGCGACTGGAGAGGCGCCGAAACCAAACATGCTTTACCAGGTATAAAATACCAGCAAATACAAACGCAGATAAGTAGAAAACAATAGAACATTTGAAAAACTGACATTAAAATCCTTAGGCGGTACCTAAGAGACCCCAGAAGGCTGTGTGACTGATGGAGAACTGTTGGAATGAAAAAGTCCCTCACATGGTGACGGACGAGTAACCCTGCTCCGAGTTCCCCAGCTGCAACGATGTCTGAATCCCTTGTGCGGATTTTTGTTTTGTCATGGGCGTACGCAGATCATGTGTGTGTGCCATGAAACAGGCTTGCTCCACAGATTGTGGTCTTGTTGGACCAGGAGGGGCACCCAAAGCGCTACCCTGATAGTGGTGAATGGCTAGTGCCCTCCAGGAGTGAAGTATGATGAGTGCGGTGGTGGCAGCATACCGTGTACTGATTAGTAAAAGTGAAGAGGCCTTTTTACCTGAGTCACTGGAGTGAGGCATACAGGCTCACTCATGTAATGTTTTGCTGATGTGTGCATAATTCACCCTTGCCCTACATCAAGTAAATGTGTAGCGCTGTGCAATTCACATGTGTTGTATGCATGTGCTGGGTGTATGTGTGCTTGTGAATGTTACAATACATGGACGATTCTGGGTTCCAGTTTGGGAGACACAGGGCTGACTACAGGAGCATGACCATGGAGAGGAATCCCCCAGACAGATTTGTGGTTTGCTGCATTTTATGTGAGCTGGGTGGGACACACACAGGAGGAAGGCGAGCCAAGCTCTTCAGTGCACTACAAAGAGTGCTCTTTGATTCAGGGAGAGGTCACTGGAAAGGGATATGGTGATAACAGAATCATAAACAGTAAGGCCGATGCCCTGGGGTAACCTTTTGATGAAATCGAGGTCCTGGGGTCACTGTTCCTGAGAAAGGAGTGTAGGTTTTAGACAGATCAGAGGTGGGACAGTCAACAAGACTGTTTCTTGTTGCCCTCACACATCCTAGGGATGTCATGCCTCATCATAGGGCGGGTGTTCCTCATCGGGCCGGTGCTGCAATGCCCTACAGGTCCCCCGAAGGGTTACTTTGACAGAGAACCTTTGATTTGGATGCCGTGTGAGGGTGTCCTAATTGGGGTGATTGGTGAGGTGTGATGACAGTGAGCTAAAACTGCCAAAGGGATGTCAGATATGTCTTTATTATGTCGACTCCCTGTCAGATTAAAAAGATTGGTGCTACTTTTAAGGTTGATAATGTGCCCAAGTAGCTAGTGAAATAAAAGTGCGATCCCGCTGAGAGTCAATTGCTGAAGGGGAACTTGGCCCAGTTGCTCAAGACCCATAGTAGGTAGGACCCAAGAACATCGGAAGTGAAAGGCATCAAAACCCATGGTAGGACCCGGTAGCTCCTGCCTGCCCCATGGCCCTCTAAAAGTGGTTAATATAAGAACTCTATATAATCGTCTAATCACAGGTTCTACTTGTGGCAGAGCCAACTCAGCCTCTCACTCACAATGGTCAGTAAAATGAGTACAACTGAATCGAACCGGGAAACAACCTTTACATCACGGTCATTAGACCGCGATGCCTTTACAACACGGTCGTTACAACGACCGCGTTGTTACAACGCAATGCTATTACTACGCAATTCATTGCAGTAGATGGCGCTCTAACATAAGGAATAGTATAGTTTACTATTCCAACACCTTCCCTACTGTTACGTAGGCTGGAGTTGGAATAGTAAATTATACATTCCTAATGTTACGGTGCCATCTACTGCAAGTCGATGTAATGACTTGCGTAGTAATGGCATTGCGTTGTTGTGAAATGCCGCGCAGAAAAAGCACGCTTTGTTAGTTGCTATATTCAATTGAATCACTACAAAATTATAAAGTTCGGCAGCAAGCAATGTAAACAAATAATACTTTTTTTACTACAATACTGTGACATTAATTAAACTATTGTACATCTGGTGTTGTAGATTTTATGTGTTTAGACTACTATCTAGATGAAAAATGTACAAATTATGAAGCAATCTTCTAGACGTACACAGGAATATCGCAAACAGATGGGCATTCTACAAGCTAGTTAAAGCCATGGAATCATAAAGTAATTTAATTCACAGAAAACTGGAGGCTGGAAATATCAACACAAGGGAATAAATCCTCCCCATTTCAGGGTTAAGGCACAAACCTAATACAATAGGATGCCAGGGGGACTTTCACACACTTGAATGATAACATTTCTTCTTGTTTAGCTGTGAAGCTAATACTTTGCTGATTTAGCATCTTGACTCCTACTTTGCAAGTGTGTTCATAGTTCAGAGGTCTATCTGCTTTAACAGTAGACCAGTAGTAGCTGCAAAACGTCCTCTAAAGTTATGAAGGTCCCATCACCGATTGGGGTTGTTCTTCATACAAATAACCTGAAAATATCCTTCCTGAGCATCATTACGCTCTTAGAGCAGAACTGACATAATAGGCCAAGCTAACCTCAACATAAGCAGAAGTTGAAGAATGCGGTTGCCGCTGCATTTGTAACAGGTGTATCTAGCGATATCAAGTCTCTACCATTGTAAATTTCCTACGATGGAGTAACTTTAGGAGATCATTTTTCAGACACTCTGTAGAGTTTAGGGAAACCAGCAAGGATCACGGGCTAAATGTACAGAGAGTATTGGGGTGGCAGCTCCAGGTGTCATAAAAGAAGTCACAAACTAAGCAGGGTGATTCCCTTGTCAATGTGAAGTGTTATGCATTCATACAGTGCAATAATTTAACATTTGCAAGGGTTTTATCACAGCTTTTGAATTCCGAGAAGACCTACAACTCTAGTAACTCTGTTTATGAATGTAAACATGTGTGAAAAGAGAAATGAGGTGTAAAATTATAGGCAAGTGGTAGCTCATTTAGGAAAAATATTATCTTTCACATGTGTAGACGTGAAACACCAATTAAAGTCACACATAGTAAAATCTATAGTGTTGTATTATTGACATTATTAAATGTGGTATGGGCATATTGGCTACTGTTGAGTGTGAAACGTACAGCAAAGAAACTATTCCTGCATACTTCTCGGAATATAAGATTCAGGTCTAAAGAAAAAAATAGGAAGCAAAAAGGATTTCGATGGAAAGGCCTCACCCACTCTTTTGTGGCATGCTTCATCATTGGCCAGTCCTTCCCATCATGTCAAGATGATACCATCACAGTGGTCTCATCCTTGTTAGGAGGGAGATCAGAATAAATATTCTTCTGGTCATATAAGGGGTCCAGAATATTATTTAAAGCAACCTTATTGTAAACCCCATGTCATTCCTTTATTTTGGAGTACACAGGGCTGTATTAAAAACATCAAAGGATGTTGTTGTGAAACCATGCCCCGAACATCCTATATCTTTTGGGAACATGTTTCGGCCTTGATAAGATCACTTCGAGTGTCTAGGGCCTTCGTCAGGGCAGTCAAAGGTACCTCTACTCTATATATCTTTTTGTCTATATAAATGTGCTCTTACATGCTGATAAAAATAGGTCCTAACTGCCTGTTCAACTGAAATTCACATGAAAACAAGCAAACAGGTTCTCAACTCTAGTTCCTCAATAATTGATCTATTTGTTAATGATTAGTTACTTCATCAGCTTTACTCGTCTTCCATATAAAAATATATAAATTAAATAATATTTCTGTCAGAGCATTATTAAATAGTACACATGTGAAAGCACTGTACACAGAACACATGTGGACAGCAAACTTGTGAACATGCACTGAAGGTGCAATTTACTTACTATAATGTGATTGGGTTCAAAACTAGTAGTCACACCTGGGGAGGGACCCCCTCCTGAAGTCACACACTTGTGGGGCGAAAGCAATTACAAAGATCAATGTCAGCAAAACTAACACAGTTTGTTTATTTATGGGTTAAGTCAAAGGTCCTTATTTCCCAAAACTATCCTAGTTCAATATGTTTCTCATCGTAGTGAAGAAAAAGAACCTCATATTATTGTATAATACCAATGGTCAGAGGAGCGGATATGTCATAACCTTTTACATAATCTGCATTAGTCATACCATACTCGATGATTTTAGTCCATCCCTGTGTATCCCCAAATAAAGGAATAACCTGGGGTTTACGCAGAGGTTGCTCTACATGAGTTTCTGGACCCCTTATATGACTAGAAGAATATTTATTCTGATCTCCCTCCCTACAAGGTTGAGACCACAGTGTTGGTATCATCTTAACATGGTGAAAAGGAATGGCCAATGATGAAGCATGCCACAAGAGAGTGGGTGAGGCCTCTCCATCAAAATCTTTGTTGTTTCTTATTTTTTTGCTTATGTTCTTTTCTTTAGATACGAATCTTCTATTCAGTATGCAGTAATAGTTACTTTGCAGTAGGTTAGTGTGGTTTTGTGTTGGAGGGTGTACGGCAGACAGACCGGTACTTCTTTATATTGTCTGTGTTATTGTTGAGTGTGGTCGGGGTCAGACTAGCTTTTTATTCTATAAGACATTTCCGTAGCTGTCCGAGGTCATGTTCAGCAGGCACCAGGAGGCTTCAAGAGAGAGAGAGAGCTCAGGCAGAAGAGAAACAGAGAGCTCAGGCAGAAGAGAAACAGGAGAGAGAGAGATCAATCAGGCAGAAAAGAGTGAGTGTGTGAGTGTGTGTGTGTGTGTGTGTGTGTGTGTGTGTGCGCGTGTGTGTGTATGTATGTATGTATGTATGTATGTATGTATGTATGTTGGTTTCCCAGTCCTGCCCGAGTGTGGAGTGTACCGTATATTTGCTGTGACGTGTGCCAGTGCATACTGGTTCTTGCAGCACTTAGTGGGTTATATTTGCATCCAACTGTGGGAAGGGAAAGAAGTGTTCTTGAATAGACTGTGTGTCAGTATGTATCACTGTTTGGGCCATGGTGTAGCCTAGGGGATGGACTTCTAAAGTTTCTAATAGATTTGTTGTGAATTGAGCCGAGTGGATGACAGTAACTTGCTAAGAAAGGAAAACATGGGGATTTGCCTGGTCATGGTCCATGTTGGGACGGAATGGTGTAGTGCACTGGAGCTGCAATCACCTGTGCTGGGTATTCTGTTATTATAGGATTTGGGTGGTCTACTGCTTCAAGACTGAGTGTGACTAGTCTTTCAATTAATTTTGATTGCGAGAGGGTCAAGCCTCAGGTTAACAAGGTTTACCTGTTGTAGCAAAGTCATTTTTCAATCCAGCACGTGTGCTTTATTTAAGTTTAAGTGTGACCTTCCTCATGTTGTGAACTGTTGAAGGAGCAGATTGTTTTGTTAATGCACGTGTGTCACAATGTTGATTTTCTTTTGTTTTGTAAAAGGATTATTGTGCATGTCTGTACTTCGAACAGATGATAGATCCATTGTGATTTCCATATGGTATGCTTGCGCAAGTAAGTAACTGAATCTCTGTGGCCATCCTGCATGACAAGGAAATACTTCCCATATAGGATCACAAAACTAACCACACATGGCGTAGCTTGCTGCCCATGAAGCTGAGGGTTTCGGTGCTCTACACAAAAAAGTAAATGCAATATAAATGCTACAGTACACTACAATACTGATCTAGTCTGTGTGAATTTCACAGCAACTCTCTGTCGAGAGAGAGAGGTGTGTGAGAGAGGGAGTGTGTGTCAGCCAAGATGTGTATTATGCTGTTCTGCTGTATGCACCTACTAGCTCACTAAAGTGTAACTGAAGGTCTCTAAAGATGCCCAAAACTAAAAGAGCACTTACAAACAGACTGGATATGATATGAAGTAGAATGTCTGAAAGTGGAGATTTGCATTGTTATATTCACAGTTAATCGTAATGGACAGATACTTACAGATCTAAATATCATATGAAGAGGCATGGATATGTTGAGGTTCAATGCATAATTATTCACCACACTGACAGCGAAAAACATGGTGACCATGATCACGTAGAACCTGCAAAAGAAGCACATGGCAAAGGTGAAATTGTACTTCGATGAGCTTGGAATACTGCACTTAATATGTTTACACAAAAAGATCCTATGGAATCTTGCATCCAATATCTATAAAATGTGAATGAAACCTTCACAAAAGATACATGTGAATATTACAGGATTACAAATTAAACATTCTGAATAAACTTTAATGAATAAACCTTCTGGTCTATCATATGAACAGCAGATTCATATATGTCAGGTTTCTTATATTTAACATCCAAAGCAGACCGGTGTGTCTACACCTGCTTGTGACATATAACAACTCTCACGTGATCGAGATAATCCCCGGCAGTTCAAGAAAAGATCCATTTGGTTAGTCCTCATTCTATTATATAATTACATATGTAGGGATCCATAATGGAAGTAAATATCTAAACACAAGTACAGCAGTTGCCACAGACATCATGAAGCGCAGCTATTACAAGATGTGCTCATTTGCTCACTGATACAATCCGGTCTGTTCCATCATAACTTGCTTCTCGTCTTGCGAAGCTGGCCATTCAGCAATGCTCAGTGGCCAAGAGCACGTACATGTTTTAAATTTAAAAATATAAAATCAAAGTATCAATACTCATTTTGAATGTGGGCACTAAAGCCATTCCTAGCGTGAACAATAGTAGGTACCTTTTTCATACGACTTTTGATTCACTTGCAGGTCCACACACCTAATATTCTTATTCTGGGTTTGTGCTTTTTAGTTAAAAGTATTTTTTATACTTACACTTGAAAATATGCCCGAGTAGGGTTCAAAGAAGACTCACTTCTCAAAATAAATTAAAATCAATGATTGTATCTGACTTAGAAGAAAATGTTTAGCTCTTATTTATTCCTTTGATGAGCGCTCCCTACTTGGCATTGGTAGGCGGCAGGTCTTCTACTCCACTGTGATCCTGGACCACCCGAGAAACGATGTGTACTAATGAAAATAACTTATTTCCCGTATACCACAGACACTACGTTTCCTTAGGTATCCAGAATAAGCAAGATTTTATCTGTAACTGCACTGCCCAAGACAATTTAAATGTGGTGACAATAAACAAAATGTGGTCAGATGCATCAGAAAAAGACTGGACCAGGGCCTGCAATTAAATGCTTATGCTATCATCCAACACTTACTTTTCAAACTGGCTTACAGGGATTATGCAAGGAGGAACATCAGAGTAGTGGCATATCTTAAAACAAACAAAGCGATATGATTAAGGGAAAAATGACATAACTTCTCAAACATTATAAAAAATGTTGTCTTACGGTGGATGATGGAGGATAAAAAGTCATTGCGATTGTAGGATTCCGTAGCCAACAAAGAGTGAGCCAGGATACACTGGAGAATTTGTCTTGCCTCTTCCTCTCCCTAAGAGGTGTTGTAGCCTTCGGGTACGAGGCTTGCCAAGGCAAAGGGTGTTTGGTTAATGATTGGAACTTTCTTCCGTTCCAGGGTGCTTGAAGTGCACCCTGTTATTGACTTGTGAGCTTAAATCACAAGATGAGGGCTTTAGCTCTAGACGGTTACCCTAAACACACTGCATCTAGAGCTTCCACTTGCAATAGCCCAGAAGCCTTGCTTTGATGCATAGATGCATTTACTCTTTGAAGGTGATTACTTCAATTGTCAGCAATAGGTACTCGTTCCAAGAGACAAACCTGACCCCGTCGAAAGAAGCCATTTTAGACTACTAATGTCTTTAGGTCGCGGGAACCCGATATTTGCTGTACTGATTGGCTTCTCGAGGAAGAGACTGCTACTCTCCTAATCTTTAAGGCAGCACAGTCTGCTTATCCTGATAAAGGCATCATTCAGTGCGTGTGGCTGTGCTTCCTTGTGTGCGGCCCTTACACTTTGTGTTACAAGGATCTTGTGCGAGTTAGTGATCTTCCACTGCTATGCTACACGAAAGAAAATCTAGGAAAGAGGGTTGTGGAACTGGCAAGCAGCAAGTAACCAAGAAGGATGGGTTCACATCTATTTTATGTTTTATTAGAAGCGTTCTAAAGATCTAGTGCAACTAGATACTTTCCAATACTGCGTGTGATCTATAGACAGAAAAGTAAATGCTCGTTCTCAAAGAGAGTCCCTTCTTCAAGACAAAAGTACAAATCCATAGTAAGGTGGCGGGTGGTTATACGTTCTTAGCTGAAATCAGCAGAACAGGTTCCACTGCAACACAAAAAATAGCTACAGGCTAGCTTGGCAGCCGCCATCCTGGGAGTTTGAATGCATGACAGGTGCCACGATGAAATACGCTGAGCAGGAAGGCTGGCTCCTGCAGTGAAAGAAGTGAAGGTCCACAGAGTGCCATTCAAGCTGCAGCATTTCGCAGGCAAAAAAACTGCTTAGCGGCTCAGAGAGAAAGACCATTGTGAAGGTAAATTCTTTAATTGAGCCTACAGGAAGCCAGGATAGAGGGAGCTGCTCATACCCTTTAGTGGATAGCAGGATGGAATGATGTGCTGCATGATCTCAAGATGGAATTATTGCTGGATTTATCTAGGGAAGAAATATTAGAATAACTCTTTAATTTAGTTGCAGAAAGGGACGACTCATATCATTTCTGTCCATACGAATCTTCATTAATTCTAAATATGGATGAGAGATCTCAAGATAACGAAAGTTCCTATTGGGATTCATTTTGAAGAAACTGTGAAAAACTATCGGTGACGGTCTCAATCCGATGCTCCTCCTGTCTCCTTACCCCCCTTGTCCCCATACAATACTATTCTATGTTAGCTCAGTGGATCTGAATCCTGGTCCTTCAACCAAACATTTATCTGTGGATCAGCAACTTTGACTGAGTCTTGTGCTCTACGTATCGGAGTTGGAGAAGGGTTATGTGCTGTGCTTCCAAAGCGTACAATTCTAAAAACAAGACAGGCATGGATTTAAAAGAATAAATAAATAAATTAACTAATTAATTAGAGTGGTGATCCAATGCAGGCCTTGGTAGACATTAATAAGAAACTATAGGATTCTAAAACTAAAGAAGGATTTAGCTCTTCAGAATCAGTAATACAGAGTTTGGACTAAACTATGTTGTAAATTCGTCATCCAATAAGGATGTTCTTACAAACTCCTTCAAGAGTTTCATTAGAAGCAGCTGTTTTACACCCCTATGAAAACAGCACGCAAAGTAATAATCGGACAACCACTGCTTGTATTAAGGTGTTATTGCAGATTATTAGAAGAAGTTCTATCCAAACTAGAAAGAATGAGCAATTTCATATAGTTAACAAGGACCTTAAGCTCAACATGACTACTAAAAATAAACCTGGACTCCGTAATTAGAAATGGGCATCTTCACCATAAATATATCAACTTGACCCCCATGAGCAATGTTTCAGAAATCACCAGTAACTTTGGCATGAAAACACATCTATACAACCATAGATAGGGCAATTACTGAAGTGGTACACTGATACTGTTTTGTCACCAACCAAACACTGATAATAATACAAAGAAACTCAGTCCATGAAGGATTCTGCTTTATGCAGCCCTAAAGATTATGGATACAAAATTGAAGAGTACCACCTTTAGACATACAAATAAAAGTTCAGACCACTATCTTATACGCATGTCTTTATGCCCCACTTTTATATTTCATTGCATCCATGCACTCACATAAGACCTGCACCATAGGTTAATTTGATCCCACCAGTTCTCATTTTTGCAAGTGTTTACCCGTGTTCCCTTCAGTTATAGTTTAATTTTCACTATACAGTTTGTATTCCTGTGCTTTAAAACCAATAAACTAACAAACAAAAAAGAAGTGAGAAAACTCGGATTCTTAGCTGCAGAGCAGCTCACCCCCCACAGATGAGTGGGGAACAGTAACAGTAACCAGGAGTACAGGCAGAGCCTTGCAGACAGAAGGTAAAATCAGAAAACAAATATAAGCGTCCCTCATGATTGTGTTTGCTTCTTTCATCGCCAGTCTGTGCAACGTTTATCGCTTACATACCCACATCACATCAATAATAATTTATGCATATTTTGATTGTATACAACGACTTGAGCCTTTTGTTGTCATGGATGGATATTTTGGAAAATCTAGTGCCATCTCACTTGTACAGAACAGCTGTACAGATTTCCCTTTAACAGCTCAGTCATGGATTTGGTGGGGAAGGACATGATCTAGTTGAGTGAAGAAAGACCCAAACTGACGTTATTCTGCAGTGGGTCTACTGCTCTATACTCAGACAAAAGCATCAAGGTTCATCAATATGCCGATGATACACAACTCTACTTGAAAGTCTCCCTGCTTCAGACATTCAACGCCTCAAACACTGGTTGCACATCACTCAGACCCAGATGTTTAGTGCCTACCTGAGCCCAACCAACCCATGATAGAATTCCTGTTATTTTCCAAGAACAATTAACAAGATACAATAAAAACCTGGCTCAGTGACATGATCCATGGCAGCTTCAAACCCCAACTTGCACCCAATGCCAAGTCACTTGGATTCACCATGGATACCATCCTCAATCTCAAGAGACTCACTGCAAAAAAAAAAAAAAAAGACCTGGTACCAGTCGTCCTAGTGTTTATCTTCTAAAGAAAGTCACATTATTTCTTCCTGAATATGACTTCAGAACTAGCATTCTCACATTCAAGCCCTAGTATTCTCACATCTGCATGGAGGGAATGCTCTTCTTTATGCCCTCTAGACTCCACACTGGCACCCATTAGGGGCATCCTATATGCTGCAACACGTCTCACGCAAGGCCGGAAGAAATATAAATCACGTTCCCCCCCATCCTGATGGAACTTCATTAACTCCCTTTGGCAGATGGCACCATCTCCAAAATCAGCAGCATCACTTGCAAAACCCTCATGACCAGCATTGTCATTTATCTAACTCACTTTCTCTGGTAGATATCAGCACATCCACAACCAGGACACTATCAGGCTGCAGACTAAGAAGTGTAAAAAATGGAAAAAAACAAGGAAGCACGCCTTTTACATCTATGCACCCAGGATCTGGAACAACATTCCTGCATCCCTCAGGATCGCCCCAAAGCTGCTTCCGTTTAGGAAAGTATTGAGGACTCACCTCTTTAAAGAACACTACATCACAACTGCATTAACCATTCACAACTCAGCTTGCTCTACTTTTATTAATTGACTTTATGCTAGTCTGTGGCCATGTACAGCGCTCCGCTGCCTTTTGGCGACATTTGCGCAATAGAAATTTCATATAAATACCAACTTCTCCTATGAGCAGTCATGGGCTTTACCTATTTTAACTGGAGAAGGAAGGAGCTGCAGAAGGAGGTGTGTTGTACTCCTCATTTATGTTATCCAGTGTTCATGTATACCTGTTCCCCTATGTTATCTGTCCCTATGCTATCTGGCCCTATATGCTGGGTGGTCAGCCTTAGACGTTATACCTTACGTTCCCCATATAACACCTTTAGCACTACAGCTGTGTCTCAGTCTGTCTTACCTTATTAATACTCCATTCAACAATGTTTCCATTGGTGTCTTATCACTTATAAAATACCATGTGATGGTTTCTACTAAAGGCTGGATGAGCATGCTCAAAAGACATAGTGCACCTCAGTAGTCCGAGAATACAGAACCTATGGGCATATTATGGCAGTGTCCTGGAACAGGTGCCCCTCTGAGAGAGAAACACACAACAATGGGTCATTTTTATGCACAGAAGGAACATAGACCCATAGCACCATTTTTTGTAAGCTTGATAAAGGTGTGTGACCGATGGGTTAGGACCACATATCTGCAGATCCCATTGGTCCAGAGACTACTTTGTGTTCTCAGGGGCAGGACTTTAAACGTGTACCCCAGAATCTGTGACATTCGTCTGCAGGTTTTATGGTATGTCCCAAGTCTCTAGCACCTTTATCGATGCTGCAAGGCCTTTTTTCACCGTGACTAGCCTTGAACGGAATCCTTGCGATTAAAATATCTCACGGGTTAAATCAACTCTGGAAGAGATCTGTGTTCAAAACATCTAGATTCCCAGCGAGGTTAGCTCTCGACCCATAAAGATGGGTGACACAGAGCATTTTTAAAGACTCGTGTTCTCTTGTGAACCAGACTAAACAACCTAAATTAGGATAAAACGCAGCCTGTTAATTGCAATAAAATATATTAAAAGTGTAGGCTACCTAACCGGCTTCAGCACAAACCATACTGGTTGAGTAAGCTGGGTAATGGCAGAGAAGGAGGACTCCAGAACAAAGATCACCACACGTTAGTCATGTTTGGAACTAGCAAGGAAATGTGCCTGTGCTCTGGAGAGAGAAAGAATTAAGGATCCTTTAGGGACTCTTAGTCTTTTCCTTTTCCAGTGACACCAAAGCACACCGTGGCACACATGTTATGACCTGCTGAAATAACCAGCAATGGCCACGCCCGTGACTGTATCAGAAAAGAATTGATATAAGATTTACTTAATCGCTGGAGGATGCGATGTCACTGGTTCCATCATCAGCACGGTCATGGTCCTCTTATTGGCGACTACAAGAATGAGGCTGCTTATAAAATGCCAGATCTGCAGCACTGCGTGCAGTTTAGGACATTAAGACAGTCAGGCCAGAAACTGCCAAACAAAAAAGCCAAAGGCCAAGTTCAATTACAAGTGGAAGAAGAAAAACAACATATTCATCCTGAAAGAATGTGTACAAAATGTAAGCTGTTATCTGGCTGAATTTTCCAAAGAAAGACTTCTCCTGTAGTAGGTTATGACAATGGATTGGAGGCCTAAAATCAACCATGAAAATATGATTTTCATGGATAAGTTAACCGATTCTAAGCACCATCACCGCAGCTCTAACAAGTAAAAGAATTCCGAGACAAAGAGGCGCAATATTACTGAGCAAGCAAGGGCAGAACCGAGTCCATGCCTGTCAGAAGTAGGTGGCAATCAGGTAGAAGAAATGTGAGTTGTCTGCCTTTAAAATGCCGGTTTGTATAGTTGGGAGAACATTTTAAACATTTTCGCTTGGTTAAAATCTGTGGTGCTGGAGGTTTGATGGGAGCTGCCATGCTCAACAAATCACATGGATAATAATACTGAAATCGGAAGAAATATATGGATCCATCACAATACAAGTGAAATCTTTTAATATGGGGGTCATGGTGAAGCTGCACAGTTGAAGAACTAGATTACAGTAAGTAGCCCCTAATAAAGAACATTAACACTCAGAAGTGTGCCTCAACGCAATACGAATACTGGGATCTTGGACACTGAAATACGTGATGTGGGCGATTACATATTAATATTCTTGCTGTTGGAGATACAAAGACTAACCGAAGTCCTCTAGGACGAAACACGTTGGCTACAGGCGGAAAGATGTTTTTAAGGAACTGTCAATAAAGGAATTAATGAAGAGGAAGGAGTCTGTGCATTCATGCTATATTATTGCTGATATTTAAATAAGGATTCTCTTATCTAACTCCTATGGATAAATGTGTACGGTTGTGCGGAGTTAAGTGTGCATATAGTGTGTAGGAGTTTTCTCCTACGCTAAAAGGAGAGGTTTGCCCTTTTGTGACTCTTGCATTCCGAAAAATTGTCTATACATTGTGTGAAATAGTGCTGTATGTAATGTCCCAGACCTCTCTTTTTGTAAACATTTTAAACAATGACTTTGTAACGGTTTGCCATGGACTAAACAAGTGACCATTAAAACCAGAGGTCATGAACCTGTGTGCATTCAAAACTCTACAGATAATGTCATGCAAAAGAAGACTACAATGTAATAAAGAAAAGAGTGCACGTGAGACAACTATGATCCAAACACTTTTCTAAGTGCATAAAAATCGATGAACCATCAATTTCCTTAAAGTGCGCTCTTGTGTGAAGACTTGATCTGCACACAATAACCCTGATTTCACAATGACAATCCAGCATCTAGAAAGTGGTGACATTCCTGCAAACCCATCTGACCATTACCCGTGCCACACCACATCACATCACATCACATCACATCACCCCTCAGCATTTGTGGAACCTTTACACTCTGGCAGTAAAACCAGAACTTACACTCAATCTTCAAATCTGGTGAATGAAGCGCCAGTCTTGCTATCCAAAGTCCCCACCGCCAATGGGCAGCCAGACAGGAACACAGAGGAACAGCAATACTACACCTTGTGCACAGATGGCTACCCTACCCTCTGGCAACTCCAGTAACCAGAGGTATTTCCGCTCTTCCTTTCATGTAGCCCACCTGCTTTTCTTGCCACCTTTTAATTTCCGTCTCTAGTTCACTAGTTGCCATTTCAGCCATGTAGTTACGTTTATTCCACTCCATGACGAGACCACCCGCCTCCTGTGCCTTCCTCTACATTTGTCTTACTCCCCAGGTTAGATGGTTTATCCCTATGAAATACTTCTGGACTTCATACGGCCGTGTCATTCGTGCAGCTTTTGGGTTTCAGTCTTCCTTGTTTTGCTGGGACGATCATCAGTTTTACAGCGGCGTACACTAGACTCGCACATCTATCATCCCTTGAAAAGAGCACTAAAATATCACGTTAAAAATCTATATTTTCTCTTGCGGACAGAGAACTAGAATCTTCATCTCCCTAATGGTGACTCCTTTCTGCAGTTCACGGCTGTCATTAGATATTAGTGGATGTCAATACTATATTCTTCTTTCTCCTACAGATCCAGCAGTCTCACCCAGTTCCTACCCCCTAACCAGGGAGACTGGGCTATTTAAAGAATAGTCAATGCTTAGGATTTAAAATCAACCTCAACAAAATAGTGCTCATGAAAACAGCAGGCATCTAGAATGGAAAAAACTTCAAAATCATGGCGTGAGGAGGTCTTTGGGCCCAGGGGGTCATTATGTCAAATATGACTAAGAAAATCTATGCCGCCTATACCTCTTGGCTACTAGAGATTTTATACAAGGACCTATATAGATGGGGAAGACTGGATTTATCCTGGTTTATCAACTACCCGTGTGAAAAGAGTTTTCTGCCCAGATTTTTAGATAGATGTATGTATGTATGTGCTATTCATTAGCCAAAGGGCAGCGGAGCTCTGTGTAGGGTTCAAGCAAAGACAGCCCTGATAGATAGGAGGATGTCATTCCAGGGCCCGAGTGCATAGATAGAAAAGGTCTGTTGACTTGTGTCTTAGCTGCGGTGTCCCGAGAACCACTAGGGGATGGTGAGCTTGTCAGTCAGAAAGGCAGGTGTGTTGGTCTTGATGGCTTTGTAGATTATATAAATAGTATGGGCCAGCAAAGGGAGCCAGTGGAGGTTCCTCAGTGGTCCTATTTCTTCGGGCTGTCAATGAGGTATGCTAATGCAAATAGGATGATGTGAAGGGGCCACTGTAGAGCATGGGTGGTTGTGAAGTTGCTTTCTGGGAGAAATAGTTTTGCTTTCTTTAGTAGTCAAGGCTGTCTTATGAAACAAACTCTGCCTCTCAGGTTTCCAAAATGCACACTGGACGACACCCACAAAAACCGATTAGCCTTTCTATGGAACAATAAGAGTCCAGAGAAGCAAAGGGCACACTATATAAATGTCATGGTATGAAGGTAGATTCTGCCTGCCTGACCTGTCCTGAGCAAGGTAGGACTGTTGTTCCCTACACTGAACCAAGGGTACTTGTTGAACAAGCCCACTCATCTATCCCTCTGATATATTTCTAATGAGTACTTCCACAAAGACCGAAAGGCCAACCCTCTTACATGGTCATCTTCCCAGCTCGTATTGGACCTTTGAAATCAGGTAACTGGGTATGGTACCTCCCCTTCCCTTTATCATTAAGCTATTCAAACAGGACTTTCGTAAGGGCTGGATACATTTTGGATTTAAGCGATAGAGAAACCACACCCCACACACAGCCCCACCACCACCCCACTTCCCCAAGATTCAGCAAGTTGTATAAAAGTCACCAAATCAAAGCTGCACTGTATTGTTGTGAACAGCTTGCAGTAACTCCGACCAACACTTTTTGAATCATGCAGCTACTACATTGCACGGGTTCATGCAGAATAATAGGGAATTAGTGAGGGATAAAATGTAGAAACATTATCTCTATACTTTACACACTGCTAGGTATACCTACAAACGCTCACATGTGATAAACTGCTAAAAAGATTTAAGCAGCAGCAGCTCCTCTGTTAAGGCGGAGGAGCATCGCCCCACTGCTCGCTCAGCAGCGCAAACAGGAAAAAGAAAAGAATAAAACAAGGTTATCATCAATGTATTTTTCTAAGCTAACATGAGTCCCGGCGGGGCAATACTAATGGACAGGATCTTGAAGCAGGGAGGAGGGGTGGGCACTATAAGTGCGCATGTTGGTTTTGTTAAATGGTAGCGGCAGTTTCAGTCGATAACCTTTCAAGTATTTGCCCGACGGTAATCGCCTCTCATACCACTCGATAATTTACCAATAAAAGAGGCAGGCGCCGGAGACTGGAAGGCAGGAAACAAAGTTTTATTCCGTCGGAGCAGAACACATCAGATCAGACAGCAAGGTATCGTCACGAGGTGCTCTAACTGCATCTCTGAGACCTGGTCTCTTATACAGTGGTTTATTGCTTTATTACACATAGTACATTCTTGAGATTCCCTTGATGTATGGGGGGATATCCCCTGAAGCCCTGGTTCAGATCCGATCCCACACATAGATACAGTAGAAGTTCCCACCCCACCCACAGTAGGAGATGGCTATTGCGCAGCAGGGTATTCCGCCAATTCCTGGGGGGTGTGTGTGACCGGTCGGGTCTCAGGGAGTAGGGGCTTTGATCTACTGTAATCCCTTTGATGTGGGGTGTTTCCCTTACAGTAGGGGCAATAAACTGCATCCGCAGGGCTAGGTGATGGCCTGGGACCAGTTCAGACAATGGGGCGCAGAGGAAGGGGGTTATCAAAGGAGAGGCATGACCATGTATGGGATGTCGGTCGGATGTGGTTCCGTAGCAGGGTCGCGCAGAAGGAGAGGGTTTATGGCCTGTATGAGAGAGCGGGGGTGGCCGGCGCGCGGGGGATGCTCGCAGCGCCAGGGGAAAGCGCTGGCGATCGAGAGTGAGCGGGGAGAGAGAGTGGGGTGCCTAAAATGGCGGCCGTGCATTCGCTATGTGTGGCGCTGGGGAGAGGCAAGATGGCGCAGATAATGTTCAGTTTGCACGCTAAGGGCCTCATGTAGGTAGCGAAATACCGGTCGGTAACGGCCGATTTTCGGTAAATATGCCGTTACCGACCGGTATTCAGACAAGTGAGATGTAGGAGTCCAAAAACCACTTTTCGGTAAATATGAGGCGGTAAATACCGATTCATAGTTACCGAATTCCAAAATACCGATTCATGTTTACCGAATACATAATTAACGAATCGGTAAATATGAAGTGGTAAATATGAAGTGGTAAAAATTTAAAATGACATGTAGGAGCAGGCGGTAATTAAGAAATCCAGGAAAATCGGTAAATAAGAGTCGGTAATTAACACGGATTGAAAGCAGGTGGTAACCATCAACAATGCACATAAGCAATCCCAAAATGCAACAGCGTGGACAACATGGCCGCCATGTACGTCATTGCAAGGCGCCTACGTCTACAGGCAGCAGGACTGAGGGTGTGGCGACGGGAGGAACAAATCTACAGACAGCGCATCACACTATTACAGCTGACTGATGCAGAGATACATGAGAGGTACAGGCTACACCCCGAAACCATCATGGACCTGATAAGGGACCTGCACCCACTCCTGGACCAGCCAACAAGAAGGGCGCACGCCATACCACCACATGTGCAGGTGCTCTGCAGCCTACATCTACTGGCATCCGGCAGTTATCAGGTGGTGATAGCTGCGGTGGGTGGTGTATCCCAGAGTTGCCTGTCCCGTTTCTTCAGGAAGTTCCTGGATGCCATGATGCAGAGAATGCACCACTACATAAGCTTCCCAAACACACAGGCTGCACTGCAGAAAACAAAAACAGACTTTTATCACATGGCACAGTTCCCCCATGTCATCGGCTGTATTGATGGTACACACATCCCAATCTGTCCACCAGCTGACACAGAGCACATCTACAGGAACAGGAAGTCCACCCACTCCATCAATGTGCAGGTGATCTATGATGCAGGGAACATCATCACAGATATTGTTGCAAAGTTTCCTGGGAGCACCCACGACTCTTACATCTTCCAGAATAGTGGGATCTACACACGACTGAGTGCCGGCGAATTCGGAGAGGGATACCTGCTGGGTAAGTAACAGTGACGCCCCTTGAAACCTGCAAATCAGAGTGTATAGAGGCATGTAACTGATGGTTCCCTCTTACTCATCCAGGCGACAGTGCATATGCATGCCGTTCATTCATCCTCACTCCCTACCTACACCCAGCAACCCAGAGTGAGAGACGATACAACGTGGCCCACAAAACAACACGCAATGTGGTGGAGCGCACGTTTGGACTACTGAAGAGCAGGTTCCGCTGCCTCCACAAGAGCGGAGGCGCACGCCAGTACAAACCCATCACCTGCTGCAAGATTATTGCCACTTGTGCAATGCTGCACAACCTTGCCACGAAAAAAGGTACAGATGTGGAACTAACATATTTTGAGGACAACGAGGATGAGTCAGGCCAGCCAGAGGGCAGCGCAGCTAGAGTGCCAACTGCAATCGATGGGAGAGAGAGACGGGCAGAGATCACATGCAACTATTTCTGAGTAAGTGAGGGGACACAGCGAGTTGTGAGAAGTCATGACGTAGTTTAATGTGGCACCACGCCATGAACACATGAACAGGCCAATCTGGCAATATACCATCTATACAAGGAGTATGTCCAGGGTTACGTCACCCAATGGGAAGTGGCTAAGCAGGGCCACATCAATGTTTGCGCATACGCGCTGCAGTGGTGGATTGCACGGCCTGTGCATCCTAACTAGAGCCAACCCCAAGCCGCCTGCTGCTCCTGCGTGCTTCTGGGACGGGGGGTGTGATGCTGCTGCTGGTGTCGATGCGCTCCGCAGCATCCCCTGCAGCAGTTGTCGACGCCTGACTAGTCAATAGCACCCCTAGTGCACTTGTCACCTGCACCATCCCCCGAGACAGGTCGCTGCAGCACTGTGTTAGGCCCTCCTGCATCGTCACAGAGCGCCGGCAAAGTAGGGAAGTCGCAGTTGCCAGACGGTTGAGTGCCCTGCTGGTAGTGTCCCTTCTCTGGCGTTCCCGGCGCCGTGCTTCGATGTCAGCATCTAATTTGCTGCACAACTGCTGGATTGACTGGGACATGTCCCGAATGCCCGCAGCCATGCCGCCAATGTTTGTGTCCATGTTGACTAAGCTTGTCTTCATCACCCGCATGTGCCTCTGGACTGACATAACTGCCTTTGATTGCAGGCGCTGTTGCTTCAACATTTGGCCCTCGAGCCCCAAGAAGACACCATGGCCGTCAGTGGGTGCTGGTGGACTCTGGACACGCGACCTGCGGCGCCCTCTTGCTCCCGTCTGTGCTGCCTGTGAGGTGTGGGGCACAGTGGGATGGCTCCCTTCCTGGTGCCCGGTGCGGTCTTCTGGGCCCATGCTGTCGTCTGACGAGGTGTCGAAGGCTCGTAGCCTGGCTGCTGGACGCCTCCTCATTCTCACACCTGCAAGCGGAGATGTGGCCGGTGATTCGAACATGAGTGGCGATGCTGGCTGTGGTTGTGGTGATGCTGGCTCTCGGTGAGGTGATGCTGGCTCTGTGTGCGGCGAGGCTGGCTGTGTTGGTGGTGCGGCTGCCAGTGGGCCTGCTCCCTGGTCTGAACTCGTGCTGGCTAGAGGTGATTTTTGTGGCAGGTGTGCCGTCTCCCCTGCAGCATGCCCTGTACTGCATGATGTCACATCTGTGGACAGAAAAACAACATTGGCTCAGTGTCCCCGAAGGGCTGCATTGCAAGCGTCACAATAAATCATTTCACATTCCAATCTGTCCTCTGTCTCCTTGTGCCTCGAGTGCGTGACATGCCCTGTTGCCCTGTGACATTTACGTCATGGTTAGTGTTGCCCTGACTACATCTCCCGGAATGCATTGCCTGTCTGCACTGACACGTGTGGACTGCAGTGTGATTCTCGTTTCACAATGGGGGATGTGGGATAGGGGTAGGGGGGGCTACATTGCTGTGCTTTCGTCTTACCTTGGTGTGTTGCGGCTCTGGCAGAGCTGTCGGCGTCCCCAAGACCCACGACGCTCTCTTGCTCGATTGTGGCCGCCACCAGCTCCTCCAGTTCGGTGAGGGCAGGTGCCCTGTTGGTTCCACCTCCGGTCTGGCTGGCCTCCTTCTGGATGTCGTCCATCTTCCTCTTGGTCACAATCCTCAGGTCATACCAGCGCTTTTTGAGGACCTCAATGTCCCTGTGGGTCACTCCCACAGCATTGACCTGCGCCTGGATGGCCAGCCATATGTTGCGCTTTTCGGCCTCAGGCACTTGCAGGGATTGCCTCCCAAACAGCTTCTGGTGCTGCTTCACCACCTCCTCCACCAGCACCTGGAGTTCCTTGGGGCTGAATTTGAGCTTCCTCCTCCTTTCCCCTCCGTCTTTCTGTGTTCTCTGGCTGGACATGCTGTTCGTTTCCCGCTCGCACATGCAACTGCTCCCTGCCTCTCCTCTGCACTCCAAGCCTCTCCAGGGTCGGCTAATTATGTACACCTGCCTGGGTGTGGCCACGTCGGCTAATTGTGTACACCTGCCTGGGTGTGGGCAGTTCCTGGTTGGGTGGGCTGTCGTTGCACAGGATTAGCTGTTTCGTCAAGTCATGTGCTGTTATTTACCGAATCCGTACATACCGATTCGGTATTTTCCGATTCGGTGGATACCACCTCGGTCTTTTCCGAATCGGTAGATACCACCTCGGTATTTTCCGATTCGGTAATTATCACCTCGGTATTTACCGATTCGGTGAATTCCGATTCGTATTTACCGAATGTTACCGAATCGGTAACTGTTACCGAATTTTTACCTACATATAACTTACCGATTCTAATTTACCGATTCGGTACGGCTCGGTATTTAAGAACCGGTAAAATTTATTTACCTACATGAGGCCCTAAATTTCCACAGTCCTCCCTTTTAACATATCTCGCCAGCTTGTCTAGTTCGGATTTATCCCCATAATACTGCGGACTTCCACCTCATAGAGGGCTTTCATCCGCTCTGTTTCAAAGTTCAAAGTCTTAGGGCAGATGCAGTTCATAAAAAGCGAACATAAAGGTGGCAGACACTGAATTCCCAAACAACATCCACATAGTATCACAATCGGTATTAGGATAAACAGCCTCCATCCCCAACTTTTAATAGTGTCCCAAAACCAACTCCCCAGCGACCATTCTTCTTGCTCTTGATGGACCTCTGTGGACAGTCTGTGGAGGTGTTCAATTGCTTTGTAGACTGAGGGTGAGTTATCTGGTACGTAGGTACAACAGCTGGACCCAATGATGCGGCATGCTCCTCCACGATCAGCCAGAACCACATCTAGAACAAGGCGGTTCTGAAGAGCCACCAGGCGGACGGCCTGAAGCTCAGCGGTGTTGTTGGCGAGGGCGCCAGCTGTAATGTTCATTGCTGTTTCGACTGCCTGGGTTAAGTGGCGGATGGCACGGCTGTTTGCCATCGGACCCCAGAGCGGAACAAGACCCTTTACTGCGTCCATGAACTGTGCTCCGGTGGAGTCGGCTTGTACAATGTCTTTGGCACGTTTCTGTCGGTGATGGTTTGATGGAGCCATATATGTCGGGGGAAGGACGAAGGCGATGTAGCAGGTGCCTCCCCAACCTTTCGGGAGCCAGGTGTAGGCCTTAGTACCACAGACGAAGTACATATTCGGGGAGGCAACAAAGGAGGGTAGGTCAACTGAGTCCAATGTTCGGGTGATGAGGCAGGAGCTGTGGCCCACCAGCTGTGCCCCCAGGCCTTCGAGGCATACAGATCCAGTGATGTTGATGACGGACAGGGCCACTGTTAGGGTGGCGGCCGTCCGTTTTCGGAGGTAAGAGAAGGTGGGTCTGGCTGGATTGTTGAACACTTGCATTTCAACTCGTTCTTTGGCGGGGATGTCCATGTGAAAGGAAGTGTTCGATCTCAGAGGGCAGAAGAGGGCGGAGTTTCTACCAGTTTTGTTCAGCCAGAACCCATGGTAGAAGTGTGACATGGTTCTGCCGGAAGTGGCATTGTCCTTGTAGCTCTCCTGCAGGAGGATCAGCCAGGCGAGGCAGGAACCATGGACAGAAAAAGGTGAAGGGATGAAAGGGATTGAGTGCCCAGTGGCATGGGGTAGCAATCCACAGATCCAGCAGTTAGTGGCGTTGGTGGCAAGATTGTGTTGGTGGAGCAACTGCACAAAAAAGAGTTATTCCAGAACTCCTTACGCCTTTCTCGGAGTTGGGGTGAAAGTGAGATCAGATGGTGTTCTTTCGTGGTGGTAGGTTGAACGGTGGTCAGCAATGTCTTATGAGCGGGTGTGCTCTCCTCCATGATCCAGAAGGTGACCACGAGGAGAAGGCAAAAGAGAAGGGAAATGAAAAGTGCTATTGTCTTAAAGCTGTGCATTCGGTCAGTCTTTGGGTCTTTGTAGTGGATCTTCGGACGTCCGGTTGCTTCCATCATCTTCATGTCGGGCGCTTCCATCACCTTCAAGAGACTCGGTAGCGGGCAGAACCACAGACTTTGTTTTAGTTTCTCTCCTGGTGGCCTTTGAGGTGACTAGGCTACCGCTCTGAGATTTCCACTCAGCCTGTGGTCTGCTTAGCCGAAGTTCTCTCCTTTCGTCGCAAGTTATACCCTTCTTTGGATGGCACAGTGGGATCGGGATATTCAATCAATTCAAGTGTCTCTGTATCCGGGCAGCGGCTCAGGGATGGTCGGTCTTTGTCCAGAAGTTCCTCTTGGGCGGTGATGTTGTCCGTGGTTGTCAGGGTCGGTGATACCTTCTTGCAGTGGTGTGCATGCAGCCAATTGCGTTTCCCCTCCACTCGAAGAGCTGTTCGGGTGGTGATCAGGACTTGCAGGGGGCCCGTCCACCGGGGCTCCAGACTCTTGGTGCGCTGGAAGTTACGCACTAAGACGAAGTCACCGGGTTGGATGTCGTGCCCGGGGCCCCTGGAAACATCGGGAATGGCGTGCAGCACCTGCTGATGGATAACAGACAACGTCTTAGTTAGGTTATACAAATAGTCAGACATGAGGACGTCCGGGACGTCGTGGATGGATGTTGGTTTTGGTGCAGTCCAAAGGTTCATGGGCCGCCCAAAGACGACCTCGTAGGGGGTTAAGTGGTGTTTGGTGGGGGTGGAACGCATTGATAGCAATGCTAGTGGGAGAGCGTCTGGCCATCTTAGTCCTGTGGTGGCGACTATTTTTGCTATCTTAAGCTTCAATGTGGCATTGTGTCGCTCAACCAGGCCTGCAGATTGGGGATGGAAGACCGCATGGAATTTCTGTTTTACACCCAACCCCTTTAAGATGAGTTGGATAACTTCGGCTACGAAGTGGGGGCCGTTGTCGCTCCACAAAATTCGACAAAGGCCGTATCGGGGGAAGAATTCCTTCAGTAGTACTTTTGCGGTAGTCATAGCGGTGTTGTCATGGGTTGGGTAGGCTTCCACCCACTTGCTGAAGGCACACACAACGACAAGTACATACTTTAAACCTTGGCACCTTTCTAGCTGGACATAGTCCATTTGTAGGACTTCGAAGGGGTGATTGGGGACCCCAAACCCTCCCCGGGGTGCAGCAGTTCCTTTCCCAGGGTTGTGTTGGAGGCATACTAGGCAATGTTGGACCAGACGTTTGGCTGAGTCTGGTATTCTGTCGTTGTGCCAGACTTTGGAGATGAGTTCGATCATGGGGGCAGACCCTATGTGTGCGGGGGAGTGTGCCATGGTCAGCATGGGGATCAGGTATGAGTCGGGTAGCAACCATTTGTTTGAGTCTTTAGTCCGCCAACAACCGTCATCATCCTTCAACCCCACCCGGGCCCATTCAGTTAATTCGTGTGGTGTGCTGGCTAGTTGGATATCCCTAATTGTTTCCCTAGCATCCTTCCATTTCTCAGTTTGTGACCTGGTCACGTACATGCGGGTCGTGGACCTCTTCTCGGCTGTGGTTCGGGCAGTAATGTCAGCTAGTGCATTTCCCTGTCCTATAATGTCTGTCACCTTCTTGTGTGCCTGGCATTTGATCACAGCTAACCGTGTGGGGAGGAGGACTGCTTCGGTCAGGGCAGAGACTAGATCTCCATGCAGGATGGGTGTGCCATGAGAAGTCAAGAATCCCCTCTCTTTCCATAAGAGCCCAAAGTGGTGAACTACCCCAAAGGCGTACTGACTGTCTGTGTAAATGTTTGCGGTTGTCCCTGCTGCCAGGATGCAGGCTCGTGTGAGGGCAATTAGTTTCGCCGCCTGTGCGGATCGCTGTGTGATGCGGGCTGTCTCAACAACTGTTCGAGCTGTGGTGACTGCATAGGCAGCTGAGGTGGTGCCATCGGGGAGCTTGATGCATGAGCCATCCACCCACAGTTCTCCGTCAGGGTCCGGGAAGGCAGTATCCCGGAGGTCAACCCTACTCTTGGTTTGTTCGTCGGTGAGGGTCACGCAATCATGTATAGGGGATGCATTGGGGTCAGCGTCAGGGAGAGGTAGTAGAGTAGCTGGATTCAGAGTGGTGCATCGTTTCAATGTGATGTGGGGTGCAAGCAGAGTCAGTTCATAACCAGTCAGTCGTGCGCTAGTCAGGTGTTGAGTCTTGGTTTGGTTCAGGAGGGTATCAACAGCATGGGGTACCAATACTGTGAGGGGGTTCGAGAGCACGATCCCCTCACTTTGCCGGATAGAGACAGCAGCGGCGGCTACTGCTCGAAGGCAGGCGGGCAAAGCTCTGGCTACGGGGTCAAGAGTGGCAGAGAAGTAGGCACAAGGGCGTTGCTTAGGGCCTATGGACTGGGTTAGGACAGACAACGCACATCCCTCCCTTTCGTGGGTGTAGAGGGAGAAAGGTTTAGTGTAGTCTGGGGTTCCTAGGACTGGGGCCGAGCAGAGGGCGTCTCGTAATTCTTTGAAGGAGGATTGACATTCGGGTGTCCAGGGGAGGGGGAAGGGGGCATCTTTAGCCAGCAGGGAAAGCAGAGGTTTTACGATAAGACTGAAATTTGGCAACCACTGTCGACAAAAGGAGGTGAGGCCCACTAGGGACCGCACTTGCTTCTGAGTTTTGGGAACAGGGGTTTCTAGAATGGTTTGAATTCGGTCAGGGGTAAGTTTCCTCCCGTCTTTGGATAGTAGGTGGCCTAGATACGTTACTTGGGGCTGGCAGAATTGCAATTTCTTTCTGGAGACCTTGTGACCGTTCTCCGCAAGGAAGCGGAGGAGGTGAATGGTGGCTGTGACGGCAAGTGGAGTGGTGTCGGCCGCCAAAAGAATGTCATCGACGTACTGTATCAACACCACTCCATCGGGTAGTTGGACTGCATCCAGTTGCCTCTTGAGGGCTTGGCTGTAAATACTGGGACTCTCAGTGTAGCCTTGGGGTGCCCTGCAGAATCTGTATGAACGGGCTTTTAAAGTGAATCCGAACAGGTAGAGGCTGTCTGGGTGGATGGGGATGGAAAAGAATGCGTTCTTGAGATCAATAACAGTAAAGATGGTGGCAGTGGATGGAATCAGGGTGAGGATGGTGGTGATGTCTGAGACCACGGGGTACTGGGGTATGACTACTTTGTTAACCTCTCGCAAGTCAACAATGAAACGGTAGGCTTTCTCATCCCCCTCGCCTTGCTTCTTTACAATGGGTAGGATAGGGCTGTTGCAAACATTACTCACTACTTCTTCTACCACTCCTGCCTCGACTAGGGACTCGATGATTTCCACCAATGCCTTCTCGCCTTCGGGTGATATCCGATACTGTGGAAGCTTTGGGAGCACTGCGTCCGGTCGGACGGTTATGTGTACCGGGTCGATCACCATGCGCCCTACATCTGAGTCGGTTTTAGCCCATAGATGTGAAGGTAATGTGTCGAGTAGGGACATGTCAGCATCGGTTATAGAGAGCATACGCCGTGTGTGACAGGGTCTGGACAGATCTGGGTTATCGTGTAGGATGACTCGAACTCCGTCTGGGGAGCATCTGATGGTAGCTCGAAAATGTTTTAGCAAATCAAGTCCCATAATAGCATCGGGGTGTTGGAGGAGAGCAGAAAGGTCGTGTCAGTGGTGTTATCTTGTAAGTCAAAGGAGATTGGTGCTGATAAGGGGTTAGTGGAGGGCGTTCCATCGAAGCCTATTGAGGTTACATGTGAGCCAGACAAGGGTGCCCTAGGGATCAGTCGTTTGGATAACGCACTACGTGTCGCCCCAGTGTCTACCAGGAATGGAGATTTTGTGCCCAAGACCTTAGCAGTGACGTAAGGGCCTTGCTGGTCAACACGGAGTTCGACTGGATCCCTCCCTTGCCCCTGGCGGTCCTATGCGAAGTCATGGGTGCTTTCATAGTCGGACTGCTGACACTGGTTTTGTCGGGGGCGGTCAAAGGTGTTTGGTTTGCCTGGCCTGACGTTGGTTGTGTCGTTCGTGTGCCCTCGTCCCTGTCCTCTGTTTCTGGGGTCATATGCTGTGTCTCTGGGATCCCTATTTTTGTTTAGTTCCAGAAGGACCGGGCACTGGGATTTCCAGTGTCCGAACCCTCTACAGAACGCACATTGGTTCCCATCTAAGTCTCTCCGTCCGTTGTAGGGTGCAGGTGTATGGTCTCTAGGGGGTAGCTTTCTAGGGGCGGTTGGGTGGTAATTCTCTTTCGGGGGTTCCCTTCCTATGGTCACCCCTTGCAACTCTGCTATCATTACCCTCTCCTTCAGTTCCTTTTTCTTCTTCTCTGATGCCCTATCGTTCTCGTTTTTCTGATTTTCGTAGTATTGGGCCATCTGGAGAATTGCTGCGGGTTTGGAGGCTGCCCAACTACTCTCGCTGGTCTGTAGTTTCTGGGAAATTTCTTGTGACAGACCCTTCACGTAATTCTGGACAAAGAGGTGATGTCCGGTTGCGGTGGTCATGTCTTGGCCACTGTAATCGGAAAACACAGTCTCGAATCGGGAGAAGTATTCAGACACATCCTCCTGGGGTTTCTGGCGGCAAGCCGTTACTATCGACCAGTCTACCTTTCTTTCTGGGATTAGAGTCTTCAGTTTTAGTACAATCTTGTCTGGGAGCTCTAATATGGCTTTTGGGGGTTTCTGTCCTGGTTCTCGCTGCTTATCTATGGTATCGAGTTGTACCCAGGTATATCCGAACGGCTCAGCGTGGTCAACTTTCCGGATTTGTTTCCACACATCAGCCGGCAGACATAGCCCAAAGAACAAGTCGATATCTGCTAAAGTCATAATCGTAGAACCTAAGGCTGTACCCAGTTCAGTGTAGAAGGCAGTCGGGTTCTTTCTCAAGTCGGGTAGAGTTTTTCTAAAGGTCAAAATATCTTGCCGGTCCCACGGCTGGTAGACCCAGTTATATACAACCCTCCCCTTCGCATCTTGGTGGTTGATGTCGTCATGCGTTCCCTGACCTCGTGGGGGGACCCAGTAGGGGGCAGCTTCTTTGATGGGCATCATGGCCTCAGCCCTTCCTTCCTGGGGCTTAGGTCGCTATGGGGGTTTCTGCTTTGGTGGTCTGCCTATGTTCTCTAAGGTGTCGGTAGACCTCGAGTGTACGAGTGAAGAGGTTCGTAACGTCGCCCTCTCTTTCCTCTCCGATGTCTACCTTCCTATATAGGGCTGCTAAGCCTTCGGGACCTTTATCGTGGTATCTTTCCTCATACGCATTCAGGGCGTGATAACCGAGCCGTACGACGAAGTGTCGTCTGCGGCTGTCGGCATACGAGTTATACACGTCTGTTATATACTCCTCACTTTCTTTTCGCTCCACCAGTGTCCCTACTATCTTATCAATTCCTGCTCGTTCATCCTTTGTTAATCGATTCATTCTGGTGGACTCTTTCTTTCCCATCTCATGGTCATCTAGCGTTGTAACCGACATTGGGTTCAGTACAAGAGGCTCAGCCGGCGCGGAGGCCGTGAGGACCGAGGCCCCTGTACTGCTTTCGCTCGTGTTCGGGGGTTGTAGATGTTGCACTACTGACTGGGAGGGTGCATATGGAGGGGGCATGTAAATGATCGGGGGACCTAACAGTAATTTATCATTCGTTCGCTGCTTGGAGGACAACTCAGGGTAGAGCAAAGAAGGGGTCCTAATAGCATACTGGCCTGAGGTTTCGGGCTCCTGTCTTAGTTTAGTTTCCCTTCTCTCCTTTATGTCTTCTTCTAACCTTCTAGCGGCAAGGTGAGCTGCCTTTCGTAATTCCTTTTCTGCTTTTACTTCTTCCCTCTTTTTCCGTTGCGTTACTTCTTTGCGCCACATGCCGATACTGTCAAGCATAGTAGGCGTCGTCTTATTGCTACGCAGAGCTACTTCTAGCGCTTCTATCTTATGGTCGTCGAAGGATCCCATCAGTGGCCACTGACTCTCGGGGTCCTTCTTTGTATATTTATGCCATAGCTTGGTATAAGCTACGGCGACTAGTCCATATTTAGTGAACATGTCCTTATTAGGGGTGCCCTCCAGTGGAGCCGGATGGTTCACCTCTAATAAGCGGTCCGGGCAGAACCAACTACCAATCAGTGGGGAGAAGATAGGCATGACGGGTTTCAACGGGGACAAAAGTCAGCACTACCTATCTTTTCACTGCTTGCAAAGACTAGACAGAATATCTCTATTCCTCGTTATTTGTAAGCAGAGAATACCTCCAAAGAACCAATATCGAACAACTAGTGTTCGGACAATCAATCAATCAATCAATCAATGGGAGATAAAGATAGGCATGACGGGTTTCAACGGGGACAAAAGTCAGCATTACCTACCCTTCACTATTTGCAAAGACTAGACAGAATATTCCTATTCTACGTTATTTGCAAACAGAGAATATCTCAAAAAGCACTATTCTCCAAAACAATCAATGTTCGGACAATCAATCAATGGGGAGATAAAGATAGGCACGACGGGTTTCAACGGGGACAAAAGTCTGCGTTACCTACCCTTCACTATCTGCAAAGGGAGAGAGAGAGAGAGAGTATTTCTACTCCTCCCCGTTTGTAGACAGCGAATATCTCAAAGAGAACAATCAATGAGCACAATCAATGAGCAATACTAGTATTTCCAAAGCTTTAAACAATCAATCAATTATTTCGCATTTTGTCGTGTATCACGACCTTACCCGGACCGCGTGGACAGTTTCTCGTCTTCCGCCTCCAGCGCCCGATCGTCCTCTACTCTCCGTATTTGCCGCGGCACTCCTGATGGTTCCCAGTCAGGACCGTAGATCACTCGAGAGAGGTCTGCTCGGAACCAGTGAAGTTCGGATGATCGGCTGCCAGACGAGGGTCTATTGGGCAGGAGCTCTCCCGATCGTTGCAGTCGTTCACTCTATCGTCGGGACCTCTCCCACTGGATCCACGTGTCGCTGATGGGCCCCACGTTTGGGACGCCAATTGTTAAATGGTAGCGGCAGTTTCAGTCGATAACCTTTCAAGTATTTGCCCGGCGGTAATCGCCTCTCATACCACTCGATAATTTACCAATAAAAGAGGCAGGCGCCGGAGACTGGAAGGCAGGAAACAAAGTTTTATTCCGTCGGAGCAGAACACATCAGATCAGACAGCAAGGTATCGTCACGAGGTGCTCTAACTGCATCTCTGAGACCTGGTCTCTTATACAGTGGTTTATTGCTTTATTACACATAGTACATTCTTGAGATTCCCTTGATGTATGGGGGGATATCCCCTGAAGCCCTGGTTCAGATCCGATCCCACACATAGATACAGTAGAAGTTCCCACCCCACCCACAGTAGGAGATGGCTATTGCGCAGCAGGGTATTCCGCCAATTCCTGGGGGGTGTGTGTGACCGGTCGGGTCTCAGGGAGTAGGGGCTTTGATCTACTGTAATCCCTTTGATGTGGGGTGTTTCCCTTACAGTAGGGGCAATAAACTGCATCCGCAGGGCTAGGTGATGGCCTGGGACCAGTTCAGACAATGGGGCGCAGAGGAAGGGGGTTATCAAAGGAGAGGCATGACCATGTATGGGATGTCGGTCGGATGTGGTTCCGTAGCAGGGTCGCGCAGAAGGAGAGGGTTTATGGCCTGTATGAGAGAGCGGGGGTGGCCGGCGCACGGGGGATGCTCGCAGCGCCAGGGGAAAGCGCTGGCGATCGAGAGTGAGCAAGGAGAGAGAGTGGGGTGCCTAAAATGGCGGCCGTGCATTCGCTATGTGTGGCGCTGGGGAGAGGCAAGATGGCGCAGATAATGTTCAGTTTGCACGCTAAATTTCCACAGTTTGGCTAGCCGTCTTAGGACAACCAAACAGACATGTGCACTTACATGTCTCCAACCCAAGCTATGCTGCACAGCCAGGTGGGGAACAGCCACTGGCTCCCTGTTCCATAGTGAGCGCCAAACCAGGCCACTCAAACCAATCCTGGCACTGCTCTCATGCTGGTAATGGCATTACCAGCATGAGAGCAGCATCCGGATTGGCTATGGGGTGCCTGGGAACCTGTGCATTGGCTGCTGGGAGTCGACAGGAGCAGAAGACCACTGAGGCGGCGGCCGACAGGTAAGTTCGATTATTTTTCCCTATTTCTCTCCCCCAAGCTGGCCCACCAGTTTTCTGTCACGGCAGCAGTCACTGGATTTAAGTTGCAAAATTGATAATCAGTGTGATCCACAATTTAGTTATGAACAGCAAAATCCTCTTTCTGCTCTCAACACAAAGCTAAAGCATCATCTTGGACCAGGCTTTCAAATTTGGACACTTTCAAAATCAATAGTGTTCTAAAAAAAAAAAAAAAGAAGAAGATGGCAATGGCCAATTTAAGAGAGGTGAATTAATCAACTTTTCTTAAACCACTGGTAAATATTTCAGTAGATCGTGGTTCACTTAAACGGTCCAAGGGTAAAAAATAGCATTCAATTACATTCAAGTGCAACACTCGCTTTCCAGCCCACTTCAATTTTCTTATTTTCTTAAGAAGGGGTGAGTTGACCGAGAAGTCTGATGTTTACCTATAGAAAACCACAGAGCAAAATAATTACGAGACATTAATAAACTACTGGACATTACAATCTCACTCCCAACCAGAATTTGTATTATGTGCATAGTTTTATAAATGGGCACAAAGAATAGCTCCAACTAGAAGTTAATGTCATTTGGTGATTGGTTGCACTTACAATCTCTACACAACCAGATTTTAGAGGAAGGGCTGGACATTTTTTGTAATGCCCTCTCCCAATTCGGTAGGATACAGGTGTCATTTCAAGGTCACCAGGGGTTGGAATAAAATCCTTCAGATTTACTCTTGCTACTTCCTGAGCTACCTTGTATCTTCAAGATAATAACTTTTGTTTTTACACTTATTGAATTATTTTTCTTCCTGCCACACCCTGTGATATTACCAGGTTTAAATGGACTGTGATTGTTATATTATCACTGGTGTAAATTGCCATTTGGTGACACTTCCTGCACTATCAAAGAGACGTCAAAGGCATGGCAAAAACAAAGCACACACTGGAATTAATACTGGCCTATGTTCTATTGAAACATGTTGTGGTACTGTCCCGGTTTGTTTTTCTGTGCCATGTGTATTAATGTCTGCATTGCCTGTGGCAATCTCCACTGCTTCTTCTCTTCCTCATTGCATTATTATGTAGGATTAATTCTGCCTCCTGACAAACCCCCATGAAGTCCTGTCTTTAGTTTATACAAGCTCCCATTCTGGAAGTCATTAGGATGGAGAACCCACCCCACCAAACCTGATACACAAACAAAACCCCTGGGACTCCTTTTGGCCTTTAGACCCATATGGGGCTGAAATTAACAAACATAACAAAGATGAGAAGTGCAATCATAATGCAGGTATTACCCCTCCCTCATCTCTTCCTTGTTACATTCATGAAGTACAAGGATCTACCTGACCTCCAAATTAAAGTAAGACGTGGACAATCCTCCCACTCAAAGAAACCACCAAGCAAGCAGAACAGCAGCCAACAAAGACCCACCTTACCAACAGGCAGGCCATGACCGAAATCCAAGAGTCCGAGGAGGAGAGGCTTAATTAGGAAGGATCCCAAGCAGAGACAGTTAACAGACCCAAACACAGCAAAATAATAAAAACTAAAATTACACATAGAAGACTGCAACACAGCAACAGCATTCTAAGAGACACCAAACCAAAAGAGAAAGAAACAGGACATTAAAGAACGGATGTTGAAGAGACAGGCAAAACACCTAGGAGCAGGGCCTCATACAACCCAAACCTACAGTAGGAAATTGGGTTACTGTTTGAGGGGGGTGAAACCACACTCAAGCAGCAACCACAATTTCTGTCAGGGTGGAACACAAGCAAATCCCAAATTAACCTATGCTTAACCCTTTGGTAGCTTGGCACCAAGCAGTCAGCCTTAACATAGAGGCGATGTGTAAAGTATTTATACAGCACTTCAAACAGTAACAAACTGGAAACACAATTCAAGAGAAATCCCAAATTAGAAAAACTAGAGTACAATTTAATAAATTATTTCAGACCAAAATTACAAAAATCCAATAAGTAGAACTGGAGATAGGCAATTTCAATGTTTTAAGAAAAAATAGTGCCTATTAGCACTAAGTGCCAACTGTGGTTATCTGGTCATGCCAGACCAGGACAAAGTCACAAGTTCAAGTCAACCACAATGGCGCGTGGGACTTATATAGGGACCATGTTAGGCCTGCTAAACAAAGTACCTAAAATCCTGGTTTGCGGAGTGTTGTGATATCCTGTGTCAAGGATGCATTGCACAGCTGCAGTTAGGAGGAAGCTGCGGAGCTTTGACGCAGAGCCCTGTGTCATCGAGAATGTGTTGTGCAGTCGCAGGTCCAAGGAATCTGCAGAGCTGCGATTTGAAATCCAGCTTAGTTGTCAAGGATGCCAGAGATGAGGCGCTTACAATGCGATGAGGATGTGTCACGCAGCGGTGGTTCTGAGGAATCTGCGGGCTGCGAGGAGAGGCTCTGCGTTGGGAATACATTGTGCAGCAGCGGTTCTGATGAGGAGCTATGAAGAGATGCATCATGCTGCGTGAGTTCAGCACACAGGACCACAGCTGGATGTGCAGAGCACCTTCAGGCCCACTTCCAAGGATCCAGGACTGTGATGGCACCACCTGGGGGTGGGGGTAGGACTCTCAGCAGACAAAGTCCAGGAGTTCAGTTCAAGGTGGTTGAAGTCTTTTCTGTCCCTGAGGCTCTGATCCGGAGGCCAGACAACTAGCCCTTGGAGTCACCCTGGTGGTTTTGGGTTCAAGATGCAAGTCCAGTCCTTCCTGCTCAGGCAGCAGGGCAGGAGGCAGCAAAGTAGCAGTCCTTCTTGCAGCTGTACAGCACATCAGTCCTTCTGAGTCTTCCACAAGTCCAGAAGTGTACTGAAGAGTTGGATTTGAGGGTCTATTATTTATACCTGGTACCCACTTTGAAGTAGAAGGTTCTGGAGGTTGCCCCCCTTGGAGGGGTTTGGAATTACCTGCCTTCCTGCCCCAGCTTGTCTGGGGTCATATAAGACAAGTGTCAAAACCCTTTGAGAGTGCGCTGGGCAGAGCCTTTTTTGTGATATGCAAGCGTGGTAGGTGACAGCTCCTCTCCTTTATCACGTAAAAGACGGACTATCCTGCCAGCCACTATTCTCTTTTGTCTCACTGTCGGAGAGCAATACACAAAGACTGTCAGCTACACCTAGTCAAATTTGACCCAGGATGCAGGCACCAAATGGCAAGGACAAAAAAATGTGACTTAAAATCTGACTTTACCATTAAAGGGGGTTTGAAATTAAAATTCTTTATACACCAAACTCTACTTTCTTACTTGCTCCCAACTGAAAGCTAGCACGTATTGAATGTAATAAGGTAGCCCCATGTATCCTATGGTAGAGGTAGGCCTTGCAGTAGTGAAAAACAAATGTAAGAGTTTTTTACTACCAGGACATGTAAAAGTTAAAACTTTGTAAATACACTGCACCCTGCCCTATGGGCTGTTTAGGGCATATTCTAGGGATGACTTGTATGTATTAAAAGGGATGGTTTAGGCCTGTCAAAAAGTTTATTTTGCCAGGTCACAATGGCAGTTTAAAACTGCACACCCATCTGCAATGGCAGGCCTGAGATATGTTTAAAAGGCTACTTAAGTGGGTGGCACACTCAATGCTGCATGCCCATTAGTAGCATTTAATTTACAGGCGATGGGTACATGTAGTACCACTTTACTAGAGAATTACACGTAAATGATATATGCATATCGAGTGTAAGGCAATTTCACCATGTTTAAAGAAGAAAACACAACCACGTTAGCACTGGTTAGCAGTGGTAAAGCGTGTACAGTCCTGAAAGCAAACAAGAACAGGTTCAGAAAACAGGAGGGTGAAGGCAAAATGTTTGGAGAGGACCCTGCAGAAAGGGCCAAATTCAACACCTAACAACACAGAAACAGAAACAGCACAAAAGCAAGAAAGGGGCAAGTCACAGAAGCCTAGGCAGCAAAGCATATAAGCAGCCAGGCCATTTGAGAGCATATGGATGTCATGGCAGCCATAAGCAATCTACGGCGGAGAAAGCTGCAGAGACTGCAATCTGTGGAAAGGCAGCAAGCCAGAAAGGACACCCAGCAGAGAAAGCAGGCTGTCCAGTGACGTTACCAAAACTGGAGTCTGGCTAACTTAGCAGCTAAGAACAGCTTTAAGGACCTGGTGTGCAGCATTTCAAGTCCAAAAGAAGAATACAATCAGAAAGATGATGTGGCCCCAGAAGACAAAGAAAACCCCTACATGATGATGAAAGCTTAGACAGGTCCCAGAACACCAAACCCTAGAAGCAATAGCTATGAGAAAAGGAACACCTAACAGAGAAAGCCAGCCCAAAACGGGGATACATAACCCAAAAATCAATTAAGCCCACAGGAACGTCAAGGTTGCAGGAGAGGATGAGGAAACCAACAGACCCAGTCAGGCCATGATTAGCTCTAGCCAGCTGAATAGCCCGCCAGATGGCACAAGACTGGAGCCCCACCAGACAACAGGACTTTCCCGCTCCAGCACAGGTAAAGGACGGCAACACCAAAGGAGAACTTAGGTTGATAACACCTGCAACGTCAGGAAGGATAAAACAATCTAGCAGCAGAGGAAAGGAAGGAAAAGAGACAGGACAACAACAGTACAAGGTGTTCAGACCTGAGACTTGACCCCAGACATCCACAAGGCAATAAATCAGAGGGAGCAGATAGAGGGGAATCCAAGGAACCAGGATCCTTGAGCATGCCAAGTACCAACCAGTGAGAGCAAGGCTACAGTAGAAGCCAAAGAAAATTATTCAGGGCCAGGACAGAGCACCGCAGATTAAAACCCACCTTCTAAAATCCAGGGCCACAAAAGCCTAGTACAAAACAAAAGGGAAGAAATTGGATAAGAGGTACCAAAGCACAACTGGTCAAGGCCTTCCCTCAGAAAAGCAACCATCGACCAACCACCAGATGGAGAAAGCAGCAAAATACTGGTAAAACAAAGAAAGTCAACTCATTAGAGCAACTCCAACAGGTTTGAAGACCCATACAGCACCAAAGACCATCCAAGCAGCGTAAAGAAAACATTGTTATCCACCTGATCAGAATGAACAAGGCACAAAAAGATAAGGAGTCAACACACAGACTGACACGGCCAAGCAAGAAGTGAGCCCAACCTGAGGTCCCAACCCACTAAGGAGGAAAGATAAAACAAAAGTGCCACCTCCTCGCCTCAAATCAGAGAGACACCCAGAGAGTGCTAGTAATAACAAATGCCATTCAAAGCACAAAGTAGCAGTGCAGAGGTCACAAAAGTACGCATGTACAGGCGCCTCACAGATCACAAGCTGCAAAAGTAAGCAACCCCACGAAATCCAAGGATGAAGGAAGGCACAAAGTCTGATCACACAACAGGACAATTTAAAA
The DNA here is from genome assembly GCF_964204655.1 of Triturus cristatus. NCBI lineage: Eukaryota > Metazoa > Chordata > Amphibia > Caudata > Salamandridae > Triturus > Triturus cristatus. The sequence continues at coordinate 879,960,227 of NC_140585.1, forward strand.
GGAAAAAAAAACGTAAACAGAATATAGGTTCTCATTTTCTTCAGCCACCCCTTCATCTGGTCCAAGAACTAGTGGTCCCATGCGTTTGCTAGGCCTCTGGTTCTAGTACAGTCCGCAAACAAATTGGGGATCATTTTTGATGAGCACCTGCCCTTTGACACTCAGGTAAACCGTACTGTGTCCTCTTGTTTTAACATCATCCGTTCCCTTAAGAAAATCTTTTCCTCCATCCTGCTTGCAGCTCGGAAAACGATCATTGTTGCTTTGATCTCTTCCAGACTGGATTACTGTAACGCACTATAACTTAATATCAACCAACACAATTTTACTTTACTGAAAGCTCTGGCTCATTTGATTTTTTTTTTTATTTTCTTTTTATTATACAATTGTGATGGTACAGTAACAAGTCACAGGCCTACACAGTTGCAACGAAGCACGAACAGGGCAGTTGTACACATTTACCCATTACATCTCAGCACATTATAATATTAGACAGGAAGAGCATCAATGTCCTTAACATTTTTGCGCAATTCTACTGAGGGAGAGATACAGATTTCGCCTCTGGAAACATTCCACTTTGCTCATTTATTATTATCCCACTTCGCCGGGCACCATCGATGCTTGAATCTTTTTCTGAATCATTTGATTCTTGACATTCCCAAACACAAATCAATATCAGAGGAGCTTAAACAAATGCATTAGATCCCACTTAGGCAAATAATTATTTTTAAAGCTCTGTATTGCTAATCGGGCCTTGCATAATCAGGGACCTCAATTCTTTAGGTCTAAATTTCAGTGGTACTGCCTGGCTAGAGCGTTGTGCTTTGCTCATAGCAGACGACTTGTTGTACCCAGGTTTTACAGATCAAGAAGGGGAGGCAGGCCCTTTGTACTTGCCACTGTTAAGCTTTGGAATTCACTTTTTCACTACATCTCAGAATTCGATAATGACCACTCCTAAGAAATGACTGAAAACTTGCCTCTTTGCTGGTTTGAATGTTCTCCGGTGTTGCAACTTTTATATGCTCTAGTTGCTCTGTAGGGATGTTATGGTCTTTTATCGCCTTGATGCCTCTAGGTATTTGCACGCTTTATAAAATGTATTCCATTTTATCAAGAGTGGCAGCATAGAAACGAAACGTGAAACAATGGCAGAACCACAAATCCAGCATCCAGGGTCTCAACACCTCCATCAGGAAACAGAGGGCATGGCAAGCCAGAACCTGACAGAAGGCCAGCAGAGAAGACTATAGAGCAAGAATCACAAACAACAGAACTCAACCAGAAATGGAGCAGACGTCATGGCAGGACAAGATAGGCTATACCCGCTTTCCCTGTCAGGCTGCTGTTCATATTGAAGGCAAGTGTCAAGTAGCTCCAGGGAGGCAAAGCGCCTGCACACCAAGAAAATTTCCCGAACACCGAACTGCGTAGGAACCACAAAAGGTAGGGAAGGGTGAACCAGCAGAGACAAGCATAGTACGCAATCAGAAGAACAAAGTTGAAACTACAGAACGAACGTGCATCACTGGGCAACCAACTGAACGTTGACATGGTAAGGGAGGGGAGGTAATGGAAAGAGAGGAGTATGAGAGGAAGGAGGAAAGGTAGGAGGTGGTGAGAGGGGCGTTGAAAGGAGGAGAGGAAACAAGGCGAGGGAGAAGACGGGAGCTGCAAAGAGGGGTTGGGAGGGCAAGAGAAGAGAGGAAAGGAGGAAAGAAAGGAGAGAGAGAAGAACATAGGAGGAGAGAGCACATATATGATATGGCATGATCATAATTTATAAATCACAACCTAGAAACGTATGCCAGTACTGGACACAAGAAGCTGTACCACAGGAGAAAAATAGAAAAAGAAGGCAAAGAATCAGAGGGAAATAGTCATGTAACTGGCTTCCGTACAGCGAAACGAAGTGAAGATTCAACAGAACTTAATCCCACAGCTTGACGGTGAAATAAAAGGTCTACTGCCAATGCAGGAATGTCTGATTTTTGGAAGAGCCAGCGGAAATGCAGATGACAATTTAGGTGTCCACCCATGCACATTTGGCCAGAATCTGTGCCTCAGAAACAGAGGATGAAATCAGTGTACGGTGTTCTTACAAACAGAGAGGCATTAAAATACGATCCATTTATGCACTGAAAGTCAGTTCAGATTCATAAAACGATCAAAGGTATTCTCTCTGGTTGACACACCCATAGCCAGCCCGCTGCAGAATTTTTTATATCTGCAAGAGGCAGTTCAGCTTCTAGTTAGGCATATCAGAATACGTTGGACTGCTGCATTCTACGCAGGAAGAGATAGCTGAATAATAGTTTTTTGCAACTCAAAAGAAAGGAGTGGAAATGTCTTTCAAAGAGAGTAAAAGATATGGTTTGAAGATAAAATCACTATTAAATTTAATTCCAGGGTTCATGGCTTGGGTATCCGGAACAAGCGGACAAGCCAACATAAGGCGGCCAATAGGTGTCATTCCATAGGGAGAGTGCAGAGCCAACAGACCGCTACCGGTCTCGTATCACCATTACATTTCTGATGATCTATATGCATCTAGCATGAGACTGCAGACATGCTAGTTAAACAATCCTGCTGGGCATTGACTGACCCCAGTTACAAAGTAAGTTGGGAAAAATAACGCGACTCCCGTTAGCTAAAGACTGGATCACACAAGTCACTTATTGCAGCTCACAGCTCTCCGCCTACTGGGAGCTCCAACCAACTAGATCCCAACCCAGGGACATTTGGGAACCATACTTAACTTGGTTAAATTCTAGAAATGTAGATGTTTAATGTATTGATAGTATGCTTTGTGTCCCCTATGAGACCACTTCTAGATTGCATTATATAGAGCTGATGCAGAATGGAGATGCCGAAATGTCCTATCGTTTATTTGTGCCTACTGGTGTTACATACTGAAGAGAACGCTTTGAAAACCCCAGGTTTGATGGAAGTGAGTGTAACCTTGCCGTGTCGGATCAAACATCATAATGCAGCACTGCAATGCTTATTGTTTCTTTTTTGTTGTCTTTATGATGAAAATGTCAATAAAAAGCAATTACAAAAAAAAAATACGTTGGGAAAAAACATAAAAAAGACAATAAATGAAGCAGGTAGGAATATAGAACCATTCAAGAGGGCAGGACTGGGACTCTCGGCACAACCTTGACAAAACCCATATGGGAACCTGTGAACAGCAGAAGGAGGAGGATGAAGAATAACTGCCCGCTCTCTGCAATGCAGAGCAAGTTCATCAACCCTACCTGCCGAAGCCCTGAAAATAAGGTTGAGAGAGCTACCGTGCCAAATGCTGCCGTCAGATCCAGGAAGACCAGGGAAGCAAGCTCATCATCCTGAATCCCAGGTGAGGCGAATGTCATGCAGTGCCGCAATAAGATCCCATGCAGTGCTCATTGATCGCCAAAAGCATCCAGTAACGACATGATTTTGAATAAGTGAGAGATCTGGTGATTAACTGTGAACTTGATGGGTTTGGCAGCAAAGTAATAGGACACAATTTTGATAAAATAGCAGGGTTCGCTCTTGACTTTTTAAACACGAGTCTGCGGTTCTTTTTCAGTGAGAGGCACAATATTTTTTACTAAGATTAAGTTAAACACTTCCAGGAGACCAGAGGGTCAATATGACAGAGACAAAGCAAGATCAGTTTTCTATCACAGGGTGGCAACTGGGATCAAACACACACCACTCAAAGTGAGAAAGAAACAGCCATCAGGCGACAGTAGGACCCAAGGCATCTCTCAGACACCATAGGTCACAGGAACAGACACTCAACCCCCCACATCGATGCAAGACAGGTGTACACAGTAGAATCCCAGAAAATGAAATGAGGAAAAATAACTTGAGGAGTCCACAGACGACCAGGAGGCAGACTGCCAAAACCGTGGATCTCTGTAGGCATGGGATTATGACATTCCTGAAACCCACTGCCTTGCCAACATGTATTAAAGACAGGTTTCTCCAACGAGTAGCTTGTGAGCAACTGGTAGCTCTCCGGCTGCCTAGAAGTTGCTCTCCTGTGTCCAGTCCAGCCTACTGAATTAGAAGCTTTCGCTTGATTGAAATATAATATTTATACCAAATTTGAAAAAATGTGCATTTGAAATGACAATGTGTGTATTTTCAGAACTGGTACGCTGATTGTTGAATTTCCAAAATATATTTGAAGCGGATATTTGAGTAATAACTCATGTGGCGTTGGGGAGGCTTATGACTAATATTACCTTGATGCCAGGGGCATTTAAGATATGGCTCTCATGTATTACCCATGTAAAGGAATCCCAAATTGGCATCGCCTTTTTTTTTTATTTTACATTTCTCCTGGATAATCTGACTGATGCAGAGGTGACCACTGTGCGTTTTTTAACATAGGGAGGCCACTACCATAATCTTGTCTGATGTACTTACTATTGCTACACTAATTAGTAGCTCGGGATGATTTTTACTGATCATAAGTAGCTCTCATAACAGACAAGGTTGGAGACCTCTGATTTAAGATGTCCTTTGTCTCTGAATCCCATCTGACTTCACCATAATGGAAGGCGATACACCTCTTCTCGGCTGGCTGTTAATTAGTGGAAACGCAAGCTGACCACTGGATAGGCAAAATTATCAGGGAGGCCTCCTTTATTACTGGCCATCCAAGAGGGAAGGCCCCCGGGCAGGTGGCAAGCGTGGGGAAACGGAAGGAAGGGGCTTTTTAGGGGTCTGTCGAGAGGCAGAATGCATCATACTTACTCAGTCACTTACTGAAAGGAAAGAGGGAGGGGTAATAAAGCTTGTTAAAACATTTTCACTGTAAAAGGCAAAATAATTGCCATTATTAATGCTTTTTAAAGGAAGTGGGTAAACCATACCTTACTGGAATGAATGGTCGCTTCCTTCCGAAGTCAGCTTCGAAGATTAAACCTTCTATTGCAATAAACAAAAACTGTGCAAACGTCACTAGATTTCCGCATCCTGGAAACTGCCTGTGTTTGGAGGAAACAAATAAAAAGTTAGGCAGAATCAACAAAAGAGGAAGATAACATACCGCAACCAATTTCTTAATGCTTAAATACTGGAACGAATACATCTGAAACTGAAATAATTAAATGAAATAAATGAGAAACTGTATTATTCCACTCGAAAGTGTTGCATGGATGAATGAATGTGCATGAAATGTCCATAATCATTTTGACCAAATAGTATGGCCGGGTGCTCTACGCCACAGACCAACATAAAATTGTGCTGCTATTCTGCAGGAGAAAAAATAAACTTCTTTGTTCCTGTCAATGTTCTCCAATTTGATTTCACCACCATCCAATACAGCCGAACAATACTGACGCTTATTTTCTAAGTGCCACCTAAGATTTTAGTAAAAATCCTCTCTAGCAAATATTTTCCCCTGGGTTCAGATTTCTAGGTTGTTGTATTAGCATGAACTTATTCAAAAAATGCGCATCAAATAAATGAATAAAACAGTCACCACTACTTCCTTGGCCTGCTCAGGCAGACGGTGCACTGAAACGCTTTTCGCACACTCTAGCTTATGTGGTAAATCAATAAAGACGAATTGTTACAATAAATGCCTTCGTCAATATTTGTCCTGGCCCAGTATCAAGCTCACTCAACTACCAGCCGCGACAACCAGAACTTCAGAAGGCAAAATACAAGTGACCTGCAGGGAAACACGTTTTCCTGCGTAACAAAATACGAAGAACAAGAAAAAAAAATGATAAAGAAACAATTGTCCATAGTGACGAAGGACTTTACCCCGGTGAGATGTCAAGTTCTGCTGCAGAATGGCACGCTATGCAGCTATTTTATTTAAAGATGAGCAAACATCGACATTTCAACCTCTGCGCCTGCCCCCGAGGCTCGGCTCCCAGATGTCTTCAATCTAAAGTTGATGATTCTACAGAGGTCGGGCACACTGTGTGCCACCCATCACTGCTGCGGGAACGAGGAAGGCACACAAAGGCAGGCAGTATGGGGAACAATAGCCGAGTTCGCACTGTCCTGCTTTCATCACGAGTACAGCAAATCCTTTCCACGTACATGCTTTGGTATTATTCTTTTTCGTGGCTTTGCTGGCAAGGAAGCCGCAGTCAGAGCGGGCTCTCGCCTGTTAGCAGAGCGCTTGATGCCCCAGGGAATAGCAGTGAATCGGATATCAGGCTGGAGGAGTCTAGGACAGTGTGGCTTCTGACAATACCTTTGACTAGCTTCCTGCTCTGCGAAAGTCCTATAAGTGACCGAAAGCAGCCGCGCCCTCGCTACTGACGCAGTCTGCATCTGGCCTTCCAGTGGCGTCACTAGGGTTGGTGTCACCCGGTGCGGGTAACTCATGGTGTCACCCCCTCACGACTTACCGCATGGACCTCCTCCGCTCCGAGTTCGCCAGTGGACACAGTTGGCAAATAACGGGACCATACAAAATCCTTAGTAACGTTTGTAAATGTAGGCAAACTTAGTCAATCATTGCGTCACACTGCTCTTTCGATCTTCACAATACTTGAATTTGCCAATGATTTGGAAGAGAAGTGGAAAAATCTTTGCAATGTCCATGTCATTTTCCTCAACAATTCTAGCAAAATATTAGCAAAGAGCTTAAAGGAGGCTCATCTTGATAGCCAACGTAAAGTTTAAGAGCACCCCATGCCAAATTTCCACAACATAGACGTCACAGTCAATAGAATGAGGCTGATGAGTGAGTCGCGATTAAAACATTCCGAGCCATTTCAGAAGTCTTTTTGCGTCATAGGCACATATCAGCAGGCATCTGTAACAGCTTTTCAAGCAATGTTGCAAAAGCTGTGACTTTCATGACATTTGGCGTCCCTGCAGTGCCCACTTGCAGCATTGTGGGTTGTTGGCATCCCTGCACTGCCTGCATGCAGCATTGTGGGTCGTTGGCGTCCCTGCTGTGCCTGCATGCAGCATTGTGGGTCGTTGGCATCCCTGCGGTGCCTGCTTGCAGCATTGTCAGTCGTTGGCGTTCCTGCAGTGCCGTTTCTTGGGAGCAGTGTGGTGCACTCTATGCTAGGTGAGAGACTAGTTCACGTGGGTTTGTCGGGATGCTGTGGTTCCCTCGACTGTGTCGCACAGGCCCCTTGGTAGTAGGGTGGTCTGCATTTGTCGGGTGTCATATGTTGGGCTGTTTGTGCCTGGGATCTCCTCCGGTTCACTGTGAGTGCTCCTCATCACATGGAGGCCTGTCCTATTGGCTTTGCCAATGCTGTGGGGATTGGGGGCAATGCGCTTGGGGATTGGATCCGACTGGTGACTCTGTGGCCAAGTGTACTTTCACATGTAGAGAAGTGCCTCGTCGTGCATTCCGAATCCGATAAAGGCATTTTATTTTTTTTGCAGTTTTATATAGCGCGAACTCGGCTCTAAGGCGTCAGGCGGTACCCCACCCTCATGTGAAATGTAAGCAGTAAGAACATGGTTTAGAGTTACTAATCCACCGATCAATCACTCATCGCAGTACCCCACGATTGGTGCACTTCCCCACCATGGAAAACAATGTTGTTGAAAAAAAGATAAGAAAAGAAAAGTACCGCTTCACTGACAAACTCTGTAAAGTAGCGCTAATATGTTTGGGTGTGATTAAAATCAATGTATTTTTCATAGTTAAAACATTGCATCAGACAATCCATGAGTATATGAAAGAATGTGTATTTGGAATTAAAAATACATGTGCATTTCACTTAATTTGCTGTAATCCGTGCCAAAACACCAGAGATAGGTCCGTCCTGCTCCGTATTCGGTACCTTTGTCCCCAGTAAATGTGATGCATTGTCAACTAGCATGGCATGTCCCTACAGTTATGGTAGGAGATATAGCACGGCTAAGCTTCCTACAATTTTATACAGAGTAGTCAAGGCATCACGTTCTGACTTAGGTTTTGGCATTCTCACTTCTCAAAAATTCCATGCGGCAATACAAAAGGGCATTACAACTTCTGAGACTGGCCCTATCAGGGCCGGCTTTAGCGCTGGTGGCGCCCAGTGTGACAATGGTTGTTGGCGCCCCCCAGTGATCACCTCAGCCATGCATTCCCTCACTATCACCCTTTAACAGTGCCCCTCAAGTCTCCATAATCACTCCATCGCTCAGACAATTAGTTGTATAGCGCCACTTATACCAGTGTAGGGTGTCAGATCACTTTACATAACACGCACAAAACACAGAGACAATCATAGGTGTGCAAATCAGTGTATAGGAAATGTTACGTAAGACAGAGGACTATAAGGTATAGTTTAATAGCGCTTGGTCTGGAGAACTTGAAGCACACACTTTGTGATCTGCTGGTACAGGTTCTTTTGTGATCTGCAGTTACAGGTTCTTTGCAGTAGGCATATTAACCATCTGCGCTACCCTCAAAGCCTCCACTAGACAAACCTCCGATCTTTCTGTAGGAAGAAAATGAATCACGGAGTTCTCTTGACATTTTTATTGACGGCTGAAAACTGCTGGAGGCCAGAATGCTGGCAGAAGGTGCTTTTAAAACTATTATTAACTTGCAAACACACGCCCCCACCTAACGTCAGCGCCTGGTGCGGTCGCACCGGTTGCACCGCCCTAAAGCCGGCCCTGGGCCCTATGACATCGCAGCTGATCTGTAACCAGTCTCTTTTGGTATTACTCGCAGGGCCTAGTCTTTGACCATGTCCTTTACAGAGTGCCCTTGCTTCCATTACTTGTAGGACACGGCCTGCCAACATGTTCTACAGACTTACGGTTGCACTGGCCCAAGAATGAATTGTTAAATAAACAAGCACATGGAGCAGTGCACACGCCGGGCACTCAGAAGTACCTTTCACACGGAGCGAGTGAGAGGGGGAGCTCTTACCTGCAGGCTCGGGACAGGCACCTCACTCCCCCCCCCCCCCCCCCCCCCCCCAGTGAACCATTTATGTGTTCCGCAAGTAATTACACAGCAGCGCTAAAATCAGAAGTCTGTGAAAGGAACCTTTGTATTGGTAACGAATGTCATAGGCGCTTCAGTTTGATGTCACTGAGACCCAGGGTTTATGATACGGGAGCCTGCATAATGGAGGCCGCCACTGCATCAGCGAGAAACAGAACATTTGATTTTTGATGTAGAATGTTATGTGAGGTAGAAACGGGTCTTTTTTATAGGTTCACGGCTGGATCCGAGTTAGTAACGTACTGGCAATGCCAATGCATATCCCACCAAGAGACCGGTTCTATTTACCCATGCCATGCCTTACAGTGCTTGAACCTACAGCGCAGAAACACATGGAATCGCCCACCGCCCTGCACTGAATAGGCAATAGGCCACTCACCTGCTGAGTTAGTGGCACGTGTCAGACAGGGGGGGGGGGGGGGGGACTACCTTGGTCGGCGGCCTTGCTTGGAATAAAATTAAATTATAGTGGCGCTGTGGCGACCTGAGACCTCCTCACCTCCTCGTCCCTCGTGATGCCAAGTCACGCGCACTTGGGGCCCAATGCGCTTGCGGGATTCGGATTCCTCCCGTAACAACATCGCCGACTGCACCCCTCTAGTGACGACGTGACGTCACTGCCGAGGCGCGCAGACGCGGCGGAGGAGGAGACAGTGCGCGCTGCGCACAGGCACCTCCTGCTGAATAGAAGGTTAGGTTGCGCGCGTCGTTGCGTTTCGGTTTCTGGACTGCTCGTGCTGGTTTCAATAAAATTTTGCACGGATGGTTGCAGTGCACCACAGACACACCGACCTGACCAGCCCTTTGGTGTCACCCCCCGTGAAGGTGTCACCCGGTGCGGTCTGCACCCCCCGCACCCCCCTAGTGACGCCACTTCCAATGTCCAGGTGTCCACAGCCGAACGATCAACATAATGACTTTAATCTTCACTCTGGCTCCTGCTGGATTTTAGAACCAAATTCAAGAGGTCATTGGCCTCCCTGTGCAGCCCAACCACAGAAGAGGGAGGGAGGGAGGGAGCTAGGAGATACAGCCTCACTTTTACAGACCATGCAGTCAGCTTTAAGCTCTCTGGGTCGAGACCTTTCAAGTTTTTGCATGCATGCAATGATGGCAATAAACGTAGGATTCGATTAATTGCCTACATCTTCGATACCATAACATGCATTCTTTCAAATCTGTCTGTGTCAAGTCCAAAGCTGGAAGAGTAGAGCTTACCATCTTCTATGCAATGTGGGTTGTTCATGTTTCTTAAGGTCTAATCTGCATAAAAAGCGGTCTTCTAAAATGCTGCAGCCCTTCAGAAGTGGGGTAGGAAACTATCACATCCATTTCAAGAGGCCTGCAATATACCGCTTGCTTGCAACTTCAGGCTGTAGAGCAGGACCGGACTTTAAATTCCAATTATATGGCTTTGACAGAACATTAACCATGGAGAGTTCCAAATTGTAAAGCTCCAAAGTGACACTTGAGCATCTGAAGCCAGCGCGCAAAGATGGTTTGCTAAAGATAACACGCTGCCTGTTCGACAATCATCATATAGTGAGGTGACAGTGCTTTCTTAAATAATCATCACCAAAATATAGATGTGGATGAAAACAGGAAGGGATTGTTTGTCTATACTGGACAAGGGAAAGGAAGAATCGGAGTTAGCAGAGAAGTGAAGACACATTTGTGCCGACCAAGAAGTAATTGTCTCACTGCCCGCCATATTATTCTGGAGAAGGCTTTCTTGCAAGAGTGGGCCTTGCAAACCTTACACTGAAACCTCACTGGCTGTAGCCACTGCAACGTTAAACTTCAAATGAATATGTGCTGTCTCAGCTAGCATCATAAAGATGTTCTTAGTGTGTGTGACCATCTCAGCTAGCACCACAACAGAGATGTTTCAAGGGAATGGCAAGGTGGGTAATTGCCCAGGGCTCCCACCTTCCAAAGTGGAAGTGAACTCTTTCTCTCGCTCTCACCTCGGTCTATTTCTGTATTTTATACCTCTCTGCCTACCTTGGACACTTTATGCCCATTGTCATCTAATGATTTTGGGGCCCTTGGTAAGGCATAATTCAATTGTTTTTGATTTACCCATATTCCTGAAAGTTTGGCATCATGCAGGCTCGAATTAGCTGAAAATGGGCAATAAAGTTCAAAGTTGTTATGAACAGGGGCCCCAAAATCTGTCTTTCCCAGGTCCCCAAAAATCCTTAAGACAACACTACACCACAAAGACATTCTTTATCTGTGACCGTCTCACGTAGCACCAAAACGACCTTCTTACTTTGTTAGTCTCATGTAGCACCAGAAAGATGTTCTCAAGGAAGGCACAGCAAAGATCCAATTTGGGACACAGAGTTCTTTTGATCAGGTAAAAGAGTATCCCCTTTAAAACTATATAACACATCAATGACAAGCGTAGGCAAAGATAATAGGTGTCGCCTTAATAATGTGTGTGTCGAGCTGTTACCTTGCCAGCGTTGGTCTGTAAAGCAAATATTTTGAAAAAGTGAAGGAAAACAAAAAATTCAAAATGCGTGAGAAAAAAACAAACTCATATCGGATGATATCTCAAAACTGTGCATTGAAATGAAGATACTCCTAGCTATTGTATAGGAAAGTTTCAATTCTATTAAGGACTCGGAGGCAAGAATTATGCTTAACTTTCTTCATTTTATTTATACAGCAGCCACATTAAAATGTGAACAAAACTTCATTTCCCATAACCCAAGGGAAAAAATGAAGTTGCAAATAAACAAGGCTATAGCCAATCAGGTGCTGAGAGTCTCTGCAAAAGGTGCTGTCCCTCTTCTATTGCCCTCTTTCTTCCTGTGGCCAAGCCGAAGATTTCACTCCTGTTTGGAGGACTCGGGTTCTGTAATTTAGAGTGTACTTGTTAACCTCAGGATGTAGATCACCAGAGAAAATAATGACAGCATAAACCTAGACCAAGCAAATCATGAACACCTGCAGTAGAATGAACCACCCCTAAACATTATTACCAATTGAAATGGATAAACATTACTTACATCCAAAAGCAGATCCAATAACCCAGGTGGGTCATGATTAACCCCGGGCAGAGACTTCCGCTCCGCCCGCGGAGTGTGCAGAGATTTGCCTACTCCGCGTTCCGCGGAGAAGGCAGATCTCCACACACTCCGCGGTAGAGCAGAATTGGCCAGCCCCTGTCTCCCACCCCCCTATTAACAATTGCTTAAGACTGAACTAAAACTATTTTTAAAGTAAATAAAAACCACTTACCTTGGATGCGGCGTCCCCGGGCTGCTCTCCCCCTCTTCATCGCCGGCTCTAAGGAAACTGCGCAAGCGCGTGCACCCGCGCATTTCTCACGAGAAATGCACATAAAAGGATTATGCTAGTTTAAAGCTTATCCACCACCAGAGCCACAATGGAGGAGACTGGTGTGAAATGAAACCTCTTGAAACTTGAATTGGAGGACCAGTCTGCAGCGTTCAGAATATCCTCCAAGCAAGCTCCAACAGAAAGGTTTTTGAGGCTGTCGTTTTGGTATCAATACTTGCTTTTCGCATTACCCACCTCGCGATGGTCAGTGAAGAGAGTACCTGGAAAGTCTTCCTTAAAGCGTTCAACAGTTGCTTTTAACCGTGAGGACGAAGGTCTTCTGTCATGGTCTCATAGGCTTAGCTGCATCGTATGACGCACAACTGGGGCGACTCAGGAAAAGCTTGATAAGAAATAAAGCGGGAATGACATTTAGTCCGTCGAGTGACATCAAATGTGATACTGTCCAGAGTAAAGGTTCTTCCTGTAATGTCTAGGGCTCCAACATCTGATACACTCCTGCAGGAGACCAAACACAAAAGAATGGCCAGCTTGGCCAACAACTGTTTGAGGGAGATGTATCGGTTTCTCGGCCACGAGAAAAGAAGGTTTAAGACTTGGGCATCCCAAAGGACACAGTACCTAGGTTCTGGTGGAAGGTACAATCTAATTTTTTAACCAGGGGATGTTTCTTGACTGGCAGACACGAAATTACGGCATGGCCCACAGAGATCCCGAATCTATATGTATTGCCTAATCTATAAGCCAGTCCCTCTGAAGCTAAAGATGCAAGGAAATTCAGGATGTGGGTAAGGTCCGCACCCACGCTTGTGAGTGGAGGTCATCATTACAAATAATGGGGTAACACAAAAATCGTCAACAGACCTGGGTATAATGCGGGAATAAAAGAGTGTTGGTCCGTGACTTATTTATGGAGAACCTTATATCAAATATATAATTGTGATTTAATTCTAGTATATAGAATAAACAGACTTTAATTTCATTCCATTTGTTTTTGCGCTCCTGTTTCATATTCATTGTATGTCTTTGAAATATATCCATGGTACGTAGTGGTTCTCTACATGTTATTAAATACTAGTGTTGAATATGAATGCAATATCTATCACTATCAAAGGAGAGAGAGAGGACTAGGTAGCTAGTCCGTATCCCCGGGGTTTATATGTGAGATCAAAAAGGACTGGCCTATTTGTGAATTTACATAGACTCAAGACTGTAAGGCAGGGTACAAACCATTTTGTTTGTTCATGAAGCCCTCACCCACCAACCTAGTTGGTGGCATGCTTCATCATTGGGCCCACCCAGTGACACAGAGTGTGTCCCGGGTGTGCTTCGACGCGTGGGTACAGCGGAGCAGGTAAGTATCTGAGTGTGCAGTGTAGTGACGTGAAGGTGTCGATTTAAAAGCTATGCAGGGATCCCAGTACCAGAGGGTAAATTATGTTTTAATAACTGGGTCACTGCTAGCATTAAAAAAGGCTGTTGGATGTTATAGGAATGTTAATTAGGGTTTCCTACATCCAGGTGTGGTCTACATGTTTCAGCCAGGCCTTTATGATTAAAACTGGCTTTCCTCAGGACCAAAGTGTGTAGGTGCCTGACACTGACCGAAAGTATCGGTCCATTCCTCTGCCGGACTACTCCATGGGGCATGTTTGGCAACAAGCCAACTAATGCTCTAAGAGGGAATCCCCCTCTCACATGTACAGCACCTTAGCGAGTGATACACATTTCTCAAAATTACACAATCACTTAAATCTAAGTAATTTGCACCTACACAATTTGGTCCTGAGGAAAGCCAGTTTTAATCATAAAGGCCTGGGTTGGTGGGTGAGGGCTTCATGAACAAACAAAATGGTTTGTACCCTGCCTTACAGTCTTGAGTCTATGTAAATTCACAAATAGGCTAGTCCTTTTTGATCTCACGAATATGAATGCAACACACACTAGATAGAATTGAATTTAGTTCTCCATAAAGAAGTCACGGACCAATACTCTTTCATTCATGTGAGTGGAGGTCTGCTGAATCTCTTGAAAGTCCAGGGACTTGCCATTGAGACCTGTAATCCTCCACGTCATAAACTAGAGGTTGCCATTCATTATCAGATGATGAGGATTACATGAGGGATCGCTCAGAGGATGAGGATTTTGGCCTAGACGGATTGGAGCAGCCCAAGAAAGTTCCATCAGAACTGCAAACCATACTTGGACTTCCATTTCAGGGTGATCACTACCAGAGCCGCCATCTGCTTGCGCACCTGAGCTGTCAACTGCAGGATCATAGAGAATGGGGAAAAGGCATAACCCTGCTCCGTCAACCAATCCTGGAGGAAGGCAGTGGTCGCTACCACTCCAGAGTCTGGCCTCCAACTGAAGTACTGGAGAAGCTGATGGTCGTGTCTAGACACAAATAATTCAATTGTGTACGGGCCCCAAAGTGTGGAAAAGGCTTGAAACAGTGACAGAAAAGGCTCCACAGGCTTGAGTCTCCGAGATGTCAAAACTGCTAATCCGCCACCTGGTTGACTGACGTGGGAGATGTTCCACCGTCACTGAAACATGATGTTCCGGGTAGTAGTCCCAAAAGTCCTTGGCGAGATCCGTGAGGGCTCTAGACTGCGTACCCACTAGATGGTTGATATAGCGGACCGCCACCACATTCTCCATCTTCAGGAGGGCACAAGATGCACCCGGTCTCTGGTCCAACATTTGACTGTGAAAGAACCAGCCATCAGCTCCAAGCAATTGATATTGAAGGACTGTTCTGCAGCAGTCAATCCTCCGCTGGTGGTGCACTCCCCACAACAGGCTCCTCAACCTGAACCGCTGGCATTGGACTCGATCACTAGATCCGTTTGCAAGCTAAAAATGGCATGACCATTCCATGCCTCCATGTGAGAGAGCCTCCACTTGAGCTCCTCTTTGGCCTCTTCTGACAGAGGAATGTACTGAGTAGGCAAGACCATCACTAGATGACATGACAGAGCATGTGCACATTGATCTATGAGAAGCATATCGTCCAGATACACCATCATGTGTACACCGGATGCCCTCAAGCGTTCCATCACTGGCTTTAGAACCTTGGTGAACCACCAGGAAGCCAAAGACGGGTCGAATGGTCAGAAAGGTGAATTCGAAAGTTTGTTCCTGCCATTGGAAGTGAAAAAAATCAGCAATGCGGCAGAAAGATAGACTGTGCGATAAGCAGCCTTGAGACCCAGCCTGAAAATCCAATCGCTGGGCCGTAGAAGGTCGCGTAGGAGGTGGATGCCCGTCATCTTGAAGTGGCAGCAAACCAACCACCGTTGAATTCCCAGAGATTGATCCCCGGGGGATGGTCCCCGTCCTGCTTCTGGACCAGAAACAGACTGCTTAGAAATCCGGAGGAGTGTGGTTTGGAAGGACGAATTGCTCCTTTAGCCAGGAGTTCCTGAACATCATGTTGAATATGTGTGGCCTCCTGTCCGGAGAAAAGGAGAGGACGGGGAGGTGAAGGTTAGAAGGGAGACCCTTAGAATTCCAAGTGGAACCCTTGCACTGTTTGGAGCACACAGGCATCAGACGTGAGAGCCTGCTATTTGTCTATGAAATGCGCCAGTAGACCCCTTCCCCCCAAAAAAATGACAGCAGGGAGTGAGTGAAAGATTCACCGTGTGAATTGGAGTTAGCGCGTCCACCTCGGGGTCCGTTGTGGTAACCTCTGTGTCATGATCGTCCTCCGGTGGGGTAGAAGCCCCTTTAGTGTGAGGAGCCCTGCCACTGTCCCTGTTGGGATGCTTAACCCCTACCGCATCGGAATAGTGTGAACTGCCGTCCAAGCGCCCCTACCATGGCCAGCCCCGGTGAAAACACAGGCATTGAAAATGCACTCAACAGTTGACTGGGCCTAATCGAGGGAATTAAAGGTTGACACAAAATTTGTTGAGCGCCCTGAGACAGCTTGAATTTTGGAGATATATATATATATATATATATATATGTGAGCAACAGTCCGTGGCTTCATGGAGAAGAGGGATCATTGAATCACCGCTTCACGGCCCGGCTCGACTCTGCATATTGGGGTGGAACGTTGGGGACTAAAGGGAGTCCTGGACTTCATTCACGGGGTATCGCCACATCATTAAACCCATACCCTTACCTGGTATTACAGCGTCCATTGAAGGACATTATTCAGGCTCCACACCGGAACATGGTATTCTGGGATCTGCAGTCTATGACACCAGACTGCAGCCACAATCACGCAAAGCGGAGCCAGCTGACCTTCCGTCATTGGGAGGACCATAGAAATTTAAGGGAGGAGTTTGGAGCTACCTCGTCGTACGGCGGCATCTGAGGAAGGCTAATTGTAGCCGAAATGCATCATGCCATACAAGCTGTAATAAAGGAACTCCCGTCATGCTCCCCGTTGTGTCTTCTAGCTTCTTTGAATGAGGGGCTTTCGGTGGATATTTTACGCGCTTTCCAGTGCGCGTTTAGAGGACCCGTTCTCAAGTTTCCTGCATTTTTTTCTGGCAATGTGGCAAGTTTCTTCCGAGGTATCGGCTAAATGCAGGAACGCCCCAGGTCCAGGCCAGGCAAGTGGCCGCTGTGAGCAACAGTCCGTGACTTCATGTAGAAGAGGGATCATTGAATCACCGCTTCACGGCCCGGCTCGACTCTGCATATTGGGGTGGAACGTTGGGGACTAAAGGGAGTCCTGGACTTCATTCACGGGGTATCGCCACATCATTAAACCCATACCCTTACCTGGTATTACAGCGTCCATTGAAGGACATTATTCAGGCTCCACACCGGAACATGGTATTCTGGGATCTGCAGTCTATGACACCAGACTGCAGCCACAATCACGCAAAGCGGAGCCAGCTGACCTTCCGTCATTGGGAGGACCATAGAAATTTAAGGGAGGAGTTTGGAGCTACCTCGTCGTACGGCGGCATCTGAGGAAGGCCAATTGTAGCCGAAATGCATCATGCCATACAAGCTGTAATAAAGGAACTCCCGTCATGCTCCCCGTTGTGTCTTCTAGCTTCTTTGAATGAGGGGCTTTCGGTGGATATTTTACGCGCTTGCCAGTGCGCGTTTAGAGGACCCGTTCTCAAGTTTCCTGCATTTTTTTCTGGCAATGTGGCAAGTTTCTTCCGAGGTATCGGCTAAATGCAGGAACGCCCCAGGTCCAGGCCAGGCAAGTGGCCGCTGTGAGCAACAGTCCGTGACTTCATGGAGAAGAGGGATCATTGAATCACCGCTTCACGGCCCGGCTCGACTCTGCATATTGGGGTGGAACGTTGGGGACTAAAGGGAGTCCTGGACTTCATTCACGGGGTATCGCCACATCATTAAACCCATACCCTTACCTGGTATTACAGCGTTCATTGAAGGACATTATTCAGGCTCCACACCGGAACATGGTATTCTGGGATCTGCAGTCTATGACACCAGACTGCAGCCACAATCACGCAAAGCGGAGCCAGCTGACCTTCCGTCATTGGGAGGACCATAGAAATTTAAGGGAGGAGTTTGGAGCTACCTCGTCGTACGGCGGCATCTGAGGAAGGCTAATTGTAGCCGAAATGCATCATGCCATACAAGCTGTAATAAAGGAACTCCCGTCATGCTCCCCGTTGTGTCTTCTAGCTTCTTTGAATGAGGGGCTTTCGGTGGATATATATATTTATACACACACACATATATACATACACATATATACATGCACATACTATATTGGCAGCATTATCCATCCTGCCAAAAAGAGAGTTTTGACACACCTAAGGGCGATCACCAAAGATGACAAGCAATACCCAATAGCAAGGCATTTTAAGAAGTCGCACAAACAGAACACCAGCCTCCTTTCCTTTTGCGTTCTAGATACTATTCCAGTGAGAGAGAGGGGAGGGAATAGAGTCCTTGAATTAAGACGCCTTGAGTCCAGAATGATAATTGAATACCAGACAGCACAGCCGTCAAGGCACAATATTGATGAAGAACTATCAGTTCACTTGGGTTAACAATCTATCAGAGAGGCCCCCTAGTGTAGTAGACACTCAGTATCTGTAGTATGCTTTTTATGGTTCTTATGGCTTTTAACCTCACTTGCTGCTTCATTCATTGTTGTTTGTAAAACTGTTTTAGATTAACTTTTTGTGACACTTGATTGTTATATGTATCTTTTTCATATCTTCTACACTGGGAATTTTGGTTAACGAGGTGGAACAGCAGTGTCAAGCTTTGAAATAACAGTGGAAGGACGAGAGTAGATTAATTTCCTGGAACAATCACTCCCCTCATTGTACACATAGATTTAGGCAATGAAGTTATTTTTTTACTAAATAGCACATTTCTGCTAAGAGATCCTTTTGCCTACTGGGGATTAATAAGTCTACCTTCAAACTAGTTCACAAAGCGGGCTTTGGTACACTGGTGCAATATTTTTGATAAAATGCATTGGGTTTTGGGTCCTTTTAAAATCATGAAAATGTAACCATATTCTTGGTTTGTGTTTCAAACCTCTTGCATGACCAGGCCTTACGCAAACACCTTAGCTCAACCCATCTTGCGAACTATGATGACATTATTCGCCAACAACGCACTAACGATTAACCTAGCCGTGACAACATGTATTTTTTCAAATGAACTTCGTGCATTAACTTACTTTTCCAATTCCCCTGACTTGGAGTGTTAGTGAATGTCTTTACAATAGCAATTTGGGGAACAATAAAGTTCAGTTAAAATAGAAAAAAATATCAACTCAATCTGCTTTAGGACATATTTTCTTCACTAGTATGTACCAGGTAATCGTTTATCACCCAATCGTGAATAATAGTATTTTTTGCACTATTAACCTGAAAATACCAGTATAACTGAATACTGTGCTCTATTACATTATGGTGTATTACTTCTTGTTATTTTGAAGTCTGTTTTCACTTTTATTTTTTCATGTCACAAATCACATGATGTTTATTTAAATTATTGTCAACCACAATCTCAACACTCCTGAACAAGGAAACTTGGTTTCCGAGTCGTGCTTTTGCCAAATAAATTCTGCTTACAGCATTTGGGTGCCGTGGATCATTGTTTGTGGCATTGAAACGATGGAATATGGAGATATATATAGATATATATATATGATAAAAAGTTCTCCTCGCTTCTCCCCCAATTGTAGAAGGTACGTCGTCGATAAGAATCACAGCACCACGAAGTTCAATCCGTTGGTATTTATTCGTCAATGTAACAGGGCATACGCAAAAGACGGTCTACGCGTTTCGGCACTCGGCCTTCGACTGGACCATAGAGTCTCGAGGCCCAGAGTGTCAATTTAAAGTGTTGATACAAATTAACAAGTAGAAAGTGATATATATATATATATATTTTACCTGCTGGCGGTCGCCAGTAGGTAGATATAGTTAGGACCTATTTTCCATAGGAAATCCGCAACATTCTATTTGGAATAACGTTGGCGCCGATTGACGAATCTTCGCGAAATTTTCCAAACTTTTGGCCAGCCCACGGTCCGCTCCTATCCTGAAAATTTCACAGTGATTCGTCAAGCGGGGGCCGAGAAAAAAGGGGGGTCCCAAAACACGTTTTCCCCATGCATTTTCCCCTAGGACCTTTTGACGCAGCTACAGCCCGAACTGCTGAACGGAATTACACCAAATTTGGCAAAGAGGTAGTCCTCAGTTCAGACTCGTGCCTTTTGCTTAAATGGTGTAAATCCGTTCTGTAGTTCCTGAGAAAATTAGAGGTAAAAGTACATATATATCTATGGCCTCGGAGGATCCGCGCACCCTCCCGAGCACGAGCTGTATGCTAATTGGCTGCCAACACTCTGAATCAGGAAGTGTTGGCAGCCATCTTGTGCCTCGGTTGAACCGAGGCACAAAAAAACCACAAAAAAAGGCGCAAAACGCGACACGGGGGCAGGGTAGAAACACCCTGCACAGGGGGTCCCACAAGGACCCTCAAGGCCCAAAAAAACTGGAGGATGCGCGCTGGATGCGTGGATCCCCCCGAATGAAAACAAAAATTCAGCACGGGCTCCCGCGCTGAATATGGTAATTTGCCCCGGGGGGGCAAAAAAAAGTGTGGGGGGGTGGGGGGGGGGGACTGCCACACCCCGGGGTTCAACGATAGTAATGCGGGGGGGCCATGAGCCGGAATCACTGAGTGGGTGTTTAAAAACTTGTATTGGTGTGTCAATGGTTTTAATTGTGGCACTCTATTTTACAGTGAGTGATGAAAGGTTATACTAGTGTATGATGAGGTGTATCTGATTGTCACGTGGATGATGTCATCAGTGATGTCACTGACCATGTCATGAATGATGTGATATGTGACATCATCAGCAGTGGATTGCGGGCGCGCGAGATGTAGTTAGTACAACTAACTATATCGGAGGAATTTCAATGGATTTGTTCGAGGGAAATTTTTAGCTAACTATAATGCCCCTAAAACCTATTGTTTTTCAGTGAATTTCTAAGGTTTTTTTAAATGCTAATTCCTAACTATATCAGGCCTGAAACCTATGGTTTTTCTATATCTATCTATCTATATATATATATATATATATATATATCTATATATATATATATATATCTATATCTATCTATATCTATATCTATATCTATATATTACCTACTGGCGGTCGCCAGTAGGTAGTTATAGTTAGGACCACGTTTCCATAGGAAAACCTCAACATTCTATTTTGAATAACTTTGGCGCCGGTCGACGAATCCTCGCGAATTTCTCAAAATAGGTGGGGCGCTCCGCTCCGCTCCTACCCTGAAAGTCTCGGGGGGATCCGTCAAGCGGGGGCTGAGATAAAAGGGGGGTCCCAAAACGCGTTTTTCCCATGCATTTTTCCATAGGACCTTTAGAACGAGCTACAGCCCGAACGGCTGAACAGAATTACTCAAAATTTGGCAGAGAGGTAGTCCCTAGGTCAAGGAAGTGCCTTTTGTAGGTTTGGTGTAAATCTGTTCAGTAGATTCTGAGAAAATAGCCTTTAAATCAATATATATATCTGAGCCCGCTTACGGTACGCTTACCGTACGCTTACGGTAAGCGTACGGTGGCGTGCGCGAGCGCGATTCTGATTGGCTCTTAGATCTTAGTAAACATTCGAATCGGCCGAAACCAGGAAGCGGCGGCCGCCATTTTGTGTATTTCACTCTGAAAAAAAAGAGTGAAAACAAGGAAAGGGGGCAATGAGGAGAGTTACAGACCCCCTAACATTTGTAAGGGGGTCAAAGAAGGACAGAAAAGTACAAAAAAAACATTTATTGATTTTAAAAAAAATCACGGGGTACGCGTACGGTAAGCTTACGGTAAGCGTACGGTAGAAAAAAAAAAAAAAAAAATGAAAATCAGATTTAAGTGTTTAGATATTAGGGGGCTCTAAAAAGAGCCGTTGTGTTTATGAAATGATTTTTTAGTGGTACCTACAAGTAAGTACCGATGCAGAGTCTAAGGTTCAAGAGGAAGACTCTGTTCCCTTCATCATTGAAGTGCACACCATCTCCTCTATAAATGTCTTGCATGTCATAACGCAAGTTGTTGTGGTAAATGGCACCCATACCATAGTCACGGAGGAAAGCAGAAACAGATTTGTTGACGTGCTTTCTTGCTTTGTCATTGCACCGCGTGCCCACCGTGCGTGCACGGCACTAACTGCGTAAAGTGGGCGCGCGGTGCGCGAAGCGCACCGCGTGCTCACTGTGCGCGCACGGTGCGCGAAGCGCACCGTGCGCGCACGGAACGAACTGCGTTAAGTGGGCGCGCACGCCACGAATGGCGTAAAGTAACTTAGCATTTAAAAAACCGTACAAATTCACTGAAAAAACCATAGGTTTCACACACGTTATAGTTAGGAATTAGCATTTAAAAAACCTTGCAAATTCACTGAAAAAACCATAGGTTTCACACATGTTATAGTTAGCGGAAATTTTACTGATAAAAAACCAATGAAATTCCCCCGTTATAGTTAGTGCAGGCAACTATAACTCACGCGACCGCAATCTTCTGCTGATGACATATGTGTCTTTATGAAAAAAAAATATTTGTAATATATGTATAGCTAAAAATGTATGGAAGAAGACATGGGCAAATAAGTGTCTAAATACAGTATTAGCATCAGCAGAAGATTGCGGTCGCGTGAGTTATAGTTGCCTGCACTAACTATAACGGGGGAATTTCATTGGTTTTTTATCAGTAAAATTTCCGCTAACTATAACATGTGTGAAACCTATGGTTTTTTCAGTGAATATATATATATATATATATATATATATATATATATATATATATATATATCGCCTCCAAACAATGGTCCCGGAGAGACCCATCCATTGACTTCCGTCAGAAACACAAATGAGGCCCATTACCCATTACCGGAGAAAAGCATTTATTAGCAGGTACAGCAGCGCAGTAAGTACTCCTTCTTACGCGTTTCGGCAACCTTTGCCTTGTTCACAGGTGGAGTTGTAAAATGCACATTGCAATCATGCGCGCCTTTTAATTTGAAAATCACGTGACAGTCTTTCAATACTACAGTCCCCATGATGCACTGTTACTGGCTATGTACTGCATAGAAACTTGTAAAATCCATATGCCTTTAAAATAAAAGTTATTTTTTTCTTTTTCGTACCTGCATCAATATAGTGGGTTTTAATTTATTCATGCTGTCCAGAGATTATTTTCGCGTTGCGTGACAAATTTCGGCATAACGCGATGTTCCAGCGATAATGCCTGTCCTCCGGCACGATCAGAGTGAGGAATCACCCCTCCCTGAATCCCTTCCTGCACCACCGCAAATTTGCCATTTAGCATAACCTTCAGTGGGCTTTTGACGGTGAGTGAGTCGAGCTCCAGAATTAATGCCCAAAAACACTGCCTGCAGGCACAGGAGCCCCAGACTCTAGAGGGCGGCCTCCAAACAATGGTCCCAGAGAGACACATCCATTGACTTCCGTCAGAAACACAAATGAGGCTCATTACTGGAGAAAAGCATTTATTAGCAGGTACAGCAGCGCAGTAAGTAATATATATATATATATAACGTACTACTGGGGCCTAACCCTCACAGTACCCAATTGCCTTTTACCTAGTGGGTAGGGAGGGAGAATATATATATATATATATATATATATATATGAGAGAAAGCATGTAGTGTCCTGGGTTGAGGACCGGCGCTCTTCGGTCTGGGGGGTGCGTGAAACAGCCGGTAGGACAGCCCGTGTACATAAGAAGCAGGAGACCTCTGAGCCCAGAGGTCAGGAGTACACGCACTCACTCGGAATCCAAGGTTAAATTAACAGTTCGTTTTTTATTCCAAAAAGAACAACACTGGCCCAACGCGTTTCGGTTCTCACTCGAACCGTGATCAAGGTTCGAGTGAGAACCGAAACGCGTTGGGCCAGTGTTGTTGTTGACTGGCAGTGCTGTGCTGAAGAACTTTTCTTTTTGGAATAAAAAACGAACTGTTAATTTAACCTTGGATTCCGAGTGAGTGCGTGTACTCCTGACCTCTGGGCTCAGAGGTCTCCTGATATATATATATATATATATATATATATATATATGGGATGGATGGATATTATATATCTATCTCTCCCTCCCTCCTTCCCTACCCACTAGGTAAAAGGGAATTGGGTACTGTGAGGGTTAGGCCCCAGTAGTATGTTGTAGCCGGCAAAAGACCTTGTAAGGTCTACAGAGAAGAGGGTGACACAGCAGGTCACAGGCCTACTTAGGGCCTAGAACAGCAGGCTACCGGCCTTGTAAGGCCTAAAACAACATGCATATGGCTAGAAAAGATATGGGCTACAGGCCCTGTGAGGCCCTCAAGCAGGTAAAGGGAGTGTTGGCCCTGGCAGACAACTTATATTTGAAAGGGCACCTCTTGTTGGAAAATGGCAGCCTGGGCAGTGTCTGCCATTATACAGGAGTCACTGCTCCTGAAATGTTCCTACCTGCAGGGTGTTATGGCTCCTGGCTGGCAGGGGCCACCCAGCTCATTTTCACTGTGGAGGGAGTCACTCAGCGATGCTGAAACAGACACATGCTCCATGGCACAATGCGAAAAATTAGCGCCCTGAAATTGCCGCACGAGCAGCATACGCCCTCCAGCAGCCTGTGGACCACCGCGCCACCCAGCCCCAAAGCCCTCAGATGAGGGAAACAAGTTGGTGAACAACAGAAAGGAGCGGCAAGGCATTCGCGAAGCGCTTCTTTACACAAGGCCCAAGTGCTACACAACAAGAGAAAAAGTAAGCAAATAGCAGGCAAAAAAACCCATCAATAAACATGAAATGGGACTTGAGTCCCAGCACTTAACTGACACGGACTGCGAGCAGCAAAGAAAGAGAGCAATAGAAGAGGGACAGCTCCTTTTGCAGAGACTTGTAGTACCTAATTGGCTATGGACTCGTTTATTTGCTACTTCATGTTTTTCCCTGGGGTTATGAATAATGAAGTTTTAATGACACTTTAATGTGGCTGCTGTACGAATAATATCAAGAAAGTTAAGCATAATCCTCGCCTCTGGGTCCTGCCATAGCATCAATGTTTACAAATGGCAGTGCCAAAATGTAAGGGGAAGGTCTTATCAAGGCCTTATTTACTTTCCACAAGATTCAGCCATTTGCTCCTCTGCCCGGGGGGGGGGGGGGGAGAGGGGGGGAATAGAGGGCCTCCAGAAGATGAGTAATGCTAAGTACTCATTCAGCCTCAGACGCTAGCTGAGGGAGTGCAGCAGAAAGCCCAACACCATGAAAGCCTATGTGTGCAAAAGCTTGTGCTTTCAGGTAATAAATGAAATGGAGGAGATAAACAAACAAACTTAAAGTCTACTTTTCAGGAATATCCCAGCAAAACTCTCCCTGTAACTAGACTTTTACAGCCAGGCAGTTGACTGGGGGTATGGTGGATTATTTAAGAGGTGAAGCAGCACAACAGGAAGCTAGCGAACCCATGCACTCGCATGGACTGCTGAAAGAAAACCCCAAAAAGTAGTTTCTCAAATTTGAGGAGAGGAAGGATACAAATCAGCAAATCAAAAGGATTGTGAAGAGACTATGCTCCAAGGAATGGAAAAACACAAGAGGAAGGCAAGCCATTGAATAAGAAGTAATCAAACGAAGAGTGACAAAAAAACAGCCAACCAATAATGAGCAATGCACAGGCTGGAATCCCACTGTATGTTTGCAATAGATAGTTTGCAACCAGGCTTGTACTGTCTGCTACATTCAACCTAAAAAGGTGTAGGAAACCTTGACTTGATTTCTGAAAAACAGTAGGGTGATAGCAATTTGCCATGTTGCACATGTTGCAGGGATTCTGCTCTGGAACAGCACTATGCTTGGAATCATGGAACATCGGTATGTAGGGGCTGAGCCAACATACCACCTCAGTATCCATGAGTCCGAATAGCTATAGTGCCTCACTTGCCCTCCTTACCAGAGAAACAAGTGAATTGGCACCCCCAGAACACAAAACTCTCGACCCTCTCAGGAAACGCGGTAACACGACACACCCTTTCACTCGCTCACTCATTCTTGTCCACAATGAGATAACCAGGAGACACAAAGAAAGTTTACAATATTTATTCAAACTATCGTGCTCTGAGATGCAGTATACGTAACACAATTAGAAAACAGATGCATAATAAAAATACTGTCAGCATGGTTAATAATCCGTATACCATTAAAGGCGTTGGCATTTTATAGGACAGAGTGACCCAACTCCTCTTCCCTGCTACTAAAGCAAAGTGATTATAAGAAAGATCTCTGGTATTACTGGAAGACCCCGTACCTTAGCATACACAGATGGATGCTCTACATCTCAGCGGACGCAGTGCTCTTTTGTACGAACTCTCCTCTCATGTGTCCGTCTGTGGCTCATGTACTCATCTATATGAAAGGACATGTTGATGGGCACGCAGCAGCTGCATTCTTGTGTTGTGTCTAGGTGCTAATGACTGGCCAAAAAAGAATAATAGGGGAAATTGTCATTTGACCATGTTGGTGGTGCTCAGACTAAATCCCAGGAAAAGAACAGAACGCGAAAACATATGCAGGTTCCGTGTGAAAGTACAATGTAGCACAAAAGCAAGCTTGTATATATAGTAACGTGTGCAAAGGAAAATAAGGTCTACAACGCGTACAGTTAGGCTAATATAGGGAAAACCACAATGGGCTATGAAAGAAACACATGGCAGCCACATGGATTTACATTTGCATTCAGGCAACAAATATATATCCAGTTGAGATCTGGGATTTAATTTTAGACCGGAGGCTCCTATTAGGCTTTCTTATCTTGCTTTAATTATAATAGCAGCCAACATAAGCAAAAACTACAGTTCCCAGAGGGCTCAGCGAAACAACTGGCCAATGGGAACACAATAAAAACTAAACCTTAGAACCAATCAGAACATATCAGCCTAGATAACGTCACTACTGACTGCGAAGCTTCCTCTTTTCTTGCTGCTCACAGTCAGATAAGTGACTTATCTTTGTTGCTCTGCTATTCGTTATTGTTTAAATGATATTACAGTGCTTTACATGTGGTGTCGAATGTTTTATCTTTAGGGAATATTTACGGAGCTAGCTGCTCTTCGTTAGCGCATTCTCTCTGTTTCTCGTTCCGCTTTCAGTTGTTTCCCGCACACGCGCGGTAGTCTTTTGGTCTCTACTGTTGCGCAGTGTTTTTTTGCCTCCGATATTTTCCCTTTGGAGCGCGCGCTGTGCCACTTTACTGTGTTTCCCCCCACACACGCGGTAGTCTTGGTATTTACCGTTGCGCCGTTATTATCTTCCCTTCCGCTTTTTTCACCTCGGAGCTCACGCTGTACCTACAGTTTGACGGCTGGTTTCTGGAGCTTCTGAAAGCTCGCTCCACTGATCCGAAGCTTCTGCTTCAGCAGTAGCGGTTCCGCACATTGGGGGAGTGTCCCAACTTGGTTTGTTTTTGTTAACCCTTGCCTCACTCTGGTTATATTGGTGGCTATGGAAATTGAAAGTTCCCCTGGTTCTGACCGGCAACAGGATGAAGGCGAGGCCTTCAAAAATGATTTGAATAAGTTTATAAATACTTCAGTGGAGTCTGCTGTGGAGACGTCCATGAGACGTTTTTCCAAAGGCATGGAGAGTTCCATGATGAGTCTGTTGTCCAAAGCACTGGCCCAGTCTGCGGGGGAAAGCAGAAAAAGAAAGGTGGTTCCCTCTACTTCTGTTTCTGTCTCTAAATCTGCATCACGTTTGACTAGCGAGGTTTCCTCGCATTTGAATAAGGACTATGTGCCTCCCAGGCCTCCGGCTAAGGAGGGGTTGTTAAGCTCAGATGGTAAACGCAAAACTAAATTGAAACATTCAGAGGTACCCAAAAAGTTGGTTATTTCCACCATTTTGGACACAGACGATGATATGGATGACGCAACTGATTTATTTGACCTATTTGATGTGTCCGACCCTCCCTCCCCACCTGCAAAAAAACCCAAATTTGATTATTTTGCTTTTGAACCTGTTTTGGATTCTGTAGTGGTTCCCATGTTCAACCCTGCTTCCATCCGTCACCCTAATTCCACCGAATGGTTCTCTGCCTCTCATGTGGGTGATTATATTTCCGCCAGACTTCGTCTCTGGAGGCGTCTGCTAGATCTAGATTGAAGTCTGAATGTCCTAAACCCATTTTAGCTGACAAAGTCACCATAGTCCCTTCCATTGATCAACCTTTGCTCACCTTTTTCTCTACGTTTGGCAAGGACCCTCGCAAGGGTGTGGACAAAGCCTGGTCCACCTGTCAGGATAAATTGCTTGATGTGGTAGGTCCCTTGGCGCGTATATTTGACTTGGCTGAGGCTGCTCGTCTGGAAGGTACGGAGTTGTCTGCGGACGACATATCTCTGTGGGTCCAACGAGCCTTTTGTCTTCTAGGAAATGCTAACGCTGTGATCACACACAAGCGCCGTAAAGGGCTTTTGATTAAACTTGACCCCAAATTGGCCAATCTGGCCTCACAGGATCCTGGCATTAAAGCGCAGGGCCTCCTATTTGGTGATTCTCTGGTCAAGAATCTCAGCAGATTTGTTTCTACCTTCGTCTCTTTAGATAAGGCACAGCAATCCATTTAGAAAATGTTTTCCCCTCTGGTTTTTGGACGGGCCGGCAGTGAAGGGGTCGCTCTACCGGCCGTCCCTATTCCAACCAAGGATCCAGAGGTTCCTTCAGCTCCGGTTCCCAAGATTACAAACCTCAATTCTACCCACAGAGAGGACGTGGTTTCTGGGGTCGAGGACAAAGGAATTTTCGCAACAACAACCAACAAGCATTGGCATAGCCAATAGGTCTCGCCTTTGGGACCTTGTAAGTGTTTAGCCATGCAAGAGTTGTTGTTGCACCAAAGAAATTGTGCTGCATAAATAAATACTTATAAGGTCTCAAAAGCGAGACCTATTGGCTATGCCAATGCTTGTTCTTTGTAAAGAAATAGATGCTTGTTTCTATTTCTTTACTTTCGCTATAATCGCGGCACCGGCGCTTTATTTTTAACACTAAAAGTAAAGCGCCGGAGCCGCAATTATACGAAAGGTAAAGAAATAGAAACAAGCATCTATTTCTTTACTTTCGCTATAATCGCGGCACCGGCGCTTTATTTTTAACACTAAAAGTAAAGCGCCGGAGGCGCAATTATACGAAAGGTAAAGAAATAGAAACAAGCATCTATTTCTTTACTTTCGCTATAATCGCGGCACCGGCGCTTTATTTTTAACACTAACAGTAAAGTGCCCGATTATAGCAAAAGCGCCTTCATGAAGTACAGTACCCAGGAGACATATGGCGGCTGCGCGCGTTCACACGCAGGCTTTAGGCCAGCGGCTGCAGCACTTTGAAAATCCCCTTACAAAAATTCAAGCAACAGCGCATGCGCTGTTTTAGGCTCGACCTAAAAAGGTAGGTCCTTCTCCACCTTCCCCGGTGGGAGGTTGTTTAAAGTTTTTTCTACAAAAGTGACAAACTCTTACCGCAGACCCTTGGGTCCTCAACACAGTCCAAGGCTATCTTATAGAGCTTTATGCTTTGCCTTCCCAAACTGTGTTCCCTCCTACTCTAGTGTTCTCGACGGAAAGGTCTCAACTAATTTCCCTAGAGGTCCAAAGCCTCCTCCTAAAGCAAGCTATTCAAATCGCCCCTTGCGATCCCACAGGGTTTCTCAGTTCCATTTTCCTTGTCCAGAAAAAGAACAAAAAGGTGCGTCCTGTCATAAACCTAAAATGGTTCAATCAATTCGTGGTGTATCACCACTTCAAAATGGAGACTATCATTCACTTAAGGGATACTCTTCGACCAAACGATTGGATGATCAGATTAGACCTGCAGGACGCTTATCTCACTATTCCGATTCATCCTTCCCATACCAAGTTTCTCCAATTCCAATGGCTAGGCGTAACCTATCGCTTCACTTCTCTTCCTTTTGGTCTGTCGTCAGCAGCATGGTGCTTTACAAAAGTCTTGAAACCAGCGTTGGCCTTCCTTCGATCCATGGAGATCAGGCTTATAATTTACCTGGACGACATTCTGATCATGTATTCAGACAAACAGCTTCTTCTGTCCGGTCTCACTACTACTCAATCTCTGCTACACGATCTGGGTTTCCTCCTCAATCACGACAAGTCCATGCTCCTCCCTTCCCAGCGCATCGAATTCCTGGGATTTCTAGTGGACTCTTCCACGGCGTCTCTCCCTCTTCCTCAATCAAAGGTCTCAGCCATCAAGTCAGAGATTTCTCACGTTCTTCGGACCTCCCTCATTTCCCCCAGATCTCTCGCAAGAATCGTAGGACTTCTCTCCGCTTCCATTCGAACCATTTTTCCGGGTCCGCTTCATTATCGGGCCCTTTAACGTCTAAAAATCAGACATCTTCGTCAAGGGCTGGCCTACGCCGACCTTATCGCTTTGGATCAAGAATCTCACATCGAACTTCAATGGTGGATCGACCATTTAGATGCTTGGAACGGGCGAACTATTTTCGCTTCGGCCCCAGATCTTGTGTTAGAATCAGATGCAAGCCTGTCATGTTGGGGCGCCCGTTGTGGACCAATCTCGACTGGCGGTACCTTGTCTCGAGAGGAGTCGAAATTGCACATCAATTATTTAGAGAGGCTTGCAGGCTCCTTTGTGATCCAAAGCCTTACAAAGAACAGGGTTCGGTGTTCTAGTCTCCTGCGTATGGACAATGTTTCTGCGGTGCGCTATATCAACCATCTAGGTGGCCCCAAATCCAAGCCCCTGGCGGAGCTTGCAAAGAGTCTTTGGGAGTATTGCCTGTCGAACAAACTATCGCTGACAGCGGAGTATCTTCCAGGAAATCTCAATTCTATAGCAGATTGGCACTCTCACTACCCTCGGGACTTCAGCGATTGGATGCTTCTTCCATCCGTCTTCCAATCTCTTTCTCAAAAATGGAGTCCTTTTTATACCGATCTCTTTGCTTTGCGCCTCAACACCCAATTGCCTCGGTTTTTCAGTAAGCGCCCGGATCCTTCGCCCCTAGCTACAGATGCTTTCCTGCAGGATTGGTCCCTTCACCTCAACTATGCCTTTCTTCCTTTCCTCATGATCAACAGAGTACTTTCACAGGTACGTCGTCAATCGACAACCTTGGTCATAGTGGTTCCTTTCTGGCAGTCTCAGATTTGGTTTCCTTCCCTTCTGGAAATGGCAATGGATTTCCCTGTTCTCCTCCCCGTCCACAAAGACTTGCTTCGGAGCCCCTTAGGTCTCCCACACAGTCTCATCCTAGACAACTCGCTGGTGCTGTCGGCTTGGAAAGTTTCCGGCCTGTTCCTCCTGACCTCCTCATTTCACAAGAAGCTTCTCTCTTTATCAGCAAAGCCTGGGACCTCCAAGGCTTACAAATCCGCTTGGTCTTTATGGGCAAGCTGGTGTCTGGAAAGACATATCGATCCCTTTTCAGCCCCTCTAAATTCTGTGGTAAATTTCTAGGCTTTCGAAGCCAGCGCAGGTAAGTCTTACAGAACAGTCAATTTGTATAGATCTGCCATTTCTCTTATTCATTCCCCGATCGACAGCAAGCCAGTAGGAGTTCACCCTTTAATCTGCCGCCTTCTGAGAGGAGTTCGGTTTTCCAAACCTCCGTTGGCTAAGTATTCAAGTTTATGGGATGTTAATGTTGTTCTCAAATTGTTTTCGGACTGGCCAGATAATTCTGTTCTTTCTCTAAAAATGTTGTCTGCTAAACTTACCATGCTTCTGTGTCTTGTTTCTATCAAACGTGTGGTGGAGCAGGTAAAACAAAATTTTGTATACCTTCTCCATTTTGCATGAAAATACTAATTACGTAACTTTCTAATTACTAAAAGTATATTAATTGTGTGCTGTGTTTAAATTAACCAACCCTACACTTTAATAAACACAAATTACACGTGGGACTAAATGCAAATTCCATGGCAAATAACCCTAATCAATAATTGTGATACGCATGCTAACGGTAGATTGTGTGGATATAGAAAAATGCATGGTTATATTGCATTTTGTGATGTTTTGAGTTCCTGCTAGGACCAAATGGTGAGTAATATTGCTTTAAATGTTGCTATAAGCTAGGAAAATACTAATGTACAAAGGGATTAGTGTGGATTTAAACATTAGAATCTTTATTTTCGTACATTAATTATTCTTTGTGTTTGTTTCGCTTAAGTTGGCGTTCGGATCTACTAGGCCGCAAATCCAAAATGGAGTTCAGGAGTGGCCACCGTCGTGTGAGCACGATGACTACTGCGCAGAGTCGGATAGCACCGAAGATCTCCAGGCGTCCATTTGCCCAAATCACAGTGTTCCTTGTCAAGGATAGGAATATGGAGGACTGCCAAAGTTCAGCTAGTATGACTGAAATGAAAACAAAGGACACCTTTTACAAGTAACTGTAAGATGTATACTTTGGATCCTTTCACATGAGAACTATACCAGCCATAGATGAAATCGTCAGTAGAGTATGGGAACCAAAGAACGTTTTGAAAAGCCACGGGAATTGGTAAATTTGTGGCTCAACCAATCGGAGCCGTCTCCAAAGTAGCAAATGTAGTAGGATTATCCAATTTTATAATAAAAGGGGAGTTAGTAGATGGGTGTTGTCGTCGTTGGTGTTGCGTTCCAGGAGGGTGATCCGAATCCCGTTGAACGATTTACTTGCACAAAGGCCAGGTCCCCGGAGATCGTTGGGACTGTGTTGTGCGGGCAAACAAACTTTTCTCCGGACTGATCGGGTTTTAGCCTGCATTCGATTGGAGGGTTATATCGGAAGAGCATTGATATATACAGGGCTAATGGTCAAAATTTAGGTAAATATAACTGTCATGCTGAATTATGCTGAATAATCAACCTTGAACTTTGTGTTGACCAAAATGTTGATTATGCCAATGAAAGTGAATTAATCAGATAAACTAAACATTGAGTAACAGAAAATGAGTTTGTGATTCTTTAGGTAAAGGTATGGATTAAAGATTCCGAAGCTTTAATGTGTTTTAGCTGGTGCTAAATCACCATCATCCAGTCCAACTAATTGGTCTATCGACCAAGTGGTGGAGTGCCTTGATGCTAAGGTTAGGATTCTATAGATACTGATGTAAAAATGTATATACTGTAAAGGATTTCTTTTCCCATAGGTAATAAGGTACTCCCACATGTCCAGCGCTTCTTCTCTTCCTCCTGTGTGCAGATTCGAGTGAGACGTATGAGTGTTGGTGTTATGGGCCCCACCAATGAATGCGTGCGTGAATGAGTTAGTGTGATGACGGGTCTGTGACGCATGGAGGATATGTAAATTTGCCCTTTCCCGCTGGAGCAGTTTTTCTGGTAGCAGAGTTATGGTTTTATTGTATTGGTTTGGTGATTATTGATTATTGATCGCGGATGTTTGATTGATTATTGATTTATGTACTAACATTCTATGTTGAGTATGTTGCGTTTTTATGTTGTTGTTGAAGACTTCCGGGATGTAGGAAGTTGGATGCCCTGTAGGTACACGGGGGAAACGTGTGACGATTGGAGTCGCACGACGCATTGTCTGGGTTCGATTTGGTAACATCGTCGCGTGTTGCCGTTAGGGACATTACTGTGTGTAAGTGCGTGGGTGAAATAGCATCAGGTTCTCTCGTGAAACTCTGGCCTTAATTCTCAGGAGCAGTGTAGTCTCCACATGTGTTTTATCCCCAGAGAAATGGTTAGCCTTTTTTGCTTGTTAGAAGGGTAAGGTAGAGGGAAGTGCTACCTTATCGGCGAAACTGAATAATTCCGTTGAAGGACAGAGGTAAGCGCTGCTCTCGAGAAATACGGAATTCTTGTGTAAGTGGATAAAACTCTTTGGTTTAGCGGAACAGGCAATGGTGGCGTTTTTATGTCGTTACTAACCAATGTTTAATTGAAAAGAACGTGAGAGAAAGTTTGCCGATAAATTTTGTAAAGGAGGGGTCAGCAGAAGCCGGAGTAGCGAGAAAGGCTGACGTCAGTAAGGCCGTGCTGGGATTAGCCAGCTGTGGAGTGACGTAGACGCACAGGATTGGTGCGCTGGTGTGTGCCGCGCTAGGAGTGGAGAATTTCCAGTGTGACGTGAACGCTCCTGATTGGCGTGTTAGTGTAAGTTGCGCTGAAATTGGACAGAGAACAGAATAGTTGAGATAGACCGATTCAAGAAGTCTAGTAAACCGAGACTACAGATTTAAGAGAAAATGATGTATTACGATCCACCCGAGAGGGAGAAAAAGTCATGGTTTGGGAAGATCAAGAATTTATTCAAAAAGGATAAGCCGATTGTGACTAGAGAGGGACAGTTGCTTCCTCCACCGAAATCACCCGCATCCTTCATGGTTGCAAAATACGGGTACCACACATGTATCTGGCTAGATAATTGGGCAAAGTACACAAAAGATGATGGAGTTTTAGCTTTTCCAGAAAATGGTTCATTTAATTTAGCTGTATTAAGGAACCTAAGAGAAAAAATGATGAGATTAGAACAGAGACCTAGACCTACTCAGTTTGAAGCTTTAACGGAATGGGAAGATGAAATGTACGAAAGAGAACGACAGCGGAGTGGCGGAAGGCAGAGTTATATGTTTGGTAGACCATATGGACAGGAAAATCATGATGATAGTATGAGGAGATGGCGGAGTGCGAATATGGCTAATAGGATGTTTCCATTAAGAAATGTAGAAGAGACCAGTGGTAGAAAATGTACAGAGAAAAGAAACAATATAGGGTCAGAAGGCTTCAAGTATGGTGTGAATGAATCGGAGGATGATGTGCTTGAGGACATGTTTTATAAAAAAATCCTCCCCCGTACCAACCAAATTCAACATTGTTGACGCAGAGTGTGCCAGTAAAAGAAGTACCACAAAGTAAACCTTTTGAACAAACACCCCCTGATGTAGGAAAAAATAATCCCTTTAGGGAGTCTGAACCAGTTAGGATGGTAAATGAAAATTCAGCAGAACTGGCTAGGACTACTTTGGAACTAACTGAGAAAATTAGGGAATTGACTAAAAACATGGAAGCTGTAACTGTGCCTGTAACTATAGGACCAGTGATGCCTGTCTTTGATAAACAAAAAGATAGCGAACATTGTTTGACCATTCCATACCACAGTAATAAACCGATCGAGACAGAGGCAAGAAATTTGGGAGAAAATCCATGGGGAAATTTAGTAGGAACCTCAGGATTAAGTACTCCTAAAAATCTGACACTGAATCAAAGCCCAGCAAGTAAAACGTTAATGACTACAGAATCAGCCCCAGAGAGAAGCGTAGAGCGAATAAGGAATGAAACGATTCCTGTAGGTCCTACTTCTGACGAATTGAGTGATTGGTTAAGAAGCTTACAGCGATAAGATACAGAGCCTCAAACTTTATATGTGGCAAAACTAAAAATAAAACTGGAAGAATAGTAGGGATGATTCCCACTGAAAAATTAAAAGCATATCAGGACGAAGAGTTAATGTTTCTATGTAAAAGTATAACTTGGAGAGCTAGAAATTTGCATGAGAAATTAGAAGAGACAGCAAGCGAAATGGGCATTGATTTTGATAAAATAAAAACCTTACAGAAGCCATATAGAGTAGATTTCTCTGAAAAAGATATCGAAAATTTAAATACTGCAGGAAGACAACTCAAATAAAAGAACTGATTGCCTTACTAAGGAAATGGGGTGACGTGGATAGGTGGAAAAGTAGGTGGTTTCGGAAAAGAGATGAGACTACAGATAAGACTATTTCAGCGTTTCCAGTGAGAGAAAAAGAAACGGTGGTACAGAATGCCCCATGAGGGAGATCCCAGGAGGAGGGTATGTGCATGTTCCCTGGACTAGACAGGACATTTTGTCATTTACAAATGATTTCCCCCGATTGCGCGAAAAGCCGGTGGAATGGTACCAGCAAGTAGAAAGATTTGTGAAATTATCAAAGGTACTATGGATAGATTTGAATGGACTGTTCGACATAATTGTACCAGCGGACTTATGGGCAGAATGTAAAATTACAATTGGTTGGCCCACTCAAGAGTATCCTAGGGACCCTAAAACACGTGCCCCTGACCCAGAAGTAATGAGAAAGTATGAACAGGTAATCACCTTTTTGAAGAATAAAGTGCCTCTGAGATAAACGGATTGGGTAAAGATTGATAGAACTCATCAGGAAGTAAAGGAATCTTTACATACCTATTATGAGAGATTACTGTTGGCATTTAAGCACTACAGTGGTGATGAAAAACTAAGTGAGAAGGATTTAAGTCATTTTGTATATCGGTTTGTGTATGGGTTAAGACCGGAGGTAAGTGAGATGATTAAGCAACATACAGTAGATTGGCAAAATAAAATGATAGATGAAGTACTGAGACATGCAAAATATTTTAGTGACGAAATTGAAGCAAAACAACGCAAGTTAAAAGGAAAGGCCATGTGGGCTCAGGTTAAGGTAGCGGAAAGACAAGAAGCCCAACTGATTGAACAAGCAAATGGCATGGGCCATGTAAAATGAAAACCAAATATCGGAAAAGGGAAGGGACAGGTTAGTTTAGAGGAAGCCAAAAAGAAGTGGCCATGTTATAATTGCGGGAAGGTAGGACATTGGAAATCCGAGTGTAGATTGCCCCAAATGCTAATGGCGATAATGCATCATTGAATCCACAGGTGAAGAATGAGGTGAGTTGTCAACCACAGCAACAGCAGCAGGTTGTTACCCAACAGTGTCAGGTGCCAAAGCCTGGACAGCATTTTACACCGAAGAACAGGTAACCAAGCTACCGCGCGCTAGTGCTGTTTCGCAGTATTGGCTGCACCGCGATGAGAGTGAGTCAGAGGAAAGCTATTGACGGTGCAGAGGAGAGGATTAAGAGTGCGTACTTGGAGCAACTCTAGAAGTATACCAGACAGGCCCTTTTGTAGGTGGAAAGATAAATGATGAAAATATTACTTTCCTGGTAGATACTGATGCTACTCGTTCAACTGTTAGATCAGCTGATGTTAAAAATCTTCCTTTCTCGGATGACACAATCCAAGTAGTCGGAGGCTCAAACAGACAGATAAAAACATATCTTACTGAACCAGTTGGAGTAAAAATAGGGAAATTTTCAGACATGCACCGCTTTGTCGTGTGCGATACCAGTCCTGTAAACTTGCTAGGGAGGGACTTGTTGTGTAAAATGAATTGCACGACTTTCTGTACTCCTGATGGCATAGCATTTGAGACTCCTGATGAGGTTGTACTGTACAAAATGACCATGGCCAATTTGGAACCGGAGGTTACTGAAGCCTTTGCGGTATTTGATCCAGAAGAATTGCCTCAGGAATTGAAGAAAACAGTGAAAACAGAGGTATGGGATTTCACGGGAGAATATATGGGGTTAATGAGAAATGTAGACCCTGTGAAGATTACTGTAAAGGAAGGAATAAGTTACCCCAATATTCCTCAGTATAAATTGACACCTGCAATAATTGCAGGAGTTACTCCTATAATAGACAAAATTATTGAACAGGGTATTTTGAGAGAAATAATGAGTAGTCCATGTAATTCACCAAATATGGGTCTGAAGAAACCTAACAGAACCTTCAGAATAGTGCAAGACCTGAGAAAAGTGAATAAAATTGTTGTATCATGTTGTCCCATAGTACCATAGTACCAAATCCTTCAGTGATTCTATATCACAGGGTGATTAACTGTGAAATAGATTTTTTATGAATTTAGATTAAATTTAACAGTGTATATAAATATAATGTGACTATATCAAGGCTGCTGATTGAAGTATATATAACTGGAATAACAGGATGCATAATATCTCACGAAAAGTATGTGTGCTATGATTTTTTGTAGTGATGCTCCCGTGAGAAGGGCGAGTAGCCCGAAATGCATAGGAGCTACAAAGATGTAATGATAAAAATTCAGGAAGCTTCATAAATGAATTGAAATTAAGAGAATTTCAATGAAGTGAGAACGGAAGTAGAAATAAAGAAATACGTAAAAAGTCAAGTTTCTGTTGTGAAACTTTCTTAAGTCCTGATATCAGGAATACCGAATGCCCATGGGGATGCGACCAACTTTGGAAGCACAATTAAGCCTTCTATACCAGATTCCTCACGATGCAGAATGGTACACGGTCATCAACCTGTGCCATGCTTTCTTTTCCATCCCATTGCACCCTGACAGCCAACAGATTTTTGCGTTCCAGTTCTGCGAACGCACCTTGGCATGGTGCCGAATCCCACAGGGGTATACAGAAAGTCCATCGATATTTAATCAATCAGATTCTAAAGAAATCCCTAGAAGATCTAAAAATGCCTGAAAGCTCAGTGCTAGTTCAGTATATTGATGACCTACTGGTGGCATCGAAATCCCAAGAAGCCTGTGTAGTAGATACAGTTGCATTGTTAAATCATTTGGCAGATGGAGGACTTAAAGTATCCCCATCAAAATTACAGTTTTGTAAAAAGGAAGTACAATATTTAGGCCATAAAATTGAAAAGGGATTGAGGAAAATGACTACAGACAGGATCAGAATAATAAAAGGAATGAGAGCACCAATGACTCAAAGAGAAGAGAGAATGTTTCTTGGAATGGTTGGATATTGTCGTCAGTGGATCAGCAACTTTTCGCTGATTGCGAAACTCTTGGTGCGATTGACGAAAAGTGATGTGAAAGACCCTCTTGAATTGAACAAAGAAGAGTTGAAGGCTTTTAAACAATTAAGAGATAGTTTGTGCGAAGCCCCAGCTCTTGGAATGCCTGACTATGAGAAGGAGTTCGAGCTTTATTGCAGTGAGAGAGATGGATGTGCACTTTCTGTGTTAGTACAGAAACATGGAAAGTTAAGACGACCTACTGCATATTTTTCGGCTGTGTTGGATCCTGTAGCTGTGGCATTGCCTGGTTGTTTGAAAGCAGTGGCTGCTACTTGTAAGAGCTTGGAACAAAGTGAACTAATTGTGATAGGATATCTTGTAAGAGTGTGTGTACCGCATGATGTGGCAATCCTTTTAACCAGGAGCCGCACCCAATTTATGACACATACTCGTCTGACTAAATATGAGAAAGTCATTTTGGGAGCAACGAATGTGAGCCTTGTGAGGTGTCTCAATGTAAACCCCTCAACGTTGTTACCCGATGCTGAAAATGTGGAAGTAAAAGACGATGTGGATCATGACTGTTTGGAAGGGCTTGACTATTGCACCAAGCCACGTCCAGATATAAAGGATGTGCCTCTGAAAGAAAGTGACTATGTGATGTTTGTGGATGGGTCATGTTTGCGAACAGATGAAGGGATTCTGAGTGCAGCATATGCAGTGTGTACTGTAGCAGCTGTATTGGATGTGTCTTGTTTGAAAGGAGTGTAATCAGCTCAAGTTGCTGAATTGTTTGCGTTAACAAGAGCGTGCAAGTTGGGAAAGAATCTGAGAATCACTGTGATCACCGATAGCCAGTACGGCTTCGGGGTGGTACATGACTTTGGGCAAATATGGTCCCAAAGGGGGTTTTTGACATCAAGCGGGACCCCAATAAGAAATGCTGAAGTGGTCGGAAAATTGCTTGAGACGATACAGCTGTGTAAGCAATTAGCAGTGGTAAAGTGTGCTGCCCACTCGAAGACCGCTGACTATGTGTCGGCGGGAAACGAGTTTGCAAATGACATGGCACCGTAAATACGTGGGAAGAGGTGAGACAATTGCAGGATGAGGCAGGCGATGAGGAAAAGAGACAATGGATAAAAGCAGGTTGTGCTCCCAGAGAGTCAGATAGAGTTTGGGTTTATCGGGATGGAAGACCAGTCATGCCTGATAGCATGGTCTCTATCATGGCACGGATGTACCATGGGCAAGCACATGTAGGAAGAGATGCTATGATCAGACTTTTCAAACAGACAAGGAACAATGCTAAGTTTCGGCTTGTAGCGGAGAGCCTTTGTCAAAGATGTCTCACATGTCAGCAATACAATCCGGGAAGAAAAACAGTGGTGCGTTTGGGAACAATAGGAGGAGAAGGAGGTCCTTTCACCAGAATGCAGATTGATTTCTTTGAAATGCCCCCATGCAATAGACTAAGATATGTCTTAGTAGTGGTTTGTCTGTTTTCACGATGGGTAGAGGCGTACCCAACAAGAAGGAGTGATGGGGTTACAGTAGCTAAACTCCTATTGAGAGAGTTCATTCCTAGATTCGGCTTCCCAGTTACAATTGAGTCAGACAGAGAAAAGCATTTTAAGAATGAGATCATAAAAGCATTGAATGTGCAACAAAAACTGCACTGTGCTTACCGTCCAGAGGCTTCTGGAGTGGTAGAACAAGTGAATGGCACCATTAAAAACAGATTGGGAAAAATGTGTTTGGCCACAGGATTGAAATGGCCTGATGTCTTGCCTCTAGTGCTCATGACTATTAGATCTGATAGGAACACAGGACTGAGTCCTCATGAAATCATTATGGGTAGGGCGATGAGACATGTTTTCATTCCTGTCAACAAACTACTGCCTATAACTGATGACTTCGTGTTGGATTATTGCAAGGGGTTGGCTGATTCCGTTCATTCTGTGTTTCATCAGGTTGGATCGGATGCCACCACCCTTGAAAAGAAGCAAGCTCATGATTTAAGTCCAGGAGACTGGGTAAGGATTAAAGTACATAGAAGAAGAAATTGTCTGGTCCCACGTTGGGGAAAACCACGTCTTTTGACTACGACAACGGCTGTGAAATGTGCCAGAGTAAAGAATTGGATTCATGCAAGTCATACTCTGCAAATTCCTTGTCCAGTGAGTAGACCTGAAGAAGAAAATTTTGGAGAATCCGACACCAGTTCCGAGTCGGACTCAGAAGAAACCAGAGCAAGACCCACCCCAAGAAGAGAAGAGTTGGAACCAAGTCCAGAGAATGTACCCTTGAGAAGGCGACTGGAGATTTCCGATACCAGTTCAGAGTCAGATCCTGAACAAGAGAAAATGTCAAAAGGCGTAAAGGAGAATATTGAAGAGACTGTTAAGGAAGTTCTTGAGAAGGAAGCTCCAAGTGCAAGTAAAAGAGAAATTCCACCCGAGAGCGTAGAAGTAGAAGGTGAGGAAATAGATACAGAGAGTGAGGGTAAGATTGTTGCGGAAGAACCCCGAGGAGGTATAGGGCAACCACACATCCAGGTAGAAGAAGGGACAGTTAGTCAGCAGGAAGATTGCGTGGAAGAAACACGAGGAGGGACAAACTTAGATAGAAAACAGAAAGTTGTGGAAAAAGAATCTACTGATGGTAAAGGTCAAGTTGAAACTGAATCTGAGGATAGTGAAGGAGAAGTACAAGAAGGACGAGTTCTAAGAAAAAGAGCCTGGAAAACCGAAAGAGGTGAAAAGGGAAATAAGCTGAAAAGGCCAGCAAAAGATGAGATTTGGCCAAATAAAGTAAAGAGACCGAGGTATCGATTGACACGAGTGAAGTCATCTAAAGCAGAACAAGTGAATGAGGTGTCTAGCCAAGAAAACTCGAAAGACACTGATCAGACACCCTTGGAGAAGGGAAAACGAATTAAGAAACCCAACCAGAGGTATAAGTCGCCGGAATGGACGTATGTGGCACTTCCTGAAGTACAAGAGGAAGCAGACAGCCAAGAAAGTCTAGGAGTGACTGTACCGGAAGTGGTTGAGGAGGAAGAAGATTCGGAAATCCTGAGAATTATCTTGCCCGACATCGGAGAAGAAGCGGATGTTCAGGAAATCCTGAATCAAGATTGTGAAGACAAAGTGAAAAACGATCAAATGCCAGACTGATATGACAAAGGACAGTTGAAGAAAGACTAAATTATTGGATAAGACATTAACTGAGAGGAACCAGGTAGGCGCTCAGAGCCTTGGGTTTAGACAAAACTAGTTGTGAGTAGTCGAGGCCAAGTCAAAAGACACTAATCAGTTCTGAAATGGCAAACACAGAAAGTAGAAAATCTACATGTGTGTTCCTTCGAAGATGGTGCAAAGTCTGTTGTTGTTGTACAGGATTACTAATGCTTCTATGGAGTGTATTAGCTTTAATAGTTTCATTTAAAATAACGTTCGAAACGATAGAAGGTCATACTGAGAATAAGACTAATGTAGTAAAGATTCATGATACTCCTACGACTAAATTGATAGGCAGAACTGATTTACATAAGGATAGGTCCATAACTGATTTTTCTAACAACGTTTTTTCGAAATTATTGTATGAATATGTAAAAACTATGGATGTTAGAGACTGTTATGTCTGTATGCAGTTACCTGCATCAGTGTCAGAAGGTGTTACCTATCACCACCTTCCTGTGACTTATGGAATAACATGTAGTGTGTTAGCAAGTTTGTTTTATAAGACAGGGAAACTAGAGTATTATTTCTCCGACGTAGATAACATTTTTTCACAAGTACCTGTTGTTCCTAAATTGAATAAGATAAAACCTGGTAAAGTTTTAGGTGAATATTTCTTAGAAACCAGAGAACTGACTTTAGAAGCAGTGTTTAAAAATAATCTCACCTGTAGTTTACAGAAGGAAGGAAAAACCTTTTTGGATATGGTGGAAGAAAGGAGAATTAAGATGCAAAGAAAGATACCTCAGGGAAAAGGAGAAAAGACGGTTTGGGATGTAGAAAGAGAAAAACATTTGAATGGAGAAACCAGTCCGGCTTTGGATTGGCCTCAGAAAGGGAAATTGTGCATCAGAAGAAATGAAACTGTGTATGATAACTATTTTATAGGTGCAAGTGATTGCCATGATACATATAGGATCATGGGAGGATGTGGATTTAAAGGTGGAAACGATCCGGTATTCCCTGGGTTATATTTTATCTGTGGGGACAAAGCTTATTATTGGTTACCGGAACATTGGTATGGCACATGTTATCTAGGCCTGGTTTTCCCAAAGATATTTCATGTGGGAAGGGGACAGGATGGTATGCATGAGATAGGTAGACAACTAATACGTAGAAGGAGGGAAAGTTGGTCAGAAATTGTAGGGGATATTTTTGGAGCACTGATACCAGCCGTTGGAATATCTCTGAATGCACATAAAATCAGAAAGTTATCTACAGTAGTGGATCGTTTAATCGACAAGCACTGCTGGAGGGTTTTTATTGGTAAATACCTAAATGGTTGCCATGAGAGCCATGGTAATGCAAAATCGACTTGCCCTTGATATTATACTGGCCATTGAGGGAGGAGTTTGTGGAATGCCGAAGGTACAACATTGTTGTACTTGCATTCCTGACGAAAGTCAAGACTTAAAAACATATATTAAGAATATAACCGACTTGCATGAGGAGATTGTTCTATTGGAAGCTGAAGGTGTTTGGGAGAAAATTGGAAAAGGGTTTTCTACTATTAAGAACTTCTTAGTTAAATTAGGCAGTACATTTATAGGCAAGATTCTAATTCCAGTAACTTGTGTGGCAATATTAGTATTAATATTGAGATTAGGTTGTATATGTATAAAAAGACGAAAATTACAAAATAAAATAAAAAGAGAAGTAACCAGAAAGAGAGAAAAAGAGGAAAGAGAAAGAGTAAAGGGAGCTATAGAACTGGAAGAATGGAAGGAAAGTATGTATAAGAAGACAAAAGAGGATGAGATGGGGGAAACAGTGATGTGACTTAACATGTTGTAAGGGAACTGAAACATCATTTCCATAAAAATGTAAATTTAAATTTAGGGGAATTTGTGGTGATATTAAAAATCACCAAAGGGGGGATTGGTGGAGCAGGTAAAACAACATTTTGTATACCTTCTCCATTTTGCATGAAAATACTAATTACCTAACTTTCTAATTACTAAAAGTATATTAATTGTATGCTGTGTTTAAATTAACCAACCCTACACTTTAATAAACACATATTACACGCGGGACTAAATGTAAATTGCATGGCAAATAACCCTAATAAATAATTGTGATACGCATGCTAATGGCAGATTGTGTGGATGTAGAAAAATGCATCGTTATATTGCTTTTTGTGATGTTTTGCGTTCCTGCTAGGACCAAACGGTGAGTAATATTGCTTTATATGTTGCTATAAGCTAGGACAATACTAATGTACAAAGGAATTAGTGTGGGTTTAAACATTAGAATCTTTATTTTTGTATATTAATTATTCTTTGTGTTTGTTTCGCTTAAGTTGGCGTTCGGGCCTACTAGGCCGCAAATCCAAAATAGAGTTCGGAAGTGGTCACCGTCGTGTGAGCGTGATAACTACTGCGTAGACTCGGATGGCACCGAAGATCTCCAGGCGTTCTTTTGCCCAAATCACAGTGTTCCTTGTCAAGGATAGGAACATGGAGGACTGCCAAAGTTCAACTAGTAT
The DNA here is from genome assembly GCF_964204655.1 of Triturus cristatus. Lineage (NCBI taxonomy): Eukaryota > Metazoa > Chordata > Amphibia > Caudata > Salamandridae > Triturus > Triturus cristatus. The sequence continues at coordinate 880,004,309 of NC_140585.1, forward strand.
GACTGAAATGAAAACAAAGGACACCTTTTACAAGTAACTGTAAGATGGATACTTTGGACCCTTTCCCATGAGAACTATACCAGCCATAGATGACATCTTCAGTAGAGTATGGGAACCAAAGAACGTTTCGAAAAGCCACCGGAATTGGTAAATTTGATGGCTCGATCAATCGGAGCCGTCTCCAAAGTAGCAAATGTAGTAGGATTATCCAATTTTATAATAAAAGGGGAGTTAGTAGATGGGTGTTGTCGTCGTTGGTGTTGCGTTCCAGGAGGGTGATCCGAATCCCGTTGATCGATTTACTTGCACAAAGGCCAGGTCTCCGGAGATCGTTGGGACTGTGTTGTGCGGGCAAAATAACTTTTCTCCGGACTGATCGGGTTTTAGCCTGCATTACATTGGAGGGTTATATCAGAAGAGCATTGATTTATGCAGGGCTAATGGTCGCGAAAAATCAAAATTAAGGTAAAAATAACTGTCATGCTGAATTATGCTGAATAATCAACTTGAACTTTGTGTTGACCAAAATGTTGATTATGCCAATGAAAGTGAATTAATCAGATAAACTAAACTAAACATTGATTAGCAGAAAATGAGTTTGTGATTCTTTAGGTAAAGGTATGGATTAAAGATTCCGAAGCTTTAATGTGTTTTAGCTGGTTCTAAATCACCATCAACCAGTCTAACTAATTGGTCTATCGACCAAGTGGTGGAGTGCCTTGATGCTAAGGTTAGGATTCTATAGATACGGATGTAAAAATGTACATACTGTGAAGGATTTCTTTTCCCATAGGTAATAAGGTACCCCCACATGTCCAGTGCTTCTTCTCTTCCTCCTGTGTGCAGGTTCGAGTGAGACGTATGAGTGTTCGTGTTATGGGCACCACCAATGAATGCGTGCGTGAATGAGTTAGTGTGATGACGGGTCTGTGACGCATGGAGAATATGTAAATTTGCCCTTTCCCGCTGGAGCACGTGTATCAGACGTTAAAGCTTTAGATATTTCATCTAGTCAGTTTTCTCCTACAGGTGTTTTGTTTCAAATTAATAGACGAACTAAAACAAATTTGAACTCTGTTTTTTACCCTTATTTTCCTTCACATCCTTAATTATGTGTAGGCCAATGTCTTAAAGTGTATGAACAAAGGACTTCTGATCTCAGAACGCCCTCTCATTCCCAGCTCCTCATTTCCTTTCGTAAACCCCACCTTCCTGTTTCTTCTTCTACTCTGGCCCGTTGGGTTCGATGGGTTATGTCCCTTGCGGGCATGGACGTTTCCGTTTTCTGAGCCCATTCCTCCAGGGGAGCCATGGCTTCCAAAGCCTTTTGGGCTGGCTCCCGTCTGGAGGACATTCTGAGATCAGCAGACTGGACAAATGACAATGTTTTTCGCATGTTTTACTGCAAACATGTTGCTTCTGTGGCTTCTTTGGTGGTTGATATGCTTTAAACAAGCATAATAGGAGCCTCTGGTCTTGAAATAAAATGTCGATTTTACTAGTAGTTAGGACGGAAAGTGTTAATTTTATTAAAGACACGGAGGCGAGTATTATCCCACCTCTACTCTTCTAATCTGTGTTCTCCCTCCCTTCAGCGACTCCAGCGTTGCCGCTTGCATCTTCGTGATGGTCCTGTTCACCGACAAGTGTGGCCTCCACCTCGTCAGATCACCTCGCCTTCCTGTCTGGAGTCTGCTTCGGCGAGTCCTGCGGTTCGACTCTCCTGGTTGGATTTGGGTTAAGAGTTTTGTTCCTGGACTTTAGCTCTCTCTATCATTTTGGCGATTTTTCCACTGTTTTCTGACTTTATCTGAGCTGCTCGCCAGCGAAAAGAGGAAGCTTCGCAGTCAGTAGTGACGGTATCTAGGCTGATATGTTCTGATTGGTTCTAAGGTTTCGTTTTTGTGTTCCCATTGGCCAGTTGTTTCGCTGGGCCCTCTGGGAACTGTAGTTTTTGCTTATCTAGGCTGCTATAATAATTAAAGCAAGATAAGAAAGCATAATACTCGCCTCCGTGTCTTTAACCCCTTCACTGCTGCGGACATTCCGCTGCAGCGCTGGGGGGGGGCAGGGGGGCAGCGCGGTGGGCCTGTGCTCATGACGGAGCCGCTCCGTCATGAGCCACAGTTGAGCTGTGCTCATGACGGAACGGTTCCGTCATGACTCCGCCCATTTGCGTTGTCCCCTCGCACAGGCGGGGAAACAGCGCCGCGCAGGCGGAGCGGCCGCCAACAGGATTGTCATGACGGAACCGTTCCGTCATGAGCACACGCCAACCGTGGCTCATGACGGAACGGTTCCGTCATGAGCAGGGAAGGGGTTAATAAAATTAAGACTTTCCGTCATAACAACTAGGAAAATTTACATTAACTGTGACACAGTGAAAACCATGACACAGTGCAAGAGGTCTAAGGTCATATTTTTGCTTCACCACCTGCTTTACAAGACACATAATTTATTAAATAACAACTGAGAGCGCACAGGAGCACGATATACATTCTCTCATCTGATGGATCTTTTTAAATTGACTAAGATGAAAAGGGAGTTACCAATAATAAAACAATTCAACTTTTGTGATCTCGTTTGGCTCCACAATAAGGACAAGGAATTGATAATTGAAGTTAAGAGGTTTATTACAAATTAACAATCAAACCAATGTGTATGCATATCAAAAGAATATTAAATAGATACAGGATTATACTTGATAAACTGAAACCTCGCAACAGGTTAAGGCAGTAGTTACTCACAGCCATAACAATAAAGAGAAACAGAAATAGATGTTCCATAAAGAATCTCTGATATTCCCTCCTAAACATGAACAAGTTCTAGAATCATCTAAGCAAGGTTCCAAGTCTAGAATAATGATGGTTTCTAGAGTGGGGTTTAAAGGAAATTCGGAAATGCTGTAAGGGGTCAGCACAGTGAAGACTGCAGTAGAAGTCTCCCAACAGTGGAATAAGTGTTTTGCTTGAAGCTTCAAACTTGCAAGAAAAAGGGAAGCAGAGAGGTCTGTATCCCAATAAGTCCAATGTAATCTGATCTAACTTCTAACAGAGTGAACGCTAATTAAAACAAACAGACACTTCAGCAACAATCGTATCTCTTCACACCATTACAGAGACCAATCATCTCCATCATCACGTTGTGCAACTGTGACACTGACAGACTTTCCCATCCTATAGAACAAACAAGAATGTCCTCTGGGGAAATTAATCAACCACGCTGACGTCCTCAATCACATTCTGCTTCTCTTTCATCCAGGTCCAAAAGGTCACACAAGTCTCACACTGGGTTTGTTGCGTATTGGCACAAATATTACAAATTAGTGTAACAATGTTTAAAAATTTCACCACGGCAATTTATTTCTGAGAATTCCCTCCACAGTAGCATACAATTTTATAAAAACAGTAAAACAATTACAATGCACTCAATGTTTAAAACCACCTCCTAAAGCAACAGCATATTATACATGCGAGTATACTACCTAGACATTCCCCTTTGTCATCCTTTGCCACAGTTGGTGAATCTATTTAATCACATAAACCCCGATCTCATCTAGTATTTATGTATCTAGGGAAATGTTTATACACCAAGATTTGTGGCTATATAGAAGCGTCGGCGTGTTTCGAAGGAAAATTCATTTGGAACCTTCTTTTTCAAGACAATTCGTTTTGTTACTCTCGTGTTTCGAATCTTTCATTCCTTAATTTGCACACTTTATGAGACTGGAGCCCTTTGTATATATTGATATCCTCCTTTCAATAGTGGTCTTTGTATCGTTTCTCACTCCCAGTCGATTATTGATGTCCTATTAGGTGTATCTTCATTTATTTTCATATATACACCTACTCCTTGCGATCGTTCCGGATAAATGAATATACCGCCGGGGGTTTTTTACGATCGTGAGAACGGCGGATGTTTTCAAAGATAATCACATTGAAGCAACAAAGCAAACATTGAAAAAATCTTGGATTGGGAAACCACTGATTAATTTGGGAAATATTAGGCTTTGCAGAAGAGCACTAACAGGGGGAAGGTTCCAAATGAATTTTCCTTCGAAACGCTTCAACGCTTCTATATAGCCACAAATTTTGGTGTATAAACATTTCCCTAGATACATAAATACTAGATGAGATCAGGGTTTATGTGATTAAATAGATTCACCAACTGTGGCAAAGGATGACAAAGGATAATGTCTAGGTAGTATACTCTCATGTATAATATGCTGTTGCTTTAGGAGGTGGTCTTAAACATTGAGTGCATTGTAATTGTTCTACTGTTTTTATAAAATTGTATGTTACTGTGGGAATTCTCAGAAATAAATTGCCGTGGTGAAATTTTAAACATTGTTACACTAATTTGTAATATTTGTGCCAATACGCAACAAACCCAGTGTGAGACTTGTGTGACCTTTTGGACCTGGATGAAAGAGAAGCAGAATGTGAGTGAGGACGAAAGCGTGGTTGAATAATTTCCCCGGAGGACATTCTTGTTTGTTCTATAAAATTGAACCCCAGTCCTTTGGGTTACCAAGGGTTCCTCTCTTTCTTATATATGAGACTTTCCCATCCCACAGAACTTGGACAGATTCTGCAAACTTGAACATGCCTCCGTTCCAGATATGCAATGAATAGGAGGCTTCATCTGCTCGTTAGATCTTCACGTTTCTTGCCAAGATTTCCCTTCTCAGAGCTTACAATCAAGAAACTAATACAGACAACAATACTCCTTTTCTCTAGCTAATGAAATCTTGAGATCGCACCTGCAAAAGAAAGAACATGCTAACCAAGTAAAGCATATTTTGACAAAACAAGGCCTTTGTTTAGTCAGGCTAACATTAGCTAAACATTTAAATGTGCACTTCAAATACTTGGTTATAATTGTGCACGTATAGTTCAAAAGTAAATGCAAGTGTGAATAAAAGCATACATGATTATACTTTCAAATATGACATCCAGAATATATGCAAATACGACTAAGTATAAATGAATGTGAACACAGAATACATCTTCTACATCTGTGGACTCAAAGTAGAGCCCAGGGGCCGCATGCGGCCTTCCTGGCCATCACATGCGGCCCCTAACTGAATGACTGCACAGGGCTGCTGTTTACTTCAGAAAGCACTAAACATTAAAAAGATGTTAATTAAACAGTAAAGAATTTATTTATAGGCTAACACATTCATTTTTTTAATACAGCTTGCAACTAATGTGTAAAACAATGATAAAGTCTCTTCAAAATTCAAAAGGTGTATTGATTAACATGCAGAAGCGTTACACCTTAGTACATCAGAATAGATAAGTGCATTCAGAAGTATTTTATTTAAAACCGATAGTTTTCAAAAATTAGCGTAGAAATATTTATGCCTCGTTACACCCAGACAACAATGCCAAGCCAGTTGCCACGGGGAACCCTCTGAGTGGTCATGGTTGTTATTATACATGGACAACATTATAGTTTATTAAACCAAACACAAGAGGTTTGAACACCATTTATACTGAACTCTTGTATTTCAAGTTGCTCTTATATTATAGAAAAAGGAGGCACAGTGAAATTAGGCAATTGCCTATGATAAAACAATTGGGTCAAGTGGGGAAGCCGGAATTGATCCTAGGGTTTCTGGTTTCACGTTGTGCAATCCTATTTAATTTCAATTCAATACAATAATCAAGTTACTTCCTTTTTAGGTCTCGGCTAGAGAAGGCTGCGCTTGCGCAGTCTCGCTCGTGAGATTTAATGAATTGGAGAAGAGGGGCTTGAACCCGCTCCTCTTCTCTCCTCTTCTCCATTGGCTGGTCTCTTAAATGCTGGTCAGCCATTGGAGAAGAGGTTTGTCGCTCCAAACAAGCCCCGTCTTTTTGCGATTCGGGGGCGTGTTTTTTTCGATTCTTTCTCTCGGCGTGTTTAAACACGCCCCCGAATCCGAAAACACGCCCCCAAATCCAAAAACGTCGCTGCCTTTCTCCGAGGCATTTCTGCTTCACCTCGGAGAAAGGCAGTGGTGTGCTTGTTTCTCTTGAAATTATTTGGGGCATTATGTGTGAAAGCACTGCATACACAGTAAGACGATATACTCTAGCTACTATTTCTCCCTTTTACCCATCCCCACACACAGTATCACCGTTTGCCACAGACACACAAAACGGTGGGCTCCAGGTCCGTAGTTTCCTATCCATTCCTGACCTGCCCATTATTAGCATTAAACCAACTACCCACTGCCTGCGCCCCTCTCAAACTTAAAAGTTGACTCTTAGCATTTGTGCAAACCCCATTTGCTAAACGATACACCTTTCAAATGAAAACTTGTAGAGTAGAATTATCGCTCAAAAGTTAATGGCCGGAATGAGCTAAACCTCATCGGTTCACGACGCTTTTATTTTTTATTTTTATCGGAAGACGCTGTACTCCTTAGTTATTGTAGTATTCACATCTGCCCAACGCATCATGGCTACTACCGCCCTTATAACGAAGCCTGCTATCGATACCTTTCCCATCATGGCTACTGGTGTCGCCCTGTCAGTATGTGCCCCCAAACCATCATGGCCGTCGGGCTGCTGTGCTGAGAGTGGCAGCCAGGGCAGGGCTGGGAGCGCGCACGGGCACTACAGATGCTGAAAGCTTGTGTCTCCGCCCGCAGCGGCATGTGAACCGATTCCAGAGGAGTGTGTGAGCGGTGCGCGGAGGAGAAGGAGTTGGGCTGTGTTCTCCCGCAGGCTTTAGCCTCCACCCGGGTGCGCGGACCAGCATGCTCCCGCATCCACCATGAGCTTGTGCCGGAGCCGAACAGGGGGTCTCCTGCCTCCTGCCCCGGAGCAGGAATGCGGGCGAGAGCTGAGCAGAGGGGTGGCCGAGGTGAGCCAAACGTGCATGCCTTTCTGGGTGGGTGGGCAGAGTACCTTGTGCTTTGGGTCAGATCCGTGGCTTCTACTGTGGGTGAGGTGGAAGATGCGCAGCAGCGGCGGATCTGGGCGCACAAAAGCAATTTTAACAACCGGTGTGGATGAGGCTATAAAAATGCACTCCCCAGCAACATTGTTGCTGGATGCCCAAAATGCGATGACAGTGCATGTAAACGTTACAAGACTGTACAGAAACACCAAATAGTCCTTAAAAATGTGTCATTTATAAACGTAGAGGAGGCTTTCACGCCTGGACTCAGCCAGCTACAGAGCTTCAGCCCGCGCTGCTCTCCTTTCCGCAACTGAAGCCAACTTCGGCTAGCTGATTTCGATGTTCATTTAGACTGAGTATCGTTTTTGGGGAAATCCTCATTGAGAAAGACGAGTTTCCTTAATATTGTTTGCATACTGCCTGCGTCCTCTGTTGCTCATGCCATGTTTAAAATGGCAAGCACCACAGTGTTATTAGACTCTGCTGTGCACAGTGGAAACTGAGCTTTGATTTCTGATCGTTCACAAGCCGGTGATAGTGTGGTTTGTACAGCACACGCCTGAAAAGACTAGTGTGGGCATTACCTTCAGCAAACACAATATTGAGACACTAGGAGTTTATATACGTCAATTCACAACCATGTGCCATTTCAATATCTGTGCACGCTATAACATTCCAAAAAGTGAACGTGCCCCTTACCCCAATAATTTTCCTAGCATTGTTTTATCACGGAAAGTGTGTATATAGTAAATGGCTATGTTTTGTGCCAAATAAAATAGCACGAATCCAGAGCAGCGATTAGGAGTGTGGTAATATTGTGCAACCATTCATTCAAGAACAGCAATGCTTTTGACACCTCACATTTTTACAGCGCATGCTCTCACATCAGAGCCGACTGTCATATTTTTGTCTGGGTCACAGAGCAGTATTTGGTGGCTTGGCGTATACGCGGGCTACAGTTCTTGCAACAAATGTGAGTTTTACGGTGCGATTCGGACTGTGTAAATGAAGGATGCCGGCTGGATATCACACGTACACTACTTTGTTCCCGGACGCCGCGCTTCAATTTTCATCATTATGGTCGCACCTCCCATATCCTCGCTGCATTGCTTGTTGCACCTGTCCGCTACCTCTCCCACTAGGTTACATGTTTGTTTAAGGATCTTACTTATACATACATAGCTTGGTACAGGGTGAAGGAGCGCTCCTTCGGAGAGTGCAGCTTCAGGTAACTGAGACAAAGGCCACCGGAGCTGCACCCTTGCATACCACCTGGTGGAAGAAAATCCGAAAGCCCCGGATTGAACACCACAGTTCAAAAGCTCTAGCTTAACATGAACATGTAGGGATTACATCAAGAGTTCAGTGAGGCTCATGTGCGGACCAGCATCGACTGCACTGACTGCAGCCGGTTCAGCTCTCCCTGTTCTGAGTCTGCCTCCCTCCTCCTCTACTCTTACCACTCTTCTCCTTTCCTTCTCTTCCTTCTCCTTTCTCGCACTCCTCTTGCTGTCCCTTTTCCTCCTTTCATTCCCTTTTCTGCCCTCCTCGCTCTTCCATCCTCTAGCCTTTCTCTCACTTGCCGCTCTATCCACTTTTCCTGCTTCCTTTTTCTTCTCTCCCCTTCATTCTGTCTTTTTCCCATGTTATGCACTCTCATCCTTACCAGCTTTTCCTTCTCTCTGTCGCCTCTCTCTTGCATTCCTTCCAACCGAGCCATCATGCCACATAACTCCTATCAGCATGATTTCATTCAGCGCCACACAGTTCCACTCAACACCATTCCATTCCACACACTACCATTCTACACCACACAATTCGACAACACACCTCATAATTCAACTCAACAACACATATACACAACACACCACATACATCCAATCCACGCCACAGAATGCCACATAATCCTATCAAATTCAACAACACACTACGTAGTTAAACTCCACCATACCACTACACAACACAAAATACCATTCCACATAATTCCACTCCATAACACAGAATCCTAGGCAAGGTTTTAAAAACAAAAACAAACAAAAATAATGTCATGAGCAATGCCAATAGCTCTAACTTTAACAATGCCGAGACCATTGCATTGTAAATGCTTGTTACACTTATCTTTCCCAAGGTGGCATTAGCAAGCAGAAAGGGTTAAACCAAGGTGCGGTTGAGAGATAGCAATTCAGATACATAATAACTATTGCCAAATTGATGACTCTCCTAGAGACTTAATTTAGAGGGTAGTATAGAAAGAAACCCTCACAATAACTCCCTACTCACTGACCACACCATGTATGTGACTTACTTCCCCTACGCACACTTTAACCCCCCCCACAAAGCCCCACTCCCACTGTGCTGTCATTAATGCGCCCTTCAGGCACACCACAGACCATAGCTTGTGTCCTCTAGGGAAATGTTTTGAGTACCCATTTTCTACATCTTCATGTTTAACTGAACATTAGCGCACATGTTTATAAAGGTACTATTTCTTAGTAGTTACATTTCATTAATGCGTTTATATGTTCACACATGTTAATCTTATTAAGCACACAGTAGATGCAATGTCAAATATAAATGCAAATTGCGCCTTGATGACTTGTAAGGGAAGAAGTCTAAATTGCGCTCCTCCAAAACTAACCTTAATCACACAGAAATGTAAAAATAACAATTATGGCCTCATTACTTTGTGTAAATCACAGGTATGTTTCCCATATACCAAAATGTAACCGACCTTAGATATGCAAAGTGACAAAGTTTTTTAAATGGACACGGCTTTTGTACCATCCCAAACGCTGTGCGATAATATCGCTAATCATTTCACCCAGAAAATAGACACGATCTATAACAAAATCACCTCGTCCATAAATCCTCAACCAAAATTAGAAGGTGAATCCCCACGCATTCTTCCGGCAATCAGTTTATTAGGAAATTTCCCACAACTCACAATAAAAGATACCGAAGCCCTCTTAAAAGGTGCTAAATCAGGATCCCCATTAGATCTGATACCTGCTAAATTGACAGCCACCTTGGCCAAACAGCTTGCCAACCCCATTTGTAATATCCTTAATAGCTCCCTGATGGATGGAGCTCTCCCTTCGGATTGGAAAGCTGCACAGATACTTCAGATTAAAAAGAATCTTAAAATCTCACCAGAAGACGTCACAAACTATCGACCCATCTCGCTCCTTCCCCTCCACACCAAAATCCTAGAAAAGCACATCAATACACATCTTTCCTACTTTATTGAATCCACTAACAGCCTAGACTCCTCACAATCTGGTTTCCGCCCCAGATACAGCACCGAGTCTACCCTAGTGGCAGTAACAGACATCAGAATGCTGTTGGATAAGGGTCAGGCGGTGCTCTTGGTGCTGCTTGACCTTTCCGCAGCATTCAACACCATATCCCATCAAATCTTACTCAATAGACTGGAAGACATAGGTATCACAGGGAAAGCCCTGAAATGGCTTACCAACTTCCTATCCGATAGAACACAGACAGTCAACCTAGGCCCCTAGCATTCTAAGACCACCAAAGTTACCAAGGGTGTACCTCAGGGCTCATGCTTGAGCCCTACCTTATTCAACGTTTATGTTGCTCCACTGGCGAGACTGTTGAGAAAACCGGGCTTCATCCCTATATCATACGCTGATGACACCCAGCTACTCCTTTCATTTGACAAATCCAGCCCGAATATTCAAGCCATCTTTAGCGAAGGAATGAAATCTATAGAAGAATGGATGAAAATGAATTTTACCCAACTGAACGCTACGAAGTCCGAGATAATGCTATTTGGTGATGCAACCGTGTTATGGTCGCCTAGTTGGTGGCCAGAAGAACTAGGTCCCACCCCTTGCCATAAACCAGTGGTAAAAAACCTTGGAGTCAGACTAGACCAAAAACTCACTCTGAGAGACCATGTCTCTTCCACTATCGGAGCCTGCTTCCACAACCTTAGCATGCTCAGAAGAGTCTTCCCTTTCCTACCAATGTCCTCGAGGAAAACCCTGATACAGGCACTAATTTTAAGCCGCCTAGACTATTGCAACGCGCTGATGATCTCAGCCAATGAAAGGGACATATATAGACTACAGGTTGTCCAAAACACCGCGGCCCGTTTGGTGACCAATGCCCCCACAAGAACAGCCTCCCTCCCTTTGCTACAGAAATTACACTGGCTACCCATTCGAAAAAGGATCCATTTCAAAATATGCTGTATGGCTTATAAAGCCATAAACAGATGAGGCCCTAGTTATCTCAATGGCAAATTTGTTAACTATGTACCTCTCAGACCCCTCCGCTCAGAAGACAAAGCCCTAATCTCAGTCCCTCGCGTTAGAAAGGCTCGACAAGGCGGTAAGGCCTTCTACCATCTTGCCCCACGCCTATGGAATGATCTCCCTTTCCGCCTGCGACAATGTACAGATTACCTGGCATTTAGGAAAATGCTGAAAATATCTCTCTTCTAAATTAGTCTCCTCGTCCGCTTGTGTGGCTCCAGCGCTGAGATACCCTTATGGGGTGATTCGTGCGTTTTATAAGTGAAATAAATAAATAAATATTGTGACTCTGCTTAACCAGAGTAAATTAAATGGGATGTTCTTTCACAGGTAATCATCCAAGATAAACCTTTCCCGGGTAAGAAGATAAAAAGGATGCTACCTGTGAAATTGATAGTTAAATCACCTGAGGCAACACAGCAAACGTATGTGATGCCATACCATTCATGTAAGCAGCAGAGGCGGAAAGTAACACTCTGAACACCTCCCAGGCTAAGGGGAACAGGCTTCTCCATTAAAAACATAATGCCCACCAGCGTCCAGTCTCACTCAAAACGCTGCTCATCACCACAGAGCAAGTTCCTCTCTATATTTCTTGGGTTCTCTGCCTTGGCCCCGGAACAGAACACAACCCTTGGATTGCAAGTACATCCATTTCTTTCAGTGACGGCTGGTAGGGAACGGTGGTGGGGGGAGCGTAGAAAAAATAAAAATAAAAAAAGAAGACTCACCTGCAGGTCGCCAGCCACATCCTCTCCTCCGTCCGTGCTGTATCCTGCCTCCCGGAAGCACCCAGGCTCCCAGACTCCCGTAGCCCATCACAATGCTGCTGGTGCGGCGCTCAGACAGGGAGGCTGTGCATGCTTTCCACCCAGGCTGTACAATACACCCTGTGGATAACATGCTAAGTGCACATACCAGTTTGGCCGGCCCCAGACAGCCGGCCAAACCACCATGCGCACTTATGGTGCAGCAATCACTCCTCCTCCCGCTAACGTCACGTAATCCCAGCCCCACCCCGCCCAAACACATAGCTTGCAGCCAGACTAAAAACAAAATGATAATAAAGTTCAGTTATCATTTTATTTTTCCTTTGCACTGCTCTTAGAGCAGTGGGGAGATGCTGCTGATTATTTTTCGTTCATGTCTGCAGCTACAGATCTATGTGCATTTTCCTCACATTAGGTAGGATGTAGGGGGCAGCGGCATGGTCTCTGTGTGCTCTGGTCGTAGGGAGGAATCTGCTAGCTTCCTTGGGGCTTTAAGAGGGTGAGGTCCCTCAGGGTCTTAGAATGGCAGGAATTAAAAACAGACCTAGGAGCAGGTCCCCATTGGGCCCTATATTCAGGTCCTTAACTTTACTAGTAAATTCACTCTCTCAAGAATGCACATCCTAGCAAGGTCAAAATACATATGCAAACTTGCTGCCCTTGACCCCAAACAATATGTCCTGGGCGCAAGGCTATGGGAATTTCACATCCCTGAAAGAGGGCATATATGTTTAACATAGAATGAATAGAAGGCGAGTGACTTAAGACACTCAGAAGACCACCACCCCCTCCACAGGCTTCCATATTATTTAATTCGGTGTCTCAGAATCTAAAGATTTTCAATATGTTCTACAACAAACTCATTGTTACTCATTTATCTTAAAGAGCTAACAACCACTGACAAAGCCAACTGCAGTGGCTGGTTTTGGGTGTGTGTCAATTGGTCTGTTACATATCTGGATTCAATAACAGAATGCTCAGAGAGGCACCAAAACACCAATCGGGTGGCACAGTATGCCACCGGATTGTTTACGCCACGCCCTTAATTACATATTTAGAGACATCGACTTTTTTCATCCCACTTAAACCCCTGCCTCACCCTGTCCAGGGACAGAGCCTTCCCAAAACGGGCAGCCACTGTCTCCACTCCTTCAATCCCTGCAGTTAGAGGTCACAGTGATGTAAACCAGCGAGCACTCGGTGCTGCGGTATCCTGCGCTCACATGGGGAGTACACAAAGGCATCTGGTAGTCATGTGAGGGGTCATTGTGAAGTGTGGGCGTGGTCGCCTGGTTGCTTCCTAATTATGTTTTAATTACTTTGCAGCAAACGCACACACCAGGTCCGGACAGACCTTGTATTCCACATGCATTTGTACTGAAAGTCGAGGGCCACTCGTGGAGGCTTTGTCACTTTCCCCAGCTCCCTGGGGTCAATTGCAGCAGGCACGGGGGGGGGGGGGGGGGGGGCTTCAAGAGACTGCATAGCAGGGAAGATGGGGAAAGTAGAGAGAACAATCAGAGAGAGGGAAGAGAGACAGGAGAGGGAAGAGAGACAGGAGAGAGAATGTATTAATGGAAAGAGAAAGACTGCTCGAGTGGAGGGAGTAGGCAGCTTTGGATGGCTCATTTTTGGTTCCTCCTGTCCAGCCCTGGCACACACGGTCATAGATTACGCTTTACCACTCTGCTGCATTTTTTCACTTTTATTGACATGTCGGTTATATAGAATTCTTAAGGCAATACTGCATGGAATGTTAACGTTCCCTCATAAATGAACTTACATAACAAGTTCAGCTGCTTTAAAATGGGGGCGCATTGGAACACAGGCTCGCCTTACTGAGGCATTGTTAAATAGACTACTCGGGGTAAATGAGTGCGCCCGCAAATTCAGATGGGGAAATAGATTGCGCTGCGCTCCCTCCAGTCTGGCAGCTGGTGACGCCGTAAATAGCAGGTGCCATCATGCTACTGAATGCCCCGCAGAGGCCAGACTGCAAAGACACCACTGACCCGGCGCCGGGTGGTTGCATACGTGCGCGTACGCGCGACTGAGCTCCTATTGGAAACTAGACCTGCCGCTAACGCAATGCACGAGGGAGGGGCTTGTTTGCACTTAGATCTTGTATTGACTTGTATTTACTGTCGCTCAGTCACTAATGCACTACAAAAGCTTTCAACTTGTTTTAAATCAATGGAACTGAGCCCCGTGTCTCCTGTTGTATTCTAAAACAGGGCCTCTACCTAGGCTGCGAAGAACACCATAAGCCTAAGGCTACCTTAGGTGACGAATGAGTGACAACAAAGCGGAGATTATTCGGCCTCCCTCTGGGCCAGGCAATTGTACAACATGTTGACGCTTGCAGAAAAGGTTGTCATGCCGCCAACAACAAGTCAGTCGGAACTAAGATTGCCAGTTATTTAAGAGTCAAACTGATTAGTTTCCTCAACTGCTAGTATCAACCAACCAACCAAACTCTACCTCCATCAGAGAAGGGGGATCATTCAGTTGTTAATAAAGAAAGGACAGTTTTAGTTTATTTGTGTGTGAATGTCTTCAGAAACAGGCTGGATCATTATGTAACATCCGCTTTGTGTACTCATTCATTCTCCGCAGCATATTTCCCAGGTGATAGAAGCGGTGAATGAACTACGTGCAACATGAAAAGTACTAAGTGTGAAACTTCAAGTGGGATGGCAAAAAACATCTTCAGTTCCCTATGGGAGGCAGAGAGTGAGGTCCTACAGCCTCAAAGAGTATGACGACGGTTTGTTTTCCACAATCGCTAATGCTGCTGGGAGCCTATATGTATCTAGCTATGCAGCACAGTATCCTGGGTGCTGAAAACATCTACTGTTCTTTAACATGGAGGGAAAGTAAACTCCAAACTGCGTGACACGCCGGGTATGGGAACACATAGAGAGAAATATTGCCTTTCAACGGGAATTGGTATAGTCTAAAGCTCTGTTTTTAATATAAAATCAGGGCCTTCATTGGTCCTATCACTGAAAATACAAGATTTGAAAAAAATATTATTGTCTACGGGTGCTCATGGAAGACAATTTCTGTGGACTGGAATCTAGAGAATGCTAAAGTGATTCTAGTATTTTACTGACGTCTGCTGGTCATTTTCTATCAAGAAAAATAAATAGAAGCAGTTGCCAGAAAAAGTTTTAAAAAGAAAGCAATTCTGGTACTTTACTGACCTCTACTGGCCGTTTTCTATCAAGACAGTTAAATAGAGGCAGTTGAACAGAAAAAAAGTACCTAAGCGGAAGCAGACAAGTCCTAGGGCTGATCTCCAGAGCCCACAAAATACATACACATATAAGTATATATTGAAGTATATACAAGAGGTCTCGAATGCTGGACCTAAAAAGCAGGTGCTCAGATGGGTCAAATCAGGCTCTCCATTTTTGCACTCACCCTCAGGGTGGAAAAAATCTTAACTCTGCAGCAGTACCACCTGCCACTGCCCTTGATCTAACTTTAGAGAGGCTGGTTGTAGTTCTTTCATAGTCTCATCATTTCAGACCGGAAGCATTTTCAATATTATATACAATAAAGCCATAGTTTTTGCTCATTTATCTTATGCAACCAAACAACCATTGACAAAGCCAATAACACTGGCTTGTTGTAGGTATGTTACTTGCTGTATTATATATATGGATGCAATGACAGAAACAACAACATCCCTGTCGGGCCGCACACTATGCTAAACACAGGTTTTTAGCTTAGGTGTTTTAAGCCATGCTTTTAACTAGTTAGGCCACGCCCCTTTGGGAGACCCCTCCCCCCTAGTTTTTTTAATCACGCTTAAAGCCCTGTAAATAGCTATCCTGAAACATTTCCTAAGAACCATATAGGTATAATGGCATCCCTTTTGGGTGTCACTTTATTCAGAGTTATCAGCTAGCTACTCAGATAAAAGGTTTTCTTGAAAGAACCACTTGGTCACAGACCATGACCTCTTGCTAGGAACGAGTACAGTTAATACAATAGGTCAAGGATGTGGCTTAACTGCTAGAGAGGCTGACTTTGAAGCTGGGGAACCAGGTTCAAGTCACGCGGGAGGCTCAAGCATCCTGTGATTCTGGGCAAATCACTTAATCTCCCCGTGCCTCGTAATGAATGTGTCTCACTGTAAGGCAACTGGTGCTCATGTAAAGCACTCTGATATTTTCGGGTCGAGTTTGCGCTATAGAAAACTGAGAAAAAAAAATGTTTGGGAGACGTGACCCTTCTATCGGCCACCAGAAAACCACTAGGCTCTTTGTCTGACACCAAGGCATAGCTTGGTAGTGCCAGCTCTCTATGCACAGTATATCCGTTTTAATTACTTCACACATTTACCTGCTCACTGTAGCGTTGTGTTACAAAAACTGCTTTGTGTTATAGATTAACATTATCCAGAGGCCTGGGGAGGCGAAGGGGTCAGTTTTTCTATGAACAAGAAACAATAGCTTGAGCTGCACCTACCAGATGTGTTAATGATTAGATCAATTAGAGGCCACCCTGATCCAATGACTTATCTACGTGGAACATTTTGTGCATGCATGTGCCAATGGACATTACCCTTTGCTTTGTTCTGCATGGTTGTGTGGTTGTTCATTGCACAGTTTCAGGTTGTTGTTTTGTTTCGAGGCACCATGGATGCTATTATACATGTATCTGAGTGTAGTAGGGTAGGTTAAGGTCTCAAGTGAACGGAGATATAGATTAGTGATGGGGTATAGAGATGTCAGTATGACTTAGAGGGATGATTGAGGTGGCAAAAGCTTAAAACAACTACCTGAACTACAGCCATGCTGTTTGCAAGTTGTGCCAGGAGTTGTGTTGAGTGTCTCCTGTTGTTGCAGACCAAGGTGCTAGTATAGTTTGGTCTGCATGTACTGATGAGGCAGTAAATGTCCAATAAGCTAGAAGGCATAGAGCCATGTTATGCATATTATGGTGCCAAAGTTCTGTATAATGGGTGCTGTTGGTATAACGCAGGTGTTCTTTCCACCAAAATCTGATGGCTGTGGGGCTGAGAACTGCTCAGCTAGTCACATGCCCTTTCCACACTTACAGAGTGTCCTTGACTTGGCGCACAAGGACAAGAATGCCTCCTGCTTCAGTCTGCCAGGGCCTGGAATGAACCCATAAATCCCACAGGTAGGTGATGAGAATCTTCACCGCCCGACCACATTTAAGCTATGTCACACATGTACATAGACCAGACCCCAAGACTGGATATATAGGGCTCGTTATACATGACCATACGAAAAACTGACACCTCGCTCATAATGTTATTCTGCAAGTGTTTATATATATCAATAATACTCTGAAGATGCCCTACTTGCCTAAAAGGTTATACAGAGGCATTTCATTTCATAAGGCTTTATTCGGAGCTTAAACACAAAGTCCATAAAAGCACATACATTTACATAACAGATACAACAGTCATAAAACCATGATTATAAAAAAACATTACAAATTACAGAATTTAAAAACGATTAAAAAAGCATGCTAGACCTTGCTTTAATAGCTTGAAGGAGAAAGGTAGCAGTGAAAAAACAAACATCAGGGAGGGGATTAAAAAGCAACTTCATTGAATCTTGTACATTTCTGACTCCATACTTCAAAAAGATGGGTTTTAAATAAGCAGAGCGAAAATTACCATATAAACTACACAGCAATAGAAAGTGCATAGTGCTTTGGGCTGAGGCATTATCGCATGGACATGGACCATTCGGGTGTTTTTTAATGCAGGGGAAGGCCACCAAATGGTGCACAATCCCAAACCTTAATCTCGTTAGGACAAACTGATGGGAAGCTCGGGTTATACAGAGGCAACTGTGTAGTGTTTCTAATTTTAAGGTTTTAACACCAATCTGTACTTCATTTGTGCCGTTGGTTGGTGGCGGACACCACAAACTCCTCAGGCTCATCTGTGCCACTCTGGTGCAGAGGCAATATAAATCACTTGGAGTGTCCTGACTGTCTTCCTGCCCCTCGAATCTCCCCCCGCCTGTCCTCATGGAACTGTGAAGACCTCATTTGTGACAGTGATCCGAGCTGACCCATCCCATTGGTTAATACAGTGTTGGGGCGACTAAGCTGGCCATGCTAGGGGCCCTATGCTTGTGCAGTTCAACCCCAGCTTCCCAGAGCATGGTCCAAGTACATGTCTTCTTCCTGGTCTTTGTTCTTCCTCATCTTTTTGAAACACACTTTTTTTAATATGTTATTTGTATTTCAGAATTATTCCTGGACATGCAATGTGCTTTCCCACTTTTAAAATGGCATACAACTTCTTATTTATGTTGCTTTCACCCTTTCTGCTGTTTCTATTGACGCTTTAGTTACTTACACCTACAACTGCACTGCTCTACCCCCTTCTACTCTACGACACTACTCCACACAGTGCGGCTCTACTCTATTCACTGTACTCCAGGCCACTATATGCCACTCCATTCCGTTCCACATAACGCCACTCCACTCCTCTATGTCACTCCACTTTACAACACTATGCCAGTCCACGTCATTCCACTCCACTCTATTCCACACAGTGCCACTCTGCACATTCCACTCTACGCCACTCCATTCTACACAATGTCACTCCAATCCACACAATGTCACTACACTCTACTCATGTTCACCACTCCACAACAGTTTACTGTATGCCACTCAACTGTACGCGACTCCACTCTACGCCACACTACCTTACGCACTACGCTATTCTGTGCCACTTCACGTCTCTCTATGCCACTCTACTCTGCCACTCTACTCTACGCCATGCCACTAACTTTTAGCCATGTTGAACAGCAGCCACGCTGCTGTACAACATGGCTAAAAGACACGGACAAAGCCAATAGGACTCCCATAGACGGAGATCTATTGGCTTTGCCAATGCTTGCTGGCCTCAGGACCGTTTTGTCTCACTTTCTTGTCTAGCTACCTGACTCTGAACAAGTCCTTGGCAGCTCAAGTGTAGACTCAATAATGTTCAGAAACACAGGCCAATTTGTTGTTATTGTATACGTTTTTGTTCCCTATCCTGCTGGACATTTCTTTGCGTTGTTCTAGTTGAGGATTTGTATTTATTATTATTTTGTCTTTATCGCAGCTCTTTCCGCCCCCCCTCCCCCCCCCCCCCAGTTCCACCTGGGATATCGTGTCCCCTAACCAACAGTGTGATTTTGACCTCTTTATTCATGCTGCACTATGAGATAACCTGTCAGAGAGTACCCTAGGTTACTGGCTCTGGCTAGGAACTGAACCGCATTCTGTTCTGCTGTTCAGATATCCCAAAGTAAGCAAGAGAAATCATGTCATGAGAGAAAAGGGTAATACAATCTAACTGTGGCAAAACACCATGCACAAAAAAGTGGCATTATTCCCTATCAATAATGTAAAACATGGAAAAAATGCTAGGAAACACGTTTTGCTGCCATTGTAGATAGTGTGGATCCAGAGAGAAGATATGTTGCACTTATGGGTGGTCCCTCACATAACATGAGACTCCTATGGCACCAGAGGGTCTCCTAAAGACTGTCCCCCCTTGATCTGCAGTGTGCCTTGGGTGCTGTGGTGAGACCCCCTTTGGCCTGAAGTACAAGTAAAGTGGAGTCAGCTTCACAAACACTTGCACACCAAACACTGTTGCAGGTGCGATTTCCGACTCCTTAATCATTCCGTCTTTGGTACCTCAGGTAAAATGGCAGATAGTCCATTACGTAATGGGAGTGACTGGCAAAATGTTGCCTTTCCCTGATAAACAGTAGCTGATCCCTAATATGGCGTACATGCCCGTGATATAACTGTGGCTAATTATTATGCAGTGGTACAACTCTCCCAGTGTGCTAACTTTCAGCTTAATTTAGACATTCTTGACATAATGCCGGCGATTCCCGGGCCAATGACGGAGAGAATTACTGCCAATGGAGAGGCACGCCCCCTGTTTCCTCAGAAAAGAAGCATTGGCATAGCCAATAGGTCTCGCCTTTAGGACCTTATAAGTATTTAGCCAAGCACCACATTATCCTGGTTGATACAACATCTACTGTTACTTCACGTGCCACTGGTGAACGGCCACACCCCCCCATAGTCTCTTCATAATTAAAAAAAAGTGTATTTCTTTAACAAAGAACTTTTGACACCAATAGACACATTGTAGCACTGCATAGAGAAAAGCCTATTTAAAGGGTTTTTTCTACAACTGGTAGTCTGAACATATATATCTGAAAGGTTTTTATATGCGATAATGAAGAAAAAGAGTGTTTAGTGAAATAAGATCTAACAGAGACACGTTAAACTATGACATATTAAATACCCTAATACATAAAAAATAAACAATAACACTGTCTAAGCCCTTTAAAAAAAAAATCAGCAATTAAAACGTCTCAAAAACCTATTCAAAATCTAGAAATACAATGGATACAAAGTTCCTTTGAAGATGTGCACAAGCAAATTAGAGTTACTCCCTTTCACTGCAAAACAAAATCTCCTGAACAAGTACTGCTGTTGGACAACAACAAAATCTGGATCTGTCTGAAAGTGTGACGACCTGCAGTTATTTGGCAGCAAAGCAACAGTATTTGAATTTTAACTTTTCATGCAAATGAGAAAGGGCTTGTAAAACTATGCACACTCGGGGTGCGTACACAGCAGCTGCCACCTCAAAGTCTAGGGATGGGTTTAAGAGGCACAGTCTCTGCAGGCTGTCTGTGTGTTGCGTGAGCACAGACCCTGCAGGTGGGGTTTGCCGTTTCCTTACCCAAGATTACTGTTCTCCTCCATTTGTTCCTGAGACTTGCGGGGCTTGGGCTGCCTGCTGATGCACTACACCCTGCTGTGATAAGGTGTTCCGAGGAGCCCCGGGCCACTGCCACTAACTAGTGTTCAGTGTGACTGCTTATGTGTTGGTCCATGTCCCAGAGGCAGGGGAGGTAAAAAGGAGGGCAGGCTAGGGAGAAAAGTTGGAGGGTGGAGCAAACAAGGTAGGAAAAGGAGGTGGAGTAGAGTGGACTCCAGAGGGAAAAGGAAGGTGGGAGCTAAAGCTGTGTAGTTAAAAAGGAGGCAGACGCGCGAGGAAGTGGGTGGTGCAACGTTGCTGGGGCAAGCAGGAAGAAGAGGAGGAGGTAGTAGTGATGAGGACAACAAACATCTCTACGCCGGTGTAGCTGAGGAGGGAAAAAATCATCCCAAATGGCCAACACGGATGAGCGTTCTAGTCAATGGAGTCCAAAGGTCTGGGCATGGACACCCAAAGCATAATGGAAGACTAGGAAACAACTTAAGTGGGTAAACATATTATAGAAACTCAGGCACTTGAAAGGCTAAATAGAGACGTTGATTAAAAGGTTATAATGTTGTGATGCTCAGACAGCACTGTATCAACTCGCTTAAATTGATCGCCACAGAAACAAGCACAGAATACGTGAAGCATTGCACTCCAAAGCAACTACAAAACAAGTAGATAATGCACAGCGCTTATGAAACAGATGCAGCGCCGAGTGTTAAATTCTCTTCATAATTAACAAAAATAGAGGTGGGCGAGCCAAGCCATGCAGAACAACAGAAATGTGAGCCTGCAATACTTACAGATAAAGCGTGGTGTCACGGTGTGCTGCGTTGGAAGTGCTCGATACCAATGTAAAAAAAAAAAAGTTCCAAAGATAGGACAAACAATAGCACAAGTGGAAGAGGACAAGTCCTGGTGGCGAACCATGGGAGTCAACAATGGAGAAAAAGGCGGGACAAGCAGGAACCATCATCAAGAATCAACTCATGACACACCTGGAGCAGAACCAGCTACTCGACACCCCCCAATCGGGCTTCCACAGCAATGACAGCATTCAAACAGCCCTGATCGCAGCCCCCTACGACGTCCGAACCCTCCTGGACCAAAGAGAAACAGCAGCTTTGATCCTACTCGACCTCTCGGCAGCCTTCAACACCGTATCCCACCACACACTGATCGAAAGATTCCACCACATCGGCATCCAAGGGGACGCACTCAGATGGATCACCTCCTTCCTCACCGGAAGAACTCAGAGGATCCAACTCCCAACTTTCACCTCTGAACCCAAGGAGATCACCTGCGGTGTCCTCCAGAGCTCATCCCCAGCCCCATGCTCTTCAACGCATATATGACCCCGCTGTCCAACATCGTCAGATCCCACAGTCTCAACATAATGTCCTACGCAGACGACACCCAACTCATCCACTCACTCACCGACAACCCCAGCAGAGTCAACTTCCACAGATGCATGACAAACATCGCCACGTGGATAAAGAACAACTGCCTGCAGCTAAAAAACAGACAAGACAGAATTAATGATCTTTGGCAACATCAGCAACACATGGACTGACTCCAGTGGCCATCAGACCTAGGACCCACACCCTCTCCCTCCAACCACGCCGAAAACCTCAGAATCATTGACAACAAGCTCACCCTGAAATGACAGTTCAACGTCATTTCCTCTGCCTGCTTCCTCACTCTGCACATGCTACATAAGATCTTCAAATGGCTACCTCAACACACGAAATGCACTGTGACACAAGTCCTCATCACCAGCCGACTTGACTATGGCAATGTCCTCTATGTAGGCATCGCCGCACACCTTCTACAGTATTTCTGACCAAACACAACGCCGCAGCCAGACTCATCCTCAGCCTTCCCCGATGACCCACATAACACTCAGGAAACTCCACTGACTCCCTGTACAGAAGCGACGACAATTCAAGGAGCTGACCCACGCACAAAAGGCTCTACACAACCAAGGACCCACCTACATTAACCACTGCCTGAACTTGCACCAACCACCGAGAAGACTATGCTCTGCCTTCCTTTCACTTGCCCATTCACCCTGCATCTACAGAAGCAGAAGTGGAGGACGCTCCTTCTCAGACATTGCAGCAAAGACCTGGAACAGGCTCCCCAATCACCTTCGGACTATCACCTTATTTCCAGAATTACGAATGGCCCTCAAGACCTGGCTGTTGGAATAACCCTCTAAGGTGTGTAAGCGCCTGGATACCCTATCGA
This sequence comes from Triturus cristatus, assembly GCF_964204655.1. Lineage (NCBI taxonomy): Eukaryota > Metazoa > Chordata > Amphibia > Caudata > Salamandridae > Triturus > Triturus cristatus. The sequence goes on from NC_140585.1 coordinate 880,027,285, forward strand.
GTGATTAGTCACGCTTTATAAGCCCTGATTGATTAATTGATTATCTAATTATAAGCAAGGTTTCTAAAGGACACTGACAAAAGCCAATCAGAAGCTGGAGGTGGGCTCTAAGCCCACAGAGCATGTCGAGAGACAGCACATGCACTGCCTAGGCTCGACCTAAAAACAGTGCCACTAGTGGTGGAAGTGGGTGGTGAAGAAAATTGCACTTGACTGCGCCCTATTAGGAAAAAGCATTGGCAATGCAGATAGGTCTGGCTTGTAAATGAAAATCAATCATCCATCTAATTCTGCTATCAATTACTCATCATCCATCCACTCTGTCACTCATCCTTGCCCTCATGCACCTACAATTCCATCAATTGGCTCATTCTTACATTCAGCCACTCGCCCATCTATAATAATACATGCAAAGTTACGAATTAATGAAGAGGCACTTCAGCTACCAGCCAGACCTACTGGCATGGCTGCTTTTTTGTGAAGGCTGTAGTGTGTAACTGATAGTCTGTGACGGGTATGAGAGTGCTGTTACTTGCGGGTGATGACTAATTTGTGAGGAGTGTGAGTGCTTCTGAGAGTGTGACTATTAGTCTGTGAAGGATATGTGAAAGTTGTTTGCATTGGTGGACTGCTAGAAAGCGGTACGAGAATGCAGTCAGTAGTATCATACTTCTACTATGAGGAGAGTGCTATTGGTAGTGTGGGACTGCTACTCTGATGGATGTGTGACTGTTCTCAGTAGCATGAGGCTGCTAGTATGAGGTATGTACGATTGTACTGTGTACTCTGAGAATGGTGTGAAAGTACTTTTGGAAGTTTGTGTCTGCTAGGCTGTGAAGGGCATGAGAATGCTGTCAGTCTTTCCATTGTTTTCTTTTCTAATACAGATGGGCTAGCCACTGAAAGCTTGAGCCAGGCTCGATCCTGAAGCCTGGCTCTGGCTCAGCTGGAGGTCCTGTTGGCGCCTCGAGCCCATAGCGAGACGAGCTTTCATGTGGCTTCTGCCTCCCTCTACCCGGGATGTTACGGCCATAGCTGCTCACTTTGTAATTCGGGAACCAGGTTTGAGTCTCGGCGTCGGCTCAACATTATGCGATTCTGGGCAAATCACTTTATCTCCCCATGCCTATAAGTAATGCAGGTGACCTTATGCAATGTAACTGGTAATGTAAGTGCTCCAATACCGCTCTATATTTTACAACTATAGAAGAATGCACTAAGAGGTTAAAACAAAGCCATAACACAAGGAAAGCAAAATACCCATTTACTGGGCGATCTGTACAGAGTGATAACAGAAAATCTGAATAAATGGCTGCTTCCCTGCTTAAATTGTGTGTACTAGTTAAGATTTCCATGAGCCGCACACACTCAAGGAGACTCTTGAAAACCAGCAATGCTGGCCATGAAATCTGATGCCTCTCAGTACACAATGCCTTATGCTCACCTGCGGCCATTCCCTTTACAAGCTCTGATAATGTAATATGGTGTCTGCTCTACGTGCCAACCCCCTCTCTCCCGCCCAACAAATGTTTACCTGACTCCAAGAGGCAGAGCACACATTGATTGTAAGCCTTCTGCACTGGCAGGGAGCAAGCATATTTAAAAATCCAGAATAAGACCATGTCAAGAGTCACATGATAGAACCCAAATGCAACCTGCCATCGCAGTACCTGATCTCTTTATGAGCAGGATACCCTATGACTGGCTCTACTTTTATAAGTCTTTAATTTCTGCCCGAGCCTGGCAGGGCTTTAAAAAAACATTATAACGGGAAGATGTTGCAGTGCTTGTATAAGATGCAGGGTCTATTCAGTAAAGAGTGTGAGGGGAGTTCTGGAACGGAACATGGACATTTCTGAAGAAAGCAGCACAAGGATTTCACATAAAAAAAAATGAATAGGCTACAAACCACAAAAGATTGAAAGTACAATACTTTTGAGACAATAGCAGCAAAATGTCATTGACACAAGGGCCATTTTACAAGAGCGGATTCATCTAATTATCCTGTGGGAATTGATCATAGCTTTTACGGTGTTAAGTGCTCTTGTTGTAAATGTGAGTTTTAGGCAGAATAAAACGTTTTCCCCAAAATGTGTACTCTGGGTAGTAAACTTGTGGGTACAGCCTAATCCACTCTCTCAACGGTGCTTCTTAAAGCTCTTTTCTGCTGATCGCACAAGTTCAAGCTACAGCTGCCCTATCAAGCCAGGCCTAAAAATGCATGTATTTTATTGTAGACTTGGGCATCCCTTAGTGGTCTCAAGCACACATATGCACTTTAAAGTTTGTGATGAAAATAGAAGGCGAGGGGCTGGAACTGGAAAACAGCAATAGATTCCTTATGACTACCTTCCTCCCAGCTATGCTGCTACAGCATAACTGTGCCGTATTTTCCCAGAAAGGTCAAACTCCATCCATTGTAAGTCTGATTCTTTATGCATATATGTGAGCCTTCTTTATGAAGCAATACTGCCGCTGGCTCAGGCAACTGGCTAAACAAACACGACTGCGTGGAGGGGAAGCACTTTTTCTGTGAAACCCCATAGCTTCTGCTACAAAACATGTACTCTTGTACACAATGTGGACTGAGCCAGTACTTCTGAACACTTTTTGGGGGTTGATCAAATACAGTTGGGGCCATTGTAAGTATTTGAATGTGCAGCCGCGACGATTTTTGCATGATTGTAGATTTTTCTCATTTGCCACATAATCCATCATCTGCTGTCTAATCTGCAGATTTCAACCCCAAAAAATTGTTTCTAGCTCAAAACTTTTGAAAAGTTACTAAAAATGCAGCAACATCTGTTTCCACACAGTCTAAGACCCTTTGCAAAGTTGGGCTGGTCACCTTTCCTTTCTGTTGCTTATTTCTATATTTGGGTGTTAAACTGTTATTAACTCCTTCAGTGCCCATGACGAGATGGTCTCGTCATGGAGCGCGGTTGCGCTGTGCCCATGACGAGACTATCTCGTCATGAACCCCGCCCGCTAATGAAAGGGCCAGCACAGGGCGGGGAAAGGGCGGGGCACTGAAGGGACTAAAGGAGGTGCAACTAATGCCCAGACAGTGTTAACAAGTTTAAAATTGACAAAATAATGAAGTAATACTATCAAACAATGTCCCTTTTCTTGCCACATAATTTACTCATCCCTGTTGCATAGTTTGTCCCTCAACTGCTGCATATTTCCAGTGGCCATGCATATAGCCAAGCGATTCATATGCTGTCAGACCAGCACTAAAAAGGATAGGCCTTGGCACATAAAAAAACAAGCATTGGCATAGCCAATAGGTCTCGCCTGTGGGACCTTATAAGTATTTAGTTATGCAGCACAATATCATTGGTGCAACAACGTCAACTGTTGCAGGGGTAAACACTTATAAGATCCCAAAGGCGAGACCTATTGGCTATGCCAATGCCTGTTTTTTTAAAATGGACTGGAGCCGCACATCACGCATAGACATGGGACGATTGCCAGTCTCCTGTTACATTACAATATTTTAATATAGCAGAGTCTACATTTTTAAGAAGCACTTTGATTGTAGAGTTTGGGCTGATGGAAGCATATATTGTATGGCATGTATGCAATTAAAGAGGAAGACCATCTAGAGATCAAGTAAGCTTAAAGACACGACTAAGCACGTTGTTTCGAAAACAGCCAATTAATTATCCACATCAAGTTCTGTTTTGGTATTCTGCGTTCCCATTTTCAGAACATTTATTGGCAGGAGGTCAATGCCCCACAGGTCAAGTTGTCTTTAGACTTTTTTTTTGTTTTTGTTTACTTTTTGAGTGATTTACTTTTTTATTGCGCTGGGCACCCGGCTGCTACTGACCAAATTGTGTTTAAAATGCACGGCTTATGGTTGATATCACCCTCTTTTTCCTCATGAAAGTTGAGAGGCAGGAGTAAGGAAGGCTCACAGCACTAACTCCAGGGCTTTAAGTGGGATGATGAAACTGGAGGGGGGGGGGGGGGGGGGGGAGGGGTGTGTGTCTGAAAGGGGCATGGCCAATATAATTAGGGGAGTGGCTTAAAGGACGATACTACAGCAAAAGGGGGAACTATGTTTAATACAAGGTAAACATGCGATAAAAATGCACCATTCATTTTAAAAAATTGCAAAATAATGTATGCTAGACTTCGAAAGGGCACGACCGCCATAGAAACATGCGAGTGATCTGACCAGACCTCTCTCTGTACGTGGGGTTCATCTCACAATAAGTGCTCCTCAAAGCAGTTTCTAACTTTGTGAATCACCAAGCAAGAGCTAATGTGGAGGCTACCATCAACAGAATAGCGTCAAGCCTAGGAGACACCTGGCTTTCCACAGGGAAATTTAAAAGAGAAACAAGAACGTGTGTACGTCCACCCTGTCCTATTTCAATGCTTTTAAGAGGGAAGACACTGTTGTTGTGCATTTACATTTCTAGCATTTTCAAACCTTCACTTGAGGGATGACAATGAACATTGGTAGTCAAACATACTAGATTGCTTCGTAAGATACTTAACTAAACGAGATTTGTGATTTGCCTTGTTTCATATTCATTTAAAATCCTAGATAATATACGTAACCAAAATGCATACATATGGAATACACAATTCTGGTTCTGATAGTATTTGTATTAAACCTACATAAGATATACTTACATCTCTGTTAACCTCTCTGCTATAAAACGACATTCTCCACTCATTTGATGGTATTAAACCACTCTGTGATGATAGCCAGGTTCTCAATTTGCTCTACTGAACATACATGCCTCTAAAACAAGCCTCGAGGTGCACCAAGCACTCCTCCAAGACATTGCATAAGCAAATCTCCTAGTCTCAACCTAGATAGACTACTTACTACCCTAGATTACATTTAAAAAAATTACCTAAACTGCCAGTAGACAATGGGACACATGTAAACGTTCGGGATGAAATCAAGTAGAAAATTATAAGAACTGGAATGCCTACTACGATAGGGTAAAAGACACACAATTGATGGACGGAATGCAGAACAAATCAATCTCTGTACTGGGGTGAATGTATGACATTGTTCTGCATTCTGTCCATCAACTGTTGTTTTTGCATCTACTACGATAGGGTACCACACTGGTACTGAAGATATAACTTGTAAGGAGGATGCATCTTGTTGTGGGTGTGGAGGTAGTAGAGACAGGGCGGGATCGGACTTAACTTCAAATATTCCAATCTGGATATTAGGAAGGGGGCACGCGGGCCTGTGCCGCTCATAGGATGAGTTGATGCAGTTATTTTCGAATGATTTCTTCTAAAGAAACGTTAGGGTATTATAACTACTCTATGTTTATTTGAAACCCGGGAAAGGTAGAAGAATCAGCGAAACCGATAGGCTGCCAAAAACAGATCTTCGCTCCTCAAACTTCCCCGCCTTTGACTAAGGCAGTGAAAGCAGCGGACAAGCCAGTGTGGTCTCCAAGTAATATACTTCGGTTGAGCTCGGTGCAGGCTAAAGGCTCAAGACGATGCGTAAAGGAGCAAGTAGTGGTTTATGCATCTAGTCAAGTCTGTAACTCAAATAATGTACTCTTCTTTCTTGTACCTTCTTTATATCTTCTTGCGCCCCGAAGATCTAGGTTCAGTGTGCAGAAGACGAGCCTGAGAATCCGCAGCAAAAGCGCTGCTTCAGTCACCTCAATGGACGTTGTTGGGTCCCCACAAAACACGCATCAACATGGCGGCTTGCGCTGTTCCGGTGAGAGCCACTGACAAAGAGAAAGGACAGAGCATGCTGGGCATTCCCTATGAGCCAGTGTAATAGTGGCGACCATATAAGCAGAGAAAAGGCAGTGGGAGAAATATTGTTAGATACTAACTTTGAAGTGTGCGCTAAAAGTAAAATCAGTTCCAAGAGGCGGCAGTAAGGTATTTTACTTAGCATTTAACAAGTATGTTACAGAAAGCGACATAAAATCAATGTAAACAAGCATTGGGCGCGCGGCCGTGAAAGTGACACGGCCGCGCGGCCCGCTAAAGTGAGACAGCTGCGCGGCCCGCGAAAGTGAAAGTGATCGCGATCAACGGAAGAAAGACAGATGGCAGCTGCGCACGTGCACGCAAGCTTTAGGCCACCAAAAGCCTGTGGCAGCACTTTGAAAACCCACCTACTAAATATCTCACAGACAGCGCATGAGCTGGCTCAGGCGAGACCTAAAGAAAACCACACACACACACACAAATTAAGCACGGCCCCGATCGTGTTACCCTCGAAGGTCTGGGAAAAAACTGCTTCTGAACATAAAACTATTGCTTTCTAGAGACAACACAAACTTAGTATACTTAAGGTCATGTAGAAATTTTAGAGTAGGGGGATATCGACATGTCAATGCGCTCAGTAGGAATACATATCAGATTTTTTAAATTGTTCAAAAATATACTAAATTCATAAGGGACCAACTATAAGATACCGTTAACAATCTGGGACACCCTGGAGTTTTTCAGTCGTTAACTGCTGTCTAGATAGGGTCACTCTGTATTCGAAAACTTTCAAAACAGTCGCTTGGCATTTAAAAATTGGTCTTTAAAGACGTGACCCATTCTAGGTGCTTTGCAGTCTATTGGGTGTCCCCGGCGCCTAGAAGTCTTTGCGTGTCATCTAGGACTGCAGAGAGCTCAGCCTTCCATTCTGTTTACCTGGCAAGTAGCTCCAAAAACACCACGTTACTGCAACACCCGACGAACACCAATATCACCGCTACAGCTGGCTTCATGATTCCAATCCAAGCTCGTTCAATTCAGGCTTACCGGCCGGAGTTCCAAAATTCCCCGCATGACAGCCACGTCTGTGTGCGATAGGCATGCCGGAAAATGTAGTTCATTCTCAATCTGCCACCATGTCACCAAGGCAGCACGCGGTACAGCAAAAACTACTAGTTGCGACACACCACAAAAGGGAAGTGCCGATAGCTTTACGATCGTCTGAAACGAAAGGCATAGCTCTCCCTTGATACGAATTACAGGAGTCAAAACGCTTTTAACGAAAAGTAAAAAACGGCCGAAAATTATTGCCGATTACGACTGAGTAGCATATTTAACATTCACAATGTATAAAAAATGAACAAGAAGCCAGCTTTAGCATTTTAATATAATCTTCTCAAGTAATACATTATTTGAAAAAGCATCCATACTTTCGCATTTTATGTCCTGCAGTGCCGAGTAGTTTTGTTTGCACCCTCCAATCAATCTAAAGAGCACCCCACTTCAAAATGGGTAAACGCAGCTTTTCCTAGCATTGTCGTAAATACGTCCGTCTTACTATAGGCCTTCTTTACTTTCAATTCCGCTGTGCCCCGACTGTAGGGGAGTGGCTTGATGCCTTTAGAGGAAGGCTCCTAATCAACGGTGCAACCTGACTCGCTGTGGATTGCTCGCTTTCTCTCCGCGAGCGGGATGCAATGATTTAAAGGATTTTTGTCACCGTGGCTGCACACGTAGCACTAAGAGGCCACTCGCATAAAAGGATTGAAGATCAATGCGTCTGGTCCTATAGTGAATGAAGGCCGGTGCTGCTCTTGGAATTGAAATTAGCACTGGTGCCTGTTGTATCTTATGTTTCCCTGCTGCTCAGCTAGTTGGGTATGGGCTGAGCAGCAGGACAGCTGCTCCTGGTGGGGTTTCTCTTGATTTCTTAACAACTTGAATAAAGATCATAACCAATCTACTTTAGAAGATCGGACCATCTTTTCATTGATTACAACAGTGCCACTGCCAAAAGATGAGTAACTCATGCATATGACGTGTCTGGGCAGGGACACGCAGGTAGACCGCAGCGGCTGCTTGCAGTAATGGGACACAAAGACATATTAAGTACTACAGTCGGAAGGGTCACCAGCGGCCGCTCCATCCTTTATTTAAGTCCTCGGGATGAATAGCTGGTAACATAGTATAGAAGAGGCCTGATGCCACTCTACATCCCTTCCAACTTTTATTAACTGAAAACAAAACCTTGGTTACGCCACACCAGGCGCACAATGTCCATTGGGCTCAAAGGGCTTCAGCACAGCAGCCACGAATGCCCTCCTGTGGGGGGCAGGGTGCAAAAGCCTCAAAGGACGGCATCTCATCCAGCCCTTCCTGGTCATCACCTTGTTTCCCAGCCAGGGACATTACACGCTTGAACAAGGAAACACTTAGAGCTGCGGTCATGTGGCTCTGCTGAACATTCGGGGAAGGACTGTATCTACACAGACGTGCTGCACCTTAGAGGGAAGCTCCACCACCTCCCCCTGAACCTATGGGGGCCATGTGATTCAAAAAAGAGAGGAGAACACATTACACATTCCTATACACATCTACCTTTGTTTGTAACCTCACCCCAATCTAAGTCATTAATAAATCAACCTATCCCAGATAGGAGGTGATTTGAGATCTTTATTCTGATGCAGATCCCACTCAATCTCTTCGATCAGAGAGATCACCTCCTGGTGGAGGATTAAGACCTGATGATGATGCTATCAGTTACTAGTACGTCAGTGACAAAAATATGGCGCTGACCGAAAATAGCTGTTGAGGGTCCTACAGATTTGTCCTAAGAGATCCTCCCAGAACACTCCTTTCTAGTCCTCTTTGATGTTTATTGGCATATATGTTTGGAAGCTGAGTGAGGTTCCTATACCTTTTGCGCCTTCTTTGATACTTACAGTCCGCTGAACAGTGACGGTGGTCCCTTGGATATCCATGACTTTCCAAATCTTTCTCGAAGGATGGCGATCCCACATCACAACCCAGTCACCCACTGACAAATCAGGGGCAACTGCACGGCAGGCCTGGTTGGCTTTGTTGTTTGAGTTCCTTTTCTCTTGAGCTGCATGTATGTCAAAAGTTGTGGGTTGCCAGTGAGGCCATGCCAGGATGCTGTCTCTGGTAGGCCTTTGAACCAGCAAGCCCATGGGCTCATAGCCGTGTTGCTATAGTCTGCCAGTACCAGGGGCAGCCTCTATTAGAGCACAAGGGGCATAGTCCCCCTATTTATGTGCTTCCCCCAAGCCCCAGTGTTAAACATAAAATAAATATAGAATTCTTTTTTTCGGCTACGGCTATGCTTTTTTTCTGCCATTGACCTGGTTTCTGCATGATGAGTGAGGAGTGCAGGGCATGCGAGCGGGGCTCAGAAATGATTGCCAGCACACTAAACATTCAGGCTCAACTGGGCCGACAGTCTTCAAAGTGCGCATTTCGGGTTGGATGGCTGCCTTTCACCGACCAGCCTGACATGCACACTTATGCCTCTCCCCATCTGCGCAATTAGTGAGCCGGGGGCATTACTGCTGCAGCCTCCTGAACTCCTAATGAGCGCTGTGTTTGCCTGCCTGGGCCATTCCTGAGACTGCTCTTGAGCTATTTTGGTAACAAAACGGGAAGGGAGCAGTGTCTGGATTGGCTCAGGACCAGTGGTCGAAGTGGGCGGGATCGGCAGGGCACACCGTGCCCCTACTTCTTCAATTCCAAAGATTCCGTTCCCCTACTTTTTTATTTTGAAAATGCGTCCCAGGATGCAAGAAATCGACATGGCCTATGGATAAAGCTCGGAGTTCCTGGCGTTCGAGGACGGGTGGGGCGGCAGAGAAGTAACAGGACTCTGTCTTTTCCTTCTTGCCCAGAGAAGACAAGGACAGTGTCCACTTCTGCTCTGCCGCTTCAGCTGCCCCCCACTCTTTCCTTCTTCCCTCTTTCTGTCTAGCAGTTCCTCTCTTACTGAAAGTGACATCAAGAAGCGGTTCTCACTCTCTTTCCTCTCCTTCCGTTCATTTGCTCCCCTGTGAAGTGGATAAAAAAAAAATACACTTTTGCTGGAAATGCCTTATTTTTCAGACATTTCAATTCCAAAGTGCAGCATCGGGCATAAAAGGTTAAAAATATGAAAAATAATAAATAACTAAATAAAGTAAGCCAGAATAGCAGCAAAGTGGCCAGATTGATTTTATTCACACCCAAACACATTAGCGACACAACACGTTTACAGAGTTTGCCAGTGAAGCGCTACTTTTGTTTTCTTGTCTTTGTTTTCCCCGGGCTTGGAACTATTGCACCAATCCTGGAGGTACTGCAATATGTGGTTTGGAAATAAAATGTGTACTGAAGCTCTGCGTTCAGGGATGTGGTCTTTTTACCACAATGCTTACGTTTTGTAAGGATATAAGCAATGGACATTGAAATGGGTCCATTCAGGGCCCTGTAGTCATGTCCTTAACTTTTCAGGCAAAAGCACTCCCTGATTTCTAAATAGTGAGTGTAAAAGCGTTAAGATAACCATGTTGTTCTTGCTTACATTTCACATGGCTTGCTACATTTTGCATTCCCTATGAGTGTTTGCTTTTTCCAGAATGTTATTACTTTTTTTTGTAGGCAGCATATTACTCTTGTTTAGTGCGTAATTTAAATTGAGCCGTATCCTGGTGTTTATAGCGGGGCACAAGTGGTTTGTAGTTGAAGGCAGTGTGAGTTTTTCTCAGTGGGGCAGTATGGTGTTCAGTGGGGAAGAAGATGTGACACTATGGCCAGAGCTGCTGAATTTGGAACTGGGGAACTAGGTTCAGCCTTCATAACCAGTCCACCAGACCACTCTCATGAGGGAGCACAATCCCATGCTAGACCTTAGAAGGCAAAGCAAGGCCTTAGAAGCCCTGGTGTGTTAGCACCAGCAGGTGGACCCTAGCGAGGCAAGTGTAGGTTAACTTTCAAGGCTTGTCCACCACAATCCATACTGAAGTTCACTTCCAGTCTTGCGGGCAGGCATATGAAGCGGCACACCCTAGAGCAACAGTGACTCTGTCACTGAGGTCACGGTGCGACCGGTGTGATCACACCAGCTGCTGACTTTGGGTGGGGGCATGGTGCTTGTAAGTATATTATGGTTTTAAAAAGGCTCGCTGCCTCCTTCCTGGCCTCCAGCAATTTTCAGCAACAATAAAAATGTCATGATGACTCTGGTGATTAATGTTCTTCCTACAGAGAGATTGAAGTTTTGTCTAGTGAAAGTTTTTACTCATGGAAAGGTAGCACCGAGGGTTAATGTGCCTGCTGCAAAGAACATGTACCATGCACATTCCAAAGTGCACATAATGTAAATAAGTCAGTGGGTTACTGCTTTTGTCAGAGAGATCCTTTAGTTACTTGCAATATATAAGTTACAATTCTAACATAGAACAGTGTGCTATTAATTGTCATCTAAGAGCTGCATACAAACTGCAAGGTAAAAATTAGAGCATTATGTTTTTTCCCCAGTCTTTGATTATCCTAATGTTGCAAAGAGTGTTCTTTTGGATAGAAATCAATTCTGATTATTAAAGAGAACCCCCAACCATGGTGTTACGTTTTAAATTCTGAGTTCGTGTTTCTCCAGACCAATCACTATTAAACTATACGGTCTACTAGTATGGTTATCATGTGACTCCTACACCTTGTAGTCCTTAGTCTTATGTAACATTTTCTTTACCAGGGTTTGGCAATGCAGGATTTGCACCCACACCAAACTAAGTTCGCAAACTTCACGGTCTGTCTGCTTCATTCACAAGCACGTTTAACATGTGCTGTCTGCTGTGGGGCAACTGGAATTAATTATGCAGCAGTGGGGGACAAAATTATGTCGCAGTGTTGACTAAATTATGCATTAAAAAAGTTTTCTGATAATTTATTATTTTGACGTGTACACATGCTAACAGTCTCTGGAAAGATTTTGCCTTATTAGTGCCAGTGTAACATACAAATGCAGCAGTGCGAAAGGTGATCAGTCAAACTTTGCAATGGAACCTCCACTCCGCAGTAACACAAGTCACATTTTTTATTAACTTTTGATACGTTTGAGCTACAAACAATTTATTAGTTAAAATGGTCAGATTATGCATCAGATCTTGTATTATGTGGCAAATATGGCAGAGCCATAACTATATAGAAAACATTTGCAAACTAGGATATTGTGCCATTCATGTTTGAACTGCTCTTGTGGAAAAAGGGAGAAGTGCTGATGACAGAAACACCATGGCTCGGAGACAAATGGCTTGTGCTTCCACATTCAATTGTATTTGGGACATTCTGTGATTAGAAGCATATCCCCATTTGTGAATGTGTTTTAATGTCAATAACTCATATTATACCTTAAATAATCATGTGTATCCATTGGTTGAATTAAACTGGGCAGTGAAATGCCAAATACTAAAAAATGGGATGTTTGCATATTCTGGCTATACCTCTGACTCTGCCCACTGATCCAATCCTTGGGTTATTCCCGCCCTCTGATTCCCTGCCCACAATTCACCTACTTTTTTTACCCCCACTTCGACCACTGCACTTCACACACACTGTTAGGCATTTAATCCAGTGGTCGAAACATGGCCAATCACTGCATGGCTGTCTTATTGTGCCATTCAGTGATTGGCCATTTATCTCTCTTCCGCTCTTCCCTCTTTGTTCGCAGCACCTCCAACGGCTTTGTGCATGACTTTAGAGATGAGACACGTTCCTTCTAAGTACGAAAGTTCCCCCTCGCTCGCAGGCCGAAAAGATTGAGGTAAAAAGATGTGCTCAAATATTCATCAAGGCATTAATCAAAAATAAGATTCTCACAACGCACTTGTTATTTATTAAACGCTCTGCTCGTGAAACCATTTGAACGCTGCTGGCTGACCGCATGCAGGAATGGTATTGGATTATGGAATGGGCCTGTGCAATAGCATGCACTTAGTGCTGACACTGGGACCACCTCCATCTTATTTGTGAATATGTTACTTATAATGTCTCCGCGCGCTGCTTTTAAGCCCACAGAGCATACAAATCTTAGATAACGAGGCTCTGTGACTAATCAGACTGTGTATGATTACTATATGTGCGGAATGTGGATGGCTGACAATGTTAATTGTGCGACATCCTTGAAGCTCTTCCACCACCATGTCAGTGTTTAAATCAAATGTACACCAATTACTAAGTCTCCAGTAGTTACACAAATTAAAGAATGGTGGCACAGCTGGACCGGCACACTCCTGTCTCTCACAGTGAGGTTTACATTTATTTATTTTCAGCTGAGCTCAGAAACTCGCCGTTGTCGAAAAAAATTGTTTCCATTTAAAAACACAATGCCAAGGAGAGTGGATGTTTCTGAACTTGTCCTGCTTTGATTCACTGCTAGTGCTCAGGCGAGGTTACTATTGCTATATTTTCCTCCCATAGCCAGTAGCTGCTGCCAGGTGTTCTTTCTGTGTTGCATCAAATTGCATGTCCTGGCCGAATGGCAGCAGTTGTTGTAGACAAAGTATAAGAGGCTAAAATATTGAGTTGAAGACAGTAGTGGAATATTGTTTAACTATGGTTGTGACCAGTGTGATAGTGTTTAACAACTGAGTGACAAAATGCAGCACTGCTGTCTCACCAAGAGGGTTACTAAATAATACTTCCAGCTCAAAGACTCGTTGAGAAATGTTTTTTCCAACGCGAGGGTGTTTCTCTCCTATCCTGTCATAATTCCTTTTCACATATTTACCTACTTATAATTTTAAAAGTTTGTCAACTTTATTTTTGAAGAGGAAAGTCGAAGACCTGTTACGTTTTCTCTATAAAAGGCTAATACACTGATGTTGATTTATGTGATCTGCGTGAAAATATGAATACATTAAAATACCTAAATCTCAGCATGGACGTGCGTGTGCAAAGGCACCATTAGCCCACTCCCTTTCTAAAAATTTTTGGGGGGGAGAGTCCTCCCTGTGAGCCACATTTATGGTTGGGCTCGCTTGTTTCACTCATTTGCGGCACAACATTCATCCGCAACCTTTACGTCGTACTACTTTTACATGTCACCAGTCGCCGCTGACCAGTGCACCCTCAGGAACCTGTGGAGGCAACACTCCGCATCTTCACCCTAATCTACTCCTTTGCGAAGTGCTCTGTTCATCCTGTGCATGAAGTGTTCCACCTCCCTATTGGCCTGAGGCCACTGAGGGGTAACCTTCCGGTGTTTTATGTTAAGCGACAACAGGAATTCTCTAAACTTCTGCCCCTAAAACGGAGGCCCATTATCTGTCTTCACACAAACACCTTCACTAGGACCGGTTTCACCTTCGAGAATGTGGTAGAATGCACTAATTCAACTACTGGGTACTTAGTGTGGCTGTCCACTATCACTGCAATGAGCTGACCATCTGGGAAACTCCCAAAGATTATGCTGATTCTGGACATTGGTCTTAAACACGGTTCCTCCATGATCACTGGTGCCGTTGATAGCTCCCTGAATGCAGCCCCACACCTTTTCATCCACTAAGGTATCCATTCCGGGGAACCATATTTTGTCTCTCATTCTCACTTTTATCTTTACCATGCCTTAATAAGCCCAATCTACAACCCTGGCCCAAAGGCACTGGGGCACCACGATGCATTTCCCTCTGAGCAGCAGACCCTCACTGCTGGTGTTCAGCTTGTCTCTGACCCTCCAGAGTTGGCACATCGTCATTTGCTCTGACGATGTTAGCATCCTGACTCCATCTAAGAAGCTGCTCTATTGGTTCCTGAGAAGCGCCTCCTTGGCCTTGGACAGGCTCACGTCAGCCATGGTCACATCCTTGACCTCCTCGATTGACAAGGCCCATGGGCATGCTTCATGAACAACCAGTTTTATGAATTCTTCAGTCACTTCGTCTTCCTCGATCTTACCAGGGCTTAGTTGCACCCGGTGTCGTGACCTGTAGTCCGCCGGGTTATTCACTCCAGGGCAGTACACAACATCAAATGAATATAGCTACAGCTACACTGTCCACTTCTAGATGTGGGGAGGAGCATGTTGAGATGTTCCTGCAAAGAGCGGGACGAGAAGCTTGTGATGTGTCATGACTCATAATTGTTGGCTGCAGAAATAGAAAGTGAAAATGGCGGTAAGCCCATTTGATCGCTAACGCCTCTCATCAATCTGGGCATATCACACTTCAGTGTCTGGCAGTGCTCTGCTAGCATATTCTATAGGAACCCATAACCCCTTGCTCTTCTCCTGCGGGAGGACCACCTCTAGCCCCAAGGGTCTCGCGCAGGCCACTAGTTCTGTCCAGCGCCTCGGATTGGAATAGGCCATAGTGGCAACCGCCAGCAGTGTGTCTTTAACGCCCTGTCAGTGCTCGTGTCCCATTCCCATGGGACGTCAGTCCTTATGAAAGCCCTCAGCGGCTCAGATAAGATGGCCAGGTTCGAGATGAACCAGCCTCAGTATGTCGCCATCCCAAGAAAACTCCTCAGCTCCGTGTTATTCTGGGGGATCGATGCTCTCCGTATTGCCTCGACTTTCCGTGGGTCCACACAGTCTGTAACAGAATGATGGACCAGACTCGACCACAGAAGTCTTAGAGGTATACTGATTTTGATTGAAACATTGCTAGTGACACTCCAATAGAGCCGAACTATGAGATGCCTGGACCGTCTCCTCTTCCTCTCTGCTTGATTTCTTCTCCTCTTGTCTAGGAGATCAGGGGGAGGATACCTTCAGGGAGAAAAGGACATAGGCCTCAGTAATGAGGCTCTTATGCATTAATAAATCCCAACACCACACTGTACAGTTATTCTTCTTAACCTCTGAAAATGCCAGTACTGGTGTAAGGATTTTGTCTTGAGTTGTCTGTAACAAAGACTAGAGGATAAACATGAGGGTTTTAATGCTGAAACAGCGGTGCACTTAAAAGAGGACGGTGAAATAGAGAAACAAACCACAAAAGATGCCCAGAGGTAGCTTTACCTAAAACCCTGCCACAAACTCCCATGCAACGGATCACCAAGTCCCTCCCTTTGTGCCCCGTGCTGTCACTTGCCTGAGATTCCCTGAGGAAGCCTTCCGCTCCTTGACTCCTGCTGGACTCATAGCCCTCTTCTCCTGGGTCATGACTGCCGTTTCCTCGCCTCTTCTTACGTCTTCATATAATCATAGAATTTGATGTAAATTGAAATAATGTTTCTTCTAGATTTCTCCATTTACTTTTGTCATTAAGGGGTAACGATTCTTCAACTAAGGCCTGTGGGATGATCTTCCCCCTCCAGTGCTGTATTCATAAACCTTCTGAGAGCTAGGACTGAATCTTCAAATTTGTCCAAAACAGCTGATAAACAGACATCCTATGAAAAACTACATGAAAACATTAGTCCCAAATATTTATAAGATAACCTGCTCTAATTTAATCTTTTCGAACCAACATAATCCTTTCTTTTGCTTTTTTGCTGTTGTGAAACCTACATCTCTGGGGACACACCCAGATATATGTCCTAAAGCCAAGAGAAAATATACATAACTTCTGAGTAAAGGAGAATGGGCAGGTGTCTATCTCCTTGCAACAACAAGTTCTGCTCATTCAAATAAGAAGTGTTAGGAGTCAGACAACCCTGTCAGAGTTAAAGGTAGGCAGGGAGAGTAGTGTATGTAGATAAGGATTCCAACTTGGCCCCTAGAAACAGTAGACACACAGTTGTTAATTTACAACATTCATACAATGATGGTGATTTTTATGGTCATCACAGCAGTCATAATATAAATTATAACGAATATTAGGAAAACCCCAAGCATGTTTCATCACATGTCCCTACTATCCCTATTCGATTAACGGAAACCCTACATAATATCTACATATGTCTTCTGAACCTTATGGATTTTATATTGGCTAAATGCAGTTATTGTAACTCCTGAATTATTTGTATGCCCAGTTGTGTGTGTGTATTATTATTTAATACGTTAGATTGGCAGGTTAAGTATATTCGTTGTGATGGGAAGGGCAGATGGCTTTGGGTGAAAGTAAAGCTGCAGGAAACACTTTTGAATCTGGTTAACTACTACTGTCCTATCGAGGATAATACTGCAGCACTCGCCCAAATCTATCAATTAGTAGTACTAATGGAAGGTATATTAATTTTGGGAGGTGATTTTAACTTTATTCAAAACTTGGCCCTTGATACATCAAATAAAGCAAAACGCCAATTAAAGCCCAATACAGCAAAATTAATAAATAGGCTTTCTAATGATTTCTCACTAATAGACCCTTGGAGACTCGGGCACCCTAGTCTCTTACAATTTACTTGTTAATCGGCCAGATTTAGATCCTCCTCCCGTTTGGACTACTTTCAAGGAAACAAGTTGAATGCTAATGGCCCGACGGAAATATTGGCCAATTCTTTCTCAGATCATTCATTAGTTTCATTTACATTGAAATTAGGTACCGTTATAAGAAAGAGATCTAGGTGGCAGTTTGATAAATTTTTACTGCAAGATATGAATTGGTTGACAGAAACCAGAGGGTTTATCAAAGAGTTTTTTCAGCTTAATCTAAATACAGCTCCGTTCTTTACGGTATGGGAGGCTTTTAAAGCCACCTTTAGAGGCCAGGTTATGTCATACAGGGCAAAAATAGCGAATATTCGGAAACAAAAGATTATGGCATTGCAGATGGCAGTAGAAAAAGCTAAACTAAATGTAGCCCTAACGGATATACCACTGCCTATTATAAAAACACAACAGCAAGAGTTGGATAGAGCCATGGAGAAGCTGAAGGATTTTTTTCTATTCGAGGAGATGACAGGCAGTAGGGCCTATCAGCAGAAGCTCTATGAGGAAAGCCAACAGATGGGTAGATTTCTGGCTTGGTTCCCTAAATGTCAAAAAGCTGCTCAGTTAATTACCCAAATTAAAAATCCATTGACGGGTATATTAGAGGATGATAAAGAGGCAATTGCTGAGGTGTTTCTCACACATTTAAATCAAATATACTCAGAAACTCGAGTAATAGATGAGCTAGCATTGAAGAGCTATTTTGAAGAACTAGAACTACCCTTAGTATCACAACAGCTTTCTGAGACATTAAATGCTCGAATAGGAATTATGGAGATTCAAAGTAGTTTAAAAAGTATGCCCAATGCCAAGGCTTGTGGTGGAGATGGGATTCCGGTGGAAGTATATAAGGCATTGTAAGAAGAACTGCTTCCCTTTTTAACAAAATTGTTTAATCATATTAAAGAATCTATAGATATTCCAAAGAGTTTTAAAGAATCAGTATTGATAATTTTTTTTAAAAAAGATAAAGATCCCTCCGATCCCAGCTCTTATCGCCCTATCAGCCTCCTAAATACAGATTATAAACTCCTCATGAAAATCTGGGCAAATAGGATAGCACCTTGTGCACAACAAGTAGTTCATAGTGACCAAAATGGTTTTATTCCAGGACGTCTCATGGCTTCTAATACATACATTTTAACGCAAGCATTTGATTATTTTTCTACCAATCAAACCAAGGCGATGATTATGATGATGGATGCCGAAAAGGCTTTTGATCTGGTAGATTGGAGAGCTTTTTTTTAATCTTGGATAAAATTGGTTTTCCGCCACAATTCATTCAGGTGTTAAAAAAGTTATATAGTTGTGCTGAAGCAGTTTTTATTGCACCCCTGGCTGCCAGTATGCGGAAGAACTTAATGATTTTGCCTCCCATAATGGGGATGACAAAAATTAAGCTATATGCGGATGACATTATTTTATATCTTAGAGCAGGGGCACTCAATATACAAAATGCCCTTGATGAAATCCAGAAAATTACACAGGTTGGCGGGTATAGAGTAAACCAAGCAGAAACTGAAATTTTAACATTCAATGTGATTCCTTTGGATATACCATCTTCCATTCAGTTAAAGTCACCACATCCAGTTAGATATTTGGGGATACATGTTACAAATGACGACGGGCAACTATTTTTCTTAAATTACACCAGCATGCTCACGAAAGTGAAAAAACTATTAGACAAATGATCTATACTCTCGTTATCATTAATAGGGAGGATCTCTATGATCAAATTGTCGGTGCTTCCTTTATTCTTGTTTCTTTTTGATAATCTTCCTTTGAAAATCCTGCATGCATATTTCAAAGAGCTAGATCAAATAATCAGGAAGTTTGTATGGAATACCAAACACCCCCGGGTTAAAATAGCCACATTACACGAAAATTGGCAGACTGCAGTCTCCTCCCCCAAAACTGTTGCCATCCCGGCGCGCCTCCGACTCGTGCAACTAAAGATACTACACAGAATCTACATCACGGGGCCCCAACTGATACACATGGGTGGCTCAGCAGATGGATATTGTAGAAGGGGATGCACCCAGATTGGTACGTTTATCCATATAATATGGCATTGCGACCCAATACAGGCCTACTGGCAAGACATTCATAAAATTATGAGCCAAGTGCTGGAGCTTACTATAAGGCCTGAAGCTCCCAGGCGCCTCCTTAATATCTGGGAACCCACTGACCTAAACACACACGCCATACAATCGGTTACACTGGGCTGCTTGATTGCCAAAAGAAACATCGCTCAACACTGGGGGACAACGCGGTCCCCGAGAGTTGTGGATTGGGAGACGGACCTCGACTGGTGCATGCTGAGGGGGAAGACGGTTTATGCAGCGAGGGGCTGTCCCCGAAAGTGGTCCAAGATCTGGTCTCCTTGGAATGTATATCGCGGCCATATATGTGCCCCACCAGGTGACCTCGAATGTGGCAGTCCCCCCTCACCATAACACTTATCATCCTCCCAAGCTTGTGCACCTTGGTATCGCTGTGTTCCCTGTCATTGATTGGACGGAACTGTACCTATGTTGAATAAGTTGTATATGTTTAATAAAAAGAAATAAAAAAAAAAAATAGCCACATTACAATTAGATGTAACATCAGAAGGCTTGGCACTTCCACTTTTTCCTACGTATTACCAGGCTTCTTTAGCTAACGTGCTCTCTCAACTAGGTGAAGATCAATCGGTTTTGATAATTTTCTGCTAACTCATATGCTGAAGGAAGTGCTATAACACTCTCCGTTTTTCTACGTTTGGCAAAACTTCAGAAGAAAACAAGGTACAAGGTGATACTGATATTAGCTGAAAGAACTCCGTTATTTTTTAAATCCTGAAATATCCCTATATTGCATGCATATACCCCTATACAGGATTGTGAAGCAGAAGGTCTCATACTGTCAAAAGGACTCTATCGGATATGGCAAGAGCTAGGTTTTTCCCAGGTAGGGAATTTTTATAATCATGAAACAATAATTACATGGGAAACGGTTCGACTCCGAGCCAGTGTACCAACCACAGGCCTCTTTCTTAGCTTTCTACAGATAGTTAATTTTCTTAAAAACAACTATTCTATGATGGGCTAAATGGCATGTCAAATTACTCAGCAGATGGCAAATAAAATGGCGGGGTCGGCTGCTGGTATCGGCTGCTTTATCAAAAGGCCAATTCAGATGAGATCTTGACAAAAGAGCTTCCAGAAATGTATTCGGAGACTGGCTGTAAGTTTAATGTTACAGAATGGAAACAGCTTAGTGAGTTAGCAAACAAAGCATTTAGAGGGCTAACTATAAGAGAATTAATTTTTTATCTAGATGGTTATTATATCCGGCCTAATAAAATGCAGGATTACTGAATGCCGAGTGCGCCTCTTAATCCTTTGCAGGACACGTGAGGATTGTTTACTGATGTTTTGGCGGCGCCGGTCCAGCGCCGATACAGAGGCTGCACCACCTCGCTAATCGCGAATTGCCGCGTAGGGGGTCCTGGTCTGCCCCTTATGATGGACTTGCCAGGAGCTTTCAGGCGTGGATGCCGATATAGGGAACATGAACATTGCGGCCCATTGAGGGTTTAATTTAACCCCTTGAGTGTCCATGACGAGATGGTCTCGTCATGGGCCGCGGTTGCGCTGTGCCCATGACGAGACTATCTCGTCATGAGCCCCGCCCGCTAATGAAACGCCCGGCACAGGGCGTGGAAAGGGCGGGGCACTCAAGGGGTTAAAGACGGCTGTTGACTTTTTTCAAATTACGATAGTCTTGATGAACTACCATGACCAGAATACATCTGGAGGCTATTACTGTGGTTGGCCCAGAGGAGGGAGGGGCCAACGTCATAAAGGTCAACAGCACAAACATTCACGCAATTTCCCCGAGAAGAAGGTCAGGAGACTGAAACGCGTAGTGATATTATCATGTTTCGGCCTAATAAAATGCAGGATTACTGAATGCCGAGTGCGCCTCTTAATCCTTTGCAGGACACGTGAGGATTGTTTACTGATGGTTATTATATTATACACCTGAAAGACTATCTAAAATGTTTCAAACGAGCCCGAATCAATGTTTTCGATGTAACAAAAATGGTAATGGTGGCTGGGTGCATACATTCTATGACTGATTTGCAGCACCTGTGGACGGCGATTTTTGCCGAAATGTCTTTGATTTTGTCCTCGCCAATTGAGCCATCAGCTATGTTGGTGTTATTCGGCTCATCAGGCGAAGTGAAGTGTTTTACAAAACATCAGCAATATTTTATATTAATTTATATTGCAGTTGCTAGGTCACTTGTTCTTCAAAATTGGAGAACCAATAAACAACCTAGTATTGAACACTGGTTTAATAAAATGTCCAGGACCTGTAGACTAGAAGAAGCCTATGCCAAACAAATAGGAGCAACTGTAAGATTCAGGGGTATTTGGCAACATTTTTCTTTTAATGAGCCCACGGACGAAAGATGATTACAGGATATAGGTGATCCCCGCTATAAATACAATGCACTTTAAGTATTATAGGGTCCGCTCGTACCATTTAAATAATCTTATGCACATGGCACTTTTTGGGGGAATTATATCTGCTGCTAGATTTGTATGCACTTTGTATGCACTTTACTCATCTGCACATTGCACTTTTTTACATGATTAGAGGGATATCCGTTGTAAGAATTGCATGTATTTTAATCAAGCAAGAATGTTTCCCATTGGGTTATATGCAATGAAGAAAGCATAGGGATTTTCTATATTTTTTAGCGGTATTATAATGTGGACCTTTCTGAATTATGTTTTCTCTAAAATTATTCGGATAAGCTGTACTATTGATTTATTTTTCTTTCTTATAGGAGTGAGTCTTATAGCCGTTATTAAGCGAATTTATAATTATGATGTTTTGGTTTAGTTTGCATCTTGTCATTATTTTTATGCACTATGTCTGATGTAATATAACTTGATTGTCTACTCTCTATTTTGTGTATTTTCCTGTTCAAATAAAAAAATAAAAAAAGTTCTGCTCATTCAAATAATAAGTGTTAGGAGTCAGACAACCTAAATCCAGAACTATTTGTATGCCCAGTTGTGTGTGCAGCTTGGAAAGCCCTCAGGTTTGCAATTGTACACCAGCATTTCCCCATGTCTTCTTAGCAATCAGTCTCCTTGTCTGTCTTACCAAGATGCTCACATCCCTTCTTTACTTTCTCCCCTTAATTATACTCTATGGAGAGGGGAGGGGGAACTCGTGCACAGTTTTTCGTTTCATGTCTCTGGAACAGTAGCATTGCCTCTGTTACAGAAGCACTAGAAAGCAGACAAATTGAACCATTTCTATTTTCTTTTCAGTCTGATTTGTACGAGGCCAGATGGCTCATAGCTCCAGTCGCTGCACCTTGCCTTATAGCTTACAGAGAGGGTAAAGTTTTAATTTTAATAGCACAACTAAAAATGATTTACTGCTCCGAAAACAATGTTTGAAAATATATGGCAATCTAGCACACACTGGGAGCACCATTCAGAATATTAGTTTCCTAAGCATGAGAGACAGATAGACAGACACACACGCACACACACACACACACACACACGCACATAGTATTACATATGAATGTCTGTAGCTATAGAAGTAATAATAGACTTTGGCATATTCAGTGGCAAAAATCAGGACAATGAATTGATTTTCATTGTTTAAACATGATGAGATTAGGAATTAAGTGATGTAGAAATTAAATGAATCGCACATGTTGATACTGTTTTTCTTATGATTATGAAATGCTGGAGAGTGCTGGGAGTCATAAAAAATGTTTGATCTTTTTTGTAAATTGTATGTAGGTCTTGAACATGCATGATTATGGCGTAAAGAATATTGTTAAATTTTCATATAAAAAATGAACTTTTTGTAAAAAGTATATAAGTCTTTAGGCACCTGCCCCCCAATCTCACCTAACACGGAGACAAACAAGCCATCTGTCACCGTCTGCTCTATTTACTTGCTTCAGCCTCCCATAGATCCTAAGCATCTGCAAACTGCGGTAGCAAGAGCCAGCGTTCTAATTGGTTGAGCCAACCTGAGCGTTCCATTCAGAATGCTAATAATGGCTGCCTTCTTCGTGCATCACAGGTTACAGCAACATTTTGTGCGAGGCGACTGCGTTTGCTCTCCCTTCTGGATTCGGGGCCTAGCTGCACATCTGGGCCTCAGCTGAGCAGTGAAAGAGGTCTCAAAGCCGGCCCACGGTTCTCCAGGCGGACATCTATCACCCCTGAAGACTGCGAAGTCTGCAGTCCATTTCTGAGGGGACCGGCCGCTCGTCCCCGGGGAAGGAAAGAATCAAAAGAGACGCCAGAGCGAGGTTTATGTTGCCTTCACTTGAGAGATGACAGAGTGCTTCTCCTCCAGGTGGTGGAGGACGGCAGCTGTCAACAGAAATCAAAAACATTTGTTATAACTAGAGGGAGCATGAAATCAAACATTACCAGGTTTATACGACTGGTGAGAGCTTGTCGTCTGGGAAAAATTACAGCTTCGGAGCATTTGATAGTTCAGCCGCGGACAACTAAAGGGGCCGTCCGTTCCCGACTCAGCCCGATGGCCTGCGATTCGGGCAGGACAGGAAAAGCGTCGTAGGGTCTGACAGCATGGACTGCGGAATGGCGCACATGCTCCGTCAAATTACTCTGGTCATCTAATGACAACAAAAGATCTAATTAATTATGCCTTTGAGGCAAAATCAGCGTCACAGGGTGAGGGTGTGACGTCACGTGGCAGTCATGCGGCGACGCACTGTACCTGCACAGTGCCTGTAGGTCACTGCTGCTGCTTGCCAAAGAACCTTTGAGGCAGAACAAATATACAAATCTTAAGTATGCAACTGGGCATCGGAGTCTGCTTCTCTTTAACAAATCCTGCATGTAGAACACAGCACAAGGCTGTGAAAACAGACTGTTCTGGTAGTGGAGGTAGCGATGGGATGACATCACAGGAGTCTTTAATGGCTGGTATCCCTTGCTGGACGCTCGGGATGACCATCATTTCAGAAATCCTAGGTGATAGTCAGATGGTCTTATCAATTCATACTATTGTTCCTTACCAAATATTAAATACCCTGTAAGAATTACATTAAAAACATATGCTGAGTTTAATAAGATGACTTTTAACTCCTCGGGCGCTGAGGCGTCCCCCATCTCAGCTCAGTCTTTTTTGATGTTTGGGGCACTTTCCACTTAAACCTTCCTAACTTTGTGCCACTGTGGGGCGTAAAACAGGCCCCTACAGACCCCGCTTTGCGGGGGAGCCCCCACGCTCCAGGGGCCCCCTCAGCGCGGAGCCAGTAAGCACTACAAAGACATCTGTGACCGTCTGGGAATGGGATAGGTAATTAATTAATAGGTAGGTAAGGTTACATAACTTACGCTCGCTCTCGACTACTTCATAAATTAGATGGTAAAAATGGTAATGGTGCGCAACGCGCGTCCGCCACCGCGTCATACTCTTCACCCCTAGGGTGGGGCTAATGACCAATTGTCATGCGCATTGCGGCTCGCGCAATTGAAAGTGCGCCTGACTGCTGAGACGAGGAGGTATCCCAAGAGGCCAGAGACGACTGAAGTACCATGCGGTGCAACCTCCGGCCATAATTTAAATATTTCTAGCTGCTGGCTAGTGGCTAGTATTGCCCTTTCTTCTCTTCTGCCGTCGGCAGGTGAGTCTATCTGTTCCAGGAATGGAATGGGATGCATGCATGGGCTGGGCAGTGGGTGCTGCGGCCGGGCCGGGAATAAAATCAAAAAGTAATATAGGCCCGGGCCGGTTCTGCGCACTGGACGGATTCTGGAGACCGTGAAGATACTCTCCAGTTTGTGAGAACGGAGCGAGGTGGCTGCAGCTTGCGTTGTTGTAGGCTGTGGCCAGCTGCAGTAAATGCAGATTTTCCACATTTAGGAATGGGTAGAAAATCATGATTTTAATAAAGGCATGGAGGCTAATATTATGCATATCCCTTGTATTGCTCCTCAGACAGCAGCAACAAATAAACACTAGAATTAGAACACTAAAGTCTTCTTAGAACGTTGAACATGCATAAATACATAGAACTGGCAGCCATCTTCCTCTTTTCGTTCTGCGAAAAAACATAAAATCCAAAGTCTCTTTAAAATAACATCAAAAACTTCATCTGTCTTGTCAACGAATTCCAAGTTTCTGTCTTTCCAAATCTTTCTTCCTTAACCTGCATAATAAAGAAACAAAATCATTAATAAAATTGGGAGGGAACAGTGGAGGGATAATATTAGCCTCCGTGCCTTTATTAAAATCATGATTTTCTACCCATTTCTAAATGTGGAAAATCTGCAGTTTACATCAAGGCCCGGAGACCAATATTATGCATGTTCAAAGTTCATCCAAAACTCTATCCCAAACATTTTCCACAGGCTTAAAATAGAACTTCTTAAAAGTAGATTCATTACTCCAATCCGCAGCCTTCATAATTCCACCTAAACTAAATCCCCTCATAAACGTCTTTGATGGCATAGCTCCTCTAACAGAATGAGCCCCAAAAACACTTATATCTACTCCTGCCCTCAACATCACCTCTCTCACCCACCTTGCTAATGTAGGAGTTGAAACTGGCCTAAAAGGTTTCTTATATGAAATCAAAAGTTGCGAACAACCTCCTTGCCTTGAAACTAAAGTCCTCCTTTCATATTCTCTTAAACACCGTACCACACACAAATTGTAATTTCCCTCCAAATTAGGATAGAAAATAGTTCTAGACATGTTCTTCGTTCTCTTCCTTAACTCAAAACACACACCCTCTGGTTGATAACACCTAGAATCTACCTCCAAGACTCTTATATCAGACACCCTTCTACAGGAAACCAAACAAAGAAGCATAGCCATCTTCCAAAAAAAGAAAATAATATCCATTGAGGCATTACTATCCCAACTATCCAACTCTTTCAAAACCAAAGAAACATCCCATAATACACCATATTTCGCCTCAGGAGGTAAAACCATCCTTACACTCTTAATCAATCTCTTTACTAACACATTTTGTCCTACAGGAATACCATCCACCAAAACATGTCCTGCTGAAATTGCAGATCTGCTAATATTCACCGTATTGTAAGCCAATCCTGAATTATACAACTCTGACAAATAATTAACCACCTCCACTATAGGCGCTGATACGGAATCCAAATTCCTCTTGATACACCAATCAGACCATCTTCTCCAAGCTGATCTATAAAGCTTTGTCGATCCCTTTGACCATGATTCAGCGATAAGATCCTCAGCCTCTTTCGATAATCCATGCACTTGCCATATTCTCCTGAAATCAACCACGCCACTAATCTTAACTGACCCTTCATCACTAAATCTTGTACATTCCCTTTCGGATCCAGTATGATCTCCCTCAAATCCGGTAACAACACCGGATCATCTATTAATAAATCCATCATATCTGGAAACCACACTTGAGCTCTCCAAAAAGGCGTCAAAATTACCATCTCTGCCTTCTCTCTCCTGACTTTCATCAGAGTTCACTGAATCAATGAGAATGGGGGAAAAGCATAATTTCTCCCCACACTCCAATCCTGAAGAAAGGCATCTATCCCCTTTGCCTTCGGATCTGGTCTCCAACTGTAAAATTCTCTCAACTGACAATTCAGTCTGTCCGCAAAAAGATCCACCTGAAATGAACCCCAACTCCTCTCCAACTTCAAAAATATCCCCTTCCGAAGCTTCCAATTGCTCACATCTCTGAGATATCTTGAAAACCAATCCGCTTCTACGTTGCACAGACCTGGAATATATTGTGCCTGAACTACAATCTCCTTCTCTAAGCAAAACCTCCAAAACTCCTTCGCCAAGTCCGCTAGACCTTTCGATCGAGGTCCTCCCAATTTGTTCACGTATCTCACAGCAGACAAATTGTCCACCTTCAACAGCACCAGTGGCGGTCCGTCCATTGGGGGCGTTGGGGCGTTGCCCCACTAAGCACAAGTCATCATTCATCATGCATATTTGGAATTTCGATCGCGAGCCTGCCACGACTCGCGCACGGCGCCGCACGCACTCGGAATCGGGATATGCCCGACTCAATGTGGACGGCACTGGGGGCGGGGCTGTCAGCGCAAATAGTGCAGCAGGCAGCAGCAGCAGTGTGCGCATGTCAATTTTTGGGCTAGTCATGACTGGCCCGAACATGCGCACACGCACACAATACCTTGACCTTCCCTCCTCCCCCCTCCTCCCCCCTCCTCCCCTAGCGACTCATTCTGAGGCAGTGTGGGTGTGGCGAGGCGAGGGACCGCAGCCCCCGGGTCTCATTATGGGCAGGGAGTAACCCTGCTCTTTGCCCAATCCTGTTGAAGTGCGCTGCTGATGCAGCGCCATGATTGGCTAAGACACCGCGCACAGCGCGCAGCCTGCAGGGTGCCGCGCGTGGGTGGTGGCCGCACTTGTATGATTGGCCTGATTTCCCGAGGCGTACGCTGATACGCTCGCTGACTCCTCGGCAGTTGGCACGTGTCGCTCGTCCCCGCCTCGCGCCAGTGCTGCCACATGACTGGAGTCACTCACGGACACGGAGTCGAGGTCGAGGAGTCAGTCACGAGTCGCACTCGTCAACGTTACGTTCGTTATAATATTCACCATCTGGCGGTGGCGGGCCTGGCAGAAAGGTAAGATGAAATAGTGATTAGATTAGTGAACCTGTATGTTTACTTTTACCACACTCTTGTCCGAAGACTAGTAGTAACGAAGAGAGGGCTGTCCTTTCCGAGTTTCCGGGGATTCCACAAACACCGGCTGCATAACAAGCCAGTATGATTTATTTAGAATTGCTTCTGGAATGAGGACTCCCCCACCACCCCTCGCTTGAAGAAATCGTGCTCGGCCGGGCTCTGTGATTATTTTCACAGCACTGAGGCCGTTTAATTGGTATACATAGATGTTTGCTCAGCTCTCAAAATATGATCAAGCTATTCTGACGTGTTTAAGAGCGAAGCGAAGAAATTCTATTTCCTTAAAAATGTTCAGTGAAGGAAAATGGGGTGGCTTGCCTGCTGCTACAGCATGTCGGGACGAAAGCTTTGTTGTGAACGTGTCCAGCTGTAGTTTGTTTTTCTTGCACTACCGCTGACTGTGACTGCGCTTTTATATTACATTCTGCTGTTGAAAATAAGATTGACTGCAAATAAACCACGTATACATCATGAACTTTGCCCTGTACGACAGTGTCCTAATTGGCCTCATTGTAAGAAGTTTCGTACTTTGGTAATTGTCAGACTTTGGGCTCCGAACAAGGAGAGACGATCACAATAGAGGGAAAGTAGGTGGAAGAGAAAGATGAAAAATATGAACAACGGGGAAAGCAGAGAAGAAAAAGGCTTAGTTTTTTAAGAACAAAAATACGCGTGTTTTCGTCTCCCGACACCGCTCAGAACGAATCCCGAGCGCCGTCAATACATTTATTTTATATAAATACAAAAATATATAATAAAGGCAGTATTTGTCGGTACTAGGGAGGCAGAGGTGGTATTCATTTTTAAAAAATGAATACCACCTCTGCCTCCCTAGTACCGACAAATACTGCCTTTATTATATATTTTTGTAGGGCCACTGGCCACTACTACCGCGCACGCTCGCATTATTTTAGGTCTGACGTGACGTATATACTCATTATCGGGGATTTCATCGAGCCCTCTTCATCCATTGGTCTATTACTGTCTCATTCACATATTTCTTCCATCATACACAGCGCGGGGCAATGCCTATCTCTAGATCATGATGTTAGGTTACTTCCTCTCCGATGGTAATGTGGATTTTTAGAGACCAAAAAGAGTTTCCGGGGATTCGTCAAAGCGCTTAACTCCACAAACACCGGCTGCATAACAAGCCAGTATGATTTATTTAGAATTGCTTCTGGAATGAGGACTCCCCCACCACCCCTCGCTTGAAGAAATCGTGCTCGGCCGGGCTCTGTGATTATTTTCACAGCACTGAGGCCGTTTAATTGGTATACATAGATGTTTGCTCAGCTCTCAAAATATGATCAAGCTATTCTGACGTGTTTAAGAGCGAAGCGAAGAAATTCTATTTCCTTAAAAATGTTCAGTGAAGGAAAATGGGGTGGCTTGCCTGCTGCTACAGCATGTCGGGACGAAAGCTTTGTTGTGAACGTGTCCAGCTGTAGTTTGTTTTTCTTGCACTACCGCTGACTGTGACTGGGCTTTTATATTACATTCTGCTGTTGAAAATAAGATTGACTGCAAATAAACCACGTATACATCATGAACTTTTCCCTGTACGACAGTGTCCTAATTGGCCTCATTGTAAGAAGTTTCGTACTTTGGTAATTGTCAGACTTTGGGCTCCGAACAAGGAGAGACGATCACAATAGAGGGAAAGTAGGTGGAAGAGAAAGATGAAAAATATGAACAACGGGGAAAGCAGAGAAGAAAAAGGCTTAGTTTTTTAAGAACAAAAATACGCGTGTTTTCGTCTCCCGACACCGCTCAGAACGAATCCCGAGCGCCGTCAATACATTTATTTTATATAAATACAAAAATATATAATAAAGGCAGTATTTGTCGGTACTAGGGAGGCAGAGGTGGTATTCATTTTTAAAAAAGACAAAAGCTATGAACTGTCATCTAAGCTGCACGCAAACTGCAAGGTAAAAATTGTAGCGTTATTTTTTTTTCCCCCAGTCTTTGTTTGATTACCCTAATCTTTCAAAAATAAATTGTTATATTTTTATTTTCAGCACCTGGTAAAGCCTGACAAGTTGCAACTGGAACCTTTACCTAATTTTTGGACCTAATTTTTGCTCTTTCATCCCAGCTACGACCCAGCAAACACCAGTGTTAAAGGTAAGGAAACTGATGATATTTTTATTTAGATTGGAGTTAGGGCTATGTTTCTGGTCACTCTACATGGTGGTTGGGGTGGGTGCACATTCTGTACATTGTACCCTCCCTCAGTGGATGGAATTTACTAATACTGAGCCTTAGCCCTGTGGTTTGGGCTATAACGGTTGTGAAAGGCACAATCTATTCCTTGCCTTCTTCAAGGCCCTCAAACAGTGTCTGTTTCAGTGCCTTCAGCAACCACTATGGCACACTATTGCGAAAATGCACAAGGTAGATGTATTTATACTGTAATTTGCAATTAATGCACCAAATCTTATACGTTGTACTTTGACTATTGACAGGCTTCTTTCATATTGGTAAGGACAACATCGACATGATGAATACGGTAGAACAATTAATTACACGGTCATTCCATGCACGGCAACTAGAAGAGAAACTACAGATAAAGAGATTAGGACCTGATCGGCCAGACCTACAACTACAACAAGTTACCCAGGACAGAGGAAAAGCTTACACACGTACATTCTCAAACACCTGGTACACAAAAGCTGAATGGCTTACAGGGTGTCCGACAAGAAACAAACTGTTCTGCTTCCCCTGCTTGCTGTTTAATGGTGATTTTCCTTGGACAAGAGAAGGAGTGATAGACTTGAAGCATCTGTCTGAAAAAATCAAGAAGCATGCACACACAAAAAAGCATATGGAAAACGTAACAAGACTGGGAATGTTGGGAGACACACCGATTGAGCAGCACATAAGCAGTGCATACCGCCAAACAATACAGAAACACAATGAAACAGTTGCTAGGAATAGGCACATACTATCAAAATTAATTGATTGCATTCGTTTCTGTGGTGCTTTCGAACTGGCATTGCGAGGCCATGATGAATCAGAAGATTCCACAAATCCAGGAATATTCAAAGGCCTTGTGGATTTAATAGCAAGCATAGACAAAGAAATGGAAGTACATTTAGCAACTGCTACAGTCTTTAAGGGCACCTCTAAAACTATCCAAAATGAACTCCTTGAGTGTATGCTCGAAATTCTGAGAAGCCATATTGTCCAAGAGTTGCAAAACACAGACTTTGTGGCTATTCAGGCTGATGACACCACTGATGTGGCCACACAAACACAGTCCGTATTAGTCTTTCGGTACCTGGACAATGACAATAATGTTGTGGAGAGGTTCTATGGTTTCACTCATTTAAGAGACTCTACTGCAGAAACCATTACTGCAGCTATACTGCGGCAACTCAACTTCATTTTTCCAGAGGTGCACCAAAAACAAAAAATGATTGCACAAAGCTATGATGGTGCGTCCGTAATGAGTGGAAGCCTTGGTGGAGTACAGAAAAGAATTAGAGATGTGTACCCTTATGCTCATTACGTGCACTGTTACGCCCACCAACTTAATCTTATTATGCAGCAGGCAGTATCAAAGATCTCCGAGACACGAATTTTCTTTCTGGATGTAGGAGGCATGGCAGCATTCTTCTCACGTTCCCCAAAAAGAACGGAAGCACTTCAGGAGATTGTGGACAAAAGGGTTCCAAGGGGATCCTCAACTCGTTGGAACTTTAACATACGTACAGTGCAACTAATATATCAATATAGGGAGGACCTTGTGAAATGTTTTCATAATATAGAAGTCAATGACAGCTTTGATTTCAAAACTCAAAGTGAAGCCCGTGGCTTTGCTAGAACACTAGAAGATAGAGAGTTTCAGTTCTTTCTGTTTTTATTTCAAGACATAATGTCAGCTGTCGAAAATTTATACAATCAGTTACAAGCACGAGAGATCGATACTGTCTCTGTGAAAAGAAATACCGCTATGTTTGTCGAGCGCATAAGCATAGTGAGAAATGAGGTGGACAATTTAGACAGCAAACTGACAGAGGCTTCAACTATTGGAAACCACAGGAAAAACATCACCACTCTGGTCCGAAATGCAAAGGAGATATGTGACATTGTAATTGTGCATGCACAAGAACGGTTTGCTTTCACAAAACATTTGGTGAGTGCCGCATTATTGGAAAGTCAAAACTTTGCAAAATATGGTGAATCCTTCCCTCAGCATGCTCTGCATGAGGCTGTGGAAGCTTATCCCATGCTCAACCAAGAGGACCTCAAAAGTGAGCTGACTGTACTGTACTCAATGCCTGTGTACCGAAATGCCAGAGATGCCAGGGCTTTGCTGACTTTAATTTATAAACTAAATATGGAAAAGACATTTACAGAGACAGTGACTTTACTTAAAATTGTCATAACCACTCCTATGACAACAGCAGAGGCAGAACGATCTTTTTCCGCCTTAAAGAGGATTAAGACATTCCTATGAAACACCATGCTTCAGGAAAGACTGAATGCTTTGGCAATGCTTTCTATAGAGAGCAAGTTAGTCCAAAATATCTCTGATTTTAACGTTCAAGTAATTGAAAAGTTTGCTGCTCTAAAAGACAGACGTGCTGAGTTTAGATACAAAAAGTAAACATATGTATGTTCAATGCTGCTAGTTTCCTACCACCTGTTTAGTTGTTTGTTAAATAAAAAACACCTGTGAGGTACTCAGAAATGCATTATATCTCAAAGTCTGTTATGAAGCTCTGTGGTTATACTGAATAAGCAGCTACCTATGTTATATGACATGATCTCTTTATTACTGTAATAACTGCACTTTCTTCATTGCTTTTATAACCTTTCTGCTTTCTCAAATTTGCTTGCAAATGCACCATTTTTCCACTCTTTTTTTCAAAATTTTCGCGGGGGGAGAACCCCCCCAAACCCCCCTTAGGTTGTTCGGGCTCGCTCGCTACGCTCGCTCGCTATGCTAAAGTATGCCAAACATTTTACGCCCCACCACTTTCAAATGTCACCGTCCGCCACTGAACAGCACACAACATTTCTTTCAAGCTCTTTATCACAAAAGAACCTGCAAGAAGCTCCATACAATTTATGTGCATCTCATTTTCCTCTTTTGACCATTTTCCCCTTGTTGAAACCAGACCACATCGCGCTCCCCATCCTTGAAGACTCGCATCCGATTCTATCTCTACCTCTGGAACTTCCCCAAAAATCGCCCTGCCATTCCAAGCCTCCAGATTTATCAGCCACCACTTCAATTCATCCTTCGACTCTAGATTCAACATAATTTTTTGAGAATACTTCGTCCCACTCCTTAAGTGAAAACCCTTCAATCTCTGCAATGCCCTGTAATGTAGAGGGGCCGGAAAAATCGCTTGAATTGATGCTGACAATAGACCCAGCAACCGACCTAACTGTCTCAATGAAATCCATTCCAAATTCATTGCTCTTCTCACCTCCTTCCTTATCTTCTTCAGCTTCATTATAGGTAACTTCAACACACATTTCAACGTCTGTATCTGAAAACCTAAAAATTGAATCGTCTGCTGTGGTTCCATACAAGACTTCTCTTTGTTCACTACAAAACCTAGATCTTCTATTACCTTTACTGCAAACTCCGTCTGTTCCTTTGCCAATTTCCTCTCTTCTGCCATGATCAAAAAATCGTCCAGATATACTATCAAACGTATCCCTCTTGACCTCAACCAAGCTGCTACTGGACGCATCACCTTCGTAAAACACCAAGGGGCCGAAGTCAACCCGAAAGGGAGACTCTTGAATCGCCACAACCTTCCTTTCCATCTGAACTGAAGGAAGTCCCTCTGCTCTCTGCACATC
Organism: Triturus cristatus; assembly: GCF_964204655.1. Classification (NCBI taxonomy): domain Eukaryota; kingdom Metazoa; phylum Chordata; class Amphibia; order Caudata; family Salamandridae; genus Triturus; species Triturus cristatus. The sequence continues at coordinate 880,060,927 of NC_140585.1, forward strand.
GGAATAGTCAAATAAGCATCCTTCAGCTCCAATCTTGTCAACCAATCTCCTTTCCTTAAGAGATCCCTCAACATATGAATCCCTTCCATTTTGAAATGATTGTACATCACCCAATCGTTCAATTCCCTCAAATTTATCACAGGACGCATACCTATCTCCTATGTTGCTTATAAATCCTCCTTTCACAATTCTTGCCACTTCTATAGCACCTTTTTTCTCTAACTCTTCTATCTCCTTCGTCACCAAATCTTCCATCTCCCTTGCGAATCTCAAAACATTTGGTGCTCTCACCTGTACTGGCGTTTGCAAAAAATCTATTTTGTAACCTGTAACCGTTTCCAAAACCCATGGATCCTTTGTAATTTCTTTCCATCATGAAACAAACTGGGCTAGTCTGCCGCCCAACTTTATTTGGATAGAAAAAGGGCCTTGTAAGCATCTAACCTGAGGCACCTCTTGTCCTCCTCTCAGAACACATTCCTCTGGCCCTGCTTCTCTGCCTCTGAGGGACGAAAGCTTCCTGTCCCCCTCTTGATCCGTAGAAGCCTGATCCATAATTTGAAACATAGGGCCTTCCTCTTCTTCCAAAGTTCCATCTAGAAAAGGCTTGACTTCGGCCGGGGAATCGGCCCCGCATCCTCCCGGCCACTCCAAAAACTCTCCTTATGTCTTTTTGTGCCTTTTCAAGCGAACTAAATGTACTAACGCAGCGAGACATATCTTTAACGAACTCGTCTCCAAAGAGCAAGCCCTCACTACGCTCTCCCGGTTCATTATTTGCTAAGTCCGCCAATTTAGGGTCAATCTTGAATAGTATTGACTTCCTTCTTTCAATGCAAATTGCTGTATTAGCATTTCCCAACAGACAAATGGCCCTTTGGACCCAGTGTCTCATTTCCGCCACATCAACTTCAATATTATTAGTATGTGCTTCCTCGCACATATCAACATTTTTTGTCAGTGGCCCCAAGACATCTAAAAGTCTGTCTTGACATCCTTTTAGCCCCTTCTCTAGACCTTTCCTTGGGTCTTTTCCATATTTATTAATAAACGCCATCATCTTCTGATCAAGTTCTGGCGTATATGCAACCTTGCTCTCTCGACTAGGTCTAGGGAACTCACTTCTCATCCTTGTTCTCACTTCTTTGGGAATCTCCCTCCTAATCCAGTATCTAACATACTTTGCAACGTGCTCCACCGGAGCCCATTGCGGAGAAAAAGGATGTTGTATCAATAGAGGGTCAAACATATCCTCACCCCGAGGATCCACAATCTCTTTTTCCTCCTTTTTAATCTCTCTCTCCTTTAACTTTCTCCTTTTAAGAGGAACTTCCTCCACATCTGAATCTTCAATACTTGAGCTACATGTTAACTCCACATCACCACTCGAAGATGTTGAATCACATGCAGCACTAGTATGTTTCATTTTCTGCGTTCTTTTAGCGCCCTCCTTTGCCTTTATAGCGATTCCTCTTTGAACCTTACGTTCTTTCCCTTTTTTAATGACTCATTCATTTTTCTTTTTTGTGCCCTTTTATTTCCTTCTTTTGACCCACCTGCAACCACTTCATTCTCCTCTGTGGTCCAATAATTCTCCTCCTCTCCAGCCCTTTGCCTTCTCAGCATCCCTTTTTCCATTGTATTCTCTATCTTCTTATCTAAAGAAGCCAACATTTCCCCAAACATTTTCTCCATGTAGCTCTTCATTCTCTCCTCAAAACTACCTTCAACTCCTTCCATTCTCTCTCCTTTTTTTTTTTTTTTTAAATATTTCTTGGCACTACAAATAAATCTTTCTTCGAACTAAAACCTTTCACCAAACTCTATTAATAGTCTTATTTAAACTCCCTTCCTTTTCTTCCTCCTCAATAAATATATACTAGATTACCAAAATATTCTCCTATCCTCCTCGCTTCCAAACCTAAACACGACCTCCTCATGAACTCCGACTGAAGTCTGTCAGATACTGCCTATCGTTTTGACAGACTTTGTTTTTTTATGCCCAAAGCATGTCCTTCCCTTAAGTCCATTGCTCTCAATCAGTTGAATCCCAATTGTCTAAAATGGCCACCGCACGTTGTGTGCGTACGGCGGCCCCACCAGATCAAAAATCCAAAGCTTCAATCAGCGCGCCTCTCCCTCGCGCTAGGCATTCGCGAGACACACAATTCAATCCATCTCGCTCGCGTAGCGATACACAATGCTTCGCGCTCACACGCGCGCCCGCCTCAACCGCTAACCGACTTCAAAAGGTAACTCGACACTAACTTAATGGGTTTTAATCCTTCAAAGCTTGCCTTCTTATTAAACAAATGTTTTTCTCCTCATTAATCCAAATTCAAACCACCCACGAAGTCACCCTTGTCTAACCCTCTTTCATTTTACATTTTTTTCTATATAAACATCATATCATTTTTAAGTTTAAATCTTTAACAATAACTACCTCTAATATATTCTAATAAATAGCTCATACAAATAATCTCCTAAACATTTACTAATTAATTCAAATTCATTGGTAATAAAATCGATTTATCTCTTCACTGAGCAGCAACAAAAGAGGAAGATGGCTGCCAGTTCTATGTATTTATGCATGTTCAGTGTTCTAAGAAGACTTTAGTGTTCTAATTCTAGTGTTTATTTGTTGCTGCTGTCTGAGGAGCAATAAAAGGGATATGCATAATATTGGCCTCCGGGCCTTGATGTAAAATCAACATTTTTAATCATGATGATTGTCACTGTGCCCGTGACAATCATCATGATTAAAATGTTTAACTTATTGCAGCCAGTGTGCGCGCTGGGCTGCAATTTAGGAGTATAATACAGGCCCCGGGCCTGGTTCTGCCAAGCGCGGCGCAGTGGAGACCGAGACGAGGATTGCCAGCCCCAGTTTCAGTTTGTGAATGAGAGCAAGGTCGGTCAGTGTGGTAACTAACATCATTAATTATAAAAACATGAGATTACATATTGAGTGAGATTTTAGCGTGAGTTGCAGTAAGCTCACTTAAATGTTTTCATCTGCCCACATGCATGCGTTATATAACCTTATAGAAAGAGCCTTTCTCATCCTTACAGGCACATAACTGTCTGGCCTACTCCGGGAGCTTTGCCTGTCATAACTACATGTGCTGATTTCAGAACCAAAACATAAACCAAAGGAAATGATGGACGGAGTGTTGAACATTGCAAGCACTCACCCCCTGTCAACTGATCTGGGTTTAATCCATCACCGTTCTTTAGCCAACTCTGCCACCCCAGTTCAGACATGGCCATATGCAAATCAGTCTGACCCTGTGCCTCATGGGAACAGTCCAGCCCGAACTGCCAAGCAGATTTCAGAACCACCAGAAAGTGGGTAGGGTTTTGTAGACATTTTTCGGCATTCTAAACACAGTTGCCGGTGCACGAGTATTAAGTATTTATGTCTGTATTTTAAACACATAATCACACATTATGTTGTTACACTTTAAAATGTGCATTCACGCTGCAGCTTTACAACTGTCGGCGACTGGCAGTCACGATTACGCACTTTAGGGGCCAGGAGTGTGTACCTTCACCTAAGCTTTTGCGGAGAGAAATGACTGCTACCTGGTACAGGTTTACTGTGCACAGTGTTCATAATGGACTGCAATGGTGCCCTTCCTCAACACAGCTCAGGAAGATAAGTACTGGCGCTTGTGCACTGAGTCATCACATCACATCTTGTACAGATGTATTACGTAGCCTTCAGTGCTCAGCATCCTGGGGCACATTCTCCTGCTTTTACCCCACGCTTCCTAAATTCATCACATAGTGCGGTGGATGGTGGTTGTGGTTGGCGCACCGTCGTGTGGCTGCAATAAATCAACAAGCCTTGGCCGCGCGTCAGTAAAAGTAACGCCGCGGCCGTAGAAGCGAAAGTCATCGCGATCACTCTGAAAGCGAAAGTGATCGCGATCGCAATGACGCTAGTGATGCGCGCGCAGCAGCGGGGGGAGGGGCGGAGGCAGGGAGCAAGGGAGAGGAAAGACAGATTGTGCACAGGAAAGGCAGATGGCGCGCGTGCACGCGCACATGCACTCAAGCTTGTAGCCAGCCAGCAAATGCCTGGGTAGCACTTTCGAGATCCCCTTTATTAAAAGTCGAGCAACAGCGCATGCGCTGTTCTAGGCTCCACCTAAAAATGTATTAATGACAGGTGATTGTCACCGTGACAATATTGCATCCTGGTTTGGTTTTCATGGGCTATGCAGCGCTAGAGGTGAAGGGCTCTATCTCACTGGCTGGGGACAGGAGCGGCTCTAAGCTCATGGTGGCCCTGTGCAGGGAGGGTAGGTAGGGGGCCCCGGAAGAGGGGGTCCGGGCGGGGCGGAGCTCAGGAAGGTGTTTTAATAAAACGTCCAGAAAAGGCGTTAGATGACCAGTACCTGCGGCTGCTCCTACGCTTCCGAATTTGTCTCAGAACGATAACATTTAGGAGGAGGAGGAGGAGGAGGAGGAGAAGGGCATTGTGACACACGACGTGAGGGACAGGCACAGAAAGTAACTGTTTAATCTCCTCGTTACCAGCTAAAAGACTTCCCCCTAATTGGTCTCTAGGTGCCTTCAATACTTTCCCCCCGCTAGGTTGGTCCCAGGATTCTTTCATCTTTTGGGAGTTAAGAGCACATCAGTAATTTTATTTCCGTAATCTTCTTTTACATTCATAAAAATAATAAAATACATTTTAAGTTGTCTCCTAGATGTGTACCTCTACAGTTGATACAAGCGAGTTAATATTAGTTGAGTAAGCATGCTAAATTAACCAGGCATACCGGATCTGCCACTAGCCCTCCCCTTCATGCCTATTGCACATGTACAGAATTCTCAGTAACCCTATTGTCAACCATTATGTGAAATGCTCCTCAGCTGAGCATGCTTCATGTCAAAATTGATAGTAGGTAGCCTTTTATTTTTTCCAGATTCATAGCTAGTGCTTTTCGCAAGACCGATAGAATGTGAAACATGGGTAACATTGAGGGTAAATAGCAGGTTGGTAATGACGGGCCAGTGCTAGGGAAACTGCCACAGTAAAGGGCTTTGCCTCAACTGTATTTGGGAAAGATCTGACTGACATTTTATTTAGATCATAAATGAGTTTCTGTGGACATAGACAATAGCGTTGTAAAATGGCCACTAATTGCTGTAATTTTCTTTTTCTTTTTGTTCTTTATTGTGCCGTGAGACAAATGACAGGAGAATTTGCGATTAAATAAATAGTAGTGGCTGCATGTAAAATTATTTGAATATCAAGCTATAGCTGGTGCCTTTAATGGCAGTAATAGTGGACTGTGTATACATGTGTGGAAGGTGGGTTGTCTGTAAGGGGGGGGTCATAATTTTGTCATACTTAAATATCTGTGGGACTAGGTGGTAAAACATCAAGCAGTGATATAAAGCCAGACAATTGTATTCTGCCTGTAAATTTAGTGTGGCATTATTTCATAAAAATAGGCTGGCTGTGAAAGTGATATGCTCCAGTTAGTTGTTTTGCTATCTACAGCTCGTGGACTAGGATAAAAAAGGGTTGCTTGCGTGATGTAATTTATGATTAGATTTTGTGTAGTGAAGCCTTACGAAGCCCATGTGACCGTGTGAGGAGGAAGAGTTGCTAAAGACCTTTGTGTGTGTAGTGACAGCTCTCCCAACAAGCATTGGCATAGCCAATAGGTCTCGCTTTTGGGACCTTATAAGTATTTAGTTTTGCAGCACAATATCCTTGGTGCAACAACAGCTGTTGCATGGCTAAACCTTGTACCTTATAAGTGTTTAGCCATGCAACAGTTGATGTTGTTGCACCAAGGATATTGTGCTGCATAACTACTTATAAGGTCCCAAAAGCGAGACCTATTGGCAATGCCAATGCTTGATTGTGTTCACACCATGCATCAAAAGAGCTTGCCACCACATTTCACGATTAAAGACTCAAATAGAGAAGAGCCAAATTTTTAATGTTCTGATTTTTATAAAGAAGCTATTTTTTACGTTCTTTCATTCGCCATACGACCCAATGACAGCAAGAGTGACAATCGTGTATATGCAAATGTCATGTCTTTAAAGCCACACAATGTAAACTTATAGACATGGTAAGCAGATGTGCAGGGTTTGTTGACAATGGTGCTCCGTGCTCGCCTTGATTGCCATTGGTCTTTCACTGCACTGGAATCGACAGCTAATGTTTCCAGACAACTGATCGAAAGGCCTTAATGTGCCCCATTACCTTTCTGATCTGTCTTCAGGCCTGGGGCTGCTGCAGCCCCTGCTGCGCTCCTAGTTCCACTGCCCGTGTAGTAGTCATTTTAAATATGAATGTACTTAAAACATTCTAGAAATGTTGCATGAGTATGCAGTGTACACATGACACATGCAGCATATAAATCCAGCTTCTAGGAGGAAATGAACATTACGAAACCTTGTTTTTACATACTGTTGGACTATATTCAGGGCTGAGCGTGCCTAACAATCCAGGAACACATCAGCAGCAGGCGCGCAACGGCTATTGTGCTCAAAGGGGCTTAACCCCCCAACCTCCTGGAAGCCGGAGGCCGCCAAATCCCTGCCAGGGGCCGCCACGAATATGTATTGTATCTGAATCCTCGTGGCGGCCCCTGGGGTTTGGCGGCCTGTGCAGGTGCACAGTTTGCACATGCCTAAGGCCGCCCCTGTTGGGGAAAGGGTTACGGTCCTGGCATGTCTGCACATTCTCTCATTCTTCTGACGCACATACAATGAACAACAATTTCTTGGGTAATAGCCTAATTCCAGTCCCTAGAGATAGTAGGCTGTGCTGTCAGTGAAGATATGTGCAACTGTGAGCCAATCCAGCCATATAACAAAAAGCACTACCACCCTAAATTGGTGCAGAGATAGGGTCAAGAGACTCTTGGCACCAGCCATATAGTGATTCCCAGGAGGAACTCTGCCCTAGTGGTCTGTACACTGGTGATCACACGCTTAGAGCTTTTAAGAATGTGTGTGTAAAGTTTAGTCACTGTTTCCTAATGAGGCCACAGAGACTGGGGTCAAGATTAGCTTTTTATGGTGGGCCCCAGGTACACTGATATTTAACAGATGGTTGTATCAGTATAGTCTGCTGTGGCTAAGACAGACTCCGCTCTTTGATCATCTAGAAAACTGACAAGCAGTATTACAGTAGTAAGACTGGTCTAGATAGGACTTCCTCAGGCTAAGTTACTCTGATGTAGGCCACTCGGTGGGTTTCCTTACTTTTATTCATTTCAATTATACAGCCCCCTCGCCCTAATAAAACTTTAGTTTGAATAATTTGTGCTGTGATCTTACTGAAGTGAGCAACTCAAGATGAAGAAACTCAGACTGAATATTGTCGGACTGAAAAGGAAAGACCGTATTTAGAGTTTGCAATCAATGTTACTATAGCTTAAATACTCCTATCACACATGCAAGCACAGTAACTCCACTGAGCCATAAACCAGATGGAATAAGTTGATCCCACCCTGAGCCAATGCCCAAGTAACATCAGTACTGTAATGAGCCTCAAGCTAATAATACCTTTAAGCAACAGCAAGACTAGACCTAGTAACTTCATGCTTCCCTGAGCATGGGTGCAGCAATCTCAGGCTCTGAGAAGTGGCTACACATTGTAGAATGATGGAAGCTCATAAAAGATGCCCCGAATGGGTCCAAGTCTGTAAAATATATATTTTTTAAATAACACTGAATTTGACTATCTCCCTCTTAAAAAGATGATACTGCAGACAAATGTTTGTGTGTTTGGAAGGCAGTTTTCATGTTCATGTCCTTCATAAAATACTGTAGCTGTTTTGGGTAAGTCAGCAACACAAGACAGTTAATGACACTGGATCATATTGACTACTGGTACCAATATTAAAGAAGGGCTTATCCACCTGAAATGTGGCGATGGGATCTACAAATGAGCTCAAAGGAGAATAGGTTGAGGTACGGTCGAGTCTGAGTAGTACACTCATAGTCGTTGAAATGTCACTCATAATTACACTGAAATTATGAAAATGTCACACATGGCAATCAAACCTTGGCAGCTGTGCCTGCAGCAGCCCCCGTGTTCCAGCCTCCAGGTGCCCCATCAGCGCTGTAGCTCACACAAGCAGCACTACACTCTCTTGCCAGTGTTGGTTGCACCAGTGAGTTGCCTCATAACAGTCCTGCCTCATAAATTAAATGGTGCGTGCGGTGGGTGCAGGTGACCTGAGCTTCCAGGCCCAGCAGCAAGGGGGTTGAAGGCAACTGCCTTGAGGCCAGAGACCATTTGCATATTTACATACCTTTGTAAACTGGTTACTGAGGCTTAGTTTATTTCTGGTTCCAGTACCCCCTGGACCCCCACTCTGCCTATTCTTTACATTTGAAATTTACATTTACTGCTGTAGTGTGAGAATGCATTTTATGAAAAGGAATATATAGTAAGGTTGGGAAAAGAAAAATGCCAGCAATGTGTTGTTTGAAGTGCCTGGAAAGACCTCGACTTGACACTTAATAGGGTTATAAATAAAGTATGTATTCATTTGTAATGTGAATTTTCTGTCTTTGTCCTAATTCTCGCCCTTCCCTTTCATGCTCACCCTGCACTCACAGCAATCACAATGCACTTACACTGATCGCCATGTCCGCCGGGGGGGGCCTCCATGTGCTTTGCAGGGGGCCCCCTCAAGTTTTGTTACGCCACTGGTGCCACAATAGGTATCTGTTAGAACTGGGGGTCTCTAGTTAGCAGAGGTAGGTACCTTTGACCAAATAGGGACTCTTGCTTCTAGTCAGAGTAAGGGGGTACACTCCTAAAATAACCCCTGCTCACCCCCTTGGTAGCTTGGCACGAGTAGACAGGCTTATCTCAGAGGCAGTGTGTAAAGCATTTGTGAACACATACAGTGACCCAGTGACAACACTACAGATGGATACCACACAAGTTGTAGTATTAAAATAAGTATTTTTATATAGACTTAACACAAGACCACAAACGACAAAAATCCACAATACTGTACTTTAAAAATGGTAGAAATAGCTTAGTTCTCTTAAGATGGTAAATGCGACACTTTAAGTTCAATGTACCTTTGGATGCGTAACGCTATACAACGAAAGTGTTGCAGGGAAGGTGATGCGTCGGTTCCTTACACGCAAGAACGGTGATGCGTTGGGTCTCTACTGATGCGTAGGGGATGCGTCGGTTCTTCCCGGCATGGGGAGGTGATGCGTCGGTTTCTTACTGTGCTTCTGTGGCGATGCGGCCCGCCACGCCGTGATGCGATGAAGATCCGGTGCAATGAAACAAAAATGACATCTTCTCCTTGATACAACACAATGCGTGCACGCCCTACGGCCGTGCGGCGACAATGATTCTTCTGAGCCGCGACAGGCCCTGCGACACGCTTCCCGGGGATGCGGCAGCATCTGATGCGATGTCGATCCTCTTCTCCGGCGATGCGAGGTGCTTCGGCAACGATGCAACAACTGCAGCGGCGACACGCTTTACCAGCGATGCGGCGGCAGCGGCAGCGACACGCTTCTCCGATGATGCAGAGGTGTCGGGTGCGAAGTCGATCCTCTTATCCGGCGATGCGATTTCGCGTTGTGAAGCGACAGCGGCAGTTCGGCGACACGCTTCTTCTTCGTACGCCACGCTTCCAGCTCCTTGTGACACGCAGTCCCTCAGAAAGCCCAACACAACAGCAGGCACTTCCAAAGAACTCCTGGGGAGCTGGTGGGTGAAGTCTGTTGTCCCTGAGACTTCAGCAGGAGGCAAGCTCTATCTCAAGCCCTTGGAGATACTTCACAAGTTGAATGAAAGTAGCACAAAGTCCTTTCTCCTCTCTTTGGCAGTCAGGCAACCACTGCAGGCCAATCCCTCACTCTTAGGGATAGTCTCTCCTCAGTCTCTCTAGTTCCTCTCCTCAGCAAAGGTTTTCATCTTGTTTCCTTAAAGTGATCTAAAGTTCTGGGGTCTGGGTCCCCCTTTTTATACACAGTTTCTCTTTGTTCTCTGAAGGCAGAGAGGCCTTTGCCTAGTCCAAACCAGTTCTGGTCAGTCCTGGAGCACTTTGTTGACAAGACTCCTTCTTTTCTTTCACAGTGCAGGCCAGGGACATCAGATGCAACACAGGAGGTGGAGCCAGCATTGTGGAGGGAAGGCACAGCCCTATTCAGGTCCTAGGTGCAACTCCTCCCACCCATCTACTGCAGATCCCTCTATTCAGCCCTGGGCTGACTCACCCTGTCTCCTGGAATCCCCCAGCCCCTGTCACTCAAACTCCAGACAAGGAATACACAACCTAGCAGAGGCAGGCTTGGATGGTTAGACAAGAAAATACCTACTTTCTAAAAGTGGTATTTTCAAACACAGAATGTTAAAACCAACTTCACTAAAAGTTGCATTTTATCATTCTGAGTTCAGGCAAACTAAACTCGAATTACTACCTAGTTCCCTGGGTCAGTTAGGATTATAAGATATAATAATCAAACTGCCCATTCTGGCCTATGGGGAACAGGTAGCCTTGCAATAGTGAAAAACGAAAATGGCTTTAATTCACTATTAGGACATGCCACACACACACCAGGGCATGTCCTACCTTATACTTACAATGCACCCTGCCCTTGGGCCTACCATAGGGGTGTCTGATATGAAGAAAAGGGAAGGTTTAGGGACTGGCAAGTGGGTGCAATTGCCCAGTCAACATGGCAGTACCAGACCGCACACAGGCTCTGCAATGGCAGGCCTGAGACACACTTTTACAGGTTGCTCCTGTGGGTGGCACAACCAGTGCTGCAAGCCCACCAGCAGCATTTGGTTTACAAGCCCTGGGCACACTCGGTGCACTGTACTAAGGTCTGACAAGTAAACCAAATCAGCCAATCATGGAATCACTAATCCATACATCAATTTACCATAGGGAGCACTTGCACTGTGGCACTGGACAGCAGTGGCACAATGCCCAAAGCATCTATAAACAGCAAACAAATGGAAGGGAGACCCACGCCAAGGTGCCAGGTCTAACAGTATCCAAACCACTTTTTTATCTTCTTTCTTTTGGCGATACAGTGCTTTGCCATCCTATTTTTTAAAAAACAACAGTCTATCCCTTTCATAAATACATAAATGCATAAATACTTAAGGTGCCACAGAAACCTATCGACCCTCAATAAAATCATCCCAAAGTTTCAACACTTTTAGGCCTTCAACTTGCCAGCAAGGAACCCCAAATTTTATAGAATGTCTTTACATTGCTTGACCGAGCCGCAAACATCTTTCTTATTTTCTTAACCTTGTTCATTTTCTCCCGGCAATCCATTAAACACGGTACAAGCTTAGATCTCCATCTCTGCAGAATCAATGACCAGGTCACCAACATAGCAAAATATACCAACTTCTGGAGTTTTATTGGGGTACCCACAAGATCCAGCACAGGATTTTCTGGTATTTGATTTTCAGTTGATTTTCTTAGAATGAATATCTATATATTGTTAGAAATTGGGTCTCTAGTTGGCAGAGGTATGCACCCTGTCTAAGTAGGGACCACCGCTCTAGTCAGGGTAATTCGGATACAATTCCTAAATTAACCTGTGTTCACCCTCTGGTAGCTTGACACAGAGCAGGCAGGCTTAACGTAAGAGGCAAAATGTAAAGTAAAGTAATATGTGCAACACTTACGACAGTCAAATAGTGTAAGAGGCAATATGTAGAGTATTTGTGCATCACCTATGACAGTAAAGCAGTGAAAAACAACACACAAAAATAATCCACTTCTGGTTAGAAAAATAGAGCTTGATGTATTGAACAAAACAAGATCAAAACGACCACAATCCAATAAATCGAACCCGAGTTATGAGATTTTGAAGAATATCTTAAAATGTAGTGCTTAAAAGTCAATAGCCCTAAGGGACTACTTGTGGTCGTGGTGGACTGTGTCAAATCTTAAAAGTCAGGCCGACCGTGATGGATTGCAGGTCGGATGCCAAAGCCATGCAGGCCCCGCTAAAACAGTACCTTCTAGGAGGACAAGCGTCGACGTTGAGAGGCTGAGTGGAGGAGGCATTATGTCGTCATCGATCCGAAGGAGTGTAAGCGATGCGTCAGGGCCAAACTGTTCATTTGGGTCCCTGTGTTGTCATCAAGCTTCGGCGATGAAGGTAATGCGTCGTCATCGAGACGCGCTGGAGGTCCTGCATCGCCATCAGGCCTCAATGATGAAGGCTCTGCTTCGACGTTGAAGGCATATGCATCGGTTCCAACTGGCGCCAAGTAGGGACAGCGTGAGTTTTTCAGCAGAACAGCACAGAAATCCGCTTCTGAGGCCCTAGACTGGAAGGGGCCCTCAGGCAAGGGTAGGACTCACAGCTGGCAGAGTCCAGGTGTTAGATGGAGGGTTGTAGGCAGTCTTTGATATCCCTAAGATGGCTGAGCAGGAGGCAAGCAGTCAAGCCCTTGGGTCACTTTCGGTTCAAGTGGTGAAAGTCCAGTCCTTCTCACCCAGGCCGAGAGCAGCAGTCCCACAGAGTAGCAGTCCTTTTTCAGCACAGCAGTCCTTCTTCCTGGCAAAGTGTCCACAGGTCTAGCAGTACAATATTTATAATACAATATTTGTGTCAGACGATATTTTTGTATAAGGCCGAATATATTTAGTGATTGGGTCTGGTGCTACAGAGCAAAATGATCGAGGTACTGGTAGCAGCACTAACAACATTGTGTGAGTGCTCAATGGGGATTAGTATGTTACTGGACTTTAAAAAAGATTTTTTGCCATTTCACAAATCCGGAAGTAGAAAGGAGACTGACTGTGATAGTTCTCTGAAGCTGAAATGTGGAAATATAATAAATAGAGAACCTATTAAAGAGGAATGCTCTGCTTTCTTTATTTCATTTTTTAGCAGAACTTCAACTTCAATAACAAAAAAGAAGACTACCTCTCTCATGAGCACCTGGGAAAAGGTCAATATGCAACAAGCAATCAAAAGTCAAGTTTGTGTACAAAGCCAGTCAACTCTTGGACCACTTCCTCTTTCTAAACTTCGACAGGATCCAATTCACTGGTTTCCTTCAACCCTCCGGACCTAAAAGAATCCAGAACAAGAAGAATGAACTTGAGGCATAACACCCTGGTCAGCATGCAAACAAACTCATTTTCTATATCCATAAAAGCCAAACCATCAATTCTACCAAAGCAAATTCTCTCAACATACAAGAATACATTACATGATCTCCTAATAACCAATAAGATAATGTTAATACTTATCCTATACGAAGCACTGAGACTTTTGCTGACTCATCCTAGCAAAGGGGGGGAACAAAGGGAGACAAGCTCAGGAACACTGGGCAGGAATAATCCTCACCTCCATGTCCTTAATAGAATTGAAACTTTCCTTCATGTTTACTACGACATGTTTCATTCTGTGGCAGGACCGGAGGCGAGGACCATCCTTGTTCAAAGCTTATCCACCACCAGCGAGGCCATATCAATGACCGGTTTAAAATAGAACCTTCTGAACATAGAATCTGAAGACCAATCTGCAGCATTGATAATATCCTCAAGGCGAGCTCCCAGATAAAAAGCCTTAGAGGCCCTAGCTCTTCTCACCGAGTGAGCTCCAAACTGTGAGACACCAATGCCCGTCTCCTGCATGACCCAACAGATCCATTGGGCTTTGGTGGGAGAAGTGACAGCTTTGAAGTGTTTCCTGAGAGATATTAACAATTGGCGCTCCCCAGGGGGACATAGCTCCGCAATCATACACTCATAGGCCATAAGACACCGCACCAAACACAACTTGGTACGACACCACTCTGGAATTAGACTTTGTGTGCCGCGGCACATGGAAAGTGACTCCGTGGGGAGTAAAAACCCTTCCTGAAATGCCCAAAGAGCATACATCTGATACTCTCTTGCATGAAACCAGGCACAGAAGCATGGCGAGGTTCGCCAATAACTCTTTGTGTGACAGATATTTGTTCGACTGCCAAGAACGAAAGAGGTACAACACCTTATTAACATCCCATAACTTAGAGTACCTTGGTTCCGGAGGGAGAGCCAAACAAATCCCTTTCATCAGCTTACATACCAGGGGTTCCGTAAAACTGTATATGAAAATCCAAGCAGTTTGCAGCATCCATGCATCTGAAGTAATTTTTTGCCAATTGTATGCGAAAAGCACCAGTCTGCCTCCCACCTTGACCTGGGATGTGCAAATGCTCACCTTTTGAGGATTGGAACTGTCCTCTCAGAGCACCACTGCAACTGCGTCCATGATGTCCTCTCCTTGACTGGAAGAACTCTTGTCTGGATGAGTCCTGCACCGCTTTAAAGACTCTGGGAGGGCCTTGTGTATAGAAGCGACCAGCCGAGTGCCCTCTGTCACAGACGGTCCCAACAAAAATAAGTGGCTGGAAGATCTTTTTAATAGAGGATTACGCCTTATCCAAAGAAGTAAACTTGGCCACAAATTTGGACAGCTCCTTGATGAATGGCTCCCAAATGAGCCCACCTTGTACTACTGCACCGGCCTCTGAGGACGCCAGGTCCCCAGCTTGGGGTCCACCATCAGAAGGAGAGACCTCTTTGTTGACGGCACAATTTGCGTTCCCTAAATAAACTATGGCTCTTTGCGCCCAGCCAGATAGACTCCGGGGATAGCGGGGAATTAGTGGCCTTGGCCTCCTCTGCCAGTCAGAAATCTTGGTGAGCAGGCCGCATACATCCAGTAGTTTGTCCTGGCAGGACTTCCAGGACCTGTCTGGGCCCTTTTTAGGGTCTCATATATATTTCTGCAGGAAGGTGGCCATCTGAGTGTCTATCTAGGGAGTGACCGCTACCTTGGCCACTAGGGAGGGACGTGGACACTTGGCCCTCAGACAGGTCCTGACATCTTTCTCCAGTGGCTTTCTGAGCTGCCCTGCCAGGAACTTGGAGACCTTAGAGGAAGGGGCCTACTCTGCCGAGCTAGGATGAACCAGGTCCTCCGGGAACAGCATATCAGAGCCCTCTTCCCCTTCAAATGTGTGCTCCGCAGGGGAAGGGGTCAGCGCAGGGCGCCAGGGGCGGGAAGGGCCAGCCTCATTGTTGGACTCCCCAGGGGGATCTTCCTCATCTGCGTCCAGGCCATTTGGGGGGATAAGCCAGCCATGTCTGCCAAGTGAGCAAGTGAGCCCGCAGAAGAGTAAGCTTTCTTCAGACGTTCAAAAGCCCCCAGATCCATGCCCGTCTCAGACTTACGGTGTGCGCAAGCATACGAGGTTCAGAGCAGCTATACGCCACATCCATAATACGCCATTCAAATGTACCCATGGCTGCCGCCGCCGCTTGGTGGTTAGAGGCATCTACAGTCTCGCAAAATTCATCATCTAGAGCAGAGCTTTCCAAAGTGTGTGTCGCGACACAGTACTGTGTCGCCTCCCACCTGTGGGTGTGTCGCGCGAGGATGACGTCTGCGGCCAGATTAGGAAGAATGCTCTTGCAATTAGTGACGCAGTACAGCGTAGGAAGTAGAAGCGTTAGGCGAGCGTGAGCCGAGCTTGTGGCCTTGTTCCCTTTACGATGCAGTGACCACGGAGCCGCCTCTGCACCCGAGGTAAATGTTCGACATTTTAAGACTCTGTTTAGGCTCCAGGCGATCGTTCCTGTTTAGTTACAATATCATATGCAGTTGTGCGATTCTGTGCAAATCCTTCATCTATCTTTTGTTTTTCATCACTTTCTCGCCTTTGTTCCCATCTCTCCTCTCACCACTAAGTTAACCCCTGGCCTAGTCAGATTTCACCTCTTCCGACCCTTCAAAGTTCAAACCACTCTGGCTCTCCTTGAATGGGCCACCTGCCCAGGGCAGAGCGGACTGTTCTTGGTGGCTGGGTCCGTCAAGTTTTCTCTTCTTCTCAGAATTATTTATACCGGAAAAACACGTTTATTTGTATGGTGCCCCTGTTGCTTTTTTATTTTATAGTGCATTTATCTCAAACCTCATTCATGTGCCCCACTTTTTTGATAATATTTCTTCTTATTGTGTGCATATTTGTCTTTGTGTGCTGTTTTACATTCTCCCCTGCCTTCACAAGCCAAACGAGCTGGCGCAGAGTCATCTGGTGCGGCTATTCACAACAAATCTAAATTAAGCAAGTTGAATCAGAGATACCTCAGTTAATAAATGTCGATGTATTAAATCGCCAAATTAGCATGATTGATAGAGATGCAGAATTACATTTATGCTGCTGTTTTTCCAGCCTGACCTTGCACACATGTGCCCCCACCCACACATGTGCCCCCACCCGCTCCCCGAATGTGTACAGAAGTCGTAACAGGTTCACCCCTCAGGCCCAGGCCTTGTGTCTTCCCGGAGACCCCAGTGAAGAAGTGAAATAAATCTCTGGTGGATGACGTGAGAGAGGCCGCCAATGCAAGGGGGGGGGGGGGGGGGGGTCCCAGCAGGCTGCAGCCCACCCTACTGAGGAAGGCTTCAGGCTTGTGATTGATGTTTTGTGGTACCATGGAGAGTCATTAACTTTTATACAAGATTGCAGTTATGTTTTTAGTCTGAAGCAACTGCGCCAGCGAAGAGGGTGGTGTGTTTTTAATCTAATATGTTTACTTCTGCTAACAAAATTAGAAGACATTACTTTCCCCAAGCACTATGCTACCTAAATAAATGAGTACAAACAGCCTAACCACAAGTTCATTAAAACAGCTGTAGTTGTAACATGAGACTGTCACCCCGTCACATTTTAACCATATGAAGGTATTTATTTTTATTCCCATAAAAGCATCTACATAATCTACCTGATTGCGATATAATTAAACAATAAACTATGAAATGCCTTAACAATTATACTTGATTAACCCACAAAGGTAGGGGGTGAGAAATAAAATCTTAACGGCACATAGCAAAGACAAAAGCACTCTTGACTGAGCATTTCGATCAGTTTACTGGTGTGTTGCTAAAATTCACTTTTGTACTCTCGCTAGCAGTGTTACACAGATTGTCAAATGTAATTAGTAGTGTCACTAACCTGACTTCACATGCAGTAAAGATAGAGCAAATAAAAAGCATTTGAAACTTAGCTTTCTCCTGTTTGCTAAAAGTGTTCAGGACTGTGCCTTCTAATTTTAGAAAAAGGATGAGAAAGGCCCCCAACGAAGTCAGCCCAATGCCTTTCTATCCACATAGCGGCGCAGGTCCATGCAAACACAACGGCCGGGTCAGACTGAGACAGAATATATTCCTGGCATCAAATAAAAGTGGCGCCCCATTAGTGAATTATACAGATAGTAAAGTGGCCAATGTTTGAAAATGAGGGCAGTTTCGACACACCGAAGGAGTGATTCATAAGGTATGGAAGACTGCATGGATTTGAACTTCCGCAGACAATGTTTCTGGTAATACAAGGGAAATCTACAGTAAAAACCTACCCAGCAGACTATAACACATGGCAACAAACAGCCAAAACAATGCCCACTGATTGACCTCTCAGAACAGCTCTTTAGGCATTGCCTGATTGCCCTGAGAGTTATAGTAGTTTTTGTTCAAAATCATTTATAGGCAATTCTAGAATTACAAAGAACTATACAGAGAAGAAAGCAAGGAGGGAGAGGATTACGCCTTATCCAAAGAAGTAAACTTGGCCACAAATTTGGACAGCTCCTTGATGAATGGCTCCCAAATGAGCCCACCTTGTACTACTGCACCGGCCTCTGAGGACGCCAGGTCCCCAGCTTGGGGTCCACCATCAGAAGGAGAGACCTCTTTGTTGACGGCACAATTTGCGTTCCCTAAATAAACTATGGCTCTTTGCGCCCAGCCAGATAGACTCCGGGGATAGCGGGGAATTAGTGGCCTTGGCCTCCTCTGCCAGTCAGAAATCTTGGTGAGCAGGCCGCATACATCCAGTAGTTTGTCCTGGCAGGACTTCCAGGACCTGTCTGGGCCCTTTTTAGGGTCTCATATATATTTCTGCAGGAAGGTGGCCATCTGAGTGTCTATCTAGGGAGTGACCGCTACCTTGGCCACTAGGGAGGGACGTGGACACTTGGCCCTCAGACAGGTCCTGACATCTTTCTCCAGTGGCTTTCTGAGCTGCCCTGCCAGGAACTTGGAGACCTTAGAGGAAGGGGCCTACTCTGCCGAGCTAGGATGAACCAGGTCCTCCGGGAACAGCATATCAGAGCCCTCTTCCCCTTCAAATGTGTGCTCCGCAGGGGAAGGGGTCAGCGCAGGGCGCCAGGGGCGGGAAGGGCCAGCCTCATTGTTGGACTCCCCAGGGGAATCTTCCTCATCTGCGTCCAGGCCATTTGGGGGGATAAGCCAGCCATGTCTGCCAAGTGAGCAAGTGAGCCCGCAGAAGAGTAAGCTTTCTTCAGACGTTCAAAAGCCCCCAGATCCATGCCCGTCTCAGACTTACGGTGTGCGCAAGCATACGAGGTTCAGAGCAGCTATACGCCACATCCATAATACGCCATTCAAATGTACCCATGGCTGCCGCCGCCGCTTGGTGGTTAGAGGCATCTACAGTCTCGCAAAATTCATCATCTAGAGCAGAGCTTTCCAAAGTGTGTGTCGCGACACAGTACTGTGTCGCCTCCCACCTGTGGGTGTGTCGCGCGAGGATGACGTCTGCGGCCAGATTAGGAAGAATGCTCTTGCAATTAGTGACGCAGTACAGCGTAGGAAGTAGAAGCGTTAGGCGAGCGTGAGCCGAGCTTGTGGCCTTGTTCCCTTTACGATGCAGTGACCACGGAGCCGCCTCTGCACCCGAGGTAAATGTTCGACATTTTAAGACTCTGTTTAGGCTCCAGGCGATCGTTCCTGTTTAGTTACAATATCATATGCAGTTGTGCGATTCTGTGCAAATCCTTCATCTATCTTTTGTTTTTCATCACTTTCTCGCCTTTGTTCCCATCTCTCCTCTCACCACTAAGTTAACCCCTGGCCTAGTCAGATTTCACCTCTTCCGACCCTTCAAAGTTCAAACCACTCTGGCTCTCCTTGAATGGGCCACCTGCCCAGGGCAGAGCGGACTGTTCTTGGTGGCTGGGTCCGTCAAGTTTTCTCTTCTTCTCAGAATTATTTATACCGGAAAAACACGTTTATTTGTATGGTGCCCCTGTTGCTTTTTTATTTTATAGTGCATTTATCTCAAACCTCATTCATGTGCCCCACTTTTTTGATAATATTTCTTCTTATTGTGTGCATATTTGTCTTTGTGTGCTGTTTTACATTCTCCCCTGCCTTCACAAGCCAAACGAGCTGGCGCAGAGTCATCTGGTGCGGCTATTCACAACAAATCTAAATTAAGCAAGTTGAATCAGAGATACCTCAGTTAATAAATGTCGATGTATTAAATCGCCAAATTAGCATGATTGATAGAGATGCAGAATTACATTTATGCTGCTGTTTTTCCAGCCTGACCTTGCACACATGTGCCCCCACCCACACATGTGCCCCCACCCGCTCCCCGAATGTGTACAGAAGTCGTAACAGGTTCACCCCTCAGGCCCAGGCCTTGTGTCTTCCCGGAGACCCCAGTGAAGAAGTGAAATAAATCTCTGGTGGATGACGTGAGAGAGGCCGCCAATGCAAGGGGGGGGGGGGGGGTCCCCAGCAGGCTGCAGCCCACCCTACTGAGGAAGGCTTCAGGCTTGTGATTGATGTTTTGTGGTACCATGGAGAGTCATTAACTTTTATACAAGATTGCAGTTATGTTTTTAGTCTGAAGCAACTGCGCCAGCGAAGAGGGTGGTGTGTTTTTAATCTAATATGTTTACTTCTGCTAACAAAATTAGAAGACATTACTTTCCCCAAGCACTATGCTACCTAAATAAATGAGTACAAACAGCCTAACCACAAGTTCATTAAAACAGCTGTAGTTGTAACATGAGACTGTCACCCCGTCACATTTTAACCATATGAAGGTATTTATTTTTATTCCCATAAAAGCATCTACATAATCTACCTGATTGCGATATAATTAAACAATAAACTATGAAATGCCTTAACAATTATACTTGATTAACCCACAAAGGTAGGGGGTGAGAAATAAAATCTTAACGGCACATAGCAAAGACAAAAGCACTCTTGACTGAGCATTTCGATCAGTTTACTGGTGTGTTGCTAAAATTCACTTTTGTACTCTCGCTAGCAGTGTTACACAGATTGTCAAATGTAATTAGTAGTGTCACTAACCTGACTTCACATGCAGTAAAGATAGAGCAAATAAAAAGCATTTGAAACTTAGCTTTCTCCTGTTTGCTAAAAGTGTTCAGGACTGTGCCTTCTAATTTTAGAAAAAGGATGAGAAAGGCCCCCAACGAAGTCAGCCCAATGCCTTTCTATCCACATAGCGGCGCAGGTCCATGCAAACACAACGGCCGGGTCAGACTGAGACAGAATATATTCCTGGCATCAAATAAAAGTGGCGCCCCATTAGTGAATTATACAGATAGTAAAGTGGCCAATGTTTGAAAATGAGGGCAGTTTCGACACACCGAAGGAGTGATTCATAAGGTATGGAAGACTGCATGGATTTGAACTTCCGCAGACAATGTTTCTGGTAATACAAGGGAAATCTACAGTAAAAACCTACCCAGCAGACTATAACACATGGCAACAAACAGCCAAAACAATGCCCACTGATTGACCTCTCAGAACAGCTCTTTAGGCATTGCCTGATTGCCCTGAGAGTTATAGTAGTTTTTGTTCAAAATCATTTATAGGCAATTCTAGAATTACAAAGAACTATACAGAGAAGAAAGCAAGGAGGGAGAAGGAAACAAAACATGTGCGAGGGGCTATTACAGTCCCCCCAATAATGTCACTACTGTGGTATTAAACAGAGTCAGCCATCTATAGTACACAGCATCTTAGAGCTGCCTCCCAGGTCATGTTACCGTCCATTTGTAGCCCTGGACCTCTCGGTTTGTACTGTGTGCTCCTGGGACCATGTCTGGTTACATTCATGTTTAGGCTTTCCAACCTGCATGTATTTGCCTTCCTGTTTTGTTTTTTTCTTTGTGTGCAAGTTGTTGAGTGTGTTTGTCTGCCTGCAAGAGTTTCTGCGTTTGTTTTGCGTGTTTATTCCACAGCTGTGTGCGAGTTTCAAGCCAGTTGATTTTAACCATCTAGCAGGGCAGACATGGTTTCAGTTACTTGAGGGTGTACTGTCAAAGTGCAGGTGCTTCCGGTTTTGTTTTGGGGTGCTCCCGGAGAGTTTGTCTCGTTTCAGCATTGTGTGCTTGTTAGTCAATTGCCCTTTGTGTCTAGGAGAGTGCAAGCTTTTGTGTATGCGCGTGTCTGCAAATTTGTATTCACCATGCCATTGCTTCTTTAGGTCATCTCTGTGTGTGAGTGTGTGTATGTGCATGTGCTCGAGTCTGGAAATGTCACATATTTCTATGCATGTAATTGTATGTTTGTTTTTGAACATGTGTCGGTCATCCTTTGTCTGTATATTTATGTATGTTTGTGGCAGAGTATGAGGGGGAGGTATGGGAGACATTTACATACTTCAGTGTCAATGTGTGCATGATTATATTCTTGTTTCAGACACAAACCTAACCTTGCTTACACCCAGTTTTGCCAGTCACTGTCTGTTATAACTGTATCGCAATTGCTTTATTAACCTTCCTGCTTTCTCAAATTTGCTTGAAATTGCACCATTTGCCCACTATTTTGTCAAAATTTTCTCAGGAGGAGAACACCCCGATCCCCCTTTAGGTGGTTTGGGCTCGCTCGCTGCGCTCATCCGCGTTACCGTGTCACAAGATGAAGATTGTCTAAAAGGTGTGTCACCAACATGAAAAGTTTGGAAAGCTGTGATCTAGAGGGAGCACCTGCAATGCCTCCTTCCTCTACATAATCCTTCTCCATAACTGAGGCAATGAGGGGGGGTAAATGAGGGAAAACGAATTTCCACTAGGTATAATAGCCACTAAGGCTGCAATGAGGCTCTGTAAGGAATCAATATGTGCAAGGTACCAAGGTCTGGTGACTGCAAGCACAGTGGCGCAGCTAGACCTTTGGGCGCCGGTGGCGGTCCCTTCGTTTGCCACCTTGCAGTGGCTGCATTGAAGAGCGGGGGGCCACCCCCCCACTTCCCCCTTACTGCGCCACTGTGCAAACAGTCTGTGCTTTGGGTGAGCGGAGCGCGGTAGAGACAGAGGCTATCACCTTGGGCTGACACCCCCTTAGCTAAAACGGAAGTCTAACACCTGGGCCTGGCCCCCTAGAGCAGCCAACAAATGGGGAGATCATGAATACAGACCCGCTCAAAACTGCGGGCGTCAGGCTGCTTAAAAACTCTTTTGTATAGAGCTATGAGTCACGGGTGTAAAGGCTTCCAGGTGGCTCGGGCTACGCTCCACGGGTGCACATTTGTCAGCTTCCCTGAAACTGGTGACTGTGCAGCCCTCGCACAGCAATGAGAAGTGCGTGCTTTGCACCCTTTAGCCATACTCCAGGGCTACCTCATTCGCGGGCCCGAGGCTTGTGCAAATTAAACCACAAAAGGAGTGATGAGGAACGCTCCGGCGGTCAGCACGAAGGTGGCGAATGCTGCGCATACCTAAAAGAAAAGACACCACATCAATCTAACATAGTCACAGAAAATACTTTCACCATAAGGGGAGTATAGGAAAACAAGCATTTACAACGTAATAGGTCTCGCAACGACATTGTTTTGAGCTATTGGCATTAAAAATGTTTTTTTTCCCTTCGTGAAGCATTAATCAAGTAATGGCGTTGTAAAAGACAATGTCTTTTACCCCCTGTTGACCCCCGCAAAGCTCATCAGCATGTGCCCGTCATAAAAAAGGAATATCTGACAATTGCACCTTAAACATTTTGCAACAATTCTATAGTTTCACAGCGGTTCTAAATTAAATTGTAAAATAAAATGTATATTCTCATGATATTAGCACATTGAATGCATTCAAATAAGATGCTATTCTTATAATTCTCAGATCGCTTTGAATATTTGTGTCCAGTCCACTATTTTCCTCCGAGATATAACCCTGAAATTATCTGCACTAAACACCGCAGCGCCTAATCAGTGGTAGTTGGCTCTATATAAATACCCATGCGAAGATCTTCTCCAACGGGGCAGAACACCACCCCGGCTCAGTTCCAGTGTATTTTAACTGTCCTAAAGGATGTCAGGAGACTTTATCACCTGAATCTAAATACCAGGGATCCACACCTTACGGCATTTGCTAAAAAACAAATGTCTGCTGGAAGTTAAATTACACTCATTTGCGGTCGGGAAAACGTCCCCAAAATGTCGGCTGGTCATAACATAACACAAAGTACGGGTAGCTCATTCCATGCCTTTTGCAGCCTGGTGGCGGGTCGAATTAGTTGGAATAATGTGCACAGTTGGTTGTCCTTTGTTGTGTGTGTAGGGGTGTCCCACTGCCTTTTTGTTTTTTTTAAGAAACTTGTTTCAATATAGCGCCTTTGCACACTGCCTTGACTTTGTAGTGCTGTGAATTAGAGAGGTGTTGCTGAACCTAGGGGACTGGCGAGTGCCATGAGAGAGAGGTCTGTGCGCTGTACTGTGGCTAGTTAATAGAGGTTTGACCACTGGAGGTTCAGCCGCGTGCTGGGAAAAGTGTAAAATGTGCAGGTTCACGTCTGGGTGTCTGTAACGTGCACTGGAATAAAAAGGAGAACTGAGGAGCACGAGTGCTGCCTGAGCTGAGCTTGTAGACCAGTAGGTGGAGATACCCTTCTCCACACTGCCTTTAACAGCATCAGTAAGACCCAGTTGTAATAAGCGGCGTAAGAACAGGCTGTAAGGACCGTTTTGAAGGGGCACCAATAGGATTAGTTAGTAAGGTGCAGTGTCACAGAACCAGTAAAAAACGATGGCAAGGAAAGCAGCAGAAGTGGCGTTAAAGAGCACGGCAAGTAGAAGCGGTGGCGGTGAGCAGCAGCAAGAAACTGAGCAGTATAAGGTGCTGTACTAAGAAGCGGCGATAATGAGCAGTGTAAGGAGCTGTGTTAAGTGACGGCGAGGAGCAGCAGCAAAAAGCGGTAGCACGTAGCAGTTTAAGGAGCTGTAAGTGGTAGGACGCAGCCTATGGAACATGGCTAAAGGGTGGGAGCAGTACTAGGGAGGAACCCCGGCTCACATGCCCGACTTTGTAATGACCATCTCGGTGCCCAGCTTATGGAACTGGTCCCAGAGCTCCTTGGCCTCCAGGGTGGCCTTGGGGTCGTTGTTCACCTCCTCGTCAGGTTACAGGCTCTTCAGGGAGCGCAGGAGGGCCGTGGCGGCGTCTGCCTGCTGCTGCTGGCCCAGGGCGGAGGACACGGCGTGCAGGCTGGCCTCCGACAGCCCACCGTCCGCTTTCCCCAGCGCCGAGGGCGTCAGGACCAGCCCCGTGAAGAAGGAAGGCTGCACTGTCGCCAGGATGGCGGACATGGGGATGTCGGCCGGGTGGGGGGGGCACCGCGTGGAACGGGTGGTAGGCCATGTCAGTCCTCGAGAAGACTGGGTCTCTCATGGGGGCATCCATAGATCGGGGGAAATCCGAGTGGAGGGAGGAGGCTCAGAGGATCGGGTGTGTCCGGGGGACAGGGGATGAGGGAAGGGAGGGCCCAGAGAGGGAGCCAGTGGAGGTGAGAAGAGTCAAGAGTAGGTCTGATCTCCGCTCAGCTTCTGCATGGACTCCTTAACTCACGAGTATCTCCAGCCCTGTGTGTCTGTTCCGGCTCCTCCTTGGCCGCACTCTGCGCTCCTCGGCTCACACATGCCCTCCCCGGCTGGCTCCGGGGTGACTCTGCGCTGTCTCAGGCGCCTGCTGCTGCTTCAGGCTGTCCCGGGCTCTACTCTGCTCGGCTGCACACAGCACTTCCCTGCTCACAAGTCTCTTCCCTGCCCGGATCCCCCCAGCACTACTGAACCAGGCCCCCTTAATTGCTGATTTTACGCTTTTCTGACCAATTGTGGCTCTCCATGTAAAAATCAGCTTCACGTCTCCTCCTTGCACACATTCCAGGAAAGCACAATAAAACACAATAAAACAAGCTGTCCCCACGCCATTGCGCAAGTGAAAAAAAATATAGGAAACTTAAAGCGCGCCGGGTGTGCCTGCAATGATGTAAACATCGGCTTCACGTCTCCTCCTTGCATGCATTCCAGGAAACACAATAAAACAAGCTGCCGCCACGCCATTGCGCAAGTGAAAATAAAAAATAGGCTACTTGAAGTGCGCCGTGCGTGCCTGCAATGAGCTCACAGGAAACATGATCTGGCAGTACACGCCTCCAAAAGAGAAGAAAGTGCTTCACGACAGCCCTGAAGCAGACTATCCAGTCTGGATGGGCCGGACGAAAAGGAGAAAGGGCGGTAACCAAGCCTCCTTTTCAATGGGAAGCCAGCATTTAACATAAACGTTGATGCTACCCAATGAAAATGAGGGGCGGGTGCTTCAAGTCCCTTTGTAAAATCTCCTCTACCCCAATATGTCTCGCAGAGCGAGCAACGCTTGCGCGCTGCAACGCTAGGCGAGACCTAAAAAGGTGCACTTAACTGCTAGAGCAGAAAAGAAAGAGGAAGTGGTCCAAGAGTCGACTGGATTTGTATACATACTGGACTCCTGATTAGTTGTTACATATTGACCTTTTCCCAGGTGCTCATGGGAGAGGTAGGCTTCTTGTTTAGGGCTCGCGCCCTAGCGTTGCAGTGCGCAACACTGCTCGCGCAGGCGAGAGCCCTTTTGTGTGGGGTTTGAAAACGGAGCCTGAAATCGCATACGCTCGTGCGTGTGCTTTTCCTTTTGGCTTCCGCGATTGGCCTTGGCGTGCGTGTTTTTCCCAAACATGGCACGCAATAGGCCAAAGGCGGATGCATTGCTCCGCCCATGGCCTATTGGTGTCTATTACGCGCACCAAAGGCCATGTGGTTTCAATTATTGGGCCCAGACATGGGCGCGATATTTGAAACCACATGTTCGCTGTGGCGAGCGAGTGCGCACCACTTGCGGGCGTCTTTTTTTTTTTTTTACACTAGCGATCGCGAAATCGCATTGGTGTCCCGAAACCCTGCCATCTCTTACGAGCCATCCTGGTTCCGTTGTGCTGTCAGTCCAGTGCCTTGTGTTTCGCACCCTATCTTCTCACATGCCCCCACGAGCTTGCTCAGTGTGTGCCCCTTTCTGCTCCCTCTTCATCCTGTGACCTGTCCTGCCCTCTCTTTGGTGTCTTCTTCTGCCCTGTTAATTACCTTCACAACCCAGGTGCATCTAAACTGGGACTTTTCTCTAAAATAAAAAAAACATAAGCGTCCAGTGTGTCCCACAGCTACAATACGGTTATCTTGTGTCTAAGGACCCCATATTTTCGCAACACAGGGGCCTACAGAGAGTTACAGCCTTTTGCAGAGGATCACACTATTTGGTTGATTCTCGGGCGCCGGGATTCAATGTCAAATTGCCCCGTTCTTCAGTTCAAGCATTTTTCAGCATAGTCTGAGCACGGAAACTTCAGACTGTGACCCAGAAGTGAGAAACTAAGAGCTAAACAGACCTAAACACAACCTGCAGCCTGATGACCCTAACCTACTAACCATCTAAGGTAGCCTGTACCACATTCACACATGGATGCCCTGGTGTATCTTACTAATATTTTACACACCTAAACACAACCTGCAGTAACATGACCCTAACCTACCAACCATCCAAGGTAGCCTGTACCACATTCACACGTGGTTGCCCTAGTGTATCTCACCTGTGTTTTACACACTTAAACACAACTTGCAGTCTGATGACCCTAACCAACTAACCATCTAAGGTAGCCTGTCCCACATTCACACGTGGATGCCCTAGTGTGTCTTACCAATAGTTTACACACCTAAACACAAAGTCAAAATTTCTGAGCCTGAAGATGTTAAAGATGTGCTTGATGTTTTTTGACTGAACATTTGATGTGTGGAGCATTAGGCCAATTAACTGTACCCCTCTAACATTGCAGGTACCACAGGGGTCTTGTCTCTCATCATTCCTTTTTAGGTTGCACATTATTATTAAAGTTTGAGCTATTGGTGTTGCATTCTTTAGCAATGCCAATAGCTCAAACTTTAATAATGCGAGACCTATTGCATTGCAAATGCTTGTTATTATTGAAATTGAAGTTTTACTGGAAAAGGAAATAATGAAAGCAGAGCCTAATCCTCGCCTCCTGTCCTGTCATAGAATCATTCTTTCTAATGACTTTGCTAGTTTAATTGGAGCAGGAATAGGACAGAGACATGGTTCATTTTAGGGGGCACCAAACAGAGCTCTTCAACTACCCTGATCTCATGTATGAGTAATTCATTCTGTCCAGGTTTTTACTTGGCATTAGGCTATTTGTAGTCCTGAATATGCAGCATAATGACTAAAACACTACTCCTAGTAAAAGAATGCAAAGAAAAAGGCTGGACCAGATGAGCTGCTCAGCACAGAATCTAGAAACATGAGAGCTCTGCACCAATGTCCATAACAGATTTGAGAGTAAAAACTATGAAATCACGGGGAGAGGTTAAAAAACATAACTGGTTAGAGAGGAGGTAACTAGGGGTCAATGATGTGCAGTTCAAAGAAATCTCCTATTTGTAGAACATGATGGGAACTGGATTTTGGTAGGTCTTTGGGTTACGCAATGACTCAAACCTTCTATACTTGTAATGCAGTGTGTACAGCAAGGAGTATGTGCAGGTGAAGAGAAAGAGTCATAATCAGCACGCGCAAAGAAGGTGTGTACTGGAGGGATAGGGAAGATAAAGAGCTATAAGATACATTTCTCAGGGGAATTACCAAAATACTTCACTGTCCTGGTAATCCTGTGAAGAGAGGATAGAAGGGAAGTGGAGATAAAGTAAGAAACCTTTACCGCCTCAGAAGTACAACTGGGGGGGGGGGGGGCACATTCAAGGTTGGGTGGTTACAGAAAAAGTGGTGATGACAGTTATTCCCCAGTCAGAGCTGGAACTTTGGGAAGGCTGGTACAGGAAGGGGAAAACCTGAGATGTTCCTTAAATCCATCAAAGGAGCCTGCCGTGCCTTCTGTTGTCTTCCTTACAGACAATGCACAGAACCAGGTAACAAAGGAAGGAACCAAATATGGTCAAGTGTAGCAAAGTCACCTTTTATGTGTAGTCCCCTCAGGTTTGTAGCCTTTTTTGGGCTGTTTTTTGCTGCCATTTTGACTCTGTGCACTGTGACACTACCATTCTGTCTTACAGTGCGCGTGCTGTGCCCATATGACATGAGATAAAACTGTCTGCACTCAGTTGGCTTATTTATCGTTCTGGTAAGACCATAATAGGTTGGCCTGTGCACTGTGCCTACACGGACGCTTGGGGAGGTTGGCGGACTAGATCGCAGGTGGGCACCCTGAGGCGTCAAAGATGGACATTGTGGTTTCCAGAAGGCCCCTGTGTCCTTTTTCAGCACAATGAGAACGTCTAGACCGCTACACTGCATCGGGCATGAGTGGCAATAGTCATGTTGGAGTCGGAAAAGACCACCTGCCAGCCACTAGCATGATAGGTTCTTCAAGATCAACATGGATAGCAAATCTTTAAATGCATAAATGATTTTTGTTAATGAGTAGGCCTGGAACTACAAGGATGGCGGCTGCGGCTCCACTTGGATCTTCCTTTTGATTTTCTTAGTTCCTGACATCATGGGCAGCAGGGTTGGTAGCTTGGTGAGGAGTATCAGCGGTTAGTAATCTCAGCACAGTCTGCCTTCCATGCTGATGGTGATTGTCATCATGCAGGCTGTCTTCAGTACTTGCTAATGTAACAAATCATTCGGTGCTGGTGTATTGCAGCTGCTCTTATGTAAAGCGCTCCGCCACCCATTCGGCCTTGATGTTACTAAAGCTGCAAATAAGTAAATAAATCGCACTGCTCCCATGCCTCCCTGTGAAGGCATAGCGAATGACTTTACACAGCAATGTCCAAACGGCCCTGTGAAAAATAAAAACGAGGTCATTCCATGTTTTTTTTTAAACAAACCTTCCTTCTCATTTCTAATCTGATCTAGTGGAGAGGGAGCAATGCTTTATATAGTGCTTGGCTTCGACAGGGCAATCCCTTATATAGGGCTGGGCTTCGAGAGGGCAATCCCTTATATAGGGCCGGGCTTCGATTTGGCTGGTTATGGAAAAGCCCCCAATGTTTGCAGAAGTGCCGAACCCTGAGACGAATACCTGGGTGGGTTCTTTAGAGGATATTCCACCTGCGGATTCTCCTCCTAACTTTGCACTTCCTCAGGAAATCATTCGATTTTCTATTTCCACCTAACTCTGAGGCAGGCTTTATGGCTCCTCCTTTGGGCATAGGCTGGTTTGGGGTCGCTCCTCGTCAATGTAACACCTGCTATAAAAATACGAGGAAACGATTGATTGTGGTCCGGGCGGCTACCTAAATAAATAAAATTATCCTAAGCATTCTTCCTGTGTGTGCCTTCAGGGGGACACAATCTCCTCATCATATAGCTGTCCTCATCCGGCTGCATACGAATGAATGAATAAACACCCTGGCCCCGTTGCTTTAAATGGACCGGTACTGCCCGGTACTCAGTACCGGCACTTTTTAATTTTGAGCTGGAGAGTACCGGCACTTCTCAAGAGAGACGTAATGCTTTTAAGTGGAGAGTACCGGCACTTCCCAGAAACAAGCAGGTACTCTGGCACAGAATACCTGCAAATCTATTTTTCTATTTCAAGCACGGTAGCCCCCGTGCCGCGCCCCCACACCATCCCTCTGGAGGCAGACCGCAGGCATGGTGTCATGGAGCGGCTTGCGCTTGAGAACGCCTGCTCCACTATTTGCACCCCACCCCAGCCTCGCCCTCCGTTTGCACCTGTCGTGCCAACACTCCGCACCATGGCACCCGACAACAGTCCCGGCTTCCTGATGTAATGCCTCTCGGGGCAGGGCTGTGCCTGTCCGTGACGCCCAGCGTGCCCCTGGAACCAGGACGCCTGGAGCCTGTCACCCGGCACTAACTTTTCGAGGCCGGCCGCTCCTCTGGGACAGGTAAGAGCGGACACCTCCAGCGCCATTGCTCCAGATGTATTGATATTTTAAATGGCGCCCACCGCAAGCAGACCCTTTATCACGGTGTTACTATCAAGGAAATTAAATCCGCTATTGGTTGAAACGTGACTGACTGATCTCTCCATCCTGCACCTACTGGACCCACCTGGCTATCTCTCTGCGTTGAATTTCCCCAGAGATATGCTTGTTTCTGGCTCATTAAGTCATGCAGTGTTGCTCATAAAATGCTTCTGGTGAGCGATACCTGGAGATGTCACTCGAAGGTGCACCGTGACGCAGGTATTTTAAGTACTGCGGTCTCAGAGGAATGTTGGTTTCCCCATAGGGGACAATTTCGTAAAACCACACAGCACTAATGGCTCGGATCCCGAGCTCATATCGGGGCTGTTAAGCATCACATACTTTCACGCAGGTGACAACAAAGAGGCCGGTTGGCTTTTTGTGTAAATAGCGTAAGCTGCTAAATGGATCGTGGTTAGATAGTTGTGTTAATTTTGCCTTGAAAGATGGACTATGAAACAGGACTTCGTCCACACCAGCGACGCCCACTGAACCGGCCTTGAGATGGATGGAGTCAGACTCCACGCTCTTTCAATCTTTGCCTTCTCTGCTGAGACTGCAGCAAGGGTGAAAAGTGCAATGTTCTTCGCTAGCCCGCCGGGACACAAAGCATTCACCCAATATTAGCAACTTCTTTTAAATCCCCGGTTCTCCTTGTGCGTCTAAAATTCTGGAAAGAGTGTGGGGGTGGGGGAATTCCCAAAGCAGTGCAAATCTTTCACCAGCGCACCCTGGAGGCTGTGCAGCAGGTGAAAAATCATGGTGCCCTTCTGTACCGCTCACCAAGATCCGTATTTATGAAGAAGGTCGTGTCGCTTCTGCACCACAGAACGTGGTGCATGCGCGATGCAACCCCAAAATGCAATTTATCAAGCCACGCAAGGCCACTTTGCGTGGCCCTGAGCGACTTGATAAATCAGGAGTAACGCAACGCAGCGCAAATCGCTGTGTTACTCTGCCCCGGGAAGGCGTTCCTTGGGTGGGTGTTCTCACGTAACTCCCATGGATCGTGATGCATTCCCAGATTTACCATTACTAGCAGACCTGGGAATGCGCCAAGTAGCGGCGAACCATGAGGCACAGCTGACACTAGAGGGACGGTGGCATACCCCCCATCCCCCACTCCCTACCCCCGTGGGCGGCAAACAAAGGGTATGGCAGCATCAGTGCGTGAAAGCGCACCAAAGCAAAAGGTCAGCAAGTGACCAGGCAAGTTTGGTTTCAAATGGCCCAATCATGGAGTGGGGCGTGGCCACGAGCACGGCCAAAAGGTGACCGGGACTTCCTGCAAAAAAATAATCCTGCATGCAACGCAGGCACCCTTGCACCAGCGTCGGTGCTAGGCAGCCCGTTGTGCACAAGCGCTGGTAAAAGGACAGGAATGTGCCATACTGTGATAAATACGGTGCATTCCTGCCCTTTCCCTGTAATGCAGCGCAGCAAGGGGACTTGCTGTGCTGCGTTACTTTTTAATAAAAATGTCCATAAATATGTATGCCATTCTTTTGTGAAGTCCCTTCTTGTCCCAGGGTCAGTATATTTAAATATATGTCCCTGTACTACTAAGCATCCAAGAAGTAGTTGAAGTTTTGCACTGTGCTATTGCCCTCAACCCAAAGCCATCCATAGGTGTACGTAACACCTGTGGATGAGACTTTGGTAGCAAGTTGTTCCTGCAGGGGCATCAATAACCCACATAGAAAATGATGCTTTTCTGTGATTTCCTATAACGCAGGATATCCGCTCCGGCTCAAACCAGGGTAAGGGTGCATGGCAGTGGCTCTTCTTGTGCTCCTGTATCCTCTTGTCTCACTTCAGCGCGGTATCCCTGTATTATCTTGTGTTCTTCTGCATTGTTTTTCCTATATATTACTCTGATTTTTAAGTCTCACCTAAAGTTGTCTGTTAGAAAAAGCCTCCTGTGGACTATTCCATCAATTTATAGTGGGCTTGGTCCAGCCCTTTTCTTACCATTTGTTGCCACTTGTATTTGCTTGCTGTTCATTCACTATTTGATTGGATGATGCGTTTCATCATCCAATCATGCTCACTTTTAGGGAACTACTTTATTTCTTTCAGCAATCCACCAGAGAGCATGTGTTTTCTGTCTTTACTATTCCTCGTGTGCTGCCTCCCTACCCCCAAGCACCCCTTGTAATGTTCCCTCATCCCTCCTCCCAGGTTCATGCATTGCTTTCCCCACTCCTCCCAGGCTATTTTATTATTTTTTGGCCCTCCCCTAGCACAGCCTTAAGTGCCTCAGTTGCTCACTTGCCCCCACCCAATGCCCGGTGTGCACCTCCACCTGCTCCTCCTTTACCCCCCTCCCCTGCTGTCCTACTGTTTTATTTATATTTTTTGGAGGGTGCAGAAGCTAATTACTGCAGATCCGCTGTAATTTACAAAGCACACTTTCGTGCTTGGAATTGTTTTTTATTGTTTGGGGAAATCCATCTTGGATCAGTAAATAATTAAAATAAATGACGCCTGCGTTATGTCACAGTGGTGTGCATGTGTGGTGATGTACGTGTGTACATATGTTATCAGGCCTATGAAATGCCATCAGCAGTCACGTCATCTCAACATTTTTTTGTTTTTTTATTTTGGCAAATGCTGCACATCATTGCTAAAAATCCTTTTTGCTGATGCTGCACAGCATCGGAAAACAGCATCAGTAACCCAATAGGTCCAAAATGCGAGCCCTGTTGGCTTTCCCAATGCTCGTGTTTCTTTTCTTTTCGTGGTTCCTTTTGTGAGGATGAAGGGTTCTAGTGTTTTGCGCTGTGTTCTGTCACGTGTCTGTGGATTTCCTGCGTGGAACCGTGATTAGTTGTATATTTCATGCCTGTAATGTTCTAACTCTTGCAATCAGGTCAGTTGATTCTGGGCTGAGCAGAGGATGACATCGTGGCTTCTAAGAAAGCATTAACATTATGCACATACCTGTATCTTCGGAATAAACAAAGTGTGAGGACAACACCCAGGGTCGGTGATCCTTTGTCCCTGTGCCCCATGGTCTCCATGCATCCTTTGGCCCCTTTATTTGTTTTTCTTGTGGACCCTCGTGTATTTGCTTCCCTTTCACCCCATCCTTTCCTGCTGTTTACATTGTTTCTCTTTGTCTCTTGTACTTTGTGTCTCTATCTTATAGCGGTGTACCGGTGCTGGTGTGCCCCTTGCGCCCATAGAGTCCCATTGCTGCTTTGTTGTATTTGGGTAAGATAGTTCTTGAACAGGAAAGTTTTCTATCTTTCTGGTGTGATGAAAGGACAGCTTCAGTGGCATCTTCTCGGGCATTGTGTTGTGTAACGATTGTGAGCCGGACCCCTCTTAAGTGAAGCTCTTTCTTGCCTATAGAACATGGGAAGCTCGAGAGAAGGCGGGAGGTTTCAGCGTTGCTCTTAAAAAGAATGGTTTCATAGGGGAGGTTGGCAGTTTTGACATGGAACCGGATTTTTAGTGGCAGCCAGTGCTGGTTGAATAGACATGGGTAATCTGGTTGTAGCTCCACGTACCCGATACCATCTGAGCAGCCGGACGCTCTATCACTTTTAATGAAGCAAAGATGGCCAAGAGGGTATTGCTATAATCCATTTCCAACAGTACTTGGGCCTGGGCCACCTTACAAATTTCATGCTCTGTCTTGAACTATTCTGCTCCTCAAGTCTGAAGTTGAAATTAAGCTCTCTCATTCTTTTGAATGAGTCACTGTACAGCGTGTTGTTCAGACTGAACATCAGCGACATTATTATTTGGCACTCGTTGGGCGGCAGTCCTGAGGCAAAGATCAAGTCTAACCAGCTATGAATGGGGAGTTTGGAGTGGGGGTGAGTGTAATCTTAAGGTCAGCTTTAGATAATGGGGCGACACCTGGTGTTAAGTTTGCACCAGTCACACGAAGCTTTGTTTTGTAATGGTGCCACTTTGAGACATATTTGTGTATTATATGTGTATTGGTGCAGTCAGATGGCCATGTTTATTAATAAGTCGCAAAGAACTCCATGTAAATGAACATATGAGAGACGATTGAGCCTATGGTATGCTCTCCAATGGGTCTAGTTGTAATCTGGAATTGTTCTTCTTTGTGACCTGTGTGTAGTCCCACAGAAAGGCGGTGAGCAGTTTGAGTTGTAAACTATGTATGTCCATGCACAAGTTTAAGAAGTTGATGAGCTGCTCATGGCTATTCATGTCTGGTGACGAGGATAAGTATGCAGGCTTAGCCTTTGCCCAATATGTGTAGTACATCATCTACAACTTGTAGAGTAGCTGCTTCGGTGTTGCAGCCCCTGTGAAACCTGATTGATAGTTTCCCAATGCGCTGCTTTCAGGAATGGGAGGTTTCACACAAAAGAGAGGCCTGTCATGAAGCAACTGCTGTGCTGGTCCAAAAGGGTCCACTTTGTTTGGTAAAAATATTTATTATACACTTACTCTCTTTTACTGTTCTGACCGTACTGGGCCCTTTACGATTAGACAGTCTACTGCGCTCGCATTCACCACAGAGCCAATGATCCTCTGACGGACCTTTCTCTACCGATAGGAGGGGTGAAATTTAGGGTAGCTAAACAACCCATTAGCTGTCCAACGAGGACCATAAATTGACAGCCAACTCTCAAGTTAGAGATCAAATTTAGGTAGACCACCCTTAAAACCATGCTGTAGAAATAAAGGATAGCAACAGGAAGACCCAACGTCCTAAAGAAGTTAAGTTGAAATAGGAATATGCAGACCAAAAGCTCTGCAACAGCAACACAAAACAAAAGAAGTAACACCTGATGTTCTGTCAGACCTTGATGATTCTCCCAACAACACATTAAGTCATTAGGAAACATCACAGTTTAAATGGAAGAGCCAATAGGGCCAAGTATGGGATTCAGACAGATAATTGATTACTTTGGTTATTTTATTAAAGATTCAAAGTTTATTTCCGCAAGTAACTTCTTCAGAAGTTCAGTTAAAAATATCACAACTTGTATAACAGTGCCAAACATTTAAAGAGGCTTTCTTTGGATGGTTATAATCATAATCAGCTACAGAGTTACGAAGTTCTACCACTGTTAAGGCAGAAGCATAGTTCATCGTCTAACAGCTCAAATCGTAAGAACATGGGAAAAGAGTTCAAGTTTAGAATAAAACTCGTAGAACTGCCGTTCCCACTCATTAGCAGCCAAATGATTCCACCCAGGAGATGCGTACCTTTGACTTGGTACCTTCACTTTTTTTTATCTTCTCATGGATGTTTGCTCATCATCTGTGTCACTTTGATCTGATGGCTCAGAGCTTTCAGGAATTGTTGGTAGTACTCGTCCTGTGGTCAGACTGCTTCTCAGAATCTCACCTCTTCTGGGGCAATGGTCTCCAGGCACAACTCACTTTCTTACTGCACTAAGCCCTTCGTTGGGGTTAGTACTTCTCATAGTCAACTCTCTTGGCTGTGACACTTCAGAACCTCCAGATGACTCTCTCAGACCCTCCTCAGACCAAAAGAATGCTGCCAGAGAAGCTTGCTGGTCCCCAACAGCTTGGCTAACCTGATCCCCCTGTCTCACTGTTACCACCGGTACATCAGGAACAGGCGCTTTTGTATCATTAAGGAGACTTGGAACTCTGTGAGCATGAGCTGCATATACCCAGTTCTGGAGACCCCTGCCCTTGATCGCGGTGTTGGTGACTAGGATCACCTGGAAAAGTCCCTTCCAACGAGGTTCCAAATACGTTTTGCACATGTGTTTCTTCACTATTACCCAGTCCCTCGGACTGAGGTCTTGGCACTGCTCCTGTTGAAACGCAAGTGCACCTACTCCAACCTGGTGAGAGACAGAATGTAGCTCATCAGCGATGCCCTTGCAATAGTCCAATATAAGGCCATCTGTAATATTGATTAATGCATTAGCAGGAACACCTGGCAGCCTCATCACACGTCCCATTATCACTTTGTGGGGCGACAACCCTGTCCTCCAATCTGGAGTCCTTCTCAAATTCATCAACACAAGAGGCAATGCATCTGGCCGCTATAAAGTTGTAGAAGCACATTCTTTCGCCAGTCTGGATTTCAAGGTGCTATTAACTTGTTCAACCAACCCAGAAGCCTCGTCTGTAACTGCAATGGAGCTTCTGCTCAACCTGTAGTGCTGCGCATAATATTTTTTAGGACGTCATTGTTAAAATGAGTTCCACGGTCTGACTTAGGAGAAGCCGGAAATACGAATCTCAAAATCAGCTCCTGTAACAGCAATTTTGCCACAGTCAAACTATTATTCCAACTAGCAGGATAGTCTTCAACCCATTTGGAAACATGCATACAATGACTAAAATATCATCATTCTAAAAATACTCACCGGGACAGCGAGAGGATCGAGAAGCTCCCGTGGACTGTTCCTGCGCTGCTCACGCTCTGTGGGCCCTGCCGCCGCCCTGACATCGTCGGCCGCAGAGGACTACAGTTCCCAGGGTCCTGAGCGGGGCACTTCCGCCCGACATCGCGCCCGGAGGCGCTGAAATACGCGAGGCTCCCTCCGCGTCGCGGGACGCGCGCGGGCGACGCCGGGCTGAGCCCGGGCAGAGGACGGGCCGTCTGTGGCCGTCCGGGGCTAACGGAGGCCGGGCCGGGCCACCCCCCTTATATTTCCATGGTTCGGACTCTGTTGTAAGGTACTGTGACTGTTATAAACATTGGGACCATTGTCCTCCTGATGCACGTTACGGATTCTATTGTGTTGCACAACGTTTAATAGGTTCGTGCCTTGTGCATGCTACACACTGTGCTTTTGTAGCGAGTAGTTGGCCTTTGCACATTGTAGTCTGGGGTTCCAAGAATACTGGTCATCTCTTGCCCTGCTGTCACATCGAATCCTTATTAATCAGTGTTTCCATTTAAGGGTCTTACCTATGGTAAGGACTTCCTTTTTAATCCATGTTTAATGTCTGTATTGTTGGAACCATTTCATTTCATAGTAAGTGCTATTTTAATTGGTAGTTTTTTGTTTCGTTATCCTTAATATTTTATCTTAAGGCAACATGTCTAAGTCAACTGGGACCCCTCGCCCTATTGTCTCTACACTTGATAATTATTTAGTTAAAGTTGTAGACAAGATTAACAAGGAACGTAGACAATCTTTGGGTTTGGCTAGCAATAACGGACCTGAGCCAACGCCTCTACTAGTCCCTGTTGAGATCCACTCCTCTGATGATAGCCAAGTTTTGGCTCCTATAGACTCTCCAGCGAGGTTGGATACATGTGTTCTTGAGTCAACTCAGGTTCCTCTGGTTGATACTGACTCCTCAAAGGTATCTGATATTAGTAGGCCTCTTAATGATACTGTTGTTTTGACCCCAGTGGTCCCTAAAATACATAGAGTGTTAAGATCAGGGTCACATCTTAATAGACATGCTTTGCCTAAAAAAGGGACCTGCAAAAGTAAAAAGAATATTGTCCCTGCTTCTAACATAGGCTCCTCTGAGCACATCTGTTCAAATAATGACGTTAATACCACCCACATGATACTAGCTCCAGATCAGCTCGAATTGATAATTGATATGATTGAGAGTAAGTTAGATAAAATTATCTTACCTCTTTTAGATAAACTCGAGGCCGTATCTAGGGAAGTGAACAGACTGGGCGATTTGGTGCAATCTGGATTATATTCCAACAATAGCCCTCAACCGCCCGTTAGGGCAAGTGGAACTGCGGGCTTGATTGGTAAATGCGCGCAACCCTCTAAAGATTTAGCTAATATTGGTCAGACATGTGTAGGCACTATTATTTCCCCACAGCCTATGAGTAGGCAGGGCCCTGTTGGTAACTTAACACGACCCGTTTCTGGGAACATTCCTACTGCTATTCCAGCTATGCCTTCTTGCCCCAAGGGTACCCCTCTAAATGTAACTACCTATGCCCTGGGGAATACGACTAGGACATCCGGAAGGGGGAAGTTTAACAACTGTGGCCTCTCCCAACCAAATCTGCCACCTGATTGCGCACCTTATGTGGCAGTATTGACCAATGTACCACCTATTAAAGAGGACGGGTCCTACCGCTCTGTGGAATCACATGATTCCCTCAAAAATAAGTCCGTGGCATGGCTTAACCGTGAATGTGGCTTTCCCGTGGCCATGGCGGATCAGATTTTGGCTACCACCAGAACCAATTGGATCGGAATGTCCCCTAAAAACATCCCCGGGGACTGTGTAATTATTAATTTTAGTTCCCCACACCTTGCTACGACAGCTCTGATTCGAGCCACGTCCCGCCCCAGTACTGACCAGGGGATTACACTCCGCCCTCTTGGCTTTTTCTACAGTCAGCATTTAGAGCACTCTTCAGTGCATCATGGGGGAGGGAGACAGAGGAGAGAAGGGGTGTTTAGCTTGGTAAACAGCTTCCAGGTAGATACTGCTAACCGTTTCCAATGCCTGAGTGGTTTGGACCAAAATGACTGACAGGAGGTGGGTGCGGTCCTAGGACCAACAGAAGATCCCATGTTAATGGACAAGACGGGCGTCCCTGTAGTCTGTCCGGAATCTCGATTAGAGGTGGGTACGGAACCCCCGTAAATCTCGGGGATCCAAGTCCTGTTGGATACTAGCCTTAATGTATGTCTGCCTGGGTCGGAGGAGGAAACTTATGGGTCAACCATAGACTGTATGCCTCTGGGTATGGAGGTAGATTCAGTTGGTTACCCTATGTTAGATAAAGAGACCCCCAACATTGTCACCTCCCAACTGGGCAGTAACTGTACTAATTTGGGGTCTGGTATCCATGGTTTTTCTGTTGTTATATTGCAAGCTGGAATATTGCTGGAATTCGATCAAAATCAGATAGTCTGGGTTGGTCGGAATTTTTAGATCTTTTTGACATAATCTGTTTACAGGAAACTTGGTGCACTGATTTCAAAGGCTATAGTGGATTCAATTCATACCAGCTACCCGCTACTGGTTCGATATCGGGAAGAGCGAAGGGGGGCCTACTTGTCTTGATCTCAGTGGTTCTTGTTGGTTACTAGATATATTCAAGTCGGGGTCCATTCCCAGATTTTATGGCTGCATATAAGTGGAGGCAGGAACATTCTTTTAATTAATTTTTATAACAACCTTTTTAATGATTCTAGGGATCAACCGGTTATAGATCTATTGAAGGCACTGGAGGACTTTCTTAAGGATATTAATGAATGCTTTGACCTGTTTTTGGCAGGGGATTTCAATATTACTACCTGTCCTTTCCCAGAGGTCAACGTCTGCGGGATGGTGGACGGTCATGAGGATGGGACTCTTCATTTTCAACACAACCGCTATGGAGATGCCCTAAATAGCTTCCTTGCCTCATATAACATGTGTATCATGGCCAATGAGAAAAATACAAAGGGGGAGATTTGTCCTACCTTTACAGGCCGAGGAACAAATTCAGTAATAGATTTTATCTGTATTTCCCCGGGTCTTGAGGCCTGGATTACGGCACCTAAAGTAATAGATATTCAACTCAGTGACCATAACTGCCTGGTAGTAATGGCTATGTTATGGGGAAATGATGGTGCCCGTATCCCGGACCATACTGTTAATAATATTGAAGCTGTGCGCCCTAATGGCACAAGACTCAGATGGAAGGGAGATAAGGCTGATATCACGTCTAATTTTATTATATCCAGTTGCCTAGAAGATATTATTGCGATCCTAATAGATAATTTAGGTACTCTTGGCTCCATTGAGCATTTTATTAGTATTAATGCGGCCATCAACTTAAAGCTCACAAGTACCTGTAAATATAAGGAGGATCGACCGCGGGGTTGGTTTAATCCAAACTGCACTTTGGCCTTGAGGGAGTTGAAATCTGCCCTATCAGTCAAACCTAGAGATAAGGATCTGGTCGTAGATCTAAGAGCCAGATACAAAGAAACACTCAAACGTAGGAAATTGGAACTCCGGCAGGAGGCATGGGACAACTTGACTAAGGCAGCTGAACTGAACAATTGTTCCCTGTTCTGGAAAACTGTCAATTCCCCATTTCTTAAAGATGACAAAATTCCGGAATTAACTTCCAACGTTATGCAGGCAGAGTGGGTTTCGCATTTTTCTAAAATTTTCCAGGCTGATGATGCACCTGATATTTCAGGGAATAGATGGCCGCATATTCCATTAAATTTTACGGTACCAGAGGTTTTAGATTGTATACGGGACAGTAAAGGAGGAAAAGCTCAAGGCCCGGATGGGGTACCAATTGACGTGTATAAATTGATCCCAGAAATATGGGGGCCTTTGCTTACTAATATTTTTAATGCTGCTGTCATCAACGAGATGCCCTCGACCTGGGAAGAATCCATCCTAATCCCTATTTTTAAGAAAGGCAACCGTGGGGAAGCCAAGAATTACCGACCAATTTCCCTGCTGGATTCTTCTGTAAAAGTTATGAGCCGAGTGCTCTTGGTGAACCTGGAGGAATGGGCGGAGGAAAATGGTATTTTAGCCGAGAGCCAGTTTGGCTTTAGGAAGGGTCGCGGTACAATTGAGCAGTGTCTAAATTTGGAACTGCTCATTGGTAAATATACCCTGGCTAAGAACGGCACTATTTACCTCTGCTTTGCGGATCTAAGTAGTGCCTTTGATCTGGTGGATCACGGCATTCTCTGGGCAAAATTGTTAGAAATGGGGGCCCCGGAGGGTATCGTCTTCTTTTTAGCACGCCTTTATACCAAACTGAGAGCATGTGTCCGTTATGGACCGCAAGGTGAATGTACTCCCATGTTTAAGATCGGGCATGGAATACGCCAGGGATGTGTGCTTGCCCCATTGCTTTTTATACTTTTTATTAATGAAATCGATTCCTTTCTTAAATCTTTGGCAGTGGATGCTCCCAAAATCAATAATGAATATGTCCCTGTGTTACTTTACGCGGATGACGCGGTTTTAATTTCACGTACACCATATGGTCTTCAACAACTGCTGGATGGTTTTATGCAATTTATTAAAAGCAGAAAGTTAGTTTTAAACAAATCCAAAACTTATGTTATGGAATATGGTCGTAGGCTTGGAAAGAAACAGCCCCCCTTTTTTATAGAGGGCCAAAAGGTCCAGGCTGTTGACAACTTTTCGTATTTGGGGGTTACTTTCTCAAATAAAAATACTTGGGCAGTTGAACATAAGAATGTACGGTCTAAAATGGCCAGGAGCGCATATGGAATTTTTACTATGGCAACTAAATTGGGAGATAGGCGGGTAAATGACATGCTGAAAATTTTCCAATCACGGTGTGTTTCAATTGCCTTGTATGGAGCCGGTATTTGGGGCTATGCCCCGGCAGGATCTCTTCAGGTCGAGGAGAATACATTTCTGAAGAAACTCTTGTGCCTGCCAAGCTCTGTCTCTAATGCCTTAGTGCATAATGAATTGGGCATTCCCCACCTTTCTGATTTGATTCTCCTTAGACCATTGATCCTATGGCGCTCCATTTGGTCCAAAGAAGAGACCTCTTTGTGTAGAGCTATCATTTCTGATTGTCTTACTTTGGACTACTATACAAGGATCCCATGGCTGAAGTATGTTATCGATAACTTTCAGGAGATCTTCAACCTTAACATTATTGTGGATCATCATGGGGCAGATGCCTTGTCTAAATCTGATATTAAGCAGTGTCTCCTACACCATGTTTCCATTAAGAGACACGGGGCCTTATGTAGGTGGGCTTGCATTTACCACTTCATAAATACCGAATCATACCGATTCGGTATTTATGAAGTGGTAAATGCTATGTAGGTAATGAGTCGGTAAATATTACCGAATCGGTAAAATTCGGTAATTACCGAATCGGTATTTACCGATTCGGTAATGAGGCATACCTTCCCATTGATGGGAAGGTATGCCTCATTACCGAATCGGTAAATACCAATTCGGTAATGGGGGGAACACATGCAAGGGTGGCAGGGTGTCACATTGACACCCTGTTGCACCCCTGATTCGGCCATGTGTGCACATGTGGCACACATACATGCCCTAAGGGCATGTATGTCTGCCACATTGCACACTTCTAAGCGCTATGAAATGCATTTACACATCCATTCATTATTTACCACCAACTATTAGTTGGTGGTAAATACTGACTCCAAACAACACCCACACACTCCCCCTACATCTCATTTCTGTATTCGGAATTTACCGAATCGGTAAAATTACCGATTCGCTAATTTTACCGATTCGGTAAATTACCGAATACAGAAATGAGCCCCCTACATCTCAAAAGCCAAAATACCGGTCGGTAACGGTATAATTACCGAAAATCGGCCGTTACCGACCGGTATTTGGCTACCTACATGAGGCCCATTATAATAGCTCTAAACTTTCATCTTATGTTCTCTACCACGATTTAAACGAAGTTATGGGTTTTCAATCTTATTTGTCTCAAGTTACCTGGAAGTCACATCGGTTTGTGTTGACCAGACTCAGAATGGGAGTAGCCCACAACCTTGTTGCCTTTCCCTCTTTGAACTCACATCCAGCTGGTCCATGTCCATGTGATAACATTACTTCCCAAAGCACTGTGCA
This sequence comes from Triturus cristatus, assembly GCF_964204655.1. Taxonomy (NCBI): domain Eukaryota; kingdom Metazoa; phylum Chordata; class Amphibia; order Caudata; family Salamandridae; genus Triturus; species Triturus cristatus. Next base: position 880,103,567 of record NC_140585.1, read on the forward strand.
CTTTCTTCTGCTTTGTCAGTTGTATAAACATCTCCGGATAGCCTATCTGAAACCCTTGTTTGTCAAATTTGGGATCAGATCGCTACATGACTGCATGTGTCTACTTTTTAATTTGCATCATCCGGATGTGTGTTTTTATACGGCTACATTCCTTCTCAAATCCATTAATGGTAGGAAAAGTATGCTCTTTTAACAATTTTATGCTGATGTATTTTTCTGCCTCTGCACGCTTTTATAATGTTGTTTTTTAATGTCGTGCTTTTATGAACCTGTTGTATGTTTGAATAAAGCCTTATGAAATGAAATGAAATGACTAAAATATATCTTAAACCATTGCAAAGAGGCATCACTATGAAGTCCATTTGCATCTGGTTGAAAGGACCTGCAGATTTACTAATGTGACTCATGACAATCTGTGTTTTTCTTCCTCTGTTTTGATGCTGACACATTACACAATGATGGCATAGCGTCTTTGCAGTTACTCTAAATCTAGGATTGTCACATACCTGTTGGAAAAGATGCATCATTGCAGCTCTCCCAACATGTGCAGGACCATGGTAGCGCCTTGCCATTGGCGACAATAAGCTGTCAGGCAAAACTGGTCTGCTATCAATGTAAACACACACGTCATCTTCCCTCTTGGTACAGCCTGCTCGCACCCAACCCTGTCGTTCTGCTTCTGTCGCCTCATCCTGCAACTTCCTAACCTCCTCCCAGGTGTCTATGGCTGACAACATCAAAGTACAATTAGTGACGTCAGATGTATTTTCCAAGATCTCTTCATTAAATGTGTGTACATTCAAAGCACAATATTTTGCCATCTCATCTGCATAACGGTTGTTGACTGTGACATAGTCGGTAACTTGTTGTTGAGCAACACATTTCACAACAGCAATTTAGGCAGGCAATTGTAAGGACTGCAAAAGGTTCCTCACGCACTCCCCGTTTCTAATGGGAGAACTAGAGGACGTCATGAACCCAGGCTGTGACCGCAATTGCCCAAAGTCATGTATAACTCCAAAGCCATACTGACTATCAGTGTAAATTGTAACTGTAGCAAATTCTGATTATAATCATCCGAGAAAACCTGTTAAAATGTTTGGCACTGTTATACAAGCTGTGATTTTTTAACTGAACTCCTCAAGAAATTACTAGTGGCAATGAACTTTGCATCTTTAAAACAATAACCAAATTAATCAATTATCTGTCTGAATCTCTTACTTGGCCCTGTTGGCTCTTCCATTTAAACTGTGCTGTTTCCTAATGACTTAATGTGTTGTTGGGAGAATCATCGAGCTCTGACAGAACATCAGGTGTTACTTCTTTTGTTTTGTGTTGCTGTTGCAGAGCTTTTGGTCTGCATATTTCTAACTCGGCTTAACTTCCTTGGGAGGTTGGGTCTTCCTGTTGCTATCCTTTATTTCTAAAGCATGGTTTTAAGAGTGGTGTACCAAAATTTGATCTCTAATTTGTGAGTTGGCTGTAAACTAATGGTCCACATTGGACATCCAGCATGGTGTTTGGTTACTCTAAATTCCACCCTTCCTATCAGCAGAGAAAGGTTTGTCAGAGGATCATTGCTTCTGTGTTGAATGGGAATGCTGTAGACTGCCTAATAGCAAAGGGCCCGGTATGGTTAGAGTAGTAAAAGAGAGTAAGTGTATAATAAATATTTTTACCATGCTTTACGCTGCAACTATTAATGTGGATTTGATAAGGTCAAGACACCGTGGATCCAGGCTTAGTAAGGCAGATTTAACCAAGGTTGCAAGTAGAGGCTAAAGCCAGGGGATGTAAGTAAAGTTACTGTATGTTTTGTGAATGGTCCCCATATTCAGTCAGTATGCTTCAGTGTGCTTAAAGATTTGCCCTAAGAAGAAACAGATAGCTTGAATTGATGTATTTCTTCATTGTAGAAATCAGCATATGCTTGGTGTTTTTTTTGAGATTGTGGAATTGATTTTGGATTATATGGGTTACTAGCACAGAGAGCTTCAACAGACTTAGGAACCGATTACGACTTTGGCGCACTTGCGCCAGCTCTCTGCCCGTGCAGCTGCGCCAAGGCTGCATGAGGACCGCCCACCCAATAATGACTTTTTAAGTAATTGGCGGGCATTTCTTTTGCTGTTTCCACAGCGGTGCCTGTAAAATAGGCACCACAATGGGAACGTCAAAGGAAGTTCCAGCATGGACTGAAAAGTCCATGCTGTGCTGGAAGTTCTGTGCATGCACACAGGGGGGCTACACGGTGTGCCCCCTGTGTGCATACACGAGGTGTGTGGCTCAAGGGGGCCCTGCAAGGCCCCTTTCTTTTCTCACCGCTACTGTTTTCATGGAGGAAAGGCCTCCATGAAATCAGTGGCAGTGCTGATAGTTGTTATAGGCTTGGCAGGACCGCGGCGGTCCTGCGAAGCCTATAGATACCTCTGGACTGCCGGGCCACTGCCAGGGAATGGCGGGAAAGGTTGCTGAGCTTGCTTCAGTCCATGCTTTTTTATATTTCTGAAAAGAAATGGGATTTTAGTTGACCCAAGCATTTCAGCATGTACAAATAAAATGTGCAGGAACTAGGAAGGTGATCTGACAAGTAGACTTGGATGGCATTTTGTATTGTGTGGCTAAAATTGCTTGTGATGGTCATTTTAGAGTAGCACCCTTTAGAGATGTATGTTTTGAGTAGTGATGCTGTAGGTATTTGTCATTAGGAAAGGATGAAAAAAAATGTACTATGAGGCTTTGACCTCAATTTGATATGGAGACATTCATATCTCTATGGTCAAGTATTTAAGGATGGAGAACATTTTGGTGTTCATTTTGTTTACCGTGGAATGTGCATCACAAACCATGGCGTTTACTTTGCTTCTTTTGATCTCACGGTCTAGTTGATGATGAAATAACCATCTAGCAATAGGGAGTCGATAATGGTTTGCACAATAAGGTTCCTGTTAAGCAGTGGACATCAAGATATCGACATGGTACACGCTGAGCGTGCCCATTAATTCGATGTGGTGAACCAATATTGATATTCATAGTTGAAAACAGACAGTGCAGTTTAGCTGTCATAGAGGAGAGTGGCCTTTAATTATCACTTGCTGGAGTTTGATGAAGTTGCTATAGCGGTTCACCCTGGGAATTTTAGCTATGTTGTTTACCCGTTGTAGGCTTGGTTGGAAGCCAGATAGAGATTAATAACTTGAGGACTGGAGTGATTGTATGAGACCAATCGACCAGGGTTTGGTGGAGGTTATGGGAGTTGCTTGGGAATTTGACAGATATGAAGCTTAGTTATGGATACTGAAATGTACTGATCCATCTTTTTAACTGGTTGCTTTCTTTGGCCAGCGTTGTTATTTATTATAATATTCATGATACAGATAGCAATGGAAAAGAGAATAACAAATGTAAAAGTCTCTTTGTGGGAGATTTCTTGGTCTACTTTTCGTTCATGGAAATGTATGCTACCACAGTGGGCTTCGTTAGGGGATCATTCCCATATCTCCCCAGGATATTGAAAGCAGGCTTACGTTTAGATCAGTCCTATCCCAGGAGGACATTCAGAGGGTTAATAACATCGCCATATGTTGAGCTGGAGGTTTTATTGGGGGAGCAGAGGTAGACGCTGCAAATTGCTTTCGTTTTTTTTTGTATATCTTTCCATATCGATTATTCACAGGACAGCAAACACCCCAAGTTTTGGGAAGGTAAAAAGACTGGCTAACTCAACTTTTATACTCTTCTACGTATGTCTCAGTAGGTTGAAAGTACTATAGGATGTGCATTTCACAATTCTTTCCTGAAGGCTATGTTGTGGGAGATCCAGCATCCTTTAACACATTTGACCTCTCGTCCATCTGATTTGTCATGTGGGTCAGGAAATTCTTTTCATTGATTACTGTTTATCTGTGACAGACTGCATCACTTCCTACTTTTGTCTTGATTCTGTTCTTTGTCTTTGTGGTCGGTAGATAGGTTTTCTTTTGTTCCTCTTCACTTGATTGTCACTTTTGCATTTTTTCAGTGGTTGTAAGGGGTTTTGACTTAATCTATCTGGCAGAGGATTTGTTTCTCTCGTTTTACCCAAAACTCGTGCATGAAATTGAGTTGTCCCACTGGTCTGGGGCCATCCACAGTTGTCACCAATGCACTTGGCCATGACTCTCTGCTACCCGTTCCTCTGGGCCATCTTTTCACATGACTTTGAAATCACATTCTTGGGAGAATACTGGGACAATAAGAGCCCATGTCTCCCAGCTTTCACCAAGGATTTCATGTTCCATAGTTAGTTGATTTGAGGTCAGTTCCATTTAATGTTCCCCCTCAGCCGTACTGCTTCTCATTCAACTCAGGGAATTATGCTGGTGATGGAGTTTAAAGACAGTATTCCCCTTTCCTCACTTATGCCCCCTTTCTACATCTCCTCTATAGATTTTCTTTATGCCAGAATCTTCTGTTTTTCGTTTGTTTGATGGGGTGTTGCCCTCACTATCATGTGAGTTTCTCGGTAAATACCAGATTCAAGTAAGTCCAAGGTGTAAGGTACTCTGTGGAGGTGATTTTTCAAGGCAAGATATCTGTTTCATTAATTCTTGACCGTAGAAACTCTTGCCTTGCACATCGCGTCAGACTCTTCAAGCACATCATCTTATCCCCATTTCATAATAAATCGTCCAAGAATTAATGAAATAGATAACTTGCCTTGAGAAAGCCCTGGCCCTTTGGCCTTGGGGCGAAACACAAGTCGGCTGTTCTTTTCATTTACAAATTTTTTTTTTAAAAGAGAAAACATCACCTCCACAGAGTACCTTACTCCTTGGACTTACTTGAATCTGGTATTAACCGAGAAACTCACATGATAGTGAGGGCACAACCCCATCAAACAAGCGAAAATCAGTCACATACCAGGTGGACTCTGGTTGAAACCACCAGATTGGGACGTGCCACAGCCTAATTTTGGATCATGACAAAGGGAATGTGGACCCTGGTAGCACCCACTAACAAAATACATCACCCAGCATCTTCTGTGTTTCGACGTGTTTCCTTCTGTTCTATTACCGCCTTGTCTATTTGGCATCACTGCGTCATTTGCATCTCTGTACACCTTAGCCTTGCCTACCTGTGTCTTATTGTGCTACTGTGTCCCCTTGTCTCCAATATCTCACTATGTCCCTCTATGTCCCTTATGTTCTTCGGTTGCTGTACTTCCTTGCTTAGATTGTGTCGCTGTGTTCCACTTGTCCCCTTCTGCCCCCTGTGTCTGTGTCGCCCTTGTGTCTTTCCATCCCCCATGAGGGGTAAATGGGTACCGCTTGTACTTACCAAACTCATCTTGCTCTCTGATTGCAAGAAGTGCAGTTATCCCTGGCAAGCGCACCCTGAGAAAGCGATTCATTGTCTATCCTCCTGCTAAGAATGAGTTGGGAAAATGGTAACTGAACTAGCTGTGACGACCTCTATATCCTTCATCATTCAACCTTTGACCTTCTTTCCAGCCTCAGTGAAACAGAACACTGCACTGAAGGGTGGATAAGGTCTCGCAGACCCACCCAGTTCCTTTCATCCACCCCTTACTATCGCCCTTCTCTGGCCATGCTGCTCCCCTTCAGTTCGTTGCACAGGGCTCATCTCTGAATCTCTTTGCCCTCAGTGCTTGTGTTTCCACAGCGTCCCTTGTTGCCGTAAGTAGTCAAACTCCTGCCTTAAGGATTCGGCACATGAAAACACGACTCCCTCGGCTCATTCATCTGCAAATCCCGCCAGCTCAATGGACGGACAGACACTACATTTCTACAATTACGTAGGCTCTAAAATGTGAAAAAGTAACATTTGTGAGACGCCCCAGGTGTTTTCTTTGAATCATACAGGAGGAATGTGATGGCTGTCGGCCTCGTAGTGAACATTTTTCACTGTAGTTAAACAAGTTCTTGGAATTCTGTCTCAAACTAAAGGTTCTGTTTTTCCAGCACAGACATTCCTGAACCCACCCACCTGGAAATATGTCTAATGTTGTCTTTGGAGGCCACGTCCCTCTCATCTTCGGGTTCAAAAGCTCCTTAGAGTTTTTACAGTGCAACAACTGTAGAAAGGAATGGAAAGTAGGGCAAAGCAATGGCACAGAAGCAACATGGACAGAGGAGCAGATATTCCAACACTGCGCTCAAACTATACACATTCATATACATCAATAAATATATGGATACATGCAATAATGTACATCTAGGTATGTGTACCTGCAAAACTAGGTCAATTGTGGGTAACCATGTAGTATGGTCTTTCTAGTTACAGTAGGGGGTCTTGCTGATGTGGCGCAAAGATAAGTTAACAACATGGACATTGAAAGTGGGAGACACCAACACTGCGGGGCAGGAGGACCCAAACATCACTGTAGGGACAGGGGAAACCCAAGAAGGGAGACGGATACATGTGAACTAGGAGACACTGACATTGGTGCATGAATGATTAGGAAGAGAAATGTAAACATTAAGGTAGGGAGACACAGATGCACGAAGAAGGAAACACAGACCGACAAAAGAGCAGTGAGACAGAGATAATGAGGCAAGAACACAGATCCAGAAACAGGGGCACAAACATGGATTCAGGGAGACATGCTCACGATTAGCGAACACTGGCCAATGGGGTGTAAAAGAGATGTGGGTAGGTTCCAGATTATGAAGGTAGCCAAGACCTTGGATCCACTCTGCCTTATACATCACAATGCATTAAAATCTGATCCTTCAGTCGCATTGGGCGAGTGGAAATATTTTAGGATTGGTTTAAAATTTTATATATTGGTAAGTTTAGCTAAAAAGTGCCTGACAGGCTGCCTCTGGAGTTTTGTAGCCTGGCTGTGAGCCATGTAGGGAAGCTGAGGCAGTTGACATTGCAAGGGTCCTGGCCTGCGATCAGCATGGGTTATGGCACTATGTGTTCTATGTTCTGGTATTTATATCACGTATATCTTGCGGTGGGCCAATGAACTGCGTACATCAGTTCCACTCGGTGGTCAGTTTAAAGGAAAATGAAGATTTCTCTGAGTAATAGTTGAAATTGACCCCTGCATCGCGTTAGGTGGTGGAGAAGGTTAGACTTTTCATTGAATGTAATTCCCTGGTGAGTTGCATTTTTTCACTGCAGTACTGCGCCTTTATATTTAGGTCAGAATTGTTGTAATGTGAGTGATGATTATAACTATTCAGGATTGTACTATTGAATATCGACACCAACAATTTCGTGGTACAAAAATATCGAGGTCAGAATAGCGAGGAACAGAATTATTGAAAGGTAAGTGCATATAGGGAAGTATATATTTACTATTGCTAAATCCAAAGCTACGTACTTTGAAGATATATGTACCACGTAAGTACATATACGTAGAGTTAGGTATAGAAAATCTAGACTTACTTACTTTTTAGCATGTTATTTTCGATATTCTGTCCTTGGTATGGTGTCCCATTGATATTGTGGTTTCAATATTCAGGGGGGACTCCTTATTAATTTTTGCCAGGGTCTGAAAAAGGCACAACAATTTTTTACATATTTTTGTTTCACAAGTACGTCAGGCACAGAACGCAATGAGGTTCTGTTTTTTAGATCACTAATGTTATCACTGTCCTTTTCCCATGATTCAGTCCTATTAAAGGGGATGCCGTACATGGAGACTTTGCCTAGGCTTGGATTTATGTTTTGTGACTTAAGAGTCAGATAATTTTTCCATCCAAATTTGCACCGCCCCTAAGTAGCCCATGTCCCAATGAAACGTCCACCTTGGGTGAGCCGTTTGTGTTCTTTCATAGGCTACTCTCTAGTTGCACATCTTCAGAATGCAGCCAGAATTCTGCAGCTCTCCAGCCTACCTGATCTGTACATGTTGACAAGAAGGAGGCGATGAGGCAAATCCCACCGACATTTCCCAAACTATTTTTCACCAGTTAGAACAAGAAACCGATAATGACTTCTCATCAACAATCATGGAGGATAGAACTACTATTTTACCGCAGAACCTGGGCAGGCGCTCCTGGTCTGTTTCCCAAACCAACAAGGAGAAGCCCCTCAATTTACTATGTTAAAGGCAGCTGACAGGTCCAGCAAGATTGCCAGGGATATGTGTTTTTAATGTACAGAGAACACAGTAAAACCTTAGTATGTGTTTAAAAATTTTTTTTCCTGCTTTAAGTCTCTGTTTGTGGCTACCTCAGAATTGTCTAGCTGCCATCAAATGTTTACAAAAGTGTCTCTAGCAAGTGTTCCAAATTGATGGTTGCGAGCTAGACTCACCTTTGTATAGATATGCTGCCCCATTGGCTATGAAAAGTAAAAAGTGAGCGCTAGTAGTAAAAGGCCGAAAATAATATTCACTCGTTATATAGTCCACACACCAAACTCAATTGCCCTAGGACACTTTAAGAAGGTGTACGTATTACCCAACTTGTTGCAATCCTTTTAGCCCACCTGAATCCAACATGTTACCTGCAAGTTACGTACAGAAATTTGTTGCAGATACATTAACACATTTATTTGCCTAACTGCTTGATTGCATAGCTGCCTTTGGATGGATTGCGGCTTCGTTGACCAAGGAAAAACGGGTTCTGTAAAGATTGTTGTTGCGGAAATTGCTCTAAGCCCAGGCTTAAGTCTCATTGCACTGGTCTCAAATGTGCCATTTTTTCTCCTGTTTCCAAGCTTTGGTAGCATGGAGCGGAAGATAGAGCGCCAGTTTGTGGAGGACCGGGCCACCATCATCGACACATTTCCCCTCACTTGGAGCATCAGACGGGCTGGGCCGCATTACTGCATCACGATGAAGATGTCCCGGCTTAAGGACCTGACCTTTGGCTTTGAATTTGGACCAACAAACCACAGGTGACATATATTGTTCATGTAGTTGTCTCTGTTTGTTTTAAATGTGCCCAAGAGAAACAGACAGGGCTAGCAAATGTTATCCCCAAATTTATTTTGGGATTATCTGCAGTGCAATGCCTTCCATTGTGATAGGTGTTTGAAAGATATTGTTGCTTGCACGTGATCTGAAGGATTATAAAATGGAAGTAATAATAGCTGCATTTTATAGCACACACTTCACAGTAGATTGTTTTAACAATAGGAAATCCTTTTATCTGGCGTAACAATACTGATTGTATATACTTTTGATGGAATAAATGCTGATGCTCAAAATGTGAGTATAAATGAAATCATAAACAAAAGGATTGCCGGGTACAACTGTTAAACTAAGCTTTAACATGGGAACCTGCTCAGATTTTCATGTATTAACACCCTAGGTAGTGGGGTGTCCTCTTACCTCAATTGGCACCAAAACGTGTGCTGTATAGAACCCTACATAACATTACGTTACCCACACCCAATAGAAATTGTCTTACTCTGAGGTGCGATTTCCTATGCCACCACTCCCCCCATTTTCAGCAAACCCCGCACATTGTAAAGTCTTACTAAAGTGGATACTTTTGCGTATCAAATGCCAAGCAAGAAAGAAAAAACAACTAAATAGCTCCAAGCAAAGCACACCCAGTCACTTCCTGTAGCAAGATCATTTTTCTGTGGTCATCCATGCATTGACTCCTCTTCTTCACATGTAGCTGCATGTCACCCGGGTCACGGCTGGGGTCATCACACTTACAACTTTATCATTTGGGAAAGATCACATGATAGGTCCCTTCCGAAGACTTCAGATCCACACTGCAGTGCATTGAACAATTGCCATCTGACACAGGGAAGCTCCTGGACAGCAGATCCCCCCCCCCCCCCCACCCCCTCATATGCTTCCATAGAGCTGCGTGAAATGCAGCTTTCAATCAAACCACCCCAGTCCTCAAGAAGCTAGCATGAAATTTAGGATTGTTCTCCTGGCTGGCAATACGCCACCTACGAGGTCTATGATAGCAAACCGTAAAAGGAGACTTTTGTGCAGATTTAGTGAATAATTAAAAGACGCATCATTCTTACGCGAAAGGGCCTAAAAATAAAGCCATCAAAACCCAGTTCTTCCTGAAGTTGTAACCAACACGTGACTTCCACCCTTGAAAGCCATGTACACTCCAATCATAACTCTACAATAGCTTCTTTCTGCCTCACTAATGGTAAGTGACTTTGCAGTCATCGTAGCTGCTTGTCTCCTTTGAAACAACATGTTCTTTGTGCATGTACAATTTCCACCAAAGCTCTATTAACTTGAAATACTTCTGTGTATTGCTTTTCATGTCGTTCTGTTCCATTGCTTGATGCCCTCCTCCTGTCCAACGTTGTGTGCACCCCCCCCCCCCCCCCAGCGTCTGTTTCACGCTCCCTGCTCTGAGCGTGATGTCGTATGGCATGGGTGGGTGTCACGCTGGTAGAGTGAGTCCGCTGGAGATAAACTAAGGGGGCTGAGCAGAGTCTGATCCTGCTATTGGTGGGCGCCTTGTTCACTCCTAGTACCTGATATTTCAACAAAGAACCCGTCTGTGGATTCACAGCTGCTGTGTGTGTCACACCCAAGACCCTAGGTCTTGGGATTAAGGTGTTTATCCGGAAATGAAGTACCTAAAGGTCATTTATTTTCCTGTCTGCCCTATACAAGGAAATGCATCTATATTTCGCTTTTGTTATTATTTGTTGGTGTGCTTTATTGTTTCTTGTGTTTTTTTGCAGGCAGCAGTTTCCGGTCACACAATTTCCAGAGAGGTAATTCAGGCACCAGCTGGCATACTGGATTTGTGTTTCTTCTAGACCCACTGTGAATCCACAGCCCTACCTTGGTACCGCTCCCCCAAAGACCCTCCCTTTTGAACACCTACCTGCCTCTCTCACAGATACAGAATTTGAAAATGTGGTTCCCCCTCTTTCCTTAAAAGTCATAGTATAGGTAACACGTGTGTCTGTTTGTGTGCGTAATACGTTTTAGGGAAGTAGTTTGGGCCAGGAACATTGCTCAAAATGTGATAGCATTTAAATATGGCTCTATACGTTTTAGGGAAGTAGTTTGGGCCAGGAACATTGCTCAAAATGTGATAGCATTTAAATATGGCTCTCGGTGGATTCTTGGATGGGTCATTGTGAGGATTATGAACATGAATTTTCTTGGACAATATGGGCCTCATGTAGGTAAATAAATTTTACCGGTTCATAAATACCGAGCCGTACCGAATCGGTAAATTAGAACCGGTAAGTTATATGTAGGTAAAAATTCGGTAACAGTTACCGATTCGGTAACATTCGGTAAATACGAATCGGAAGTCACCGAATCGGTAAATACCGAGGTGGTATCCACCGAATCGGTAAATACCGAGGTGGTATTTAGCGAATCGGAAAATACCGAGGTGGTATCTAGCGAATCGGAAAATACAGAGGACACTACCACCTTCCCTTAACTAAGTAGCCAATATCACAATCATGTCATTATAGAAGGTCTCTCAGGCTTGAATAGGGGACCCCATACCTCAAAGATCAGCTTAGTGAAATCACATCACAGGAGCATCAGGAGTCTCCTCGCAGGAAGGCTCGTCTTCGGTCTGAATAATAAACATGACGTCTGAGATATGAAAAGCACCAACTGTCAGGTATGTGCAGCTGCGCGTGTGCCATGGCTAAATCGTGGGTCGAACAACCTAGAGTGGAAAACATGCATTGTGTAAAATTCCAGACTGTGTGTCACAGCATGTACAGACCAAGGTCGCTGCGCAGAGCTTGGGATGGGAACAACAGAATGCACTCGTCTGAAGGAAGTCTCGAGTCAGCAGTTTATTCAAGAAAGAACATGTAAACGCAGTGTCGTGTGCAAAGACACAAATATGGCTACAAAACATTCAACGTGGTAATGCCAACTGAACAATGCATGTACGTATTCAGGGAGAACTCACTACACGCCCCCTTGAGCGAAGCAATATGTAATAGGCAAGAAAAGAGAGAACGCAGAGTTCAGTTTCGTCAGAGCAGAACAGGGCGTAACCAATGCAGCGCCAAAGTCCTACAGTCCAATTAATTGCAGCATACAATTCCAAAAACACAATGCAAGTATAGTAAAAAACTCAAGCAGACCATCAGGAAGAGAAAAACGAGAACTAAAAGAAATAAATGTTGCGCCAGGGTGCTGTCCAGTAGCACAGGCGCAATGGACGACAATCCAGTTAATCCATGAATGTATAGGCGGCATATGTGGCCACGGCTTCCAACAAGCAATCGTTTTCAGGGCCACTAAAAGTCTCAGCCATCCAATTGAGTAAAGAAAAGGAACATACGTGTTCTCCAACCAACGGAGCCTCTAGCACAATCAGAGGGCACCCGGAATGTTCCTCCAAATAGCTCATGGACAAGAAGTCGTAGGCTGCCGCTGAGATGTCCCAATTACCCAGGATACCATGCGCCGCTCCACACGCCATGATCCGGACACCAGAACAGGACAACTCGTGAGACACTAAGGGCCTCATCAGTCGATCGAAATCCGGCACCGGAGACACCATGTTGGTCAAGCACAAATCCAGAGGCCATTCAAAGGGACAATCCAGGCAGTGTAATACAGGTTGTACGCAGGTGAAGTAGGAATACCTGAAGGATAATCCATAAGCCAGGCTCAAAGTCGCCAATGGCAAAGTACCATAGAAGTCAAGCATCCTATTACGAAGAAGATGCAGACGGGACAGGTGCTCGTGTGGCACAGAAGGAGCAGCCATTCCGTAGTATGAAAAGTAAAAGCAGCACACCTGCCACCAGCGCCAGAAGCAGCGGAACACCTCCAAAGATGCTCGAGAACAGTGAATGAACAAATGCCGGAATTACACCACAAATTGTTTGGAAAGAGGTCACGAGACCCGAGCCCCACATGTTAGAAAAAATTGAGCCAGGCCCGTTGTGGACGAGGCATTGATAATACTTTGGATCAAAGAGCCGAAATGCAGGGGGAGGTCAGTATTCAGAGGCGCCTGTTCCTCAGTGCGCGTAGTAGCAACGTGAAGGACAAATATTTTAACGAGAGGAAGTCAAAGGCACCTCTTTGTGGGACAATGGCGCTCTATTCTGCTCAACTTGTTGGACTCTGCTTTCAAGGTTGGAATCGAAGGCCAGATGGAAACATCCCGCCGCCCATGCGGGGGTGGAAAAAGAACAGTATTGCAGCAGACAACTTCATGCGAGACAGTTATGTACGGGATTACCACTCACATCCCGCAGCAAACTTCATTAATCATTATTAAATGAATACCGTTTGCAAGCACAGTGAATGAAGGTGTAATCACAGGCACTGGGATACCTCGTAGGACGCACGCCAAAATCGGGGCTTGTACATTGCATGCGCCGTGTACTTGCATGTGCCTATTGTCTCATGTATGAATCCTAGAAGTGAGAGTGCTAGAGCTAATATCTATAACGGCTTAGGCCTTCTCCATGTTTGCTTGGTCAATAGCTCTCAGTCTGGAAGCCGCCTCACTGTGCGACAACTTGCAGACCTCGTTGTAAATAGCATACGCGCACCTTTTGGTTCTGCCACCCACGGGACCATTCACAATATCATTCCATTCGGTATGCACATTGATGGAGTGGGTGGACTTCCTGATCCTGTAGATGTGCTCTGTGTCAGCTGGTGGACAGAGTGGGATGTGTGTCCCATCAATGCAGCCAATATAATGGGGGAAGTAATTCCTGAAGGAACGGGACAGGCAACTCTGGGATACACCACCCACCGCAGCTGTCACCACCTGAGAAATGCCGGATGCCAGCAGATGTGGGCTGCAGAGCACCTGCACATGTGGGGGTATGGCGTGCGCCCTTCTCATTGGCTGGTCCAGGAGTGGGTGCGGGTCCCTGATTGAGTCCATGATGGTTTCGGGGTGTAGCCTGTACCTCTCATGTATCTCTGCATCAGTCAGCTGGAATAGTGTGATGCGCTGTCTGTGGATGCGTTCCTTCCGTCGCCAAACCCTCAGTCCTGCTGCCTCTAGACGTAGGCGCATTGCAATGACGTACATAGCTGCCAGGGTGTCCACGCTGTTGCATTTTGGGATTGCTTAGCTGCACTGTTGTTGGTTACCACCTGCTTTCACTCCGTGTTAATTACCGACTCTTATTTACCGATTTTCTTGGATTTCTTAATTACCGAGTGCTCCTACATGTCATTTTAACTTTTTACCACTTCATATTTACCACTTCATATTTACCGATTCGTTAATTATGTATTCGGTAAGTATGAATCGGTATTTACCGCCTCATATTTACCGAAAAGTGGTTTTTGGTCTCCTACATCTCACTTGTCTGAATACCGGTCGGTAACGGAATATTTACCGAAATTGGGCTGTTACCGACCGGTATTTCGCTACCTACATGAGGCCCTATATGTTTTCACCTGGTAGGCTGTAGAGCTTTGCATTGGTTATGAATGTGATCAGAGAGGACTTGGCTGAGGGGCCTTTGAGGAGAATCCCCCACAGAGAGCCTGACAACAGTGCTGAGGTAGAGTCCAGGACATGCCTTAAAAAACCCACTCATGTGCCAGAAAATATTACTGATTCCTCAGAGGCGGAGCAGGACTGGCCGTTCTACCACTCCGCCTTTCCCCGGTAGACAGCAGGCTAGAGGGCCGCTTTCAGAGCTGCATGGGAGCCATGACCAACCAGGAAAGCCCATGTTGACTCTGTTAGTCTAGTCCTGCAGTGTAGGGTATATTTCAAGGCTGATTTTGGTATCCAGTCCAGCCTTCCCATAGACTTGTCTGCCCCTTCATGTGGCCCACGTGAACCTATTAAGCAGATGTGAGCGATGTTCTTCCGGATGCATGGGACTAATCCAGAAACGGATGTCAATGCAGTATGTGCAACAATGTGGTGTATATGGACTTCCTACTTGAGTTAAACATGTGACCAGCCGTGGGACTTATGGGTAGGTGTGTCCAATGGATAGTTAGGCTTTTAAGGTTGCATTGGTGTGTGGCCCCTGGAAATCAATCTTCCATCCTACAACATACTGACACTGCACCACACCACACTAAAATGTCAAGCCTGTGAGCAGCTGGACTGCCAGTGTGACAGCCTTCTCTCTTCTCCACCACTCTCCAGGGTTGTGAAGCTGGACCTTTCATTGAACGAGCTAGAGGAGCTGAAGGCTGGCAGCCTGCTCCCTTTCAAGAACCTGTCCGAGCTGGACGCCTCCCTCAACG
Organism: Triturus cristatus; assembly: GCF_964204655.1. Lineage (NCBI taxonomy): Eukaryota > Metazoa > Chordata > Amphibia > Caudata > Salamandridae > Triturus > Triturus cristatus. Next base: position 880,118,700 of record NC_140585.1, read on the forward strand.
CGCTGGGCAAGTAGGTTCTAGTCTGATCTACTAACCTCGTTCACCAGGCCTCTTAAAGCCAAGATGAGCCTCAGCTACAGCGTCATGCTGCTGGGCTCAAAGCAAAGATGCCTTTTACTTTGAACTATGTGAGCATTGAAACTAGTGTTCTCCCAGTGTTAGACCCCGGCCAGACCGCTTTATATATTGTGTTAAATGTCAGGCACCGCACATAAAATGATGATTTATGAGCTGTCCATTTGAGTTATGAGAGAGGTTAGCCATGTTGGCACTTTTTGGGACAAAAGGGGCAAAAGAGTATATATGTAATTACCCTGCAGACATATATCAGTAAAAAGCACAAGCCTAGCAGGAGCAAGCAGGGGAGCTCGGTAAGCTACATGACAACAGGGACAACCTATAGCTGTATACTGAGGTTGGAAGGAAAGAAGCAGAATTTCAGTCACGTAAAATGAGTATTTTTTTGCCTTCTGGGTTCATAAGTTGTCATATGTCCACACTCGCGGCTCCCCTATCACAACTGGACCTTCGCCAGCTCCGTCGTGGGAACGAGGGCTGCTGCAATCATATAGACAATTTATAAAATGCACACCAGAGAGCTAGCCTTCTCTTGTGGCTAATAAGCTATACAGCAGTAATAGCTATGGAATACTACTATGAACACTACCTTGCAACTATATAATTACATCTGATCATTATGGAAACTGTATAACTATATTGTTTAACTGCTTTAATTATTTCTGCTATGTGTTTATTCTATGTAACTATGTAAAATATCCCATTAATTCACCTGCAACACCCTGGCTGCCTCTCAGATCCTTAATGCTTTGGAAAAGTCTTTAAACAATTAATTTGTTTAGAGTCACAAATGGTTCTAAACAAATTCAACTGGCCTGCTAGTTAAAGAGAGACATACTTTCGGTGGAGTTGGCCCTCACCCATCTAGGCGCCGCCACCTCCACACCTGCTGCACTCTCCACGCACTGTCAATATTTCGAGCAGCCCGTCCAGCTCTACAGTGAATGTGCATAGTTACAATTATTTAAAAAATATAAAAATACATCTTTGTGACATTTTGCAAAGTCCTTGACCTAGACCTAGGAACTATCTGCTTTATCAACAATTTTACGTAAGCTGGGTAGACCCTTGGGGGCTGGCCTTACAGAACCACTGATCAATGCCATCTACGAAAGTTAATACGTTTGTGCAGCCAAGGACTAAATCCTCCATCTTTAAAGACCCGGGTGTTACAGTGCATGTACATGCCCATAATACCGTGTGTTTAGCAACAGCAGTCTGAAAAGGGGCTGCAATGGCAAATAGCCAGGATGCGTAACATTCCAAGAAAGAAACATGGCGGGACTATTCACCATTCTCAGTTATTTGGCTTCATGCTCCAAAAGGTGGCCAATCAGTTTAGTATGCGTATCTGTTGTTTTCCAATAAAGGTTCTCTGTAAATTCTTTCCTAATGTATAATGGCTTCCCTCTATAGGTGCTTGATGCCCACATCAGTGGAATGTTTCCACAGGTAACCAATGACTAGCTTTCATGGATTCTGTGTGATCTTGTTTGTAGATGCCCAAATGCCTCTCTTCTATTGGTGCTCAGTGGCCTCCTCAGATTCCCTTTCTGTCCACTCCCAAGCAGACAACCTTTCACGTGATTAAATAATTTTCCTTTATCTTGATCCAGCATCGAAGGGGTCAGTGTTCTTCCCAACCTTGCTGTGCTGAACCTCAACTACAATGCTCTGACCAGCACGAAGGGCTTGGAGTCCTGCAAGAGTCTGACTGTTCTCAACTTGTCCCACAACCACGTGAAGACCATCCGAGACTTGCCCCTGCTGAGCAACCTCACACACCTGCACCTGGACTCCAACAAGGTATTACAAGGGCTTCTGTCACATTGCAAACCTTCCTTTGTTTTTTGCTGTTGGCTTTGGCTGGAGTTTCCCTGGGGCTGGAGTTTCCATTAATGGCAATTGCTGACTCTGTGCTGCTGATTGAAACCCTTGAGATGTTAGCCTACTAATCTGGCCTCTGATCTTTCAAAGGATTTTTTTAGATTGCATTGGCGCGTGTAGCTAGTTGTTATTCTGCATGGTCAATTCCTATTTATCTGCATGTTTAGGTTTTCAATAAAGGTCATTACAAAAAACCTTACAATGACTTGTCACCATGCTCCTCCATAAATCGCTACCCAATACAGACAGTTATGAGATTCCCAAACTTTATGGAGTTCCATCAGCATCCTATGTTTAAAGTACTCCTAACATTAATTCTCAATCACCGACCAACAAATACCAGTAAATTTGGTAAGACAAAAGAGGACAACACATCGACCAAGAAGACAGAAAATAAAAAGTGAAATAGTATACACAACACGGTGCAATCACCAACTGGATTCCGTCAGTAAATCTATCTGACCATGTGTATTTCTCATCATTGGTGTCTAGGAGCAGCAAGAGACGGCGAACAGATAACCTACAGTCATCATTTACCTATAGTGTTGCTGCTCTTCCCTTGGAACTACCCCTACATCTGTCCCTATTTAGCTAGTGCAACCTTATACTTTGAGCCTTTACTCTGCTCATCCCTTTTATGAGTGAGGTGAACTAAAAGTACCACTATATTGAGAAATTGTTCTGATACATAAGTACTGTAACAGACATATACACTAATAAACTTTCTTCTTGGTTTTTCCATATTACAACTTTTTTTTCAAACATTATTTTAACAAATTCTAAAAAAAGTTGATGTATACAATTCATGGATCCACCAAGACAGATATCTTTACGGGACTATATGGGCTTGATACCATGTGCTCACCTACACGCAACCATACTCTTTGAAGCCACATGTTCTCCTAAAGTATGAAAATATTGATTGTAATCAAAAAATGCCCCTATGGCCCACAATATCAAAGGATACGCTTAATAATTTCCACCCAAAATGTGCTGCTCACAAAGATTAAATGATAATCACCAAATAGAGATCAATTATTTTCTCTTAAATGTGTACCTTATATAGTGTACTCCTTCACATCCTTTTCAAATCTTTTTAGAAAAAAAATTCTGATGGGAGCTGTAGCATGATATATGGTACCCTTTGTCTGTCAATATTGAACATACAAGTTACCATCCATAAATTTGATTTCAAACCCATATATCTATAATGCAATAGGTTTCATACCTGCCGGGGCATGTACCATTGTTCCAAGGTTATGAGTTTAATGGGTGCTGATCTCACTGGACATCAAAACTGCGTTACAAAGATACCGCAGCAGCCCGTCAACTCCAATACTGTGAAACAGAAATATATTGTGTGCAACCTTACCAAGGGTACAAGGCCGCAGTTTGCTGGAAAAACTGTGAAACTGAAATCGACAACAGACCAAGAAAGACAGCAAGCATGGGCGTACTTGCCTCTGACTGCTGTTTTGTTTATTGTTCGAGATTGAAGGCCTCATATTGCCACAGATTTCAGGAAAAAAACAATTGAGTACCCAACACATAATTACAGATCATCAGGCATATAGGACCAGCGACTGCAGTGACTCAGTGGGCTATCTCCCCTACATATTCCTTGGTGGAACACCATAGTGCTGAAGAGTGCTTTTTCTTGATGGTAACGCCCCCTGCTTGGAATAGTTTACCATTTCTATGCGGCAGGGGTGGTTTCTGCTTCAGGGCTCTAGGTCTGCAATCCTCTGAAATTCCTAAATCTTTTCTGCAAAAAATATTAAATACATTGACTTATATAGAGATACAATCCCAGATCGTGCCTCTAAGCAAATCGATGTATTAATTATGGGCTTGCCTGTTCCAGGCTGCCTGCCCTGCCTCGCTCTGAACAAGGACCCGGAAACCAGGAAGTACATCAACTTTCTGCAATGTGACGATGTGACGCAGAGCGTATCTTTCTAAAACCCTTCAGTGCCTTGGGAGTTTTGGTGATATTCACTGTAGGCCAGTGGCGCTGTCGACAGTTTCGGGTGTTGCTGACTGCATCCCTGCATGAGGCCAGATGTCATTTACAGGCATAGGTTTCACCTTTTCCCATTCGTCGCAGGGTCTGATTGCATGTGACCGTGGTAAGGGAAATTTGGTGCCTTGTCATTGGTATTGTGCTGAGAAGCCTGGTCACGCTGACGTCCCTCACTGGTCACGCTGACCTCCCTCACTGTGACACACCAGGCTGTGGCTGTAGGTTGCTGCTCCTTTAGAAGTGGAACAATTGTATTTGTTCCCCCGAAAATGTGATCCAAAATTCGTGCAGAGCTTTTGTTCCCTTGCAAAGTTGATCCAAATAGCCTCAGCTTTTGAGGGAGTTAAGCACAAATGGGGAAATATGTTCATATAGTGTCCTGATATTAAAATATTAAATACTATGAGTATGCATGCCTAGGCTATGGCACACATACTTGGAGCTTATTAAGGTCCTGATTTATTTAGATTGATTGGCGGAATGGTTCTAGAAGGTTTTATCCCAACTGTTGACATGTTTTGTTAAAGACAGACGCTGTAGCATGCTAGTTGGGTGAGTAATTCTGAGGACCTGGCTCTGTCAAATGGCATTAAAACAACAGACATTGAAACGGGTCTCTGTCGGGCCATATGGTCATGCCCATAACATAAATGCCCGAAACATTGATTTATTTCGAAACAATGAATGTTAAAAACGTTAAGGTAATGCATGTCTGCAATTTTGTTCATTTTTATTTTACTTAATCTTGCATTCTCTAAGAGTATTCGCTATTTCCATTGGTTGTTTTTTGTGTGCATTTTGTTGTGTGCATCTTTGAACTGAGTCGTGCCAGGTGTTTATGGCAGGCGGCGATGGAGAGCTCTAGTGCTGAGGCTGAAGGCAGTGTGACTTTCTCACAGTGCCTGTCACTGGATTGACCTCTCTGCAGAGCACACAAAGCAATGGCCACATATTCCAATTGGAATTGAAATTCTTTGTAAATGTGGGTGAAGGGGTACACAGTAAGTGCTGACATGTGACTGAGTGCAAGTGATGTTTGGGGGCAGTGAAGGAGATGCGAGGAAGTACATTAAGGATAGAGTGAAAAGAGGGTGGTGAAAAGGAAAGAGATGAGGTTTAAAATATGCAGATGAAAGACGTGTAGAGAAAAAGGCCATACATGCCTAACATAAAGTGCACATAACTGAAGACCAATACTCTTTTCACAGTCCTCAATGATATTTAATTCGCAGTCTCACAATTTCAGAACTGACACATTTCCAATATTAATTATTTGCAACAAAATCATTGTTACTCATTTATCTTGAACAGCTAACAACCATTCACAAAGCCAATAGTCCTGGCAGGTTTTAGGTGTATGTCAGTTGTTGTGTTATATATCTGGATGCACTAACAGAAAGTTCAGAGGGAAACCAAAATCACAATCAGGTGACTCAAAATGGGAATCACAGAAATGTAGTTTACATGTTTAAGCCACTCTCCTTTTAGAGACCTTCACTTTTTTCATCCCACTTAAAGCCCTGTCTGCTCATATTTCTATATGACTGATTGCAGCCAGCAGCTGTTGGTGCTTCCTCTGCCCTGCTTAGAGCATTTTTGTCCAAAGCTGATGCTGCACGCAGTGCAATACACTAAGTAAGCACACACTTTAAAGGGGTGGAAGTTGTAGCACTTTACAATTTGCATACTACAGTAACTGTTGAACATATTAACCCAGTAAAATGTTTTTAATGTTTGAAATATCTCAAGAGTACACATTCGCAATTGCTTTATAAATAAGTCTTCTTGCTTTCTCACTCAATTCTTTATTGAAAATTTACTTTAGAATGCCCCATTCCCCAATTTTTTCAAATGTCTTCACATTTTTCTCTTGGGGGCGCCTTCGTTCACTCCCTCCAAAGTCAGCTCCTTTAGTGGAGACCTGGTGCAAGAGATAGAAGGTGCTCGGCACATCCAGAACATGATTTGTCCAAGAAACAAAAATAGAGTCTTTTTTTCTGAGACAAAACTGATTTTATGCAGTTATATTTTACAGCAGTTTCAATGTTCCCAAAATGCTACTTTTCTCTGCCAAGGTGTTCATATGATATGCCTTCCATGGCAGAAAGCATGGAGTCCAAGTGAGAGTAAACCAAAGCCTGGAGTAAGTTAATTTATAATTAGGGCCTATACTTAAGGTGGTCAGTGGTGTAGAAAGGGTATCATGGGACCTAAAGCAAGCACGTACCTCTCAGATGGTTGGCTCGTAAAAGGCAGACATACTTTGGATGGGCCCCCACTCTTCTAACCCTGTCACCTCTGCATTAGTGAAAGATATCCCTAATCCATGCCCTTTCCATTCTCAGAGTACTTCATACAGCTTTATATTGAATTTGCGAAGTTACAGTTACTTCCAAAATATGAAGTCATTTTACATGTAACCTTTTGCAAAGTACTTGACCTACATGCGCTAGGAAGGAAGTATCTGCTCTTCTTACAATATTACACGGTTCTGGTTTGTCCATTGGGCAACTTGGCGGGTGTGGGCGACATCCCCTCTGAGACCCACTGAAGGTCGATACAGTTCTGAATGCAGTTATTGCACCCACCGCTTTGTTCATGCTCATCATTAGAGATGGCTCCTCAGATTATTTTGAAACATTACTTGGGCAGATCAAGTGATACCAGATCTTCCGAAACCAACCCCAGTATTTATAAATAATGAAATGTTCTAGGTAGTGGCCAGTTTTCCTCTTGGTACTCTCACTGTTGCTGCATGTGGCTTTAAGTGGAAGAACCTCAAACGGTTTCCAGAGTTTGCAATAGGCACATGCTTGTATGGTGGCATTAGTGACCGGTACTTGTGTCTGCAAGTAAAGTGCAAACCGCTGTGCTGCTGCCCATTGACCACCACTGTGAGCACAACATATTTTTCAATCAATATCTAGACATTGCAGAGGAAACTGCTGATGAGAATCCCACTTTACATGATAGTATTAATGTTAGTACAGCTGCGATTATTACTTAATTACAAACTTCATGCATTCAGGACAGGCAGGAAAATGGAAAAAGAAGACAACATGTTTTTTTGGGGTCACCATGGTTGCTTTCTCAGTTCTACAATTTGATTGTTGGATCTGTCCAATGAATATAAGATAGAGTTCAATATTAACTTCCCAAATTGTATTGCAAACCTAGGATTTCCCATGCACTTTATAAAATGACCCATTTCCTTCAACACTTCTGAAATCTGCACTTCGTCCTGTATTTGTTAGTGAAAGAATGTTCTCAGATTAACATCACTATCAGCTACGTAGCCAATAATCGACTTAATGAATGACATGAGATTTGAGAGCAGGGTCCTTTTGTGGAAATGTGTAATATTTGACGTTAGCCTAAGCGGCAGCCATTTCAGCTGTGGTGTCCATTTTGTTTCCTTTTAATTCTCCCGTCCTCTGCTGCTTGTCTTTTTTCCTGCCTGTGCTATCTATTTTAGTTGACTTCCTCAATCAGCTAAAAGCAATGTACATGCTGAGAGTTTGTAGCTACTAGTACATCTGTTGACTGTCAATCATTTGTTGCTGCAATAAGCATTTCTGCTCTCCCCCTCTCACTTTGCTGACCATGTAGTTTTCATCTGCCCTTGTTTGTTGATAACTATTCCTAAAACTGTTCTTCCTATTTCTGTTCACGTGCTTACACTGCAGAAAAACTGTATAACAGCCCTGCGTTCTGTGACTTCAGTGTACTACCTCCTCCAGCACTTGTGTGTTGTATGGACGTGGTCCCACTCATGAGTGATTAATAACCTTGTTATTTATTCCTACTTCAGTGCTGATCTCTACTTTGTTGGTTTTTGAACCTGTTGACAAAAGGGTGACCCTGCACCAGTGTACCCCTAAAAAGGTATATTTCCACACTTTGACCTCTGAAGTGAACTGTCTGTAATCACCGCTGGGACATCAGCCCATGTTCCACCTGACCCACCATCAGGTGTCCTTGATGACACACATAATACTGCTGCATGCAAGCTTCCTCCATGTAGCGATACAACAGATTTAAGTGAAAGTGTAAAGACATTACCTTTTTCAAGGAAAAATAGTCTTAACCTGAGATATATACAGCGCCTTGATGTAGTCTGAAGACTCTGAAACGTGCGGTGTGCCTATCCTGGTGGGATAGGTTGCAGTTAGATAGTACAGTGACCTGCTTGTCCATATGGGTAAATTTGCTGACATTGCTGTGGATGAAATTGAAAGCGGAAATAAAAGACTCGATAAAAGGCTGTTTCAATCCCTCCAGTCTACTTGGTCCTTCTGAAGAGTTCTTGTTCATACCATCAACAGTTTCAGTGCTGGGACAACTGAGGTGAATTGGCAGGACAGATCCCTATTAAGGATGTGTGATCTATATTGTAGGCATCTGGATGCCTCAACACTACAATGAGTGGTTGATGCATACTAGTGAGTAAGATGCATGTGATGAGTTTTCTCTACTACTGGAGGGTTTCAGCACAGATGCTGCTAGCATTCTTAACCAAGGTGATGTCCAAGTCAGCAGAGTGTTTCTCTCTCCCTGCAGTTAAAATCTCTTGACGGGGTTCAGAACCTCCCCCGACTGCATGAACTCTATGTACAGAACAATGAGATCTCCAGTCTGTTACCCCTGTGCCCCTCACTGACACTCAACGTCTTGGACGCCTCCAACAACCACATCCAGTTCTTACCGCAGTCTCTGCAGGTGCTCCGGGGACTTCGCCGTCTGAAGCAGCTGAAGCTCAAGGTAAGACAGTGACTGACCTGGGACAATCCAGGATCCTCTTTACATCAATTGCAGCCTCACTCTTCTCCCTCAACCTTTCTTATGGTGCTGTACCCTACTCTTCAAAATCATCACAGCCTCTCAGGGTATTCTATTTTTCAAACAGGGCAACAGGGCAGTTGTCATATATTCTGGCACTCTGTTACCCTCATTTTCAGATGGTGTGGGATGGTTGTATGTCAGAATATCATTGACAAAAATATTGTCTGACAGAAATATTGTGAGCCAAATATCATTTACAAAAATACTGTCCCTTTAGGTATAGATTTGCTTTTATTATCCCCAGTGATGTGATATTTTTGTAAACTATATTTAGCATGCAATATTTTTGATGATATTTAATTCACAATATTCTAGTACCATACTATCCCCTTGCCTGGTTAGTATAAGGTCACTGAGAAGCTGTCAGCTGCCTCAGACCGCTTCAGTTTAATTTGGAAAGTACATCCACCATCCTTGAGCAATATGGTGTGTTGGAGGTGTACCCTACACAATGCATGCAGCGATGGATTCTCGCAAACAAATCTAATTCTTTAGTAAAGGTGTGGCTAAATAAAATACCCTCTTACCTGACCGATGCAAAGGGGCTAAGAAGCACCACCCACAGAGGCAAGGCAACAGTGTTGGACCATGAGGGTCTCCTCTCACCTCGTCTTCCTCTCTCCGTTCATTCTCCTTTTGCCCAACTTTGCTTTCATTGTTTTCTTCTCTGCTGCTCTTCCCGTGTAAGATCAACCTTTGTTGTAAAAATGGATTAATGTTCACAATTTCATGGCAATAGTTGGAACTTTCATGTTCACTTGGAGTAGCTATCAAATGATCAGCTTATAAATGTGTTACGTAACTTTCAGCGCCTTGAAATGATCTCCATAGTGGAAATTCAAAGGGACCAGTAACAACTGGTATCTGCGACAACTTGTTGTAAACCAAACTATATTTGTTTAACAGAAATATAAACAAAATGTACTTGCATTGGGCTGGGAATGTCAAGGTGATGGCAAACAGGCGTGTACCCCTGCCCTCAGCTCCTGACTGTATGAGAAACTGATATCTCGTCTTTTTTTGTTTACCCTGGTATCATGCTAATCTAGCTTGTACACAGAGGTGTAAACCTGTCCCTGATAATGTGAGGTCCAGAACCTGTTCTGTGACCTGGAGGGGGCACAGAGCATGCCCTCCTACTGGGTGGAGGACTATTGGCCGTGCTCTGGAGTGGTGGAACATAGTGGGTTTTTTCGAACCAGTAGTATGACCAAGTATTTTTCTCTGTGTTAACAAGAGAAAGGACTATTTATCATTCTTATGTAAAGCTTCAATGTTATGTAAACCACGTAAACGTGCGCTGGTCTCCCGTGTGCGTGTCGAGTGCATGTAAGTACAGTTAGTGTGCAGCACATGTATGGTAGTTCACTTTGTGTGTGGTATGAGCTGGAGTGCTACGACCAGTGTGATGCATTTTGGATGGCCTCTGGTATAGCATGACTCAATATGGATAGTGATGCAGCTTCCCCACGCAGCGGAAGTGTATTGACTGCATTTTGTGGCCAAAGGGTAGAGTTCCAGACACTGAAGTGACAGAGGACCGAGACAGCGCTCTCCTTAGAAATTCAAAGAGGACCTTATTAGCAAAAGATGATGATAAATTCTTCCTAAACACTGCAATTTTGTGATGTGGTGAGGCGTGGAACTACTGTTTCTGTTGTTTCAGGTGAGGAAGTTTCTTTTTTGTCCCTGATTATTGCCTCAGAAAGTCTGATGACTGATAGGTGCAGAGATCTCACACTTCATTGTACCCTTGTTTTGGATACTCCTTCTGGAATCCTGCCTCATTGTTACCTGCAGTGAGAGCTATTGCTTTGTACAAAGGGTATGTCTGATGAACAGCCAGAAAATGACATTTGAAAGAGAACCACCCACTACAAACAGTTCTGAAACTTTAGGCAGTGTATCCACATCCCCTGTCTGGAAATTTTTTATAAAAAAGTGTAGGAGAGTAGGATCTGCACTTATGGTGCCCCCATTTTTTTTTCTGATGTATACACTGGTTTCTGGCTATAGTCAGGCTGGGTCCCTGCTAATCAGGGCCCCAGTCTCTCTGTTCTCTCTAAACTACTTGGTGTGCATATTAGATGCACTAGTGATTGGATACTGTGGTACCTTATGAGCCCCTAGTATATGGTACCTTAGGTACCTAGGGCATAGGTACTTCACAGGCCTACCAGGGGCTGAAGCATGTCTTATGCCACCCCTGGGAAGCATTCTCAATCTGACACCACAGGCCTGCTACTGCAGCCTGAGTGAGGTAGTGTTAGCAGTCCTCACTGAGATATAGGTTTCTATCTCTCACCATACACACACATATAAACCTATCAGCCACCCCTATGGCAGGCCCTATCAATCCTGAGGGCAGGGTGCTTGGTTTACAATGTGAGGGGGTGCCTCTGCCTGAGCAGGACCCCTCTGCAGCTGCCAGAGTCTATTCTCTATGGCTGTTTGTGGATGCGGTTAAACCATATACTCTTAAGTGCATTAAAATACTAACTTTGGAATGACTGCATCAAAACATGTCGTGTTAGGTGTCAAACAACTTGGAATCATACCCCCACATCAGTCAATGATGTGGGAGCATGATCCCACCCTTCTAGAGGGGACGACATGTAAAACTATTGAAATCCTATAGAGCCCTGGCATCACAAAATGGATGCCACCAGCACCGACACTGGGCTGCCCTCCTGCTGCTGACTGAAACTCGCAGTGGAGGAAGCCCAACAAAAGGCATCCTGTCAAAGGGAGGTGTCACCACCTTCCAGACAGGATTTAGTGTATTGGAGCTTGGTGGGTGCACTCCTAGAGTGCTTTGAAGTCCTGCACTGGGGGAGCAGTAGGCTCCTCTGTGCATATGCCAGCTCAAACCGGTTCAGGGGCTCCCTGTCCCTGCTCTGGCGTGAAACTGAACAAAGGGAAGTGGGTGTAACCACCCCCTCCCCTGACCCTCCTAGAGGAGTGGTCATAGAGCTAGTCCCTCCCCTAGCTTCACTATAAGATAGCAAACCTTGCAATTGCAAAACAGATAACCCTGGACGACACTCTACAAAGAAGAATCCTGGCCCTTCGACGTTCCACTACCTTTGGAAGACAGAAGAATCTCCGTTGGAGTCAAGGAGTGACGCCCCTGCCTGGCAGGCACCAAAAACCTTAATCAACGGTTGCAAACTTTCCCGCTCCCGCTGGAGTCCGAAGTCCCTGCTGCCCCGGAAGTGGATTTCCTGACTTCTCGACGGCCATTGTGAGTCCCCAGCAGAGCTGTGGCGAGAGGACCCCACGAGTGACGAGGAACAGCAATACCCGGGGACCGTGCACTATTGTCGAGTGCAAACCCTTCACAACATCCTACGGACTTGTGCTTTGGACCACTTGTGGCCCAAGCCTCCAGCAGGTTTTGCAGCGAAAATCAGAGGCCTACCCCATCCCGAGTGACCGTGGGCTCCTGTGAAGCATTTCCTGAAGAGGCGTCTTCGCGATCACTTGCCTGTTGGCTAGTCAATCAATCAATCAAGCCATTTATAAAGCGCACTACTCACCCGGAGGGTCTCAAGGCGCTAGGGGGGCGGGGGGGGGGTGCCGCTACTGCTCGAACAGCCAGGTCTTGAGCTTCTTCCTGAAGGGGAGGTGGTCTTGGGTCAGGCGCAGGTCGGTCGGGAGGGAGTTCCAGGTCTTGGCGGCCAGGTAGGAGAAGGACCTTCCTCCAGTTGTCGCTCTTCGGATGCGGGGGACGGCGGCGAGGGCGTGGCTGGTTGATCGGAGATAGTGTTTGGGAGCGTAGAAGTTGAGGCGGTTGTTGAGGTAGCTCGGGCCTTGGTCGTGTAGGGCTTTGTGTGCGTGGGTGAGGAGACGGAAGGTGATTCTCTTGTTGACGGGGAGCCAGTGCAGGTCTCTCAGATGTCCGGAGATGTGGCTGCTTCGGGGGATGTCGAGGATGAGTCTGGCTGAGGCGTTCTGGACCCGCTGGAGTCTCTTCTGGAGCTTGGCGGTGGTTCCGGCGTAGCGGGCGTTGCCGTAGTCCAGTCGGCTGGTGACAAGGGCCTGGGTGACAGTCTTCCTGGTCTCGGTGGGGATCCACCGGAAGATCTTCCGTAGCATGCGCAGGATGTTGAAGCAGGACGAGGAGACGGCGTTGACTTGTCTGGTCATGGAAAGGGAGGAGTCCAGGATGAAGCCCAGGTTTCGTGCGTGGTCTGTCGGTTTGGGTGCGGTGCCCAGGGCGGGGGGCCACCAGGAGTCGTCCCAGGCGGAGGGCGAGGAGCCCAGGATGAGGACTTCCATCTTGTCTGAGTTCAGTTTCAGGCAGCTGGTCATCATCCACTCGGCTACGTCTTTCATCCCTTCGTGGAGGTTGGCTCTGGCGGCGGCGGGGTCGTTGGTCAGGGAGAGGATCAGCTGGGTGTCGTCGGCGTAGGAGATGATGTTGAGGTTGTGTTGGTGTGCGATGGCCGCGAGGGGGCTCATGTAGACGTTGAAGAGGGTGGGGCTGAGTGAGGATCCTTGGGGTACGCCGCAGATGACTTCGGTGGCCTCCGACTTGTACGGTGGTAGGCGGACTCTCTGTGTCCTTCCGTCGAGGAAGGAGATGATCCATTCCAGTGCCTTCTCCTGGATTCCGACGTTGCTGAGGCGCTGCACTAGGGTGCGGTGGCAGACAGTGTCGAATGCCGCAGAGAGGTCTAGAAGGATGAGGGCCGCTGTCTCTCCGTTGTCCATCAGGGCTCGGATGTCATCGGTGGCAGCGATGAGGGCGGTCTCGGTGCTGTGGTTGGCTCGGAAGCCAGACTGTGAGGGGTCGAGGGATCTATTCGTCTCGAGGAAGGCGGCCAGCTGCTTGTTGACGGTCTTCTCGATGACTTTGGCTGGAAACGGGAGGAGCGAGATGGGGCGGTAATTCTTGAGTTCGGTGGGGTCCGCTGTTGGTTTCTTTAGTAGAGTGCTGAGTTCGGCGTGCTTCCAGCTCTCAGGGAAGGTGGCGGTGTCGAAGGAGGTGTTGATGATGTCCCGCAGGTGGGGTGCGATGACAGCGTCGGCCTTGTTGAATACGTGGTGGGGGCAGGGGTCGGTCGGAGATCCGGAGTGGATAGAGTTCATCGTGCGGATGGTGTCTTCTGTGTTGATCGGGGTCCAGGCGCAGAGGGTGGTGGTGGGGGGCGTTGGTGCGGTCGTGGGGGGCGTTGTTTGCGGGATGAAGCTGTTGTGTATGTCAGCGATCTTGTTGTGGAAGTAGGAGGCGAGGGAGTTGCAGAGGTCTTGCGATGGGGTGATGCCGTTGTTTCCGGCGTTGGGGTTGGAGAGCTCTTTCACGATGTTGAAGAGTTCCTTGTAGTTGTGTGCGTTGTTGTCCAGCCTGTCCTTGAATGCAGTTTTCTTGGTGGCGTGGATAAGTTGATGGTGTTTCCGGGTGGCGAGCTTGAGGGTGGTCATGTTGTCCGGTGTTGGCTCGCTTCTCCAGGCTTTCTCGAGGGCTCGGCAGTTCTTCTTGGAGTTCTTGAGTTCGTCGGTGAACCATGGGGCCTTCTTGCTGCCGGGTCTGCTGGGCGGGATCCTCAGTGGGGCGAGTTCGTCTGCGCAGGTGCTGATCCACTCCGTGAGGTTGTCGGCGGCCTGGCTAGGGTTCGCTGAGTTGGCTGGAGGGTGCTGGCTCAGGGAAGCGGCGAGCTGATTGGCCGTGATCTTGTTCCAGCTTCTTCGAGCATCCTGTTGTTGGTGGTGGTGGATCGTGGTTCTTCTAAAGGTGAAGTGGACGCAGCTGTGGTCCGTCCAGTGGAGTCCAGTGGCGTGGCTGAAGGCGATGTCTTTGCTTGATGAGAAGACGGCGTCGAGTGTGTGTCCGGCGAGGTGCGTGGGGGTGGACACCAGCTGCTTGAGTCCGAGGTTGGCGAGGTTGTCAAGCAGGGTGGTGGTGTTGCGGTCATTGTTGTTCTCCAGGTGGAAGTTGAAGTCCCCCAGGAGGATGTAGTCAGCGGAGGGGAGGGCGTGCGGGCTGATGAAGTAGGTGATGTCTTCGCTGAATGGTGTGCGTGGTCCCGGGGGTCGGTAGATCAGGGTGCCTCTGAGGGTGGTCTTAGGGTCGGTGTGGATCTGGAAGTGTAGTTGTTCGGCGGTAGTCAGGGTGTCGTCGGTGTTGGTCGTGATGCGGATGGTGTTCTTGTGGATGATGGCGATGCCTCCTCCAGTCTGGTTGTTGCGATCTCTCCGGGTAATCTTGTATCCCTCTGGGATGGCGATGGCGATGTCGGGTGCTGAGGAGTCGTTCATCCAGGTTTCCGTGAGGAAGGCAACGTCTGGAGATGTGGTGTCGAGGAGGTTCCAGAGTTCGATGGTGTGTCTGTGGACGGAGCGGGTGTTGAGCAGGATGCACTTGAGGTGGTTGCTGCTGGTGTTCGGCTTGGCGGGTGCTGGTACGGGGCAGGTCCGGATGCAGGTGAACTTGCAGGCGAGGCAGCTGAAGGGTCCGTGGGTGCGTCTCGGGGTGACTTGGTAGCATCCCGGGGTTCGGCCGGTGTTGAGTGCGATGAGGGTGGCGGCGTCGTACGTCTGGCGGGTGGGCTGGGGTCCTCGGGGTCCTCGGGGGCCAGGGGTTCGGGCGCTGGGCGCGGGCCAGGCGCGGACGGGCGCAGACGGGCTTGCCTTAGGCGCGCCTTCGGCGCACCAGCGGCGCGCCCGCTGCGCGCACCAGCGGCGCGGCCGCTGCGCGCGGCCGCTGCGCGCCCGCTGCGCGCGGCCGCTGCGCGCCCGCTGCGCGGCCTCCATATGAGTGGGAGCGGGAGGGAGGAGCAGCTGGGAGGCGGGAGCGGGGCGGCCAATGGGGATCAAGGGGGCGGGGCCGCAGGGACGCAGCGGCGGGAAAGGAGCGGCGGGGGCAATGGAACTGAAGGAAGGGTGCGAGGGGGAAACCGGGCAGGGGTACAGAAGGAAAAATCAGGGCGGTGGACACAGAAGAAAACGGGGCTGGCTGAGGGGGACAAAAGTCAAGGGTTAGCTGGGGTACAAAAGACAAAGGTTTGCTGGGGTACAAAAGACAAAAGTTAGCTGGGGTGCAGAAGGCACAGCGAACACAGGCAGTCAGGAACCAGTGCAAGCGGCACTGCGGCAGCAGCGAGCGGCAGACGGCGGCCACACAGGGGGCTGCGTGGCGGTGAGGGGAGCAACCTACCTGAAGCAGGGTCAAAGGTCGCTAGTGGGTCCCCCGAAGACTTTCCAATCGACTCAAAGGGCTCCCCTGGTTGCTCCAGGCCTGCCCTCACTTATCCTTGCTGGGTGAGTCCCTCAGACCTTTCTTCAGTCTACACGAGACTTGCAGTTGCCAAGGCTTGTTGGCTCCAATCCGATTGCCGACACCGCCATCAGCCGCAGACATCGTGTGACACTCCGAATCCAGCTGCTGGTCATTGTCGAACTCTCCTGGACCTCGTGAGCGAAGAGTCAAAACACCATCGACGACCTGAAATCACCCGACATCCGTGGTCATCCATCTTCCTGGCCACCGGTCACTGGCAAGTGACTTTGAACACTGTCCCTTCAATTTTCAGGTCTTCTCCATCTTGAATCCAGGCTTGGATTCCACCGGACACTTCTTCAGTCGACGCAAGCAGCAAGTCTTCTTAGATCTCCATAGAAAACAGCGACGCGACCCGACACCAAAAGACACCTATGCACCCGGCTTCCCTGGGTGAGGTAACTCGTGCACTCCGGTGCCCTAGTGTGTGTTGGCCCTCGAAGTACTTACCTTGTAAGTGGCTTGCTTGTAGACTTCCTCCAAGTACCCTAGAACTTTAAAAATCAAACCGCGACTTGCACCATGATAATCAATAGGGAACCCGTGGCTGTGTTCACACACTGCACGCGTCTCCCGTGGGCCTGTTACTTACCTGCTAACACTGCAGCAGTGAAGCCCCAGTGATTCCCCAGGCCCTAGGCATTGTCATTTTGCAAGTTGACATTCTTATACCATTTTTTTAGTATATGGTCTGGTACGCCCCTAGGGCTCCAGACATATTTGTGCTTAATTTATTGTGAAACGTTGACATTTGAATGTGTACCTGGCTTCTAATCTCATAAAGAGATTAGTAGAGTGTGTCTAGAAATAAATACATATATATTTGATATATATACCTGTGTGGTGTCCTTTCATTTGGTAATTCAAGAGATTATAAGGTAAAACAAGCTGCTTTACATTCCTCTGGGACTTAGCCTGAAGGCTGCTCTCCACAGCTACCACTAGGATAACTGTCTTTAAAAGGTTGTCTTAAACCTATCTACCATAAGAGTCGAATTGGACAGGTGCAAGGTGGCCACCATAACTAGTGACCAGCATATGCCAGGCCAACTTCTCACATAGGTATCCCAACCATCCTACCTTGCTCCGGTTCTTCTTGACAGAGAAGGAGAGTGCCTGAGCTTGCAAGAGGAGAAACTGTCCAGGGGGAGAAGCAGCTGTGTTCCTAGCTTGTGAAACCTGCAGATGTTGCTGACTGCCCTTCTGAGCAAATTTGAGCTGACAGTTCTCATGAGTGGGCACCTTTCTTTATTTGTGGCCCCAGCAGTGGACCACATGTGCAAATCAAGCCTGCAAAGTAACTATGTGCCGTCTGGCATCCCTGCAATTCCCAATCGCCTGATGAGGCTGATGCCTGACTTCAAGCGAATCCAGTGGAGGAGCTGCCTTCGCTACAGAAGAGGAAGCCTGATCTTGTCCCAGACGCCCCACATGCAAAGATGAGCATCTGTCTAGTAGGCCTGGCATGATGCTCACCCCCACAGCCTGAATTCCAAGTGAAGACTGCCAGTGTTGTTCTGTGTCAGCAGAGTTGCTGCTCAAAGCACCAGCTAGGACAACTCTCACCATTGCTGCATGACCTCAGCAACATGAGCAGATATTACAGGGCCCAATATTCAAAAGACTGACCTAGACATTCTCACCAAGTTCTGCACCGGGTACATTGACTGTTACTTAAACAATCCCATTTTGGGTATTAACTGTTGACCTGGAATGTGAACTACTCTGTATGCTAAAAAAAAAAACTAGTAAACTGCACCTATGCCCCCAAAAGTTTTTTCATTACAAATGTTATTGAGTTTCGTGCCACAGTAATGCTCGGAAGGACCACATATACACATGTATATCATAGCATGAATCGGCATGACATCATAAATTAATGATAGAAAAAACAAAACAGTTCAACACACTGCGATACAACTTGTCTGTGTCGCTTTGATCCAGTCCCAGGCGGCGCCCGATGTACCCAAATGTCAAACCATAAAATATGTCACATATCTCGACCATATGACTGCACTTCCACATCAATAGTTATAGCAATCGACCACTGAGGTTCCAAGGAAAGGCCCCGGTAGTCTGCCCACCGCTGCCAAATTTCGTATGTTTCTGCAGGTATCCCCGTGCTCGAAGACAGACACCTCCAGTCCCAAACAGAAGTCCATCCCGCTTTGCCAAACATCTACGAGGGGCGACGTATCGGCCTTCCATAATCTAGCTATATCTCGTTTAGCAAGTGTGAGGCCCATAAATAAAAGATGGCGCTTATATCTGTGGCCCCCAATCCCATCTGTGCTATGTAGTAAAGTCTATCTGGGAGATCTAGGAAGCTCACATACCAGGACCTCAGCGAGTCACGCAATCACTCCCTTCCAGAACCTATCTAGGGCATCACAGGCTCATATAGTGTGCAGGAAAATGCCCTCTGCATTACTGCAGCGCAGGCACACTTGGGATGCTATCAGCCCCGCCCTCCAAAGCTTATACCGGGTATAGTAAGCCCTGTGCAGTTATTTAAATTGAATCAGTCGGAAGCGCGACGAGATGGCTTACCCTCTAGGAGACTCCAGGGCCTCCATCCCGACGTCATTATCAATGGGGCCGTGGTCCACCTGCCATGCTTTCCTGAGGGTCGCAAAAGTGGTGTTGCTATTTGTAATGAGAGATTGTTATATTTTGGAGATTTTGTGATCTCCCAAATACCCCATCAGAAGCTTTCACTCTAGAGTGTTAAAATCTGGGAGGGTCGTGTATTGTTGGTTATATATGGCATGAATGCGTGACAGAATTGAAGGTATTTGTAGAACTGAACAATTCCTCCTGTAATTCCTGAAATGATTTGAGAGCGGGACCGTGCATAGCATCCCCTAGAGAGGAGATCCCAATCTGGTTCGGACTGCGAAAGCCGTGGAGGTCTGCCTGTTGGGGTAGCAGCCCATTGTGCTACAGCGATGTCTCACATGTAAGGTGGCCCCACCAGCCCATCCTCGACTGCGCGAGGCCCGCCTCTGTCATAATGCCTTCTCCCCCTTGTATCAGCCCTGGTGCTCTTGGTGCCTTAGTGTTTGTGATTTGATAGTTTAACTTTAACTTTCAACTTACCATCTAGCATGCTTCTAACACTCAGACGTTCAACCTTTGCAGACTGGTGTGCTTGGATATGCCTATGCATGCACATGTATAGTTAATATTTGTATGGTCTATTAGTGCACCGGTGGAAAAAAATACAATGGAATTGATGCTATGAATTGTATCACTCAAAACGCATCTTCTTTTCCCCTGCTCTGACCTCAGGGTAACCCATTGGCTCGAGACAACCGCTACGTCTCCGCTATTGCTCAGTCCACCTCAGTGGAGATCCTGGATAACTCCCTCCTGAAGAACCCCAGCAGGTCCCTGCTGCTTTCTGTGGACAAGTCTCTGCTGCTCCCAGACCCCATGCTTGAGTTTCCAGAAGGATGTCAGATGAAGGAGCACTTGAAGGAGTCCGCAAGGGAGAGCTTCATGGAGAAGCTGCATCGGAAGCGGAAGGATGTTGAGGGCACCATACACCACCTGCACAACAGGATCCTGTAAGGCACCCTTCTATTAGTGCTGTCGTCCCTCAATTTAATGATATAGTGTCCATATTATAATTTACCTAATGATTTTATTTTTAAAGGAATGATGTTATTGTACAGCTCAAAGAGTGTACAGTTCACACCTCTGCAATATTAATGAATTCTACTATTTTCTGTATTCATTTTTCAAAAATATTTGAAAGATTTAAAAATAGTATCCAGGATGGCAGACCACACATGAGATTGTATTAGAGGGGAGATGAAAAAATTTAAAAAGGAGAAACCTTTTAGAATAGGTAAGGAGTTTGGGTAACATGATTTTTTTCTGCAATATACAAAATATAGAGCCTTCATCAGGCACATTTGAAACGCTAAAAACAGGACAGGCTTCAGTACACTGATTGTGTGCTGTTTGGTGTCTTCATGATACTACAACTTCCTCTGCCACCTTTAGCACTTAACTATATTTTCTTTATTTGTAGTACTGATGACTGCTGATAAAGTTAATCATTGGCCGATTGGCTTACATACCCAGAAGGGCATATAAAGAGGGGATGGGACAACTTCTACATAAAAAATAAAGCTTTTTTTCAGTGGAAATACATTTATGAAGGGTTACCACTTGTAATGCAATGTAGCCTGGACAGCTCCAATTGTACCGTAGGGCAACATGGCCGATGTTATGGCCTAGTTGTTTCCTGTCTTTCCTGTTTTCATGCATATGCCTCCTAAAATGCATATTTTCAGTTTCATAAAATAACATTTTCTCTTTCCTAAACCGTAATATTTGAAGAAAGAAGGGACAATAGTCATAAGACCCTTCCTCGCAGCCTTAAGATTGAGAAACAAGACATGACATTGCCAATAATCAGACCTCATATGACAGCCAGCCTACAACCACCCGCGGAGCACCTGCACACGAATCTCTGCTCCAGACTACTGAGCAAGAGATCCCGGCCACAACCGAAGGCAGCCAGCACCACTGAGAAGGGCCCTGAGGGCAGCCTTCAGTACACTCAACGTCCAGGGCCGGCTTTAGCACTGGTGCCCCCAATGACCACCTGCATAACGGATTCCCTCACTACCACCACCCCTTAACAGTCTCCATAACCACTCTCACTCAGATGCATTTAATTAGTTTTATAGTGTCACTCATAAAAGGGAAGGGTGTCAGAGCACTTTACATTGCACACACATTACTCAATCATGTGTGTGTAAATCAATGAATAGGAAACGTTACAAAAGAGAGAGTGGTAGGATTTATATGTCATCCATACTGGTAGGCAGTATATTTTAGCGGGTCTTAGTCTGGGGAAGCACAAACTCAGAATTTAAAATGTAAGACCAGGGTTGGGGATTATCTTTAATAATTGAAATTGATTTCTACCCAAATCAGCACTTTGTACAACATTAGGATATTGAAAGTCTGGGGGGAAAAATCAATACGCTCTAATCTATACTTGAAGTCTGCATTTCAGTTAATAGCTCACAGTTTTAGTTTTTTTAGCATTTTAACTTATAAACTGCAGGTAACAAAAGGAAGTCTCTGATGAAAGCAGTAACCCCCTGATCGATTTGTTATATTCACTTCGTGATTTGCATGGTACACATTCTCTGCAGCAGGCATATTAACCCTCTGCACTACCTTAAGATGGACCAAAACATCCCCCAGTGAAAACTTCCACTAGACAAAACTTCATTCTCTCTCCAGGAAGAGCATCAATCACCGGAGTAGGCTTGACATTTTTATTGTTGGCTGAAAATTGCTGGAGGTCGGGAACGCTGCAGCGGGTGCTTTTAAAAACAATATAAACTAGCAAACAGGCGCCCCATGCAAAGTAAGCACCCGGTGCAGTGGCACCGGTCGCACCGCCCTAGAGCCGGCCCTGTCAACGTCTGGTAAATGCGGAGGCTCCAGGGAAGAGGAGAGGAATTGGAGTCATTGACCCACTCACTATCTGATGTTTAGGGGAACTTTCTTTCCGTAGTGGGGAAAAAAAAAGAAAATAGCGGGGGAGTGGATGTAAACTTCTTTTATGGCTCCTTCTGTGGTGCAGGGGGAGGACTTAGTAGGTGAGGGCCTGTATTTAACAAGCATTCGCAAAGCCAATAGGTCTCGCCTTTTTGATGGAGCAAACTCATGTACTCTCATGGTGTGCTGAAAGAAAATGAAAAAAGAAGTTACCTAAATGTGAATAGTGGAAGGATGTGAGTCATTCAATCAAAAGGATGGTAAAGAAGCTTCAGTTACAAAAGGGACAAACACAAGAAGAGGATGGAAAGCCAGTGAATAAGAAGCAAGCAAATGAGAGTAACAAGAATGCCAACCAATGATAAGAATGGTTGTGTGACCTAAAAAGAAAAGGTTAAAGATGCCTGTTGGAAGGTGGATCACCTCATGGTTTATGGAAGGGGACAAGAAAGTGGCCCCATGAGATAATGTCCTTCTTACCAGTATTGAATCTTCTATCTCTGGTTCTCATTGCAAACAAGCATCGGCAAAACTGAGAGGTCTGGAGTTGTACGCAAGCCCTTTGGCTCTGTCAATGCTTGTTTTTCATGGTTTTTGCAAAACTTAATTGTTAGGGAAGCTGCCCCCCCAAACTCTGAATCAATCTGGAAAACAAAATTTGGTAAAAACAAAAATGTTTATGATCTCAAATAGCAGGAAACTACTGTGAGGATGTGCTCCTTGTGAACGGACAGAATGCTGTCAGTCTCAGTGAAGTTAGCCTATGGCTGAGTTGGGCTGACCCATTGCTTCACACTATATGGTGTAGTAGGTGGAAGAAAGTATCAGACTAATGGATGAAGATGGCTGGCTGAAGGACACCATAACTAAGCATATTATTCATATAATATTAGTAAAATAAAAAGGTCTTGGCTAACACCAGCATAGGTGCTGGAAGTAGGTGTGGGGCGGGTGCTGTGGCACCCCAAAATAACCATACTGGAGTTCCGAAGGTGAATTAGTGTTAAAGATTACTTTAATTTTGTTTTAATCTTGTCAAATTTGCTGTATGTTCAAAGACAGAGGTCAAAGACCTGACTAATATTCTGACTAATTGCTGCTTATACTTTTAATATGTAGATTGGTGTTTACTTTTCTTTTTCTGGCTGCAAAGTGACGGAATTTTGTAAAGTCACCTATACCACAATCTTTCTAGTGTGAAAGGAAAGGCTGTAGGATGCTGCTTTTTCTAACATACAACATTTAAATATCTTTAAATGTTCTGGACAAATATTTCAAAATAAATAAGCTGTTAGCAGAGTACAAATGAAGAGCTTTTTTGTAGTTCTGAGGTGTGATGAAGCAAAGATTTTAATAGGATCAAGACAATTTACCTGGTGATGGGCAAATGACAAATATTCGCTGAAGCCACATTTCCACATCATTATTTGTGAGCTAAATTGTTTTATCAGTAACACTGTATGTCTCTGGAAATTTAGTGGTTATTTCAATGGAAAATGTGCTGTCTGTAAATGACAGTGCGCTACCTCGCAATGCTTTAGTAATACGTCTGTGACAGTGTACTCCAAAATCCAAAACCAGCTAAATATTACACCCATACCACTCTCTTTCTGAATGTGCTTGACTCCTTTGCGACTCTGTATGATGCTCGGATTTTCTGAAACCCTATGAGTACAGGGATGTAGCCTTGCTGGCACGAGCCCCACTCTGAAGATTGTGTCAGCACCACTGAACTTCGTATTCAAGTCTTTTTGCATCCTGTGTTTGCGTTTCATTCTGCTGTAGATCTGACTTGTTCTTTGAACGTTTTTTCTAGTTTAAATATGTCTACACTTTAACTTCATATTCTGCGTATTAATTTTTTAACCTACTTTCTTTTACAGTTGTGTGTTTTTAGGTCTCGGCTGCGAAGGCTGCGCTTGCGCAGTCTCGCTCCGAGATTTAACGTTTTCAGAAGAGGGGCTTGAACCCGCCCCTCTTCTCCCCTCTTTTCCATTGGCTGGCCTCTTAAATGCTGGTCAGCCATTGGAGAAGAGCTTTGTCTCTCCAAACAAGCCCCGTCTTTTCCGAGATTTAATGTTTTCAGAAGAGGGGCTTGAACCCGCCCCTCTTCTCCCCTCTTCTCCATTGGCTGGCCTCTTAAATGCTGGTCAGCCATTGGAGAAGGCACAGTGAAACCTGGGGTGCCGGTTCGTTGTTAAGGTTGTGAGCCTTTGACTGTTGTAACTGGAAGCTTGACCCTTGCCCCCAGTGTTGACACACCGTTGAGCAGGTCTGCTGAGATGGGAGCTCACCCTGGTGTGGGTGTAAACGGAGGGCTCTGCCGGATCAGGTGTCCGTGGATCGGATATGTGTACCGCGAACGATAGCTCTGCTGTCTCAAGAGTGAGTCCACCAGAGCTGCATCAGTGCACTCTCATACAGGGCTACGGGCAACACATGGATCTTCAGAAACAGCACACAGCGCCAAGACGCCGTGACTCTGGCCGGCGCTGCCCTTTAGAGATGCGCAGGTGCCCCAGGTCCACGCACGAAGTGCTGCTCCTTTGCACTCTGAGACTTGTAGTCCTGTTTTATACTGGATTAAACAAGACCACAAGTCCCAGAATTCAAAGTAAACACCTGGCCTGGATCAGCACATCACAAATAAACATGGGAAATGTGGCCGGGCTGCAGATGTCATCTGACAATGTGTGTAACCTGAGGGATATCTCTGCTGTTGTCCTGTTTGTAGGCAGGATGTTTGCATGTTGTACACCCGGCAGGGCTGGGTTAGCCTTTTATCCCTCCGCAGGAAGGGAGATAAGGGGACTGAGAGCAGCGAGCCCAGAGTTTAATATTCCGCCTGGACTCCTGCTCCTGGGAGCTCAGTCCTAATCCCAGGTGAGCTGCAGCATTGCTGCGCTTTCACTCTTGTGTAATGATCAACTAATCCAGCGTGAGGAAGCCAGGATTGAGTTACTAATCCTGCCGGGTCACAGTACTGGAGGTGTGCGTTTACACTGCCAGCACCGGGCTTGAACGAGAATGGGGCGGAACACTCCATGCTTCCAGCCCTGAGGTTCCATTAGAGGCCTCCTGGGAGTTGTAGTCTTGGCTCGCCTCCGTGGAGGCGAGGCAGCACTGTGCACTGTGTACATTTCTTGCTCTGGGTCCAGGGATGTGGTCTTTTTACCATACTGCTAACGTTTTGTAAGGATATCAGCAATGGGCATTGAAATGGGACCATTCAAGGCCCCTTTCAGGCAAAAGCACTCACTGATTTCTGAATAGTGAATGTAAAAGCGTTAAGGTAACAATGTTGTTCCTGCTTGCATTTCACATGGTTTGCTAAATTTTGCATTCCCCTATGAGTGTTTGCTTTTTCCAGGATGATGTTACTTTTTTTTTGTAGGCCGCATATTGCTCTTGTCTATTGCGTCATTTAAATTGAGCCTCATCCAGGTGTTTATTGCCGGCAGCAATTGGGTTGTAGTTGAAGGCAGTGTGAGTTTTTCTCAGTGGAACAGTATGGTGTTCAGTGGGGGAGACGATGTGGCACTATGGCCAGAGCTGCTGAATTTGGAACTGGGAACCAGGTTCAGCCTTAATAACCAGTCCACCAGACGACTCTCCTGAGAGAGCACAATCCCATGCTAGACCTTAGAAGGCTGCGTAAGACCTTAGAAGCGCTGGTGTCTTAGCACCAGCAGGTGGACCCTAGCACTGGCAAGTCTGGGTTTACCTTCAAGGTTTGTCCACCACAATCCATACTGAAGTTCACCTTCAGTCTTGCTAGCAGGCCTATGAAGCAGCACAGCCAAGAACAACAGTGACTCTGTCACTGAGGTCACAGGACACTTGAGCAGGGCCAGCTCTAGGGCAGTGCAACCGGTGTGACAGGGCGCTGACTTTGGGTGGAGACATTATGTTTGCAAGTAAATTAAGGTTTTAAAAGCGCTTGCTGCCTCCTTCCTGGCCTCCAGCAATTTTCAGCAACAATAAAAATGTCATGATGACTCTGGAGTTTAATGTTCTTCCTAGAGAGAGATCGGAGTTTTGTCTAGTGGAAGTTTTGCCTCCTGGAAAGGTAGCACATAGGGTTAATGTGCCTGCAGCAAAGAACATGTACCATACAGATCACAAAGTACACATAATGTAAATAGGTCAGTGGGCTACTGCGTGTGTGTGTGTAGGTGGCTCTGTGGGTGGCTCTATTTGTGTGTGGGTTGCTCTATGTGAGTGGCTCTGTGGGTGGCTCTGTGTGTGTGGGTGGCTTTGTGTGTGTGGCTCTGTGTGTGGGTGCAAATGCAATAAGTCTCGCATTTGAGAGTGATTAAGCTATTGACATTGTAAATAACAATGCCGTTTCTTTAAATGTTTTAAAAACAAAAACATAAACAAAAATAATGTCATGAGCAATGCCAATAGCTCTAACTTTAACAATGCCGAGACCATTGCATTGTAAATGCTTGTTTACCTATGCCTCCTCTTTTACCTTCCTCAACCCGCACGTTTGTTTGTTTAGCTCTCCTGCTTTCATAATCCTAGTATTGACCGATGTTGTGGCTTGTAAACCTTTTATGTTGATTAACCGTGTATCCTTGTAACACATTTTCCAGGCCCTTTATGTACACAAGAACATCAAAGTAAACGTGAGTGCACGAGCCATCGCCATGGCAATGGTGAAGCGTGGCTCCATGTGTGCTTAAGGTGTGGAGTCTTCAGTGAATAGTGATTACCAAATCATTAAGCTGTACAAACACCCAGGAGCCGCCATGTTGAATTCCAATGAGGGGATGACGCAAGTCTGGGCGAGTGTTCTATAACACGAGTCTGTGCTTAGAATGCAATGGTGTCCGTGACAAATAGATTGATAGGTATTGGTGGCAGGAGACAGTCAACTTAAAGTAATCGCTTAACGCCTACTGCAGAAGAATAAAGTCTCTGGTTGTATCTTGTGTTGTACACAACAGTAGTTTTATGTCTGCAGAGGAGACAATACACTGAGAGGTCTCAATGTAGGACCTTATAGGATCTAAAGGAGAAACATAGAGACCAGTTGCTTACTCTTACTATGGGATGCCATGCTCAAACTCATTCTATTAATGAACACATTATACCAAAGAGCTAGTTATATTACCTGTGGCCGAGCCATCTGAGCTGCGTGCGCGAATATTTCACGCCCTGAGGTTGGAAAGTTTAGTGCATGATTCTGAGTTTGGTGGTCAGGTTACTCCGTCACAAATCTGACCGATATCCCGTCTGCCTTATTGGAAGTGCCAAAGGATATCATTAACTTTATTTGTGTTTTACTACAAACTAGGTTCATCGTAACTATGTAATAAATAGGCTAGCCCCACCATTGGAAAACTGTTGTTAATTCCAGCATCCTGCTTTAACTCTGCTCTGCAGGAAAACATTTTTTCCACTCAGCATCCAAACTCTGGAATTCAACGTTCTGTTCCAGGTGTCATCATTCCTTCCATTATCTATTCACAGGCTGCAAGCTTGAGAGAGACAGTGGCAGACTTGTTGAACTGTTGAACTCTGTTACTCATTTTGCTCCTCCGCTGCTACTGCAAGGCTCATACATGCATGTACAAGCCTATGCAGTTCTCCCTTCCAACTTTCCTTTTTAGTCGAGCCTACCAGACAGCACAGCTGACTGGTTTCGCAAGACAAATTGCGGACTTACCAAGAGCATGCAGGAGCTTGGAGCTACCCACTGATTACCATTAATTGACTTCCCTGTCACTCTGATTTGACTGCTTCTTATTAGTGTCCTAGCTTGTCAATCTTGTGTTTGACCCTCCCATGGAGCATAGCATCTTTTACCATCTCTTTTGGTTTTCTGGCTTCTATGCTTCCGCTATCTTTTCAAACACTACTTTTTTTTTGTTAAGCACTCCATGAGATTGCATGTGTTTTCCAGCTGTCTCAAGTTGTATACTTCTCTTCTCTTGCAGTCCTTGCTGCTCACTGTTGCCCTCATTCTTCTCCCTGACCCCTCCATGTTGCACTTGCTCTTGCGTGCGCCCGCCATTGCTGTATGTTTTATTCTCTCCTGTTGTTTCTCCTTCTCACTCCCGCCCTCCTTGTTGCTTCCCTCCCCACTGCCCTCTCTGTTGCTTCCCCTGTCTGCGCCCTCCTTCTCTGTCGCCTGTTGCTTCTCTTCCCCATCAAAACCCTGCATCTTGACTCCATCCTCCCTCCGTTTTGCTTCCCCAACCGGCGCTCTCTGTGTTGCTCCACCGCCGCCCTCCATGTTGCTCCCGTTTTACCCGTACCCTCCATGTAACCCCCAAGGCACTTAAAAAGAAGCAATGCATTTTTTTTTTATTTGCCTATTCAACTCGGATCTACAAATCAAAAGGAAAAAAAAAGTCTTGCACATGGGGATGTGCATGCCTACAAAATGACACAGCTAGCTGAGTGATAGTCTTTTTGTTTCTTATTTAGCCATGCTGCAGGGCATTAGGGATGCCGTACTTCATGGCTAAAACCATTGACATAGCCAATAGGTCTCAAGGCTGACAATGCTTTTTTGTGAGCTACTTTCTTCCCTGAACCATGCAATAAGATGCATCTTGTAGCTCCTGGTCATTTTCTGTGAACATTTTAGATGACTTTGCCCGAAATGAACTGCAGCGGTCTGCTGATGGAGGGAAATGATGATGATAACGACAATAATGATAAACTACACCAAAAAATATGAAGTTAATGACTTATTCATATATGCAGTTTCCATGAACACACAGAACCCACTGTACTTTTAAATCCCTGGTACTTGGGGTCAAACCTTAGGAGATCCCAGGCATGCCGATGGGTCCATCACCACACCTACCCTGCACCATGGTTGCCTCGTCTACGGATCGCGAGGCTTCCTCACTCTTTCCCTCTACTAGACGCATTTTTACCCTGTCTGTGTCTGCCATCAGAAAAGAGTGCTGCCATCCTTGCTGGTTGTGTAGCGATTGCACAGGTTACACCGTTGTGTGGTGACAGCTGAAATATGGATAATGAATATCTCTTTAATGCCTAAATCCAAATGATGTTCCTCTTGTTAAGGGTTCAACGAAGCCAAAACAATGTCACATTCATCGTTACTGGTGTCACTTTGAGTCCAGGCTACTGAAGAAGGACCCTTTTAGCCCTAGAGAAGTGCAGAATAGTGGAAGCCAATGATGTGAAACTGTGTCAGCAGAGGGCTTGGTGTGTATGTACGCTTTGGATGATGAAATGATACAAGGACTGGGAGTAAAGGAGAGTAGGGTGGTTTTGGCCTTGCTTAGCCTTGTTGATGAACTGTAGGCCTTCCTCCCTTCGTTCTTCACAACAAGTAGCAGAACATCAGTTCTTATTAACAATCAGAAGCCCAGTTCACACTTGCAAGCCTTTGGGCTTCCGCGGTGGCGGCTCGCAGAGGCAGTGCTGCGGGACGGGGCAGGGTGAGGGGGTAGTGGAGTCGGACATACGACGGCAGAGAGTACAGTAAGTAAATCAATAAATAAAACTTTTTACCTTGAGCTCGCTGCATGGCCGAGTTGGCGATGCAGCGAGCACAAAGTAAATAGTTGTATTTATTTATTTACTTACTTTACTCCTTGCCATCGTATGTCCGACTCCACTAGCCCCCCACCCAGCCCCGCCCCTACCCCGTCCCACCGCCCGGCAGCACTCTCTCTGCGAGCTGCCACTGGGCTTCCGTGCCTTGTATGTCCCTTCTTCAGTCTATTCAATCTGCTGTGAAAACTAAAAGAAAATCAGAGTCACATGGGTTGCCTTTTAAAACATGGCGCCCAACACCACTGGATATCTGATCATTGTAGGCGAGCTTTCCTAGTGCAGCCTGTACAACATTCCTTGGGCACTGATTTGGGAATGTGACTATGTCTCCCTCATTGACTCTGGCCTTTTCCTCTTATAGGGATCTTCAGGAAGAGTTGAAAGAGTACGAGGAGAACCTTGGTGCAGAGATGGAAGGTTGCGTAAGGTAATGGAAGCTACAAAACACTGCTCTACCATGTACGTCTCAGGCTTTGTTGATGTTCTCTTTAATTGCAAAAGGAGTTCAGTGCAAATTAGAAAAAATAATATATAACCTTTAATTGACAATATTGCATTTTCATGGGTTCTGCGAAATAACAGATAGGGTATGAACCAAATAAACCGAAAAAGGTGTCTCTTATCTCATTGCAGGTGCAAATGGCACCTATTTGTGGTTCATGATATTGCCATGCTCTTCACTACAGCCATTGTGGCACCCTGCTTTGCCACAACATGGTCCATATGATGCAGCTTGTCCCAGGGTACATGCATGAGATGGAAGACGTGGGTATCCTTTGTGGGTGACTGAGGACTCGGCACAGGGTTCATGTACTTCTAAAATCTTCGGCTACAATCCAAGATGGCAGACAAGCTGCAGCCTGCAAGCACTACTCTTTCCCACTATGCTACAAATTGGCCTAAATGTGCATGCCGTGGAAGATCAACTGACTCTAACAGACTGCCAGATTTTGATGACACTGCGTCTCAAAAATAATGTTTGTAAAGAACTCAAACTCTGGATAATTGTTTCCATGGGATCTGGTAGTAACATAGCGTACTGCTGTTTTTGATCGAGGGATCAGCCTAACCTGGCTGGTGACCCAACCAAGGTGGTTCTAACCATTTGTACCTCTGGAGTTCTGACCCCTGGCTCTGTGGCATTTCATCTGAGTGGTGTCTGAGTCCTTTCAGAGGCTGCTTTCAGCTGGTGTTGATACCCAGCTTTTGTTTCACCTGATAATGACAAGTTTGTAGTCAAAGAGGGTAGGGTAAAGTAGGCATTGGCCTACCTCGAGATGGATTGGGAACCTGAGTCACTGTGAAGAGCAGGGATTTGCAGGGTTTGCAAGAGGTGGGCATGAGCCACTGCCTTGGCTGCTGTATGATGAGAGCTGGTGGTGCAGTGGGTTCCTGCAGAAGCCAGGCAGACTGGGTGATAACTACTGCCCGCCACAATCGACACCTGGCCTGCGAACAGAGAGCTCCTTAAATGGGTCATGTGAGGGCCTCCCATGGCCACTTTGTAAGAGTGCTGATCTCAGGCATGTGGATGAATGATGGGATCAATAGCAGCTGCTCCCGGTCAGCAGCAGTGGGACGGGGAGGAGGGAGGAGTGGGGGGAGTGGGAGGTTTAAAAAAACACTTACCCACCACCGCTGCTGTGTCCTTTTCTTGGATTCTTCTCTGCAAAGGAAGCCGGAAGCTCCCGGCTATCAGCCTCCCGATGACCAATCACAACGCACAGTGTTGTGGATCGGCGCTCAGCCAGAGAATAGGAGGATGGGCATGTTCTCCACCCAGGCGGTAATGCAGCCTGCATGGAGAACAAGCAAAGTGCTCATGAATGTTTGGCCGGCCCCAGAGGGCCAGTCAAACATTCAGTCAAACATTCATACGGACTTACATAGTGCCCACCACTCCTCCCCCTGCTCTGAGAGCAGAGCAGATCTGTCCCGCCCCCAAGATGCCGCAGCTGGAAATATAAAATGATAATAACATAGGTATTATAATTTTAGTTTTCCTTTTTTCCACTGCGAAAAGCAGTGAGGCGACGCTTCTCCGCCTCAGCGGAGGAGCTGCCACTGGATGGGATATCTGAGCCTAGCGCAGCTCAGCCCACAGAATGAGCACAGTGGCCATACTCATAAGGGTTCTTTAGTTACCAAACCTTGAATCTTCAGGGGTGAGGTGCTTGCAAGCTGCCATTAAGTTGCAGAAATCAGATTCATCAGGACAGAAGCCACACCAAGAGTGTATATTTGCACAAGTGGAAGAGAAAAAAATGTGATGGTTGAAGTGCTTGAATTATTCATAACCGAATCCACTTATTTGGGTAGCATTCCATAATTTTTTCTCTCAAAGTTCCATTAATGAGATGGACCAGCGATGTGCAAATCAGTCTTACTTTCACCCCGGATGAGACAGTCCAGTCCAAACTGACAGCCCACGGTTCACCTGAAAGAGAACATAAGCCAGTCTAGATAGGTTTCGGGCGCTTTGGGCAACATTAGTGAGGTACAGTGGGCATCCCTGTGGAAAAAGCGATCCAAGTGCTTCATGTGTAAGGACTCTCTTGACTCATCGGTGTCACACAAGAAGATATTCGTGGAGCAACATAAAACTGTAATGGAATGTGTCACTTAATCATGCCACCTTGCACTGTCCTGCGTGGATATCACCTCTTCATTTTTTCACTGCGCCATCAGCCATCATCTGGGTCCCACTCCAAAAGAGGTGGCCAAACTAAACTTCCAGGATACATCGCAAGCGATCCTAGACTTGTCTGGGGTCACTTGTATTCCCATTCACAGCGGGCATAGTCTCGCGGTGTGGGATGGGCCATCAGTTTTGGTGACGGGCCAAGACGGATTCACAAATAGTTCATGACTGTCTGTCATTGAAGAGCTGAAGAATGATGGAGCGGCCGAGCTTGATTTAAGCCTTCCAGCCATTGCCTTTTGTGCTGTACACAAAAGAGGATCTCATCGCTGAGACCCCGACATACAGCCGGGCGGCATCTAGGGAGTTTACAGGTAAGAAGCTGGCAGACTGATGCAGGTAAGAAGGAGGGGCCGTGGGGGGATGGGCAGAGTAGAAAAGCCTATCTCACCTTGCTACATTTCTCTATGAATGTGAGGAACACAGGAAACACAGATGTGTCCAATTTAGATTGGTAACGCGAGGCGGAAATAGATAATGATCAGAAGTTGATACATTTGAGTCAGCAGTCACCCTACTGTGGCAGGAAATGGATAAACACAGAGAGGTGAGTGAGGTGGAATCTATGTTCCGAACCTGGTTGACCGGGAGCACTACTCATTGATAGGCAATGGTCACTTGCCGGGACTACCAGAGGGCATCTTGAAAGTCAATAATGAGGAGTTTTTAGAAACCTTGACACCGCTGCAGTTTAAGAACTGTAAGTCTCCAAGATATTATGGTGGGCAGATTTCTACTCAGGGCTATTTTGTCTTCGAAGGCAGCTCCCTCCTCCTTAACTTCGTCAAAACCTGGGTATTAAAAAGCGATGTTCTCATAGGGAGTCCTCTGCAACTCATTATTTTTAATTCTTTTAATTACTTTCCACAGTGGTGTTTGACAATCCCTATTGCAGTCTAGAGTTCAAATGTAATGTTCAACAAGGGAAAGGACCTGGAAACTTCAGACTTGATATTTACATTAATATTTTATAAAAACCTTTAAACGTGGCCTCCAGAATTGACTCACTACTTTGGATGAAGTCGCATGAGCAATGTCTTCATGTGTACAGTGGTCGCTCAAACTCGCTTATTTTCTGCTGATCTCTCCGTCTCTCTGTTCATACAGACATTACTCCTGCCCCTCCATTATCTAAGCGCGCTTCCGACACTCGTTTCAGTAGCACCTTTCTGGAAATACTGGAGATGTTCGGCACCTCTAGAAGGGTGGTGGAATCATTGGTCTCTCTGTACTGTTTCAGGTACATCGACACCATCCCCCCGGAGGACTTCCACAGCATTGACCCGCAGAAGGTGCCGCGTGCTATGGAGCAGTACCTTTTCACCAAGTTCTGGGAGAGATGGGAGCTCGGGCGAAGACGACCACGAGATATGCCGTTCAAAGACCTGACTAAGCCAGAAGAGGTGAGATAGGCACATGGAAACTGCCTCTTATAAACACACCTTCAAAGTTTACTACAGGCTTTCCGCAAGTTTCTCTTTATTTTTATTTTTTATATACTGTGTGTTTTCTTTGCTTTTCATGGTACTCAGAAGTTTTATGACCCTCATTGAAGTAAAATTGATTTCAGGTGCATGTTTAACCTGGCTTTTTATGGTACCATAAAGTAACATGATCACCTTGTTAAAAGGGCACATTCAGGAACACTGTGCATGGTCCAAGCACCATAAAAGTGTGACTTGTGGATTTTATATTTAAATACAAAAGGCGTTCAAGTCTGTGAACTAACAACTGTGCTACGCTCATTTTGAGGCTTAAAATTCTGAAAGCCGGTCACAATTGTTTTGTGCGGTTCATGTCACAAACTCTACGCGTGCCCACTTCTGGTTCTCATTCAAAGGAATTTTTTAGAACATCAGGTAGGCCTTGTGTATTTGTAAAACCTGTTTCTGTACACACAGAGAGCACGCACAGCCTGTATAGCTGCAGTGCAAGCTTCCTTCACAGACAGCGGACCCACCACATGAAGCTAAGGGGCACCTTTAGCAGCAGTAGTGCAATCCTCACAAGTCACACACAGACACACCTTTGTTCTCCTGCTCCTTGTCCACAGACACTTGCACCCTGCATCCCCTGCACGCGGTCCATCCTCCACATGAATACTCACTGGTGCTGAAGCTGGAGTACTCTGGTGCCTCGAAGGTCTGACCAACGCAGGAGGGCAGGAACACAAGTGCACAGATTGGGGAGGGAAGCAGGCAGGTGTCTTCCTAGTGTGATGGGCAGAATATCAGGTTCCTAAAGCAGGGTAAATTTGGGCCATTCTGGCTCGCTGCTCTCTCCCATCCCTGTGTTGCCTCTGTATTGGAACTTGAAGGTCCAATCATAGCTGCTAAATTTTCATTTCACGTATGTGTGACTTTTACAGGTCTTCTGTGCTCTTATGTGTGACATTTTAAGCATCATGGATGACGCTTTCACTGACACTGTGAGAATAACGACATTAGTTATGTTCATTTAGTGAGATAAGTATGAGAAATGCCCATTTTTTTGTTCATTGTAATATCTACAAATTGCCTTAACACCACAGGAGTGTTCCTGAAGTGTCTATGCAAGGTTACTGCCCTGCTTCCCTGAATGTAAAGTGTTTAACTAAAAAGCCATATCTGGCTGAAAATGTCAATTACATCAGACATGACAACGTGGCAGCCATGTCATGGACTCATCACTTCCCTATAATAATTGACTGGAGTTGATACTGGCAATGGTTTATGAACATGGATTGAATAATGTTTCCCATCCTCTGAGTAAAACAATCTAATGTTACAAGTTGTTATAACTAACCTTTGCCAGTGTTTAAAGCCACCAGTGAAGATTAATTAAATTCATTAAAATTAAAACTAGCAGCCAGTACCCATGCACACTGATGGAGCTATGTGTGGCCAGTGAAGAAACTAAGGGTGCCCAGCGCGGCATGCATTGTGTGTATTGGCATAGCAGTGCATGTACATCCCTGTGAGGGAATAGTACAGGTGCTGAGAGGCATGATTGAGTCCATCGGTGGAGCTGTGCACGTGTGCCCCTGTAATGGAATAGCAGGAGTGGCACAGTGCATGGCTGAGGAACATTGGCATGTCTGTGCATGTGTGTTCCAATATCTTGAATAAACTTAGCCAATGTAGAGTTTTCCCTCCTGATGTATAATGGTTGGTTCCTTTCAAGCCTTAAACCAGGCTTCTCCAACTAGTAGCTTGTGAGCTACTGGCAACTCTCCAGCCACTAGTAAGTAGCTCTCCCGTGTGCAGCTGAGCCTGCTAAATTGGAAGCCTGTTGCTTGGGCGAATTAACACATTTATACCAAAATTGAAAAGTGAGTATTTGATATGAAATTGTGTGTATTTTCTGAACCACTGAGTGGGGAAACAATAAATATTTGATGTTTCAGTGTCAAAGTATGCCTCAGGATGAATGTACACTTTACAAATATGCTCTATTATGTTATTTTAGATTCATAGCTGATATTTGAGTGATAGAGCATGGGGCGTTGGGGAGACGTATTACCTTGGGGGAATGGCATCTATGGCAGTTTTCTATTCCCTATGTAGTGGCATTCCAAACTGATACAGACTGTTTTACATTACTGCTGGCCCCCCTGCCTGCTGCATGGATGTGATCACTGCTGGTAATGCTGCTTGGGAGGCTGGTAAAGTAAGCTTGTCTGATGTGGTCACTGTCACAACACTAATAATATTAGTAGCTCAGGATGATTTTCATTGACCACAAGTAGCTCTTATTACAGTAAAGATTGAGGATGCCCGTCCTGCACCAGTCACGTGGTGAGTTTCTGAACTAACTATAACCAATAGAGCATGGTGGCTGGGATGCCTGCACACAGGGCTTTAAAGTAACCCTGCCTGGCATCACGGGGGTCGATATCACTGCGCCCCTGCCCTTCATTGAGAAGTATGGGTGCAGAGAAACAGTTGGTACTTAGATTGGCGCGCTTAAAGACACGCACTTGTCAAATGGAATCTCAAAGTTGATTATCTTTAGTTGCTGGGCAATGGGTTTACGAAATAAAGCGGGGGATGCTGAATCTCATCTATAGGGCAACTAATCCAGCAAAATGGGGGAAAAAACAAAAAAATAATTCCTCTCAATATGTAAAGTTGGGAATGCATATCCAAACCTGAACCAAGGACTCGACTCTGGAAAAGGGTTCTTTCTTGGGTACAGCAGAAGCGCCTGAATGGAGAGTTCATATAGCGGTGTACCGAGGTCTCTGGGAAGAAGCAAACAAAATACTATTAAATCTTCTTACCGAGCTTTGCCTTTTAATCTATTTCTTGATTTGATAGGCACAATATGTACATATCTACATATTTTTATATTCTCTGCTTTTCTCTAAACAAGTGTGCGGTTTCCAAAAAGAATGTTTGTTAGCACTGATAACCCATAGAGGTACTGCACAAAGTAGAATATTTTAGAAGATACATTCTGCAGGAAATGTATCTGCAGTTTTCTGAAGACTATCTTTCCATGTGAATGACCACTGTTTGCTGAATGTGGGTAAGAGGGCAGCAGAGAGCGCCCCTCATGGTTACTACCCGCACTGCAGACTATCGCTCTTAAAATGGCGTCTGTCAATATGTAGATCAAAGTATGGAGGACTCACAAAACATTTACGAGGGCATGATAAAATTAAAAAATAATCGACTTGCAGAAGCAAAATCACCCAAACTTTGCCATAGTAAATGATGAGAGAAATCACAGCAAACACGTGGAAAACGTTTAAGTTTGCAGTGCACATTATAAATCTGGTTCATTCACTAATCCAACAGAAGTTTCGCCCCAAGACATTTGCGTGTGTTGTAGCTTTGAGAGCATGCTCCCAGTTGATATTGGCGTAGAAGGCTATCAGCGCACAGAAAAACCTTCATCGCTGGACAGCGGCCTCAGATGCATGAGATGCGTTGGTCTAAGGCCAAAGATACAATCAGACCATGAGGCCTTTGTTTACCAGGTGAATGTTGCTCTTTTCTGTGGCTCTCTTGAGGTTACGGTTGGACCCTAGTCACTCTCCACTTCTTTGTGTGTGAAAGACAAATGATGCGTTTGGACTTGTCAGGTCTCTGATCATCTCACTTTTACGTCATGCGCCATCTTTCAAAGTATCACAACTGCACAAGCACTGCAACACAACGGTGTGTTTATTTAACATCTTTTATTTTGCTGAAACCAAACTCGACGGGCAACAGATGATGATCCCATTCGAGTATCATAACTAGACAAAAAACCATGATGAATTGTGACCCTACATTGACGCCAGTCACCTGAAAGACAGAGCTCTCTGACTGACTGCTTTACGAGGCTGTGAGTTACTCAGCATCTCGGTTTGGCCTTGTGGGAGGATATGCTGCTGTTTTGGTTGGTTGTGGTTGTGGTGCTAGAGGTCTTTAGTTCAGATATGAAGTGTCTTATTGTGGTAAGGTCTGCCCTTGACATAGGCCAATGAGAGTGCGCTCCCTTGCGGGGCGTGCAGGTGTGACTGGTGCATTATAATAACTATGGTGTCTCAGCTCCATTGCTTTAGCTGCAGAGAGAAGAAACGAGCAATCCCAGCGACTCAAGAGTAGTAACATCTCATGTAGGACATTACCATCCAACATAACTCCCCCATTGGTGACACAGAACAAATCATGGCACCGAGGCAACCCTGCTGCTCAACAGACCTCACAGTTGTCTAAACAGGCTTCCGTATTTCTCAATCTATATGATTTCTGAAGCCTCAGAAGCCACCAGGAGCTCTTTCAAGGCCACTTCTTTAGAGGTTGTGTCTTAGCGTGATTCAGTTAGCAAACAGTTCAGCTGCAAAACATTGTCCCTGGGCTGCCTCCTCGGTGGCGGGGTCTCAAGCCAGAGCCCCTAACAAGCTCGAGTGTGGGGTCAAAACTCCCACTTTTCCATCAACCTTCTGATCAGCTTCCAATCGCCTCCGAAGCCGGTTGGGAACCACCACATAACACCTTTCTGTCTCTTCTGATATTCTGACCAATCACCTTGACTTTTATTGCAAAAACACACACTCCAAAGAACATCTATTGTGTCACGTCATGTTACAGAGATTTGTATTGTACTCTGAGGCCGACAGCATGGACTCACAGTACTTTCAGGCCCCAGTGTCGAGGGCTCTCTCACAGACCAGAGTTTGTTTTCTGATTGATTGAGTTCCAACCTCAGTAATATAGGTGTGTTCCATGAGCTGCTTTTTCATGCATATTTGTTTTAAGTGTGTTGTAATTATAACCAATGTCACACACACTCAGCGCATCCTACATAAAAGACAACCCTATATGTCATTGATACCTGCTCATTAAAATATAAATTAGCATGCACAAGCACTCGCCACACACGCTCACTTACAGGGCCGGCTTTAGGGCGGTGCGACCGGTGCCACCGCACCGGGTGCTGGCTTTCTGGGGGCGCCGTGTTTGAAAGTTTATTAAGCTTTTGCAGCACCTGCTGCAGCGTTTCTTTCCGCCGGCAATTACCAGGCCTCACTTAAATGTCAAGATAACTCCTGCGATTAATTATCTTTCTGGAGAGAGATCAGCATTTTGTATATTTGAGGTTTTGACTTATGTGAAGTTAGCGCAGAGGGTTAATATGCCTGCTGCAAAGAACTTGTACCAAGTAGATTACAGAGTGCATATAATGTAAACAAATTAGCAGGTTACTGCTTTTAAAAGAGACATCCTTTTGTTACTTGCAATTTATAACTTCAAGTCCTAATATAGAATAGTGAGCTATTAACTTTCATCCCAGAACTGCATACACACTGCAAAGTATACATTATTAGAACATTGATTAATGTTGCAAAAAGGGTTAATTTGGCTAGAAATCGATTCTTATTATTAAAGAAAACTCCCAACGATGCTGTGTCTTTTTCGACTCTGCGTTTGTGCTTCTCCACACCAAGCATTCTTAAACTATACTGCCTACCAGTATGGATGCCATGTGACTCCAACACTTTCAGTCCTTTGACTCATGTAACATTTCCTATACACTGATTTACACACGTATGATTGATTGTCTCTGTGTAATGTGTGTGTGACATAAACTGTTCGGACACCCTACACTGGTATGAGTGGCGCTATATAACTAATTCAATGCATCTGAGAGAGTGTGGTTATGGAGACTTGGTCACTGTTAAAGGGTGCTAGTGAGAGAATCCGTGTTGGAGGTGGTCATTGGGGAGGGGGCGCCAACAAACATTGTCGCATAGCATTAAAGCCGGCCCTGCTCACTTACACCTACCAGTCACCCACCTTTACCTCAGGGTGCAACGCTGAGAAGCTAGTGTGGTACATTCGATGAGGGTCTCTGCGATTGACGTGCCCAACTGGACGTGGGAGTTGAAAAGAACTGTTCGTCTGGATAGTAAAAAGAACTGAGACACAGATTTAATGGCAGAGAAGTCTTACTCTAAGAGGCTTTAGGCCTTGCAGCCGAGGAGATGCAGAGCGAGGGTGCACAGCAACAACAACGAGAACAGAGGAGGAACTGAGTCCAGAGTGCAGGGCAGAGATCCAGTCCGTTTCCCTTTGATGCGACAACCGATTAGGAGTGCACGTTCTTAACTCGTCTCATTCAGTGCTCTGTGTGCACAATATCTGGGCCATCAGTGTTCATAAATGTGGCTTTCTAATTCTGTTGCTTGATCCCATTGTCCGTTTTTCATTCTAAACAGCTACTTTTGTGTGTGTGGCTGTGGGTGTAGGCGCCATCATGGGCTTCCGAGCACAGGCCACTAGATGGCGCCCTGAGAGCACGCGCTGTTTCTGCCCTACAGATAAATAAATGCCCATCAAGGCAACAACAGTGCACAACAAATCCATACGCATTTCAAACCTGATTTCAATCCTTTCTAAAAGTATTTGTAATCTGGCCGTGAAGGAGGGAATATGAGAACACATTTGGGGGATTTTTTAAAATGCAATTTAAAAAAAGTAATACAAATCTCCTTTCACATTCTACAGAGCTGTCACCTGATCCAGGTGTAACAGCGACGCTACATTTATGGCTGAGTTTCAGACTCAATAGGAAAAGTGTTTTAGCATGGCCAATAGCTTTTTTGTTGTTTAGCGATTCTGCATGGCATTTTTGACTTAGCTCAACAACACAGAGGCAGGCTTTAAAATGTGGTCAGGGTGGGCAAAGTGGAGTCACAAACGATCCATTTCTCGTTCTAACTCACATTGGAATTGTCCTTTGCCAGTCAAAACTGGTGAACTGGTGAACAGATTTACAGCAAACTTGACCTGAAGATAAGACATTACTCAGAACAGAAGAGATCCTCTTTTGGTTTGCTTTTGTGCCTATAAATCCGGTCGTTTTTCAGATATTTGAGTTACAAAAGGAGCCATACGTGTTTCAACTCAAAGACATTTGTTCTGTGAATTTGCAAACGTTGGTTCACAAGCCATACATGGCTTGCAAATTCAACATTAAAACAGATCTATTAGTTCAAACACCTATGTTTCGCATCAGCAACTGTTGTGTTCACCACAAACCACTACAGACGGCCTGGAGCACCTACAATTTTGAATAGCTGATAATGGTTGAATATTTTGTTCTCACACTATTTGCATGATGTGAGTCAGTTTGAAACCTTCTGCCTCCCATGCAAAAGTAAGACATTTGGGAATCCATAAGAAATATTACTATTGTTATTATTACTATTATACACGTAACTCACTCTGAAGATTGTATCTTGTCATCTTTGTGTTGTGCTGTGATGTGCTGGTGACAAATGAGACCCTGTTAAGCTCTTTCTATAGTGATGCCATTTTTAAGCATCCTGATTTATATACTTCTGGACATTTGAGCCTCAAGTGTGAATGTTGGTTTTTCTTCTTTTCATCTTGAAGATGTATGCCAGGGACTGTAAGGAGATGAGCACGGTTCCCAATACGGAGTTCCTGTACCTGAAATGCATGTTTTCTACATTTGTTTATTGGCTCACATGCATAACACGGTCTTTTTCCTTAAAGATTATTGCTTTGTTATGCTTTATTCTCTTTGCATATCCTTATCTTCACTCTTTTGTCTGCGTGTACATTTCTTCTCTGAATTTATGTTCGTTGGTTCAAGTGTACGTTTAGTCGCTCGAATGTATATTTTTCTGAGAAAGTGACATTCGTACAAAAGAATATGCCTTTCTTAGAACTATTTTGACATTCCCCTATCTCAATGTACATTCATTGGAAGTTTTGGGAGCTTAACCATTTCTTGCAGACAGGTAATTCCAACGAGACGAGTATTGGCTCTAACTGACAGCACAGGCGCTTTTATTAA
The DNA here is from genome assembly GCF_964204655.1 of Triturus cristatus. NCBI lineage: Eukaryota > Metazoa > Chordata > Amphibia > Caudata > Salamandridae > Triturus > Triturus cristatus. The sequence goes on from NC_140585.1 coordinate 880,159,887, forward strand.
TATGTAAGCAATAGCACGCAACCTTCTAAAGGCCCTACTGCTCCGAAACCATAAACCACAGTGAAAAACAATATGCAGAAGGGAGTGCTTAGGAAGTCCAATGTTTTTACTGAAAGTTGATTTAATTACAAATTAATCCAGATTATTCAAACATATGGATTCTTCTTATGGGTCCAATATAAGGTAGGTGCCATGATTTGATATTCCCAAAAATATTTTCCTTATTCTTCCATGCAAAATCTTCCAGGCAGGTATTGAATTGTGCTTCATTCTAGCTTCATTAACTTCGAGGATGCTATTATATTTGGATGGCATCCAAACATTTTCCAATACTGCGCGTGCGATGTTTTCTGGATTCTCGCCTAATATGGCTTTCTGCTTTCTGTGCACACCCAAATTACATGTCGATCCAGACTGTATTTAATTTTTTTTCCATGAAACGCTGTGCTTTTATATCGCACTTGTGATGCCATTGGGATGTATGTGCAGGTCAAATTTGGCACAACTTGCATGAGACAGTTTGAGCCATTTCATGTGTTTTTGCTCTAGAATTACTAAGAATTTCAGGTGACCAGCACACCAGTGGCGGTTTCTCTGTGTGGGCGTCGGGGCTCCGCCCCAGGTAATTTCCCAGTTAATTAATTTAACAAGTTTCCTTTGATTTAAAAAATAAATAAATACCAGTACGTTTCTTTTTTATTAAGAAAATAAAAAAACGCAAAGAAAAAGAACACATCGCCGCAAACTTTAACATGGGGCACTGTCGTCAGTCTGCTGCCTCCCACTGTCAATACCCCCGCGCTGCACCACCTGCTATGTCTTTGCCGGCTGAGAACCTCACAGCCCTGAAGGCTGTGACGCCATCAGCAGGCAAAGACATAGCCTGGAGGCCCAGTCTCCACCCCCTGATGGCGTGGAGATTAAGTTAGCCCCGGGCGTTTTTTACACAAGCCCGGGATTGCTAACATCTCCACGTCAATCAGAGAGTGGAGGAGACAGGAGAGTGTGAGATTCACCCCCACCCCCTCCCAACTCGTCACAGGGCGTGGTGAGAAGTGAACCACCTGTCCCTGTGACGAGTGGATAGGACCCTCTGCGCAGACTCGGAGTAGTTCTTCCCGCGCATGTAGCAGCAGCCGCCATTTTCGGGACGGACTGTGTCGTGTCAGGAGCGGTGGAGACTGACTAGTGAGTCAAGGTCGGGGCCTTTGAAAAAAGAAAGCGGACCGGTCGTGCTCTGTAGCAGCAGCCAGCCTAGTCCACCATCCATCCATTTGGTTGCACTTGCAGGAGGTTGCTGTCAGGAGGACCGAGAGTGAGACGTGTGTGAACTCGGGCAGGTAGGGCCTACCGGACCGTTCTCTAGACTCCCATATGTGGACGCCATGGCTCGTGCTAATGACATCAGAGATTAATCTAAGCCTACCCTAGGGGAGCAGGGCGGAAGAACCAGCACAGAGCATACGAATCACAGCGGGGTATGAGAAGGAGACTGTGAGCGATGCTAGCACGCTGCATTACAGAGACATTTATGAGGCCTTCCTTCCCGCGCGAAACGTAATTAAATACAGCTGCGAGGTTTCGCTAGCATGGAATCCAGCCTAATTGAGGGTTCTCACTGGTAACCTACAGTAACATTCTATACATTTTTGTTTAGGGAGTATTTTAACGTTTGTATGAGGCATATTATGTTACATTTGTTTCCAGGAATTTAGACATAAGTATGTTGTGAGCAGTAACATATTGTATTTCACAAGTAGCGCGTTTGTGTGCATGTTTGCTTTTCAACCCTCCTCCTTCGCTTGAGTGTCTGTTTTTTGGTCGCGTTCCGTTGGAAGCCTCTGCTAGGTAATCTTTTTAAGTCTGGCAAAACAAGTCGGTTTCTATGGGTGAGCCTAGGGGCATTGTCGTTATCGGTATGAAGTGACTTGGCGGCTGCCTTGACTCCTAAAGCAAATTGATACATCTAGGTGTGACATCGTTTCGAATTCAACTAGGAGTCCTACAAGAGTAACATAAAACAGAGCCGGACTCAGACAGAAAATTGGGCGGGGCACCAAAAACAAAGTAGTCCTTTCTAGCGAATCCGATATCTAAAAAAAAAGTAGTCCACATTTGCAACTGAAGCCAGTTTTGAACTTGTAGCTGTATATGTGTTTTTCCAAGATATCTGTAATTGCATTCACATGTGCTTGCTGCAGGCAATGTTTGTGGTATTACCAAATAACAATTCAGCCACAAGACTATTAAAACAGGCAACCCACAAACAGCCAATGAAACGGCCAGCCCATCTGGCGCTGACAGAGTTCGCTATAGGCCAGTCCGACTGTGACATACAATGAAACCCACACTGGAACTTTTAGATGCATCAAAACCTTTTACAATCAGGTTTTAAATCCATTCATGCTGTGGTAGGAATGTACATCTGTGTTTGGGTCCCATAGCCTTCACAAACGTTCTTGAAATAATTGTTTTACAAGATATTGCAATCCAAAGCAACTTGAATTGAAGTCTGTTTAGTAGAGATGGCCCATTTCTGTTCATTACACATTGTTTTAGACCACTGTCTGCGGTGAGCATGAGCATTGATTCACTAAAATGTCTGGGGTAACGGAAGTGATATCATATACCCTTTGACCCTAATGATGTCAAAGGAAGTGACAACACAGGACCTTTGACTCTGAATCTTCCTAGGGAGTGATGTCACATGACATTAATCCTGATGACATCACATTAATTAACATTTCTGAAATTCCAAAATATTTGCATGATTAATGTAACAACACACCACAAACAAATGTCTGTTTTGACTGTCATCTATATAAAGGTGTGGACATGATATGTCAAGAGAGCAGGCACCTGAATTGTAGTAATCAGGTGGGTGTTTCTCTCCTTTTGAGAAACATTGGAAAAAATGGGCACTAATAGTGAATTTTAAAGCACAATTTTCACATAATTTTAAACTTTCTCCCATAGTAGCCTGTGAAATTAAATTTTAGAAATGTATGCTATTTCATTGTTGTGCCTGTTTTAAGACCACTTATTGCACACCTACATGATTTTCGATGAGTTTCCATTTTGTGAACCTGTGCTGTAAATACAAACCTTTTTTCCTCGTCATCTACCCTTCTGCGTGCAATCATTCCAAATAACTGACTAACTTATCCATTACTTAAAATCTACTTGCATGTTTCACTATACTAATTCAATACTAATCCTCTTTTGGTCCCAATTTTTTTAATGTTTAGAATGTCACGAGCAAACCATTACTCATTTAATTTAAATGTTGTTGGAGGCATCCACTCCCATTCTTATGCATTCCTCCATTCACCTATGCAATTACATCCACGCATCCTACCCTTACCCATGCCCCCAGCTATGCACTCACTTAATCTTTGGCCCAACCACCCTTGAACGCACACTTATCCTGCTCAGTTATCCACATGGATCTGCGTAAAGTTGTATATCCACCCATACCTATTTTAGGGGAGGCAGTGGCCTGTTTCTGTTAAGCACAATGGCTTCCGAAAGTCTTGAAAATCCACCATTTGGCTGCTAATTTTTCAAAATTTTCTCGGGGGGGGAACCCCCCCGAACCCTCCGTAGGTGGTTCGGGCTCGCTCGCTGCGCTCGCGCGCCATTCGACACCAAAAATTTTCAGCCCCACCACTTTAAAATCTCACCAGCTGCCACTGCAGCACACTACTCAAAATACACGGTATTAGGCAATTAAATACCTGATCGATGTTCAGCAAACTTCACATATTCAGTTTATCATCTTGTGCATCAGCAATGAATCTTTTTATGGACCAAATGTTTCGGAGCTGACTTCCCATTTTGTGCACTATGTTCCCGCAATGGCACAATAGACCCAATTTAGAGTTTGGCAGACAGGCTACTCTATCACAAATGCAAAGGAGTGCCTTATCTGCCAATCCCTCAGTCTACCTGCATCATTTAGAAAAAGAAGGGCTCTAAACTTTCAGTCGATGGAGACCTGGTTGACTCCGTTGATGGAAAGTCATCTCCGGTGGCCTGACGGAGAGGAAGGACATTATACTGACTGTCCTATTTAGGGTGGACAGTGTAATATCTTATTTCCTGTCCATCACCCCCAGGTAAAACTAATGTCCACCACAACCTGGGATAAAACTCTAAAGGTATGGGGGGGTCATTTACTTTTTGTTTTTTCTGAAATAAACTCCATCTCTGGTAGTTTTTTTCTGAAAAATAAAATAATGTTAAAAGTTCGGCAAACGGTCATCGAATCCGATGGCGGCAGTCTAAAAAAGCTGCTTGTACATTGATGGGAACTACCTTGATGGCAGCTCCTTTCAATGTACTGGTATGACTGCTGGGCCGCATGTCATCTCTAAATTTGAGGGCAGCAAGTCAGTCAGGGTGGCGGAGGAAATCTCTGCCACCCTGATGGACAGCACCGTCCATCAAACGTTAAGTCAGCTCCAGTGTTTCTTCTCTAGCCTCCTTCTATCGGATAGAGGCACTGGGAAGATTGCTCGTGCAGACTTTCATACAGTTTCGTTCAGAGAACAAGTGGCCACTAGAAAGAAGAAAGACTCAAAACAGTGTGGCCTTTAGCCAGACCATAAACACATTTGTTGTATGTTAAGTGGTCACGCATTCAGAGTGGAGTATTCTGAGTTTTATAAGTTACAAAAGCACCTTCAGCCGTATCGTGGTTCCATTTTTTGTGCAGTGGGGAAGCGGTCTATGCCTTTCTTTTCTCCATTTACAGGGCATTAACTAGAAAATTCTGCTAGGGTTACAGAGAGTAGATTTTGGAGACATGAAGAGAAAATTACTGCCCTGATTTCCCGAGCTCTGATGTCTGCAACATATGCACTAAATTGTAGATTTTTAGAGTTAATGTTTGCATTGGACATAGCAAAAAGAAACGCACAGACTACGTGTCGATGAAAAGTGAATATCAGGATGACGCTATGACGCATAATTGTTCGATATTCTGTGGAAAGAGCAACACAATCTTAACCTTAGTCGGGATATTTTGTTATGAGGCAGGTGCCAGCACTTGGTATTGCGAGTCCAGTTCCGTGACTTCGGGAAACGCTTAAGGCGGGAATCCGATCCTGACTCAGAGCTGGGCCTACTGTAAAAACTGCTGACTGCTAGGGACTGCATTCATGGCACCTTTAGTGGGATTACAACTTTAATGTTGCACTATCGGGCCGTAGCATCTCCACCAGACCCACACAAGAGCTCTACGGGCCGCCCAGGGAACATCGGCTCTCATATCAAATCTTGAGCGCACCCGCACTCCTCTAAGGAGGCAGGAGAAACTGCCACCCACCTCTGTTCCCTTTGGATACCATTGCGCCACCAAAAACCCTTCTCCACCGAGTCTTACAAGGAAGCGCTATGCTGTGCAGGTAAGTATCATGCACGATCATGGTGTTCCAATCAGAGTTCTACAGGAAGACAAACTACTCTGAGAGAAGAGATTACCTGGGTGGCCCTAGAGCTCTTGTGTTGGTCTAATTGCATATTTAATAGCATACAGATTTAAATCAACACTAGATGATTATATATCTCCACAAACCTGGTTGGGTGGAACACTAGAGTACCCTTGAATAGAATGCAGTAACACCAAAACACATGGTTTGGAGAGACTACATGATGTTACCATTTGATACCTCGTCTTCCTTCTAATCGAATGTATCTATTCTTCTATACAAAACAGCCCTGCGTGATAGGCAGCCTTTGAGGCTTGAGAGGGAGCAAATGTATTATTGACTATGGGTAAGAAATACCCCCATTCTCCTTAACACTAGTTTGGATTGTGGTGGTGGTTGGTTGTTTTTCACCCAGTCACTGTGTCAGACATTCAAACCATTTGTTAGATGTTTGAATGCTTTAGAACTCTTATTTTGCTGTTTCCTTACTCCATACAGCAATGGGCCCCATGATTGTGACACTGTGGGTCACTTGTTCTGTATCTTCTCGCCTACTATGATGAGGCCAGTATATGGTTGTTATACTGAATTGTTTGCAGAGTTACAATATAGTTTTTTTTGGTCCTGACAAATGCACCTGAACCCCAACTGGGGTCCCTGAAGGGCAGAAACATGTTGACCTTGATGCTATAGTGAGTATTTTTTCCAAACTCCTGTTTATTCTATTTTGTGATCCTGTCCACTGGAGGCACCAGAATCAAATTAAGCTTCCGCCACCAGGAGACAATTGTACTCCAACTACTCCCTCCCTATTTTCGCTAATAACGAGATAACACTTAGTACTCTACACCTCGCTTTAACATCTTTTGCTCATCCATTTCCCATAAAAAACACCTCTGCTCCTCTCCTTTTGAGAGTTGCAGGTGTGAGGAGGGAACCCTCTGATGAAGCATGTACCATAAGGGGGGGAGAGAGTTCTCGTAATAAGAAAAGTATTCTCCTAAATCAAACTCTTGTCTGAAATATTTTTCTTTACATATGCCAGGCGTACTTCCATGTGTTTCTACTACAGTAGAGTGCAGTACGCCTCTGGTAGGGTTCCCTTCTCCTGTTAAACCCCTTGTGTGCAGTAACTCCAGAAGGAACTACACGTTGCAGAAAATATCTACCTCAGGCCATCAACCCATTCAAGAAGTGAAATACAGGAACCCTCAGCCTCTCCCGGACCCCTTTCATCGGTATCTTCCCTTTATGTCTTAAGGAGTTTATGGAGTGATGGTATAGTGAGGTGCAGGTGTAAAGCATGTGTCGGCTAATTTATGGTCATTGCAGCGTCATCCCTTTTAGCTGCTCGGCAGTATGAGCTCCCGGGCAGCACATGCACGCTTCCCATTTGCTGCTGACAAGAGACATACGGCAGAGAGAAAATGGTATCCGAGTGAGGAAAGAGACTGCTTATGGCCAAAAAGCTAAAAGGTCAGGAGAAATATAATCTCAACAGCCTCTGGCCATCTTGAACGGCCTCTCTTTTGGTCACAGTCCTGGCAGCAGTTTAACTAATTGGCTGCCTAGCGCAGTTTATGCACATAGAGATCTTCCATAAGGTCAGTGCGTGCCACTGCCTGTGTAGCACCTTTGACCTATAGAATGATATCAATGCACCTTTATTAATATGATACATCTGATGGCAACTAGCTGGAAGTGCTGCTGGATATATAAATGTCTGGTTTCTGGTTATATAAATCTCTGATATTTAATGTATAAATATTAATTACACTTAGTGATAAATCAATTACCACAATCTCAAATTATTAATATTACTAGTGTAGCCTTGTATCGCCTATGAGCTACAGTGCAGATCCCAGCTGATCAGTTACACAGAATTTCTATCTGTCATGTGGAAGAAGCAAAGGGATCTCTTTTGATAAAATGAAAATGCCATCTAAAATCAAGATACCGTTAGACACTGATAACCAGTTCCAAGAATCAGCTCTACGTAACCAGAACACTCTTCTGAGTGGTTCGAGTAAATTACTGTTAGACTTGGCATCTTTTGGCGTGTTTACTCTGAGGTTTTGCTTTCTGACCTCCCGTTTTTTACTCTGCTTTGGCTGGCGTAGTGTTTCTGCGCACTTTTCTCACTGCTGATCAGTGGTAAAGTGCAATTGCTCCTGTGGTATTGGTGTTTCCATGATTGGATATTGGATTTACTTGTTAGCCCCTAGTAAAGTGCACTGAGTGTGCCAGGGCCTGTGAATCAAATGCTCCTAGTGGGCATGCAGCACTGATTGTGCCACCCACGTGAGTAGCCCTGAAAAGGTAACTCAGACCCGCCATTGCGGAGTCTGCGCGCAGTTTGTAACTGCCATGTCGACTTGGCCAGTGCGCACACTTGCCAGTCCCTCACCTTCCCTTTTATTACATGTCAGCCACCCCTAAGGTAGGCCCAAGGTACCCCTGTGGGCCGGTGCAGTGTATGCGAAAGGTAGGACATGCCCTGGTGTGTGTGGCATATCCTGATAGCGAATTACAGCCAATTTCATTTTTCGCTATTGCAAGGCTAGCTGTTCCCTATAGGACAGAATGGGGAGTTTATTTATAGCATCTTATAAACATAACTGGCCTGGGGAATTAGGTACGAAAATGAAGTTTAGCATGCCTTAACTCAGAATCTAAAGATGCATCTCCTAATGAAGGTGATTTTTACAGTCAGTGTTTGAAAATACCACTTTTAGAAAGTAGGAATTTTCTTGCTCAGTCATCCTGTGTGCCTCTGCTGGAATGTGGATTGCCTGTCTGGGTTTTGGATGACAGAAGGCTGGGGAGCAGGAGTGGCTCCAAATAGTCTAGGTGGGTCAGGAAAGGGCTGAATAGACCTGGGCTGCAATTGGGGAAGGGGGAGGTGATTTCCTTGCACCTCAAAGGGCCTGGTCTGCCTCCGACCATGCCGTCTCCACCTCCTGCCAGGAAGTCACACCAGAGAAGGAAGAACTGCTTCTGGCTGGGCACAGACACTCTCTGCCTAAGAGATCAAAGGATTTTGGGATATAAATATTGGGGCCCAGACCCCTGAACTTTAAAACTCTTTTGGACCAATAAGACTGCCAAGAAGAAGAGCTGGAGAAGCTGCGAGGAGGAACTACCACATTGCTGTGTGCTTTGCTGTGCTGACCTGCAGTGGCTGCTTCTGTCTTGGGCAGTGAAAGTACTGGACTGAACTTTCTGCAATCTACTTTTGTGAGTTTCTCCAAGGGCTTGAGGTAGAGCTTGCCCCCTGTTCAAGAAGTCTCAGGAACAGCAAAGACTTCAAGCTCTTCTGCCCTCAGCACTGGGAACTGTGTGTTTTTTGCTGCAACAGAAGAAAAAGCAACCCAACGCCGTCTACGACGCCGCTGCCGACTCCGTGTCTTAAAGGCACCGTAGAGGGCACCGCGACCCTGGTCTCATCAACACCGCCTGCTGACGCCGCCACTGAGCCGCTGCTCGCACCGCAACCTGTGGGCACCGCACTCCACACGCCTCGCTTCACAACGACGCCTTGGCCTCCCCGATGATGCCGCTCCACGCCGAAATCGACGGTGCTGCTTGCACCGTGGTTTGAGGGCATCGCTCGTAAAGTTACACGATGCATCCCCCTCATACTGCAGCCTTGGCCTACCAACGCCGGTGCCATTGACTTCAGTTCGTCAGCCGACGATAGCGCTTCAGCAACAACAACGACGCTGGTTGCACCGTGACCTGCCAGCACCGCGACGAGCACCGCATTCACTTCGCACCACGACCCTGGTCTCACCGACGTCGGCATCTGACGCCGCCACCGAGCCTCTGCTCGCACCGCGACCTGAGGTCACCGCACACCGCACTTCACACTGCAGCACCCGACGCCATCGCTCCTGACTTCAACAGAGAGGAGTTCGATCTGCAACGCGTGAGACTTTGAGTGCCCAGACGACTCCTGCACCCACCTCCGGAACCGACGCCTGTGGACGCCGTGCTTTCGGAGGCTCAACGAGAGGTCGCCGACGCCCTGCATTTCTAAAAGGTACTGTTTGTGGGTCCTCCCGACACCGTAGCTGGCCCGCGATGCCACGGTCAGCTAGAACTGTTTGGATTTGTTTGCTCACGACGCTGTGATAGCCCTGGACGGAGCTATCGACATCACGGAACTGTTTTTCAATCATATTTTGATAACTGAAGATTTTTAAGTACTGTATTGGGTATTTTTTATTGTTTTTGGTCTTTTCTTAAGTATATAAAAATATTGGATATTTTTCTAAACTGGTGTTGTGTCCTTTTGTAGTGCTTACACTGTATTACTGTTGGTTATGTGCAAATGCTTTACACACTGCCTCTAAGATAAGCCTGACTGCTCGTGTCAAGCTACCAAGGGGGTGAGCAGGGGTTATTTTGTTTTGATAAACACATTTTGATTAATTTCACAGAAAAAAAACACAAAGAAAACCACCAGCCAATAATTCCGACACCATGATAACATAGGAATATATGCAATGTTCTGAACAACCCATATGACAAGGGCGTACAAATTCAAAATGATAGACAATTGAGCATCCCCGGCGAGGCTAAACCATACCCCCTAGCCACTTCCTCCAGACCCTTCGGTATTTCTTGGGACAGCCACGCGCCTCATACATGGTCTTTTCCTGCATGGCGCACCAGTCGACTCCAGCTCGCCATCTCCCAACAGTGGGGGGGGGTCAGGGCATTTCCAGGAAGTCGCTATGTCTCTTTTAGCCACCACCATTGTCGTGGTGTAAAACAATTTTTCATTTCTGGACCCATCCAGTCCATCTGTGATGCCTAAGTTTGCATGTTTCGGGTCATGTGGGATCTCCCACCCCAGTACTTCGGTGAGTTACTCCTCAATGTCTCCCCAGAATCTTGCCAAGCGTGGACAGGCCCATACCATATGGAGAAAGTCAGCGGGTTCGTAACCGCATCTAGCACAGGCAGGGTTCGGGCGGAGCCCGGCGGGATGCAGGCGCGCAGGGGTCAAATAGGCAGCATGTAAGAAATAAAGCTGCACCATGCGCAGTTTGGCGGAGGCGGTAATGGTCCTGGGGGTCACGCCAGTCCTCCTCCTCCAAGGTGCCCACCCAATCCTCCAATTGAGCCCTCAGCCGATCTAAGAATGTTGGGATGTTGTTAATCAGTGTCCGATAAATGCGAGAGATGCCCCCCCTCCCAAGATACCCCAGCATGATTTGAGCCTCAGGAGGGCTATGGTCTGGAAGCCGTGTACCAGTCGTGAGGTGCGCCTGGAGAGCATGGCGCAGCTGTAGGTATCTATAAAACTGAGAGTGGTGTAGGGAATGTCTAGTTTGAAGGTCTTGAAACAAGCGCATATGATCAACTACCCATATATCGCCCAATTGAGAAATACCTATAAGGTCCCAGGACCGAAAACCCTGCAGCTCATTGATTTCCCTTAGCCAACTGCCCTGCCACAGGGGCGTACATTGGGTCAATGTGTGTGTCCACTTTGTGTGTCGCAACGCGGCCCGCCAGGCCAGTAGCACAGAACGCGTCACCTCTGGCAGACGGTATGAAATAGGCTCCCATATAGCATCTACTGAACATTGGACAATCCCAGCTCACTAAGCTCCAGCCTATACGCCGGATCGGACCAGCCCCCATTAAACCAATCATGAAGAGATAACAGAAGCGTGGCCAGGTACAATAAATATAAGTGGGTCATCCCCAGTCACCCGTCAAAGGAAGGGATCCTGCAGACACCCAGAGCCAATCGGGCCCTCCCCTTCCCCCAGAGGAACTTAGAAGCCATGCTGTCAAGGTCCCGGAACCATGCCCTCGGGAAGTTGAGGGGAGTGTTTTGAAGCATATAGAGGAATCTGGAGAGAATCTTCATTTTGAAAAGTGCGACTCTTCCCATGGGGTTCAGAGGCAATGCTTGCCATTTCTGAAGGTCAGCCTTAGCCCTTTTCATCAGGGGAGTAACATTGAGAGCCCAGCTAAGTTCAGGGAGTAAAGTCACCCGTATCCCTAGATACTTAAATGATTGGCGGCTGAGCGGTCTGTTGGACTGCCAATCAAAACATTCTCTGGACATGTGAAGGGGGACCATGACCGAGTTATCGGGGTTGAGCCGGAGGCCGGAGGCCCGCTCGAAGGACTGGAGGATCTGGAGGCAGGGAGGACCCAACCTCACGGTATCCGCTAAATAGATGTGGACATCATCAGCGTAAAGTGCGATTTTGTCTGGCTCCGTATTGGGCCATTCCCAACCCTGCACCTGTCTGCTAGAGCGTATCAGGGCCGCCAAGGGCTTCATCACCAGAGCGAAGAGTAAGGGAGAAAGGGGGCATCCCTGCTTCATTCCCCTGCAGACCAAAAAGGGTTCCAATAGGACCCCGTTCACCAGGACACGCGCCCTCGGGCGGGCATACAGTACGCAGATTAAACCCAGAAAGCGGGGCCCGAAGCCCATCTCGGCCAGGACATCCCCCAGGAACCCCCAGTCCACCGAATCAAAGGCTTTCTCAAAGTCTCCCAGGAGGTGTGCCAGGTAGGGGGTAGTCAAATTACGATGGGCCAGGGCCGAATGCAGCTGCCGCAGACAGTACCACGCAGAGGCATGAACCCACATTGGTCCGGGTGGACCAGCGTGTGTAAGTGGGGTTTGAGGCGCTGTGCGAGGGTTGTGGCAAACAACTTCAGTTCCGTATTGATGAGGGAGATGGGACGATAGTCCGTGCACCGGGGCGAGGGTGGCTGGGATTTAGGAAGGACCACAATGGTGGCCATATCTGTCTCCGGGGGGAAGGAACCCTTCTCTGCTGCCTCCTGGAATAGTTTAGCGAGATGTGGAACGAGGGTCTCACAGTACAGGGCATAGTATTCCTGGGGAAGGCCGTCTGGACCCGGCGTCTTGCCAGACGAGGTAAGGGCAATTGCCTCCCCAATGTCTTCTTGGGTGATGGGACGGTCCAAGACTTCTTGAACAGGGGAATCCAGGTGAGGTAGGTGGCCAGATCCAGCCCCCAACAAACCAGAGAGAGAGAGGGTGGGAGTTTTGGTCATGTATAGTTGGTGATGGTATGAGGCAGAAGCGCAGGCCATCTCCGCTGGGGAGTGACACACCAAACCATCCTGAGTTATGATTTCAGGGGTTATGCGGTTCGCTCTGGGGTAGGTGGCCAGTCTGTGGAGGAGAGAACTGTTTTTGTCTCCCCATCCATAAACCCTGTCAACGGAAGAGCGCCAGAGGAGTTTAGCCGCGTCCAGTGACAGTTGTCGAATTTCCTTGCAGATGTGCTCAAGGAGCCTCACTTCTGAGGCGTCGGGGTTCTGGGCGGTGGATTGTTCGAGGCGCAAAGCCTGCGCCTCACGCGAGGTAATTTGGTCTAACTGCGCACGCCGCCGGAGTTTGAGTTGTCCCTTAGCGACTTCTCTAATCGTGGCCTTGCCAGTTTCCCACAGGATACCTGGTGAAGACACCAACCCTTCATTGGTCTGGAAATAGTGTTTGAGTTCCTGTCCCACCACCTTTCGGAATTCCTTGTCTTGAAGGAACCACGCGTTTAGCCTCAATGTCTGATGCATTGAGGCAGGTGGGGAGCCCTTAGTAAGTATCACCGGAGAGTGATCAGATATACCCCGAGGAAGGATGGCGATATCCTGGAGCGTGAGGCAATCAGTCGAGGGAATGAAAATTGCGTTGATGCGTGCATGTGTGTGGTGAGCTGCTGAAGTATGTATAAATTGCTTGGAACGCGGATGCCAGGTGCGCCATGCATCACAAAGACCTAGGGATTCAGCCCAATTCGTTAGGTGTTTCGCATGCGCAAGTCTACTGTGAGATGGGGGCCCTGTCGTTTCCAAAGCGGGAGAGGAGACCACATTAAAGTTGCCCACCCAGAAAGGTGGAGCCCGGGGGCAGGGAAGCCAGGAGCAATGGCAGAGGCGGTTAGAGTCTCTGTCAGCATCGATGGGGGAGAGTAAAGCGATACAAAGTTAAGGGGTTCGGCATTCAGAGTGCCAGACAGGGCCACAAAGGTGCCTTGGACGTCATGAATGACTTGCGTTGCCACACAAGAAAGGGAACGTTTCGCCAGGATCGCCACCCCACGAGATCCCCGGGTGAAGCCCGAATTCCAGACCCTGTCGCATCCGTATCTTGCTAAAAAAGGGGCATTGGTTACCCAGTAAATGTGTCTCTTGTAATAGTAAGACCTCTACCCCAAGGCGTTGTGCATAGCGTAATACCACCATACGTTTGAAGCGGTTCAGAAGGCCATTGACATTCCAGGACATGATGCACAGGGAGCCGCCCAGGTGCGATACATCAGCAATAGTGATAAACTGTTGCAGTGGCGGGGGAAGACCCCACCGGGAAGCCCGGCCAGGGGTAGGATCGCCGGGATGCGTGATTGGGTGCCCAGATATCAGCTATTATGTCCCACAGGGAGTGTAGTCGGACGTCGTGGGAGTGCTGGTGTGACAAAACAAAAAAACAAAAGTAGAACTCAGGACAACGGTCCTCGCACCCTAGCCCCACCCCGCCTCCCACCCTATACTTCAGGAACAGAAGCATCTGTCGCCCTAACAACAGAAAAGGTAATACTAGACCAAACTAAATGCTTGGGAACTTGGGAAGCGTGGAGGACCCCTCCTCATGGCAGGATGTACATAGTCAAGTCCAGAAAGAGAACAATGGTGAACTGGTACGTCGCCTCTGGCCGCAGAGCAAGGCCCTGCGGGTAGAGACAAACTCAGACTGGGTCTCTAAGAAGTGTCGGGCTACGTGAAAGATCAGTGTCAAGGAGGTCAAGCAAAGAGGGAGGGGGCGAGGCTCCCCCGTGACTCAGACGCCTCATAACCAGAGGATCACAATGGGACGGCCCGGGCAGTCGAGAGGTGCCCAGCGGGGAATCAGAGTGGGCCCGACTCTGTCCACGGCGCCTACGTGAGCGGTTGCACTGTGGCCAGGGAGCAGAAATCTCTGGACGGGTGGGGTGGGCACCCCCACCACGCCACCCAGTAGGGGGATCTGATCGTTGGTCCGAAGGGGACGCTCCTCCGTGGCCCAAGTCCATGCCTCCTCTGGAGATTCAAAAAATAGGGTCTTATTGGAGAACACCATCCGCAGGCGTGCCAGGAAGAGGAGCCTGTATTGAATGTTGAGGGCACGTAGTTTCTGCTTGACCTCGCCAAACGAGCGACGTTGACCCTGGACCTCACGAGTGTAGTCCGGAAGAATCATAATTGTGTGGTTTTCGTATCGTAGACGTTGCTGCTTGCGGGCTTCAGCCAGGATGGAGTCTCGGTCTTTGTAATTAAGGATCTGAATTATGACCGGTCTAGGCTCCCCTCCCGCCGGTGGTTTAGGGGCAAGGGAGCGGTGAGCTTATTCTATTGCGAACCACGGAGAGAGAGAACCCTCAGGGATCCAAGATCTCAACCCTATCTCTATAAAGTCTGCGGTACGGCCTTGCTCCGCCCCTTCTGGGAACCCACCAGGTGATGGTTGTTGCGGCGCTTTCTGTTTTCTGCGCCCTCCGGTGCAGCTACTGGATATGTGATTGGAGAGACACCACCTGCTCCTTAAGTTGCTGGACATCATCTTCCACGGTGGAACTACGGGACTCTCTCTCTTTGATCCGGGCCGTGGCGTTTCGGAGGTCCTGCCGGATAAGGGTCATGTCCACCCGGACCTCCGCGATCTTGCCCTCCACCGAGGGCTGTGAGGTGTGGATGACTTGAAGGATGGTGGACAGATCCGTTGTCGTGGTGCATCCCTGTCCTCAGTTCCCCCCGTTGCCCCAGTGTCAGTGGTGGTTAAGCGATCCATTTTGTTCTGGGTGGCCTGGGTCTTGGCTGGTCTGTCTCGGCCCATAGCGCCACTCTGTAGGGCAGGGGGACCCCACGAAGTGTCTCAAGAGGTGATAGCTGCGAGGGGGCCGGAGGTCAACCCAGAGAGGCACAGGATTCGGGAGGCTGTCAGGGATGGAGGAGACGGCCCCCCGAGGCCCACCGCTGCTCGATTTGTGTGGCTGACACAGAGGCGTCCCGTTGGGGGGCCGACCAAGGATCTGAAGTGGGCTGCCGGGGTGGAGGGCTCACAGCTCCCCGCAGGTGCCACAGAGTGAGACCGGGGGGGTTGGAGAGAGAGACCACCACGCCATCCAACAAGCACGGCCGGACACCCCCCTCTCGTCTCGGGAGGCAGAACAGTAAGGCCAGATCTTAAGGGCAGACCGGAGGATCGCCGTCCCGGCGAGCCCAGGACCACTTCACGCAGGGTCAAGTCGGACGGGGCCCACACCGTAATTATCCTGCCGCTCGATGGAAGTGGCCGACACCACCTCTCCGGCCAGGAATTAGCGTCTGCCCCTGTCCAGTGGCCACGAGCAGGTCAGGGCCCAGAAGGCCGGAAAGAGGACACCCAGGATGAAGGAACACGGCGTGAAGGCCGCAGGCAGGGCCGTCACGGCCAGGTTCCGCTCCACCTCAAGCCGCCCGCGTGCAGGGGGGACCCCCTCAGCTAACACGGGACCTACCAGCTGCCGAGGTAGTGTAGCGTCGGGCCTCTGAGCGCACAGGTCCCTCCTCCACTGGCTGACCCCGCTCACCTGCAGCTCACGGCCCCCGGCCGCTGGGGTCAGCAGACTGCACCCCAGCAGCCCCATCGGGCCTCCAGGATCTGCAGTAGGAGCCCCCCGCAGGCACAGGCAGAGGGCCGGCGTATTCCGGCCACCGGGAACAGCAGATAGCACCACAGCAGCCCCGTCGGGCCTCTAGGATCTGCAGTATGAGCCCCCCGCAGGCACAGGCAGAGGGCCACTCAGCGCCGGGTGCATTCCGCATCTACAGCTAGGTGAAGGTCCTCCAGCCGCCCGATCAGCAGACAGTCGTCTCCAGCCCCTCCCGCCCGAGGCGGCGGTCGATGGGTCAGCAGCGCTGCAAGGGCACCGAGGAGCGGCAGCGGGCGTATCTGGTGAGTTTAGGTCGGGGGCAGCTTTGCGCCAATAACGGCGGTCACAGGATCGGCGGGCTGGGCCAGGCCTCCATAGCGCACGCGCCAGAACAGCCGCCACAGGGAGGGAGGCACAGGCGGCAGTCAGGATCCCGCAGCTCACCTCCGGACACCTCCGATCCCGGGGGGGGGGGAGGGCCTCAGAATCTTCAGGGGCACCCAGGCCGGGGAACGACCAGCAAGGTCCGAAGGCCACAGGACGCGCCGTTCAGCACGGGGGAGCCGCCATCTTGAGTGCAGGTCCCTGCTGGCCGATTGAGTCCGGCGCGATATCAGCTCACAAAAGTTTCCCCAGCCGAGGGTGCTACGATGACCCGGGCCACCAGTCTTAGGGTCGGATGGCTCTCTGGATGGACGGATCGCGAGCGGATGGCGGAGGGGTCCGGGAGCACACTCAAGGTGCGTCCACCATCTTGGCTCGTCAAGCCACGCCCCGAGCAGGGGTTATTTTAGGAGTGTAATTCCCTTATCCTGACTAAAGCAGTGGTTTCTGCCTGGCTTTGGCACATGCCCTAGCCTACAAAAAATCCCATTTCTAACATTTACTGAAACCTTTATTCCATGAACTGGATCCAGTAAAACCATTTGTAACTAGTGAGCGTAAATTTTCACCAGGTAGTTCCTTGTAGTTCTATGGCTTCAAAGTTCTATGCCTAACTTTTCCATTCAGCACATTTAGTGTTTCATGTAGGAGCTAAAATCTGAGGCACAAATGAGCACAGTTATTCCGTTCCCCTAGTAGTTCAGATGTGTTGAGTTATTTTGTTTTTTTAGCACCAGGCCCCTTTGATTGTTACGCTTAGCTCCCCAATGACAGTTCAAATACCACTTGATTCAATTGTATGTCACAATATCTCCCACAAACAGATCATGATACATAAACATCTACTGCAAAAATATCAACATCTTAAACCCACTGAACAAAATATGATATCAGCTAAAAAAAAATCCAAAAATGCCTTCAAGACATAAATATAAATGGCACAAACATAGAAAATAAAACCATTGCAATAAAAAAAGCATCATAGTTTGGTTTTGTGAACCTCACATTTTCTAGCGTTTAGTCTGAGACCAGCATCCATGAGCAGATGCCAACTCTCGTGCAGTGTGGCATCGTGCTCTTCTGAAAACTAGGATGCCGTTGCTGTAGTTTGCACGCGTTGAATGCTAGTTGTATGATTTGGAGAATTACCTCTTGGAAGCTTTCTGCCTCTGATGATATCTCAGAGTTCAAGCATTTGTATCTGGAGAGCCCAAGGTGTATGGAAAACATGCTATATCTCTAGTTAATAATATCATTTATTGAGGGCAAGGTTAGAGAATATTTTCGTGCTATTCAGCTGGGTGATCATGTCTGATATGTGTGGGTGTGGATGTAGTTTGCATTTAAAGGCTTTGTTCGGCTGGTGCATGTCAACACACATATCATTCTGGAATGGCTTGAGGGCCTGAGTTAAATATTTGCTGCAATGTATAATCTACCAGTTCCCTCTGGATGTGATAGGAGCCATTACTGTTAGTGGTGATGCTGCTTGTAGTTGTGATTCCACAGATGGTAGATTGAATGTGTTTACTAGAAATCAGCAGTTTTTACATTACGGTCCACCACTAAATGCAGCCCTGATTCCAGCCTAAAGCTTTTTGCTCTCATGTCTCCAATCATTTCTACCCCTGGAGGCTGCAATGATGTCTAGTTTGAGAAGGTTCCTGATTTCTTTCTCCACAGCTTCCTACAGGTGTAATGTTTACTCACCTGTTGCTCTGTGCAACAGAGCGGATCGCTTCATTTATGTGTAGTTTTATTCAGATGCCCTTCATTTTTCCCAGTCCGCTGAACAGCATTGGGTAGCCTTGTGTCACTGGAGGGGTGATTTGTACACTGTAGTTGATGGCTGTGAGCCCCATGGCCATTGCTTTGGTGAGGCTTATGAGGCATGTGCCAGGCACTTCTCCTTGCAATATGTGTAGTATTGCTATTGTGGCATTTAACTTATAGCTTAGAATCGCCTCAAATGACCCTAGGCTTCGTACAGGGCAGTACAGGCTGTAGCGGGCACCAGGTGTTTCCCCGGTGGGCTGGAAGAGTGGGGGTCGGTTTTGTACCGGTGAGGGCTGGCTTTGTAGCTGGGGCCGGTTTTGCAGCAGTGCTGCAAAATCGGCCCCTTATAACAAAAGTGCAGCAGCAGTGTTCCAGCCCTGGCAATTACGTCCGACCGCCCCCGAGGGGTTTAGAGGCTGCTGTGCAGGGGCGGCTTCTCCATGTGGGCGGATGAGTGTCGCCCCAGTGCTTTCTCGCAGTGCGAGAAGCAGAAACATAAAATGGTATTATAAATACCTTTATGTTTCTGCTTCTCACACTGCGAGAAAGCAGAAGGGTTGGGTTAGGGGCGGGCTGGTGGGCGGTCCTGCTCTAGGGCAGGGGATTGCCCACTCTGAAGGCGCTGACTGTTTGGTCGGCCCCAGGGCAGACCAAACCATTCTTACGCACTATCCCTTTTCTCCATGTAGGCTGCATGCAGCCTTCATGGAGAAAATGGCCTCCCCATAGACACCTGTGTGGTCGGCGTCCCAGCCAATCAAAATGCTGCTATTGCAGCATTGTGATTGTCTTAGGGGAAGGGAGGGATGCTGCCTTCTTCCTGTGAGGAGCAGAGAGAGAAGCAGACGCGACACGGGACGAGACCAGGCCGGCGAAGGTAAGTTAAACTTTTTTTTTAAATTAAATCTTCCCCCCGCGCGAACTTCTTCTCGCGCAACCCCCTGCCCCGCCACCCGAAAGTCATGCCGGCCGCAACTGCTGCTGTGTAGACTTGGACATCAGCTGGCTTCCAGCTTCACATTGATTGATGCCCTGCTGTCGAGGATGAATGGAATGGCTTGGTCATTTACGTTCATGTGCACTACTGGGCATTTGATCGTAGGCATTTCCACGTGTTGTTTTTTTTCGTTTGTTTACAACCACAATTTAAGCTTCTCGCTGTGGGAGGAGATCAGAGGACGCCAAGTGCGGATGTTTGTTTTTCCAGGACATATATTTTGGTTGCTACTTTCTGTCCTTGGTGTTGAAGAAGTCAGATGTGAATTTTTCTTTGCACTTCAATGGGTTTCCTTTCACCCACATGTGTATTTGAACCTGTATTTTGGTCAAACGTCTCTTGTGCTTCATGCATGCTGGTTCCCATGTCCCAATGATGTTTACTGAGGCACTGCTGTCTACTATGAACTCTGCGTGTAGTTCTTTATCATGAGACTGACCATTGCCATTTAACTTTCTGGTTTGTTGACACATTTCATTAGAATGCACCCTTGATCTTCACTGTCTTTGGGTGACCTATTGGATGAGGAGGTGGAGAGCCGCCTTCTGGGTTTTGTCTCAATGGCCCGTATGCGGTGCCTTTCTGTGTTCCTCGATCTGTGCCTGTGTCTAGGAGCTTCCGTTTTCTTCACTCTCTTTGTTTGGTGATCTGTCTTTCCATGTCCTTCTTACGCACAACAGACGGACCGGAAGTAGTTTTCCTTCCCTCATCTTGTGCATGACTGCTCCATAGTTGGGCATTTTCCTTCATGTGGGTATGATAGTCAGCATATGTAGCATGTCTGTGATTTCCTTCTGGGCGCTGATCCGAGTTTGTCCTCAATTAAGTAATTCTTTTTTTTTCACTGCTAGTATAGTACCACCATTGGCAACCTTCCCCACACCTCCAACGTAACATGCATGCTAATAAATAAACACGCAACACATCTCTTGTTTGGGTAAAATTACTGCAGGTTTATTACGTACACGTTATGTAATATGGTGGGTTATCTTACGGGCGATCCAAGGGCAGGCAACCAACTGGGCCGCCTGATGAGCCAAGCAGCACTGAGGTGAACCCCATCTATGCTGCCACTTGTGGTGATCCTCTTCTCGGATCACGTACCGTTCCTTATTACTCACACCCCTTTCAGGGCGGAGCGTAGCATAGCAAACCCCCGCCCAAAGGACTAACGGGTGCCGACACGGTTCTCCAGGAACCTCTCATGAGGCTCCTGGGCCTTGGCTCTGGCACCCCCTATGGTGCCATGCAGAGGTACCCTTCGGTACCGCTCTGCTTCCAGATCGCCCTGTAACTCCGCCACAGCTCTGGAGGTCGCCTCTGTCGCCGCCAGAGCCCCCCACCAAACAGCTATACCCTTACCTGCAACCTCTCATCTTTAGAGCCTCCTACAAATCTAGAAGGAAGCGATCCATCCCTACTGGTGACAGATGAACCCCATCTAGATCACAATGGCCCTGGACATTGGCCTGTCTCATGAAACCAAAATCCCTTATGGCCTGTGAACTTGTTCCGAGAACTGTACACCCTCACATGACTCAGCCCCGTAACCCTCTGGGCGGGATGATTGCAGACACCCTGGCTCACGTTGCCCCATCTATTTGCTGATCTCACCCAGCTGCCGTCCTTCTAGCACAGTGTGTGCCAGAACCTCTGTGTGCCCCATCTATGGGACAACAACCCACTTGCTAGGTGACCGCTCCCACAACCCGCCTGCCTACTTTGGCTATTATGGCGAGAAGGATTATACTTAATCTTTGCACAGTCCCTTTGTTTCTAAATCATGCAGCACCGGAATGTTCATTCTAGAAGTATGTGACAATGAGCAAGGGAGCCCTCCTGCCCTTGCCATGTATCCCTTATGGGCATTTCGCCCGCTCAGCTCCGTCTGTGGTGGAATCCCCTAGGCATGCCAGCTTAGAGAATCTGTCTGATTTAAACAGTGCCCCTGTCTACAATATGGTGTCCAACATTAAGGATAGACTAAGTCCTACTTTACCCCTATCCTAGAAGACTCCCAGATCGGGGCGGGGGGTTCACACTACGCACCCTGCGCAGCCCCAGCGGTGGAAAATGACCTGCTCCTGTTAAATTTTTATTTATTTTTTAACACTGGACGTGCCAAAAGTTCTCTTTACATTGTAGCCTTCTGTGGTTGACCCTTGTTCCCCCGTTTCGTGGGACAGCAGCACACCATGTTGGCTGACAGCATCCCCACCCAGCGAGGCTAATATAGCTAACCGGGCGTGGCATTCGTGCTTAACTGCAGGAACATGTCACCTACCCTTGGTTCTGGGGTGCCCTTACTTCGCCCCGATGATCAGACAATTGCACAAACCCTTTTGATTGCTAAACCCTGGTGAACACCTTAATGGTGTCAAATCTGGTTTGAAACAATATACGCCTTGTGCCCATTATTGGATACAACTCACCCTTTCGTGGAGTGACAACTACGCAGGTGCCTACACAAGTTACCCAACATACGCGCTGGCCCTGGCTGCCCTGTGTTCTGGTGCCTGATTTGGAAAGAGCCTTGCCTTCCTTTGCTGCCCCCTGGGATTTAGTAATGCATGGCACCGACCCACAAGGGCCTCATACTGGGCTGTGTAAACGCGGCCCAGGATGACCTTAAACAATCAGCTTGGTGTGATACCACAAACCGCATTGGTCATGAGAACCTTAAGCAGCACACAATTTTCACTTGGGCGTACCTCTCAATGAGACCGGCTCACACAGCTGTAAGGCCAGAGACACACATTCAACCTATTTACTGGTTTTTGCCACTTGGCATCCTACTGGTTGCAGCTGGTTGCAGCGACATCATGCCCCCGGGGCATGATGTCGCTGATAACTGGTGTATGTTACCCACTCGCTGATACTTATGTATCGCTAACCGCCCTTACTTGGATTAAAGGAATGCTGGATGATTCCTGAGGACTGTGGACTTAATACTCCAACCCCAGTTTGACCCCAAAATTGGGACAGGCCAAGAAGTAATCATGCCCTTCAAGGGACATCTACCCCAGCATTGACTATCAATGTATTTGGGACACTGGTCACAGAAGATGCCCCTTCCAGTCTCAGGTTCTAGCCCATAGAAGGATAACCAGGGAGCCGACAAGTCTGTGGGAACCAGAGGGGAACATTCTGAACCAAAACCTGCCCTTTCCTGAATATGGGACGCCAAAAGGTCTATAATACCCTGTCGCCATTTGGCTCTAACCCAGTGTTTACCAAACTTTTCTGCACCGCAGCACACTTGTTAGATGACAACTACCACCACTCGCCTGCTACCCTGGCTAAAGCGCGGGTGACTATGTCTTAACTGAAGCGACCTGGCGGGTGACTATGTCTTAACTGAAGCGACCTGATACCTGCCCTTGGTTGCAGAGGAATGCCCACCCAGTGTACATGGTACCTGATTCTATATGGTGCCCGCAGGTGTTCCTCATAAAGGCCCTCGTAGCCAATTGCACAATGCAGTCTCAGCATTTCGAGGTGCCTCTCTTTGCGTTGTAATTTCCGGAGTAAGTGTAAAATTATACTTTCCTACCATTGGGCTGGTAACCGGTGGCAAAGGCAGACAGAACCTGTTATTTGCGGCTTCTGACATTGCCTCCGGATATATACTAAAAAACCACCGTACACCTGCAACACGCCAGTACCATTGGCTTTAAAAATGCTTGATAGTTGTATAAGATAACTGAAGCCGCAATTCTGGCTTCGCTGCGTAGCATAATAAAAATGCTTCCATTCTGAACTGGTGGGACTGTCACCTTAACGTGTTGAACAATGCATTAAATGTCTCCCTTCAATGAATAGCAAGCTGAACCGCAAATGGGACCGTTACACTAATCAACACCACCAATCAGCTGACATCAACCCTACCCCCCTGTAAAACAGGTAAAATGTGTGTAAAACCCAGCCATAGCCAGACGAAACCATAAGAAGCAGTTTATCTGGGGCATTGTAGAGACGTATCAGATACTAGACAACCTGTCCCTTCCATCTGAAACTCGATAATCATTAACAGAATGCCAAGTGACTTAAAAGAGGCATATCAACTGTAACAGCTCCACGCGGTGCAAAGGTTCTTGCTATAAGAGGGAACCTCAAATCTGGTGCTTTCTTTACCTGCCTTCGCATAATCTGCAGTCATGTGACCTAGGTTTGGCTCAATATCATTAACAGAATGCCAAGTGACTTGTGGTCAGCAGACAAAACACCCTCCTGAACAAAACGGAAGCACTGCTTCCTCCAGTTTGACTGTGTCCACCTCTGTAGATGGTCTGAAAACTTGGGGTCTCTCAAAAAAGGTGGGGTTGCAGTGATGAAGGGTGTGGATTAAACATCCAAGCTGGACATCTTTGCTTAGCATGGTGTGCTGCATAGGTCTGTCTCTTCTATCCTTCAGATATATAGGCAGCAAGCCAGGACTATTGACTTTCAATGGTTGATAGTTGCCTAAGGTAAATAAGCAACAACCTATGGCTTCATAGTAAAAATATTGACCTTGACCTGTGCGAGGGTCAGTAGACAACACTGGCCCCCGCTAAACTGCCAGTGAGCGCACCATGCGCACAAGAGGGCCCTTATGCGAAACAAGGGTGCAGCAGAACCCGGCCAGTTATACAAAACATCAGCAGTGCAAACAAAGCCATGGTTAAGCTTCTGGAGTGCTACTCCAACCAGCTGCATCCCAAGTATTGAAAAGAGTGGAAAGCAAGCTGAGCACCAGCTGAGAGTCCTTATAATAAAAACTGCAGCTACCCTTGATCTATTCCGCTACTTTCAGCATCCTCACAGAGTTAGCCTGTGGAGGAAACTGAGGCAGCTGAGAACGACAGGGACCATCCGCCTGGCTGATGGCTAGAAGCTGTGCGAGATCTCACTGGCGACCCACCCACCGAGCCGCACACAAGCTGTCCTGGGGCCGCCCAGCTCCGCAACTACGTGACGCGGCACTGACCATATCGCACATCCAAACCGGCACCCCAGGGGCAAAAGGAAACCCCCACTCAGAGCCCCGAACTCTGAAGTGCCTAGAAGCGGAGGTCTAACACCGCCAGGTCGGGGCTCAGCGGAAAGCAACCGAAGCTGCAACCGAGTCACTGCATGTTCATGCTGGGCAGGAAAGGCACGCGGTGTCGCCAAACCGGGGACAAATACACGCCCGCCATATCACATATGGGCTCTTAGAATTTTTTTTAAGCCCCACAAATGACGCTACATTAAAATTGCACACACAGCTGAAAGACCGGGCCTCGCAGAGAGCGCCCCTCCCCCAAGTGTGCCAAATGCAAATGGCAGCCACCTAAAACAGATGTAGGGGCCCCGTCAAAATGACATACCCAAACAGAACAACATTCGCCAGAAAATGCGCTACCCCGCGGGCTGGCAATTTATCCGCATCCCGGCCCTGTGGAATGGCGCAACGTAAAATAACCCGGGCCGCATCAGCTGGCCGAAATTTCGGCCCGATAGGGCTGCTTGCAACTCGACACGCTGTTCGCCCTCTGCCTCAACACCACTCTGCCGCGCAGGAGGCACCCCCCAAGCGCCACACTAAGAGCCGGGTCTGCTTCTCCAGCACCAGTCCTTCACGACCACGGGCCGGAACATCTGCCATAGCGTCCTCACCCCCATGAGCTGCTGCTCAAAGTATCAGGCAAGCCCTGCTGCGCCACCGACGGGCAAAGCCACCAAACGGATCTGTGCTCTGAAAGTGGACAAAGCCCCTCCCTTCTAGTCAGTCAAAGCCAATAACCATTTTCTAAATGACATCCTCACGTACCCGAGGTTTACAGTTAGGCAGCATTGTCTCACAATATTCCAGCATTTAACTCTGGGGTGGAAGAGTCAACGTCTATCAAAAACTGCGCAACCTGCAATCATATTGGTATGAAAGGGAAGCCAGGAAATGCTTAGGATATCTAAAGGTGCAAAACACATACTAAAATTGTACACACCGTGACACACCTTTCCTTCCATTTCTTAATTGAAAAAGCGTTGGTCGACATAAAATAAAAGGAAAGTGAGAAGGTCGAACCAAGACCCTTTATGCCATTATTTAAATATTCCCATGTGCACGAAACGTGAAAACACCAAGCAAGAGCCACGAAAAGCTAAGTAGAGCAAGGCGCTGCTCCCACCGTAGCCCCAAACCACCCACAGGTCCAAGCCTAGATGAGCTGCAGCGGTGAGCTTGCACGTGGAGGCCCAGCCCTAACACAAGGGAGGGGCAGCAGCACTGCAGGAGCACCCTGCCACCTATGGGCGCAGGGGCACCAGGCCACCTCAACACCGAGCTCAACCAAAACCCGCCGGCAAGCAAGCAGACCCACTCATGCCAAGACCAGCATGGCCTTATACAAGAACAAGCTGGCGATAAAGGAGAATCAACAAAACTGCGGGACAGTGCCACCCGGTGGCGTAAACACCTATAGCCTCTGGAGTATACATCGAAAATAGGTGTTCGTACGTGAGCCAACAAAATAAAAGAACATACCGAACCACTCTAGCCTAACCTGCCAAAGGTTAGGGCAATGCCCACCTGAATGATATTGGTGAATAAACTGCATTAAAAGACCACGTTCAGCCCAAGTAAGTAACAGTGCCACCAAGTGGTGGTAGCAGTTTGTGGTACCATCCCTGTATAACTCATTTCAAAGTGACCAATATTCACCCTTAATTCGAAACCAAGTCATTCACATCTTTCATACTGAAAGGTACTGAAGACGAGGGAGGCGGCCCATCAAACACCAAGCGAGCTATTGTGAGTGCCTCCCGCAGCCCAGTGGCCTTTCGGTCCGCATGAGGTTCGAGGCAGAGAGGAAGGCCCCCAGGATATAATGGGCACTGCCAGGTACAACTAATTCATTTCAGACCGGCCAGGCCTCCCACAAACCTGGGCCCGAGTACATGCAGCTCTGGCATACATTCTGACCCGGGAATCCAGGCATCCTCAACCCCCGGGCAACAACAAGTGGGGGGCGCTGGCCGGCCCCGACAAAAGGCCCCCCCTGGCATCTCCAGGCCCGCACTCACTGCCTAATTCGACGATGCGACGAGGAAAACCGCGATAACACTTGAGATTAAACATCACCATTATGTAGCATTGTCTACAAACACGCATTGATAAGGGCCGTAGCTTTAGCGCTTAGATGATTTTAATAGGTTGGACATCAGATTTCTCAGAATGTATACACGGGCTAAACAGTAAACGTGTAGCCGTGCGTTGCGCCTGCTGACATTAAACCACACTGTTCTGGCCTCGAGCCGGCAGCAGAGTGAGCCATGTGCCCATGGGTGGCTTTGTCGGTCCAAGCGCAGCAACAGGGGTTATGGGCCGTCGGCGGGTGCCAGGCTGAGCACACTTTCGTCTGTAAGGTGTACAACCTGCGCACCACAGTGGTGGCCTAACTGTGGTCATTATTAACAACACAAATACACACATAATTGGAGCTCTGGTGTGGGAAATCGCCGGGCCCTGACGCGCCCTTCTAACCCTAACCCAAAGCACCCCCATAACCTCGGTAAAACTCGCAGCCCGCGTGGTTGCGTGGGTAGGGGGGTGATATTTGCGCTTATCTGCATGCCGGAGGGAGCAGAGACTCGCGCACAAATTACCAACTTGGTTAGGAATCGAACCCACCCCGTCTGGCAACCATTACTGTAGGCCAGCTAATCTCCCAGACGGGCAGGCACAGAGCCCCGCTGTCCTGCTACCGCGCCGGCTCTCCGCATGGTGATCTCCCCGCCTGGTGGGGGGGGGGGGTGTGGGGGCGCCTGCCCCTCCGATCATAGGGGACCAAAGATAAGAATAACGTTGATTACAATGCCCCCATGCATAACCCACGGGGTCTGAGCTCGCGCTGCTTCCCCATAGCCAATTAGCGGAGGGAGGGGGGATTGTCACTGGCAAACCACGGACCTTCCAAGCTGCGCAAGGTGGTCGACCCCACGAAAATCCGCCCCACCGCAGGTCACTAGTAAGCTGAGAGAGGGACTAGGTGGCGTAGGGGGCCTCTTGCTGCCCCCCCTGCATGTGCACTGCCTAGCTCATGGCACTGCCGGGGAGAGGGCCTCACGGCCCCGCCTGCCTCCCTACCCCACCAGGGCCGGCCCCTCGACATCCTACCCTGGTCTAGGTCCTCTCCTTGGGGACATTGTTACAGTTTGGCCGGCACATCGCCTGTTTTATACATGCGGGGGAAGGGGCTCTGGTCAAATGCCCCGAGGTGCGTCCGGGACTCTGCTCGGAAGCAGGCGCACCACCGGCTGCCCTTATCTCGCCAGTCGCGATGAATGAGGAACCCGCCACCCCAGTCGCGCAAGGCCATAGCGTGGCCGCTGAGATCACCCCCTGGTGAGCAGACAACAAAGGCCAGCCGCCTAACTGTTGCTGGTAGGGTGACCAACTGGCATTGGTGCAAATTCAGGACGGAGAGTGTAAAAATTCAGGACAAAGGGTCAAAATTCAGGACACAAATTCAGGACAGGAGGTCAAAATTCAGGACAAAACTTCAGGACAATAGATACATTTTACAGACACATCAGAGGAGGTCGCGCAATAGTATATAAGTAAGCCCACATATTCAACCATTTGCAAACCTATCCATCATGTATCCTTCCATTTATCATTATACTCATCCATCCCTTCATCCATCCTTTCACTCATCCATCCATCATCCATCCACCCTTTCACCCTATCCATCTGTACACTAATCCATCCACTCTTCTACCCATCCATCCATTCACTCATCCATCCAGCCATTTACCCTTTTACCCATCCAGCCATCCTTTCACTTACTCATCCATCCACCCAGTCACTCATCCTTCCACCCACCCATCCACCCTTTCAGTCATCCATCCATTCTCCCTTTCTCTCTCCATCGTCCCTTTCACTTAGCCATCCTTCCTTCCTTCCATCCATCCACCCATCCATCTACTCATCCACTCATGAATCCATCCATTAACCCTATCACTCATCCATCCTTTCTCTCATCCATCTATCCTTTCACTCCTTCACTCATCTATTCATCCTTTTGTCCATCTACCCTCCCTTTCACTCACTCATCCATCCTTACATCCACCCTTTCACTCATTCGTCCATCCATTCACCCTTGCACGTATCAATTCATCAATCCATCTATCATTTCACTCATCCATCCACCCACTCACTCATCCATCCTTTCACTCATCCATCCTTTCACTCATCCATCCTTTCACTCATCCATCCACCCTTTTACCCATCCAGCTACCCTTCCACCCATACATCCAGCTATTTACCTTTTCTCTCATCCATCCTTCCACTCACTCATCAATCCATCCATCCTCTCTCATTCTCCATCTATTCAATCTTTCATTCACACATTCACCCTTTCACTAATTCATCCAGCCATCCACCCATCCCTTCACTTACTCACTCGCCCACCTTTCCATATTAATTTTGAGCTGAGCCTTTTTGAGAAGAGGCCCATCAAGAACTTCACCCTCGCTGCAGGAGCCATTCCAGGACTGGGGCAGAAGCCACCCAGGGCGGAGACAGGATCCACCACAGGGGGGACAGGAGCCATCACAGACAGGGGGGGGCAGGAGCCACCACATGGGAGGACAGGAGCCATCACTGGGGGGGGGGCAGGAGCCATCACAAGAGGGGGAACAGGATCCACCAGGGTGGGCACAGTGGTGGGCATGCAGTATTCAGGTATCATCCTGGCCCCTCCAGGGTGGGGGTAGGGCTCCTCAACCCCTCCTGGACAAGACAACGAGAGATGACAGGCTCTCTTTCCAAAATGTTAGTTTTGCCATCCCCCACACTGATGTACAGTACTTAAAGGAGATACTCCAAGAGAACTGATTTAACTGATTGTCCTCCATACTTTGTTAATCAGTGTGGGTGCGATTGTGCCATTTCTTTATTTTATTACATTATAGACTGCATGTTTGCAGAACCGAGGTTTGCTTACAATTTAGTGACAGTAATTAAGCTCTGTGAAGAGAACCACGTGCTGTCTCGGTGTAATCAGGGCTGGTTCTATGATGTTTGCTGCCCTGGGCAGAAAGGGAATGTGTGAGGCCCCTCTAAATTGCAGGGACATGAAGCATTCAGGGCTGTTTGCATCTGAATAGATGACCCTGCGCCTGAAGCTGCAGCCCCTTCCTCTCAGTCACCTTCAAGCACCTCTTAACAGCTCATCAAGAGCTGAAGGTGTGAGGGTTGCCATTCCGCTGTGCCGCTCCAATGCTGCTGGGGATCTGAGCTTTGGTACAGCATCGGAGTCAAGAAGGGAGGTGGGTGGAAGCTGTGCCGGTTTTAGGGTGGTACGACCGGTGCCCGGTTAAAATTACGGACAAATGGCGTCCGTTAAAGAATCCTTCACGGACAACGGACAGACGGCCGAAATTACGGACTGTCCGTGAAATTTACGGACGGTTGGTCACCCTAGTTGCTGGTAGGGTGACCAACCGTCCGTAAATTTCACGGACAGTCCGTAATTTCGGCCGTCTGTCCGTTGTCCGTGAAGGATTCTTTAACGGACGCCATTTGTCCGTAATTTTAACCGGGCACACCGGTCGCACCACCCTAAGCTGGCACAGCTTCCACCCACCTCCCTTCTTGACTCCGATCCTCTGATGCAGCACCAAAGCTCAGATCCCAGGCAGCATTGGGGAGGCGCAGCGTGATTGCAAACCTCACACCCTCCGCCCTTGATGAGCTGCTAAGAGGTGCTTGACGGAGACTGATAGGGAGGGGCTGCAGCTTCAGGGGCATCTATTCAGATGCAAACAGCCCGGAATGCGTCATGTCTCTGCAAATTAGAGGGGCCTCACACATTCCCTTTCTGCCCAGGGCCCCAAACACCCTAGAACCGGCCCTGATTGGTTCTCTTCACAGAGCTTAATTACTGTCAGTAAATTGTAAGCAAACCTCGGTTCTTCAAACATGCAGTGTATAATGTAATAAAATAAAGAAATGGCACAATCGCACCAACACTGATTAACAAAGTATGGAGGACAATCAGTTAAGTCAGTTCTCTTCCAGTATCTCTTTTAAGTACTGTACATCACAGTGGGGGTGGCAAAACTAACATTTTAGAAAGAGAGCCTGTCCTCTCGTTGTCTTGTCCAGGAGGGGGTGAGGAGCCCTACCCCACCCTGAAAGAGACCAAGATGATACTAGAATACTGCATGCCCACCCCTGTGCCCACGCTGGTGGATCCTGTTCCCCCTCCTGTGATGGGTCCTACCCTCCTCCCAGTGATGGCTCCTGCCCCCCCCCATGTGGTGGCTCCTGCCCCCCCCGCCTGTGATGGCTCCTGTCCCCCCCTGTGGTGGATACCGTCTCCGCCCTGGGTGGCTTCTGTCCCAGTCCTGGAATGGCTCCTGCAGCGAGGGTGAAGTTCTTGATGGGCCTCTTCTCAAAAAGGCTCAGCTCAAAATTAATATGAAAAGGTGAACGAGTGAGTAAGTGAAGGGATGGGTGGATGGCTGGATGAATTAGTGAAAGGGTGAATGGACGAATGAAAGATTGAATAGATGGCTGAGAGACGATGGATGGATTGATGAGTGAGTGCAAGGATGGATGAGAGAAAAGGTAAATAGCTGGATGTATGGGTGGAAGGGTAGCTGGATGGGCAAAAGGGTGGATGGATGAGTGAAAAGGTGGATGATGAGTGAGTGGGTGGATGGATGAGTGAAATGATGGATGGACTGATGAATTGATAAGTGCAAGGGTGAATGGATGGAGGGATGAGTGAAAGGCGGATATAAGGATGGATGAGTGAGTGAAAGGGAGGGTAGATGGACAAAAGGATGAATAGATGAGTGAAGGAGTGAAAGGATAGATGGATGAGAGAAAGGATGGATGAGTGATAGGGTCAATGGATGGATTCATGAGTGGACGAGTGGATGGGTGGGTGGGTGGATGGATGGAAGGATGGCTAAGTAAAAGGGTCGATGGAGAGAGAAAGGGAGGATGGATGGATGACTGAAAGGGTGGAAGGATGAGTGACTGGGTGGATGGATGAGTAAGTGAAAGGATTGCTGGATGGGTGAAAGGGTAAATGGCTGGATGGATGAGTGAATCGATGGATGGGTAGAAGAGTGGATGGATGAGTGTACAGATGGATAGGGTGAAAGGGTGGATGGATGGATAACGGATGGATGGATGAAGGGATGGATGAGTGTAATGATAGATGGAAGGATACATGATGGATAGGTATGCAAATGGTTGAATATGTTTGGACATGGCTGGGCTTACTTATATACTATTGCGCCACCTCCTCTGATGAGTCTGTAAAACTTACCTATTGTCCTGACGTTTTGTCCTGAATTTTGACCTCCTGTCCTGATTTTGTGTCCTGAATTTTGACCCTTTGTCCTGAATTTTTACACTCACCGTCCTGAATTTGCACCAATGCCAGTTGGTCACCCTAGTTGCTGGCCGCGTGGAAGAGAGGGGTGGGGCTCGGATGAGGAAGGACAGATCACCTGAACTCGAGAGACAAAATTATTGCTGGGGAAAGCGAGCGAGGTGAGGCTAGCTGGGAGCCATGCTTGACGCACGCCCGCCCCCTTGCTCAGGGGACATGGTCGACCCACGTTGTGCCCCCGGCTGCATGCGCGAGGCCTCTGTCGTCCCACCGCAAGGCCAACCCTGGCAGCCCAGGGCCACACTCTGTGGCGGCTAAAATGCCTTGAAGGATTCCCCTCCGTGGCACCACGCTCCGCTGAGCAGGACCGACAGCCAGAGAAGGGCAGTGGGAGTATCTCCACTGCATGGTGTAAGGTGGGCCGTAGCTGAACCGACGAGAGCTCCGATGTCCATGCCCTGCCAGATGGAATGCTCGTCGCTTGAAGTCTGTCCAGCACTTCCTCTTTTTGTTGAGGAGTCAAGGTTGTGGGGAGGAAGCATACGTTCTTCTCGCCTCTGCCCAACTTCCGGGACTACCCACAAGCGCGTCGGACTCTTGAAGCAGCTTACATAGTGTCAGATGGGTGGGGTAGCACACTTCAGCCTGAGCACTAAAAAGCACGGGTGATGGTTAAAAAAGGTTAGTGCATCATGTGGAGTGACCCCAAGTAAGATCTGTTTTTCCATTAAAGGTAAACAAAATATTAAAACATCACAAGGAATGTCACATACAATCGACGATTCTCTATACCAACCGGGAGCTCTTGTTTCTTTTTTACATAATTTATTACATCATTTTTCTTTGAGGTGGGGCTGAAATACTAATATTGCGAAATTCAAGACAAGTGTGAAGTTTTAGGCCCACGCAGAAGGAGTATTAAGTTTATTTAGGACAAAAAGTACACAACTGGCCCTACAGACAAAGTCCAACTGACCATCCCCGGGATTCTACGTTTCCATAGCAACATTAAGAATGTCATTACATACGTTAAAACATTAGGAATGCCCCCTCCCTCAGAGAACACAACATAAAGTACGTGACGTAAGAGGCGAGAATTCGTCTTCATGCTACTACAGGGTAGCAAAAGTGAAAAGAGAAGCAGTTGTACTTTACACTCATGTTAGCTACTACAATTCTAAGGCGTTTCATTCTAGAGACACAACGAACAGACCTATAGCCAAATAGGTTTTGAACGACAAAGCAAACAGGTTTGGCCTTTGTGTAGTGATGCACAGAGTATCCATACACCCAGCAATATACATCACGCACGTGTGAACACATACAGAAACAAGCATTTGCAATGCAATAGGTCTTGCATTTATGCGACTTTAAGCTATTGGCATTCTGAATGAATATGCCTTTTATTTATGTTTTAAAAACTAAAATAAAAGGCATTATCATTTACAATGTCAATGGCTTTAACTCGCGTAAATGCAAGACCTATTGAATTGCAAATGCTTGTTTGGTATGTAAGCACTTCTTTTGGAAGTTTCTTAAAGACTTCCTTTACTCCATCACTTGCCAGGTTCTTTAGGTATTTGATTATTTTCATGTCTTTTGTCTCCTCTAGTTTCTTAATGATGTCAAATGTTTCCATCCATTCCACCCATTAGTGCCAACATTTTGTTCCTTTGCTGTGTCAAATGCTGGCAGTGGTTTCAGGAAGGAGGCAGCTTCATATTTCATTCTTTTGTCTCGGTACATGCGTCTGAGGGATTTGGCTAATCTTGGCTGTGGCTATTCACATGTTATTGCAGGGTGATTTTCTTTCCTGCTTTTGCTTGGGCCGATCGTCAACTCACTCCCCCCTTCAGATTTCCCGGAGCTTTAGTACTGTTCTGCCCCTTCGAGGTTTGTTGTGGTTTGCCTGACTGCACTGTTGTGTGTTTTGCCCTCTTGAATTTGTGTAGTTTCTCTGGGCTGTTTTTTTTATGCTCACCTTCCCAGAGGAACTGCACTCCTGGTTTTGTTGATCATACCTTGGAGCACTGTGCAGGACCTCAGTACAAAAGCTCTTGGTTCCTCCCTTTTTGCAGCTTTCTTTGTTCTACCCTCTTAATTTTTTTTCAGTTCCCTCTGGGGCTGTGTTCGTCTCGTACTTTGAACATTTATTTGTTCCCCAAAATAGCCGCACCCATCGTTTGCACATGGACCTGGTGCATCCCTCAATCTGGGCTGTGGAGGTGTCTGAGAACGCGTTCTCTTTCTGGCTCCACGTAATAATGATTGCACACCTCTCGAGGCTCTGTGTTGCCCTCACACGGGCTGCTGAGGACTTGCTGCACTCCATTGAGGATTACCGTCTTCATGGACAAGAGCGATAGGGGGGTTCACTGTCCTTTGCTGACTGCAGGCGGGCACAGCTGCTATGAGTCTTACTGGGGGCTTTGCAGGTGTGCTTTTGTGGACTCTGGGTGGCTGGACAGAGTCCTTAACCCTGACGTTCAGGTTTTAGTAAATGAAGATTCTTGTAGTCGCTGACTGGCAGGCTCTGACTCTCTGGCGGGGCAGTCTGCAGTCGTGCTCTCACTGTGAGCTGCTTACCACTCCTCCATTGCCAGTAGTCATGTACTGCTGGTGGGACACTAACAACGAGGCCAAGAGGCTATGTGAGGTAGAAGCAGTCACTCTTTATTTCATATCCGATCCAGTCCGGAAGCATGCAACCTTGGTGAGTGAGGTCTGGTGCAATCTAAAAAGGATGCCCCAGTGATCTAACAGTGCCCACTGATACACAATGGGATACTGTGGC
The DNA here is from genome assembly GCF_964204655.1 of Triturus cristatus. Taxonomy (NCBI): domain Eukaryota; kingdom Metazoa; phylum Chordata; class Amphibia; order Caudata; family Salamandridae; genus Triturus; species Triturus cristatus. The sequence continues at coordinate 880,194,320 of NC_140585.1, forward strand.
ATAGCGGACCTGTATCATATTTTACTTTGTTTTACCCAATAGAAAACCTGTGGATGCACCCGGGCTAGGTGGGGTAGAAAATGGGTTAACCTCTATGACGCTCACTGAGACCCAGAAAAACATGCTGGCAGTAGGATGTCAGGCCAAGAGTTCAATAGAACTGGCACCTTGCAGAGGCACTCTTGAGTTCTGACTTCTGGCCCCTATGTGTCCCTTATAGGCTCTTGCTGGATAGTTAAACTCAATAGTACTGCTGCTGGCTCTCTAAAGCTCTCCAGAGCAGGCAGATCTAGGATCTGGCTGAAATGCACATCCACAGTCTCCCGAGAAGGGCTGGCCAAGGATTTTGCAAAGCGCCTCTGGTGCACTCATCAGTCAGAATGAAAATCACCTGAGGCATAGGATCTAGTAACAAATCACCTCAGTCTTAATATCTATTAACAAATCACCTCAGGCATAATTTCTAGCAACAAATCACCTCGGGCATAAGATTTAGTAACAAATCACTTCAGGCTTAATTTCTAACAACAAATTGCCTCAGGCATAACATCTAGTAACAAATCACCTCAGACATAAGGTCTAGTAACAAATCACCTCAGGCATAGGATCTAGTAACAAATCACCTCAATCATAATATCTAGTAACAAATCACCGCAGTCATAATATGTTGTAACAAATCACCTCAGGCATAAGATCTAGTAACAAATCACCTCAGGCAGAAGATCTTGTAACAAATCACCTCAGGCTTAAAATCTAGTAACAAATCACCTCAGGCATAATATTTAGTAACAAATCACTTCAGGCTTTATATCTAACAACAAATGACCTCAGGCATAACATCTAGTAACAAATCACCTCAGTCTTAATATCTAGCAACAAATCACCCCAGGCTTAAAATCTAGGAACAAATCACCTCAGGCAGAAGATCTAGTAACAAATCACCTCAGACATCAGATCTAGTAACAAATCACCTCAATCATAATATCTAGTAACAAATCACCGCAGTCATAATATGTTGTAACAAATCACCTCAGGCATAAGATCGAGTAACAAATCACCTCAGGCAGAAGATCTTGTAACAAATCACCTTAGGCTTAAAATCTAGTAACAAATCACCTCAGGCATAAGATTTAGTAACCAATCACTTCAGGCTTTATATCTAACAACAAATGACCTCAAGCATAACATCTAGTAACAAATCACCTCAGGCTTAATATCTAGCAACAAATCACCTCAGGCTTAAAATCTAGTAACAAATCACCTCAGGCATAAGATCTTGTAGCAAATCACCTCAGGCTGAATATCAAGTAACAATTGAAATCACATCAGTCATAATATCAGTTACCAAACTACCCCAGACAAAATGCTGAGTGCCGTACTATGTAAACCGCCTCATGCACGCTCAAAGATTCAGTAAACCTTTAATGAAAAGTCCTCAAATTCAATTTCAACAATTGTAGAGGGCATTCTTTAAAAAAAAATCTAAATACTTCCACTCCTAAAATTATAGGGGTAAATGATTTCCATGATATAATGATATAGAAAGTGTGGTCCAAGTGGAATCCCTTTTATATCAATTGTGATTGAAAATTAACAGCAATGCTTGAAAGCCTGAGGTGCTTGCTCCTTCTCTTGTGGCGGGGCGGGCATGGGCCACAGTAGCCCAAGTGTTTGAGTGTGGCATAGGGCATTGATGGAGCTGTGCATGGACCCTGGCCTCCACCAATAAACAGGTAACAATGGCTCCCATGCCAAACAGACCTTCTTTGTAATAAGACCTGGAACAAATTAAACAAGGGACCATGGCTCCCATTCCAAACAGCTCTTCTGGAGAACAAGTTCTGGAACACAGTCCCTCGGGTCCTCGTGCAGAGTGAGTGCAGCGCTACTAGCCACGCTGTAGTGTGTCCTCCTGGGCCCTTCTGCATAGTCTGCCCATACGTGGTGCTGCAGCGCACACTCCTAGATCCCTACCGTTGAGTGTGTCTAGGCACCTCTGCAATGCTTGCCCTTTATAGAGTGTGCTCCTAAGCCGAGCTACGGTGCATGTCCTGGGTCATTCTGCAGAGTACAAGTTGCGCTGCTGTACATACCCCTGGGCCCTGCTGTAGAGTGGTGTGCCCATAAACCGCCCTACAGTGCTCCCCTGGGTCATTCTGCAGAGTATAAGAGGCACCGCAGGGCCCCTGGGCGCCCGCTGTAGTATGCCCATACACCCTGGGTCATTCTGCAGTGCTTACCTTGGGCCCTGCCAGACAGTGCGTCCCTAAGGCGCTGCTACTGTGCGCGCGCCTCTGGCCGTATGAAGGTTGTTCCCTGAGTGCTGCTGCGAAGTTCGCCCCCTGAGCACCGATGACCCCGACCCAAGTAAAGTTTCATAGAGAATCTACTCCGATAGGTGACCTTGAAGCCAGCTGTCTGCACATGCGAGCAGATAAAAACCATCTGTGGCAGTAAAAAAGAACATTAACTGCAGGAAGGTTGTTAAAGCCAACCTGTAACAGGGTGGATGGGAATCTCCCCTTTGGGAGAGACAACTCCAAACTCAGGCTGCTGCTGATCCGGGCACACAGAAGGCTCTAGGCTGCGGAAACAGCCAAAAAACTGCATGACTTGAATCTACATGGAATCGACCAAGACCCCCAGAATCCATGCTTTGTGTCTCACACCGCCCTTCCCAGGCGGCTCCTGGCTTTTTATTAACTCGTGTATTTATTTAGGTGCCAGATGTAGGCCAGCGTGCCACCGTAGGGTACTTCAGAGCTCTTTGAAACTCACAGGAATGCAAAAAGTACAATTGTTGGATCTGGAAACTGCTACCAGATACAGTAAAGCTGGTGTGACGCTCATGGAAGTAGAGCAGATACCCACCGTTTTTTAAGGCTTTTAAAGCTGTATGTTGTTTTTAAGAACTCACTTTTTCTCCACCAACAGCAATCTACTCCACATCCCAAAACACACAGCAGCTCAAAAGGTGGACTCTGCCTTTCTGGTTTAGAGACGCGAGCTTTGCAAAGTGATCCACATCTAATTAAACCATCAAGCCATTAGGCAGAATCTGGAAATGAGTCTGCTGCAAAAGAAAGCGCCTGGAGGCAATTCAGTGTCAGTGTTCGATTTAGTATCTCCTCGAGTTGGAGACAGCTCAGCGCGCTTGTTGGTTTGGCCGTCCTGGCCAAACTGACATGTGCACTGATAGCAGTGCCCACCACTCCATCTCATGACTGCCCCCGCGATAGCCCCGCCGCAAGACTCGCATGGCTTTTAGAACTTGAAAAATAAAACGATAATAAACCTGTTTTATTATCGTTTTATTTTTCAAGTTATGAGGCTGGCGGGGTGGGTGACCCTCCTCCGCCGTAGCGGAGGAGCCACCACTGATCAGGCCTCACTTCCTTCCTATCAAACTTCACTCCCCATCAGACCTCGCGCCTCCTCATCAGACTTCTCTACTTCCCCATCAGGTCTCTCTTCACTCCCATCGGGTCTCTGTTTGACCCCATCAGCCCTCCTTTCTTCCCCTTTCAGAATTTCATTCCTTCCCATCAGATCTTCATTGCTTCCCATTAGACATCTCTTCTTCGCCACTAGACCTCCCTTCGCCCACCATCAGACTGCCCATTCCTTGCTATCAAGCCTCCATTCGTCCACCATCAGCCCACCCATTCCTTCCCTTCAAGTCTCCATTCGTACACCATCAGACCGCCCATTCCTTCCCATCAAACCTCGATTCACCCACCATCAGACCGCCCATTCCTTCCCATCAAGCCTCCATTCGTCCACCATCAGACCGCCCATTCCTTCCCATCAAGCCTCCATTTGTCCACCATCACACCGCCCATTCCTTCCCATCAAACCTTCATTCGTCCTCCATCAGACCACCAATCACTTCCCATCAAGCCACCCTTCCTCCCATCAGAACTCCATTAATTCCAATCAGACAAAACTTCTTTACCATTGGACTACACTCTCTTTCACCACCAGATTTCACTGCTTTCTTCGTCAACCTCTATTCCTCCCTATCAGATCTCGATTCATCCCTGTCAGATCTCCACTCCTCCCCATAAAACCACCTTTCCTTCCCAACAGACATACCTTCCTTCTACACAGACTTCCTCCCTGGTCCCAGCACCTCTCATCCTCCCCACCTGATCTTGCTTCCTCCTCGTTAGACCTCCCTTCCCTTCTATCAGACCTCTAAATTCTTCCCCATCTGACCTCAATTCCTCCCCACCACTAAAAGTGACTTCTGCTTCAGTAGACCTCACTTGATCTCACATTTTCTGTTTTAGAATCTACTTCTTCATCACCGGACCTCATACATCCTCACAAGGAGGGAGCCTGAAGTGATTTACTCTTCTTAGCCAATCCAGCCCTCCGAGGCACTGTCCAGTGGCGGCTCCTCTGCTAAGGCCGAGGAGCGGCGCCCCACTGCTTCAGCTGCAGGCTGAATACAAAAAATAAAATGAGAATAAAGTTCGTTATTCTCATTTTGTTTTTTGTACTCAACTTGCAGCTAAAGCCAGATAGGCAGGATTGGGCTCCCTGCATCACAGGGGGAGGAGTGGTGACAGCACCTAAAGTGCGCATGACGCTGTGGCTGGCCGTCTCGGGCCGGCCAAAGCGTCATGGGCACTCTGCATGTTCTCCACCCACATGCACAGCCTGACAGCCCCTGTCTGAGCGCCGAACCCCAGACACATATTCCCTCAGTCCCTATTTTACCAGCCCATAGATCGTTGGACATGCAGGGTAACACCCTCCCAAAATCAACCCTGGATGAAATACTGAAACCAGACTTTAGAGGGTGTGACTAGAATAGGACATGGTGGGTCACAGCAGCCCACCATGCTCTCAAAGCAGGTTCCTATACTTCAGCCTAACGTGGAAATGCCAAAGTGTCAGATTGGCCAGTGCGAGCCACCACTGCATAGGAGCCCATAATGGTGACCGCTAACAATACCACTGTCAACCCTTCTTGGAGATGACGTTGATCTACTGCTTCCCTTCTTCCTCTCCCACTCTCCTCCCTTCGAGGTGGGCTAGCCACTAAAAGCTCGAGCCAGGCTTGCGCCTGAAGCCTGGCTCTGGCTCGTCTAGAGGTACTATGGAAGCTCGAGGCCATAAGAGTTGCGTTTTCATGTGGCTTCTTCCCCCCTCCCTCTACCCGGGGTGTGGTGTTCTGGCCAGAGCTGGTGACTATGGAACGCGGGAACAGATTTGAGTATTGCGTCAGCTAAACATTCTGGGTAAATCACTTGACCTCCCCATGCCTATAAACAATGCAAATGGCCTTCTGTAATGTAACTGGTGCTCATGGAAGGGGCTCCAATACCTTCGGGTTGAGTTTGCCCTGTACTGCAGAAGAACGCACTAAGAGATAAAAGCAATGCCTTAACATAAGGAAAGACAAATAGATGCCCATTTACTGGCTGAGTTGTACAGGGTGAAACCAGAAAACCTGGATAAATCGTGGCTTCCTTGCTTAAATTGTGTGATCTCAGGCAAATATTTTATTTCGCCAAAACTTTCTTCATTATCACATATGAAAACACTTTCAAATATGTGAGTTCAGACTAAGAGTTATACAAAACTATCACTCTTAATAAGAACTTCTCAGTACAGTGCTACAATGTGCCCAATTAACCTCAAAGCTTCCACGTGCTAAAGAAATAAACATTTTGGAACTTTGAAGAGACTTTATCGTATTTGAGGTCGTTTGTTGCATGATTCACATGACACATTTTTTCAGGGCGCGCGGCTAGTGCACGGGCTTTAAGATCCGACCCAAAGCCGTGGCTCGGCTCTGGCTCGACTCTCACTGTTGATTTGTTGGCTCGCCCACCTCTATCCTCCCTTCCACCTCACCTCACCACCGATTGTCTTGTCACTTCCCACCTTCTCCTACCCTTCCGCACAGTTTGTTCCTCTGCCCCTTGCAGTTTAACTGGGCACCTGTTCAGACTTCGGAATTTACAGCCTCCTTAAACCCCAGGCTCCACTGTATGACGGCTCCAGCAGGCCTGTCACTGCCCACGCCTCATCCGGGGGCGCAATGCCTTTTGCAGTCCTTGCTAAAAGGTACTTAACCCCTCCATATACCTCACAGGGGCTGAGGTACTCCAGGTCTCCGGGTCGCCCACGAACTGTTTTTTTATTCAAGCGTGAGATCCATCAGCGCCCCCTGACCGGCTTACCTGCTCCGCTCCAGGACATACGTGTACCTCCCACCGGACTCTGCAGATGTGTGTAATGAAAATAGCAAGCAAAGGTCAAAGGTGAGGAGGGCATCATTAGAGGAAGCACCCTCCCCACCCCTCGGCCCTGGTGTGACAGGTCAGGAATCGGCCCCTCTTTCTTTGAAACTCTTTGCCGCGGGGTCGTGGGTAGAAAACATCAGATTTCTTTAACACCAGAGAAAGGTATTGTTGCACCACAGCAAAGTAGCTTTTTGGGCTCACGCACCTAAGACATTCGACCTCGTTTGGTAGGATGAAAGCGGAGTCCCTCTGGCCATTCGATACCGTGATGTCCGGTTTTCATAGTGGTTTATGCTGGCATTTGAAGTTGTTTTATGGGCTACCGTATTTTGCAGAACATCAAACTTAGGGGCATATTATCAAGCCAGGCGATAAAATTATCACCGCTTTAGCAGCAGAAAACTGCTGCTAAAACGGCGATAATGGGCTTGATAATATGCTCTATGGAATTCCAATTGACGCCCATGTTAGATGTGAAGGACATCTAACATGGGTTTCAATTGGAATTCCATAGAGCATATTATCAAGCCCATTAACGCCGTTTTAGCGGCAGTTTTCTGCCGCTAAAGCGGTGATAATTATATCACCTGTCTTGATAATATGCCCCTTAGACTCAAATGGCCCGATTTACCATATTGTCACCAGTGCAGTGCAGCAGCCGCAAATACTGCGCTGCGTGAGGAGAGAGCGAGAGAGCGCCATATTTACAGAAATATGGCACTGCCCTCCCCTCCTCCTAGCGCTTGCACAGTAATGTGCTGCAGCGCACCAAAGACACACCTTTGCACCATAGTGCAAGGGTGTCTTTGTGAGTCTAGCATAGGTTTTGTACTGGAAGGACAACATTCCAGTACGAAATACCATCCTGAGAGTCACTTTAAACATTTTCCCATTTTGCATGTGTGCTGTGCAGTGCAGCACACGTGCAAAGTCGGAAAAGAAAGCAGAAATGGAAGCACCACCCATGGCGCGCCCCCTTGTCGATAAGTAATGCAAAGCATAGCGCTGCTTTGCGCTGCTTTCGAGAGAGTTTCCAGCGCTAAACAAGTTTAGGACTGGAAAGTAAATTAGTTTAAAAAGATTTAGCATCGTTTTGTGTCACTTTTGTGATGCAAACACGGTGTGTAATCTTAGTAAATAGACCTCAAATAGGTTGAAGCAAAATGCCAAGGATCATCAAATTTGGGAAAAATGCAAAGCTCGGATTTAAACTACGTGCCTTCTAGACCACACCTCCTACCCGAACAGGCAGCAATGCACCTGTGATTGTTCAACATGCTTGTTTTCTTTGGCTGAGAAAGTCTCTTTTAAATTCAAACACATGACAAATAACTTTAAAAAGCTGCCAGGTATAGTACTGGAGCCAAGAAAGATAACTTTGTGCAAATATTTGAGAACCGAGACAACAGGTCAGAGATATAAATGCCACTTCACCAGCAGCATGTACAGAGCATGGCGGAATCTCAAAATGTGAAGCCAAGCAGTTATCAGACTTAGCAAAAACAAATGGTTTATTTTGAAAAAAGAGTAGAAGCTGATATAACATAACCTGTGCAAGTAGCCCTCAGGTGTTACAAATCTGTGAAGGAAGGAAGAACCAGCCATCATCTTGGGTACATCCAAGCCAGACAGCTCTGCTCTTCAGGAGAACTAGGTCAAAGCATACAAGGGATGGTTTCCACTTAACTGTGAAGGAGCCCAATTGCGATTCTCCTATTAACATGACCAGAGAATCTGGATTTCATTAAAGACACGGAGGCTAACATTATGCTTACACTTTTAATTGCGTCACCAGGACAGCCGCATACATCACAAAGGAAGTATTCCAAATAGAACATTAACCACAGTAAAAGGCATGAGCCCACAGTATTCTGCCTCTTTTAAATCGCGAAGAAAACAGGATAAGTTCGATAAAATCCTTTGAACTTAGTAAGTGAAGAGAAAACGTCTTGATGATGAAACGTAGGAAGTCACAGAAGGAAGGACACCGACGATGGAGAAGAAGGAAGAGACTCTAATCCAAAATTCTTTAGAGAGCATCTGCAAAAGAGAGAAAATTAGTGCAAGTATGACAAGAGCAAAAGACTGATGTCGAACAACAATGTATGAAAAACATAAGTCAGGTCAACAATAACAAGTCAAGTCAACCAAAATCTATAGAATTGAACAATAAACATTAGAATAACTTCTATAGAAGCATAACAACCTCCAAAGGGAAAGAGGAGAGGGGGATAATGTTAGCCTCCGTGTCTTTAATGAAATCCAGATTCTCTGGTCATGTTAATAGGAGAATCGCAATTTCATTACAAGACCGGAGGCTACCATTATGCTTGTTGGTAGCTTTGTAATACTACGTCAGACACATGCGGGATAGGTTTACAGTAATGATGAGCAAAGGTCCGAGCATTAGACCAATCAGCAGCCTTGAGGATATCATCCAACTTACCTCCGGACCAGAAAGACTTACTGGCCATAGCACCTCTGATAGAGTGTGGTTTAAAAATATTAAGGTCGATACCTGCTAGGTTTAACACAATCTTAACCCATCTAGAGATAGAACTAGAAGAAACAGGTTTGTGTGGTCTTACGAAAGAAATGAGCAACTGTGTCGCATTAAGAGGTCGAAGAGAATTCATTCTAGAATCGTATTCTTTCATACAATCAACCACGCATAGTTTGGGATAATCATCGAAATGAGGATAAAAGATAGAATTGGACATGGTCTTTGTTCTTCTGAAGAGTTCAAAGTTAACTCCAAACATGGTATAGGATCTATTATATATCTCCAAAGCTTTGACATCAGAGACTCTACGACAGGAAATTAAGCAAAGTAAAGTAGCCAGTTTAATAGAAAGTTTTTTATTGTCTAAGAGTGAATAAATAGGCCAATTAGAAAAAAGGTCAAGGATCAGGTTCACGTCCCAGAGGGATTGATATCTGGGTTTAGGAGGTCTTCTGAGTCTTATACTTTTAAGAACCCTGCAAACAATTGCGTTTTTACCAATAGTTTTACCGTTAATAAGGGAGTGACCAGCGGAGATGGCAGATCTATAACAATTGATAGATCTATAACTAAGGCCTCTTTCAAATTGTTCGACCAGAAAATTGACTATGTCAACGATAGGTGCCTGTACGGAATCCAGATTCCTTTCCAAGCACCAACGAACCCAAGATTTCCAAATGTTGTTGTATCGGTAGTGTGTGCCAGGGGCCCAAGATTCGCCGAGGAGAGTTGAAGCTGTTGACGAAAGTCCAGAGAGGTCATTGGATCTCCTGACACTCTCCAGGCAAGAAGGTTCAGTTTCCCTGATTGAACCATGGGGTGAAGATGACCGTCTATGTCTGTAAGAAGGTCCGCAAGGAAGGGAATTAGGAATGGGAAGTCGTAACTCATCTCTAGGGCCGTTGGGAACCAGGCTTAAGAGGGCCAGAAGGGAGTGATTAACACGATTGAGCATTGGTGGAGTCTGACTTTCTGAAGCACTCTTTGAATCATGGAAAAGGGGGGAAAGGCGTAGCTGTTTCTGCCTTGCCAAGGTTGGAGGAAGGCATTCACTGCCAGAGCACCCGGGTCTGGCATCCAACTGTAATAATTCACGATTTGGAAGGTTAGTCTGCTGGCAAAGAGGTCTAAATCTAGAGGTCCCCAGTAGAAGTTGAGGGAATTGAAAACGGAGACGTTGAGTTTCAAATCGCTGAAGTCCAAAAGGAATCTTGAGTTCCAGTCTGCCGATACATTGGATTTGCCTGGGAGATATTCGGCTCTTAAGGCGATTTTGTGTTCCAAGCAGAACATCCAAAGTTTCTTGGCAAGATTGGATAGGTCGGCAGATTTGGTTCCACCTAGCCGATTTATGTAGGCGACGGCGGAGATATTGTCCATTTTTAGGATGATAGACCTGCCCTGAATGAATTGTTTGAAGCTCATCAGGGCGTAAAGACCAGCTGTCAATTCCAGAAAATTTATATGATGTAAGGATTCTTCCAGAGACCAAATTCCACCAGTGTTCTGGCCTTGAAAGCATGCTCCCCAGCCATGAAGGCTGGCATCTGATTCTAAAACGAATTCGGGAGTTGATCCAAAAATTGCTTTCCCATTCCATGCCTCTAGGTTGTCTAACCACCAGGTCAGTTCTACCTTGGCCTCCTGGTCTAACGAGATAAGGTCTCCGTACCAGAGGCCCGATTGAAGGGCCCTCGCTTTCACCCTCTGAAGTGCACGATAATTTAGAGGGCCTGGGAAGATGGCTTGAATCGAAGAGGAAAGGAGACCTAGTAATCTGGCTAGTTCCCTTAGGGGAAAACTCTGAAGTTTTAGGATATGTCTTATTTCTTTTTTTATTTTGGATATCTTTTTTGGAGGAAGAAGTAGAAGACAACTTGTGGTATCTACTGAAAAACCAAGGAATTCCAGTTTTTTTGAAGGTGAAAGGATGGATTTTTCTCTGTTTATAATAAACCCCAGGTTTTCCAAAAGGTCCATCACAGTATTTAGATCTTGGAGAATTTGACAATGGTCCTGAGAGAGGATGAGGATATCGTCTAGATAAAGTATCATGCGAATACCTTTTTTTCTTAAGCATGAAGCGATTGATCGCATTACCTTGGTGAAACACCAGGGGGCTGAAGAAAGTCCGAAGGGGAGAGCTTTGAATTGGAAAAGACGGTTTTTCCAAAGAAATTGAAGGAAGGGTTGGTGGGTTTTGGCCATAGGAATCGTGAAGTAGGCGTCTTTTAGGTCTAACTTTACAAGCCAGTCGTCTTTTAGAAGTAAATCCCTGAGAAGATGAATGCCCTCCATCTTGAAATGTCTGTAAACAAGGAATTTGTTGAGGGCTCTTAAATTTATGACGGGTCTCCACCCTTTGTCTTTCTTCTTGACCAGGAAAAGGGTGCTGATGAATTTTAGCATTCCTAAGGGGACTTCTACTATAGCACCTTTCTGAAGCATGGAAGAGATCTCCTCTTCTATAATCTTTTCCTGATCTAGGGAAAGAGGCATTTCTTTTGGGAAAGAAGATTGGTAAGGGGTTTGTGTAAAGTCTATCATGAAACCCCTGACGGTATTTAAAACCCATGGGTCCTGTGTTATCAATTTCCAGTTGTTGAAAAAGAGTTTGAGTCTCCCACCCACTTTCGGGAAAGGGGTGGAAGGAGAAGAAAGAGAAATTGTACTCACTTTGGTTGTTGTTGTCGGTAGGCGCTCCGCGGGATCTGAAGCTTCTAGAGCGAAAACCTCTTCCTCTTTGCGGAAAGAATTGGGGAGTGTTTGGGTTGAAGAAGCCCCTTCCGCCATATCCTCTTCCTCTAGGATAGGGCCTTCTGTTGAATCGGCCGGAAGACTGGCCCCGTCTACCGGCCCTTCCGAAAAGGTTATTAGAATTAAACACTCTCTTCATATTTTGATGTGCTTTATCTAGGGCTGTGAATGTAGAAACGTATTTCCCTAGAGTCTTAATCAGGTCTTCTCCGAAAAGCAAGCCCTTAGGGTTGGCAGAAGGTTCTTTGTCAGCAAGATCACTGAGTTTGGGGCTAATTTTGGTGAGGACCACTCTTCTCCTCTCAGAATTTAGGCTGGCATTTGCGTTACCTAAGAGGACGAGGGCTCTTTGACTAAGACCTCTAACGAGTTCTGTGTCGAGGGGAATGCCATTAATATGGCTTTCTTCTGAAATATCAATGATTCTTGCCAGGGGGCCCAAGATGTCAAGGACCCTATCTTGGCAGCCTTTTAGAGATCTCTCCATACCCTTCCTAGGGTCTCTTCCCAGCTTGAAGAGGTACTTTATAAGTTCTGGGTCGAGATTTGGTGTCTGAGAAGCTCTATCTCCAATGTTGGGTCGGCAACATTCTGCCCTTAGCAGGTTTCTAGCGTCCCTGTCAAGCGGGTTTCTAAGCCACTTAATGATGAATTTACTCACATGGTCGTGAGGGGTCCATTCCGAGCTCCTCGGATGCTTGATGTTAAGGGGAGAGAACATTTCTTGTCCTAGAGGGTCAAGGATGGCATCTTTGGAAGAGTGAGCGAGGTCGTCGTCAAGAGAGCTAAACTCTAAATCATCATGGTCTAAGTCTAGGACATATTCGCCAGGTGAATTAGAGGCATCATCATTAAAGTAAAGATCATCATCATCATTATTGGTATCATTGAGGTCATTTTGAGCACTTAGATATTTTGTGCCGCGATGGACACCTTGATATTGTGTGCCGCTTAGGACACTTTTATGCGTTGTGCCGCTGGGGACACCTTTATATGTTGTGCCGCTAGGGACACCCATGGAAAAAGAGGTATGGTGGCCTCTTGTAAAAGTAGAGGTACTAGGACCTCCAGTGCTCTTCGGGAAAAACTCTATGTTATTACATTTTTTTGCTCTTTTTCCCTTTATATTAGTGAGATCTTCGCTAGTATGTTGTTCTATAGAATTGTCCTCGTCAGATGGGAAAGATCTTTTAGCAGTGATAACTTTGGACAGGGTTTCCAACATACAGGATCTCATCTCCTCGTGGATGATGTCTTTAAAGGCCTCATTATTAAATTTGGGGGTAGGGGCGCTAGCCTCAGCTTCGTCTGAATCAAAGTCAGACATGGTAAAATTAAATTATTATATATCCCTTTTTTTTTTTTTATATATAAATTAACAAATAAATCTAATCTCACTCTCTCTTCCCCTTTTTTTTTTTTTTAATACTTAGAATAAAGGTAAAGGGTTGGAAAAATTAATTTGGAGAAAGAGGAGTAATTATTCCTATATTACTAATAGTCTTTCTGCTAAAAGCAGGCAAGAGAACATGAAAAAACTGTGCCAGCGAGTCAACCGTCGTCCTCCGGTGATTAAAATGCGCTCGAGCGCGATCACCGAAGGATATTTGCTTGTTGGTTGCCATGGAACTCAGACGCGTAAGCAGGGACAGCCGGAGGCATAGAGGAATGTTCCTTGGCAACGCGACGACGCTAGCGACGCGTTGCCAAGGTTCATTCCTTTGAATTCAGTGCGACGGTCGAAATGCGAAGGAAGATAAAAAACGCACTTAGCTTAAAATTAAACAAATCGGGAACGATCGGAAAGACGCGTGATCATCATCCCATCTCCATAAATTGGAGAAAGGAAGACCGAAATGAAGGGAAGGGAAATGGGGGTGAGTCCAAAAAACGTTAGTTTAAGTTGAGGGAAAGTGTCTGAAGAATGTGTTAAAATGAGAATAAAACCAGAACAATCTCAATAATACGAAGAGAAATATGTATACAATCTCAGTAATACTAAGAGAAATATGTAAAGCAGTCGTAACACGACAGAAATATATATACAATCTCAGTAATACTAAGAGAAGTATGTAAAGGAGTCAGATACATAGAATAAGAGCAAATATTTATAAAATATCAATACAGTTAAACTATAGCAAGAGAAGAAATGTAAGGGATAACTTATCTGCCTGGAGCCGCATTTAAAAGAGGCAGAATACTGTGGGCTCATGCCTTTTACTGTGGTTAATGTTCTATTTGGAATACTTCCTTTGTGATGTATGCGGCTGTCCTGGTGACGCAATTAAAAGTGTAAGCATAATGGTAGCCTCCGGTCTTGTAATGAAATCCACCCACTCATAAGAGTGTGGATAAGTTTCAGGTAGAAAATAATAGACTTGTCCATTACACAGTGGTGGAACCGTGCACTCCTAAAGAAGACCGCGACACATATGGGCCATCCCATCATTCAATGGACATGCACTGGTGTACAAGGGACAGACGTATATTGCGGACGGGGAAGGGATGGCTGCCTTGCCACTCACTGGTAGATCTGTGCCTGGCACACAGGCTGGCTCTTGATCCTAATTGGGGGAATTGACTGCCCCCTTAGGCACAAAGCTAAATGAAGGGGCAGCCATATTGCAAAGCTAGAGTTGATGAGAGGTCCAAATGACACAAGTGTAAAAAGGTTTGGCACCATTATGTGATGGTGGCGCTGTGCCTTCGCAAAGGCGGCTATATCTCTAACTGATAAGTCTAACTGTAAATGAATGAAGCGCTCCATCTTTCAGTGGCAGAGCCTGACACTCACACAGGAGAAACGTCTCACTTCTAACTGAAGAGAAGGATTTGCTACTTCATTTGTTAGTAGACCCTGAGCGGTCAGGGCTAAATTCTAGGCGGCAGAATGGACTGCTGCTTGACTCGTGCTCTGCTTTTCTTCGGACAAGGGCTCATGGCTAACTTCAATGAACTGGGCTGCCTTATCGCTCAGTGGTCATGAGTCAGGGCCAGAGTCTGAGTTTCCATTCTAATGAAGGGCCCCCTCCGTTGAGGAGACCGGCGAGCATCTAGGAAGGTAAAGGGTTCAGCTACCCCGTCACAATGGCTCTCACTACCCTAGAGAGGAGCGAAGAATGGATGGCTCCATCACCCTGAAGAGTTGAAGTCTTTTCTGTTGGTGCCATGTGTAAAACTATAGTCCAAGAAGAGGGAGTGAGAAGTGATACAGGGCTCATTCACCTTCCCAAAAATCTAACCTTTCAAAAACACAGGAGGGAACCCCTACCGTGCTTAGCCTATCTCTCCACACCCACCCAAGGGGATCACCCTATGTTGCTAAAGGGACTCTGACTCACTCGGATTCCAAGTGGCATGCTTCATCATAGAGTCCTCGTCCAGATACCTAGTGTATCTGGATGGATATCCATCTGACTATCATGTAGTCCCAGCTTATCAGGTGCGAATCCAGTCCCTTGCGTCTGCTCTTTCGAACATTATGTCACTAGGGCAATATCACTCTGAAGCCGTTGACTCGGTTTCTGGATCTTCTCTGACCTCTTGTTTGCCATGATTAAATAACTTGTCGCCTTGATCCTTTGAGATAATTACTCAGTTACAGGCCCCTAGCCTCCTCTGCGGTCCAGTGGAGGAGGAGCAATTGTCAGTAAATCTCATGGAGGAGTTACTCTTCTGCCTGCTTCTACATTCAATATGGCAGAGTTCCATATGGCGATGGGTGCATATTTGACACTTGGAGTGCGGCTTAAAGGGATGCTGAGCAAATATCACTTCTGACAACCTGTCTAAAGCTCTTGCTCAGCCTCCACATTTTCATTTTTCTGCTCGTTCAATGCTTCCATAGATACTGCATCTTTTTCCAGACTGAGTTCTATCTGCATTCGTCCAGATTGTCCCTCTTCATAAAAGCACCTATAGCCGACCTTGCCCCTTAGTGAGGAGCTATCAGTCAGTGGCGGCTGCTGTCAATTGAAAGTGGTGGGTAGTGCGGGGGAAGAAAAGAAAAAACATTTTTTTTTTAAATGTATTGCAGAGACTGGCCCATAGTGGAAGATGCAGCTGTGACCACCGAAGGACAGAGTATCCTTTACCTAGGACACCTGACAGCTGCCCACAATCAGATCCCTGTAGATTCTTCAGCTGATCTCCTATCTCCATCACCAGAAACCACTACATGGGGGCTGCTTTTTATCTCTCAAAAACACAGAAGCAGGTGCAGGAAGCACCTCAGTGGGCATTGAATACTCCAGGCGCGCTGAGGGGCATATTGGATGCCTTGAGCACTCTCCGCTCTGCGCCATGTGAACATGGTGCCCGCGGTGCCTCATTTATTCCAGAGGCGACCCCACCTTAATAAGGATTCAATAAAATGACGAAATGGTTATTCTGTCCACCGTAAAATGCTGGCTGTCCGGCCCTCAAAAAAACAGTAAAATCATAGACAAAAGAAGACTAAAGGAAAGAGGTCTGTGGTAGGTAACGTGCTCTTGGCTGTTTAGGGCTAAGCAGCAAGGCTACTGTTATTATGGAGATGAGGCGGGCATACAGTCCTTGCTTCGGCGTGCCTCTATTTATTATGGCTCATGTATTGCTGGTTGAAAGTAGTCCTCAAAATGTCAACAATGATGCGTCCCGTGTTAAATGGCGACGTGGTTTCACTGTTTGCTAACTAACATAGAAGTTAATAAATAACATGCACTATATACTTAATTGGGAAAGATTATTTTAGCCAATGATTGTCATTTATTGATTATGTATACTTTGATCTTTTTAATTATACCGAATAAAGTTTATGATGATAATGAACATGCACTAAATACTTTATTTACACTTGAACCTTCAATAGTGAGAAACTTCTTGCTGGAAGTGGCTTGGGCGACATTTTTATGATACATAACGCCCCAAAATAAATATGCACCTTACTTATTTATTTTTTAACACGCACAGCTGGCTCCATAAAATGTTAAATGGCTCGTTCAAAGGCACCAGACTAGTTGCATTCCACCGGCCGCCGCCTCAGTGCTTTGCTCCTCTCCCAAAGTCCATGTGTTGGTGCACAGGCTCCCAGACTCTAGTGGACTCCCCTACGCCAATCCAGATGGTGCTTGTTGGGCTAAGGTACCCGGCCACAATCACTGAGCTGCCACAGGCTGTATGTGGCCTGTGGATTCTCGGAGATTTCCCCTCGCCCGAATTGCTGCACAGAGAGTACCTAGGATTACCTAGGCAGGGGAGTCACGTGACAGAAGGTGAGAATCCATTGAATTCTGTCAACACTTTCCAGACCTGGGGGAACCCTGTGTATCGATCTGAATTGTCTCAGGGCCAGCCAAAGTGAATAAAGTGGGCTCGCTTTAGTTTGACCTTCTTAACTGCTGTCCCTCTGTCTTCCTTTCCTCACCATAATGGAAATTGGGCAGCATATAACACTAATTCATTTAATATGGAGGCCATTCGCTAACAGTGGTGGGGGCAGACAGAGCATCAACAAAAGTTGGGAGAATCTGTATCTTAATCAGGCAGCCATTGGGTTTGGGCTTGGGATGTAATTGTCCCTGCGTCCATGTGTGGGCATGACTATACAGAACTGGCTGGAATCACTCTGCCCGAATCAATATGAATTTGGAAAATACAGCCATTGACTGCCTTAAATATGATCTTTTTTGGACTAATCAGATTTTTTATTGGAGTTACATAAAGGCTCTGGGTGGCAAGGCATGGATCTTGTGAAGACGTTTGCCTCTGAACAGCTGCCGATAGGCATAGTGCTTGCTGGTAAAGAGGATGTGACTGGACTAGATATTGAAAATATAATGTGCAATTTGTCACAGTAAGTGTGTTTTTTTTAGAAAGCTCTGTCATTGTCATGGATATTGCGACACAGTTGTGAGATATTTAGGAATAATTTTGGCACAATCATGTGGTTAAATTGCGCTGGTCTGACAAGGTGCAATATTCTAACCGAGAGGTGGAATATGTCAACGCATTGATGGGATATTTTCTCACCCGCTGATGATATATTCTGGCAACAGTGTGTGATTTGTTGCTGCATAAATTGGGGACTAATCTGTCAAAGCGGTAAAATATTCTGGGACTGAAGTAGGATATTTTGGAATGTTACATTGGTATTCTAGCACAAATCTGGCACTTTGGTCGGAGAGTCTGACACATTGGTGATGAGGTTAACTGATTGTTAGAAATGGGTTTTTTGGTTGGCTAGGGTTTACACCTGAGCCAGGCTGAATTTACCACTCTAGTCAGGATAAGGGGATTACACGTCTAAAATAACCCCTGCTCACCTCCTTGGTATCTTGGCACGAGCAGTCAGGCTTATCCCAGAGGCAAAGTGTAAAGCAATAACAAACAGTAATACAGTGAATACACTACAAAAGGACACCACACCAGTTTTAGAAAAATATCCAATATTTATCTGTGTAAAACAAGATCAAAACAATAACAATCCAACATACAGTAATCCACAATACCAATAAAGCAAAAGTAGACTTTATATACAGTTTCTTGAAGTTGATAGCTCCGTTCAGGGTTATCACGGCGTCGTGAGCAAACAAATCCAACAGTTCTGTCTGACTGCGGCGGTGCGGGACGGCTATGGTGCAGGGAGACCCATGAAACAGTATCTTTGGAGATGCAGGGTGTCGGACCTTAAGGCAACCTCTGGAGGAGCGGCGTTGGCAGGCATTGGTTCCAGAAGTCCGTGCATGAGTCATTGGGCCCTTGAAGTCACATGCGTTGCAGGTCGATGTCCGTGAGTTTGAAGTCAGGAGTGCTGCCGTTGGCGGGGGTCGGGGCTGCAGTGTGAAGCGGAGCGGTGCGACGTGCAGTGCCCTCTGGATGCGGTGCAGGCAGCGGCTCGGTGACGGTTGTCCAGCGGCGTCAGTGAGACCACGGCTGCTGTGTAAAGTGGGGCGGTGCTCGTTGCAGTGCTGACTGGTCATGGTGCCAGCAGCGGCGGCGTTGTTGCCAAAGCTCTATCTTCAGTAGACCCAAGGCTGCGGTGCGAGGGGGGAAATGCGCCGTGCGGGCCCACAGGTCAAGGCGCAAGCATCGGCATCAGTTGATGATCTGGAGGCGGCACTGGCGTCGGTGGGCCAAGGCTGTGGTGTGGGGCACGGCGGTGCATTGAGTAACCTACGAGTGGTGCGCCCAAACTATGGTGCAGGCAGCAGTGTCCATGTCAGCTCGGAGAGGTGGAGTCGGAGAGACCAGGGCTGCGCTGCGAAGTGGGATGGTACTTCATGTTCTCCATGAGCGGTGTCCACAAGATACCGTGCTGGCAGCAGTGTCAGTGATGACGTCGCAGCATCGTCGGGGATTCCAGGGCGGCGGTGTGAAGCGAGGCAGTGTGGAGTGCGATGCCCACAGGTCACGGTGCAAGCAGCAGCTTGGTGGCAGCGGTGGACGGCATCGTGGTTAGACCAGGGTTGCGGTGCGAAGTGCAGCGGTGCCCTCTGTGGTGCCTTCAGGTCATGGAGCCAGCAGCAGCGTCGCTGACGGCGTCGGGTTACCTTTTTCCCTGTGTGGCAGCTGAAACATCCAGTTCCAGAAGCCGGTACCCAGGGGATGTTGAAGTCTTTGATTTCCCTAAGACTTCCAACAGGAGGCAAGCTCTACATCAAGCCCTAGGAGATACTTTGGATGCAGAAAGCACAGTCCAGTCCTTTCCCTTCCCAATACAGAAGCAGCAAATACAGGCCAACCCAGCAAAGCACCCAGCAAAGTGTTATACGCTCCTCTCAGCTCTTCCAGTTCTTCTTCCTGGCAGCTTCCGTATTCTAGCAGCAATCTAAAGTTCAGGGGACAGGGCCCCAATATTTATAACACATTTCCCTTTAAAGTTTGGACAAACAAAGTTCGACTGTAATACATAATCCAGTTCTGCCTGGCTCAGGCCTGGCTCACTCAAGGGGGTGGAGACAGCATTGTGGAAGACAGACACAGTCATTTAGGTGCGAGCAACAACTCCTCCCACTACTCTAAATGCAGCCAGGTATATTTGGCCTGGCTAGGAGTCACTCAGGAAAGGCAGGACACACCTCAACCCCCCCCCAGGTATCTGTCTAGTGTGAATGCACAAACCAGCCCCTGTCAGTCTAAAACCCAGAAAGCGGATACACAACAGGCAGAGGTACATATATGTTAGACAAGAAAATACCACTTTCTAAAAGTGGCATTTTAAAACACACAATATCAAAATCATCTTTACCAAAATATGTATTTTTGAATCCTGAGTTCGGGAAGCCTAAACTCCATTTCTCTATCTTGTCCCAATGGAAAGTTATACTTGTAAGGTGTTACAAAGCAACTCCTAAATACACAGTCTTTTACTATCAGGACATGTAAAACACACCAGTACATGTCCTACCTTTCACATACACTGCACCCTGCCCAAGTGGGTACCTTGGGCCTACCTGAGGGATGCCTTACATGTAAGAAAAGAGAAGGTTTGGGACTGGCAAGTGGGTGTGCCAGGTCGACATAGCAGTAAAACCTGAGCGCAGACACTGCAGTGGCAGGTCTGAAGCACCTTTGAAAGGCTGCCTGTGTGGGTGGCACAATCAGTGCTGCAGGCCCACTAACAGCATTTGATTTACAGGCCTGGGCACACACAGTGCACTGTATTAGGGACTTAGGAGTAAATCAGATCAGCCAATCATGGAAATACCAATCCATAAGCACAATTTACATGGAGAACATATTCACTTAAGCATTGAATAGCAGTGGTAAAGTGCCCAGAGTCCTAAAAACAACAAAAACAAGTTCAAAAACAGGAGGCCAAAAAGCAAAAAGTCTGGGAGTAAACCCGCTGAAAAAGCCAAGTCTAACACTGATCCAGTGCTTCCTTTTTCTGTCACAATTTTATTGCTATTAATGGTAATTTGAAAGAATTAAATTCATTAGTGCTGATGTCCTGATATATGCTACTGATTTTCCCTCATTGCACTAACGAATCAGAGAAGTTCTGATAGGAAGAGCCACTTTCCAGGCCTTGATGTGGGAAGCGGCAGGGCTTTGAATGTTTTAAGTTTCCATCTATTCTTTTAGTGGAACACAGAAAGCAAAATTCCATTTGTATACTGAGTAGAAACACGTACCTGGCTACTTTTGGCATTTTATGTAGTTTTGGACAGCAAAACTATGCAGATTTGCAAATTGTGGAACACCTGGAGGGTTTTAATGAATTTTTCAACATTAACTGAACTACCATCCAGAAATTGCAAGTTGCGTCTAGTAGCGTGGTGTTTATTAATTGTTGTTAATCTATGTATTTACGCATCCATTTGCTCTATTATTTTCGCATGGAACAATGTAGTTCAGTGTCTGAAAATGGATATGCCACAACGGGTTAAAGAACAAACCATTTGTAACCAATCAAATGGAATATTCGTGGAGCCATAGATGCCATTCGAGCTCCTGCGTCGTAGCCTGCCTAGTAGCCCATCTGTGGGCAAAGGACTCCTGCAAAGGGTGAGATATTGAGGTCGTCGGAAAGTAGGAATTTCCTTCCTTTCAGCTGCTTCTGAAAAATTCCTCAGAAATCTCACATTCCTTCAGCTCAGTTGAGTGGGACCTGGTTCCACTCGACCTGAGTTATTGGTGTGTTGCGGGTAAATCAGACAGGTTTGCATTCCAGCTGTTCACAGTTCCAGATGTCAGTCAGTTTAGGCTGAGGTATGGTCCTGGCAGGATGCATTGAATCTGAATGTTGCTACTTCCTGGACGGCGCACATACGCTGACCCGTGTCACTGCAAAACGACAGACACACACTTGTGGGTTGTGCAGTAACAGACACATATTGAATGGGAAGGTTACCCCACATTGCTAACTGTGCTGCACGTTTTGATAAATACAAAAGTATTGTACTACAGCACTGAAAAACCTTGCTTGGTTACACAAACAAGATGCCTGGTCTTACATCTGTACAATAAACTCAGAAAAAGTTGGGCAATTGCACTTTCTTCTCAGTTTCTGGGAGGAAAATGATAAATCTGTGGATAATATCTTGGATTTAACATCGAGGATAGTACCTCCCAATCATGGCATCAAATCTTATTTCCATATCGTGCCTTAACACTCTACATGCACTCTACATGCAGCTGACCGTTCGTCACTTGCTCCTCTTCCTCAACCTCTGCTTCCCCCATCCATTTTGTTTTTCTATGTTAAGCCCCAAACAATCTTTCTCCTTCTTTGTTTTTTTGTAACTTTTCTCCTCTTCTTTTGTTTCTTCTTCTGCCTCTCTTGTGCTGACCTCAGTAGGACAAATTATATTGCATCTGTCTAAAATGGGCAAATAACTGATTCAGAATCAGCCATGACCTTGGCCCTGGAGTGTGATGAAGCTCTGTAATCATGTAGCAATGCGAGATGGTGCAAGTCCCAAGGTTGCTCTGAAACCCTTTGGGATTTTAGAGACCCACGGGGGCGAAGGCAGGCTCTGCTCGGAGTTCGAGGTGACCTGCCGGAAATGGCTTCTACTGGACCTAATGGGGACCATGTGAAGTTTTGGACCTAATGGCTGATTCTTAAAACATGCTGCTCATGGAAGTCACAAATCTCACGTGACTCCAAATCTCACATCCATATTAACAGAATTTAAATATTTTAATCTCATTTCTTTCTGACAGATGCATAGATTTTAACTTTTCTAAGCGTGTGTTGGGATTGGAAATAGGTGTTATCGTAAAAGTGTACTGGGTGTTGACCATATGGATGTAGTGAACATCCCTCAAGTCATACGTTTGTGAACATACACAAACACGCAATGCCCATTCTCAGAGGTACTATGCTTCTATATCTATGCCCAATTCAAGTAGGCATAAGTAGTACAATCAACCATTATGATAAAGCTCCAGAGGTGCCACCTTTTCAGGGGGTTTGTGAATGAGATTTTTTCAGGTTTGAAAATGTGCTCTACATGAAAACAAATGTGCTGGAACGTACATTTACTCTTTTCCTATGGACTGGATTATGGGAAAATTCTGTACTTAGGCTCTTCTACGGCTTCTCTCAGACTCCTTCAAGTAGTTCAGGATGTGGCGTCACAATTACTATTTCATCTTCTTAAACACTCTCCGATCTCTAATCTTCTGCGTAACCTCCTTTGACTCCTCATTGAGAAGCGAGTCCAATGTAAAGCCGTCTGCTACATGCTGTGCACAAGTCCTAAAAATCAGAAGTGGGGGGACCGACCTAGTTTGGCAGTATGCAAGTGACATCACGGCATGCAACATCACGGCGCATGACATCACAGCGCATGACATTATGGCTCACGAGATCACTGTGCCCAACATCACACATGGCATCACAGGAATAAACATCCTAGAAAGTGGCATCACAAGCCACGACTTAACAGGAAGTGGCATCACAAGAAGGGACATCAGATCTAAAGCCCTCACATATATGATTAGCAGGTCTATCATGTGTACATTTGAGCGCATTGCGAGAATATTAGCACAGTGAGCTATGGAAGATGATATGTGACTTCTACACCATGCAATCCCCCAGTTTTATGTAACACATCATGTACATTCATTTACAAACTTCTATAATTTATTGTACATGTAATATGCATGTGTTGATGTAAAGCGCTCTGACACCCTGCATTGGAATGAGTAGTAAGAAAAAATAGTGGTACTTAAATTATTTCAACGCCTCCTCAGGGAAAGTAAGCTCTATATAAATGCATGTTGCTTTGTGTAAATACTGGGAAAGACCATCACATCTGACATTCTTACAGTGCATGCATATCTCCTAAACAGAGACTGAACAAAGTGAAAACAAAGTGAAAAGCTGCCTTTCTTAAGTATGTGTGAAATGCTAACCTTTGTTTCCCCTCCGCTTCATTTGCATCAGGTGTGAGGCTCCTGGCTGCTCCCAGCCAAGAGACTCAAACAAAAGGAGGCCTGATGACCCTCAGATTGGGACTTTGTTATGGGCCCAGCAGGTGTCTTAAATAAGAAAGCCCCGTCCCGCCTGCTCGTTGTTGCTTGTTGCAGATAGAAAGCAGACAATGTGCAGGCGCTGCTAAAAGTGTCCCGATGTATGGAAATTACACAGGGACGAGTTCAGCACATTATTCAGTGGGGCCCAAATTCTTGGCAGGGCGGACGGCGTTCACCCTGTGAAAAAAAGTGGGTGGACACCGTCCACCCGCGTGTTTCCCCGACTCGTGCCCTGGCTATATGCACAAGACTATGCCGATTGAGGGCCCGCTCTATATTAGATCATGGGTGTATCCCTACCGCCTCAGACGACCCCTTCCTTTCAGTCACATGAATTTTTCTACCGCTCCCAGATTCAGAAGGGTCAGACTAGGAGGGACGTTCTTCTCTTACTAGACCCTAAATTGAGGAATTCTCTACCTGAGTCTCTGAGAGCGTGCACATCTTACTGATACTGACTTCTATAGACCTGGCTCTTTTAAATCTGGTTCTAGCCCTGTTGTTTGCCTAGCGCTGGGAAACCCCGTTTGGGGTAGTTATGCGCTCTACAAAACCAATAATAATAATATTATGAACATGTGATTTTATAGATCGTAAACATCCTTGCTAAGTTCATTAAGTTTCTGAAAAACTATTTTTGGCTCCAAAATACATTCCTGTCCTTGCAGTGTTTGAATATTATACATTTTTTTAGGAGTGGTCTTGTCCAGTATATGATATACCTGACCATAGTGTTAATAATCAGATTTTCTCCCATTTGTCCAGTGTAATCATGCATGTGACCCACAGAATGTGTACTTCTAGTTTAAGGCCATGCAGCACTTCTGGTCAAGCCTGATCTAAGTGCTTTCGCACTGGCTACTTGTCTTTCATGCCCTGTTGTTTGCAAAAACATCCTGCATTTATTATGTAACATTTGTTTTAAAGGCAATGCCTCAAAATGTTTGATCCTTGAAACATTTTGTTAGGACTGAGGGACTACTTAGTATAATGGATAACTTTTCAGAAGAGAAAGTTGTGACCCGGCACGAGCCAAATATTTTGAATGCTCGAAGTGGCGAATGTGTTGGCCTTGTTGATTCTTACGCGGTCTGTCCTGGATTGTCACGTACGCTCATACACTTAAAATGTGTGATAATTTATATACTGATATTTTAGCCTCCATTCTTCAAGCTCAAAATAGTGTTTCACAATTCACAACTTGTTTAACTTATGGGCTGCAATGACCGTGGAACATTGAGAATCACGTCTATCATCACAGTATGTCAATAATACTTGATTCTTAATGCTCCACAATAATCACTACAGCCCTTCAAACTAGAAAGGGCTTTTCACATTTCATATCACTCACACTGCTAACCATCAGCTCCCTGACCTCTATTGCATCCAGCAACATCATCGTCACATGCAGGCAGTAGCGGTCCATGGAGGGAGTTCCGTGGGGCGTGGGAGGGGCAGGGTGGGGAAATGTAAACACCGGACTATGGATGAACAGAGGTAAGTACACATTTAAATAAATAAAACGAATTTCGTTGAGCACGCTGCATCGCATTGTGCGTTCATCCATATTCCGGTGTTTACATTTCCTCACCCTGCCCCTCCCCCGCCCCGCCTCACCGCCCCACGGAACTCCCTCCACGGATCGCTACTGCATGCGGGTATGATACCATTGAAAAAGCGTCAGTGCCCCAAACCATGTTCTCCTTGCATATACAGTAGTTTTGAAGTTCAGAAATACTGGCCGTTCTTCCTACAGTGGTCTTGTACCACCCGTTGACCCTATTTACTCATTCATGATTGGCTCCATACTGGATCAGTCAATTAGATCCCGATACAATTCTTCGTAGCTGGGGGTGCATCTGTATCGGCAGTCTGTATTGCCAAAAGCCACTTATATAGTCTTGGGTCCGCAGAAAGAATGCTGTTGTAACCTTATCTCTTTCTGGTTTTTAGAAATATTATCTGTGCCCCTTATACACCAGAAGTCTGTAGCATATTCCCCACTTTTATACAGTACTGGCATGTCTATGAACAAGACCTGTTTGCCTAGACTGTCACCAACTAATACATTTCCAGAGTAATTGGAGTAATTTTGGTAATTCCGTGTTACTCTTTGATGCAGAATTACCGATAATAATGTGATTACGCCCACTTGCGAAATTAAAATTAGTTTGCGGGTAAAAAATCCTACAGCAAGAGCACATTTAGAGAGGTTGGGATGCTGCTCCGTTTTGGATACAAGGGTGCATTTTGTGCTAAGAAACTAACCAGTGGCTGCTCCTCTGCTAAGGCGGAGGTGAGTTGCCCTACTGCTCGTTGAGCAGTGCAGTGCAAAAGAAAATTAAAATGATATAACAAAAGTTATTATCATTTTATTTTTCTTTGTGGGACTCCGACTCCAGCCAGGTTGAGCCGGGCTAGGCTCACCACAGTCAGAGGGAGCAGGAGTGGTTTGCATTCCCTCCCTAAGTGCGCATGACGGCTTGGTCTGCCCTCTGGGGCCATCTAAACCGTCATGCGCACTTGGCATGTTCTCCACTGGGCTGTGTTGCACAGCCCAGTGCAGAATGTGCCCAGCATCCCAGTTACTGTCTGTGCGAGCGTTTCGGCCGCACAGACAAATCACAACGCTGCTTCTGCAGTGTTGTGATTGGCTGGGAGAGTCCATGAGACTGGGTGTTTCTGGTGCTCTGCAAGGACTGAGGAAAGACATGCGGCAGCGGCGAAGAAGGTAAGTTAATTTCTTTTTTTTATATCATGCTTTTCACCCTCTGGCTCCCCCTGCCTCACCACCCCCGTATAGAGGCAGCCACCACTGAAACTAACGCTAGATGCTGGGAATAAGTTGGGGGATAATCTTATCCCAAGTGCACATTTAGGGGCATATTTACAATAGAATGGCGGAGTGGAGCATTAACTCGTTGACTGCGGCGCGATTTCGACTGCGTTGCGGGTAAAATAATGAGTGGGCGTGGTTTGAACGTCCACCGGCTGTTCTCCGAACACGCCCACCATGACGTCGGACGGCTAGGGGCCGTCCAACGCATGGAAAGGGTTAAGCTAAAATTGCTAATGTTGCGCTCCGCCTTTCGGAAATTGTAGGGATGCGCCATTTTTACAATGATATGATGCACCCCTGCTTTTTCCCTAGTGCTGACGTGAAATTCAGCTGCCAACGCAGGCCCCCTTGCACCATAGTGCAAGGGTGCCTGCGTTGAGGGAATGATTGTTTATGTGCAGGAAGGTGTCCCTTTCTGTACATAAACAATCACTAATAGTGATTTGCAACTCCTATGTGTGCTGCATTGCGCAGCACACATAGAAGTTGCAAACCGTCATTTTTATTTATTTATTTATTTATGTCCTGTTGCATTTACTGCTATTTCTTGGCGCAAAATGCAATCTCGTGTCCATTTTAGATGGGAGGGGGCGAAGATAATAGCACTAAATGCCGAATTACTCTTAATCTCATGTAATGTTTGGTAATGCAGCGTGATTGCGATACCCTGAATTGTGCAGGTTACGCCCACCCGTACTGACAACTGAGGACCTCATTTATGAGATTTTGGCGTAGGGCAGCACCGCAAGGAATCTTGCTGCGCTACCCTATGTCAAATCAAAATGTCACAAATGTGATACTGTACAATTCTGCCTTTTCCCCTGCGCCGGCGCACAATGGGCTGCCATGCGCCAATGCCGGTGCCGCAAGGAGCCTCATAAATGAGGGCCTTTGTGTCTAACCAAGGTATGGCCAGAGGACCAGTGCCATTGCCATCTATGTTTCAACCATATGTGCATTGTATGCTTTTGGAAGCGTTGCATCCCCTCTTTGAAACAAGCATCCCACTGGCAAGGGAGAGGGGGCACACTTCAGCTTTTAACAAGCTGTGTTTTCCAGATACACGGACATACAGTGTAGAACTTGGCATGTCTGACTGGTATTTTGGAGTCTATAAATGAAACCAGCTGATTCTACCATGTGATAGTAGTGGTGTGTATTGTAGAATCTTAATAAACGGAGATACGGTAAGCCTGTGGCTGAATTGTGTGCTCATTTGTTGAAAAATATCAAACAAAGTAGGTTACTGTACAAATTTTGTACGCTTTCTTTTGGTGCATGTGTTCAGTATCCAAAGGAATAAATAAAGGCTAATTGTGAAAATGACTGCAGGTAAAAGTGTTGGCAACAAAGAGACCAGCCAATGTTCCCCAATTTGCACAGATTGCACTCTGCCAGCTTTGCAGCTGGATGGCTGCATATTAGTTTTAGAAAACATTCAAAATAAACAGTAAGATATAGTTCCGTCGTAAGGGCACTGACAAAGATTTCAGTCCTCTGTCAAATTTCTTTGTTTCCCTTATTAAAGCTCTATTTATCATTGAGCTCAGTGACTTGGCCAGTAAAAGTAATTGGAAAACCACAGCTTCTGCAACATGTAGTACAAGAGATTGATTGCCCGGACATAAGCTTTATAGAAGCTAAACAAAAGCTTGGAACAATTTTGGAAACTACATGTTATCTAATTTTAAACATAATTTTATGAACCAAAGGCAGGTCCTTGTAATAAGATGTTGGAGCTCAGCACGACATATTTAACATGTTATGTAGATTACATCTGATTTTCATGTATTTTGATACTGGTATCCCAGTGGACATTAGGGTCAGTTTCATATGGACACAACCAAGAAACTACCATCCAGCTAGCTGTTGTTAAAATTACTGGTTAATGCAAACATATCATTATTAGTTACTATGATGGTCTTCATAACTTGTCTATTCTGCACTCTGTTTCAGATAATTGTAATAAAAGTCAGTTGCCATTTTGATCCCAGTGCCTTCAGATATTATGTCACCCCTTCAGGGTCCATAAAGAGGTGCATAACGCCCCGAGACCCTTGCAGGATGTAAACTGCACTTCAAATGATACATTAATACTTCTGCACCTCCACTGGCCTTAATATCTGTTTTTGTCCGGTTGCCACTTCTGGATTACAAGGATCCACGTTCCATCTAAAAGGTCTTTCTGAATTGAATAATTGATGCGTCGTACATAGAAATATATAATGTATAGTATAAGATATGTGCCATGAAAGTCCAGAATTATCGAAGCTTCTGCATTTTATTGAAGTGTTTCTGAACCTATACATAATGGTCGATGCTGAAAGGAGATTGAGGCAGATCCCCACTGTGAACTTGTGAATTTGCAGTTCCTAAACATCTTTTTTAAGTCCAAAGAATCAGTGGAATTCTCCGTTTAGCCTGGATGGTGGTCATAAGGCACATTAAATCTTTGTTCTCAATTACTTCTTTGTTATGGAACATAAGGCGGAATTGCTGTGTTTCAGGAGTGTATTCTTATTAAAGCAAGCGATTCCTCTCGTCTGGTCCTACCAAGAACACGGTATTCTTTTAACATCTGTATTTGAACTCTTTAGACGTGTTTTGGGCCTACATCTTTTACTCAGCTATTTCTTTTCCTGTCTGGTTATTGGTACATCCCTTCATTTTCCCATCTATCAACATAGCAAAGAAGCATCAATTATTTCCATCGGTTGCTTCTTTCAACAATGAGTCCTCTTAAGTCATCCAAGTTATTTCCAGGAATGTTTATATTCCCATTCCTTAATAAAACGGCCTCAATCATTCTCCTGCAGCCTTTTCTGCCAGTTTCAACACCCATACTTCACAGAGAACTCTTTGCAAAAACTGAGACAGTTTCCAAGTGATGCTTACAAACAAAAAACCTAAAATTAACATACATTTAAACGATTAATGGTAACAGGGCTAGTGGAAAGCCTAGCAAAAGCAGCCCCTCCTTGTTTTTTTCAATGTAGTTAGACATACAGGCTTCTGCTGTCACTGAAAATGATCGAGAGGGCCATGAACGTGCAAATTAGCACGTTCATTCAGACCAACAGTTTGCTAGATCATACGCAATACGGCTTTCGTGCTGAACACAGCACAGAGCTAGCCCTGATCAAAGCCACGGAGGAGGTTCGAGAAGCCGTGGACCAGGGCGGTGCGACGATCCTGATTATGCTGGATCTGTCAGCAGCCTTCGATACGGTCCATCACAAAGTTTTGATGGACCACTTATCTACTTCAGTGGTTCAGGGTAATGCCTGGAATCTTCTGAAATCTTTTCTGGCCGACAGAACTCAAACTGTGGATTTGGGGAGGGATAGGTCTAAGCATTTTTCCCTTCCGTGCGGGGTCCCACAGGGGTCATCCCTTAGCCCCACGCTTTTTAATATATATGTGTGCCCTCTGGCAGCCCTGATAAGATCTTTCAGGCTCCAATTAACATCCTACATGGACGACACACATATTGTGCTGTCCCTACAGCGAGGCAAAGAAGTGGAAACTGGCTCAAGATGCCGTGATTGCATGAAAGCCATTGCCGGCTGGATGTCCTCGAATTGCCTGAAACTCAATGCAGGTAAAACAGAGGTCATCATATTTGGCAATAATCCTAACCTCTGGACACCGGACTGGTGGCCTGAAGAAATGGGAATGCCCCCAGCCCCTGCTAAGAATCTGGGGGTGATTATGGATACTAAACTTCCCTTTGGCGATCAGGTCAGTGGGGTTGTCTCGACGAGCTTCTTCCTCCTCAGAATTTTGAGGAAAATAAAATTCTTGTTACCAGTGGATAGCTTTAGGACAGCAGTCACAGCGCTCATTCTGTCACGGCTGGACTATTGTAAAAGTCTGTACTTGAACATTCAAAAGAAACATCTGAACGGACTCCAGCTGGTGCAAAATGCGGCAGCCAGGCTGATAATAAGCACACCTAGGTTTGTCTCAGTTAGAAAGGGACTTCGACATCTTCACTGGCTCCCAGTAAAACAACGTGCACAATTCAAAGTGCTTTGCACGGTCTTTAAGTCCTTGAGGTGCAGTGGCCCGGATGTATGACGTTACAACGCACACTTTTACAACGCATGCACTTACAACGCATTTTTTACAACGCATAATCCATTACAACGCACTACACTTACAACGCATGACACTACAACGCATTTTTAAAAAATACCTTTACAACGCATACCATCACAACGCATAATATTACATTGCATTTAAGGTAAGTATTAGATAGTATAGGGGTAAAAATTACTTTTCTAACTCCAGGGGGTGCAACAGTAGGGTAAATGTTGGATAGTATAGGGGTAAAAGTTACTATTCTAACTCTAGGGGGTGCAACAGTAGGGTAAGTGTTGTGTGGTAAATATTTCATTACCGGTACTATTTTTTATGCGGTAAAGTCTAGTAAGAATAACTCAGTAAATATAAGAGGCAGAATCCGTGGTATTAGAGGTTTTAAAAGGCTTTATTCCTATACAAAGGAATACAATTCGAATTGCAGGCTTTCTATTCCATCACCACGAAAGTTCAGGAAGGAAGGGCATACATTATTGACAGATAATTGGTTTTATAGGAAATGCATTACAGTGAAACAGATGCAAGAGGCGTAACAGCTGATAGTACAGATAAAAGGTGCATACGTAACTAATAGAGGCGGATATATGGGCGTAATTTAAAAAAACGTCATCATACATGATGTCACAAGTGGGTGGATCCATAAGAGAATCCTGCAATGTCAGCAGAAATATTTGGCAGATATGCGCGCGCAGCCGCATGACGTGTGATTGACGTGCAACTAGAGGGTGAAGGGGACTTGACATTTAGCTCTACGTGTGGAGACAGAAGTCTGGGGGTCATGTCAACCTAATCCCAAATCATATCTAATATCCTATGTTTAAAGAACTGTGTTATCCAAAAGGAAAGGTTTCTAGGATAGAATCTATTCTATACTGACTGTTAGTGCGTGTACAAGCGTCTAAGTGTCTACATGAGATGCGAGGGGGTAGGAATATTCCATGGTAACGGGGCTATGAATTACTTGCATGAGGACAGCGAGGCCTGGCCCTTTGCACGGTAGCTGGAGGAATGTTTACCTAAACTACTAGACAGGAATGCATCGGATGAGGAGCGGAGTAGATAATCTTGAAGGTGAAATACAGTTTTTGGCAGGCAACAGGCTGAATCAGGCACCGTTAGCCGCGCAGGGAGTAGGACAAAGTTCATGGATACAGATGCAGGCTCAAACTGGAGCTTTCAGAGGCAGAAAGCAGGAAAAGGCTTGATGACAGAATTCTGGGCCTACTCGCCTGAATCTGTAAAATGTGGAAAGTGAACCACATAAAGTCGGTGGCCTTTCATACTTAGGAATGGAATATCTGACCCATTCATGGCGGATCTGAAAGAGGACATGTTGACGGTGGACGCACATGTATTTGCGTCTTCAAAACTGGAACTGGAGGGAACATACATGTACTTATAGCATGCACATGGAGCCGTTGGGGTCTACGATAGGGGACATAACTGATCACAAAATTCATATTTCCTCATTCCCTCCTTGTCCCCTACGGACCCTCAGGAGATATCGATCTTCATCAATCCATCGATCTGTTCATATAGCATCATTTGTTCTTCTTTCTTCTTCCGGGATCTTGAACGAAAACTTGGATGTGGGATACACGATGTGGCACACAGACCACAAATCGCTGGCCCACATTGTAGACATAAACAGCAACTGAATAGTATGAGAAAGCCAATACCTAGGAAGGATAGGATTCTCCATCCCCAGGCTGACAACACGCCCCAGAACCAACCGGACCAAGTCCAGGTGCCTGGACTCTGGTGTATCTGGCTTACAATCTTATGAAGGCGAGTTATGGCTTTATATACTGACGGCGAATTTTCTGGTATGAAAATGCAGCAACTTGATCCGATGACCCTACAAGCTCCGCCCCTATCGGCCAGGATGACGTCAAGGACAAGACGATTTTGAAGTACAACAATCCGCATAGCAGACTGCTCTTCTGTTAAATTGCCTAAGGCGGAAATAGTTTCGTTCACTACTGCTTCAAGGGTTCTGGTTAATCTACGTATCAGCTTACTATTAGTGACTGTACCTATATAGGGAAAGAAACCTTTATTGAAATCTGTGTATTGTTCCCATGCTGTTTCAGTGTAATCGACAATTGGGAGATCTCTCTGCTGTCTATTGTGTACTAAATGGGTATTTCTATGATAATCAGGAGGAGCTAGGAAAACAGGTGGTAGAAGGAATGCTATGTAACAGGTACCATCCCAATCTAGAGGTAGACGTATATATGCGGTCTGGCCACATATAAAGTAGGAATGGCGAGAAGCTCTAAATGTAGACTTGCCTTGATCACTGAATTATATTACAGTGGTGCATTTACTATGGCCCATGTGTATGGAACCATTCTTTCTTACACATAATTCCCCTTTTACTGGGAATACTGACATGGCGGGCAAGATTGGTGTATCTTCAGATTCAACGTTCAGGATCATGAGGTTAAGTGTAAAATTACCTAATCCATATACTTCATTTTCTAGATCAGTTCCTGTTCTTTTGGGAAGTCCCTCCTTGTTAGGGTAGCAGACTTTAAGCAAAACTAGGTTCAGGTTTCCCCATACCCAGTTGTCTTGATAAACTGCGGAATTTGAATCTAGGGAATTAATCAAACTAAACCATGCTCCACAGGAGCCATTGTGTGTGAACGGATATGGAAAGAGGGGCAAAACTCCCTTATAGTTCGGATAGGGAGGGAGTCGGCCACATATCCAACAATTTGTGGCATTGCTGGTCTGATGGGAATGATGTAACATACTAATGAATGTGTTGTTGCGCAGCGCAAATCTATAGGACAACTCATGCGGAGGTAATTCACTAAAAGAATGTTCTACAGTTACATTGTAAACACGCTTAAGAATAGGGTAATACATGTGCAATAGTATGCTGACAATGATGATCAGAAGACTTAGAAAAAACAAAATTAATAATGTTACTATGCAGTGACTACGAAGTGATTTACAATACGCATGCTTCTTAAGCTGCATCTGTTGATTTCTTTCTCTATTCCGGTCTAGAGGATACATGTCAGAGACAAATTCAACCGATTCACCTTGGAGAGGACTTAAACAATCAAATTGTCTGACTTACTAGACCTTAATTTTAGTTTGTAAAGTTCAGAGTTTGTTAATTCAGCCAAGGGGAGCTTTGAGTCTGTCTGTGAGGGGATGCAGGGCTGAGCGTTCATACTAGATGGTAGTCCATAAAATTTCTTGATATGACTCGAGTGCAACCACCCTTTACGTCCTTCAATCTTCACGGCTGTCCTTGTAGTTAGTAGAACCAATTTTGGCGATGTCCATCTAGGCTCCAGTTGGGTCTTTCGGTCAAAATTCCTGACCAAAACCAGGTCGCCAGGAACCACGTCATGGGGCTTCACCTCAGTATTGTCGGGAAAAGCTGCGGCTACCTGTGAACGACAAGATTGTAGTGCAGACATCAAGGAAGCCAGGTAATCTGTCAGCATATTACAGTCAACGTCAGTGATTTTGCGAGGTATAGGCGTCCCCCACATATTTGGTGGTCTACCGAAGATCACCTCGTATGGGGATAGCCCTGTTCGAGAATGTGCTACCATTCTCATGTAAAAGAGCGCAACTGGTAAGGCTACTATCCAATCGACACCTTTTTCTCTACATATTTTGGACAATCTAATTTTCAGAGTTTGATTATGGCGTTCCACGAGACCTGCTGCCTCGGGATGTCGGACACAGTGAAATTTCCATTGGTAGCCTAACAAAAGGGAAACGTGTTTCATTAGTTCGGATGAGAACGGCTGGCCGTTATCTGAGTAGACAACACGTGGTAAACCGTACCGTGGGAAGAATTCTCGAACTAACTGTTTGGCAGTAGTCGGGGCAGTGTAATCTGAAACCGGGTATGCTTCTGTCCAACGGGAAAGAGCACAGACAACTACGAGAACATATTTGAATCCTCGACATCGTTCCATCTGGATATAATCCATCTGGAGGACTTCAAAAGCATGATCGGGAGATTGAAATCCACCCTGTTCTACGGGGATGCTTTTACCTGGATTAAACTGACAACATATCATACAGGTACGAACTTTTTGTTTAGCTGCTGCTCGCAAGTGTTTGTTGAACCAAATGTGTTGAATGCTGTCTAGCATAGCTTTTTCTCCTAGGTGCGCTGGACTATGTATTGTGTTAATGATGACTTGAACCATGGAGTCGGGAAGAAACTATATAGATTTTTCCTTCGTCATCCATCCTTGATCCGTTTGGATCCCTCCTAATTCAGTCCATTTCTTTATTTCTTCTGGTGTAGCATGTGTCTGTATGTCAATTACATCAAGGGCGGGATCCTTAACTGTCATGCAATGTGTTGGTGTCGGAACTATTGTCTTTGTCGTGTCAGTTGTGTGAGTCAGATTCTGAGCAGTCTGTTTAGCTGTTCTGTCAGCTAGGTCATTACCCTGAGAAATGATATCGGTAACTTTTGTATGGGCTTTGCATTTCATAATCGATATTGCAGTAGGTAGATGAATCGCGTCTAATAGGGCTTGAATGAGGGGTCCGTGTTGGATGTGGGCACCGTGAGAAGTTAAATAACCTCTCTCTCGCCACAGTACGCCGAAGTCATGGACGACTCCGAATGCATAACGTGAATCTGTGTATATGTTGACTTTCTTATTTTTGGCTTGAATACAGGCTTGTGTCAGAGCGATGAGCTCTGCTGCTTGAGCTGACAAAGTGTTAATACAATTTGTTTCAATGACTTCAGTGTCTGTTGTGACTGCGTAAGCGGCCACTAACTCTCCTGTACTTGTTCTCATACATGACCCGTCTACATACAATGTCAAGTCTGGATCTGACAAAGGGATATCTGTCAGGTCTTGTCTGGGTTTCGTCGTGATAGTAATGACTTCGACACACTCATGTGCCAATGGATCTGTTCCGCCCACTGGTAACAGTGTGGCAGGATTTAACGTATTACAACGTCTGATTTCTATGTGTGGCTGAAACAATGTTAATTCGTAACCGGTGAGTCTCGCTATAGTCAAGTGTTGTGTTTGTGTGCGGTTCAAGAGAACCTCTACTGCGTGTGGTACTTGTACTGTCAATTGGTGTCCTAACACTATGGCATCGCTTTGTCTGATTGCTAAAGCTGTTGCTGCCACCGATTTCAGGCACGCAGGAAGAGCCTGAGCTACGGGATCTAATGTACTAGAGAAATAAGCACATGGTTTGTGTGATCCTGCTTGTTCCTGAGTGAGTACTGACAAGGCAGTACCGTCGCGTTCTGTAACAAAGAGTGTAAACTGTTTACTGTAACTTGGTGTTGCTAAGACAGGTGCTTGGCATAAAGCTTTCTTTAAGCTTTCAAAGGCGTGTGTATGTTCTTGAGTCCAAGGGAGGACAGTCGATGTGGCTGCCTCCTGTGTTGTCAACTGGATGAGTGGTTTTGCTAGAAATGCATATTGAGGGATCCACTGCCTACAGTATGAAGTGAGACCTATAAAAGCCCGCACCTCCTTTTGTGTCTTGGGTGGTGACATGTTAGCAATTAACTGGATGCGGTCGGATATAAGCTGCCTTCCCTCCTTGGACAGCGAGTGCCCAAGGTAAACAACTCGCTGGACACAGAATTGCAGCTTAGAAGGGGACACCTTGTGCCCCTTGTCGGCCAGAAATTTCAAAACCATCAGTGACGCTGTTTCACATTCAGGTTCGCTTCGGGCGGTGATCAGCAGATCATCGACATATTGAAGCAAGGCAGTGTTAACTGGCATGTGGATACTGTCAAGTTCTCGTTTCAGTGCTTGGCTATAGATGCTGGGGCTTTCTGTAAATCCTTGAGGTGCGCGTGTGAATTTAAAACTTCGTCCATTTAAACTGAATCCGAACAGATATTGACTTTCCGGATCTATTGGGACACTAAAGAAAGCATTCTTGAGATCAATTACAGTGAAGAACGTTGCTTCTGAGTCAATAGCTATTAGTAATGAAGAGATATCTGGGACCACAGGGTATTGTGGTACAATACATTTATTTAATTCGCGCAGATCAATAACTAATCGATATACTGGTGGTGCTTTTGGATCCGTCCTTTTAAGAATCGGAATTATCGGGGAATTACATACATTGGAGTCGGTTTCGACAACCACTCCTTGTGCGATAAGCTCGTCAATGATTTGCAGTAAAGCCACTACAGCATCTGGTGGTAACTTGTATTGTCGCATTCGTGGTAGTACTAGTCCGGTTTTTAGTGTGACACGATATGGTGTAATATTCATGCAACCAACATCAGTGGGGCCTTGTGCCCATAAATGTGTAGGTAAATTCTGCAGTCGGTGATCCATGTCTCTGGACACGTAGTGACCTTTAAAGTCACGTAAAAATAGTCGTACTCCTTCCGGAGAACAACATATTATAGCTCCTAGAGCTTTCAATGTTTTTATGCCTAACAAGTTTTCTGGACATGATTTAGTAAGCAATAAATCTGTAGTACGTGTCAATGGACCGACCGTAAGTGGAAGAGGTTGTGTTACTTCATTGATGATAGGTTTTCCTGAGAATCCAAGGGAAATATTCTGTGAGCCTGAGAGGGGTGCCCCTGGAACTTTACTGCGTCGTATAGTTGTTCTGCTTGCCCCTGTATCAAGTAAAAACTTTCTGTCTTCCCCTAATAGTTCACTATGTACATAAGGTCCCTCTTGGTCTACAGGAACCTCTATAAGGGGTAAGCCAACTTCCCTCTCTAGGCTATTTCATGTGTATCGCTGATAATCGGGATAATCTGCTTGTGCATACTGATACATCTGTTGTGTTGTTGCTTGTGTTGCAGCAATAGGCTGCGCTTGTGGTGATGCTACGATCTGTTGTGGAGCTGCCTGTTGCGGAGCTAGTTGTTGCGGAGCTAACCTAGGTTGTGCATGCTGAGGGATTTGTTGTTGATTCTGATCCTGTCTAGGTGGACGTGGTCTCTCCTGGGTTCTACCTGTGGCAATATTATGTTTCAGGACTGGACAATCGTGTATATAATGACCTTGTTGTTTACAATAGTTGCATGTCCCTTTCGTTGGACCTGCGGAATCACCCTTTTGATGACCATCAGCTGGAATTGACTGTGCAACAAGCATTTTCATTTTTGTATCTTTCATACGTCTTTGTTCATGTTCTTGTTCTTCTCTAATTCTATTGTGGTGATATTGTAACATCTGTAACATCTGTGATGGGGTATTACCTTGCCAGGTACTTTCGAATTTCAATACTCTATTCTTGACTTGTAGCAGAGAATTTTCAACTAATTTTGTCACAAACAGATGTGGATATGACTCGCTACTGGCTTTTATGCCACTATTTATACCAAAACATTTTTCAAATCGGGAATAGAAATCACTAGTGTCTTCATCTGGCTTTTGTTTACAGGCTGATATTGCACCCCAGTCTTCCTTTTTCGTAGTTAATAAACGTGGCAGTACCTGTACTAGTAGCCCTGCTAGTGCGGTAGTCTTTTCCCCAAGCCCTGCTCCTGCAGCTCGGGCCCTTTCTTCGTTTTCTAATGCTGTCCAATCTATCTTTTGGTCTCCCACCTCCCATTCCTTTTCTTTGAGTTTCTCATAAACACCGGCGGGTAATAGGACCTTTAATATTTTCATAATGTCGGGGTAGGTATACTCTCCCATGAGTAACATGTCTTTTATTTCACGGTGGAAACCTGCTGGATCCTTGTCATGGCTGGGTACTACTTTCTTCATTTCTAATAATTCCAGTTTAGTTATAGGCGTGTACACAAACACGCGTGTAAAGTTATTACCGTCACCTCTGATTGGGTGTACTTCGCGTAACGGGTTCTGTCTATCTATGTGATACATTTTTCTTCCCATGATGGGAACTGGAACGTGTTCTGGGCATACGAAAGTTAAATATTGATTTCGGAATTCTAGAATTTCTTTAATCAAATCAGTACCTGACCCTCTCCATATATTCGTGAGTAGTTCTGTCAATATGTCAGATAAGGGTCCTGGATCGGAGTGTTGGCTTTTATATAATATAAGGAGGTGTTGAATCATGTATATACTAGCTAAACGCTGTTCGTATGGGTCAAGATTCAGAAACGTGTGTGCAAGTACATCATCATTGTATTCGCTGGGACTGTCAGCCCATTGTACTGCTGACCTGGCTAATTCTTGTTCGTCCATGGAATCGAGCATATGGTACCCCCTTCGATCTCGGAGTAATTTATCAGCGGCTTGGAATAGGTGTTCAGGGGATCTTGTATTTAACATAGGGGTTTGAAAATGTCTATTATGTTCTGGACGTATCGGACGTATCGGATCATTGAAGCCTCTAGTATTATTATGGGGTCTTCCTCTACCTACATAAGCTATCGTATCTAATTGTTCTGATTCTTGCTCCTCCTCTTCTTCTGATTCTACTCTGTCTATTTCTCGTCTTTCTTTATGTATTCGTTCTACTTCCTTGCGGATCTTTCGACACATGGCGATTATACACGCCTGTCTATCATGTTTCTCTTCTGATATGTTCTGACCCCATTTGGCAAGTCTTTGCATGGTATCGTGATCTGCCCCGGGCCTGTCTTGATTCCTAATTACGCAATTTATGAAAAAACGTAGTAGTTGTCTTTGGACATCCACTTTCTGGTATTCCATAGCTTCGTTAATACTTTCTGGACCTCGCCCTGTTTGGACAAAGCGATATATTTCGTCTAGGTGTTCACCCATTCCTGGTATCGTCATTAAATATAATGTAGCTCGTCGTATACGTAGTGATGATATGAGCAATTTGTCCTGTCTACCTGGTACTGGGTCGTATCTACAATCCACAAGCTGTTCTTTAAACATGTCGGATGTCGCTAGTTGGGGTGTACGTTGGAGTGCTAAATCTCTAAGGGTCTGTTTATTTCGCGGCGGTGTGGCAAACATGTCTGTCGTACCTCCTGTAGCACCATCTGAGGTGCTAGGCACGAAAGGATTCGTTGGGCGTAGGATAGAGATTGTAGACGCGGGAAAAACTGTAGAAACGGACGGACCTGTGGGAACTTGTGTAGGAGTTTGTAGTTGCGGGGATACAGACGGATGCTCTTGGTGTTGAACACCATCGGCAAGCGGTGTGGGTGGTATGGCATTAGCATACTCGGGAGCTACGTCATCTAAATAGGAGGAAAGGAAAACGTCCTTTGCTGTTTTGGGATGTGTTTTGGGATGTGCTTTTATGGGGAGCAATGGAGGAGTTAAGTCTTTTGGTATTTCCGGGGTAGCCTTAGGTAACCCTTCGGCCAGAAGAGGATACATACCATTCATAAGAGTGTTTCTTTGTCTATCTACTTGTTCTGATTTTACTCGGGTACCTTCCTCAAGTAATAGATTTTCTCGGGTTTTATTTGAATTCTCTCTACCTTTCTCTTCCTGTCTGAGCGCTTTTTCTGTTCGTCTATATGATTCTTTACGCCATAATTCAATGGCATCTTTCTGTGACTGTCTGGCTTTCTTTTTCCATAATTCTTCTTCTACTCTCATGATGCAATCTGCATCCCAGGTCCCCGCTGCGGGCCATCTCTGACTCTCTGGTAACTCTTTGGTGTAGTCCACCCATAAATCAAGAAATAATACGGCATCTAGGCCATGTTTATGATACATAAAGTACCCTGGAGTGTCCCTAGGTGGGATGGGAACAGCTTCTTCGAGTAGCCCTTTTCTGGTTTTGATCTGTCTTAGTTTCGAAAAGAGCGGCATTTTTAGACCTTATTACTAGAACACACTTTATACAAGGAACACAATAATGAACAGTCATTCACACCACAATATATAGAACGTATTTAAAACATTTAACACTTAACATTTTTAACGAACGATGATAACTAATAGAAAACTAGTTACTGACATAATACTGACATTTAGATAATACTTATTTATATGCAAGACATACTATATATACTGCTAAACAGTACAGATACACTGCTGAAACAGTGCAGACCGGATTTGTGTACCCAAACCCGTCTTGACCGGCACAGACTATGTGCACGTTAAATGCCTCCCCGGTAATGGTACTCACCGGGTAGCTCGGAACGGAAGGCCTCGGAACGGAACTGAAACTGGACCGGCTTGGACTCGACTCGACTCGACTCGGAACTTCGGAACCTGGTGGGCCTCTGTATACCTCGGATCTTGCTCTCTCAGCTAGGCTCTGGTCGGGATACTTCGCACTTCTCACCGCCTCGTCTGGGTGTTGATCGCAGCCTCAGTCGCCCCCGCTTGGCCGGAGGGAGATACAGGAAATCCTGCAGGTACGCGTTTTTGTCCGTTCAGCTGTGGCAGGAGACCGGGCCTGCAACGCACCGCCGGCGCGTGAGATGAGAAAGTGTCCCTATTCGGGCGCCAATTTATGTGGTAAATATTTCATTACCGGTACTATTTTTTATGCGGTAAAGTCTAGTAAGAATAACTCAGTAAATATAAGGAAAGAATCCGTGGTATTAGAGGTTTTAAAAGGCTTTATTCCTATACAAAGGAATACAATTCGAATTGCAGGCTTTCTATTCCATCACCACGAAAGTTCAGGAAGGAAGGGCATACATTATTGACAGATAATTGGTTTTATAGGAAATGCATTACAGTGAAACAGATGCAAGAGGCGTAACAGCTGATAGTACAGATAAAAGGTGCATAGAGGCGGATATATGGGCGTAATTTAATAAACGTCATCATACATGATGTCACAAGTGGGTGGATCCATAAGAGAATCCTGCAATGTCAGCAGAAATATTTGGCAGATATGCGCGCGCAGCCGCATGACGTGTGATTGACGTGCAACTAGAGGGTGAAGGGGACTTGACATTTAGCTCTACGTGTGGAGACAGAAGTCTGGGGGTCATGTCAACCTAATCCCAAATCATATCTAATATCCTATGTTTAAAGAACTGTGTTATCCAAAAGGAAAGGTTTCTAGGATAGAATCTATTCTATACTGACTGTTAGTGCGTGTACAAGCGTCTAAGTGTCTACATGAGATGCGAGGGGGTAGGAATATTCCATGGTAACGGGGCTATGAATTACTTGCATGAAGACAGCGAGGCCTGGCCCTTTGCACGGTAGCTGGAGGAATGTTTACCTAAACTACTAGACAGGAATGCATCGGATGAGGAGCGGAGTAGATAATCTTGAAGGTGAAATACAGTTTTTGGCAGGCAACAGGCTGAATCAGGCACCGTTAGCCGCGCAGGGAGTAGGACAAAGTTCATGGATACAGATGCAGGCTCAAACTGGAGCTTTCAGAGGCAGAAAGCAGGAAAAGGCTTGATGACAGAATTCTGGGCCTACTCGCCTGAATCTGTAAAATGTGGAAAGTGAACCACATAAAGTCGGTGGCCTTTCATACTTAGGAATGGAATATCTGACCCATTCATGGCGGATCTGAAAGAGGACATGTTGACGGTGGACGCACATGTATTTGCGTCTTCAAAACTGGAACTGGAGGGAACATACATGTACTTATAGCATGCACATGGAGCCGTTGGGGTCTACGATAGGGGACATAACTGATCACAAAATTCATATTTCCTCAGTTGGATAGTATAGGGGTAAAAATTACTATTCTAACTCCAGAGGGTGCAACAGTAGGGTAAGTGTTGGATAGTATAGGGGTAAAAATTACTATTCTAACTCCAGGGGGTGCAACAGTAGGGTAAGTGGTGGATAGTATAGGGGTAAAAATTACTATTCTAACTCCAGGGGGTGCAACAGTAGGGTAAGTGTTGGATAGTATAGGGGTAAAAATTACTATTCTAACTCCAGGGGGTGCAACAGTAGGGTAAGTGTTGGATAGTATAGGGGTAAAAATTACTATTCTAACTCCAGGGGGTGCAACAGTAGGGTAAGTGTTGGATAGTATAGGGGTAAAAATTACTATTCTAACTCCAGGGGGTGCAACAGTAGGGTAAGTGTTGGATAGTATAGGGGTAAAAATTACTATTCTAACTCCAGGGGGTGCAACAGTAGGGTAAGTGTTGGATAGTATAGGGGTAAAAATTACTATTCTAACTCCAGG
Source organism: Triturus cristatus (assembly GCF_964204655.1). NCBI lineage: Eukaryota > Metazoa > Chordata > Amphibia > Caudata > Salamandridae > Triturus > Triturus cristatus. The sequence goes on from NC_140585.1 coordinate 880,236,783, forward strand.
GGGTGCAACAGTAGGGTAAGTGTTGGATAGTATAGGGGTAAAAATTACTATTCTAACTCCAGGGGGTGCAACAGTAGGGTAAGTGTTGGATAGTATAGGGGTAAAAATTACTATTCTAACTCCAGGGGGTGCAACAGTAGGGTAAGTGGTGGATAGTATAGGGGTAAAAATTACTATTCTAACTCCAGGGGGTGCAACAGTAGGGTAAGTGTTGGATAGTATAGGGGTAAAAATTACTATTCTAACTCCAGGGGGTGCAACAGTAGGGTAAGTGTTGGATAGTATAGGGGTAAAAATTACTATTCTAACTCCAGGGGGTGCAACAGTAGGGTAAGTGTTGGATAGTATAGGGGTAAAAATTACTATTCTAACTCCAGGGGGTGCAACAGTAGGGTAAGTGTTGGATAGTATAGGGGTAAAAATTACTATTCTAACTCCAGGGGGTGCAACAGTAGGGTAAGTGTTGGATAGTATAGGGGTAAAAATTACTATTCTAACTCCAGGGGGTGCAACAGTAGGGTAAGTGTTGGATAGTATAGGGGTAAAAATTACTATTCTAACTCCAGGGGGTGCAACAGTAGGGTAAGTGTTGGATAGTATAGGGGTAAAAATTACTATTCTAACTCCAGGGGGTGCAACAGTAGGGTAAGTGTTGGATAGTATAGGGGTAAAAATTACTATTCTAACTCCAGGGGGTGCAACAGTAGGGTAAGTGTTGGATAGTATAGGGGTAAAAATTACTATTCTAACTCCAGGGGGTGCAACAGTAGGGTAAGTGTTGGATAGTATAGGGGTAAAAATTACTATTCTAACTCCAGGGGGTGCAACAGTAGGGTAAGTGTTGGATAGTATAGGGGTAAAAATTACTATTCTAACTCCAGGGGGTGCAACAGTAGGGTAAGTGTTGGATAGTATAGGGGTAAAAATTACTATTCTAACTCCAGGGGGTGCAACAGTAGGGTAAGTGTTGGATAGTGTAGGGGTAAAAATTACTATTCTAACTCCAGGGGGTGCAACAGTAGGGTAAGTGTTGGATAGTATAGGGGTAAAAATTACTATTCTAACTCCAGGGGGTGCAACAGTAGGGTAAGTGTTGGATAGTGTAGTGTAATAATATGCGTTGTAATGGTAGGCGTTGAAATGGAATGCGTTGTAAAGGTAGTTTTTAAAAATGCGTTGTAGTGTCATGCGTTGTAAGTGTAGTGCGTTGTAATGGATTAGCGTTGTAAAAAATGCGTTGTAAGTGTAGTGCGTTGTAACAGTTGCGTTGTAAAGGTTGTTCCCCAGTGGCCCTGATTATCTGAGAAAACGCCTTCAATGGTATGTCCCCAGAAGAACTTTGCGTTCCTCGGATGCAAAGCAAGTGGCCATCCCCAGAGTAAAAAAAGCTAACTGGGGGGGGCAGTAGTTTCATCGTTTGTGCTGCAAAAGCTTGGAACAACCTACCAGTGCATCTTAGGAACACCACCAAGCTCCTTTCTTCAGGAAGGGGCTGAAAACATGGCTGTTTTCCAAATAACCATCTTCTTTCTGGAAACCAGTTAGGCAGTGCTCAGCGTCAGGACACCCTTGGGTATAAGTGCGCTTTAAAAACTTCACTAACATAACATAACATAACTGCTGTAGAAAATATGTGTGGTTATTGTACATAAATATTTTTTTTACAACTAAACAGGCAGGTCCACCACAACCTAACATGAGTGGCCTAATACATGTATATTCCCTTAAATGCTGGAGAGGGATAGTTTCTATTAATGCCACTCAGACACAGGGTCAGCGGTGGGAATGGCTGGGAGCCTTTCTTATCAAGAGGTATATCTGTTCACGAACGTAGATCAAAAATCTTTTTTTTGATAAACTAATTTTTCATTGATTTCACAAAAAGCACCAGCCAATCATCAAGACACCATGATAACAGAGAAATATATGCAGTGATCTGGACAACCCAACAGCCAACGGCATAGAGAATCAAAAGGACAGATTTCGGAGAATCCCCAACGAGACTAAACCATTCCCCCAACCACTTCCTCCAGACGCTACGAAACTTTTTGGAGCAGCCACGCGCTGCATACATAATCTTCTCCTACGTGGCGCACCAGTCAACCCCGGCCCGCCATTTCCCAACTGTGGGAGGATCAGGGCATTTCCATGCAGTCGCCATGTCCCTTTTAGCCACCACCATTGCCGTGGTGTAGAATAGTTTTTAGTTTCTGGACCCGTCCAGCCAGTCGGTGATGTCCAAGAGCGCATGCTTCGGGTCATGCGGGATCTCCCACCCCAATACCTCAGTTAGTTCCTCCTCAATGCCTCCCCAGAATTGCGCCAGGCGTGGACACCATACCATATGGAGAAAGTTGGCTGGCTCATAACCACATCCAGTGCAGGCGGGGGTCGGCTGAAGACCCGCACGATGTAAGCACGCCGGAGTCAGGTAGGCGACGTGTAGAAAATAGAGCTGTATCATGCGCAATCTGGCGGAGGCAGTGATGGTCCTGGGGGCCATAAGGGCATCACGCCAGTCCTCCTCCTCCAAAGTGTCCACCCACTCCTCCCATTAAGTCCGCAGCCGATCGAGTGATGTTGGGGTGTTATTAATGAGTGTCTGGTAAATGCGGGAGATGCCCCCCCTCCCCAGATCCCCCAGCATGATTTGAGCCTCAGGAGGGCTGTGGTCTGGGAGTCATATGTCGGTCATGAGGTGCGCTTGAAGGGCATGGCGCAGCTGTAAATATCTATAGAACTGCGAGGGATGTAAGGAATATATAGCTTGAAGGTCCTGAAAGAAGCGCATGTGATCACCCACCCAAATATCGCTCAGTTGGGAAATGCCTAAAAGGTCCTAAGACCGAAAGCCCTGAAGCCCATTGACCTCCCGGAGCCAGGTACCCTGCCACAGGGGTGTGCACTGGGTCAGTGTGTGAGTCCATGTGGTGTGACGCAACGCTGCCCACCAGGCCAAGAAAACAGAGCGTGTCACTTCCGGCAGACGGGGTGGGACAGGTGCCCCATAGAGCATCGACTGGATATTGGACAGGCCCAACTCACTGAGTTCCAGCCGATATGCCGGATCAGACCATCCTCCGTTAAACCAATCGTGCAGGGAGAGCAAACGAGTGGCCAGATAATAAAGATATAAGTGGGCCATACCTAGGCCCCCATAGAAGGAAGGGATCCGGCAAACGTTTAGGGCCAGTCGGGACCTTCCCTTCCCCCATAGGAATTTGGAGGCCAGGCTGTCCAGCTCCCGGAACCACGCTCTCGGGAAGTTGAGAGGGGTATTTTGAAGCATATAGAGGAATCTGGGAAGAATCATCATTTTAAAAAGAGCGACTCTTCCCATGGGATTCAGAGGCATCGTCATTTTGACATTTCCTCCCTAGCCTGCTTCACCAGGGGAGTGACATTAAGAGCCCAGCTGAGTTCAGGGAGTAAAGACACCCATATTCCTAGATACTTAAAAGATAGACCGTGGAGCGGTATGGTGAACTGCCAATCGAAGCAGTCCCTGGACATGTGAAGGGGGACCAAGACCGATTTATTGGGGTCAAGCCGGAGGCCGGAGGCCTGTTCAAAAGACTGGAGGATCCAGAGGCAGTGAGGGCCCGATTTCACGGGATCCGCCAAGTAAATCAGGACATCGTCTGCATAGAGAACGATTTTGTCAGTTTCTGTATTGGGCCACTCCCAGCCCTGCACCTGCCCCTTTGAGCATATCAGGGCCGCTAGGGGCTCCATCACCAGAGCAAAAAGTAGGGGGGAGAGAGGGCACCCCTGCCTCGTTCTCCTGCAGATCGGAAAGGGTTCTGCTAGGACCCCGTTCACCAGGACTCGTGCTCTCGGATGAGCATACAGTACGTGGATGAAACCCCGGAAGCAGGGTCCGAAACCCATCTCAGCCAGGACGTCGTCCAAGAACCCCCAGTCTACAGAGTCGAAGGCTTTCTCGAAGTCAACCAGGAGGAGTGCGAGGTAGGGGGTGATCAAGTGTCGGTGAGCCAGGGCTGAGTGAAGCCTCCGCCAACAATGTTGGGTACCGCACTATGGCATGAACCCACATTGGTCTGGGTGGACCAGCGTGTGTAAGTGGGGTTTAAGGCACTGAGCAAGTATCGTGGCGTACAGTTTTAGGTCCGTGTTTATGAGGGAAATGGGACGGTAGTCCGCACATTGGGATGAGGGTGGCTGGGATTTAGGAAGGACCACGATAGTGGCCATATCGGTCTCGGAAGGAAAGGAGCCCTTCTCAACTACCTCATGGAATAGCTGAGCGAGGTATGGAGTGAGCGTCTCATGGTACAGGGCATAATATTCCTGGGGAATACCATCCGGACCCGGTGTCTTGCCAGACGAGGTACGGGTAATCGCTTCCCCAGTTTCTTCCTGGGTGCATTCAAGGTCTTTCTGAACAGTTGCGTCCAAATGAGGGAGTTGACTGGCTCCATCCCTCAACATATTTGTGAGAGACAGGGAGGGAGTCCCAGCCGTGTATAGCTGGCTGCTGGCGATAATACAAAGCAAAGGCCTGGGCCATTGCGGCTGAGGAGTTACATACCGACGCATCCCGAGTGATGATCTCAGGTATTATGCGGTTCGCCCTAGGATAGGTGGCTAGTCTATGGAGGAGAGAACCATTCTTGTCTCCCCATCCATACACCCTGGCGATGGAGGAACGCCAGAGGAGTTTAGCCGCGTCCATCGACAATTGTCGAATCTCTTTGTGGATGTAGGCCAGGCGCCTCACTTCTGAGGCATCGGGATTCAAGCCGGTGGACCGTTCAAGGTGCAAGGCCTGCACCTCACGTGAGGTCATCTGGTCTAGCTGTACGTGCCGCTGGATTTTGAGTTGTCCCTTGGCAACTCCCCGAATCGTGGCCTTGCCAGCCTCCCATAGGATACCCGGCGACGACACCGACCCTGCATTGATCTGGAAGCAATGTTGGTGTTCCCGCCCAACCACTTTACGGAAGTCCTTGTCCTGGAGGAACCACGCGTTCAGTCTCCATGTCTGACGCAGTGAGGCAGGAGGGGCACCCACAGTGAGCATCACTGGAGAATGATCCGATCTACCTCGCGGGAGGATAGCGACGTCTTGAAGCCTGAGGCAGTCAGTCGAGGGAATGTAAATGGTGTCAATACGTGCTTGTGTATGGTGTGCTGCCGAAGTGTGGGTAAACTGCCTTGAACGCAGGTGCCACGTGCGCCACGCATCACAAAGACCTAGGGATTCAGCCCAATTTGTGAGATGTTTCGCGTGCGCCAGTCTGCTGTGGGAAGGGGGCCAGTTGTGACCAGAGCAGGGGAAGAGACCGCATTGAAGTCACTCCCCAGGAAGGTGGAACCCAGGGGCAGGGAAGCCAGGAGCTCAACGGAGGCGGCTGGGGTCGTGGTCAACCACGATGGGGGAGAATACAATGACACCTAATTAAGGGGTGTGCCATTCAGGGTGCCGGACAGGGCCAGAAAGGTGCCCTGATCATCATGAACGACTAGCATTGCCACAAAAGGAAGGGAGCGCTGTACCAGGATCGCAACCCCACGGGATTCGAGCGTGAAGCTCAAGTGCCAGACCCTGTCATAACCATATCACGCTAAAAAGGGGCAGTGGTTACCTAATAATTGTGTCTCCTGCATCAATAAGACCTCCACTCCAAGGCGCTGCATGTAGCGTAGGACCGCCGTACGCTTGAGACGGTCAAGGAGACTGTTGACGTTCCAGGACATAAGGCGCAAATATACACTCTGTTGCGGTGTGACAGCCATCTGGAGAAATTGTCTTGGGGAAGGGGGGAGGCCCTGGAGGGGTGCTCGGCCAGGGGCAGGGACGCCGGGATGCGTGACAGGGGACCCAGATATCATTTACCATGTCCCGTGATGCTTGGAGTGGGACGTCTTGTGAGCACAGGTGTGATGAAACAAGGAAGAGTGCTGATGCAACATAACTGTAAGGCAAAGAAAACAAAACTAAAGAAAAAACTCTGGACAACGTTCCCACCCTGCACTTCAGGAATGGAAGCATCTGTCGCCCTAACAATAAACCAGCAAATGAACAACCAAACTAAAACGCTTGTGATTGGGAAAGTGTGGAGGACCCCTCCTCATGTCAGGATGTGCGTAAATGAGTCCATCAGGAAGAAAAGGAATACTTTGAGACCGAGCACGGCCCTCGGCTGCGGAGCCAAGCCCGGCAGGCAGAGACAAAGTCAAGCAGGGTCTTTCAGAAGCATTGGGCTGCGTGAAAGGTCCGTATCCATGAGATCAAGCAATGAAGGTCAGGGGAAGTACCCCCATGGTCTAAGTGATCGGATGAGCCTGAGCGCCTCCCAGCAGAGGGTTCAACAGAGAACAGCGTTGGCAGTCGGGAGTGGCTCGGCGGGGAATCCGACCGGGCCCGTCTCTGCCCGCGGCGCCTGTGGGATCGGTTGCGTTGAGGCTGAGGAGCGAAAGGTGAGAGGCGAACGGGTCCACCCTCCGCCCCCTCCAGGAGTGTAGTTTGGTCTACAATACGCAAGGGACGCTCCTCCATCGCCCAGGTCCAGGCCTCTGATGGTGTGTCAAAGAACAAAGTCTTGTTAGCGAACACCACTCGCAGGCGCGCTGGGAAAAGGAGCCGATACTGGATGTTGAGCGCCCTCAGTTTCTGTTTAACTTCACCAAAAGAGCAGCGTTGACTCTGGACCTCGTGGGTGTAGTCCAGGAAGATCATGATTGCGTGGTTTTCATAGTGGAGCCGTTGCTGTTTGCGTGCTTCAGACAGGATGGCGTCCCGGTCCTTGAAGTTAAGGACCCGTATTATGACTGGTCGAGGGGCCGCACCCGGCAGTGGCTTAGGGGCCAGGGACCGATGGGCCCGCTAAATCACGAACCACAGTGAAAGAGAGCCCTCGGGGACCCATGATCGCAGCCATTTTTTCAGAAAGTCCACCGTACGGCCCTGCTCCCCCCCTCCGGGAAACCCACCAGGCAGAGATTGTTGCACCGGGACCTGTTTTCTGCATCCTCCGCCCGGCGGAGCAACTCCTGGGTATGCGACTGGAGACGGGACACCTGCCCCTTAAGTTGTTGTACGTCATCCTCCACGTTGGAGATTCGGGTCTCAGTCTCCTTGATCCGGGCTGTGGCGTTTCGGAGATCCTGCCAGATGGGTCATGTCCACTTGCACCTCCGCGATCTTGCCCTCGACCGAGGTCTGTGAGGCATGGATGGCTTGCAAGATAGTGGACAAGTCTGAAGATGACGGGGGCTCCTGCTCCTTGGCTCCCCCAACCGCGCCAACGTCCGAGGTGGTGAAACGGTCCATCTTGGTCTGGGTGGCAGGAGCCTTTGCCAATCTATCTGTTCTGCCCATGGTGGCATCCAGAGGGGACGCAGCGCCCGGAATCCCCACCGGCGAACCACGCAGTGGGGGGCCAGCAGACCCCTATGGGCGGATTAAAATCAGACAGGAGAAGCCACTAGTGCGAAAGTGTGGCCCAGGCCAGCCTGCTGCCGCCCGATGTGTGCGCCCCGGGCAAGACGATCCAGCAGGAGCAAGGGAGAGGATGGGAAGAGGGAGAAGGAAGGAGAAAGTCCAGAGCCAGGTCCGTGGGTAGGCCCCCGTCCGCCAGGGCCACGAAACTCCCAGCTCAGGCGGCAGTAGGAGAGGCAGCAGGCAGCCTCATCCCCCGAGGCCGCAACTCCAGACCGTGATGGCGTGGATCGGGGGCCACCGCTCCAGATCAACAGTCCAGCGTGGGGAACTCGGGGACAGAAGAGACACCGGACGGAGCCCCAGGGAGGCCCTGACACTCAGACAGGCGCCGCTCGATGCCCGCGGCGAAAGCCCCTAGCAGCGGGTCCCCAGCCGTTGATGTGACCAGAGGGGAACCAGGATGTAAGGCACGGGCAGGTGAGGCCCTCCTCTGCACCACTCCAGCGCAGACCCCAAGCCAAGTGTAGCCGCCCGGTGACCAAAAAGGCGGGAAGGGGTCCAGTCACGTGCTTCCCAGGCACGGGCTTCCTGCCGCTCGATTTATGCAGCCGAGGGTCAGCTCAGGGCAATTCCAAGCCCGAGGCCCGCCACGCGGCCAGCCGCGTATTCCCAAGGTCTCCACAGGGCCCGGGCGAGCCAGCGCAGGCAGCGTGTGACCCAGGAGGGGGACAGGAGATCTGGCCGGACTGGATGGCGAGCAGGACCACTCAGGGATGAGCCCCCATTGCAGCCAACCTCACATGCATGCGGGGGGGCCCCCAAACAACCGTCCCCGGACCGCCGCCACCAGGACTCACCCGCTCTGCCGCTCACCACTTCATCGTTCTCGTATTTTTTGGCTGCTCCCCCCTGAGCATTGGAACCTGCAGTCTGAATCCCCGGCCCCTGCCGCCCGATATGGCAGACGGTCTCGCGGCCGCGCCGCCGGTGGGGGCCGGGTCACAGGTGGGCCCACTGTCGCTGGGAAGCACTCACACCGCCGCTCACCATTCCATGGCCCAGGGCTCCTCAGCGGTACTCCTCGATGCGCGGGGGATGACAACCGCAGTTTACATTTCTCCTGCTGCCCGATATTTTAGCTGGTGTCGCGGCCATGCTCAGGAGGGGGCCGAGGCCCGGAAAGGTAATTGTTGCAGAGAAGGGCCGCCAGATCTCCTAACTCCGAGCCCACCACCTTCAGCGCCGGGGACGGGAATCAGGAGATGGGGAGAAGGAGCCATGCACCACCTCGGGCCGGCAGCTGCCCCGGAGCCGGCGCCGCCTCCAAGGAGCCCCTCCCCGCTCACGCAAGGACCAGATGCAGGGTCCGGCAGGACACACCAAGGATTGCCAGCGCCATCTGGAGAAGGGAGCCGCCATTTTGTCTGAAAGATACGGCGGGCCGGGCCACTGCAGCGGGACGATGTGAGACGAAGCTCTGCACCGCCTAGGATGCCGCGCCAGGTGAGCTGCAAAAATCAGTACATGATGGCCCGTTTATGGTAAGGATTGTGGGCGGATGGCGGAGGGGTCCCGGAGTACTCTTAAAGTGCGTCCACCATCTTGGCCCGACAAGCCACGCCCCCGATTTTTTTAATTTTAGTGCAGAATAAGGTATTTATTTGACCGCTTTCTTAACTGGTTGAATAGGCTACAGAAGGATAGTAATGTCCTTCAATGTGAGTGCAAGGTGCACGACTCTCACAACACGCCAGGTCTTCACTGCATCTATAGTTACTACAGTGCAATCTCCTGGTCAATTCCATTGCGATGATATGGGAACTACTGCCAGGACTGCTCTCATGTCGTCTCAGGCACGCGCAAGACCAGATTCCCCATCCTAGGCACTGCCTCGAGTTTCCACATCTGGAACCATATTAAAGGGACCTTGCCCACAGGCATGAAAACTACAGCCGAGCATGCCACTCCCACTGTACTCGGAAGCACCCCCTTGCGATGTTGATGTCTCCATTCTGCATATTGTCAGCATTGCTTGCTGTTTCCTGTAGCATCCAACTGGATGGTAGAAGCCAGGGCTTCTTGAGTATCTATCACGGCCTCTAGACAGCACAATCATTCTCCTTCCTCTCTCACTATAGCTGCATTGCCAGCCCGCCTGCCACGCCAGGTGCTAACAGGCACTCATTGGGGCGGGATAACAGAGCTATGAGAAACAATTCAAAGTAATAAAGGATGTGTATGCATGTGGGGAAGTTGCAATATTTTGTATATTCGCGTACGTTTCCGAAACACTTGTGTAATTTCCTCTTAAATTCTGTATATTTGGTATCTTGGGCCAATTTACCTAATCCTACGATTGTGCAGTTTTCACTTTTTCAATGTAGGACTTGTTGCGGTGTGTCTATCTGACTTTCCAGAGGCGTTTCACTGCCCAAGTTCTTCATCGATAACTAAAGTGGCGGTGCATGCGTAATGTCTGTGCCCTGCTGTCTCGGTGAGGGAAAGTACGGTGCCACCAGATTTAATGAACTTCTTTTCTTGAGAACACTACAATAGTTTTCAAGATAAGGTCAAAGTTACAAGCCCACACGTTTGCAGTAGGCCTTTTAGCTGAAAACAGGTATAACTCATTCCATATGATAAGACGCCATGATGGAGTTCATATGATCACGTAAAAGCAGCGACGTTGCAAGGCATAGGCAAAGTGGGCAATATCCATGGGCCCCCACCTTCCAAGAGGCCTCCTGGGAAAGAGAACGGTTGCTCTATTTCATATGTCTAGTCCAGCGTTTAATTTGTAAACAACATAAGTGACAGGGCCCTTGTCAGAAGGCCACTTTTGCTTGCACCACCCATTGCCTCGGTCAGTGTTGTCAATTACAGTATCAATTCACCTACTAACCACTCCTACAAGTGTGACAGTGCTGACTATTCCAGGCCCCAAAGCAACAAGAATGGCTTAGGCGGCAGGTTTTAGACATTTTTAATGTATATTGAATTATTTAGGAACTGTTGTTTTGCTCGTCGCTAAATTAGTAAAACAGCGCCACCATGTGGCAAAGCAGACTGTCATGAGTGCCAGTGTTGACAATTAAGTGTGGGTGCCGAGCACCGGAAAGCACTGGCTCAAATTAAGCACTGCACTAGTCTAAACCACTCTGCCTATCGCTACCACTGACTTTGTCATCGTAAGGAGTTCTGGGGTCCTGGGCAAGACATATTTCAACTGTTTTTGTGTGACTCTGTTAAAATTAACATATAATTTAGTATCATTTGGCATCACACATGCTTGAATTGGCAGGAAATGGGTAAAGAAATTCAAATGTGTTCTATACAGGGCCCACAAAATATGTGTTGCGGCAGGACCCCAAAATCCTTAAGGTGACACTGTGTAAAAGAAAGATATCTTAGCACGTTTGGTCGCAAATTGTCTTATCAGTGTCCCTAATTATTTTTTTTTAAATCCTCTTTCTGCACGTGCCCACACTTCTGCCTCTGGTAAGACTGATCATTCATTGCTTTTGTGTGCCCACATTAGGTGGGGAAGACGTTGGCCCTTCTTCTCAGGAGGTGTCTAGAAAAAAGTTTCTTACGTGCTCCATACATATTCCTGTCCTCCAGTGGTCGAAGTGGGGAATAAAAAGTAGGGGAACCTTAAAGAGCAAAACATTCCAATTTTTTGTATTTGTTTGTTATTTCAGTGACCAGTTACACCTTATTACATTATTTAATTCAACTAATGGATACACATGTTTATTTAAGGTTTAATATGAGTTATTGACATTAAAATACATTCACAAAGTGGGGTACGTTTCCAATCACACAATGTACCAAAAACTGGAATCGCAAACCATTTCTCTACGAGCCATGGAGTTTCTGTCATTAGCACTTCTCCCTTTTTCCACAAGAGCAGTTCAAACATGAATGGCAACATATCCTTGTTGCAAATGTTGTCCACATAATTATGGCTCTTCCATATTTGCCACAAATACATCATCTGCTGCATAATCTGACGATTGTAATATAAATTGTTAGCAGCTCAAACGGATCAAAAGTTACTAAAAAATGTGACTTGTATTGCTGAGAAGTGGACAGCCCTGTGCGAAGGTTGACTGATCACCTTTCGCACTGCTGCATTTGTATGTTAAACTAGTACTAATAATGCAAAATCTTCGCAGAGACTGTTAGTATGTGTAAAAATGTCAAAATAATAAAGTATTAGAAAATATACTGCATTATGCTGCAGCCTTTTTTTTGTTGCATAATTTAGTCAACACTGCGGCATAGTTTTTTCCTCCACTGCTGCATAATTCCAGTGGCCCAAAGCAGGTAGCACATGTAAAAGTACTTGTGCATGAAGCAGAGAGACCGTGAAGTTTGCAAACTTAGTGGCATGCAATTCCTGCATTGCCGATCCCTGGTGAGTTACACTACTCCTGCTGAAACAAGGCCAGTGGAGGTACCAATGGGTGAGGCGGACTAGCCTCAATGGTCCTGTGACCTCAGTGAGAAAGTCACTGCCACTCAAGGGTGCTTCTTTATAGGCCTGCCTACAAGACTGCAGGCAAACTTCAGAATTGATTGTGGTGGACAGGCCTTCAAGGTTAACCCACACTTGCCACCGCTAGGGACTAGAATCCACCTGCTGGTGCTAAGACACCAGGCCATCTAAGGTCTAGCACGGGAATGTGCTCTCTCAGGAGAGTGGTCTGGGGGACTGGTCATGAAGGCTGAACCTGGTTCCCAGTTCCAAACTCAGCAGCTCTGGCCATAGTGCCACATCCTCTCCCACACTGAACACTTTACTACCCCACTGAGAGAAACTTGCACTGCCTTCAGCTCATCCACAACCCAATTGCCCCCCGCTTTAAACACCTGGATGCGACGCAATTCAAATTATGCACTAAACTAGAGTAATATGCTGCCTAAAAACAACATCCTGGAAAAAGGAAACACTCAAAGGGAATGCTAAATTAGGTAAAGTATGTGAAATGTAAGCAGGTACAACAAACAACATGGTTACCTTAAAGCTTTTACACTCATTCGGAACTCAGTGAGTGCTTTTACCTGAAAAGTTAAGGATATGGCTACAGTGCCCAGAAGGGATTCGTTTGTATGTACATTGCGTATATCCTTACAAAAAATGAGTATGGTTTAAAAAAGACCACTTCTGTGAGCACATAGGTGTGGTACACATTTTGTTTTGCAATCCACCCATCAACCAGGAATTGCAGAACCTCAGGAATGGTGCACGTCCCCACCTGGGGAAAACAATGCTGTTCAAAGAAAGATGAGAAAACAAAAGTAGCGTTTCACTGACAAACTCTGTAAAGTGGCACTAATGAATTTGGGAGTGAATAAAATCAATCTGGCCTATTTGCAACTACTCTGTATTGCTTTACTTAGAGTTTTTTCATGTATTGAACCTTTTATTTCTCTCTGTCCCGAGGCTGCACTTTGGAATAGAACAATATTTCAAGCAAAAGTGTTTTTCTATTTTTGGCTCCATTTCACAGGGGAACAAATACACAAAAGGAGAGGAAAAAGAGGGTAAGAAGAGTTTCTTGAAGTCACGTTTATCAGCAAGACAGAAAAAGAGGGAATAAGAGGAATAAAGAGAGGGGGCAGCTGCCAACAGCAGGGCAGGAGAAGTGGACACTGTCCTCATCTTCTCTGGGCAAGATGGAAAAGACAGAGTCCTTTTCCTTCTCTGCAAACCCGCCCGTCCTCGAACGGCCACAAACGCCAAGCCTCATCTATAAATCGTGGCTATTTTTGCCGTCCTGGGACACATTCTTAAACATAAAAAAGTTGGGGAACGGATTTCACTAATCTAAAGAAGTAGGGGCACGCCGTGCCCTGCCGATCCCGCCCACTTCGACCACTGCTGTCCTCCCTTTGCCAGTTCTTGGACCCCCAATCGGGAGAACTATCCGCCAGCATGGACCCTTCGCAAGCTCTCTTAAGGTGAGCAGAGGTTGGCAAACCAGCTGAAGAATATAAGGTTAATATGTGCTGCTGAGAGTTTGTTGGGGTACATTAAGAGTTTCCTGCCATAGCCCCCTCAAAGTGCCCCGTCTGCCAAACGCTAAGCAAGGCCCTATGCTTGTTGGAAGTGCTGAAAAATTATTGGCTGGAAGAAGCAAGACTTTATTAATTTGATGCATGTGGCAGAAAGGACTGATATGATACAGGAAGGCAACATTAATCTATTGGACACACATTGTAACTTTAGAATATCCGTCCAGCATAAGTGATACGCCAGAATATTGCCAAATGTGACTTTTTTTTAGCTGTTATTGACGACAAAGAAAGTTATGTTACAGATGTAAAAACATTTACTCCAGTATAAGAACATTGACGATCGTTCCTAAAGATATGGCTGCGTTCCACAATTTACGCACAAAAACCATCCACGGCCACTCTGTATCTTTTCGACAGAGTTTAGGGTCAGTTGTGTCCTTAACTCACTCGTGGCTCCGTTCTTCATCAACTGAGGCCTTTACGTATTTGATCCATCCATACTGGCTTTGAAATGACACTTTCATTTGATCTGCTAGTGAGAGTTGTGTTGTGCAGTAAATGCGTCAAGTACTTACGTTGTTGACTGGGAAAACTGGAGACTTGCGTTCTAATATTGGCTTCTCATTCAGTCAAACTATGTGATCCTGGGCAAATTGGTTCCCTCCCTTGAACTCGACTGAGCTACATGACTATTGGGAGCATAAGAAAACAAGCCGAATCCCAGAATTATGCAAAACATAGAAAAATAGGTTTAATAGTTTTATACATTACAACAGGATGTGTTCTGCTGGTCTTACTTCTACACCATCTCAGATGTTACTCGAGCGTTAGGAGTATCAGCCTACTACTGCTATTACACACGGTGCACACGAATGCCGGCCTCCCTAACAAACACCAGTGTGCATTACACCATGTTATTTGCGCTGAAGAGCAGCAAACACCAGTGAGATAGCTCAGTGAATTGACTGCACGCTGCAGGTGTCTGCATGGAGCCTACTGCTTTCAATCCGAACCAGGAACACACATTGTTTCGAGGTTGTAAATTCAGATGGGGAATATGATAGGCTGGTACTACTCCCCTGCAAAACTACATGCTCCTTCACCAGTGGCGTAGCTGCACTTTTGGCTGCCCGTGGCGGTAGCATTTTTTGCTGCCCAGCCGCCGGTAAAAAGGGGAGGGGAGATGTGGGGGTGTGCTGCCCGCCCCGCAACGGCCGAAGGTAGGAGCACGGGTAGGAGTGCTGGCAATTCCTGCGTGCCACGCGGGCGACAGCCGCAGGTGTAGCGGGGGAACGGAGGCCGCCGCCCCAAAATCTCAGACCGCCCCCTAATGCTACGCCACTGTCTTTCACTGCAAGGTGCGTATAGAGGGGCAGATTTACATATCCCTTGCGCCGCTTTTGCGTCACTTTTCCCATGTTAAAAGTGAAGCAAAAGTGGCGCAAGGGGCTTGTAAATCTGCACCAAATTTCTTACTATTATAATATAGTCAGCAGTTGCTGTACTTTGTTTGCACTTGCTCCAGTTCGAGGCTTTACTATATTTGCCTGACTCTCTGCATAGGTTTTCATGGTTCAGGAACGCTTGAATGAATTCAAACACACACACACACGAAGAAATTACTGCAAACCAATTGTGCCTAGTTTTGATCCCACCTCATGACTCCTTCCACCATCCTACACATCCTGGGCCAGATTAATGAAAAAGTCAGACACCACTGCAAGACAACTTGCTATGCTGCGCTGGGTGACGGAGAGCACAGGAATAGCGCACTGAGTGCTGCCAAGTGCCAACACAGACACCCTTGCACCATGGTGCAATGGAACCTGGGTTACATGCAGGATTGTTTTTGTGCAAGGAAGGAGACCTTCCCGCATAGAAACAATCCTTTGAGGCATTTCCCTCTTTCTATGTGTGCTACAGAATGCAGCACTCAGAAAGGGAGAACTAACGAGGAGAAATTAAGATATTTCTCCTTTTTACACCTATGTTGAGAAGGCGCAGAATGCATTCCAAGGTTTAAAAGTCTTTGTAAATCTGGGAATGCGCAAAATCCATGAGAAGATGAATGGAAACGCTGATGCTCCACCCCCTGGTAGCTTGGCAAAGAGAAGTTAGACTTAATTTAGAGGCAATGTGTAAAGTATTTGTGCAACACTTCAAACAGGGCCGGACTGGCCGTAGCGGGCACCGGTCAATCCCCCGGTGGGCTGCACGGGTGGGGGCCAGTTTTGGGCCCCTGGGAGCCGTTTTTGTTACAGGGCCGATTTTGCAGCATAGATGCAAAATCGGCCCTGTAACAAAATCGTCTGAAAACCGGCCCTGGCAAAGAGCTCGGCGTCACCCCCAAACCCCGGGAGGGGGGGGGGAGGGGGGTGCAGCTGATCACTTTGCCAGGGCCGGTTGTGGTTCCCAGTCCGGCCCTGACTTCAAACAGTAAAACAGTAAAAACACTACACAAAAAGGATCCCACACCAGGTTAGAAAAATAGAGCTTATTTTAATTAATAAAACAAGACCAAAACCACAAAGAAACAATCAACACAATCAGAGTTATGAATATTTTGAAAGAATAAACTGCAATATAGTGCTTAACTGCATTAAGTGTCAACCGGGGATATCTGGTCGTGCTAGACCGGGTCAAAGTAAAAAGTTCAGGCTGATCTCAATGAAGCATGGGTCGGATACAGTCCCAGATTAGTCTCACTAAAGTTTTAACGTCTCAAGTTTTGTGGCAAGAGTCCCATTCATGTTGAAGAGCGTTGCGGGCAACAAAGAGAGCATCACTGGCAGATGGTCGGCAGGGCGTGGGGAGCAGGTCGGGCGTCGCGGACGGGCAGACTCGAGCCTGGCGTTGATGGTCCTCCACGGCAATAGATATTTGCTGTGTGAAGAGATGGCCTGGTGGCGGCCCCTGTTGATTTTCAGTGGCAGCGCGCGGGTCTGACATGAGCAGGCCCCTTCACTCTCACACCGAGCCCAAAAGCTTGATTTAAGGGCCCACTGAGCCACACCAAGGGTCCAGGAACCTGAGGGCACCACTTGGGGATTAGGGACTTGCTGAATGCAGGTCTAGCAGCTGTTGGGGAGCCGTTTAGGTCCCTGAGGCTCAGATCAGGAGGCCAACAGACTAGCCATTTGAGGCACTGTGAGGTCCTGGGTTCAAGATGGGTTGCAGGCAGCAGATCAGAACAGCAGGACAACAGCTCCTTCAGAGAAGCAGTCCGGCAGAGTGGCAGTCCTTTCAGCAGCACAGCAGTCCTTCTTTCTGGCAGAGTATCCACAGGTCCAGAAGTGTATTGAAGTGGTGGTGTCTGAGGTCCTTCTTTTATACACAGGTGTGCCTTTGAAGTGGGAAGAATCTTCTAGAGGCATGCTTTGAAGTGCACAGATGCCCTGCACTGCTTTCCCTGCCCTGGCTCCAGACCAGTGGCGGCTCCTCCGCTAAGGCGGAGGCGCTTCGCCTCACTGCTTTGCAGCACTGAAATAAAGGGTACATTAAATGATAAAACTCAATGTTATTATCATTTTATGTTTTCCTTCTGCTGCAACTTTGCAGGCGGGGCTGTTCTGATGACACAGGAACAGGGGCAGGAGTGGTTTGCCCACTCCAAGTGCGCTAGAATGTTTGGCCGGCCAACTTGGGCCGGCCAAACAGTCATGCGCACTTTGCATGTTCTCCAAACATGAACCAGTGATCTCTTCCTATTTAGAAATTACACTTATAAAATGTAATAAGGCAACTCCATAGTTATTCTATAGGAAAGGTATGCCTTTCAGTAGTGAAAAGCGAATTTAAGAGTTGTTCTCTAACAGGACACGTAAAACTTAATAAGTACATGTACTACCTTTTAAATACACTGCACCCTGCCATCTGGGCTTTCCAGAGTCTACTCTAGGGGTGAGTTATATGTAGAAAAAAGAAAGGTTTAGGCTTGGCAGGCCCACTGGTAGCATTTAATTTACAGGCCCTGGGCAAATGTAGTGCCACTTTACTAGAGACTTAGAAGTAAATTAAATAGGCCAGTTGGGTATAAGCCAATTGTATCATGTTTTAGGGAAAGAGCACAAGCACTTCAGCACTGCTTAGCAGTGGTAGAGTGACAGAGTCCCAAAGCCAACAAAAACAAATTCAGTATTAAGCGGGAGGAAGAGGGTAAAACGTTTAGGGGTGACCCTTCAAAAAAGGGCCAGGTCCAACAATGCCGTCTTACATTGAGACAAGACAAAAACTAAGTACATTTGTGAAAGCTCACCTATGCTTAGCTTTTGCATTGATTTTAACAGTGTCTGCACTGCAATATATTGTCTTCAAATTCACCAGCCTCCTTACTGTTGGTACCCACAAGTGAACAGGCGTAGACCAGTTGCAAATTTTGTTTCAGAGGCTGTGCAACAAGATTCTACCATAAATGTTGCTGATTAACACCTTCTGATTAATCCCTACAAATCATAACAACCAGAATTCTATATGTCATAATTGGAGCTATCATGTGAGGCTAACCATGAAAATCTTTTTAAATAGTAAAACATGCAAAAGGAACATCAAATTCATTGCTAATCGCAAATGCATGACACACAGTTGCCTGAATCTGAAACATGAACAGGCATTGATAATAAAATGAGATTTGAGGAGAGGTGAAACTGAGGTGAGGCGAATGATGGTTGGGGTGAGATTAGGATATGGGGAGATGTTTAGAGGAAGGTGAGGTTGGAGACAGGAGGCTGTGAGGTTGAGGTGAGGAGCTTGTGAAGTCGAAATGAGGCAAGGAGGAATGAGGCTGAGTTTGGGATATGATGAATTGTCATGGTTTGAGGTGAGGTTGATGTGAGCTTGAGGTAAGTATCAGGAGAGGTGATACAGTGGTGAGAAGTGGTTAAGTGATTTCGAGAAGTCAGTGGATTCAGACAGAGACGTTTCAAGATGTGGAAAAAGTGGGCAATTGCACATGGTGCCACCTTCTAAGGGCAAAGCAGTTCTGTCTCTATCTTAACTTTCAACATATAATTAAATATTATATGGTAATATGGGGCTTCAAATTGCAGATAATGGATCAAAGAAACTCAACGATGTTCTGTCCAAGGGCCTCCAATATATATTTTGACATGGGCCCCAAAATCTTTAAGAATACACTGGATTCAGGAGTGGTAAGATCTAGGTGTCTTGGATAGGGGTGAGAAGGCAATGGAGGTGAGTTTTAGGTAGAGGGTTGTGGGTGAGATGAGATTGCTGTTGATGTGAGGGTGTTGAGGTAAGGCAAGTAAGGCAGAGTGGGGGTTTTAAGGTGAGGTTTTATTTAGGTGGGGATACGTGAGCTTGAGATGGGAGGTTTTAATGATAATTGATCGGGTGACGTTAGGATTGGGTCTAGGATGGATAGGAAAGAGGAGAGATGGAGGTCATGCAAGGCGAGATGTGTCATTTCCAATCCAGAGCCTATATAGCTTGCCTCCATATATTGCTGACAGTCATAATCCTCTGGATTCCAACGGCGATAACAGTGGCATGTGTGGCCAGGGCTTCCATGGGTCTGACTCTGCCTCAACCCATCCACCCCTTTCTAGGAACCATCTTTAGAAATCTAATGATTTGTGTAAGGAAATGGGCTTTTTGCAAGTTCACTCCTACTTTTTGTACCCATTGTGTCTACTAGGTACTGGTGTAATGACTCTGAAATGCCATGAGCCCAGCTAATCAGGACTCAGTGCACGTGCTCTGACCCTTAAAATAGTGTATGTTTAATTGGCTTATACCCAAAGTGGCATATCCTAACTTACTTGTAAGACCGTGGTATATGCTACCAGGGGTGCCCAGGGCCTGTAAGTTAGAGTGTTCCCTCATGGACTGCAGCACTTGTTGTGCCACCCGGACCAGTCCATCCCTGTATGCCCACGGACAGCCATATTTATAGTCAGTTGTTTGATATATCAGGAATAGATGCAATGTTAGAAATTGAAAAATATTTATTCTGGAAAGTCACAAATTTTGGGGAAGGGAAGCAGAAGCAGTGACAGAAAAGGGGTGGAGTCATGAGGAGCAAAGTCTTAAAGAGCTGTACCATGAGATGCAAAAGTGAAGGTAAGCCTATACCTCTCATTATATTTGTGTTATATATATTTTTTTTTACAAGCTGCCTTTCCGAAATTGTCAATCAGGAAACATGCACCAGGATTACTTAAAGGGGTGCAAACATTTTAAGATAGCATAAGGTAAGTAAGGCACCTGCTGCAGTGATGCGTGGTATGTGCAAAAATAGGGTTGTGCAAAGTTTATCTCACATTAGCAAAATCTTGAATAGGTTATGATTATTGGGCTATCCATAGGCCGGGGAGTTTCCCCTTTGCCTACATTTAGGTACTGGTGTAATCATTTATTCACAAGTTCTAGGTGGTGCTGAAAATGATGTACCATTTTGTCATGAGCTATCTTTACAATGTTAGCGATTTTTTCCCTTGCAACAGCTTAAAAAAGATTCAAATTCTCATTAAATATCTTGGAGGGCTAATATGCTGGCTGATGAGCATTACACGTGACAAGTAGGTCACAAATTTGTAGTACATGCAAGACAGATCTGTTTTTGTTTCAGTGATAAGGCATGAGTGTGAATCCTTCCTGATATGTTTTGTTAGTTTAAAGTTGCTAAAATGTGTTCGTTCGTTAGTAATAAAATACATATATATTTATTAAGTGCCAAAGAACATTGAGTGCTGACAGGCCAAGGTATGCAAACGAGGAACTGCACTAATGTGATATGTGAGAAATGCCAGGATATGCCCAGAGCTTTAAGTGGGATGAAAAAAGTGGGATGTATCTAAAAGGGGTGTGGCCTGTGTAATTGACGGCATGGCTTAAACATGTAAACTAAATGTCCACGACTGCCACTCACCTGTAAGCACTGCATTTTCTTTTACTTTCGCCTTGTCAATATTTTGACAGCTTTGTACCTCCTTCTCACACATTTGAACAGTATCACACATGCATCTAACACACAAGACCATTGCACTGTGTGCTTTGCAGAGAGGGCAAGGAACGGATGGCCATGTATTCTGAACACCTTTTTGATCCACTGATTGCCTGTGAAACTCGCACAGCCTTCAGCCTCAACACCAGACCTCTTAATCGTGGCTCCTCATAAACTTCTGGAGGCGTCTCCTTTCAAAGTATGCATTATAAATAGGGCTCTCGGTTTTGTGGTATTTATTTTCTTGACATTTCCATCTGTATTTATTATCTATATTTATTGTTTGCTAATTTTACCTGTATTTATCCCCTCTTAGGCAATGCAAGATTAAGTAAACGTGAAAATAAACAAAAGCGCTCATTGTTCAGAAATCAATCAATGTTTTTGCTATTAAAGTCAAGGACCTAAACATGGGGTCTGATTGGGACCTGTGTCATTATCCTTTTGAAATTATGACCGAGGGCTGAGACCCAGCGGGACCCGGCCCATTTAAAGCTCTGGATACCTTTGTTAGAAAAGGACAATGTTCGTTTGTGGGCCAATAAATGAAAAACTGTAAGGTGCAAATTAGGGTATTTTTGAAAGCAGCAAGAACGCGACTTAGGAGAGAAGTCTATATAATGGAACTTTACCTTTGCTAAGTCGGGATGCAGTCTGGAAAATCGGAGAGTGCGAAGTGGGGCACCATGGGAAACCACGGAGTGTGATAATTGTCGCAAATTTAAACCGCGGTGAACAGTCTAGAGTTTGAGCACTCCGCTCACACCACCACCGCCCCTCCTTTCACCCGAGGCGCCGCGGCAGCGCTGACAGACAGGTCAGGGTATACACCGGAGTGTATGTCAAGCCGCCCTGAGCTGTACACTACAAGTGCCGAAAGAGACGGGCTGCATTGGCCAGCCTGCGGCCCCCCGTCTTTGCGCGGGCCCCTTTCACCGCTGCGGGTCTGTCCACACGCGGCCTGATCACAGGGCGGCACCATGCCCCCGAGGGGGAATTCTCTGCGAGGCCCGGGCAGGCTCTGGGCAAAGAGGAGGGTGCCCTGAGGGTGAAATGTGAGAGTAGATGGAGAGACCAGCGCCTCGCAAGATTCCTGAAGAGTTCTCCACATACCTCCTTCTACCTGATGAAAGGAGGAGTGTTGTTTCAAAGTGAGGGGTCTGGGCCTGGGCGACCAAACAGTGCCCGTGTCAACAGAGCTCACACGGCCCCACAGACTGAGAGCAGCGGTGTGGGACGCAGAGCTTGTCAGAGTTCATTGCTATATGAACCGGGGTGCACTTTGAAGCTTAAATTAAATGCCACTTGTTTCAGCAAAGCCTGTACGGTAAGCCAGTAGGTTTTGGGCATGCTTTAGAGATCCTGGCACAACCTCCCAGACACAGGTTTATATATTTAGGTAGGTGTTTTGAATCGATAAAATGAGTGCCATTTAACCCCTTGTGTGCTTGGGACGGCCCCTGGCCGTCCGACGTCATGGTGGGCGTGTGTGGAGGACGGCCGGGGGCCGTTCGAACCCTGCCCACTCATTAAAAAGCCCGCACAGCGCGAAAATTTGCGAAGCACGGAAGTGGTTAATTCGAGTAGTAAAATACCGTGGGGCAGATTTACAAGCCCCTTGCGACACTTTTGCGCCGCTGTTTCATCACTTTTGTGACGCAGCAGCAGCATAAACAATGCAACCAATTTACAATGACGCATCTAGGGAGATGCGTCACTTTGTAAAGCCCTGCGTCATATTATACCTGCGTCAGGTATAATGTATGCAGGGTGGGCGTTCCCATGCAGGAAAGTGTTGTATTCCGCTTTAGGTGTCCGTATATAGGTTTTCCTGATTCATGTCCTTATATAGGCACAATTCGCATTGCCCTTATTTATTTATTTATTTTTACAATTTATAAAGCGCGAACAAATGCCCGTAGGCGTCTCGGCGCTAGAAACAGTATGTGAAGTACCCACAGAAGCTAGGTCGGCAGCTGTTATTGATCGAAAAGCCAGGTCTTTATTTTTCTACGAAATTGCATCAAGGACGAGCTTTCTCTGATGGCTACTGGCAGAGAATTCCAAAGTCTGGGAGCAGCCACTAGGAAGCGCCTATCGCCCCACATGACTGTTTTGGTACGCGGTACCAGCAAAAGATTTAGGTTGTTAGAACGAAGAGATCTAATGGATGAGTGGGGCCGGAGCTGGGCCTTCAGGAAATGCGGACCTTGATTATGCAGTGCTTTGTATGTTATACAAAGGGTTTTAAATTTGATCCTGTTCCTGATCTTGAGCCAGTGAAGATCTTTTATAGTCTCCGAGATTGGCATGAAGTTCGGGATTCCCGACAGGAGACGGGCTGCCGCATTCTGGATTGTCTGTAGTTTATTTGTCACTCTGGCCTGAGCATTGATAAACAAGCCATTACAATAATCAAGGGAAGACAACACCAGAGTACTTACCAGGGTCTTTCCAGCTGCAGCTGGCAAGAACGGCATGATTTTCTTGGTCAGCCTTAATTTATGGTGGGCAGTGGCTGCTGTTTTGTTTGCGTGGGCCATAAAATTCAGGTTATCGTCAAAAGTCACTCCCAGGTTTCTGACAGTAGGGACCGGTTTAGGGGGGTCCCATACGTGGGTGGCCACCATGTAGTAGACCAACAAGGTGAGAGATGTCCGAAAATGACCACCTCAGTTTTTTCGGAATTTAGTTTTAGGCAGTTGGAGGCCATCCACTCTCCAATTGCCCGCATACCATCCTGAAAGTTTTCTGCTACCCTCTCTCCATCACCATTAATGGCCAGCACAAGTTGCGTGTCATCTGCGTAGGAGGTAAGGCTCATCCCATGGGCCTTGATGACAGATGCCAGGTCCGACACATAGATATTAAATAGTGTCGGACTTAGGGATGAGCCTTGAGGTACCCCACACGGCAGTGACAACTTGTCTCATTGAAAATGCCCCACTGTGACCTCCTGAGTTCTCCCTGCCAAAAAGGAGGAAAGCAAGTTCATTGCCAGGTGGCGAATGCCCATCTTTCCAACACGGTCCACCAAGGTCTTATGGTCGACCGTGTCGAAGGCTGCGGATAAATCGAGTAGAACCAGTACCGCTGTTCCTCCCTGGTCACGGATCACTCGTATATCCTCAGTGGCTTTAATTAGGGCAGTCTCTGTGCCATGGTACTTGCGAAAGCCAAATTGGGTGTTGTCCAGTGATTGGTGCTTCTCTACAAACTCTGAAAGTTGTGTATTCATAGCTTTCTCGACTACCTTGGCTAAGAAAGGTAGGCTAGCTATGGGGCGGTAGTTTTTTAATTGCTCCTTGTCCAGATTGGCTTTCTTTTGAAGGGGCTTGACCAGAGTGTTCTTCAGTGAATCCGGGTATTTCCCAGTTCTGAACATTGCGTTACAGACTGAGGTGATCTCAGGAGCCCAGCAATCCATCACCGGACGGATGACCTTGAGAGGACAGGGATCTAATGCAGATCCAGATTTAATAGTGGCAATGATGTCCTTGATATGTGTCTCTGCGAGGTCTGTGAAATGAGACAGTTCAGAATCCTGAGTCGTGCAGTCAGGCATGGGCGGGTGAATTACAGTATTAACGGTGAATGCTTGATATATATCATTCCCCTTGGTAAAGAAGAAATTGGCCAAGGAATCACAGAGAGATTGAGATGGAGGCGGAACTAGATCTGGAGTGTTTCCCGCTAAGATCTTGGTGATCTCATATAGTTTTTTACTGGAGTTTTTTGCATTGTCGATCTGATCTGTAAAGAACTTTTTCTTAGCTTCGACAATGAGGGCTTTATACAGCCCTAGTGATTCCTTGTAGCTAGCTTTTTCTTCAGAACTGTAAGATCTGCGCCAATGCCTTTCCTTATTTCTGCAGAGTTGTTTCTGTTTGCGCAGTTCCTCTGTGAACCACGGGGCCGAGGGCACTGTTCTATTTCTCGAAGGCTGTTTGATAGAGGCCAATGTGTCTGTAGGAAAACCCAGCCACACCTGAAATTGACATGTGGCAGTGTTGGGATTGGTGGAAAGACAAGGCCGGGTTCTATCCAGAAGAGCAGTTAGCTCCAACTGATCAATATCTTTCCAGACCTTAAAAGGTTCTGGTCTCAGTGCAGGGTCTTTTCTAGTCCTGCTCGCCATGACTGAGATTCTCATTAAAATGACATAGTGATCAGTCCAAGGCATGGGCAGGGTATCTATTATTTTTAGGCCTTCCAGGTTGGAGAAGATGCCATCCAAGGTATGGCCAGCCTTGTGAGTGGGGATGGTGACCAATTGCCGGAGACTCAAGGTATCCATATCTGATATCAAGGTGCGTGTGTCGTTATCAGAAGACTTCTCGAGATGGAAGTTCATATCACCCATAACTGTAAAAGAATCTTCCATCGCCAATGCTTCGAGTATCGAACCAAGATTGGCTATGAAGCCAGTGCGGGCGCCTGGGGGTCGATATAAGAGCATACCTTTAAAGTGCGATGATAGGCATACGATCCCAGTCCTTATTTAGGCATTAGCCATGCTACCCAAATACAGGCATGATCACCTACATCTGTCCACCCCACGTCACAACGAGTTCTTAGAAACCAGACCCTTAAGCTTTTGGGAGTTTCCCTAGCCCAGGATTATTGATTTCTCCAAGAACTCATTTATTATGCATGAACCGCTATTCCTTTAGGGTTCATTCATGACGTCATCCTCTGCTTGACTTTACGTCAATGCAAACATTCCTAAGCACCTTCCAGGTATAAATATACCTTCCCTTGCCACGGCAAGTACGGCAAGTAAGGAGTAGGCCTCGACTTTAGAGGAGCCTGTGTCCCGGTCTGACGCACTGACAAGAGACGCTGTCATCCCTGCTCGCAGAAAATCCAGCTTCCAGTGTTACGCAGTGAAATCTACAAGATTTCACTGTGCCACTTCTAGGACGCCACTGCGTCAAAACCTTACCCCTGCTTCAAGCAGGCGTAAGGAGTAACTCAGTACAATGAGTATAGGCCTCCCAATGCATTGCTGGAGTTGCGTCGTGCTTGCGACACAACCCCAGCAATGCATGACTTTTGGGCCAACAGATGCGTCAGAATTTCTGATGCATGTGTCAATCCTTGCGCCATGGTGCGCCGTATTGTAAATCCAGTACATCCATGGTGGTGCAAGGGTATCGCAGGCTGGCACAGGTAATCTGACGCATCTCTATAGATGCGTCAGTTTCTTGTAAATCTGCCCCCGGTATGAATTCTACAGTCTAGAAAAGGAAATCTTGTATAAAGAAAATTATATTCATTGTTATTATCCTTGGCAGCATCATCATAATTATTACAGA
Organism: Triturus cristatus; assembly: GCF_964204655.1. Taxonomy (NCBI): domain Eukaryota; kingdom Metazoa; phylum Chordata; class Amphibia; order Caudata; family Salamandridae; genus Triturus; species Triturus cristatus. Next base: position 880,262,494 of record NC_140585.1, read on the forward strand.
AATTAAGATAGTTTTGTGCCATAGGGCTTTCCAAAGTATCTGAACTGGATAAAGTGGCTTATTGGCCTAGCAAATCTTATGTTTTTAGGTCTCAGCTGCCACACCGCATGCTCTTTTGCTTTTGAAAGATACTATATACAACAAGGGGCTTCAGCACACTCATTGCTTAACATTAGTTAGCTTCATTGTCAATCTTATTTGTTCCCCTCTAATTGGCCAGCATGTTCTAAGTTCACTTCATCTTGTTTGGTCTGGAACATGGATCCAGTACTGATTGCTTCAGCTTGACTGCTGTCCTTGATTGCACTGGGAATGATGCACCACTTTTCTTTCATTCTTTTTCCCTTTCATCTTTGTTGAACCTTTTGCCATTTGTAGCTTTGTTTTACTGTACCACACGCACTTCAAAGAAGCCCTTTTCTCCTTTGACATGGATGTTTATTGTGACAAAAGATGTTATCTGCTTCTATTTTGACAACAGATGTTATCTGTTTTCAAATGTATTTTCACTAAAACATGGACCTGGGCACAATTGCTTTCTTTATGTACAAAGATGTTTTGACAAATGTCATCTATATTTTTTTCACGCATGGGGAGATGAACTGATTTGCTCAGAATCACAGGGGTGTTTTGCTGAGAAGTAATAGCATTGGCAAAGTCAGTAGGTTGCGTCTTTTAGACTTTTGGCTCTTCAATTGAATTTTGTTCATGCTGTGCAGCATGGGCATTGCCGACTTTGGTAATGATATTTAGCCATGCTGTATAGCAGTTTGACTGCTATACAGCATGGCTAAAAATAATAATAAAAAAGACTATGAAGCATCCAGTGCTAATACACTTTTGCATTAGCCCTGGCTGCATCATAGCGCTTTCTTAAATTAGTTTTAGCCACACTGCAAAGCATCCCCTCTGTTGTACAGCATGGCTACAAAACATTGGCAAAGGCAATAGCTCTCATAGCAGAGACCTATTTGCTTTGCCAAAGTTTGTTAAATGTACTGCTAGGTTGGGCCTTTAATGTATTTTAGTGTCAAACTGATGCATACTCTCATTCATAAAATAATTACCCTCCATGACAATTTCAGAAGAAACAGATTGTTGAATGTTGAACACAAATTATGAGCTAAACATACACACTTACTGACACACACAAACAAATATCCACAAATGTTTTGCTCTCCCTATCATTATTGCTTTCTTACACATGCACACACCCATCCTTGACCAGGAGCGTAGCTACCAGTGATGCAGCCGGTGCAATGCACCTGGGCCAAGAGGTAGGACGGGGCCCAACTACAACAGCCCGGTGAACCCTGAGAGGGCACCTGGATAACCATGAGGGATTTCCCAAAGTGAACAAGCATTAAAGCTGACTTTATATTTTGATTTTATCTTGTCACATTTGCTTTGCCTTCAAAGACAGAGGTCAGATGTCAATCTCTCTTTTGACACATTGCTGCTTATGTTTTCTAACATGGAGACTAGCGCCTACTTTTCTTAGGCTTACTGCAAAGTGTCTGGATTTTGTAGAAGTAACTATGTGAAAATATTACTGGTGTGAAAGAAAAAACTGTAGGAGGTTGTTTTTTTCTAACACAAAAAATGTAAATAGATGTAAATGAACTGTACAAATATTTCAAAATAAATATACAGAAAAGGAAAAAAAAATGAAGCACTTTTTTTCAAATAATAAAATGTGATGGAAATAAAAATGTGAATAGGGTCAAAACAAATAAAGACACTTTATTTGGTGATGCGCAAATGAAAAATATTCGCTGAAATCCAGTTTCCTCACATTATTATTTATGCGTAATATAGGTTTATCAGTAAAATTGTATGTCTTTGCAAATTTAGGGGTCATTTCCATGGAAAATGTGCAGTCTATAAATGACAGTCACAACCACACCATGCTTTAGTAATTCATTTGTATCAGTGTGTTCATAAATTCAACACCAAATACATACTGCACCCTTAGTACTCAGCTGCTTAATGGGTATGGCTCATTTGTGAAACTTGTTCTTGGTCTTATTCTTGATTTTTCAGAATCCCTTTGAGTTCAGTGATGTAATATGGATGTCTGCACCACCAGTCTGAACATTGTTCCACCCCACTGCCTACTAGGGCCATAGGAGCTCTCATAGCACTGGGAGATTCTATTAGCTTTGCCAGATTCCCTAAGTTGCAGAGCTCGACTCCGAGCAGCAGAATCCACCGAAGCAGCTGTGGAGGCCGTGTGATGGCCCCATTGTGTGCGCACTGAATGAGCGAGCATTGTGCAGGCTTACTTTTGTAAATGCAGAATGCGCCTTGTGGCACTGGTTGCCTGACGCCAGCAGAAGTCAAGGAAGAAGTTATGCCCATGCTGCTGGGTGGCTTCTGAAGACAAGACAGTCACAGTGATCACTGTGCTGAGCCTGAAGGGTGGAGAGCACACAATGGCAGTTAGTAAAAGAACATAGACTTACTTAGGACAGAGTGCTGAGACTGGGAAATGAACGATTTGAGTGTATTTGCTCCATTTTAGGCAAACAAAATGCGCAGGTAACTTTTTTTTTTTTAGTTTGAAAATGGCTTTAATTAATAAAAATAAGTATAACATATGGCAATAAATGTGAAAGCATACTGTAGAATATACATATAAGAAGTGAATGCTAAGTTCTAAAGAGGAAGAAGGAAAAGGAAACAAAAGGGGGAGGGGTAGACTATATAATATCAATTTAAACACAGCAGTAAAGTAAATGTTCCTAATACATTAGGATAACATGTAACAATTGAATATAATTAAATAAACAACACTATTTATAAAAGTCAAGGAGGTTTGGGTACTTCTTCAGTGTAGGGGTTATGAAAAGTTGTCTTTTTAGCTGATACATTTAAAAAGTCTGTGACAGGTAACCAAAGTAGATCTCTTTTAATTGCAAGTGAGATGGGATACACATAAGCTCTATCCAACCTATGGTTATAGCAGACACCATACCACCATGCCTAAAAAGACAGAGCAGACGCATCCTTCCATGCCTTAGTAATCTGTTGAAAAGCAACAGCAAGGAGTAAATCGATGATACGTACTTCGTTGGATTGGGATGACCAAACCTCAGAGATGCTTCCCAAAAAAATATGGATAAGAGAGAAAGGAACATGTGTGTGAAAAATAGCGTTGATTTGTTGCCAGACTCAAACCCTAAATGTATGAATAAATGGGCATTCGAAAAACATATGTTTAAGGACTGCTGGTGAAGCAGTACAAGACCAACAAGTAGAAGGAATGTCGGGAATAATCTTGTGTAGTTTGGCTGGGGTGATCAGTAGTCTGTTGAAACAAGGTTTGAGTGGTGTTCGCTGCTCTAGAAGACCTCCTTATTTTAGTCCAAATTTTATTCCATATTGGAATAGAGAAAGATTCACACAGATCAATTTCCCAACTACATTCTATTTCTGGAATATCTGTTAAATACATATACATTTGAGAAGCAGAGGGGTTGTTACATAAACCCGATTTTATAATAGGAGGAGAGGGAGTATGCGCACAATTAGAGGATAACGCATTATAAGAGGTTTGAGTCACTGCAGTCAAAGATATGTACCTGGACTGATATGAAGAAGGAAGCGAAAAGCTAAATTGAATTGTTGAAAAGGGAACACAGACACCATGATGTAAAAGCTGATGAGTCCATTTAAGGCCGTAGTCTAACCAATCTTTCCAAAAGATACATTTATTATTAAGTTTAATGTGTTTGTTATACAAAATTTCTGAATTTAAAAATTGTGCATGTTCATTGTGTGGGGACGAAAAAAGTGGTTGGAAAACTTTACGTGCATTTTTTAAGAGTAGGAAGAGACAATGATGAGGGGATATGAGAGAGAGAAATATATTCTTCAAAAGAAAACGGATGATAAAAAGAATTTTCAACCTCTACCCATAAGGGGTGGAGTATAGTGTCATTACTATTGTCCTATAGCAGAAAAGAAGATTGTTTTAGAACAGCCATTGTCCCTGAATCTTGGATATCTCTGTATTCCACGAAATATGTTAATTATAAAATAAAAAACATTTTCCAGTAAGAGAAAAACAATAGAGTAGCAGTATAAAAGAATATAATATGAAAGAGGAACATGACTACAAAAGATCATGAAATGACTAGTGAGAGAAGAAGGAAGGAAAGGCCAAGAAGAAGAAAAATAAGAGAGAAAGGGGAAGGAAGAAAATAAACCAGAGAGGAACAGGACAAAAAGAGAATAAACAAAAAACAAAATGACATATCACAAACATACAATAAACACGGGTGTGGTGGAGCCACATAAGGAAGACGCCACAGCCAACCGGGAAACTCCAGGACAAAGACAGGAAAGGAAGACATCATCCAGGCTGAGTGGAAATCATATATCAGGGACCCACGAAACCATACCTGACAGTAAGAAAAAAGAGAATGCTTTATATAGGGATATAACAGAGCAATTGTAAAACACGACAAAATAAGAAGAATAAATAGATAACTACAACTTTAACTAAACAGTTAAATCATTGATGAACGGGCAATTTCCATGTCTTCTTCTTTACAGGTATCCAAGAATTGCTGTTAAAGAACAGGATCCTCATAGTTAGTGGTTATATTTTTTATAAGTCACCTTGAAGAGGCACGGATGAAACAAACCATATCTGGCGTTCAAACTTCGAAGCGCAGGTCTCATGTCCAGAAACGTTTTTGTTGATCTACTGTTGCTTTTGCATAATCTAGCGCAAAGAAAAGAGTAGAACCTTGCCAAGTAATTTTCCCTTTAAGTTTTGCAGATTGTAAGACCTTAAGTAAATCAGTATACTCCAAGAAATATAAAATAACACCTCTTGGTTTAGTTGATGGGGAAAATGCACGGCTATGCCCTAAACTATGTGCTCTTTGGATATTCAATGATGGAGATTCAGAAAAACCAAAAAGATTTGGGAGAAAAGTTTGAAAGAAAGTAGGAGGATTAGAGACTTCAAGCCCCTCCACAAGGCCATAAATGCGTACATTGTCACTCCTATTGCGGTTTTCAAGGTTTTCCACTTGTTGTTTTAGATGTGAAATCTCCATATGCATAGAAGGCACTTGGTTGATAACAGCTTGAACAGAGTCTACTCGATTTTCCAGGTGAATAACTTTTTGTTCCGTATGTGACCAATTATCCTCGAGACTTTGGAGGCGAACATTTGTTTCTGCCATGTATGGTTTCAGAGCACCCAATTCTTCAAGGATTAACTCCATTGATATTGGTGATGGAGAACTGGTACGAGAAGGTGGGTCCTTCTTAACTCGCTAAGCAGATGCAGAAGCAGAGGGTGATTTAGATGCTGGTTTAGGCACATTTCGAGAGGTGTTGGATGGCGCACCCCCTGTGGCAGAGGAAGAAGAGAGCACAGATTCTAAGTCCTCCATGGTGTGTTGTAGAATACTGAAAGGATTGTAATCACCCAAAGGAGTAGGATCAGTGGTTTTAATGCCTCTACGCGTAGATTGGAATTTTGCCATAAACCATGTAATACCCTTGTGGATAAATTAGACGGAACAAGTGCTGACACAGGTAATTGAAAAAGAAAATTCCTTGTGAGTCGGTTAATAAAGAGAAAACCACTTATTTCTGAAAGCCTTCATAAAAATGAACCAAAAGGTTGAAATTAGAGTGTCGCATTGAGGCGCTTATATAGGCAAATGAGCAGAGGAGCTCCTGAGGTGACCGAGCGTAAAACGCTCAAAATGGCGGACGCTAAAACCTGACGAGGAAATGCACCCGCAGGGGAAAGGATAAAAAGCTTACCCCGGACCCTCGCAGACCTCACAAAATGTGCGGTGAGACCTCATCTCCACTCGCTGACAATTTAGAGGTCAAACAACGGGTGGTGCCGCCTGGAGGTCTTCCGTCCCTTGACACCGCCGCGGAGCTTCACGTGAAGGCGGTCATCTTCTTTGGCGCCGAAGCCACGCCCGCAGGTAACTTTTAACAATGTATAGGGTTTGCTAATGCACTATTCTCTCATATTAAAGCCAGAAATAGGTGTAGTTAACCTTCAAAGACCCATGGAAACTGTCCAGAATATCAGAAAACAAGAAGTTGCTCCCCAGATCGAGATACTGAGAGAGGGGGAACTCAAGTAACTGTTCTACACAGTACCGTAGTAGAGGTAGGCGAGTCAACAAATTAACAGACAGAGCTGAGTCAAATGTCTGTCTTGGCTCTAAGAGCCCACCGTGGCTCTAAGAGCCCAGGCACGAGCTGTGGTATTGGGGGCATTTGGCATGAAAATAGGGCCACAAATATTAAGAAACAATATGATATAAAGTGTCTTCAAAATACAAACAAGTATATTTCTTTGACAAGGCTTTTACATTACTGCTTCAGATTATATCACTGCATTGAGAGACATATATTAAAAGTGATAGTTTTTAAATATGATCTTTAAAACATGTATGCCCTCACTTCAACAACAATTCCATTAGTGAACTAAGAGACAAGTTAGTTGGTATGTGTCCCCTATATGTGAGCTATTTTCTTATTGTACACAGAGCAACATTATAGTCCATTAAGTCAAGCAAAATAGAGATTTTTGCACACACATCCTCATGTATTTCAAGGTTTTCTCATATGGAATAATAAAAAATTGGTAGGCACAATAAAATGAAATAATTGCCCAGGGTCACATAATTTGGACAAGTGGCTAAGTCGGAGTTGATTCCAGGTTTTGTAGTCTTACATTGTGTAATTCAACCTCTACATTGATATCCCTTTCTTGCTCCTGGTTGACATTAAAGTTTCATGCTTGGTCTTTCATTCTTGTTGCATGAGATTAGGGAGTGGGTACCTGTACTTTGTGTAAGGGGAACTTACACTCCTGACAGATACTGCACATTGTGTGTGTGTGTTTATACACAGGTTTGGAGTGCTGCTGCAGATGCTGTCCATGTTCTGTGCATGTGAGGGAAGTCTGTATTGTTTCTCACCAGATCTAGATGTGTTCTATGGGTGTGAGGGAAGCATGTACTTCTGCCTGATGCTGTACCCGTTTTGTATGCGGATATCCTGCTATGAGTGTGAGTCAAGCTTGCACTCATACACCCAGTGCTGTTCCTTATACTTGTACCACATATGAAATGCTGCCTGTTCCCTGTGTCTAGGGGAGGAGTTAAAATTGAGCTGCCAGTGCCACTTGTTCCATGTCCTTGAAGGATGCTTGCAGTGGCCCTGCAGTAGCACAGTTGTTTCATGTCTTTGAATGAAGCTTGCACTGGCTCTGCAGTGCACAATTGTTCCACGTCCTTGAATGAAGTTTGCACTGGCACTTTGGTACCACTTTTGTTCCATGTCTGTGAAGGAAGCTTGCACTGGCTGACACCTCTGTTCCACAAGTGTACCATGTCTTTAAAGAAAACTTGCACTGGTGCTGCAGTACCACACTTGTTCTTTGTCTTTCATTGAAGATTGTGAGGCTTTTGACTGCTATGTCTTATGTCTTATACTCCTGCTCCCTGTGCTCTATCTATTTCTGTGCATTTTAGGTCTGTTTAAAAGACTGTTTTAGCTGTGTCACTTGTCTCATGTATTCTCATAAATAATAAATAATCTTACTTAGAGGAAATAAGCTTTAGGTAAGCCCACTTCAGTTATTCATCAGACAGAGTGACATTAGTTCAGCCCTTCAGAGTAGTATACATTTAGTTGAGCAGTGGATCATCCCTCTTCAGCCACTGGCTTTGTTTCCAATGTTTGGCTCTGCCTAGTAGATAACAACTGATCTTTAGGAAGTCAGGTAGTCTGAGTAATGATATTTTGCCTGCTTAGTCTGTATTATGCTGCCTCTAGAGAAGTCCAACATCAGGAAATTGTAGGAAGGTAGGATCCTTCTGCATGGTTACCCCCACTTTTAGCTTGGTGCTAAGCTGTTTTTGGACTAGTCTGACTGGGATCCCGCTAATCAGTACTTACGTACATCACAGATTGGATACTGGGGTACCCTTATAAGTCCCTAGTATATGGTACTAAGGTACCCAGGGCATAGGTACCCCAGAGGTCTCCCATGGGCAGATGCATGTATTATGCCACCCATGGGAGACCATTCAAAATGGAACTACAGGCCTGCGATTGCAGCCTGTGTAAGTTGGTGCTAGCCCAACATACTAAAGATATATGTTTCCTAAATCTAGTGTCACTGCACTTAAAATCTATAAGTCACCCCCATAGCAGGCCTTTCCAACCTTGAAGGCAGGGTGCTGGTTCTAAGTGAGAGGATGCCCCTGCATGAGCAGGACACCCTTACAGCCTACAGAGTCCATTCTCCCGGGTTGTCAGTGAAGCAACCATATACCATATGGAGGGGCACCGCAATGACCATCTCGAAACTGGCTGCAACAAATCCTATCATGTTTGGTATCAAACATGTTGGAATCACACCCCCACACTGTAAACGGTGTGGTAGGTATGATTTCAAGCACTGGAAGAGCCCTCCATTAGGCTCTCCATGTCCCCGGTACCAGTCTTCCAGACCAGGACAGCAAAAATGGTTGCTGCTGACCAGAGACACAATTCTGCCCTCCTGCTGCTAAGCGAAGCTTCAGCAGGGGAAGGCAGAACAATAGGCATCCTGTCACAGGGATGTGTGACCACCTCCCAGACAGGATTTAGTGTATTAGGGCAGTGTGGGTATGCTTGCCAGCGCCACTCAGTCTGCATGTGGGGCACATGTGGTGTCCACATGCATAGTCTAGTTCAAACCAGTCCTGGGAGCCATTGGCTCCCGCTTTGGCATGAAACTGGACAAAGGACATGGGAGTAACCTCCCCTCTGTCCAGGCCCTCCCCTGGGAGAGTCCCCTGAATCATCTCAAACCTTTCCCTAGGGCACTTAAGGGTTACCTGGGTGTAGGGCCCTAGATTCGTCGTGGGATAAGATTCAGATCAGACACCACTTATACTTCTACCCTCTGGCACTCTGGACTTCGCTAGACTTCGCTTGGGCTCGACTTCGTCTCCCTTCCAGTTTGCTGCATCGTCTATGCCTGTGCACCACAGAGGAACCTTCCAAGGTCTGTGGGCTTCAAAGACACCTGAAGGAAGCTCCCCTGTGGTGAAGGAGTCACTCCCCAGCACTCGCAGACACCGCAACTAAGTCAACCAGTCTGCTGATCCTGAGCTCCTCAGGACTCCGAATGGCTCTGCAACACAGGTGGTGGTTTTCCACAGCTCCCGAGGCCTGCCCTGCCCTCTCACCACATTTGAGGCCAGTATCCCTTGGAAGGGTTGCAATAACCGGACCCCTGTGCACAGCGTCAACTTACAGTTGAAAAGACTTGTTGACTTCTCTCCAAGAAGATCTTCGGGCTCCATGTAGCCCCAACTTTGAGCATCTCCTGTGATCAGAATCTTCAGCCACACCACATCGTGTGCATCGTGGCCTGCATTTTTTGATGAGCTGCTTGAGGTCCTCTCACGACTCCAGTGCCTCCGGCCTGTGGGTACATTTGAGGGTCACCTTTATTTCTGTTGGGTTTCCCTGATTGCTTGGGGCCTGCCCTGACTCCCCTGCCTTTGGTGAGTGTCCTGGACCTTGCTGGTCCTGACATTTTACCTTCTTCGACTTCTGCATGGGTTGCATTTGCCAAGGCTTGTTGGTGCTCACGCCAGACACAGACCCCTCTGCAATCAACATCCAACATGGGAAAGCTCATGTACGGCTCCTGGACTTCCTCAGCATCGCCTGGTCCTCACAGCTGCAGAGTCAAGGTCCTCGTCAACTCTCCTGCAACACCCAACATCGGAGGGCATTCGTCTTCCAAGTCTCCTGGTCACTCCTGAGTGCCATAGACTCTGTCCCCTCTGCTTTCAGGTACTTCTCATCTAGAATCCACCTTCGGATTCCACCAGACACTTTCTCCTCTTCCAGCAGCTGCACTTTCCCGAAGTCCTCCATTGGAAACGACGGCGGTTTCCGACACCACTTCACACGTATGCACCCGGCTTCCCTTGTATAGGTAATGTGGGTACTAGGGTATCCATGGGTCCATGGGTGGGGTGGCTCTCCAACCTTCTGCCTTTCATGGGGTTTCTTCAGGGTTCACTGGGAAGAGTCCTTGATTTAAAAAAATCAAACCATGACTTACACATAGACTTATACGCAGCACGCGGTCGTGTACTCATACTGCACACGCTCTCCGTGGGGCTCCTACTTACTCACCTTGGGTGCATGGGCGTCCGCAGAAATTTTTCCAGGGGGGGGAAAAATGTTAACGTCATCACCATCCTCCGACATGATGTGTGCCAGGTTGGGCACAAGAAACACTGGGGCGCAGGAGGAGCCATGGGGGACAGGAAGCAGGCTGCATATGATCTCATACACCATAGGGTTGTTGTGCCACAGCCATCTCTTTCTTTAATAAAGTAAGATTTATCTGGTGGTTAATGCAAAGATCTGTGTTTTGTCTACACCCAGTTAAGAATCATGAAGTTTAACATGCAAATTTAAAATTTGCATTTTATGTATCAAGGTAAGCAGGTTACTGCTTTTGACATCCTCTTGTTACTTGCTGTTCATAACTTGCAATAATTCTAATGTATCACAGAGAGCTATGGATTGGCATCAAGGAGCTACATGCAAGTGTCAATGCATGGGTTTAGAACCTTATTGTTATTTTCAAAATCTGTCTGTTAGCAAGATTGCCAAAAGAGGTCATTCAGAAGTAAGAAAGTCTAACAGGGTTTTAAATCATGACTTTGTGTTTCTCCTGACCAGGCACTCTTGACAATGTGTAATCCTCATTGTCTTATGTAACATACTGTAGATTGATTTGAACACTTATGATTTATTGTCTTTTTTTAACATGTGCGTATGATGTAACATACTCTGACACCCTACACTGGAATGAGAAATGCTATTAAACAATTAAATAAAAAAATGAGAACATTTTAAAAATCATAATTTGTGTAACTACCCGGATCTGACATACTTACGGTGCTCATCTCTTATACACAGAGGTTGAACGTCAAAAACCTGCCTCCAAATCAAATTTTCCTTGTACAGATCACAAACTGTGTGTCTTAGTTTCCCTCGATTGCATTAGCATTTAGGTGTTAGGCTCCAGGTAGTTCCCACCATGGTGATACTCAAACAAAAGGAGTGCTGATGGCCCTTTAAATTAGGCCCTTGTTTTGGGGTTCCACCAGGTGATACTCGAACAAAAGGAGGGCTGATGACCATTTAAAGTAGTCCATTGTTTTGGGTCCACCTGGAAGTGAAAATAAAAAAGCCCCTTCACCGCCTGCAAGGTTGATGCTGTAGGAGAGTAGGATCTGCTTCTTATGGTTACCCCCACTTTTTGCTGATGTTTCACTGTTTTTCGACTTTAGTCTGGCTGGGGCCCTGCTATTCAGGACCCCAGCCTAGCTGCTTCTTATCTAAAATGGATTCCAGGTACCTTAGGTCCCATACAGATTGTATTCTGGAGTGCCCTTTTAAGTCCCTAGTATATGGTATACTATGTACCCAGGGCCACCCCTGGGAAGCCCTCCAAAATGACACCACTGGACTGCTACTGCAGCCTGAGTAAGGTGATGCATGCACCCCTTACTGTAATATAGGTTACCTGTATCACTACCCATACACACACATATCAACCTATAAGTCACTCCTATGGCGGGCCTTATCAATCCTGAAGGCAGAGTGCTTGGTTTTCATGTGAGAGGGTGCCCCTGCATGAGCAGAGCCCCTCTGCAGCATTCGGAGTCTATTCTCTGATGCTGTTTGTGGTGCAGCCTGACCATATACTCTTAAGTGCATTATAACCTCGCGGTAAATGCTAACTTTGGGATGGCTGCACGGAAACATGTCATGTTTGGTGTCAAACACCTTGGAATCCTACCCTCACACCAGTAACTGGTGTGGGAGTAGGATCCCACCCTTCTAGAGGGAGAGACATGACAGCACCGGTATACCCGGTACCAACTTAACAGAGCCCTGGCATCACAAAATGGATGCTGCAGCCACAGACACAAGTCTGGCCTCCTGCTGCTGACCGAAACTCCGGCAGGGGAGGCCTGGACAATAGGTTTCCTGTCACAGGTAGATGTAACCACCTCCCAGACAGGCTGATGTGTATTGGGGCTGGGCGGGAGCACTCCCAGAGTGCTTTGATGTCCTGCACTGGGGGCACATTTGGTGTCCCTGTGCATAGTCCAGCTCAAACCGGTTGCAGGGGCTACCAGCCCCTGCTCTGGCACGAAACCGGACAAAGGAAATGGGTGTAGCCACCTCTCTTTCCAAACCCTCCCATAGGTGGGTCCCCTGAGTTAGTCCAACCCCTTCCTTAGGTATAAGTAAGGAACCTCTGTAACCAGAACTTTAGATATCCCTGGACGAAACTCTGAAATTGAATCCTGGAACTTCGACTTTCTACAAGACTAGAAGACTGAAGAATCTCCCTTGGAGTCAAGGAGTGACTTCCCTGCTTGGCAGGCATCAACGACGCATCTGTCCGGTCTGCATCTCCGAAGCTCCCGCCGGACGGCAAAGACTTTGCAACACCAGAGGTGGATTTCCAGACTTCCCCGAGGCTGACCTGAGTCCCTAGCAAAGATGAGACCCCTTGCTGTTGTGGGTAACGTGGAACCGGAACCCCTGGACATTTGCAAGTGCATCACCTTCCGGACGACTCTCGAAGCTGTGCTTTGGGTTACTTGTAGCCCAGACCCCGAGCAGAAAATCCACGAAAGATTGTTGGCCTACCCACTCTGAGTGACCCGTGGGCCGCCATTTTGTGATTCAGCTCGAGGTACCTTCGCGATCCCTTGTCTGTCGACCTGTGGGTCCCCGAGAAGGCAACTCTGATTTTCCTTGGGCTTTCCTGGTTGCTCCAGACGTGCCCCCACTCACCCTCGCTGGGTGAGTTCCTCAGACCTTGCTGGTCCTCACCGAAGCCATTGTTCTCTTTCTGCGTGGGTTGTTGTTGCCAAGCCTTGGTGTGTCCAATCTGGACCCTGACACTGTAGCACTCGACATCCTTCGCGGGACAGCTCGAATCCAGCTCCTGGTTGTCCTCAATGCCTCCTGGTCCTCGTGGTTGAAAAGTCAAGCTTCCCGTCAACTCACCTGAAGCACCCGACATCGGTGGGCATTCGACTATCGTGCCCCTGGTCACTGGCAAGTGACCCCGACTCTGTCCCCTCTGCTTTCAGGTTCTTCTCATCTTCGATCCGGGTTTGAATCTCTTCAGACACTTCGCATCTTCATGACAGCAGCACTTCTTCGCCAGCTTCCATTGAAAACGACGACGCGACCCAACACCATTTGACACCTATGCACCCGGCTCCCCTGGGTTAGGTAACTCGAGTACTCCGGTGCTCCCCTGGGTGTTGGCCCTAGACACCTCTAAGTCCAAAAGGGTTTGCTCCTAGTCATCTCCTAAGTGTCCTTAAACTTTAAAATTCCAACCGCGACTTTCCCCATAGAAGCTAACGGCGCTCGCTGCTGTGTTCCCACACTGCACGTGTCCCCCATGGGTCCACTGTGTCACTACCTTGGGTGGTTCTTTAGGGGCCCAGCGATTCTACAGGCTCTAGACCTTGTGTCTAGTTAAGTCGTGGTTCTTATACCACTATTTTAGTATATGGTTTGGTACGCCACTAGGGCTAATTGTATATTGTGCTATTTACTGTTGATATTTGCCTTGTAACTTGTGTACTTCGACTTCTAGCCTCATAAAGAGACTAGAGGGGTGTGTTTTAAAATAAATACATATATTTTATATATACCTGGTGTGGTTCTCCTTTCATTTGGTCATTCAAGAGATTATAGACTGGTAAAACAAGCTGCTTTACATTCCTTCAAGACTTATTCTGAAGGCTGCTCTCCATAGCAACCACTAGGATAGCTTTCAATAAAGGTTGTCTTTAACCTATCATCCATAAGGGGTTGTTTGGACTGGTACAGGGTGCCCACTATAACTAGTGGACAGCATATACCAGGCCAACTTCTCACAGATGCTCAGAATAAAGAGCTGTCAGTGGCGGGTGCTGCTGAATGTGTCATGGTGTTGGCAAATTACACCAGGCCAAAATCAGCAGTACATCATGGAGGGCACCCTGGATCCTGGACCATGCTTAATAACAGCCCCGGGATCTGGCAGGAGCACCCTCATGTTCTGCACTGTACTGAGCACATGTATTACCCCACATGAGGTCATTCTCAATATACTGTAAAGGTGTGTGGTAAATCACCCGTTTTAAAGTGCACCAATCTCTGAAGGGCGTGGGTTTACCTCAAATAAATAAAGCTCACAAGCAAGTGGTAAATGCTTTCTACCATCTATTAACAATGTGTGCCAGGACAGGTTGCCCAACAAATACGCAATTACACAAACAGTTACATTAGTTTGGTCTGGTTCTTACGCCGAGGGTTTAAGGGGAAACAGCACCTTCCATGCCTAATTCTGAGGTAGGTGGAGAGAACAAAGGCAAATGGTTATATTTTCTGTTCTTACTCCTGTTATGAGCTGATCATACATGCCGTTTGCTCTTGTGTTTGCTCAAGCAATTGTCAAAGGGTCCTACCTGGAGGATATTTGATGTACAAATCTGCACGCTAGGAGTAATAACATTAAAAACTTGCCATAGGAAACGTTTACTCGTGTTATTATTTCAGGGCACATGTAATTGGGTGCAAATACATACCCCATTGCCAGCACCCAAATAATAATGCTGTATCAGGTGCAAATGAGAGTTAGAGCCTGAATTGTTATCACCAGCAAATCTGCCATCGGAGACTAAACTACCAACAAACACATTCACAGATTTTAGCACCAAGAGTGTTTAAAGTCAGGCGCGCAACGCCCCTTTGCGCTCAAAGGGCTTCAACAGCAACCCCCGTCCCCCGCCCCCCTCGTGTGTGTCAGCCCAGCTGAGACAGCTTCCCGGGCACACACACAGCCGCACCTGAGTACTTCACACAGGTCTTTAAAAGACCATTTACTTGTTAATGAGGCTTTGTTGTGTTTTCACCCCTTCTTAGAGCCCATGCATCTCCACTCTGCATATGGCTGGATGAATTAGCCCCCCCACACCCCTGAAATTTGACTCTAGTTGCGCCTCTGTTTAAAGTCTAGGTAGGAGAGAGATGAGTTGGCATGAGGTTTAAAAGAGGGGTGAACGAGGGATTGAAGCCGCCGCGTGGTGATGGTCATGGGCGTCTGCAGGGAGGGCAAGGAGGGGCGCTCCGGGGGGGCAATCGCCCCTCCTTGCCCCCCCCCCCCTGCGGACGCCCATGCTTGGGTGGTTCCTTGGGTACCCAGCACTTCTACGTCCTCTCGACATTGTGGTTTTTATACCACTTTCTTAGTATATGGTTTGGTTCCCCCCGGAGCCCACTGTGTAGTACGTGCTATTTACTGTGATTTATTGTAAAGTAATGTGTGCATTGTGCATATCTCCGGGTAGGAGATGTTAGTATGTGTTAGAAAGTATTATATAATAAATACATATTTTTATAAATACCTTGTGTGGTTATTTTTCACTTAATCTATACTATAAGATTGCATTCTGGTAAAACAAGCTGCTTTACACTCCTTCTGAACTAAGCCTGAAGGCTGCTCTCCACAGCTACCAGAGAGCTTTCTAAGGTTGTCTAATGTCTCTTAAATCAGTATAAGGGTTGCCTGGACTGGTGCAAGGCGTCCACTTACATAAGTGTACATTATATGACAGGCCAGCTTCTCACAGATAATTTCTTTAGTTCTTCTCCCAGAGGATCACCTGCAAATGCAGCCTAGTGCTAATTGTGTTAGGGGAGTACCAAGAGCTCCGCTAACATTGCTACTGGACCACAACCTTGTACAGAACACCAGGCATCACTTCTGCAAGCTTCAAAACCACAGCACCATCTTGAAATAGTATTCTGCATACTCTATAATTTTTTATTGTGTTTACTGTTCCAAGATGGCAGACCAGTGTGAAGCTTTTTTTCTAATTTGTTTGTATTGAATCACATGCCCTTCACATTTAATTGACATATGTATTTATTTTGTTTTCTTTATGTATTTTAGCATATCCTTGCACTACAAATACAGCCACCACCCTATTTTTAGAAGGCAAGTGGGACTTTTCATCGATGTCAAGACTCTATCCTGCAAATGTCCATATGGGATATTCGATTACCTCACTGAACAGTTAGGCTTCAATTTAGGTTACTTCAAGAGCTTTGAATGGCACTAGTGGTCTGATCCACTCACACTGTGTCTCCTATGCCACCATCTGTACAAGCTCTGTTTGTTACTAGTGAGCAGTGTACCTGTGTGTGGACTGTATGCTTGTGTAGGTGCATTTTAGCCACTATGTTTTGTGAGTTCGTTATGAAGGATGTGTCTTTGTTAATGCAAGATTTACATTGTCTTTTGTGAGTGCAGGGTAAGTGGTATACAGGTTGAAAGTTGTGCCTGTGTTAGTGCAGAGTGAGGCATATGCCTGTGTGAGTGCAGCATGAAAGATGTGTCTAAGTGAGGGCAGCAGAGTGAGTGTGGGTTTCCTGCAGTTACGGCCGGCAAGACTCTCGGGTCGCGCGGGGAGGGTGCCACGTGGGGGGAGGAGGGGGGTGTAATTTTAAATAAAAAAAAAAGTTAACTTACCTTCGATGGCCTGGTCCGGTCCCGCGTCGCGTCGTCCTACGTGTCTCTGCTCCTCACAGGAAGCAGGCAGCCTCCCTCCCCTCTCCTAAGCTAATTACAATGCTGCATGCATGAGTGCGCATGGCTGGTTTGGACGGCCCCAGAGGGCCGACCAAACAGTCAGGGCAGGGCCGGCTTTAGCGCTGATGGCGCCAGGTGCGACAATCACTTTTGGCGCCCTCACGTCCCATGACCATCTCCTCGGATTCTCTCCCTACCACTTGCAAAAGTGCCCCTCATCTCTCCTATCATAAGATATTGCCCCCCTGAGGTCACGAGCCCTCCTCCACAGGTCAGCACCCAGTGCGGCCGCACCAGTCGCACTGCCCTAAAGCCGGCCCTGAGTCAGGGCCCACAACATTGGGCTAGCCACTCCTCCTCTGTCCTGTTGCAGGACCGCCCACCTCCAACCAAACCCTTCTGCTTTCTCACAGTGAGAGAAGCAGTACATAAAATGGTATTCATACCATTTTATGTTACTGCTTCTCGCATTGCCAGAAAGCAGTGGGGCGACGCTGCTCCGCCCACGTGGAGGAACTGCCCCTGGTTCCCTGCATTTTATGTCTTTGTGCGCATGCACTTTACAAGGGCCAAATTCACTTTTCTAATACTTTTTAGGGTTATGACTTTGGCCTGACAGTGCCGGGAGTGGAAATACACCAGTGTCTGCATTAGACAGGTAGTGAGATTTGATATGGCAGATGCAGACTCTGTTGAAGGTTGTGAGGAGTGTCCGGAGCAGATGGTCACCCTAATGATGGGCCCAGTTGCTTTGTTTGCTCTAGGGCCCCTGGCAACCTAGCTACACCACTGCCCTCGACCTCTAGTGATCTTCTAATCCATGTGCACTTTTGTACCGTTCTTGTGGTCAGTACCGAAGTAAACATTTATGCTTGCAAACATTGGAAAAACACCTACTTTAACCCCTTCAGTGCCCGCCCCTTTCCCCGCCCAGTGCCGGCCGTTGCATTAGCGGGCGGGGTCTATGACGAGCTGGACTCGTCATGGGCACAGCGCCACCGCGGCCCATGACGAGTCCAGCTCGTCATGGGCACTGAAGGGGTTAAAAATGCACAGAAACACACATCCCCAGGTCCAGTCCACGTAGTGCACAGACTGACTTTGTTATAGTCAGTGTTTTTTCCTCGTTAAGAGGACCAGTCTCCAATAACGTGGGCTATACATTCCTATATGACCCCGCCTCCGTTACCCGCTCTCCAAATGCAGCAATACAATAACATGAACTGAATAATAACAATTAGGTGACCATAGGGAGAAGATGGGCAGACATTATTTTTTGTAGGATAAAGGGCAAGACGTAGATATATGCAGCGCTGCTTTGTGACTGAACTATCACTCCTATTTGTCATTAGTACAGTTTACATGCTAAGAAACCATATAAACCCCGTCTCTTCTGTAGGATGTGGGCTCTGGCAGGTACACTCGTGTGAATAAAAAACCAAAACAAGCATTGGTGCTCGCTATGCTTTTTTATTGCAAATTTATACATAAATTAAAAGAACAAGGATGAACAAAAGAAAACATGCTTCCTCCTAAACATGATTAACATATGATTGCAATGACAATTTTAAATTAAAAAAATGAGCCATCACATATAATTTGAATAGAAGAGTACAAGTGCATGCAGGCAGATGTTCTTAGAACAGGAATAGAAAACTTTTTGAATGAATGAATGAATGAGAGTATTTATAAAGCGCAATGTTCACTCCAAGGAGCATCTTGGTGCTTGCGGAAAGAATATCTAAGAATCTGTAGTGGGGAAAAACTAAGTTAAGGCAACAGAAGTAAGAATTAGATTTAGATGAGAGATAGCACAATGTGGTCTGGCATGGCGAAAATCCAGGTTTTTAGAAGCTTCTTGAAAGTGGGTTCCGTTTGTGTATGTCTAAGCTGAGTAGGCAGGGAATTCCATGCTCTGGTTCCTAGGACAGCCATTGCCTTGCCCCCTCTAGATTTCAGTTTGAAAGTGGGGGCTGTTAGGAGGTTCTTCGAGGATGACCGCAGGATGCGATGGGTGGCATATGGCCTGATTCTGGATCTTAGGTATCCTGGTCCTGTTGCCCGTGTGGCTTTGTAAATGATGGTCGGGATTTTAAAGAGATGGACAGGCAGCCAGTGAAGAGTTCTAAGTGCTGCTGCTGAGGAAGTGCCTTTTGGCCATTTGAGTACCAGCCTCGCTGCAGCATTTTGAAAAACCTGCAATCTTTTCAGAACTGTCTTTTTTGTTCCTGCGTACAGACTATTACAGTAGTGGAGACGTGATAAAATTAGGGCTGCTGCAACCGTTTTCCTAGCAGGTAGCGGGAGAAGGTCAAAAAACGTTCTGAGAGTTTTTATCGTTTGGAAACAAGTGTCAGCCACAGCAAGGGCTTGCTTATGGAAAGATAGTGTGGGATCAAATTTGATCCCCAAATTTCTCACTGTATCCACTGTGTTTGGAGGTGGAGCCAAATTTGAGGGCCACCACTGGTTGGGCGTAAATAGGTTGGATTTTCCAAACAGCATGATTTCTGTTTCTGAGCTGTTGCATTTGAGATGATTCAGTGTCATCCAATCCATCACTGCCGTTAGGCAATGGTGAAACTTCTCTTCAGCTACTGTAGAGTTTTTATCGAGAGTGAGAATCAGCTGTGTGTCGTCTGCATATGCTATGGATTCAACATCAAATGTGGCCATCAAGGTGAGGAGTTTTGTCATATAAAAATTAAAAAGAGTTGGGCTCAGGGATGAACCCTGGGGGACCCCTGATGACAACCGTTTTTCTTTGGATTTGTAACTTCCCAGTGTTACTATCTGATGCCTGTTTTCCAAAAAGGATGGGATCCAGGCTAGTGCCCTGTTTGTGATTCTGCTATTTGCAAGCCTGTCTCTCAAGATGTCAGGAGAGAAAGTATCGAACACGGCTGATAGATCCAACAGAACCAGTACCGCGTCCTTACCCTGATTCAGGGCAAACTTTAGGGTCTCAGTAGTACTAATTCTGTTGAATGGCCAGGTCTGAAACACGATTGCTTAGGGTGTAGTATGTTGGCTTCTTGCAAGAAATCATTAAGTTGTGTAGTAACTAATTTCTCAGCTATTTAACTCAGACATGGCAATAGTAAAATAGGTCTAAGATTGGAAAGAGTGGTAGGGTCTGGGATTTTCCAATTTTCAGGAGCTCTCGCTAGCCTAAAGGTAGAATTGATTATCTGATTGATGTTGGGATTTATGATTTCTACCAATGCATGTAGAATATTTGGAGGGCAGGGATCGAAGGGTGAACCTGACTTACAAGAAAGAATGGCTTGCCGAGATTGTTCCAAATTAATCTCCTTGAAACATGTGAGTTCACTTTTTGTTCTTAAGGTTTGGGTTTCGTTGGGCAGTGGAGTTATGTCTGTGAAATCTTTCTTTAGGTCTATGATTTTGTTGTCAAAGAACTCAGCAATTTGATCACATAGGCCCTGTGATGGAGGTATTTATTGTTCAAGACTTTTAGGGTTTGTGAAAGATTTCACAATGTTTAAAATGGTTTTCTGGTTATCTGCCCTGTTTATTAAATTGGAGTAGTATGCCTTCTTTTCTACTCTAATCTGCTGGTGGTATGATCTACGTGCCAATTTAAAAAGCCCCAAATCTTCTAATTTATAGTTTTTTCTCCATAGTTTTTCCAGTTTTTTGCATTGTCCTTGTAGATCTTTTAGATGGGGGGTAAACCAGGGGGTCGACTTTTTGTTGGGAGTATTTTTCCTTAAAGGGGCTAAGGGTGCCAAAGTTTTAACCAAAGACAACATCCAGTCATTGAAAAGATCGTTGTCGGTTGAAGGGTTTCCTGTAAGGGTAGGTTTTCCTGCTTCTGCTGTGCTCTGTAGATCGGGGTTGGAGAGCATGCTATTCCACTTCCGTGTCCGTGTGAGTCCCGATTGACTAGGGTTTTTTTCTAGTTGGCCATTATTATAAACGAACTTGAAGGGAATTAGCTTATGGTCGGACCATGTTATAGTAATTGGGGGGTCGGTAGTTAGGCTGGCGCCATTAGTGCATATCCCATCAAAGGTATGTCCAGCACAGTGTGTGGGCTCCTCTGTCTGTTGTTTTAGTTCCAGTGTGTTTATAATTTCTGTAAAAGTTTTGGTATTAGGAATATCAGCTGCTTCAATGTGTAGATTAAAGTCACCTAGGATTGTAAAATTAGAGTATCTAACCACTAGGGAATTTATACTTTCCCCCAAGGTATCTAGGAAGTTAAGAGCAGATGCCGGAGGCCTATAGGTCAAAACCCCCACAAACATTGTACAACTATCCAGTTTAAAACTAAAACAGAGGCTTTCAGCTTCCTTTAGTTCTGTAATGTTGGAAATAGAACATTTCAGGTGGTCCTTCTATATTATTGCTATGCCACCTCCTCTTTGCCCCATTCTGTCTAATCGAGAAATAGTGTAACCGTGAGGAAGGGCTTGCACTACATCGGGATTAGAGCATTCCATTAGCCATGTTTCGGTGATAAAGAGGCAATCAAAATTCTAATCTATCAGCATGTCCTGGATATGTAATGCATTTTTGGCTAAGGATCTAGCGTTTATGAGACCACAGCACACCTGTTTGCAGTGATTCTTGCACTTAGAGGGGACGGTGCATCCAACCGCCATACTGAGCTCATGGTTAAAAGTATGTTTACAGGTGGGTGGGCCTTTGATATTTTCAGTTTGAGGGAGAGCTTGACAAATATTGACTGATAAGTTAAGTGCCAATAGCTCCTCCCTGGTGTATGTGAAATCTGGCCCAAAAGCAGCAGCATTTCTGGCCCTGGCCACGTATCGGGTGCGGATGGGCGTAGACGGGCTTGCCTTTGGCGTGCCAGCGGTGCGCCCACTGCGCGCGTCCGCTGCGCGTCTGGTGCAGCATGAAGTTTAAATACCCTCGAGGATCCCGCCACCAGCCCGGCGAGCTGCCGGAAGTGGGAGTGGCCTCTGTGGGAGAGACTGCGTTTCTTTGCCCAAACCGCAATGAGAGTGCCGCGGCAGACCGGAAACGCAATCTCGAGCGTTATCTACAATGAGCAAAAGACGCTGTCAACCAATGTGAAAGAGGACGCTATTGACACTGTGCAAAAAATGCGTTTGTGCAAACTAAATGCTAGCAACTGTATCCAGTATCAAGTAAGAGCCCCAAAAATGTAACAATGGTCAAAATGCAGCAATTTAAAGTAAAACCGATTTTTAGTAAAAACATAAGAGCAAGATTAAAAGCGTAGCTCTCTCCCCCGCTATCAGACCTTAGTCCTGTCTCTCCCCCGCTATCAGACCTTAGTCTGCCCTTTAATTTTAATTCACATCACAGGAAAATATGATTTTTATTAGCACAAATGTAAGGTCTGTTGGCCTTAGTATCTTGGAGAGCCGTTTAAACACACTAGGATGAGTAAACTGATAAAAAAGGGTATAGAATTAAAAGAAAAGTAAAGTATTGGTCAACAAAGCCTAGCACTGAAATACACTTCTAAATAGGTAGATGCGCACATACAGAAGGGCCAGTGACTGACATGAGATGACCGATTGGTTCATGTTAAATGCTGTGGTGGGCAGAAGCAAAATGTTAATGACAGAACAACAGAGGCAGAGAGCTGACTTTCTATGTCCCTCTATCTAAGTATATGTGTGTGTAGTGTGTAATTATGAGTTAATTTGATTATATGAGGTTGGCGAGAAAGCTAAAGATGTCTGTAAGCCAGGCCCAAAAAGCATTGGCAAAACAAATAGGTCTCACGTTTATAAGGTCAAGCTACTGGCTTTGCTAATGCTTCTTTGTATTGGTCTGAAATAAATCCAGAATGTCCACTGGTGCATGACGACTCATGCGGACACATGGGCGGTCATCCTGAATTTGGGATTTCTAATAAAGAAAAAAAAATCTGTGATGGTGACTGATGTGTGCACAACTGTTATGATGCACTAGCAGCTCTTTTGACATTTTTAGGGGCGAGGCTGCGAGAGCATGCCCTAGCGCGTGCATCTTGCTTACGAGATACTGTTGTTAACAAAGAAGGGCTTGTGGCCCACCAGTTGCCTACCATTTGTTGGCTTGCGTGGCACTCTTTTTTACAGCCTTGTAATTGCTCAGTGCAGGCCTAGCATTTCTATTCCTCTCTGTGGAGCAGGGACCAAACACAGATTGAGTCAACGTAATCAGTGCCCGTCCGCTGCTCCCGACCATTGTGTTTTTAAATCAACCCCACTGAATAGCTGAAACACATTGTATTGTATTGTAATTGCATTCACACAGCACTTACTCCACCCGATGAGTGGTTGAAGCAATTTACGCTGTGCAGCACGCTGCTCCAGGACCCAAGGATAGTGGGTAATCCAGTGTTTATTTGCCATTGTTGGTTATGCTCTCAAGGAGACCATTCCAGGCATGTGCTCCAGTCTCTTTGTGGTAGATGTGATCACCCTGCTTATTAGGATTCGTCTTGTGGTCTCAAGGGCTAGATGGCATCATTAGTGGGAGTGTGGGAGTTCATGTGACTGATTGCTGGGATTAACAGATGGGATACAGGAGTGTATGTATTTTGATTAAATTGATGGATATTTGGGATTGATTTGAGTTTTTGGTTTTGTTAGTTTGATCTACTTTCGGAAGTTGACTTAATTTCTGCCTACATACATTCTAAATTTGAGATCATGTGTTTCTAAGAGGTCAGAAAGTGGTAACAGCAGCCTCCTGAACTTGGTGGGTTCTGGCGAGCAATACCGTGCACTAACGCACATTTGTGCAGGGGGTGGATATTTATGCTGGATACACAGACCCTGACACCGAGGAATGCAACAAAAATAGATTCGAGTTTAAGAATGCATGGGACAGAAAAAACGGGAGTCCAGAAGACGTGGGGAGATGGAAAACTAGCACCCAGGAGGGGCCTGTGTTGGCGCTGTAGCTCAGCATGTGAGGGGACTGTGCAGACCTGGGGCCGAGGGGACTCCTGTTCGCTCTCAGTTTCTACACTTCTATCGGTGGCTGAATCCGCTCTGTAACCTGCAAGCAAGGCTCCTGCTCGGGTGGGAGGGTCAGAGCGGTGATGTGAACGCTGAATGACACGCACAGACGCCAGGATTCTCCTGTCAAGCCCAGGCACTTCCCATGGCTTCAGGTGAGGGGGGGATGTTGATTTATGGCTTTTGGTCTCCGTACCTGGTTAGCCCAGGGCTCTGACATGTCAAGAGAAAAAACGCCCCCTGCCCCTCCTTTCACTGTCTTGTAGCTCCAGGTGGTAAGTGTTGGCAGCTGCGAAATATCTCTGCAGTGATAAAGGCTCCTACATTCTGCAGCTCTCTGCTGGGCTGGCCGTATATTCCAGTCAGCAAATAGACGAGGGAAGGAAAGGGTGCATGATCAGATATAATTCAAGTGGGAGTCAGAATGGGTAGGGCAGCAACCTCCAAAACACATGCTGCTGCCACAGTTAGCTCCACTTCTTGGTTTCCGTCGGTTATTTCACTTCATTGCCGTGGCAAGTGATATAGTTTTGCTA
This sequence comes from Triturus cristatus, assembly GCF_964204655.1. Taxonomy (NCBI): domain Eukaryota; kingdom Metazoa; phylum Chordata; class Amphibia; order Caudata; family Salamandridae; genus Triturus; species Triturus cristatus. The sequence goes on from NC_140585.1 coordinate 880,286,697, forward strand.
AAGCTATTACATGACATGATCTTACCAAGAAACCAGAAAAGGGCGCAAGTATCAACGGTACAGGAGGTGCAGTGGCACCAGAGCCCAGGGATGGAAGAGGCATACTGCACTCCAATTATAGCTGTAGGTTATTTTCTTAGTAGAGGTTAATGCCATGTTTCTGGCTTGCATTAAGCCCATTGCACATTTGCTACACCTCATATCTGTGCACTACTACTATTCAGTTTCTCTCATGGGTTTGCATGGGTACCCGCAAACAGTTGCCCAGGAGCCACAAAGTTTGGTCTGTGTTGTGACTAAGGGCCGCCTTGATGAAGGAGGGTGGCGGTCGGAGGACGGGTTGGGGGAGGGGGATGTGAGATGGATGTAGGGGAAGGTACGTATGTGCATCTAGTAGCTGAACTGCACAATATGAAGCCAGGAATCCTGGGATCAATCCCGGCTTCCCAACTTGACCAAATTGTGTGAACCTAGGCAATTGCTTTATTTTATTTTGCTTCCTTCTTTTTCATTATCACATATTAAAGAACCTAGAAAAACATGTCAGAATATGTGCTGTGCAAAACCATCTCTTGGGTTTAATTTGTTAAACTATAATATTGTCCATGTATAATAGGAACCCAGGCCAACCAGAGGGTGCACATAACAACTGCCTTGCATCTTAGGTCAATAGTGGCATTGTTGTCAGGGTCGGTGTAGGCATGAATCTTTATAAATCAGTGTTTGAAAACTGCCACTTTAAAAAAAAAATCTCAATGCTTTGATATAATCTTCTGTACTAAGGTTAAATGCTTCTGCATGTTAATTAAATACACTTTTTAATTTTGGTGGGACTTTATCATATTTTTACACGTTTGTCGCAAGATGTCTTTAAAATAAAAATATTGTTAAAGTTAAGAGTGGCGCAGGACACCTTCTGTGTTTCTTTTCTTTTACCTCACTTGGCTATAAATAAAAACTTTTCGTTTATTCAACAGCTTTATGAATGTTAATTCTCTGTAAAGCAAGCAGCAGCCTAGTTCTGCTGTTCACCCGGGGCTGCATGTAATGTCAGAAGGGCTGCAAGCGGCCCTCTGTCCGTCCATTGTGTTGCACTGCTCTAGTACATCACAAGCACAAATATTTATTAGTTAGTTCATTTATTTTGTACATTTATAGAGCTTAGCAAACATCTCTAATAATGTTTTAAGGTACCAACCCAGGGGACAAGGTTGTTCACCCAGTCATGGTGGGAGCCTGCAGTAGCGGCTGCTACCAGACTTGGGTGGTTAGTCGTGAGGGGAGAAACAAAAAAAAACACACAAAAACCCCCACTTACCTGAAACAGCTGCCAGCTCTGCTTCGTCCTCCGTCCCTCCAACATCTACCTGCACTCCCAGCCAGTAGCAGGAAGCACCTGCCCTCCCAGCCTCTCCATAGCCATTCACAGTGCTGCAATGGCGCGTTGCGATTGGTCTGAGCAATATGGATAGGCGCTCAGACGGGGACTGGAAGGGTTTACATGTTCCTTATCAGGATGTGTAATGCAGCCTGGTGGGGAAGATACAAAGTGAGCAGGACTGCTTGGCCGGACGAAAAGGGCCAGCCAAGCTGTCATGCGCTCTTCAGGAGTGAAAACCACTCATTTCCCTACTCCACCAGCCCGCCCCGCCCGAGAGCCACTGAAGTTATAATAACTATAGTTATAATCATTTTATTTTTCTTTTGTTCAGTAAGGCAATGGTCCTCTGCCTTAGCAGAGGAGCCGCCACTGGGAGCCTGCAAACCTCGTATCTGCTGTCACAGTGCATATGAACAGCTTGTGATGAGAAACACAGCGAAAACAAGGAATGAATGGATTACTTACCGGTGATCCTCATTACCCTTAGGATAGTCCTCCTGGACATAGCCATAACCCATGAGACCGCCTCAGAACAAGGAAAAGCTACCTAAGCTTTCCTCTATATCTATTAAAAAAGAATCCATCAATAGTCTAAAAGGTGCCTCCCCCAGCTGCTATGACGAGGAGGACTATCCCAAGTGTAATGAAGATCACTGGTAAGTAATCCATTCATTACACCTACGTATTTCCTCCCTGTCTTAGCTATAACCTATGAGGATCTACCCACAACAATGGACAACAGACACAATTATACGATGCAAAGTAGAAATATTTATTCATAGAATTATTGCAAAGCTGACTTAAGCACGGAAAACCCCAAATTATCAGTGTCTACGGAAAATATATCCAACTTATAGTGAGAGAGAAAAGTATGTGCTGTAGTTCAAGTAGCAGCTCTGCAAATTTCCTGCAGGGAAACAACCCCTGCCTTAGACCTGGCCAAAACCTTTACATGTAACAGCAGACCCAAAGTGTCATAGGCTTTTGCTATGGCCTGATGGACCCCTCTACTGATGGTAGTTGAAGAAGCCTTCTTGGCGTTGGAAACCAACTCATAAATGACAAAAAGGGGAGGGAGAGGACCTGGAAGGCTTTGTCTTATCCAGATAAACAAGCAAGGCCCACTTCACATCGAGAGAAGATGGAACATCCTGATCAAAAGTGAGAACCAGAGAATAATTTTCTGATCTGTGTGAAAACGTGACAGGACTTTTGGCTTAGAAACTGCATCCGAATGCAACAAAACTTTGCCCGAGAAAATGTTTAAGTATGGGTAAGTAATGATAAAGGCTGACAATTCACCCAACCTCCTAGAAGAAGTAATAGACAATAAAGAAACGACCTAAGCAGATTACCACAGCAAGTAAGCTTGTTCCAATGGCTCAAAAGGTTCTCTCTGTAATCCCTCCAAAAACCACCAAAGATCCCAGGAAGGCAGAGAAGGGGATGGAATAGGTGTTTTCCCTCAGAAACGTTCAAGAAGTTTCTGAACTAGAGGGAGAATATCTATGAGATGCCTCCTAGACCCTCTACAAGATTAATGGCCACCCACTGGGAGGCCAAGGTGGAAGGTGTCAGGCCTTTCGTAAACCCATCCCTAAGAAAATCCAAGATCCGAAAAGTGTCCCCAGACACTGTATCTAGATCTATAACTGAGCAACAAGAAGAAAAATGTTTCCAGTGCTTCGTATAACATCTTAGCGTGGAGTCTATCTTTGCTGACTGGATATGACTAGCAACTGCACTAGAGGAACCTTGGTCTTGCTGCCCAGACCTTTCAACTTCCAAGCCGTCAAACGAATCTGCCGGATTTGAGTTAACATTAGATCCGGGAACCAAAGAGGACTCAGAGAGAAAGGGAGGTGAAGACAGGGTTCTAGAGCCAGCTGTGTCAGAACTGGAATCCAGATGCGACGTGGCCAGAATGGGCCACAAGGACAACTGTGATAGTCTCCCTCCAAATCCACTGCAGAAGCATCTGGAAGAGGGGAAAAGGAGGAAAGGCGTAGAGCAGTTCTTGTGATCACGGAAGAGTCAGAGCATCCATGCCCCAAGCCTGAGGACACAAAGTCTCTGTTCAAAACAGACTGAGGAGCATTCGCATGGGATGCATAGAGGTCTAGAACAGGAGGACTGAACTGCTCTGTGACCAGCGAGAAAGCCTGGGACGAGAGATGGAATTCTATGGAGGATGGAATATTCTGGCTGAGACTATCCACTGGACAACCCATGTTCACTGCTTTGATCAAGTACGGATTCTTCTCTGCCCAAGTCAGGAAATCCTGAACCAGAGATGCAAGAACCTGACACCTTGTTCTCCCCTTTTCTGTTTATATATGCCTTTGCCAGTTGGTTGTCCACCCTGCCTAAGACAGTTTGTCTCATCAGGACACTGGTAAAAGCAAACAAAACTTTCTCTATTGCAGCTAACTCCCAATAATTCCAGGAATTGACGCTCTCTGACTCCAACTATTTCCCATGCACCGCCTTAGAACCCAGAGACGCCCCTACCCCCCTAACTGGCATCTGTTGTTATGACCAGGGCAAGGGGATCTGACATGTGAGTCCCTTCCAGAAAGTTCTGTGGAGACTGCAACCACTGGAGATCCAGAATGCTGTCGGGTGAATTCGGGATCTGAATGTTGTAGTCTAGGGAAGATAGAGACCAGTAAGCTAGAACATGCTGGGCCAATGGTTTGAGGTGAAGGTGTCACCAAGGAACAACAGCCGTATAAGCAGACATGTAACCATTGCCTGACTGGAGCTGTTGTCTGGTGCAACAAGTGACGAGTATGGATTGGAGAGTTTCCACCCTGTTTTCCGACAGGAAAACCCTTGCCTTCTCTGAATCGAACAATGCTCCAATTAACTGTCTCTGATGTACAGGGAGTGGAAATGATTTCTCCTGGCTCAGAAGCAGTCCCAAAGATGAAAGCAATTGAATGGTCTGTTGAATGTATTCCTGAGCCTTGGGAATAGAAGATGCCACAGTTAATCAATCATCTAAATATGGAAACAAATGAAACCCAGGCAAGTGCAAGTGAGCGACCACTAGAGAACGTAACTTCATGAAGATTCTCAGGGAGGAGGACTGGCTGAAAGGCAGCACTCAGAACTGAAAAAGTCGGCCACTATAAAACACATTCCACGGATTTTTGCTGCCAGCCTGCAACCGCGAGCAATAATGGAGCCCTGATTCATCACGGTGCCTGGTATGACTACTGCGTCCAAGGCTCCCGCTAGGAATAGCATTCTCATTCCCAGCATAAAGAACAGCGGTTATCTGACCATTCACCCTTGATTTGACTGAAACCTCTGGACCTACAAGTCACCATGCAGCCATGATTCTGCATGACGGTGCGCCTGGTACAATTAATTCGTCCAATCGTCCCAGCTAGGAATAGCTTCCGCATTCCCAGCATAAAATATAGCCGCAGACTTGTCTGGGACCCCAAAAGCACCAAGGAAACCCTCTGCCCCTTGTTATTCTCTAACAGGTTACCAGTTGGATCGAACCCCTGATTTACCGTCCCCAAGGCTTTGGGGCGTTGGTTAACAAACACCATAAGGAATTTAGGAGTACCGGCTGTCCATCATGCTTGTTTGTCCTGAAGAAGACCCGTGTTAACATAATTAATTCATGCAGATTGTCAGGGTCAAAACGTTGACGGTTCTTTTGTCCATGCATTAGGTCCCCTAGCACCCCAGTATCTAATTAATTTAGCAAACTAGGGTGATCTCCATTATTTGATGTGCAAATTGGACCTTGTTTTTCAATATCCTGTTGTGTAATTATTTGTACAGTATATGTTCAACTTGTTGTATAATACACATATTTTGTCACTTTGACACTCTATTCACCATGTCACTATAATCACACCCACATGCACCGTTTTTTAATAGAGTTATTGGACAGCTTTCATTTTATGGTAATTATTGACCTTATTCGATGATTTGCAAATATGAAGTAAAATATCTTTTTGAATGAGACAAATGCATCTATTTTCTTTTGTGTTCAAGTTGCTCACTTTTATTCAATTACGTTTCTTTCACTGAATAATACACACTGCAAAGAAATTGTCTGACCCGACAGAACCAATTGTCTCTTGTATCATATATGCTCAGGTTCTGAGGGATACTGGGTTACCCCATTGCTTTGGATAATATATACACTATAAAACAAAGGCACTTCTGAGAGCTTGTATGAACAGGGATGTTAAAATAAGCCCTCTATAAGTCTATGGTGGCCATTCAATCACCTTGTGAGCTAGCTGGGATGATCTGCTGCAGTGTCACCATATTGAATGGAAGGTACAAAGGTGTTGAGGTTTTTTCAAATCCAAGATGGGTTGGAATCTTTGTCTGCACAATTCCCAATAAAACGGGGCACTAGACAAGGATGCCCTCTGTCCCCCAAATTAGTCGCTTTTGCCATAGAGCCCCGAGCTACCTGAGTCAGAAAAGATGCACTCATAAGGGGATTTGAGTGGACTCCCGTAATATCCGATCGTATTGCATTATATTCTGACGACATCTTGTTTTTTTTAACAGACGCCCATAGATCAGGCCCCAGAATGCTTCAAGTAATGTGCATATTTGGCGAGACATCAGGTCTCTATATGAATGCCTCCAAATCATCAATATGGCCCATTAGAGGATCTATTGGAAGCGGCCGGGGGGCGGAGGGCCTCACAGTAGTGACACACGGCTTCATTTATTTAGGTGTTTATATATCCGATAACCAGGTCTTGTCCTGGCATCACAATTTAAAGGTAGCTACAGGGAAGGTAAAGACTGAGGTGAGGAAGTGGCCAGCACTCCCCCTATACGGTAGATCCGCAATTTTTAAGATGGTGTCGCTATCACGTCTATTATATCAACTGCAATCATACCCATATCCAATCCCAATATCATCATTCCGACAAATTAACGTGATTATGGCACATTTTTTATGGGGCGGCAGCACCGCTAGATTGGCTTTACGCACCTGTATGCTGTTCACATTGTGGCGGTATTGCAGCTGCCGACATACAATCATATCATGCAACGGCGCACCTTCAAATACTGAATGAGTGGTGGTATGGGTCCAGAGAAGACCTAGCATTTAAAAGTTGAACAACGGCTAATGGACGACCCCTCTGCACACTCTTTTATATATAATAGGACCGACCACAAGGACCTCCCTCTGGCAACAAAACTTGTAGTTATGACATGGCGACAGGCGTTATGTAGAATGGGCTGGTGGGACCGCCTCACGCAAGAAAACCCTCTGTGGCGAAATCGTCTCCTCCCACAAGTTGCAGACCTTCAAGGATTCCTGGGATGGGATCGAATAGGCATCTCCACCCTGGGGGATATAATCAAGGGGACCACACTATAATCGTTTGAAGACTTATGCAGGGAATTCTCCATGCCCCATTCTCAACTTTACAAATATCAACAGCTGAGACATGCCCTTCTCCCCTACATTAAGGATATAACTGATCTACCTCAATTTAGTCCATTGGAGGGAAAACTTCTTATGGGAGACTTGGGGGAACACAAAGTGTCTAAAATATAACAAAAACTTGTAACCAATAGCCCCACGAATATTGGCTCCCTACGGGCTTCCTGGGACGTCGATATCGGCCCGATTCATGAGGACGACTGAACGGAGGCCCTACAATCCCGGCGCGAAGCAGTAATCTCAACCAGACTACGATACATTCAGTTCAAATATCTACAAAGGGTGCATTTTACCAAGCAGAGTCTTTGGAGAGCAGGATTGATTGGTCACCACATTGTCTCCCGTGTCAGGCGGAGGTAGGCACATTTATACATATGGTCTGGACATGTCCCGTCCTGGATTGCTTCTGGAGAGGGGTACTGACATGCCTGGAGGAGGTTTTAGCTTGGACACTCCCAAGATCCCCCAAGTTCACAATGTTGCACTGAAAAGATGGTGTGGGCAGAAACAGATACAAAAGACACTTTCACTTCCTCTGCCTTACTATGGCCAAACGTCACACGTCACATAGCCCAACAATAGAAAGCTGAAGGTTCTCCCGAGTATCTCTCTGGAAGGCCGGTATGGACCGCGCAATGGACCTAGAATCTCCAGTCTTCGTGACATGGGGCTGTCCACCTAAGCATACAAAAATTTGGAGTAGGTGGGCCGCCTTTAGGGGTATCCCCATGAAAATACACAAAGTCGCAGATGGCCTGTCTGAAAGTGGACAACTAGAACTATGTGAAGTCAGAACAACAGAACATCTAATAAGACACGCTAGCTATGGTATAATGTTATTTTTGTTTACATTGAGGGGTTCAAAGAAAAGATGGGAGATTGTCATTACCCTGTGCATATGTTGCAGACATGGACTGTCTCATGTCATTTGTACATTTGGAATCTGTATAAAATCAATACATTTGTTCCCAAAAAAAAGAGAGTGGAATAAAACCCTTGCTGATGTTGGTGGGGGAGAACTGGAATAATTGTGCCCTTCTGAAACAGGTTATGTACCCCATCCTCCACCAGATGCTTCTCTTGAAACCCCAGCATTTCCCTCATATGTTTCAACGTGTCCTGTAACTGCGCGCCCTGCACATATCTGCCTCTGGGATCCACAGCTGAATCCTCCTCATCCTCAGGAGAAAATGTCTGCTTTTTGGGCATTGAGTGAGCCAAGGCTGAAGCATCGGCATCATCAATTAAAGTCTGCAATTCAGAGCTCGAGACTGACAAGACTTCCTCCTCCAAAAACTTCCCTGCAGAAATACTGGGAATCGTCTCCATTGTATCAGGAAAACAGGCTAAAACAGCCTCTTCCTTTTTAAATAGGTTACCCTGAAACCAAACCACAGCTCGCGAGACCGGATTCCCCAGTAAATGCACTGGTGCCCGAGTGCATTACTGATCAATGCGTGCTCATACGCAAGCATTGAGACCAGCGAGACAGAGTGCAAAACCAGACTGCACTTATGCTCGACTCCTGACAGGACACAAGATTACACCTGAACTGGGCAGCAGTCAAGTCACAATGAACTGAAGAAAAATTTGGGATTTGCCTGCTAAGCCCTCACTGGTGACAAAGAAGGGGAAAAACCTTATGGTGCAGCAGCTAGAGAATTATGCCACTATTCAGCTCTGGGCTATATGTTTATGGCCATGATTGGGAGGAGGGACCAGGCACACTCTGTATTTCTGGCTGATGAGAACTGTGGGTTCCACAGAAGCTCTGTAGCCCCACACGATCTTGCCCTGGGCACACTTCAGGTTGACTGGGCAGACACTTGTGGTTAGCCTGACGAGCCAGTCAACCATGGTGCCTGTAGCAACAATTCATGAATTTTGTCGTGGTATGTCGACAAGAGATGAGTGAGAAAGAACCTCTGTCAGAAAGGCACATTTAAGCCTTCTTCCAAAGAGTATCAACAGCAGCAGTTGCTGATCTCAGCACAAAATGAGCTCAGCAGTTCTATGAAGTCCCAGCACCACACTTGAGCTTGCTTTTCCAGGTGGAAGAACCTTCTCCTACTCTTGAAAGATTCTGTGAGTTTATTGAGAAAGCACTGGTTCTGTGTCTACCAGTAGGCCACAACCTCAAGTAGTTCTGTAGCAGGCTCATAGACGTATTGTGTAGACAGGTCGCTCCAACTCACTGATCAGGCTAAGAATGTTAAACACATAGATGCTTCTCCCTTATGGCATATAGACCAAACCCCTCGACAGCCCTGCCCAGGATGTAAAGGAAAGGATTCCTGTGTTGGTGGCGAGGTAGCTGTCCCTACCCTGACAGTCCGCTCAAAGCCATACATGAGCAGGACAGTCTAGTCCTTGAGTGATGATGTTCATGATATAAGATTAGGGCAGTTTCTATAAACCCAAATATACCTCATAAGGGGTCACCCTTAGGTCATTATTACTGCACCCTGCATCCCCAATGCAATGTCCAGGAGAACATCTGTGCATGTCCATGCAACTTTAGCCTTTCATCTCCAGGCAATGTCAAGCTGCATCATTAATGTCATTGATGATATCATTGGTAATGTTGTATATGATGTCACCAGTGAGGACATTTGTGAAGTTACGAGCAAGAATACAGAATAGGTAACTGTGCAGAATGGTCCAATAAAACCATCAAGGGGCACTTATAACATGATAAACCTTAAAATTGATGGCCGAGTAGTTTGTAAAAGTACCCAAAACTCTGAGACGGACCTTAAATCACATTACTCTAAATATCTTTTTATATCACCGGAAAAAATGCATATTTAATTGAAAACAGGAAGTTAAAAATAAGATTATGGGGGTTGGTTGTCTTTATTAAAAATGTCAATTAACAGAAAAGTGTTCAATTCTGATGTTCTGAAGATGGGCCTTTGGTGAAGACATTGTGTGGTGTGCTCTCAGAACCTTGGGAGAACAACTTTGAGTGGAGAATGTCTGGTGCTGTCCTTGGGTGGCAGTTACAGCTGGTGGGCTTGGAACACATGCCGCACCTGTGCCGCAATATACTACTTTATTCTGCATTATGCTATCTGCAAACCATCTCTACGCATTGCCAAGTGAAGAAGCACATTTATCTGTAGAAGTGAAGTTTTATACAGCTGCTTTCTGCTATGTTCAGCTAACAAAGGACATAACAGAATTTTCAGGTTTTATTTTCATCTAATGGAAAGAATGCAGATTACGTAAAGTACAGCAATGACGCTGAAGCGTGTGCTTAAAGCTTACGTCATCCTAATGCATTGCCGCCTCTGTATTATCTATCATTCTATTTGACTTTCCCTCTCTTTTCATTTTACTTCCTCCCTCATTTTTAACTTGTTTAACCAGTCATCCTGGTTTTTTTTTAACGTTTTTAATTTAAAGTCTTTCCTTGTTTTATCTTCTTGATCATGAAATGTTTTAGAAAAGCTGGCTGCAGCGAAATAGAAAAAAAATAAGATTTTTTTACTGTATAAAATTCATTTATGACATACAGATTTTAATGTATGGTGATTCAGTGTACTTTTGAGATGAGAAATAGCCATGCATTACAATGAACACACTCCATAGGAGATGGAATGATGTACCAAATCGTGAGTTGAGAGGACAATACTTTTATAGGGTGGAGCCAAAGCCCTCTGTTAAAGATATGGTAACAACAGACCACACATGCAGTCCAGTTGTCAAGCCAGACCTAAAAACAAGTGTAAGGATCATATGAAAGGGTTATTTATCTGCTGGGAAAGAAGCCACACAGGAAAATGTATTACTGTGGCCTGAGGCTCTTATTTCTTTACCAAACATCCTAGTAACCAAGCAATGTTATTTCAGGCTTCCAAGCAATGTGGCATTCAAAGAGATGTGCAAATAAGACGTGCCACGAGTCTTGATGTAAGAGTGCGGAAAGTCATAACCTGGTCTGGCGTCGTTTTGTGAAATACAGGTTATGGAACCACTCTTTTTTGCAATAAAAATAGCCTAAGAAGAAAGCTATAAACAAATGCCTACTTACTCAGTTTTTGCATTGCAGTTTTTATCAGGTGTTGTTTTTTAAAATTTGTAGTTCATGATGCTGTCCTCACTTTCAGACAATAGTAAAGCAGGTTCTGGTTATCACCTTTGGGGACATGCTCAGATCGATATGTGGATACAACCCTTATAATAAAACTATATATCTCACCTCAGATCTTTCTGTCTCTCCAGTGCCTCACAGTAATGGACAATCTGGAGCTGTCAAAATGGGGTCATAGCACTCCATGATGACATCATCACTGTTGTCTGATATGTGGCCTGTGGCTGCATGTGCAAACAATGCATTTAGTAAAAGTGGTCTCAACTGGCGCACCAACTTTTACCAAATGTATTGATATTTTACAAACAGACCTTAGGTATATTCACAAAATACCAAATCGTACTGGGTTTGAAATTTGACCGACTTTATGAATATTAGTGAAGTAGGTCTCAAATTGCCAAAACTATGATTTGGTGCCATCACAGGGATTGTTGCCTTCTGGGGTCAGCGGACCACCATATCTGTGATTGCTTTTAAATAAAGCAAAGATTTTTTCTGAATGCAGCCTATTTTCCTACAGCGAAAATAGGTTGCATTAACAAACAAAAAAACAAACAAAAAAAGCATTTTTTAGGAGCTGGCACCACTTCTATGGACTACTACCTGCTCTTAAAATATGTTTTGTCTGCATTTACAAAATGAAAGGGGTCCTAAGAACCTCTTTCTGTCTGTAAATGGGTTACCAATTCCTTTGATGTGTTGGAATGGACGCCCTCAACACACCCCTCCAAAATCTCAATTTAAAATGGATTCTGAAACCCATTTAGGGGTTTAGTAATCATAGGATTTGTGAACATTAAAAGCTTTAGTACAAGAGGCTTCTGGTGATATATAACTATCAGGACAAACTATCAATTGTGATTATTTCGTAGAAATATAGACTTTCTAATTGAACAATGAAGTGGTACAGTTTCTCTGACCCCATCCGGGACCAGCCCATTCTGATAATATAGCAAAGGATAATCAACTGGTTTTGTGTTGCTGAAAGGGCCTCAGTGCTCATAAGCACTGTGTTTATATGGTGTACATTGCGTGTTAGAGCAAGCAAAGGTGTGTGTCCACATCATTCAGAAGATTCTTGTTGATTCGCCTTTGGTCCACTGAATTTGGCATACAACGGCCTCTCAGTGGTATTTTATTTCTATAAATCACCAACTCTTCCTGCTCTCTGTTTTATATGACTATTCTTCAGTCTCCACAATCTCTGTGATTTAACTTTTCATCATCCTTATCTTCTCTGAGATTTATATATCCGCTTCCGAGCATGTTACACAATTTCTATGCATGTTGTGCTATTTACATTGCCGCTGTACATGCATGCTGCGGGACACATAAGTTTCATGGAATTCGCCTGTGCTGTGAAGTATATCCATCACTGTTCTTACCTAGTCTGATGTGTATATCCTTCACTGTCAATGAGAGGTATTGATTTATATTGCCCATTCCTGCTCTTGATATGTATGTTCACTGTCCATGCCTGCTCCAGGATATATAACCTTCACTGTATATGCCTGTTCTGTTACTTGGTGCTTGGACAAAATATTGATTTAAGACAAATCGGAACACATAAATATTGGGAAAAATATTGTGGCATAGAGTATCATCATCAAGAATATATATATATATATATCTTTTTAAGTATTATAATTCTCAAACATATTGTTGCTGGTAATATAGTTGTAAAAAACATAGTTTTTAACTATTTTGATGTGTTTTAGGAAATATATTAATTTTATGTGTTATTATTGTTGGTAAAATTGGTAATAAGTTTGTTAAACACAGTTTGTAATTGTAAGTGATTTAGACTGTGTTTATTGTTATTATTAATTTATAGTGTTGTAGCAAGTTTTGGGGTTTGTAGAGGAGCAGGGTGAGATGTTATTGAAATGTGAAATATGTATATTTTAGTATTGATTTTTTTCTATTGTTTATTAATTGTTTATGTATTAATTGTGTAAATGTTTTAAATGTTATATTATATTTTAATTTAAAATGTAATTAGAATTATTTATTTACATTTTTAGCAATAGTAAGCTATATTTAAGAAGCAAGTTGTTGGGTTTGGAGGGCTATAGGGTGGGAAGTTAAGTAATAAATTATTCAAAATATTGTTATTTTGCTTTTAATTGTTAATTGATTGTTTTTTAATTATGTTAATAGTTCAATACTGATTTATTTCAGTTATGTTTTAGATACTGGTTGCTGGGTGTGTAGGGGAAAAGGGTGGGAAGATAAATAAAATTAAATGTAATTTAATGTAATGCTAACTTTTTAATGGACTATTATTTATGTCTATCACTTAATTTAGCAAAGATGATGTAATTGTTGTACTATTGTATTTATTTTCATATGTATTTCAGTTTTTAAATGTTTATTACACATGTTTTTAGGTGAGTTGGTTGGTTAGAAAATAAATCCGTATTTCTTTTTAATAATAATTGATATTTATAAGTAATTTATTACTTTGTAATTATGTATTATGCTTGTGCAATGCTGATTGTTAATTATATTTGCTTTTTTATGTATTAATTGAAATTAAATAAATCAGTATTGATTTCATAATTGTTTTTTTTTGGTAGTTAGGAAAGTTGATAATAATATGTGTAATTTTATTTTTTTCTTTATTTTGCACAATTGTTTTTAAATATATATTTATCTCTACTCAGTGTAATTGCTCTTTTTTATGTCTGGTTGAAGGAAATCATCAAGAAACCAATTTTTTTTCCTCCTGAATGTGACATACTCCATATGCTAACAAGAGTTGCATTTGACGCTTGAGATTGCCAATGAGAGGGGAAAAAAGATTCTGCCATCATGAATTAATCTGTCACTTATTTTGCTTTGCATGTAGTCCCTATTGTTTTCTTTAAAATGGTGGATGAGTAGAGAAGTGCCCATTTGTGAACAAGGCTCGTCTTGTTAGAGCCGAAATGCGTAGGTCCATGGTTGCCTGCCACTTGATTTTATATCTTAATAAAACACTTTGAAGCTGCATTGGATTTGGGCGTACAGCATGTTCTTCTTCTGTGGAGTAGGAGAGTGCAGTAATTGTCATTGGGTGCCAGTTACCTCACGCAGAGGCTGCCCTGTGAGGTTGGCAATCTCCTTTGAATGGAACCACACGGTGCAGATTTATTTTTTATATATACACACACACACACACATAGATATATGTTTTGTAGTACTAAATTGAAAATAGTTAAACTAATAAAATTAATGTGATGTAAAATATATATTTATTATTAAATATATATATATATACATACACACACATACATGCATACACACACACACACATATATATATATATATATATATTCACTTAAAAAACCATAGGTTTCACACATGTTATAGTTAGCTGGACATTTCCCTCGTAAAAAACCAATGAAATTCCCCCGTTATAGTTAGTGCAGGCAACTATAACTCACGCGACCGCAATCCTCTGCTGATGACGTCAGATATTACATCACTGATGACATATGTGTCTTTATGAAAAATAAATATTTGTAATATATGTATAGCTAGAGATTAATGGAAGAAGACATGGGTAAATAGGTGTCTAAATACAGTGATGTAATATCTGACGTCATCAGCAGAGGATTGCGGTCGCGTGAGTTATAGTTGCCTGCACTAACTATAACGGGGGAATTTCATTGGTTTTTTACGAGGGAAATGTCCAGCTAACTATAACATGTGTGAAACCTATGGTTTTTTAAGTGAATTTGCAAGGTTTTTTAAATGCTAATTCCTAACTATAACGTGTGTGAAACCTATGGTTTTTTAAGTGAATATATATATATATATATATATATATATATATATATATATATATATATATATATATATATATATATATATATATATATATATATTTATATTTATATATATATATTTATATGCGTATATACATATAACAACTGTGTGTGTTTTTTTACTGTGAGAGACTATGGTATGGGTTCTATATACCACAACAACTTGCGTTACAACATGCGCAAGGCATTTATAGAGGAGACGGTGTACATTTCAATGATGAAGGCAACAGAGTCTTCCTCTTGAACTTTAGACTCTGCATCGGTACTTACTTGTAGGTACCGAAAGACACTCAATAAACACAAGGGCTCTTTTTAGAGCCACCTAATATCTAAACACTTAAACTTGATTTTTATTTCTATTTTTTTAATGTTTTTTTTCGGGTGCGCGCAGAGTGCGCGCACCCCGCGATGTTTTTTAAAAAATTTAAAATCTTTTTTTTTGGCCCTTCGTGGTCCTACTGTGACCCCCTGACAATGGCTAGGGGGTCAAGAACTCCCTACTCTGCCCCCTATTCACGTTCTCCACCTTTCCTTTTCAGTGCGACGGACAAAATGGCGGCCGACACGTCCTGATTTCGACCGATTCGAATGTTTACTGACATCTAACAACCAATCAGAATTACGCTCGCGCACGGCAGGGTGCGCGCACAGGGCTTGCACAGTGCGCGCACTCTGCGCGCGTATAGATATTGATATGCTTTTAAATGCTATTTTCTCAGGAAATACTGAACAGATTTACACCAGACCTGCGAAAGGCACTCCCTTGACCTTATGGCTACCTCTCTGCCAAATTTCAAGTAATTCTGTTCAGCCGTTCGGGCTGTAGCTGCGACTAAAGGTCCTATGGAAAAATGCATGGGGAAAACACGTTTTGGGACCCCCCTTTTTTCTCGGCCCCCGCTTGACGAATCACCCCGAGACTTTCAGGGTAGGAGCTGAGCGGAGCGCCCCATTAGTTTTGAAAATTTCGCGAGGATTCGTGAACCGGCGCCAAAGTTATTCAAAATAGAATTTTGAGATTTCCTATGGAAACTAGGTTGTAACTATAACTATCTACTGGCGACCGCCAGTAGATAATATATATATAGATATATCAAGCCATGTTTCACGTAATACCTCTGCCTCTTAATGGTGGCGGGCTGCTGGCAAGGTTGCGACCCTTCAATTTAGAACACAATGTATCTTCAAATACAAGATTGCGCCGAGCCTCAGGTTTTTCTTCAGCGTACTTTATTCAAACCAAAAAGCAATGGCAAACACTGCCCAATGCATTTCGGAACCAGGGTTCCTTTGTCACAGGTAAATCAGAAGTTTACGTTTGTCACATGATATAGTGCACCACATTGTTAACAATGCAAAGGACTACATTGCTGCCTTGAATGTGTGACTACTAAAGCCACCATTTTGTAATGGTTATTGTATAATGTTACACATTTGCAAACTGGTTGGTATAAATGCAATGGGTATTCATAAAATGGCACGCAATTTCTTACACAGACTCAAATCATTATCTGTGATGAATACAAATCGTGTTTAAACAAAAAGTAAAGTTTAATGAGTAAATTACAATACAGTTCTACCCAAGTGGGTTGATTCTCATGATTGATGAAATCATATTAGAACTAAAATAGACTCATCTCACGGTCTATTCACAAAATGTCACTTTACATTGTGCTCATTTCAATTCTGCCCAAGTGGGCTAATGCCCAATCCAGTAAGTGAGTTTTCAATTCATTCCATAATACCATTTTATGTGGCTTATTTTGCATTTCTCCACAACAAGGCATAAGCTCCGTCTCTTATAAGATAAAACCAAGTGCACCAATCAATAAAATGGTGTCTTACCTACTTTAAAAACACAAACATCATTTACAAAAGGCAATATTGCGATTTTTTAACATGTCAATCATCATTTCATTGGCCCTAGTTTATGGATCTATCAACCAAGATGTACTGAACTGAAGCTCATGTAAAGCGCTCCAATAACCTTGGGTCGAGTTTGCGCTATATCAAGCTGCAAAAAGATGTTTTAATGCGAGGTGAACCATGGCTGCAGAGCCCATAAACCTTGCTCACCAGCACCCTGACCCTGGAGCTGTTCACAGCAAAGGGATGGAGTGTTTAATCTCGATTCGATGGATAGATAGGTATGTAGAGAGGCGGGCAGAGTGATGTTTTCATTGTTGGCGTCCAGTGGTCATTGATCATGGGCAGTGACAATATTTAGTCCAATTCTATGTCTGTGCGCGTCCGAGTTTTGGTTCAGAAAATCTGGTCTTCCTAATGTTGAGGCAGAGTCAGTCTGTCTGTTTTTCAATCCTTAGATTTTGAAAATATCTTTGTGCTCTGACATAGACAGTGTAACTGTAATTCTAATTCCATTTTAGCAGACTCTGCTGTTCTAGGTTTCCCAAATTTCCAACTTTGTGGGCAGAAGAGTCAGATCTCGCGCCCAGGATGTCGATGGAGCTTCTCCTTCCGGTACTGCACGCCCAGCGCCGCTCTGAGAGCTTGTTTTTCGAAACTTTCTATTACATGGTTGTCCATCTGCTACTAGTGCACAGAAGTGACTTATTTTGTGGTGTGCGCTTTACAGAGACATCACTCTGTTTGCCCGATATGGCGGTACAGGCGTGTGGCCTACTGTACCTTTATCCGTCCCTGCCTCCAGTCCAGAAAAAATGGCTTTGCAACAGTCTACCTGCTCTGCAACTCCCATTCAAAGTGAACCAGGGATGTAGCTTCCAGTGGTGCAGCCGGTGCAGCGGCACCGGCGCTCAGAGTCAAGCTGGGCCCTTTCGACCCTGATTATTTGCTATATTTTATAATTCGAACAGCAGCTCAGAGGGTCCATTTCCTTCCTTGCGCTAGGGCCCAGGACACACTGGCTAGTTACTGAATGAACCAATCCATTCCTGCGCGTGCGCCTTGACTTCTTCTCATATCTGCGAGCCCATCTTTTACCCTTTCTTATTAGCTCCCTCTTCGGAATCCCTTTCATGTGCGCGATGAGTGACATTTCTTGTGTAGTACACAAATTGCAAACGTTACCACCTCCAGGTGTTGGCAGACCAGCGTGTCAGACGCTTACAATACTTAACATGGGCTGATACTGGGAAAAAACAGGCGCTTGGGAAGAACGAGAAGACAGGTTGCGTCCTGAGGTGTCTGCCTCGAGCCCAGGGCTTCATTGTACCGCGCGCCATTGCCCTGGAAACACCTGCTCAAATTAAGGCATGGCTTCAGCATTCAATATTAGCATTAGGACTGGGCCTAGTCCCCATGTTTCCTAATATCTACGTTTAGTTTTCGACACAAACCAGGAAACTCTTCTAAAGCATGGTATCAACATGTTTCGGTGGCTGGATCTGGGCCTGGATCTTTGGACGCTGGTATTTTACCTTATGTTATGGCTTCTTGAAAAGCTACATTTTTTCCACTATGTGGCTCTTGACGCTGAGAGACAAGAAGTCAACAGCAACGATTCACATACTAAACAGTTGGAAAAGGTACGTTTTTAGACCTAGAAGACCATTCAGCGGTTAGCAGAGGAGGACCCCCTGTAACAAGGTCGGATTGGTAAGGCGGGCACTCGGGCAATGGCCATGGGGCCGGTATCCGAGTTCCAGCTGTGGGCTGCTTTTTTGGGCAGCCTGCGGGCTGATTTGGGCTGTGTCTGGTGTGTTCAGATGCCGCCAGCGGCCCAGTGGGTGCCTGAGTGGCCTTTCTGGAGGCAGATGGGCGTCCACTACCTCCCTTTTATCAACGGGCAGAGGTGTCACTCCCTTTCTCTCGCTTGGCCGGCCAATTAATGTATGCATAGGGGGCCTGAGCAGAAGTAGCCTCACTTGTTTTCAGGTGTGTTTTTTTTTATCTAAGTAAAGTTAAGAAAACTTGTCTCTGTCAGAGATCCCCCCCCTTCTTTTTATAAAACTTCACTGAAGCAGTGTATTACAGCAATATGCAAATGTGGGCTACTTTTTTTAACATGCCCGGGCCGTTTTTAAATCCCAATCCATCCCTGCCCTGTAAATCCGCCATGCTAGACTCTGGTTGCTTGTCTCATTTAGAGTGGGAGCAGCAGCTGGCTCCGCCAGTGGAAACCCCTGTGACAGTCACCCATCCTGCTTAAAGCGGCGACCATCACCAGATTTCATTGCCTGGGAAACCCCAACCGAGCCATGCTGGGCCCAGGAAGGGACATTATTAATGACCTCCACACGCATGGAAGAAACGTACACTGCTTTAGTTCCATTGGATTCTTATTTTACACAAACAAACTCCTATTTGGGAATGTGTGTGACACAAACAGAAATGCATAGTGCGTCGAAGACAACATGGTCAAAGTGAGGAGAGAAATATCACACGTGCGGTGCAGTGGCATTACATTGCTTCTTATGCTACAGATATGCCCATCCGGGCCTTTTTCTGAGCACGTGATAAATACTCAATACATCCTCAGTCACAGAATTTCATGTACCCAATGCATTTCGGGCCGACTTTGGCCCTTCTTCAGGGGTTAACTATGAGTAAAAAGAACAATGTGTTAAAATGCCATCTTAAAAAAGAACTGTTTGTGTATATACCATATTATGTTCAGTTAACCCAATTCACGTGTGTTTGTCAAGGTGAAATAAAAACCACGCTTGAAATTCATTTGGAATATTCTGGAACGATCATTTGGTTAAATCTGGAGTTTTAGACGAAGACAGATGGTGAATGACGCTAAAGGCTGTGCACCGGACTGGAGTGGATATTTCTCTCCTCACTTTGATATTGTAACACAAACGTGGGATGCCTGGGTGGATCCCGCTGTCCTGGTTGCACGCCAAATCAGACAAGCAATGCATTAAGTTTGAATATGAAAAAGAGAAGCTTGAAAATACTGGTGTGCACTGTAACTTTGTTTCTTCGAAGACAACATGGTGCCAGTTTGGCATTTCAGTGAGTTTATCGTGGAGCCACTGGTGTAAAGTCTCCAATGTAAGCTTAGAGATACCCATCAGAAAGGCAGGGATCCATAAGTTGACCAGCCAGGGAAGCAAAATCGCAAAGATATACATAACTACAGAGTAAATCA
This sequence comes from Triturus cristatus, assembly GCF_964204655.1. NCBI lineage: Eukaryota > Metazoa > Chordata > Amphibia > Caudata > Salamandridae > Triturus > Triturus cristatus. The sequence goes on from NC_140585.1 coordinate 880,306,512, forward strand.
CTACATAGATGCTTTCATGCCACATTACCCCCAGATACTAGACTTTGGACCTGACATAAGGCACATTTACGAGTTTGGTGGTCCATGGGACTGCCAAATACATGGTGGCGGTCCACCCGGTGCATTACGACTACAGCGGTGGGACCGTCACAGGAACCTCCGCTACCACCGGGATCCTTGATCCTGTGTTGGTGGTGCAGCAGTTAAAGGCCACAGTATGATACAGATAAGGGACACTGGCTGGGTATACAGGCGCACTCTACCCCTTATTTCAAAGTTGTCTGTAAATGAGCTGTTCAGTCAAACATGTAGTCCATCTGGTGCTTCAGGAGAGAGGAAGCCAGCCGTCTCTCTCAATAAGGACAGAGTCCACAACTTATGAAGCAATTTTCTCCAAGCACACAGAAAGTAGACTGAGGGCGCGGTTTCAGATGTTCTTTATTCTGATATATTCGTTGCTGCCCATATGCCAACACGTGTTTCGTCTACAACTGTTTTAGTCACAGCAGACTTCATCAGGATAATATGCGGGTGGTGCCGCTGCTGCACCTCCAAGCATATCACTGCCCTCCTTTTCATGGCAGTGAGCCTACCATGAAAGGGTGGTGGTGAGGAAACTAAGGGGGCCCTACAGGACCCCCTGGTGCTGCTGTGCACGGGGTGCATGCATGGGGACATATGGTGTTCCACCCTGTCTGTATGCAGCCCCATGTTCTTGCATGGAACAAAATGCATAACATTGTGCATTTCGGTCCATGCAGGAACGTGCTTTTGCGTTCTTCTTGCGGTGCCTTTCTAAGGTTCACCACCTTGTGGCCCCCCTCCCAGATGGCTCTGGGGATGTGGTGGTCCCTGGGGCGGGGTCTGTGAGGACCCCCATTACCTTTAATTTAGTCCCAGGGAGATGGTGGTTCCCGGGGAGGTTCGCGCGGCCCCCCAATTATTTTTTTCTTTGTGACCCCAGGGAGGTGGTGGTCCCTGGGGCACGGGGGGGTCCGAGCAGCCCCCTCTTTATTAACACATAAGATCCGGGGAGCTGGGGCATTTGCCCCCTCCGTTTATTCTGGCATGCCCACCAGACTTTGCCCTCCCAGAGGACTATTAGCAAAGAAACACAGGAGCCTGCGCTTCTTTTTTTGTTTTCCCTTTGGCAGGAGCAGCGGCTCCAATGCAGCTCCTGCCAAAATAAAAGAAAAATGTTTTTTGCCCTGGTGGGCTCCCTCTGGGACCCACCTTAAGAGGCCTAGTGGGTCACGGTATTTCTACCCTGCCCCCCCTCTTTTTTTAATGCTTTTTTTGGGACTCAGCTGAAGCCGAGTTCCAAGATGGTTGCCAACACTTACTGGTTTCAAGTGTTGGCACCCAATTAGATTTGAGCATGGGGACTGTCCGCAACTATGAGGATTTACACCAAATAACAAAAAGTCACTTCTCTGGACCAATATCTACCTTTTTGCCAAATGTGGTGTAATTCAGTTCAGCGGTTCTGGCTTTAGTCATGTCTAAAAGTCCTATAGGAATAAACATGAGAAAGGCATGTTTTTTTACCCCCCTTTTTTCTCGGTCCCCACTTGATGAATTGCCCCAAAACTATCCATGCACAACAAAAATCACAAGGCCACTTTTTTTGGAAACAGCGCCAAAGATATACGCAAGACAAAAAACGATTTTCCTATGGAAACATGGTCCTAACTATACCTATTGGTGACCTCCAGTGGCAGACATATATATATTGATAAAGGCTGCTGTGCCAGCTGAAACGCGTCTTTCCTTTCTGCTGGGTCGGAGGGAGCCCTTTTAAATAAAAAAGCCCTAATATAGCAGTCCTTGTGTGCGTGCTCTCATCCTTGTGAAGAAGGAGTTGTGTTGTAATATATATATATATATATATATATATATATATATATATATATATATATATATATATATATATATATATATATATATAAAACATCTATTAATTAAATAATTACACACTTGTTTGTTATTAGATAGTTTAAAAAAATGGTAATCAATCATTTTATTTCTTAATTGTTAGATGATTGAGCTAATTATTTGTTTTTAATTGTTTAGACATTAATATGCTATGTCTAAGGCAGATTTTTTTAAATAGTAATTTTCTTGTATCATTATATTTTAAAATAATTTGTATTTCTATATTTTCGGTTATTTAATTTGTTTTGTGGTTGTTGGAATTTTAGGGTAATAGGATGGTAAGTATTTAAAATCTATTATAATACATTTTTAATTGATACAATTTTAAATATATTTTTATTTAATTTTTTATGTTAATGTTGTGTTTTTACTTTTTAATAGTTATATAAATTATATAATTTATTTTGTTTGCATTTCTTTATTGGTTTTACAAATCGAACAAGGTAACAACAGCTATAGCGAAAACCCAATCCGGTACACAGTGCTAACCCAACATAGCTATCCAATCCCTGCCACCAGTCATCATAGTCCAAATGAAAGGAGAGAATCATTGCATAACAAAAGGCTTTGCAACACCATCCCAAAACATGCCCTCATACCTTCAGATAACTCACGGCCAGTGAGAAGGAAACAAGACCCAAACGTAGGCATTGGTACACCACCGTTTCCCCCAACCACCAGCGAGGCACCCTCACAATAATAGCAAAAAGAAACACCACCGCCAACCAGTGTCTCCTCAAAATACTGGGTTGTGCACTCCCTGCAGCGCTGAGAGCCCTAGCTCCCACAGTCACAAAGGAATCACATTAAGAGAGGTGTAGTAGTGCACTTGGTGGGTTAACAGGATACGGACCTAGCTCTTTACATCCGGTGCAACTGGTGACTTCCAGGCCATCGCAATTTGTCTCTTGTAGAGTATGAATGCCAGATCAAAGAGCTTGTGAAGGTATTTATCACCTTTGGCTCTGGGTCTATTACCCATCAAGCACAAGTCTGGAATGGACACCACCACTTCCTCCACCAATGACGAGGTAGACCGCGCCAACTCGTCCCATGCCCACTTGCGCCTGGGGCACTACAAATGGGCAGTCAGGTGCATGCATGCAATGAGGTGCAGAGTGAGTTATATCTGATGGAGATACCGCCACTTGCAGTGCCACTTCCCCCAAGTCAGACCTCATCACGTGGAGGAGCCGACGAATGTTAAGAAAGGTTTTAGGACCCAGGATAAACCTATTCTGATTTGTGTGCATTAGGGTACCCATCACGGGGAGCGGATTATTCGCAGGCACCTTGCCAAGGATCTTATAGTTGAGAATTAGCAGTGATAACGGCCTGTATGAGCGGATATCCAGTGGGTCGCAGCCTGGTTTGGGGAGTACCACTATGAGGGCTTTGCGAAGTGAGTCCTGCAATAACCCACGTTCCCATGCTTCATTATAAACCTCCAGCAACTTTGCAGACAATGACGCGCTAAACACAGTGTAATATTCTATAGGTAAGCCATCAGGCCCGGGGTTTTACTGCACGCTATACAAGAAATGGCTGCACGGATCTCCTCTGATTGGAGAAGAGCATCCATTTCTGCCCATCAAGCTCTCTATGTTCCACATGTAACTGCCTCAGCTGCTCAAGCATTGCGGTGTGCAGTGGTAGCTCAGGCTCTAGCCGCCGCAGGGTTTCTTCCTGCACCATTAGCTCCTAGTGTAAAGTCTGAGAAACCCCCACATGGTAGTGATGCATTACCACCACACCACCGCCTTATGTGCATTCCACTCCATCGCCCTGAAGGACATAGAGCTCACATTGAATGCAAAGTACTGAGCTATATGCGCAGTCAAGGCCTCGCGGAAAGGAGCCTCCTGCAGCTAACTGACAATCATCTGCACAAAGTAAGCCCACATATAAAGAAACAGCAACTGTCTTAGACTCCAAGGTGGTTTTAGTTTCCATAATAGCCAGAAGAATTTTTTCAAACTGACCAGAGTGCTTAATGAGGATGGGCTGTAGACTGCGCAATGCACCATCTCCTACAGCCAGTGCTTCATCCTCATCCAAGGCAGGCCCATCAGTGGGAGTGGGCTGCTTAGAGGTCCGCAGTTTCACCATGGCCACAGGTCAGTGCGTGTTTGGAGGAAACGCAGCATTAGGGTCCCAGATGACCGATCTCAACCGCATGTGGCCGCTACCCCCAGACACCAGCTCCTCAGGACATCACAGGCCTCCAGGATAAGCAAAGCACACCATGTAGCTGTGAGTAGGGGGGTATCACGGGCCAAGTAGCCTCCCACAGTCTTTCAAGCAAGGCCTCCAGTGCATGATGGAGCTCTCTTGCCACTAACCTGCACACTCCAAGCAAGCAAAGGCCCCATTCATGTAGTAAACGGCAGTCGGCCTGCAACAGTATATCACCACACACTGTTGCAATCAGATTTCAGGACCGCCACCAGCTAGGGCCACAAGCTTTGCCCAGTCCTCACAGCCAGGTGGATAGGTCAGCTTTTGCAACTTACATCCCGGGCCTCCAGTGCCTGTCATAGAGGGAGAGTTGTAGAGCCACCGTTTCAGGGCCCAGCGCAGGACCAGGCTTCAGTGTCTCCAGCTCGAGGGCCTCTAATCACTCTGCGCCCCTCCATAGTCACATTCCAGGCTCCCGATGACCCACTGATGTACCGCCTATGCTGGTGGGGGCCCGGGGGAGAAAAACGTTACAGTCGGTGATTGCCACGGCCTCACCCAGAGAAAATGCTCACCACAGCAGTCCGGGCACTTCATGTCACCGGCCATGCTCCGGCCCCAGGAAGGAGAGCCCATAGGCTGAGCACCTGATCCGAGGCCACTGTTGCCCATGAGTATCACAACCAGGGTCTCCTCGGCGTACTCCTCAGAGGTCACATACACGGCTTCTCAGCACCAGGAGCTGTCATGGAAGGCAAGGCTGCTCCACTCAATTGTGTGAGGCAGCAACCATCAGGTCACCCCTGCCGTAGTCACCACGGTGTCAGTGGGCATGGGGGAGACAGTCAGTACCATGGGGGTGAATGATGGCTGATTATACATGGCCAATGGCTGGAGCTCAGGCAGACACGCAGCCGCGACCCGTGCAGGTAAGAGCACTGGGGCCTGGTGCAGGGGGATTTTGACGGACAATGGTGAGGGAAAATTATTTATTTATTTAATTTTCCCTTGTGGTCGTTTGTCGAATCACCCCCCCAACCCGGCCCCACCGCTCTTACCTGCACGGGCCGTGGCTGCAGACACGTCTGCTCCAGCTGTCATCCTGGTCACGCCCCCCCATAAATTATATAATAGCAGAAATATATTTTCTCTCTCCCTCCCTCTCTCTCTCCCTCTCTCTCCCTCCTCTCTCTCCCTCCTCTCTCTCTCTCTCTCTCTCTCTCTCTCTCTCTCTCTCTCTATATATATATATATATATATATATATATATGTATATAAGGTTAGGTGGAAAGCAGCTCCTGTATAGAGCACCCTCAACACCATCAACAGTCTAAATTTGCTCACATCAAATGTCTGCTTTTCTATCAAGGTCTCTGCTTCTTTTTTTGCATAATTTATGCGTCACTCTATGCTGGAAAGGTTTTTTTTTTAAACTCTTTTTATTGAAAATATGGCATGGCATATATGTATTACAGTTGCTAGCGAGCTGGCAATATAAGTTACACACTGAATGGTTCCGTAGAACATATATATTGCAAAATGAAAAAGACAATTTCAATTGTACAGAATTAGGTCCCACAGATAATCTCCTCTCTGGATCTCGGAGGTTCACAAATCCCTCCCCCTGTGGACATTCCATTGTCCCCATATTTGCATCAATTTGTGTGGGCACCCCCTGGCTTCATAAATGGACTTCTCCGTATCCATACACTAATCCATATCTTTGCCCCAGTCTGCTGTATTTGGTGGGTTCTGAGCACTCCACAACTGTGCAATATTCCTTTTTGCAACCATCAGCCCCAAGGTGACCCCTGCTCGTTCCCTGGAGTTCAAGTCAGTAGGGTCCCATATGTTCAATAAAAGCCAATTTAATATTGCAATGGATCTGTTGCCTCAACACTTCCTCCATTTGGCGCACATCCCCCTCCCAGTAACTCTGGATCACTGCGCATTCCCAGAGAGTATGGATAAAAGCTCCCTCCTGACCACATTGGCGCACACAACCACCAATCATGGTGTAACCAATGCTGACCTTCAGGGGCCCTGACAAGTAGGATCTGTGAAGAAGCTTTAACTGCGCCAGGCGAGGGGAGGCCACTGCCGATTGCCACTCCTCATCATCCAAACCCACCACATTGTGGTCCCACTTGGCTCTCAAGCGGGTCAGGGGGTCCGTCATGTTGTTAATGAGCTTTTTGTAAATGAGTGATATGGCTTTCTCTGGTAGGTTGCCGTCCAAGATCCTGTCCTCAAGTGGGGAGGATTCAGGGAGCTCACTACCCCTGGGAAGCACAGTGAGTAGGGCATGCCTAATTTGAAGATATCTGAAATATTCAGACTGGGCTAGATCGTATTCTTGCTGCAACCGGGGAAAAGGGACCGCCTCACCCGACTTCCATAAATCACCCACCTTGGAGATAACTATGTGGTCCCACCTATCGAAGCCCTTCGAACGGATCAGTTTACCTAATTGCTTGCTGTGCCAGAGTGGCGTGGCCTGTGTGAGTTTTCCCTCCCAGCCCAGACTCCTGGTGGCCACCCTCCACACGTGTACTGCGTGTCCGGTCAGGCCAGTCAGAGCAGGCTTCACAGATCGTACATATAAAGCACCCTCGAAGCTGCCACCCGGGAGGAGCTACCTGTGGATCTGAAAGGCCGGGTCTCCCTGCGGCCTATACATGCATTGGTTGAATACTGCGAGTTGCGATGCCCAATAGTACCTCTTAATATCCGGAAGTCCGATGCCCCCATCAAACCATCCTAGCGTAAGTTTGTGTGTTGCAATATGAGGTGGTTTACCCTCCCACAACAAATCCCGAACGATACAGTTCCTTGAAATATGAGGTGGCGACATGGAGCGGGGTCTTCTGCAGCGCATATAAGAGTCTGGGAAGGGACATCATTTTGAATAGGGCCGCGCGCCCCAAAATGGTCAACGGAAGTGATTTCCAGTGTTGGATGTCTGATTTAAGATGCACTAGAGGCAGCAGGAGATTACAGTTGTAAAATCTAGATAGATCTTTAGCGACCCAGATCCCCAAATATTTAAAGCCATCGGCTGCCTCCACCAATTGGCAACCCCGAGGGAGCGAAGGCCGTTTGCCTTAAAGGACATAGAGCACTGATTTAGACCAGTTTATTGAATATCCCGCGAACCTGCCAAATACTTGGAATATATCCAGGACCACATTGAGGGATGCTGTTGGGGAGGCCAAATAAAGCGGGATATTGTCCACATATAGTGAGATGCGGTCCTCCCACCCCGACGTCCCTTTAAGGCCGCTTATGACGGGGTCCTGGTGGACCCATGTCGCCAACGGCTCTAGGGCCAAGGCGAAAAGAAGCGGTGACACTGGGCAACCCTTTCTGGTGCCCCTGCCAAGAACTGAAAACAGGAGATTTCGTATTGTTGATGACTATTTGGGCAAGCGGTTGATGGTATTGAAGCCGCACCCATTTGATAAATTCGAGCCCAAAACCCAGTTTATGGAGAACAGCAAACATGTGGGGCAATTCGATGGTGTCGAATGCCGAAGCAGCATCAAGGGACACCACGACAGCATCCTCCCTGATCGTGTCAACCCGGCAGAGCACTCCGTGGAGCCTGCACAGCTTGAGGGAGATATTCCTAGCGGTCATAAATCCCGACTGGTCCAGATGGACCAGGCGGGTAAGGACCCTGAGTAGGCGAGTGGCAAGAACCTTCGCTAGGATTTTCGCTTCACAGTTAAGCAACGAGATGGGCCTATAGGATGAACACTTGTTGGCTGGCTTACCCACTTTATGGATGACAACAATGTTGGCGAGTCTCTGATCCTCAGGAAGGATGCCCCCTTTTTTAGTTTTGTGGTACATTTCGATGAGATAGGGTGCTGTCTTGCTCACCGGAAGCTTGAGCAACTCAAGGGGCAGACCGTTAGGGCCCGATGCCTTCCTCCCACGCAAATCTTGAATGGCTTTTTCAACCTCTGCGACTGTGATGTCGAGATCGAGGTCGGAACACTCCTCCTCGGTAAGTAACGGCATCGAGATATCACGCAAAAGCGAGGAAGCCTCTTCCTCCATATGCGTCGTAGGGGATGTGTAAAGTGACTGGTAGTATTGGCCAAATGCGTCCGCTATATCTTGTGGTGCAGTGAGTTGAGAATGTGAGTCTGTTTCTATCTCAACCATGACACACTGAGCCCTATCTCTGTGATCTAGCCAAGCCAGTAATTTGCCAGCCTTATCGCTTACATCATAGATTCTGCTAAGCATGGCCCTATAGTATGTCTTGGCGGCTTTCGTAGCTAGGTCGGAGAACTCCTTGACTTTTATACGCAGTTTCTGACACACCTCCGCCGAGTCTTGTATCCGGACTGTGTTCTCTAAGTCTAAAATGTCTCCCTCTAAGCGTGTCATGTCTGCTCCCTTCTCCCTGCACTGTCCGGCAATCTTGGCCAAGACCACCCCCTGTATTACAACCTTGTAGGCCTCCCAAAGCGCGTTCATCGAGTCAACCGACCCATCGTTTACCCTGAAAGTAAAGATTCGACTCACTCAAGACCTTGTCCCTGATGTGGGAGTCGTGAGGTACCAGGAGTTGATCGGGGCAACACGGCCGACTGTGGACTTGCCCACCTCTAGGCGATACCGTATGGGTGAATGATCGGAGATCCCCCTAGCCAGGTGTTGTATGTCCCTGACGGTGTGGAGATGGTGTGCTAGCGTCAACACATAGTCTATACGGGACATACTGCAATGAGGCCCAGAGAGATAGGTGTATTGTAATTCAGTCGGGTATAGGCTCCTCCAGACATCCACCAGGCCCATCGCTCCCAGAAAGCTATGGATCTGCCTACGGGAGGGCGGCAGGGCCCTCTGGGGCCACCGGTCGAGGGAGTCAGAGACAATAGAATTGAAATCGCCCCCTATCAACAGTCTGCCATCTGGTAAGTCCAGAAGGAGCTCCCCAAGATCAATGAAGGCGTGAGTGCAATCCCGGTGGTATGTAAACAGAGAGGAGATTGAGTGTGCATCCCTCCCAGGTTCCGGAGACAGCCACGAATCTACCGAGGACATCAGTGCGGATCGAAGCAATAATCATGGGGAACGATTTCCGGACCAGTATACCCACTCTCCCGGACCCAGTACCGAAGGCCGAGTGTGCCACCAGCTGGAAACCCCATCTCGACAAGGCCTTGCAGGCATTCCCAAGCAGGTGGGTCTCCTGTAGGAGGACAGCATCCAGGGAGTGCCGCTTTAAAAATTGGAGAAGCACACCCCGCTTAATCTTATCTCCCAGCCCATTGACATTCCACAACAGCAACTTAAGCTCCTGTCTAATCGTCGTACCCGTCATTTCTTCTTAGGGGTACACTCAGTCAAGGAGGGAACCACCCAGAACAGCCCCCAGGAGGAGACATTCCCGTAGACCATTTCCCCTTCACAAATAAATATACCAAAAGTATGGAACCTGTCTCTGTCAGTACCTGAAGCCAGTCAAATAAGCCATACCAAAACAACAAAGAAACAACAATAGGAATTAAAACAGTCCCCCCAAACCTCATAGGAACCCGGAAAACGCTCCCCGGAACCCCCCTCCCTGCCTCCCTGCATGGCGGTGTCAGAACCTCACGCCCACCCAACTTGCAAAGTGCCTATCGCCCACCCCTCAAACGTATGGGTGCGTGTAACCAACCGGGCACCCGACCCTGAAATGTAAGCAACTGGTAAACACACATTTTAAGCGAAGATAATCCGTAAGCACCAAGCAATACCAAAACACATGATGTCCATCACATTGAAATCTGGGAATAATGGAAATCACAGTTAGTCCACCGTGAAGAAGTCCCAAAAAAAACTCAGATAAGTTGTGAGGTCAGCCATCCCGGGGGTCCGAGACCCCGACCCAGTCCCTCAGCAAGTAGACAAGTCCACCACCCATGAGAAGAGAAACATATAGACCAGTTACACGGACCCTCCCGTCGCCGCCTCCTGCTCGTTGGGTGAGATGCCTCTGCTGGATCCCCCGGACCTTTTTCCACTCGTGCCCTCCGGGCGTGGCTGTTTAGCCGGCCTGCCGTGTGCCATCTGTCCAACCAGTCCCAAGCCTCCTCGGGGGTAGTGAAGAACCAGGCTTTTCCGTCTGACTCCACCCTCAGCTTGGCCGGGAAGAGCATGGCGTATTTTAGCTCTCTTTCACAAAATGCCTTTTTCACGTCCAGGAAGCTGCGTCTCTGTCGCTGCACCTTAAGAGTGAAGTCCGGGAAAAAGGTGATTTGGCTGTTTTGAAATTCCACTGGGGGCAGCAACCGAGTCGACTGCAGGATGACGTCTCTGTCCCGGAAATTAAAAATCCTAGCCAACAAGGGCCATGGGGGGGCCCTTGGCTTAGGCCGGCCACCCGGCACTCGATGAGCTCTCTCAACGGAGAAGAAGTTGGAGAGCCTTTTCGGTTTGAGATAGGTGGTGATCAAGGTCTCTACGAACAGGTCCGCCGCTGGCTCTTCCGCCCGTTCCGGGACCCCCAGTATGCGGGCGTTGTTGTGCCTAGAGCGTCCCTCATAGTCATCTAGTTGCACTTCTAGTTTGGCGTGTGAGCCAGCATATCGTCCATCCTGCGCTGTAGTTCGGAGGTAGCTTTGACCAGGGAGCTGGCTTTGATCTCTACATCCTTTAAGCGTGTGTTCATCGAGCGCATGTCCGCCTGGATAAAGGATACCTCCATGGACACAGAATCAATGCGCGATTTCAGCAACGTGCGCACGGTCGTGATGGCTTCAAGAATGTCTTATAGCGCCAGTTCCTTCTTCTTCTGACCGGACTGCAGCCTCTCTTGTGCAGCGGGTCCCTCCTTCGGGCTCGCCCCGGGGCCCCTGTCCCACGCAAATTCATTTAGTTTGGCTTGGACTGCCGCTTTGGAACTGCGACCCTCAGCCATGGTGAAGACAGTCCTGTCAGCGCAAGCTCCAGGGGTAAGGGGCAAGGCTGCTCTGCACAGGTGGGGGCCCTCTCAAGTCACCAACAGCTAGGGCCTGGCGCAATGTTGCGGGTTAGGAGACACTGTTGTTTGGGCACTAATGACAGGTCAGTCTGCTGCCCCTCTGGGGGCAAAGTGTCAAACTCTCTGCCGGCCGCAGGCCAACCAGGATGACCCTCTGAAGTGGACAGGCGCACTACAGATCTGCGAAGGCGATGAGGCCCAGCGCCCCCTCTCAACATCCTGCTGCAGTCTGCCCTGAGCCCAAAATGACTGTGGTGGCCACCACCTTTTGTCCCAGCCACTCTAGGGGTGTCAGAACCCCTACTATTCACCGCGTCGAGCAGCGGCTGCCCCGGAGTCGTCTCACGGCCACCGGTCAGGCCAGGGCCGGATGGGAAAGTGTTATATGGGGTCTGAAGGTTAAGGAGCCCAAGGGGGGGCGTGTCACTTTTGCAGTCTCTCCTCACCTGCAGCGGGCAGCGCCCAGAACTGTGTCGGTTCGCCTCAGGATATTTAGGCCTCCATTCCACCCCAGGGCACAGCAGGCGACGTCAGGACCCCCTCTCCTGTATCGTGGGGTAGGTTGCCACCGCACGACCCCAGCGCAAGCCAGTGCAGTTCTCATCCGTTATCAATGGAGCTTAGCGCAGCCGAGGGCGCCACAGCGGCCAGAGCCAGGCGGGCTGAGCGAGTCTCTCCCTGGCCCTCGCAGGTGCCAAGCCCGCACAACGTTCAGCTCACAGCGGTGAGCCCCTTGCCTCGGCCGGTTCTTCTTGCCCCCGTCAGCCTCTCGGGGCCCTTGATCTGGTCTCGATCTGGTGCAGTCCCGCAGGGGGATAAGGACGCCACAAGCCCGGAGAGAAGAATCCGTTGGGCCGGAACCCCAGATTGCGGCTCAGGACACTCCGCTCAGCGTGGTGTGCAGCCTCCCTACTCGGCCGCGAAGTGCGTCCACGGGCCGACGGTCAGAAACACTAACCGGAATCAGCAGCGACCTGGATCTCTCGACTCACGGCGTGCTCCAGTGCCTCACCATACATTGGATTAACCAGCTGGCGGATATTTGAATGCGGATTTGTTTGTGGACGGGCGCGCTCGGACGGAGCCGCCTTAGAAAGCGGCCATTGCTTTTGGCGGTTGACCAGCCCCGCAAGTTTTTTGAAAGAATATATGTATATATATATATATATATATATTCACAGAAAAAACCATAGGTTTCAGGCACGTTATAGTTAGGAATTAGCATTTAAAAAACCTCAGAAATTCATTGAAAAAACCATAGGTTTCAGGGGTGTTATAGTTAGCTGGACTTTTCACTTGTACAAAACCATTGAAATTCCCCCGTTATAGTTAGTTCAGCTAACTATAACTCGCGCGCCCGCAATGCACTGCTGATGACGTCACATATTACATCACTCATGACATGGTCAGTGACATCACTCATGACATCACTGATGACATCTCAAATGACATCACTGATGACATCACTGATGACATCATCCAGTGAATGTGTGTTTTTCTGAAAATTAAATATGTTTTATATATGTATATCTCAAGGTCGATGGAAGAATAAATGGGTATATAAGTGTCTAAATGGATGATTTGTTTTTGAAAAATGGATTGTGTAACTGACTGATTAAGTATCATAGTGAATACATGGCTTAGTGAGTAATGTTTAAATATGTAAATATCTGTATCAGTCTCTCACTTTGTGTATAAGTGGCTGCATGGGTTGGTGAGTAGCTACATGGGTGTCTATATAGGTTATTAGTTGGTTTTTTGAGTATCAGTCTGAGTGTCTGCATGGTTCGGTGGGGGGTATTACGTAGTGCATAGGTGCATGAATGAGTGACTCACTGTTTGTATGTGTTGAACACAGCATGTGTGCAGGACTGTATGGGTGGATGAGTGTGTGTATGGGTGTGTTAGTGAGTGAATGACTGTCTCAATAGTGTCTTTATGCGTAACTACATATGTTTTAAACTAGTATATGTGACTATTGGTGTATATATGTGAGTATATGTGAGAGTGAGAGATTGAAAGAGTTCCTGTATGAATAAGTATGTGTTTCTATAAGTGATTGTTTAAAAGACTAAGTATGTGTAAGTTTCCGTAGAAGTAAGTGTGGTGGTGTGTGTATAACTGTATATGCAAGTAAATGTATGTTTGATTCTTTATTAGCATGAGTGACTATGTGTGTGAGTAACTCTATGGATGAGTGGCATTGTGTAACAGGATGTATAGGTGTATGAGTACATATGATGAGTGAGTACATGTATGAGTGACTGTATAGGACTGTTGGTGAATGAGTGGATGTGTATGTGGATCTTAGAATTACTGAAGAGGTTGTTGTAACTGGTACTGGTATGTCCATTGTTTTGAAAATTTTAGTCTCTATTTTTGAATGTGTGTATCAAAGGTTATATTAGGGTGAGAGGAGGTCTGCCACTCTATCACAAGGATGATGTCATCAGTGATGTCATCAGTGATGTCATTTGAGATGTCATCAGTGATGTCATGAGTGATGTCACTGACCATGTCATGAGTGATGTAATATGTGACGTCATCAGCAGTGCATTGCGGGCGCGCGAGTTATAGTTAGCTGAACTAACTATAACGGGGGAATTTCAATGGTTTTGTACAAGTGAAAAGTCCAGCTAACTATAACACCCCTGAAACCTATGTTTTTTTCAATGAATTTCTGAGGTTTTTTAAATGCTAATTCCTAACTATAACGTGCCTGAAACCTATGGTTTTTTCTGTGAATTTCAAAGGTTTTTTAAATGCTAATTTCTAACTATGCCTACAGAGATAGGACATGTGAAGAAAGAAGAAAAAATGCACAGAAAGAAACAAAAGAAGTGCAGAAAGAAGCAACAGAAGTCCTCAAATACGAAGATAAGTGCAGGAAGAAGGATAACGTGCAGAAAGAACAAAAAGAAGAGCAGAAAGAAGCCTTGTTGCAAAATCATCCTGTACCCTCAACTTTTTCAGACGGATAATGGTGGTAACTGAGTCTGACTAACCAGTCCTAGAGCCAGTACTATGTTAAAAGACACTTAGAATACAGTGAAAACACCTACATACACTAGGGAACATTATGCGTTGGGGTCCCCCTGTGATTAGCATGACCTCCTCTGTAAGCCCCTAGTATATAATAGGGCATGGGGATTAAAACTACCTCTTAAAACAGGCCACAGGGCGTTTTTGTACACGTTAACTCAGGCCCCGTCCCCTCCCTTCACCACTCTGTAAACACGCCCTGTGTCCAATTTTAGTTGGGAGATTAAGTTCATTTGAATCCTGAGGGTCCCTAGGGTCCAACTAGCCCACTAGGTACCTCCAGTAAGTGCCACAGAGCTGCGTTGCAGAGAGGTGTAAAAAGTGGCACGGCCTGGACCACCTCTCTGCAATGCAGCTCAGTGGCGCTTACTGGAAGCACTTGGTGGGCTAGTTAGCCCCCAGGGGCCCTCAGTATTGAAGGGAAATTATATCCCCAATTTAAAACGTGCCATAGTGCGTGTTTGCACACGTCACCTCAGGCCCCGTCCCCTCCCTTCACCACTGTGTAAACGCGCCCTGTGGCTGTTCTAAGTTGAGAGATTAAGTCCCCTTGAATCCTAAGGGTCCCTAGGGTCAAACTAGACCACTAGGTACCTCCAGTAAGCGCCACAGAGCTGCGTTGCAGAGAGGTGTAAATAGGGGCTTGGCCTCAGAACACCTGTCTGCAGCGCAGCTCCCTGGCGCATACTGGAGATGCCTATTGGGGGCGCGTTTGCAGAGTGCTGCACGGAGGGGGTATGGCCTCCGGCACAACGCCAGTCTTTTATTTATTTTAATTTTTTAAGAAGGGGGCTGTGTGGTTCCCCTTCTGATTCTAATTTATAGGCCCTGATGACCCCATCCCCCAGGGCCTGTCTCCTAATTATATTTTTTTGACCCCAATCCCCAGGGCCGGCCACTGTTTTTTATTATTTTTTAAAAATATATATTTATAGACACACCTAGGACATGCTGGACAAACCGTACGTACCTATCACCATGACGATTTGCGTGATATTCATTAAAAGGCGACTATGCATGCAATGAATCCACGTGGAATGTATTTACACCACTAGTAAAGCTCTGACATGTCTGATGCCCTACCGTGCCTAATGCCGGTAGACACCCTTGTCGTTTATTTATACAAACATGGGTAGCTATTGACGGGCACATTTAATACACATGCACACCAAGCCATTCAAAGAGGATTCGACAAAAATTCGACCAAAACTATGTAAGAAACCCCCCTCACGGTTAATAAAACACACATCCACTGCCGGATGTGTAATACTTTTTATTTTACTCTCTGGAAAGGGGATGAACATCACTTGAGAGTCACAGCGCACTCCTGACAGAGCCCAATGCTGTGTTACACCCACCATTGCCTGCCGAGTGCCACACACCTCTGTGTTGTATTCCACTAGCTAGTGCATATGCTATGACACTCTCTAGCCCATGTGCACTGTAACACCACCCCGTGAATATGTCATGCCACACTTGTCTTCGCACGGGTTATATTGCCCCATCTAACGTGCCTTCCTCGATGCCTATGTTATAACGCACAGTGCTATGTCATACATATTACAATCTGGGATCCATATCTTTGTCACAGTGCATATGCAACGTTACACTCCCCAGCACATATTTTATATTACAACTTTAGAGACTAGTTAGGTTACACAACACTGCCCTGTGCATATTACACTCCAAGGCGCATATCGCATAGCACGCGCTAGTGCCTGTGCTATCTCGCGCTCTCCAATGAATCTGTCATTGCGCACAATGTATTGCATATTATATTTCACGCCCGGTTCATCTTATATCACACTTTTTGGTGCATAGTTTATACCATACACTATATCTAGTTTTCATTTTCAATCGTGCTCTCAGGACTATGTTCTATATAACACTGTGTTCACCTACCCTTTTCACAGGCATTACATTTTGCGATAGGGGGTGGAGGGTCAGGGGGTGTTTCTGCCAAGTGAGCCCGGAGTCACAGTCACAAACGTCCTCTTCTTCCTGAATAAAAGTGAGATTATGCTGCATACTTGTTCATATTTTAAGTAGTTCGCACAGACACAATGTTTTAAAACCAATAAAGTTCCTAATACCCGCCTTCTCTGAACAGTTAGCTTGCTGCCCCATCCCCCTCCTCCCTATCCTCTGTTGTGTGAATCCATGAACTAGCCTCCTCCCTCCTGCCATGCATGGTCTAATGTGCTGCCACTGCCCTCAATTTAGTATGATGTACCAGTCCACTCCTCCTGCCCTCCATTGCCCAATTCTATGCCCCATCATTGACCTCCTGCTTAAACTCTGTGCTTAGCTTGCTGCCCCTATTCTCCTTCCCCCTGCCCTCCGATGTCTTTGTGCATGCCCCTGCTCCATCCTTTTTGCCCACCATGTTCCATGGACCTGCCACTCCTATCTACTCTGAGTGTTCTGTTGAGCTGCCACTCCCCTCCCACCTGCCTAGCATTGTCAGATGACTGTAACCTGTCCCTGCCACCTCCACCCTGCCTGTCCACATGCCATGCCCCTATCCTCTTCCTCCTGTCCTACATGGTCCATTGCACTGCCACACCCTTCTGCCCTCCCTGGTCTGTTGTGCTGCAACTGCTCCTCCTGCCTGCCCCGTGTGGTCTGTTGTGAGGTCCCTTCCCCTGAACTTTCTTGTCTGTGCACAGGTCCTGACCCTCCCTTCTATCCTCCATCGTCCTTTGTGCATGCCCCTGCACCCTCCTTCTTGCCCATCATAGCCATTGTGCTGCCACTAACCCTCCCACTTGCCATGCATGGTCTTCTGTGCTGCCATGGCCCCTCCCACCTTCCCTGTGTGGTCAGTTAGCTGCCCCTGACCCCCTCCCACCTTCCCTCCATGGTCTGTGTGAATGCCATCACAGTCTCACTGTTGCTCTTCATGGTGTGTCTTGCTTCTAGTGCCCATCCTGCCTGACCTCCATGGCTATCTTGCTGCTCCTGCCCTGCCCCCTTGCCCCCAGCCCTCTGTTTACATGTGCAGACCCCTACTCCCTCCCTCCTGGCTTGTCTGTTCCATTGTAATGCCCCTGATCCGTCCCTCCTGCCCTTTATGTTCTGTTATGCTGCAGCTTTCTCTCCTGTCTGTCCATTATGGTCAGCTAGCTACCATTGCCTCTTGCCCCTCTGTTCTCTGTTGTCCATGTGCATGGTCCTGTCCCCTCCCTCTTGCTTTCTATGGATTGTTGTGCTGCACTCCCGTCCTGCATGCCCTGTGTGGTGTATTGTGCTGCTGCAAACCCTGATGCCTGCCCTGCAGGATCAGTTTGGTGCACCTCTCCATGTCCCTCCTGTCCTCTGTTATCCAAGTCCATGTCCCTATCCCATTTCCTTTCATGATCCAATGTACCATACTTGCAAACATTTTGAACTAAGTAAGAGGGAGATTTTGAAAAAAAACTGGGGTATTGATTTTCCCCTTTGAGTTACATTGAAAAAGAGGATATTGTAGACAGGAGACAGTCAAATAAAGCCCATTTGAGCTTAAAAACATTGGACGTTTCCTGGCTGAATCGGGTCTGTTGGCATGTATGGTTGTACTACCATTGCCTCTTCCTTCTGCCCACAATGGTCTATTACATTGCCACAGCCTTGAAGGAGGGTAGATTTTGTATCACAGGGGGCCCCTGGCCCGTTCTGTCCACACCTGAAGTATGAGACCCTTGTCCTTGCCCTGCCAGCCGCATTTGTAGGCCGTATTAAATTGACCAGCGGGTCCTGTGTTGCTATATAATTATCCTGAGACATCCTTACCACTCAGCCAGCATAAAACCCCTGTGTAGGCCCTTTTGTTCAATATGTAGGCCTCTTTGTTAAATTGACCATAGCTCTGCAATTTTAGTGTATAGCAGTCTGAAGGCAGGTCTGCGAGGCCTTCTGCTCCAAACTAGTAGCCCCCACCCTACCCGAGTGCTCCGTGCTCGGTATCAAAGTTCAACATCCCCCTGAAGCTGTCGATATACAGTAGGCTGCATCCTGGACTGGTACTTGCTTCCTGGGCAGGTTTCCCGCTTTTAAGGAAGTGGCAACCGCAGAGCGTCAAGTTAGGAGAACTGAGAAGATTTTATACATGAATATATTGAATTCCCGTACAATACCCATTATTTTCTGCTTGCTCTATGGAACTTACGATAAGCGATTGGCCTGAGAGACTGACCTTTTCACCCAGTCCATTGTCAGCATTAAGTGGGTAAATGACGAAATGTCTGGTAAAATCTGCAGACGAAGCTTTTGGGTAGCATACGTAGGTAGATGTAGCGTGCAAAGGAGCCCACAAAATGATATAAAAAGGGAGCACCCACAGATATCGAGGGACTACCTCGCCGTCTGTATGTAGGTTAACAGGCTGTGCAGGTTTTCCCCAAGAGCTGGGAGCTCTTGTCTTCCTCTGCTTAAAATGTCTTGCTCTGCTTTGCTTGAAGTATCTTATTCTATTTTACCTATATGAAATGTCATGTTATGTTTAACCATTGTTCTCTTTACTTTTGCATTTAAAAGATTTTGTATTGTAATTGCAGGAATGCTTGCTCTAAGAGTAAACGTGAGTGTTCCTAGGTAACATTTTCCTTGGTGTAACTTGTTTCTCATGATGCATTTATAGATGTGTTTTCTCTCTCTCTCTGTCAGTACATTAATTGAGATACAGAGAATATCATGACAGCTGTATGATTATCTGGATTCTGTATTTTGTACTTTATGTCTCTATTCTGCGGTTTCTTTGAAGTTGCATCTTCTCATTAAACTGCCATTGTATTCTGCCTCCAATTCCATGTCTCATATGTCTGTTTTCTTCATTTTTGGAGCAAGCGTTCCTAGGCACCCCGGCTCAAATTAAGGTGCCCCTTTTGTCCCTGACTCACTCTCCTGCTCAGTTCTGTGGTGGCTCCCGGGGCTCTGGGGACCGCCCCTAGCTTCCTTGACCCGTAATAGATCTTCCCTCCAACAGCCTCTCTTGCAAGTCCTGTATTGTTGGTTTGTTGCCCCTGCCCCCCTTTCCACTGCCCTCCATAGTCTGTTGTGCTTCCACGGCCCTTCCTGCCTGCTCAGTGTGGTTAAATTGTTGCCTTTGCACCCTCCTACCTGCCTTCAATTTTCAGAGTCCGTGCCCCTGGCCTCTGCCTCTCAACAGTATCCTAATGAACAACTGGATTGCTAACATTCTATATTTATTACAAACGTGTGGAACGCCTGACATCATCTTGATGTAATCAAAACTGTAATACCTAGAGCATTTCCTTTAGAAATTACATATATGAGAAGGTCTTATTGGCATCAAAATTATGGTTAGTGCTCTAAAAGACTAAAATAAGGACATATTTTCTGAGTTTTCAAATAGCGACAAAGCACTTTTAAATTATTTGTTATCTTTATGTTTTTTTATCCAGTTGACCACTTGATTAAATGTTGCACTTAGGGGAGAGGACTGGTGTTACTTCCAGAACTGCAGACTTTGCAACTGGGGAACCAGGTTGATGTTTCTGCTTCAGCTCGACATTCTGTGATTCTGGTCAAATCACTTAGTTTCCCCATGTCTACAACCAAAATGAATTTGTTCTTGTGTGATGTAACCAATGCTCATGTAAAGCACTCCAATACCTGACAAGTCTGCACTATATAACACTGCAAAAACACAAAATAATAAGTGTTTTGCACACTTCTGTCATTGGGCTATATTTGGGCTACATCTGGGTGATTTTGGGCTACATTTGGGCTCTTTTGTCTCCGGTGGCCATCTTGGGAGATTTATTTGTTATGAAGTTTCCTAATTTCCTCATGTACTGCAGTCTCCTCAGTAGGAAATGCTTTCAGTTTTTTACTTTGATTCCATCATGAAGGTATTCAGATATGTCACACATTTGCCATACATTCTGAATGTTAGCACTCTAGTTGCTCATTAGATCACTGTAGTAAAACTACTGTTCACCATGGAAGACTGCTCCTGGTATTAAATGTGCATGTTTCAGTCTGCATGTCAGAATTTTTTAATGAAATAGAAGAGGATTTGAGAAGTCACTCAAAATGTGCCCTCATTTTCTTTCTTCAGCATTAATCATAATTTCTATGGCAAAATGAACCCCCTCATTGTGTTCCTTTTTAAATTAAATGTTTTAAGTGTTACCAGTTTATTCCAATCAAGATGGCTTCAGGTGTGCCATACTTTTGTCATAATGAAGACAGTAAGCGCTCTAGTTGTTTTTAAGAACATTCTGGGACATTCTGTCATTGGGCTATACTTGGGCTACATCTGGGTGATATTTGGGCTACATTTGGGCTCTTTTGTCTCTGGTGGCCATCTTGGGAGACTTCTTTGTTATGAAGTTTCCTAATTTCCTCATTTACTGCAGTCTCCTCAGTAGGAAATACTTTCAGTTTTTTACTTTGATTCCATCAAGAAGGCATTCAGATGTGTCACACATTTGCCATAAATTCAGAATGTTAGCACTCTTTTTGCTCATTAGACCACTGTAGTAAAGCTACTGCTCACCAGGGAAAACTGCTGCTGGTATTGAAAATGCATGTTTCAGTCTGCATGTCAGAATTTTTTAATGAAATGGAAGAGGATTTGAGAAGTCACTCAAAATGTGCCCTAATTTTTCTTTCTGCAGCACTAATCATACTTTTTATGGAAAAATGAACCCCCTCATTTTGTTCCTTTTTAAATTAAATGTTTTAAGAGTTACCACTTTAATCCAAGCAAGATGGCTTCAGGTGTGCCATACGTTTATCATAAGTAGGGCTGTTAGCGCTCTAGTAGTTCTTTGGAACACTCTGGGAAGCTGCAGTAGAACACAAAGGAATCAACTGACAGTCTCTGCCCTTGTTGGATGTACATGTTTTACTGAGAATGTCAGACTTCATTCTCACATGACTGAGAAAGATAATGTGAATTTACAGAAAATAAGCTCTCAGTTTAGCTTATAGATCACCTTCCAAACCTCTGTGGTAAAAGCATGAGTAAATATTTTTCTCTCAATCATGATATCCCAGCAGAAGGCTTTTTCACATGGTGAAATCACCTTAGAACATACCACAATTCCTAAAATGAGTATGGTACCATCAACAAATGATTTATAATGTAACTAAAGTCTTAAAACCTTCTATTAACTGCAATGCTTTTTAATGAGGTGCTATCATGTATATTGGTCCCAAGATGGCTGCCAACACTTCTTGGATGAAGTGCTGACAGCCAATCAGATCTCAGGACGAGATGTGTGGTTAGGCTCCGCCCACATATATATATGCTTTTAAATGCTATTTTCTCAGGAAATACTGAACAGATTTACACCAGACCTGCAAAAGGCACTTCCTTGACCTTATGGCTACCTCTCTGCCAAATTTCAAGGAATTCTGTTCAGCCGTTCGGGCTGTAGCTGTGTCTAAAGGTCCTATGGAAAAATGCATGGGAAAAACGCGTTTTGGGACCCCCCTTTTATCTCAGCCCCCGCTTGACGAATCACCCCGAGACTTTCAGGGTAGGAGCGGAGCGCAGCGCCCCACCTATTTTGAAAATTTCGCGAGGATTCGTCGACTGGCGCCAAAGTTATTCAAAATAGAATGTTGCGGTTTTCCTATGGAAACAGGGTCCTAACTATAACTACCTACTGGCGACCGCCAGTAGGTAATATATATTATCTACTGGCGGTCGCCAGTAGATAGTTATAGTTAGGACCCTCTTTCCATAGGAAAACCGCAAAATTCTATTTGGAATAACTTTGGCGCCGGTCGATGAATCCTCGCGAAATTTTCAAAATAGGTGGGGCGCTACGCTCCGCTCCTACCCTGAAAGTCTCGGGGGGATTCGTCAAGCGGGGGCTGAGAAAAAAGGGGGGTCCCAAAACGCGTTTTTCCCATGCATTTTTCCATAGGACCTTTAGACACAGCTACAGCCCAAACGGCTGAACAGAGTTACTTGAAATTTGGCAGAGAGGTAGTCCTCAGGTCAAGGAAGTGCCTTTTGTAGGTTTGGTGTAAATCTGTTCAGTAGATCCTGAGAAAATTGCATTTAAATCAATATATATATCTGTGGCAGCGCTCCGTGCGCGTACCGTAAGCTTACCGTACGCGCACGCCGCCGTGCGCGAGCGCCATTCTGATTGGCTGTTAGATATTAGTGAACATTCGAATCGGTCGAAACCCGGAAGCTGCGTCCGCCATTTTCTCTCTCGCACTCAGAGCGGTGGACGAATAACAAAGACAAAAAACATGTAAAGGGGCTGTTTAGACAGCTACTAACCACATAGCCTTGATGATGGTGCCCTCAAAGAACCACCAAGGCCAAAAAATCAATTTTAATTTTGTTCGAAAAATCGCCGATTACGCTTACCGTACGCGTACGGTAAAATTATTTAAAAAAAAAAAATTATCCACACTCTCACCACCCCGTGTGCAAATGGTGCCCGAAGAGCACCATTTGTGCACGGCCTATCATTTATAAACAAACTAAGAAAATGTAAAAGATTTCCTTTCACAACGCAGCGCATAATATGTCCTCCATGTGCGCACGGTGCGTGAAGCGCATCGTGCGTACATGGCCCATCCAGCGTAACGTGGGCACGCGGTGCACGTAGCGCACCGCGTGCCCACCGTGCGTACACGGCACCAACTGCGTAAAGTGGGCGCGCGGTGCGCGAAGCGCACCGCGTGCTCACTGTGCGCGCACGGTGCGCGAAGCGCACCGTGCGCGCACGGAACGAACTGCGTTAAGTGGGCGCGCACGCCACGAATGGCGTAAAGTAACTTAGCATTTAAAAAAACGTACAAATTCACTGAAAAAACCATAGGTTTTACACACGTTATAGTTAGGAATTAGCATTTAAAAAACCTTGCAAATTCACTGAAAAAACCATAGGTTTCACACATGTCATAGTTAGCTGGACATTTTACTGATAAAAAACCAATGAAATTCCCCCGTTATAGTTAGTGCAGGCAACTATAACTCACGCGACCGCAATCCTCTGCTGATGACATATGTGTCTTTATGAAAAAAAAATATTTGTAATATATGTATAGCTAAAATTTAATGGAAGAAGACATGGGCAAATATTTGTCTAAATACAGTATTAGCATCAGCAGAGGATTGCTGTCGCGTGAGTCATAGTTGCCTGCACTAACTATAACGGGGGAATTTCATTGGTTTTTTATCAGTAAAATGTCCAGCTAACTATAACATGTGTGAAACCTATGGTTTTTTCAGTGAATATATATATATATATATATATATATATATATATATATATATATATATATATATATATATATATATATATATATCATGTGATCAAGACAGCACGTCAGCAGTCGAAATGCGTCAAGGATGTAAGGCGGATGTCTTTTGTACTGAATCATTTGAGAATGATACCTGATTAAAAACTAATATTTGGAAACATCTCTCAGGTGGGTGTTGTGCTGAAAGCAACATTTGATAAAACGGTTTGCTCAAGATATGGGATATGATTCCCCTGCAACCATGTTCCACATCTGTGTATGCTGTGTGTCAAACGACATTGCAAATTGCAGTATGCTTGCATGACATTACAACAAGGTCTACTGGACAGCATGCTTTGTGCTCATTTTTTTAAATCGTACAGAATTTTTGTTTCCTATTTAGATTTTTGAGTCTGACTCTAAATTTCCCACGAGACAAAATATAGGTATATATATATATATATATATATATATATATATATATATATATATATATATATATATATATATATAAAATTCACTGAAAAAACCATAGGTTTCATGCATGTTATAGTTAGAAATTAGCATTTAAAAAACCTTAGAAATTCACTGAAAAAACAGAGGTTTCAGGGACGTTATATTTAGTTCAGCTAACTATAACTCGAGCCCCCGTAATGCACTGCTGATGACGTTACATATTACATCATTCATGACATGGTCAGTGACATCACTGATGACATCACTGATGACATCTCAAATGACATAATTGATGACATCACTGATGACATCATCCACGTGACAATTTGATACACCTCATCATACACTAGTATAACTTTTCATCACTCACTGTAAAATACAGAGTACCATATTTGAAACCATTGACACACCAATACCAGTTACTACATACCCACTCACTGATTCCTGAGTCTACACACACAACTACCCATTCAACAACAGAATCATTTATACATGCAGTCACTAATTATTAGAACACTATCAAATGCACTTATACACATATATAGACATTGACACATCAGCAGTCATCTTAGTCGGTTATGCAGTCATACTACTCACTCATGAAAAAAATTAATCACACTTACATTTACTCACTTACACAATTATCCAACAACACCTCATTTATTCAAACACATAGTAACTCATAGTTAATATGTTAAAAAATCACCATTACAATTATACACTCATTCATATAGTTACTCTCACAATCACTGACTCTTACACATACGTATTTATATACACCAACTCTCACATACACAGCCTTTTATTTTTTTACTTTGTTGGAGATGTGCAGCTAAAACATATATTCGCTCACCAACACACAAATAAATCACTCAGTCACCCAAACAACTGTTTCCACATGCACTCTTAAACCTATACACCTAGTCAATCAACCATTCACACATCTATGCATAGAGTTACACACACCCCATCCAACCACACACAAATTCAGTGTCCCATACAAACACTCACCCAACTAATCAATAACTAATATACACACTCATTTAGTTAGTGACCAACTGATGCAGCATGTTATACAACAACAGAGACAGTGATGCACACATTCACATAGTTTAGTTACTAATCCATGTATTAAGTGAGACACTTTTAATTACTCACTTAAACAGACAGTCAGACAGCTACTCAATCCTCCATCCAGACAGTTATATATTCACTCAACATTCAATACAGATTGGTATATATATATATATATATAAAACATATTTAAATTTCAAACTAAACTACATTCACTGGATGATGTCATCAGTGATGTCATTTGAGATGTCATCAGTGATGTCATCAGTGATGTCACTGACCATGTCATGAATGATGCAATATGTGACATCATCAGCAGTGCATTACGGGCGCGCGAGTTATAGTTAGCAGAACTAACTATAACAGAGGAATTTCTATGGTTTTGTACAAGTGAAATGGCCAGCTAACTATGACACCCCTGAAACCTATGTTGTTTTCTGTGAATATATATATGTATATATATATATATATATATATATATATATATATATATATATATATATATATATAGGCCAAGGTGTATTGAAGAATGAGTGGGTGTATGAGTGTCTGAATGGATGATTTAGTGGGTGCGTGACTGACTGTATAAGTGAGTGATTAAACGTGTCTTAGTGAATGCATGGGTGAGTGATCAATCTGTGTGAATGTCTGTATCAATCTGTCAGTTGGTGGTGTAAGTAGCTACATGGGTTGGTGAGTAGCTACATGAGTGTCTATATGGGTTAATGATTGGTTGTCTGAGTACCTGTATGGGTGCCTGAGTGTCTGTGTAGGTGGGTGAGGGTTTGTGTGACTCCCTGCATGGATGTGTGAATGGGTGATTCACTGTGTATGGGTTCATGAGTGCATCTGCGAGGGGCTGTATGGGTGAGTGAGTGCGTATGGCTGTGTTGGTGTGTGAAAGGATGTCTCAGTGGTATATGTGTGAGTAACTACATATGTGAAATCCAGTATATGTGAGTGTTGACGTATATAAGTGACTATATGTGAGCGTGAGTAATTGTTAGAGTGGCTGTATGGATGAGTATGTGCTTGTGTCAGTGTTTGTAGATGATAGTAAGTATGTGTTAGTATATGTATGAATAAGTGAGGTGGTGTGTGTTTAACTGTATAGGTGAGTAAATGGCAGTGTGATTGATTCTTTGGGTGACTGACTAGGTGTGTGAGTAACTCTATGGGTGAGTGGCAGTGTGTGAGTGTCCGCATGGGTGTATGAGTGCATATATCAGTGCCTGTATTGATGAGTAACTCTGTGTATGAGTGACTGTATGGGTGAATGAGTGGATGTGTGTGTAGACCTATGAATCAGTGAGTGGGTATAGGCTAACTGGTATTAGTGTGTCTATGGTTTCGAGAACGGTAGTCTGTATTTTAGAGTTGGTATATGAAAGGAGTGTGAGGAGGTACATCAGATATTAATTGGATGATGTCATCAGCGATGTCACTGACCATGTCATGAGTGATGTAATATGTGACGTTATCAGCAGTGCATTGCTCAGCTAACTATAACAGCTGAAATGACGTGAAATGTCAGCCTCTGTAACGTCCCTGAAACCTGTGGTTTTCTCAGTGTATATCTAAGGTTTTTTAAATGCTAATTCCTAATATATATATATATATTAATTACCTCCTTGTGGTCACTAGTAGGTAGTTATAGTTAGGACCAAGTTTCCATAGGAAAAGCATTTTTTGATTTGCTAATAACTTTAGCATCGTTTGACGAATCTTCACGAAATTCTCCCAAAAAAAGTCTATCCAGGTCAGCTCCTATCCTGAAAGTTTGGAGGTGATTCGTCAAGGGGGGCTGAGATAAAAGGGGGGTCCCAAAACATGTTTTCTCCATGCAATTTCCATGGGAATCTTTAGACAAGGCTACAGGTCACACTGCTGAACGGAATTACGCCAAATTTGGCAGGGAGAAAGGTATTGGTCCAGAAAGCACACTTTTGTTTAAATGGTGTAAATCCATTCAGTAGTTTTTGGGAAATATCAAAATTTACAGATATCGATATTTGAGATTCCTGACTTCTGATTGGCTGAGGCGTTACGAGCACGAGCTTGCGGCTCATTGGCTGTGAACGGTTGAAACTAGGAAGTGTTGGCAGCCATTTTGTGACTCAGTTGAAAGGAGTAGGGGGAAAAAGAGAAACATTGTAGAAGAAGGTATAGTCAGAACACTGTGGACTTAGTTTAAGCAGTGTATGGTGCAGAGGCAGGGAGTTTGAATGTTGCGTAGGCCATGGAAATCACATCCGCAGAACAACGGTGCACGGTATTGCGGCAAGGTTGCGTTGTCTCTGGAAATCCCATCGGGAAAACAATGCACCGTATTGCGGCAAGCAGTGTAGAGGTGCACACACAGGTAGTGTGAATGTTGCGTAGGCCTTGCAAATCATGTCTGCACAACAACGATGCGCGGTATTGCGGCAATGTTCAGTAGGCTTGTGGAAATCATAGCGGGAAAACAACAATGCTCTGTATTGCAGCCTTACTTTAATATAATGCGCAGTAATGTTTACTTATAATGCGGTATTCACTTTTAGCACGGATAGTGTCACTTTGTTCGAGGATATTTAATATTATATGGGAGGGCGTGTTCTGTCCCTGTGCGCGGATCAAAATTAACGTTTAATCGGCTGAGGTGTTCCTAAAACAAGCTTAATGTTCATTGGCTGCGAACCATTGAAAGCAGAAGAGTTGCTAGCCATTCCCTCCCCCTCCGCGGAGTAGCAAGGACATCTGATTGGCTCACATGTTCCAAGCAGGACCTTCCAGAGCTTAATGTTCATTGGCTGCGAACCATTGAAAGTAGAAGTGTTGCCAACCATTCCCTTCCCCTCCGTGGAGTAGCAGGGACATCTGATTGGCTGACGTGTTCCAAGCAGGACCTTCCCAAGCTTAATGTTCATTGGCTGTGAAGCATTAAAAGTAGAAGTGTTGGCAGTCATTCCCTCCCCCTGTGCGGAACACCATGGACATTTTAATTTGCTAAAGGGTTCAGAGTACAAGTTTGCTCCTTATTGGCTGGGAACGGTTCACTGTTGTCAGCCATTTTGTGATGCACTTCAAAGGAGTACTGGAAAAAAAGTAGTTGAGGGGAGGGTAGGAACACTATTAATTCTGTACAGTGGTCACAAGGTGGTGGACAGGGACTGTGAAGGTAAAAATTGTTTTTTATATATTTTAAGGGCCATTTCTATAATTTGTGTGGGACCTACAAATCACGGCGGGAAAATAGTGTGTTGCGGTCTTCTTTTTATTAAGTCTGCGGTTGGGATACTTCCCAGGAGCACTGTTTACTGAGAATGTGGTGTTTACTTTTCCGACGGGGAGGTGTGGTTGCGCTGCAAATATTTCAGTCTAGGTTTGAAACAGTTTTATTAAGCAATCACAAATATACTTTTTTAGGAAAGTAAAGCTGTATATATCAGAGGGGTGACAAATAAAAATGCAATCCATAAATTATCCCTTTATCCCTTCAGCGTGGCCACACCCTCCCTTTAATTGTCGCCTATAGTTTGTAAAAGTGTTGCCCCATATCCTTGTTAATATAAAAGGGCATCAGTTACTTTTAGATAAAGTAGAAAAGAATTGCTATAAGAAACACTCCCGCACTACATCATCTCAGGTCACAACAACAATAACAAGTAAAAAACAGTTAAACACAAATGACGTCATATTACATAGAAATGTACGCTTTATCAAAATATTAAATGAAGCACTATGTATACAATTGTTTTTTTTAGCAACTACTATTTTATAAAACATTAGCAGTGTTACAAACTGTGAGGTACTAAGTTATCAACGGAAATAACTGTAGTATGTTGTTAATTTCTCGCACAGATAGATCTCCAACCCCTTTGAACTACTATAAAGTCACAGTATTAAAATATACAGGGTGAGTTTATAGTATTCCACAGGAGAACAAGACCACAACAAAAAAATCAAAATGTTTACAATTCCTGTTCTGTAGAACTCGGGAAAGTTCTGTCGTAGTGCTTAGAGGTCGCTCACTGTTCCACTAACAGATCATGTACTCCTTTAAGAACATATAGGATAGTAGTATAATATACACTACTATTCCTATATATTCTATAGGGAGAAGGAGAATATTTTCCAGCGGTGAAAATGTTCAAAGCTTCTTTTCTCCGGGACTTCGAAATCTTTCGTGTTCGCGCCTACGGGTGATAAACTCCACTGAGGTCAGTATGAATGTGAATATTACAATATACATACTCACACTATATGATCCCGGGGGGAAACAGAGTAAGAACCAGAAGCTGCTGAAGTTACATATAAATCTTTAGTCTTCGCGTCCACGGGTCACCAACACCTCTGAGGTCAAGTATAGTGTCAATATTATAATATACAAAGTCACACTATATGAGCTCAAAGGAGCCAGAAAAGGAACAGTGTTTTCTCTATTCTGTCTGTTGAATACAAGCTGCTGACGTTACATATAAATGGCAAAAACAAATACAAATCTTTAAATAATTACAAATAGCTACGTATTATAAATATCTGCTATGCCATAATCAAACAACTTACAACTCAGTAATATGTTTTGTTGTCGCAAAAGAAGCTAGAAAACGGAACCTGCATCACAGAATGGACATGCGTAATAACTCACAAAAACAAAACGAATCGATCAACGGGTGTGGTTTATATACTTTTTGGTTATTGAGTAGTCTATGGAAGGAACATGCGGCTCCGCCCTTTTAGATTTCACGTTTTACAGTTGACACATGCTCACGTTTTCACTGTTTAACTTGTGCACGTGTTGGGAAAAGTTACAAAATGTGAAGCGGTAAAGGTCTCGAGTTCGGTCCTCACACGTATAAGCTCCTTAATATGTATATACGTTGGAGAGCTTAAAAACTGTTACCCGGCAAACCGTGTCATTTCCTTTCTCATGACTAAAAACATCTATTAATTGCCGTAATTCCAAATAGAAGATAAAAAAATATATCATTCAGAATAGAAGAAAAAAAAATACGTGCTAATATTTCTCATCACTATGGTTTTAAATTAAAAAAATGCCAGTATTTGTAAAGTGTACAGCTACCTCCATGGAGGTGTCCCGGCACTCGAGGGCGTCGGGAAGATTAAGCAAGGTATTGCCCACAGTGACATAGTGGTGGGCTAGCGTGCCACCGGAGCCGGGAATCGAACTGTGAATGCTGTTGTTCGAAGTCAGGTATCATAGCTGCTGCGTCACACCTATTGCATACTTAGATGTTAATTAGTGTTAATTAAGTTTTAAACATTGGTAAAATATAATTTATAACAGACTACCGTTACAGTTAGTTTTTCACTACAAAAAGTATGCACTTTTTTTTTTATTTACTTAAAAACAATATAGGTTTCAGGGACATTGTAAAAATATAGGTTTTAAAAACGTTATAGTTAGAAATAAGCATTTAAAAAACCTTAGAAATTCACTGAAAAAACCATAGGTTTCAGGGACGTTATAGTTAGTCGCACATTTCAATCATATAAAACCAGAGAAATTCGCCTGTTATTCTTAGTTGAGCTAAGTATAACTTGCACCCTCGTAATGCACTGCTGATGGCGTCACATATTACATCACTCATGACATGCTCAGTGACATCACTGATAACATCTCAAATGACATCCCATTATGCAGTGTAGCACGAGTGAGAGTCTCTTGCGGCTGGTTCCTCAAAATGAGTTTCCGATGTTAAAAGCAGTTCAGGACGAAACCGTAGCACATTGCAGGGAAATTAATAAATGGTCTCCTCGCCCCTACTTCCAGCCTCACTTTCATGTTGGGTGCATGACTGGAGACGCTTGTACAGTGACTGTGCCTCTCCATGCAATCACGGACTGTCGGATGATAGCGGTACCTTAACTCCCAGGGGTAGAGCGGTGGGTTGTGACATATATATATATATATATATATATATATATATATATATATATATATATATATATATATATATATATATATATATATATATATATTATATATATATATATATTTCTCGCATTCCTTGCCCCACCAGAATGAGAATGGCGTCGTCCAACAGACTCCTCGAGTCTTTCAATATTCAACACAAAGTTGACGACGCCGTGTGCAATTTTTATCTTTTATTTTCCGCCGCAGTCTTGCTCACTGGTAAATGAAATTCAAAACGCGGCCATTTTTTAAAGTGCATGACGTGCAATTGATTAAAACTACAACTGTGATTAGCATGAAAACAGACTCGTAGTTTTTGCCATATTGACAAAGCTGCAAATTTGGAAATTACATTCTTAATACATCCAATCACTCGCCGTGTTACAACATTAAATTCTTTTGCTAAAAACATATTTTATAAATTTAACACCACATTATCATGTTTACCTGGTGTCCTATTATTTGCTCCAGTGAGCTTTATTGACACCATTGTGCTCTTCGTATTCTCAAGCACACTGAGGTTTCATGTAGCTTTGTCGATATGGCAAAAACTACGAGTCTGTTTTCATGCTAATCACAGTTGTAGTTTTAATCAATTGCACGTCATGCACTTTAAAAAATGGCCGCGTTTTGAATTTCATTTACCAGTGAACAAGACTGCTTGTCAGTCGAAACACGTTTGGTAGCAGCGGAAAATAAAAGATAAAAATTGCACACGGCGTTGTCATCTTTGTG
The DNA here is from genome assembly GCF_964204655.1 of Triturus cristatus. NCBI lineage: Eukaryota > Metazoa > Chordata > Amphibia > Caudata > Salamandridae > Triturus > Triturus cristatus. The sequence goes on from NC_140585.1 coordinate 880,338,062, forward strand.
TGGAATATATATATATATATATATCTATATATCCAGAAAAAATTGCGGTTTTGCTGGCGTGCTGCCTGATCGCTGGTGGTGCACAAAAAGTAGCGCTACTGCAAGCGCTAGAAATATGGAACGAACAATTCCCCAATCTTCTATGATTGAAGACCCGGCACTCGTGATCACAGGTATTCTTCCGTTTATTGCATGGTTGCATTAAAAACAAAAAAAAACACAGGGACGCGTTTCGGCAGTGAGACTGCCAAAACGCGTCCCTGTGTTTTTTTTGTGTTTAATGTAACCATGCAATAAACGGAAGAATACCTGGTGATCACGAGTGCCGGGTCTTCAATCATAGAAGATTGGGGAATTGTTAGTTCCATATATATATATATATATATATATATATATATATATATATATATATATATATATATATATATATATATATATATATATATATATATATATATATATATATTCAGTGAAAAAACCATAGGTTTCACACATGTTATAGTTAGCTGGACATTTTACTGATAAAAAAAACCAATGAAATTCCCCCGTTATAGTTAGTGCAGGCAACTATATATATATATATATATATATATATATATATATATATATATATATATTATCTACTGGCAGTCGCCAGTAGATAGTTATAGTTAGGACCGTGTTTCCATAGGAAATCCGCAACATTCTATTTGGAATAACTTTGGCGCCGATTGACGAATCCTCGCGAAATTTTCAAAATAGGTGGGGCGCTCCGCTCCTTCCCTGAAAGTCTCGGGGGGATTCGTCAAGCGGGGGCTGAGAAAAAGGGGGGGTCCCAAAACGCGTTTTCCCCATGCATTTTTCCGTAGGACCTTTAGTCCAAGCTACAGCCCGAACGGCTGAACAGAATTACTTGAAATTTGGCAGAGAGGTAGTCCTCAGTTCAGGGGAGTGCCTTTTGTAGGTCTGGTGTAAATCTGTTCATTAGTTCCTGAGAAAATTGCAGTTAAAAGCATATATATATCTATAGGCGCGCACCGTGCGCGTACGGTAAGCATACCGTACGCGCACAGTGACGTGCGCGAGCGCAATTCTGGTTGGTTGTTAGATGTCAGTAAACATTCGAATCGGTCGAAATCAGGAAGTGTCGGCCGCCATTTTGTCTCTCGCAGTCTGAGGCCATGAAAAACAAAGGGGGAAAACGTGAGAAGGGGGCAGGATGGACAGGTCCTGACCCCCTAGCCTTTGTCAGGGGGTCACTGAAGGACCCCCAAGGGTAAAAAAATAAATATTTTTTTGCGAAAAATGGCGGGGTGCGCGCACCGTACGCGCACGGCACGAACAACGCATCGTGGGCGCTTGGCGCACGAAGTGCACCAAGCGCCCACAGTGCGCGCACGGTGCGCGAAGCGCACCGTGCGCGTATGTTACGCGCACGGTGAAAAAACCTAAAAAAAAAATACATAACTTAGCATTTAAAAAACCGTACAAATTCACTGAAAAAACCATAGGTTTCACACACATTATAGTTAGGAATTAGCCTTTAAAAAACCTTGCAAATTCACTTAAAAAACCATAGGTTTCACACATGTTATAGTTAGCTGGACATTTCACTTGTGAAAAGCCATTGAAATTCCCCCGTTATAGTTAGTGCAGGCAACTATAACTCACGCGACCGCAATCCTCTGCTGATGATGTCAGATATTACATCACTGATGACATATGTGTCTTTCTGAAAAAAAAATATTTGTAATATATGTATAGCTAAAAATTAATGGAAGAAGACATGGGTAAATAAGTGTCTAAATACAGTGATGTAATATCTGACATCATCAGCAGAGGATTGCGGTCGCGTGAGTTATAGTTGCCTGCACTAACTATAACGGGGGAATTTCAATGGTTTTTCACGAGTGAAATGTCCAGCTAACTATAACATGTGTGAAACCGATGGTTTTTTAAGTGAATTTGCAAGGTTTTTTAAATGCTAATTCCTAACTATAACGTTTGTGAAACCTATGGTTTTTTCAGTGAATATATATATATATATATATATATATATATATATATAGTCACACACAAAAACAAAGGTTGCAGGGACGTTACAGTTAGGCTCAGTTTTCACTCATACAAAACCATAGAAATTCAGCAGATATAGTTACCTGAGCTAACTATAACTTACGCCCCCGCAATGCACTGCTTATGGCCTCACATATTACATCACTGATGACATGATCAGTGGCATTAGTGATGACATCTCAAATGGCATCACTGATGACATCATCCGCAGAACCACTCACACACCCACTCATACTCCCAAACAACCTTTCATACACCCACTCACACACCCACTTTCATACCCATTCGCAGACCCATACAAGTACTTACACAACCACTCACTTATCCATAGATTCATTCACACAACCACTCACTTACTCATAGAGCCTGATCATACAACCAGTCACTCACCCACACAGCCACTCACACAACAACACACTCACTCATACAGCTACTTACACACTTAATTATTCACCTATACAGCCACTCACACACCCACTCACTCACCCATACGACCTCTCAACAGTCACTCACTCATCCATACAAGCACTCACAAACTCACTCACACACCCACACAACAACTTACATACCCATTCATACGTCCTTGCTGCTCATAGTGGACAGACATCATGCATTTTGATATGAGGGACTTACTGCAGTGTCATCTGTTTAAGGTATTTTGAGCCACTCCTATTTGACGATTCCTTTACTCTTCCCAGAGAACATGTAATAAAACAAATCATGCACTGAAGTCACAGCAGGCCTCAGAAGTACTTGTAAAATAATTTTGTTCAGGTGCTACTAGGTGATAACCAGAAACAAGGGGGAAAGGCACTGACCAAAGTCTCTGAGAAACTTAATGTGGACTAAAAACAAGTTGAACACTCATAAGCTCCTGCAGAGTATGAGCAAAGTGATTGACCATGTGCAGTTTCTGAGTGCTGTTCACAAAGAGGATCTTAAGGCGGTGTGTGTTGTTACAAGATAATGACTGTAGGCTTATAAATCTGCGAGTTCTTATAGGGAGGACGACATTGCAGATTTGTAAGAACAGGGTCTGACATGTTATTCGGAAAAACTGCACATTGCATAATAGTCAAGATTTCTAATGTTGGCAACTTCTGCATTTGCTAAACAGATGTGGCCTCATTCCAAGCTCTGTGCTTAATCAAGAACTTGGCACAAGCACCTTTTGCATGTGCAATTACTACTAGGTTCTTCCAGCAGGAAAATACACAGACAAAAGCAACAATCTGACATAAAAACAGACCTGATGGCATTCGTAAATGGTATTTGTGGCAGGATGCTTTTGTCGCAAACTTGGTGCAAGGCTGTCATAGTTAACCCAAAGAAAGATGAATGATAGCCACTCCTATATATCTCTAACAACCTGTAAAGTGGCACGTGACCTTCCGTCGGTCTCTACCAGGCTCTCATACTTGGAACTCCTTAGACAACACACTTCGGTCAAGGTCCAAAGACAATGTAGCACCACTGCCACAGCCCCCCTCTAAATGTCTAAGGGGCATTTGTATCAAGTTCCGTTTTTGCAATTCTCAAATAGCGATTTTTAGGGAATCACTATTTGAGAATTGCAAAACGGGATGTAATAAAAAATTCGCAAATGTTTTGCGATTCCTTGGCATTCCTTAATTGCGTTTAGCAAATTGCTAATCGCAATTAAGGAAAACCTTCCCATTCATTCCTATGGGCTAGGAGGCCCATAGGAATGAATGGGAAGACATTCTCATTTTGCGATTCGCAATTTGAGAATCGCAAAATGAGAATGCAATTTCAAGGGTGCTAGGGTGTCAAAAGGACACCCTGTTGCACCCCTGAAATATGTATGTATGCACATGTGGCGCACATACATGCCCTAAGGGCATGTCTGTGCGTCACATGGCACTTTGAAAAATGCCAAAAAGTGCATTTTTCAATGAAATCGCAAATTAACACCAACTTGAAGTTGGTGGTAATTTGAGATTTTTTACGGCCAAATTGCAATTTTTCTAGGCTTCATACATTGCATTTAAGGAATCGCAATTTGCGATTCCTTAAATGCAATAGCAAAATAGAGAATCACAAATTTTGCGATTCTCTAATTTGCGATGCCCTTTTGGGATGATACATCCCAAAAGGCCTTTTCCCGTTCGCAAACAGGCCAATTCTGAGAATCGGCCCGTTTGCGAACGGGAAAAGGGTTTGATACATATGCCCCTAACTGTTCTAAAACACCTTTAGTGGACATCAAGTGCTGTGCGCTGTCTTTATTTGGCAGTGGACTTGTTAAGGATTTGTGCCCCCTACCCTGCCCGATGAATACCTAGAGAACTCTCATTTGTGGCTATACACAGCATAGTCAATTTCAAAAAATGATTTACAGAAATCAACAATTCAAGTTAAAGGTTATCATTAGTATTTCTCAGAGCACCGCAGGAAATTTAGTTAGACAAAACTGCCTGGTAACATTGGAGATAACTGCATCATTACATTTGTGCTCAAAATGACTGCCATATGCAACCATTAGTATTGGGGCGGGGAACAATTCTGGGAAAATGACAGTATGCGCCACCCAGAGTTGTTCCCCCATACTCTGGATCGTAAACGCCAATTCCAGAGTCCTAGGTGAGAACGCACTGCCCATAAAAGGAGAGTCAAACCACCACGCCCACACCTGGGAAAATATACCAGTTATTGGGGGAGAGGAGTTGGCCTAACCGCTAGGGAGGTCGACCTCAAATCTGGGGAACTGGGTTCGAGTCTCGGCAACGATGCTGAACATCCTGTGATTGCGGGCAAATCACTTAATCTCCTCGTGCCTGATAAACAAAAAAAAAACAATGTTACCTCATGTAACGCAACTGGTGCTATGTAAAGCGCTCTGATACCCGATACCTTCGGGTCAAGTTCGTGCTATATAAAACTCAGTAAAAAAATGTTTTGATCATCAAATACCCATGAATCGCAATGTTTAAAACAAGAAGGAATGGAGTGCTACTACCCTGGCTGTCCTGGTGTACCCTCTAATATAGTCATTCAAAAAAGGAAAGAAAAAGGTATGATTTAATTCCATTCCTATCTAACATAAAAAGAACACCTTGCCATCCGACTAACTAAAGGTCTGTGAGAGAAGCAAAAACGTTCTGTGACAGCGCTTCCATTCAGTAGTCAATTCAGGTTGTCATAGGAAAAGATAGGGATACGAGGTCCAGGGAGGAGTCTTAACCACACCTGTGGCTACCCACTGAGCACCATAAATCCACCTGTAGTCTTCTGGTCCACTCTGTGAAGACACGGGAGCAGCCGTTGGGGCCATAAGTAAACCACCAGCCAATAAAGCCCAATGTCCGCCATCTCCAGGCAGTAGAGAGTTCCGCCTCCAAGCTATTGCCTAGCTACACAGTCCACGGTTGGTGAGATTGCTCAAGACTCCGTTCGTATGTAGTTTTTTCAGAGAACTTTGGGTGGATTCGCTTGTGGCCGACTAATCGATGGATCCAGTCTTTCTGTATTTACATCCATTTCTCTTATATCAGTGTTTCTATGTTCATTCTCCCTATATCACAGATTCCCACAATAAATATGTCCCTTGCTTTTTATCTGTCTGAATGTTTATCCATCCTTTAATGCGGAATTTTTATCTCACCTGCCATCCCTTCCATTCGCCTATACCTCTCTTTCATGCATCCTACTTGTATTTCTTTACCGTGTCTCTGTCGCTATCAGGCCCTCATCCCTGTGATGGCCACCAATCATAGCAAGTCGCAATTTGCAACCTACCTCGTGTATATCAATAAGGAAGGTCAGATTGTGACCCACTCCAATTCCATATTTTGTGAACCAATTTATCGTTCATAGGGCGGTTAGTAAAATAATAGTGGTCGCAAAGTTGGTATGCAAATTGTGACTGCTTTTTGAGACCACATTTTTAGTACATCTGGCCCTAAGTGCCTTGCTCCAGCACGCTCTTCACCTTCCATCTCCATCTCTTGCCATATCTCTAGCACGCTATTTCAATTTATCCCTCTCTTTTTGTTTCTTTTGTTCTCTTTTTATACATCTTTCACTCTACCTCAATTCCTATCTGCAGTTTCTCCTTGCTCTCTCAGTTGTGTGCTATCTATATTTCGCTCACATCGCCATGTCATTCGTTTACATTAATTCCTATTTCCGCATATACGGTTTAGCTCTCTTTCACCGGTTTACCTGACCTTTTGCACCTCATCTTCCTTCCTTGGTAATGAGTTTTGGGCCAGCCCCAAAAACCTGTTCTCACTTGGAGGCACGTGGGCATTCAGATAACTTCTTAATCTGGCCTGAAATCTCTCCTCAAGCAACACATTCCTCGCGCCTTCTCCCCTGCAGGGCGTGATCTGGGTCTGTCAGGCTGCAGCTGGGGCGCTCTTCAGTGACCGCCTTGTCATCACTATAGCGGATGTGACGCAATGGTAGGCAAACCAAGTCACTGTAAGCAGGCTATGTATTTGATTGTTTTACATTTCGCTAAAAGGTCGCCAAAAGGCCACGTGGCTGCACAGGCTGATGAACAGGGCCAGGCTTCAGTGCACGTGCACTCGATGCAGACTATGTGCTGCGCGTGACTTCACCCCTGGTGTAACGGACGCCATTACCAACCTCAGAAATGATCTTTCATGTAATATTACGTATCACATAGCCATTAACACGATCAATGAGATAAACATGACCACAGTATTATATATTGGTTTATGTGTTATTTAAGGATGTTGTGCTTTTAGGCGTTGGTATAAATATTGTGACGCCAGAAGCATTGCATATGGTGTGCGAGTTATGGTTTGCATGGCTGTCACAGTAGTTCTGGATTAAGGAGCTAACAATTGCTTGCTAATTTCAGTGGCTTGCCAGTTTTAATTCGTACCCAAAATTGTACTTTATATGTGGTATTTTGAAAGATTTTAAGGGATTTTAAAAAAAACATACCTAAGTGGTTGCTGTAATTATTTCAGTGAATTGTGGGGCTATTTTTGATGATGTAGTACATCCAACTTATATGAAAGTATTCCGGCCAAACCCTTATTCCAACCTGTCATGCGCAGCCAAACCCCGCTGCACATGGTAGCAGCACAATATACACCCTCTTTAACTTTGCCTCCCATTGTTGAATAAGCTTGAAACATGAGGTTCCAGCACTGGGCATAATTTGATAACAGCTTGCAAAATTTATTACGGATTCATTGAGTATAGCTTTAAAGTTATTAGGACTTGAAAACGTTTTACCTCCCCTTTAAAATTTGCTGACACCATATGGATCGACACGTAACCTGCCATGGCCACAGAAGACTAAACATGCAAAGCGTCTTAAAATTTCATGTGGATTTGTCCATTGATGCCACCATTATTAGCAAATGAACATCTTTTGACACGCTTTGAGTGCCCCCCACCACCCCCATGAAGAATCTACACAGATTTAAAACTACCAATGGAAGGGTAAACATGGTAGGCACCTGCCAAATTTTGTACAAATTTGTCAAAGGGTGCTAACGTTATAAGTAAATTTAAAAAACACCCTTTCAACTGTCACGGTGTCACTAACTGTTTAACCATTTCAAGCCCACACAACACATTTTTGTAATGCTAATTTCTTGAAAACTACAGAACAGATTTACACCACACCAAGGAAATCCACTCCCCTAAGTAAAGTTTTTTTCTGTAGTAAAAAGCAAAAATTCCTATGGTGGTTGGAATAGAAAACATTGATTTTTGACCCTTGTTGACAAAACTGCACAAGAAGTGGTATTCTCAACCCAAACCATGTAACTTTTTCTACTGGAAAGTTTTTTTGACAACTACCAGTCCCTGTGCCCCTCATATTCACTGACGAGTCCCTCCTTATATCTAGAACCCCTATGGGTCTACAAGCTGAACCAGACTCATTTGCAGCCTTTTGTTTGCACAGAGGGATAGAACTAAATCCTCTAAGTCCAAATATATAGTAATTAACCCGCATCGCTCTTTTAGAAGGAGGATGACAACTGAGGGTGCCCAGATAGAACAGATAAAAAAAATTAAGTATCTACCATCGGATTGAGTGACAACTTTACTTCGGGCTCCCAACTGGCCAAATGTAAAACCATTCTCAATGAGAGAGCAAAGGCAATAGGGAGAAAACTAAAATCAACGTCTGGTGGCCCTGTGTCCCCTGCTCTCAAGGTATATAGGGCTATGGCTTTGTCAGCAGCTACCTACGGGGCCAAGTTATGGGGCTAAGCCGATGCAACTATTCTAACGATGGCAGAAAATAAATTTATAAGGGCCCTATTTAATTTACCAATAAGCACCCCTGTCTTGCCATTGAGATTTAAGTATTCATTTTGTAATTGCGTTAAAACCATTGCTATAATGGGTGCTGCTCTGGTCAACTGTGGAGTTGGTTTCCTACTGGGAATCCCTGGTGGAATTAATTGCATGTGATAAGTAAGTCCGCACACCACGGCATAGACATGTTAAGAATGTATGTGGGAGGGTGAAAATGGGTGAGCTATGGGATTCTCCTAAAATAACTAAAGGCACTAACCAGAAATTGACAAACAGCTAATGGGAGAATGTGCTGGGGCAGATCTGGAATGAACATATAGGAGGGAGTTTTCAATAAATAGGGGGGAGGTAGAGGTAAAAGGCTAGGTCACCCTCCAAATGTATGTAGACCTAAATAACCCGAAATAACGGGTAAAAGGACCTAGCCTAAAAAAGGAGGTGTCGGAACTCAGTCCGGTTTCGAAAAACACCAAAAAAGAAAAGCTTTTCTTTCTTGAGTCCCCTCACTCACCAGGGTTTCCCCACGGTGACATACTTCATCATTGGGGGTCATCTCAGTCCTCTACGGACTGAGGCGTGCTACGACTTGCGGATTACATAGGAGCACTGTTGTGACAACTATGTGTGGTGCAGAAAGTGCAGTGGAGTGGGCTACTGTGAGTGTTAAAAATACCTAACTAGTGGGCCAAATAATTTTATTCTTGCTCCTAGTTAGTATAATTTAAAAACGGGGTAGTAATAGACCTAATTAAGGTGAAATAACAATAAGTGACGCTGCAACTAATAAGCATGCGTTAGTATATACATATGTTTGAGCATTGTCAAGTAGTATACAATAGGAAGCAAAAATGCATATGCGGTCCGTGAGGGTTTCCGAATAGGTGATTCCGAGTGCGAACGTCTCTGAACAAGTGTACGAGATACCCACACCCCATCCGAGACCATGGGGCACATTTTTGCTTCCTAATATATACTACTTAACAATGCTCGAACGTATGTATATACTAACGCATGCTTATTAGTTGCAGCGTCACTTATTGTTATTTCACCTTAATTAGGTCTATTAGGACTGTTAGGAGTGGTTTACACAGGGCTGGTCCCTGTGTGGTCCTGACGAAGAGCTTGGGGAAGCTCGAAACATGTTGACTAGATGCTAGGTACACCTACCCCATTACAGCTAGGTCCTCCAGCATACTACCCCGTTTTTAAATTATACTAACTAGGAGCAAGAATACAATTATTTGGCCCACTAGTTAGGTAATTTTAACACTCACAGTAGCCCACTCCACTACACTTTCTGCACCACACATAGTTGTCACAACAGTGCTCCTATGTAATCCGCAAGTCGTAGCACGCCTCAGTCCGTAGAGGACTGAGATGACCCCAATGATGAAGCATGTCACCGTGGGGAAACCGTGGTGAGTGAGGGGACTCAAGAAAGAAAAGATTTTCTTTTTTGGTGTTTTTCGAACCCAGACTGAGTTCCGACACCCCCTTTTTTAGGCTAGGTTCTTTTACCCGACATATAGGAGGGAGTTCAGCAGGGCAGTATGTGCTACATAAATGCACTCCCAGCTTTGAACCTTTAATGGACGGAATCTTTTCATTTCAAGTGAAACGCTTACACATGCAATTCAGATGTGGTGTCTTACAGTTAAGATTTTTGACATCAAAGTGGGATAAAACAGGGTGCCTTACAAATCTTTGCCCCCATTTTCCACAACACATAGAAACTGAGGCACATTTCTTTTTTTTTCCTGCCCTAAGTACAACCTCCCACAAAAGAAAATGGCTCATTGCACTGTGCAAGATCTTGGGTGTGAGACAGTACTGGGGCGAGTTAAGGATCTTAAAGAGTGACACGAAAAAGCAAATTGTGTTCGCGTTTCCCAATATTTACACTGGGCATGGTACATAAGAGCAAAGGCGATACCTACAACCAATCCCTACCTATATTGCTAAGAACACAATTTAATCTGGACCACTGTTATTGCCTAAGCCTGTGCAACTCAGGAGGGTTAGGAAGCAGTTCCTTAGCACTGTCATCAACTTTGCATACTCTGATCTGATTGATAGTGATTGATATTGTATTGCTGTCACCTGTTCCTGTGTATATCAGTCGTAACCTAAACAGTTCTGTTGTTTAATTCAGATTTTGGCACATTGCAGCTTATTAACATATCTCTGGAACTGCACTTCTGCATATATCAGTTTTTAAAACTTTTCAAACAATTGTCATGAAAAATGTTATTTGATGTTTGTATATTTTAATGCAATTGTTTTATCTCTGGATGTTATACTTTTATGGCTTTTAGCCGAAATAAAGTAGATATTGATTGATTGACAACTACCAAATAAGGACTCCACAGGCGCTTTTGGTCAATGAACAGGATTAATCGAAGGAGCATGCTGACTGACATAATGACTAGATGACTGAGCATGGCAGGTACCACAGTAATTGGCTGATGGAGCATTATTCAGTGGCGGCTCTTCCGCTAAGGCGGAGGAGCGTCGCCCCACTGCTTTTAAGCAGTGTGACAAAGGAAAAATAAAATGATAATATCTTGTTGTTATTATCATTTTATTATTTACAGCTTCTTTGCGGGCGGGCGGGGTTGCTCTGCTCTCAGAGCAGAGCAGGGGATGAGTGCTTTGGCCACTCTAAGTGCACATGCATGCTTGGCCGGCACTCTGGGGCCGGCCAAACAGTCATGCGCACTTTACATGTTCACCACCTTGCTGCTTTACAGCCTGCATGGAGAACATGCCCAGGCCCCGAGCCTCCATCTGTGCGCCGAACCACGGGGCTCAGGTCAATCACAACGCTGTATTACAGCGTTGTGATTGGTCAGGGGAGCCTGGGTGCTCACCAATTGCAACACTGCATTACAGCATTGTGATTGGTCAGAGGAGCCTGGGTGTGCTTCCTGGTTGCTATTCTGCTGAGTCCGACAGAGGAGAGATGGAGTAGAGAGGTGGGACGCGCTAGGTAAGTGGTTATTTGTTTTATTTTTTTGCATTCTCTTCTTCCGCCCATATCCCTCCTGCCCCTCCACCCCAGATCTACTCCTGATCCGTGCCGGCTGTCACTGGCATTATTACTGTAAAGAGATTGCCCTCTAGGAGATCTGTTCTTAGGAACAGGTATACTAAGAAGAGTAGCGCTCCAGGGGATCTGTACTTTCAAAACTATTTCATTCGGTATAGTACATCCACATGATCTGGTTCTGATGGCCACAAGCCCAATTTAGACAAGAGGAGAGAGAGTATATCGCCCAAGGGTTTTAGTGTAAATTGTAATTGCTATATGCATTCATATCAGAATGGTGAAAAGTGATGGTGCAACAGTGCATTTATATCATTCATCGAGGAATTTTAATCTAATATACAAATGTTCATTTTCGGTACCCACATAGTTATATTGACAGGATAGTCAAAATACTTGTATATATGGACAGTCAGTGCATTGATAAAGATACATTTCTCAGAAGCAAATATAAGATATCACTATAATGAGTATTCCACGAGTAGTCTGTGTTTGTTTCAATAAATATCAGCAGTGTTTCACTCATGTCTTTCTTCCTATACTCTTAATTTAAACATGCTAAGACCCTAAATGGTTTGAACTTTAATTCCAGATAAGCTATCTCAAAAAGTCCATAATGCAACTGCCTCCTAATTGAAGGCCACATTGGCTTCCCTTCTAGACCAGGATTCAAATTCTAGATTCATTCACTAACCTATAATCAATAACCCCGGGCGGAGAACTCCACTCCGCCAGCAGAGTGTGCAGAGATTTGCCTTCTCCACGTTCCGCGGAGAAGGCAAATCTCCGCATACTGCGGAGCGGAGTTGGCCAGCCCCCACCTCCACCCTCCCTATTAACAAATAATTAAACATTAATTCAAAATAAATTTAAAACCATTTACCTGTACTGCGGTGTCCCCAGGCTGCCCTCCTCCTTATCCTCGCCATCTCGCTAATCCTTGAGAAAACTGCGCATGCGCGGGCGCCCGGGCATTTCTCGTAAGAAATGCTCTTGCGCGGGTGCACGCGCATGTGCAGTTTTCTCAAGGATTACCGATACAGCGAGGAAGAGGAGGAGAGCAGCCCGGGGATGCCGCAGTACAGGTAAGTGGTTTTACATTTATTTTTAATTAATGTTTAATTACTTGTTAATAGGGGGGGGTGGAGGCGGGTGGCGTAGCGTAGCGGAGTTCCACGGAGTTTGTTTGCAAATCCGTGGACCTCCACGTAGCCCCGCTACGCACACTACGCCCAGGGTTAATAATCAACTCATTGGTACTACTATAGCCTTATAGCCCACTGCTAAGGGCAATACCAGTTGTTAAAGGTCCTGAATCTGAGTTATAGACCCGAGTTGCAGGCAAAGCCTAGACCGAGAAAGGTGGCCTTTAACAACTGGTATATCTCGAGGCAGAAGGGCTATTAGAACTCTCCATCCACTGAGGGTAGACTGTTCTAAATTAAAAAGGGAGAAACAGAAAGACAACTATTGAAATGTTGGAGCAGAAGGCTTATACCAGCCATTATTAGCCCTGAGCCACTTCATTGTCTTCAGGGGGAATCCCAACAGTCTAATGTTCTAATATACATTATATGTATAGAAACATTTCTAGTTGTTTTTGATTGCATGGATTTTGAAATGTGCTCTTCCTTAGTATCTTTCATACTTTATCGGGCGTTTATTCATTCTTTCTCCTATCTTTTCAAACCTTTCTCTCCACTTAACATTTTCCTTTTCTTTCTGATGTCCTTGTTTTTCGTTACAAATGTATTTTGCCTGTTTCCCATTTCATTACCTTTTCTGCCTTTCCTCTCATCTGTACCTCTGTTTCCTTCTCTTTCCGTAATTCTCCTTTTATTTATTTATGTGTTTTTATATAGCATGTTTGTAGTAAAAGAAGCTTACAAATGCAGAGAGTTTGAAGCGTTTATTTCCAGTCAGTTTTCACGCTCTCGTTCTGGCTCAACCGCCAGCCTACTCAACGTTCTAACCTACCCTCCAAGCATCAGGGTTCTACCATGGGAGGACAAAAGGAGGGGGGATGGGGAAGAAAAAGGGAAGATTATACCAACATGAAAATACGTGAGAAAAATGTAAGGAAGAAGAATAATGGGCAGGTTACAACACATCTTCCCTTCCATGAAAAGCTAACAATACAAGTATAGTACAATAAAGCTCATTTTGTTACAAAGTCTCTGTGCCAAAATGGTGACTTTACCAGTCTGTTGCTGCGCCCACTTTCCAAGTTGCCGGGATGAATATCTGTTGCATCATTTTGCTTAAACTTGGTGATTTGCCCAAAATACGGAACCAGTCTGTCCATGCTCCACATTCTTCCATCTGCCATAGTAACTACATTTTTCCCGACCTCACGTATTTCTTCTGGAGCATAAAACTTGTCAAACTTACTAGCACTGGAGAGGGGTTTTTTAACCAAAACCAGTTGACCAACTTTCCATTCGCTAGGTTTGGTACACCATCTTGCATCATATTTTTGTTTGTAATTATTTTGATGATACACAATCTTTTCCTGAGTATTACGTTTATCACACTGAAAGGTATTATCTTCAAATAACAAATTAGGCGTGAGTTTAGACCCCGGTTTGCGTCCTCTCAAAAGACTGAAAGGAGAATAACCTGTCACACTGTTGGGAGTTATGGAATGCGACCAAATCATGTCTTTGATAGATTGAATTATAGGTTTGTGAGCAGCAATAGCTAACTGAAGAGCATCTTTTTTCATTCTATTGCAACGTTCTACAAATCCATTGGCACATGGACAGTACAGCGGGGTAGAGACATGTTTTATGGCAAGACTACTCAAAAACTCTTTCATCTCTTCCGAAACAAACTGAACCCCATTATCCGTAATGAGGGTATGTGGAATCCCCTCATTGGCAAATGTGTCGGATAGGAACATTTTTATTGCCTTAGTGTCCACCTTGTTAACAAATTTTAGAGTAATCCATTTGGAAAAATAATCAACCAATACTATAATAAATCTCTCTTGTAAACCTGATACTTGTAATGGCCCTATGATATCTAGACCCAACTTTTCCCAGGCTTTAATGGGAATTTGTACAGGTTCAAGGGGAGTCCTTCTAGTAGATTTAGTTTTGTCACTAATCCCACATGCATGACACCCTTTGACTAACTCTTCAATTTGTGAGTCCATGCCTGGAAACCAGTAGCCTGAGCGCAGTTTACTTTTAGTTAGGCTTCTTCCCAAATGACCTTCGTGAGCTAAATCACATACTTGTTTTCTAAGGACCTCAGGAGGTATTATTTTCTCAGCTTTGAAAATATTAGAACCTAGAATAGACAATTCCTGTCTCACATTCCAATAGGGTTGCAAAGAAATCGGAAGATTTCCACATTTACTGGGCCAACCATCCTTGACTAAATCCCTTAAAGCTTTAAGTGTAGTATCATGTTTACACACTGAATTCCATTCATCTTCGAGAATAGCAGGAATAGAAACCTGAAGTACTTTGCTATCATCAGTATTGTCATCATAAGTTAAGTCAATGGGAAGACGAGAAAGAAAATCTGCAACTTCATTCTTAATACCTGGCACATACTCTATGGTATAGTTGTAATTCAGTAGAGAAACCAACCATTTACCAATTCTTGGTGTGGTCTTTTCAATATCTTTGGATGAAAATAAAGCAACCAAAGCCTTGTGATCAGTTTTCAATGTAAATGGAAGACCCCACAAGAAGTTCTTGAAATGGTTGGTGGCCCAGAAACACGACAAAGCTTCTTTCTCGGTGGAAGAATAATTAATTTCAGCCCCCTTTAAGGTTCTAGAGGCAAAAGCTATTATTTTTACCTTGCCATTTTGAAATTGAGAAAGTGTGGCCCCTATGCCTTTGTTGCTTGCATCAGTAGTCAGGATAGTGTCATTGGTGCTATCGAAGTTGCCTATACATAGTGCTGATGTTATTGCTTTCTTGATGTTGAAGAATGCTTGATCATGAACGGTTGACCATACATATTTCACATCCTTTTTCAACAAATCTCTAATGGGTTGTACTAAATCTGAGAAACTTTTAACAAATTTAGACATATACTCTGCTAAACCCAGAAAAGATTGTATTTCCTCTTTGTTCACAGGAACAAGAGCCTTAACTACTGCCTCAACTAAATCCACTTTGGGTTTAATCCCTTCACTGGAGAGTGTGTGGCCTAGGAAATCTACTGAAGCCACACCAATCTTACACTTGCTCTTTTTTATGGTAAGACCTGCCTCTTTTAATCTGCAACACACCTTCCTTAAATTTGAATCATGTTCTTTTTCACAAGATCCATAGATCAGGATATCATCCTGAAAGCATAAAGAATTGCTTAAGTCTGCCAGCATATGCTGCATAATTCTTTGAAAAGCAGATGAGGCTAAACCAAAAGGCAATCTGAGAAATTTGTAAATTCCAAATGGTATAGTGAACGCTGTTAATATTTGTGAATCCGGATGTATTGGTACTTGATAATGTGCTGATGTGAGATCCAACACCGAAAAATATTTGGCACCCTTCATGACTGACAACATTTCATTAATGTTAGGCAGCGGATACCTGTCCACCCATATGTTAGCACTCAGACTCCTGAGATCTACACACATACGAATGTCCTCACAATTTTTTTTCGATGAAATTACAATGGGGGCAACCCATTCGGAACTCTCTACCTCTTGTATGATACCTTGTTTCACCAATTTATCAAGTTCCTTTTTTAATGGTTCACGCAGGAGCAAAGGTACAGATCTTGTTTTGTGCACAACAGGAAACGCATCCTTTTTAAATTCTATTTTGTGTTTATAGTTTTTTTAAACTCCTACTTGATCTGAAAAAACCTCTGGAAATTCTTCACATATTTCCCCACCAGTTAGAGATCTATCCACTAGTAAGACTTGTTCCTTATTATTAGGGTCAAGGGTAACACCCAAATCTTTTTGATGTTTCCACCCTAACAAGTTACTTCCCTTCTCAGTAATATACACTTTTCCATAAGTGTGTCTATCTTTGAACGTGATGCGCATTTTCACCATTCCTTTAAGCGGTATGGGTTCCTTATTATAACCCCCAGGGTGCATATCAGGTTTCTCCAGAGTGTAATCATCGCCATGAAATAGTGAATTAAAAGTGTCACCATCTACAAAGGTATAAGGGGAACATGAATCTGCATATACATTAATTTTTTTACCGTCTAATAATATGTCACATGCAGGATAACACATTTTCTCTTCCAACTCTTGTTCATTGACTTTAAATACAAACTTACTGTCCCTAGATGCAGAAACATGCTCATCATTGACTAAATGTACCTCATTTTTAGCCTCTTTAGAATTACACATCTTAGAGAAATGTCCTACTATATTGCACTTCCTGCAACTTACTCCTCTTGCTGCACACTTAGGGAAATTGGCAAGATGATTACAATTCCCACAACGGAAGCATTTAAAATGTCCTTTTTTAGCTTTAGAATTATTTGAAGTATGACCATCTGAGACCTTAAAAATATCTTCTTCATCTTTAACTTCATTCACATGCTTTTCATCATGAGAAAACTCTTTATTAGACTTCATCTCTTTAACGCAATAAGCTGTATGCTCAATACTCTTGGCAATACTCACAGCTTCATCCAAATCAGGATTTTGGGTTAAAAGTCTTTCCTGCACTTTATGGTCATTAGTGCAGTGAACCAACTGATCCCTAATTAACGAATCAGATAGTGCACCAAACTCACAAGTTGCTGAAAAAACTCTTAACGCCGCAATATAAGAAGTTACTTTCTCATTTTTACTTTGGACACGTTTAAAAAATGTATGCCTCTCTAAAACTACATTAACTTTGTCTTTAAAATGGCCAGCCAATTTCCTCAAAGTTGTAGTGAAAACATCATCATCCAACTCTCACCCCCTTCCTCACCTTCGCCTGTCAAGTCCTCATAAACTTTTCTTGCTTGCGTGCCTAAATTATGCAGGAGGATATGCTGTTTCCTCACTGAAGAAAACTTCGACCCCCACGATAGCAATTAAATAGGAGTGCAGCATTTTAACCCATCTGTCCCAAGGAATTTCAGGTTCCCCATCATCGTGCAAGAATTGGGGCGGTTGACTCATATTGGCTACAGACATGTTTGAAAGATCTCAAGGAAGGAAGTTGTACAAGTATGCTGTAAGAATGAAGGAGGGAAACAATGCAAAAGGGGAAATTTAGGGGAATTAGTGAATAAAATATCAGAAAAAAACATATAAATAATGTTCATGCGTTCAATCAAGCCAAAAAAATATAGCAAAGGAGAGAATACAAATATTATTCCATGCGGTGACCTTGAGAATTCCTTTATGAAGAAATAACACCTAAAAGTGAGAAGGATAATTAATCTAACGAAATATGTAGGAAAGTCTTGCAGGAAGAAATTTAAAAGATTAAGCAAAGTTCTTGTAATATTCAGAGACAATGCGTTGCTGAAATAATAAAGATTTAACGTATAATGTTGGCTAAACTGACAAGAATTAAGCAAAAACAGTAGTCAGTAGACCGTTGCAGATATGTTCCAAGTCTTTGAGGAAAATATCAGTGCCCAAAGTTAGTACTGGAATGCAACTGAAGCGCTAACCGGAACAAACACTTATAGATAATTAGTAGACGCTCCAGATAACTTACTTCAGGACATGGATAGCCGTGCACACACCGTGGTAAAAAGAAGAAGTCTTGAAACATCCAAACGCTAGTGCTGGAGTAAAAGAAACGCTACCTTAAAGATCACTTCCGCAGCCGCCGGAGCGAACACTGCTGTGATCCGGAGAAGAAATGCGCTTCAATGATGCAAAGTGGTGATCTTTAGCGCAGGCGCTGAAGTGGCTCAATCTTGAAGAGAAACACTGATCTTGTGAAGACATGCGCTTCGTGAGCTTATTCGGCTTCTACGACTAGAAGATGCTAAGTGGTGAGCTTTAGTGCAGGCGCTGAAATGGCTCACTCCTGAAGAGCCACTGATCCCGTGAAGACATGCGCTTCAAGGAAGATCCGGCGAAACGGTGATCATTCACGCAGGCAGCCAACAGCGGAATAGAAATTCGAAGGAAACTTATGCTGCATGGATTCTTTCTTGGTAAGATGAAGAGAGCTCCATATAATAACGAAGGAAATACTGGGGGAAAACTGACGCTGTCCCCAGCACAGCAGCATGCTCGTCGCCAATTTTGTAGTAAAAGAAGCTTACACAATGCAGAGTTTGAAGCGTTTATTTCCAGTCAGTTTTCACGCTCTCGTTCTGGCTCAACCGCCAGCCCTCTCAACGTTCTAACCTACCCTCCAAGCATCAGGGTTCTACCACGGGAGGACAAAACGAGGGGTGAGGGGGAAGAAAAAGGGAAGATTATACCAACATGAAAATACGTGAGAAAAATGTGAGGAAGGAGAATAATGGGGAGATTACAACAATGTACTTTACCCGAAGGTGTCAGATCGCTTTACAATAGAACCAGTTACATTACATAAGGACTTCAGAGTACATGAATTACACGTCAAATACAAAACAGAAACATGCGTCTAAACACAAAAAGAAAATGCTACAAAGGTGTGTACAAGAGATATGCAATTTGAACTAACAGCATAGATATAATCTGCCAATAGTGGCGGAAAGTGAGCACAAAGAATATAGAAATAGCATAATTATATTATATAGCACAGCATTATGATATCAACAATATTGTAAGAAACCCGAGTACTGGTTAACGGGTGCCTGTGTCATGATTGTTCACTGCATTGTCCTTTTTAGGTCTTGCCTAGCGTTGCAGCGCATGCGATGCTCGCTCTGCGAGGCCTCTTGTAATCGAGGAGATTTTAGAAGTGGAGTGGAAGCTCCGCCCATCCTTTTTATTGGCGGGAATCAACCTTTATGATAAACGCTCGCTTTCTATTTGAAGTTAGGCTTGTTTGTTCCCTACCTGTCTCCTTTTCGGCTCCCCCGTCCGGACTGGATCGTGTAATTGCGGCGTTACATGGTTGGATTTATATGGTGGTTCAGCACTATTTTATACAGACACTGAACAGGAGAAGGGCAGCTGTGCTTCATTCTCCGGTATGTGCGCTTTCACTTTAACAACACCAGGCAACAAAAAAAGGGACGGGAAGGAGCCTTGGCCGGCCACTGACCTGTCGCTGCGCACCATCAGATCATGGAAACCCATTTATGAGCACATATTAAAATGCGATATCTTTTGATAACTGATTGCTGGAAAGAGTTTCTGCCTGGCTGTGGGAGCCTGGCGGTGGTCGTAGCTTTGCTTGGGTGTGTGTGGTCCCCACTCCCGGTGGCATGTCCTCCGGGTAACGAGACAGGGAGTGCCTCATGTACACTCGGTGGGTTTGGGGTGCGGACGCCCCCTGGCTGGGTGCGAAAACTCCTGTGCGCATGTGACACATTCCCCATGCTGAGCTTACAAACAAAACCATGGGGTGGGGGCAGCCCTTCCCTCTGAGCACCGGATAGGAGATGCTGGCTCCCAGAAAGGGGAAAACGCCAGCAGATGCATGTGCACAATGCCTGTGAGCGCATCCTTCAGGGTCAGTGACGGTGAAGCCACAAGGTGTGGGGTTGTTGTGGCGCGTCCGGCCAGTGCAAGCCGAGTAGCACACCGCTGGGAGTGGGACGGGGGTGTGCGGTGCTGTAGTCATTCAATGGGTTGTGTGGCATGGAGTGCAGCCTGTATCTGTGGTTAGTATAACAAGATGCGCTCAGCAATATTTGCATGTCCTTATGAGCTTTGGTGTGTGTGAGTGCTGCTGTTAAAGAGACGTGTCAAAGTGTGAGCAAATGGTGTGCTGTAGCATACAGTGATATGCTTTCATTTTAGCGAGCGTGTGTGTGTTCTATGCCCTGGTGTGGACTGACATACATGTCGATGTGCTGCATCATATGCACGTTTTGTTTATGCTACTGTGCATCGTGCTTGGTTGATGGTGGATAGCAGTGTATAGGGAAGAGTTGAGCTCTGGTTTGGAAATATACTATACCGCGTTGTTTTGCGATAATGTTAAAAAGCTGTAGCACCGCTCAGTGTCACCCGGAACACTATGTTTTCAGTCAGCTGCTTTCATTTAACCACCCAATGCGTTCTGGAATTTATAGTCGGGGTTTCTTCTAGTTAAATTAGAAACCACACCTGATAAAAGTAGTTTAAAAATTAAAGCCCTGTACTGCAAACTTGGTATATTGCCGAGATGGAGTGAAGCGGTCATCCCTGTGTGTCTGTGGAATGCAGCAATGTGGGTTGGAATTGTGGTGTGTGTAGTCATAGTGTGTGGTATTCAGTGATGTAGTGTAGGTTACTGGAGCCTTCTGCTGTGTGTAATTATATATATTAGTGTAGTGATGTGGAGTAAGTTGTGTTGTATGCAGATGCGGGGGCAGTGGCATGCTGTGGAATGTAGAGATGTTATTTTGTGTGGTGTGGTTTGGTGCCATGCATGTGGATAGTGTATGTTGCTGGGAAGCATGTGGGTGGTATACTGTGGTGTGGATGTGGTGCAATCACCCGAAAGGACCTGTGCATGGAGAAGCCATGTGGGATTTGCTCTGGTGTGAAATCCTGTGTGCGTAAACCAGAAATCTGCCCCCCACCCCCGGTGCAACCGGCGACCCCTGCAGGAAACAGGAATCAGACTAACACGATGCAATGCAATAGGTCTCGCATTGACATTAGTTTGAGTTATTGACATTGTAAATGACAATGTTTTTTGTTTTTGTTTTTCTTTTTTAAAACATAAATAAAAGGCATTGTTATTTACAAATGACTATAACGTGGCCATAGCTGCGCTCAATGCACATTTTGACCCCCAACTGAACCCAGACTTTGAGTGGTTCAAGTTGAGACAGGCCAGGCAAAGAGTAGGAGAATCACTAGACACTTTCCACACCTCGTGGATCAAAGAGCGGCCGAAGAAATCAGAGCGCAGCTCATCCAAGGAATACGCAGCAAGGTGCTGCGCGGACTCATTCTACGACAACCAAACATAACACTTAATGACATACTAGTCATGGCCAGGTCGCATGACCTGTCGGCAGTCCACATTGATGAAATGGACTTAGCATTAACACGATCATCGGAAAAGAGTGCCACCATCAAAGTGGAACGAGCCGATGCAGTCAAGGCACAGGACAGAAACAACAGACAGAGGGACCATCGACCGCCAAATCCGAAAGGCTTGTGTGGGTACTGTGGCTATGAGGAACTGCCCCCCCCAGTCCTGCCCGCCTCAAGGGAAGACATGCACCAACTGTGGCATACCAAACCACTTTGCGTCGGTATGCAAGACGAGAGCCCCGAAGAAAGAGGGACGGCGAGCAATACCAGCGCGAAAGATGGTGCTCCAACTCTCTAACCTCTCCCTTGCATCCTCACACAGGGGAAGGAAAGGCGAGCAAGCCACTTATCAGGGAGATGACACAACCTCAGAGATGGATGAAGGAGAGATGTATTTGGTCTCTTTTGCGCAGTCACTCAAAAGAAGGAGAAGACCTCAGCCCACGTGCACTGTGCATATCGCAGGATCTAAAGTCAGAGCGGTGATCGACACTGGCGCATCAGTGACTGTCATGGGAGCTCCGAAACCTTACACATGCTGATGTCACGTGGCAGTGGGGAACTCCAGAAGAAACATTGTTTCAGAAAGTCAAGAGCGCTCCCCTCGACCACACCACACTGGTGTATTTCAGTCCGGCCAAGCCAACGGAGATACTTGTGGACACCAGTCCCATAGGTCTCGGTGTGCCTTTCGATGGGAGACAGTGCCATGCTGGTGTAGGCTAGGGTGGCCCATCTCCACTGTCTCCCATCGAAAGGCGCTATGCGCATAGTGAGAGAGAAGCCCTAGCAATGCGATGGGCGTGCCGCCATTTCCACCTATATGTATGTGGTCAACCATTCCGGGTCATCACGGATCACCAGCCATTGGTGCCCTTATTCAAAGGGTCGGCACCACACCCGCCACCACGCATTGAGAGGTGGACCATCGGACTCCAGCAATATGAGATGGACGTGGTGTACCGGCCTAGCGCCCAAAATCCCGCTGATTGCCTCTCGCGACACCCCAGCCCGCAAGAAGACGAGGAGGAAGTCAAGGACACCCAGGCGTTAGAAGCACATCTGAACATGATCTCCACCATCACCTGCCCGAAGGCCCTAACACTGGAAGAGGTGCAGAAGAATATCCTGTCATCACCAAGGTCCATGCAGCCGTCCAAGGAGGGCACTGGCACAACTTCTTGCAGTCTGCCAACAACTAGTCAGGCCCGGAGAAGAAGAGGCTCATGAAGATGTGGTAGATCAGTGATGAGTTGAGAGTGGAGAAAATGAAAGCCCACATGAGGGAGAAAGTCTGGTTTCCAGGACTGGAGACCCAAGTTGAAGAGACCGTGAGAAGGTGTTCTGCCTGCCAGGTGACGAGTGCCATGGAGAGACCAGCGCCTATTCACACAGAAGAACATGGGACAACCCCATGGGACAAAGTGAGTATCGACTTCGGGAGTTTCCCCGAATGGCCGAACAACCCTCGCCCTCATCGACAGCTACTCCAAGTATCCCATCGTGGAGGTTGTCAGCTCCACCGCTTTATCCGGGGTCACCCCGGTGCTTGAAAAGGTATTTGCGATGTTCGGATGCCCAGGGGAGATTAAAAGTGACAATGGGTCCCCTTTGCAAGGCCATGAATTCCAAGAATTCATGAAACAACATGGAATACGATACAAGCGTATCACCCCACAATGGCCCCAAGCTAACGGTGAGATCAAAAGATTTATGAGGACTCTCAACAAAGCCCTCTGCATCATCGTGGCCGAAAATGTAGATCACGAGAGACACCTCCAATTGTTCCTCCGTGAGTACCGGAGCATCCCTCACAGCACCACCTGCCAAGCCCCTTGGGCGCTCATGTTCAACAGCGTTCGCCGCAACACCCTCCCCACATACCCTGGGTGGTCGCCCCCTCCATATGACGAGGAAGGCGCCGAAAGGTGGAGAAGGAAACAGAACATAACCGCTAGTCAAACTACGCAGCGAGGTGACACTGTCATACTGAAAGACAGGAGGCCAGTGGGTGGTGGTCAGCGTGAAGGGGACGATGGTGACCACGGAGAAAGAAGGGGAAACCGTGACACGCAAAGTCTCATGGTTCAAAAAGGTTCCAGCTTCCCCCGCTGAAGAAGGAGTCAATGAAGATCCTGGTGCATGGGAACCAGGCGACACCCAGTGAGAAGATCTCTGTGAAAGACCGCCAGCGATACCACCGCCCATCTTGCCCCATGCAATGGCGACAGAGGAGTCCTCTGACACGGCACCAGCACCCCAAGAGCCGGTGACTCCTCTCAACACCTGGGGCAGTCATCCCAGGTATGGACTGAGAGGAAACCCCTGCTCGAGCACCCGCCTGAGAGACTTTGCATGACACGTAAGTGAGCGGCGAGACTTTGGGAAAGTACAAAATGGGATGTAGTGAGTCAGCAGTCTAGCTGACTGCTCCGGCTTCCACGCCGTAAATGTGGCACCCACGCGCTGCACGCCGTAAAGGCGGAGCGCGACATATAATAAAGGGACGTGACCGCACGGGGTCACTTGGAGCCCAACTGAGTGTTGGTGTGGTCTCCGTCATTGCGCTCTGCTGTGGCTCGCGCACAGCGCGGTTAGGCCCTGATTAGGGCGCGGCAGAGCACCACACAGGGGACTGGGGAGACAGCGTCCATGAACCCCAGCAGTAAGTCCCAATCTGAATTCCCTCCTCCTCTGGGATGAGCAGGGGCAGTGGTGCTGGCGGCCATATACTGGCACCAGGGGAGGGCAGCAGGATGGGCTCCTCTACCTCCGCATGATCGTTTCATCCTCTCCTTCCCTCACTACGACTGGACACAGATATGGGAGAGGCAGCGAGCCCTCAGAGCCAGGTCCATCTCGTGTTCCCGCACCTCCGGCCACGGACAGGGACCGAGAGGGCAACATTGGCAAGACCCTATAGGCACCAGGTGTACAACACCGATTGGGCTCACCGGGCTTCAGCCCCCCCCTCGTCATGTGTGTCAGCCTCGCTGAGACAACTTCGCGGGCTGGCGACCCTCTAATTGCAGCCGCACCCGAGTACTTCACAGGTCTTTAAAAGACCATTTACTTGTTAATTAGGCTTTTGTTGTGTTTTCACCCCTGCTTAGAGCAACTCTGCCAATGGCTGGAAGAATTAGCCCCCCCCCCAATCTTTTTCAGGCCCCCCCCCGAAATTTGCTCTAGTTGCCCGCCTGATAGGCCCCCGGCGGGATTTGCACCAATAGCAGTCCGGGGAGTCTTCCAGGGTTCCTTACTTGTTGCTGGTTTCTGCACGGCCAAGCGATGTTCATTGCATCGCAATGGCCACATGAATTCCCTTGGAAACTGACGGGCTGGAGCCTAGACAGGGGTCCTTCTCCCAGGATTTATGCCATAAGGTGATCCTCACTTCAGGAGATCCCCGGCAGGAGTTCCTAACTGTCGGTCATTTTTGCCATGTTTCTCTGCCGTTTCTTATTCCTCTTTAATCACCCTTTATTAGGTCTTGCCTGGCGATAGCAGCGCATGCGGTGCGTTCGCCATGCGACTGCCTTTTGCAATCGATTCTCTGTAAGCCTTACATGCACGCGTAGGGATGGACAAAGATGGCTGCTTTCGCCATTTATCCAAACCTAGCAGCATGCGCGTGTACGTACGGACAGTGGACAGTCCGACGCCATCTTGTGCCAATAGCTTTCTATTGTCATGGCAACCAAGCTTCTTATCAGAAGCTTCGTCACGCTGCCTTGTTTTTATAGCGCAAACTACACCCAAAGGTATCGGGTATCAGAGCGCTTCTATTTCTCCTTGCCGCACCAAATATTTCTCTTTGTCATCTCTTCTCTGCGTTTCTCTTTCTTTCTATTATCTTTCATTTGGGCTGTGTTTAACTCTTTCCTCTTCCTTCTCCCTACCCCTCGCTGCTGTATAGTGGCTTCCTCTCTGGCTTCCTCTCTATTAATTATTTTTTCACTTTGTGTTCGCCCAGCTTTCTTTTTCATCTCTCTCTCTCTCTCTCTCGAGTGTTTTTTGCTCCACACTTTCATGCCTACTTTCGGGGACCCTCTCTTCTTTTCTCCTCAACAGAATCAACCACAGCTGCGAACAAGGCACATGTGAACACCTCCAACTGCACCTGCAGTGCCAGTGAGCACTAAAAGATGCACCTGGGGTATCTGTGAGCACCAACTGCCCCTGCAGTGCATGTAAATACCCATAACTGCAGTTGAGGCACCTTTTAGAACAACCGTGAGCCCCTAAGACACCAGTGTCCCTCCTGCGAGCAACACCACGTACCGAGGCACCAGCAAGCACCACTTGACTCCACCTGCAGTGCCTTGCATGTGCCAATAGCACCTAGAGTGCTTGCAAGCATCAC
Source organism: Triturus cristatus (assembly GCF_964204655.1). Taxonomy (NCBI): domain Eukaryota; kingdom Metazoa; phylum Chordata; class Amphibia; order Caudata; family Salamandridae; genus Triturus; species Triturus cristatus. Next base: position 880,363,874 of record NC_140585.1, read on the forward strand.
CCACTACAATTAATACCACCGCAGGTAAACCCCAGGCAATAACTGGAGGACCTTTGGGCGCCACTAGTCGCACCTCTTTTACCTACAACCACTGTCCACTGTCCACTGCACCTTTTGCACCTGTGAGCGCCAGCAAATGCATTTGTGGCATATGTGACAGTGAAAGGAACGATAAACGCTCCCTAAAACCACGATTCTACGTCTGTTGCGGCTGCACGTAGCAAGTCATGAGGATGTCCACAGACCGCATTGGAGATTAATTCCCCTCATTTTCACGAGTTGATTCACGTGACCCTATGTGAATTTAAATGTGACATTCCGTCTGTTCTCGGGCAGAGGTTTTTTAGCACATACTTTGTGGTAGGAGCAGGGCTTTAAGAGGGATGAAAAAGCTGTGACGTCTCTCCAAGGGGCGTGGCCAATGTAATTAAGGGCATAGCTTAAAAACACCTACGCTAAATATGTGTGTTTTTCATTGCTTGTCTCCCGACTGGTGTTTTGATGCTCCTGTGCTCCTGTCATTGCATCCAGATATATAATGCAAGTAACATTACACCTGCAACAAGCCAGGACTATTGCTTTGTCAATGGGTGTTAGTTGCATAAGATAAATAAGCAACAAGTATGGCTGCGTTGTATAGAATATTGAAAATGCTTCAGTTCTGAAATGTTGAGACTGAAAGAACAGTCTCTTTGAAGTTACATCAAAGCAGTGGAGGGTGGGACTGCTACAAAGCTAAGATTGTTTTTCCATCCAAGGGTGAGAGCAAAAAATGGAGAGCCCGATATGGAGCTCTCTTAGCACCTGCTTTTTAGAATTGCCGGCGCTGAGCACCGGCAGGACCCGGCTCACTTAAAGCCCTGGGTAGAAGATACAAACAAGCATTTAAAATGCAATAGGTCTCGCCTTTCATTAAGTTTGCTTTACAATACCATTAGCAAAGCATATGGCTTTAACTTAATCAAAGGCGAGACCTATTGCATTTTCAATGCTTGTCTTTACTGGGTCCATCTTTGTTTTTTTTCCGTTCACACTTCTAGCGTTCCTCCTCTGTCACTCTTTAGCTATCATGTTCTCACTTTCTCTTTATACTTACATCTGGATTTCACTTTCACACTTTCTCCTATCGCTTCTCTCTTCACAGTCACATTTTCTCCCTCTCAATCCTTAATATCTGCTAACATCTTGCTCGCTCCTATCATGTTCTTCCTTTTGTTCTCTCTGCACATCTGGGCAGGGCTGCGGCTGGAATGCGATCAATCTCGCAGTGAAGCGAGCACATTCCAAGCAGCCTTTTCCCGCTCCAGCGTCGGCGCTCCATCGACGGGTGCCGGCACTGGCTGTGCGCCGAGCAGCCCTCAACCCGGGCGCACGTCAGGCCTGCCAGTGATTTACGACTCTTTTTGGGCCTCTGCAGTTTTCTTTTGTCAGATGAATGACTACACGTGTTCCCCTGAAAAGAACTCACCCGCTCTTTATGGACAAGCTTTGACAAAGCCAACAGGTCTCACTGCTTTAAAGATCACGTTGACAGGTACCTTGAAAAGCTGCAATCGGAACAGATTCCCGAGCATCCTGGGAAGTGACAACTGCCAGAGGTTGTGAGAGCTGCTTCGTCTGAGGTAGCCCCCAATCACCATTTTGATCCTAGACTCTGATCTTATACAGTATATAAGTGCAAAGTGACCCGCGGGACTTACCCAAGGTGAGCTACATATATACATATTTTAAAGTGCACAAATGTGCGCGGCTGGAACTCATAATCATGCTGGAGTTCAGAAAGTGAATGAGCAATAAAGATGCCTTTACATTTTGCTTGTCCCGTCTAATTTCTGCTTGTTCTGTTAATATAGAGACTGGTGTTTTTCTTCTCTGACTGCTACGTGTGAGCATTTTGTTAAGTGAATTATGTAACAATCCTACCAGGGCACAAGGAGTGTGAGAGGAACAGCTCTAAGATATCAATTTTGTTAACATACAACAAAATTAAAATGCCTATTAATAAACTGTACAAATTATTAAAAATACATCAGCAGCTAGGAAAGCATAAATAAAGTCAATTTTTAGCTGGACGAAAACGTAGATTTTAATACTCTAAAAACAAATCAAGGCGCTTTAGTTAGTGATGTGCAAATGATAAATATTTGTGAATCCCGATTTCCACACATTATCATTTGTGCAAAATATAATTTTGTCTGTAAAACTACGTCTGTGCAAATCTAGTGGCCAGTTCAATGGAAAATGTGCTGTCTGTAAATGAATGTGCGTACCATGCCACGATGTAGTAATACAAGTGCGACAGCGTGCTCCAAAGTGCACCGCCAGCAATGTGCCACCCCTCTGCGGAATGGGCGTGGCTCATTTCCTACACTTGTTCTTAGTGTGGCATTTGGACTTTCCACAAAGCCTATGACTTCAGTGACGTAACAGTGATGACAGCACTCCCATTCTGTAAATTGTTCCAGCATCACTGCTCTGATCTCGACTGCCCCAGCCCGCTGAGCAGGAAGGCCAGGGAGCAAGGTGAGGGACAGAGAGCGTAAGAAGAAGCAGGGAGGCAGGAAAGGGAGACGAGAGAGAGAAAAAGAGAGAGAAAGAGAAGACTTCAGAGAGAGAAACAGGGAGGCACGAAAGCGAGACTTGAGAGACAAAGAAGGGAGGCAGGGAAGCGACTTAAGCTGATTTAATGTGCACCCGTTGTTTGCGGGACGTCTGGGACGATAGGCTAATGGGACTGGATGACGCAGGTGGACTCCCCCCTCCTGGTGTGACGTCTTGAAGGTGGTCACTTCAGTAACTGGGACATTTGTGGCTTTCGCAACTAAGGTGGCTGTGAGGCGAACTCACTGTATAGGAATATGGTCGGCCATAGAAAATGGATGCACTGCCTCTTTCATGGCATGGCCGACCATGGCAGTAATGGGTAGCAGCACTTTGGATGTTCTGAGTGACTCAAAGAGATACAAGGGGCCCTACTGGAGAACTGCTGACACCTAAAGTGGTATTGAATGAAAGTAGAGTAACATACCATGCACTGCACTTCTGCTTTGAGTTCCACCAGTGAAAAACTCCATTTAAGAAAAGCAAGTAGACATTCAGTAACCTAGCACCGTTTCAATCTGAGATGTCATATAAATAGTGCTCAACTTTGCAAGCATGGAACTCACCAGCACACTCCCTTCCTATGATCTCCGCTGCCCCAGCTGAGTGGTTTCTGGTTCCTAGGAATACCGGGTTGCCCTAATTCCCAGCCGAATGGGGAGGCAAGGAAGTGAAGGTGGGGAAGGTGTAGAAAGGGAGAAAAATGGAGGCAGCGACTAGATGCAAGGGAAGAGATAGGCCTATGACTGCCATTGAGGTGCCTCTTTTACTGCCTGGAGCTACTGAGGCTCTTTAATGCCATTAGGGCTTATTAAAGCCTGGTTCACTAAAGCTTGTTGCTGCCCGTATTCTGCATGGTTGGGTGTCTGTAGGTTTGCTAACAAGTGCTTAATTTGTGCCGGTGTTTGCCGGTGCTCGACAAGTATTTTTAAACACTGATACTTATGAGAGTACACAACAAGGTGGTGCTCTCTACCAATCTGTGAACATGTTAAAAACATATACTGAACTATCAAGTCCAGACCTTCCTTAAAGGAAGGGGTGACCTGGAATTGCCCAAAATTTCACACTAGTTTAAGTGTGATGATTAGTATGTAAAGTTGGCCCTGGCATTTGGACAACAATGACAAGAACTGTGGGTGGTGCCAGCTGCAGTGGAAGACCTTGGACCTGTGCACTTACACATTTACAAATTAGGCACTGTTTGCAGACATGGATATCTATTTGCCTGCTGGTTTGTGTGTGGGTGATAGCAGGTGTGCAGTTCTGTGTGTGCATGGACATCTGTATCTGAATATTGCTTTGTCTGGATATGGGCATGAATGTATGATGTATGTCGATGTGTGCACAGATATTATGGAGCTCAATGCAGATCACACTGTAATCACAATCGACTCTGTAATGGGAGTTGCCAGTCACCTCGGACATAAGAGATTTACTGTAAATTGCAGGTCTGATGTGTTTTACCTGGACATTTCACCTTTTGAAAGCAGGCGAAATGTTAGGGTGAAACAGGAGGAAGATGGAGAAGTCTTGATTAATGTAGTAACCAATCATTTCTGAGAGAACCCTCATAGTCTTTTGTTGGACTTGGCCCTTTCTGCTGAGTAATCTCTAGACTTTTTGCTTTCACCCTCCTGTTTTCTGAACCTATTTTTGTTAGGATTTAGTACTCTACACACTTTACCACTGCTAACCAGTAATTAAGTGCCTGTGCTCTCTGCTTAAAACATGGTAGAACTGACTTGCATCCATTTTAATATACTTGTAAGTCCCTAGTAAAGTGGTATGGCATGTATCCCGGGCAATTAACTAAATACTACTAGAGGGTCTGCAGCACAGATTGTGCCACCCAGATCTTTAAACATGTCTCAGGCCTGCCATTGCAGGCTGTGTGTGCAATTGTGCGATCCGCCCGCAATCCAAATAGACCCCTTAGAGAGGGCCTCTGCATTTCAAAGGTGATCTTTTGAACTGATTGTATCTTCAAATGCCATGGTGGATATAACTATTGGGGTTTCGGCCTACAGAGGTAGAGACACTTTTGGATTTCGAACCATACTATGCTGGTTCGATGCTGGGACATCGACACGAGGAGTCATTAGGACAGGAAGAGGTGCAACTGGACTATCTGCAGACTTGTGGTGGCTTGGATCTTGTCGTCCCCCAAGAAGGGGACTGTCACTTGGCAGATTTTCCTGAATGTTGCTGGTCTGCAGCTAAGTACCAGCTGTCGTGGCCTAGGTCTCGAAGTACTCTCTATAGGCTGGTGAGCTAGCCTCCTGTCCACGAGATCCCAGGGACACAAAGGATCTCACTGTCTCCACAAAATCGCAAGGGCCGCACTGAGTGTGGCGGAGACAGGGGAAGTAATCATGGGTGGCCCGAGGACCGCCCTGATATTCACCATCATCTCGTTGTGCAAGAAGAGTGTGTAGCAAGATCAGCAGTCATCTGAGGTGCCAGGAAGTGAGGAGTTAGAGCAGTGCGGGGAACCCTTGCAGAATCCGAGGGACCTGTGCTTGCAAACAGGGGTGGTGTGCTCCAGAGCGGGTGGTGTCCAAGGAGTGTTCGGGGAACCTGAGCAGGGAGCTGAGACTGTCTTCGGCCCTCAGATTGAGAGGACAACAGCATGACATCACGGCCTCTGTCCGAGGTTGTTGGCTCTCTCTCCCTGGACCCACGCCGCAGGGTGCTTTGTTTTGGAAAACACAGTGTCGAGACCAGAGGGGTTTTGTGTGCCTTGTGGGTATCTGCAGCTGACTGTCAGGGTCTATGGCAGGTCACACTTACACTTCAGAGGAAGCACTTTATCCAGACTTGGGAGCACACCAGCTTCCTGGGTCACAACCTTTTGTCTATAGGGTGATATAATTCCCACACTCATGCGGGTGCCGTCTGGCGACTGGGGGACTAATCTGGATGAACAAAACTTAGGGGGTCATTATTATAGCGGGTGAATCGCCACCGCCCATATGGCGGTGGCGATCCACCTGCCTACCATTTCCTCTCCCGCCATATTACGATGGGGGGAGGGACCCCGGCGGACGGAAAGACCATCCGCTTGTTTTCCGCTGGTCGGACAGGTGACCGGATGGAAAAGGGCTCCAATATGGTGGCGGTGTCTGCTAGACACCGCCATTCATATTAGGATGAATGCCGAGACATGTCTTTCCGCCATGGAAAGGCATGCGGTTTCTGCCTTAGGAGGCCCGTTGCGGCCCTCCAGGGTGTTCGGGGGGTGGGGGGTGCACTCGGGGGTACCTATGGTACCCCCCTTCATTTGAATGCACAAGGTGGCAGGCACCGCACTGTGCCTGTCACATTGTGCATTCAAATGCAAAACATGCATTTTTCACATTGCGGTGGGCGCTGCTTACAGCACCGCCCGCCGTAATGTAAAAAATGCGGGATGTGCACGCCAGTGTGGTGGGCGCATCCTAATGTCACTGGCGGGACCGCCGCACCTTCAACGGTTGGTCCGTGGCTTCTTTGCGGTCCGCCCGCCATCGTAATGGGCCCCTAAGTAAGTGCTTTTTTCCACATTAGTTGGTTCCTACTGTCTAGTCGAATCACTGACAAAATATCGAGTACCACAATATCGAGGTACAAAAATATTGTGACAAAAATATCAAAGTCAAGAATATCGACATCCTAGCTACATCATGGTAAGTACAAAAATAGTGGGGGGAAAATATCGATGAACAAAATATTGTTGTTAAAAATATTGTTTTTTTTTAAATGTTAAAAAAAAGTAAAATAAAGTAAATAATACATATAATTAAAAGAAACATAGTTAAAAATAATAAAAAATGTTTAAAATTAATAACTAATACATATGGGGGCCGATTCCGATCCGGGTCGCAAGGGCACAGAACGCGATCCAGCCGGAAAAACTGCGAGCCGTATGCGTGTTTTCCGCCCGACTCGTACAGCTGTACGGGCGAGCAAGTACGATGCGAGCTACGTGAAATTCACCGACCGAGTCGTTTTCAGGTCCGAACCGCTCCGTATGTCTCGGTCGTAAGCTAACCGTGGCGTGCAATGGATGCGATTCACGACTGAGCCAGTACGATGCACGCGTCGGACAGCCGGTGTGAGCCGGAAGGTCCGGCTCGCAAAACGTCCGGGTGGTTGCCTTTGTGGGTCCGCATCGGACCCCCTGTAACCCGCAGACCTACGACTCAGACACAGGGGGAGACCCAAGGGTCCCCCCATCACAGGCATGTATGGTGCGGATGGTACCGATGCGTACCCGCTGTATGGGGCACCCTTGTGCGAGACGTACCCATTCAGTCAATGGGAGCCCATGTACGCGCCGTACGACCAGCTCCCATTGACTTCTATGGGAGTCCGACCGAACCGAGTCCGGCAGGATATGGATGGTCTGTTACACTATACCGCCATGTCCACTTCAAACAAGAGCTATCTCATTACCACCTTGACCACTCTATCTCACACATGTCCTTTGGACCCCATAGAGCATGAGATCTGCTGGATGTTGATGATCTCCAAATAGGGTGAAGCACGTTTACTAATACTGAACATCTCCGAGGGATGTTGGGTCTTAGTTTATTTCCATAGTTCAACATACCACTGCCTCTACATTCTTCTTCTATGACATTGCTTTGGCATCACTGAGACTGAAACCACTTCAGTCAAGGTTGTTGTTGCAGATTTATATAGCGCGAACTCGATCCGGAGGTATTGGAGCGCTTTACATGAGCACCAGTTACGTTACACAAGGACACATTCATTTTTTTTTAAAGCACGGGGAGATTATGCGATTTTCCCAGAATCACAGGATGCAACCCCGAGGCTCGAACCTTGGTTTCCCAGCTCCAAAGTCGGCAATCTAGCCATCAGACCACATCCTCTCCCCACGTCACCACGGACACTGTCTTCAGTCCTCAACTTTTCACCTACAAATCATTATCATGAGTCTTAGTCTAATTCAATCGGAGCATAACCAAAATAGAACATCCAGAGTGCATTAGGCTGGCAAACTAAAGCTCTGAGCACGAAACAGGGTCGTTAATGACATAGAGGGAGGTGGTTACCCTACTGAGTTTGCATTCCTCAGTGCTAATTTGCAAAAGAAGCATCTACCTCTACCTTGGTACTGGGACTTTTTATTATATTAACATTTTTACCCACATTCAAGCCTGTACTACGCAGTCCTGCTGCAGCATTTTCTATGGATAAATTGCCTATGTACCAGCATAAGCGAGGATGGATTTTACCCGCCTAAAAATGGACGCAGGCTAGAGATATTCTTTTTTTTTTTATTATCGGGCGTAGTCAGGCCATGCAATATTCTTTTCCATTATTTGCTCCTTGCACTATAATTTACCTACTGCTCCATCAATGAACAGAAGATGTTTTTTTAATTTGCAGAATAAGTGGAATCATGTGTGTACTTAATAGCTGAATTTTAACTTATTTAGTTGTTCAGTGGGTATTTCATTTTTAGGTCTCGGCTAGCGAAGGCTGCGCTTGCGCAGTCTCGCCCGCGAGATTCAATGACTTGGAGAAGAGGGGCTTGAACCCGCCCCTCTTCTCTCCTCTTCTCCATTGGCTGGCCTCTTAAATGCTGGCCAGCCATTGGAGAAGAGGCTTGTCTCGCAAAACAAGCCCCGTCCTTTTCAGATTCGGGGGCGTGTTTTTTTGTTACTTTTCGCTGGGCGTGTTTTTCTTTCCTCCAGCCAATGGCAAGAGGAGAGAAAAAGAAAAACACGTCCCCGAATCCGAAACCACCGCTGCCTTTCTCCGAGGCATTTCTGCTTCACCTCGGAGAAAGGCAGTGGTGTGCTTGTCCTCTCCCCCTGCCCTCGGCTCCCTCTGCCGCTCACCTAATGGATTTCCTGACCGATCGGTAACTATTCTTGGTTTCAACCACATGTAAGGTCCATTGCTTTTCATCTTTGCATGTACGCTAGCCTTAGTTCACGAATCATTCCCTTCTGTACTCAGACGTGGGGCTGTTATTCTGGTTGGCTATTTATTTCGCTTGTATTTTCCATAACTAAACATATACTCTAAAGTGTTTTTTCTAATCCATAGGCTGTCTTCACTTCCTATAGCCCTTAGTCCTGTCACCGTGACTAATTGCCCTTCTTCTATGTCAGTTGTTCTCGGTAACGCTCTTCTGTTGATCCACACATAAGCCAATGGTTGCTGGCCGCTAAGGCTCTGCCCAATGAAAATTTTGTAAGCAGCAGGCCAGCCAATCATAGAGTGGAAAAATGGGCGGTGCATAATCCCACGGGGCCGCAGCCATTCCAAAGAGCAACTGGTGAGTGCCACGTAGGCGGGGGTCGCTTTGTTGTGCTGTACTTATATCTTGTAGTGAGGACCTTCTCCCGTCCCAGCAGGTTCCCACCTTGGCCTTACATCTATTCGAAGTCGAGAAATGTTGTATGTCTAAATTAGCTAATAAGAATACCTATTATTTACAGCGCTTAAAAAGGAGAGCGTTTGATAAGAACCGCTATTTAACAGCAAACCGGTATTAGGAGCAGTATACATCCCGGAGGCTCGTTAGCACGTTGCAGTGTCTCTGTGCCGCGGTCTCCTAATTCGATGTGTCGCTATGATTTGTTTAGAACCAGGCAGAATGGTAGCACACTTTTATTCTTAATATCGTAAATATTGCTGTCACGGAGAGCGCCTTTATTTGTAGTGTCTACCTGAGACTGGGAATGTTGGAATCTGCTTGTGATGCCGCAGGTGATTGTGCAGACTGATACCATATGCATAACATCTTACTCCCACGGCGGAAGTTGTAGTTTGCTCGTGGTACCGCAGTCCGATAATTTACAGCCTGCTTTTCATTTCTCGGGCAGAGAATGTTAGTTTGCATGCGTTCCCCCTCCTGCCGGGCAAGATGCTCTCTGTTCTCACCCACGGTGTACACGGGCAGCTCAGGTGCTCTCACAACCAGGACACTCCCCTTCCCAGGTGTCCCCAGCCCAGGAGCTGCCGCTAACCCCGGCGCCCCTCCTCTGGCTCTGACAGGTGTTCATAGATCGGCGAGGGCGGATCTAAAAAGCTTATACTATGTGCCTGGTGTGCGAGGAGCAGAGTGCGGCTCCGGCTCGAAACCGGGATTATTGAGGGCTCAGTCTGGTAAGGATCTCAGGCTGGGACGACATCACAGGTACGTTCATGCCAACTTGCTAGCATTTGGCGAATGCAGTGACGTGACAAAATAATAGGGCTTCCTGTAGAATGTGAGACTGAATAGAGGTCCTTGAGTCCTCTATATCTCACAGATTTTCTTTGGTCTTGGTCTTCATGGGGGCCCTCTGAAGGTTGGGAACCCTGAAAGCTTCCCCCTTAACCGCAGGGGTCTGCATTAAGCGTGTGTGATCCCCTGTTTATGTATTATCACCCTTCAGAAGAATAAAATGTATCTAGTGGTGTCACGTCACCCGCTAAATTATTCATCCCGCATTCACCTTACTACTGGGATCCCCCTGTTAAACGCTTAACTCCATCTGCATTTTTGGCCTATATTGTCTCATTCCACCATAGAGACCATGTGGGTTTAGCGAGGCCACTTAGTGACTATACGCGATCACAAACCGAGATCCCTTTAAGATGCTGCTGCATGGAGAGGGCGACTTTCTTCCTGTTTGTGCTTCATGGTGGGGTGGGGGCTAGTTGTACCATTCGTGGAGGCTGTCTGCTTTGTCCTGGGTAGCTAGCTATCTTTTCAGTCTCTTTAGGGTAAAGGCTAGGTAGGACATCTCTCACCTGCGATCATCATCCTATCCAGTATCCACTCCCTGCCTTCCTCCTATCCGGCTCCAGACAAACCAAGGCTCGAAGATAAAAGGACCACCTCCTAATTAATATTAGCACTTTTCTTGGAAATCGCCTGCGATACTTTTCAAACTGCATGTTGGGAGAGCGTCTGACTCGTCTGTAACATAGCTGGCAAGTAAACCACCTGCTATTGATATCTGCCTACAGCCTTGGATTACCGGTTCAAATCCCAGAAGAAGGGTGCACTCAGCCATTCATGTTTTGTCGGCAAATACATTCAGTTATTTAACCGTTGTTCGCTGACATCTGCGGTTATCTACAAGTGCTGAGTTCAAATCGCGCAAGACCGTCCCATCCATCTTTATTAGGTTGTGCAATTGAGCACTCTAAATCAGGGAAATTGCACCAGGGCCCCTGGTTCAGAACCTCATGCATATGAGCCAGCCCTGGATGCAATCTACAGGTGCTTTGTCGAGTCCCTGGCGCAGGTATGAAACCATTCTGGCCTGGCCTAATAAGCGAGTGTGCCACTTTCACCAGTGTGTCAGCGAGGGCCTTTGCCACCATTTTGATTGATAGGTCTCGCATTTGAGAGTGATTAAGCTATTGACATTGTAAATAACAATGCCGTTTCTTTAACCCCTTCCATGCTCATGACGGAACCGTTCCGTCATGGCCCCGCCCGTGCTCGAACCCTTCAGCACCGCGGGGGAATCCGCGCAGCGCTGAAGGGGTTAAATGTTTTAAAAACAAAAACATAAACAAAAATAATGTCATGAGCAATGCCAATAGCTCTAACTTTAACAATGCCGAGGGGGGCGTGGCCGAGCCGGCAGCTAAGATGGCCGCCAGCTAACGAAGCTCCGACGAGTCACCGGGCCCAGCGGCAATTTCCCCGATGATCGTGCCCCGTCCCGGGGCTGCGGACCGAGACCCGGACTGCGGAGGCAGCACTGCGGCCGGCGCGCGGCCTGTCGGCGCCTGACCCCCCCTCGTCTGGCTGGGGCGCCGAGCGGTGGCGGAGCCCGGGGGACGGCTGCGGTGCACTGGAGAGGCCCCGCGAGGAGCGACTCGGCGGACCGGCAGATGGCACCCTGGGACGGCTGGGAGCGCACCGGGTGAGTCGGGCAGCGGGGGCTGCGCTTTCTGCCCATTACTCACTGTGGCTGCGGGCGGTGGTCGGGCTGGTGGTCCCTCCCTGTAGTGGCTCGCTGTGCGCGGGGACAGGGCCCGCGGGGCGGGTCCGGCGGGGGGGATCGCGGGCTTGTCGCGCTGGCGGTCACGGTGGGGGCGGGGACGCGCCCTCCTAGCGCTCGGCTCCCCGGAGCAGCATGCGGCGCCCGGTAGGCCTCTTAAAGAGCTGCAGAGACCCCGCGCAACTCGGCCTGCAGTGTGGAGATACATTCCGGGAGCCGACTTGGAGTGAGAGAGAGCGGTGTGGCGCATCTCCTGACCAGTACTAGGGCCGCGCGCCTGGGCCCACAGTCTGCTTTCTGGAGCGAGGGTGCACTGCCCGTCCAGGGTGGGCGCTCCGCGGCTGCACGGGCCCCGAGGACTGCGCCCGCCGGCGCTGGCATCGTTCCAGGGCCTGCCTGTTATCCTGAGGGAGCTCTGATTGGGACTACAGCGCAACATACTTCCACCCACGTGGGGGCTGGGTAAGTGTCCTACGCTGCTTGGGCCCCCGCGGGATGGGACGAAAAGACCCCCGGCAGAGGACCCTTCCATTTGAAAAGGTGGCTGGCGGTGCGGCCTCACTCCCCGCGGGCATGGCGGACGCGGCGCCGGGGGGAGCCCCACCCGACTCCTCCGGGGCCTCCGTGGCCGCTCTGCTCCTTGAAATGAGAGCGGGGTTTAAGGCACTGGACTCACGCTTTGATACCCTGGATCAGACCATCGCCAACTTGGGCGCCAAAGTGCAAGCGCAGGAGCGGTGTATGGATGTGGCGGAGGCCCGGGTTTCCGATCTAGAGGACGGGACGGCTCAGTCACTGAAGCGGCTGGAGCGGGCTGAGCGCCTGCTTAAGGAGGTTGCTATTAAGAATGAGGATTTGGAGGCGCGCGGACGCCGCAACAACATTCGCATAATGGGGGTCCCGGAGACAACGTCAACTGGCCGCATGGACTTGTTTGTGGAAAAGCTTCTCACGGACTTGTTCGGCAGCGAGCCCTTCACCGCTGGCTTTGTGGTGGAAAGAGCCCACAGATCACTGGGCCCCAGACCTAATCCTGGCCTTCCCCCTAGGCTGATTGTTGCGCGGCTCCTGAACTTCAGAGACCGGGACACCGCGCTTCGCCTGGCCCGAGAACGTGGGTCAGTGGAGTGGCAAGGTTCCAAACTGTCATTTTACCCAGATTTCACGCCAATGGTTCAGGAGGCGCGTCGGAAGTTTCAGGGAGTCAAAGCTGCATTGCGCAACCTGGGACTCCGCTATGGCATGCTATATCCCGCTAGGCTCAGGGTGGATGTGGGTGGTAGGTCACGCATCTTTGATTCACCAGCGGAGGCTCAGGAGTTCTGCCGCACGTACAAGACTCGAGCCACACAGACCGCTGCGGGGAGTGTGACAGCCTCCCCGCCTCGCAACGGCTCAGATGCCAGCGTGGACCTATTTTCAAATTCCGGTGCGGGTTGATGCTGCATGCATTTTGTTATATTGTATCTCAGGATTTATTTCGGGGAAATTGCAATGTTATCACAATACCCGGTTCTTAATTGGGTTGGTTAATTATGATGTTTCAACTGTTCGGTGAGTTTTCGGGCGCCACCCCCCCTAGGTGTAACCGCGGAGTTTGTGCATTCTGCTTTGAGGCCCCGGTAGTGGACCTTACTCGCACACCGGGTGATCACTAGGATGGCTGGGCGGATTAGCTTGCAGGGGGAGGGCCGCCTTGGGGTTCGCAGGTGGCTGGGTGGGGGGTGGTGGGTAGGGGAAAGGTACACATTTGGCGTCTATTGTTTTGCTTGTTTTAGGTTAGCATTGTCTTGGAAGTTACAGTTACAACGCAATCCTGACAGTACACATCACAAGTTGGGTTTCGATGACACGGTTAGGTAATACTCTGGGCCCTTCAGCCATAACCCTGATGTCTTGGAATGTGAGGGGCCTCAATAACACATGTAAAAGACGGCAGGTGATACATTACCTGCTCCGGCATGCGGTCGACATAGCATTCCTGCAGGAAACACACCTTCCTCCCACAGATCAGGCTCGCTTTGGCTCCAGTTGGGGCGCACATAGATATTTTGCCAACTATAGCAACTATGCCAGAGGCACAGCAATATTGATACACAGGAGGGTCGCCTTCACTCCCATTGATGTAACCCGGGATCCTTTGGGGAGGTATGTACTGGTCACAGGTCAGCTGCACGGCTATAGGGTCACTCTGGTTAATGTATATGCCCCCAATGTGGACGCCCCGGAATTCTTCCATGATCTAAATACCCGGTTGGCTAGGCATGACCCCCAGGCACTCATAGTGGGGGGGTGATTTCAATCTTACACTTTGCCCAGTGCTAGACAGCACCTCTAGAGCCCCAGATCCTAAGCCGCGGGCACGACGGGCCCTGAAAGAGCTCTGTGCCCAATACGCCCTACTGGATATTTGGCGACACCACAACCCCACCCTTACCAAGTACACTCATTACTCTAGTCCGCACGGTACCTGGACCAGGTTAGACTACTGGCTGACCTCGCCCGGACTTGTGGACTGGTTTGCTTCCCTCACCACGCTCCCCAGCACGTACTCTGACCACTCGCCGGTAACTTTGCGGCTGTTGATCCCACGTCCGGAGGGGTATGAGAGGCGGTGGCGGTTTCCGGGTAAAGCCCTGCTGGACGAAGTGTTCAAGTCAGAGATTCGGGAGGCCATAGAGTATTATTTTGATAACAACACGGGTTCGGTCGAGTCCGCGGCGGTCCTGTGGGAGGGGTTCAAGGCCACTCTACGGGGGGTATGCATATCCAAGCGGGCTGGGGTACTCAGAGACCTCCGGCACACTATTTCCCGTATTGAACGCGACATTTCCCAGTTGGACTCCCGCCTTGCATGTGACCCCTCCGGGGAGCTCCAGGCGGCGAGACTGGCCCTTTTGGTTGAATACAAAGACGCTGCCGATAGGGAAATATTATACCTGGGTAAATATCACACAGCCCGCAGGTACGGGGAGGGGGATCGCCCTGGCAGGGTTTTGGCACAAATGCTGCGACCGCCGTACAACAGCGCTTTCATCACAGAGCTACAGTCTGAGTCGGGTGCCTCCCTGACCTCGACGGCCGCGATTCGGGATGAGTTCCTGGACTACTACACCAAACTGTACTCATCCAGGGCGGAACCGGACGGCACAGCCCAGACGGCATATCTTGACGAGGTCGCTCTGGTGTATTTGGAGAAAGACATGCTGGAGTTTATGGCTAATTCCATAACTCTAACCGACGTTGAGCACGCCATCGATACCCTGCGGGGCACGTCTGCCCCGGGCCTAGATGGCTTTACGGGGGATTTTTACAAAGAGTTCAAGGACGTGCTGGCACCTCAACTACTGGAGGTCTACGCAGAGGCCTTGGAGAAGCAATGCCTCCCCCCCACATTACGCGAGGCTGTCATCATACTGCTCCCAAAGCCGGGCAAAGACCACACACTATGTGGTTCCTACCGGCCGCTGTCTTTATTAAATCTAGACTACAAAATTCTGGCTAAGGCGCTTGCCAATAGGCTGTCACAGCTGATGGAGTACATTATTTCACCGATGCAGTCTGGCTTTGTGCCCCATCGTTCGACATCCTTGAATCTCCGCACGCTTTTTGCGGTCCTCCACAGAATACAACCTGACATCCCAGCGGCGGCTGTCTTGTTGGACGCGGAAAAGGCGTTTGATTCTTTGGAATGGCCATTTCTCGTGGAGGTGATGAGACGTATGGGGATGCCTCTTGGTTTCATCGCCACGGTCTCCTTGCTCTACAGCCAACCATCTGCCAGACTTCGCATAAATAGCTCTCTGTCCCGCCCGTTTCGTCTATACAGGGGGACCAGACAGGGATGCCCCTTGTCCCCACTTCTGTTCATTCTGGCCAAGGACCCGTTGGTCAGGCACTTCCAGGAACGCCATCTGCATAGAGGTATTCAGTTTGCCTCTGGCCCGCTCCTGGCCTCCCTCTATGCGGACGACACTATTCTATACGTACGGGAGCCACGCATCAACCTGCCGCCCCTCATTCACGAAATTATTCGTTTTGGCGGCTTTTCCGGTCTGGGGATCAATTGGCATAAATCGACCATATTCCCGCTTACGACGGGCACGGCCAGGTGGGACTGCGAATTTCCTCTGGAGTGGTGTGTCGATTCGGTGAAATACCTGGGTATACACATCCATTTAGACCCCGCACATATCATTCGATTGAATTATGGGGGGGCCGTTGCGGGCCTGGAGGAACAGGTTACGAGGTGGCTGCGTCTGCCCCTTTCACTTGCGGGCCGGGTGGCCGTTTTGAAAATGGTGGTCCTACCGAAATTTTTATATTTGTTCAACAACATTCCGATCCCACTCGCGGACCATTTTTTCCGTAGGCTACGCGCACCCCTGATACGTTTGAGATGGGGGGACAGGAGGCCGCGCATACGCTGGTCAACGCTTACTTTGCCGTACGAGAGAGGTGGGTTCAATGTCCCAGACTTTCAGCTATACTATTTGGTGGCACAGTGTCGCTATGCGTCGGCATGGTTTCACCCGGACGCCCGTATCCCATATTTACGCCCTGAGGCGGATCTGGTGCTCCCTGGCCGGTTGTGCGAGGTCCTCCCGAGTGGCTTCCCGAGGGACAGGCAGGACATACAGACTGTGTCCACAACATCCTGGGCGTGGCACAAATTGCGGAAGCGTACGTGTGCAGCGCACCTATACTCGTCTGCGTTGCCCTTACCCAATGCTAGATGGCTCCCCATTACCGGGGAAAAACTGGTGCAACGCACACTGGCCGCACTGGATATTGTGAAGGTGGGCGATTTCTTCCCCGGGGGTCACATATTTTCGCTAGACGAGGACCCCAGGTTCACGGAGTGCGATTTCATGACTCGGTTTCTATTGAGCCGATTGAAGTCGGCGCTGCGGACGGCGCTTCCTACATACCCGATTGAGCCCGAATCCTTCCCCCCGCTTGACTTGGTGTTGGGGTCCCAGGATGGTGCGCGCCTCATCTCCAAAATGTATAAGGCCGCCGCTAAAGCATTGCCGGTTGACGACTCCAGGGTGAGGGAGGCGTGGGAAGTGGACACGGGTCACACTATAACAGATGAGCAATGGCAAAAATGTTGCGAGGTCACTAAGGACGTTTCACTTAATAGCCGCCATAAGTTGCTGCATTTCAGGTTTCTGCGGCGGGCATACTTTACACCGGCCATGGCACACAAGATAGACACCAGCAGGCCGCATAGCTGTGTGAGATGCGCGACCCCGCACGCTGATTTTTTCCACTTGGCATGGTCCTGCCCCCATCTGCAGCCCTATTGGAGGGCGATTCACGACACCTTGGGGAGGATGATAGAACTGCCACTGGCACCACTCCCCGAAATCGCGCTGTTGGGATATACAGTGCAGATCCCCCTGAAGGTTAGGAAATTCACGGCATTGTGACTCCTCTTAGCGAAAAGGGAAGTCGCCATCCATTGGGGCAGGAAGGCAGTTCCCAGCCTACAGAGTTGGCTAAAGAGTTTAGTATACTGCAATACTAATTCGGAGATATATTCCAGTTTAATGCCTCTGACGTCCCGACCCAAGGATATATGGGGTCCTCTGAGAGCCTATTTGGAAAAACTTAAGCAGGCCCCCAACTCTCAGCCGGATAATGGTATAGTGCCTGAGGGTGTGGGTTGAGAGGTTACTTTTAGAACGTTTAGTGGCACACCTTCAATTATGGATAACTGCACATGGAGGTGTTGGGAGGTGGGGTGGGGTCGGCTTCCGGGGGGGCACTGATGGTAGAGTACTCCAGTGGCGGGACGAGGGGAGGATGGGCGGGAATGGATGGACTATGGGGTTGGTTTGGGTGCGGAAAGTGACAACTGCTCTCATTGGTTAGAGCACTATTCCTTACATAATGTGCTCGCTGGCAGGGTAAATGTGCATGATTATCCGTATTCTCTGCTAGGGCACGGCAACTTTTGGGGGATGGCTGTACTGTTGGGTTTGCATAATGCTTTGAGCGTCTGCATCACGGACTCTCTTTTGGTACTAACACTGTCAGGAACTGCCAGAATTGCTTACTTATTTGTTTTGTGTCTTTATTTCCTCCTTTGTACTTCATTGCAATGTTCTGTCACTTCCATGCGATATTGGAAAAATAAAGTGTTTAAAAAAAAAAAAAACTTTAACAATGCCGAGAACATTGCATTGTAAATGCTTGTTAATCATGGTATGCGAATGATAAACTACTGAAAACTCCCCATAGTCATTTTCCTGCTGGCAAGCCCTTGTGGGCATATTCACCATGACAAGTACAGGTGGAAAAAAAAGTGGAGAGATGCCAGGGTACAGGGTCGCACCCATGTGAAGAACCTGTGGAGCTCAGGGAACTCCATACTGATTTGGGATGTGGAAAGGAGATGGCCAGCAGCATAGCCAATCCTATCTTCATTTCAGGATCATGGTCCTCCTCCATGGCTGTGCAACACTCCTAGTTTTCTCCTGATAGTTTGCTACTCATTACCAGCATGCTTGGAAAAAGAGGGGCAGTGTGCGATCTATCCCCAGTGATGGGCAGAGAATCCTAAATCTCTTCTGGGGTAACTCGTCCAGATTAAGCCCGGCAAAGTGCATCCTAAATTGGGAAACATGTACTCTGCCTCTACAATCACTGTAAATTCCTGATTTTAAAATGTGAGTATCAGAAGCTGAAACAATATCAGTTTTGAACAGTGACCACTGAATGTCATTAAAACCAATGGGTTACAGCTTTGGTACAAATTAACCATTTTCACACAATTATTGTAATAGAATCGAACTAATTACAAGACAAAAAACTAATACTTTTTGCCACAGTCATGAGCCACCTGAATGTCTATTTAGGATCAAAACAGGTAAGTGGGAATATTCAAAGTCAGCGTTATTCTAATATGCAAACTCTAGTTTACAAAAGTGCACTTGGTACTTATCACCTCAGGTGCCAGTTTTGAGTTGATTAAATATTCAGTATTGGGCTACATTATCTTAAATTGAGCACAACTTTTTTGGATACTAAGTTTACTAGCGCAGGGACACCCCGAATGTAGTAACGAGGCACTCTACATACTTTGGAGTAACCCGGCGCTCTACAAACCTTTTAACATAACATAACAAATATATTCAAATATCACAATTTTCTTTGGCCAATGATGGGCATTTCCATTTAAAATGTTCTAGAGTTGACCTTTTAATAATTAGAATGTGCTTTAGAACTCTGGCTATGTTACTATGTGCATTTCATATACCTGTATGAGGATATAAAAAGAAAAAAATAGTCTCCCAAAAGGTGTATAATATGTAAAGTTAGGCCCTGATTTCGATGTTAGTTGGAGTTGCCTCCGACCGACATCGCTGTGGATGGGGAAGTGACCGACATCAGGTCGGCGGTTCTGACACCGTAATTAGGATGCGACCGCACATGCTGCGATCGATCGAAAACTTCAATTTTTCAATGGGAGCTTGTGCGGCAGGCCGAACCCACCTGCAGCAGAAGCTCCTATTGAAAAAGTTAAGTTTTTACACATCCCTGCACCACGATGTGTATGAACGGTGCCTGCCATATGGTGCAGGGATGTAAAGGGGAGCACCATAGGTGTCCCTCAGGGCCACATGCGGAGGGCCAAGAGGTTAGGGGCCCCCAAAAACACCTACCTATAGCAGTTCCATGTCGGAAAGGCTGACATGGAACTGCTGTCGGAAAGTGCCATCATAATCCTGACGGTGGAAACACCGTCCTTCAGGGAGTATAAGGCTTTCCCGACTGGTCGATGGGCTCCTTGAGCATGTCGTAACTGAGTCAGATTCCCCTGCTGGTTTAAACTCTGACCACTGTCATCGTAATATGGTGGTCGGGGGTTAAACCTACAATGTCAGTCAGAAAGCCTCCGACCAGCGGTCGTAAGGCTTACTGACTTGCATTGTAATTAGGCCCTATGTGTTTTGCAGCAATCTTTGTATGTCTAAAGGCTGATATTTCCATTTTGGAATCCACTATGTTATATTTACACCCAAGAAATCAATCTCAATACAGATTATATATCAATATGGTATGGCACCAGAATCTTAAGGACTAAATATAATCTGATAAAAATATTGTGTCTTAAACCTTGTTTACAAAAAACATCTAAACCAAATTTGATGATCTTTTGGTAAATGCTATTTAGGACATAATAATTTTATGGGATGATATTTAGTCCTCAATATTCTGAGACAATATTTTTTTGTCAACGATATTCTGATTAACAACCCTAAAGTAAGATCATAATTATTTAAGAATTTGGACTCCTATTTGCCATTGCAGATCATAGCACATCATCAGTCCCAGTTGTTCATAGGACATCTTGCGTGTGATAATATGAACAAGAAAATGAAATAATGACTACTGTATTAATCACAAAGTTTCTACTTATTGCATAAATGATAAAAGTAGGTTGATCGCATAATGCCGGTGTCCTGATTCTAACGTGTGAATTTGGAAACACTTTTTCCAGCCGTTTACTTCAAATGTATTCCTGTTACCTAAGTGTATTGCTCATTTCAAGTTTGCTTGTATTTCATTGTGATATACACATAGTTCCAACTCACATGAAAATACTTTACACTGTTGTGTAATATTCAAAGTAAAGAATTTTAGATTTAGATTTTGGAACTCCCATGATAGGTTTATTGCAGTATTAGCAATACTGTAATCCATAGTTTCTGAAGGCGGACATTGTCGCACTTGAACAATGTGCCTAATTGTTGTTGGTGTGCTAGGAGTTAGCCAGTGAGTACACACTGCAATATCAACCGCCTTTTGGCAAAATTTGAGGACTGCATTTGCAGCTGTTGAAATGTACTAGAATGAAAGCAATGGAGCATGACTCCTCCCAAGCAAGGCACACTTTTTACAAAGCCTCTTATGTGCACTTAGTTGCTCTGGCCGGTGAGAGGAGGGCTTAAAACTATTTGCTTTTCAACTTTGTGGCCCCTATGTTGAGGCAACCAACAAAAGGGAAAGGTTTTGCCAATGAGAATTTTTATCTGAAATACGTTGATAGTGGACATACATATATGGCATTCAAAACCAGAATGTTACGAGAGCCGTGTGCTCTCAACCTGAGTGGATCCTGAGTGTGGAAGGTGAGCTACATAATGCGTTGAGGTAAACTGAACAACAATTGTGTTTTTTCTCCATATTCTTTCAGGTGGTGAAAGCGGCAGCATGGCTACTCTCCAACCCACCGCTTGGTGCCTCTCAAGACAGTACCTGACACAAAAAGTCCTACCTGAAAAACTTTATCTGTCTTGGAACCTGCAACTCAGATGGACAAAGGGGCAAGATTGAAAAGCACAGATTCCTTCACAAGGGATTGATGCATAGAAATGTTTTCATTGAATGTGTATATTTATGTGGAACAGTTGAGAAGATGTAGCTGTCTTGTTTGGCAAATGTTATACTGAATTTTGATGGTCAAAGTGACCTCTTTAGGGTTTACTGCTTATACTAGTTAAAACTTCAGTTTGTGCTGAACAAGCCAGTTCAGGTGCTTAGGCGGCTCTTATTCACAGCAGGCACTCATTTTCAAGAACATCAAATTTCCCACACACTGGTAGCTTTGAAGTGCTTGAGGGGCTGCAGTGTCACATATCATGTCTGGGATGGAGTTAGACTCATTCCTGCTACATGAATATACTCCTCTCTGACCTTCCTGGCACTCGGCACTGATCATTTAGGAAACTGATGTTTGTGTAGGCCATGCTGCTTTGAAGAGCACTTCTTCCATTCTCTGCAATCTGCAAAGGCTGCCAATGATGCGCTGCTTTCAAACTAGATTTTTAGCTATACTGTACTACACAAAGTAGTACCAATGGGTGGAAATCAGGTTTTCGCTTGTAGTAAATCTCTGTGCCCTAAAGGCATCACACTACCAACATAGCAAGTTATATAGTTGTCCATGTTACATTAATTATACATGTATCTCTGCTGTCACAATTCAGAAGCATCATGCAGATTAATTCTATGGAACAAAAATAAAAACAAAAACGAAATTACCCGAAAAAGCGGAAGAGACTTCAAGAATTTAAACTACAGGTAAAGTCACAAATATTGAGAAATTGGTCTAGTTCAGGACTATTTAGGTACCTTAAGTTACCTTAAGTCCTCCTTAAAAAAAAGAAAGCAAGTTTTTTGCAGAAAAATGTGATCTTCAAAAACGTTTTTGAGATTTGGAATTTACCAAACTATTTGAAAGTTCGTATGTCCTTGAAGATATTTTTTACCTGCTCTGATTCCCAGATTGTTTCTAAGATTCATGTTGTTACATATAATTAAAAAAATATATATATATTGTAGTTTGATTAACTTTATGTATAGGCGCCTTCAAGTTGGAACAATACTTTCTGATAGAAAATCAATTAAATTAGGTCTGTAAATTTTGAGAATATGATGAGATGCGTATGAACTCAGTGAGTTAATGTGCCACTGCGAAGGTCTGTTTGGCTTGTGGTTCACAGGTGTGAATCCTAGTGTCAAGGACTAATTCTTTCGCTCCTCTGAAGTTAATAAAATGAGTGTCAAGTCTGCTGGGTAATAATAGTGTCTGTCTCAAACTATATAAAACATCCCTGGTCTCAGTGAGGGCATGGGTTTTGTCTTCTCCAGAAGTAGAGCAATTATGAGGGATACCACAAAGTATTAATACGAAATGCCATAAATTACTATAGGGCCAGATGTATGAAGGCCCTGTTTTGCGATTTCCTTTTTGTGAATCTTTACGATTAGCAATTAAGAAATCGCAAAACGGAATGCATGAAAGTCTGTTTAACGCGTTTGGCGATTCCTAAGGGATCGCAAATGACCTACCGCATGAATATTAATGAGGTAGGTCGCAATTTACGACCCCCTAGGAATCGCAAAAATCACAGGGATGGTGGCCTGCTGGGCTCAGCAGACCAACATATCTGTGATTGCTTTTTAATAAAACAATTTGTTTTACTTTTAAATTCAGCCCGTTTTCCTTAAAGGAAAATAGGATTCCTTTCAAAAAAGGAAAAGGCAAGTTTTCTTTTCATTTTTTAGGAGGCTGTGGTCCGTGGGACCACTGTCTGCTCTTAAAAAATGATTTAACTAACATTCACAAAGGGGAAGGGGTCCCTTGAGACCCCTTCCCATTTGCAAATGGGTTACCACCTACTTGAAGTAGGTGGTAATATGCGAATGTTTTGCGACCGCATTCACTGTCCCAAAACATTAATGCATACCGTTAGGATTCGCTATTTGGAGGGGACGCCCTAAACACTCCCCTTCCAAATAGCGAATCGCAAACCCATTTTGCGATTCGGTAAAAATCTCCAAATTAGGTTTGCTGCATCAGAAATGCTTTTTTGCGAATCGGCCCATTTGCAAGGAGCAAAATGCATGATGCATCAGGCCCAAAGTCCCATAATATTTTTGAAAAATGGGTTTCATACCTGTATTAACTTCGGAATGCTGATATACTTTGCCTGCTTCATTGGAAAGGATTTAAATTCATCAAACATTATACCAAGCAACATGTTGCTCAAAAGTGCTATATGTTTTCCATGAAAATAACATGCTAGCACTTTAGTTGTTTATTATTACTCAGTGGTGAAGCTACAGTAAAAAACTGCAGCTGCCGATGGGCATCCGTTGCACTTAGCATTATAGACTTTTTTTTCACATAGTTCAGAATAATATTTGCTAATTTATGAAAGATGTGTTGTCATTTTAGCACTAACCATAAGTTTGATTACAAAATTAAACCCCATGGGCGGCGTGGCTTGGACGGCAATGGGTGTAGACGCCTGAATCCAGCGCTCCGCCAAAACCTGGGAGCGAGCAACAAAAAGAACACACATGAGCCGATCGATCAAGGAAAAAGAACACACCGAAATGCGCCGGAAGGATCGAGGAAGAAAGTGATCTGGGCACCTGAACCAACCCCAGCAACAGAGTTGAAGAAAGTACAGCGAAGAGGAAACTCCCGGTGCGGAGAGGAAGAAAGAACCAAGATGGCGCCCGCAATGTGAGACCCTCCACCGCTGCCTGAATCGGGTGCTGACTGCGCCCAACAACTACGATCACTGGGGGACCAGCAGCTAGCTTACCCAAGGTTAGTGCTGGGGGCCTCCCGCGAAGATCGCTGAGGCAACAGAAACCATTGTAGGAGACCTGGTGGGGGCACACTCGTACAGCTCTCAGAACGAAACTGAAACCTGGGAAGGGGGCGCCATCTTGGGATTGCCTGATAAACAACTCTGACTGTAATAAAAGAGCAAGCTGGGGTGTGACGGGGAGAAAGGAACACGGAAGAAGTTCATCGCAGAGAAAGTGCGATTTGAGCAGGTTTGGTAAACGCGCTCAATCGCAAGCGCGAGTGAGACCAATGGAAACCAACAACCGCGCAAACTAACGAAGGTAGCTGTAGTGTGGCAAAAAACGAAAGTAAATTCACCAGTTCAAGCCGCCATCACAGATTGGGATGTTGCCGCCATTTTAGGTCTGCCAGATTAACAATTCGGATTATATATTGACCTAATGTGTGAGACGGGGGAAAAAAAGAAACATAAGGAAGAGTGCTGAAAGGAGAGTGCGTTCTGAGCAGGGCTGGAAAAACGTGGTCAAACACAAGTCGTGTATGTGCAGCGGTAAGCCACCAACAACGCAAGTTATCGATGTTTAGACGTAATGCTGCTGAAGAAACGAAAGGAAACGAAAGTAAAATCATCAGTACGAACCACCACCACAGTTTGGAAAGCAGCACAGCTGTAATATAATACAACGAGTAGGATAAGGGCAGCACTCCCAGCGACACACAGCAAAAATAAAGTGAGGCAACACCAAAGGAGCTTAATTTTTATTTTTAATGAGGGCATTGAGGAATTAGCGGGCGAACAGAAAAAAAAAAAAAGACTGCAACCGGCGGAACAGGCTGACTCAGCCTGAACTAACTAACAGAACAAGTGAGACAAATCCGGCAAGATACAAACTACAGAGAGACTGAAAAGAACCCATTACTCAAATCGCTGGCTCTCGCAAAGGTTACAGAAGCGCAAACATAAGAAAGGAACAGCAGCAGAGGTCCCAACTAGCCAGGACAAGGCTTGATATCTCAGTAGATCCCAACACACAAGCGCAGACAGGAGGAGACGATGATGCACAACATTAGCAAGGTGAGCAAGGTGAGCATAACTCAATGGGGTGCATAACGTAGAAGTAATACAAGCAATTAAGCTAGACAAAGCAACAAGAGGACAAGAGGATACCAACAAAACCAACACATACGCAGAATAGGGGGCGTAAAGCCAATAAATAAAGGTGATTCGGAGTTTATAGGGGCAAGAACAGTCTACAAGGCCAACAACAGCTCAACGCCACCAACACAGCAACTTCAACCACAGACGGGGAACAAAAAGTGACACCTAATTTTCAACAAGGTAGGGACACAAGAAAGCTAACCATAGAGCGGAAAGTGAGAGGAAGGCTTAGCCTACAACAAGAGAGGAGAGGGCTAGCAATCATGGCTGGCAATTACGGGAAACTCACGCAGGAGCCTAAAAAGAATAAGAGTGACACTCATGTCTCCCTCATCAACAGCACGCTGGACATGATTTTGAAAAAACTGGCAGAAGTCCATGACCTAGCAAAATCAACCAAACAAACTACGGATGCTATCCAGCTGGAATTGGCCGAGCAGGTATCCACGCGGCGAACAATAGACTAACAGAAGATGAGCAGAGGGTGAGCGATATAGAAGATGGCGAGCAAAAGGCAAACAAGACTCTGCTAGAACTTTCCAAAACTACTGCAATGCTTCGAAGGCAAACAGCAGAATTAGATGATCGTAACAGGATGGGGAACATCAGAATACTAGGGGTCGCCGAGGGAGAAGAGGAGAAAAGCAGGTTGTGCATTGCCTTCATTCAAGACATGATCCCTAAAATTACTAACATTAAGTTTGACCTCCCCCTCGAACTAGACAAGGCATACAGATTCCAGCCTTCAAAGCATCAAATAAGACCACCCCACACCCCATAATATGCAAGCCTCTCAGATTACAACACACGGAAGCCATCTTCGCAGTGGCCAGGAAAAAACAGAATCTGCAGTGGAACGGCCAAAATATCATCCTCACCCAAGACTACTCCAAACCCACAGTGGACTTAAGGAAAGGATTTCTGGCCCAGAGAGACAGATTAAGGAAGGAAAACATCCTTTTCTCATTCATAGGCCCTACAAAGTTCAGAATCACCGACAAAGGTAGAACGCACGTTTTTGAAGACCCCAATGATCTGACAAGTTACCTACAAGGTCCCACTCAGCAAGAAATGGAATTCTCTCAAGCAAGCACGAACAAGAGGAGTGCCTCGCCAGATCTAGGGGGGAATGAATGACTGTCCGAAATCTCAAAATCTGGCTATGCAATCAATTTCTATTGCTACTCTAACTCACACGATCTACCTCAAACAGATCGCTATTCCTCACATTATCTACCTCGAATGGCCAAATGTTCGAACCTACCTCAGGGAAGGAACCTGGAACTTGGATCTTAAAACCGCCAAATCGGATGGAATTGAAGCCCTCAGATTTGCGACTCTAACAAAGCACGCTAACAAATAAAACAATTGTTGAGACAAATAAGACTGAAACGAGAACACTATAACCACTAATATCCTTTCTAAGATCATTACAACAGTATTGTATAATTGTGATTGAATTAACCGTGAATGAACGCCCGTATTGTTCAAGAGGGGAACATAGCATGCTAGACAAGATATGCAGTAGCAGTTAGTCACGGGCGAGTAACTTTACAGATGCTTGGACATACAGAACCATATTTGTCCCAGGGGAGAGCGGAGCTGGATCTTTGCTGTTGCACGTCCAGAATTCTATGTGTAGGATGCGGAGGTTGGAGGGAGAGAGTTTGGGGGGGTTTTAGTGTTTCTTACGTCATGTTAGTAATGTTTGTCAGGCACACATGCTTTGTCTCTACCCACTGTACCCTATCCTTTTTAAACCTTTTCATCTACACTTCTGCACTCAAGGGAGAGAATGACACCAGGTCACGGGAGGGAGCGGCGACGAGGGTCCAGAGGGGGGCGGCACAGAAAGCGCACACTCGAAGTCCCAAAAAGAGCAGGAGCAATATTGAACAGAAAGGGAAAATGGCTTTGATCAAACAACCAATACCTAGTATAACAAAATGACAACAAACAGTGCGAAAACTTTAATGTCCAACTTAAATATAGTCTCCCTAAATGTTAAAGGTCCCAATCACCCAGTTAAAAGGAAAAAAATACTTGATTACCTAGCTAAAACTAAGGCAGATATCTTTCTCCTACAGGAGACTAGACTATCCTTGGACGATGCAGAACGGATTAGGGCGAGATGGGTTGGACAGATGACATGCTCTCCGGCCGTAGGAAAGAAACGGGATGTGATCACTCTGATAAATAAGAACTCCAAAATAAATATAGAAGATCAACAATGCGATGAAGAAGGGAGAACACTGTTGACGCATTTGAAAAGGGGGGAAGAAAACATCCATGTGCTCAACATCTACGGGCCAAACGCGGACGATTCCGGCTTCTGGGAGGGCATCTCGAAAAGGCTGGAGGCACTCCCACAAAATGGGAGGTGACTTCAATATGGCGTTAGATTACACTATAGACAGACAATCACAGTGCCATTCACTACCCCCTGGGGCGCACAACGCACTAAAAAATGTATGTGCCAGATTCAATCTTAAAGACACGTGGCGACTTCAACACCTGGACACAAGAGATTACACATTCTACTCAAACCCACACAATTCATACAGCAGAATAGATTACATACTGATCACAGGAACACACACCCACTTAATAGAACATACAGCATAGCCACGAGAATTGTCTCAGACCACTCCTGCATTAGCCTACTACTGTGCGGGCGCCACAATGAGGACCATCCAAGAAGATGGAGATTAAACAGTGATGTGGTGTCAGACCAGACCAACAGAACCAAAATAAAGGAGGCCATTAAAGAATACATTAACTTTAATGACACTTCAGACACAGACCCTAAAACCGTGTGGGACGCATTAAAAGCCACAATTAGCGGAACAATTATGGACATTAAAGGCAAGATGAACAGGAACGCAAAGGCACAGTTGGGTCAACTTGTTACAGCGCATAGGAGGGGAGGGTGGGGAACAATGCCACGGCGCGCGAGAACGCACTGTGGAAACTAGCAAAACTACACCTCCCAGGCGCCTCTGCGGCACAACGGGAAGAACGTGGTGACGCACCGTCAAGGAAGCGTTCAAGAGCTTCCGGGGATGCCACACGGGTGCCGATTACTCTTGTTCCGGTGCAGTGCTGTGAGGCAGACGAAGCGGTAAGAATGTGGACTCCGCCGTAAAAATCCCTCCCGAGTCTTTGAATGGCAAACAGCACTCGGTGGCAGGGCTGGGCTCAGCCCCTTCGTTGCTCCGTTGGGGGAACCCGTTTCGGTGGTTCCGTGCGGAGCAACCTTCCGCCTGCATGAGGGGAGGATTCCCATCCCACCCTCGTGGCAGGTCAGACCTATGCTTTCTTTTCTGTTAACGCAACGATCAGCGTTTAGCTGTGGATTTCCTAGTTGTCACTCGTATCGTGAGTGAGCTGGGGGTTGGATTGTCAAGTCAGAGGATCTGCACGCAGCAGGTCGAACGGGGGGAAAGACCCTCCACTAGAGGTAGCAAATACTATGAATACTATGTGTGCACTCAATGGAGTGAAACCACTATGAGAAGACGAATGTCGAAAGATACCCTGTGTTCCTAGATACGAAGGAGCGGGACATTGTACATAATCAGGCTTTACTCGCTAAAGACTTAGTGATACAGAAAAAGCCTACGCCCCTATGGGGGGACAACGTTTGTTTTGAGTAATGAGAGATGGATGAGTGCGACCATCTCCCAAAACGTATTGTGGATGTGAGTGAAACCATCGCTACCGTTTGCTGAGTGGGTGTAAGCGTGCAACTGGGAAATGATCTATATGTTTATTATGTCTTCCCAAGCAGGGGATCCGTGAGTGAGCAGAAGGACGGCTCTTCCGCTCGCCTGTTATAGGCCTACCCCTTTTGCTCAGTGGTAGGTCAAGACTGCTTCACTAATCCTTCCAAAAGACGCTTACCATGTTTTGAGATTGCATGTCCTGTAGCTAATGCGCTTTTCTCTTTAATGCAGTTTTGAGTGCTACCCCACGCTGCATTGCTTCAGAAGAACTTTTATTTTCCTTTACAGGTACGAGACGTTCCCCCAGCCTTGGGGGGGAGGGAAAAGGGGTAGGATAGGAAAGCGGATAGGGTTTTAGGTACTGATCTCTGTCTTATTTTTTCTACAGGTCTCCCTCCCTGCTGTCCCCATCCTTTCCTTCCCCCGCTTGATCACCCCATGGAGTCTGTGTATATCTGACCAGACCGTGGGGGTGTCGAGAGGTGGACCCCCTAGAGCAACGTACGATCCTGAGGATTCCTGGCCACCACAACACAACTAGAAATGGATATCCAAAGATTAGAGGCAACCCATATCTCAGACTCAAAGAACGCAGGTGTACTTACAGAACTCACAAAGAAGAAATACGAATTCAACAGAATCCTGAGCGAAAGAGCGGGTATGTGGATAAACAAATATAAAGCAATGAACCTATGCGAGGCTAACAAAGCTGGGAAGATCCTGGCATCTTACCTAAAACACAAGCAAAGACAGCATACCATCTTATCAATCACGGACTCACAAAATATCACACACACACAGCATATGGAAATTCTACGTACATTTAGTGTATTTTATCAGGAACTCTATAAAAAAGACCTAACGCTGGACGAAAATGGTTGCACCGAGTACCTAAACAGACTAAACCTCCCAAAGATAACACCAGAAGACGCTCACACTCTAGGAAAAGGGATAACCTCAGCTGAAATTGAGATGGCAGTTAAGTCCCTTAAAGCTAACAAGGCA
Source organism: Triturus cristatus (assembly GCF_964204655.1). Classification (NCBI taxonomy): domain Eukaryota; kingdom Metazoa; phylum Chordata; class Amphibia; order Caudata; family Salamandridae; genus Triturus; species Triturus cristatus. The sequence continues at coordinate 880,393,451 of NC_140585.1, forward strand.
CCCGGGCCAGATGGTTACACAGCCACTTTCTATAAGACTTTCTTAACTCAACTACAACCAACTATGAAAAAAGTTTTTAACCATTGCTAGGGGGCAGGGAGGGTCTCACAAACCATGTCCGAAGCTAATATTATAGTTATCCCCAAAGAAGGAAAGAACACCCAGTTCCCCCAAAACTACAGGCCTATCTCTCTGATTAACGTTGATTGCAAGATATACGCTAAAATCGTGGCATCAAGGCTTAATAAGGTGCACCCACAACTTATAAGCAACACACAAGTTGGCTTCCTCAAGACACACGTCACACGATAACACCAGGCTTCTATGCCACATTCTGGATAGAGCTGCCAAGTCGGACAAACCAGCGGTGAGTATCACACTAGACGCGGAGAAGGCATTTGGTAGGGTATCATGGCATTTCCTAGAACAGTGCATGCGGACCTTCAACCTGGGAAACTCTTTCACACAGAAAGTAATGGCACTATGCGAAAAGCCCACGGCTCGTATTGTAGTCAATGGGGCTGTCTCAGAGCCCTTCACCCTGCAAAGAGAGACAAGGCAAGGTTGCCCCCTGTCCCCCTCTCTATTCCTACTAGCACTAGAGCCTCTGATTAAGGACATCAAGGCCAATGAAGCGATGAAAGGGGCCACCATCAATGAGGTCACAATCAAACTAGTCGCATACGCGGATGACATCCTCGTTGTCACAGAAAGTCCTAAATCCTCTATCACGGCCCTCATGGAAACCATAGATAAGTATTCGGCCCTCTCCGGCTATAAACTTAACAAAGACAAGTCAGAATGCAAACAACTCAACATACACACCACTAAAGACATATTGGGGGATTCGGGCCTTGCCTGGCAAACTAGTTTCGTAAAATACCTGGGCATTTACTTTGGGAATGACCTTAAAAACACACTGGAACAAAATGAAAAACTAATGCTGGACAAAATAAAGACGCTGTTGGAGGGCTGGTCACCCAAATTCATTACGTGGTGGGGAGGATTGAGTAAAATTGATGGTTACCCCAATGGTCAACTACCTGGCAAATATGCTCCCTCTAATACTCACCGACGACTTCCATCGCAAAATAGATAAGATGCTGAATAACTTCATCTGGCGAGACAAAAAAGCAAGGATAAGCCTTAAAAAATTACGACTGGGGAGAAAACTGGGGGGGGGGGGCGCTAAACCTGGCAGATTTTGAAACCTTCTAAACGGCCTTTTTGGCAAAACAGGGTAGCCATTGGATATTACCCGACCAGGACTACACACCAGCTTGCCTGGGACTAGAGAGAGCTATACTAAACAACCTTGAACCATTAGCCCTACTAACAGCCAATAAACATAAACTGGTAGCAAACCCGATACTCAAAAATACCAGAAACGCCCTACTGAAGGTAGACCAGAAGATGGAACACAGCATAAAAAACTTGAGATGGGAATCACTGTGGGCAAACAATAAGATAAAATATAAAGGCAAACCGCTCTCCGTGGATTTGTGGGGAAGAACAGGGATCTCCCACCCTTTTCAACTCGAAGAGGGAGGGAATCCCACCACTTTCAGGATGCTAAAAATTAAGCATAACTTACCAGACATAGAACTATATAATTTCATAAAAATCAGAACAGCACTGTTCAAAGCGAGACTTTTCAATACCAAGCCGTCAATCATCCAATATATGACCAACCTCAATAAAACAGGCCACCAGGTTTCACACATCTATGGACTCCTACGGCCCAGCACAAACAAACTTAACGAAAAGACATGTAAATACTGGGAGTCGTAGCTAGGAGATACACTTAGCGAGAAAGAAACCCAGGTACTATGGTCCTCCCCCACACAAAGTAAGATAACCCCGGTACTAGCTCAGACAAAGTTCTGGACGCTACACAAACTATACTGGACTCCAGCGCACCTGGCGAACCTAGGTTTGAACACCAATGACCAGTGCTGGAATTGTAATAACGGAAGGGGGATCTGGCCCATCTCATATATCACTGTCCCCAAGTCAAATCATACTGGGAGAAGATCTTTGCCTTTTTAAACGACATGTTAGAATGTACCCTTCAAACGGAGTTTGCCACCCTGGTAACTGCCTTTATTAGGACAGAGGCAGTCACACAACAAGACAGTGACTTACTTGATCTCCTACTAACAACAGGTGTAAAAATGGTTCTCAATAAATGGAAAGACACCTCCAAGGCAACATTTAAGGGATGGCTCAATTGGGTGACGTACCTTAGAGGAGCGGATACGGTGGCCCTACAAGACTCACCATGGAGACAGCCCGTCAGGAAAATGTGGGCATCCCTGGACAAGTACCTAGACCCCTATGACCCACCTTGAAGGTGCCTAGTATAACGACCTGGATACCAAATCTCATTAGACAATGGCGAGCAGGCTTCTCTCTCTATCCACTCTGGTTCCCTTTTCCTTGTCCCTATCTGTGCTTTCTGTGACCCATACGAGAAAAGTGGGTGGGGGCAGCCAAAAAAAAAAAAAACTGTACAACAACTAGCACAGCCACCTGGGGCTGCCCTGTAACATCATGCGATACAAAGTGCATGTTTTATGTTTTATGTTATATATCTGTTTTTATGTTTTATGTTGTATGGCTTTTGTATATGACAAAATAACAATAAAATTCTATTGAAATAAAAAAAAAAAAACCCTATATTTTGCTTCCTTCTGGCAGTATTCTCAATATAAAATGCTTTCATTTCTGCAACTAGAATTCCAGCAAGGCGGTGTTCAGGTGTGCCTCAAGTTTGTCAAGAATGTAGAATGTTAGCATTCTAGATGTTTATTAGAACTGTGATGAAGCAGCAGTAGAATACTGGGGAATAAACTAAGAGGCTCCTGCTGTTGCTGGGAGTATGCTTTACTTCCCATGTTAGACTTTTTTCTTACATGGATGAGGAAGAGATTTGTGAATTCATAGAAAATGCATTGTCATTTTAACCTTCTGGAGTACTAACCATAAATTTCCATCCACAAATCATGAGCAAAAACTGTTTCCTCTCAAAAATGGTTCTTCAAGTCCCAGCAAATGATCAGCATTTTTAACAAGGTGAAATAACCACAATTCCTAAAATTAGTATACCACCAATAAATGATTTATATTTTTACTAAAATCTGTTATCCTTTCTACGTGTTCCTTTCCTTTTGAAATACTTTCTTTACAATGCATTTCAATGAGGAAAAAATAGTGAACCCTTATCAAATTCAACATACATACTTCATGAATCTTTCTACCTAAACAGTACCATCGAAAACAAACAATCTAACAATTTTGTGGAGTTCGCCCCAAATTCTAGGGGCCCGTTTTACAACAGGAGTATTATCCAAGGTGTAAGGCTCACTCAAGCAGTTACTGACTGGGGTTGAGTAGGGTTCCCTGGCTTCGCCCAGGGCCCTAGTCAATAACTACCTGAGAGTAGCCCCTTTGCCCCCAGTAATATTGCTTGATAATAAAAAGCAAAGTGAAAGCATCAGTAAGCAAAATGGAAGACAAGATGCATGAGGGCTAGTAGCTTAATAGTACTATGGTGAGTTGTGTGAACTGTAGGGTTGGGAAAAAGTGTCCCCTTATATCTACAAGTTCAATTATTAGTTGTGAGATTATATGCCCAATCAAACTTCAGAGAAAATCCATTGAGATCTATGTGAAGGCTGTTCAAGAGTGACACACACACACACAAACATTCACCCACACACACACTGATTCTAAGGAATCCAAATTAATCCTTTTTAAATTCAAACTGTTATCTTGATTACTTTAGCCTTTTGAAGGTCGCACATGTCCTGTTGCTGCGAGGGGTATTGTTTACAGTAAAGGGCTTGGAGCCCACCCATTGCTTACCATTTGTTGGCTTCATTGTCAACTCTTCTTTGATGCTTCCTAATTGCCCGGCGCATGCCTGGCATCACTTCCTTTTCTTTCTGTTGAGCATTAACCAAGCACAGATTTATTCAATTAGTTTCTGCTTGCTGCTCGCATATTGATTTGGATACTATTTCTTCTCCCTCCCTCCCACCATTTCTCCATGTTGCTTCTTCCCCTCCCTCTCACCCCTTTTCCATGGTGCTGCCCCCATTCCCCTGTTATGTACTTTACGTAGTTTGTGTTGCTTTAATATTAGAATGTTAAGATAGAATTCCAGGAGGGAATGTAGAAGGCAAGCGAATAGCCAGCAGTTGGAAGATCGCACTGTGGGGTCCTGTTGTGCTTTTCTACTTGCTCCTAATTTAACAAATTATTTCCCTTATGTCCCTCTTGCCTTGATGACTCATTGAGTCATCACGTCGAGAGAAGGACTCAAAGTAATGCTAATACGGTAAGCAATCAAGGCCTTCTACTCTACTGCCTTCGAGTGGATTCTTCACCCCACCCCTCCCTGTCGTAGTTGCTTGCCCATACCCACCGTCCCTTCCCCCTTTCTTGCTTGCCCCGCCCACCTGCCTGCAAAAAGTGCATTGATGTGGCGCTAGCGCTGGCCGCTTTATACCTATTTTTTTTATTGCTTTACTTTCATTTAGCTGAATTCAAACTAGATTAATTAAAAGAGCCTCTGACAGTTGTGGTGATCCGACTTTGACTGGTGCTTGATGGTCGTTATAGTTGAATAATGAACCGGGCCTTCAAATGTAGCTGCTGCCAACCTGGGCTAAAGAAACAGCAATTGCGTCCAATTTAGGGATCTATCGGCCACCTTCCCCACTCCCTGCAGATCTTCCTAGGAGAAATAATGCTTTCTACTTCTGTGTATTGTGGTTTCAGGTGATTCAGATTTAGCCCATAATTTCCCTCATTAGCCCTTCACAGTTAACTACTTCACTTTGAATAAGTTCCACTCCTGTTTTCCACACAGTAAATGGGCAAACATATTTGAATTATTTTGATATTCTGCATAGTGGCATAACGCAAAATGATGGCTTCCCCTGCAGAATGGGAAGAGTGGCCCTTGAGTCTCCCATATGTCACAGATGTTCATTAGTTTGGGCTAAATGGGGTCGCCACGAAGGGTTGCGTTACAGGCCCTGCTTATGTGCAACATATCCTTATAAGTGTTCAATTTGTAAATTGCACAAAACAAATCATTACTGTTGAATCCTACTCAAAGCATCATCACGAATACCTGCTGCACTGTACTTCTTCCTTGCAGGTATAATTTTATACCTGGCATTTCCAGCCTTAACGAGACCAACAATACGACTGTTTGTAGGGTGATGATGTGGTGCTGGTGCATGCAAAAGCTTGTGCTAAAGCGGATCATCCTCCCGCCATTCATCTGCGTCACCAACACCCCAGAGGACACCTGACATGACCTCCTTCACAGAAACACTGCTCCTTACAAATCAAGTATGGCATGTTCCCAAACTATTATTCAAGGTAATCTTTTGCCGAAAGGACAACTAATTTTTGTGTTTGAAAAGCTTTATTTCAGGAAAATATTAGTACAAAGATATCAGCGACAGTACAAATACAGTTAAATAGCATGAAAAGGCCAATATCAGAAGCAATGAGCAAAAGCATTTTATAAGGATTTTTAAGGGAAAAACAGGAGAAAGGGGGAAAGGGGAAGGGGTAAAAGAAATAAAGAGGAAAAAAGGAAATGATGCAATGCAATATGAAAATACAATAACATGCTTTAAAAGTAAGTGCTGTAGGCGAAAACAATAGTCAAATAGCAAATACAAAGAGCAAATATAACAAGAAATAAATCCTGTAGTGTTATTGCAAGCAGAGAAGATGTAAATTCCTCAAGGCGGGTCAAAATTTTCTGCATTGGTGCATGATAGTTTCTTACGAACCATCCGGTCCAGATAAGAGGTAAGGGGTAACCAAAAGAGATCCCTATTGTGGGTGGGATTACAGGAGGAAGCAAAAGCGGTATCAAGTCTGTGGAAGTGACATAAAGAGTTCCACCAGCAGCGTATGGAGACCTTAGTGAGGGACTTCCAGTTGGAAGAAATATGTAGAAAGGCTAATGCAAGCATGAGGTCAAAGAGACCGCGAGAGTGAAGAGGGAAAACTAGCAAGTCTGATAAACTGCCAAGAAAAAGGATAGGTATAGAGTATTGAGAGGAAATATCAAAAATGCGCGAAATGTATAGCCAAACAGAGTCCCAAAAGTGAGAAACAGAGGGACATAAGAATAAGAGATGAAAAGGGTTGGCATTGGGGGAAGAACATGTCCAGCAGAGAGAATCAGCAGAGGAGGAAAAACGGGCTAGAGAAAGTGGAGAAAGGTATAGCCTATGATACAGATAAAAGAGAGACTGAGTAAGAGAAGCAGAACGAGAAATTTTTAGAGATCTGGACCAGAGTTTATCCCACATGGCAACGGACCAAACACAACCCAAATCCACCTCCCAGGAAAGCTCCAATTTAGATTTAGGGCGATCCGGGTTAGGAGCAGAAAAGAATTTATAGATGTGGGAAGCCCTGGGGAGGACAGAAAGCACCTTAAGAAGAGGAGCGCCGGGAGCAGAAGAAGGGGAAGAAGGAAGAGAGTAGAAAAAATCAAGAATAAGTGTCATTAGAGTAACAAACTTTTGCAAAAAAGAGCGAGGACAGTGAAAGGACCTCTGAAATTGAGGAAAGGAACAGGGAGAAAGACCGTCAAAAAATTGATTCACCCAGATGATGCCCTTAGACCTCCAAGCCTTCCAGAAGATGGACCTATTCTTTATAAGAATAAGTGAATTATACCAAATGGTGGAATCCAGAAAAGACTCCCGAGTAGTAGGTGAAGGATGAAAGAGAGGCTTTAAAAGAGAAGAGGTGTGTTTAAATAAAGGGAGTGACGAGTGTGGAGCCTTGGCAGAGAAACTAATAGTCTCTTTGAAAGAAAAAGGCAACAACAATGTTTGTTCGATATGCAGCCACAGAGGAGCAAGAGGAGAGGGAGTAGAAGCCAGCCACCTGGATGCCTGCCGGAGAGAGAAAGACTTATGGTAAAGACGAAAATCTGGGAAATTAATCCCACCATTGGACTTGGGCTTGCGAAGACACGCTAATGAGATTCTAGCCCTCTTCTTGCTCCAAAGAAATCTCGACAAACAAGAGTCGATGCGTTTAAAATAAATTGCGTGAATATGAACAGGCAACATAGACAAAATATAAATTAAAATGGGAGCTATCATCATCTTGATTGAATCCATACGTCCCCACCAAGAAAGAAAGAGGGGATTCCAGGTGGAAAATAAATGATCAATACGAGACAAAACCGCAGACATGTTTAAAGAAATTGAGGAGGAAATAGAGTTGGAAAACCATATTCCTAGGTACTTAATTTTGGAACTATTCCAAGCAAATCCAGTAGAAGAGAATACATAAGGAGTACAAAATTTGGTAAGAGGGAGAATCTCAGTTTTATCCGAATTAATTTTATACCCCGAGACCTGGGAAAAGGAATCAAACTCACACAGTAAAGGGGGGATAGAAGTTTCCGGAGCAGAAATGAAAAGAAGGATATCATCCGCATAAGCAGAGAGCTTTAATTGACTAGTCCCATATGGAAAACCAAAAATAGAGTCGTTATTACGAATGGAAGACAAAAAGGGTTCAAGGGCCAGGACGAAAAGTAGAGGAGATAAGGGACAACCTTGACGAACACCCCGTTGTAGAGGGAAGTACGAAGAGACTTGACCATTAACCAGGACAGCAGCTTTGGGAGAGGAGTACAAGAGAGAAATGAGAGAGATGAAACGAGGGCCAAAACCATACCAACGCAAAGAAGCAAAAAGGAAAGACCAGTCAACTCTATCAAAGGCCTTCTCAGCGTCAACAGAAATAGCTGCCAAGGGGATAGAGAGAGATGCGACTTTATTTAAAACATTAAGAAAGAGACGAGAATTATCGAAGGTAAGTCTGCCTTTAACAAAACCGCATTGTTCCTTCCCAATAAGATGGGGCATAAGGGGGTCAAGCCGTAACGCAAGAGTTTTAGCAAACAACTTGTAATCCACATTTACCAAAGAGATCGGACGATAGTTCTTGCAGAATTTGGGATCGCGACCATCCTTAGGAATGAGACAAATGGTGGCTTCCTGGAATGTACCCTCAGCCTTGCCCAACAAACAAAACGATTGAAAGAGAGAAAGAAGTTTGGGGAGTAAAAGATCAGAGAAGTGTAGATAGAATTCAACCGAAAACCCGTCAGGACCTGGGGTTTTGCCTTTGGTAAGAATATTCAAAGCCGCAGAAAGCTCTTGTAAAGAGAGATCCGCATCCAAGTCTGGGAGATTGAGATGAGAGTGAGACGGTTTAGGAAGTTTATCAAAATAAGCCTGGACCAAAGAGGGAGGGGGGGAAGTTTCCGGAGTATAAAGCGCAGAGTAAAAGGATTGAAATTGGTCAAGAATATCCTGAGGTTTATGTAATAAGGTGTTCCCAGATGAGTAGATGGATTCAATAAAGGAACGCTCCTTGCGGGACTTAAGATAGTTGGCAAGAAGTTTACCTGCCTTATTGCGTCCACCATAATAAAGCGCACTACTGCGAAGAAGCACCGACGAAGCGTTGTCAGTAGTAAATTTATTGTACTCGAGCTTGGCACGAATAAGATCGGGAGGGACGGGATTATTGGGAGAAGAGTAAAACTTATGTTCCAAAGATTTAATATGAGCCAATGTAGTTTTCTACTTCTGAAGAAAACGCTTTCTGTTCTTAGAGACAAACTCAATGACAAACCCGCGAGCCGTAGCCTTAAAGGAGTCCCAAAGAGAATGGGGGGAAATATTAGAAACATCATTTAACATAAAAAATTCAGTAGCGAAGGAACGAAAGGAGGAAGAAAAGAGAGGATCAGTAAGAAGAGAATTATTAAATCGCCAGCGAGAAGACCTGGGACGCGGAGGAAGGAGGTCGAGATCCGTCACAATAGAGGCATGGTCCGAGATAAGTATAGGTTCAATAGAGGAAGAGAGTAGATTTTGTAATAGGGGAGGAGAAAGAAAAATATAGTCAAGACGAGAGAAAGAAGAGTGAGGAGGAGAGAAAAAGGAATAGTCAAGAGAGTCAGGATGTGAAAGTCTCCAGGAATCGGTGAGATGTGATTGGGAAATAGTATCTAGAAATTGTTTATGAGGCTTATGAGGAATAAACCGAATAGATGACTTACGGTCCAGAAAAGGGTCCACAATCTGGTTACAGTAACCACCTAGAATAAAGAGGTCATCTCTATGCTGTATACATTTGCTCGTAATCGAGGGCCAGAAAAATAAATCGGGTTGTGTAGGGCCATAGACATTGAAGATCGTCAGAGGAACATCGTTAATCAGTAACTTAGCTAGTATCCACCTACCATCAGAATCTGTCTCTTGTAATAATACTTTACATGCTAACCTTTTATGACACAAGACAGCAACACCATTCTTCTTATTGGTAGAGGGAGAAAATAACACCGTACCCACCCAACCTCGCCTTAGCTTGAGAGACTCAGCCTCCGAGAGGTGAGTCTCTTGTAACAGAACAATGTCAGGATTATAAGAAGCAAGGTGGGAAAGAATCCTCTGGCGCTTAATAGGACTAATAAAACCCTTTACATTCCAGGAGATTACTCTGAATTTAAACGCAATAAAACATTAATAGAAACAGTACCTACAGCAACAATGAAAAAGTGAGAAGACATCATATCAAAGACAATAAATACTAAAAAAAAAGAAAATCGCAACAAATACAGGGAAATAGGAACAAATGGAAGAATATAAATAGAAAGACAAAAACATGATACTAATAGAGAAGAGACAAAAGAGGATAATAGGGTTGGAAAGATGGAGAGGAAAAAAGATAAAGCACAAGAGAAAAAAAGTACAAGAAGAGACAGTACATATCCAAAAAGGATGACTGAAGATAACGTACCTGAAGGGGACATAAAAAGGATGGCAGGGTTGTGGAAGGATTCGAGAAGATTGACCACCCAAAACCAGGAGAACACACCGAGTCAGGACGGAAGACGAAAAAGACAAACCATATGGAATGAAGAAGAACACATCAGTCGGCCTAGATGAAGAAAAAGAGGATGTGAACAAATATGGTGAAGGAAATAACAATAAAACAAAATGCGTAGAAAAGAAACAAACAACAAGATGCTAGATGAGAAAGACTTGATCTAAGGCAAACAAAACAAAGCAATGCAAAAACATTTTAGATAAAACCTGCAAGAAAAAAGAGAGTTAAGCATTCAACCACAAGCAGTAGAAGTATCCATGCCAGTATTAGACTGAATGTGAATAAAGTTTTTAAGTTCCGCAGGATCTTGAAAAGTCCAAGTTTGGTTCTGATGAGTAACTTTAAAGATGCAAGGATGGAATACGCCGTATCTGGCTCCAAGAGAGCGTAGAGGGGCGCGAAGGCTCAAAAATTCCTTCCGTCTTGCAGTAGTTGCATTCGAAACATCCTGGGAAAGAAACACCCTCTGGCCCAACCATGAAACTTGACGCTTGGCTCTAGCCGCAGAAAGGACCAGAAGGAGATCTGTAAACTTTAAGAAGAGAATGATAACTCCACGAGGCTTGGATGAGGTGGAGGAGCGAGGGCCAAATCTATGAGCTCTTTGGATGCTAAGAGAGGTAGTGGCAGGCAAATCCAAAAGTTTCAGGAGGAAGGAGGAGAAACGAAACAGGATCAATACCTTCCAAGGATTCTGGAAGGCCATAAATGCGCAGATTATTCCTCCTATTCCTATTTTCTAACTCCTCAGTGTGTTGCTGGAGGGCAAGAACGGACTTCTCTAGTGAGGCTATACGTTGAGAATTGACTTGGATCTCTGAAACCTGCTGCTCCACTGAAACTCTGTTGTCCATAGTTGACCATTTAAGTTCAAAGTTCTGCATTTTGTTATTAGTCTCCTCAACAAATGGGCGTAAAGCACGGATCTCCTCCAGGAGTAACTCCAGAGAGATAGCAGAAGAAGGTTTGTCCGGAGGAGGAGAATCCTGCTTCAAGCGTTTAGCTGAAGCTGCCATTTGGTCTAGAGTAGATGAAAAATCAGCAGCTGAGGAGGAGGAAGGCGACGTCGTAGAGGCGTTTTTTGAGGGTACAAAAACAAACTTCGGGTTACGCAACTTGCCCATAGGTATTGAGGGGGCTAGGTAACGCAATATACCAAGGCAAGGAGGAAGAGAAGAAAAAGATCTTCCTGACCCTGACAGGTAGGCACCGTACAGTGCAGATAGGCAGCACAGATGTGAGGTGGACAACAGCAACAGCGGTCAAAACTGCTCAGCAAGGCATCGCAAAGACACTCAAATCCCTGCTGATAAACATGAGACAGGAAAAGGTGCGACGCCTTAATAAGCGCCGACGTGAGAATGGACTTCAGTCAAAAACCATGAGAGCTGTCAGGTATTGGGTACGTGCAACCACCACAGGTATCACCAAACCTCCTAGAACCACAGCGCAGGATGAAGGTAGTCAAAATAAAGGGAAGTCCAGTGCCACTTCACGTGATTCAAGACGTAATCCTGAAGTATCTCCTCAAAAAGCAGTGAAAGCATGTCAGAGAGTAAAATGTAGTGCCCAAAAACAAGTTGGCGCCATATAATGGTCATTCCCACACATAGCGCAAAAGGGGCATAACCTATCACCTCAGTAGAAGTCCGCAGCTGATGAAACCAAGTGAAGGAGCGGGTAAAATACAAGTAAAAATCTACTCCCTATGGCATCCCTGAGCAGAAACCTCTCCTGATTCTCCTCAAAAGAAAAAAAAAAAGTCTTCAAAACGCGTAGAAAACAGACATTAGGAAGTCAAGCAGGCAGCATTTGCATCAGTTTGTGTGAATGCGCTGAGTGCATACAAGCGCTCCGAGATACTCAAAATGGCGGCCGCGCTGAGGGGGACTGAAAAAGCGGCATTAATGATGCATATGGGAACAAAAAACCATAATGCAGACCTCAGGAGACAGGCGGCAGGTTCCGGTTTTGAAATTCACCGCAAACGCACATGTTACGGTTCCGAGAGCGCAGGACGCCGTACAAGATCATCCCGGCACAGCGGAGCTCCCGTACTAGGCGGCCATCTTCTTCGGCGTCCTAGCCACGCCCCCAAGGACAACTAATTTTTAACAAGATAAACTGTAAAGTTATTCAACACCCTTAAATTTATTAATTACTTTCGTGGGATTATAATGTTATATAGGGGAGAGGCTGTGGCAGAACAGCCGGAGCTGTCGACTTTGGAACTGGGAAAGCAGGTTTGAGTCTTGGCATCGGCTCCACATCCTGTGATTCTGGGCCAATCCCTAAATCTCCCTGTGCCGAACATAAATGAATAAAAATTTCAGTAAAGTGTTCCAATACCTTAGGGTCGAGTTTGTGCTATATAAAACTTAAACTATCTGTCTATCTATAGTTCACTGAGTAGCATCTTTCTTCCCCAGTTGTCACCTTTTTAGTAAACATCGACGGTTAACATTAAAGTAGACCTCAGCGGAGTTGGCGGAGTACCGTTATGCGGAACTCCGCGAAATGACAAAAAAACTCTGCTGCGCTTCGCAGAGTTCTGCAAGCGGCATAGTGCGTTAGGTCACGCCGTTCAGCTGATTTTTATCGCCGGGTGTTTGTCCCGCTGGAAAATCAGTGTGAATGGCACCATGCATAGCACAAGAGGGCATTGCTTCTTTCTACCGCTCAAGTAGATTTTCTACTCTAGCTGCAGCCTCAACGCGAACGTATGATTTCTCAATGCGAGCGGTCGCAACCATCCGCGACCGCCTGCATCTTAGAAATCTCGCTGGGAGGTGGTCTAGTGTTGAATTTTCCTTGATCGTGCTCACCAACTTAGGTGCCGATTCCAATCCGGTAAAACCCGGGTACAAATGGTCGTACGGAGCGTTTTTTCCGTCTGACTCGTACCCGGGAAAAACACCTTACAAACTCGCAAGTACGATTCGCACAGAAATACCATTTCTGTACGAGTCGTAAAAAACAACGACCGGCAAAAAAATACATACATCGCTGATTCTGGACGGCGCATACGCGACGTCCGGACAAAGTCAGGCAGCGTTCTACGGACCAGCAAGTACGATTCGTGCCGACGTCACTCCACACGCAGCATTTTTTACGGGAGCCAAAAACTGCTGGGAAATTGAGGACGACGCGAAGAAGGAGCCCCGGTACGCGACGGACAGCGATGGACCCCAACCTACGCATCATCCCGGCCCTCATAGCCTACCACCTCGTGTACAGAAACCGACGCGGACGCTGTAGAAGGTCAGAACAACCCCCAGGGGCAAAGGGGGGGGTGTGTGTGCAAGGAGCAGGAAACATAACCCACACCCCACAAAATACTAATACATTAATTACACACACACATTAATTACCTCCATGGTCTGGTCACTTCGGGGGGCGTGTCCACCAATCCCACGTCACGCCACAACGGAAGTGGACGTGGGCGCGTACCCGTCACCACCACAATGGTGGTACGGGACGTACCAACGCCCCCAGAGCGTGGGTAGGGCCCGTACCACCATTGTAGTGGTGATGTAGAGGTACGCGTGTACGGACCGTACCCACGCTCCCCAGAGCGTGGGTACGGGCCGTACCACGCGTACCCCTATGTGACCGCCACAATGGTGGTACGGGCCGTACCACGCGTACCCCTACGTCACCGCCACAATGGTGGACGGCCCGTACCCACGCTCTCCAGAGCGTGGGTACGGGCCGTACCATGCGTACCCCTACATCACCACTACAATGGTGGTACGGGCCGTACCCACGCTCCCCAGAGCGTGGGTACGGGCCGTACCACGCGTACCCCTACATCACCACCACAATGGTGGTACGGCCCGTACCCACGCCCCCAGAGCATGGGTAAGGCCCGTACCACCATTGCAGTGGTGATGTAGGGGTACGCGTGTACGGACCGTACCCACGCCCCCAGAGCGTGGGTACGGGCCGTACACGCGTACCCCTACAGCCCCAATACATGATGGATACAAGGCGTACACACGCCACGGATGTAGGTGTACGGCTTGGTGCAGCACATCAGCTGTAAATTGGGGGTGGTATATGGCCAGGACAGCAGTGTACCACAGCAAGGGCGCAGGTGGGTGGGTGGGTGCAGAGGACCCCCAACAGTGCCCAGACATATGAGGGGTGGGTGCAGAGGACCCCAGCAGTGCCCAGACATATGAGGGGTGGGTGCCTATCACTCCCAGCAGTGCCCAGACATATGAGGGGTGGGTGTCTATCACTCCCAGCAGTGCCCAGACATGTGAGGGGTGCGTGCCTATCACTCCCAGCAGTGCCCAGACATGTGAGGGGTGGGTGCAGAGGACCCCCATTAGTGCCCAGACATATGAGGGGTGGGTGCAGAGGACTCCCAGCAGTGCCCAGACATATTAGGGGTGGGTGCCCATCACTCCCAGCAGTGCCCAGACATATGAGGGGTGTGTGCCTATCACTCCCAGCAGTGCCCAGACATGTGAGGGGTGGGTGCAGAGGACTCCCAGCAGTGCCCAGACATATGAGGGGTGTGTGCCTATCACTCCCAGCAGTGCCCAGACATATGAGGGGTGGGTGCAGAGGACTCCCAGCAGTGCCCAGACATATGAGGGGTGGGTGCCTATCACTCCCAGCAGTGCCCAGACATGTGAGGGGTGGGTGCAGAGGACTCCCAGCAGTGCCCAGACATATGAGGGGTGTGTGCCTATCACTCCCAGCAGTGCCCAGACATATGAGGGGTGGGTGCCTATCACTCCCAGCAGTGCCCAGACATGTGAGGGATGGGTGCAGAGGACTTCCAGCAGTGCCCAGACATATGAGGGGTGTGTGCCTATCACTCCCAGCAGTGCCCAGACATGTGAGGGGTGGGTGCAGAGGACCCCCAGCAGTGCCCAGACATATGAGGGGTGAGTGCCTATCACTCCCAGCAGTGCCCAGACATATGAGCGGTGGGTGCCCATCACTCCCAGCAGTGCCCAGACATATGAGGGGTGGGTGCCTATCACTCCCAGCAGTGCCCAGACATGTGAGGGGTGGGTGCAGAGGACACCCAGCAGTGCCCAGACATATGTGGGGTGTGTGCCTATCACTCCCAGCAGTGCCCAGACATATGAGGGGTAGGTGCAGAGGACCCCCAGCAGTGCCCAGACATGTGAGGGGTGGGTGCAGAGGACTCCCAGCAGTGCCCAGGCATATGAGGGGTGGGTGCCTATCACTCCCAGCAGTGCCCAGACATGTGAGGGGTGGGTGCAGAGGACTCCCAACAGTGCCCAGACATGTGAGGGGTGGGTGCAGAGGACTCCCAGCAGTGCCCAGACATATGAGGGGTGGGTGCCTATCACTCACAGCAGTGCCCAGACATGTGAGGGGTGGGTGCAGAGGACTCCCAGCAGTGCCCAGACATATGAGGGGTGGGTGCCCATCACTCCCAGCAATGTCCAGACATATGAGGGGTGGGTGCCTATCATTCCCAGCAGTGCCCAGACAATTGAGGGGTGGGTGCAGAGGACACCCAGCAGTGCCCAGACATATGAGGGGTGTGTGCCTATCATTCCCAGCAGTGCCCAGACATGTGAGGGGTGGGTGCAGAGGACTCCCAGCAGTGCCCAGGCATATGAGGGGTGGGTGCCTATCACTCCCAGCAGTGCCCAGACATGTGAGGGGTGGGTGCAGAGGACTCCCAGCAGTGCCCAGACATATGAGGGGTGTGTGCCTATCACTCCCAGCAGTGCCCAGACATGTGAGGGGTGGGTGCAGAGGACCCCCAGCAGTGCCCAGACATGTGAGGGTGGGTGCAGAGGATTCCCAGCAGTGCCCAGACATATGAGGGGTGGGTGCCTATCACTCCCAGCAGTGCCCAGCCATGTGAGGGGTGGGTGCAGAGGACTCCCAGCAGTGCCCAGACATATGAGGGGTGTGTGCCTATCACTCCCAGCAGTGCCCAGACATGTGAGGGGTGGGTGCAGAGGACCCCCAGCAGTGCCCAGACATATGAGGGGTGGGTTCAGAGGACTCCCAGCAGTGCCCACACATATGAGGGGTGGGTGCCCATCACTCCCAGCAGTGCCCAGACATATAAGGGGTGGGTGCCTATCATTCCCAGCAGTGTCCAGACATGTGAGGGGTGGGTGCAGACGACACCCAGCAGTGCCCAGACATATGAGGGGTGTGTGCCTATCACTCCCAGCAGTGCCCAGACATGTGAGGGGTGGGTGCAGAGGACTCCCAGCAGTGCCCAGACATATGAGGGGTGGGTGCCTATCACTCCCAGCAGTGCCCAGACATGTGAGGGGTGGGTGCAGAGGACTCCCAGCAGTGCCCAGACATATGAGGGGTGTGTGCCTATCACTACCAGCAGTGCCCAGACATGTGAGGGGTGGGTGCAGAGGACCCCCAGCAGTGCCCAGACATGTGAGGGGTGGGTGCAGAGGACTCCCAGCAGTGCCCAGACATATGAGGGTGGGTGCCTATCACTCCCAGCAGTGCCCAGCCATGTGAGGGGTGGGTGCAGAGGACTCCCAGCAGTGCCCAGACATATGAGGGGTGGGCGCCTATCACTCCCAGCAGTGCCCAGACATGTGAGGGGTGGGTGCAGAGGACTCCCAGCAGTGCCCAGACATATGAGGGGTGGGTGCAGAGGACCCCCAGCAGTGCCCAGACATGTGAGGGGTGGGTGCAGAGGACTCCCAGCAGTGCCCAGACATATGAGGGGTGGGTGCCTATCACTCCCAGCTGTGCCCAGACATGTGAGGGGTGGGTGCAGAGGACTCCCAGCAGTGCCCATACATATGAGGGGTGGGTGCCTATCACTCACAGCAGTGCCCAGACATGTGAGGGGTGGGTGCAGAGGACTCCAAGCAGTGCCCAGACATATGAGGGGTGGGTGCCCATCACTCCCAGCAATGCCCAGACATATGAGGGGTGGGTGCCTATCATTCCCAGCAGTGCCCAGACAATTGAGGGGTGGGTGCAGAGGACACCCAGCAGTGCCCAGACATATGAGGGGTGTGTGCCTATCATTCCCAGCAGTGCCCAGACATGTGAGGGGTGGGTGCAGAGGACTCCCAGCAGTGCCCAGGCATATGAGGGGTGGGTGCCTATCACTCCCAGCAGTGCCCAGACATGTGAGGGGTGGGTGCAGAGGACTCCCAGCAGTGCCCAGACATATGAGGGGTGTGTGCCTATCACTCCCAGCAGTGCCCAGACATGTGAGGGGTGGGTGCAGAGGACCCCCAGCAGTGCCCAGACATGTGAGGGTGGGTGCAGAGGATTCCCAGCAGTGCCCAGACATATGAGGGGTGGGTGCCTATCACTCCCAGCAGTGCCCAGCCATGTGAGGGGTGGGTGCAGAGGACTCCCAGCAGTGCCCAGACATATGAGGGGTGTGTGCCTATCACTCCCAGCAGTGCCCAGACATGTGAGGGGTGGGTGCAGAGGACCCCCAGCAGTGCCCAGACATATGAGGGGTGGGTTCAGAGGACTCCCAGCAGTGCCCAGACATATGAGGGGTGGGTGCCCATCACTCCCAGCAGTGCCCAGACATATGAGGGGTGGGTGCCTATCATTCCCAGCAGTGCCCAGACATGTGAGGGGTGGGTGCAGACGACACCCAGCAGTGCCCAGACATATGAGGGGTGTGTGCCTATCACTCCCAGCAGTGCCCAGACATGTGAGGGGTGGGTGCAGAGGACTCCCAGCAGTGCCCAGACATGTGAGGGGTGGGTGCAGAGGACTCCCAGCAGTGCCCAGACATATGAGGGGTGTGTGCCTATCACTACCAGCAGTGCCCAGACATGTGAGGGGTGGGTGCAGAGGACCCCCAGCAGTGCCCAGACATGTGAGGGGTGGGTGCAGAGGACTCCCAGCAGTGCCCAGACATATGAGGGTGGGTGCCTATCACTCCCAGCAGTGCCCAGCCATGTGAGGGGTGGGTGCAGAGGACTCCCAGCAGTGCCCAGACATATGAGGGGTGGGCGCCTATCACTCCCAGCAGTGCCCAGACATGTGAGGGGTGGGTGCAGAGGACTCCCAACAGTGTCCAGACATATGAGGGGTGGGTGCAGAGGACCCCCAGCAGTGCCCAGACATGTGAGGGGTGGGTGCAGAGGACTCCCAGCAGTGCCCAGACATATGAGGGGTGGGTGCCTATCACTCCCAGCTGTGCCCAGACATGTGAGGGGTGGGTGCAGAGGACTCCCAGCAGTGCCCAGACATATGAGGGGTAGGTGCCTATCACTCCCAGCAGTGCCCAGACATGTGAGGGGTGGGTGCAGAGGACTCCCAGCAGTGCCCAGACATATGAGAGGTGGGTGCCTATCACTCCCAGCAGTGTCCAGACATGTGAGGGGTGGGTGCAGAGGACTCCCAGCAGTGGACAGAGACATGGGGGGTGTACATCATTATCAGATGACCACAGCTCCATGGGTAAATGTACGTATCCCTAACTTAGGACAATGAGGATAGTGCCATAACAACACATCACTGACAGCATTGTCCCACTCCCAGGAGGAAGGAGGTCTTACACCCGCTGCATGACACACCACATGTGGGTGTGAGGACAAATAACACATGCATACCCACCCCTGGCAGATGCAGCACAATACACACACTGAGATCATGCCACAAGACTGTATAGTCCAGTGGTGGCTGGTGACATTTGAAAGTGGTGTGGCGTAAAAAAAGGGTCTAAATGTGTTTTGTGTCATAGCGAGCCTGATTGACTAAAGGGGAACTGCAGGACCCTCACGCCAAGGAAATTTTGAAGAACAAAAAAAAAAGGCCCAAAGGATGCAGGTTAAACCACATTTCAGAAAGCAAGAATATTAATAAAAGTAGGTAGGATATGTAGACTTGAAATAATTAAACACATTTAAAACTGTCCCATATCGTGCTTCATTCCTGCTTGCACCCGTGCCATCCATTTAGCCTGACTGCATTATTTTAAAAGAAAAGGGAACATTGGCGTTAGCCGCCTGACCTTATTGCCAAAGAAAGATGAACTATATGTCACCTCAGGTCTCCATTATGGCCAAAGATTGGGTGGCGAAAACAGTGACCAAGTCTCCATAACCACACTCTCTCAGATGCATTGAATTAGTTATATAGCGCCACTCATACCAGTGCAGGGTGTCTGAGCACTTTGCATCACACGCATATTACACACAGACATTCAATCATACATGTGTAAATCACTGTGTAGGAAATGTTACGTAAGCCAAAGGACTAAAAGTGTAGGAGTCACATGTCATCAATACTGGTAGGCAGCATAGTTTAAGAGTGCTTGGTGTGGAGAAGCACAAACTCAGAGTCGAAAAAGAAACAGCATAGTTGGGAGTTTTCTTTAATAATAAGAATCGATTTCTAGCCAAATTAACCCTTTTTGCAACATTGATCAATGTTCTGTACTTTGCAGCGTGTATGCAGTTCTAGGATGAAAGTTAATACCTCACTATTCTATATTAGGACTAAGGACTTTAAATTATACATTGCAAGTAACCTGCTGATCTGTTTACATCTGTAATCTACATGGTACACGTTCTCTGCAGCAGGCATATTAACCCTCTGCACTAACTTCACCTAAGTCAAAACCACAACTATACAAAATGCTGATCTCTCTCTCCAGGAAGATAATAAATCACACGATATTCTCAGAGAAGAAAAGGTCTATTGGTGTGTGTATGAGGTGACGTAGACGCCTTCACGCGCGCACCGCTCCTCGGCTGCAGCCTTTTCCATCCGCCAATACAAGCGACACAACTTCCACACAGAGCTGAAATTCTGAGAAATGAACCTTTGTTTCCATCAGAAGAACGCGCCATCACTCTGGCAGTTTTTTCCAAAAAGCTTCCATTTACAATTCTTTGTTATCAAAACGGAATGGCTTGATGAGAATTAGAAGCAATGGCGGCACGAGTTATCTTGACATTTATGTGAGGCCTGGTAATTGCGGGGTGAAAGAAACGCTGCAGCAGGTGCTTCAAAGGCATAATAAACTTTCAAACACGGCGCCCCCAGGATTCCAGCACCCGGTGCGGTGGCACCGATCGCACCGCCCTAAAGCCGGCCCTGACTGGCATTGATACGGCACCGGAGGGTCTAAAATAGTAATGAATGTACATAACTATTTTAGGCCTAAGGAGGGCCTAAAATAGTTTTGTACATTCATAACTTCACAGTAACGGCCGGCATGATGGGGGTGGGGGTCGTCACGGGGGGTGGAGGCGGGTGGGAAAGAATATTATAAAACTTACCATCCTCGTCCTGCAACATCTTCTGGATGCGTTCCAACTCCCGCTCCGTCCTGCAACACCGCAGCTTCTGGATGCGTCCAAACTGCCGCTCCCGCCGTCCTGAAGCTCTCGTCGTCATGTCGTCATGAATGAAAGGCAGCCTACCTCCCTCCGCTCTGCCAATCACAACGCTGAGGCGCAGTAGAGAGCGCCCCAGCCGGGACCATTTTCGCTATGTAGAGTGGGCGCCGTGGGCGGTGCTGCTCGAGGGCATGGGGGGAGTGGCTTGCCCAGTGTTGTGCATACGGACTGTTTGATCGGCCCCAGGGCCGGCCAAACAGTCCCTATGCACAACACTGGGCAAGCCACTCCCCCCTGCCCTCAAGCAGGACCGCCCACCCCCGATCAGGCACTTCTGCTTTCTCGCAGTGCGAGAAGGCAGAAACATAAATGGTAGTTATTACCATTTATGTTTCTGCCTTCTCGCACTGCGAGAAAGCAGGGGGGCGGCGCCCAAACGCCCGTATGGAGGAGCCGCCACTGGTATAGTCATGTCACTGCCTAACAAACTAAGAGAGCCAAAGAGAACACACACTGTCATGCACATCCCAGGACTGATAGGAATGTTCAGGTGCTTGGCTAGCCACCAAGATGTTGTCTGTCATGGAAGGAATAGTGTGGAGTTCCCACAGATACAATGCCCACAATTGTGAGTCAGGTGTTCAAATACCCAGCAGAACAAGTACCATATGTGTACTAGGCTGGGATTACACACATGCATTGTGCGGAAAAGGGACCATTTATCCATGAAGGCATGGCTAAATACTCTATACACAAGTACAGTGAGTACCAAGGATGGCACAGACAATGCAGGCGGACACATTGCTGAGCAGGCATGCCCAGAGTTGAAGGGATCCATCACCAACAAAGGACATGTAGACACAGGGCAACACAACAATTGTGCAACTCTCTGCAGGGGAGATGTCAGGTGCCACAGAGGAAGGAACATCCCTTGGGACAATGTCTCCAAACACAAAGAGCATACACAACAAAGAATCTTTGCAGAGATCGCGTGATGGCACGCAGATACCAGGTTCCACCCCATGAGCAGCAGACCACAACATTTCCCTGAAACATAACACATGCCCACAACCCCAACTCCTGTAGCATCAGCATCAACATCAATACCTGAAAAGCAAGTCTTTTCCAAAGAAAAAGAAAATGCTTTATTCAGCATGAAAATAATAATGTGTAAACAAGACTATTCACAAAGGCCAATGGCCAGTCCATATCAGCACTCCTTGGGGGGGGAGACATGGCCATACGTCACCCCTAGCTTGCCTGCACATCACAAGAGTGTTTCGTCGACGGGGGGGGCATCATGTGGGGAAGGACCAGGCACCGCAGGGACAGGAGGGGGAAGGGTAGGTGTTGTGGGTGCAGGGACGGACGACTCCACCACAGGGGGTGGGGCAGCGCCAAAGGTGGAGGCGAGCTCAGCGCTGCACACTTCTGCTAGTTCTTCAAGCGTCTCCCCTGCACCCGGAGAAACAACAGGCCCCAAGGAGGGGGGGGGTCGGAGGGATGGGTTGCAGCGCTACTGGGGAGGTGGTGGACGGGCTGGGGGACTTAACTCCCCTACCCGTGGAGTGCCTTGACCGTTTGCGTCCAGGTGAACTAGTGGGGCTGAGGCCCAGCCCAGCAAAGTAGGCCTCCTTCTCCGAATCTGGGGCAGGGGAGCCAAGGGGAGTGACATCGGAGGGACTCGGGAGTGAGTCATGTGGATGAGGACTGTGGCTGCGTGCCTGCCTGTGTGCCCCAGACCCAGTAGGTGTGCCTGCTACCCCCTGAGTGTGCGTGTCAGGAGGTGCGCTTGCCCTTACGTGGTGGTGTGCTGCTTGTGTCTGGTGGGGAGCGTGTGTGTGGATATCTGGGTGTGCTTGGGACAGGCATGGGTGTTGGACTTGTGGATGGGCCAGGGGTGGGGGGGGGAGGCAGCGCTGCAGGTGACTCGCTACTGCCGTCAGTGACGAGTCCAGGGACCTCAGCAACATCCGTTGGTCAGACATCGCTGATGACATGCCCTCCATGTACGACACCATCTGGGTCAGCAGTCTGGTGTTGCCATGGAGGACAGTCAGGATCGATGTCTGCCCAACTTGCAACTGCCGCTGAATGTCCACAGACTCGGCAGTGAGGGCAGCAGGGGGGACAGGGGCAGGGGGGGCGGTGCCTGGCACGAAGGAGACACGGTGTGGCATAGCACGGACAGAAGGGAACCGAGCAAGTGGGAGGGCGGTGATGGGAATGGAGGGGGCGGCGAGAGATGTACTACTGCTTTCAGCTCTGGGAGCAGCCTCCGCCCCCTCTGAGAGCTCAGCCTCGGACCCGTCTGCCTCGTAGTCTGTGTTGGTACTGGGCAGGTCCTCCGCCTCACTCCCCTCGCCCTCCGTGCCACTAGATTCCACCGACTCCACAGCAGTGGTGGCACCACTGCTCGATCCCTCCTCCACGTCCGTGCCGGTGTCTCCCTTGGTGTCCTCCGATGATGCTGTGGGCAAGGTGAAGAGACAGGAAAAAATCAGTCACCTGTATACATCTGACACATGAGTTCAAACAAAATAGGCAACAGTGCATATCAGGAAAGGTATCAGGAGTAACATCTAGGATACTCCCCACATATGTAAGCCCTGCACTCCCCAGTTGGTTGACGCACCATGCCACTTGCAAACAATGACAATTAGGACACAACAGCAAATAACTGGAAATCACTAGATCATGAGAAGCTAGTGTCTGGGATCAGTTGAGCACAGCAAGACTAGGAAGGCATGCCACCTCTTGTTCACTGGGAAACAAACAGTATTGTCGCACCCAAGGCCAAATACCACATGCCAATGCAGAAGGTGTCCCCACACTCAGAGACCTGTGAGTACTTTTGACACCCCAAAGAAATACATTGTGACTCCTGGAGAATCACAACCCTTTACAAATTGGACATGTCTAGCATGTGTGAATGTGGCACTCTGTGAACACAACACACATGTGTCTGTATAGCAGAAGTCACACAAGGAGGTGCACACCAAACTACATGTACACAGTCATTGTCTGAGCTGCCAGACTCATTCAAATCAGCCACTGTTAGGAAGAAATGGCGTAGCAGTAAGTACATATACATGGCACCAGGGTGGCTGGATGACTTGACACTCGTAATTTGGTACCAGCAACAACCAAGGACTAACCCAAATGCTAGCACACTGTGGGAACATGTATATGTATGAACTCCAAACAAGTGTTGTCCAAACTGTGCATTACTGTAAAATGTGCCAGCGTGTCCCTGGAAAGTGTAAAGGTGGTGTCTTGTGCACTTCCTTGGGAGACATCTGTCATGCAGGCACATCATTGTCCTTCACAACCAAACAACAAGGTCAAGCATATGAAACATTGAGACATGTTGTCAGGTGTAGTGAGTGCCAATGGACATTTTCCCCGAGTAACAACTTGAATAATGTCATTTGTCACATGGCTATCCGTCACCTGATCACACAGTTGGCTACACAAATGACCTACTGACTGTCATCTGGAGTGTGTCCACACCCAGGACAATGCATAAGCTAATGGGCCTGCAATTGTTTAGGAAAAAAGCCTAGCAGTACTGTGGGTTCCCCCTCATGGCAAGCCAGAATGTACCCACAGATGTCAGCACACAAAGTCACAACTGTGTAGCAACTGAACCACACACAGGTGCCAAAAATGTCCAAGCAGGATACATGATTGCCAATAACTGACACAGGTAATGAAGCGCCAACAGCAAGCACTGGCCAACATCACGGGGGCACTGCACAATGACTTTCTGTACTTTGAATCATCACACACAAGTCAGAACTGGCAATGAAACATCAGGGTTGAACATGTACGCCCCTCCCGCGCACACCCACCCATACCTGAGTCAATGTGACTGATACCAATCAAGAAGTGAGAGCTCATATTCAGGGTTACAATAACTGTGCTTGAAAACTAGCTTCATTAACACGACATCACCTTGTAGGGCTGGCAAAACATATTGGTCACAAACAAACATCAACAGATTGTTGTGAATAGCCACACAGGCACTGCCCAGTGTGAGTATGCACAAGCAAACTGGTGTATCCCTGTCCAGTGGGCAAATGTATCACACATGTGAAAACTACTACTTAGGCCAGGGAACAATGCCACAGAGGCAGAGCCATTATGAATCCACAGTGAATGTGCACAGTGTTGGATGACACACATGAGCAGGAGGGCAGGCTGTGACAGGGGACTGTAGTGTGCACACTGCTCCATGGTCCTGGAATGAGCTGACTGTTACAGGAGCAACCGTCCCGGCACTATGCATATATCCCACTCATGCACATCATGTCTGAGGCCACAACATTGGTAATGCATGCAGCAAGTCTGTTCATTTGAAACATCACACTCCTCTGTTGGGACTCAGCATCAGTGGTGTTGGACCTGGCCCTTTTTGCGGGGTCATCCCTAAACTTTTTGCCTTCCTCCTATATTTTTTCTGACCTGGTGTTGGCTGTTTTATGACTCTGGGCACCTTACCACTGCTGATCAATGCTAAGGTGCATATGCTCTCCCTATGGTAAAATGTATACATTGATTGGTGTCCATGTTTGGCTTATTTGGTTTACTATCAGCCCCTAGTAAAGTGCACCAGGAGTGCCAGGGCTTGTAAATACAAATGCTGCTGGTGAGCTTGCAGCACTGGTTGTGCCACCCACAGAAGCGGCCTAGTAAAATGTGTCTAGGGCCTGCCACTGCAGAGCCTGCGCGCGGTCTGGTACTGTCGCACTGACTGCACTAGTGCCCCAACTTGCCAGTCCCTAAACCTTCCCTTAACTACATATTAGTCACCCCTCTGGTAGGCCCAAGGGCAGGGTGCATTGTAGGCATAAGGTAGGACATGCCCTGATGTGTGTGGCATGTATTAATAGTGAATTACAGCCATTTTCGTTTTTCACTATTGAAGGCTACCTGCTCTCCATAGGCCAGAATGGGCTGCTGGAATTACTACACGCTGTAATCCCAGTGGACTCATAGAGCATGGTAGAAAGTCATATTTAGTATGCCTGAACTCAGAATAATAAAATACTTCTTTTAGTAAAGTTTATTTTAATATCCTGTGTTTGTAAATACTACTTTTAGAAAGTTAGTATTTACTGACCTGGCCATTTCAGTCCTCCTCTGCTGTGTGTGTGTGTTCTGCCTAGTAACAGTAAAGGAGCAGGGCTGGGGAATTCCAGGAGACAGGCTGGCTGCCAGGTGGTGGGTAGAGAGATTACACCAGGATGGGTGGGAGGAGTACACCTTTGACTCTGAATAGACCTGTGCTCTGCCACCACAATGCCGGCTCCGCCCCCTGTGATGTGGCTGATGTCTCTGCCCTGCTGCTGAAAGGAAAGAGCAGAGTCACGACAACAAAGTGCTCCAAAATTGGACTGAGCCAGGCCCAGGCCCCCTGGCGACAAAGAGCAAAAGAATTGTGCTATAAAAGAAGGAGCCCTGCTCCTAACAAATCAGATCCTGTTTGCGCCAAGATGAACCTCTGCCTGAAGGAGAAGGACCTGGAGAAGCTGAAGGAGGAATACTGTCTCTCTGCCTGAGAGACTGGCCTGCAGTGGGTGCCTGTCTGCTGGAAGGAGAGGAAAAGCCTAAAGGAAAAGACTTTGCATCAACTTGTGCTTTCAAACAATCTCCAAGGGCTTGCTTGTGAACTTGCCCCCTGAACTGCGCCCCAGGAACAGTGGGCGCTACCTTTCCCCCAGAAGAGGAGAAGCTGCTGGGAGCGATCCTGTGACGCTGACCCCCAGAGAACCTGTGTGCCCCCTTCCTCTTTCCAAGCACCGCAACATCTGCCACCGGGGCTACCACGAGCACCGCAAGGACCTGTCCACCTGGTCCCAGCACTGCAAGTAACTGCCGCTCCGAGCCGTAGCTCGCAACGTGAAGAAAAGAACCTGAACGTCTAAACACCGAGCCTCTGCGACCCTGCGCCGCCGAGATCACTGCGAGGACCTACGACGCACTGGTGATCCCCTGGAAAGCTGACGGTGCGACGCGCTGAAGAGATTGCCCCCGAGCTGCCCCTCCTGCTTCTGCCCGTGATCGTGTGGCCGAGACTGTCCTGGAGCACCCCACGAAGCACCGCCGCCCACTGCCAAGAAGGGACGACAATGCGACGTGGGACGCTCCTGCAAGGACCCCTGAAGCTGCTGTGATCACTCTCTGTGCAAGGAATAAGGTACTCTGTGCGAGTGCGCTGAAGTACGACCCGCCCGCTGCTTGTTTCGGGCCGTACTAGCGCTGTAGACCCGCTACGCGACGAACGCGTGAATTGTGAGCTTTTGTACGGTTCAAAATCAGCTGTTCGCACCGTCTCACCAAAGGTACGGCTCGTCCAGCTTGAAATACATTGACGACGCTCACGCGGGAAGCGTGAGCTTTGGCAAGAGGCGTACCGGACGTGTACGACGCGTACCAACGAAGGTACGGTCCGTACGGTTCACGTCCCGAGTACGCGTGCTCACGCGAGAAGCGTGAGAAACGACAAGTGACGTCCAAAACCTCGTACGAAGCGTACGCAAGGCGCTACGAAGCGCACAGCCACCCTAAAGAAGCTATTTTAAGTACAATTTTGCCATTTTAAGAACTGTGGACTGCCTGAAAGCCTTCAAGAGCAACTGGAACCTTATTTAAGTTAAAGACTGTATTTTTGACAACCTGCCTAAAGAAACCTTTTATATTAAGAACTTTATTTTAATACAAATACAGCCTTGTGTCTTTGTGTGGTGGGGTGGGGTGGTGATTATTGTGTGGGACAACTTGAACGCTTAACCTAATGCCCTCTGGAAATCTAGCCTGACTGCTCGCGCCACGTTACCTAGAGGGTGAGCAGGGGTTATTTTTGAAGAGGTAATCCTACGCCCTGACTTAGAGGAAAGGGTCCCTGCTTGTCGCAAGTGCATACCTGCGCCAACCAGAGACCCCGGATTCTAACAAGTGGCAACAAATATGCACCCCCTAATGACTGTACAGGACAGGGCACAGGCAGACCACCCCCACACATGATGCTGAAAGCAGTGTGCACCTTCATAAACTGGCAGCCTAGATGACCATGTGCAATAGTGATCACACACAGACCAGGTAACACATGTCAAGGAGGGGAAGGGAGGAAGAACAGCACAGGTTGACTGTGGGGGAACAGGATGTGCACTGCACATATATACCCTGGCAGTGTCTCCAGGCGACTGAGCAGCAACAAAAGATTGCGACACACAACAAACACACATGTACCTACCCCCTTCCTGCTGCTGTAACTCCTGTATCCGCCTATCCAGGTCAGGGAAGACCACCGCCAGGACACGCCGCATCTGGTGGGTCAGGCGCCGGCGCCTGCCATGCTTGCTAGGACCCTCCTCCTTCAGCATGACCCGGGCGATCCTCCGGGTCCAGCACCGGATGTCCTGCCATCTCTTCCTCACTTGTGGCAGGCGCCGACTGCAACCCTCCGCCGATTGCACGGCCTTGACGGCGTCCTTCCAGATCTTCCCCTTGTGGTAGGGGGATACCTGTGTGGATGACAAAGTGGGACAACATCACTACACCTGCACCATGTCACAGAGACACACAGTTGACCATCTTAGATTTGTAGAACAGGGCATAGTATGCTGGCAAGTAATAGCACCTTAGTCATAGGGAATTTTTCCACTGGGGACTCAGCAATGCACTACATGGCATAGTAAGTACACAGGTGGCATGAGGGGTGCAAACCAATCCCTGATCATGGCACACACTGTGCATCCCAAGCAACACAAGGCTGATGGACAGCAACGCAAAGCAGTCACATGCGCCAGGCCACTGACGAAACCTCAGCAGAGTACACAGACACACACAGGCACACCTCAATCACCTGCTATTGGCAACAGAGGATGCAAACCTCACTCTGCACTTGTGCCACTTGCCAGGGGGGGGGTCACAGGTGTGGGGCTAGCCCAGCAAGTCAGACATACAGCACAGCTTACTTCACACATCAGATTGATTGAGCAGTTGCCTCCTCCATGCAGCTGTGGTGCAACACTCCACATAGACACTCATCCACATGACAAGAAACATTCACACACATCAATGTCCAGGGGGCGTACACATCATTTGGACACTCTCACCACTCTCACCACAGCTCCACTCAACTCTCACACACATCTGTGGGTGCAGTCACCTGTCACACCGGGGTGACCACTGAATCACCGCAGGACAATAGAACAAGAATGCCCAAGAGGATTTGACTGGCGGAATGTGCCATGCACTATGCAGTGAATGTCACAGTAAGCACAATGCAAGTGAGGAGTGCACACATGAACTACATCAAGCCCTGCATGAGAGACATAAGCCACCCCCCCCCCCCCCCCGGGACCCACTCTACCCAACATTGCATGTCTGTCACACCTGGCCACAATGCCACAAGTGACAGACACAATAAAGGTGCACAGGCAAAGGTACTGGAGTCAGCACTCACCTGCTCCCCTGGTCGACCATACAGCATGGGGTACTGTGGGAGGATCACATCCAGCAGGGCCTCGTTCTCCTCCTGGGTGAAAGGCTGGGCCCTCTCCACAGTCCTTGACATGGTGCCAGAGGGAGACAATACAGCAGCAGTGGTATCGACTGACATGTTGTGCAGGCAAGTGCCCTCTCATGGGTACTGGCTGCCTTATATCTGCCTTGCTGGCCTATTTCATATACAGGAGTACAGAGTGATTGGTCAGACTCATTTGCATCCTACGTTTCCTCCAATCCCTTTAAACATACACCAGTGACAGCCTTTGCATCTTTCGATTTTGCAGCATCATGTCAAGTCAACAACCACTTTGCAACATTGTTAAATGTGGCCAACTAATTTTTCCAGATCACATGGTGTAAAATTTTGAACTTGAAACTCGGTATCCATGACAACCAGCATGCATTTAGGCCCTAATACTTGTCCCTCATGTGTCCCCATTGTAATCCTTAAATCCACACACAGGTACGGCGCTTTTCACACGTACCCCTAGGGCACCATCACTACAGTGATACGGGCCGTACTCACGCGTGTACGGCCTGTATCGCTAGGCCCTACGGTACCCCCAACGATAGTGATATGGCACGTACTCACGCGTGTACGGCCCATACACGCGTGAGAACGGGCCCTACACACGCCCTCAGAGCGTGTGTACTGCGTTTCACTGCTTACACTGGTGATAGGAGGTGCACACGAAAGGAATGGAGGTGTCAGACTCGCACAAGACTGTACATAAAGTCATTGTCAGTGCAGTCCTTCATGTGCAGGGCCTAGGTGTGTCAGGCAGTGATGTGGCACATGTCTCCTCATGTTGTGGCACAATAGATGTGTGATGAGCTGCTTACACATGTCATGTGTGATGGGGCACTACGTGGCACACTTCCCCTTTACACTTTGCACATGTGTGCATGTGCGACACACGTGTCAAGCACTGCATCACTGGTATGGCACAGTCAGCAACACCCGCAACTGTCCCCTGATGGCAGGTACACGGATAATTATACCTCACATGTGACTCCCAGTGTGCCACGATGTGACTATGTCATGTGTGTGTCATGTGTTTCCATGAGCTTTCCGTTGGTGTTCCGTCAACTCCATCTGCTGTTGCAGCATCCAACATGTGTATGTGTGCATTTGTGCATGACACACATATACGCACACCATGCCACATGTGGACTCACACGTTACATGTGTCATGATGGTTCGAAGATGACTTCCTGACATGAGGCAATGTCTGCGTTGTCTCAATGTCTGTGACATCAGTTTTTGATTTTGACATGGACCCCTTAATGGAAATGTGTGTCATCTGTCCATTTCCAGATCACATGTGACCTGTGCGTCTAGACTCCCGCCAGCTGTCTGTATGAGATGACATCCTTCTAATGCTGATATGTGGATGTCTGTCACTCATGTAATGTGTCTGGCTTGTCACTTACACTGGCCAACAGCTATTTCATGGCATGTCACGTCAACATTGGCATGCAACTATTGTGGCTGGCTCTTCGTAGGAGTATCACCTGGCTGGCCCACGTGTCCTGGATGTATTGCACAGCACAGACTCTGTATTGAGCAGATGTGTATTAGCTGTTGAACATGTGCTCACCTCAGTGACATTGGTGTGGTAAAGTACTCACTCTTCGTTATTCCTTACAAATCTCTGCAGGGCACCGTCTCTCCCCAGACGAATGCCAGACCTGGATGCCATGCATGAACATGACTGCATACGCAGATACCGATTCTCGCAAGAGTTGATAGAGGACTTGACCCGCCGGCTTGCATCACACCTCCAACCACAACACAGGTATCCTACAGCTCTGACCCCCAAGGTGAAGGTGATGGCAGCCCTACATTTTTTTGCCACCGGCACGTTTCAATTGACCATAGCTGATGTCGGTGGCATGTCCCAGACTATGTTCAGCCGTGTCCTGCATGATGTTATAGAAGCCATGTTGTTGCATCTGGATGAATTCATCCATTTTCCCACGTGTGAGCAGTTGACAGGTGTCAAGGGTGAGTTCTATGCCCCGGGAGGGATACCTCATGTAATTGGGGCCATTGATGGGACACATGTGGCTTTGGTACCACCACAGGCACAGGAGGTAGCCTTCCGTAACCGTAAACATTACCACTCCATTAATGCCCTTGTGGTGTGTCTTGCTAACATGCTGATTTCCCATGTCTGTGCACGTTTTCCAGGGTCCGCACACGATGCCTACATCTTGAGGCGTAGCAGGGTGCCGGAACGAGCATGTCTTGTTGGTGGGTATACTCTGTTAGTCCTGTGTTCAGCGCTATCTTTGAATCTTACGGCATCTCCTGACCCACTTCTTCACATGATGTTTCCATGTAGGGGACTCTGGCTATCCCAACATGCCATGGGTGATGACGCCTCTCCGCAACCCCAGAACAGCCACAGAACACCGGTACAACGAAACCCATGGGCTGACGAGGCGCGTGATTGAGAGGACGTTTGGACTCCTGAAGAGCAGATTCCGGTGCCTCCACAAGACCGGCGGCACCCTCCCATATGCCCCGGTGAAGGTCTGCAAAATCTTCCTTGTGTGCTGCATGCTGCACAACATGGCAGTGGAGAAGGCCGTGCCACTCATCCTTGATCCGGATGAGCAGGATCATCCACCCGTGGAGGATGAAGGGCTCGGGAACGGGGCAAGTGAGGATGAGGATGAGGATGAGGATGAGGACATCCGGAGTCAGCTTATCCGCAACTTCTTCTCATGATGGTGAGTCCCTGTGTCTGAGTGTGCATGCTTTGAGCCTTGTGTCGCATGTGTTGCAATGTGTGTGTCGAGCTGACTGTGTGCTAAGTGACTTGGAGGTGTGTTCTGATGTGTCATTCAAGTGATGATGTCATTCCACACATATCAGCTGGGACACTAAATTTGTTAGGGGCATGGTGACAACATAATTCCTGTAGAGTGCATGTACATGTCTGCGGATTACTAGCTCTTCGCTAACTTGTTGTGTGTCTGGCCTCCCCAGGTTCTTGCGGCTGTCGTGTGCTCATGAGTTACATGCACAGACATGGTGAAAAGTCATTTGGGGTAAGGAGTGCAGCAAGGCATTTTGTGGGTGGTACGTGTTTGTGATTTGTGGGGACTGCTCCTGTGCATGTTGTGTTACCATGCATACATGTCAACTCACCATGGGCCACATGACGTGTTGCATGGCTCCCATGAATTGATGGTCACCCTTCCTGACAGTCATCTGTAATGGTGTGTGGATTCTGATGAAGGCATCAATGTGTGTATAACGGCTCCGAGGAATATACGGGATGCTAATGGTGGACATAGTGTGGGACATCCCCATATGAGGCTCAATGGGGAATTGTAGACTCTCCGTGTGCAGCAAGGGGTGTTAGGCTCAACCCCTTCACTTGTGTGCCAGCTCAGTAGGATTTACACATCTGTGTGTTGAAGGGGGTGTCCAGTGTAGGTCACACATGGTCAGCCAAATGACCTGTGAGTCTGTTCCAATTGATGCATTTCCCTCAGTGTGCGGCTGAGTAATAAAGGTGTTTGTCACACTCCAAGGTGCCTCTTCTCTGTCAATGCAGGTCTCTTGCCACTTTGCATGTGGCATTTCTGGCATAGTTGTGGAAGATTATGCATCGGAGTCTATGTGTAGTTTAGCAACATGCATGCAGTTGCTCATGGGTTAGGCTCCCTATTGGGCAAGAAGTACATGGTCGTGTATGTTTTTCGGCATGTTGGTCCCCACAATGGGCCACCAACAGCTGCTGAGTGTGTGTCTCCTGTGCGCAGGTCGGCCTTCAGTTTCCTGATCCGGTGTCATGCTTCTTTGGTGATTGTGCATGCATTGTCTCAGGGTGTGCCATGTGACACTGGACACGCCTTACTTTACACACGCGCCTGTTGCAGTTGTCCTTCTGACATCCTAGTCTATGTGTGCAAATTCTGTCATTTTGCGAGGAGATGCCGCCTGCTGCTGCGGCCCCTGCAGCAAGGGCCAACAGAGTATCCAGATTTGGCAACACACACGTCTCCAGGATGCTCATCACTTCCTCCCTCCACCCATTCATTTTGCTGTCCTCAGCTTGTCTATGCCACTGTTGCCGCCACGCGGTGCCAAAGGCTGGACCATCAGCACATGCAAGCTGCACATTGCACCACCATCCTGTCCTTGCATTACCCACATCACACTACAGTCTGATGTATCAGCCACACTCCGAGCTATGTCCATCTGCACATCTAACACCTGCTGTCAGACATACCCTGGGCACACACACAACACCTTTGCATGCTGAGTGTGCAACTCCAACTACCTACACTGTGCTGCCCCGCCTTCCAAGCCCTGTCACACCAACCAGGTCACGTCCCTAATACTCCCCACCGGCTCTGTAGCCCAGCAAGGGCATGGGAGTGGGACTCAAGGCTTCAGCATGTAGTATGGTGTCATCGTCTGGGACATGGCACAGGTATCATCTCTCAGCATGTCAATCTACAGAGTGTCCAGGACCCCCCTCTCCACCATCACATGTGCACAGCACCTCATCATCAGCTCGTATGCCATTGACAGCCAGGTGCTCCTCACCCTCAACAAAGACACAGACATTGGCAGTTCCATCATTCAAGTATGCATGAGATCTATTGATGGATGGCTGCACACGGGCCACATGAGGCTGGACTTGTACAGGACTGAGGTGAACATCTGAGGATTGTCCCCTTCCAGCTGGGTCAAGTGCCTGTGTCCCACCCGCAAGAGCCCTGCACAAGCACCCAGTACCACACACACAAGATGGTGTGCATCATGTTTGGCTCGCTCACATATGCCATGCTAGTCCACAGCATCTGTACCTCATGCTGCAACACCCTCAGCATTATGCACATGATCCACAGATAGATCCACTCCAAGAAAAGACAGACCATCCCCCAGGTCCATGACAACATCCGTGTCAAATACTGCCCTGCCCTCTATGGAGCAAGTACATCCAAACTCCCAGGAAACTGGTCCACTTCCAGGGGGCATCTTGTTAGAGGGCGATCCCAGGGGCGACAGGGAGGTCACCTGACCACCCTGAGACCTACCCTCGGGGTAATGTAGCCGGGCACTGGCGGGAGACTCCTCAGAGGAAGAGTCTCGTATCTAGGATCGTACACACGGCACCACACGACAAAGAGACACCACACAGTAGGTTCTTGGGAACAGATCTTTTATCTACTCAGCTACGTCGGATCTTTATGATCACCAAGATGGATATGTACAAATAGAGCACGGGCTCGAAGAGTCTCGGTAGGGAAAAAGGGGGTAGCGGGACAGTCTTTGGGGATCCGGATCAAATGCAGGGGCGTACCCAACGCACAGCTCACAATCCTCGAGCCGGGGGGATACGCTGCGGTCCAGCCGGACTGAGGGAGTCGTTCGGAGCCGCAAGTCACTCAGCAGGGCTCAAGCACAAGTTCGGAGGTCTTACGATCTTCAGGGGAGCCGCGAGTCACTCAGCAGGGCTCAGCACAAGTTCGGAGGTCTTACGATCTTCAGGAGAGCCGCGAGTCACTCAGCAGGGCTCAGCACAAGTTCGGAGGTCTTACGATCTTCAGGGGAGCCGCGAGTCACTCAGCAGGGCTCAAGCACAAGTTCGGAGATCTTACGATCTTCAGGGGAGCCGCGAGTCACTCAGCAGGGCTCAAGCACAAGTTCGGAGGTCTTACGATCTTCAGGGGAGCCGCTAGTCACTCAGCAGGGCTCAGGTGTTCCAAGGTTGCAAGGGAGCCGCGACCACGTCAGCAGGGCTCTTGTCATTCCAGAGTCAAATCTCCTGATAGTCCCAGAGCACCCCTTGTTATAGGTCCACCCCTCTTTGATGTCCGGAGCCCGTGTAGGCAGGGGTCTTAGCACCTGGGGGCCGCTCGTTGGAGTTTCCTGCAATGTTGTCCTTTGATCCTTTCAGGGCCGGGTCGGGAGGAGTCCCAGACACCCAGCAGGCGTGGAGCCAGCCCTCAGGGAGGCCGGAGGGCCGATCGAAACCCATCTCCCGAGGGGAGGCCAGAGGTGCGATGGAAACTGCTCCTCCCTCTCTCACTCCATGGGAGCGCGATGATCCCTCTAGGCCTGGGTTGTGCTGGGGCCGGGTGGCCGTCGTAGGTGCCTGAAGTGGGCACGCGGGCCCTGTGGTGCTGGGAAGATGGAGGGTACGGACAGGGAAGTCCGGGTCGGGTGTGTGTGGGTCCTGGCGGGTAGAACCGGCTAGGCCGTGTACTGAGGGACTGAATGAGGTGTACGGATCAGGGGATGTAGCTAGGGGTCAGGGATGGCCATGCCACAAGGCCGGGTCTAACACATCTGCACACCTCAGATTCAACAGCCTGCGCCCCAGCCACCTCACCGTCCACCATGGATAGCTGCAATGGATCACAGTCTGCTGCAGGGTGACCTCCACACTCCCCACCCACACTCAGGAGTCAGTCCACAACCCCGACCCCAACCAACCTTGTACGTCTGTCATCCTAGATCCCGATGGGCCATCTCCGTGCATCCAACCTTGCCCTGGCCACAGTTCTTCACATCTACCGTACTCCAGCATACAGGACATTGTTCTCCCACGTGGCCACACATACCTGGGACTCCCTCTCCGGGAACCTTCACATGAGCCATGACCTCTACGCCTTGATGATGATCTCCCAAATAGGTCTCTCCGCACAGTTTAGCAAGCACCCCCTCAGCAGAGGCCATCACAGGTGAGTGTTGTGCTCCATGCCTACACTGAATGATACCTTGTGACCCATGTGTGTCCTGTACCAGACTCTGATCCCAGGGTATGGATGGCTGGAGTTGGTTCAACACTCAGCCATAGTTTGACATTTCCACACACATATGTCGTTGAATGATGCAAAATGACAGGAACGTCTCATGTCCAAAGTGAAATATTTATTTACGATGGGGTAATTGGGTGCTGTACCGGGGGAATAGAATCCAAAGTTCACAGGGGGAGATGGTATCCTTGGCATTGGAAGTCATCAGAGTCCAGACCACAGTGTTGGTCATCATTGGTCAGACTGTGACCAGCAAGTCCATGCGGCAGAGAATGTCATTGGATGAGGTGCTGCTGTTGCGCCAGAGGGCCAGGTGCCAGGCCAGGTGACCTGGGAGATGGGGATGGTCCGCTGACTCTCACGGTCTTTTCCGTGGACGACCCACCTTCCTCCGGGGACCCTCAGATGCAGGCCTTGACGATGCTGGGGACGCTCCGTCAGATGAATCCTCCTCCTCCTCCCTCCCTGTGTCTGGTGCTGGTCTACGCCTGGTGGCACAGGGAGGGTTTGCCAGGCTTTGGGCGATCTGACGGAGTGATTGGCTGACGTCCCTGTGCACCGCCAGGAGCTCAGCCAGTCTTGCCTCCATCCGTCCTTGGTGTTGTTGATGACTGGCATGATGCTCGACCTGCAGGTTCTTAATGTCATCGAGGGTCCCCTGCATCTCGGAGAGTCTTGACACGACCTGGTTGATGCCTCTGGTGTCACGCTGGTGACACCAGAAGCATCAACCAGGATGAGTCCAGGATGTTGCGTATGTGTGACATACCGGGGTCCTGAGCTGGGTGGTCTGGTTCGCGCCTCCGCCTGCCTCCACTCCCACCACCCCTGCCCACTTGAGCCTGGCCTGCCCTTGTGGGCACATCGGGTCTACGGGACCCCTGAGGGATGGCATTTGCAGGGTTGCCTGCCTCCTCCTGGGTGCCTGGAGAACCTTGTCCCTCCTGGTCAGACTGGCTCTGTTGTTCAATGTGAGCAGGGCTCCTGGGTGTGTCCTGGAATGTGGCAGGAATGGGGGTGGTGGTTATTAATGGTGTTTCATGCAACATCTATGTTTCATACATATTCAAGTTGACACATTTCCTCCAGGTAGTTGGATGTGCCTAGCATTCCTCTCAATGTCCACTTGGGGATGGGTATGTTGCGGGGGACAGATTGGGATGTTCTCCTGAGTGTTTGACCTGCAGATTGTTTGCTCTGATGCTTATTTGGCTGTGGATCGGTCTTGTTGTGTCACATGTCCATTGTGGGAGTGTGTAAATCCGTTGCCTGCCCCGGGTGTGTGTGCTTGTGTTAGGGGGGGGGTTGTGACCGGGCCTGCTGTTGTGTGTAGTGTAAGTTGTCATTGGGTCTCCCAGGTGAAATGTCTGTCCCCTCATGGTGCATGCTGGCATGACAGTGAGTGTGAGTTCCTGTGCTAGATACCTGTGCTTGTGGAGTTGGTGTTTGGGTGTACAGTGGTCCCAGGAGGGCCTTGTGCTGCATACAGCAGGGCCAAGTGTCATCTACCTTGTCAGTACTTTGCCAGTCCTTGTGCATTGCGCATGGTTATGTACCTATGCCATATGGGCTGAGGGCATTGGTGTCTGCGTCTCATTTTCACAATGTGTTGTGTGGGGCCCACCCTCCCAGCCTCCCGGACATCCAGTCTTGTGTTTGTGGTTGTTGTAGGCTTGGACATGGCCTTGCCTCGATTTGTGAAGGGTGCATGGTGACGTTAGTGGCATGTGCGTGGTTTTTGATTGTGGTTGTTTGCGGTGAGTGCTTGGGGGAAGTTGCGTGCATTTGGTGTATATGTGGTGTGGACCCCATTGCCCCCATGATACGTAAGTTGTTTGTGTACTCACCAGGCGCTGCGACTCCTTCAACTCCGTGTACTCCCACCGGCGGTAGCAGGGCCATCACCTTCTCCTCCCAGGGATGGTAGTGTACGGGTCTGCGGGGCGGCCCACCTCCAGTGATGTTAGTCTGGGCATATTCTTCATTCATTTTCCTCTTGACCGCCCTGCGCAGATCGTACCACCTGGCTTGGCATTCATGCCTGGTCCTTCGGATGGGCGCAACAGCATTCACCTTGTCGACAATCCTCTGCCACATGCCAGATTTTTCAGCTATGCTGGTCTGTCTGACCAATGTTCCAAACAGCTGTGGCTCGACTCTGATGACTTCGTTGACAAGGAGGTCCAGCTCCGCCGTTGTGAACTTTGGATTCTTGTCTGTAGGCATGGTGTGGCGTGTGGGTGTGGATGGTTGTGGGTGTGTGGGTGTGAATGTGACGGTGTGTTTGTGAATGTGAAGTGGGGGATGTTTGTGGAGGAGGTTGTGTGAAGGTGTGTGAGTGAAGGTGTAGTGGAGGTATGAGTGATGTGGAGTAGTTTCTATGTGGAGTTGTTTCTCAGTGGGGTCTGGCAGCAGTGGTTCTGTTGCTAAGGCTCATGGGTTGTGTGTGTGGGCCCTTTTTAATGGTCCATTTTTGGGTGTGGCTGTGTTTGAATTTTGGTGGGTGTGTTATAAGTGGTGGTTGTGATTTGGGGCCTCTGTTTGCCTGTTTGGATGTGCCAGGTCAGTCATTGAGATGTATTTTGTCATGTAGACGTGTTTTCTGCTGTTGTGCGAGTCAAATTGACCCTCCTTGTGCTGTTTTACAGTGTTCTGGTTCTGTAAGAGTCATTTTCGCATAGGTACGATCCGTACATACGCGATGCTGGGTGAGGGTGCTGGGGTACGGTGTTGGAGTGCGGCGCGTACATGCGGTGGGGGTTTGGTGCGTACAGGTGCGGCCCTGGGGTACGGCATGTACATGCGGAGGTACAGCACGTACATGGGGGGGAAGGTGCGTACATGGGGGGAGGGGGGCGCGTACATGGTGGGGGGAGGGCGCGTACATGCGGTGGGGGTACAGTGCGTACAGGTGTGGCCCTGGGGTATGGCGCGTACATGCGGAGGTACGGCACGTACATGGGGGGTAAGGCGCGTACATGTGGTGGGGGTACAGTGCGTACATGTGCGGCGCGTACATGGGGGGTGTACGGCGCGTACAGGTGCGGGGCTGGGGTACAGTGCGGACAGGGGGCTAAGGCACATACATGGGGGTACGGCGCGTACATGGGGTGGGTACGGCGCGTACAGTTGTGGGGCTGGGGTACAGTGTGGACAGGGTGGTGTACGGTGCTGACATATTTGGGGGTGGGGGGCTGTATGGCTCGTACACGGGCATGGTTTACCCGTGTACATGTGTGCTCCTGCGTTGGCTCCGTACGGGCCTTTTTACGTGCGATTGTGTATTCGGACGGACGGTCGGGATCGTACTTGCGCGCTCGGACTTGTGTTTTACGATTTGCACGTAACAATGTCCGGATCACTCTCGTACACTTTTCCCGACGATATTCGGACGTGAACACTTTCCGACGCACTCTCGTAGACTTTTCCCGACGCTATTCGTAGATATTTTTCACGGACGAATCGTACTTGGCAGTTTGTACGGTACTTGTACGACTCGTACGTAACAAAATACGGATATGGGTCGTACGCAAATTATTTTTAACGGATCGGAATCGGCACCTGAACGTTGGCAAGTGAGGAAAAAACTCTGCAAACTCTGCAAACGGAGCGGAGATCACCACCCATGCCTACAATAAAGATGCCATAACAAGTAGTAAATGGTCCCTGCGACAGCTTCCCATTGATGCTGTGTTTGTAGAAAATGATTATGACAATAGCATTTTCAAGAAGGGCTCACATTGCCACACAGGTCCCATCGGCTCCTTTCTTTTCTCTTTGACTGGCTGGTTAAGCAGTTTACTTTGTTTTACCACATTAGAGTGACTGTGTGGGTTTAGCCAGAGACCGTATTGTGACAGTTCAACAGCTCGCCAAATTGGCCTACAGAATCTGGTTTTGTGATGGTAATTCCTCCAACCAAGCCTCAGTTACGGAGATCCACACGCCGTGAGGGAAAGTAAATGACCCAGAGATACAGAAATTGTGAGGCCTTTTTTGTCTCTTAGAAATTCACTGGCGTCAACATACAAATCATTATGCATGCTATTCTCTTTCGAGCGTCAGCTTTTGTCCATCTAACTTTATATTATGCTTATGGTTTCTTGTGTTTTAGTGAGTTAGTGTCTGTAGTGTCCTGCTGGACACGTTCTAGTGTTTCGCTCTGTATTACACCCACACTAACACCCACCCATCACATGCGTCACTAGTCAGGTGACCCTGCTAATAGGGGCTGGGCGCACATGCCGGGGGCCAGTTCCAGTACCTAACTACTGCGTGTCTGTGTAGTCATTTGTGCAGTGTGTGGGCCTAGGGCCCAAGACACTTCAGTGTCATGACAGTCCTAAACTGTATGTTGTTGATTTTTTAAGCAGGGGACACCTAGTTGTACGATGTAGCAAATTCAGTCACAACTAAATAATATTTCTTCAGTTAATATTTTTCAATGTTTGGCATTCTGGTGGCATCGGGTGTTTGCGGCTTGGATTAATATCTATCTCTACGGGCATAGTTCTGAATGTTTAATAGATTTACCTTTGCTGATTTGCTCATTACGTATGCTGATGATACTCAGCTGATTGTATCCCTGAATAGCTTGGATAATACTAAGAGCAACTTGGCCAGCTGCTTGGAGGGGATCTCTGTGTGGATGGACAATCCCTTCTTAAAATTGAATGCGGCCAAAACCGAGGTGATGTTCTTGGGTAAAACTAGGAATATGGACATCAACTCGCTTTGGCCGCAATGTTTGGGGGGTTTACCTGCCCCCAAAACTCAAATAAAAGTCTTGGGGTGTGGCTGGATCATAGCTTGAATTTTAAGGAACAGGCACGCAGGGTGGCAGGTACCTGTTACGGTATCCTGAAAATGATCAGGAAAGTTCTTCCACTTCTGCCTTTTGTTGCCAGGAAGCTTTTGGTACAAGCCCTGATTCTCTCGAGGCTTGATTATGCCAATGTGCTTTACTTAGGGTCTCCATCCATAACCATCAAAAAATTCCAAACAGTTCAAAACTGTGCGGCTCGACTGCTGCTGCAGGTTCATAGGCAGGAATCGGCTAGATCTCACTTCAAATCCCTGCATTGGCTCCCGGTGGTGGAGAGAATTCAGTTCAAGGCCTTGTGCATTGCCCAGAAGGTACTCTCAGCTAAGGCCCCGCCGGTTCTTCGATCCATTATTCTCCCGTACCTTCCAAACAGATCCCTCCGCTCTGAGAAAAAACATCAAGCGATAATTCCTAGAGTACATCGAGCCCGGAGTGGGGGACGTCTTTTTTCCCTCATTGCGGCTAGAGGTTGGAATCAGCTTCCGGATCACATCCGACTTGAGACCAATCACCTCATCTTTCGTAAACTACTGAAGACCTTGCTGTTCTCCGGAACTGTCTGATTGTTTGATTGTCTGGCGGCTTGTCTCTAGCGCTGGGAGGCCTTTGGTAGTCATGCGCTTTATAAGTACTATTCATTCATTCATTCATTCATTCATTCATTCATTCGTTCATTCATTCACCTTGTTGAGGGAAGACATAGTATTTTTACATGTCTAAAACAATGCCACCTGAAGAATTCCTCCACCAGGGTCAATGGAGATAAGTTATACAAGATAAATATATATATAATCTCAACACACAGGAATTATTTTTGGGGGGTAATTATGCATCACTGAACATGTGAATAACAATTGCCTTTCTTAGTGGACATGGCCAGAAAGCCAATGATTTCCAAACTTATGGAAATACGAATTCATGCCTTTTAGTGCTGCTAGTGGTGTCATTTGTCACCAGTCTGGTTTCATTTCTGTAGTTCTGTTACGTATACACAGGGCTTGAGAGAGCTGGTCTTGCATATTTGAAAAACAGGCTTCTTTAGTCTGTACTTTTTCAGCCTTCCTTTCATGAGTAACTCACAGGAAGTCTATGGGTTTACTGAGAGTTATCACCAAAAACAGTAAAATAATTGAGGGAGAGTGTATAAAATAAGCGTTGTTGGCCATTGTCAGTGTTGCTGGAACCACTTTCAGAGTGTAGGTGATGCCATCAATGTTAAATCATTATAGTCATAGGGATTGAGAAAATTCCACGTGCCACACAAAGAACAAGCGTAGCAAATGGTCCACACTAATTCAGCACGAGCATAGTAAGGGTGTTGTATGTAGCGGGTGTGGCATTTTGTGGCACACTCTCGCAAATATGTCACTTAAGCATGGTGTACTAGTGCACTGTCATTTACAGTGAGCACATTTTCCATTGTATTGTCCAACTGCTTGCAGAGACATGGAGGATTACAGATAATGGTAATGAGAACACAAACGATAGCTAATGTGTGGGCTTACAGGTAGTATATATAATTTGTGCATCATAGTGTAAAGCATCTTGATTTGGTTTGATCAAATTAAAACATTTGTTTTCCTTACACTCCAGAAGTACCAAAAATATGTGTTCAATATATGCTTTCTAAGGGGTGATATATTTTGAAATAGTTGTACAGCTCATTTAAAGGTACTTACATTTGTTGTGAAAAAATAGATATCGTACAGCCTTTGTTTTCACATCCCATGTATGCCAGTCAAGATTGTCACATAGTTTATAGTTCAATTTACAAAATCCTACACAATTGCAATCAGAGAAAGAAAAGTAAACATCAATCTCCATGTGAAAAGAATAAGCAGTAGACAAGCCTGGCATTTGACCTCTGTCTTTGAACACACAGCAAAAGTGACAAGATAAAAACTGAATTTTAAGGCACCTTTATAGCTCATTCACCCGCTTAACTCCAGTATGGTTATTTTGGTTGTACTGCAGCACCCCAGCGCCTATGGCCATAGGTGGAATACCCTCTAAGCCAATGAAAAAGTAAACTGAACTCATCCCAAGAAGTTGCCAGTCTGACCTTGAAACAAATCTCATCACTAATTGCTAGGTGCCGTATGTAATATGTACCCTGTTGATTACTAGGTATCAAATGTGTTGCATCACTCTGAATCAATTTTAATATTTACTCCTGGCTATGGAAGCTCTGGGGATGAAATGTGTGTGTGTGTGGTTGGGATGAGTAACTTCAGGTTGTTCCACTTTCCTCTAAAGAATCACAATCTTGTAACTGCCTAGATGTTGGATCTTATAGGAAATGTAGTATAAACAAACCGTCTTGCGGATGCTATCAGGTTTGCTATTGTCTTTTACCCATGCTGTAAAGCAGTGTGGCTGTGCAGCATGGATAAAAGTAAAGTTAGAAAAAAGTGCTGGCCATGTCATAGCGCTTTATTTTTTTTACTTTACTTTTAGTCATGCTGCACAGACATGCTGCTGTTCAACATGGCTAAAAGACATTGGCAAAGCCAATAGCTTTCACATAGGTGCGACCAACTGACTTTGCCAATCCTTATTTTTACTTAGTGGCACAGTGCTATCGCTGCTTTGCAGGAATGTAATACTATAGTTAGGGGGTATGTGCAGTGGTGGCTGGTAGGGAATGGTGGCGGGGTTCGGGGGATTAAATAAGAAAAGACGACTCACCTGCTGGTCACCGGCCGCTACCTCTCCTCCGTCCTCCTACTGTTCCTGGCTCCCGGCAGCACCCAG
The DNA here is from genome assembly GCF_964204655.1 of Triturus cristatus. Taxonomy (NCBI): domain Eukaryota; kingdom Metazoa; phylum Chordata; class Amphibia; order Caudata; family Salamandridae; genus Triturus; species Triturus cristatus. The sequence continues at coordinate 880,436,603 of NC_140585.1, forward strand.
GTTCACAGACTCCTCTAAGCTAATCACGCCACTGCTATCACCAGCATGATTGCAGTGTCGTGATTGGTCTGAGCGACCTGTTTGGCCGCCCAGACAGTGCCTGGAAGCCTGGGGCAGTTTCCCCCCGACTGTGCAACACAGCCAGGTGGAGAAAAACTAAGTGCGCATGATGGTTTGGCCAGCCCAAGACGGCTGGTCAAACCGTCATGCGCATTTAGAGAGGGACCCCCAATCCTCCTCCCTCTGAGGAGAGCCCCGCCAACCCTAACCTGGCTCCATACTAAAAATAAAATGATAATAATGTGTTATTGTCATTTTATTTTTCCTATGCACTGCTCAGAAAGCAGTGGGGCGATGTTCCTCCGCCTTAACGGAGGGGCCGCCGCTGGGTATGTGGCATTCAAAGTGATTCCTTCAGCAAAGAACTGGGGGTGCCACAAAGAAAGGTGCAGAAGAGATTCTTGTGTTTTAACACAGTGCTATTGTCTGCACTGGTAGCAAACTGTGCATTTGTAAACTGAATATCAGTGTCTGCGGGTAGTCATACGCCATGCAGCAAAAAGCTGCACTGAAAATGGCCACCGTAACAATGTCTGCGGAGCAGATCTGGTAAAAACATACGTTCAAAAGTACAACGGAATGTTACATCATACACAAAGCAAACATCCTGAAATTACCGGAAAATATGTTTTTTTTAAGCTAAAGTGGTCAATCAATGACACACTTCAAAGCCAAAATAAAGGAAAATTATGAGCTCTTAGTTAAGGCAGAATGACACATGCAGAATATCGGCTTTGTCTATGTTTGTTTAGATTATGGTCTTTGTATCTGTTTCCACAAGCGGCTGGCTAATTACCTTCTGATTTACTTTTCAAAAAATGATAACAGATTTGAGTGGCTTGTCCTACTTTAAAACTCAATCTAGCTTTACACAATTCATGCCTCAGCCCTGGCTGTGGTGTTGAGTTACGAAGATGAAGAACTCTCGGTGCACAGATGCTTAAGACCCAGAGTGCCAGTTAACTTTTTGGGATAGGAAGTCATAAAATTGCTGGCCCAGTATTTTGGCACTCACTTCACCTCTTTAAAAGAGTCTAAGTAAATAAATGATCTTGTATATCTGGAATTTAAATGAAAGGACCTCGCTGAGATGGACGCACACTGACGTGACACTGGCTGACTGGGCTGAAGGATCGTCCATCAAGTAAGACCAGATCTAATTACGTCATTAAACCTAGACTACAAGATCCAGAATGCACTAAGTAACCACATGAAAGTCCAGGAATATAAACAGCGTCAATAGTGAGCTGGAGGCCAATGCTCACACTAGGGTACGCAATAAAGCTACAGCAGCCCACCATGGAGTTTTAACCTGTATATATGCTCCTTGTGTCTCTGTGTAGGTATTGAGCTCAGCAGTCACTTCCAATGTAGAGTTGGAGTACTTTATTCACTATTTGTCACATACACTACTTAGTGGATCCTGGTGCTTCAGCTACAGTGAAAAGGCTTGTGTTGTCCCACACATTAGAGTGTGCCACAGTCGAGACCAGGCACCTTCTCAAAGGATGCCTCCTTCACACAGGGAACAGGCCACTCGTTGACATAAAGCATGTTTTTCTCACAATAGTCGAAAAAAACCTCAATCAGAAACCTGTCGCCAATAACACAAAAGTAGATATTTTAAACACAAATGAAGCAGACGAAGGTCCTTTTTACGTGTGAGATCCCTACATAAAATTCCTAGATTGCATTTTGGGGTCTCTAGTAAGCTACAGGGCCACTTAACCAGAAATTAGCAGGAAACACCGCTCGTAAAAAGAGTTATTCAGACACCGCATCAGTGTCTTACGACCAGCCAGGCTTGAGCATAGGCAGGGATGCGTATTATGATCATACTACTTATGCATATATTGCTACTGCCTTGACTATAGATATTTACATTTCTCCATTTCCGCATTGTGCCCTAGACAAATAAAATAATACAACTACAGGCTGCAGAGGTCGGGCGCCAGCACTGCAGCAGAACATTCGTAGAAACCGCGCCAGAGCAGCAGTGACGACAATACGTGCTGCTGGGTCCTGGCGCTGCATCACCTGGAAGTGATGACAGCATGAGGCAAACAGGCACCCGGAAACACTCACAGGGCGTCCATCGGCACTAGGAGACCACTTGAGGAAGCGCAGAGCGCTGTGACGTGTTGACAGTACAGCCCAATGGGTGTCTCGATCAAAGGATCGCCATCCATCTGCAACTTCTCTGTCAACTGCCGCAGTCGCAACGAGAAGGGGGCAGTGTTTGCTGTCCACACACGGTTGTTTCATCAGTGTGTGGGATGGACAAAGAGCTTCCTAAATGAAAACTTCACACGGCTTAAGGCCGCGAGGGTCAGGCCCCTCATTGCCAAATTAGCCTGTGTTTTTCTCACAGTGGATGAAACAAGACTCGCGTGCAATTAAGCAAAAGACTAATGCACATGTCTTGGAAAACACTTCCAGAACGTGAGATGGAAGGCAGAGACAGCTGAGTCAGGGTAAGACTGTGGTGATCAGGAAAATACGAACTTTGGGGTCGCATTGAAGGTCGGCTCCCTGCAGCCTGGTAGTCATTGTCTTCCGCATCTGCCCATGGGGCCTCGCCTCACTGTGCTGTCCGACCGTAAGGAAGTTCTTCTCCTCTGCCTGACCCTTTATTTCGTCATAGGCTGAGGAGAGGGTTTGTTGGGTCACCGCAGGGAATGCAATGTGTTTTTGGTCAATCGGGGATGTGCCAATGAAGAGTATCAAACCCCCATAGGCAGTAAAATGAGGCCTAGTGGATAAAATGGCCGATCCTGTTGATCCTTGAAATATGATCTCCAACACTAGCTTTCAGCTTGTCAGTGGGATCTTGAGAAAGATTTCTTAATTTCTATATGTAGGAGTGAACAGTACAGCAGCACACTAAGCAGGCCCTATGTATTATTTTCTTTCTATAAGCTGCTGCTTTGTTCCAAGCATCCAGATGTCCGCTTGGATGATAGTCACATTTTTCTGCCTTTCTCTCCTGTTTATCGCCAGTAGTAGCAACTTCAGAAGGGGGCTCCTTTGACTGAAAACCATGGAGCTTCTCTGCTGATTTTGTGGAGCTGGTACAAAAGAAATACGGAGAAGAGACGAGAATCTGAGGAAGATTTCTTGAATTCCCTGCAGAGAAATGAGGCCTTGCTATTGGAGCAACAAATGAAAGATGGAAAGCACCTTCAATGCTCTGCGTCACTGGGGCCACCCTCAGTGATGCCCTTGAAGAGGACATGATGCCGTCTTGTTCCTCTGCTTGTGTGAGTAATTTGTTTGCCGTGAAGATGATCAAGTTGTCAATTTGGAAGACCTAAGTAGAAGCCATGGCGATAGTCGACGCAGCTGTTCAGGATAGTATTCTCAATGTGGATAGAGCGTTGTAAGGGCAAGAAAAAGGAGCTTTGTCCAGGATTTTAATTTTAAACTCAATAGAAATAACGTCTGTGGGCATGGAAATGGTTTGGTGCATTTAAATGCAAGGATCACTTTGAAAACAGAGCTAGTGTGCGGTACAGTCCTACAAAGCCATCTGAAACATATCCAGTGGTGCACTGTCAGACATGACTCAGGAGGGAGACAAAACGTCAAATCTCTGTCTGTCGTAACAAATAGGTGCATCACCCGCTCACAGTTAAAAGGTGAGGTTAAATGCTCAAGTGATGTCAGCTAGGCACCAAGAGGTGACCTTAATGGTGGGAAACATGAAAAGTGACAGCTGAGATGCATCATGCCTACTTGGAAGGGAAGAAGACATTGAGGCTCGAAGGCCTCCAGAGTTTCTTAAACAATTAGTTAACCTCCTAACCCCAAAAATCCAATATAATCAGTGCACTGATATCACTGACATATGTAGTAAGTGGAACATTGTTATATAAGAATAATTCAGAGTGTTCATGTAGAAAACCACACTTTGGCTTCATCGGTGTTTGGTTGGATTCTACTTGGTGCTGTGTTTTAGGGTTGTTTTTGTGCCATGGACAGGTTTTGCCATATTGTTACTGGGATTTGCAGCACCTGAATGTTTACTTAATACAGTGTAGGCATTGTAGGTTTGAGTTTGGAGATGGTGTTTTCTGAGCACAACATGGATTTCATCGAGCTGTTGGGAGTATCAAAATTAAGCTGTTGTGATATGGTGCACATGGACTTGCTAAGAAACAGTGGCCAAAAACTACAGCCGGTTGAGAACCAGGAAGACAGATTGTGCTTTATCCTAAAACAATTTAACCATTTCATTTTCACCTTAATATCATTAACCCAAGACTCAAGCCGAGATACAGGGCACCAAACTGAGATCCTTCATTCCCTGGACACCCTGGGGATCTGGCACCTGTTTACACCCTTGCAAGGCAGCTCAGTGTGTGCCTTTACTTATCCACAGCCCAAGCCAAACTCAGATCAGAACATGGAGGAAAATCATCCCTGATACAAGCCCTAAGACTCTTGAATATCCTTGATCCAACACTGAGATCCCAACAGAAGGACCTCATCTTCAGGAGGGCTGAAGACAAAGTGCTTCCCGCAAGCCATCTGTGCTTATGCACAATGTCAGAGCATCTCGCCAAAAAGAAGGGACGGGGTCACGACTTTCCAAAAGGAACACTGAAACCTCCAGCCATACACTACAAATGAATAAAACAACAGAGCTACTCCTAGTGTTACTAAACCAGTGCCGATCCTACCCATGCCAGCCAAACTCCCACATATACTGGCAGAAAAGCAAAGTGTGAAAAGCATTACAGCCAGCTTCAACAGCGATCCGAAGGGGCTGCAAGTCGACTTGTTGGTACCTAACTAGACAAGCATTAGAAATGCAATAGGTCTCGCCTTTGTTTAAGTTAAAGCCATTTGCATTGATAATGGTAATGGTATTGTGTTATAGCTATGTATTATTTAGTGTATGTATGTGATATGTTGTAATTGTACCGCAGAGGCCTTGTCGGACCTCGAAAGCTGCACTAGAGTGATTCGGCTTTAGCTTCATAGGATCCACATTAACAGACCAGAGGCCTGCTTGATTCAGTGGAAAATCTTACAGAAAAGTTCAAACGAATAGCTAATGTATAGTTATGTTTTCACACTTCATTGAGTTTTGATTCGCCAATAACGTTAGACCCCAACAACGCGTTTGCATGAAACTCAGCAGTGTACTAACTCAGTTTAAGAATGAGTTGTTCGGTGAAGGCTAGGTGTGTGGCATGCATGCATTGTAGGAAAAAATATCACACAAGATGCGGTGAAAGGCAGCAAGGCGACATGTGGTAGTGTTTGGAATGTGACGCTTACAGTTTTTGTAAAGGAATGGCTGAAGATGCGGCTGGTGGTGTGATGCAGAACACACAGCAGTATTTTTACCATATTCACTTTTCATGGAAGGCATCAATTGAACGCACTGAATTCAGCTTCAGAAATGTACCAGATGTGCCGCCTTTTCTGTCAACCTTTTTTGCAGTCATGACGTATCCCTTAAATTATTTTCCCCGAAACAAAAGGAACACATGTAACAGAAACAGATTAACATCAATGCTAATTGCATACACCACACACTGCTCTTATCAACAGGAAGCGTCAAGCAGGCTGGGTTCTGCTTTTCCAATATTTAATGCTACAAGGCCCAGATGAGAAAAGGTTTTGTAGCAAAGTGAAATTGACCTGTACATTGCTTCAGGGGTCCCTCAGTTAGTTGTAGTCCAGAAATGATCCTTGCCCCCAGACATCTCAAGCATAGATCAATAAGAAACTAATCTTACCTGAGTACATGTCTGCACAAAATGTCTTGTTCCTACCACTTCATAAATGAAGCTACCCCGTGGGTTTCGGAACACACAGTCCATTTGCTCCTTTCAGCTGCCACGGAGCTCCCCGGTGGCCCGACTTCCCACCATTCAAGCAAGTAAGAGAGAGCTGCGTATATGAGAGTGAAATGCAAACGTGGCTGTACCTCATCCACCTGCAGCCGTATTAAATGATATAGGAGGACAAGCCATTTTATCTGTGACTTCATCTGCTAACTGTCAGGCCTTATTATTAGCAGACTGCAGTCTGATACAGACTGACTGCGCTTGTGAGGACGCCATGACACCGGCACTCCTCGCGGCTTAAGCTCTGGTAACTTTTACAGCACGAAGAAGAAGTATCCATTGCTTGTCTTGTTGGGAATGACGGGCTGCCCGTGGGGTGGTGGGGGTTGAAGGGAATGGGGGTGTTGAAGCACGTAGAGCGGCATCAACATGCGTACAAAGTAAAGCTAAACACGCGGCTGCCATAATTAAATGTAAAAAGAGAAACAAATAAATGGAGCGCGATGTCCACATACAACGTAGAACATCGTGCTTCACAACGTGCGTAGAAAGTAAAGCTAAACACGCGGCCGCCATAATTAAATTTAATAAAATAAACAAACAAATGGAGCGTGATGTCCACATGCAACGTAGAACATCGTGCTTCACATCCGGAATGACAAAAAAAAAGTTTTCTCCCCGTAATTAAAGGATACAGTATCACGCCAACAGTAAAGGATCCAGTCTAGGTGGCGGGCAGGGACGTCTTAAGAATTTTGGGGGCCCTGGGCCAAACTTATTTTGGGGGCCCCTGTTCAGAACAGCTTTGAATTTATGATCCAATTTGATCCCCTGTTTCCCACACAGTTTCCGCTTCCTCAGCTGCGTTAGCGATCCTGTTTGCATCATAGGCATTAGCCTATATATTCCCGATCTAAATGGACGCGCGCAGCTGACAGCGGTAGGATTTAGTGTTTCCTGCCCTGCTCGTAGGTTTTTTAAATACTTTTTAAAATGTATATGTGTGGCTGAATTACCCTGTGCTTTTAAACAATTTCTCCTACCTACGAGCACTTGCACTTTACTTGATTCTGCTTGCCTACACCTCCTCAGCTGCTTCGATTCGCATCTCGCTTTTCCTCCAGCCCTGGTCTGCCGCGGTTGATACGCCGATTGTGCGGAGGGCTCTTCACTTCCACCCACGTAGTTTGCACATCCTCAGCTGCGTTAGCGATCCAGTTTGCATTATAGGCATTAGTCGATATATTCCTGATGCAAAAGGATGCGCGCAGTGGGCGCGCCGCTGGCACGTCGAAGGCGCACCAAAGGCAAGCCCGTCTGCGCCTTGAGGCGTCCGACGCTGGCCATGCTGCCCAGTTCCCCTCCGGTGAGTTTCTTCCACTATATTACAATAGGGAAACACTGCTTAGTCTTAGGCGGCTACCATTATGTCAGTGTACAGCGGCTGATCCGAGCTTGGAGGTAGACTTTCGATGTAATAAGTGCAACTGGTCTCTCCTCCAGCCCAGGAAACCCACACCCAAGATACTCCCATGCAACAATAAGTGTAAAAACAATAAGAAAACAAAGGACTTAAAGGCCACCCTTTTAAATTGTCACTCTATGCAAAAGCATGAACCACACATTTATGGTCTACTTTTAGACGAACAGCCTGATCTTTTATTTCACACTGAGACCTGGCTGTCTGAAGCCTCCAACCCTACTATCACCTCGGCCATCCTTACGGGTTATAAAATCCTTAGGAGGGACCGACCGAGTGGGAAGGAGGGCGGTGTCGCCATAATTTACAATCAAATACTAGACTGCTCTCCCATCCCAATGGAAAACATCGAGGGCGCAGAGTCCTTAGACTTCCACTGTACCTTCTTCCCCATCATAGCATAGCTGGTTTTCTAATTTACAGACCTCCCAGTGCAATTGGAAATTTTATTACTACGCTTAATACAGCCACCACCTCCCTGGCCTTAAAATACAACTGCCTTATTCTGGGAGATTTCAATATACGTATGGACAATGGAAAAGACCCTCAAACACTTTCCTTGTTGGAGACGCTGCAGGCCTGCAACACGTTTCCATCTATTTCTTCGGCCACCCATGAGAAGGGCCATACCCTAGCCAAATCTTTCACAACTTTGACATATCAGTAAGCCTACCTCTTCCCATTATCTGGTCTGACCACTTCCTATTAAAATTTGTCATTCCCGACTCTGCCACAGCCCCTCGGGCTAACGCAGGGAAGAGGGTCCCTAATTACAGGACGTTCCATAAAATATCCATCCCGATGTAGGCAGACGCCCTCGGTTGTTCCTCACTGGAGCGGTCTGTCTGCCCCGACTCGGAAGCCCTCTCAATAGATTCATGGCTCCGAACTAACATTGATGCACCTGTACCAGTTGTTTCCTGCTCCTTAAAGAGTTCGCCCCCACCAGCTCATGGTTTAATGATTCCCTCAGATCTAGCAAAAGAAATTGTAGAAAAAATGGAACGTAAATGGCATAAATCCTATCTACCTTGGACAGGAAGGTGTATAAAGACAACTTAAAAGCTCATTACAATCTCGTGAAAGCAGCCAAGAAAAACTTCTTTCAAACCAAGATAGAAAATGCCCAAAATAAGAGTAAGGTAATCTTTAGCATAGTTAAATCCTTTAACGCCCCGAAAGCTGGCACAAAGGAAGGGCCATGCACGCAAGAATGGTCTAAGCAAATAGCTCAATTCTTCCACAAAAAGATCCCTGTGATCGAACAAGCCTTCACTCACATCTCAGAGGAAGAACTGACCTTCTATCTTAGTTCTAATGGCAAATTTCACCTCTTGGATCCTCCATCTTTACTAGCTTTCCCTGAGTTTCAGCTTGAAGAGTCACTGACCCTTCTCCAAAGCATTAAGTCTGGCTCTCCTACCGACCCATGTCCAGCGAATATCCTGAACCTATTAGCTTCCACCATAAACCCCACTGTAAACCAGCTCTTTAATGCTTCCGTCTCCTCAGGCAACATGCCGAAATTATGGAAGAATGCTAAGATTCTTCCACTGATAAAAAAGGCTAACGCCAAACCGACGGTCCCTGCCAACTACAGGCCAATCTCCCTTCTTCTGGCCCTCTCCAAAGTATTAGAGAAGCATGTAAACAAGGCCCTCCAAAAACACATTGAAGATGGGAAGCTCCTTCATGTTCCCATTCCGGTTTTAGGGCTAACTACAGTACGGAGTCCGCTCTGCTGGAATTGACTGAACATCTCAAGGGTGAGCTGGACCAGGGAGGCAAGGCTGTTCAGATACTGTTCGATCTTTCGGCGGCCTTCAATACGGTCCCAATTGAGAGGCTCCTGGAGAAACTTGCTAACATCCAGGAGCCTTAACATGGATGTCATCCTTCTTGGCAAATGGATCTCAGGACATCTGGCTCCCCCTTTCTCATCCCCGGTTCCAGCCATGATGTCCCTCAGGGCTCCATTCTCAGTCCTACCCTTTTTAATATATATCTATCCCCCCTTGCATTTCTGGTTGAGGAAGAGGGCGCCAAAATTGTTTCCTATGCTGATGACACTCAGCTGATTTTTACGTGTGAAAACTTTGACGGGGCAATGATTAGGTCTTGCCTCACAAAGGTTTTTAACTGGCTTAAGATCAATCAGCTGAAGTGCAATCCTGACAAAAGGGAAGTTGTTTTCTTTGGTAATCCAAAAACGCCTGACTGCAGCTCTTGGTGGCCAAAAGATCTGCCACCCCACCCGCGGAAAAGGAGAAAGTCAAAAACTTAGGAATTTTCATAGAAAAGACAATCTCCATGCGCTTTCAAATCCAAAATCTAACTGGCGCTTGCTTTGGCATACTCCGGATGCTAAAAATATTCCTGCCACTGTTACCGCTTGAGAGCAGAAAGATCGTGATGCAGGCTCTGGTGACATCAAAGCTTGACTATGTCAACAGCTTGTACCTTGGTCTTCCCAAATCCCTTATCCAGAGCCTACAAGTGGTACAAAACGCAGCGGCCAGAGCCATCCCGAGACCTAAACCCAGATCTAGTATGACCCCTATTCTCAAGTCTCTACACTGGCTCCACATAAAAGAACGGATCGACTTCAAAGCGAGGACCATCTTCTTTAATGCTTTCCACGGCTTATGAGCTGGCTACCTAAATAAGCGTGTTAATCGCTATACAAATGCCAACCTAGCCCTCGTGCCTCAAAAATGCTGTGCCCGCACTGGAGGCAGATCCCTCAGCTTTCTAGGCGCAAAATTGTGGAATAGCCTCCCTGAGTCACTGGGACTAACCACAGACCTACTCTCTTTCAGGAAAAACTTAAAAACCTGGATTTTACTAACTGATGGGTCTTTTACGCACGTTTTCCTCCCGCTGTCACGCGCCAGGACACTCTAGTCTGAGTAGTTGCGCACTTTATTAAATACACTATTTCATTTCATTAGGTCCCTGACAATGAAAAGGAACACTCGTTCAAATTCTAAGGGCCTTATTTATGAGGCCTTGCTTCACTTTTATGCCACAAGTGCATCACTTTTTGGGACGCACCGGCAGGGTAAAAAATGTGCTATGTTGCTCCATATTTGCATATGCATAACTTTGAAACTCCTGCACCACATTATACCTGCACCAGGTATAATGTATGCAGGGTGGGTGTTGCCCCACAAAAAGCCTTGTAGAAGTGGCGCATTGAAATCTATGAGAACTCAGTGCGCCACTTCTAGGACGCCATTGCCTCAATATCTAACACCTGCCTCACAGCAGGTATAAGACTGATTAAGGCCCTTTCGGACACATTGCTGGAGTTGCGTCTATTTTCAGACACACCCCAGCAATGCATCAATTTTGCGCCTACAGATACGTCAGAAATAACATGATGCGACATGATGCGTCAAACAGTAAATATGACGCATCCATCATGTAGCAAGGAGGGTGCACTAAGAAGTGACGCATCCCTGTTTTCACACAGCGATGCATCACTTCTCATAAATAAGGCCCTAAATGTGTTTACATCTACTAATCAGGGATAGTTATGTGTGTTTTCAATATTGCCACACAGCAGCAGCTCAGCAATATTACTGCAAATAATCTTTGTAACGCCCTCCCATTTCTTATATGTAAGGCCTAGTTTTGATCTGAAAGAAACTTTTTTATGTATATTGCATGAAACATAAACACAACATTTCTCTGCAAAATGGCTATACTAGACTCACAAATAAGGTACATAAAAAAATTAATTAAAGGAAAACAGTATTTAAAACAATCTGTTTAAGAAATATTCAAGGTCATTAGGGCAAAACTCTGGAGAATGGAGCTGACTCTGACAGGGGGCCCCCTGAAAGGCTGGGGCCCTGGGCCAGAGCCCACTTTGCCCATGCATTAAAACGTCTCTGTGGGCGGGGCCAAGAGTGGAGAGGGCGGTAACCAGGAGGGACTAAAAAGCCTCCTTTACAATCAGAACACACCATTTACAATAATTAGTGACGCCAAAAGACGCACACCAATGAAATTTAAGGGTGGAGCAGAGACATAACTTTTGAAACCGTATTGATTCCAAGAAACCCTCGTAGAGCGAGCAACGCATGCGCGCTGCAACGCCAGGCGAGACCTAAAAAACGAAATATGTTTTAGTACATGCGGTTCTAGACAATATACAATCAGTCACAATATTCTGTTAAATAGGCAGTAGTTGGAACTTATAAGAAGTTGCTATGAGAACATCCAATGCTGCAAACTCTTTGTGGCACAATATGGTGGCATGAGGCCTTAGCATTGTGCAATAGACAGACCAAGCTGAAAGCGAGAAAAAAAACAATAGGAAACAAGCATTTGCTAATATGTCTGGCTATAATGTGCTAATGCATGAAAAATGCAATTGTGCATGCCTCTGTATCTCCATGCCCTAGCGCACTAAAGCCAAACTTGTAAGCAGTTGGATAGTGCACCTTTCTGTGTGTGTGTATGTGTGTAAACCTATATAAGTACATGTACGTGTGACTCACACGATTCCTATCTAAAATATTTTTTTTAAAGTCTGCAGTAGTGAAAAAACAAAACAGCTTTGGCAAATCCAATAGGTCTCTCCTTTTGGCGTCAAAACGAATATATTGGCTTTGCCAAAGCTTTTTGTGGATACTGAAACCACCCCCTGCTTTTTGCTGATGCTGTGCAGCATTGTCAAAAGCACCCAGAATGATGCATTAATGCACATGCGACATCACGCTTGTTCACATGTGCATTAGGATGCTAATACAGCCCACCGTCACCACGCATTTGAACGCATGAATCATCATGCATGCATGTGTATGTGTTTGTGTTATGACACCGTGTCCATTTTGTTTTTATTTACCATTTCAAGATGACGAATATCCATCTTTGAACGGTAAATTAAAAAAACATAAGAAACGTACCAAAGCATTTTTTTTTTTAAAGAACCACCAAACAGTAATTAGAAGGTGCTAGGCCCTTCAAAAAAAGATTTTTTCTAAAAGAGAATGAGACAGGTAGGGGAACAATGGTACAATGGTAAGGGGTATGGAGTGAGTGGCAAGGCAGTGCGGGGAGCAATGGACAGGTTAGGTGGGAGAGAATTGAAGAAATTAATGAAAAACGTGAGATACAGGTGCAGGATGGGGAGGGGTGAGAGAAGCAGGAGAGAAACAGGAGAGGAGAAGGGGAGAAACACAAGAGCATGTTGGTGCAGGATAGAGAGAGGCGTAGGAAGTGACAGGCAAGGTGGGAGCATGAATATTTAACTGGGGAAGCAGCATGCAGGAGCAAGAAAACACAAACACTAGTAACTTCTGGTCTGTTTGCTTTGGTGTTGCGCTCTCCCTGGACTTGCTTAGCTGTATGCCCTCTCTTATGTTAACCCTCCCCTCCTTCCCTACAATTGTTTTTTGTTATAATGTATTGTGTGCTCCTAGGCTCCACTTCACCTATTTCATTTAACTTTATGTAATCCTTGAATACGTAGTACCTGTGCCTCTCTCCTGTTATTTTGATTGTGAGATTCCCTTGTCTGTGATTGTATTTACATGGAACTACTGTACCAATGTTATTGCCTTAGCCTTGCAAATATGTAGCGCTCTGATGCCTCCGGGTCTAGCCAGTGCTATATCAAAATCTTTAAAATGAATAAATAAATAAATAATAAAATGGAGTGCGGAAAGAAAAAGAAAAAAGTAGTTCCCTAAATGTAAGCAGTGGAAGGATACAAGTCATCTAATGAAAATGATGGTAAAGAAGTGTGCTCCAGGGGTGGGACATACACAGGAAAAGGAAGGAGAGACATCGAAAATAAAAACACAAGCAAATGAGACTGAAGAGAAAGCCAGCCAATTGTAAACAGTGGTCTGGCCCAAAGCTCACCATAGGTATTGCTGTTGTCCACAATAGTTTTTCAGCAAGGGAGAGCTAAAAATGGTCGTTAGGTGAGACCTGAAAAGAATAGTGTTATGGTAATCCCACAAGAAACACAACAAATAGATTGCTTTGTGTAAGCATTTCCTGTATGACAAAATCATTTACTGTTTGATAAAATGTACTTTTGAGCTTTAAAATAATTGTCATGCAAGCACTCTAGAGGAGGCGGAATGATACTACTCCTTTGGGTGTACTCAAGGCCACTGTAGGCACATTTTAAAGAACTGGTCACAATAGCAGACAGCTGATGTGTCTAGTCAAATCTAAAAAAGGCAAGCTATGCAAGGAAGCTGAGGGGTTCAACCCATGTTGATTGCTGGAAAAGTGAAAGGGATCCATGTTGAATGCCGCTGGAGAAGAGGGTGTGATCATGCAATACCAGCATACACAAGCATGGTGTATAGCTTTGATGACCAGCTTCGATACAGGGTTTTCGGTCCCACCTGTAGTTGTTAGGATAGCCAGTGGATTAGACTGAAGAGAGTTTAAGGACTAGGGAAATTATCGTGTCACCATTTCAGGCACTTTACCCCTTGTTATACAGCCCTTCCATGCAGAAGTTGCAGCTTGCGAGTGATTTTAGAATCCATGGCAAAATATCTCCCTGGGCACTTGTGCAGAAGTCAGTGCATGAGTTTGAAAGCCAGGAAAGATGCTGAACTTGAACCTGAACCCCCCACTTTAGTGTGATCTTACTCCTGACGGTCTGCAAGCTAGCTTTCAATTCTGCTTTCTTCACAAGGAGAGGTAGTTCAGGCTGCATGCCCATTCAGTCATTTGCTTTACTGCTGAGTCTGCCAAAAAGATTGCTAGTTCGTGCTAAGTCTGGTGGTTCTTTTTAGTGGCCTGGCCTGAAGCTGACTACTGGTGGGTGTGCGAGGCCCTTTCGAAAATGCAAGCAGATGGAGTGAACATATACATTTGCAAAATAAGACCTAATGGAGGTACCATAATGCTGTTCTTTTCTCTCATTGCGTTAAACCAGAAACCGTCAGAGCCCCTATGGGTAGAAACATCTGCCAGAGCCATACAGGAGGCTGCTCTTCCAGTGCGGGGGCTACTGGTTCTCAGGAGTCAATAGGGCCCTTGTGGGCAATGTTCTCGTCCAGAGCCACCGTTAAATGTGTAGCCAGCCAAGAAGACTGCTGAACCAGACTCTAGCAGTGTGGAGGTCTGTGAGAAGGGAGGCAGGAAAAGCATGGTATGTCTTTGTGTCTACCCACGCTTTTCCTCTGAACTCGCTGGTATACGTGACTGTGCTCCCATGGCGTGTTTCCCCAAACTTACAGTAGGTGGAAAGTCTATGTGGATTTGTAAAGCGTGCTTATCACCCGAGGTGCATCCAGGTGTGGTTGTAGATGAGTAGGTCGGTCGGGCTCCTATCTGAACAGCCAGGTCTGTAGTTTCTTGCAGAACTCGAGTAGGGATGGCGAGGTCCGGATGTGATATGGGAGGCCATTCCAGAATTTGGCGGCCATGTAGGAGGAAGAGTGTCCTCCGGAATTTCTTGTTCGGATGCGGGGTGTTTGTGCGAGGTAAGCTGTGGCTAAGTAAGTGTGAATGTAAGTACAGATAGATGGCATCGCATGTAAGAAGAGTAAATGTGGAGTGAGTTATTCATTAAAAAAAAGAACACATCTTTTAAATGCAAATGAAAAGACACAACAGTTCAAATGAAATCTGTTGGGACGGAAAAGGGTCCCTGCTCAGCTGTGGAGAGCATGTGCCAGGCTCGAGTTCTCTATCGAAAGTTCTGTAGATAATGTTGATTGTTCTCATCACCACACAAAACAATCAATCAATCAAATAATCTTTATTTTCGATCATTTAGATCATCAAAGATATAAATACATTACAATTTTGAAATTATAAAATTTTCGTTATTTAAAGCATTTACATGTAAACAATGTCTTTCGAAAATTTCATAATACAACCTTAAAAACATGAAAAAAGTATTCTAAAATCTTTTGGCATTATACAACCTCCCCCTCTTTTTAAAGACAGATTCGAACATGCCACATAGCCATTAAGTACTTTGCCACTGCAAAAACAATCGGAGGTGACAGATCGGTTTTTAGAATTCTGAACGCAGGCAAATATTTCCTGAATCCCATGTTTTTAAGAATGGGTACGAGCCAATACTTCCTCGCTCTTTGGTAGGCTTTACAAAAAAGGGCCACATGTAAATCGCTTTCCTGTGGATATGCACAGGCTGGGCATTGCTCTGTTGTTGAGGACTGGGACCAAGAGCTGGTGAAGGCCCTCAGAGGTAGAGAACCATATCTCCACTGTAAATAGAGCTTTCTTGCCATCACAGGAGCCATACCATCCAAAACACTTTCCATTAGGTAAGAATCTTTCAATAGTATGAATGTGTTAGTCAATGAACCCACCCGTGTGCTGTCTAAAGCATTAGTCAGCTTTGACTGGTAATAGAGTTGTGAGAGTACCTTTCGAGGGGTCCTCCTGCTTGAGTTTACAGGGTCGGTCCATAAATCCACTAGACCCAAACTCTCACATGATCTTTATATATATCTTAACCATGGGATGTTACTGATGTTTGGTAAGGTCAGGAACTCTTGCAACTCACTTCTGTAGTCACTAAGTTCCTGGCTACTCCAGAGTCGTTGCCAAAAGGTTAAAGGTTTTAAACCAAGTTCCTTGGAGATTGGCCTGAGACCTAGGTCCAGTCTCAGAGGAAGCAACGGCGTACTCAAGGGGAGAGCCACCAACTGCCTAAGAAATTTGTTCTCTGTGCTTGTTAAGTTTTTAACAGGAGTATGACCCCATAGTTCTCCCCCATATGCAACTGAGCCCCGAGCTTGAGATTTATAGATCTGTATCAAGGGGCCCAGTGGGCGATATGTAGATTTGCCCACCATTCTAATAATACCACCCACTTTCTGTGATAGTTTCATATTTGCCTTGATCATATGAGTCCCCCATGTAATTTTTTCGTTCAGGGTAACCCCCAAATATTCGAATGTGGAAACCCTCTCCAATCGCACTGTACCTAACAAAGGGTTTGGACGTGTTGAGGGGGTAGGGTTCAAAATCATGTATTTTGTCTTGGAGGCGTTAATTTCGAGGCCCCTCTCGGTACAAAATTGCAAGAACCCATCCACTATCCGTTGAATTCCCATGGGGGATTTAGACAGCAGCAGGGTGTCATCTGCAAACATTATGGCAGCAGGTCGATGTCTTCTATCCTGGACAGGTGGGCGATTACCCCGTTGACAAAGAGGCAAAACAGGGTGGGTGCGAGCACGCATCCCTGCCTCACCCCCCTGTCAACGGGGAATCTTTCTGTTAAACCACCCATCCTGCCACACCTGACCCGCGCAAAATTATCCTGGTGTAATTTAATCAGAATGGCCAGAATATCTGGCGGGACTCCCAGGTCATCAAGGACACTCCAGAGTTTGGATCTCGGCACCAAATCGAAGGCGGCACGCAAGTCCACGAACACCGTGTACAAGCTGCCCCCCTCGATGAGTGCCGTCCTCCAATAAATAAGATTTAGGCGAAAAATTTGATCCATTGTAGATACCCCCTTTCTGAACCCGGCCTGATATGGGCTCATGGTGGCAGTTTCCTCTATCCAGTTCTGGAGACGATCTAGGATGAGCCTTCCAAAAAGTTTTTGCGACACATCTATCAGGCTAATGGGCCTGTAGTTGGATGGGAGCAGAGGCGAGCCTTTCTTGAAAATCGGAACCACCTCTGCGCCCAGCCAAGTGCAGGGCACCTCCATACCCTTCAGAACCGCATTAAATAGTACCAGGAAATAAGGAGCCCATATGTCTGGCTCCTGTTTAAAAAGGTCACCCGGGAGACCATCCAACCCGGGTGCCTTACCAGTTGACAATCCTGATATGGCAGCCCGGACCTCCTTTTCGGTAAATGGGTCCCCTTCCAGGTAGTTGTATACAGGTGGGGTTGTACAGCCTCCATGCCCTGCTTCCACTGTGTAAAGAGACTGGAAGTGCTCCTTCCATATCTTGGGAGAAATGTTTGGTTCTATTGCCGAAACAAGTTCCTCGGAGCCTGTATTGACAATTCGCCAAAATTTTCGGGAGTCCATGATGGCTAGGGAGGTAGTAAGTTCTTCCCATTTATTCTGGTCCCACTCAATCTTTGCATTAACAACCAGCTTCTTATATTCACGTCTCCTGGCTTGTATCTCAGGCCTACTTTTGCGATTCTTAATGCTCAACAAGAGATCCCTCCTTGCCTTACGGCACGCTGCATTATACCATGTATACTGGTTCTTTCCACCCCCCCTCCTTGGTCCATTATTAAATAAGTCTGCAGTCAAAGTCTTAACGACTTCTTCATGCGTCAACCAAATTTGTTTGTTTTTCTCCCCTGAGCTGGGTTCATCACTTAAAGTGCCTATTTTTTCCAATATAGGAATGAAATTATTATAGAACCGAGGGAGCTTATCTGTGCTTGCAACTAGTTTGTCCCACTTAATTCTCCTCCTATTGTTTTCAAGGGCTAGACCCAATTTTATCTTAGGCAGATCTATTTCCCCATGATCCCGACCAGGAAGGAGAAAGTCCAATTCCAGGGCATTATGATCGCTGTCTTCTCTATCTATTACCCTAAAATCAATAACATGCGACCATGAGGATAATTGCACTAAAATATAGTCTAATCTTGACTCCCTTCCCTTCCGGTTGAACGTGGGTTTACTCGGGATATCAGATTTAACACGCCCGTTACAGGCCCTCACCCCATATTTCAGAGTTAGGGCAGTGATCTGGAGGGCTAATGGGGTCCAAGCTTTAGGCGATATAGATACTGTCGGGGGTACTAGCCATCTTGCATCTTCCTCTAAGGAAGCCCCATCTAAAAGACCAGCTAGGGGCTCAAAATGTGAGTTCAGGTCCCCACCCACTACAAATGGGATCCCCTTGGGGAGTTCGCCAAGAAAATCCGACAGTTCGTCAATGGTGGAGGACTCCTGCGAAATGGTAACCGGCCTTGAATATACATTTACCACTGCTAATCTGCAGCAGTTGGACCATTCCAGTAAAACCACAAGTATGTCCTCTGATGCCACTGGGAGACGCGTGGCCTGACATCCCAAGTGGACTGCGACCCAGGTTTCAAGGCCTCCAGATGGGCACCCCCTGCCCCCCCATTTCGCGGGAATGGAGAATACTGCAAAACCCTGCCTCGAATGTTCCTCCCTCTCCCAAGTTTCCTGGAACAGGCATAAATCTTTAGAATCAGTATATTCAGTCCATTCCTGACATTCAAACTTGTTTCCCAGGCCTGCCACATTCCATGACAGTATTTTTAGTGGCGGGGGCCTATTGTTCGAGATAGTAGTGTGAGTGAAGACATTCCCTTTTTCGCTAGCCATGATCTCTAGATATGTTGGAGGATGACTTGTTGCTTCCCCCACGTTATTTCGTGGATCACCGATAGAATTGCCGAGATCTCCATGATGTAATAGGACATCGGGCAACTCGGTCTCTAAACTATTTCCATCCTCGCCCTCCCATGAAACAAAATTACACTTCCTGCTTGTACATGTGAACAGTCAATCTACCATGTCTAGCTGACTATACCTGTTCGAAATTGGAAGGTAAAATGGCTGGAGAGATCTCCGGGGATGATAGTCTTGCTCACTGGCCCCCCAGTTGCCTCCCCTCCTATGACAAATTTCCCATCCCTCATCATCCATATTTGTGGTGTAATGAGTTTGCTGCTGCCTTCTGAAGTCGGGGAATTCTCTCCATCCTCTTGCCAACCCCCCACCCACTCTCTCTGGATAGGTGCCCTGTGCATTAATTTCAGGATACCCTTGGTATTGGCTTCTGGGATGATAGAAGTCTCCCCTTTTACTGCTGTCTCCCCACCCACCCGGTCTTTGTGTTCGAGCCCCCCAACTCTCATCCTCTCTACCATGTACCAAAGGGGGGTAGAAGAAGGAAAGGGGTAAAGATTGAATGATGGTCCCCTCATCCTCTGAGAACCATCCGCAAATATGCGTGGCGGTCCTGTGATCTTTAAAACTAACTATGACACAATCACCATTAATGGATTTGTTTGAGCTACCCAGCCAAGGCACCCTTAGGACTGTGCTCAATATACCTTGCGGGAGGGGTCTATACGTACATAGCCAATTTATCACCTTGTTCTTGAGGGAGGCGGTGGATTCTTTGGAGGTGGCATTCAATTCTGGTACCCCTGCTAAAACTACAGTGTATGGAGCTGCCTCCGGAGGGAGGTGTACTGGTCTAGGCTTCTTCCTCTTATTACCAGCCTCGGTCATTAATTCTCCAGTATTCGATGATTTATTAGTAGCAGGATCATTTTCCCTGACTTGCTTTGCACTTGTTGGGGGGGAGGGTGGATGAGTATGCTGTTCTACAGGGTTTTTGGGAGCATTTGCCTTCGGGTGTATGTTATTACTTACAGACAGAATAGTTTTTGCCTGTTGCACTATGGGTGTAGCGCTTTTAACCTGATTGGTAGCCTGGAA
This sequence comes from Triturus cristatus, assembly GCF_964204655.1. Classification (NCBI taxonomy): domain Eukaryota; kingdom Metazoa; phylum Chordata; class Amphibia; order Caudata; family Salamandridae; genus Triturus; species Triturus cristatus. Next base: position 880,456,374 of record NC_140585.1, read on the forward strand.
TGGTCCCTTTTTTGTCTCTCTATCGGGAACCTTGGTCCCACCATTACTAGTTACTTTAAAACTGTCCGCTAGTTGCACTGTCGACTTTTCTATGGACGCTAACCTAGCTTCGATTTTAATTAACCTTGCTTCCAGGGGGCTTAAAAGGTTTCTTATAAGGGCACCTATATCAGCGAGGGTGGCATCCTCCTCGGTAGACTTGGCTGAATTCGGATTGGCATGAGTACTTGTCTCCCCCGGTAGATTTAGGGGTATGACCTCAGCTCTATCAATTTGCGTGTTTTCCCTAATGTTTAAACAAGAAGAAGAACTGTTTAATGCCGGGTGCGGGGAAGATTTTGAGGTGTTCGGCTTTCGTCCACCTTTGTTCTTGGGCCCTCCTTTCTTTTTCGGGATTGCTCCTTCTCTAGTCCCCTTTAGCTTGTTCGCTTCTGGGGCTGCGGGGTTAACATTGTCAGGATCAGAGTTAAGAGTGGTAGTAAATATAGGGTAGGGTTGAGCAGGCGGGAGAGTTAACATACTAAGGTCTAAAGAGTCGCTAAGATCCTTCATGCTTAACTGGGAGGTACAATTTGAAATATCCAATGTCCCAGAGGGGTCGCTTGTGCCGGCTACCCCCATGTCCAACACAACGAGTTCTGGCCTTACCTCAGAAGACTTAGCCTGAGCCAAGGGACCCATAGACGATCTCCTCACCCAATCTAGTTCCTGCGAAATTCGCCTCTCCAGGAGCCTAATATCCTCTATTAGCAGGGACCCAGCTTTCACAAAGTAATTGTCCAATGTTCCCTTTGCTGCAGCAGCGGCAGCCGATGCGCTTTTGCTCCTTGTTTCCCTGGTCGTCATCTCTGATGGCAAAAAGACGACAGATACCCTATGTATACAAATGAATTCCCGGAATGGGCCAAGGGGGGTGGCCCAGGCCCAGCCTCTCCCGTCCTCTAACGGCCTCAAATGGCCCGCCCTTTGCCCGGGCTTCGCCCCGGGCTACGCCCCGCACGCGTCCCGCTTACGCGTGGATAGTCATAAATTTATACAGTGGGAGGAGGGGGAGCAGTGGGAGGGGCCGGGAAGAGTGGCCAGGTGCGCTGAAGAGATCTCGTAGCTACGCACCCTGGACCTCGTAGTCCCAGCAAACAAACAGGCTCCAGATGAGGTAACACTTGATAAAATGTACCAGAGGCTCCTCGTTGCAGGGAGAATGAAGGAATATGGATCGCCAAAGTCCGCGCCTGTGAGCGGCTCCCGCGATGCGGGGGCCGCGAGTTGTTTTGTAGGCAGGGGAGCTGAAGGAGGGGCCGGGAAGAGTGACCAGGTGCGCTGAAGAGATCTCGCAGCTACGCACCCTGGACCTCGCAGTCCCAGCAAACAAACAGGCTCCAGATGAGGTAACACTTGATAAAATGTCCCAGAGGCTCCTCGTTGCAGGGAGAATGAAGGAATATGGATCGCCAAAGTCCGCGCCTGCGAGCGGCTCCCGCGAAGCGGGGGCCGCGAGGCGTTTTGTAGGCAGGGGAGCTGAAGGAGGGGCCGGGAAGAGTGACCAGGTGCGCTGAAGAGATCTCGCAGCTACGCACCCTGGACCTCGCAGTCCCAGTAAACAAACAGGCTCCAGATGAGGTAACACTTGATAAAATGTCCCAGAGGCTCCTCGTTGCAGGGAGAATGAAGGAATATGGATCGCCAAAGTCCGCGCCTGCGAGCGGCTCCCGCGAAGCGGGGGCCGCGAGGCGTTTTGTAGGCAGGGGAGCTGAAGGAGGGGCCGGGAAGAGTGACCAGGTGCTCTGAAGAGATCTTGCAGCTACGCACCCTGGACCTCGCAGTCCCAGCAAACAAACAGGCTCCAGATGAGGTAACACTTGATAAAATGTCCCAGAGGCTCCTCGTTGCAGGGAGAATGAAGGAATATGGATCGCCAAAGTCCACGCCTGCGAGCGGCACCCGCGAAGCGGGGGCCACGAGGCGTTTTGTAGGCAGGGGAGCTGAAGGAGGGGCCGGGAAGAGTGACCAGGTGCGCTGAAGAGATCTCGCAGCTACACACCCTGGACCTCGCAGTCCCAGCAAACAAACAGGCTCCAGATGAGGTAACACTTGATAAAATATCCCAGAGGCTCCTCGTTGCAGGGAGAATGAAGGAATATGGATCGCCAAAGTCCAATCTCGTTTGTGCTCTGAATTCTTCTAGTGACGCGGAATGTGACCCAGAGCAGGGTTCTGTGGTCGGGAGGGGCACACCAAGTGTTCCTTCCCTTACTGAGCATGACTACTGTCAGCTCACCACACTCATGTGGACTGACAGCAGTGGCATAAACAGATTATAGTGGCAGAACATTCCTTTTTACCTGTACCTTGCCAGGACGAGTCACGTACTTACCTCTTCTGATGCATTTAAACTGGTGGAATAGTGTCCTGCAACCAAGCCTTTTGCTCCATCCAGAGGCGACATGCATGCTGCATGTGTATGTGTGTGTATGCGCAGGTCGTGTGTGTGCAGAAGGCGGAGCTTTGAGTGTTTCTGTTACATTAGGCTGTTGCAACATAGGAATCAATTTAAATCCTGAACCTGAAGGTTACATAGGCTGGAAAGAGCACCATACAGTTGAATGCATTGCAAGATTCTCTAAAGCATCCAGCAGGGCTTGTGTAGTGTATCAGACACTAGGGTGTGGATGATAGGAGAGACAGTGTACTTTTGAAGTGTAAGGGAACTCCCCAGCTCTTTCCTGCTCCCTTGTTCCCAGGCAGGGCTTTACTGTGCATGTTGACAGGTAGTTTAATCGGGAGCCTCTCCCTCCTTTGTCCTTGTTTTGTTTTCCCCTTGAAATGAGACTCCCAACTCCACTCCCCCTTCCTGATAACACCTGATGACAAAGACCATAGCTTCAAAACCAAAGGAAATGATGGACGGAGTGTTGAACATTGCAAGCACTCACCCCCAGTCAACTGATCTGGGTTTAATCCATCACCGTTCTTTAGCCCATAGCTTCACCTGTCTGGATTGAAAGCGCAAAAGGCAAGATCAGCCCTAAACTGGACTTTTGGAATACGCAAAGTCTGTCCGCAACATTAGTATAAACATGGGACAGAAACTACCAGACAGAGTGCAAAGACTTCTCTACCAGAACCCCATGGTCTCACACCAGTAGAGACCAAGGAACTGTTTTGCATAGCAGGGTTGTTGTCACTGACTGCAAACTCTCTTTCACCATGCTCTGCAAATGTGCCAGGGGAAGCGTCCTGAGGCCTGTCTAGAGGGAAGGTGCTGACTGACTGCCGAGGAAGGATGCTGAAGGTGCCCTTGCAGGAAGAAGAGGTGCTTTGAAAAGGACAAATTCAAGGAGCTGAGGCAGAAAGAGGTGAACACAGCCCGCAGCAGCCCAGTGAAGGACTGCACTGCCTGGCAGTGTGAAGAGTCTTTGAGACCGGTGCGCTTGAACAGTCATGGCTGCACATTGGCAGGCACGTCAACCGAAACCCAGCACCTTGCGAGAGTGGGAGCTCCTGCAAATTCATATACCTGAACCAAAGGTTTTCGATAAACCCGCTTTGGAGCATAGCTGCAACTGTGGTGGGCTCATAATTGTGTCTGGGTTGTGGGCTTGTGTCTGGGCCCAAGGAAGAACTACTACTGAGGACCCCCCTGGATACCAGCAATGCCAGTGGCAGGCATCTTTTTTCTTACTTGGAGAAGTGAGCACAGATTGCCATGACTACAGAGGAAGGACCAGAGAACCACATACAGATCTTGTGTGCTTTGACCCAGTACAATGTACTGCCAGTACATAAGCAGTAAGGACAGCAGATAAAGAACTAAGGCTCTGAAGGATTAAATGGAGGTATAATTTAAAAAAAGTACGTTTTGTTAAGAATTTACCTGCCAAGTCACATGGCAGCATTTCTAGGACTATGCAATCCTGCAAAACAGTATCTATCCTCTTTGGCTTCAACAGATGATAATCCACCGGAGGGAGTCGTCTCACAAGAACAGGGGACCACTCACGACGCTTTGTGTTCCCTTGACGAGATAGGGATGTCTCTACAAGCTCAAAAACCAAAGAAGGCTCCTGGGCTAGACTCTTTGGCCTCTGACCTTTCTAAATATCTCCCTTAGCTTTGGGTCCCAGTTCTTACTCCGGCTTCAAACACAGTCCTGTCAGCTGGGTCAGTCCTAGAGTTTTAATTACAAGCTGTATGTTTGCGGGATTTATAGGAGCCCAAAGGCGTCTTGGCGCTAGCTTTGACAGTATCCAGAAGGACCGAAAAGGGAAACTGAGGCTCATTCTGCATTAAACAGCGAGATTTTCAAAAGCTTCCTAAAGATCAATAGATTGGGCATGACTCTAGTCTGCAAGGGGAGAGAACTCCAATCCTTTGCTGCTCCCATTTCAAAACTTCTTCCACCCCAGGTAGATCTTTTAAACCAGGGAACTACCACACATTTGGCTGCTGCTGACCAAAGTGTTCTACCTGGGACATACCACTTGAAGCTGCTCTTAAGAAACACTGGACCTTGACTGTGTAATGCTTTGCAGATGGTACGTAAAGCCCTGAAAGTAATTCTATGTCGTACTCGCAACCAGTGTAATCTCCTGATCGATTATGACACTGACTGATATTTTGGCACCTTTAAAAGCAGTCGTGCTGCGGCATTTTGGAGATTTTACAGCCTATTCAGTTAAGTATTGAGGCAAATTTAAATACAGTTGTAGGAACCTGGGTTCACCAGGCCCTAAGGGCGGTAACGTGGCGCGAGCCGGTCAGGCAATCAGAGGGCTATGTGTTAAGCCACCATACACCACACGCTTCTCATGGACTAGAGTCACACACAATAAGGGACGCCACACCGTTTAAATTATGCAAATACTTCAAGTTTATCCAAGTATAGCTGGTCAGTTGCAGTTCAGGAAATAACAAGGTAATACATGAATCATAATACCATCGTTCAGTACATGCGACACTCTTGGTGATATCTATGCAGTGCCTAACCTCGTTCATGTACCCACGCCCGCTGGTTAAGTGCGGGAGATTCTAGCGCTGTGCGCGCTTATGTAAAGTCTGTCCCTGAACAGGCCGTCTAACACAGCGCACTACTTGTAAGGGGGAACATTGGGTTCATCAACATGGCGCCTGTCGAACTGAGCGCTCCTCGTGACCACTGGCCCCTAGTACTGTGAAGCAAGGCACATAAAACACAGCGCTACGCGCAATCAGTTACATGTGGAAACGTTTGCGTAGAACAGTTATCACAACGCGTTACTCGTAATCAGTTGCATATCATTACCTTCGAGCAGAGCATATAACACAGTGCGCTACCCGCGTTCCTGGGCATGTAATTTACTTTCGAGCAGGGCATATAACACAGTGCGCTACTCGCGTTCCTGGGCAGGTGATTACTTTCGAGCAGGGCATATAACACAGTGCGCTACTCGCATTCCTTGGCAGGTAATTTACTTTCGAGCAGAGCATATAACACATTGCGCTACTCGCATTCCTTGGCATGTAATTTACTTTCGAGCAGAGCATATGACACAGTGCGCTACTCGCATTCCTTGGCATGTAATTTACTTTCGAGCAGAGCATATAACACAGTGCGCTACTCGCAGTCCCGGTCTCTCCGGCTGGGGAAGCAGGGTCGGTGGCGTGAAGCGCCACCCGAGGGTAATGTCAGTCAGTTCTTTGGGCGGCTTCCAGCGGGGAGGGTGACCGGACTTGAGGAGCGGGTCCCTATGCTCCGATGCAGTTCACAGAGCACCGCGCTCAGTATTACAAAAGGGGGGACACGGACAGGATCCCTCGGCGGGGTCTCTCCGTCGCGCAGGCAGGGGAGGGGACTCCCACGGAGGGGACAACCCGGGCCAAGTGCGGTGTGGTTTCCAGACCAGCAGGGGGTGCACTAGGGGGGATCTCGGCCTCCGGGCTTACCTCCGTCTCGGCTTCAGCAGGCGTCCGTCCTCACGACGTTGGGGGAACTCGGCCCCGACCTTGCGCACCTCCTCACACGGCTGCAACGGCAGCGACGGGGCCCCAGGCTTCGCCTGGGCCTCGCGACACAGAAGGGCACTCCTCCAGGCCGCGGCGGTGAGCGCACTGACTTCGTCGTCGCAGGGGGGGGGGGGCTCAAATTAAGGATGGGGTAAAGTGCTCAGCGGAGCACGCTGCCGGGGGTCCCAGACCAGGGCAGGGAGCGCGGGGGTCACAGCGCTAGTACCTGGTCGATCCCCGGTGGCTTGGCAATCGGTTTAGCAATTAGTTCAATAGGTTAGCTTGGACACGCAGTCTCAGCTCTGGCATTCAAGGCTTACAGCTCGCTCTTGTCATGCAGTCTCAGTTCTTAAAGTTAGGTTTCAGTTCTCAGTTGACAGATGAAGTCTTTTGGCGCAGATGTATCTGGCGCCCTTAAGGGGTTCTGTTACAGGGGTAGGAATGGAGAGGGCGACTAGGTCCTTCCTAGTCAGGCTGGCAGAGAGTCTCTGGGTCCTCCTACTACTGGGCAAGATCAGTGGGATTCACAGGGCACCTCACTCACTTAAGAGGCAGTATCTAAATCCTGTCACTCTCAGAGGCATAAGTCCCTGGCTAGGCCCTACCGCCTACACTCCTGGTGGATTCTTCCAGCTCTGCTTCACCCCAATGGCCAACTCACCACAAAAGTTTCCCTCCCACTCTTAAGTAGCCCTAGGTCAGGTGACCTCTAGCCAAGGCGGCAAAAGTAAAACCCCACCTCCCTTCTAGAAGGTTCCAGCATCTTCCAGGAGCTTCCCCACTCTACCTATGGGACAAAAGGCGGGCTGGTGTCGCAACATTGTTGTGGGTCCCAGCCAGCTCCTGGCAGCTAGGGTGCTACTATGAAAAACGACCACCCTGCAGTAGCAGGGGTCTGTGGCAGCCATCTTGGGAGAAGGGAGCACCTGCACCTTAACACTGCCTGGCAATGAAAAGGCGCCCGGAGACCTAGTCCAACATAAAAATGAGGGTGGAAAAAATGAGGCACGATACAAAAATAGAAGGGGAGACCACCCTAGGGCTGACAGGTCCAACATGCGTCCCCCCCAGCCGAAAGAGGGGAGAGCTACCCAACCTCTAGGGAGTTCTCTTCACTAAGGCGGAAAAACCTGGAGAGACCGTCAGCATTGGCGTGGTCAACTCCGGGCCGATGTTCCACCGAAAGTCCATCCCCTGTAGGGAAATGGACCACCTCAACAACTTGGGGTTTTCGCCTCTCATCTGCATGAGCCAGGGAAGGTGGCGGTGGTCGGTCTGGATAAGGAAGTGAGTGCCAAAGAGGTATGGCCTCAACTTCTTCAGAGCCCATACCACCGCAAAGGCTTCTCTCTCAATGGTGCTCCATCGCCGTTCCCGAGGGAGGAGTCTTCGAGATATGAAGGCCATAGGTTGGTCCTGGCCCTCGGTGTTGAGTTGCGAGAGCACCGAACCTATGCCGTGTTCTGAGGCGTCGGTCTGTACAATAAATTCCTTGCTGAAATCGGGTGTTGCTAGTACTGGAGCTGTACACATTGCATTTTTCAGCGTATCAAAGGCTTCTTGGCATGCAGCTGTCCATATGACCTTTCGAGGTTGTTTCTTTGAGGTCAACTCCGTCAAGGGGGTCACGATGGTACCATATCCCTTGACGAACCGGCGGTAATACCCAGTGAGGCCGAGGAAAGCTCGGACCTCTGTTTGGGTCTTGGGGGGCTCCCAAGCCAAGATGGTTTCAATTTTGGCCTGGAAGGGTTGCACCTTACCTCCGCCCACCAGGTGTCCCAGGTACACGACAGATCCCTGTCCAATCTGGCACTTGCTGGCTTTAATGGTTAAACCAGCGCGTTGCAGCGCCTGCAATACCTCCTGGAGGTGTCGCAGATGGTCCTCCCAGCTGCTACTGAAGACAGCTATGTCATCCAAGTAGGCTGCTGAGAAGGACTCCAGGCCAGATAGTACCTGATTCACTAACCGCTGGAATGTGGCCGGAGCATTTTTGAGCCCAAAGGGCATCACTCGAAATTGGTAGTGGCCCTCTGGGGTGGAGAACGCTGTCTTCTCCCGTGCTCCGTCGGCCATGGCAATCTGCCAATATCCGGATGTCAGGTCAATGGTGCTGAGGTACCGGGCTGCTCCCAGCCGGTCCACCAGCTCATCTGCACGTGGGATGGGGTGAGCATCTGTCTTCGTGACAGAGTTCAACCCCCGGTAGTCCACACAGAACCGGAGTTCTGGCGTCGTACCCGGTGGGGCCGCTTTCGGCACCAACACCACTGGACTAGCCCACGGGCTGCTGGAAGGTTCTATCACCCCCAGCTCCAGCATCTTTGCCACCTCACGCTGGATGCTATCCTTCACTCGGTCAGAGAGTCGGTAAGACTTGTTCTTCACCGGGGGGCTATCCCCTGTGTCCACATCATGGGTACACAAATGAGTGATTCCAGGCGTGAGGGAGAACAACGAGGCGAACTGTCCCAGGACATGGCGACAGTCCCTCTGGTGCTCTGGGGTCAAGGATGGGGAGAGGACTACACCTTCCACCGAACCATCCTTCTCTTGTACCGCAAGAAGGTCAGGAAGAGCTTCACTCTCTTCCTCTTCGCTCCCATCCGTCACCATAAGGAGAGCAAGCTCCGATCGCTCATGGTGCGGCTTCAGGCGGTTGACGTGGAGCACCCTGAGGGGCTGACGGGGGGTTTTTACATCCACAACGTATGTGGTCGGGCCTCGCCGCTCCACAATGTCGAACGGGCCAGTCCACCGGTCCTGGAGGGCACAAAGCTCCCCAGGTTCCATAACCCACACCTTCTGTCCAACGTCTAACTCGACCGTCCGAGCGTTGCGGTCATACCACTCCTTCATCACGGTCTGGCTAGCATCCAGGTTCTCTGTGGCTGCCTTCCACAGCTTGGCCATCTGGCTGCGGAACGCCAGCATGTAGCTGACAATGTCACGGGGAAGCTTCTGCGAAGTCTTCTCCCACCCCTCTTTCACTAAACTGAGGGGACCCCTAACGGGATGGCCATAGATCAATTCAAACGGGCTGAACCCGACTCCCTTCTGCGGTACCTCCCGATAGGAGAATAACAAGCAGGGGAGGAGGACGTCCCACTTACGCCTCAAGCCTTCGGGAAGGCTTCGGATCATCCCCTTCAATGTCTTATTGAAGCGCTCTACAAGTCCGTTAGTCTGGGGGTGGTAAGGGGTGGAGAACCGGTAGGTCACTCCACACTCCTTCCACATGGCCTGCATGTAGGCCGACATGAAATTTGTGCCCCTGTCCGACACCACGACCTTCGGGAATCCCACTCGGGTAAAAATTCCCAACAGTGCCCGCGCCACCACCGGTGCAGTGATGGTCCTCAGAGGAATAGCCTCTGGGTACCTTGTGGCGTGGTCCACCAAAACCAAGATGAACCGGTGTCCCGCTGCGGTCGGAGGGTCCAATGGCCCAACAATATCGATACCGACCCTCTCAAAAGGGGTCCCGACCACGGGGAGCGGTTCCAACGGGACTTTCAACTTGGTCCCTGTCTTGCCACTAGCCTGACAAGACTTGCAGGTCTTGCAAAAGGCGTCTGAAGCAATCCTCATCCCGGGCCAATAAAAATGGGGGACTAACCGTGCAAAGGTTTTGTCCTGGCCCAGGTGTCCAGCTAAGGGGATCTCGTGCGCTAACTCCAGCAGGAACACTGGGGGACCACTATGGCCCTCGAAGATCCATGTACCGGCACCCTGGGCTCACTGTATAGGAGACTATCCTCCCAATACACATGATAACCTCCCAGTTCCTGACTAGTCACTTGAGCTTCGGCCTGCCGCCGCATACCCTCAAGAGTGGGGCACGTCCTTTGTGCTTGACAAAACTCCTCCCGGGTAGGCCCTCCTTCCACTTGCCAGTCAGCAAGGGTCGGCAAGTCCTCCACAGGAACGACATCTACCTCCGCGGACTCCGGGGGCACCTCTGCGGCCTCCCCATCCGACTCACGGGGCATGTCCTCTACCACCTTCTTCTTCCCACGTTTGGGTTTGGGTTGGGCCATGATTCCAGGCTCCAACTCCGGGTGAGTTCCATGGACCGCGTGCTCACGCAAGTCCACCCTGGTAATCCCAGCATCTCAGTGTGAGCGTGAAACTCGACGTCCTTCCATTTGGTGTGCTCCAGGTCGTTCCCTAGCAAACACCCCACAGGCAAGGCAGGGCTCACAGCAACTCGCAGTAGGCCTTTGACTCCTCCCCACTCGAATGGAACACGAGCCACTGGATAGTGACTCAAACTGCCGTCAGCCAATACGGCCGGATGGAACTCCACGGGGACTACTTGGTCTGGGGACACCAGCCGCCGCACGACAGTGGTCATGCTGGCCCCTGTGTCCCTCAGAGCTTCCACCTCCTCCCCATGAATTCTCACCCTCTGCTGATATTTAGCAGTGTTCGGGGGCAGGGACACTACGGGGACCACCTCTCTATCCCCGAGTGAAACCAGTGTCAGGCCTGTCCACTCCCCTTCCCTATCTAAGGGCAGCTCCACCCCAAGCGCTATACTGCTCACCCCGGGACTTTTCCCGCCCAATGGGGCTGGTGGTCGCTTGCGACACTTGGGATCTCCTCTGTAGTGTCCAATCTCCCCACACTCGTAGCACCGCATGTTGGACAGGCCACATGAAGGGCTTGCTCCCTCCCCGCATGACAGGGCCCGAGCCCCGGCCCTCCAGGTGTTACCCACGGAAACAACCCACACCCCGTCTCCAGACGGGACTCCTGCCCCCGGACATCTCTGTATCATGGGTCCGAACCACTACCGGCTCCCTCGCCCGGCCCGGCCGCCATCTTGGACACTGCACCACGAGGCCGCGTGGCCTCAGCTCGACCCTAACCCTGGGCCTGGCCAGGCCCCGACATCCCGGCACCACCATCCACCCAGGAGGTGAACGGACCACTTGGCAGGTCAATGGGAGAAAGAAGTGTCGATGGCTCTCCCCCGCCAGGTGCCGATCGCCCCCCAGCTCCCCCGGGCGCTGGCTCCACCCCCCTGCTGGGTGTCTGGACTCCCTCATCCCGGACCTCCCGACCTCCAAGTGCGAGGGTCCGGGCATCAAAGGGCGCCAGACCTATAACTGGGGCAGCTCCAGAGCAGGAAGGCAGTTGTATCCTGGAGTCGAGAGACACCGAGAAGAACTCCTCCTTGACGGACTACCGGCGCTGCCGTAGCCCTGCCTTGTGAACTATCATCCTGCCTGCTGGCGCTGCCGCGGCCTTCTGCATCCTCCATCCTCGTCGGGACCTGCTGGCGCTGCCGCGGACCGTTGTGACTACCACCTTCATTGGGACCTGCTGGCGCTGCCGCGGACCGTTGTAACCACCACCTCCATCGGGACCTGCTGGCGCTGCCGCGGACCGTGTAATGACCACCTTCACCGGGAGCTGCTGGCGCTGCCGCGGCCCGTCCAGCTAGAACACCGAGCTCGAGGATTGTGAGCTATCCATCATATCATCGCATCTACCAGATTGGTAACAAGACTGTCCCGCTACCCCCTTTCCCAACCAAGCGACTAGAATCGAGGGGACCCCTGAGTCCTGACCTCCTTGTACCATTCTATCGTACCTAAAGATTGCTTATAAAGAACGTTCAACCTTATCTTTGTGTGGTGTACATCTGTGGGGGGGAAGTTACTCGTCTGTACGATCGCTGGAGACGGCTCTCCCCGGAGACCTCTCCCCTTGTCCTCGGCCGACCCTCCCGGTCCGTCTAACATTGGTGGCCAGCGGCGCGATCCGAATCAACGCGTAATCGTACAGAGAGTAGCTCACCCCACAACGAAACCACAATGTCAACCAAAGAGAGCGGATCCACCGAGAAATTCCAGATGGAGAAATTGGAAGAGTACAGCCATCGTGAATTGAAACAATTCTGCATTGAACTAGGCATTGCTACCACCGGCCTGAGTACCAAAGACGATTTCAAGCACGCCATTGAGTCGTGGGCAGAAACCGGGGCCGCGAGATCCCCGGACCAAAACATTGCAGCATCAGAGAGGAACACCACGGCTCCCGAGGAGCGGAGAGCGGGTCTCTCGCAGGAAGAGATCCAAGAGAGAGAAAAAAGCAGACTACATGAGCTAGAAATGGCACGGCTCAAAATGGACGGTGAACTAAAATTAGCCGAACAAAAACTGAACCTAGAACATCTGCGGCTCCGAGAAGAACGGGAAGAAAAACAGAGGCAGAGAGAGCTCGAAGAAAAGAGATTAGCGTATGAACACGAGCGCAAACTGGCAGAAATAGACCTACGGAAGCAGAACAAAGAACTGGAGGTGCCCGAGCGACCGCGCACCCCGGGAGCGACAGAAAAAAAAGTCCACATCCCCAAGGATGTCGTTCGAGAGTATGTCCGAGAGGACGACATACAACAGTGGTTCAAGGGCTACGAGATCGCCATGACCTCCCACCGGATCGATCGAAGTGACTGGGGAGCCGGTCTATGGGGGAGGTTCGTCAATGAAGGCCGCGATGCCCTGTTACAGCTCCCAGACCATCTGATGTCATCCTATGACCACATGAAGGCTGCCCTCCTCACCCGATATGGGCTCACACCCGAAATGTACCGCCAGAGGTTCCGAGACTGCACCCGGATCCCGGGTACAACTTGGGTGGAATATGTCAACTATTTCAGCCGAGCCTTCGAGGGTTGGATCAAGGGAAGCCACGTAACGACCTACGAGCAACTTTTTAATCTCATGGTGTGGGAGCACCTCTCTAACAACTGCTTCGTCGAACTCAGGCAGCACCTCCTCGACAGTAAATTGACTGACCCACGGCAACTCGCCGCCGAAGCTGACCGGTGGGAAAGCACCCGAGTGGGCCGGAGAGGGCCGCACGAACCGAACCGGAACAACCAAGGTCAGCACCGTCCCCGAGGAGGAGGAGGAGGCCAGGGACGAGGAAGAGACACCGTCCCGGCCGCTCCCGCTGCCAGCACCCCGCCCCCGGCCAGCCGGGGCAACCCCCCGATGCGGCCGGGGTTCCGAGCCAATGTCACGTGTCACCGATGCCAGCGAGTCGGCCACTACGCCAATGACCCGAACTGTCCACAGAACCAAACTCCGAGACCCCGCCAGGTAGCTGCCGCCGCCCTGGGGGGAGAACAAATCTCCGAAGGACAGGAAGAATACGAGCAGGAACAACAAGAGTGGGAACCGGCCGCCATGGTTCTAGCGTGCCTAGGGGGAAGAGACATGGTCCCGCGGGCTCCCCTACCCGCCAACACCAGAAAATATAGTCAGTGGGTGAACATTAATGGACGCCGGGCCGAAGCACTACGTGACACGGGGGCCAGTGTGACGGCCGTCCGCTGTCACCTGGTAAAACCAGAGCAGATCCTGCCGAACATTCTCTGCCCCGTCCGTTCAGCCGACAATTCGGAGAGTCTATGTCGGATGGCCTGCGTCCCCTTCGAATGGGGAGGAGTCTCCGGCATGTTGAAGGTGACGGTCCGAGATGATGCCCCCGTGGACTGTCTCCTGGGGAATGATCTTGAGAGTTCCCCGTGGGCCGCCGTAGAAAGGAAAGAGCACCTGGGGATGGTGGGCCTCCCGGACTGGGCGTGCGTAACCACCCGGTCCAGGGCCGCCCGTGCCATCCCCCGACCAGAAGAACCAGAATGGCCAGCACCTCCTCCCCCGATCGCTCCAGTAGAGGACACCGACCATACCGACCCCCCAGAGCAGACCCCCGAAGGGCTCGCTCAGCCCCAGGACCTTCCCAACCTGGCTCAGTGGCATCAGGGAGGGGGGCCCACCCAGGAACAGTTCCGTCAAGAACAGAAGACCTGTCCCTCCCTCGAGGGACTCCGCCAGCAAGCCCTCGCCCAGAGCGCCGGGGACACCACCGAAGCCCATTGGATCTATTGGGACAACGACCTATTGTACAGTGAGCAGAGAATCGCGGAGTTAGGGGCCAGTCGAGTGCTGGTGGTGCCCCTCCGTTTTAGAGACTTCCTGTTAAATTTGGCCCACGATGTCCCTCTGGCTGGACACCTGGGCCAGGACAAAACCTACAGTCGCCTGGTGACCCACTTTTTCTGGCCGAAGATGAGAAACGACGTCCTCAACCACTGCCGGTCCTGCCCCACGTGCCAGGCCAGCGGGAAGAGCGGCCGCAAACTCAAAGCACCTCTGCAACCCTTCCCAGTTGTCACCACCCCGTTCGAGAGGGTGGGAATAGACATTGTGGGGCCCCTGGACCCCCGTACAGCACAAGGACATCGGTTCATCCTGGTACTGGTGGACCACGCCACCCGCTACCCCGAGGCTGTGCCCCTGCGAACTGTAACAGCCCCGGTGGTCGGCCGGGCCTTAATGGGGATCTTCTCCCGGGTGGGCTTCCCCCGAGAAGTCGTCAGCGACAGAGGCACAAACTTTATTTCGAAATATATGAAGTCCCTCTGGCAACAGTGCGGGGTCACCTACCGGTTCACGACCCCCTATCACCCTCAAGGAAACGGACTAGTCGAGCGGTTCAACCGCACGCTCAAGGGAATGATTGGGGGATTGGAAGAGCCCCTCCGTCGCCAGTGGGATGTACTACTTCCGTGCCTCCTCTTCGCCTATCGAGAGGTTCCCCAGAAGTCCCTCGGCTTTAGCCCTTTCGAACTCTTGTACGGGCACCCTGTGCGAGGGCCCCTCAGCCTAGTCAAAGAAGGTTGGGAGATGGCCCCCCTAAAGACCCCTCCAGACGTCTTCAAGTACCTCCTGACCCTACGCAATCAGACCAGGCGATTCAGAGAAATGGCGAAAGCGAACCTTGAGGCCAGTCAGGAGGACATGAAAAAATGGTACGATCAAAATGCCTCCTCCATCGAATTCGAACCTGGCCAACAAGTGTGGGTGATGTCCCCCACCAAACCATGTGCCTTGCAGGACAAGTGGACGGGGCCCTTCAAAGTGGTCGAACGCAAGAGCCCCGTCACCTATCTCATCGATATGGAATCTCCCCGGAACCCCCTCCGGGTCCTCCACACCAACAGACTCAAACCCCACTTTGTGCGCTCGGAGCTCAGCCTCCTGATGGCTACAGACAGTGGAGCGGAAGAAGACTCCGAGCCTCTCCCTGATCTCCTGAAGACTCGTGAGAAAGATGGTTCAGTGGACGGGGTCCGGCTCTCCGATGCCCTCACCCCGGGACAGCGCCAAGGCTGCCGGGACCTCCTGCTGCAGTTTGCCACCTTGTTTTCCCTCACCCCAGGGGTCACCCCCTGGTGCTTGCACGACGTGGACACTGGGGACAGTCCCCCTATCAGACACCGGGCGTACCGCGTACCAGATCGGGTACGGGCCTGCATCCAAGAGGAGGTATCAAAGATGCTCACGCTCGGGGTCATCGAGCCCTCGGACAGCCCCTGGGCCAGCCCGGTCGTGCTGGTCCCCAAAGCTGCTGCCCCCGGCACCACTCCTGAGCTCCGATTCTGCGTCGACTATCGGGGCTTGAATGCTGTCACCAGAACCGACGCTCATCCCATCCCCCGAGCGGATGAACTGATCGACCGCATGGGGGCTGCCCGCTACCTCAGCATCTTCGACCTGACAGCGGGCTACTGGCAGATCGGTCTCACACCCCGGGCCCAAGAACGATCCGCCTTTTCTACCCCCGATGGCCACTACCACTTCAAAGTCATGCCCTTCGGCATGAAGAATTCCCCAGCTACCTTTCAGCGACTGGTGAACCAGGTCTTGGCGGGGCTCGAGGAGTTCAGCGCCGCCTACCTGGACGATATCGCTGTGTACAGCCGCCACTGGTCCGACCCCCTCCACCACCTCCGAGAGGTCCTGCAGGCCCTCCAACGGGCCGGCCTCACAATCAAGGCCAGCAAGTGCCAAATTGGTCAGGGGTCCGTGACCTATCTCGGCCACCAGGTGGGAAGCGGTCTGGTGGCCCATCTGCAACTCAAAATCGCTGCCATCCAGTCCTGGCAGCCTCCAGTCACGCAGACCGAGGTCCGAGCCTTCTTGGGGCTCACCGGCTACTACCGGCGGTTCGTGAGGGACTATGGCAGCATTGTGGGGCCCCTCACGGGACTCACATCCAAAAACCACCCGAAGGTCAACTGGACCCCAGACTGTCAAGCGGCCTTCGAGAAGCTGAAAGCCGCCATGTGCACTGCCCCTGTGCTCCAGGCCCCCGACTACAGTCGGGAATTCATCGTACAAACAGATGCCTCCGACCACGGCATCGGGGCGGTCCTCTCCCAGCTGAACTCCGAGGGACTTGACCAACCGGTGGCCTTCATCAGCAGACGCCTCCTGGCCCGAGAACAGTGCTGGAGCACCATCGAGAGGGAGGCCTTCGCAGTGGTGTGGGCCCTCAAAAAGCTCCGGCCCTATCTCTTCGGTACCCACTTCCGGGTGCAAACAGATCATCGACCCCTGCAGTGGCTAATGCAGATGCGGGGGGAAAACCCCAAACTATTGCGTTGGTCCATCTCCCTGCAGGGGATGGACTTCACGGTGGAACATCGACCGGGCCAAGACCACGCCAACGCAGATGGCCTGTCACGCTTTTTCCGCCTCGACGAGGAGAGTCCCCAAGAGGATGGGTGACTCTCCCCGCCTTCAGCTGGGGGGGACGCATGTTGGACAGGCCACATGAAGGGCTTGCTCCCTCCCCGCATGACAGGGCCCGAGCCCCGGCCCTCCAGGTGTTACCCACGGAAACAACCCACACCCCGTCTCCAGACGGGACTCCTGCCCCCGGACATCTCTGTATCATGGGGCCGAACCACTACCGGCTCCCTCGCCCGGCCCGGCCGCCATCTTGGACACTGCACCACGAGGCCGCGTGGCCTCAGCTCGACCCTAACCCTGGGCCTGGCCAGGCCCCGACATCCCGGCACCACCATCCACCCAGGAGGTGAACGGACCACTTGGCAGGTCAATGGGAGAAAGAAGTGTCGATGGCTCTCCCCCGCCAGGTGCCGATTGCCCCCCAGCTCCCCCGGGCGCTGGCTCCACTCCCCTGCTGGGTGTCTGGACTCCCTCATCCCGGACCTCCCGACCTCCAAGTGCGAGGGTCCGGGCATCAAAGGGCGCCAGACCTATAACTGGGGCAGCTCCAGAGCAGGAAGGCAGTTGTATCCTGGAGTCGAGAGACACCGAGAAGAACTCCTCCTTGACGGACTACCGGCGCTGCCGTAGCCCTGCCTTGTGAACTATCATCCTGCCTGCTGGTGCTGCCGCGGCCTTCTGCATCCTCCATCCTCGTCGGGACCTGCTGGCTCTGCCGCGGACCGTTGTGACTACCACCTTCATTGGGACCTGCTGGCGCTGCCGCGGACCGTTGTAACCACCACCTCCATCGGGACCTGCTGGCGCTGCCGCGGACCGTGTAACGACCACCTTCACCGGGAGCTGCTGGCGCTGCCGCGGCCCGTCCAGCTAGAACACCGAGCTCGAGGATTGTGAGCTATCCATCATATCATCGCATCTACCAGATTGGTAACAAGACTGTCCCGCTACCCCCTTTCCCAACCAAGAGACTAGAATCGAGGGGACCCCTGAGTCCTGACCTCCTTGTACCATTCTATCGTACCTAAAGATTGCTTATAAAGAACGTTCAACCTTATCTTTGTGTGGTGTACATCTGTGGGGGGGAAGTTACTCGTCTGTACGATCGCTGGAGACGGCTCTCCCCGGAGACCTCTCCCCTTGTCCTCGGCCGACCCTCCCGGTCCGTCTAACACCGCACAATCCTTGGCTGCTGACTCCTGTCAGGGTAAGTGGGTCTTGTGGAATTGGACGGGGGTGGGGTTCCTACTCCCTTCCCAAACTTATTTTGGGGACCTTTCGAGAACTCCACCTTTTTATCTCCCCCCTCTTTCTTCTGGGGGAAACCCTGTCCGCCTTTCGAGCCATCTCCCCCGGGGCCCTTGTGAGACACCCGGGTGCTCACCCAAATATCTGCCTCCTCCGCAAGCTCTTGAGGATCCTTCAGCCTGCGGTCCACCAGATGTTGGCGCAGCTCCGGAAAGCTCTTATCCAAGAGGTGCTCCCTTAAAAAAAGATCGTACAACCCTTGGTAGTCCTGTACCTCGCTGCCACGCACCCAACCATCTAGTGCCTTCCTCGCATAATCAAAAAAATCTACCCATGTCTGGGTGGACAGCTTATGGCTGCCACGAAACTTCTGCCTATACTTCTCGGGGTTCAGGCCAAACTTCTTTAACAAGGCCTCTTTCATGGGGGCGTACTTAACCTGATCCGCCTTGGCCAAATATAACAGGGTGTCCCTAACAGTGGGAGGTATATACCGGTAGAGACCACCTCCCCAGTTACTCTCGGGTACCCCATGGGCCGTTAAGGCTACCTCGTATGCCTCCAACCACTTCATGATGTCATCCCCTAGTGTATAATTGGCTATGACTTCTTTGGGTAGGTAGAATTTTGGTTCTTGAGGTTCCCTGGGTATGCTGCCACCATTGTCTTTGTTAGACGCGTTCAATTGGAGGGCGCGTAGCTCCAGCTCTTTTAACTGAAGCTCGTGCGCCAGCTTCTTCTCCTCCATTGCCCATTTCTTATTCTCCCTTTCCCTTTCTCTTTCCTGTTCCAGTTTGGCTAGCTCCCATTTTAACTGCCTCTCTTCCCTTCTGTCCTCATACTCCTTTGGAGACGCGCTCCTACTAGACCCTGTCCTACTACTGGCCCCAGAACGTCTCCCTGGGGGCACATTTTCAGACTCCTCTATGTTTACAATGTCTAGGACTTCTTGGGCGCTCTCCTCCTGAGGTGCATCTGGCTCCCCCTGTCCCTCATCCCCTCTCCCTTCTGGGTGGGCTTCTACCCATGCCCTAATGGCGGTACGGAGTTCCGGCGCTTTGGCCCTCCGCATCCCAGGCACCCCCAACTCCTGCGCGAACTCCCTTAGTTGCTTCACTGTGTACCCCTCGAGGTCAGCTAACCGGGATTCCATTCTGGCAGGTGGGGACCTAGACACTAAGGAGAAAATTCCTAGGGTATAGGCAACAGTTACCGGCTCACCAGGCTTCTTGCACTCTCAACCTGGACAGTGGAACTAACAATGCAGCAATCAATGTTTTTAGAGCTTTGGAACACAACAGGCGTTTAATTTTGGCGCCCTTCGCCTCACCGAAGGGTGCTGTATGGTCACAAGTCCCAAGGATCCCACCGCTCGCCAACAATGTAGGAACCTGGGTTCACCAGGCCCTAAGGGCGGTAACGTGGCGCGAGCCGGTCAGGCAATCAGAGGGCTATGTGTTAAGCCACCATACACCACACGCTTCTCATGGACTAGAGTCACACACAATAAGGGACGCCACACCGTTTAAATTATGCAAATACTTCAAGTTTATCCAAGTATAGCTGGTCAGTTGCAGTTCAGGAAATAACAAGGTAATACATGAATCATAATACCATCGTTCAGTACATGCGACACTCTTGGTGATATCTATGCAGTGCCTAACCTCGTTCATGTACCCACGCCCGCTGGTTAAGTGCGGGAGATTCTAGCGCTGTGCGCGCTTATGTAAAGTCTGTCCCTGAACGGGCCGTCTAACACAGCGCACTACTTATAAGGGGGAACATTGGGTTCATCAACATGGCGCCTGTCGAACTGAGCGCTCCTCGTGACCACTGGCCCCTAGTACTGTGAAGCAAGGCACATAAAACACAGCGCTACGCGCAATCAGTTACATGTGGAAACGTTTGCGTAGAACAGTTATCACAACGCGTTACTCGTAATCAGTTGCATATCATTACCTTCGAGCAGAGCATATAACACAGTGCGCTACCCGCGTTCCTGGGCATGTAATTTACTTTCGAGCAGGGCATATAACACAGTGCGCTACTCGCGTTCCTGGGCAGGTGATTACTTTCGAGCAGGGCATATAACACAGTGCGCTACTCGCATTCCTTGGCAGGTAATTTACTTTCGAGCAGAGCAAATAACACATTGCGCTACTCGCATTCCTTGGCATGTAATTTGCTTTCGAGCAGAGCATATGACACAGTGCGCTACTCGCATTCCTTGGCATGTAATTTACTTTCGAGCAGAGCATATAACACAGTGCGCTACTCGCAGTCCCGGTCTCTCCGGCTGGGGAAGCAGGGTCGGTGGCGTGAAGCGCCACGCGAGGGTAATGTCAGTCAGTTCTTTGGGCGGCTTCCAGCGGGGAGGGTGACCGGACTTGAGGAGCGGGTCCCTATGCTCCGGTGCAGTTCACAGAGCACCGCGCTCAGTATTACAAAAGGAGGGACACGGACAGGATCCCTCGGCGGGGTCTCTCCGTCGCGCAGGCAGGGGAGGGGACTCCCACGGAGGGGACAACCCGGGCCAAGTGCGGTGTGGTTTCCAGACCAGCAGGGGGCGCACCAGGGGGGATCTCAGCCTCCGGGCTTACCTCCGTCTCGGCGTCAGCAGGCGTCCGTCCTCACGACGTTGGGGGAACTCGGCCCCGACCTTGCGCACCTCCTCACATGGCTGCAACGGCAGCGATGGGGCCCCGGGCTTCGCCTGGGCCTCGCGACACAGCAGGGCACTCCTCCAGGCCTCCAGGCCGCGGCGGTGAGCGCGCTGACTTCGTCGTCGCAGGGGGGGGGCTCAAATTAAGGATGGGGTAAAGTGCTCAGCGGAGCACGCTGCCGGGGGTCCCAGACCAGGGCAGGGAGCGCGGGGGTCACAGCGCTAGTACCTGGTCGATCCCCGGTGGCTTGGCAATCGGTTTAGCAATTAGTTCAATAGGTTAGCTTGGACACGCAATCTCAGCTCTGGAATTCAAGGCTTACAGCTCGCTCTTGTCATGCAGTCTCAGTTCTTAAAGTTAGGTTTCAGTTCTCAGTTGACAGATGAAGTCTTTTGGCGCAGATGTATCTGGCGCCCTTAAGGGGTTCTGTTACAGGGGTAGGAATGGAGAGGGCGACTAGGTCCTTCCTAGTCAGGCTGGCAGAGAGTCTCTGGGTCCTCCTACTACTGGGCAAGATCAGTGGGATTCACAGGGCACCTCACTCACTTAAGAGGCAGTATCTAAATCCTGTCACTCTCAGAGGCATAAGTCCCTGGCTAGGCCCTACCGCCTACACTCCTGGTGGATTCTTCCAGCTCTGCTTCACCCCAATGGCCAACTCACCACAAAAGTTTCCCTCCCACTCTTAAGTAGCCCTAGGTCAGGTGACCTCTAGCCAAGGCGGCAAAAGTAAAACCCCACCTCCCTTCTAGAAGGTTCCAGCATCTTCCAGGAGCTTCCCCACTCTACCTATGGGACAAAAGGCGGGCTGGTGTCGCAACATTGTTGTGGGTCCCAGCCAGCTCCTGGCAGCTAGGGTGCTACTATGAAAAACGGCCACCCTGCAGTAGCAGGGGTCTGTGGCAGCCATCTTGGGAGAAGGGAGCACCTGCACCTTAACACTGCCTGGCAATAAAAAGGCGCCCGGAGACCTAGTCCAACATAAAAATGAGGGTGGAAAAAATGAGGCACGATACAAAAATAGAAGGGGAGACCACCCTAGGGCTGACAGGTCCAACAACAGTCTATTACATTAGTCTCTATTAGTAAGTACTAACAAACTGACTACTGTGATTTGAAGATATGGAGGGATAAACGGGCGAATCTTTTTTATATAATAGTCATTATAGTTTGAAATAGTTTTTTAATAGTTATCTTATTGAACAGAAAATGGCAAAGCCAGTAGGTATGGCTAGTATTTTAATTTATTAGCCAAGTGCACTGAACCAGAACTGGCGAACCAGGTTCGAGTCTCAGTCTTGGCTCAATAGCCTGTGATTCTGAGCAAATCTCTTAACCTCCCAGTGCCTACAAAATGACTGTGTTCTTGTTTAATATAACTTGTGCTCATGTAAACTATCAAATCACTTAATCTCCCAGTGCCTACAAAATGACTGTGTTCTTGTTTAATATAACTTGTGCTCATGTAAACTATCTAGTCATGTTCACGCTACAGAAAACTGCAAAAAAAGAAAAGCTAACATAATTACTATGTCGAACAAGAATTGGCAAAGCCAATAGGTATGGCTAGCGATTTTAATTTATAAGCTAGACCTATTGGCTATTGGCAATGGTCTCTTCTACCAATGTAAGGGCCAATTGAGCAGGGCTATGTGTGAGTCTATTACAGACAAGAGCCCTACAATTAGCACAAAATGTACCCAGATGACAAAGAAAATCCACGTAGGGAAATCCATACAAGACAGCATTCAAAGTCCAAACCGCGAAGGCTTGTGAAAGATTGAGAATCAATAGAGAAAGCACAAGACTTTCGTTAGTCAAATAATGCCATACTGCTCAAAATGTAAATCATTTTAAAACATCATTTGCAGTGGAAACTAAGCCCTAATCTGATTAATAGCCATCGCAGAATATGGTCAAGCACAAGTTAGAAGGGAATCGAGGAACATTTGTCTTGAAGGCAGCTCAGAAAGCAGGAAAGAACCTGAAAATTATTTTAAGTATAGAGTGAAAAACAAACTAGCTGGTAGTCTGTTCTGTGGGAGGAACAGGGGAAGGCAGGCCTGGCTCGTTGCCAAATGATGCATTTTTAGACAGAGGAACTGTGCAGTCACTGTGGTCTGACAGAGAAAGTTCCATGTTGTAGTCAATAAGAAAATAGAAAACACATCACAAAGTAAACGTAACATTTGTCCCGCATCTAATGATTACGCTGTACCATGCTTTACACATGTAATAAGTCCAATGTAGCCGAGGTGTAGTACAAAGATGTATGCTTTATTGATACAGTTCTTAGTTGTAGGTAAGTATCAAGCATAGAGTACAGAACCAGATAAAGAATAGGTCTACAGTACAGAGTAAGGTAGAGAGCCCCACCAGGAGCAGCCTCCTTGCTGCTCAGCCCATCCTCTCAAATAACACACCACACACAGGCACACCAGCATTCTATTACCTCACCACACATACCAACATTCCAAGAACATCCACACTGGCTGAGCAGCAAGGCAGAGAAGCTGGAAAGGTGCAACACACTAAATACCAGTATACTACAACACAGAAACAATACCACATTGAAAAATGTAAACAGCATCTCAGTTAGGCCAAAGAAGTAAGGAAGTGGCCCTCGGTTTGTATACAGTTGTAAAATACGTCCTGTCGACAGGAGCAGACAATTGAGTTGACTGAATTTGGTACAATGAATATGGGGGGGGGGGGGGGGGGGGGGGGTAAGATGAGTTTGTCAGGCACTAGAAAACTATACAAATTAAAATATGGAATTGTGAAAACACGAGTAGGCCTAAAGCCTCACTCATGTAAATGCTAACAATACTTCATTTTACTAAACTCAGAAAAAACATTGCATTTGCGACTCTTTTGTACAGATCAGTGTTCTGAATTATTTATTGTTGAATCCCTTCCAGAATCGCACGCGTGTTGCAGGGGGTGCTGGATCTTGTCAGAGGTCTGGTGGTTTGAATGTTGGTTCATAGGCACGCCAAAGGGTTGTTCACCTAATAGAAATTATTAAAGCGATGACCATAGCAATTTCATTTGTTTCGACGTAAAGTAAACCAATAGGTCTTGAAGTGGAAGAAAAAAATGTATTTGCTTTTTGTATTCAATGCATGTACGAGTTCAAGAACTGAATGTGACAAAAAGGGAACTGATAGAGTTCACTTTTTGTTTATAAAATAGTCCCTTGTGCACTGCAGAGAGAACTGATAGAGATCAGGGTGTGTACAATATTCCCACTACCACGGATAAAGTAATCTCACAGTTACACGCACATGCATACATCATACGCTAGGGCCCATTTCACTAACATACGCTCAAATACTCTACCAGCAATAAACCTGTGGAAGGAAAACACTCCTAAACACCCCGCATCTATATCGAGGTCGATAAGACCTGGTTTTTGTGACTGTCCCTAAGCATAACCTATACAATATATACAACAATAATCAATAATGCAAACCCAATAATTGACAAGAAAGAATATCCAACACCATGTTTAAAATTATATTGCTTTATCTAAAATTAGTCAAAGGAAATCAATCAGAGTAAATCATTTCTCATAGTTACCTATTCTAGCTAAATGTCAGAACGGGTCAGGACAAGTCTCTCGGTAAATGTCTCTCAAGACGAAGTCCCTTCAGCATCAATCCTCAGCAACGCAGATTCGGTACGCGGCAAAGGCAAAATGGCAAGTGGCAAGTGGCAAGTGGCAAAAACCCTCTCTAGGCTAACATCTCTTATAGTTTCTAAACAATAGAAAGATACATTGGGAACATAGAAAAAACTATAATGTCCGCCGGACTTGCTGAGCAGAGCGAGAAGGAAAGGATGTAACATCGCTACATTTGAGAATCTCCGCTCAGGAAAAGTACACATAACGAAAACTACGGAACAGGAACCAAGAAATAAAACATGTATCACAATAATCCTGCTTCTCCTCGGCCATCGAGCCACAGTTCAGAGCTTCTCTCTAAGGCTCCTTTGTTTCCCAAGGCTGCCAAGGACACTTTCACTTCTCTTGGAGACTTCCCAAAAACTGCTGCTGTCCTCATGGAAAGTTTTTCAACAAGGACCATGGTCAGTTAGCTTCAGGACCATTTCCAGCAGGGGTCTCCCTCGTCACAGTTTTCATATTATAAATCACAGCCAGGCTCACAATTCGGCCATCTTTTCTTAGGCCAACATAGGCCTCAATAGACCATCTTAATTAAAAGAGACAAAAACAACGTTACTACAGCATAGTGATTAAACAGTGTTAACCCCACTAATACCCTTATGTGTATGCATTTATCTAGCACTTGCAACATAGAAAAGCATTAATTCAGAAAGCGTTTTGTGCTCAAAAATAAACAGCACATAGCAACGTTTAAACATGAAAACACGCACGTTATTTTTAAAACAGCATATTTATGCACACCCACGTGTAACTCTCTCTTCTCTTGTTAGGACAAACGGATTGATTAATATAAACGCACTTGCACAAGACAAATAATTAATTATTAATTATTAATAAATCAGTACAACGAATAGACATGCCAGAGCTTCAAAAAGCCCCAGAATTTTCAAACTGAAAACTCTGCTCCAGCAATCCCCCCTTTGGTGATTTTATCACCAAATAAACCCCCAAAAAAATTAGTGAAAATTTAGTCCCATTTTAGGAGAAATTGGAAATGTCTTTTCCCCTTTACACAACATTAAACACCAGTCACTCTTTCATCATCCCTTTTTGTCTCTAAGTAAACACTCTCCCTCAATTCTTCTAGTTCAATTTCTTGAGGTTCTCTCTTCAACCTCTTGTTTTTCTTTTCCTTATTCAATTTCTTCCTCCCTCCCCTGTTTTTACAACACACACACACCAATCTTATTATTAATAAAGCAACAATTATACAAGTTAATGGAAACAGTATTCTACCTATAATAGTACTACCTATTTTTGCAATAAAATCCTTAACAGCTATCATTCTATTAGCTATTTTAGTCCATAAACTCTCAGCTTCAAGTGGTACTAATTCTTCATGCAAATCAGTAATATTTTTGATATAGACCTTTAGGTCTCTGCTTTCGTCTGGAATGTAAGTGCAACAATGTTGAACTTTCAGCATTCCACAGACTCCACCCTCCTTGGCCAATAGAATATCAAGGGCAAGTCGATTTTGCATAGACATGGCACGTACGGCACTTAATTCCGTATTCACCAAAAGAAACCCTCCAGCGGTATTTGTCGATAAGCGATCAACCACTGTAGACAGTTTCCGAATTCCATAAGCATTCAAAGAAATTCCCACTGCTGGAATCAAAACCCCAAAAATATCACCCACTATTTCAGACCAAGTTTCTCTCTTAAAACGCATTAGTAAATTAATATGTTCTACATCTGTTACTTTATCTATATGAAAAATCTTTGGAAAAACTAGGCCCACATAACATGTGCCATACCAATGGTCAGGCAACTTGTAATAAGCCTTATTCCCACAAACATAATATACTCCTGGAAAAATTGTATCTTCTCCACCTCTGAAACCCCAACCTGTTGCAATGAAGTATGTATCATGGCACTCACTAGTCCCGACAAAATATGTATCATATTGGGATTTCCTTCTTGTAATACAAAGTTTACCCTTCTGTGGTGCATCTAGAGCTAAAGTTGGACTAGCCCCATTCTTCAACTCTTTTCCCATCTCAATGTCCCAAATTGTCTCACTCACTTTATATTTCCCTGCTTTTTCATGCATGTTCAATCTCCTTTCTTCTACCATATCTAGGAAAGCTTTCTCCTCTCCTTTCAAACTGCAAGTTAAATTATTCTTAAAAATGTAATCTAATGTTAATCCTTTTTCTTCAATAAAAATCTCACCAAAAGTGTTAGCTTCTTTAGCTGGATTCAGCTCTTTGTTCATTGGTAAATGCCCAAAAATACTATCTCTGTTAGACATCTTATAATGTACTCTCCCTAACAAATAAAAAACACTACTTAAAATACTACAGGAAATACCATATGTAGCTGGTAAATGATGATAAGTAACACCCTCTGAAACGGATGCAGGTAATTGCATACAGACGTAGCAATCCCTTACTTCCATTGTTTTCACATATTCATATAACAGTTTCGAAAAAACATTACTAGAAAAGTTATTAATTGACCTATCTTTGTGTATGTAAGTATTACTAATTCTAATTGGAACTACTTTTTGTGAATTCTTCTCTACATTTATCACATTCTCTGTATGCATTTCAAACTCTACTTTAAAAGTAACTAATAAAACTAAAACACCCCATAGAAGCATTAATAATCCAGTACAACAGCAGCACATCCTACACCACCTTTTAAAGAAGGCACATCTATTTCTATTATCCTCTATGTTAGCCATTTTAGTTTAGCTTCTACTACTCCACTACTGTTTGAACTTTTTCAATTTCAATTCTTCAGCAATTCTTCAGCTTTCAGTTTATCCAAATGATTTCTTTGTTCACTTAATCCAAGTGAATCCTTCTTTTACTCAGTTTGGATACTTGTCATTCTTCACTTCAATTTCTTCAACATCAAATTGTATTAGATCTCCAACATCAAAATCTTCAGTACTCGACTCTTCTCCAATGTCAGTCAAGAGTACTTTCAGAATTTCACCAGTATCTTCCTCAACCACTTTTCTCAAGATCTCTTCCGGATTATCTCGAGTCACTGCTTCTTCTTTTCCTCCTTCAGACAGTGCCACATAAGACCATTCCGGCGATCTGTACTTTTGGTTGGGTCTTCTTACTCTTTTTATTTCTACTGGTTCGTTTGACTCCTTTGATTCTTCTCCTTCAGCTTTTGAACTTTGACTCGAAACTTCATTCACTTGTTCAGCTTTCGATGTATTTGCTTTTATTATTTTGTATCTCAGCCTCTTAACTCTGTTTTTAGGCCAACGGTCTCCTCTTAACACCTTTTTCGGCTTTATTTCTTTATTACTTCTTTCTCCGATCCAAGTTCTCTTTCTCAGAACTCGACCCTCTGTTTGTTCATCCTCATCATCTGTTTCAAGTGCCTCTTGTTTCCGTTTTCCAGCAGCTCTCTTCTTTTCCACAGATTTTTTCACCACTGTTTGAGACTTCCCTACTCCTGTCCCTCCTCGGGTCTCCGACACGCAATCTTCTTGCTGTCTACTTGTCACTTCACCTGGCTCATCAAGAATGTTCCCTACACCTCCTCGGGGGTCTTCCGCAATCTGTCCCTCTCTATCTTCTTCTGACCCTACTTCTTCAAGTATAATCTCAAGTGGTTCTTCAATCTCCTCCTCTTCTGATTCAGGAGTAGTCTCTGTGTGATTTCTCTTTTCTTTTCTTTTTCCTTCACTGCTGTTTGAAACTTCAGGCTCTTTTACAGAATTTGATCTCCTCTCTGATACTCGCAGTGGTTCATTCGAAGCTCTTCCTACTTCTTTCCCCACTGATTCTGTATCTTCATCATCACTGGAATCTGACTCTTCAAAATACTCTTTACCAGTCCCTTCTTTCGGGTTTGGAACTCTCAGAGTATGACTTGCATGTACCCAGTGCTTCACTCCAGTACACTTTACTGCAGTCGTCGTAGTCAGAATAACTTGTCTCGGCCTTCCCCACCTTGGAATCAAGCAATTTCTTCTTCTGTGAACTTTTATCCTCACCCAGTCTCCTGGACTCAGATCATGGGCTTGCTTCTTCTCAAGTGTGGTAGCTTCTTCTCCAACCTGGTGAAACACAGAATGAACTGCGTCAGCCAGGCCTTTACAGTAATCCAAAATCATGTCATCAGTTATTGTCACCAATTTATTGACAGGCACGAATGCATGGCGCATAGCACGTCCCATGATTATCTCGTGCGGACTCAAACCAGTAGTTCTATCTGGAGTAGATCTCATAGTCATCAGAACTAGAGGTAAAACATCTGGCCATTTCATGCCAGTGGCTAAGCACATTTTTCCAATTCTATTCTTGATTGTGCCATTAATCTGCTCAACCACACCAGAAGCCTCTGGTCGGTATGCACAATGTAGCTTCTGCTGTATTTTCAATGCTTCACAAATCAAACCCATGAGTTCATTTTGAAAGTGTCCACCTCTATCAGACTCAACTGTTACTGGAAACCCGTACCTAGGAATCAACTCCCTTAACAGTAACTTTGCCACTGTTAATCCATCATTTCTTCTAGTCGGGTAAGCTTCCACCCACCTTGAAAACAAACAGACTACCACTAGAACATACCTCAGTCTGTTTACTTGGGGCATCTCAATGAAATCAATCTGCATTCTTGTAAAAGGACCTCCTTCCCTGCCTATTGTTCCCAGACTCACCACTGTCTTTTTCCCAGTGTTAAATTGCTGACAAACTAAACACCTCTGACAGATGCTTTCTGCAATTGTCCTGAACTTTGCATTGTACCAGGTTTGCTTGAACGACCTAACCATCGCGTCCCTCCCCAAATGTCCCTGGCCATGATACATCCTTGCCATTGACGACAAGATGGAGTTGGGCATCACTGGTCTGCCATCTCTGTAGACCCAAACATGGTCTGTTTCTCTTGGAGCACATCCTGCCTTAATCCAATCTTTTTTCTCTTCCTCTCCTGCCTCATCTTGCAACTGTTTCACTTCATCCCAGGTCTCTAAGACATTAGTAAACATCACAGAGAGTAAAGACATTTCCCCTTCTCTGTCCCTGTTGATGGATTGATTCGTCTTGGCACAGTATTGCGCAACATCGTTAGCATAACGGTTTCCGACCGTTATAAAATCCTCCCCTAGTCCATGGGCAGCACATTTTACAACTGCTAACTCCTTAGGCAGCTGTATCGCCTCAAGCAATTTACCAATCATTTCAGCATTCTTTATTGGAGTTCCACTCGATGTCAAGAAACCTCTTTGTAGCCAAAGTTGGCCAAAATCATGCACCACTCCAAATCCATACTGACTATCAGTCAATACAGTCGTCCTCAAATCTTTCCCAATTTCGCAAGCTTTTGTCAATGCTATCAATTCAGCAACTTGCGCAGATTTCACCCCTTTCAATGGTGATGCTTCCATGACCTCTGAAACTTTGCATACCGCATATGCTGCACATAGCACACCATCATCATTTCTCAGGCATGATCCATCCACAAACAACACATGGTCACTCTCATTCAAGGGTAGATCTCTTATGTCTGGTCTTGGTTTTGTACAGTACTCAAGCACATCCAAACAATCATGATCATCTTCCATTTTCACACCCACATTTTCAATATCTGGCAAAAGCGTCGCTGGATTCACATTCACACATCTCTCGAGAGTCACATTTGATGCTCCCAGAATCACTTTTTCATATTTAGTCAATCGACTATGTGACATGTACTGAGTTCTGCTTCTTGTCAAAAGAATTGCCACATTGTGAGGTACGAATACCCTTACAGGATATCCCATTATGATTCCTTCACTCTGTTCCAGACTCCTGCATGTTGCAGCCACAGATTTCAAACAACCTGGTAAACCCACAGCTACAGGGTCAAGTGTCGATGAGAAGTACGCAATAGGCCTTCTCAGTAATCCATGTTTCTGAATTAACACTGAAAGTGCACACCCATTTCTTTCACTGCAGTACAGCTCAAATTCTTTCTCATAGTCAGGCATACCCAAAGCTGGAGCCTCATACATCTTACTTTTGAGCTCTTCAAATGCTGCTATTTGTTCTGCATCTAGATCCAATGGATATTGGGGGGGGGGGGGGGGGGGGGGTAAGATGAGTTTGTCAGGCACTAGAAAACTATACAAATTAAAATATGGAATTGTGAAAACACGAGTAGGCCTAAAGCCTCACTCATGTAAATGCTAACAATACTTCATTTTACTAAACTCAGAAAAAACATTGCATTTGCGACTCTTTTGTACAGATCAGTGTTCTGAATTATTTATTGTTGAATCCCTTCCAGAATCGCACGCGTGTTGCAGGGGGTGCTGGATCTTGTCAGAGGTCTGGTGGTTTGAATGTTGGTTCATAGGCACGCCAAAGGGTTGTTCACCTAATAGAAATTATTAAAGCGATGACCATAGCAATTTCATTTGTTTCGACGTAAAGTAAACCAATAGGTCTTGAAGTGGAAGAAAAAAATGTATTTGCTTTTTGTATTCAATGCATGTACGAGTTCAAGAACTGAATGTGACAAAAAGGGAACTGATAGAGTTCACTTTTTGTTTATAAAATAGTCCCTTGTGCACTGCAGAGAGAACTGATAGAGATCAGGGTGTGTACAATATTCCCACTACCACGGATAAAGTAATCTCACAGTTACACGCACATGCATACATCATACGCTAGGGCCCATTTCACTAACATACGCTCAAATACTCTACCAGCAATAAACCTGTGGAAGGAAAACACTCCTAAACACCCCGCATCTATATCGAGGTCGATAAGACCTGGTTTTTGTGACTGTCCCTAAGCATAACCTATACAATATATACAACAATAATCAATAATGCAAACCCAATAATTGACAAGAAAGAATATCCAACACCATGTTTAAAATTATATTGCTTTATCTAAAATTAGTCAAAGGAAATCAATCAGAGTAAATCATTTCTCATAGTTACCTATTCTAGCTAAATGTCAGAACGGGTCAGGACAAGTCTCTCGGTAAATGTCTCTCAAGACGAAGTCCCTTCAGCATCAATCCTCAGCAACGCAGATTCGGTACGCGGCAAAGGCAAAATGGCAAGTGGCAAGTGGCAAGTGGCAAAAACCCTCTCTAGGCTAACATCTCTTATAGTTTCTAAACAATAGAAAGATACATTGGGAACATAGAAAAAACTATAATGTCCGCCGGACTTGCTGAGCAGAGCGAGAAGGAAAGGATGTAACATCGCTACATTTGAGAATCTCCGCTCAGGAAAAGTACACATAACGAAAACTACGGAACAGGAACCAAGAAATAAAACATGTATCACAATAATCCTGCTTCTCCTCGGCCATCGAGCCACAGTTCAGAGCTTCTCTCTAAGGCTCCTTTGTTTCCCAAGGCTGCCAAGGACACTTTCACTTCTCTTGGAGACTTCCCAAAAACTGCTGCTGTCCTCATGGAAAGTTTTTCAACAAGGACCATGGTCAGTTAGCTTCAGGACCATTTCCAGCAGGGGTCTCCCTCGTCACAGTTTTCATATTATAAATCACAGCCAGGCTCACAATTCGGCCATCTTTTCTTAGGCCAACATAGGCCTCAATAGACCATCTTAATTAAAAGAGACAAAAACAACGTTACTACAGCATAGTGATTAAACAGTGTTAACCCCACTAATACCCTTATGTGTATGCATTTATCTAGCACTTGCAACATAGAAAAGCATTAATTCAGAAAGCGTTTTGTGCTCAAAAATAAACAGCACATAGCAACGTTTAAACATGAAAACACGCACGTTATTTTTAAAACAGCATATTTATGCACACCCACGTGTAACTCTCTCTTCTCTTGTTAGGACAAACGGATTGATTAATATAAACGCACTTGCACAAGACAAATAATTAATTATTAATTATTAATAAATCAGTACAACGAATAGACATGCCAGAGCTTCAAAAAGCCCCAGAATTTTCAAACTGAAAACTCTGCTCCAGCAATCCCCCCTTTGGTGATTTTATCACCAAATAAACCCCCAAAAAAATTAGTGAAAATTTAGTCCCATTTTAGGAGAAATTGGAAATGTCTTTTCCCCTTTACACAACATTAAACACCAGTCACTCTTTCATCATCCCTTTTTGTCTCTAAGTAAACACTCTCCCTCAATTCTTCTAGTTCAATTTCTTGAGGTTCTCTCTTCAACCTCTTGTTTTTCTTTTCCTTATTCAATTTCTTCCTCCCTCCCCTGTTTTTACAACACACACACACCAATCTTATTATTAATAAAGCAACAATTATACAAGTTAATGGAAACAGTATTCTACCTATAATAGTACTACCTATTTTTGCAATAAAATCCTTAACAGCTATCATTCTATTAGCTATTTTAGTCCATAAACTCTCAGCTTCAAGTGGTACTAATTCTTCATGCAAATCAGTAATATTTTTGATATAGACCTTTAGGTCTCTGCTTTCGTCTGGAATGTAAGTGCAACAATGTTGAACTTTCAGCATTCCACAGACTCCACCCTCCTTGGCCAATAGAATATCAAGGGCAAGTCGATTTTGCATAGACATGGCACGTACGGCACTTAATTCCGTATTCACCAAAAGAAACCCTCCAGCGGTATTTGTCGATAAGCGATCAACCACTGTAGACAGTTTCCGAATTCCATAAGCATTCAAAGAAATTCCCACTGCTGGAATCAAAACCCCAAAAATATCACCCACTATTTCAGACCAAGTTTCTCTCTTAAAACGCATTAGTAAATTAATATGTTCTACATCTGTTACTTTATCTATATGAAAAATCTTTGGAAAAACTAGGCCCACATAACATGTGCCATACCAATGGTCAGGCAACTTGTAATAAGCCTTATTCCCACAAACATAATATACTCCTGGAAAAATTGTATCTTCTCCACCTCTGAAACCCCAACCTGTTGCAATGAAGTATGTATCATGGCACTCACTAGTCCCGACAAAATATGTATCATATTGGGATTTCCTTCTTGTAATACAAAGTTTACCCTTCTGTGGTGCATCTAGAGCTAAAGTTGGACTAGCCCCATTCTTCAACTCTTTTCCCATCTCAATGTCCCAAATTGTCTCACTCACTTTATATTTCCCTGCTTTTTCATGCATGTTCAATCTCCTTTCTTCTACCATATCTAGGAAAGCTTTCTCCTCTCCTTTCAAACTGCAAGTTAAATTATTCTTAAAAATGTAATCTAATGTTAATCCTTTTTCTTCAATAAAAATCTCACCAAAAGTGTTAGCTTCTTTAGCTGGATTCAGCTCTTTGTTCATTGGTAAATGCCCAAAAATACTATCTCTGTTAGACATCTTATAATGTACTCTCCCTAACAAATAAAAAACACTACTTAAAATACTACAGGAAATACCATATGTAGCTGGTAAATGATGATAAGTAACACCCTCTGAAACGGATGCAGGTAATTGCATACAGACGTAGCAATCCCTTACTTCCATTGTTTTCACATATTCATATAACAGTTTCGAAAAAACATTACTAGAAAAGTTATTAATTGACCTATCTTTGTGTATGTAAGTATTACTAATTCTAATTGGAACTACTTTTTGTGAATTCTTCTCTACATTTATCACATTCTCTGTATGCATTTCAAACTCTACTTTAAAAGTAACTAATAAAACTAAAACACCCCATAGAAGCATTAATAATCCAGTACAACAGCAGCACATCCTACACCACCTTTTAAAGAAGGCACATCTATTTCTATTATCCTCTATGTTAGCCATTTTAGTTTAGCTTCTACTACTCCACTACTGTTTGAACTTTTTCAATTTCAATTCTTCAGCAATTCTTCAGCTTTCAGTTTATCCAAATGATTTCTTTGTTCACTTAATCCAAGTGAATCCTTCTTTTACTCAGTTTGGATACTTGTCATTCTTCACTTCAATTTCTTCAACATCAAATTGTATTAGATCTCCAACATCAAAATCTTCAGTACTCGACTCTTCTCCAATGTCAGTCAAGAGTACTTTCAGAATTTCACCAGTATCTTCCTCAACCACTTTTCTCAAGATCTCTTCCGGATTATCTCGAGTCACTGCTTCTTCTTTTCCTCCTTCAGACAGTGCCACATAAGACCATTCCGGCGATCTGTACTTTTGGTTGGGTCTTCTTACTCTTTTTATTTCTACTGGTTCGTTTGACTCCTTTGATTCTTCTCCTTCAGCTTTTGAACTTTGACTCGAAACTTCATTCACTTGTTCAGCTTTCGATGTATTTGCTTTTATTATTTTGTATCTCAGCCTCTTAACTCTGTTTTTAGGCCAACGGTCTCCTCTTAACACCTTTTTCGGCTTTATTTCTTTATTACTTCTTTCTCCGATCCAAGTTCTCTTTCTCAGAACTCGACCCTCTGTTTGTTCATCCTCATCATCTGTTTCAAGTGCCTCTTGTTTCCGTTTTCCAGCAGCTCTCTTCTTTTCCACAGATTTTTTCACCACTGTTTGAGACTTCCCTACTCCTGTCCCTCCTCGGGTCTCCGACACGCAATCTTCTTGCTGTCTACTTGTCACTTCACCTGGCTCATCAAGAATGTTCCCTACACCTCCTCGGGGGTCTTCCGCAATCTGTCCCTCTCTATCTTCTTCTGACCCTACTTCTTCAAGTATAATCTCAAGTGGTTCTTCAATCTCCTCCTCTTCTGATTCAGGAGTAGTCTCTGTGTGATTTCTCTTTTCTTTTCTTTTTCCTTCACTGCTGTTTGAAACTTCAGGCTCTTTTACAGAATTTGATCTCCTCTCTGATACTCGCAGTGGTTCATTCGAAGCTCTTCCTACTTCTTTCCCCACTGATTCTGTATCTTCATCATCACTGGAATCTGACTCTTCAAAATACTCTTTACCAGTCCCTTCTTTCGGGTTTGGAACTCTCAGAGTATGACTTGCATGTACCCAGTGCTTCACTCCAGTACACTTTACTGCAGTCGTCGTAGTCAGAATAACTTGTCTCGGCCTTCCCCACCTTGGAATCAAGCAATTTCTTCTTCTGTGAACTTTTATCCTCACCCAGTCTCCTGGACTCAGATCATGGGCTTGCTTCTTCTCAAGTGTGGTAGCTTCTTCTCCAACCTGGTGAAACACAGAATGAACTGCGTCAGCCAGGCCTTTACAGTAATCCAAAATCATGTCATCAGTTATTGTCACCAATTTATTGACAGGCACGAATGCATGGCGCATAGCACGTCCCATGATTATCTCGTGCGGACTCAAACCAGTAGTTCTATCTGGAGTAGATCTCATAGTCATCAGAACTAGAGGTAAAACATCTGGCCATTTCATGCCAGTGGCTAAGCACATTTTTCCAATTCTATTCTTGATTGTGCCATTAATCTGCTCAACCACACCAGAAGCCTCTGGTCGGTATGCACAATGTAGCTTCTGCTGTATTTTCAATGCTTCACAAATCAAACCCATGAGTTCATTTTGAAAGTGTCCACCTCTATCAGACTCAACTGTTACTGGAAACCCGTACCTAGGAATCAACTCCCTTAACAGTAACTTTGCCACTGTTAATCCATCATTTCTTCTAGTCGGGTAAGCTTCCACCCACCTTGAAAACAAACAGACTACCACTAGAACATACCTCAGTCTGTTTACTTGGGGCATCTCAATGAAATCAATCTGCATTCTTGTAAAAGGACCTCCTTCCCTGCCTATTGTTCCCAGACTCACCACTGTCTTTTTCCCAGTGTTAAATTGCTGACAAACTAAACACCTCTGACAGATGCTTTCTGCAATTGTCCTGAACTTTGCATTGTACCAGGTTTGCTTGAACGACCTAACCATCGCGTCCCTCCCCAAATGTCCCTGGCCATGATACATCCTTGCCATTGACGACAAGATGGAGTTGGGCATCACTGGTCTGCCATCTCTGTAGACCCAAACATGGTCTGTTTCTCTTGGAGCACATCCTGCCTTAATCCAATCTTTTTTCTCTTCCTCTCCTGCCTCATCTTGCAACTGTTTCACTTCATCCCAGGTCTCTAAGACATTAGTAAACATCACAGAGAGTAAAGACATTTCCCCTTCTCTGTCCCTGTTGATGGATTGATTCGTCTTGGCACAGTATTGCGCAACATCGTTAGCATAACGGTTTCCGACCGTTATAAAATCCTCCCCTAGTCCATGGGCAGCACATTTTACAACTGCTAACTCCTTAGGCAGCTGTATCGCCTCAAGCAATTTACCAATCATTTCAGCATTCTTTATTGGAGTTCCACTCGATGTCAAGAAACCTCTTTGTAGCCAAAGTTGGCCAAAATCATGCACCACTCCAAATCCATACTGACTATCAGTCAATACAGTCGTCCTCAAATCTTTCCCAATTTCGCAAGCTTTTGTCAATGCTATCAATTCAGCAACTTGCGCAGATTTCACCCCTTTCAATGGTGATGCTTCCATGACCTCTGAAACTTTGCATACCGCATATGCTGCACATAGCACACCATCATCATTTCTCAGGCATGATCCATCCACAAACAACACATGGTCACTCTCATTCAAGGGTAGATCTCTTATGTCTGGTCTTGGTTTTGTACAGTACTCAAGCACATCCAAACAATCATGATCATCTTCCATTTTCACACCCACATTTTCAATATCTGGCAAAAGCGTCGCTGGATTCACATTCACACATCTCTCGAGAGTCACATTTGATGCTCCCAGAATCACTTTTTCATATTTAGTCAATCGACTATGTGACATGTACTGAGTTCTGCTTCTTGTCAAAAGAATTGCCACATTGTGAGGTACGAATACCCTTACAGGATATCCCATTATGATTCCTTCACTCTGTTCCAGACTCCTGCATGTTGCAGCCACAGATTTCAAACAACCTGGTAAACCCACAGCTACAGGGTCAAGTGTCGATGAGAAGTACGCAATAGGCCTTCTCAGTAATCCATGTTTCTGAATTAACACTGAAAGTGCACACCCATTTCTTTCACTGCAGTACAGCTCAAATTCTTTCTCATAGTCAGGCATACCCAAAGCTGGAGCCTCATACATCTTACTTTTGAGCTCTTCAAATGCTGCTATTTGTTCTGCATCTAGATCCAATGGATCTGCCATTTCACTTTTTGTCAGTTTAATCAGTGGCTTTGCTATCAATGAAAAATTAATTATCCACTGACGACAATAACCCACCATGCCCAGGAACATTCTCACTTCTCTCTGGGTCTTTGGAGCTTTCATTTCTCTGATAATTCTGATCCTGTCAGTAGTCACTTTTCTCAGACCCTTTTCAATATTGTGTCCAAGATAATGCACCTCTTTCTTGCAAAACTGTAATTTGGCTGGAGATACCTTTAACCCTCCATCTGCCAGATGATTCAGTAAAGCTATGGTATCTACTTCACAAGCTTCACGTGTTTTTGATGCCACCAGTAGGTCATCAATGTACTGCACTAGCACTGAACTCTCGGGCATGATCAAACTTTCCAACGATTTCTTCAATAACTGATTGAATATCGAAGGACTCTCCGTATACCCCTGTGGGATTCGACACCATGCTAAGATACGCTGGCCAAACCTAAATGCAAAAATCGGCTGGCTATCATGATGCAATGGAATTGAAAAGAACGCATGACACAAATCAATCACTGTATACCACTCAGCATCGTGTGGAATTTGATATAGGATCACTGATGGATTTGGCACAATAGGACAACATGCCACCACAATTTGATTAACTTTTCTCAAATCCTGTACGATCCTAAATTTCCCATTGGGCTTTTTTAGTCCCATTATTGGTGAATTACACGGACTACTCAGTAGTTCTCTCAGGACTCCTTGCTGAATCATTTTCTCAATTATATGAGTTATCCCTTCAATTATTTCTGGTGTCATTTTGTATTGAGGAATGTTAGGATATGTGATTCCCTCTTTTACTGCAATTTTCACTGGATCTACATTATTCATCAATCCCACATCCTCTCCAGTAAAATCCCAAACTGTCCTTTTCACTGTGTCTCTCAGCTCTTGAGGCAAATCTTCCGGATTAAACACAGCAAATGCACCAATTAACTCACTTTCTCTATTTTCTAGAGTCACTCGGTACAAAACATCTTCATCTGGTGTCTCAAAGGCTATTCCATCCGGTGTACAAAAAATTGTGCAGTTCATCTTGCACAACAAGTCCCTACCCAATAGGTTCACTGGACTCGTGTCACAGACAATGAATCTGTGCATGTCTGAAAATTTCCCTATCTGTACTCTTACAGGTTCAGTAAGACGTGTTTTGATTTGTGTATTGGCTACACCAACTACTTGGATTGCTTCATCCGAGAGAGGAAGATTTCTAACATCTGTTGACCTGACA
Organism: Triturus cristatus; assembly: GCF_964204655.1. NCBI lineage: Eukaryota > Metazoa > Chordata > Amphibia > Caudata > Salamandridae > Triturus > Triturus cristatus. Next base: position 880,494,816 of record NC_140585.1, read on the forward strand.
GTTGATCTTGTCGCACCTGTGTCTACCAAAAAAGTAACACTCTCCTCATTTATTTTCCCATCCACAAATGGTCCTGCCTGGTCTATTTCTAGAGTTGCACCAAGTATGCACTCTTCTTCCTCTCCTCTGCACCGTCAATAATCACCCTCAGACTCACTCCCTTCACTCTTTAACAAGTACTGCTGTACTTTGTTAGAACGTCTTGGTTTGTTTACCTGCTCATCATTGTAGAATCCTGAATCCTGATTATACTTTTGTAACCCTCTATTCTGCGGCAAGGGCGGTTTTGGCTCTTGACTCTGCTGTCTCACAACTTTCTGTTGTTGCTGCTGTTGATTATTTCCTTCGTTCTGCACCTGTTGATTTAAAGTTTTATTTTCATTACTCACTAATGGTGGATTAGGACACTCTGATCTCCAATGCCCCAATTGGCCACAGTTGTGACAAGGGAACTTTTTCTTCGCTTCCTCAAGACTTCCTTTTCCTTTCCCTGCATATCTAGGTCTATTCCCTGCATTGTTTCCTGGATTATTCGCCTGTTCTACTAACTGTGCTTCTTGTCTTTCCGCAACTTTCACTTGTGCCCACATTGCTTTCTCTTTCAGCTTTCTTTGTTTTGCTTCAATCTCATCACTGAAGTATTTTGCATGCCTCAGGATCTCATCTACTTTCTTACTCTGCCAATCCACTGTGTGCTCACGAATTCTCTCACCAATTTCAGGTCTAAGGCCATATACAAATCTGTATACAAAATGACTCAAATCTTTGTCACCCAGGTGTTCATCTCCACTGAATTGTTTAAATGCCAGTATCAGCCTCTCGTAAAAAGCATGAACTGATTCTTTCGCTTCCTGTTGTGTTCGATCTATCTTTACCCAGTCTGTCTCTTTTGCAGGTACTTTACTCTTCAGGTATACCATCACCTGATCATACTTCCTCATTACCTCTGGATCTGGTGCCCCTGTTCTTGGGTCTCTTGGATATTCCTCAGTAGGCCAACTCACAACTATTTTACACTCAGTCCACAAGTCTGCTGGAACAATTATATCAAACAGACTATTCAGGTCAACCCACAGCACTTTTGACAATTTCACAAACCTATCTACCTGCCTATACCACTCGACGGGCTTTTCTCTCAATCGAGGGAAATCATTTGTGAATGATAAAATATCTTGTCTAGTCCATGGAACATGTACATATCCTCCTCCAGGTATTTCTCTCATAGGATAATTATCCACTGGTTTCTCCTTTTCTCTCACTGGAAATGCTGAATAAGTTATTCTATCTTCAGTCTCATCTCTTTTCTTGTACCACCTATCCTTCCACTTTTCTACATCACCCCATCTTCGCAATAATGCTACCATTTCCTTAATCTGTCCTGTTCTACCAGTAGCATTCAAATTTTCAATGTCCTTCTCTGTAAAATCCATCCTGTAAGTTCTTTGTAAAGCTTTCACTTTATCAATGTCAACTCCCTGTTCATTTGCTATTGCTCTTAGCCTGTCATGTGTATTCCTTGCTCTCCAGGTAACACTTTTACACATAAACATTAGTTCACCATCATGATGACTCTTCAGAATCTCTGTTGGAACCGTTCCTGTAACAAGCTCTTCTAGTTCTACACGTAACTTGGCTATATCAATTACTTGTGAATCTTTATTCTTTTTCTGTAGAACCTTCATCCAATCATTTAAATCATCAACTGTTATTTCAGCAGTTTTTCTCACTGGAACCACTCTCTTTTGCGGTTCTAAAATTGGCATCCCTGAACAACTAGCTTCACTAGCATCCAATATTTCACTACATGTGTCATGTCTTGATTGTCTCAGGTCATTTCTTTCTGCTCTTTTGCCTGAATCTCCTGAAGGACCAACTGAATTTGTCAGATTATTCCCAACATATGGAATCACCAGTCCATTCTCACCTGTCCTCTGTTTGTCAAACACAGGCATAACTGGACCTATTGTTACAGGCACCGTAACAGCTTCTAAATTCTTCGTTAACTCCCTAATCTTCTCTGTCAACTCTGTTGTAGTTCTGGCTAATTGTCTGGCATTCTTATCAAGATAATGATCACTTCTCACCTCAGGTGTCTCATTTTCCGTCTCACTAACACAAACTGTATCCCTTATCGGAGAAACAACTGGTGTACTTTTATCCGGTTCTGGTCTATATGGAGGGGGTCTCTTGTAAATCATGTCATTCAAGACCTCATCCTCATACTCATTAACTCCATATTTTCTCATTTCTGATTCAGGAACCCTTTCTGCTCCTCTTTCAACTGTTCTCATCGGATATAATCCCTCTGACATACTAACATCTCGCCACCTTTTCATTCGATCATGATGAGTCTCACGATCATGTCTCCTCCCAAACATATACCTATAGTACCCTCCAGATCTTTGTTTCTCTCTCTCATGTACTTCCTCTTCCCATTCCACTAAAGCCTCGAACTGTGTAGGTCTCGGTTTCGGGTCAAGACATAGCATCTTTTCCCGTAGATTTCTCAACACGGCCAGATTAAATGAACCATGTTCTGGAAAAGCTAGAACACCATCTTCTTTAGTATACCTAACCCAATTCTCCAACCATATACAGGTATGAAACCCATGTCTTGCAGCCATGAAGGATGCAGGTGTTTTCGGTGGAGGTAACAACTCGCCCTCTCTTGTTTTAACATCTTTATCCTTGCTAAACCACTTTTTAACTTTACCAAAAAATGTTTTCTTCTTTTTCTCTTCTTGGTAATACATTTTAGCGTTTACAAAAAAACTCTCTACTCTTTCCGTATTATAAATATACAATACGAATTTTCAACCAATTGCAGCGCGACTCACACTAACGCACCAATCCTGGAACGTCTACGTCACTAAATAGCTCTTCCAATCCTTGCGCGGCTCACACTAACGCACCAATCCTAGCGCGAGCACTATTCTGATCTACCATCCAATCAGAGCGCGGTGTTTCTGACGTCAACAGTCGCTGACTGCAGCTTCTGCTCTGTCTTCTGTCACTCGTCTACCCCTCCTTTACAAAATCTTTCAGTAGACTTCGTGTCAAAATTTCTACAAAATCTATTAGTTACAACATAAAAACATCTCCATTGTCTGCTTCGCTAACCACAGAATAGTAAAAGAGAGTCTATTTCATAAGAAACCTTTCATTGACACAGTAGCACTTCTACTACTCTGCCCTACTAACATACATTCATTAACTGTTTCCTCTAGGACTTGTCCAAAGAGTCTTACAATCAACTAAATGTACAAACATTCACGCACATTCATACAAAGGAAATATAGTACATACACACAGAATCCTGCTTCCCGAGAACAGACAATCTGCTCCACTACAGAATTATAACATACATCAACTAAGCAAACTTTCTCTGCCCAGTTCTTCAAATAAGCTCAGAGAATACCTATTACTCCTCCCGCGATAAGATTAAACGGAAATCCTTACAGATCCCTGGGACTTAAGACCAGAGTTTCACAGATAACCTTCACTATCATACACACTCCTTATATACCAGAAATATCTAATAGTAACATACGACGATGTCACTGATTCCGAACCCAGACAATGTGACGCGCAACTTCGATTGTCACACGTTCTTCCTTACAATTCCGTCTTTCCCGAGAGCAGCATTTACTTCCCTCTGCCCTACTACGGAACTGCTACAGCTTCCAAGTTCCAGAAGCACTACATATAACTTAACATTACGACTCCAACATATAGTATTAGTACATATACCAACATGAACCAATAATCAATAATCAATTAAAACAATCTTATCTAATCAAGACAATCATCAAACACCATCCTCTGCTACCAGGAAATTGATAGAGATCAGGGTGTGTACAATATTCCCACTACCACGGATAAAGTAATCTCACAGTTACACGCACATGCATACATCATACGCTAGGGCCCATTTCACTAACATACGCTCAAATACTCTACCAGCAATAAACCTGTGGAAGGAAAACACTCCTAAACACCCCGCATCTATATCGAGGTCGATAAGACCTGGTTTTTGTGACTGTCCCTAAGCATAACCTATACAATATATACAACAATAATCAATAATGCAAACCCAATAATTGACAAGAAAGAATATCCAACACCATGTTTAAAATTATATTGCTTTATCTAAAATTAGTCAAAGGAAATCAATCAGAGTAAATCATTTCTCATAGTTACCTATTCTAGCTAAATGTCAGAACGGGTCAGGACAAGTCTCTCGGTAAATGTCTCTCAAGACGAAGTCCCTTCAGCATCAATCCTCAGCAACGCAGATTCGGTACGCGGCAAAGGCAAAATGGCAAGTGGCAAGTGGCAAAAACCCTCTCTAGGCTAACATCTCTTATAGTTTCTAAACAATAGAAAGATACATTGGGAACATAGAAAAAACTATAATGTCCGCCGGACTTGCTGAGCAGAGCGAGAAGGAAAGGATGTAACATCGCTACATTTGAGAATCTCCGCTCAGGAAAAGTACACATAACGAAAACTACGGAACAGGAACCAAGAAATAAAAAATGTATCACAATAATCCTGCTTCTCCTCGGCCATCGAGCCACCGTTCAGAGCTTCTCTCTAAGGCTCCTTTGTTTCCCAAGGCTGCCAAGGACACTTTCACTTTTCTTGGAGACTTCCCAAAAACTGCTGCTGTCCTCATGGAAAGTTTTTCAACAAGGACCATGGTCAGTTAGCTTCAGGACCATTTCCAGCAGGGGTCTCCCTCGTCACAGTTTTCATATTATAAATCACAGCCAGGCTCACAATTCGGCCATCTTTTCTTAGGCCAACATAGGCCTCAATAGACCATCTTAATTAAAAGAGACAAAAACAACGTTACTACAGCATAGTGATTAAACAGTGTTAACCCCACTAATACCCTTATGTGTATGCATTTATCTAGCATTTGCAACATAGAAAAGCATTAATTCAGAAAGCGTTTTGTGCTCAAAAATAAACAGCACATAGCAACGTTTAAACATGAAAACACGCACGTTATTTTTAAAACAGCATATTTATGCACACCCACGTGTAACTCTCTCTTCTCTTGTTAGGACAAACGGATTGATTAATATAAACGCACTTGCACAAGACAAATAATTAATTATTAATTATTAATAAATCAGTACAACGAATAGACATGCCAGAGCTTCAAAAAGCCCCAGAATTTTCAAACTGAAAACTCTGCTCCAGCAGAACCACTTCATAAGAGGCGGAATAACAGGACAAAAAGGCAATAGCTTGAGATGAGAGAAGCATACATATTCCTCTGTGCTGACTCAAGATATGATTGATGCTGTTTCAAAGCAATGGCTACAAGGGACTGGCCAAACTTAGGGGCATATTTACAAGGCGGCGATAGAAATTTATCGCCGCTTTTGCGGCCGTTTTCGGCCGAAAAGCAGCGATACTTTTATCGCCTAATTAGCAAGGTCCGGCTAACGCGTAAAACCTTGCATTAGCGCACAAATTCTTAACGCCCAGCTTTGCATCTCTAATGAGATGCAAAGTGGGCGTTCCTGACCTGACATGACAGGAGAAATGTCGCTGCCCCACGCTATGAAGCATAGCAGCAGGAAAAGTAGCGATAACCCCTGTTATCGCTACTTTCCTTACGCCTGCTTCAGGACTGACTTAGCCATGATATCCTATGGAAGGTGGATATCATGGCTAAGTTTGTGGGGCCCTATCAACAAGCTAACGCCACATTTCGTGAGATTATCGCTGGGTTTCCGGAGAAAATCTCACGTTAGTCAGTTAGCGCTAGGATTTTTATCGCTTTTGAGATAAGCATTGCTAATAGCATGCTATCTCAGCGATAAAAATCCACGCTAGCCGGCGATAATTATCCTAGCGCTAAGTGCGCTTAGCGATAATTATCGCCGGTTGTTGCTGATATGCCCCAATGATTGTAAGGGCTGAGGCTTACTCAAGCCCACTTTATGTATACTGTAAACAATAAGTCAACAGACAGCTGTGCTGTCAATCCAGATGTTAAAAAGTGCTCTTGGTCTGACCCCATGTGCTATTGACCTATTGACTCACCTCAATGTTGGGAACCACTTTTTATCACCACTTAGGATGACTTGATCCCTTTTGAACTCAGAAAACTGTAATTGTTTCCTTCTTACTATCTAGAATGAATTACTGTTATGCTTTATATATGGACCTACAACAGCAACTGTTGAACAAACACTTAGATATTGCAAAATACCACTGCCCAGCTGCTATTAAACATTCCAAAATTTCACTCAGCCTCTCAGGCATTTGTTGATTTACACTGCCTGCTGGTGAAGAAACATGTCACTTTTAAGGTTCGCTGTGTGGCCCATAAAGCTTTGCATGACTCTGGACTAGAATACTTAAAGTCAAGGTTTGCTCTCAACACTACACTCTGCCTTCTCCAAGAACATAAGGATCCTGAGGTTCAAAAAAGCACTATCTACTGGAAAAGCATGGAACAAGCTACCAGTGCATTTAAAAACTAAGTCTAACTAGTTCCTCATTAGGAAAAAGTTTTAAACCTGGCTTTTTGCTAATTAACCAGCTTAGATCTTTCCTGCTTCTGACAATGCGCTAATGCCAAGACGCCTCTGGGCATTCGCATGCTTTATGAAACTAAACTCAAACTTAAACTTGTGGCAGAACGATTTGTCCTTTCTCAAGGCAAGGATATGACTATAGACAATCTGTCAGGAGAAGCTATAGACTTGTGGGTACTTTTTGGTTTCTTCCTTGAATGTCTGGTGGCTGTGTGAGTTTGTGTCACTGTCAGAAGAGAAGAGCAAGAAGCTGAGGAAGATGAGACAAGGTTGGAGGACACACTGATTGAAACGTCCCCTCATCTAACAACATCTTTAGTTCTATACAGGAATCCATCCCATACTACATGACCTTTGGTGTTCACCAGGAGGGCTTCGGTGGCTACCAAAAAAGCTGCATTAGCTCCTAGTACATGCCCTTGGTTCCATGTGACAGCTTGAATCATTCCCTGTTTTGATATTTCTGCCTGTTACAAAATCTCCAAGTGCTCTAATGCAGCAAGAGGCAGCATGTTTGCACTATTTGAAAACACCTAAACAAAGAAGAGAGAATACAGAGAGAATGCAAACGAGAACAAGCATTTGCAATGCAATAGGTCTCCCATTTGCAACAGTTTGAGCTATTTTTATTGTAAATGACATTGCCTTTTATTTATGTTTTGGTTTTTGAAACATAAATAAAAGCCATTGTCATTTACAATGCCAATAGGTCAAACTCGCATAAATTCGGGACCTATTGCATTGCAAATGCTTGTTGTTACCGAAAAGCCCTTTCTACAGCACATACTGGCTCTTTTAACGCTACTCACAAAAACAAACAAGTACAGGTAAAGCACGAGATGGCTTCGTGTTACCAAAAGCACAATGCTCCAGCACTGGAATTATAATCAACATTGTTGCAGAACTTAAATCCCAATGGCAGGAGTTAGGAGGCCTCACAAGGAACATATTAACCTGTAATAATGTGCTAGAATCTGTTGGAGGAATATGGTTAAAGACCAGTGTGCACACTGATGAGAGGCATGTGAGTCTAGGACAGTGTCTCCTATGAATGAGCAGTGCGGACCCTGAGTAACAGTCTCTTAAGCATGCAGTTTTGCCATCTGCACTAGTCCTGTTATCATCAGCGCTATTTTTATTGTTGTCATCAGCACTAGTCTCGTTGTAATCGCCACTAGTCTCGTTGTCATCGCCACTAGTCTCATTGTTATCTTCAGCGCTATTTTCGTTGCTGTCATTAGTGTTGTCATCAGCACTAGTCTCATTGTTATCATCAGCGCTATTCTCACTGTTCTCGTTAGCACTAGTCCCACTGTTATCATCAGAGCTATAGTCATTGTTATAATCAGTGCGATTCTCACTGTTCTCGTTAGCACTAGTCCCACTGTTATCATCAGAGCTTTAGTCATTGTTGGCATCGGCACTAGTCCCATTGTTATCATCAGTGCTATTCTCATTGTTGGCATCGGCACTAGTCCCATTGTTATCATCAGAGCTATTTTCATTGTTATCATCACCACTAGTCCCGTTGTTATCATCAGGGCTATTCTCATTGTTGTCATGGGCACTTGTCCTATTGTTATCATCAGTGCATTTCTCATTGTTGTCATGGACACTAGTCCCATTGTTATCATCAGTGCTATTCACATTGTTGGCATCAGCACTAGTCCCATTGTTATGATCAGTGCTATTCTCATTGTTGGCATCGGCACTAGTCCTATTGTTATCATCAGTGCTATTCTCTATGTTGGCATCGGCACTAGTTCCATTGTTATCATCAGTGCTATTCTCATTTTTGGCATCGGCACTAGTACCGTTGGTATCATCAGCGCTGTTCTCATTGTTATCATGGGCACTAGTCCCATGGTCATCAGTGCTCTTCTCATTGTTGGCATGGGCACTAGTCCCATTGGTATCATCAGCGCTATTCTCATTGTTGTCATGGGCACTAGTCCCATGGTTATCAGTGCTATTCTCATTGCTGTCATGAGCAATAGTCCCATTGTTATAATCAGAGCTATTCTCATTGTTGGCATCGGCACTAGTCCCATTGTTATCATCAGTGCTATTCTCATTGGTGGCATTGGCACTAGTTCCATTGTAATCATCAGTGCTATTCTCATTGTTGGCATCGGCACTAGTCCCATTGGTATCATCAGCGCTATTCTCATTGTTGTCATGGGCACTAGTCCCATGGTTATTATCAGTGCTATTCTCATTGTTGGCATCAGCACTAGTCCCATTGGTATCATCAGCGCTATTCTCATTGTTGTCATGGGCACTAGTCCCATGGTTATCAGTGCTATTCTTATTGTTGGCATCGGCACTAGTCCCATTGGTATCATCAGTGCTATTCTCATTGTTGGCATCGGCACTAGTCCCATTGGTATCATCAGCACTATTCTCATTGTTGTCATGGGCACTAGTCCCATTGGTATGATCAGTGCTATTTTAATTGTTGGCATCGGCACTAGTCCCATTGGTATCATCAGCGCTATTCTCATTGTTGGCATCGGCACTAGTCCCATTGTTATCATCAGTGCTATTCTCATTGTTGTCAGGAGCACTAGTCCCATGGTTATCAGTGCTATTCTCATTGCTGTCATGAGCAATAGTCCCATTGTTATCATCAGTGCTATTCTCTTTGTTGGCATCAGCACTAGTCCCATTGTTATCATCAGTGCTATTCTCATTGTTGGGCATCGGCACTAGTCCCATTGTTATCATCAGTGCTATTCTCATTGTTGTCATGGGCACTAGCTCCATTGGTATCATCAGCGCTATTCTCATTGTTGTCATGGGCACTAGTCCCATGGTTATAAGTGCTATTATCATTGTTGGCATCGGCACTAGTCCCATTGGTATCATCAGCGCTATTCTCATTGTTGGCATCGGCACTAGTCCCATTGTTATCATCAGTGCTATTCTCATTGGTGGCATCGGCACTAGTCCCATTGGTATCATCAGTGCTATTCTCATTGTTGTCATGGGCACTAGTCCCATGGTTATCAGTGCTCTTCTCATTGTTGGCATTGGCACTAGTCCCATTGTTATCATCAGCGCTATTCTCATTGTTGTCATGGGCAATAGTCCCATGGTTATCAGTGCTATTCTCATTGTTGGCATCGGCACTAGTCCCATTGGTATCACCAGCGCTATTCTCATTGTTGGCATCGGCATTAGTCCCATTGTTATCATCAGCGCTATTCTCATTATTGTCATGGGCACTAGTACCATTGTTATCATCAGTGCTAATCTCATTGTTGGCATCGGCACTAGTTCCATTGTTGTCATCAGTGCTATTCTCATTGTTGGCATTGGCACTAGTCCCATTGGTATCATCAGCGCTATTCTCATTGTTGTCATGGGCACTAGTCCCTTGGTTATCATCAGTGCTATTCTCATTGTTGACATCGGCACTAGTCCCATTGGTATCATCAGCGCTATTCTCATTGTTGTCATGGGCACTAGTCCCATGGTTATCAGTGCTATTCTCATTGTTGGCATCGGCACTAGTCCCATTGGTATCATCAGTGCTATTCTCATTGTTGGCATCGGCACTAGTCCCATTGGTATCATCAGTACAATTCTCGTTGTCATGGGCACTAGTCCCATTGGTATGATCAGTGCTATTTGAATTGTTGGCATCGGCACTAGTCCCATTGGTATCATCAGCGCTATTCTCATTGTTGGCATCAGCACTAGTCTCATTGTTATCATCAGTGCTATTCTCATTGTTGTCAGGAGCACTAGTCCCATGGTTATCAGTGCTATTCTCATTGCTGTCAGGAGCAATAGTCCCATTGTTATCATCAGTGCTATTCTCATTGTTGGGCATCGGCACTAGTCCCATTGTTATCATCAGTGCTATTCTTATTGTTGTCATGGGCACTAGCCCCATTGGTATCATCAGAGCTATTCTCATTGTTGTCATGGGCACTAGTCCCATGGTTATAAGTGCTATTATCATTGTTGGCATCGGCACTAGTCCCATTGGTATCATCAGCGCTATTCTCATTGTTGGCATCGGTACTAGTCCCATTGTTATCATCAGTGCTATTCTCATTGGTGGCATCGTCACTAGTCCCCTTGGTATCATCAGTGCTATTCTCATTGTTGTCATGGGCACTAGTCCCATGGTTATCAGTGCTCTTCTCATTGTTGGCATTGGCACTAGTCCCATTGTTATCATCAGCGCTATTCTCATTGTTGTCATGGGCAATAGTCCCATGGTTATCAGTGCTATTCTCATTGTTGGCATCGGCACTAGTCCCATTGTTATAATCAGTGATATTCTAATTGTTGGCATCGGCACTAGTCCCATTGTTATCATCAGAGCTATTCTCATTGCTGTCATGGGCACTAGTCCCATTGGTATCCCCAGCGCTATTCTCATTTTTGGCATCTGCACTAGTCCCATTGTTATCATCAGCGCTATTCTCATTATTGTCATGGGCACTAGTACCATTGTTATCATCAGTGCTATTCTCATTGTTGTCATGGGCACTAGTCCCATTGTTATCATCAGTGCTATTCTCATTTTTGGCATCAGCACTAGTCTCATTGTTATCATCGGTGCTATTCTCAATGTTGGCATCGGCACTAGTCCCATTGTTATCATCAGTGATATTCTCATTGTTGGCATCAGCACTAGTCCCATTGTTATCACCAGTGCTATTCTCATTGTTGTCATGGGCACTAGTCCCATTGGTATCATCAGCGCTATTCTCATTGTTGGCATGGGCACTAGTCCCATTGGTATCATCAGCGCTATTCTCATTGTTGGCATGGGCACTAGTCCCATTGTTATCATCAGTGATATTCTCATTGTTGGCATGGGCACTAGTCCCATTGGTATCATCAGCGCTATTCTCATTGTTGTCATGGGCACTAGTCCCATTGGTATCATCAGCGCTATTCTCATTGTTGTCATGGGCACTAGTCCCATTGGTATCATCAGTGCTATTCTCATTGTTGTCATGGGCACTAGTCCCATTGCTGTCATCAAGGTTACTTCCATTCACTTAGAACAGGTCTTGAAAACACTGAAATGTGGTGCCTGTTGCGATTACTCTTGTCTTTCTGCAGATTTTGAAAAGCCCTTGCTGTTGACTTTACTTAAAGAGCAGATCTGCCTTCCGAGGAATCGGACACAGTCTGGGTATCTGCTACAGGTGATTCTGGAAGGAAGCCAGGCGCTGACCAAAGCAACCTCTGTGGGTGACAATGTTTATGCTACGAATGTTGTCTGCTGCGAAGCTTAACGATTTCACCGTCTGCCAACCACATAAAAATAGGTAGGCCAATCGCGGAAGCCAAAAGGAAAAGCACAGAGCACGAGCGTGTGCTATTCCAGGCTCCGTTTTGAAACCCCGGACAAAAGGACTCTCCCTGCACCTAGCGATGCACTGCATCGCTAGGTGCGAGACCTAAAAACGGTAGGAGTGAGGCAGCAGTGGTAAAAGATTGACTTGGAGACAGGCAGGTGGGGAGCAATTAGAAGAGAGATAAGGAAGTGGAAGAGGTAAGTATAGAGAGGTGAGTGTGTGAACTTGCAGAACAGATGGAGGCAGAAGCAAAGGGAGGAGAAGAGAGAGATAAAAAGAAGTTGGGTGTTGGGATGAGAATGTCCCCTGCATGGTGAATGAGCATGTATGTCTGTCTAGAGTGCCAAACAGCATGCAAACTTGATATCCTGAGTTTTTGCTTGGTCTCTGCATCACGCTGCTATAGCATATGTGCAGAGGCCTAAATCTGTTCCAGATAACGTGAGGTTCAGAACTTGCTCTGTGATCTGGGGGAAGCGGGGGTTAAAATGTGCCCTCATAGCAGGCATAAGACTGCTGTTCATACACTGGGACAGTCACATAAAGTGGTGGTGGCAGTACAGCGAGTTTATGTTAATCACTCTGTCAGGGGAGAGCACGACCTACTGACCCCTCTCATGTAAACTTCTACTTTAATGTGAACCAAGACCTTGCGCTGCAATTCCATGTGAGTGAGTGTGTGCGCGCATGTGTGTGTGCCTCTGTGTGTGTCTTGAGTGAGTGTGTGGATACGGAGTGCGTAGCACATGTATGGCAGTAGTACTGGACCTCAGACTCAACACTTTAGAGGGCCCCTGGTTTAGCATGACACAGGATAGAAGAAAGACCCTTTTCTGCAAGGCCACCCCAGAAATTCCACCTTTTGCTGGACCATATACTTTTTCTCTACAACTCTGTGCGCTTTAGCCCTGCTAACTTGGAGTAGAGTGCCAGTGCCCCCCCTTGAAACGTTGGCTAATACCTAACTGGTACACTTAACTTGCCTGTAAGTCCTTAGTATAAGCTGTAGAAAGTATGCCGGGCCTGGAAGTTAAATGCCTCTTGTGGACTGCAGCACCCATTGTGGCATTCATTAGAGTGGCAGTTCAAACATGGCTTCAGGCCTACTCTGTGTAGCCTGACTGCTGCAGTTTAAAACCTGTCCTTTGACCTGTTAAAATAAACCTTTTCAGCAGGTAAAAACCTTTTTTTAGGAATCAGTCGTTTTTATTAATGGAAGACTTAGTTGATAGACACAGCTTCCTGCCTACATCATCACGTCGGCAGAGCAATTAAATAGCACCTTACACAGCGTGTATAGCCAACAACCCGGAGGCAGGCCGCGTAGTGAGCAGGACTGTTTCTAAATACTAGCACAACTTCTGGATTTTCAAACAAGAGATAGAACGTCACCTGACAACAGTACAGATGAAGGAACAAAACAAAAAACAAGGAAGAATCCCTCCCACCCTCTCCGCACCAGCCGTCGTCTTTTACAAAAGGCAAGTTGCAAGTCAAATTAAAGGGAATGCTATATAGATCATGGTACCTAAGTTGGGGCCTTCGACTCCCGTTCCAGCGGTATTAGTTGAAGAATTTGCAAATGTTTGGGACAAGTAACTTTTCTCATGTCTCTCGTCAGCAAGTCCAAAAAGGACGCCCACAATTTAGCAAAGTCTTTACCTACTCCCGCCACTCTCATGGACATGTGCTCCATTGCCAGCAGGTGCCATAAGTGAAGTATCCAGGATAGCAGGGCAGGTTCTGAGGTTGTACCCCACAAAGCTAAAATAACCTGTTGAGCAGCCAACAGCGCGAGAGCGATCTGCCTGCCCCGTAAGGACTTGAGTGGAAAAACTTTGGGATGCGAGAGACCAAGAAGTGTGTACTCTGGGGCTCTGGGCAGTGCTATGCCAAAAACCTTATCTATGTTATCGAGAACCTCAGTCCAGTAGCGCTGAAGTTTCGGACAATGACACAGCAAGTGCGCTAAAGTACCAGACATCCCACACCCCCTCCAGCAGTGATCTGTCTTACTCTTGTCCCAAGTCTGGATACGGGCAGGTGTGTCATACCAATAGGAGAATAGTTTGAAGGCGGATTCCACCCCCGCTGTATTGTGCGCTGTCTGATGAGTGCGGTATAGGATGTGTTCCCACTCCTTGAACATCAGTGGCCTGCCCAATTCCGTCTCCCAGCGAACCTGCGCCTTCGTGCGTTTTGGGGTTCGGGTCTGTTAGATCTGGGGGTCTCTAGTTGGCAGAGGTATACACCTTAGACCAAATAGGGACCCTTGCTTCTAGTCAGGGTACAAGGACACACACGGTAGATACCCCCTGCTCACCCTCTAGGTAGCTTGGCTCGAGCAGACAGGCTTATCCCCAAGGCAATGTGTAAGGTATTTGCACGTAGACACCACAATGATCCCCCCTCCGTACACCACAAACTTAGACCACACAGGTGAGTTTTATCAAAAATAATATATCTTTATCTAGTTTCCGCAGTTGAAATCAAGCATCACAGGTGTACACCATATTCGCTTTCTTGGTTGGTCGGGATCGTAAGACGATAGTCTCTAGTCTCTTGCGTGATTCGATACTCACTGAGAATGAATCAGTTTGTAGGCTCTTGATGTTTAGGCAGCTACGTTGCTCCAGCGGTGTCGCTGCGCTCGTTGTAAAAGCGCTCCTCTGGCAGTTTGGTGCAAGGTTTCCACAACTCCCTCGACGAGCCCCCAGTGACGATGTCGACGTCACCGGAGTCAGCCACTCACAGTGCGGCTTCGTAGAGCAGGGAAGTACGACTCTCGATCTGCTTCAGGCCTCCGGGTCGCGGCAAGGCACGTGCCGATGAGCACGTCGGTCTTCTTGATGCGGCAACCGGTGTCAGGCCCGGGTCAGTGCGGCACTCTCCAGCAAGACAGAGAGCAGCCAGCCCACTTCACAGGCAGATGTTGAGAAGCTTGGTAGAACAGTCCACGGTCCCTGCAGCACACAGCAGCGCAGGGGGGACACAGCAGAGTCTTGAGTTCTTGGCAACCTTTCTATCCCTGGGTTGCGAATCAGGAGGCCAGCTCTTCTCAGGCCCTTGGAGATTCGGTTTAAGACACAGCACACAGCAAAGTCTTGTTTGGTCAAGTGGGTAAGGTCAGCACACAGCAAGACCCCTTCTCCTCCTCAGCTTCAGTTGTACAGCAGAACAGGTCAACCCTTCGAGCACACAGCAAGGCAATCTTCCTTTAGTTCTTCAGCGGTCCGTCTTTCAGCAGAGGTTCCTCTTGATGGTAGAATCTAAAAATCTGTTGTCAGGGGTCTTGTACTTATACCCCTAAAAGTCTTTGAAGTCTTTGTGCAAGTGGGTCCTGAGCCCGGTCTGATCCAGTTCTGGGTGTTGCTGGAGTACTTTGTTTTCCTGGCTTCTGCTTTCTTTTCAGAGTGAGGGGCAGAGTCGTCAGCCGCCCAGCAGGAGGTGGAGCCAGCAGTGGGGCAGGCAGGCACAGCCCTATTCACTCCCAGGTGCTATCTCCTCCCTCCACTCTACTTGCAAATGTCGCCATTCAGCAAAGGGCTGACTCAGCCAACCTCCTGGGGGATCCCCAGCCCCTGTCACTCTCAAGCCAGACAGTCAATCCACAAGCATGCCCAGGCACACAGAAGGGTCAGACAAGAGAACAGCTACTCTCTAAAAAGTACTATTCTCCAACTCAGGATTTAAAAACAACCTCTCCTAAAAGAGGTGTTATAAAATGCTGAGCTCAGGGATATCAAACACTCATGTCTTATCTTGTTCCTATGAGAAGATAGGCGGATAGCCATTGGCACCAGCCTCCCCCATGGTAGCCTATGGAGCAAGATAACCTTGCAGCAGTGAACACACAAAATGGCCGTTGTTCACTACCAGAGCATGTTACCTGCACTAGTACATGCTCTACCTTTTACATACACTGCACCCTGCCCAGGGGGGTACCTTGGGCCTTCCATAGGGATGACTGACGTGTATAAAAAGGGAAGGGTTAGGCCCGGTCAGTGTGGACACTGGCCAGGAGGACATGGCAGTCCGGGGACTGCAGGCAGGTCTGCGGTGGCAGGCCTGAGACACCATTTTAGGGCTACACAGGTGGGTGGCGCAATCAGCGCTGCAGACCCACTAGTAGCATCTGCCATCACCAGCCCTGGCACACACAGTGCACTTTACTAGGGATTTCAGGGTGATACAGATATGCCAATCAGGTATATCCAATCAATATGATATTTTACACAGGGAGCACTTACACTCTGGCACTGATTAGCAGTGGCAGAGTGTCCAAAGCATCTAAACCAGCAAAAACGAAATCCAGCACAGCATCAAAAATCCAGGTAGCAGAGGCAAAAGATAGGGGAAAAAACCCACGCCAAGGATGTCAGGTCTAACAGGGTCCGATAGTAACATAGCATACAATTCAGAAATGAGGCGACGGTCGTCACGTTTACGAACCAACCATCTTTCAAAGCTGGTGAGGTGCCTGGACATGAGGGAATAGTTAGAGGGCATTGAGACCCAGTGAGCCAGCTGCCGATAGGGAAAGTCGTCAGTAGGTAAAAGGCCTTAATCAAGTCAGAGCTGTTTAAATGGGATCAGCCCTTCTGCGTCAAAGGGGCAACCCACTCTCTTACAGCCGGCCTGCCGCCAACGGTGAAAGATTGCCGAGCCCTGCCCCGGAGGGAAATCGGGGTTGTCTACGATAGGAGTCATCGGCGAGGGAAAAGAGGTCCAGCCTTTCCGCTGTGCCACCCTGTCCCAGATCCAAAGTGTTGGTGCCCTGACCGGGGAGAAGTTAAGGCCCCATGCCCTGTGTTTGCGGGGCAACCACAGTTCCCTCCAAATATTACATCCTGCAACCGACTGGCCCATAAAATTCCAGGGCTTGCAGGACATAGACCTGTTCCATTCCACAGTGTAGCGGAAGCTGGAGGCTTAATAGTAGCTTCTGATTATAGGTAAGCCCACTCCACCCTGGATTTTCGAGCTCGTCATTGAGGCAAGCGGGAGACGTGGCTTCTTCCCGTTCCATATAAACTTATTGATAAGTATCTGCAGGCGCGGGGTGGGGAGACAAGGGAAGCAGCTGAAAAAGGTAGAGAATGTGCGGAACAATGCGGATCATCTTTACCGCTGCTATCCGCCCAAACCACACCAGGTGCAAGTGAGACCAAGCGTACAGCGCTTTAGACGTCTGTTCTAGAAGCCTCTCGTAGTTAAGCGAGACCGTGCGGGCAATAGTAGGAGCCAGTCGAATGCCAAGGTAAAGTATGTCTTGGTGCGTCCATAAAAAGGAGAATTGCAATTGCATCCTCCTAGCCTCATCTAGAGGAATTCCTATATTCAAGATAACCGACTTAGCCAGATTAACCTTAAAGCCTGAGACAGTGCCAAAAGAAGCAAGCTCTTCCAGCAATGCTGACAGGGTGGTGTGTGGCTGCAGAAGGGAGAGAATAACGTCATCCGCATAAAGGCTAATTTTATGTGTGTCCACGCCGAATTTCATCCCTAGTATACGATTGTCTGCCCTAATCCGCTGCGACAAAGGCTCCATATAGAGCGCAAATAAAAGAGGGGATAAGGGGCAGCCCTGCCGGGTCCCTCTAGCAATTGGAAAAGAGTGGGACCTAGTGCCATTAACTTGTACAAAGGCCGTGGGAGCGCAGTATATGCAACGAACCCAGCTAATAAAGTTCTCTCCAAACCCAAAGCGACGCAAGGTATCAAAGAGGAAGACCCACCCCACTCTGTCAAACGCCTTCTCTGCGTCAATTGCTAACAAGAAGGCATGTTTCTACGATCGTTGGGCGCTATCTAGGAGGTGTAAGAGCTGTTTAGTATTATCGCCCCCCTGCCTAGATGGAATGAAGCCAGATTGATCAGGCTCTACAAGGTCAGGCATGAGAGGGCTAAGGCGAGCAGCCAGTATACCAGCAAAACGTTCTGCGTCAACATTAAGTAAAGAGATGGGCCTATAAGAACCACACTCTAGCGCATCCTTACCAGGCTTCAGGATGACCGTGATCGCAGCCAAGGACAAGGAGGGGTCACCCTACCTGATTCTAAAAAAGAGTTAAACAACTTTGTTAAAAAAGGAGCCAGCTCCGCACAGAAGGCCTTATAAAACGAGGACGCAAAGCCATCGGGTCCCGGGGATTTAGCAACCTTCAGCTTAGAAATCGCTGAGTTCACCTCCTCAATCCCAATAGCTCTATCAAGACCCGCAGCACAAGCCTCAGGTAGAGGGGTGATATCGCAGCTGCTTAAATAGGTACTCGGGTCAAGCGCCGGGGAATCCTGTTCGGAATATAGTGCACTATAAAATGAACGGAAGGCCTCCAAAATGTGCGCATCAGAGGTCCCCTCCTCCCCCTGTCCATCCCGAATGGCCCGTATGCTCGAGTTTTATGTCTGCGCCCTCAGCCTATGCGCCAGCATCCTACCACACTTGTCGCTGATGAGGAAGAATTTATGCCGGAGTCGTACTAGGGCATACTCCGCTCGGTCTAAGTCTAGGTGTTTAAGCATGCAACGGCATTTTTCTATTTCCCTCCAAACTCGAGAAGCCCCTGTGCGTTTATGAATTGATTCAAGCTCCAAGACCTCTTTTTCTAATGCCCCACGTTTTTCTTTACGGAGATTGTTATGAGCCACCGAGATAGCAATGAGTTCCCCCTGACCACTAATTTTAGCACCTCCCATACAGAAGACAGAGATGTGGAGCACTCATCATTAAGTACTAGATAATTCTTGATTACCTGCTTAAGGCGCTGCAAATTCTCTTCTGAATGTAGTAGAGACTTGCGGAGGCACCAGCTAGGGGGAAAGACGCGTGGCCGCTGTGCCGGAAGATATGTAGCGATAAGGGCGTGGTCAGAGAGAGAGAGCGAGGTTCTATTGTAGTAGTGTGAAGGTGTGGGAATAGGGACGCCGAAGAGAGGAAATGGTCCAGGCGCGCATAGGTTTTGTGCGCTGCAGAGTAACACGTATAATCTCGCTCCCCGGGATGGTGAGCACGCCAAACGTCAATTAGCCCATTGTCCCTCAGCCATTCAATACCCCTAACGGAGAGTGCCCCTGCTTGGTGTGTGTGTTTCCCTGATCTATCAAGCCCCAAGTCCATAACAAGATTCAGATCCCCCCACTAAGAGCGCTGCGTCTGGAGAGGCGAGAACTTCTGCAAGGGCGGAAAGAAGAAAGGACACTTGCTGTGTATTGGGAGCATAAAGTGATGCTACAGTAAGGTGAGGGTCCCCCCACAGTATTCTGATAGCCAACAGGCGACCCTTGATTTCCACGACAGACGCTAGTATCTTGCCAGAGAAGTGGGCCCCAAACAGAAAAGCCACCCCATTCCGCTTGGCTGGCCCACAAGACCAAAACTGTTGAGGAAAGCGTCTGTCACGCATCCAGGACTGATCTGAGGAGAGGAGATGGGTCTCCTGTAGGAGACATATGTCCCCCTCCACACTATCCAAGAGGGACAGGACCGCCCCCCTCTTCACTGGATCGTTCAAGCCCCGTACATTGAGGCTGACAATTTTAAGATCCCCACCCATTCCAAGTGTGGAAGTCGAACAGCAGGCAGTGAAGAGTCACCATAAGGCCAATTCAAACAGAAAAGCATTAGATACCTAGAACATTCCAATTACAGTCCCAATACCGTGGCTGATGCGGAGACCCCAAAACAATAACCCAAACATACCCCCCCATAGCAAGAAACAAAGAGAGAACTTACGTGAAACATGACCAATGTCCGCCAGAAAAAAGAAGACCTGAAGGGACGTGGCACGGGGCAACTGTTCAGCCCAAAAAGGGTGAAAACCCCACCCGCAGAGAGGCCATCAACATCAGGTCAGGACAATTCTCCAGTCCCCCCAACTCCCCGCAAATTGTCTCTCCCCGAGTCTGCATTAAAGAACCTCATGGTGTGCCTGGGCGCTCCGTTACTTGCGACAGCAAGGTGAGAACTGCTTCCCGCTCCTTTTCTTGCGCAGCTTGATCAGGTTTCTGCGATGCGGCGCCTTTTCCGACCTTCTGCCATTCCGTTGAGCGTCTGCGGTGTGGAGATCTCGGCTGTTAATCTTGTGACGACGCAGGTGCATCACCCAACCCAAGAACCCCAGTGGCCTCAGACAGAGAGCGGAACTGAAGGAGTTTTCCTCTGTGCTTGAAGATGATGCGGAAGGGGTGACCCTATGCATAGGGGATCCCCTGCTCTCTGAGATACGTCGTCACCACCGTAGAGGCCGCAAAATCCTGGTAGATAGCCGGAGAGTGACCTCTAAACTGTAGGGGTTGTGTCTCTCTTGCCTTGTGCACAATACGCTCCTTCAGCTGGAAGTCTTGAATACACGCAAGGATGTCTGGTGGTGGGGAATTGGCGCCTCTTGTTAGGCCCACTCTATGCATGCGGTCTATTTGAAGGTCCAAAGTGTCCGACTCCTCCAGAACCTGGCGAAACAGTGCCCCCACATAGCTGCGCAGATCCTCCCCTTCTTCCTTCCATGGCACATCTCAGATCCTCACGTTGTTGCTCCAAAACCGGTTTTCAAGATCTTCGGCGTGAGCCTGCAGGTCAAGATGTTGGTCACGCAATCTCAGCATATCTTGTTGAAGCTGATGGAGGTCTTCCTCACGGCTCACGTCGTGCTCCTCCAAAGTGGCCACATGCTCCCCAATACCATCCACATCTCGTCGTACTTCACGTAGGTCCGCAGCAAGCTGATCTTTGATTTTTTGTATATCCTCCTTGATTGCCGCAAACAGTTCCATCAGAAATGCTTTAGTGGCCGGAGCGTCGACCCCTCACTCAGAATCTGCATTTTCTCTCCCGTCGTGGAGGCTCAGCTGATGGTTTGAGGAGCATTTCTTTTAGAGATTTCTCCCTTCTGTGGTGGGCCGCTGCCATGCTCTACCAGCCACACCAAGCCCCCTGGTCACTGAGCCCCAGCAGAAACTCCACCCAGCAGCCTGGAGAGGGACACAGGAAGGAGGAGGTCGCCGCGAAGAAGGCCCCAACTTCCCGGCCGACAAACAAGTATGGCGCACCCCAGGCCGAGATGCTTCAGCATCGTCAGTAAGGATCCCACAGCCCACAGTGTCGATGACAGGAGCGGGGGCAGGCGACACTAGAGGGGCACAGTCAAGGCGAAGCAGCTCCTCAAGCACGTAGCAAGTATACGCCCAAATACAGAAAATTCGGTGCTCCCCTCGAACCCTTCGCCAGTGCGACTCCCTATGCCAATGTCCGAGCGCACACCACAGCAGACGTCCACTTCAGCCCCACATGGGAATCCAGGCCCGGTACCACCGCTCCGCCGGGGCCACGGACAGGTAGGGTGAAAGCGCTGGCATGCACGCCCAGCCACCCAGCAAAATGGCAGATCGCCGCATAGATCGGGGCCGTCAGCACTCACCCCGCACCAGTGAGCAGCGCCTGCACGGTACCTTCCAGGGAGACTCGAAGACTCAGCGTCCACTACCGCAGAGGCCCGCTTCATCAGGCACCCCCGCAGCTCTTCTCCTCACCGCCACCGCGGAGGGCACGGATGTCACAGGCCGGCGTGGGGACCCCAGCAGTGAGTCGCGAAATGGCTGCCGGGTGCCCACAGTGTTCTCGGCAGAGCCCCACCACACTGTCTTCCGCCGGAATCGTCGACAGGAGACCGCCCTCCAGCACCGCCAAGCCACCAGCGCCTCCTCCGTCCTCTGGGCTCCGCAACTAGCAGCGCCTGCTGCCGCCGCCTCACCGGGCCTCACCTCCGCCTGAGCCTCGCAGACGCCGCCCGCAACTGGGCCGCTGCTGCCGCCCCTCCGGTTCACGGCGATCCGCGGAGCCGGAAGTGCCTCCACTGATGCTTGATGGTTCACGGTGTCAGACCAGGCACCACACGCTGGTAAAGACTGCAGGAGAGAGGTGCTTAATCAAGGCAAATGCAGAGCGGGAGCAGAGGGACTCGGAATTGCTCCCTGCTACGCCGCCATCTTGGCCATGCCCCCCAAAAACATTTTTTTAAACACTAGCAACTCTGCCCTATGCAAACCTTGTAGCAAACAAGGCTGGCTGCATGATATTTAAAAGTGGGACATGTAGAAAATTAAGGTTACCATGTCCCTACAGTGACAAGGCCATAAACGCTATTTTCACTGTTGTGGTCCTAACTGTCCTATGCAGAAAACCAGAGTTCATATTAAAATACTAATGCTGTTCTCGGGAATGAGACCTGCTAGGAAAATAATTAAAGCACTATTATTAATGGTTATTAAAAATCCAATTCAATGATGAAGTCAGATTTTTAATTAATAATATAGAAAAGTAACTTTTAGAAAGCTTTACCTCCATGAGCAGTCACAAGGCTAATTAACATATGCCTTTGCAAACTCTCCTCCTGTGCTCAAGCCCTGGAGTAGAGGTAAAAGAGTTGCGAAATACCTTTCAGGAGCAAACAATAGGCTGACCAGAATGGACAAAGATAACTCTTGTGAACTCCACACAATATTCGGAGTGGGGGCAGTGGGCATCCTGTGATACCATACTGCCAAATTCTCATTGAACTGTCAGTTGAGCCACATGTAACACTTGTTGCACAATTGAAAGGGAGAGAACAGGGTGCCAAGACAATTCTTGTTCATACCTATCTGGTGGCTGAAGCGCCCTGCTTTTGTCTTATCAGATTTTTGTCTCTGGGTTTGTTATGGGTAAACTGGATTTTAGTGTTAGATGTGGGAGGACACTGGTGATTTTCCTATGACACTCCCATATATACACCCCCAGTCCTCGGGGTCCAAGTTCAGTGTGGCTGAAGACTTTCATCATTTTGAAAATATCCTGACACATGGCATTTTGGGCCTGTTTGCAGTAAGGTAAACAGGAACTTCTGAAATTGGGTAGGATTAGTGCCAGGAACTTCTACCCCATTAGTTAGAGTGTTTAGGAGGCACCCCCACTCAGTAGCTTGTACTAGGCATAGATGCGGCACCCCAAGGTATCTTAACAGAATGCTGCGTAAAAATAGAAGAGTACTGGACCTGCTGTCTGTGACTTGAAAGGAGCCCTGATGGGTTGGGCCTGCTCCCCCTTGTATCCAGGACAAAGAATTGAACTCCAAGGGTCAGTTGGCTGACCTCCTGTGTGACTACAAAGACATAACAAGCTGCAAGAGGCATTTTTCCTAAAGTGCCCAGATGAGTCTCTAAGTGCACACCCCTGAGGTCCTGGAGTCTGAGAAGTGTACTTATGTGGTTGATTGGAACTTAAAAGACTAAGGGCCTGATTTAGATCTTGGCAGAAGGGTTACTCCGTCACGACGGTGACGGATATCCCATCCGCCAAAATTTAAATCCCATAGGATATGATGGGGTTTATGTTTCTGCGGACGGGATATCTGTCACCATTGTAATGGAGTAACCCATCCGCCAAGATCTAAATCAGGTCCTAAGTTGGATGGTAAAATCTTTGACCAGGGTAAACCTGCTTGGTGTAATCCACGCTCCATCGTGGCCAGCCTCAAATCATACCTAGTTTCTGGTCTACCCCCTTAATGATCATTTCCACTTTGTGTTTTTTGGGCTATTTTTACTTAGCACTTTAAAAAATCATATTTTCGCTTCCCCTTCATGTTTCTTTTGCCATTTTAGTGTAATTTTTAGATCTCGCCTGAGCCAGCGCATGCGCTGCCTCGTGAGACTTTTAGTAAGGGCTTCAGAAAATGCTACCACTGTGGCCTAGAGCTTGTGGTTACACGCGCGGGCGTGTGCTTACAGAGCAGAGGCGCCATATTTTGTATTTGTATTTTGTGGGGTATTTATAGAGCGCGACGTTCGCTCCGGAGGGAGCATCTTGGCGCTAGGGAACCTAAGTGAGCCAGTCCAAGAGGATTAGATGGAAGCTTTGGAGAGATCGTCCGGGAGATTAAAGATCCAGGTCTTTAGCAGTTTTCGAAAAGGTTTTTCCTGGGTTTGTTGTCTGAGGGTTTTGGGTAGTTTGTTCCAGGCTTTAGTTGCAAGGAAGCTGAGGGTCTTCTCACCCTTCGTTTTCAGATTGTATTTGGGGAGAAGAATGAGGTTGTCGTTGGTTGAGCGAAGGTGACGGCTGGGCAGGTAGTGGGGGAAGCGTTTGGTGAGGTATTTAGGGCCTGTTTTGTTGTAGGCACGAAAGGCTATGATCAGGATCTTGAAGAGAATCCTTTTGTGAAGGGGGAGCCAGTGAAGTGAACGAAGTGCTGCAGAAATAGAGGATCTGCGGGGAAGGCCCAGGACAAGACGGGCGGCTGTGTGTAGTACGCTCTGCAGTTTTTGGATGGTGTTCTTTTTGGCTCCTGCGAGCAAGCCGTTGCAGTAGTCCAGTCGCGAGATTATGAGTGCTACTGTCACCGTCTTTCTGGCATCGATGGGAAGAAAGTCAAAGAACTTTCTCATGGATCTGATCATTCCAAAGCATTTGCCTGCGACGGTTCTGGCATGCTGATCGAAGGAGAGGTCGGAGTCAAAGGTAACGCCGAGGTTCCTGGCCGACGAAACTGTCTGGGGGGGGGCAACAGAATTGTCCGGCCACCAAAGTGCCGGACAAAAGGAGATATTTGTACCGATCGGAAGGATCTCCGTTTTGCTCGAATTGCATTTAAGGTGGTTATTGTCCATCCATCGAAATACTTCAGTCAGGCAGTGTTTTAGGTTGAGTTCAGCTTTGGTAGATAGTTTGTCCAATGGCACAATGAGCTGAGTGTCATCGGCATAGGAGGTAACAGGTATGCCGAATGATTCTATTAGATTAAGGAGGGGAATGAGGTAAACGTTAAAAAGGAGAGGGCTCAGGATGGAGCCTTGCGGGACACCTGAGGAGACAAGTTTGTCTTTGGAGTGAAATGGACCCAAAGAAACGGTTTGGGAACGGTCGGAGAGAAAAGACGAGATCCAGGATAGGGCAGAGTGAGAGATGCCGATGTCCCAGAGTCTGCTGATAAGGATGGTGTGGGAGACAGTATCAAACGCCGCCGTAAGGTCGAGAAGGATGAGGATGGAGTTTTTTCTCTGATCTTGCAGGGTTTTTATAGTGTCAGACAGTTCAATGAGAGCGGTTTCTGTCGAGTGCTTGGGGCGGAATCCGGATTGTTGAGGATGGAGAAGGTTGTTTTCATCTAGATAGTGTTTCAGTTCATTGTGGACTAGATGTTCCGTGATTTTTCCCAAGGCCGGGAGTAACGAGATTGGGCGGAGGTTGGTGAGATCCGTCGGGGGTTTATTCGCCTTCTTCATAAGGGGTTTGACGATTCCTTTTTTCCAGCGGCTAGGAACTGTGCCTTATGGCTTTCCTCTCTCGTCATGGGTCATCAGCTTTCAAGATACGAGAGCTTTCTTTCACATTCCTGAAGTCGATAGCTTCCTTTTCATTTGCCTATATATCCCTACCTCTCTTTTACCCCTCTACCTGTACTCTACCTCTCTTCTACCCCTCTATCTCTCTTCTACCCACTGTCTCACAGACACTCTCTCACAGATACTCTCTCATAGACACTCTCTCACAGACACTCTCTCACAGACTCTCACTCACAGACTCTCTCACAGACTCTCTCTCACAGACACTCTCTCACAGACACTCACAGACACTCACTCACAGACACTCTCTCACACACTCTCATAGACACTCTCTCACAGACACTCTCTCATAGACTCTCTCACAGACTCTTTCACAGACACTCTGTCACAGACTCTCTCAGACTCACAGACACTCTCTCACAGGCCCTCACAGACACTCTCTCACAGACTCTCACACACTCTCTCACAGACACACTCTCTCACAGACACTCTCTCACAGACACTCTCTCACAGGCACTCTCTCACAGACACTCTCTCAGACTCACAAACACTCTCTCAGACTCACAGACACTCTCTCACAGACTCACAGAAACTCTCTCACAGACTCTTAGGCACTCTCACAGATCCTCACAGACACTCTCTCACAGACTCTCACAGACACTCTCTCACAGACTCTCTCACAGACACTCTCTCACAGACTCTCACAGACACTCTCTCACAGACTCTCACAGACTCTCACAGACACTCACAGACACTTACAGACACTCTCTCATAGACTCTCACAGGCACTCTCACATACTCTCACTGACACTCTCACAGACACTCTCGCAGACACTCTCTCAAAGACACTCTATCACAGATACCCTCTCACAGACACTCTCTCACAGACACTCTCTCACAGACTCACACAGACACTCTCTCACAGACTCTCACAGACAGTCTCACAGACACTCTCTCACAGACACTCTCACGCACACTCTCACAGACACTCTCTCACAGACACTCTCTCACAGACACTCTCTCACACTCACTCACAGACACTATTTCACAGACACTCTCTCACAGACACTCACAGACACTCTCTCATACTCACAGACACTCTCTCACAGACACTCTCTCACAGACTCTCACAGACAATATCACAGACACTCTCTCACAGACACTCTCACGCACACTCTCACAGACACTCTCTCACAGACACTCTCTCACAGACACTCTCTCACAGACACTAACAGACACTCTCTCAGACTCACAGACTGTCACAGACACTATCACAGACACTCTCACAGACTCTCACAGACACTCTCTCACAGACACTCTCTCACAGGCACTCTCTCACAGACACTCTCTCACAGACTCTCACAGACACTCTCTCACAGACTCTCACAGACACTCTCTCAGACTCACAGACACTCTCTCACAGGCTCTCACAGCCACTCTCTCACAGACACTCTCTCACTGACTCACAAACACTCCCTTACAGACTCTCACAGACACTCTCTCACAGACTCTCGCAGACACTCTCTCACAGACTCTCACAGACACTCTCTCACACTCTCACAGACACTCTCTCACAGACACTCTCACAAACACTCTCTCACAGACACACTCTCACAGACACTCTCTCACAGACACTCTCACAGACCCTCTCTCACAGGCTCTCTCACAGACACTCTCTCACAGACACTCTCTCACAGACACTCTCTCACAGACTCTCACAGACACTCTCTCAGACTCACAGACACTCTCGCACACTCTCACAGATTCTCACAGACACTCTCTCACAGACAATCTCTCAGACTCTCACAGACACTCTCTCACAGACTCTCACAAACACTCTATCACATACACTCTCTCACAGACTCTTACAGACACTCTCTCACAGACTCTCACAGTCACTTTTTCACAGACACACTCTCACAGACACTCTCTCACATACACTTTCTCAGAGACTCTCACAGTCACTCTCTCACAGTCTCTCACAGACACTCTCTCACAGACTCTCACAGACACTCTCTCACACTCTCTCACAGACACTCTCTCACAGACTCTCACAGACACTCTCTCACAGACACTCTCTTACAGACTCACAGCCACTCTCTCACAGACTCACACAGACACTCTATCACAGACACTCTCTCACAGACACTCTCTCACAGACTCACACAGACACTCTATCACAGACACTCTCTCACAGACACTATCTTACAGACGCTCACAGACACTCTCTCACAGACTCTCACAGACACTCTCTCACAGACTCTCAGACACTCTCTCACAGACACTCTCTCAAAGAAACTCTCTCACAGACTCTCTCACAGACACTCTCAGACACTCTCAGACACTCTCTCACACTCTCTCACAGACACTCTCACAGACACTTTCTCACAGACTCTCTCTCACAGACTCTCACAGACCCTCTCTCACAGACTCTCACAGACACTCTCTCACAGACTCTCACAGACACTCTCTCACATACTCTCACAGACCCTCTCTCAGACTCTCACAGACACTCTCTCACAGACACTCTCTCACAGTCACTCTCTCACAGACTCTCACAGACACTCTCTCACAGACACTCTTTCACAGACTCTCACGGACACTCTCTCACACTCTCTCACACTCTCTCACAGACACTCAAAGACTCTCACAGACACACTCTCACAGACTCTCACAGACACTCTCTCACAGACTCACACACACTCTCTCACAGACTTTCACACTCTCTCACAGACACTCTCTAACATACTCTCACAGACACTCTCTCACAGACACTCTCTCACAGACTCTCTCTCACAGACACTCTCTCACAGATTCTCACAGACACTCTCTTGCAGACACTCTCTCACTCCCTCTCACAGACTCCCTCTCCCACTCTCTCTCACTGACTGACTCACTCTATCTCACTGACTGACTCACTCTCTCTCACCGACCGACTTACTCTCTCTCTCTCACTGACTCACTCACTCTCTCTCACTGACTCACTCACTCTCTCTCACTGACTCAGCACCACCACAGCATCACTCAGCAACACCACTGCATCACTCAGCAACACCACAGCATCACTCCGCAACACCACAGCATCACTCATGGCCAACACAGCATCACTCACGGCCAACACAGCATCACTCACAGCCAACACAGCATCACTCAGCACCACCACAGCATCACTCAGCACCACCACAGCATCACTCAGCACCACCACAGCATCACTCAGCACCATCACAACATCACTCAACACTCATCAGTATCACTCAGCATCGCCTTTGCAATAGTACACCACCACATCATCATCACTCAGCAAGACCTAAGTATCATTCAGCATCACCTCAGCATTGTCTCAGCACCAGTCACCACCACCACTACCACCTCAACATCACTCAACACCACCTCAGCCTGCTCTCGGAATCTGCCATCTGTGCCTTCTCCCCTAGCGTCTGGCCGCTGCCAGTGTTATAATACAGGTAGTGGTTCACAACCTTCAACCTCCAATTGTTTATGCCCCCTCAAAAAAAACTTTAACAAGAATTGCAAGAACAAAAGAAAAATTAGGACATTTTTTACTGTACATACATTTTGTAACATGGTCGTTCTGTTGGACATAATGCCTTCTTGGTCATATATAAGGTAACAAAAATGCTTCTGGCACTTTTTTATTACAACTTTTCAGCATGCTGCACAGCAGCCACACTTCTCTACAGCACAGCTTAAACACATTGGCAAAGTCAATAGCTATGCCTAAACACTTAGAAGGCCCCAAAGGCGAGACCTATTGGCTATGCCAATGCTTGGTTTTTTTAATTTGACTTTTTTCTTATTTTTTTTTAATTTGGTTTTGGTTTTTTGTTTGGTGTTTTTGACTTTGTTACTGTTTTGGTATTGCATAAATACTTTATACATTGACCTAAATTACCAAATCCAAATAATAATCCAATTTCTTACAGGAATTATATCACCTGAATTCCTGTGATTGAAGGGGGAAGCCAAGAGACTGAAGTGAGGGAAGCTGGAAGTAGTACTGCCATTAGAAATTCAATTAGAACCTTGTTAGCAAAGGACTGCTTATAAGTTCTTAATGAACACTGCATTTGGTAGGTTTGAGGTATGGAACTGCAGTTTCTGTTGTTCAAGGTGAGTACATTTCTAGGAATGGCCTGGCCATTTGTCCGTAACTGATTACAGTTTTCGGAAGGCTGATGACAACAAGCTACAGCGATCTCACACTTCAATGTGCCCTTATTTTGGATACTCCTGCTTGGAGTCAGCATCATTGCTCTCTACCAGGACAACCATCGCCTTGCAGAAAGACTGTGTCTAAGAACCAGCCTGAAAATGACATTTGAAAGAGAATCAACCCAAACTGAGATTGAAACCTTAGACAGCTGATTCACATGCCAGGTCTGAAAAATTAATAGAATAATTGGGATGCAAACCACCCCACTTTGTTCCAGTTCCATGTTCT
This sequence comes from Triturus cristatus, assembly GCF_964204655.1. Classification (NCBI taxonomy): domain Eukaryota; kingdom Metazoa; phylum Chordata; class Amphibia; order Caudata; family Salamandridae; genus Triturus; species Triturus cristatus. The sequence goes on from NC_140585.1 coordinate 880,524,479, forward strand.
TTTTGTGCAAGCAAAGTAGTGCTCCACAGAGTACTTGAAGGAATGCAGTGTGGCCAGAACTAGTGTCTGCATGACAGCCATTCTCTCAGAGGTGAGAGTACATCACTTGAAGTCTGCACTTTCTTCCACAGGAGCTGAAGGACTGCCTAGAGCCTAGAAGCCTGTCTGCCTGCTGAGAAAGAGGGAAGGAGAGTGTCCATGTCATGTAGAAGGAGACAATTCACGAATAAAGAGTAACTCCCTAATCCGTGAAGGGGATAAGATCATTAACAACTAAACAACAAAACAACTTCCCTTCCACTTTGCATATAAGGAAAAATTATGCTTTTACTTAGTTGTTAATTTAATTTTAAAAAACGTATTTAAAAAATTTGTATGCCACAAAACACAAAAGAGACGGGTTTCCAGGTCCTAAGTTATAAGAAATTAGATTTCTAATGTTTATTTCAAAATGGAATGAAAAATGAACCTAAAAAATTATTCTTTTATTGTACTAGAATAAAGAAGATGTTTTATAATACCACATCCCATTTTATAAATTAGGAACTGGCAACCTGTCCATTTAACAGAGAATAATTAGGTGGACGGCAAAATCCTGCAAGGGAAGCAATAGCCTCAGGAAATTGATAAAAGACTGATACCTACATTTATGATGACATAGATGACCATTGTTTAAATTGACAAGTAAATTGAAGGTAAGAGGAAGCATAACACAATAGGATCGGTATATGGGTGGCATCATATAAGTTAATAAACAGGAGGGGAATGTAAGTCGTAATTTTCTGTGGGTAACATTTTAGGGGTTTAGAGTAACTAATCATTAATGAACTGATACTTTAAGTTAATACGTAGACATAAAAGGCTAGAGGTGACATCGATTCTCAATAGAAACGAAACATTTGGTTTTTAGCATTTCTGTAATAAAAGAAGAAATTTTGTGTTAAATCAATGGAACAAGGCAAAGTTGTGAATAATTGGTAATCCCTGTGAAAGAATGTGAGTTAGATATTCATATGGAACTTTGAATAAATGTGATTTGCTTATCTAGGGAATTATAATAGTAATGAAATAATATGATATGTAAGGCTATTAGTACTGAATGCTACAATGATGTTCTTTCTTTTTTTGATAGATGATATGCTAATCAAATGTTTTTATTGTTTTATGTCCTAAAGAAGGTGGTGTAGACCAATTGATTCATCGAAATGCCATAGCAGTTTTATATTTTATAGTTAGTTGGAGATTCTTTAGATATTTTATGTGTGAAAAAATGTTTTTACAAATTTGTATATGTGGTTGTATGTTATATAATGTAAGGATTGCATTTAAATTTTGTGTTTTATGACATAAAAATATTGTAAAAAAAGAAAAAATATATTTAGTCAATGAAAAAAATAGATAATAATATTTTTCCTAATGAGAAAATAAAAGTATTATCTTGTCTGCTTGCAGTTTTTCAAAATAGAATCAAGGGGTACTTGAAGCAGACTTGTATGAAACATCAGCTTATATATTCAAAGTGGTGGGGAAATTGTTTTGTTGGTTATAGAAGGAGAGACTGTCCTAGAGGAGAAGCCTAGTGTGTTCCTGTTGTGAGGGACACCCTAAGGAACTAGCCCCTACCAAAAGCCAGGAGCCTAGCGACTAGATTTGTGAATGGGGTCCACTGGTCTCCCAAGAGAGACTTGCTGTGAACTGCCAAGCACCATTGTATTGTTCTGCATCCTGCCGTGTATCCAAGTAACTGGTGCTGCTGATGTTGGAGATCTCTTGTCCCAGCTGAGGGGGAAGTCTTGATCGGCCCACAGGCCGAAACTGCTATGGACAAGCCTGATGTGTGAGCTTGTTACGCTGATTAGCCCAGTACTGAATTTCGAATGAGGCCACCACAGTCATAAGATTCACTGCTGCAACATTGGGAACACTGAACGTGCCACCACCGCACAACTGTATCTACAGCGAGCAGGTAAATAAGGAGCCTAAATGTGAGTGAAACAAGAGACTGAAAATACAGAATTCTGCAGACTTTTGCTGAGTGAACTTGAATTGGTGAAAGCTAATTGAACCGGCGTGTCTATCTAGAGCAGTGTTTAATAAATACATGTAAGAGTGCAGGTGTCCAAAGTTACACAGCCACTGCTATTAAATGTGCGAACAAAGCAAACACAAGGAGATGATGGATGCCAGCCATATGCAAATCAGTTTTGACCCTGTTCCTTATGGGAACAGTCCAGCCCGAACTGCCAAGACAGGTCTTCCCTGGACCTGAAACAAGCATCCTGGGATCGGTTTCGGGGTAACACCCCTCATTAGCCAGGCTAGCTTGAACCCAATGGCAAAGTGAGCATGAGACCTATATCTGGGCATACCCTGCCAACTTAGGGCAAACAGAGGAAATATAAGGAGATGATGGACGGAGTGCTGAAACTTTTCAGACACTCACCCCCAGTCACAGATCTGGGTTGAATCCATCATCCTTCTTCAGCTCACTTCACCACCCCAGTTCAGACCCAGCGATATGCGGATTAGTCTTGACCCTGTTCATTATGGGAACAGCCCAGCCCAAACTGCCAAGCCAGGTCTTCCCTGGACTGAAAACAAGCATCCTGGGACCAGGTTTTAAATGTGCAGGCACAGAATGCCAAGGCTGCATAATCCTAAAGCCACCTGAGGCATCTTTAATCCATTTACAGACACTCCCTGCCCCGTCAACTCACTCTTGCGGTTTCTTGCTTTTTCCTTTTGTGTCACTTTTCCGTCTTTCTCTTCCTCCGTGTTTCCGGTTTGTGTGCTTTTTCCTCTTTTGCTCGCGGTAAATGGCTGATACAGAAAAATAAGTGCCAGTGCCCCCACGGGCAACCACCGGCTCAAATTAAACACTGATCTAGACAGTGTCATACTTTTGAGTGAACTGCACCTGTGCCCCGGTGCTTATAACCTAGCTATTCATCAAGACTGCAGACATTAGGAAACTGATTCCAGGGAAAGCGTACTGAAAGGGGGTCGTAATTAGGGGTGGGCGGAATTTGCAAAATTCACTTTTGCAAATTATCGCGAAAATGTTAAAAATCTCCGCAAACACGCGGAAATATCGCGAAGATGCAGAAGTTTTTTTCCGCCCGTTCGCGGTATTTTCTGCGTGGTCGCGGCTCGCCAACTTACCCATGCGGTTGCTCGATGTGCGGCCATCTTGTTTTCACTTGTCTCGCGGTGCATGATCGCGAGAAGAAAGACGTGATCGCGCGACGAATGACGTTACTGCTGGCGCGAACTGTCGCGAGACAGCGCAAATGGCTACCAACAATCCAACATCTCGTGGAGAACGCGACCGGATCGGGAAAACTTGTCGGCGAACGCGGGGATTCAGGTAAGGCGATCGCGCGCACGCGAGAATGTATTATTTTACAGCGCGAGCAAGCAAAAAATTTCCGGTAAGATGCGGATTGCGGAAATTTTGACATTTTCACGCTCTCCGCGGAACGCGAAAATGTCAAATTATCGCAATTTCCGCGAGCGGAACGGATTTTTAGCCCAGGCCTAGTCGTAATGCATTACTGAAAATCGCAAATGAGATTGCAATCTTGTAACAGAGAACCCTTTTCAGTTGTAATCCCTTTCTTTTAAATAAAGGTTAAGCACTGAGCTGGACAATACATTATTGTCTCTTTTTTTTGTTTGTTGCAGATTTATATAGCGTGAACTCGACCCGAAGGTATTGAAGCACTTTACATACACAGTTACGTCACACAAGGACTCAATTATTATTTTATTTTTTTGGTAGGCAGAGGGAGATTAAGTGATTTGCTCAGAATCACAGCTTCAAGGTCGGCAGTCTAGCCTTGAGACCACATCCTCTATTGTTGAGTCCTGAGATCTCCCCCCACTCTATCTCCATGAGAAACCCTTGACTGCACATCCCATCCTACCCTGTGAGTCAGTGTGGCAGGGCTGTCCTTTGTTGACTTTGCAGAGCTGCTGAAGATTGGTCACAGGGACACCAGAGGCAAACAACCCCAATCTCCAAGTTGGGGGTCCATTAGCCCCTGTTTTGCCCTAGTGTCCTGGTTTGGCAGATGGAGAAAAAAGAGTGAGATTTGAGCAAAAGGGCCGAGAGGGAGATATGACATCTGAGTCACTCGTAGATCTCTCGGTGGTAAGACTCAGGCCCAAATTACAAACCTCTTAATTCGATAATTTATTGAAAAAATCCTGGAAATTCACAAAACCTCATGTCTTAAAAATAGAAATGTGAGCTGTTGAGAAAATACTGCAGTTACTAAGGAGTGAAGAAAGAATGTAGCTCGGAATGTCACATACCTAGGGCATGTTCAAGTCTAATTTGTCACTCCGACAGCTAGCGGCTGATTTATACACTCCCTCCAATGCTTGTATTTGAAGAAAATGAAAACGCCGCCCCGCCCCTAGCACCACCAAAAATATAACACGGAAGGGCGTTCTGTGGCAAAGCCCAGCATCGCTTACAAACCGCAAAAGGCTTCATTTTGGCATTCTGGAGCCAGGGTCAGTCTGAAAATAATGCAATGGAGTCAGTGTCAGCGGGTGCTGCAGGGGGCTAAGGGCACCGCGCTGTCATTGGCTGGGACTCAGATTCATTCAGATGTAATCAGCATCTGTGGGCCGGACACCTTACAGCAGTGTTTCTGAAGTCACTACGCGACACATCACTCAGAAATGGGGAAACCTTGGATCCGTGCATTACTACTTTTTCAGAATTGACTCGATGCTCCTCACATATGTAGGAGCATAGATGTATGTTACAGGGGCGGCTCCTCCTCTAGGGCAGAGGAGCTTCGCCCCACTGTTTTCTCACAGTGCGAGAAAGCCAAAACATAAAATGGTAATTACTTTTGGTTAGTGCTATTTTATGTTTCTTTCCGCATTGTGGGCGGGAGGATGAGCGGAGCTGCCCGGGGAGGGCAGGAGTGGTTTGCCCACTCCTGAGGAGTGCGCATGACTGGTTTGGTCGGGCCACCCACCAGTCCTGCGCACTCTGCACTTCTTCATGCAGGCTGCATTGCAGCCTACATGGAGAACATGCAATCCCCTACAGCCCCTGGCTGGGCAGTGTCCCGACCAATCACAATGCTCCACTGGAGCGTTGTGATTGTCTTATGGGAGGGGAGGGAGGTTGCCTGCTTCCTGTTCCTGCCGGAGGTAGGAGAGTAGGAGCAGACCAAGCAGTGAAGAGGTGGGATCCGGGCCGGCAGAAAGGTAGGTTTTATTTTGTTTAATTTTTATTATTGAAATCCTCCTCCCCACGTGACCCCCCTCACCTTGTGACCCCTCGCCTACCCCTCCTCCCCACGTGACCCCGCGCCCACCCCCTCACCCGTGAGCCATGCCGGCCGCGACTGGTATGTTACCTTTCGTATGTAACTGAATGTCCGTATGTAGCATACCCGGGAACTTGCTGGTGTTGTGTTACAAATATTAGGTACCGTTTGACCTCTCTCAGACTTTCACTTCTGTTTGAGTCCAGCTGTTTGGGTGTAGTGTTTCTGTTGTCCCGGCCCCTGCCCGTTGAGTGTCTGGCCATGGTGCGTATTTTTTACAGTGGTGGGGCAGGCTGCTCTCTCTCTCTGAAGAGACTTATAATAGACCTGTGTGCTGTTTATCTCTAGACGCTCTTCCCAGAGTGTCATGTGTTGGCTTTCTAGGACGTGCGCTTGTTTCTCGAACTACGGTAGGGAGGATGTGAGACTCATGGCTGGTGATAAACTCATAGTCTTGAAATATTGGATAGATTGTATTGGCTGGTGTCTGTTCTGCTCATGATGCGCTCTGGTGGTTCAGTGAGTTGCTGTTATTTACTGAAAGAAGGAGTTAAAAAGTATACTTATCCATCTCTGCAAGCTTAAACAAGCACTGGCAAAGCCAACATGCCCACTGTTGTCTGCTAGCCTTTTGCTTTTACTTGTTTTGTTTTGTCATTTTGATTTGTAAAATTGTACTGTGGGAAGTTTCTGGGCCCTTTGCAATGTAAATTTAAAATAAAACACTGGCTAAAAGCAAAAATACCTTTCTGGTCTTGAAAAGGACACGCATTTCCACAGTAGTCCTTGGCTCTAAAGAAAACTATTTTGTGTGTGAATGTGCTCCTTCTGAAAGAGCAGAATACATCATTCACAGTGAAATTAGCTAATAGCTGAAGTGGACTGCCCCATTGACCATTGTCGGTAGGCGGCGAAAGTAAACTGGGAATGACACAAAAATAGTCAACTAGATGAAGAGGGCTGGCTGAAAGGCGTAGAAGCATATTACATGTATACAAATCGGTAAAATCAAAAGGTCTTGGCTAAAAAAGGTGAATGGTACTTAGAGTGTCTAGGCTCCCATTATCCAGACAGTGTCTCTCCACACAGACTATGCTTTGGCAGAACAACAGGTGAGAGCTTCCAGGGGCTCTTAGGCCCAGCCAATATACTGGCCGGGCGCCCCGCAGCAAAAGCACTGGGGAGTTATTACTCGCTCTGTGTGCAGGAGCTGAGGTGGGGGAGTCCATCGTCCTTTTCTCCTCAAAGGAGGGCCACCCATGACGTCATTGGGTGGCACCCAGAACGGCGGCATGTAAGGCATCACGAGGCAAGGGATCGTCCTCTTTTCTCTCCGCCATGCAGTAGGATGCTACATACCACATCAAACACCCCATATCCACTCCTGGAAGAAGGAGGAATTGGGGGAACCTCTTGCAGCAAATAAAGGGGGCTACGCAATATTTTGGACTGATTTACTAAACTTACACCCGGTGGGTTGTTGATTTGTGTGGACACTGGGCAGGCAGTAGGGGGGACTGACCTGCTGGCGCTCCTGGACCTTTCTGCCCTAGCCCGGGATGCCTGGATTTGAACATTTTAGGGAATTTGCCTGATGACAGATACCCCGTCAGTGCCGAAGTGCTATGCGGTGCCCTGGAGTATGTGTTGGTATGGAATTGCGGGTATTGGCCATCCCTCTGAGTGATGGAGGGGAAGTTGCCACTGAGGTATGCCCTGGATGCCTTGGTTGAGGGCGTGTGCGATGGATAAGGCAAGGGGCCTGCTGACACTTTCGCATTCTGACGAGTTGCGCTGCTGTGGGAGGTGGAGATAAATATTGTCTTGCTAGCACAATCTTTCAGCTGTTTTTGCTAATTGTACTACTACATTCTCATAACGATGTCTTTTGCCGCGCTTACATCCTGTATTCTCATAACAATGATTTATGCTTAACTATGGTATCATTTCTCACTGCTATCACGTGAAGATGTGAATACAAAGCCACACCCTTTGTTATACAACAATAATCTCAGTTGCCTGTCTCATTGGGAGTTGTTTCAGTGGGAAGCAGTGACTTGCACGTTGTGAGCGCACTATGGAGGGTTTTTGTTGGGTGCCCCAAAAGCATCGCCTTTGAGATTCCCCCCTCGAGCTGGGTAAAGAAGGACTGGCCGACATGTGGAGAAAACTAAGGGGTTGGTGAAAAAACTCTATTCAGTTTATGACAAAATGAATGACTTCGTGACAAAAATACGCATTATGCCTCGTAATAACAAAATTGATGAGTATAAAACGTCGCTATAGTTATTAAGAAAACTTCTACAATTGCAAAAAGAAAATGAATTTACATTCTAAATTGAGTGGGACGCTCCCCTGCAATATAGGATATCGACAACTTGCAATTTTCAAGCTATATGACGTAGATATGATGAAAACGCCTAGTCTTCGCTCTGGGTCGTTCTATCTTCTCAGAGGGCGTTACTTCCCATACAAGCCCCTCCAGGTACGGTTTCTGCTCAGAACCGATTTGCACGCACCCTGTTTGCTTGTTCCTCACCCCTTCGCTCAGCTGACAGTGAGCTTGTCAACCTGAGACCACTTGCACCAACTTTCCTGGGCCCCAGGGGGTTCTCCTCCCTTTAAAAGGTGCCTCCCGCATTCCTAACAAAGTGCCCAAAGTGCCCTGAAGTTTCCAGGGAATGTCACTGTCAGTCATCCCAGAAATATCAAAGGATAGAGTGTGCCTGGGTGGGGCAGGCGGGGAGGAACCCCCCACTCAGAGCTCCACCCTATGCCTGCCGAAAACTCCCCCTCATCTGCATGACAGCGCCACTCCAGACAGTTCCCAGCACCAGACAGCAGCGCCGCACATCTGTAAACATCTGCAGCAGAGGACCCCTGGCGGTGACAGAGCTCGGGACTGGACAGGACTTTAGCAACAGGGGCACTTTAAGAGAGGCGCTCGACAGGGTGAAGACAGCAAGGGCGGCAGTTTCGGGCTCCGACATGCACGTATCCGGGGCAGGTAAGGGATCGCGGCACGCGCTCTCGTGCGCAATTGCGCGCGTGGAGCAGGAAACTTTCCATGCTCGAGGGCACGCATTTCTCATTGAATTCTTGCATGTTTTTAGAGTGCGAACTAAGTAGGACAGAAGACAAAAATTAGCATGGAAAAATACAAAATTAATTTCTTCAGGAAGCAGAAAATGTGCGTATCCTCTGCGCATTGACGCTTCTTTTATCATTTGTGTTCGGAAGAAAATAGCGTATTAAAGTTGCGCATTTTCAAGGCACTAGATTGACGTGTAAACTATTTTACAGAACTATTTTATAATCTACTATTTTGATATGCAAGTCTGCTCATTGGCGCTATTTTTTATACGCTATGTTGATATGAACATTTTCCTAATTGTAGCTAGTTTTTCTGTGCTCTCTATTGGGGTATATTGCAGTTTACCTGCGCTACTTTTCAATGCTCTATTTTTGTTGTGCAATACACTTTAGAAGCGCTATTTTCCAACGTGCTATTTTGTGGTATGGCTAGTTTTACAAGCCAACTTTTTTTTAGGCGGAAACAATCACAATGCGGAAAATAAAATTGATAAAATATAGTTCATTCTAGTTCATTCTGTGGAGGCTGTGATCCGTTCCATGCGATTAATTTAGCAAAGAATCTAATATGGGAAACAAGTAAATATGTCAACGTGTTTATGACTTTTTGAATACAAATCAATACTTCTATAGGTACGAAGTGAGGGTTGGGTCACTTTCAAGGCTGGTTGTAACTGGGATTTGATGAGAATGAATTGAAGACATGCTCCTGCAAGGAGGACAGACGAGTTAAGAGGAGAGGTGAAGGAGAGATGGTAAAGAGAGGCTCTCACGGTTGTGTAATCTACTGTGGAATAAGAAGACGAGGCATAATCTCGATTTCCACAAATTGTGTGATCCTGGAAAAACGACTTTACCTTGGAGCGCCTCAGTTTCCTTCTTGCCCCAAACTGGGGTCCCTTGAGTTGTCCAGCTGAAGTGTGCACTGCTGCATTATAGCGGCCAGAAGCTGCCAAGCTGTGGCTCCCACTGTGTGTTGTCTTTCGGAATTTGTGTCGCGAACCCTTGTATCCTCATCTCTGTTATGGCCTAGAGAATGTGACGCGAATTATGTTCATCTTCAAGGTGGAGCTATGGAGGGATAATTTAATTGTCTCATACGCTCATGTATCATGTCTTCACCACACATGTGATCCCATAGACGCATGATGGTATGACACACACATTTACAGAGTGCACACTTCAGATGAACTGTCTCTTGGCGTTGAAAATAACGGGATTATCACCCATCTGCAGTGTGCACATTTTGGCGACCTTAAGAGGATGAAAGGCTGAGAAGCCCTTCAGTTCAACCGTATAACGCACAAGTTACACGCAGAGCCCGACCTTCAGAGGATGAAAGGCTGAAAAGCCCTTCAGTTCAACCGTATAACGCACAAATTACACGCAGAGCCCGACCTTCAGAGGATGAAAAGCTGAGAAGCCCTTCAGTTCTGTATAACTCACAAGTTACACGCAGAACCCGACCTTAAGAGGATGAAAGGCTGAGAAGCCCTTCAGTTCCGTATAACTCACAAGTTACACGCAGAACCCGACCTTAAGAGGATGAATGGCTGAGAAGCCCTTTAGTTCTGTATAACTCACAAGTTACACGCAGAGTCGTGTAGAGATGAGGGCAGCTCACTGAGATGAGACAACCTGTTAGTTTTCTTACGTCAGAGTGCTGTTTGCACATGCTGTAATGGGCTAGCCTAGCATGTAACCGTTGGCTCCACTATTGCTTCTGATAGTGGAGGTGACTTAGCCTCATGGAAACTTGGGGAAGGACAGCTAGAGAGTATGCATGAATCCTCCCTCCCAGACAACACAGGCCAGCCCCCTGGGAGGGTTGCTAGTAAGTCGGTTCCTTTCCTTCCCTCCTCCAATGAGAGGCAACGCTCCGTCAGCTCAATCTCTTGGGACAGAACATTGGCTGCTCTTGATAACAAGCATTGGCATAGCCAATAGGTCTTGCTTTTGAGACCTTATAAGTGTTTAGTTATCCAGCACAATATCCTTGGTGCAACAACATCAACTGCATGGCTAAACACTTATACACAAAGGCGAGACCTATTGGCTATGCCAATGCTTGTTCCTATTTTTGCACCGGCAGGTACATTAAAATACCAGTCATGTCGGTAATAAACGGCCAGGTGGTAACCCTAATCATGACAGAATTAGGCTGCAGAGGACTCCGCAACTTTATAGACCAAAACTGAGGAAAGATGGTCTGTGGGTTTAGACATCTGAATCCTGATCGACAGCATCGTGTCTGTTCCAATACTGCGGTAAACGCATTCTCAGTGGTTCCCAATGGTGATGTGCAGCCTCCCCACAAGGCTTGCCACATGGATCTGGTGGCAGGAAGCCCCGTTGGCACGAGCCCTCTTTCCCATCCTCTGAATGTTTCATCAAGTTCTGGTTGCCACCTGTCAATGTTCTGCCGCAGGAAATCTGCTGGATGGGAGAATAATACAGCTCTATTTGAAAAGCTTAATTTCCAAAAGCCTGCCGGCTACGTCACCCGGAGACTCACAGAACAAATGGAACACAATGGTTGCCCAAGCAATCATGTCAACGCTGTTTTTCATGAAGAGCTGGTCAGTGACGCGACAGGTGCTTTGCACGTACAATGTATGAATGGGTGTAGGCCGTCCAGATCACGCATGCTCGCGCACTCGCATATCCATGCACTCAATTCTAACCACACTCCGTGGATATGTAATACCTCCCGGAGAAATGTCAATAGGCTAATAATCATTACTCACTCTGACTGACTAAGTGATGTAGATAGATGTCAGAAGTTAGATGACAACATCCGAACCTTCAAAACAAAACTACTCTCCAGAATACCGAACCAATTATTCATGGCAGCCTTGGAAGCCAGCGCTCAGTGACGTCGCTCACGGGGCAGAACTATGTCGGTGGCACATGCTGAAGTTGTAGCTAAGTGTGGATTCTTAGCCAACTCTGCCTTCGGCACGCACAAAACGTGAAGTGCAATGGGGGTCATGTGGCCAACCAGGGCACCAGTCCTAAACAAGCCACCCGTTACGCTGGGCCATGAAGAGCCAAAAAACCCCACCGCTTTATTACAAGCGTGCTGAGCTACAAATCCGAGCTGCCAAGGGAGGGGGTGGCAAATGGTGATCACTTTCGCGGCCGCTTTGATGTTCTCAGTGGCCGCGCGGCTCACTGAGAACATTAAAGCGGCCGCGAAAGTGATCAGGCAGGGTGACAAATGGTGCCCGCGCCCGGCGCACATGCACTGCATTTGGAGGCCTGAAAAGCACTCGTTTGCACTTCCAAATCCCCCGTTTACTAAAGCTCTCGCCAGCGCAGCGCTAAAGCGCTGGCTCAGGCAAGACCTAAAAGTGAGTCGAGGGTATTGCTTCTCTCCCCCTCCCACTGGTTGTTGGATAGACGCCTTTTGCTGACCCACAGTTGATGGTCACTTGGAGGACTGGTCAGAGTCGCAATTTCTTCCCAAGGCGCACGACCTAGAGAGGGGGCCCAGCCTCTTCCTGGTGATGATGGGCATGGACGGGCTACCCCTTGGCTCGGGCTTTGCCTGGGCGCAGCCCGGTTGTGTCCCTGCGCGCGTACTGAGCCGCGGGCCGGCGTCGCGCTTTTGAGAGCGTTTGCTGAAGCGCAGGGGATGATGGGATGCATAGTCCCCAGTGGAGCCCGATCCTGCGGTACGGCTTTCTTCCCTCCTCGCTGTCCCAAACTGGAGTGTTGGCGTGTTTAATCTATGTCATTATTTGCCGAGCTTGACACCCACACATATCACCTACACATATTTCTTGACACCAGTACACATCTATAACACTGTCTATTTTTAAACATCAAATTATACAAAAAAGCGATGGATGGAATATTTGAATTAATCTCAGCCACTGGTAATTACTCTGGACCAGTCCATTGTTATTTTCTTACACCATTTTGGACCCAGCCATATGCAAACCAGTCTTGACCCTGCTCCAGTGGGAACAGTCCAGCCTAAACTGCCAGGCCAGGTCCTTGAACTGGAATACAAACAACCCAGGACCACATAGTGGATTCCAGAGACACACTCTGTACTAGACCCACGTCTGGGCATACCCATCCCACTTAGATTGGCACACTAAAGTATACAAACAAAGTGATGAATGGAATGCAACTAGTAATTGCTCAAGGCCGTATTACAGTCCATCATTATTTTTCACATCATGCCACCTCAGTTCGGACCCAGCCATATACAAATCAGTCTTGACCCTGCTCCAATGGGAACAGTCCAGCCCAAACTGCTAGGCCAGGTCACTTGGAGGACAGTTTTCTTCATTCCTGCTTTCTTCCTTTGCCATTGTTTGTCTGTATTTCTCATGTTCCTTCTTTCCCCCTTTTCTTCCCGTCTCTCTCTTGTATGATGATAAAAAAATAAGTCACGATCCTCAAAAATGAGTGCAGTTGAACTCCACCTGCAACCACCACCGTCAACTAAGCACTGCTATATATTAATCAAAATATTGTGTTTGATGAATACACCATGATATTGGACATTTACCCCTTTCTACAGGTAATATCCAGTCCATTTCTAACCTCATTCTCACTAGCAACTTTTTCATGGATTCTAAATGCTCTCAACCCTGCCAAAAGGGTCCAGAGAAACAAGTTCAACAAGTTTTGGCAAAGCCAATAGGTCTCACCTAGGTGCGAGCTATTGGCTTTGCCAATGTCTTTTAGTCATGTTGTAGACCAACTAGACTGTTGTTCAGCATGGCTAAAAGTTAGTGGCCTAGAAGAGAGTGGCATGGGTTGGAGTGTTATGGAGTAGCTTTAAGAGGAGTGGCATAGAGTGGTGTAGAGTGCAGTGGCGTAGACTGGAGTAAAGAGTTGTAGGTGAAATGGTGTAAAGTGATGTAGAGTGGCAGAGAGTGGAGTGGTATAGAGTGGAGGGGCTTAGAGTGGAGTGTCATATAGTAGAGTGGAGTTTTGTAGAGTGGAGTGTCATAGTAAGGTGGCATGTCGTGGAGTGGAGTGCTAGCGTGGAATGGCACAGTGTGGAGTAGAGGATTGTGGCATAGAGTGGAGTAGAGTGGCACGGAGTGGAGTGTCATGGAGTGGTGTGGCATAGAGTGGCGTAGAGTGTTGCAGAGTGGAGTGGCGCAAAGTGGAGTATTGCGTCATAGACTTGAGTGTTATAGAGTGAAGTGGTATAAACTGGGTAGATTAAAGTGGTGTGCAGTGGAATAGAGTCTGGAGTGGTGATGCACACCTGTGGTAGACTGCAGTTAAATGGTTCAGATATTCTGCATGCAACCAGGGTATCGCTGTCTGATCAACCAGCGTTGAAGTCAGATAAAAATGAAAATCGCTATCCTGTCGGGTAACGTCCCCCAGCGCAGCCGACCGGCGCCGCTATGGTCTAAATACACTGGTTGGCTCATACCGGTTACACAATCCAGTGCATGTGTGTAACCAACATGTTTGTTCCGGTTAGTTCCTTTCCGTTTACCTGACTGCTACACAAGTTGGCTCATACCGGTTTCACAGTATAATGCAACTAATACAGCACTATTTTTGTTTTTCCATGTTTACCTGACGGCTACACATGCCAACTCTTTATCTTACCTTAACCCGCCTGATGAGTCTGGCTTGATTAATTTTTCATGAAAACTTTTTTAGTTCTTTACTGTTTTTTCTAGACTTATCCTCACTCGGTTCTCTTGGCACAGGTCGATTCGCGCTGTTATTTATGTTCAGAATTATACTTCACGTCGAGGTGTTTTTATTTCACTACCACTTATCCCAACAATGCATCCACTTGCTTGTTTTTACATCTGCTGTTCTCCATTTTCATTTTTTAGATGTAATTTCCCCTAATGAAGGGTTCGCCTGAAATGCATTGGGTTTGAAGGAATTTGAATTTGATCTCAAGAAATAATGTTGAATAAACATCACTTTAATGATCACTGCTGTTTATTGATTGAATAATATTGGATGAACCTCCTTACCGCAGTTTGGCTGTGCAATCATGGATGTTACCCGACAGGATAGCGCTTTTCATTTTCAGTGGAATAGAGTGCCATAAAGTAATATGACGTAGAGTAGAGTGTTGTGGAGAGGAGTGTCGTAGAGGGTCATAGAGTGGAGTATCATATAGTGTCGTAGAGTGGAGTGTTTAAAGTGAAGATTTGTAGAGTGGTGTAGAGTGGAGTGGCATAGAATGGAATGGAGTAGAGTGGAGTGTCCTAGATTGGAGTAGAGTGAAGTATTGTAGAATGTAGTGTCGTAGAGTGGAGTATTGTAGAGTGGAAGAGAGTGGAGTGGTGTAAGGTGGGGTGGCATAGAGTGGTGTAGAGTGTCATAGAGGGGAGTGGCGTAGATTGGAGTATTCATGGTGTGTTAGCACACTACAGTTACAGACAACACATTTTCTAGGTCTCTGGAAGGGGGCATCTGTGCTAACAGTAATGCGAGTTTCATAAACAAGGAGATGCTCCAACCCGGACTGTCATTTCGAGAGATAAATTTGAGGGTTTACGGGCTTACAACTAAGAAAGGAAGAAACGATTTTGGGGTTAGTTAAAGGTACTGTTATGGTAGTGCTTAGTTACCCATCTGAGAGGGAGATTTTTCTTTGCATAGTTCAACAATGAAAGTCCATTTTCATGAATGACGAAGGGCAACTGCTCTTTCCAGACTATAGCAAGACTACTATGAATAGGGCCCAGCAGCTACAATGAATTAATAAGCATTGGCAAAGCCAATAAATTGTGCTGTAGAGACCTATTGACTTTGGCAATAATTTTTTTCTGTATAGCATCAGTAAAAAGCCACATGTTTTTTAATAATGCTGTGCAGCATTTGAAAAAAATATTTAAAATGTGTCATGACGTTCTGTTTGCCTAGTATGTACACGTCATACTGCTACCGGTGTCTTTGTCATTAGGAGACATACGCGTGCGTGATAAAGTACACATGTGCATGCGCCACTAATGTATGCACTCACATGCTGAATGATGCAGCACCATTTTATTTCGTTTTTTAAATTAACAATCCAAGATTTTGGATGCCACATGGTACGCAAATTTTCTTTTTAATTTTTCAATTGCACTAAAGTACAAGAGAGGGGTGGCAGCAAATGGGAGCTGACAGACCCTTCAAGAAATATTAAAAAAAGTAGGAGGGCTGTGAGGGCTCGGCGAGCAATGGAGGAGCAGGTTGGGTGAAGTACTGCAGAGAGGGATGGAGTTAAATAAAAATAAAGATGGATTGGGGCAGACGGTATAACAGAGAGGAAAAGCAACACTTGAGGGAAAAACAAAAACAGAGTGGAAGGGTTGGATTTTGACAGGGGGAGTAGCACATAAGAGTGAGGGTAGCATACGTGGGAGATCCCATACCAGAGCGAGGGGTGGGTATTTTTTGGGCAAGGGGAGAAGCATATGAGAGGCAGAGCTGGAAAACACATGCACTCTCGTGGAGTGCTCAGTGAAAAAGAAAAAACTAGTTCCCTAAAAATGAGCAGAGGAAGGATATAGGTTAGCCCATTAAAAGCATGGTAGAGAGGATATGCTTCAGAGGAGAGACAAACACAGAATAGGAAGGAAATCCATAGAATAAGACAGAAAAACATATCAGTGCCAATAAAGTTAATCAATGAAAGCAATTAGGGGACTCTAATCACACTGTAAGGTTTTTGGAACAGTCCACAAGGTGCCTTTTGTAACCAGACAGCTATCTGGTGGGCAAGACCTAAAAAGAAATTGATTGCTTCTCTACAGCAGCATCCTTGTGGCATCCTGCGAGCCTGAAGCTGACCTACGAGGGCAATATACATATTTTCTCACAGGTGAAGGTCATGGAATCCTTCCTGCTTTTGATGCTCACTAAACTGGCCATGCAGTGGGTAATGGAGTGGGTGGATATGTTTCTCCATGAATTTCATTTAGTGGAAGGTGAAAGGATGAAGCAAATAGACAATATAATGAAGTGAGGGGTGGCTCCACAGCCCACTCTCAAGCCGGAACTAACAAGCATTGTAAAGCCAATAGTCTCTTTCTTGCCTTGTTGACCTATTAGGTTTGCCAATGCTTTTTTGCCGATGTTGTACAGCATTAGCAAAAAGTATTTCCCAATGCTGTACTGCAATGGGGGGGGGGAGGTGTGATGATGGTGTGACGATCTATCATTCTGCTGGCACATGCATGCACCACCATGCATGCATGCACCAGCACATTTATGTGTCTACCAATTTTTTTTTTTTTTAATTCATGGATCCGAGATGGCAGACATCATTGGATCAATAAATAAAAATATGTTTTTATAAGGGAAAATCCCTTGTTGGTATGCGAAGTGGTCTGGCAGCAAATAGCAGCTGTTAGGCCCTCAAAATAATTAACTAAAACATTTTAAATACCTATGATGGGTGCAGGGCCGGCTCTAGGGCAGTGCGACCGGTGCCACCGCACCGGGTGCTGGATTCCGGGGGGCGCCGTGTTTGAAGTTATTATTAAATTAAAGCACAATTCTGCCGCATTCGTTTCCTCAGCAATTTCCGGGCAACAGAGAAATATCAGGATAAATCCTGTGATTAATGTTCTTTCTGAAGAGAGGTCGGAGTTTTTTTTAATTGTGTTTAATTGTTGTTTTGGCTCACTATAAAGTAGTGCAGAGGGTTAATACTTCTGTTGCAGAAAACAAGTACCGAGCAGATTAAAAAGTGCATAGAATGTAGATAGGTCAATCAGTTACTGCTTTTAAAAGAGACATTATTTTGTTACTTGCAGTTTCTGAGTTAAAAATCCTAATATAGGATTTGAACTTATAAATTGCAAGTAAAAAAATGATGTCTTTTTACCAGCAGTAACTCATTGACCTATTTACATTCTATGCACTTTGTAATTGTACTGAACTATTAACTTTTATCAAAGAACTGCATGCACGCTGCAAAGTATAGATTTGAACAAAGATTAATGTTGCAAAAAGGATTAATTTGGGCAGAAAACTATTCTCAATGTTAAAGAGAACCCCCAACTATGGTGTTCTTTTTTAAATTCTGAGTTTGTGCTTCTCTAGACCAAGCAATATTAAACTATACTGCCTACCAGTATTGATGACATGTGACTCCTACACCTTGTAGTCCTCTGTCTTATGTAACATTTCCTATATGCGGAGTTATACACTTATGATGGATTGTCTAAGTGTAATGTGTGATGTAAATGCTTTGACACCCTACACTGGTATGAGTGGCGCTATATATGCTTCTGAGAGAGAGAGTGCAATATTTGCATCTGAGAGAGAGTGGTTAAGGAGAGTTGGGCACCGTTAAAAGGTAGTAGTGAGGGGATCCGTGGTGGAGGTGGTCATTGGGGGCGACAACAAACATTTTCGCACCGGGCACCACCAGCTCTAAAGCTGGCCCTGGGTGGGTGGTACATATAAAGCTGGGTGCAGGAGGAAGGGAGAAGCATATGAAGAAAATAGCAACATGGAAGGGGGGGAAGAAGCAAATAAGAGAGAGCAGAACACAAGGGAAACAGCAACAGAGAGAACAAGGTTGGGAGTGGGGGAAGAAGCACACAAGCGAGGGACGTGAAAACTCATAGAGCGCACAGCCAAAAAGAAAAAGGTCATTCTAGGAAAGCGAGCTGTGGAAGAATACTAGTCAGCAAAGCAAAAGGATGGTAAAGAAGGTATGCTTCAAGGGATGGACAAATACAAAATGGACAAGACAAGCCATTAACTAAGAAGCAAGCACATCAGAGTAACATAAAAGCCAACCAAGGATAAGCAATAGGCAGGCTCAAGCCTCGCTGTAAATTCTCGGTACGCCCACAATAGGTCTTTTCAAACCTGACAGCTTGCACTGTCTAGCACGAGAGACATATAAACGGCCAGTAAAAGGAAGTAGTCTCAGCAGAGAGGCAGGAATTGAATGGATGTTGAGGTTGAATGCCTCTCTTTCTCGCCTGGCGGCTTTTGATATGCACGGGCAGATCATTGGTCTGCTTAAACGCCCTAATCAGATGGCATTGAAATTACCTAGAAGCGATGGATTGTGAGCTGTTAAACCCCCCCCCCACTTGTTAAATCCGCGCATAAGAGTACCCACTAGTTACCCTTGCCATTGCCATACCTCCCAATTCACATGATTCCACAGTGTGTCACACGATTTTGACTCCCTTCAAACAGTCACCCGGTGAGGAGCCGAAATCACACTATGGCAGGAAAAACGAGCTGAAAACCTCTGGAAACAGTGGACTTTCAGCTAGTGTTTGGAGGCTATAAGCAGCCTATGTCCATTAAGAGTTGTGAAACCACCCTAGAACATAGAGATCAGCCTCAACTACCCATTGGTTTTATTTTTCTGGGAGAGGCAGGGGAGATTGGTGATGGGCAGAGTGATTCCTAGGTAGCTCGCGGCACGAGACCCCACCGCCTCCTCACACAGTGGCATTAAGTTGTAAGTTGGCAGGTATGCATTGCGGAGAGAGTGAGGCTCATCTCGTTGCCAGGGATGAGTGAGCACACGTCTACTGGCCTCTGCATGTCTTAAATAAACAGGCCACAGTAACAGAAATATGTAACATCCCACTGAGTGATCGTCTGTCACAGGCAGTGAGAAGAGCCTTCATTAGTAAATCAAGTGAATGGCACACCCCTACACTGGGCATGATTATATAAACACACCTGAGACAAGCATGCATTCCAGCGTGGCACTGTGCCATGGGCCACGTGCACTGAGCTAGGAATGCTTCTTCAACTGTCTTTGGTTCTGTTTTCTCAGGTCTGGCTTGACAACTCAGCTGTCTGCACGACCTATTGTTACTCGTTCATTAACATATACACCGAGGGGCATATTTACAAGAGGAGTGGCGGAGCGTGGCGTTAGCCTCCTTTGCTTTACGCCACGCTCCGCCACTTCTGAAACACAGGGCTGCACCGCATTTACAATAATACGGTGCAGCCCTGCATTTACCCCTGCGCTGGCGCTCATTTAGGTGCCTAGCACCAACGAAGGCACCTTTGCACCATAGGGCAAGGGTGCCTGCGTTGCAGGGGAATGATTGTGTGTGTGCAGGAAGGTGTACCTTCCTGGACATAAACAATCTGTAATGGTGCTTTGTAACTTCTGCTTAATGCAGCACACATAGAAGTTGTAAAACGTAAAAAAAAATTCAATGATTTTTTATGTGCAGGAAGGTAGACCTTCCTGCACATAAACAATCAATGGCGTTTTACTGTTTATATGTGCGCTGCATAACGTAGCACACATGGAAACAGTAAAAATGAGCATTTCTCCTCTTTTCACCTGTTGAAGACCAGGTTTTCCCTGGTCATAATTCTGGTGCTGCCTCCCATTTAGGCCACCCTTGTAACTAGGGGGCAACATCAAAATCAGTGGGTGTTGCGGTGGAACACCCATCGCAACACCCATTGCCCTCCCCTTTCATGATAAGTGTAGCGTGAAAGGTGGCCTTATTTACAAGGCTTCTTTAAGCCACGTTAAGTGGGTTAATGCTGCCTTGTAAATAAGGCGAAGTCCCTATCAACACCACAACGTCTGAAAAAGTGACGTAGTGGTGGCGATAGGGGCTTGTAAATATGCCCCAGAGTTTGCTTTGGCAGGTTCCAGAGGAGGACTTCTCTCTCAATTCATGTTATTGGCTTGTTGTTTAATCATTTCACCATATATAAAATGCTTGCATTGCATTGCATGCTGGACTATTTTACATCTGACTAGTACTCTAAACCTCCACACAAGTTCTTTAGTCAATAGAATCATTACATACAGAAAGCAATCTTTTTTTGTTTTGTTATTTCTCTACAGCAGGAAATGTTAATGGTTTAATCATGAGTGAAGATGCAAGTCAGGCCTATTGACTGTGCCCGTGAGGGCACAGTCACTCATTGTGACACTCATTGTGTTACGGAACGCAGTCCTTAGTAGTGCGATAGGTGAAGACGTGTGAGAGGCAGGCATACACTTTATGGTTTTTGCTAAGCAGGTAGCTTTAGTCAGCTCTTCAGGTCCCCTATGATATTTCTTATGATCACAACCTACTAACCTGGTTAGTGCATAGGGTTGTCCTTTCTGACATTTTTATTGTAGCCCACCGTAGTGGACTCTACCTGCCATTAAAGGCCTGCTCCCGCTATGGAAGGCTCTAAGGATATTAGAACATTCCGCCCATGGAGGGCAGAATGTTCTAATGTGTAAAACAGAGGCCTCACGGGGCCCCAGGGGTTGAAATCCCCTCGGGCTCGGTGAGGCCTTTTGTTCTCAACAACAGCTGTGAACAAACAATGGAATGTTGGAGCTCTGGGCTTCTACCGGTCATTAGAAGCCCGGGGCAGTCCATTGTTTTCAATGGAGCTCCCAGCATTCCAATGTTCTAATTAAATTTGTAATCCTGAGCAGGCATACATTGGAGCTAGATGGTCAGGAGTTCTGCTGGAATGGACGTCTTACGATAACCTTTTATACTAATCTCATATTTAGATAGTCGAATGTGCACAATTTGACTAATTAAGAGTCCTCCATTGACCAGCAGTAAGTAGCTGATCACTTTGGCTATTTCATGCCTGTGCAAAAGATAATGCATGATGTGTTGCTGCGGACAGGTAATCCCTGGGGGTAGCCATGACCTGGAGCGGGTCTGTCTTAGTTGAATGTAAGAGGGCCAAGCAGTGCAAGAGAGATGCCATGCAGCCTGTTCGAACTAAAATCAACTGCAAACCGCAGTGTTGATATGAGAAAGGGCCAGAAAGGTTATGTATTAATTGCATTACATATAATAATGTCCAAGCCAGTGGAGGAGGGCAGCCATGAGGTGGGTACAGGTGCTATGGTGGAATCAGGGTTACAGTTTCAAGCAGGTGAGATATGTGCTAGGCAAATAATGTGAAAGACACACAATTGATGGACGGAAGGCAGAACAAATCAAAACATTCACCCCCAGTCAAGAGATCTGGGTTAAATCCATCATTCTTTTGCTCACCATGCCACCCCAGTTTAGACCCAGCCATATGCAAATCAGTCTTGACCCTGTGCCTCATGGGAACAGTCCAGCCCGAACTGCCAAGCCAGGTCCTCCCTGGACCGGAAACAAGCATCCTAGGACCGGTTTGTGGGCACTATGCAAGGGATAACAAGGTACTCGCTGATAGGTACAGAGGTAGGTTAGGTTGGCACAGGTGGTTTATCGGTAAGGTGTGGTGACAGAGTGGAGGAGTTGACAGAGCAGCAGAGTCACAAACATAGATCCTCTGGATTATGAGGCTTGGGAGACAAATAGTGTGGAGTAAACTTAGGTAGTTATACGGACACAGCGGAGTATAAGGCGGGGCTGTTATGGGGCGAGGGGGTACATGGGCCTGGTGATACAATGTGCACAATCAGCTATTGGTGGAGGGGGGAGCAGAGCTCCATCTCCACACCATGGCCTGTCCCCAAAGGTGCCCCTCTGTTCGAAGGGGGGCTGTGCTCTCATACATTTTAGTTATGGATTCCTTTTCTTACTATGTAGAACGGGCTGTGCCTAGCAGGATGTAACACAATGTTGTTAGTAGTTTTCAGCTGATGACACAATTTGATAACCAAAGATGATAGGTTGTTAAGATTGTTGATAGCAGTGCTGGGACTGGGAAAAAGAACCTCTCCAGGAATCCACAACTTGGGGGAGCAGTACCGAGGGCTGGACTCATGAGGGTTTCAATAATGGGTATCTCACGTGCTTCTTTTTTAACAAGCTCCAACCCCAAAGAAATTGGCAACATGGAGAAAGTGATAGCACAGCGATTGTATTTTACTTAATTCCTCACAAATAGACCAAATATTAAGCTAGTTTAGTGGTTAATGCACCTCCTGCAAAGAACTGTTTCCAGGTATCCAGCTGGTAAGATGTCTCAGGGGGTCAATGTGCTTTCCGGAGGGATCTGTAATTCCTGCTCATTGATTTAAATCATGAAATACCTTGAGGGGATTTGTCTATTGCAGAGAATTAAATATGACGTGTAGGTCTCAGATTACTATTTTATGTACGACAACTCAGTGAGTTAATGCCTTGGTTGCAGACATCATTATTTAAGCCCAATTTCGGGACTTACAATAATGTAAAATGGCTCATTAAGTTAAACACCCGCTACAAAAATATGCCTCTAACTTGCAAGGCTTACTTTTGAATTTTTGCAGCTTTTAACTCAATCTTTTATAATTGAAGATTAATAAAATGGGTTCGGTTTGGTGGTAAGAAATACTTGTTGTCTAAAACTTTCACTTTAATTTTGGGTTCTGCACAGTAGCATACAATAGGAAGAGGAAAACTAAACTGATCTCACTCTCAGGGACCACATTGTCAAAAAACCCAACGATGGCCTGGTACCAGCTCTGTCATCTAAAGAAAGTTAAGTGGTTTCTTCCAGAAAGTGACTTCAGCAATGGTGTTCAAACCCTTGCATCTGGATGGGGGTAACACCATGCTCCATGGCCTCCCAAACACCCCATCTTGCACCCCTTAGAACCAAGCGCGGCCGGCACAGGTTACAGCGGTGGAGCGGGGAAGGGGCGGGTTAATGGGGGGGGGGGGGTAAGTGGGAAGGCGACGGGACTGGGAGCGTAAAATATAAAATAAAAAGAATAAAACCACTTACATTGAGCTCGCTGCATCGCCGAGTCGAGGATGCGGCGAGCACAAGGTAAGTGGTTTTATTTCTTTTTCTATTTTACTTTCCCTATCCTGTCATCTGTCCACTCCCCCCACCACCCCGCCCCACCCCACTGATGTTACCAGTGCTTGCCGCGCCTGTTTAGGAGCATCCTACACACTGCAGCACTTCTCATTAAACGGCCTAAGGATATATGATCGCATCACCCCATACAAATGGTATGCCATTGGCTCCCCTTGCGGGCCTGCACCATCTTCAAAACCAGCTGCATATTCTGAAAGTCATTTCGACCCTCCCTCGTGCTTATCTTGCAGCCAAACTCACCATCTCTGGAGGTTCTTGACACACCCACAGCCAGGACACCATCAAACCCCCAGATTAAGAAGTCTAAATAAGAAAAAAACAGACAGAAGGTATTTTCCATCTACCCACTCAAGATCGGAACAGTGTCTCTGTATACATCGGGACTGCCCTAATGCTGCACTAATTTAAGAACAATCATTTGCAATGCAATCGGTCTCGCATTTGGTGGAGTTAGAGCTATTGGCATTGTAAATAGCAATGTGTTTTATTTATGTTGTTTTGTTTGCAGTGAAGTGAAAATTTAAAGAAAAAAAGTGCACAAGTCTGCCTCACCACCCCAAGGGCAATTACGAGAACAAAGGGTGAAACACAGATGCAATACAAAGGAGCTATGTCAGATGTATCTATAAAGCGGTCACCTAGTCTAAACCTCCTCCATTTGTGTCAACACCACAGCGTTTGGAGAGAAGTATCTTCATTGATGCCATCCACGATGGAGCAAACTCTGAAGCCTTCCTTTTGTTTTGAAGCCTCATTTTACTGTATATTCATTTCAATATAGTGTTCCTGGCAGGCGTTTCACTATGTCTGCTTCTAATCGCCATGGCTATGGAACATCCAAGATACATCTGAAATCACTGCAGGGGAGTACGGAAAAAACACAGAGGCAGACCACAAACTGATTCATCTTAAAATGACTCGGTTTAGTGCATTGTTTTAACTGTTATGAAATACAGCCTTAAAAAGACTCAACTCGTTTATTAATTGCCTTGAGAAAATGTGGAGAGTCCCTAAGTGGAGCTCGCCAGAAATAGTGAATTGGTATGCTCCTCACCAAAAACAAGGGCATCACCTTTCCTAGATTGGGCTTGGATAATATTCGGTAGTTTATCCAGTGTCAGCTCGCAACATATCCTGACATGCAGCACAATCTAACACAATATTCTTGGTTTAAACAATTTACAACCTTTACAGGCCAGAAAAGCCAATAAGCAACTGCTTCGCCATCAGGAATACTTCTGAAAAAGAGACATAAAAACGAAAGTCTCTACATTTATTTGTAAATCCTGCTCTCCTGCACCTTGGAAAGATAAGGCAGAAGAATAATAGACGAGTAATTCAATGTTTTGACAAGGTAGAAATCAGACATCACTTTAGCATGAAAGACTTCTACGCAGTCCTTAATTTGTGTCGATGGTTTCTGGTGTCACTGGTGAGCTCGGAGTAACTGCGCTTTAAGTTATGTGAACTCCGGAGTCGAGGCAGAAAACAATTAAAATGGGCACCGTGCTAACATGAGGCAGGAAACAATTAAAATAAAATTTAAAAGCGGAAGCCACGCTAAAATATAAAGCGCGGCGCCCATGCATATTTAAGGTATGTGCATGGTGGCCCGTAAAGCAGGCGCCATGGTGATAACAAAACAAAAAATTCATGAAACCAAGCGCTGTGCTCGGCGCCTTGGTGGCACAATACAAATTAAATTAAGCAGTCCCTAAACAGAACAAAGGAAAACTTATAGGGTAACAAAACTGTAGTTGGTCAGTGCTCCTTACGATACAACGGAATTGATGTATCAGGAGCACCAACCAATAAAGAGCCAGCAGAGAAGACTGGCGCAGCCTATGGTAAGCAGCAGGCGGGGTTACATGCCATTTACTGACTACAACAGGTCTTGCAGACAGTGCATGCGTGCTGATGCTCGACCTTTAAAGAACGCTACATCACAATGTATTAACCACCCTCAATCCAGCTACTTCTCCTATTACTTGTTGATTTTATGCTTGTCTTTGACTCTGCACAACACTCTGCTACCTACAGGTTACGTTCACGCTTTAGAAATACCATGTCCCAACATAAATAAATACTTAAAAGCACCAGATTCATAGCTGCATAACAATATGTGCCATGTGTGACAACTAAGGCAGTTTTCGCTTTTTTTCTTTAGCAAAAAGCCCTTTGCATTTTGAGATATGTCATTTTACTATTCCCGCCACAAATATGGACATATCGTACAGCATAGAAAGTGGTGTTTACTGAAGGTACCACACATAATAACGTGAATCCACTTGGAAGCTATGGAATTTCTTGTGGGTGAAGTTTTCTTTGCTTTTCTCTTTTGTAAATACAGATCTACAAGCACCATAATAAAAACCAAAACCAAAACCTGGATGGTCTACCAACATAACACAGATACAATTTCAGCTCGGAAAATACCTCAGCAAGCCTTCATCAACAAAACTCAAGATAGTGTTTTCTGTTGTGTGGGTAACAGCGGATCTTGATTAGGTGCTGTCAAGTTGTGAGTTGGGCTGCCCCTCATGGCTCTACTCACGATAAACTCATACGCCTGTGATGTTACTGTGTTGTATGCAGAGGTATGAGCCAAATATTTTCACTACTATAGCACTCAAAACTAGGGGTGGGGGGAATGTTTCATTCAGCTCCCGGAGTTGGTAGAATTTGGCAACTCCACATTACTCATGAAATGCAGAGTTACCGCCAAATTCTACCAATCGCCGCATGGCGAAATGTTTTGCTGCAAGGCTCTAATAATGTGAGTGAGATTTGACATCTCGTGCCATTTTCTAACGCTGCTACGAGCAGTCGCAGTCAGAGGGCTGCTTTGCGAGTGGATTTGCTGCTGCTCGAGTAGTTTTTCTACAGATTGGCAGCAAAAACAACTTTAATGGCGCTCTTGCGCACGGCCTGGTGCAGTTTGCACTGAATTGTCAGTGCTGTTCACGCTACTTGCACTAAATTACAGCGCGAGCAGTGCAACATGTATATTTTTCACCAATTGTTGGATCTTCGCGGAATCTCGCAGAGTTTTTATGTAACTGTGGAACTACACGAAGCAAAACTCTGCGACTTCCGCCCACCACTAGTTAAAACAATGTAAAAATATATGAACTCTTATTTACAGCAGAAAAAAACCCATCTCTGTGATAGCCTGTTCACAGTACCCACTGACAAAGCCTCTTGCCACCTCTTTGTAGTTCATGTGAGTGGGAGACACATCTTGTAGAATATGTTTGTCAGCAGCTCTGTGTCTCGGAAAGACTGGCGGACATGGAGTAAAATGTCGGTTGCATACTTAACATGCTAGATAAGGGATAGCTGGTGTTCCACCATCCCCCAGAAATACCTGTAGTCTAAAGTCCAGGCTGACTCTGTCACAGCCAGGCAACACCAGCAGATGGGACCCACAGCAGTACACCAGACCGTGGTCTTCTCCTACCTGATGACAGTCTTAGAAAGGATTATTTTGGGCAGTGGCCTTGTCAACAAAAATGTCGTCTATTGAGATTGAGGATGGAAGGGTAGTCAAGCCGACATAAAATGAGGTTTGATGCATTTGCGAGAAAACAAATTAATGTTGAAGCCCAGAAACCATTGGGTGGAGGAGAAGGTGGAAAGGGAGAGAAGACTACCAACTGGGAGAAGGGTCTGCTAGGAGCTGTTATATTAAGTGTCCCTATAGTACTCAAATTGAGCAGGGACTAGGTAGAGACAGAGAAATGCATTGTTTTGTTTGGAGCCAATCAATGTAGTCCCAAATTCTGGTGCAGAGAATTGCTGAGGTCTCAGCAGACTTATGTCCACTTCTGGAAGCCGCAGCTCTAGGTGGATTGCCTGATACAAGAAGGTCTGTAACATGGTTTAGAGAGAGATTCATGAGTGAGTGTGCTGGTGCCTAGATCCCTGGGACTGGGGGATTTTATGCTACCAATTCAATTGTTGCCATAAATATTTTTCTTCTTTGCAGTGTGATAATTAAATTGTAGATGTTGATTTCCATTAAAAAACCAAATACATAAAGTATCAGTGAGCATCATTTTTAAGAAATTGTACTACACAACTTACGGTGCTCAAGTTGCCATCCTTAGCCAGATGAAAAGAGGAATCTGCTTTGTTGGGGTTTCAACTCACTATCTCCTTTTCAACACAGAAAGCAGTCAGCTCACTGAGCCATCTTGCTTGTTGAAGATCATAGCTGAAATCATAGCTGAAAATGGGAGCTAGTGCACAGCTCAGAACTGTCAAACCCCACCTGACAAACTATTTCATTCTAAATCTCACATGAATGGATAATTCATTTACCTCCACATGAAAGAAGTAACTATACTTTCTATAATTAGCATCTGGGTGGACTAATATACCCATATTTTCTACGTGAATTACATGTGGCTGGACCTCAGAAATAACGAGGCCACACAAATACAGACGTATTTCTAGAAATTGAGAACCCTCTCTGTTCTCTATATATGGATCTTTTTAAATATTATTTCCTAGGAAATGAGTCACCTCTACTTTTTGTGTATTTCTCTTAAGGGAGAAACTCTGTAATATCACTAAGCATTCACTTCAAGATCATGGATTTACCCAGAAAACTGCGAGTACATTCATCACACTCCCTGCCTACCCAGCTCCGACCGTATGACGCAGACTCTACATCACTCCGACCAGAATAGCACTCATGTGTAATATCTCATCTTCCTTACACGAAGAATTAACAAGGCCAGTAAGGTGACAGTCTTCTGCTCTTACACTGTCACATAGTCACGCTGCTTCTAATGACCTTATATTCTGCCTAAAATCACGAAAGACACATTAGGCGTTTTTATGCTTTAGCATTTAAAAGGGGTGCTCATATGCATTCTCAACAAAACTAATGTCGCAAAACAAGCACAACACAATCCTAAATCTAATAAAATACATTTTCTTTGAAATAACAAATCTGCAGAACGTTGTAATAACCCGATTTCAACTAACTGATGCTTGAAAGCAGTGTTATCTTATGCCTGAGCAGAGCATGTCTCCCCAACAGATTCTCTTCATTGCATGGGATTATTGATCGATGGCCATCTCGATTACTAACAGAATATTTCGGTACTGACCAGCCGTGGCCCATGCAGGTAAGAGCGGTGGGGCCCAGGGCCGGACTGGCCAGGCATTTCCCCGGTGGGCCGGAGGGGTAGGGGCTGGTTTTCTGGCCGTGGGGGGCGGTTTTGCAGTAGTGATGTAATATCAGCCCCCTGTAACAAATCCGGGAACAGTGCTATTTACTAGCACCCCCGCCCATCGCTCCCAGGGCCGGTCGAGCAGCAATCTGCCAGGCTGGTTGCTGTTCCCAGTCTGGCCCTGGTGTGGCCGGGTTGGGAGGGATTTGACAGACGACTACAAGGGGAAATTTAATAAATAATTAACTTTCCCTCCTCGTCGTCTGTCGAAATCCCTCCCCACCTGGCCCCACCGCTCTTACCTGCACGGGCCGGGGCCGGTACTGACAACATTGCTTTGTCTGGACTCCCTAGTATCCAACAAGACACCTTAGACATGCACACAGTACCATGCTATGCCTGTGGTTAGCTATCTCCAAGCTTCCTACAACACTCTCCTCTAAAACAGAGCACACAGACACTCAAAAGGACGTTTTAAACTGAACATTGCACACACATCCAGCAAAGCACCACAGTTGTGCCATGTAGGTGAAAACCACTATGTTCAGAAACGTGCACTTCCCTTACCACACATCATATGCTTAACCGACAGTTCACCTTTGTTGGACTTGGCCCTTTTTGCAGGGTCATCCCTGAACTTTTTGCCTTCCTCCTGTATTGTTTATGACCTGTTGTTGGCTGTTTTATGACTCTGGACACTTTACCACTGAAGATCAGTGCTAAAGTGCATATGCTCTCTATTGTAAATTGATGTATTGATTAGTGACTCCATGATTGGGTTATTTGATTTACTTGCCAGACCCTAGTACAGTGCACCATGTGTGCCCAGGGCTTGTAAATCAAATGCTGCTGGTGGGCTTGCAGCACTGGTTGTTCCACCCACAGAAGCAGCCTGTAAAGTGTGTCTTAGGCCTGCCATTGCAGAGCCTGTGTGCAGTCTAGTACTGCCATGTCGACTTGGTAAGTGCACCCACTTGCCATTCCCTAAACCTTCCCTTTCTTCATATCAGACACCCCTAAGGTAGGCCCAAGGGCAGGGTGCATTGTAAGCATAAGGTAGGACATTCCCTGGTGTGTGTGACATGTCCTAATAGTGAATTACAGCCCTTTTCGTTTTTCACTATTGCAAGGCTACCAGTTCTTATATGCCAGAATGGGCAGTTTAATTATAACACCTTATAATCCTAACTGACCCAGGGAACATGGTAGAAATTTGAGTTTAGTATGCCTGAACTATATGATAACATACATATTTTAGTAAAGTAGGTTTTAACATTCTGTGTTTGACAATACCACTTTTAGAAAGTAGGTATTTTCTTATCTAACCATCCAGCCTGCCTCTGCTAGCTTGTGTATTGTGCGTCTGGTTTTGTGAGTGACAAGGGCTGGGGGATTCCAGGAGACAGGGTGAGTCAGCACAGGGCTGAATAGACCCATCTGCATGTAGAGTGGTGGGAGGAGTCAGCCGCTGGGTCTGAATAGGGCTGTGCCTGCCTTCCAAAATGCTGGCTCCACCTCCTGTGGTGCGTCTAATGTCCCTGGCCCACCCTTCCAAAGGAAAGAAGGAGTCTTGTAAACAAAGTGCTCCAGGACTGCACAGAACTGGTTTGGACTAGGTACAGGCCCCTCTGCCTTCAGAGGACAAAGGATTTAGTGGTATAAATATGGGGACCCAGACCCCAAAACTTTAGATCACTTCTGGAACAACAAGACAAACCTCTGCCAAGGAGAAGAACCAAGGAAGCTGTAGGATTTGGACTGTCCCCCTGCCAGTGTGCTGTGTTGCTGGGTTGGCCTACAGTGGTGTCTTCAGTGCCAAGGAGAGGAGAAGGAACTTTCAAAGAACTTTCATCATCTTGCAGAATATTACTCCAATGGCTTGAACTTGTGCTTGCCTCCTGCTGAGGTCTCAGGGACAAAAGACTTCACCACCAGCTCCCCTCTGAATTTTCTTGCTGGGAATTCTGTCTGCAGAAGCCTGCGTGTCGCTGGGAGCTGGAAGCGTGACACAACGGAGAAGAAGCATGTCGCAGCTGTTGCCGTCGCATCGCCGGAGAAGCGTGTCGCCGCCGCAGAGGTCGCCATCACATCACCGGAGAAGCGTGTCGCAGGGCCTGTCGCGGTTCCAAAGTTACAGAGTTCACCGTGCGGCCGCCGAGTGTGCATGCATCGTCGTCGCATCAAGGGCGCCAACTTATCGCATAGCACTGGACTGTCGCAGCGCATCGAGGCGTCATCTTGTCGCATCACAACCAGAACGCAGTACGAGAATCTATGCATCACCATCTCTCCGGTAAGGGCCAAGACGCATCCCCTACTCTGCGCAAGCATTGGGGAGTGACGTATCATCTCCCCCGAAGTAAGGAACCGATGCATCTCCATCCCTGCAAACCTTTTGTTTGTTTTGCTATACGCATCCAGGTACTTTTGTGAGAACTTTGTCGCATTTATCATCACCTTGAAGCAAGTGACTTCTACCATCTTTAAGTCTATTTTAAGTACAGTATTGTGGATTTTTGTTGTTTGTAGTCTTGTGTTAAGTCTATATAAAGAATACTTATTTTTATAAAACCTGTGTGGTGTCCATCTGTAGTGTTTTCACTGTATTACTGTAAGTATTCACAAATGCTTAACACACTGACTCTGAGATAAGCCTGTCTGCTCGTGCCAAGCTACCAAGGGGGTGAGCAGGGGTTACCCAGTAGTGTAATCCCCTTTCCCTGACTTAGAAGCAAGGGTCCCTATTTGGTCAAAGGTACCTACCTCTGCCAACTAGAGACCCCCAGTTCTAACAACCTTGAACAGAAAATGGTCCACGTTTGTAAGATAGCAGAGAAATTGAATATAGTTGGATGAAAAGATTCCCACAGCAGTACTCAGAACCAAGATACACAATACACTATACACAACAACTTACATTGACACACCTCCTAACTTTAATCGACCTTAGCCAAAATATGGCTATTGTGCAAATCAGCATCACTTGTAGCACACAAAATGGCCTCCTACAAATTCATCTGCCTGTGCCAAATTACTGACCTAGGAGAAGCTCATCGACCAAGGATTTTGGTACAACCCTCCTGTCCCTCCCATTTAACACAAAGGACATTCACTCACAACTTGAGCATGATTCACTCACCTAACAAGAAGAGACCTGTTACAGAGCTGATTGCATATTTTGACAAGCCAAACAGACTCCAGTCTCTGATGGAACCCCCGAGACCAAGTTTGGGTGGCACCTTAGTGCTGCAATGTCATACCAATGCAAATATGCACTACATAATTGACTCTAACAAACCACCACCTGTAAGTGTCCTGCGTGCATTGCAGCGAAACCAATCAGTGCTGCAGAGGGAGCTGGGGAAGAAGGGGAGCAGCACCGGCCACTTACACCGGGTTTCTGTGAAAAAGGCTGCTTTATTTAAACAGGTGCATGTTACAAAAAACAACCTGGGCCTTTGCCTCACAAAATTACAAACTTCACCATACAAGAATGTTTACCTATGTTAAGCTACCCCACCGCCTATTAATGTCCCCCCAACAAGTTAATTGAGTAGCTGTGTACTTACTCCCGAGCTGATCAACTGCAACTGATAACTTAAGACTCCCTTGCCTCTTTACTACAACTATTAATCTCTAACTAACTAAACTTCACAAATAACCTTTTAATTTCCTGGCTTCTCCAGGCGTGAACTTGTCTACCTGTTCGTTGTCAGCCTGAATTGCCACTGTCAGCAACAATAAACTTCAGTAAACCATGGCAAGTTCTTGCCAACCGCCTCTGCACCGGCAAAGCGATAACCCTTGCACACCTGTTCCAGACAAAGTCTGCCAAATAAAAATGGGACATGTAAGCAAAACACTCTACCTCAAACCCTTAATTAAAGGGGCGGTTGGGTGGCCAAAAACGCTACCTAATAGGTACCAGCCAGCGAGTCACCTTGACAAAATGGTGACTAGTCACCTCAAAATGCCTGACTATATACCCCTTGGGCTACATACGACCACATACAACCAGGCCAAAAACCCGGGCAGTCATCTGACTGCTCCACTTCCCCAAAATACCCAGGGGGCAGACCTCCCTATGGTCGGCTGCCCCCCCAATCCCCATTGTCCCCAGCCCCAAGACCTCTCTAAGGAAGAATGAGTGGCAGGTAGAGCTCGCTGTTATTCTCACTCTGTGTCTTCCTCGGACTCTGTTTCTTCCTCAGGGCATTACGAATGTATTACTTCTTTGTCAATAGCGCTGGAAGTTACATTTATGTGGTCTCCATAACTGTGCCTAATTTATGAAAGAAAGAGTGCCGGTGCCCGAAGCTCTGCTCAGAAGCAGGCGGCTGGTGTAGTTAAACGTCGGCGCACCCAATACCAAGGCTGATAGTTTTAAACCACTACCAGACACTCCCTGCCCTTTTGTCTCACTCTTCCAGGTCCCTGCTTTGTCCCCTTTGAGATGGTTTTGCCCTCTTTCTCTTCCTACGTCTTTCCGATCTGTGCGTTTTCCGGCTCTTGCACCCACTAAATATATGCTGCAGAAAAAAAAAGGTGTGGGTGCCCCCCCACCAGTAATCACCTGCTCAAATTAAGCACTGCATATATAAATGTATCCGCATTATTTTCCCACAAGCTGAGCGACCCGTGGGTTAATATCTAATTTCGTTCCGATATCTTTAGAGATGTGTCTGCAGGGGAGTGAGGCATGAAGTGATCTGGGAAAACAAACTGTTCCTGCAGAGCCCGGTGAATGGATGCTGGTGATGGGCTGTTTCTGTGATTAAGGTGTTTTTTTAACGATCTCAGGGTGGTTACTCAATTGAAAGGCAGTTCCTGATATTTTTTTATGTATTTTGCCACATACCCCTTAGTGGCGTAACACAAAATTGTAGTGCCCAATACCCCCCCCCTGCCCTCCTCCCCATTGCAGAATGTGATGAGGGCCATCGAGCCTCCCACGTCTCACAGATATTCATTCACCTTGGGATGAATGGGGCCACATTGAAGAGTTGTGGGCTCTTGAAGGGTTCCCCCAAGGGCCTGCGTTAAGCCCCTCATGCCCCTCTTGACTGTATAATGAATCTGTGCTCCCAGGCTTGACCTCGTGAGCAAGATGCACACTTCCTGTTCACTAGGACAGACCTGTTTAAAACACACGAAAATATTTCTGTTTACCAGACTGGGTCTTCCACACATGCTGTACCTGTCCTGTTTACCTGACTGGACCTGACGGACACAGTATACATTTTCTGGGTACCAGAATGGAACTGTCGAACAGACTGGAATCTTTCTGTTTACCAGAGTGGTCCTGCCAGGTGCATTGTAAAGTGTCTGTTTAGCAGTCTGACCGGACTGTAAATTGTGTTTTCATTATGCTAAAGTGTCTCCTTATCAAAATGAACCTACGTCTGAACCTACTGAGGAGACCCGATCATTTCAAACAGCTCTCTGAAGTGGGGTCTCAGCTCACTCTGATATTGCTTCAGATGTGTAACGCGTTATAATTTACTTTGGACTGGTGAAGGCTACAAAGCATTTAATTAAGGCCGCTGGAGAAGCAATACTCCTGCACACCAAGAGACAGCCACATTAAAGACGTACAACATGCCTAGGGGTGACCAGCACGATCTGATCATGATGAGGAACGTGGTTCCTGGTTGGTCCAGGCTCTGCTAGGCACGGAAGAGCAGGCACCGTCCATCGATGAGGAGGAGAGGACTGGTGCAGAACCCGAGGGCTGTTGAATCCACCCGCTCCCGTAGGGATGAGTCACTAACAGGCCACCGAGAGTCTTTCCACCGTGGACCGGAATAGTGGAGAAGAGGTCATGATGGGACCAGGAAGCAAGATCCCTGCAATGCTTTCTTACATAGTTTCTGAAACTGAACACACCTCACAGTGGACAGACTACAAGGGGACTTCAGGAAAAGGTCTTTACCAATGGTGGTTGGGTAAGGTGGTCACTTTTTTCTGTGTTCACTGGTTATCATGGTTCCAGTGCTGCGGAGACTAGAACCACCTATCACCCCAAACATAAAACAACAAGTATTTAAATCTTATCCTCTCCAACGGGCTGGATGCCAGAAGCATCGCTTAATGTAGGTCGATGGGTTGAGCGACAATCTGCAGGCCACAGGTGGAGTCCCCACTGGTGATGTGGACTGTGTGGGACTAAACCTTCTTCTGCAAAGGACAGGGTGGTATGTAGTCATCAGCTTTCTACCGAGCATCACTGTCCAGAAATCTGCAGCTTTCCTGCTGCCACTATCCATGCAGACCAAAGCCCACCCTCTCCGCCCTTCACTTTAATGGAAGAGAGGCCGAAGCGTGCTGAGATTTCTGTAGCTACCCTCAGGGCATCACTGCCCGTCACTGCAATCGCGTCACTCTTTACTGCAACTAAGAAGCATGTCTGTAATTGTGCTACTAATAACTCTTCCTGCAAGAATCTTCACCAGGTGCAGGCATTTCCTCCTGATTGTAGTTCACCTTTGACCTCTGTGAGTTTACATCTACGTCAGCAGGTCCCTAAAGTATCTTTGTAGTTTATTTTGCCTGTGGCTGCAGGTAGGGTCAGCCAGCACAGTACTGAGGCTTTTGCAGAGATATTTTCAGCGCATCTCTGCAGATCCCCAACCCCAGGTCTGGTGGAGTTAAATACCAGGTGCTTTGTATCAGTTTCTCTTTTCTTTGTCTTTTTGTCGTGTTGCCTCTGTTACCCTGTTAGACCTGTCAGCCTTGGGGTAGTTTTTACCCAAACATTTTGCCTTACTCTTCCATATTTTTCTGTTCTCGTTTTTCTTGGCCTTAAGACTCTGTGCACTTTACCACTGCTAACCAGTGCTAAAGTGTGTGTGTTCACTCCTTAAAACATAGTAACATTGGTTTCTCCCCCATTTGCATATGTAATTTACGTATAAGTCCCTCATAAAGTGGTAATACCTGTACCCAGGGACTTTAAATTAAATGCCACTAGTGAGCCTATAGCATTTCTTGTACCACTCACTTCAGCAGCCTTGTAAACATGTCTCAAGCCTGCCATTGCAGCCTGTGTGTGCACAGATACATAGATAATAGTTTTACCCGAGTAAATAATAACAAACATGAATTATTTGTTTTTGTAAAATACAGTATATACGATTTGTCTTAACTAGCATACAAACCATCCAGTGGAAAAACATAATTGTCAACGAGTCCTGGAATATTTGGAGGAAAAGTGAAAAATGCCCCATGTAGTTAAAAAAAACAGGTGGGAAAGCGCTGCCCGATGGAACCACTCAAAGCAAAAGAACGAGCAATTCCATACTTCTTAAATAGCATGGGTGTTTGCTCTCTTCAACCGCCACATTTCAGTGACCAACATATTTAATTACCCATCACGCCCATTTCCATTGGTACCATGTAACACAACTTCATTTTCTGCTCTGTTTTCGCTCTGGAGTTTCCCCTCTGCGAGCAAACAAGCTGCTTCCATAACAGCTTTTCACATAATATTTCTCCCGGTGCTTTCCGTTCTATCCGGGACCTGAGGGGCCGTCACCTGGCCCATCAGTTAAGTAAGTAAACCTGTTAACATACCTCGCATTGCTCGCATCTCATTCCCAGGGCGGAACGGAGAGGGCGCCCCGAGCGGTAGTCTTTAGAACAGCCAGCCCAGGCCGCCCATGAGAGCTAGACCGCTGACCCGGAGACTGGACCCGCGCCCTCCGGCCTGGGAGGGCCAACCGCGGAGGGCTGCTGAGGGAGGGCCAGTAGCTGCAGGACACAGGGGTCACCACTCAACCATGTCAGTCAGAAGGTAAGCAGAACACCGCAGATCCCCATTAGGGAGGCTCCGTTATCCACCATAGGAAGGAGGCTTCTCGCTTTTCATTAAGAGGGTGAAAGCACTCGACCTCGGGACACACAAGGACAGCCTGAAACCCAAAGAATACGAGACAGACAGGAGGCGTGAGCAGAGGGAGGCGGCACAGAGGCATGGCACAGAGCCTCTGCACATTTGAGCCAGGCTGTGTTTGCACGAATTTACACATTCCTGGCCTGCTGGAAAGGCCAATGCTTGTTGTCAATGTGTTTGAGCTCCCTGGGCATAAACATTCCCATTTCTGGCCTTCTATGGGGAGGGTGTGTTCAGATTAGGATTTTGAAGGGAATGAAGAAGTGGCCAGATCAGTTTAATTTGACAGGTTTAGAGATTTGCAAGGGATGGTAGGGAAATCAAGCTCAGAGTAGGGCCGGTAGTGTTGGTAAGGAAGATGCAATCTTAGGCTAAATTGTAGTCCAGTCAGCCAGTCATTAAACATTCGCCATGAAAGTAATACAGCACATAACACAATCATACATCACATGATAAAATGCATTAGAAATCACAAACTGCGATAACAAATCTATATTCCTAAAATTAAAATGCATACCTACGAGCTCGAAAGTGAAAAAACCACCCTTAATGACCTAACATACTGGTAAAATCAATGTACTGGCCAGCAGATAGATCCACTTAGAAATTTCATAAAACACCCGATGCTGTTAAAATAAAATGTAAAATCATTGTTCTGAGGGCTATACAGTGAGGCAAGTAAATCAAGTTCAGATTATACTTAAAATACCACAAGACTTCCATTTCTTAAATTGAAACACCATATATTTTTCTTACTTTTAAAAGGCATTTAATGAAACTTTTCACTGCACTGCAAGCCTCGGAGGAGCCTAGCTGCAGTAGACAAAGCATGGCCATGTTATAAGTTCTAATATTTGCGGATCGAAAAATAGGGGCAAAAAGTGTAGACTTCGGTACAATGCAAAATAACATAAAGTGAAAAGTGCTTTGGGGGAGCAATTATCACATGGGCAATTCAGTAGGGTTGGAAACCATGCGCCCTGTTGAGAGAATGCTAAAATATAATTTAGTGTGCCAAGGTGCAAACTGGGTTAAATATAGTCTGTATTGCGGGTTCTGTGTGATAATCAGTAATGTCCCAGACTAAAGTTTGGGCACCAATACAGAATCATTCACCACTGATTACAATCATTGGACCTTGACATGGCTTTCACTGGGTGATAGTTAAAAGACAGAGGAGAATATGTACAAGGAAGTGGCGGAGAGAGGTGTCAGCTTTCCTGGCTTAACGCCTCTCCGCCACTTCTGAAACACAGGGCTGCACCATATTTACAATGATATGGTGCAGCCTTACGTTTCCCCCTGCGAATGCTCTACACTTAGCAATGTAGCGCCAACGCAGGCACTCTTGCACCAGAGTGAATGGGTGTCTTTGTGCCGTGGAGGATTGTTAATGTGTAGGAAGGTGTTGCTTACCGCACATAAACAAGCCTGAAATGCCATTTTGTCACTTTCATGGGTGCTGCTTCATGTAGCATGCATGGAAGTCACAAAATTGCATTTTTTTAGATTGTTTATGTACAGGAAGGGGGACATTCCTGTACATAAACAATCCATGGCATTTTTCCTATTCCATGTGTGATGCACAAGGCAGCACACATGGAAAAAGCAAAATCAAGGAGAAATAATGCATTTCTCCTCGTTTCGTCAACTTAAGACCAGGTTTTTTCTGGTCTTAGTTTTGGCGCTGCCTCCTATGTACGCCACCCTTGTAGTTAGGGGGCAGCGTCAAAATCAATGGGTGTTACGGTGGAATGCCCACCGCAACACCCACTGCCCACCCCTTTCGCGCTAACCATAGCGTGAAAGGGGTCCTAATTTACAAGGCAGCATTAAGCCACGTTAAGTGGCCTAACGCTGCCTTTTAAATAAGGCACAGCCCCTATCACCACCACAACATCGATAAAAGTGACATTGTGGTGGTGATAGGGGCTTGTACATATGCACCAGATACTTAAGTCAGGGCTTGTCAATTCCCTCGATTAACTCAAGGTTAGAGAAGAGCTCCAGGACTCCCCTTTTTGTAAAGAAAACCATAATGTAAGCAAGCCAGGGGACACTAGCCATGTTATCCAGGACCAGGCAATCTTTTAAGATTAATCTTGAGATGCCCGCCTCCGGTGTTTGGCAGATCTTAAGCCACAGTAGCGAAGGCTTGTGGTGTCCTACAGACGAGTCATCCCGGTCTCAGTGTGACAGATATATGTGCTGGTGCCTGAGGGAGTAGCGAGGAGTTTCCACAGGAAGCTGTTTTCAACCTTTTGAATAATTTCGGGATTAGAGTAGCTCCATACTCATGCTCCATAGATGCCCACAGGAATACATTTAGACGTATAAATGGGTAGCAACTCTCTAACAGGCATGTGTCCCAACTTGGTAACAAAACGAGGGTGCTTCAACCACTCTAGAGAGTTGCTACAATCTCAGGGCCTCATTTATGAGGTTTTGGCGATGGGCAGCGCTGCAACGAATCGTGCTGCATTGCCCTACATCAAAACAAAAGGACAAAAATGCACCGTATCTACGAGACACGGTGCATTCCTGTCCTTTTCCCCAGTGCTGGCGCACAGTGGGCTGCCAGGCGCCAACGCAGGCATCCTTGTACCATCGTGCAAGGGTGTCTGCGTTGTGGGGCTGATTGATTTTGTGCAGGAAGGGACATCTTCCTGCACGAAATCAATCAATTCAGGCGATTTCCTCTTTCTATGTGTGCTGCAGAATGCAGAAAGCATGAGAAGAAATAAAAAATTCTCCTCTTTGCACCTCTCTAACCCCACCCCTAGGGTGGTGTTAGCTTCTGACGCATTCCCAGGTTTACGATTTCTCGTAAATCTGGTAATGCTTCCAATTCCATGGGCGTTTTGCATAGGAACACCCACAGCAACACCCATGGAACACCCCTTTCACGCAGTATTCTGCATGACAGGGTCATAGATTTACAAGGCCATGAAAAGCCATGTAATGTGGCTTTAAGTGGCCTTGTAAATATGCCAGGGCTCATTGCGCGACCCGAAACGTCAAAAAAGTGATGTTCCGGTGGCGCAAAAGTTCTCATAAATGAGGCCCTCAGAGTAAATAAAGAGCCCCAATAATGATCCATACCAAAGGAAATTCCTAAACAGTTAAACTTTTCCACTTTGACAACAGATAGTCCATCTATTGCATGTACTTTGGTTTTAGTGCGCTTAAGACTGCTAATCGCAGTGAAGGATTTAGTGCAGTTTACCTTCAGGTCTGCGCCACCCATAAAAGCGCAGAAAGTATTGTTGTCCGATATTAAGGAATTGTGGAGTGATTCGTGGGGTTGTATGTCAGAATATCAAGGTACAAACTATTGACTCGCAAAAATATTGACTCTAGAATAAAGGTTACCACTATATTGGCAAGGAAAATATATATAGGCAGGTGTAAATTTACTATTCTTAACCCCGTATCTACTTACCTTGCTGCAACTTACCTTGACAATCTGTGTGTCATCAAGGTAAGCAGATGTGAAATAAAGAATATTACATCTACACTTCAGACTTAGCTTGATGTTGGAGGTTGATATTGCTGCAGATTGATAATAAAAACTCTATACTCTGATATACCACCATACCTTGGTGTCTTTTTTAGCAGTGGCGGATTTAATCTCCAAGAAAAATCTTGTCACAAGAGTTCATCGCATCATTGCTGTAATCAATGAAACATCAATAAAAGTCTCTTGCTGTCAGGTGGCCTGTATGTGATGTTCAATCTCAGTGACTAAGGTGTTATGATTGTAATCCCCACTGTGAGCAATTAGAAAAATAACAAGTTTATTGAGTTAATCCAGTGATTCCCAACCTGTGGTACGGGGACCCCTGGGGGTCCACCAAGCCTACTCAGGGGGTCAGCGATTACTTAGAAAATGAAATAATATTAACAGATTAATAAAGTGTATATAAATAAAGAGGTGAAAGGCACAAGTGAAAAGTTACAAATATTCTGTAAATGTGAAAAAAATGAAATTGGAGGCTAAAAATTAAGTTATTATTCTCAGATTGATATGCGAGAGCAGTGCAAGTGCATCATACAGAACAAAATGTGGCCTCAATTGAATTTAGAAATGCTCCAACACTTTTATTAAAATTAAAATGTAGATTGATGTAACATTTGATTGTGAATTATATACATTATTTAATCATTTGTGTATTTGTTTGATGAATGCTTGTTACTGTATTTTTTGTGTATTGTTTTGTCGTTCAAATTTTCGAATATGCTTAGGCCAGGTTCCCCGGCTTCCAGTAATAATTCAGTGGGGGTCCCCGATTCCAATAATAATTCAATGAGGGTCCTCGGTTTACAGTAATGAGTAAGTAGGAGTACTCAGAAGTCAAAAAGTTAAGGACCACCAAGTTAATCTGTTTGCATGTAGGGAACTCCGTTTGGATAGAGACAATCCACAACCATTTTTTGTGGTCTCGCCTGAGCCAGCGCATAAGTTGCACTGCGAGACATTTAGTTAGGGCTTTTAAAAGTGTTGCCACACGGCCTAGCGCTTGCGTTCACGCACGCGTGTACGCGCGCAGCCGCCAGCTTTTAGCGCCTTGGACTCTCCTTCTTTTGCGCGCACCACTCGAGTGTTTTTTTTTTTGCGCGTGCGCACGCACATAACTCCCGGGCTTGTTTTCTTTTGCTTCTCTCCCTCCCCCCCACCCCCGGCAAATGCTTGTTGATATCTGAGTTAGCATTTGAGACATTTTTCTGTTGTTTTTCGAAGTAATTTGCACAGTCACGCAGGATATTTTTGTAAAATTTCGTCAATCGATGGATATATATGTATATTGCGAGTGGCTTCGGCGATTTTATTCTAATGACAGGCCTTGACATATATATTTACTGCCTTCTTGAAAAAAGTACGTCAGATTGTGTTTTTTGCAATGTTTACCCCTGCTGTCTGTTGCCAAGTGCTGGGCCAGGACATGCTATCTGAATGGCTGGCGAGAAAAGGCCCATGTGTGCACAGAGCGGTGCGGGGCGTGTGCACAGTGTGCTCTGTGTGACAGATGTTGTCAGTGGGCAGTTTGCATGTGAAGAGAACAACAGCTGTCATAAATAATCCAGATTCTGGCATTCTTTCGGGCAGCTACGGCACAATGCATTAACCTAACAGAATGACACGGAATAAAACGTGTCAACATGGCACCTCAGGATTCCCAAGGCAAGCTGCTCTTTTAATTATTGCCTAAGAAATCATCCACTCCAGTTTCTTTCCCAGCCACCCTTCAAAATCAGGGTTCTTTCTTGTGCCCGCTACAATATAGGCATTTGTAGTTTCCACCTAACTGGGTAATAATCTAAACTGATTGTGGCAAACCATTTGTAAAAAGAGGACCTAATCTGTGTACAAAAATGTGTGTAGAATCAAACACACACAATAAAAGAACTACATGCACATTCCTGGTTATTATATATCCCTGAAACAATTGAATAAGTTAAGTATTGCGTATTTATTTTATTATTTGTGTTATTTTGGCTCGCAGAGCCGTTCTAGCATAAGTGTTGTATATTGTGGCTATATCTATTGTCGGTTAATGAGTAATGATGACTTCACGATGCTCTTCCCCTAATTTAATGGTGATAATACTTTGTGCATTGTATATATAGTTTATGTCATGCTGTCTGTTTCTTATGTATTTGTTTTAAACAAAGCTATTCAACAAAAACCAAAATGAATGGGGTTTAATTTTCTCTTGCGCTCCTAGTACAGAACGTAGGACATGGTTCACGTGTTCTTAAAATAAAAATCAAAGACCATATAAAGGAACAGGATGCAAACAATGCACGCACCCGATGCAGTGCTCATTACCTTAGCTTTATTATAACAGAGGCAATTACAAATGTCATCAATGATGTCACGTTAAACATTTTAATTCCAATCAGTGACTATTGTAAACTGTGCATTTAAGAGACCAACTTCAACAATTTCTCATTTCTATAGATAGAATGTGGTTTTAACAAGGCAAAGGATATATCTCTTTAAAATTTTACATTTTAACTGTATAATTAAGCAGCCTTTATTTAATGCAAACAACCAAACAATAGATATCAGTGTTTTATTTTTTTCAATTACTGTTCTTTATTTGAAAAAGCACTGTGTTAACTACTACAAATAAATGTAATAACAAGTTCCATGTGTAGTATGGTCAGATATTGCCATCTTTATATTCTGGGGACATGCGCAAACCTCCTGACCTTCAGCCTTATGACTTACGATATCACAGTCGGCAATAGTGGCTATGAAGTTCTTATGACTCAGGGTCCATTGAGGTGGCATGTTTTTGGTTTGCTTATAACTTTGGCACTGTTTGACCAACTAGCATGAGACTTGTGAATAAAATATCTCAAGTGGCTAAGTATTGGTGACTACATTTTCATGTAGGTTCATTAAGATGGTTTTATAAAGAGGAGGTCAAATAAGCTGTTTTACATTGTAAATTACATACAAATCTTTGCTTTTCACATCAGTAAAGAAATTCTCAAGGTTACCACAAACTTATCATGACATTAGAGCTTTACTCAAAAGAGTGCCTTTGCTTGGTTTAATGTAAAACCATTAATTAGTTTTGCAGAAATTTGTGTTACAAAAAGTTGCCATGCTCACTTCAAAACGTTGCCATGCTCACTTCAAAAAGTTATGGTTGGGGCTATCTGGACTGTTAATTTGTGAATCTGGTTCCTCAAAACATGCAATAGTTCAAGGATAATACATTTGAAAACTAAATGGATACAATTAAAAGAGGAAGCATGTTTTCTCTTTGTCCTATGCAAGATTCACTGATCCTCAGAGGATTCAAGGATTCAGGTAATTGAATTGGCCAGAAGCAACTAAAATGTTTTGTTGAGGTGGTCATTGCAATACCAGGTACCAAAGTCAGCACACTGAAAAAAGCATCTCCTGACCTTGGTGAGGATGGCAGCAGAACAAGCATTGGCATAGCCAATCGGTCTCGCTTTTGGGACCTTATAAGTATTTAGTTATGCAGCACAATATCCTTGGTGCAACAAAATAAACTGTTGCATGGCTAAACACTTATAAGGTCCCACAGGCGAGACCTATTTGCTATGCCAAATCTTGTTTCTATTGAGACGGAGAATGTTTTGTCCTAGTGGTTAAATAGTGGTGTGGAGAATGAGCAGAACCAAGTTTCCATGAGTGCAGTAGTGTCAAGATGACAGTGTGGGATGAAGGAAGTTGGAAGTTCAATTAGAAACCACAGACCTACATTTCAGGAGGGCAGCTTTGATATGACATGTAGGAGACATACATCTGGGCTAAGCTGAGGTGATTCCTCTGAGGTTGTGTGGGCAAATTGATCTTTAATTGTGTTTAGCACATCTAGCTCTGGAGGTTGTGTTAACAGATGTGCAGTGAGATTTCTCATCACAGAGAATTAAGCGTGTAGGAAGTATTGGTGGTAAGGTGCATGGAAGGGTGCTCTGAAGCGTTTTGGATTCTTCAGGACTAGGTGTGTGGCGTGAGGTGTAATTGTGGGGGAAGACTATGGGTGGAGAGAGCTTTTAGATTGTGGTTTGTATATCTTGTAAGATCTCACGTAGATGATCAAGCTTCAGTGTGATGTCTCCTTTTGGAGAGCTAATCAGAGATGTGTGCGCAGGTCACTAGTAAGTGGCTTCAATGAAATATGTGGTGGGTAATAGCACCCCTCATGTGAATCATACCTAAAGCTGGTGGAGAGCCACTTTGTGTGCTGTTCGTTTGGTGGACCAGGACT
Organism: Triturus cristatus; assembly: GCF_964204655.1. Taxonomy (NCBI): domain Eukaryota; kingdom Metazoa; phylum Chordata; class Amphibia; order Caudata; family Salamandridae; genus Triturus; species Triturus cristatus. The sequence goes on from NC_140585.1 coordinate 880,568,415, forward strand.
GGACATGGTTTGGTGACAGAGGAAGGGTGTGTTAAGGGGTGTTGATGGTTACTGGGAGGGATGTGGGTTTGGTCCTTGAATGTATGTCAGTCTACGTCAGTCTTGAAGTACCTTTGTTGCCTGGTTTTGATCAGGGCTGGACTGGCCATAGCGGCACCGGGCGGTTCCAAGGTGGGCCGCGAGGGTGGGGGTCGGTTCTAGTCCCCTGGGGGGCCGTTTTTGTTACAGGGGGCCTGTTTTGCAGCATAGCTGCAATATCGGCCCCAGCAACAAAAGTAGCTACAGTGTTTTACAGGCACACACACCCCCGCACCACCGTGGCTGGACAAACTCAATTGCCAGTGATCACGCCGAATTGTATTCCCTGCTTTCTCTACTAATGTTAAGACTGATGGTCTTTTATTTGCTTGCTAAAAGTGGTGGAGGGGAGTAAAACAATTCAAAGTTATACTTTCAATTTAGTCATACTCGAAAGGACCACGGACTCCGAATTTCAATTTTGTGGGTTTATTATAAGGCCAAAAATAATTGAATATAAACACACCTCAGTATCAAAGTATATAGATACATGAAAATCAATACAGAGCCGAGTCTACGAATATAATTAATTCGGCATAAAAGGCATAAAGTGATGAACTCAAAAATCAGAATACAGCATAGAATAGAAGCTGAGTCCAATTCTCTTTTCATCTGGGAGGAAAACAAAAACAAAAATCTATTTCCCTACAAAGCTCTAAATGAGGGTCCTACCAATCTCTCTTTTGTCATATCCCAAAGGTGTCAGCATGTATTGACTTCCTAAGAAGTACTCACGTCAAATGGGTCGGATAGCTTAAAGCTATGGAGCTCGCTCTAAGATGCTCCTTCTCCTCCGAAAATAAGCAGAAGACTCCAGAATCTGTCCCTGCGCAGCATACAAAAAAACAATGTTCAACCCACAATACGTCACATGATGAACTTTTTCAATTGCAGCGTTTTCAGTAGTTTTCCACAGGAGCTTTAATTAATTTTTCTTCGTCTTCCAGTGGCCTTGGGTTTCAGATAGGCCAGGCACGAAAGGAGTCCTCCCTTCTCGCCTTCCAGACTTCTTCAAAGACATTCTGGGTATCTCCTTAAATTTAAGAATAACGAGGCTGAATTCCTGCACCTGCACACTGTCTTCTAGCACAAAAAGGATTCATTTAATTATTTCTTGAGCAACCAAGGAGAAACTTAACTCAAAACAACTTACAGTGTGGGCCTACCATTCAGGCAACTTAAACTAAACACAGTATACACTGCACGAGTATAATTTCATCCTGCACATTACACATACAGGAATTATAAATATCTCTAATACATGTAAAATCCTAATTAAATGTGCACACTACAATTTAGTGCTACTATAATGTGAATAAATGCATCTTAATAATTATAAAGCACTGCAAACGACAAAATACATGTGAGTGCGTTTCAACCTTGAGTATAGTGCACCCATACAATTAAGAGTGCTGTAAGCGATCTATCACCAGAGACAGTTTCCATTCCAGGTCCAGCCCTGGTTTTGATCCACACTAACTTGATTTATGCCGCCGTTATGGTGCCTGGTTTCTTTCCCTGTGGATTTTGTAGTCTTATGAGGAGACGGGGAAGTGGAGGAGGGTAAGCTTGTGGATTAGTAGTCTGTGTGAGTGTCCCTCACTCTGGTAGCTTTGATGGCCTTCACGGTATTAAAAACGTGCTGAAGATATAGAGTTCGATGTCCGAAAATTGGATCTTGCCCGTACCATGCTCATAAAGGATGACGTGTATCTTACATGTCTAGTGATAGTAACCAGGGCTGTCATACGGAAGGAGCAGAAGGGAACATTTGTACCAGGTTCTGCCCTTTGAAGGGCCCAACCAGCATGGGCCATCATTTCCAAACAGAATAGAGCCGTGTATTCTCCCCACAATCTGCTTTCAGCTGTAAGAGAGATATGTGGCTATGATTGTAGCTGGCTGGAGGTGTGTTATCTGCTCCAAAACAGGGGAGTCCTTTCCTGTAGTGTCCGAGTTCAGAAATGAAAAAGAAAAGGTACCTTTGTCTCTTTCCCTCACTTTTGTGAAACCCTTTTCAGGGCAGAGTGGTATGAAGAAGCCAGCCTGCAGCGTAATGTGCTCACATCTGTAAAAACCGTTGAAAACAGTAAATGCAGGGGCGGGGTGTGGGCCGCAACGGGTGTCATCACTGAGGGGGGTGACAAAATGGCAAAAATATGTGTTTTAAACATTTGTCAAGCCGGGGGTGACAAGACATTTTCCGCACCGGGTACCACCTGACCTTGCTACGCCACTGAGTAAATGTCCATGTCTCTCCCTGTTCTGTGCCTGTGTTTGACTAGAAGCATGTGCTCGTAATGTGGGGAGCGAAGCACTGTAACCCATTTTCATTTTTAGGTCTGGCAAAAATTATATAAATAATGTTCTAATAGGGGCTTAAGGTCAGCCCTCTTCATCCTTTTGTCTGTTGTGTAATTTACTTTTGATTTCACCCACTACAGGATACAGCATATGGCAATTAGTTAGCCCACCTCAGCCATCGCCTAACTTCACTGTGAGTGGCGCCATTTTGTTCTTTTATGTGGAACTCATCCACACACAAAGTAGTTGGCGTTATGCTAGAGGCTACTATGGAAATGTGTACGTTTGGGACAAAAACAATATTTTTGATCTTAGCTATTTTTTGTATATTGGCTATAGCGTGGTAGCTCCTCAACAGTAAATGTTTGTACAAGCAAGATGAAACAAGCATTGGCAAATCCAAATGTCTGTCAGCCAATCCCAGATCAATTGTCTTTACGTATACTTGTTGCACTTTTATTTAACCAGTGCCTTAATTTACAGTCCCTAAACTAGCAGAAATGTGTTAAAAACACTATAGGAATACATTTTTCTGTGAAAAATTTGAAAAACAGCAGACTTCACAGGCTTCAGAGCAGCGACTGTTCCTCTTGACTCGTTTTAGACCTGCAAAGGCCTGTCTGGTCTGATGCTTTTAAAATGGCCTAAATATAAATACACCTAACTCAGCTCTGTGTGAATTTGTAAAAAAAACTTACCCACACTGACACCAATTGCAATGTTTGAATGATCTCACTAGCAGCAAACTTGCTCGTAAACAACATTACAGAAAGCACATTCGAATTTCTGTTACCTTGAGGCACAACATTTTTACTTCAAGCAGGAAAATAAATCTCACATATTCCCCTTTCTTCAACAGCCTTCGAAAAGCCAAACCTAGGCTACCTATTGCAAACTAATGTACTTTTGTTCTTCGTATATAAAGTAAAGCAACATCAGCTGACCATAACACAACAGCAAACACATTATATTTATGGGACATTTAATTGTTGTGTTTAACCAATCATGTTTCTTGGAAGAGAATTGGGCTGGAGCCCAGCAGTACTGTTGGCCCTAGGGCCCACTAAAGATTCTGACAGGACTGGGGGTAACCTGAGATAATACGTTTTTTTCCAGTTAGGGCTTTTTGTGTTCTTTGAGACTAAGGTGCCGATCACGATCCGGTAAAAAATTCCCCCGTGCGACTCGTATCGGGTCTTTTTACCGTACGAATCGTATAAGTGCCGTACGAACTGGCAATCACGATTCGCATGGTAAAAAGTCCATACGAACCGCACTGGGAATCAATCCCCACACGTCCTCGGGTCGGAAAATGTGTCCGACACGTCCTCGGACGATTTACCTTACAAACGTGAAAATCCAAGTCCGACCGAGGAATCACGATCCATCCCGTGCGTCCGAGGTTACAACCGTATGGAAAAAACACCGTCCGCACCGAACTCCTACAGCAACCATGGAGACATGTGCCCGCATACGTGCCCAACACTCCCCCCAGCCCCCGTACGTCCGACACGTACCCCCCGTATATGTATACCCCCACCCGTCTAGGTACACCCCAGTACGTTCCAGTCGAACCCCCACCCCAGTACGTGTCATAGCCCCGTCTACCTACACCCCAGTACGTTCGAGCCCCACCCCCACCCCAGTACGTGTCATACCCCCGTGTACCTACACCCCAGTAAGTTCCAGTCGTACCCCCACCCCAGTACGTGTCGTACCACCGTCAATGTACACCCCCCCACCCCAGTACGTGTCGTACCACCGTCAATGTACACCCCCCACCCCTGTACGTGTCGTACCACCGTCCATGTACACCCCAGTACGTTCCAGTCGTACCCCCACCCCAGTACGTGTCGTACCACCGTCAATGTACACCCCCCCACCCCAGTACGTGTCGTACCACCGTCAATGTACACCCCCCCACCCCTGTACGTGTCGTACCACCGTCCATGTACACCCCAGTACGTTCCAGTCGTACCCCCACCCCAGTACGTGTCGTACCACCGTCCATGTACACCCCAGTACGTTCCAGTCGTACCCCCACCCCAGTACGTGTCGTACCACCGTCTATGTACACCCCAGTACGTTCCAGTCGTACCCCCACCCCAGTACGTGTCGTACCACCGTCAATGTACACCCCCCCACCCCTGTACGTGTCGTACCACCGTCCATGTACACCCCAGTACGTTCCAGTCGTACCCCCACCCCAGTACGTGTCGTACCACCGTCAATGTACACCCCCCCACCCCAGTACGTGTCGTACCACCGTCCATGTACACCCCAGTACGTTCCAGTCGTACCCCCACCCCAGTACGTGTCGTACCACCGTCTATGTACACCCCAGTACGTTCCAGTCGTACCCCCACCCCAGTACGTGTCGTACCACCGTCTATGTACACCCCAGTACGTTCCAGTCGTACCCCCACCCCAGTACGTGTCGTACCACCGTCAATGTACACCCCCCCACCCCAGTACGTGTCGTACCACCGTCAATGTACACCCCCCCACCCCTGTACGTGTCGTACCACCGTCCATGTACACCCCAGTACGTTCCAGTCGTACCCCCACCCCAGTACGTGTCGTACCACCGTCAATGTACACCCCCCCACCCCTGTACGTGTCGTACCACCGTCCATGTACACCCCAGTACGTTCCAGTCGTACCCCCACCCCAGTACGTGTCGTACCACCGTCAATGTACACCCCCCACCCCAGTACGTGTCGTACCACCGTCCATGTACACCCCAGTACGTTCCAGTCGTACCCCCACCCCTGTACGTGTCGTACCACCGTCCATGTACACCCCAGTACGTTCCAGTCGTACCCCCACCCCAGTACGTGTCGTACCACCGTCAATGTACACCCCCCCACCCCAGTACGTGTCGTACCACCGTCAATGTACACCCCCCACCCCTGTACGTGTCGTACCACCGTCCATGTACACCCCAGTACGTTCCAGTCGTACCCCCACCCCAGTACGTGTCGTACCACCGTCTATGTACACCCCAGTACGTTCCAGTCGTACCCCCACCCCAGTACGTGTCGTACCACCGTCAATGTACACCCCCCCACCCCAGTACGTGTCGTACCACCGCCAATGTACACCCCCCCACCCCTGTACGTGTCGTACCACCGTCCATGTACACCCCAGTACGTTCCAGTCGTACCCCCACCCCAGTACGTGTCGTACCACCGTCAATGTACACCCCCCCACCCCAGTACGTGTCGTACCACCGTCAATGTACACCCCCCCACCCCTGTACGTGTCGTACCACCGTCCATGTACACCCCAGTACGTTCCAGTCGTACCCCCACCCCAGTACGTGTCGTACCACCGTCTATGTACACCCCAGTACGTTCCAGTCGTACCCCCACCCCAGTACGTGTCATACCCCCCGTGTACCTACACCCCAGTACGTTCCTGGCGCACCCCCAACACAACCTCCTAAGTACGGAGCGCACCCCATGCCCCAACATCACAACCGCATGTACGAGTCGTACAAAGCCACACACAAGGACATAATCATACAACCAAATGGCCCATGTACACACCGTACACACGCTCAAAACGCACGTACACAACAAGGACAAAACAAAACAACACAAGAATACACCATTCGAAAGGCACACAGCCACTAAACATGGCCAACAACCACTAAAATAACACAATCACTGACCTGCACCTGTCAAAAACAAACAGAGGCCCAATACACCACCACTCCTTATAACACACCCACCCAAAATTCAAACACTGCCACACCCACCCATGGACCAATAAAAAGGGCCCACACACACAAACCATGAGCCTTTGCAACAGACTCACTGCTGCCAGACACCACAGAACCAGACTACAAGCTACACCACATCTTACACTTGCACACCTTCACACGACCACCCTCACAAACACCCTCTCATCACATTCACACACACACACAACCATCCACACCCCCCCCAACATCCACACACCCCCCACACCCACACCATCTCCACCCACATCCCTCACCATGCCCACTACCAAGAATCCAAAGTTCAGTCACCGAGAGTTGAAGGTCCTTGTTGATCAAATCCTCAGAGTCGAGCCACAGATCTTTGGAACATTGGTCAGAAGCACCAGCCAGGCAGCCAAAACAGCCATGTGGCAGACCATCGTCGATGCTGTGAATGCTGTTGCGGACACCAGGAGGACCAAGCAGGATTGCCAGAACAGGTGGTACGATCTGCGGAGGAGGGTCAAAGCCAAGAGGCAGGAGGAACACGACCAGGCCAACGCCACCGGAGGAGGGCCCTCCCGCAGAGCCGTACAGTACCATCCCTGGGAGGAGAGGGTGATGGCCATACTGCCGGTGGAGGCAGTTGAAGGAGTAGAAGGACTCCGAGACCCGGGTGAGTACACAAACAACGCACCTCACATGGGGGGAACTGCAACCACAACCAAAATTAATAACAGGCACGCAACCACCACAAGCCATCGCATGACTCAACCACACTCCATGAGCAGGCACATGCCACTGCTGCCACCATGCCCCATGCACCCAGCTGGACAATGTCAAGTCACAGGCCACAGAAGACAACAACACATGACACGGTAACCCGGATGGCGGGAGGCTGGGCACCAAGAATCACATAGTGCGACTCCAAAGCAGACAACAATGCCCTCTGCCCATATGGCCTAGGTCACAGCCAGACAAACACTGTGTCCCAACACAGGAATGACTTGCCAGCAAATGGCGGACGCCTTGCATCAACACATGGGGGTGAAGGCACTGTTTTGCACATGACAGCAGCTAATGAACATCCAACATTGTGAAAGAGTGGCAGCACACACCACCACAGCAGCAGCGCACAGACACACAGCAGACAAAATGGGTGCCTGGAGATCAGAAACAAACTCACATCAACAGGCCAAGGGCCACTCAAAGATCTGCTAACAGTGTGTGCCCAGGAAGCTGGGCCAAGGTGACAGAGGGTGACACACGGAGGGAGGGAGAGGGGGACACAGAGGGAGGGAGAGGGGGACTGAGAGGGAGGGAGACGGACAGAGGGAGGAGGCTGACACACAGAGGGAGGGAGAGGGGGACAGAGAGGGAGGGAGAGGGGGACAGAGAGGGAGGGAGACACAGGAAGATGGACAGAGGGAGGAGGCTGACACACAGAGGGAGGGAGAGGGGGACAGAGAGGGAGGGAGAGGGGGACAGAGAAGGAGGGAGACACAGGGAGAGCAAATCAGTCCTTTGGTGTGTGGGAATGTCTGCTCGTCAGCAGGTGGACTGCGTGCATGTAGACAAGGGTGGCCAGTGCCAGAACCCCCCCTCTTCATCATGGCAAAACGCAGGGCCATGTCACAACCTGTACACGAGCACAAGGACAGCCACCTGCATCATATAAGTGTGTGGATCCACTCCATGTGCACATGTACAGTGCTACAAGGAAGGCGCAAATGCATGGCTCGCCACACATGCACACTCCACTGCTGACGGCAGTCACACTTGACGCAGCAAGTAAGACTGTGCCACACATAGTTAAAGGGGCCAAATTGGTGCCCAAGGGACACACCCATGCACAAGTGCACTGTGAGTGGAATGCAAGACAGATCCTAATTCCAAGAGGAAATGTGCCAACTTTGTAACGGATGAAACATGGATGTTGCATGGATCAAAATTAACATTTTCTCTCTCACACACAGGTCAACGTCGTGCTGCACCCCCCAACACTGGGGGGGAACACTCACAGGACCCGGATCTGCAGGAGACCGATCCCACCGGCAGCGACCACTCTCACCACTCTGCGGACGACCCCGACCGACCTGGCCCCTCTGGTGTCCAACCACCTGCAGCACCTGCGTCAGGTACAACCGTGCCAACCACCACCCCCACTCCTGCCACATCCCAGGAGACACCCAGGATCCCTGCCCCAACACCACAATGCAGCCAGGCTCGCCAGGAGGGACACGGTGTCCCGGGCACCCAGGAGGAGGCAGGCGACAACGCCAATGCCACCCCTCAGGGGTCCCGGAGACCCGATGTTCCCACAAGTGCAGGCCAGACGCAAGTGGGCAGGGGTGGTGGGAGTGGAGGACGGCGGAGGCGCGAGCCTGACCAGTTGGCTGGGGATCCGGTATTTGCCCATGTCCGTAACATCCTGGACTCATACCGGCAGGACACCACGGGCATGGCCCAGGTTGTGTCCGTCCTCGAGGGGATCAAGGTCCAGCAGGCCCAGCAACATGCGGAGCTAATAGCCTGTCTACAGGTACACCAACGGAGGATGGAGGACAGACAGGCTGAGCAAGTGACGGCGTCCCAGGGGATTCACGCTGAACTCCGTCGGATGGCCGACACCATGGCCGACCCTCCCTGTGCCAGAAGGCGGAGAACATCACCACCCACAGGGAGGGATCATGAGGAGGAGGAGGAAACATCCGACGGAGCATCCCAGATGTCGTCACGGCCTGCTGGTGAGGTTCCCCGCAGGAGGCCGGGTCGTCCACGGAAAGGACCGTGAGGGTGGCTGCTACATCACCATCTCCCAGGACACCTGGCCTGGCACCTGGCCCACTGGAGCAACAGCATCACAGCATCAAGAGACATTCTCTGCCACATGGCCCTGCTGGTCACTGGCTGACCAATGTTGACAAAGACTGTGGCATGGACTCTGAGGATTTCCAATGGCAAGGACACCAACTCCCCTACTGAACTTTGGATTCCCTAATCCCGGAAAGCCCCTCACTTTGTCCCCCCCCCCCCCCCCAATAATAAATCACACTATTAAGAGTAGATGCCTGCTGGTAGCATTATTACCTAACATGTGTCTTGTACAGTCTAAACATGCCTGAGTCATCTGTTCACTTCAACCATCCACACCCTGGGGCCTGAGTCTGGCACAGGACACATGGGTCACAGTTTATTAGGCAAGACAGACATGGAGCACCATACACACCCGTGATGGTCAGAACCAGCTGAGGGGGTGGCCGAACAACCGTGCTGACAGACACATTGAGTACAGCAACAGTCATGCGCAGAGGTCAGGGATCCTGGCCCGTGTCCTGGGGGGCACCCAGGTATGTGTAGACAGGTGGCAGAACCATGTCCGGTGGATGCAGAGAATGGGGTCATGGACAACGTTGGATGCATGGGGATGGCACATGTCACAATACCCACACAGTCATGGACATCATGCCCAATACACAGTCTCAGCACACACACACAGCTTGCATCTTGCCACTCGACACATTGACACATAGCCACAATCAGGGAATACCATGCCAGACATGCAGGATGCACCGTGCCAACACACCAGCACTGACTGAGAAGAGGCACCTTGGAGGCATAGGGAAACCTTTATTAGTCATGTTTTTGGGATTGCAGAGGCAACTTCAAGTACACATGAACACATCATGTGGAGTAACATGTGGCTCCAACACTGGCACCCCCCTTCTGCAGCACAAATGCGTGATAGCCATGGAACTGGCACACAAGCGTCGGCTAACAGCTAAACACCCACAGCTGCTCACGGAGAGCCTGCCATACACCATACATCCGCTGATGTGGAAGTCCCACGCCATGTCAAGACAATGTTAACCGTATGTGTCCGAGGGCAGTGTCACACACATTGATGCCATCATCACAATCCACTATCCCATCACTGATGACTGACAACCAGGCAGCCCATCTATTCAGGTGTACCCAGCTGCATGTCGTGTCCCATGGGGATGCCACATGTCTGCAGAGGAACCAAACCCCGACCGGGGCAGTGTGCACACATCGTGAACAACTGCCACACCCAATACACCCCAGATGCATCCCTTACCCCATGGAGACTTCCAAACGTGTCCGTGCCTGTAACGCTGAGTCAGCCCACGATGTCATGTCCATGAGGAATAGCAGTGCCACAACAATGCAACCAGCAAACGGCATGCGCAGGTACCTGGGGAAGAGAGACACACAAGAAGTCAGCCACAAAAAGCACAGCCACTTGCATGTGCAGTTACTCGACACATGTATGGATGACAACATGCTAGGTCACAATTATGACTGGGGAAATACTACCATCACTGCCACCATCACTCCAGTGACACACCCACACACACCTCTGACCCACGTGCCATACATGCAGGTGGAGACACACATCACAACGCATGCCACACGGGGACCAATGCGTGCACACTCAGACACTGGTACTCACCACTAAGCAAAGAAGTCGCGTATGAGCCGAGTCCGGATGTCCTCTTGCGGCTCCACATCACTATCACTATGGGTCTGCACGCGTATGCGTACTCCTAGTGATAGTGAGCGTACATGCGAGTGTACGGTCCGTACCACTACGGGTACGCATACGCGTGCAGACCCATAGTGATAGTGAGCGTACATGCGTGTGTACGGTCCGTACCACTACGGGTACGCATACGCGTGCAGACCCATAGTGATAGGGCCGTACACACGCATCTACGATCACTATCACTATGGGTCTGCACGCGTATGCGTACCCGTAGTGGTACGGACCGTACACACGCATGTACGCTCACTATCACTATGGGTCTGCACGCGTATGCGTACCCGTAGTGTTACGGACCGTACACACGCATGTACGCTCACTATCACTATGGGTCTGCACGCGTATGCGTACCCGTAGTGGTACGGACCGTACACTCGCATGTACGCTCACTATCACTAGGAGTACGCATACGCGTGCAGACCCATAGTGATAGTGAGCGTACATGCGTGTGTACGGTCCGTAACACTACGGGTACGCATACGCGTGCAGACCCATAGTGATAGTGAGCGTACATGCGTGTGTACGGTCCGTACCACTACGGGTACGCATACGCGTGCAGACCCATAGTGATAGGGCCGTACACACGCATGTACGCTCACTATCACTATGGGTCTGCACGCGTATGCGTACCCGTAGTGGTACGGACCGTACACTCGCATGTACGCTCACTATCACTAGGAGTACGCATACGCGTGCAGACCCATAGTGATGGAGAGCGTAGGCATGCATGTACGGGCCGTTGCCATGCATTTGGGGTGCCCTAGGGCCCCGAAACGCATCGTACCTGTGTGTGATGCTCCAAATTACATAGGGGACAAGTATTAAGGCCTACATGCATGCTGGTTGTCATGGAGACCAAGTTCAAAATTCGAAATTGTTCTGGAAGGTGCACAGCAGAAGTCAGTTGGAATTCTTCTACTTTGTTGCAATGTGTTTGTGGGGCTGACATCATGCAGGAGAATGAAACCGATAGAGAACCCACAGACTGCTAGGTTTGAAGGGATTGGTGGAAACATAGGATGCAAATGTGAGTGACCAATCACTCTGTACTCCTGTGCATGAGACTGGGCAGAAGGGCACATATAAGGCAGCCAGGTCCCATGAGGGAGCACTTGCCTGCACATCTTTGCATTCGTCGACCCAGCTGCTGCTACTGATTCCCTGGAACCATGTCAAGGGCTGTGGAGAGGACACAGCCATTCACCCTGGAGGAGAACATGGCTCTGCTGGATGTGATCCTCCCACAGTACTCCATGCTGTATGGGCGACCAGGGTATCAGGTGAGTGCATAGGCCACTGCCACAGACTGTCCCTATGTTGTGACTGTGACTTCTGCCATTGCGTCCAGGTGTAACACACATGCCATGTACTGTCGGGGGGGTCCCAGGGGGGGGGTGCCTGATGTCTCCCAGCAGTGCCCTGAGACAGGAGGGGTGGGGGCCTATCACTCCCAGCAGTGCCCTGAGACAGGAGGGGTGGGGGCCTATCACTCCCAGCAGTGCCCTGAGACAGGAGGGGTGGGGGCCTATCACTCACAGCAGTGCCCTGAGACAGGAGGGGTGGGGGCCTATCACTCACAGCAGTGCCCTGAGACAGGAGGGGTGGGGGCCTATCACTCACAGCAGTGCCCTGAGACAGGAGGGGTGGGGGCCTATCACTCACAGCAGTGCCCTGAGACAGGAGGGGTGGGGGCCTATCACTCACAGCAGTGCCCTGAGACAGGAGGGGTGGGGGCCTATCACTCACAGCAGTGCCCTGAGACAGGAGGGGTGGGGGCCTATCACTCCCAGCAGTGCCCTGAGACAGGAGGGGTGGGGGCCTATCACTCCCAGCAGTGCCCTGAGACAGGAGGGGTGGGGGCCTATCACTCACAGCAGTGCCCTGAGACAGGAGGGGTGGGGGCCTATCACTCACAGCAGTGCCCTGAGACAGGAGGGGTGGGGGCCTATCACTCACAGCAGTGCCCTGAGACAGGAGGGGTGGGGGCCTATCACTCCCAGCAGTGCCCTGAGACAGGAGGGGTGGGTGTGATGCACAGTGTGAGCCTTGATCATTGATTGTGACATTGCCATCATTCCACCTGTGTACCCACTGTGGCACGTACTGCTTTTTCCCTCACCAGGGGATGATGTCCCTATGACAAAGGTGCAATGCGTTGGCTGCATGACATGCCTTGTTGTAACCAGCTAATTTGTACCCATATGTCTCTCTGTGACATGTGGCTGGTGTATTGATGTGGTGTCACTTGTTCCTCCTCACAGGTAGGCGCCACTGCCAAGGAGCAGATCTGGCTGACCGCCGTCAGTGCCGTGAGGGGTGTGGATGGTCGGAGGCGGAGCCTGCCCCAGGTGAGGAAACGCTGGCAGGATATCCGGTGCTGGACGCGGAGGATTGCACGGCTCCTGCTGGGGGACTCACCTGAGAGCCACAAGAACCGCGGCCGCCGCCGTCTGAGCCACCTCCACAGGCGTGTGCTGCCGGTGGTCTTTCCAGACCTGGAGAGGCGCTTACAGGCGATGCAGCAGCCGGAAGGGGGTAGGTACATGTGTGTTTGTTGTGTGTCACCGGCATTTGTAAGGGCACAGTAGCATGAATTCACTGGCAGGGTTTAAAGGTGCTGTGCAGATCCTGTTTGCCCCAGTATAGCGCTGTGCCCCTGCCACCCTTCCCCTCCTTGCAATGTGTTCCCTGGTCTGTGTGTAGTCACTCCTTCACAAGGTAATGTAGGCTGGCGCTTTGTCCACGAGAACAATGACTGTAGCATCATGTGTGGGGGTGGTGTGTAACAGGTTGTGGGACCTTGCCTGTGCACTGTCAAGTTCACTGCATGTGGGTTCCATGTCAGTTGGCACTGATGCTGACTCCAGACATGGGAGTTGGTCTCTCATGTGTCATGCCTTACAGCGCGCATGTCCTATGTAGTGGCCTGTGACATGATGTGCATGAGTGTGCGATACACATATTGCAGGGATGGTGACGTGTGTTGCAGTCATTACCATTCAGTAGCATGTAGTTGTGTGCCCACTACTGTCCCCTGGGGCAGCTCTTCCTCAGTGGTGTATGTGTCATCATAAACGTGGCCAATCTCAGTGTCTACAGTGTAGGTTGTGCTCTGTGTCATTGTCCCCTGTCACCATGTATATTGACGTGCTATTTTGTACAGGTGTCCACTGTGCAGCCTGACCTGATTGTCCTTCTTCATACTCACAGTTGCCAGTGCCTGTGTGTCTTGTTATACTCTTCTGAGGATGGGCACTGGTACCTCATTATTTGTACAGGCGCACCTTGGCTGTTTGGCGTCCAATCTTGCTTTTTGCCTGCCCCTGTGTGTATCACCCAGACTATGAGATGTTGGTGCCACCTGTGTCTCAACAATTTGCCTCGTGTAGGGTCTTGTTGGGGCGGGCAATGCCTATGTGTCAAATCCTGATTTCCACTTGCTGGGTCTGGGCAGTGTGTGATGTGTCTGGACACACACGCAATGTGCAGTGACCGAGTCATGTTGGGCATGTTTTCAGCATTACCTATGCAGCATGTGTCTCAAGTTCATGGATATGGTCCCTGGTCATCGGTATTTTCGCCAACGCTGTGTGGTGCAGATGCAGTGCTGGATTGTCCCCAGGGCCTGGGTGCTATGTCAGACTCCGTTTCCTGTCTTTAGCTATTGTCTCATGCTCTCCATGGTATTTCAGTGGCATGGTGGCTCAACCAACTGTGTGTTTCATGCCCTACATCGGTACCCTGTTCAGTAGATGTTAGGGATCTTCCTTTTCAGGCTATGCAATGTTACCTATGTAGATTGGACTCATGTGACAGATGTGTACAGGTGTCTGATTAATTTCTGTCTCTCCACCCTGCCCACAGCATCGTCGGGGGACACAGAGGGAGACATGGACACAGACCAGGCGGAGGGACCGAGCACCAGTGCCAGCCGTGACATCGGGTCTGGCACATCGAGTGGGACAGAGGCGGAGGAGAGTGTGGCCGAGGACCTGTCGACTGGCACATCAGACTACGAAGCTGACAGGTCCGGGGAGGATGTCTCCGAGTGGGCGGAGGCTGCACCAGCAGCTGACAGCGGAACAACACCTCGCACCGCCCCCTCAGTTTCCATCAGCCGCCTCCCACTTGCTCGTGTCCCTTCCCAGCGTGCCCGGTCACAGCATGTCTCCTTCCTGCCAGGCACCGCACCCCCTGCCCCTGTCTCCACTGCTGCCGCCAATGCAGAGTCTGTGGACATCCAGCGGCAACTGCAGGTTGGTCAGGCTGCGATCCTTAATGTCCTCCATGCCCACGGCAAAACCCTCACCAACATCGAGGCTTTCTTGGAGGGCATTCATTCATCGCAGGCTGACCAACGCAACTTGCTGAGGTCCATAGACTCCACACTGACTGCAGCAGTGGGTCTCCTGCAGCGCGACCTCCCCCCACCTACCCCATCCACACTTCCCACTCCCATGCCTGTCCCACGTACACCCAGACGTCGGCATGCACCCACATCAACGGACACGGGCACCACACCAGCAGGGAAGGTCCACCGCACTCCTCCTGACACGCACACACAGGGTGAGGTAGGCACACCCACTGGGTCGGGGGCAAACGTGTGACACGCAGCCATAGTGGGAGTCCGCATTCCACCCAGTCCACTCCCTCCAAATCCCCTCCCCTCAGCTCTCCTGGCCACATCTCCCCCAAGGACTCCTTCATGGCCGCTCTGTCCCTGAGCCCCACGGTTACACCACCACGCAAGCGGTCAAGGAGGTCCCCGGTCAGGGTGGTTGAGTCTCCCCCCTGTCTCCACCCTCCCCCAGTGGCGCTGCGACCCATCCCTCTGACCCCCCCCCCTCCTTGGGGCCTGAGGTCCCTTCGGGTGCAGGGGACTCCCTGGAGGACCTTGCAAAGGTGTGTAGTGCCATCCTGGCCTCCGCCTTTGGCCCTGCCCCACCCCCTGTGGTGGAGTCCTCCATCCCTGCACCCACAACGCCGCCCCTTTGCCCTGATGTCCCTGCGGTGCCTGTTGCTTCCCCCCCCCCTGATGCCCTCACCAGTGTGGAAGACGATGCCATTTGAATGTGCAGGCAAGGTAGGGGACACGCATCCCACTGTGTCCCCCATCCAGCTGAGAATCATTGACTGCCCTATGGGCTTTGTGAAGATTGAACTGCCTGCGATCCACGGACATTGTGCTCATGCTGAATAAAGCTTAATTTTTTTTTCATTATCACACTACTGCTATGCTGGTATTGGTGTTGGTGGGGCTGCTACATGGTTTTGGGTGGTGTGTAAGGGTTTGGGTGTGTGGGATGTGTAGTAGTGTACTGCTCATTGGTGGGACCCTGGGATCTGTGTGCCATCACAAGGTGTTGGCTAACTTTCTTTGTTCATGTAAGCAGTTACTGCATGGTGCACTTGTCCCAGGGTGTATTCCTTCCTCTGTGTACCCAGCTTTCTTCCCTGCAGGGTGTTCCCAATGTTTAGCGCAGAGCTGTGTCTACATGAGCTGTGTGTGTGACGGAGCCCTTCTACTTTGGCCATGCATGCAGGGCCATGTGTCCACCTGCAACAATCGTGGCATCCTTGGTGATCACTGTACTTGTGTGTGGAGTCTGTTGACATGAGTTCATGGGGACATGTTCCCTTGTAGCCAGTATGCATGTGGATAATTCTGGCCTCACACACATGTGTTACACCCCTCCTGTCTCAGGGCACTGCTGGGAGGACTCCACACCCACCCCTCCTGTCTCAGGGCACTGCTGGGAGGACTCTGCACACACCCCTCCTGTCTCAGGGCACTGCTGGGAGGACTCTGCACACACCCCTCCTGTCTCAGGGCACTGCTGGGAGTGATAGGCACCCACCCCTCCTGTCTCAGGGCACTGCTGGGAGGACTCTGCACCCACCCCTCCTGTCTCAGGGCACTGCTGGGAGGACTCCACACCCACCCCTCCTGTCTCAGGGCACTGCTGGGAGGACTCTGCACACACCCCTCCTGTCTCAGGGCACTGCTGGGAGGACTCCACACCCACCCCTCCTGTCTCAGGGCACTGCTGGGAGGACTCTGCACCCACCCCTCCTGTCTCAGGGCACTGCTGGGAGTGATAGGCACCCACCCCTCCTGTCTCAGGGCACTGCTGGGAGGACTCTGCACCCACCCCTCCTGTCTCAGGGCACTGCTGGGAGGACTCTGCACACACCCCTCCTGTCTCAGGGCACTGCTGGGAGGACTCTGCACACACCCCTCCTGTCTCAGGGCACTGCTGGGAGTGATAGGCACCCACCCCTCCTGTCTCAGGGCACTGCTGGGAGGACTCTGCACACACCCCTCCTGTCTCAGGGCACTGCTGGGTGGACTCTACACACACACCTCCGATTTCAGGATATGTACGCTTGGAACATACACGGTGGGGGTACGCTCAATGCATTCGAGGTGAGGGTACGAGTCTACTTACACTGGTGTGGTGGGGGTACGCTCCATGCATACGCGGGTGGGGGTACGGGTCGTACTTACACTGTTGGGCTGGGGGTACGCTCCTTGCATACGCGGGTGAGGGTTCGAGTCGTACTTACACTGTTGGGCTGGGGGGTACGCTCCTTGCATACGCGGGTGAGGGTTCGAGTCGTACTTACACTGGTGGCATGGGGGGTACGCTCCATGCATACGCGGGTGGGGGTACGGGTCGTACTTACACTGTTGGGCTGGGGGGTACGCTCCTTGCATACGCGGGTGAGGGTTCGAGTCGTACTTACACTGTTGGCATGGGGGGTACGCTCCATGCATACGCGGGTGGGGGTACGGGTCGTACTTACACTGTTGGGCTGGGGGGTACGCTCCTTGCATACGCGGGTGAGGGTTCGAGTCGTACTTACACTGTTGGGCTGGGGGGTACGCTCCTTGCATACGCGGGTGAGGGTTCGAGTCGTACTTACACTGTTGGGCTGGGGGGTACGCTCCATGCATACGCGGGTGGGGGTACGGGTCGTACTTACACTGTTGGGCTGGGGGGTACGCTCCTTGCATACGCGGGTGAGGGTTCGAGCCGTACTTACACTGTTGGGCTGGGGGGTACGCTCCTTGCATACGCGGGTGAGGGTTCGAGTCGTACTTACACTGTTGGGCTGGGGGGTACGCTCCTTGCATACGCGGGTGAGGGTTCGAGTCGTACTTACACTGTTGGGCTGGGGGGTACACTCCTTGCATACGCGGGTGAGGGTTCGAGTCGTACTTACACTGTTGGGCTGGGGGGTACGCTCCTTGCATACGCGGGTGAGGGTTCGAGTCGTACTTACACTGTTGGGCTGGGGGGTACGCTCCTTGCATACGCGGGTGAGGGTTCGAGTCGTACTTACACTGTTGGCATGGGGGGTACGCTCCATGCATACGCGGGTGGGGGTACGGGTCGTACTTACACTGTTGGGCTGGGGGGTACGCTCCTTGCATACGCGGGTGAGGGTTCGAGTCGTACTTACACTGTTGCCATGGGGGGTACGCTCCATGCATACGCGGGTGGGGGTACGGGTCGTACTTACACTGTTGGGCTGGGGGGTGCGCTCCTTGCATACGGGGTGGGGGTAGGGTCCGTACATATCCGTCCCCACGCTATGTGATGTTTGTGCGGCCCGTACCCAGGCCTTTGCCACGTGGGTGCGATCCGTCCCGCCATTGTTGGGGTGACGTGTGTGGGCGTGGTCCGACTCGTACCCACGCTCTTCAGGCGTGGGTACGGGACGTACCTGTCTGGTTGTGTTGCCGGTTCGCGTGGTGACGGACTTCCGTTGTGGCGGTCGCTGGCTTATCAGGACACGCCCCCACCCCCTCGTGGTGACCAGGGCATGGGAGTCAGGTATGTCCAGGCCATGTGTGGTGTGTGACTTATGTGGTTGTTTTGTGGCCTGCCCTGGTCGTGCCACCCCCACCCCACCCCACTTTCCCCCCTCCCTTAGTGATTCTGACCTTCTGCGGCGTCTGCGTCGTAACCTGTAGAGGAGGTGTACTGCTATGAGGGCAGGGATGACTCGTAGGTTCGGGTCCATGTCTGTCCGTCGCGTACTGGTACTCCTTGCTCGCGTCGTCCTGTCGCGTACGGGTCCTCCTTGATCGCGTCGTCCTGTCGCGTACGGGTCCTCCTTGGTGGCGTCGTCCTGTGTGTCCGTCACGTACTGGTCCTCCTTGTTCGTGTCGTCGTCTGTCCGTCGCGTACTGGTGGTCCTTGTTCGCGTCGTCCTGATTTCCCGGCAGTTTTTGGCTGCCGCAAAATATTCACCGTGCGGGGTGACGTCGGTGCGAATCGTGATTCCTGGGTCGTGAATGGCTGGCTGCGAGCGTACCGACGTCAGGTCGGCGCTTTCCCGGATCGCATTGGTAGGTGTTTTTTTGTTCGGTCGGGCTTTTTTACGATTCGTACGGTAATGGTGTACCCGTGCGAATCGTAATTCCTTGTTTGTGAAAATTGACGACCGAGTACGCGTCGGGCGGAGATTGTGCTCCGTCCGACGGTTCGTACCCGGTTTTTGCAGGATCGTGATCGGCACCTAAGACTTAAAAATATGTTCATCAATCCAGGACTGTGTGTCTTTAGTAAGAAAAAAAGCGAATAGAACATGTCAGTATTGCCGGAGCCTGGTATGAGACTGTGGCCTTTGCCATTCATTAAGATGTCTGTGGGAAAAGGACTAGACATTAAAATGATCTGTTGAGTCCCCTTTTTAGATTGCCTTAAGAAAAAGAACAACTCCTTCCATTGTGAAAGTGTTGGGAAGTGAGTTATTAGTAGTGGTAAATGTGCATCTACCACTGGCAATAAGGCCACTAACACAGTCTAGGGCTCAGAATAGGTCTTAGAGAATTATTCCCATGCTCAACCCTTGGTAGCTTGACTGTTAGCAGGCAGGTTCAACTTCAAGGACAGGTATGTAAAGCATTTAAAAACACCAATTCAGATAATAATTAAGACACAACTCACAATAAAAATCCAACATTAATTTATAAACAAAGGAAATAGTTTTATCTTTAAAATGACATAAAAACTAAACAAATCCAATGTAGGGAACCGGGGATATGATTTTTAAAAAAGATTTTGCACTTTATAGCACATATAAACCTATAGCGCATATTGGGACATCTGGTTTTGCTAAACCGGGACAAAGTCAAAGTTTCAGGTGACCGCAAAGGAGCCGTGTGCCCCTCGCAATAGGTCTCAGTCAAAGCTTTTGCCTTCTGACTTAGAAACTTTTCTTCAGCTTTTCTTCCCGGGGTCCCTCGAAGGTCTAAGCCTGTCCGGATTTGGTGAGGGTTCGCAGGCTTGCCTTGGGAAGGGCTCCCGGTCAAACGTATGTAAATCAGACCTCCGGAGCTTTCCTGCTGGACTAACCAGAGGTTCTGGCCAGCTTGCTGCTGAAGGTGGGCGTCTTTACTCTCATTGTTGGTCCCGGTCACCTATTCTACTTTTGGACTTAGAAGCTTTTACGGACCTTTTTCTCCTGGGGTCCCTCGATGCTCTTCACCAGGCCAGATTCAGTGAGGGTTCACCGGCTTGGGTTTTGAAAATCTCCAGGTCAAACTCTGAAAGCCGGACCTCTGGAGCTTTTCACCGGTATGAACCTGAAGGGCAGGCCGGCTAACAGTTGAGAGTCGCCGGCTTGGCTGGCCAGGTCGAGTCAGTCAACATATGGAGGTTTTTTCCAAAGTTGCTCCCAACTTCTTCAAACATCTGGAACTTCTTCCTAAAGTTCCTTTAAGGGTCCCAAAGTGTCCAGAACTTACGCTGAGGGTTTGGAAGCTCTAAGATGGTCCTTGAAAGTTTGGAACATCAATTCCCACAATCCATTCGGACAGAACCCTTACAAATCCACTGGTAGTACTCCAGGCTGGGGATTCTTGGTGGTGATGGTCTAGGTGAGGTCTGTTAACCTGTAGCTTGCAGTGAGTCCTTTCTTTAGTCATCTGAAGCAGGTTTGATCAACAGGGCTGTAGTTCCAGATTGTGCAGCAGTGGCAGTCACCAAAATCAAATTTGGGCATAATTTGAATTTTTAAAGCAGTCCTGCAACACAGGCAGCTTTTAAACTGCCCTCAGGCCTCAGCAGTGCACACATACAAGTGCAAAAAGGCTGCTGGCCTCTAAACTGCCAACCCCTATTATATACTAGGTACTTAAAGGTAGTTTGAATCCCCCTGCTCTATTATGTACTAGGGCTTTATGTAGAAGGTCAAGCCAATCATGGGGTACACTAACCCTTAGTGTAGCCCAGAGCATTTAGGGGTTTTCATTGTCTTCTAAGGGTGTTTCAGCATAACACTGGCCCTGGGCCTGGTTAGGCAGAGCCCAGGGACAGTTAGAGTCACTTACTACCCGTACTAGTCAGAAAACATGGGGATGACCTTACAACACACAGGGTCACTCTGCCCAGATTAACATACATGAAAGGTATCAAGTGTCTCCTTAAGAGGGTTCTAAAAAGGAGAAAAGACCCATAAATTGACAAGCCTTGCTATCTTACGTGTTTTGATTGAAGATGCAGAGTAATAGTGACGAGAATGCCAAGCACTAAACCACTCCTTCTGTATGAACCGGAAGGAGAAATGAGCCAGATTAAAATTCAGAAGAATTTCCAATAGGAGTTACAGCTGCAAAAATAAAAAATCTGTAACAAAAATAGAAGCAAGGAGATGAAGAATGCGATCAAAAATAACGGAATGAATGTATTGCGATGCTTCTTGTATTCAGGGCTGCCTCTGTGTATATGGTTGAAGAGGAACTGATATCACAGGAAAACCTCCATATTTCATCTTGAATTGGGATTTCCAGACCACAACCTATGGACTGACCACGATCTTGGAAAGGGCTCATTTTAAGACTTGACCTGTTGTCAGGGATTATGCTCTGGAACAGAACTATGCTTGGAACCGTCGAACATCTCTATGTAGAGACTGAGTCACATAGCACCTTAGTATCTATGATTCCGAGTCTGACTAGCTATAGTGCCTCACTTTCCCTCCTACCTTTACCAGAAAACCAGTGAATTGGCACCCCAGAACACAACACTCTCTACCCCCTTAGGGATAGTGGTAACAGGACACATCCTATTGCGCTCTCACTCGAACTCGTCCACAATAAGATACCAAGGAGACACGAAAGAAGCTTAGAATTTTTATTCAAACTATTGTGCTCTGAAATGCAGTATACATGCCACAATTAGAAAACAAATTCATGCTAAAAAAATGTTAGGATGGTTAATAATCCATATACCATGACAAGCCTTGTCATTTTATAGGACAGAGTAACCTAAACCGTCCTCCCTTGCAAATGAAGCTTAATGATTAAATATTAAAGATCTCTGGGTTTACTGGCAGACCTCGGACCTTAGCTTCCACAGATGCAGTGCTCTTGTCTCAGAATTCTCGTTCCACATGTGTGTTTTTGGCTCCTGTGCTCATCTATATGACAAGATGTGTGCCCATAAACAACAGCTGCATTCTTATTGTGTGCTATGTCTAGGTGCTAGTGCCTGGCCAGAAAGAATAACAAGTGACATTTTTGTTTGACCTCGTCTGTGGCGGTCAGACTAAATCCCAGGAAAAGAACAGAACGTGAAAACATATGCAGGTTCCGTGTGAAAGTTCAATGTGGCAAAATAGCATGCGTGTTTATATAGTAACATGTGGAAAGGAAAAATAAGGCCTATAACGTGCCCAGTTAGGCTAACATAAGGAAAACTAGAATGGGACATGCAGGAAACACACAACAGACTATGCCCTCACTCAGCAAACCATGACACTGACTTCAGAAACGAAGAATAAATCCAAGTGTTACATCTATCTTCCAGTGAGGCATTTAGTGAATCCGCTGCCACCATGAGTGTCATGAGCACTGAACCGCTTGTAGGTCATCCCTCTGAGCAGCCTCAATGATAGATATGCCAGGACAGTCTTAGCTGTGTGGGCAGTCAGCCACGCACTGAGCACAGAGTCTCACAATTCGCCTCTTGTCAACTCAGGCAACTCTTCTTCCTTTTTGGCCCACACAGAGCTTTCCATAAGCCTTTAACCTTAGTCTTGGCACAGATGAAACTGCATGTCAGATGTCAGGGCTAAGTGCTTATGGTATTTGAGGGTAGTTGTGAATAGGCCATGAGGACGTGGAGCGCTGAAGTGTCGTTTCGTACGTCTGAGCGTCATCTGACATGAATCTTTGCTTTAGGTTTGGTGGCAGATCATGCGAAAAGTATTTATGCGATTACTCTTATAGATTCAGATTTAGTATGGGACAGCCACAATTTGTAGTGTTGAGTCATTCCTCAGTACAGTGAGACAAAATGCAGCAGTAAGATGTGACATTAGGTGTGAAATGTATGGATAAGTAGGACCTCACATTTGGTTGACAACACATTGAGATGCAAAATTACCCTTGGTGCAACCTCAGCGAAATAATGGAAAACAATTAGGAACACCCATCATATTTATATACACGAGCACATTTAGATGCAAAATCAATTGTTGGTGGAAAATTACTTGTAGATACAAAGAATCAGCATTGTAGTATCACATTACGGTATAAAATCACTTGTTAGGTGCAAAATCACTTTTGGTGCAAAGCAAGGAGCTTCGTGATAAACATTTAGGAACAAAATCACATTTAAGTGCAAAGCACCCTTAGTGCAACAGTATGAAAACATTATCAGAATTATGACTCATACATACAAGGTAAACCACAATCATGTGCAAAATCACATTTATGTGCTAAATTATTTTGATCTGCAAAATCAAGTTTAGGTAACAAATATCCCATGATACACAATCAGGACATATGTGGAAACATAAGGCTACAAAAAAACATTTAGGTGGAAATTCACCCTAGGACAATTTATGCATGAGTGTAATTACACATTTAGATGCAAATTCACATTCAGGAACACAAAGACAGTTGTGCTAAAGGGACTTAAAGCCCACCTATTACTTACCTTTACTTGCCATTGGCTTGCCCCCAAGTCCCTATTGTTTTCTTGCTTCTTTTTGGACAGCGACTCCTCCATTCCTCCGGCTTCCTCCCCGGGCTCTATATGTGTCCATGCCTTGAGCTTGGACCAAGTACTGCTTCCCGACTGTGCCTGAACGCCTGCAGAAGTACCTTTTTGTTATTTTGAAGTATAGCACTCCATCAGAGTGCATTGTTTTGCAGACTGCCTCTACCCGTCCCTCCCTCCCACCCTGCCTGCATTTGTTGTTGCTTGCTCCATTCCCTTCACCACCTCCCTACCGTCGCTGCTTGCCCCGTCTGGCCTCCCATTGCCGTCCACAAATCCCCCCTTCCCAAACCGAATTGGGTTAACCCCTTCAGTGCCCCGCCCTTTCCCCGCCCTGTGCCGGGCGTTACATTAGCGGGCGGGGTTCATGACGAGATAGTCTTGTCATGGGCACAGCGCAACCGTGCTCCATGACGAGACTATCTCGTCATGGGCACTGAAGAGGTTAAAGTCTACACAATCTAAACCTTTCGCATCTAAAGCCTAGTGAAAAACGTAAGCAGCGTGTTGGTGCAGTTCATATATTATTAGTGCTAGACAAAGCTCTGTGGTAGTAGGAAATGATGCCATGTTGCCAATGGGCTGGTTATCAGCGTGTTTTTAACTTTCTTGGGGCATATTCACAAGGATCTATCACCGAGTTTTTTTGTTGTTTTTTTTTTAAACACAATTTTATGAGCATTTTCCAGTAGATATAATGTAACAGCATATAGTGACATTTTCGGGTACATATAAACCTTCAGACTGCTTGCATACTTTATCAAGTGTCCATGTGGCATTGTATTAATGCATACAATTACTCGGCACATGAGTTAATAGCTCATGACTCCAATTTAAACCATAATAATGCGTTCAGAACAATAGATCTTGTATCATCGCATTTTTTCAGTGTCCTACCCAACTCCCACCCTCAGTACCCCACTCACAACTCTCCCACCCTACTAACTGTTAACCATAAACTTGGCTGCTTTATTCCAATCTGTTTCACCGGGACAGGGTCTTGAGGGTCAACCAAGGTAGTGTTGCTCCAGTGTGTCCCTATGCGGGGGGGAGGGGGAGGAAGGAGGGAGGGAGGGAGCCGACTGGCATCTAGGAAAGTGGTTGAGTGGTCGGGGGGAAGGAGAGAGGGGTTCAGGGCTTTTACCGCGTCATCCTCTGTTTCCGCTTTAAATTGCTCTAACACTTGAGCCCATTCTAACGCAATTGGTCTTTTCCTTAATCCCCCCTATTCCTCGTGAGACAGCGCCTCTCCTTCTGCTACCGCCCACAAATGATCTCTTCTCTCCATTTGCCCTCCCATGGTGCCCTGCGAGACTTCCACCGCTGCGTTATTAGTCGTTTAGCGAGCATCAGAGCCAACCCTGTGAAGCGACGTAGCAGTTTCGCCTTCTTCAGGAGTGGAAGGACACTTAATAGTCACACCTCCATGGCGTTCCAACGGGTGCCTCCCGTGAGTGTACATAACCCCTGGGTAACTTCAGACCAAAACCTCCCCAGGACAGGGCATGACCATGGGGAGAGGAGTTGGCCAAACGGCTAGGGCGCTCGACCTCGGAGCTGGGGAACTGGGTTCGAGTCTTGGTAATGATGCTGAGCATCCTGTGATTCTGGGCAAAATCACGTAATCTCCCCGTGCCTAACAAAAGAAAATGAATGTGTGTCCTCATGTAACGTAACTGGTGCTATGTAAAGCGCTCTGATACCTGATTGGATTCGGGTCAGGTTTGCGCTATATAAAACTGTGCAAAAAAATGAAAAAATAACATATGAGTAAAATCGGCAGGATGGTGGGTACATCTGGGACATTGTGCAGTAGTTAAGGGGTACATCTTGTGAATAGCCTGTGGTGTAATATAAGCCCTGTGTAGTATTAGTAATTGTATAGATTTTAGCCGAAAATTACAGGACACCCGTCGAGGATGTTCTAGGGCAGCCTCCCATTCCCTATCCTCCAATTCCATCGCCAGTGCCAGTTCCCACTTCTGACGGAGAGGCAATATTGGTACATGTAGGTGCTCTCGCAGTCCGCGGTACAGCCAGCGTAGTAGGTGGCATCCATGGCCCATGATGTGAAGTGAGTGCAACAATTGAAATGTAGAGGGTTCTGCCTGTGCCACTAACCAATACTTTCGGACATACTGTACAACCGATGCATGCGTGAGGAACAGAGTCTCCGGCACCGCTCTAGTGTGGACAAACTCGTTATGTGTCATCAGTGTACCGTCTAGGAAGAGATCCCCAACTGTGGACGTGCCCGTCGGGTAGGCACACCACATAGGGGAATGTTCGGAGCATATGGATTTAGGGCTTTATCAGATTTCTGAGCTTGCTTCCAGTAGCAGAAGGCAATGGACAACAGGAAGGGAGGGTCTCGCATCTTGTCTGCCCTGGGACATAGCAGTGCCTGTAACTTCCCTCGCTGTAGGTACGCCGGGGTGTAACCTATTTCAAACAAGTTATGGCCTGCCAACCAATACGCCAGCCACTGCAATTGCCCAATAATACAGTACGTTTTAAAATCAGGTGCCCCCATGCCGCCCGCCGTGCTTGGCAGCTGCATCTTGGATAGTGCTAGTCTATTTCTTCCTTGTCCCCATAACAAGGACGTGAGCAATGTATTTAGTGACCTGAAAATCCAGGCCGGCAGGACCACAGGAATATTGACAAAATGGTATAAGAGTCTAGGTAGCATGACCATTTTGGACACTGCTAGCTGGCCCGCCATGGACAACGGCAGGGTGTTCCAGAAGAATACTTGCGACCGAAGTGAGTTTATAGTCCGCACCACATTCCCATCGATAGTGTCGGCAGAGGACCTATAAATTTGTACACAAGGTATTTAAACGTTGTGGGTGCTATTCTGAACTGCACCGAACCAAGGTGGGTCCCCTCGTATGTGTCAGAGAAGGAGTATGCAACTGACTTTGCGGCATTAAGGTGCAGACCAGAGATGTCTCCAAACTGCGAGAATACAGAGGCAATGACCCGCATGTCCATGCCAAGGTCCTTAAAAAATAACAGCATATCGTCCGCGTAAAGCGAAACAGAATGTATTACTGGCTGCAACGGTATGCCATCATGCAGCGCAGTCGCTGTGCCAGTGGCTCCAATGCCAACACAGACAACAAGGGCAACAGGGGACAACCCAGGCGAGTCCCCCTATAAATACGATATGCAGGTGATATGATCATTCCCGATTTGGCGCGGGCCGTGGGGTCAGTATAGAGCAACTGAATCCACTTGCAATATTCGGGAGGTATACCAAACTTTACTAACACTGCAAGCATATAGGACCAACTTAAAGTATCGAACGCTTGCCGTATATCTAGGTACAGGCATCCAGCCAACGGCAATGACTCAGTTACCGCATGCATTACTGCGTGTAAGCAACGGATATTGAGAGAAGTACTACGCTTGGAAATAAAGCCACACTGATCTGTGTGTATTAGTTTAGGGCAACAGGGGAAGTATTCTGGATGCCAAGATTTTACTTAGGATTTTATATTCCGTATTAAGTATTGATAACGGTCGGTACGATGTCAATTCAGTGGGAGCTTTATCTGGTTTCAGTAGGGACCTAACTATTGCTTCCTTAGTAGTGGGGGGCAGTGTGCCTTGCCCTAGGGAGGTGACATACAGTTGTAATAACTTTGGGGCCAAGGCGTCCATATATGTGGAGTAAAGTTCTACAGGTAAGCCATCCGAGCCTGGGGTCTTATTACTGCCAGTGCTTTTATTGCAACCCGTATCTCTGCTATAGTAATCAGTAGGCCTGGGCGGTAAATTCCGTTCCGCTCGCGGAATTTGGGTAATTTCATGTTCCGCGGAGAAAGTGGAATTGCCCAAAATTCTGCGTTCTGCGGCTTCGCGGAATTTTTTGCTTGTTCGCGTTCTCAAAATGCGTGTTCACGAGTTATTTCCCCCCCGAGCATGCAAACAGCGTTCGTAAACAGGTAAAAAGCATTACGAACAAGCAATTCCGCATGTTCGTGGAATTTCTGCATGCTCGCGGAGATTTTTTACAGTTTCGCGGAGCTTTGCGTAGCACGACTACGCAAATTCCACCCACCCCTAGTAATCAGTGCTGCCAACAGCTCAGCAGATGCATCCGTTACCGTGGGAAGGTCTACGCCTGTAAGGAATTGCATTGTCTCTTCTGATCTCTCCGACTATTGTGCACTATACAGAGTAGCGTAGTGGTCGTGGAAAGTCTTATTAATTTTGCTCTGGGTGGTTAGTAACGCGCCGTGAGCATCATAGACCGCCAAGATGGGAGTGGGAGTCAGTGGGGGAGCAATCAGTCACACCAGTAGCGTGTCAGCCCTATCTGCTTCAGCATGTGTATGCAGCGTGTATGCATGGAGGTCTACTGTCCGGAGCCGCTCTAATAGCTTGGCGTACCTAATCCTTGCCTCCTGCAATTGCTCCACTCCTGTTACATGTCCCAAGTCTGCCAAGTCTCTGGTCACTTCTCTCCTAATTCCCACTACACTTCCCATAGCAATCCCCCGTATTGTGATCTTGAAAGCCTCCCATTCAACTGACCTGGTGGAAACTCTGCCCTCGTTATCAGCAAAATACGTGGTAACAGCGTCTGCTAATCTAGCACGGAACACCTGATCTTCCAAAGCCGCAGGCTGCAGCCGCCAGGTTGGGAGAGGCGTAGGGACCTAACGCCAATGCAGCGACAATTCTATAGGATTATGGTCAGAAATGTTTTTTTCTACGAACGTACTGTGATGTATGGCAGAGGACAGATCTATGGTACAAAAGAAATGGTCTAATCGGGTATGTAGGTTATGTGGGTGTGAGTAGAAAGAAAATTCCCGCATATTCATGTGTTGGGACCTCCAGACGTCCACAAGGTTCCACCCCCGTGCCCACCTCGTCAGTGCGGCAGCTTGATTCACAGCATTGGTGTTCGACAATGGGGGATAGGAGCAGTCCCAATGGACATCAAACACAGCATTAAAATCCCCACCCAATAACCATGGGTATTGTACCCAGTCCGAGAGTGCCTGCGTTAACCTGGAGAGATAGGCCTCTTAATCTACGTTCGGAGCATAGATGTAGCCCAACACTACCTGTCTACCATCCAGGGTCCCATGAATCAGGACATACCTGCCTTGGTCATCTATTTGGGACTCGCTATGAGCAAATGGGATTCCCGCCCATATCCATATTGCAGCCCCTCTAGAAAAGGCGGAGTACGCTGTAGTTTAAAATTGGCCCCGCCACCTCCTCTGTAGTTTACATGTTTCAGATTGTAAAAGGTGCGTCTCCTGGAGACATACTATTTGGGCCTTGCGACAATGTAGCTGAGCTACGATTCTGTGTAGTTTCTGGGCCGACCCCATCTCCCAAACATTCCAGGACTGGTTGTCCTGGGTGCTTGTGGGGTTGCGCTCGTCCTCTGCGCCTGCTCCGGCTGCCTCCATGGTGCTTGGATGTTGGTCAGTTTGTGTTTGGGTGTTTTTTCTACTTTTATGGTGATTTTTCCCACCTGCCAAGTGTGTGTTGCAGGCCTGGTGCTGCCTATCCCTGATTTCCTCATCGCGCTTTGGCCCATCGCAGGTTTTTTCGCGTTGGGGTTTGTGTTTTTATCTCCATCAAGGTGGTTGTTTCGTGGGCATTGGCCGCGGTTTCGGCAAACTATCGCATGGGGCCGCCTTGTTGTGAATTCCACGTTGACACAGGGTTATTTACCCGCGATAGGCTGCGATGTGTAAAGTTGCGTTAACATTTTTTGGTGACGTTTATCACACGTTCTTGTGAATATACCCCCTTGTGTTTCTTTCTACGCTGTAACAACAAAAGTATAATTTGATAAAATATCGGAAATTGTGAGGTTTGTTACCATTGACAATCATGAACTAGTTTGATAATTCTCCACTTCGTCAAGAAAAAAAGATTTCAGGCAAACCAATCTGCTGTAGTGCACTGAAGTGAGAGGATGTGGAGAAATGTCCAGAGCTGCCGACTTTGGAACTGGATAACTTGATTTGAGTCTTTGTACAACATTCTGTCATTGAAGGCAAATCACTTAATCTCCCTGTGCCTTAAAAAGAAACCGAACATGAACATGTCCATGCATAATGTAACTGGCACACATGTAAAGAACTCCAATACTGTTGGGTCATATTTGCGCTATTTAAAACTGCCTTCGGGGCACTTCAGGGTTGCAGTATTTTCCTTTACATAACTGTTGCTTTCTTTTATCACTTTTTTTTCTTTTTGTTTGTTTTTTCACACATGTTGCACTGCGTCACATTTGACTTTATGCCTTGTGTAAAAAAAACACATTGACAGAGCCAATGGATCTCACATGGGCAAAACCTATTGGCTTTCTCAATGCTTTTTATGATTTCCAGGCTCTGTGGGTGAACCTGGACTTCTTTCATAATGATGTTATGCTGCAGCTGAGGTGCATCTGACTATCAAAGATAAACCCTCAATACTTTGCTTCTGACAATCCACTGGACACTCTTACAGCAAAGAGCATGGCCATCCAGCTCTGAATGGAGCGGCCGCTCTCAGCGGGATGAAGTCGATGTGAGCGGGAAGAAGAGACGACAGACTGAATATTGGAAGATGGTAACCATCGTCTAATCAGGCCATCAAGAAACTACATATAAATGTTGTGCCATGTGGCAAGGAGGATTGACCCTTGAGGGACCCACACAGCATACGCAATGGTCGTCAAAAGTTGTGTTCACTCTGTGTGTGATCCTGAAGAAACGAAGTGAATCCTTCTCACCCATCCGTGCCAATGTTGTGAAGCTGCGGAGGGCCACGACGTGAAATGCTGCCGGCACATGGAGGAGATAGACAAGCCTCACCTTTATCCAGGATGCAAGGTGCATCATCAGTGACCTGAAGCGGCAGCTTTTCTGCTGCTACCTGGTCTCAAGTCTGACTGGTGGAGACTTGGCAGGCTGTTACAGCCTTAATGTTTCTTACTGGGACACTGCACAGTCCACACCTCCTTTACTTGTGCATGAAATCACCAATGGGGACAGTGGCTATGATTAAAGAGTATGCTGCACCTACTTTTTATCACTTAATGAACTTTTTAGGTCTGCCTTGACAGGTCAATTATTTGTAGACCAGCTGTCACTATATCTGTAAAATTAACATCCAGAATGCCTTGACTGCAGCTAGGTGAGCATTACTCTCTCACTTCATGCTATTGGCTGATGGTGTATCATTCCACTTTCTACAGTGCACTCAATCATCACACTGTTGACTGGTTGTATTATGGTGCAACGTATGCCTGAACAACGAATGCCTGTACCACGCAGTCTCAATGACGACCGCATCTTTACCACGCATGCCTTTACCATCTATGCCTTTACCACGCAATTTTGTGGTAAAGACATGATGGGTAAAGAGACATGCGCGCTAAAGGTCACACCCCTGCCTCCTGCCTTGTAAACTGTTCCTATTTCCCCTGCCCTGATCCCTAAAAACTGTTCCCTAATTCCCTAAAGTACCCCGACATAGCCCCCTTGCCCTGAGGCCTAAAACTGCTCCTACCTTCTAAACGGTCTCTTTTCCATCTGTCTTGAGCCCTAAATATTAACCCCATGCCCCAAAAACTACCCCAGTCTCCCCCACAATGATCCCTAAAAACAGTTCCATACATCCCAAAAATACCCTGACCCAGCGTCCTGACCCTGGGGCCTAAAATGGCCCCCAGCACTTAAAACTGTCCCTTTTTCCCTGCCCGGCCATGAGCCCTAAAAACAACCCCAGCCTCCCACCCTGAGCCCTACAAACTGTCCCCTACACCTGTTAAGTAGCCCACCCAGCCCCCTGCCCCCTAAAACTGCCCCCTGTCCTATAATCAACAGACCCCCCTCCTGAGCCCTAAAAACTCCCACACCCCAAAAAACTACCCCCGCCCCCAATACCCGACCCTAGCCCCACTTACTTCCCCGCGTCCTCTCCTGATCGTCCCCTTCTTGTCTTCCTGGCCCACCGATCTGCTCTGCAACTAGACCACGCAATGCCTTAACCACGCATATGTGTTGTTAAGGTATATGCGTGGTTAAGTAATGCGTGATTCGGCTTGCACGGATATGGCATGCATGGCTGAGCCCGCGTTGTTAAGGACGTTTCGCCTGTTGATCACATTCTTTATCTCATATGTGCATTCTCTACTATAGGCCTGGCATTACTGTGCTTAACAGCCTTTGTGCATGCCTATGTTTATATGCATTAGCATGCAAAAGGCAGACCAATAAGCTTTGCCAATGCTTATTACATTTAACATTAACATCACTATGAATGCTTCTATGATTTTCTATGTACTATTTTATTTTAATATCTTTCCCTGGTGGGAATTTATAAGTAAGGCTCCCAGTTCTCTGTGTTTACAGCTAAATTCAGAGAAAAAACGATCTATTGTCCTCTCTGCATTTATTTTTAAATATAGAAAATACAGAAAATAGGTTTTCTTCTTGCTGATGTTCACTATTGTCAGTCATGCGTGCTAGGGCAGAAGGTGTGCAGACTGACCGGTAGGGAGTTTAAAACAAGCATTGGCATAGCCAATAGGTCTTGCTTTTGGAACCTTATAAGTATTTAGTTATGCAGCACAATATCCTTGGTGCAATAACATTAACTGTTGCATGGTTAAACATTTATAAGGCCCCAAAGGCGAGACCTATTGGCCATGCCAATGCTTTTTTTTATTTTTTTTAAAGGACAAGCAGTGCTATTAGGCTCCGGCTGCCACTTAGAGGTAGAGAGAGAGGGGTGTGTAGAGAGAGAGAGAGAGAGAGAGAGAGAGAGGTGTGTAGAGAGAGAGAGAGAGAGAGGGGTGTGTAGAGAGAGAGGTGTGTAGAGAGAGAGAGAGAGAGAGAGAGAGAGAGAGAGAGAGAGAGAGAGAGAGGTGTGTGTAGAGAGAGAGAGAGAGAGAGAGAGGTGTGTATAGAGAGAGAGAGAGAGGTTAAGGTACTTGATCGGACTCAATGATTGTTGTGAGCGTTGCGTGTCCTGTTGTGGAGAGTAGGGTTCATAGCCCTTTAGTTTGAATGCTTAAAGAAGCAAGATGTCTTGCATCTTGTGTCTCTCTGATGGCCACTGGTGTACCTCCCTCGCTGTCAGGCTGTGCCTTGTTATAGTGCTGCTAGTGATGTCATAGAGTTCACCCTCCCCATTCAGAGTGTATCAGTTGGGACTTCGCTAAATCTGTCAAGGGATGCTCTAACCCATTTACCTGGCTACCTACTCTGTATACTCAGTCAAATGTGAATTAAGATTTCTATATGTACCTGCTTCAAGTTATATGTACCTGTGCCAGGCTTTGTTCAATGTGGCCATAAATCTAAATTATTGAAAACGTAGGTGGGCAGAGTTGCTACCCTACCTATCTACGTAAGCTCTAGGTATAAATTGGTTCTATTTCAATGTAAGTCAACAGGGAAAATATCCCCAATTTGTTTTCAAAATATCCCTTTTTCATATCCAAGTGTTGCCTTGTAGGTGTGATGACCAGCCAGGACACAAGATTGTGTAGCTCTGGTTGAGGTAGATTATGTTACACATGATATTATTAAAGGATGCATTGTCATTGGAAATGTATACGTTAGTATGGTGCGAGCGTGAGCTGGAATGTACGGGGAGGATATGTACGGAGACTATGAAGGGAGCCAGGAATGTTCAGTCAGGACCAGTTCCTTGGATTGATCGGGACATAGACATACTCTTATAGATGTTATCTTCTGTATGCATTAAAATATTGTCGTCACTCCTACAATTGTTACCGTGCCATTATTGAGGAACCCTCACATACCTTACATTGGCGACAAGCGGGACAAGAATCAAAGTATTGTATTTTTGTCCGTCTTTCAACAAATTACCGCTGAGAGCGGAGAGTTCAAGTTCGGGAAGGATCTTGACATCGATTTTACCATCATCCCAGTTCTTGCAATATTTGCATGTTGTTTGCCATCTACCACTTGGCAGATTGGGTTGGGTGAACAAATGCAAAGTCTTGCACCCTTCGTGAAAATCTCCATTACTTCCGGGCTCATAGAGTCACGTTGCTGTGTAACAGGCTTTACCCTGGATATTAATGTTACGGCCATCAAAGTGAAAGTGATCGCGGGCTGGAAGGGAGACCGCGTGCGATGCACTTAATGAGCTATGACGGAAGCGAGCGCCCGCGCACATGCACGCAAGCTGTAGGCCACAGCAGTAGCATTTTCTGGAGCCCTTACTAAAGGTCTCGCCTGAGCTAGCGCATGCGCTAGCTCAGGCGAGACCTAAAAAAAAAAAAGATTTCTCAAGGAAGCTTAGAAAAGTGCAGTGGTGCAGCTGTTTAAGGAGTCCTACAATGCAGATGATTTCAGATGACTGTGTTGTACTGCACACGGTAAAGATCACTGGACATTCAAACATTTGTCGGTGAAATAAATGTGGAAATATACCACTTGCAGCTTCATTTTTTACACTAAGCACAAAATAAATATGGATAAATACACGCGGAAATGTAAAAAAATACATTCCGTAAGACTTGAGTCCAATTTACAAAGTAAGTCAAGTAGGCTTCAAAAGTAGCTGATGGCAAGCACGTTCGTGGTGTGTACATCACGGTGAAGTCGTGCAAATGTGCTACATCAGTGTTTCCCAAACTGTGGTCCGCGGACCCCCAGGGGTCTGTGACACATTCCCAGGGGGTCCTCAGGCAGTAATTTTAAAAGCACAACAAAGTTCCTTGTAGAATTAGCAGTTTTCCAGCAACAATAAAAGTGTCAAGATAACGTCAGTGATTAATGTACCTGCTGGAGAGAGAAGAGAGTTTTGTCAAGTACCTTATCTAATGTAGCACAGAGGGTTAATATGCCTACTGCAAAGAACGTGTACCATACATTTTAAAAAACAGTTTGTGCGTAGGTTAGTGGGTTACTGCTTTTGTCACAGAGATTCTTTTGTTACTGTGCAGTTCATAAGTGACAATCGTAATCTAGCACAGTGACCTATAAACTCTCAAAGAGCTGCTTGAAAACTGCATGGTGCAAGTTAGAAACATGTTTTTTCCAAGTCTTTCATTATCCTGATAAAAAGATTTATTTGGGTGGAAATACCTTTTTATTGTTAAAGTCAATGCTAACCACTGTGTTATGTTCTGAATCCTGAGTTTGTACTTTTCCCAAGACCAAGCACTCTTTAAAAATACCTACCATTATGAATGACATGTGATTTCTACACCTTGTAGTCGCATTTGCCTTGCGTAACATTTTCTATACCCTGATTTACACGTGTGAATCATTGTCTCTATGGGGCAGATTTACAAGGAAAGTGACTCAGTGTGTGCCCCAAGCTATTTGGCTGCGCCGCACTGAGTCACTTTCATAGCACAGGGATGCGACATATTTACAACAATATGTCGCATCTCTGTGCTTCCCCCTGCGCTGGCACGCAAACTGCTGCCATGCGCCTGCACAGGCACATTTGCACCATGGTGCAAGGATGCCTGCGTCGTGGGGAGATTATGTGCATGAAGGGAACCCTTCCTGCATATAAACAATCAGAAATGGCGTTTTTTAACTTCCAAGTGTGCTGCATTAGCACACATAGAACTTGTAAAACTTCATTGTTTTACTGATTGTTTATGTACAGGAAGGTGTCCCTTCCTGCACATAAACAATCACCAGAGGTAATATGCTCTTTCTATGCGTGCTGCAGAATGCAACACGCATAGAAAGAGGAAAAAAATTAGGAGAAATAAATACATTTCTCCTCGTTGCGCCTCCCTATGCCTTTCCTGGGGAGGCATAGCATTCAGACACATTTCCAGATTTACGATTTCTAGTAAATCTGGAAATGTGTCTGGTTTCATGGTTGTTACGTGGGAACACCCACAGCAACACCCATGGAACGCCCCTTTCACGCAAAGTGCCGTGTGCAAATGGACCATATTTACAAGACCAGGAAAAGTCATGCAGGGTGGCTTTTCCTGCCTTGGAAATATGGGGCACTAAAATACGTCACCGGTGCGTCACTTTTTGTGACGCACCCGTGGCGCAAGGGGCTTGTAAATCTGCCCCTATATGTGTGTGATGTAAATTGCTCTGACATCCTTCAATGTATGAGAGATGCTATAAAATAAATTAAATACATGTGACCGAGGGGCTATGGAGAGATTAGAGGCAATGTTGGAGGGTGATAATAAGGGAATCATTGAAAACCCCCAACAAAGATTGTCGTATCCAGGTGCATAGTAAGGTTATCATTTACTTTTCTTTAAAAGCTGATACAATTCAATATATAATGATAAATTTGTTATAGAATGCACCATTGTTTCCTAAATTTTCTGGGTGGGGGTATCCCAAAGCCCCCTGTGTAGTGGTCAGGCTCACTCACTGCACTTGGTGTGCACTGTATGGGGACTGGTCTGAATACATTTGCCAGGGCTGCTTTGGGTTTCCAGTCTGGCCCTGGCAGGAGCCACGTCCTGCGAAATAAAACCAACCATTTAAAAGTTGGTCACGGAGATGCAGCACTAACCTTCCTGTTTTTTGCAAATTCTTTCATTATGAAATACTAAAATCCTTAGTAATACGAGTATTTGTTTTGTGTGCACACGTGTGTTTATTGTTTTCGAATTACTATTTTAATGTTTGAAATTTAAAATCATACAAATTGCTTTGGGGCCCCCGGCTTCCAGAGGTGACTCAATGGGGGTCCTCAGTAGTCAAAGGTTTGGGAACCACTGTGCTACATGACAAAAACACAATTTAATCAGATCCAGAATATCACTGGATATAGCTGGAAAATGTGCAGTGCCTGCAATGGCCGTGAATGGTAATTGATGTGTTTTAGGCCGTTGCCATTCTTTTGAACGCGCTTCTCGAGCTCCTAAATGGATACAGGAGATAAAACCAATCATTTCTCCCAAACTTCAGCATTTTTGGGGGGAGTGCTAAGGCTATGCCTGTAACTCGTCCCAGGCCTGGAGTATTTCCTATGTGAGGTCATTGTCCAGGTGTTTATAATAGGTTCAAGATGTGATTGTTCCCCTAAGAGTGATGCAAAACATTTTTTCCCAGAGGGACCCTGCCAGGAGGCCCACTGTTAAATCGTTGTCCAGTGAGGTTAGTTATGTAATTGATCATTGATTCAATTACGTCGCTTCATAGTTATTATTGGCTGCAAGGCAGTACTTAATTTGTGCCGGTGGTTGCTACCAGCACTCATATAGAGAGTTGGAATTATTTTGGTCATCAGACTTTGATCAAGAGGAAACTCGAAAAGGAAGACACCGGAGACAGAAGGGAGAGAAAAATAGGGAAACGATGATACACGGAGAATGGAGGGATGAACAAGAACTTACATGAGAGGTAAATACTTGTAAGTGTTGAGTGAGGAAACAGAGGCATGGGGTAGAATTAGGATACGGCATGCTTGATATTCGAAAATCCTGGCAATCCGCAGAACTGGGAGCTTGGATAACTTTAAAGCGCTATACCTAGGATTTTTTACAAACTAAGCACTGTATTCTCAACAGGCATGTTAGAGTTGCAGTTGTCAAGTTAGATGTGAAAGGTGCATTATTCAAAGAAGAAAGAAACAAGCATTTGACATGGAAAAGTGTCCCTTATGGCGGAATGTACCAGTAATGGTAAATTCACCCCTGCATCATGCAATTACGATTTCTGCTCTCAGACTGAAGAATAACCACACAGACCCAGAATTTCCAGGTCTTTGCCGGGTTATTCCCGATTTGGGGGACTTTTCCAATCCCATTTACTCCATGCAGGAGGTAAAGAGGATGTCGAGGCATGGCGTGCTCTGCGTTCGGTGGGGCAAATTTTCCATGCTCCCCATGCTGCTGGTGGCGGTCCAATGGGTGCTGAGCTCTGCCTCTGCCCAGAGCCCCTGCTTAGACCCTCACCACATTTTACTGGTTGTAAAGGTTGGTCCAGGGTTCCTGTTGCCAATAATTGTGGGTGCTGGTACACCGGGTCAGATAGAATTGACATGAGTAACAGTCCTCTGGAGATACCGGCCAATTCACAACAAACCACTAAGTACACGTGTATGTAACACTTACATTATGTTTAACTGAGTGTGCCAAAGTGGACA
The DNA here is from genome assembly GCF_964204655.1 of Triturus cristatus. Lineage (NCBI taxonomy): Eukaryota > Metazoa > Chordata > Amphibia > Caudata > Salamandridae > Triturus > Triturus cristatus. Next base: position 880,606,180 of record NC_140585.1, read on the forward strand.
TAGGTGGGCAACGTCAGAAGAGGCGTCAATAACATCCAAAGAAAATATGAACTACACTCAAGAGCCTCAAAAACCTATGTAGAATTGGTGCAAAACTCACCTTGGGCTTCCAAAATACTTGACTAGGGGTTTAATTTAAATGGGTAGCAATAGACGAAACTTCAGATACTGAAGGAAGTGCTGGATTCGGAGGGAAACCTCCAGGGGTTTTACCGCTTTAAAAGGAATAGACTGGCGGAAGAGATTCTGCTAAATGGATCCCCCTCTGGATTCAGCACTTTGTCCGGAAATCAAAACTGTCCATTACTCCCATCTCTAAACCACACCTTTAGTTACAGCCTCCATGACCTCTGAATTGTGCTGCTCATTCCTTCACTGATACACTGGCAGCATATCTGCCCCACTCTGGGGCAATTGCACTGACTTCTGTGGAGCAGGGACCACTTCAGGGCTCTTTGGTCAGTCTTCCAAGTCTTCCATGATAAAGGACCGTATTCCCTGGCTGAGCGCTATGCAGAACCAGACTGGGAACAAAAAGCAGCCCTGGCAAAGTTTATGGATGGATGGCGATTGTAGATAGTGCTGCAAGGCTCAATGAATGAATAGTTGAATGGTGAGGAGTGGGTGGAGGAATTAATTCAAGCATGAATGACAGTGAATAAATGCAAAAAGAACTATTGATGGACAGAATGCAGAACAATGTCATAGATTCACCCCAGTACAGAGAACTGGGCCTAAATCCATCGTTTTTTTGCTCACCATGCCATTCCAGTTTGGATCCAGCCATTTGCAAATCAGTCTTGACCCTGTGCCCAATGGGCACAGTCCAGCCCGAACTGCCAGGCCAGGTCCTCTCTGGACTGGAAACAAGCATGGTCAGACTGATTTCTATATGACCATGTCTGAACTGGGGTGGAGGAGTGAGCTAAAGAATGATGATGGATTAAACCCAGATCAGTTGACTGGGAGTGAGTGCTTGCAATGTTAAACACTCCGTCCATCATCCCCTTTTGTTTTGACAGTGAATAAAGACATTTAGCTATGTGGAGCAAATGGTCTTAATGCACCGACCAATGGGAAATGCTCTGGTTTTCCTTTTGGCTTTGGCATTAAAGCATTCCTTGCCCCGAACACTACTACCACCAATCCTTGTGAAACATGCATAGCCTGGATGCATTTAACACAGTGCGCTGATTTAGAGCCTCAAAGAATTAACCACAAACGCTATCCATTGATCTAAAACAGGAGAGAAAATGACATAACTATGGGGTGGTTAAATTACACGAAACCTGTGCATCAATCTCGGCTCCAATTGAACTTTATAAACACAGGAACATAAGTTTTCCATAAGAACTATATTTACATCACAATGGATCTGCGCACCCAGAAGCTGAAGCATTGTGACCCTCCATTTTTAATAGGAATAGCAGTTGTTAATAGCATAATTTAGACTTTACTCCTATCTCTCTGGAAACCTAATTTACCCACAAACCCAATAATTTCACAGATTTTGGAGGCTAGGTCTCCAGTTCTTTGATGTACAGCAAGATATCAGTTGCATATAATGATAACAGTACTTTACAATTAATAAACTGCCGTCCCTTGCCAGCATGCACACATGGGACACATGCAAAATGCAGCAAGGCGATCGCAAACAGAAGTGGTGACAATGGACATCCCCGATGGGTCCTTCTAGGAATCACAATTTGAGGCAATAGTTGATTGTTTATCTGCTCTGGGGCTAACTATGCAGCTTAAGCCAGTCTATGAAACCCTCCCCCAAACCCATTCTCCGAAGCATAATAAACCGGAAATTCTATTCTAGACAATCAAATGCTCTTTTGCGTCACTGTTTTCAAGTATGGGCGGATCTGCTGCATTAAAACAAACAAACCAACCAGAGTGCAGGCATTATACACTGTTGAGTGCTGAGGGGCAAATCCCACCTGGTCCAGCAAGACCAGGGTCCGCATGTATGGGAGGAGCCTCATCGCTAGAACTTTGGCTAATGTTTTTGTGTCTGTATTGATTAAGGACAGTGGCCTGTAAGAAGTGCAGTGGGGCAGTGGCTTGTAAGGCTTATGAAGCATGACAATGATTGCATCCCTTTCTCCGGGGCCTCCTCAGAGACATCTAGCAGGTGCAGGTACCGGAGTTTGCCATAGTCTTAATATAACTCAGCAATCACTACAGTGATTTCCCACTATATGTAGATTAAATTGCATGTTGGATTTCGGAGTCTGTCATTGAACTGGATTGGGGCTTCCTTGCCACGCCTCTTAACACGTCATTGAGATTCTAATTATTAATTTCATTATCTCTGTCTGCCCTCAGCCACTGCTGGTGGAGTAGAGCCTTCGCCATATCTCCTAGCCATGGCGTGTCCAGACATTCTGCTGCCTTGCTGAGCTCAGTCGTTTTGGCTTGCATGGTATGTAGGTTTACATTATTTGGTTGTCTCGTCTTCCCAAATTTCTCTTTGTAATGTGCTTGACAGGTCCCGGAATGATTGACGATCTTCTGCCTCCTTGGAGATACACACTCCTCTACGATGGACATTAAAGGATTCCCATATTGTGCCATGTTCTGGAACAAAGGATACATGTAAGAGGAAATATTCCTTAATGGCTTGGTACACCTTGGTAGACAAAGCACTGCCGAGTAGAGCCTCAGGCCGCACAAGCTGGCCTTTTATAAAAGATCCACTTGCAGGAAGTCGTAGCTGAAGAATAACTGGGGAGTGATCAGACAATGCACGTGGTAATATCTGATTCTCTCATCTATCTGTAAGCCTCTCATATAAGCAGGGCTTTAAGTGGGATAAAAAAAACTGGGGGGTCTCTCAAAGGGGCGTGGCCAAATTAATTAAGGGCATAGCTGAAAAACACGTAAGCTAAAAAACAGGGCTTAGCATAGTGTGCCGCCCGACTTGTTTTTTGCTGTTTCTGTCATTGCATCCAGATATATGATACAAGTAACATCATACCTACAACAAGCCAGGACTATTGGCTTTGTCAATGGTTGTTAGTTGCATTAGATAAATAAGCAGCAACCATGGCTTGTATGTAACATTGAAAAAGCTTCCACTTAAAGCCCTGGTGACACCACGACTATGTTGCTGCTCCCGAGTTTCCAAAAGACAAGGGAAATCCAGAGAGAAAATGACTCTTTAAAGGATTTCCCTTCCCCTACAACGCTCACCTGGCATGACGTCATGCCGTAACTTCTTCACTGGTGAGAAGTGAGCAGTGTGAGCAGCGCACATGGATGTACTTGCTGTCTCTGCAGTCCGGAAAAAACACGGACCGCCTGGGCGAGGGCACAAAACAGAGACCCGTTTCGAGCTTCCATTTAAAAAACACTGCCGGTGCTCAGCACCGGTGAGACCCGACACCACTTAAAGCCTTGCATATAAGTGTCCAATAGGTGGTCTGTGATGCCACATTGTGTACAGTGGAGTCAAATGTATATTCTTGGTTTTAAAGATGTGGTAATCTCTGGATGTCCACTCGCTCAGGCTTGTCATTAATCCAAATGAGTGCCTGTGTTACCAGTGATGCAGAACTCACTGCTGCTGCTGTTCTATCCATAGAGAGAGCCAGGACAGGGTTTGAGTCATACCCCTTATCATCGACTATGGTCCTAAACTCATGCATCTAGAAATTACCGTGTTTTAAAAATCTGTATCATCCATAGTTGAACCATATGGGTTTATGAATGCAACATGTATCTATCGACTTGTGTCCTGCGTACCAATCAGTGTTAATTTGAACCAGTGGTTTCCTGTGCTCTGCACCGTCACTTCCGCTCCTATGACAGCTTGCCACATGGTGGCGCGGTTTGTCTTTTTTTTTGAGGAGCACAACAGCTGGTGTTTAATAAATAAATATAAATTACAATCACTAACACCTTGCACCAAAAGTATAAGAATAGCTCGGGTGGCATGCATTAGTGATTTTAATGTATATTTATAGTCTGAACCGTCACACCGTTATGAGTGTGATGGCTAGTAGTGATAGTTCTGTGTAGCATCTTCAAATGAGACCAAGACCAAATAAAGGTGAAGTTGCTGAGTTCTTTAATACAGCCCCCCGCATACATGTAACAGCACCTCCAGCGCTGACAGTCTCCGTAACGACTGCCTTTAGAAAGAATCCCCAAACACAGTTCATTCTACACTCTAGAATAATGTGACACATCTTAAAGCAACATACTACACAATCCCCCTTCTTGAAGAAAAACAACAACAAAAACAACAAAAAAAGAAACAAGAGTAAATAAATAAAATCAATTACAATCAAAGGTTTCTAAAGATTTTGGTTTTTTAACAATCCTACCACTAGATGTTTTTACGATGTTTTCATTACAAGATAACTGTGGAACCACAGAATCTTGAACCTCACATGGCTTGTCACTCAGAGTAGGATTGACATCTGAGGAAACCTCAGGTAAGGAAACACTTTTTTGCGAGATACTAAAATCCTCTAAATTCTCAGGATTAACGGTAGAAGACATTCTTGGAATCTCAGCACAATCAGGAGTTACACTTTCATCATTTGAATTGAAATTATCAATATGTTTTGAGAAATCACATGTATCTAACCACCAAAAATTCTTGCGTTTATTACCAACTTCTATTTCATGACTATATGAAACTGGCACAAGACGACTACAATGCCACACTTCACCATTCTGAAGTAAAGCAGTGTTGTTCATAACCTTGACTACAAGTTTAGGTTCACTAAACTTGCTTTCAGTTTTTGAAACTCTCCTCCCACTTTTAACTCTAACCCATTGACCTTTATGTAAGTTCACTTGTTTGGTGCCATGTCTCTCAAAGTCTTATTCTTCATCTGAGATTCTTTAATACTCTCTCTTACACTAGGTATGTCGCAAGGAACCATTCCACTCTTATTCAACCAACCAGGGTTGATTTTTGAATGTGCGATTCTGCCTCTCATTAAGGAAAAAGGACTTTTAGTAGTGGTACCATGGATAGTACTTCTATATGCCCAAAGAAGTTTTTTTAACTCTTCTTCCCAGGATAGGTTACCTATGTTAGCAAGTTGGATAACTCCTTTAATACTACGGTTGGCTCTCTCAACAATACCATTGCCACTTGGGTGATATAATGCTGTGAATCTCTGTTGAATCCCAGAAGCATTTAAGTAGTTTTTCATTTCGAGGGATTTAAATTGTACTCCATTGTCGGACAGAATGAATTTAGGGAAACCCTCCCTTAAGGAAATATCATCTAAAAATGTTATTACTGTTTTAGTATTGATGATATCTATGACACATATCTCTAACCATCTAGAAAAAGTATCAATGAGTACCAAAATGTATTTCTGTGAGCTATCTTGCCAACAAATTGGTCCCATACAATCAATGGCAACAACTTACTAGGGAAAATTGGGGCAAGCAGGGGAAGCTAAAGGTGGAATGAATGTCTTAAGCGTTTTATCAGAAATCTCACACTTCACACATGATCTCACACATCTTTCTACATCTAAATCAATCCTAGGCCACCAATATAATTCTTTCAAACGTAGTTTGGTACGTGTAATTCCTGAATGTCCTTCATGACACAACTCAACTATTCTATTCCTTAGATTTTTGGGTGGTACAATTTTATCGCCACGTAAAATCAGAGTACCAGAAAGACTTAATTCGTTTCGAACCTCCCAAAAACCTCTCAATTCATCATTGACAAATTTTTTATCAATCCCATTCCATCCTTAAATAATTAATTGTTTGAGGACAAGTAATATTTGATCAGAGTTCTCCACTTCGAGCCATTCATCTTTGCTAAAACTACTTTGAGTTCTATTTGATGATATGTGAGCTACTGAAAAATCGTTCCAAGAATTCATGTCAAGCTCAACCAATGGTAAAGACATACGACTAAGAAAATCTGCAGTGAAGTTTTTGACACCTGGCATATATCGAACTTCATACATGAAGTCCTGCAATCTCATGGATAATCTGGCAATTCTGGCTGTAGCATTGGTCAAACCATCAGTGGTCAATAATTTAGTCAATGGCTTATGGTCGCATCGTAAGATAAATTTCCTTCCCCAAAGAAACTTCCTAAAATGTTCTAGAGCCCATACACAAGCTAGGGTCTCTCTTTCTACAACTGAATAACGTTCCTCAGTGGGAGTGAGGGAACGTGATGCGAAAGCAATAATGACTTCTTTATTGTTCTCATCTAATTGTGTCAGTACACTACCTAAACCCTTGCTACTAGCATCAGTGGTGACAATAGTTTGTGCGCACGGATCAAAACCTTGAAGACTAGGTGCCTGCGCAATGGCTCTTTTTATTTCCTCAAAGGATTTTTGGCAAGAAGTACACCAAATAAACTGTGCCTTGTTTTTAAGTAGGGATCTCATTACACAAGTTTTTTCTGAGAACTTATCCACAAATTTTTAATAAAATTCTGCAAGTCCTAAGAAAGATCTAAGATCATCCTTCGATTTAGGTGGAGGAGCATCTTTAATGGCACTTACAAGGCTGGTTTTGGGTCTAATACCTAGGGCACTGACTTCATGACCTAAATATGTCACTTTGTTTTCTGCAAATTTACATTTTGAGAGTTCTGCTGTAACCCCTTTGTCTTGCAAGATGCTCATAACTTGCCTTAAACGTTCATCATGAACTTTTTTGTTAGGACCCATTATAAGAATATCATCTTGGAAGAATATTATACCTTGCATATCACCAAATAATTCATGCATCAGCCTTTGAAATACCGCAACTGCAGACGCTAACCCAAAAGGCATGCGGCGAAATTGGTAACAACCAAAAGGAGTACAAAAGGCTGTGAGGTGTTTACTCAAAGGATGTAAAGAGATTTGGTGATATGCACATGATAAATCAATCGTTGAGAACCACTTTGCACCTTTGGTTAGTGACAGCATTTCATCGATTCTCGGGAGAGGAAATTGATAATATTTTCATTCAAATACCTTAAGTCTATGCAGATGCGAATTTTCCCATTAGCACGTCTGGCAATAACAATCGGGGAAATCCAGTCAGATGCTTCGACTGGTTCAATAACTTTTGCATCTAGTAATTTTTTAAGTTCTGCTTTTACCTCATCTCGAACAATTAGTGGAATGTGACGTACCTTATGAATCTTGGAGATTGCATTGGGTCTGACTAAAATTTTATGTGTAAAACCCTCAAGGTTCCCAATGCTGCCACTAAACACTTTTGGGAATTCTTCCAAAACCCATTTCTTTGTTTTCTCTGCTTCACACATGACTAACACCTGCTCTGGACTATTGGGATTCAAAATAATATCAAGAGAACGTTGGTCTTTCCAACCTAAAACTGAAGGGCCATCTTGAGCTACATACAATTTACACAATGCCCTTCTACCCTTGAACTCGAAAATTAAAGATCTAAAACCAAGCATAACAATTTTTTGTCCAGTGAAGCTTTCAGGACTAACATCAGTTGGTTGTAACTGTGGGCCAATAACGGTAATAAATTCATTATCCCATACTGATTTAGCGATGATGGTGAACGGAGAACCAGAATCCGCTGCAACCTGTAACATTACGCCACCAAAAGAGATCACACATAAAGGCTTATTGCTATCATTGCTTGTGATATTGACCACGACATGCTTAGTTACACCACTGGGAACACTTGAATACTCTAAAGAGTCTTCATCCTCAATGTTATCTGATAAATCAGACTCGTTGTTCGTAATACAGGTTACATATGATTTTTTATAACGTTTCCTCCTACAAACTTTTGAAAAATGTCCAATAATTCCACACACTGAACATTTTGTAGATTTAGCAGGCAATTTTTCAAATCTTGCAGTGTGAGAAGTGCTCCCACATCTGTAACATACAAAGCCAGACTGAGAAGAATTTTCTTCTTTTTTATAGTTGGAATTTTGCTGTGGTTTCCAATTGTTATTTTGATAAGATCTAGGTTGCTTGTAAGTAAAACTTTTGTCTTTCCTGGTGTCAGTAATTTTATTGACAGTGACTGCTTCATTTGAAATTGAGACCGCTTTAGCACATCTTTCTGATAATTCTACTTTTTTTACTAGCGTTATAATGTCTTTTGATTAGCTTCACCTTCGATCCAAAGTTTGTCCTGGATACTCTTATTTTTGGTGCACATAACTATTTGATCTCTTATCATGTCGTCATGCAAGGAACCAAATTTGCACTTTATGGCAAGATTTTTTAAAGCAGAAACATAATCCTCAATCGATTCGTTAGTCTCTTGTTTCCGTTTATAAAATGTGCGTCTGGATACTGCTGCACAAACAATAGGAGAATAATGGGCATCTAGATCAGCTATGGCAGTTTTGAAAACGTCAACGTCACCACTACTTTCATTTTCTTGCATTTGGTTATAAACCCTGAGACCCTCAGGTCCTAAGCAATGCATTAAAATTCTTTTTTTTCTTTCAGGGAACATAACACTGCCGTTATCCTCAAGAGTGGCAATACAATTAATAAAATATTCTTTCCATTCTTGCCATTTAAAAATAGGTTCTCCAGGATTGGTCAGAAATTCCTTTGGATTACTTAGTGTAATGCCAACATTTGTACTTTGTATGAAATTGCTTGCAGTGGAGGTTGTACTGGATTCATGATCCATATTTACTTGCTTGGAAATGCTGTTGCACTATTAACTGTAATATGTAAAACAATTCTTACTTCTTTAGAATGAAGCCGGTAGGATTTCAGTTTTTTTTTTCTCCTTCAAACGTAGAGAAGCATACAAACGCTGTTGTAATCGAAGTGTTTCTCTCGTACACAATAATCAAGATGGCCGCCAGGGTCACGTTGCGTGACCTCGTAGTTAACGTGAGGCGATGTCAGCACGTTACGCTGCTAAGAAATACACTGAAGACGCTTCTTTTTTAAAATAAGCGCCGCGTGCCGAGGAATGGAAGCCACTGTCTTCATACGCGAGGTAAACAGCGCTCGCGCGATGAAAGTAACTGCCACCTATTCAATCCAAAACAGCACCTGCGTTGGCAGAAACAAATAGGCACGCTGAGAACACAAGAGAGATCGCAACTCAACTCACGTAATCGTCGAGTTGTCCGTTGCAGATCCTTCTCCCGAAACACTGCTCCTGTCGGAATGGTGGCGGACAACTTTATCATTTATCGTATTTGAAAGTTGGCAGGGGGCTGAGCATCCTTGTCACCAAATCAATGTAGCATCTTCAAATGAGACCAAGACCAAATAAAGGTGAAGTTGCTGAGTTCTTTAATACAGCCCCCCGCATACATGTAACAGCACCTCCAGCGCTGACAGTCTCCGTAACGACTGCCTTTAGAAAGAATCCCCAAACACAGTTCATTCTACACTCTAGAATAATGTGACACATCTTAAAGCAACATACTACATACTGCCACTGGCAGCGCTAGTGGGAGCAATGGGTGGTGAAGGCTGCAGTGGCCTCCTGACAAGGGCCCTGGCACTTCTATTTTTACAAATTAAATACTGGAACCAATACAGCAATACCCCTCCCCCATGTGAGTATGTGCAATAGAATGCAAAATATCTGCGGTTTCACCACTACTTAGCAAATGTCATTTCAAACCCTGGAGCAAGATGCACCTCCTGACGTAAAGCTACATTGATATCATGCCTATTCAGGCATGCAACAACATTTTAGCCTTCAGTGCATTATTCAAACTTTTGGCATTCCATTTAATGGATTTCCATCCAGCAGATTTACGGCCTCTGGCACTTAACAGTATTCATGTATTGTACTATTTTAAAGTAACACCCTCTCGCTGTCACCTACACTTTGTCACGTGCCTCCCATGCACGTTCACTTTTTTCACGAGCACTATGTGTGCAATTTACATTGATTGCACATTGTTAGAAATGGGGGTCTCTAGTTGGCAACGGTTTGCACCTTGTCCAAGTAGGGAACCTTCATTCTAGTCAGGATAAGGGAGTTACACCCCTAGCATAACCCCTGCTCACCCCCTTGGTAGCTTGGCATTAGCAATCAGGCTTATCTTAGAGGCAGTGTTTAAAGCATTTGCACATAACCAACAGTAATACAGTGTAAGCACTACAAAAGGACACCACACCAGTTAAGAAAAATATCCAATATTTTTATATACTTAAGAAAAGACCAAAAATGATAAAAATCCACAATACAGTATTTAGAAATCTTTAGTTGTCAAAATAACCTTGAAATAAAGTTCCTTGAAGTCGATAGCTCCGTCCGGGGCTATTATGGCATTGTGAACAAACAAATCCAAACAGTTCTGGCTGACCGTGACGTCGCGGGCCAGCTACGATGTCAGAAAGACTCGCAAAACAGTACCTTTAGAAATGCAGGGCATCGGCGAACTCTCGCTGCACTTCCGAAAGCACGGTGTCCGGAGGCATCGGTTCCAGAGGTCGGTGCAGGAGTCATCGGGCCCTTGAAATCACACGCATTGCAGATCGAACTCCTCGTGGTTGAAGTCAGGAGCACTGGGGTCCACAGGCAACGGGTGCTGCAGTGCGAAGTGCAGCTGTGCAGCATGCGATGCCCTCAGGTTGCGGTGCGAGCAGCGGCTCAGTGGCGGCGTTAGATGGCGTCGTCGATGAGAACAGGGTCGAGGTGCGAAGTGATGCGGTGCTGGCAGGTCACAGTGCAGGCAGTGGGGTCGTCGTTGCTGAAGCGCTGTCTTTGGCTGACGAACTAGAGTCGATGGCCCCGGCATCGGTAGGCCATGGCTGCGGTGCGGATGAGAGTGGTGCATCATGCAACTTTACAAGTGGTGCCCTCGAACCGCGGTGCAAGCAGCGGCATTGATGTCTGCGTGAAGCGCCGTTGTTGGTGATACCAAGGCGGCGTCGTGAAGTGAGGCGATGCGGAGTGTGGTGCTCACAGGTCGCGGTGCTAGCAGCAGCTTGGTGGCGGCATCAGATGGCGTCGTCGGTGAGACCAGGGTCACGGTGTGGTGTTACGGCAGAGCTCTCTCTGGTGCCTTCACAGAGTTGGCAGCGGCGTTGTAGTCGTAGACGGAGTCAGGTTGCTTTTTCTTCTGTTGCAGCACAAAACACACAGTCCCCAGTGCTGATGGTAAAATAACTTGAAGTCTTTGCTGTTCCTGAGACTTCTTGAACAGGGGGCAAGCTCTACCTCAAGCCCTTGGAGGTACTCAAAGAAAGAAGTTGCAGAAAGTTCAGTCCAGTCCTTTCACTGCTCAAGACAGAAGCAGACACTGCAGGCCAACACAGCAAAGCACTCAGCAAAGTGTTAGTTCCTCCTCACAGCTTCTCCAGATCTTCTTCTTGGCAGTTTTCTTGGTCCAAAAGAGTTCTAAAGTTCTGGGGTCTGGGCCCCAATATTTATACTCCAAATGCCTTTGTCCTCTCAGGCAGAGAGTGTCTGTGCTGATTCCAAACCAGTTTGGTCCTCTCTGGACCAGCTTCCCAGCAGGAGGCGGAGACAGCATTGTCCAAGGCAGACAGGGCCTATTCAAGTGCAAGGGAAATCTCCTTCCACCACTCTGAATGCAGACCGGGCCTATTCAGGTGCTAGTGACAACTCCTCCCATTACTCAGGGCTATTCCGCCCATTCCTGACTCTCTGGAGCCACTGCTTCTCCCCAGCCCCTGTCACTCCAAAGCCAGACAGTCAATACACATCCTAGCAGAGGCACACAGGATGGCTAAGCAAGCAAAAACCTACGTTCTAAAAGTGGTATTTTTAAACAGAATGTAAAAATCCCCTTTACTCAAAGATGCGTCTTTAGATTCTGAAATAGTAAACTTTATTTCTCTACCTTGTTCCCGGGGCCAGTTATGTGTATAAGATGTTATAAACAAACTCCCCATTCTGTCCTATGGAAACAGGTATCCTTGCAATAGTGAAAAACAAAATTGGCAGTAATTCACTATCAGGACATGCCACACACACCAGGGCATGTCCTACCTTTCACATACACTGCACCCTGCCCACAGGGGTACCTTGGGTCTACCTTAGGGGTGACTGACAAGTGAGAAAAGGGAAGGTTAGGGCCTGGCAAGTGGGTACACTTTGCCAAGTCGCCATGGCAGTCACAGACTGCACGCAGGCTCTGCAATGGCAGGCCAGAGTTACATTTACAGGCTGTTTGTGTGGGTGGCACAATCCAGTGCTGGAGCCCACTAACAACATTTGATTTACAGGCCCTGGCACACTCAGTGCACTTTACTAGGGACTGACATGTAAATCAAATGCGCCAATCATGGAAACACCAGTCCATAACACAATTTACACAGACAGCATATGCACTTTAGCACTGATCAGCAGTGATAATGTGCCCAGAGTCCTAAAACCAACAACAGCAGGTCAGGAAAAAATGGGAGGAAGAAGCAAAAAGTTTAGGGATAACCCTGCAAAAACATACATACATAGAGTAATTATATTATTGCTATCCGAATTTGTTCTTATGATTGTCTATGAATACAGACCACGAGAGTCAAGCTTTGGTGTTCCTCTTCTTTTTCTACTTAATTAGTTTACTTTGTCCAAATAATTCCTATTTTAATACCTGTGAGACGTTGTATGCTGTTATACTCACCCAGTTCTCAACTAAGTATATGGATTTTCTCATGTTGTTTTTTTACAGTTATTATAGATGGGGCACATTATAGTCTGTTAAGCCATACACAATGTAGGTTTTTGTACAGCATACGTGTGTAATTAGTGTATTTTGATGACAGAGCCACACAGGGTCCAAACTCTGCAAGTTTTTCGTGCATTTTCTATTACCCTCTTGGATCAGGAGGATAGTGGCACAGTTGGACTGACCATCAAGACCCCGTAGAATGCTATAAAACTGTGAAATTGCTCAGAGAGAGACGCATTGTTAGTGAATTTTCAAACTGATCGTTCCTATCACGGACTAATCATTAGCAGAATTTCCCTCTCCAAGTACATTCACCCTACTCTGAAGGGTCTTCACTTTCAGCCCACTGCCAAACGAGTATAGGACTAGGCAGCATCCCCTCTGCTGCAGGAGGTACGGGGAAGCAGGGTTGAAAGGAGGGCTTCAGACTGAGGTAAGAGCATGAAAAGCAGAAGCCTCATGAAGGCGTGGCTCATTTTTAGGTTGAAGCCTACCAGACAGCATAGCTGTCTGGTTTACTAGCAGCATTCTAGGGACATTCGGAGAGCACCCATGTCTGCACCACTCTATTCTATGCCACTCAACTCTGCATTGCTGCACTGTATGCCACTACACTCTACTCTGTACCACTCCATTCCACAACGGTGCACTCTATGCCTATATACTCTGCGCTCTTTCCACGCTACTCCACTGTACTCTACTGTGCATCACTCCACTCTACTCTGAAACAATCCACTCTGAGCCACTCCTCTCTAGTCTCAACCAACTGTACTGTAATCTGCTTCACTGAGGCACCAATGCACTCTACACCACTTTACTCAAAACCAATGCACTCTATACCACTGCACTCTACGGCAATCTACTTTGCACTCTACATCACTATACTCTACTCTGCAACACTTTGTCACTGCACAATACACCACTGCACTATATGTCCTTGTAATCTATGTCACTGCACTCTACACCTCTCTATTCTACTATGCAGCAGTGTACTTACACCTCTGCTCTCTATGCCAGTCTACTCCCCACCACTCTATGCCACTGGACTCCACACCAATGCACTCTACGCCTTGCTGCTATACACCAACGCTCCCTATGCCACTGTACTCTACTCTGCACCACTGTACTCTACACCATTGTACACCACTGCACTCTACACCACTACACTCTAGGTCACTACACTCTACCCTGCACCGCTCTATTGTACTTTGCAGTACTCTGCTCTACGTCACTTCACTCTACCCCACTACTCTGCAAAACTGTACTCTCCGTCACTTAACTCTACGCACTCTTCTCTGCACCACTGCCCTCTATGCCACTGCACCCTACTCTGCACCACTCTACACCACTACACTCTAGGTCACTACACTCTACCCTGCACCACTCTATTGTACTTTACAGCACTCTACTCTACGTCACTTCACTCTACCCCACTACTCTGCAAAACTGTACTCTCCGTCACTTAACTCTACGCACTCTTCTCTGCACCACTGCCCTCTATGCCACTGCACCCTACTCTGCACCACTCTACTCTATGTCACTCTACTGCCTCTTCGCCAATGCAGTGAAGTCACTACACTCAACACTACTCTACTCTGTATCACTCCACTCAATGCCACTACACTCTACGCCAATCCACTCTAAGCCACTCTGCACCACTGCACTCGGTTCCACTGCACTATACGCCACTGCACTCTACCCTGAAAAAATCGACTCTATGCCAATCTATTCCACTAAGGAACCATTACACTCTATACCACTGTAATCTACTCTGTGCCACTCTACGCCCTCTATTCTACACTGCTGCACTCTTTTCCATTTTACTCAAAACCAATACACTCTACACCACTGCACTCTAAGCTAGTCTACTCTGCACCACTGCTCTGTATACCACTGTACTCTACTCTGCAACAACCTGCTTTATGCTACAGCACTATACCCAATTGCATTCAATGTCACTTTACACCACTCTACACCACTGCACCCTTCACCAATGCACTCTACGGCACTTTACTCTACCACACTCTAATCTGCAACACTACACTCTCTGCCACTGCACTTTACTCTGCACCACTCTGCTTTACAGCACTCTACTGCACTGTACACCAATGCACTCTATGCCACTTTAATCAACTGTGCACCACTGCACTCTGACACTGAACTCTACGCCTCTCTACTCTACTCTGCACCAACCCACTGAACTCTAATCCTCTCTACTCTACTCTGCACCACACTACACTATGCCACTGCACTCTACCCCACTCTACTATACACCACTGCATTCTTCACCACTGCACTCTACACCACTCCAGTCTAGGCCACTCTACTCTACTTTTCACCACTCCTCTCTATATCACCCTCCTGAGCAACAATGCACTCTATGCCAATGCACTCTACGCCAATGCACTCTGCCACTACTGTATGTCACTGCATTCTTCTCCACAGCACTCCACACCACTTCACTGTACTCTGAAACAATCTACTCTGCACCACTACACTCTACGCCTCTCTTCTCCGCTCTGCGACACTCCAATCTATGACACTGCACTCTATGCTACTCTACTCTGCATCCCTTTACTCTATGCTACTCCACTCTACTCTGCCCCACACCACTCTACCATGCACCACTCCACTCTATGACACTTCACTCTGCTCGAAAACAATATACTCTATGCCACTGCACTCTACACCAATGCACTCTAAGCCAATACTCTCTACCCTGCACCACTCCACTCTACGCCACTTAGGTCTATACGGAAACCATCTAATCTATGCCACTGCACTCTACGTCACTCTACTCCACTGCACTCTATACTGTGCCATTCTACTCTACACCACTCTACACTAAATCACTGCACTTTATGCTAATGCACTCTACGCCAACTACTCTGCATCACTGCACTCTATGTCACTATACTATACTTTGCAACACTATGCCACTGCATGCTAGGCCAATGCATTCTACACTTCTGCACTCTCTCCTGCACCAATCAACTCTACACCACTTCACTCTATGCCAATTCACTCTATTCTACTCCACACCACTGCACTCTGTGCCACTGCACTCTACTCTGTACTGCTCTACTCTATGCTACTGCACTCTGCGCTACTATAATCTACGTCACTGTAATCTACGCCAATGCACTCTACACCACTTTACTCAGAACCAATGCACTCTGCACCACTGCATTCTATGCCAATCTACTCTGTACCACTGCACTTTGTGACACTTTACTCATGACCACTCTACTACACTCAATGACACTTCACTCTACGACACTACACTCTATGATACTCCACTATATGACACTCTACTCCATTAAACTCCATTCTATGATGCTCTACTCCACTCTATGCCACTTTACAATACTACTCCACTCTAAGACACTCTCTATGCAACTCCCTCTGTGGCACTCCGTTCCACTCTTTTTGCTGATACACTACTCCCCTCTACTCCACTACTCCACTCTATGCCACTCCACTCTACGTCCCTCGACTCTACAACACTCTACTCCGCTCTATGCGATTCCATTCCCCTACTCTACTCTTTGCCACTCCACGTTACAACAATCTACTCTGCTCTACGCCACTCCACTCTACAACACTCTATGCCACTCCACTCTGCTTTACATCACTCAACAACTCTCTATGCCATTCCACTCTATAACACTCTACTTCACTCTGACACTGAACTTCATTCTATGTCACTTAACACTACTCCACTCTACACCCTTACATAACACTCCACCCCACTCTCCTTTACCACACCAACTTTAAGCCATGCTGAACAGCAGCCACACTGGTGTACAAGAAAACATATTGTTAAAGCCGGTAGCTCTTGCATTGGCAAGAGCTATTGGCTCTGCCAATGCTTCCTAGCTTATGGGTCCAAGAAGATCTGGAGATGAGCCAGAGCCAAGCATCTGATCTAGCTTGAGCCTGGCTTGATCTGTCAGTGACGCACCCATCTCTGGTTGAATCGCATGTTTTCTGATGTGTGAGGCTCTGTGTGCCTAGCATTACAAATGAATGAGGGTGGGATGCAGCGGTTTGTATTTTTTCTTAAGGCGCACTCCTGAATCCTCCAGTCCTCGCGAGTGCAAGCAGGGCACTCTTTGTTGCCTTAGGGCTGGTGCCTAATAAAGTGAATCTCAGAGCTTGTTTTTCTCAGCCTGGAGGCTTGTAGAGGAGCAGCAGTGGGCGACATAGACACTTCTTAGTTGGTTGCAGTGCTTAATTTGAACCGGTGGTTTCTGGTGCTCAGCACCTGCACTTAATTGGTTTCCGGTGCTCGGCACTTAATTGTCAACATCACACTTATGACAGTCTGCCGCATTGTGGCACTGCTCATCTAATTTAGAGAGGAGCAGAACAACAGTTTTAATGAACACACTATACCTAATAAAAAATTAATAATATCTGCCTCCCCAGCCATTCGTTTAGCTTTGGGGACCCGGAACAATCTTAACTGTTGCACTTGCAGGTGAGAGAGATGGTTAGTAGTTGTCTTGGTACCGCCAATGGCAGCGATGATGGAGCAATGGGTTGTGCAAGCTGCAGTGGCCTCCTGGTCAGGGCCCTGGCACTTATTATTTTACAAATTAAGCACTGGTTGCTTGTTAAGAGTTTAAATGACATCTTAGTAAAGCTCAAAATATGTATGTTTGGGGGGCATGTACCAGAGAACTTAGACAACAGAAGGCGCACCCGGCACATAGCAGAGGGGCGCCCTTAGTCGCGGTACGGGCAGGAGCAGCCAAGGGTGGAGAGTCTTTGGTGTCACCACAATGGAGGGGTCGCACCCATGACCTCATCGTGGGCGCCCAAGGGGGCAGCAGTTTATAAGGCCCCACAAGGCGAGGGATCGTCCTCTTTTTCCCTTCACTGAGCACCGGGATCCATCACACCGGATTCGCACAACTACCCACCCACCCTGGCAAGAAGGCAGAATATGGTGGAATTGGCAGGATTTCTTGCAGCAGAAATGGGGGCTACCCCAAATGTGGACTGATTTACTTGACTTTCCCCTTGGAAGGGGGTTGATTAATGTGGGCACTGGGCAGCCAGGAGGGGGGACTGACCTGCTGGTGGTCCTGGACCTTTCTGCCCCACCCCGGGATGCCAGAAATGGAAAATTTTGGGAGATTTTGCCTAGTGGTGGGTATCCCCTGGCAGGGATGGACCGTGATGCGGTGCCCTGGAAGTTACTAATAAAGGGATGCCCTTGGTTGAAGGTGAGGGCGATGGATAATGTAAAGGGGCCTGCTGGCACTTGACATTAACCTTTCTGAAATGTTCCTTTGTAAAGGAAGGTCGAGATACTGATGTGTGGCTTGCACAATATGAGCTGTTCATCTGCCCTATGACCTGCTTCTCAAAAACAATTATGTATGATCTGGCTGATCTTATGAACGGTGTTCTCATAACAATGTTTGCTTAACTATGACGAAGGATGTCACTTATCATTTCACAATGAGTTGTGTCTATGTGATTAAAAGGCTAGCCCTTGGTTAAACCACAGTAATGACTATTGTCCATCTCCTTGGGAGTGATGCAGTGGGGCGCAGCGAGTGGCACGTGTGAGCGTACTAAGGGATAAGAAGGTAGCACACTTGAAAAGTGAACTAAGGAATAAATAAAGGAAGGTGAGAACTGGAAAAGGGTAACAACTGCAGCACTGTAAGTTCAAGAAAGATGAATGCACTAAAATAGTGTTCGGTCAGCAAACAAGTGGCCAAGGAAACACTGCAGGGCAGTGCTCGTACAAAGAACAATGAGTTTGTTGTAGCTCAGGAATCAGGAAACTCTGCAAAGAAGGATTAGCAAGTGGTCAAGTATCAGCAACTCTGGAAGCAAAGAGTCAGCAAAGAGAACGCTGCTCTCCAGAGCAACATTGGACTGGAGGAAACAGAGGCTTGAAAGCACCCACTAAAAACAACACGCCTAGCGTGTGATCAAGCTAGCACCCGCCTGACATAGGGGTGCCGAATCCTCCACACATGCTTGAGGCAGTGAGCGGGGAATCCTGGGCAATGGAGTCCGGGCAAGAAAAGCAAAGAGGCTTTTGCACATCTCAGCATGGATCTGGAACGAAAGGGAAGTTGAGAATATTGTCCAAGAGGCTGGAAGTCAGTATATGGAAGTAGCAGAAGGTCAGGGTGCTCGATGGAGCACTGGAATGTTCCCAAGCAGGCCTCCTAGCAGCAGGCACAAGAGCAGGGATTGAACCACGACAGGTTGTCACCCTCCATTCCTTATTTCTTTTTCATTCATATTCTTGATTTCTCATGTGCCAGATGCCAGATAATGCTTCCAATCTATTCAGGAGTGGGCGCTGACAGACGGAAAGGGGGGGGGCGTAGGAATGTCAGGGGGATGCCCACTATAAAGTGCTCACTGGTGACTCTCTCAACTTTTGTGGCATTTAAGTCAAACAAAATGAACGTAGCCCTGCCTTCCCGCAAGGGCCTTAGGAACAGAGATGGATTAAATAAATAAACTGACCAGGAAGAGAGTCTTGTGGGTCAAGAATTAGACCCCATTCTAGTCGCTTGCTTTGGGCTGTTTTCCATGGCAGGATTCATGTAAATTATTCGTGGGTAAAACCATGAACCTCTTTGGTGTAGCTACATAAAGCCTCACGCAGGCTTTGGCAGCCATGGGGAGTAGGAAATGCCACTTTAGCTGCCGAGCTGGGATGGCACAGAATATTTAGCCTTTTCGTGTGGCTAAGTGCTGCTTCTTTTCCACGGTAAGTGCTCTCGCCAATTTAGCAGGAGCAGTTTTGGTAAAAAGAAACACTACTGCCCAGTCCCCAGTGCCATGGTGACATGGTTGGCCATCCTGAATTTTTGTTTTTGTTTTCCAAAGACAAACCTTCAAAGGGATTGTCTGCAGAAAACATAATTAAATCATTGTCCCTGACACATCCCTGGAGGTTGTGGACAGGAAACATTAGGGTGGGACTTCGGGCGCCGTGTCAGCAAACGGTCCAGGATTAGTTTGGGTGATTCGGACAGCAGCACTGGTGTCAGCTCTGCATTCAGAAACACAGCACTGTCCATGAGGTGGGGTAACTGAGAAATGGGTGGATTGCACATCTGTCAATAATGGAAAATCCACCGATTTGTGCTAGATGAAGTCCCACTTTCCATCCCAGAGTGACAAGTCAGTCCACCTCTGCTTTCTTTCCTCTGCTATTTCGTGCAAAATCATTTCAGCTTCATGGCTCCCAGTATTAAAAGTGCAAAGAACCAATGATGCCACACTGGGCCTCATAACCCCAGCAGACAGCATCAAACGAAGGAACATTCTGGGATGCCTTTTGTTGGTGATTGTTAGTGATGCAGGACTGGGTAAAGGGAACTGTTTTCTTATCGCTGCAGTGAATGGTTCCACTAAAGGCAGCACAGAGAAGACCTGGGGCAGGTGGTGGGGTTATCATGGACTGGGTGTGTGGAGATTTATTGATTGTAGATATGCATTGTAATTGCTGTGTCGACCTGCAGACAATGGCCATGTTCTACATTGTTGTTGTTAAAATCAATCAAAATGGGTCATTAAAAAAAAGATAGCCCAGAGAGGGGCAGTGTGCAAGTCTCGTTTACAGTGTGATCCGCGCTTGATGCACCGGCCTTCCATGGAGTGTGTGCACAGCGTGAGTGTGTGGATCGGAAGCTTGCTGTAACTTCCCTGTGTGCTGTGTGATAAGAAAGCGTTTAGTGACGCTTCTCATTTCCACATACTGAAATTAAATACATTTCTGGATGTCTGATTTGCTCTAGGGAAAAAAGGGCAATAATTACCCACAATTGCCACGTGATGACATCAAATACATGTAATCGACAAACGGAATTTCTTAATTTCTTTTTCAAATGCTCTGTCTCGTGAAATACCACTATGAACCTTCTCTTTAATTCACTGAAGGAAAACATTGTTAGTCCATCAGTGAAATCTGGAAGGTTTCTGATTTATGTTAAGGCATGACTGTGGGGTGGGGGGGGGATTGACGAACGACCCTTGGCAAGACGCTGTATTTGCAACCATAGCTTTTAAGACCCCAGTAAGTGGAAATGGGGCCTACCGTAGATGGGGTTTGAGTTTCAGTTCAGAAATGGTCTGAGGCATGTCAGTGCTTGAGATTGAATTTTGCCAGCTGTAGCAGTCCCCTGGCACCGAGAGCAGGCCATCTACGGGGTTTCCTCTGTAATGTGATGCTTCTAGGTGGCATGAAAGAGGGTGGCACTGGAAAGTGCTACACTAGGCAATACATTGTGATAGACTGTTCATTGGTTTTTATTGATGGTATTTCTATACCTTGGACCTAGCCACAAAGGCTGTATCACATGTAACTGTGGCCACAACACAATGGAAGAATACACACTGCGTTAGCGCAAGACTGACAGTAACATAGGAAACACAGCTGCAGAAGGGACAGGAGAGGCTAGGTTTTTCCTGGAAGTCAGCAGTGGTGGATCTACTGCTGCTGTAGAGGGAGGGGAGGAAGAGTTCAAAGTCTGAAAGGCCGCATAGGAGTACGCTTGGCTCAGGGTTTCGCCTTGCATCACCTTTGCTGAGCCCAGAGTTTGGAGGAATTTGCAGCTCGTGGATTTTAGGCCACATGAAATGGAGGCTCAGAAGGTTGGGGGCGGTGTCCTAGTTTCCTGACCAAGCAGAGAAGCTTACAAATAATTCATCCCTGCCTTCTGGAGAATGGCCTTCTGAATGCAAATGTAGAGCGGATGAGGTCAATGCCCAGGGCGTGTCTGCCCTCAATATTAGAGAGAAGACCAGAGCCTCCCCCACTAGTTTGAAACAGAGAGAGATATGGGCTATTGTTTGGGGAACTATACGTCCTCGCTTAACTGCTGCTAAATTAATTGCTCATCATTCCCATGGAGGTTTAGGCTTACCATCTTTAGAACAATACTCCTTAACTTCACATCTCTCACAGTTGGCTTATCTACTTCCAGGTGTGAGTGATCTTCTGCGATGGGCCGCAACAGAACGCTTAATACTTGAATGTGATGATGACCTTAACTTCTTATACAGTACTCGTAACTTCCCCTTCGCATCCTGTACTTCAAGCCACATATCAAGCATGGCAACGTGCACATCGCCTTTTAAGGATTGCCCATCATTTGCACTCAAAAGCTCCAATATGGGGGAATGAAAGTATTAGAATCAATGGTCATGCACTTTACTGGAATGAACCGAGCTCAAGAGGTATACAGACGCTAGGTCAGATTATACTCAATGTTGAATTGAAAGCCTTTGATCTCCTTTGTGAAGAATTTGACCTTCCTCTACATCAAGCTCCAAAATATCTACAATTACAGCATTGCCTGAGGAGATGTCTTGGTTCCTCTCCCTGGACATTAGAAACATCGCCAATATTGGATTATCTCCATGCCTGGGGTCGACATAAGGGGGTAATGACGGGACTCTACTCTATCTTAATTAATCACCTATATTCACAGCCACTTCCTAAAGCTCTTCACGAACATTGGCAAACACGCCTACATACTACCATAGACAAAGATGCCTGGCCGGACATATTAGAAGCCCTAGATAAAAATACTAGTGAAGCGCGTCTGAAATTTTGTCTTTTTAAGACTTTGCATAACTGGTACTGGACACCACTGAAACTACAACGAGCAGGATTACTATCACATTCTAAATGTTGGAGCTGTTCTGGTACTAACTGTGATCTTCTCCATATACTTTGTGAATGTCCTTCTATTTACTACTTTTGGACACAAATAAGAAATACACTTAACCCCTTGCATGCCCGCCCCTTTCCCCGCCCAGTGCCGCGCCTTCCATTAGCGGGCGGAGTTCATGACGAGCTGGACTCGTCATGGGCACAGCGCCACCGCAGCCCATGACGAGTCCAGCTCGTCATGGGCACTGAAGGGGTTAAAGAGACTATTCCTCTTCGATTTCCTCTTATCTCTTCTATTATTCTATTGCATGATCTTGGAAGCCTACCTGTCATCTCACGTCATCAGTGCTGCCTTTTACATACTGGACTTTCCACAGCCAAAATTTGTATCTTACGATAATCACCTAGCCCGCCCTCTGTGGAGGATTGGATGGTTGCGATGATTCAAACGGCATCACACGAACGTATAACATACAAGCTTCAGGATCAAGAAGAAATATTCCAACAAGTATGTTCTTCTTTTCTTCGAGATTCTAAAATATTTTCCTCTCATCATATTGTCTACTACCGTCTAATATCCTCTTTTTCCTTCATATTCTTTCCCTTCTATCCTTTTTACTTTTTATCTTTCCTTACCGGGTAGAGAGATGGCTTTGGCTTTGACCTTGACTTTCACTTTAATTTCTTCTCTTTTCACTCCCTTACTTATTTACTTTTCCATTTATTCAATCATATTTTTCCTTGTCTACTTCATCTATTCTCCAATTATCTATTGATTTATTCATCTATTTGTTGACTTATTTACCCCCTTTAAATTAATTTTGAATCCAAGGATGGGGTCCCTTGGGCCAGCAATTGTTTGTGATTAAATCCCCAGGATGGGCGCTGGTAGGGGGAGCGGCTGTATGGTCCCTGGGGCTCCTCCCTGCAGCCTTCAACAAATAAAAGGTGGTGGGTGTCTCGGGTGGGACCAGAATGTCCCCAATAATAATAAAGGATAAAAAAAGGGAAAAATTAATTATAAATGAGTGCGGGAGCTGCTAATTTATTATTCACTGCTCCTAGCAAGGAGCACCCCATAATACCCAAGGGCTTTTATCAAGTACATATTCTCTTGCTGCAGGTTCCCTTAGAAGAGACATGGGCACTACCAAACATTTGTTTTAATGGTGTGGGGTGCTGCATGGAGTGCAGCAGCCCTACAGCAACATTTTAAAAAAGCAGGAAGTCTCCTGGATCATTAAATCCATGACCCCAGGAGAGCTTACCATATTTTTAAAATCACTCGTCTTTGGCTGGAGTGCAGAGAACTTTAGTGATTGGCTCTATGGTTGCACTTTGTACCTTTACATTTTTTTTAGTAAGACTCAAATACATGTTAATATATTTTTAAAGACTTTATTCAAAATATTTTATGACAATCACCTTTAATGACCATTGCAAGGTGTACATTTATGAAATATTTCTTTGATTACATTTTTTTGTGACTTTTTGACAATGCAAGTATGTTTGCCTTACTTAAAATGACACCCTTTATATTGTTACATAAAGTCAGCTGTGCACTCCACTGGGGGGCTGGGTGCGGGGCCTGGCTGCATGCTGGGCCCTACACCCAACTTCTTGCTGTGCACAGGCTGCCATCATGGGGTTGTGCAAAGCAGAGATGTAGGTGCCAGTGGGGAGTTGAGGGCATGTCCTGCCACAGGCCAGGGCTTGCACCCAACCCCACACAACACCCGGTAATGAACATCTTACTTTACGTAGAAAAAAGTAGACATTCACTGAAAAAAACAAAGGTTAAAGTGATATTATAGTTAGGTGTGGCATTAATATCTTTCTTTGCAATACCAAAACCTTAGAAATTAACTGAAAAAAACAAAGTTTAAAGGAACACCATAGTTAGGTGAAAATGTCTGTTAAAACATACTGTTTCATATGAACAAAATCACTGCAATTCACCAGTTATAGTTATCTTAAGTAACTATAACTCGCATCAGCCGCATGCACTGCTTATGACCTCACATATTACATCACTCATGACATGTTCTATGACATCATTGACAACATCACTGCAACATCTGAAATTACATCATTGATGACTTAAACTTGGAGATTCTGTAACAGATTCCTGACAAAAAGTTTAAAAAGGGCAAATAAGGGGGCAGGAGGAGCACACTGTGACCCCCAGCCCCAAAGTTTAAAAGAAAATTACTTTTTTTGTCACAGGTACCATGGTCCCAGAGTCTGAATCCACGGTACCCAGATAGGCTCTTCCGTGTGATACTGCAGGTCCTACCCGATAATGCAGTAACAAAAACAAAACGGAAACATTTAAAAGGGTCTAGTAACAGAGAAGACCCTGCCAACAACCACCATTGTGCAGGCTGTAGGCCATGGGTAGTACGGCAAATTGCAAATTGGGGTTGAGTGCAGGGCCTGGCCGGACACCAGGCCCTGAGGCCACCCCGTGCTGTGCACAATCAAAGGCTGTGTACTGTAGGGGGTGGATTGCCACCGCCCATCTTGGATTAAATGCAAGGCCTGGCCTGAGGCTGTGTGCAGTGGGGGCTGGCCGATCATTGAATTGTGGTTGGAGTTTACCTGCGGGCATTGTTTGCAGCGGAAGTGATATCATTCACTACTATCATTACAGCTAGTTTGCTAAAGTATAGCTGATTCATTTTATTGGTTGTTACATTTTGGAAACGTTAGTTTGATATCTTGTTTCAATACCTCACCATAACATAACTTTAAGCTTTGTTTTTTTAGTGTATGCCATTTTTTAACATATGTTAAGATCTTTTTACAATACCCAACTATAAAGTCACAATATATTACATGGGTAGGCCTTCTTTTTAAATGCCAGTAGTTTTCAAAGTTCATATTTCACAGAAAGAGGTCTGAACTAGGGGTGGGTGATAAGTTCAGTCTTGGCCAAACCGCATTAATTTAAGCATGTAACACAGAGTTTTTCCTTGTTGCAAGCGGCTCGCCAACAGTAAGTTTGTGAGTTCAAGCAAGAATTGGCAACCCCTAGTGGTAGGAGGGCACCCGGTAAGGTTTTCCCAATGCGGACAGTAGTAACCGTTTGCATTGAGAAACCTGCGGCTTTCGTAGAAAATCTACTCTAGCGGTAGCAAAACTACTAACTTGAGCAGCAGCACCCTCGAGTGCTCCATCCGTGCTGATTTTTTCAGCATGGAACAAGCTCCTGGTGCAAAATCACAGCGAGCAAGGCGACGTGCCGATTTGTGCCTGTTCGTGGAACTCCGCGGAATCTCGCATGTACTTAGTATTTCTTTCATTGCTGGTAAAAAAACACACACAATGCTTTCACAATGACCATGCAGTTGTCTGAGCATTGATCAGCACGCCTGACAAACTCAGCCTTGCCGGCCCATGCTTGATGCAATCATTCACCAGTGAATCCTTTCTAGTCCGTGAAATATGCATGATAAACACAGAAACCTGGTGCCGACAAATTACAAAAAACACATTTCACTTTATTTTCTCTCTCTTTATATATTCCTTCGTAAACCTACTCTATAGTGGTAATACCCTATGAATTCATTTCTAACCTAACTTTTAATAATACACATTGGTGCGTAAAACACATGCTAAATGTTATCACATTTTCCCCAACAACAACACACATTTCTCAATCTATTGAGAGACAGATCTGCTTTCTCAGGCAATTAGTAAATGCAAAACAGATGATACTCAAATGCATGAAATCTTTTTTAAAAGTAGTTAATAAATCATGTAACAGAAAAAACAGATAACGTGTAACATGTGCAATATAGTTTCTAAATTGTCATCTTAGTGTTCAGGTAACATTTATAAATCTCTTGGTCTTTGACTTGGTGGTTTATATAGACACATATTACACAGTTGCTATCTGTCTGTCCATCCATCCATCCATCCATCCATCCATCCATCCATCCATCCATCCATCCATCCATCCATCCATCCATCCAGCTTGCTATAATATCTTTGCAACCTCCTTTCAAAGCCCATGTCTTGCTATTGGCTTTTTGTATTTTTGCTCTCTAGCCTATCTAAATAAATTATTTAAAAATGTCTCTCTCTACCGGATCATGTGTAAGTCATGGATAAGGACGATTTGTCCATGGGCCACTGAATATACGACGCGACTGGCATTGCGGCTTGGCATACAGTGGTTGAGAGGCGACTTCCTCGCCATACCCAATGAACGCCAAGAGAGAGGAGTGTAAGTGTCATCCGCTGAATGATGTCACATTGAAGCTGTTAAGTAACTTATAGGCAACATGCTGCACCGCCATAAGAACATAAACAAATGATTTATAGTTTCAACTGATAAGTCCAAACATCATTGCATTGGTGTGACCTCGTTATTAAGAATAATTTTCGCTATTTTCCTTCAAATAACCTCTTTAAAAGTGAATGCACAAATCTCTCACAACCAGGATCGGATTGGTAACGCGGGCACTTGGGAAATGGCCGAAGGGCCGGTAGCCGAGTTCCAGCTGTGGGTTGCTTTTTTGGGCAGCCTGGGGGCTCCCCGTGCTGTTAGGATGCCGCCAGCGGCTCAGTGGGTGCTAAGTGGCCTTTCTAGCGGCAGATGGGCGGAGGTATCACTCCCTTTCTCTCGCTGGGCCGGCCCATTAATGTATGCTGATTGAGGGGGGGCAGGGGGCCTGAGCACAAGTGGTCTCAATTGCATTCATCTGTGGCTCAGCAGTGTGAACTAATCTGTGCATTTGTTTTTTATCTATGTAAAGTTAATAAATCGTGCTCCGCACCCCCTTTCTTTTCATAAACCTTTGCTGAAGCAGTGTTTTGCGGAAAGGCAATATGCAAATGTGGGCCACTTTTATTTGGTGTGCCCGGGCCGGTTTTTTATACCAATCCAACCCTGCACAAAACCAATCTAGAAAGCGGCCTTTGGTCCCAGGTTCCCCACATAATGGCACCAGGTGGTGGAGGAAACCCGCAGCCTGACGTCAGCTTTGCAGCAGGCCGGCAATGAACAGACCGCGGACAGGTGTGGGGATCGCACCCACATCTGCTTCTGATTTCATGGCGGGAAAGTGGGACCTTTTGTTTCCTGTCTTAACATCAAAACGCGTGAAGTACATGCTTCATGTCAGCACAGAGGAAGGGCACGAGACGGAGGAAGGGCACGAGGCGGAGGAAGGGCACGAGGCGGCGTCTGCTGTGTGAAGGGAGAACATTCATCTGGGGTGGGGACTGACAGGAGATGGCGCGAAGCCACTGCGCCCTGCATAAGTGAAACAATGCAATCAATCAGTGGATTTGTAGATTCTTCTTGTTACTGTGAGGGTATCCATGCGCTGGCAGGGCCCCGAAGTGAATGAGGCAAAGAAGTAAGAGGAAGAGTGCATGAGGTGTGTAAAGATGAGGAATGATTAAGGGAGAGGGGGAGTGATCGACGGGGCATGAAGAGAAAGCAGTGTGATTGCGGAAACCTGTGTGATGGGAGAGAGTGAGTGAAGCTTGAGGAATGAAAAGAGTATGGGGCATATCAGCAACAACCGGCAATAATTATCGCTAAGCGCACTTAGCGCTTGGTTAATTATCGCAGGCTAACGTGGATTTTTATCGCTGAGATAGCGTGCTATTAGCAACGCTTATCTCAAAAGCGATAAAAATCCTAGCGCTAACTGACTAACGTGAGATTATCGCTGGAAACCCAGCGATAATCTCACGAAATGTGGCGTTAGCTTGTGGATAGGGCCTCACAAACGTAGCCATGATATCCACCTTCCATAGGATATCATGGCTAAGTCAGTCCTGAAGCAGGCGTAAGGAAAGTAGCGATAACAGGGGTTATCGCTACTTTTCTTGCTGCTATGCTTCATAGCGTGGGGCTTCATGATAGGAGAAATGTCGCTTAGCGACATTTCTCCTGTCATGTCAGGTCAGGAACGCCCACTTTGCATCTCATTAGAGATGCAAAGCTGGGCGTTAAGAATTTGTGCGCTAATGCAAGGTTTCACGCATCAGCGTGACCTTGCTAATTAGGCGATAAAAATATCGCTGCTTTTCGGCCGAAAACGGCCGCAAAAGCGGCGATAATTTTCTATTGCGGCCTTGTAGATATGCCCCAGAGTGAGATAAGAAAGTGGAAATGGCGTGAATGAAGGATGTAGATTGGGTGAGGCATTGGCGACTGACGGAACGAAGAGATACACAGAGTGACATTGCGTTGGCAGATAATGTCGGGTTAAAGGGAGAGAGTGGAGATAAACTAGTAATTAGAGAACACGTGGCAAATAGATGAGCGGTGGGAAGAGATGAGGCAGGGAGAAATAGGCGGGAAAGTGGATGGTAGTCGAAAGAAAATACATTAAGGGGCATGGCGTGTCTGACAAAATGTGAACCAGGCAATAGGTGAAATATACTTATGAGTAATATGTGGTGTCACTAGTTTATGGATTTTTTGGGGGGGAAATATTTTTATTGGCATTTTTACTTTATTATACATTGGATGCAAAAAGAATAACCAAAGAAACAAAACATAATGCAATAATAACATTTGTCCATGTTCCGGAGTGCATGCTCCGTTTTATCGGGTACATTTATAGAATTGTTGGGGAGTACACTCCACCGCCGGTCAACCATAATGCAGGTCTGGAACTATATATACTTTTACCTTCCAAAGACTTTATTGAAACTCGTAAGTTGAAATGAGGAATGAAGGAGAACTGAAACAGTAAAGTGCAGCAAAAAGAACAAACAAAGAAAAGAACCAAAAACAAGTAATACAAATCTAAACCATTCATGCAGAGAAGTGGTGTGCGGGCAGCTATTCATCTTCACACTGTGGAGAATGGATCGTGATACATCTTAGGGGCAGAGGTATCAGTAGGACCCCCCCCCCTTTCCCTCCCCCGGGCCACTTTAATTCCTACACTCCTAGTCCAGTACAGACGAGGACTGGGTACTTCAGAACCTCGCGCTGTCTAGTTTAGTCCCTTTGGGCATTGGGAAATTGCGCACATCAGTTCCGGCATCTGTAAGGGCGTCCTTCTCTGCCTCTCCCTTCTCACTGCTGGTCCCCCTCGGATTCTCCCATTCTGCCAGTACCTCTCTCCATTGTTCTGCAATTGGGTGCAATCTCACACTCTTGGCCTCTTTCCACACCAATGCTCTGCCCTCCGCCCCAGCCCATGTTATGACATCTCTGTTCCAGACCGCTACCTGTGGCTCTCTGAGTGGATTCCAGTCCATGGCTATCCTACGCTTAGCAAGGCACAGCATAAGGTCTTTCAGGTGGTTTTCCCCCGTACGCTTAGGGGGCCTAGGGAAGAGACCCAGCAAGCATGTATGAATCGTCGGAGCCAATTCCCTTCCAAGCACATCCTTTATCGTGGCCAGTATCGCCTTCCAGTAGGGGCGCACCCACTGGCAGTCCCAGGTCATGTGGGCAAAGTCAGCGCCCAGGTGGGCACACCTGGGACACTGTCGCACCTCCCCTCCGTACGTCACATTAAGCCTATGTGGTGTCATGTACGTCATGTGGGTGTAGTTGAGTTGTGTGTATTTCGACTGGGTGTTCCAGGAGACCTTCCCAGCGTAAAGCAGAACTCTGCGCCATTAGGCGTCTGTAAGGGGCCTGTCACCGATCTTTTCCCAATGTGCCCGCAGTCCATCGAGGGGGGCCGGTGGAAGCCTCCACCAGCGCAACATACAGCCATTTCACCAGGTGGGCCGCCGTGCCAAGGGTGAGCAGCGCGTGTAGGACAGGGTGCGCATCAGGCTCCGCTCTCCCAGTTCTCCATAGTTGCATAAAGGTGCGCGTCAATGCCTCGTGTAGCAGAAACTGGCCCGCGGGGAGGCCACTATTCTCTGCCAGATTCATGAAAGGAATCAATTCCTTATCCAGATAGCAATCTCCGACGCTGTCTAGCCCGGCCTCTGACCACCTGGCCAGCTGGGCGTCCGTGAACGTAGTTTGAGGGTCCCCATGCGGAAAGCCCACCAGAGGTAACACGGGGGAGTATTTTGCGCCGTGTTGTCGACCTCTGTAGCATCTCCTCCATGCCTGGAAGGCTGTGTTTTGGAGTAAGGAGCTGGAGGGGATGGGGGTGGACAGCAGCAAGAGCTTCGTAGTCATCAACCCGCGACTCAGCGCTGGATCCGACAGGCACGTGCCCTCCTCATTCACTCCTTCCACCTACTGCGTTAACCATTGTAGCTGGTCCTCCAGCATGTAACATTCGAAATTAGGAACCCCAAGTCCTCCCACTGACATAGGGCACTGCAGGGTCTGTAGGGACACTCGTGGGCGCCCATCCCCAAAGACCAGTTGCCGCAGGAGTGAATGCAAGGGTCGGAACCAGCTTCTCGGCATCAAGCACGGTAGGTTTATGAAAAAGTACAACAGCTGGGGCAACATAACCACTTTGGACAGCGTGATCCTGGCCATGATAGGTAGTTGCAATGTGCACCAGAACTGGACACAGGAATGAAGGGAGCGCAACGCTCGACCCAGGTTCCCGTCCCGCAGATCTTTTAGGTCATGAAAAATATTAATGCCCAAATATTTAAAGGTGCGCTTTGCCCAGAGTGTGTCGTCTAGCAACGCCTCCGGTCTGGGCAGGGGCTCTACTATAGAGAACAGGAAGGTCTTGGTTTTGTTAACCCGAAGGCCGGAGAGAAGAGCGAAGTCGCCCAGAATCCGCAGAGCTTCCGCCACCCCCTCGACCGCCTCCGCAAGATACAGCAGTAGATTGTCTGCGTATAAATCCAAGCCTGCTCCCGCTCAAGAGAAACCGCTCAGCCAGGGGTTCCACAGCCAGCGCACAAAGGAGCGGGGACAGAGGGCATCCCTGCCGGGATCCCCGGGGGAGATCCTGTATGCTCTAGATATGGTGCGGCCCGTCTTGACTCTCGCCGTAGGCGCGGCGTAGAGGAGTCGCACCCATCGCCCCCATTCATCTCCTAGGCCCAAGCGGCGCATCACCTCGAAGAGGTATTCTCCAGGTCCACCGACAACACCGCCGCCTGCTGGAGCGCGGGTGCTCCCTTGTGGTAGAGCACTGAGTAAAGTCTGTGAAGATTGTATGAGGTACTACATGAGGGGATGAACCCGTTCTGGCCTGGGTGGATCATGGCCTTCATATGGGGGAGTAGTCTACCCGCCAACACCTTACTCAGGATCTTGAATTCCAGGTTAAGTATGGAGAGGGGATGGTAGTCCCTGACTCCTGCCTCGGGCTGCTTGGACTTGGGGAGCGGTATCATAAGGGCCGACTGGGTGGTATTGGGCAAACCCTCCCCTCCCTCAAACGCTTCCATATAGGGACAGTGTGTCGGTGAATTGCTGATAGAACACAGCCGGCAGGCCGTCCAGCCCAGGAGTCTTACTGGGCACCAATGCCACTATCGCCGCCTTGACCTCGTGGACGGAGATGGGGCCACTCAGGGCCTCCCTATCCTTTTCGTCCAATGTATGGAGCTGCAGGGGGGGCTAGGAAGTGCTGTATATCCGACAGGGGGGCTGTTGTCGGGGCGCTATACAACTGTTCATAGTAGCGGAGAAAGAAGTCATTAATGGTCCCAGGGTCATGTACCACCTCACCTGTGTCCAGGCCCAGGCGCGTGATAGGCGTTTCCCCTGACTCAGGTCGTATAAGTCACGCTAGCAGTCGACCTGCCTGCCCCTCCTCCCTCTGCACCCTGTCCAGGTAGTCTTTTTAACTATAGCACCGTAATCTACCTAACACGTCATTGTATTGGGTCCGCGCCTCTTGCAAGGACGCCCAGGCGGAGTCATCCGTGCCTTGCAAGTTATCCAATCTACGAATAGTCCCTTCCAAATCCGAGAGTTCTTTATTCAGTTCCCTGTGCTCCCCACATGTCTGGGCCATGCAATGGCCCCTCACCACCACCTTGAATGCTTCCCACTCCACCTGCGCCAAAGAGGTGGTGTCGGCATTGGCAGGGAAGTACATCTCAGTGAGCGAGGACATGGAAGCCCGAAAGGGGCCATCATCAAGTAGCGCCGGGTTTAACTTCCAAGTGGGAATCAGAGGACGGCGACCCAATGGCTGGAGCACTAGAAGCAGTGGGCTATGATCTGATAGTGTCCGCCCTAGGTAATCTGTGTGCGAGACCAGGCCATTAAGGGTTGGAGAGCAGAGAAATGTGTCCAGTCTAGAGTGGACTTTGTGGACTGGTGAAAAAAAGGAATACTTCCTACCTGCCCTGTGCTGCAGTCGCCAGGCATCCTATAAACCCCAGTCAGATATCCAGGACAGGAAGCCAGCTGCTGTGCGATGTGGCTGCGTCCCTGGCAGAGGAGGGTCTGAGGGTTCCGTGGCGATGTCTGCCACGCAATTGAAATCACCCCCTAGTATAAGAGAGTCTGTGTGACAGTGGGCCAAGGAGGCAGAGAATGACTCCATGAAACCAATTTGGTCCTGATTAGGAACATAAACCATGCTCAGTGTCACCTCCTGCCCCACCAGTCGCCCCGTAAGTAAGACATACCGCCCGTCCACATCAGTCCTTGAGCAGTCGAGAGCAAAGGGGACCCCCAGGCCGTACCCAGATCAGCACCCCTCTGGCGAAGGCCAATTAGGTAGTCGCAAATATCTGGCCCCGCCACCTCTTCCTTAACTTCCCAGCCTCCTCCCTGTTCAAGTGCATCTCCTGAAGAAACGCAATGTGTACCTCTCTGCGCCTTAGGTAGGAGTATATATTGTGCCTTTTGGACATCGATCCCATCCCCCGATCTTCTATGTGAGGAACCTTAGACCATTAGGTGTGCCCCCATTCCTGCAAAAATGCGCCCCGGGCGCCCACAGGGTGGACCCCCTGCCCTCCGCCCACACACACTCACCCCCCCTGCAATGAAGCAACCAAAAAAAGAAGGCCAATAAACCCCCAACGGTGAACAACTCCCCGAACCCAGGGCAATCTGACAACGGTCAGTCGCCCAAACATCATGCAGAACATTTCTCATAGGGAAACCCTACACTTGTAAGGCACCCAGGAGGGGGTGAGCAAAGGAGCTAATATAGGAAGAAAACAGAAAAGAAACGGAACACACAAACTGTTCTGGGCACGCCGGCCCCTTCAGTTCCAAACGGCCCAAGACCAGGGTCCCGCAGCGGCAGGCCAGCCATGCCTCATGGATCAGGTGTGAGTCCCAGTGGGATCAGATGACTTCATCTGCCGTGCCCGGGGTCACTACCGGCATCTACATGCTACCACTGCCGCATGAGTCCGAGTCATCACCACCACAGCCTGCAGGGCATCAGTCCTCTCACGCTCAATTTGGGACGTAGTCGGTTTCTTGGGGGGCCTCTTACGGGAGCGGCTCCGCAATCACCTCCCCGGCTCCGCTTTGTCTCACCCCTGAGGTCGAGCGCCCGCAGGTCGAGAAGATCCAGCCCTGTAGGATTCAATCCAGTCCCAGGCCTCCTCCGGGATGTTGCAAAAATGGGAGCTGCCATCCAGCTCAATCCGCAGCCGTGCCTGGAACATCAGTGAGTACTTGAGGCCCTCCCCCTCAACACTTTCTTAGCCTCTAAGAACGAGGCTTGTTTCTGATGGACCTCCAGAGTGTAGTCCGGGAAGAGGGAGACCTTACTGTTGTCAACGGTGTAGGGGTCATCCGACCGCGCCCTCCGCAGCAGCAGGTCCCTATCCCTGAAGTGGAGTAAGCGAGCCACTACCGGGCGCAGAGGGCGCCCCGGAGCCAGAGGTCTGGCCAGGACTCAGTGAGCTCTCTCAAGGGTGTAGAAGGCAGACAGGCCCTCCAGTGCCACCACCTCTCGCAGCCAATGCTCAAGGTAGGACACCATGTCTTTGTCCTCATTTCCTTCCGGTAGGCCCAGGATTCGGATGTTGTTCCGCCGATTACGGCCCTCATCGTCCTCGGCCCACCGTTCCAGCACCCTGTCAGCGAGGGCTCCCACCTGCTGCTCCAGGGCTTTTTGGGCAGGGGCTATAGTTCTGATGGTAGACCCGGTCTCCTTAATCTGCTCCGAAAGCTTCTTCTGATCGTCTCACAGGAGACCCAGGCCCACTGCCACTGTGGTAATGTCTTGGTGAAGGGTGGCCTTTGTATCTGCTATGGCCTCCAGTATCTTGCCCACTAGTTGTTGGAGCAAGACATCTGGCGCGGGCTGCGACTGCTCCTGGGCGCTGTCCTCTCGGTCCTGTGAGGCCCCGGCCTGCCAGCCCCACGGCTTGCGCATGATAGGCAGCGGATCTTTGGTAGTCAAACGTGTCCGGGGAGGGAGGGTCAGGCCAACAGCCGGTCCCGCAAATCTGCCCTACCCTCCAAGTCTCCAGAGGGGGCCAACACGCCAGCTCCAGCTGGAGGAGATTTGGTATTGCTAGGATGCATTGTATGACTTTCAGATTGAGATCTCACAGATGAGGTGTCAGCAAATTGCCGAATTACAACATTACAATGAAAGAGATTAATGCAAAACATGAACATGACTAAGAATAGGCTGTACTTAGAGAGAGGAGGCATGCAGAGGATGAAGGGGGTTGTTGAAAGAAAAATGAGAGGTGATGTGTGCCACATAGTGTTTCCAATGACATTGTAGATAATGTTACTGGTCTTGAGGATGTTACAGACCTAGAGAGGACACCAGTGGAGTTCCATGACCGTTGGAATGTTGCGGTTGACCAAGCCCTTGATATGAAATTCCTCAGTAGTTGGCATGTCCTTCGGGTTTGCCAGAGGGTGTCCGGGTGGCAGTTTTGCAGAGTGTTGCCTCTATCCAGGCATGAGAGTACCAGGGCTTCTACTGCTGTTCTGAGTTTGACTACTGGAAGAAAGGGTGCACTTTCTTCAAGAGGGAGAGCTGGTTCCATGCTGTCTGTTTCCCTGCTGAATGTGGGGTCTGTGCTGAGGGTAAATCGAAGTGACTGTGCATTGTTTTTTGTCACCCGTGGACCAACCCTTCATGGGTCCTACACAAGCATCATGTAAGAAAGTGTTCAGTTGTCAGCACTGCTCCCAGACTCCACAGCAAAGGGTTCATTCACAACCTTACTTTGTCTTGATGATTATGACTGTAAATATGATACTTTGGAACCCGCATCAGCAATTCTTGCCTTATCTAATTGTACTCCTTAACGTGTGTAGTCTGCTAAATGAAAACACAGTCCTTTGTGTGTGAACAGGTCAGCAACTCTGGCAATGTGCAAGACCAGTGCTGCCTTGGAGTTAGCCAGAGTAATAGCATCTGGCGGGATGATGTGGACAGCATGAGACGAGCTTGAGACCCTCAATCCAGAACGCCACCCACTACAGCACCGCTGCCGTTCTACGTGAGGTGTCCTCCTTGTTGACTCTGTCACTGGAACAGTCAGGGGTGTGACAAGTTTGTTCGAGTCTCTTGAGGACAGATACTTACAACCCATTGGTGGAGCACTATCGGGGTACCAGCAGTGCTATCACCCCAGGGGCTTAGCTTCAGGAGGGGTGTTACACCGCCTCCCTGAAAATGTATTCTGTAGTAAATAGTTGGGTACAGGTGCTTTAAGTCGGGTTGGTGAGGTGGTTGGCAGATTTCACTTGAGATTTTAACATAGACCTGCAGACAACACACTCACCTCTCTTTTAATGGCCTTAAAAAATGGTTATTTTATAAAATATTGTTTTTTTAAGTACCTCTCTCAATCCGCACTCTTCTTTCCTACTGCTTCTTGAGCACCCTCCTGCCTGGCTTCTCATATAATGTATTTTAACTAGCGTGATTGTTGGGAAATAGGAAGTTTACACCCCCCAATCTTACTGCCTAAGCTACACCCCTGTATCACCCACGCGGCTGTGGTCAG
Organism: Triturus cristatus; assembly: GCF_964204655.1. Classification (NCBI taxonomy): domain Eukaryota; kingdom Metazoa; phylum Chordata; class Amphibia; order Caudata; family Salamandridae; genus Triturus; species Triturus cristatus. Next base: position 880,642,272 of record NC_140585.1, read on the forward strand.
GGATGTACAGACGCAGGTTTGTTTTTAAAGACAGAAAAAGAATGCAGCGTCTCCAATCCCAGCCCTGTGTCCCAGCTGCTTATATGAACCACAAACAGACACAACGCAAACTTAGCTGAACGCATAGGCAAGTGAATAGATGTATAAAGGGCACACCTCGCCTTCCTCCCTACAGAGAATATTCCCTGGTAAGTTAAAGCAGAACTCCACGCAGAACATGGCCTCATTGGCATACCTGTGCTGACGTAGGCCCCGTTGATCCCTCAGTTCCTCGGAATATTTATTGCAGCTCCTTCTACCCCCTTCTAAGATCCCGAAAATGATTCCCGGCTTTGATCGCGCCATTTGTCATAACAGTTGAAACAAGCTTTCATCTCTTCCCAGGTTTGGATTTCATCCTTCTCATTCCAGAAAGATGTCCCTAATACCAGCCTCCGATGATTTCCACGTGCGGCGCGGTCCCAGCTGGGGCTCATTTGCCCAGATGTGGCCTGGTGGCTAGAGTTGCCTATGCTGGGACCTGGGGGCCAAGATTCGAATCGCGGCCTTGAGACTCGCCGCGGCATCGTGTGATTCTGGCCTCTGGGTGTAGTTGTCTGGCAGTCTGGTGCAAGTATATTCGGTGTTCTGGTATGCTGGTCCGGTGATGTGCAAGGCTTTGTATCTATACATGAAGAGTTTGAATTTGCACAAACCCATGTGTACTAGGTTTGTGCAATCTCCACTTGATGTGCACAGTCTTGTAGACCATCTCTCTGCTCCCCACTCTATATACACATACAATAAACAGTGCTCCTATCTGGGTTTGCTGTATATGCATCTGATACAGACATACTATTGCTTGGGCCCCGTTCAAAGCAGGGACAGAGTCGGACTGGCCTATAGCTGTTTTTGGCTGTTTGTGGGACGGTTTTATTGTCTGTTGGGCCATTTTTACTGTTGAATTATTCTCGGATATTAAAACAAGCACTGCAAAACACTTACACAGAGGGTCTTTAGAAGTTCAAAACCTCCCGATTTGTAGAATGTGGCCCTCTTTTAATATCTATCTCTTTCACTCATGGGGCCACTTTCATTGGTGCCTGTGCCCGTTTTCTGCCCCAGTCCCACCCTGGCAGGGTATCCGCACCCAGCAGAGACGTTTTAAGGCATGGGCAAAGTGGGCTCTGGCCCAGGCCCCCAGCCTTTCAGGGGGCCCCTGATAGAGCCAGCTCTGTTCTGCAGAGAGTCTTGCCCTGGTGACCTTGACTAATTTTTATACAGATTGTTGTAAACTGTGTTTCTATTATTTATTTTTAAGGTGTGAGAGTCTATTACAGATATTTTGCAGACAGAATGTGTTTATGATTCATGCAACATCCATAAAAAAAGTTTCTTTTAGATCTATACAAAACCTATAGTATGAGTAATGGGAGGGCGCTACAGAAATTATTTGCAATAATACTAGTGAACTGCTGATATTACAATAGTGAAAACACACATCACTATCTCTGAATATTAGATGTAAGCACTCTTAGAATATAACAAAAGAGGGCATGAAAGAGCTGAAACTGGGTCATAAAATCAAAGCTGTTCCGAACAGGGGCCCCCAAAATACATCTGTCCCAGGGCCCCCAAAATCCTTAAAACATCTCTGGCACCCAGTCCTGCTGACAATGAGCCTGACGGGACTTGGTCGTCGCCGCCGTGCGAGAAGAGCTTTGCTGGAGCCTCCCGGAGACGGTGGGTGACGCCGAGGGGTGCTGCAAGCGAGGGGAGGAGGAGGGTCGCCCCATTTCGACGGCTTTCCTGCCAGATGTTTACACTTTCCTCGTAATCCACACACACTGCGCATTTTCCTCTGACACCTCAACAAGCATTGTCAAAGCTGATCGCTCTGACTTCTGTACAGTGAAAACATTTACACGGGCTCCTACGGCCAGCTTTAAGGTGCTGCAAATGGAAATAGCAATATGATATACATATATAGTATATCATACTAGTGTTACAAAAGTTTCTAAGTGCACTATTTATTTGATTATTCAATTAGTATGATAGATTCGTGGGTTAAGGCGCCTGCTGCAGACATCTGTCTACAACCTGCAAGTGACTGATTGGAATCCTGCCGGATCTGCTCAATCTTTGATCCTTTCAAGTGCGATCAAAGAAGATCCATTGAGTTGGAATAATACTAACATTCTCTATCTGCACTGTTGAGGTGTGCACGCCAGTTACAGCAAACTGCGGGGATGCCACAGCTTTCCTAAGCAGCTCTAACATTGTAGGAACACATATAGCACAGTTTGACAGAAACAAGGAAGTTCTAGGAGGCTTATAAATCCAGTTGTTTCAAAGAAGGAAGAGGGAGACTATCTTTCCAGCCCCAAAAACTTGTGACTAACTAGGCAGCATCACTAAAAAAAAGAAAAAAAAGCTGAATGGTGGCTCAAGAGAATCATCTCCATATTGTAAATGTTTGCATTATGAACCATTTTTTTCTGTGATTATCCACGCACACAGGTCCCTGCACTTTCCTTTACACATTAATACCACCCATTTGTATATTAGATCTAGGCTTACTGTATCAAGGGAACTTCCCTCTGTGAAAACTGTTGTTTCTTCTGGTAGTAAGTAAATCTTTGCATTCGGGGTAATGACCCCCAGAGGAAATCTATAAACACCGCTTATATAAAAGCCAAACCAGTACAAGCCAATGGAAAGTAGCCTATCGTATGGCAAAAAGATGCACAATTGAAGGAGAATTTTTTACTAAATTAATTTAAAGACAAAATTATGAATTTGCAGAAATAGAAAATCACTTGCAGACTTCTTCAGATGCAAACTTGGATACGTTTTTGAAGCTGGGCAAGACCATCTCAGCCTTTCATCATATTTATGTGAATACAATTGTCAAATTGGCTGGGGAAGTTGCCTGAATAAACTACATCATGAACCAACTAGCAATGGTGAGTACATAGGTTGAATGGATGTGACATAGTGAGTGGGTCAGTGATACCCAAAATCCCCATAGTAAATGGGTACAGGATGCAGCATGGCAAATAGGCAATGGCACGGGACCATGTACCATGGGCAACACATAACATTGACAGTAGTCAAGTTTAGCATCAACATCCTGGTCCAACGCACACACACCACCTCTAGACCAGTTGGAACAGCATCACTAACAAGGACTGGAACACTATTCTCCACACCGCACCATCGGCTGCCTCCAACTTGATCAACACCCACTGACTCGAACACAGCAACAGCCGCCCCAAAGCCATCAAGAATTTCAACAATTGTATTACCTCTTGCTTCGATGTCCTGGCCTGCCTCAAACACAGCAATACAACAATCTCAAAACCCCAGGCCACTTGATACACTCAGACTGATAAAACACCACTACAAATAACTGGAGAGTAAATCAAGAGTGAGCCAGGACAGTACAGACAGGAGCAAGTTCCCTCAGATACTACCACCAAATGACCTGAACCACCAAATGGGCAGCTATGGTGGGCCACATAGATGCCAGCACCAACAGAAGCAAATAAATCTTTGTCATTGGGAAAGATCTCACCACACCATCAGCTGCCTCCAACTTGATCACCCCCTCATAGGACCTCAGCAACAAAATCATAACAATTTACAGCAACTTTAGCCCACAACCGAATGCCTCCCGAGCTTATCCAATGAACCAATGCTAACCACATGGCCAATCATCACCCCAGGAGAAAACACCACCATCATGAAGTCCATTCACTGAGGAGCCCCACTACGCCTACTCCAGAAGACGACAACCCTTCTGCGCCATGCTTACGCCCATTCTGAATGCCTCCGCTTCTACCGTAACCTTTCCAGATACCTCAATGACCCCCAACTACTCAACACCACTCAGTCTGGTTTCGGATCCATCCATCACATGGAAACTGCCCTCATTGCTGCCACAGATGACATCTGCATGACTCTGGCCAGAGGAGACATGGCAGACCCCATCCTCTTGGACTTCTCTGCAGCATTTGACACAGTCTCCCACCTTATCCTCATCCAACTCCTACATGGCACTGGAATCCAAAATACGCAGTCCGAAGAAAATACCCCTTCCTGACTGGAAGGACCCAGTCAGCCAGCCTGGCACCGTACACCTCAGAAGCTCCCGAGCTCATCCTTGGAGTTCCACTAGGATCCTCCCTTAGCCCAACCCTCTTCAACGCATACATGATCCCTTTAGCCAGCATCATCTGCACTCATGATATCAACATCCTCTCCGACACCAATGAGAAGCAACTCATTCTCTCTCTAAAGGACAAGACGCTCAGTACCCAGATCAAGTTCAATGCCTGTATGACTGAAATCGTCCACTGGATGAAGACTGTCAAAAGCTGAATACTGAAAAGATCAAAATCGTCATCTTCAGGAAGAACACATCACCATGGGACTCCACCTGGTGGGCAACAGAGCCAGGACTGACAACCACCACCCACGCCAAGATCCTTGGGATCATCATTAACAGTAAACTCAACATGACCGCCCTAGTCAATGCCATCTTTTCCTCATGCTTACATCCCCTGAAGATGTTGAGGAAGATTTTCAAATGGCTCCTAATCACCACCATGCTCACAAGCAGTGCCCGCCCTGGGCACCGCACCCAAACCGACAGACCATGCACGTAACCTGGGCTTCATCCTGGACTCCTCCCTCTCCATGACCAGGCAAGTCAACAGCGTCTCCTCGGCGTGCTTCAACATCCTACGCATGCTACGGAAGATCTTCTGGTGGATCCCCACAGAGACCAGGAAGACCGTCACCCAGGCCCTCGTCACCAGCCGACTGGACTACGGCAACGCCCTCTACGCCGGGACCACCGCCAAGCTCCAGAAGAGACTCCAGCGGATCCAAAACGCCTCAGCCAGACTCATCCTCGACATCCCACGATCCAGCCACATCTCCGGACATCTGAGAGACCTTCACTGGCTCCCCATCAACAAGAGAATCACCTTCCGCCTCCTCACCCACGCACACAAAGCCCTACACGACCAAGGCCCGAGCTACCTCAACAACCGAGTCAACTTCTACGCTCCCAAACGCCACCTCCGATCAGCCAACCACGCCCTCGCCGCCGTCCCCCGCATCCGCAGAGCAACTACAGGAGGAAGGTCCTTCTCCTACCTGGCCGCCAAGACCTGGAACTCCCTCCCGTCCGACCTGCGCCTGACCCAAGACCACCTCTCCTTCAGGAAGAAGCTGAAGACCTGGCTGTTCGAGCAGTAGCGGCACCCCCCCCCCCCCCCAGCGCCTTGAGACCCGACGGGTATGTAGCGCGCTTTACAAGTGTCACTGATTGATTGATTGATTGAAGGAAGCTGGACAATGGGAACACCCTCTATGCCGGGATCAACAGAAATCTCACCAGAAGGCTGCAGACCATTCAGAACTGGGTGGCCATAAACACTCTCAACCCCTCCCCAACCCACATCACAACATATTTTAAGAAGCTCCACTGGCTCCCCATTCACAAATGAGTGCAATTCACCCTCCTCACCCACACTTTCAAGGCTCTACATAACACTGGCCCAGCATACCTCAACAATTGCATCTGCTTTCACAAGCCTTTTCGACACCTTCGCTCATCCAGATTCCTACTTGCACAAATCCCAAGCATACTAAAACCAGATCTGGTGGAGGAGCCTTCTCCTGCATCACTGCTAAAGCATGGAATGACCTTCTGAAATACATAAGAGCCTCCTCCTCACTTCTTGAATTCTGCAAGAAGCTGAAGACCTGGCTTTTAAAGTAATCCCACTAGGCCCTATGTGTGCCTAGACCTACAACTGCTCAGCGCCAGGATACCCTCCTGGGCTATACTGCACTCTAAAAATCTATATAACTTAAAATTGAACATAAAACAGGGAACTGAGCTTCGGATGGGTGGAGGGTGGCAGGGGACTGAGTACCAGCGCAGGAGAATGATACAGACACAAAGCATCCTTGCATCCCAACATATCCTGTGACAGCACTCACCACAGGGACCTTTGCTGATGATTCCCTGCATATTGGATGCGTTCTGATTACGACTTAAGACACTGTTGATTACCCTACTGTCAGACCCCATTCAAGAGCAGCCAGAGACTACTTGGCCACAGCTGTGTAGTGTGAGGTCATTTGCCTCTGATGTCCTGGGTCTGTCCTACCCCAGCTCTGCAAATTGTGTCAAGTACACCCCTTCTGGACCTGAATCTCAGGAAAGCAATAGCGGGCAGTCAAGGCTTCCCAGGGAGGTAATTTGGGGAAAAAGTCTCCGAACTTCACAGTGACTCAACAGGCACAATAACTCACTGACCAACCCATTGCTTGTCTTAAGGAAAGATAAGTATATTATTGTCACAGTGAAATGAGATACTACACATACTAATACACATCAATATGAGGTTCAATATTCCCTACTTCAGATTCCTGCAACGCCCTCATCCCGGTTCCTGTGGGATCCCCAAGGTCTGTAGTATCAGATGGGATCACAGAACATAGGCAACAACATGCATAGGTGAGAAGTCACTAAGCAATCACTAGGTTTAAGTGACATGTAGTTCATTTTATGAGATCTTGAGAAAAAATTGTTCACACTGGTAATATTATTATGGGAGACTTGTCTTAACAGTTAAAGATACAGTCTCTGAATTTTTCTAAAAGGCCCCATGTTACCTGCTCGCAGGTGATGCCGCTGTGGCAGCTCCAGTCAGTGCACTTGGCGGGTCTGCAGCAACAGTGTCTTCTGAAGTGGTGTCGGATGACAGGCAGTGGCCTCACTCCTCCCTATAGCCGCTCAAATGAACAGTGCAGCAGGTATTGGATGACGGCTGCTTTGCCCTTGGCATTTGTAAACTTGGCTGTTCGGGAGGTTCTCTACTACAATGGTGATGGGATCTTCTCTGGGTATGCAATGCAGTGACAGCACAGATCCCTCCAGATACGCTGCGGTGTTACCGGGACGTTTTTTCACTCATTCACAACAAAACCTGTGTGGGGGTGGTCGACGCTGGTTGTGTAGCTGATGGCAATTGGCTTCATCTGGGTGCTCCATTTGCCAGGAACATGTCTTGGCCCCTCCTCCTGGGCAGTCCCTCATCCTGCAAGGCCAGACACTCTCCTTCACTCTTGGAGCAGACAGGTGGTCTTTTAGGTGAAAGGCAGACCCGAATCTTCTCCAGCAAGTTGTACAGACTTCAGGTAATGTCCCATCTCCTCTGGGAGACTGACTGTCAACCACACACTAGTGAAAGTCTCACAGCACGCTTCAAGAACTCTGAGGAGCACTCCCATATTTGGTCAGAGAAGCAGCTTGGAACTGGAGCATAGTGGGTTGGGGTCCCACCTTTATACTTATTTTTCCACACAGGTGATGTGGATCCACTGTATAAGGTTCTAAAACAGGTTTGGGGTGGTTCCCTTTCAAATGCCATTTTCTGGCAGTAGTGCAGATGCGGACTTTGTGCAAGGTGGTGACTCTCCCAGCAGGTAGTGGTGAGCTGACACCAAGCAGAATTTTCCAAAACATGGGCACAATGAAGTATGAAGTATCTTCATCTGGCTGTTATAAGGCTTGCTGTGGCAGCAATTAGGGAGAGGTAGGAGAGTTGGCCCCACCGTGAAAAGTTATCACCCAAAACACCAGAATTTGCATGCTCACCAGAAAGTCCCTATCTTCTTCCAAATCGCAATGCCAAAGAAAATGTTATCAGCAATACCTTGCTAGAAGGACCTCATAGAATTTGAAGAGGGCAGCCCTTTCGCCATCTCCCCTCACTTCAGTACCTCGTTCTCCACCATCCAGCCACAGGAATACAGCCCATACACTTCCACTGTCAGGGGTGGACCTACCACCTCTCATCTTGTGCAATGCCAAACCCGGCCTATCTAAAATGGTGGCAAATGTCACAGCAACCATACTAACACTACACACAGAGTCTTGCTGCCACAGATATGCCTTACATCCACCATGCATGCATTTTCTCAACACAAAGACATAGCAGGTCAGTGAAAGGGTTTCGGTGCTACAATTTAACTGATCTTTCCTTGAATGGGGCCCATAGGAGAACAGAAAAAAGGTCTGCTCAGGGATGTTAACTTGCAAAAATCAGTACGCTACCACTACTGCTTAACGTCAACAGCCCAGGACCTGGGAGCAGTCCCTTGTGCTTAAAGAGGATACACTTGGTAGACCCCTCCGGATCACAGACCAGGTTCTGGGCCTTAACTTTACCATGGACAGCCTTGGACTCCAAGCATATGCTAGAGTAGCATGCTAGCTAGGCTAATAAAAAGTCAGGGTACCAGATTAACATGAAGCCGGGTCACTCAGGGCAGAGCTACATGCTCATATACCATGCAGGAAACATTTCTGCCCCAACCCCTGCATTACTCTATATTATGTTATATTCTCTAATACATTGGTATTTCAGACTCCTCTGTTCCTTGCCTCATTTTCATATTTTGTGCACTCTATGGACCCTATGAAGCATGTCTACCTGTTTTCCAGTTATTTTCAAGAAGTTCTCTAAGGCTCAGTCATGGGTCCCATTCCTCCTCATTTCATGCTATCCCTCTTACTTTGTGTTTGAAGCTCACATCTGTGCTTCTAATACGCCGGTCTTCTTTTCTTTTCATTATACATATTATTCACTACATCAAGGTTTACCATCCCTTCTTAAACCTGGTCATATCTTAGATGAATGACTATTATTTCAAGCTGAACCCATTCACAAATAAGACACTTTATTTTCTGTCTCATAGGTTTAATTTCTAGTCCACAACTTTACTTTACATCTCTTCACCATCTTATATACACTCCAACTTATTTTCCTCCATCTTCTTCATCTTTCCTTCCCACTTCATCAACTTGGTCATGTATCTGGACTCTTCCCTTTTATTTGCTTCTCAGTTTGCTAATTAGGCTTCAGTTTATCTCAAATCTACCCTCTGAAGAATCCCCTTATGTTCCTCACATTTTTAGGTCTCGCCTGAGCCAGCGCATGCGCTGCTTGAAGAGACATGTAGTAGGGGCTTTAAAAAGTGCTACCACAAGCTGCTTTGGCTGGCCTAGCGCTTGAGTTCACGCGCGTGGCCAGCGCGTGAACTCAAGCGCCAGCTTTATCTGTCTTGCCTCTCACTTGATTGCTTCCTCAACGCTCCTCTGCCCCTCTCCTCCCCCGCCTCGTCGCGCTGCTCTCACTTTCGTGCGCGGCTAATGCTTGTTTCGTTTGTTCCTGCGCGCACCCTGCCGTGCGTTAAGGTTGCGCTGGTCCGCTGACTGCCTTCTCCTATGACTGCTGCCACATGCTCTCTCCGCTCTCCTCTCTCGCCGCCTCCGCGGTGACAGAGACCGGTGCCACTCCCTGAGTGTAGTGTGCTTCGTGCGCTCTCCCCGTGCATCGCTACTCACTCACCGCTGGGCCTGCTACGGACTATTTCTGCTTCTGCAGCGGCCGCTCATGCACTCGCGAAGCCGCTCCTCTCTGGCAAGCCTCTTCAGTGCGTTGCCTGCCTATTGGCCTGCCAAATGCTCCTTCGTTTCCACTCCTCACCTCACGTATGGTCCCGTGGACGATGTTTCGCCACCGGACGCCGCTCCTGCTCAATCGGTAAGCTCGGCCCGCCGTCACACTGCTGGTTCTTCCGCCTTGTTTTAATTCCTTTTGAGTGCGCGCGCGCATTTATATAGCGCAAACTCGACCCGAAGGCATTGGAGCGCTTAACACGCGCACCAGTTTACATGCAGCTCGACTTGTTCGCCTTTGAGAGAATGCGCTAGTGCATGCCCTCTCGCTTGCAAGATTCTTGTATGGTATAGTGGGCTGATTTGGAACCTGCCGTTTGTTTGCAGCATTGTCACTCTTATTTTCTGCCTTCTAGTTGGGCAGTTGCTTGCCATGCGTCACTTCCTTTTTTGTCAGCGGCACATGCACCAAGCACAGATTAATTAAACTGAATTAACTTGCCTCCGCTGCTCGCATTGTGATTCAGGTACTGTTTCATTGTTTTAGAAAAAAAACAAAACGTTATGACTAGATCAATGCTGGCTGCGTCATTGTGTTTTATTTTTTTACATTCCCCCACCGGTTTCTTCTCTCCCTAGGCGTACTCATCTTGTTTCTCTCTCCTGAGCCTTCCGTTACTCACCCCCACCTCACTGCCAAAGACAATAGCTCGCCCTAAGGCGCAACCTATTGGCTTTGCCAATGCTTTTTTGCATCTTTTCATCTGCTTCCAGAGCTGGGTATCCCATAGCCCCTCCCCCTCCCTCCCCCCACAAACCCTTAAGGGTGAGGTTAGAGAATGTTTAAATAGGAAGCTGCATGACATGGCGCCTGGAAACCAGCACAGATCTGGCAGGATATCTCAGGCAGCATTTGCAAACTGTAATTTGAGCAGCACGTGTCACTTACACAGGATTCCTCAATGCTGCCGCTTATCTGTCTGGTGAAAAGGCACGCAGCAACTGCCCCATTTTATGGCCACTGCTTGTTGCTATTCACAAATATGATCATGGCCCATTCCTAATCTAGAAACGGTTGGAAAACATTTTTCCAGTGGGAAAGCAAGTGTTGGGACAAGCGCACTTGTGTTAAACATTTAAACATAATTAAGCTTTTGAATATTCGTGAAAAGCTTCAACTTTTATGAAGAGCCCCAGGGGAAATGTTTGTAATTTACAACAAACAAACAAGCATTGACATAGCCAATAGGTCTCGCCTTTGGGACTTTATAAGTGTTTAGCCATGCAACAGTTGGTGTTGTTGCACTAAGGATATTGTGCTGCATAACTAAATACTTATAAAGTACCAAAAGAGAGACCAATTGGCTATGCCAATACTTGTTAACGATTAAAATCTTTCAGTAGACCCTGGTTCTTTGGCCTCCCCTCAGTGTGAGGCTCATTTGCTACCTTTTTTCTCCATTTCATCCATTCTGGGTTCCGCATTCCAGACAATCTTGCCACCTCTGCTGGATTCACACTCCACGCTCCCCTACTTTGATGGTTTCCCATCACCTACCCTTTTATACGCCCACTTTACATGCATAATAATTAAATATATCCATAGGCGCCCGTTTATGAGATCCCCTGGAAATTGTGCCCCATGCACAATGTATGCTGGGGTACAAAAGGTCAGACCTTCACACTGTTTATCCTGGCCAGAGCTGCCGAGGCTGAGGGAGGAAGCAGAGATGGCCTCTTGTGACTCTAAGCAGGGCAGGAGGGGATTGGAGTGTGAGGCAACAATTGCAAGCCAAAAGGCTGTAAATGCAAGCCACTTTCAGAGTGTTAGCACCAGTTATAGCGACAACATATAACATGGAGCCCATTTGTTTTATTGATTTAAAATATCTCCTTTTAAAAGTGCCAACCAAGCTTCGGTCCAGTCTGGTTTAAAATGCTGCCACTCTGCTCCTTTATAAGGCCATCCATCCCAATCTGTGGAAACTAAAAAGCGATTTAAAATATGTAAAATACCTCTTAAATGCTCTTTTTTTAATTTTTATTTGGATTTCTATTTTGTGATTGTTTTCTGTACAGCGCTCATACAGTCGTCAGACAGCTTTAAAGCATTAATAAAACAAGTATTGCCCTAGCCAGGAGGCCTGGCCTTAACAAGCATGTGAAGTTTTTATTTCTTTGTTCTTTTTTCAAACATATCCAATTGGCATAAAAAGTTTAAATTAATAAAAAGTAAAAATGCTGCCATGTAAATGTGGAGGGCATATGTTTGTAGAAAAAAGAAAAGACGCAAACAACGACCCTTAGGCAAATTAAATGCAAAAACACGAAATAAATTTAGATATGAAAACTAAAAGCTGGCCACCTGTCCGGGCATTGAAATTGACTAATTTTTAGGGGATGTCTACATGTTCATATGCAAAATGCCATCACTCACAGTTTAGAGATTCAGTGGCTAATGTGGGTTGTATCAGTGCCCATTAATGTACGCTGTGGTTGGGGGTCGGGGTCGGGTGGGAGCAAAACCTGAATTACACTTCTTGGCAGCCTATAGGATCTGTGGTGAGCTCACGCAATTTTCATTCGGATCTAAGCATTACCCTGAACTGGTTCTTCAATCTCTTCGCTTCAGGTAAACAATAATACAAGCTATCCATCCTCCAAGTTTTGGTCTCAGAGAGTTGGGGTATGTTAATAGACACTACTAACTTCAAATTGTTGTGTGTGAGGAAGTAGTCTATCCTTGTTTTTGTCCCATGGGGAGAGGACAAAAGGTTAGTACTCTAACTATTGAATTGGATGTATTCAAGGCAAGCAAGAAATGTTTTAAATCCTTTTGATGAATTTTACTTCGTTTTGATAATTGCTCATGTACAGTAGCTTTATATTCTACCTGTATGGGTCTTTTCTTGTGTAAATGTACTTTTATTGCCAGAACGTGGCCGAATAAAGTTTTATTTGACTTGACTTGACTTGTATTCAGGGCTCAATAAGTGAATGATCCACCACTAGGCCCTTGAGCTTGCCTCTGTCATTGTTGTTTTAGAGGTACAGTGGCCCGGATCGATTGAATATGGGGTCCTTTGAAAAATTCCAGTAGCCCTAGTACGACTCTTTGATTAACAAATTTTATTAAGCCTGTTTAGATCAGAAAAAAAGAAGTTTTAAGCTTTTTTAGGTCATATACAGAACCAATGATAAGATGGTGACCCTGTATCATTAATCTGGCAAATACATATCTATCTATTTGGTTTATCAAAGTTGTTTGCCCTTTAACAGGTACTCTTTCTATAGCATGTCTCTTGTATAAGAGCTAATTCCAGTTTCTTGGTAGCTAGGAAGCTGAGAACTTTTTCCTCTTTAATGTATTAGGCCACTAACGTTGAGGTATCATATTGATAGGGCTCCATTCTTGTACATTTTACAGCAGCAAGTCACAATAGCGTGTGTGCAAATCTAGTCTTGGCAAGGTTCCCACATGTGAGGGCAAGTGATCTAGTTCCAAGCATAGCTGGGGCCCAATAAGGAGCCTGTAGATTTAATATGAGAGCACAAATACAAAGCTGAATATAAAAGACTGACACTTAAGATGTTGTGGAATGATCTGTAGTGTAACTAGGATTTTTGCAGGCTGTTGTTTGCTTCAAACTTTAAAGAGGTGAGCATGCCTTTCTAGGACCTTCAGAGTTGCTCCAATGCTATAACATGTTCAATATTAACCATAAGCATTCTATGGACAATACTTTTTTGTCAAACTAATATTTATACTTTGAGTGATCAGGATTTATCTTTATCTCTCCAGGAGGGTCAGCAGGGTCTCTATTTATAGGAAGGGGTGTCACTGTGGGGGTATCGGTCCAAAGTGGCTTCACTGGGTAAAGGGGTCGTCCAATGAGTTTCTTCATTATTGCTAATGAAAGACGTGTCCAAAGAAGGTTGTTCAAGGGTCGCTAGAAAGTTCTTGAGGGTCACAAAATTCCCTCTGTCTGCCATTAGCGGTCACCCGCATCACAGCAGGGTCTTAAAGGCATAATGGATGTTCTTCTGTTCGAGAAGAGAGTGTAAGGATAGGAATTTCCTACGGGCTGTATTGGTTTCATAAGAGAAGTTGGATGCACATTACATTTTATGTCTTTTATAAGAATGTGGGTCATTTTTTTTTTCATTTGCTTAATTATCTGTGTACACTGGTGGTGGAGAAGACACAATATTATTGGCCTTAGGTCGTCTCTCCTATCATTTCGTCTCGCACGCAGCCTATGCGCCCTTTGAAAGTTAATGGGAGGCTGGAATTCTAACAGTGCTATGAAGGGTGACAGCAATCCTAATATGCCAAAGTTTTCCTCTGTTTCTGGAATGCCATACAGTTGAATACTATCCTTTCTACTACTATCCTCAAGGTCAGTGGCTTTGCTCTGAAGATTCCAGAATGCCAGTGCTGAGCCAGGCCCTTCCAGTGCTCTCTTGTCCAGTGCTTTGATTTGTTAAGTTGGGTTTTGAACATGGACAACTACATCTCTGCGTGTATTGACTCCAGTTCTTTTGTTGGCTCAGTAGTTGAGAGTTCTGCTGTGTTGATTAAAGAGTGGATGTCTTGTAATCCGCTCATACGTGTTTTCAGTGCAATCGTGGCCATGCTGTGTTCTGTAGTCATGTTGTGTTCTGTGGCCATGCTATGTTCTGGAGTCATGCTGTATTCTGTAGCCATGGATGCAATTTCAGCTGATTTATACAGTTACCTTAGCAGTGGATGGTGGTGTTTGTTAAATTATGACTGTTCACTTAACCCGAAAAAGTAAACTCTTACAATGGCAGCCCCCAGAACAGGCAGTTGCGTCATTGGGTAGCCTAGCCCAAATTACATTGTCTCCCTCCATGGATAGTTAAGAATTCCCCAGCAGAGCGCTGCCACTTTTAACACATTAATTCTCATCACTGGTGTGTGGGCGGGCTCTGTCATTCACATCCACCTCCACCCTGGAGGCAGAGCAGCGATGCGTGTTGCTGGAGAGGAGGCTTACCATTGGACTAGAGAAGGATGGTAGCACCAGCACCACTGACGACTCTTTCCATAGTCCAGTGTGTGTGGCGGGAAAAGGAAACAGTGCTCCTTTAACGCCTGGCGTCATGCTGCGCAGCTCTCGACAGTGGCCTGCAGCAGTGGCGGCACCTCGAGGGAGTGCTGCGGGGCGGTGGGCCGGGGAAGGGGCAGGGAGGGTTGTAGTAGCCTCTGGCATACGGCTGACCGGAGGTCAGTAAATAAATAAATAAAACGAATTACATTGCGCGCGCTGCATCGCCATTTGGCGTTGCAGCGTGCGCAATGTAATTTGTTTTATTTATTTATTTATTTACTTACCTCCGGTCGGCCGTATGCCAGAGTTTACTACCCCCCGCCCTGCCCCTCCCCTGTCCCGCCTCACCGCCCCGCAGCACTACCTCGAGGAGCCGCCACTGGCCTGCAGACAGTGTTGGGCAGTGTTGGACTGTGTCAGCATGGTCTCTCCAGGTGCTGTAGCACATCTATGTAGTCTTTCAGATCCTGTCCAAGGGGTGCAGAAACACCAGTGCAACCCATTACTTTTAAATGGACAGCAGCAAATGTGTTTTTTGGAGCAGTGTTCAAGAGCTTAGCAAGAGGTGACCATCTTTCTCGAGGGCAGGTTCTGCCTTCTGCTGCTTGTTTCTTGATGTCTCACAGCCTTCTCCTAAAGGACTGAAATCTTATTGTCAATTGGGATGGGTTATTGGCTGTAGGTTTGCACTCCACATAATGATTAAGAAACTTAACTTTCAGCTTTGTCACTGCAACCTTCTTTTTGTGCTGCCTCTCAATGGAGGTTTCAATAGCTGGGCACAACTCTTATGTTTTCTTTATCCTTCTATGCAGCGAGAGGTAGGGGCGACTTCTTTTTGTAGGCACAATGACACCTGCAGATGGTGCCATGCAAGGATGACCGGTGCCTCCCAAAATAGTGAGTTTGGAGGAAAAAACATAACATTCTTCCAAGCAAGCAGAAAAATCCAAAAAGAGAACAGTACAGGAACCCCGCTCTCATGAAAATTTCCAAAATGTGCACAAAGGAACATGGGTCACATCTGGATTTTGCAATGTTCTATACAAAACCTGTTTCTACTTGCTTTTCTGGCATATTCTTGATCAGGCAGGTAACGTCAGTCGTCACTAGGTGACGCCATATACTGGCCAGTTAACAGCTTCTGACTGACGATAGGGCACAGGGTGCAACTACAGAAAGTGGATATGGCAAACTATTCCATTTATTTATTGTGTTTTATAAAGCGCGTATATGACCATTGTGGTATCAGAGCGCTGTACACCAAGAGACCTGATGAGGGTTGCAGTACAGTAACAACACCTGTCACTTAAGATCCACTGTGCATAGAGTTCGAAGAGAAAGGTACAACACAATAGCATGCAATATCAGGAAATGACAGTTTCAACATAGTTCTCTTATGACATGTTTTTCTAGTAGTATGGCGTTTTCTTCCTTCTTGAGAAGACTAAGTGAGGTAATTGCTCTTGTTGAAGGTGTGAGGGATTTGCACATTTTTGGGGCAGATCCAGCGAAAGTTCGGCTGTGAGTTTTTCTTTTTTGAATCTGGGTGGTTCTATTCTGAGGAACTTAGCGCTTTTATACTCCCTTCTGCTTCCTGATAGCTTGATCCTATTTGCCAAATATTTAGGACCAGAATAGTGTAGGGCTTTGTGTGTTATGCATGCACTTGGATCCTAGCTTCAATTGTGAGCCTTTTGAGGGCTCCGAGTGATGGGGAAATGCGATCCTAATGATGTGTGCCTGTTATTAGTTTTGCTGCTGCATTTATTGTCACTATCTTTGGGGCTAGGCTAGCTTTAGGTAGACCTATGAGTCTTGCATTCCCATAGTCCAGTCTTGAAAGCATTAGAGATTGTACTGCTGTTTTGATGTCTCCTAGCGGTATGAAGGGTTTTAATATTCTTAGAAGGTGCAAATGTAGGTTAGCCCTTTTGGTTGCAGCTTGTAAGTGAGCTCGAATGTTTAGATTTGAGTCTAGTTTGATGCCTAGTAATTTTATCGAGTCACAGATGGTTGGGGTGCAGTTTAGCGAGTTGATATTAGAAGAATAAGGTTGCGGTTGTTGGGATCTAAGGGGTGGAGCGAAAAGAATGAATTTGGTTTTTTTCTTTGGCCTTTTTAGATGTAATGGAGCAGCCTTCTGAACTGTGTTGGTCATGCTGCTGTTGCAGAGGTGTGTCAGTTCTTGAACCAATGTTTGGTACATTCGAGATGCCAAGGAGGTCTGACATAGACCCCCCAGTTCTGTTCTGTTTACGTGGCTGTAATCACTCAACCACGTTTTTTTCTTTCTCGTTTGACTCTCAATTTTAGTTTCTTGTGCGAAGATTTGAAAATGTCAGTGATAACGCGTGGCACCTTTGCTGCGGGGAGGTGCATTGCATGCTTGAATCATGCTGAGGTCCTGGATCAGGTTACTGAGTGCAGTCACTGTGGGGTCTTTGTCATTGTTCCAGTGTACAATGAAATCTCCTATTAATAATTTCACCTGTTCACTGCCTTCATGGCCCTTGATACCAGCAAGCAAGGGCAATTACAGGTGTACGAAATGGTAATAAAGGAGTATCAAATCTTACTCCTACCTACTCTACTCGTATGGTGAGTGGTATAGAGGAGACGCAGGACTACTTTTCGCCTATTGAAAGAACTGAGCCTATTTACACATATGTTTTTTTTATTTTTTTATGCAACAGTGTTAAATCATATTTTGTTCTTTGCTTCTCAGATACAGCAAACGAACAGTAAAAGTGGAATCTAAAGGAGGCGGACACTGGTGCCATTGGAGGAGGCCTCAATAATGATGCAGTTATATACGCGGATACTAATTCTGGCAGCCATTTTGGTGCAGCAGGATGTGTGGGCTCAACCTGAAGGTACTGTTTGCATGTGTTAGGGAGGTTTCAGGATCTGTTGACAGGTCAAAAACGCAGAAAGACCTTATATTGCATTGGGAATGGCTACATGTGCTTCTCTGAAGCCCATGCAACTCATGATATAGCATGCTGTGACACAACACCATTTTAATTCTGCTTTTTAGTAATTTTTGCTTGTTTTACGAACACCTGTGCAGTAAGTGGATATTTACTCAGCTCCGGTGAGTTTTTCATCGTAACCTGCAGGTTGCACTTGTCGTTGCCATGGAGATTCTTAAGGTGTTTTGTGCATATACTGCAACAACAGTAACGGGGCCTTCCTGTGGCAGGTACCACTTCTGGTACGGTAGCGGATGGAGGTTGTCCTCTTACATATATGTGAGCGGCGCTTGTGGCGTGTTGTTAACACTCACAATAGCCCGTGTTGTTAATCTGTCTTCTGTAAGATCTGCTCTACCCTGCAAGTGACCATCCATTCCCCTTGGGGACCCAGGGAGGTGCGGGGTGAGGGGTTGTCTCTGCCTAAATATATGTCTAATCTGCAGGACACAAGTTCCAATCCAATGGCTCCATGCTGGATCTTGGTGAAATTAGTGTGTTTTAATCCTTGCACAATTGAGTCACTCTCACAAGGTCAACGCAATGGGTATTATGGATGGAAGGACAATAGCAGTTGTTTATGAAATTGGGCGATTGGATTCGGGAGCCTATTAATATAAAAGTATTCTGCACTGAATATTAATTAAAATGCGATAAACCATTACTGATTCGCCCCTAGAGAGACTACCGGGAGTTCTGCAAACAAGTGTGTTGTGCTCGTTTACTCTCACTCAGAGGGACTATAATGGAATGCATAGGCTGTTTAATAGATGCCCTCCACAAAGCTCTCCTTCTCCCTGTCACAATAACAATATTTAAACATTTTGTGTCTTTGTGCCGACAACCACCTGATCAAAAATAAAACTAATGGAGCACTTTGTCTCAGGTCAGTCAACAAGAGAACAAAGATTTACCCCTTTAGTAGTTTCTTACTGAATAAACTGGCCACTAGTAGCGCACATAGTCCTCCTGTTTTCTATGCCGAGGCCAGATATACGCACACCGACAGTGAGTACTCACCCTGACTCCCAGTCCCCAGACCCGACTAACCAGCCAGAGGATGCACGGCGTAGAAGTGTGCAAACATACACAATCATCGGATATAGCCCTGCTCTTGGTGCTAAGTGTACTCACGCGCTCATAGCTCCTATCTCTCTGCCTCCAGGCTCTGCACTTCTGCCCCCAGGAACTCCAAGGTTATGGTTAAAAGTTGCTGGAGGCTTTACATTATCCATATATGGGGTATTTTTCCAAGCCAAACCTCTGAACAAAGATAACACTTTTGAAGTAGCTTTTTGTGATGTACCAACATAAGCCAAAAAAGCCATCATACCACACAATGATACATATAGTAAAATGTACATTATTAGAAATGTAGAGAAATGTTTAGAGGTTTTATACTCAGTCTCGTTTGTCCAATCATTTGAACTGTTTCAATTGTGTGATTACCACCTGGGAAGACATGTGTGACCCTAAAAGCAGGATAACCAAACATGTGCTCACCTAATGCATGGCTCTCCGTTGTACATACACGCCCCTCCCGTCATGGTCAATTTGTCGTGGGACCACTGTGGCATTCCATACCCAGGACACTGGCATTGACCCGTCAGATGTGAGACGGTGAGTCCCAGATCTGGTTAGCAGACATTGCCCTGAGAATAATCTGTTATTTTGATTGGTCACTCAATAATGAGGGTGTGAGACCTTGCAAAGCATTGAGAACTTGCTTTCCACTTTTAACTGAATGTGTATGTGGAGTATAAGCCAGTGCAGGTTATGGAGGACGGCAGTGATAGGTTTCATGAAGTATGGGAAGACGATGCTTGTATTTACAGGATTTTCTGGCCGGTACTCACAAGTAGTCAGTGTGTACGCTCCCGATCTCTCAGTATTTTAGATTAATGCCCACAAAAGGCTGCTTGCTGGTGTACATATTTAGGCGATGGTGGAAATCAACTATTTGAACAACACTTCATCCTATTTGTAGAGATGGTTCTAGTTGAACCAGAACCTTTGCACCCTGCTCGGTTTGACTACACAGGAACCACTGCAATGAAGGAGACCTTAGGGTGTCCCTTCTAGAAGGAATTCCCCTTCTAAGCAGATATGACGGCTGGAATCATAGTATTAAATGCCATCTCAGTTGCCCTCATTTAATCGATAGTAGAAAGATGAAGCATTCGGTCAATGTTGTCCGAAACAAAACCTTGTAACCTGCCAGTGATGAGCAGGGCTCTGCAGCTGATGTTCAGCTCACTAAAAGTTGAATCGGGCAGTGTAGTCATGGCTTCTCCGTTTGGAGCAGGAAGAAAGGGATAGGTAGGGGTTTATACCAGCAAATGAGAAATGCTTCCATCAGTAGACGTACAACATACCATATTTCGCTTCTATCCCTTTTGAACTCACTAATCCCTGACACTGCAAGGTCTGATCCTTACTGTTAACAAGGGAAGCTGTTATATCCCTCTAGGTTTAAAGATCGTACTCTGAAAAGCCTCCTCTTTCCCTGGAACAGTAGAACAGTCCTATTTCCTGGTGAGCGGATGCCCTTGGGCTAGCTCTGATTGGCAGATGGAATGCTGACATCACATGCAGTCTTTTCATTGCTCATCTTCATTGGGCCTGATCCAGCATGCTGATGAGGAGCGAGCCAGTGAGCAGCCACATGCACACGTTCCTTCTGCTCGAGTGCAGCTCCTGCGAGTGCTGCTGGCTCAGGCTGAACGCAGAACTCCATTTTAATATGGCCATAGTTCAGGCATGGAGGAGCCTCCTATACTTAAAAGGCAAAAAAAACACTCGCAAGACGAGAATGTACCTGTACAACTAGGAGTAGGAATGTTGGATGGCAGAGGCAGATCCTTCTCCCTAGGATATAGTCTGTAGTAACTCTTGCTCAAGGGCTTTCTCAAGGATTAGCTGGCTCTCTTCAAAAAGTCTGGCCATTTCCTTTCTCACAGGCTTTCCCATGTTGATCCATACTGCCACCCCCACTATGCAACACTGGTCACAAGGACATTGCTGCATGGGACTGCCCCCAGAATAGGTCTAAGCTGATCTTCAGTGCCATAGGGATCGTGGAAAACGGGGACGGGCTGCGATCCCAACCAAACCCGTTTTTTCCCAACCAACACCCCTTCTGCCCTTAATTTATCTCACTGACTTTGACTTGTGAAGTTGTCTAATATTTCGTGCTATGGTTAAGCTAACATATCTGTCTTCTGTTCACTAAATTTGTATCTAACTGTTGATATTTTCATTAACTATTAAATCCAAGAGGCATTGCTTTTTAGGTCGAGCCTGGACAGCGCATGCGCTGCTCTGCGAGGCATGCTGTATTGGAGTATGTACTTGAAGCCCCGCTCATATTTGTCATTGGCTTGTGTCATTGTCCTTTCTAAATGCTGACTTCTGATTCATTTATAGGCTTGTTAGTCCCTCCTTAGTACCGCCTTGTTTTCATTCGTAACCTCCCATGAAGACTGACCCTATTACTTCTCTTGTTACACGGAATGTCTTATTTACAACCTGTGAGCACTATTTTCTTTAAGGGTTTTCTCCTACTGCAGGAACAACATGCTTTCCTGCAATGGCGCAGCTTTGCTTGCATCTTTTCCTTGACCTTATTTTTTTTTATTGTGGCAGCGAGGCGCGCTGTAACTGTAGCGTCCGCACACCTTTATTTTCCTACCAACTTGCTCCTTTTAATTTGCATTATTTATGTATTGAATTTTTACAAGCACGGCATGCTTTAACTAAAGCACCATGCCCTTCTGTACTTATTTCTGGCAGGGCTTCAGCTTGCTCCTCATTGCCGCCCCTGGGCACAGCGCTTGACTTGCTGACTTTGCCAGTGCTTGTTAGTAAATGCAGTTTTCTGACCCACCATGCTGTTTGTCTGCACCACTGTCCTTACCACTGCTGCTGTCACTCGGCACCTGAATTACATTTCTGGAGATATGTATGAGGCATATGCGGAAGACCTTGGCTGTCACACTTCATACAGGGCCCCGAAAACGATCAGACATGTGAGTTATGTGATCCAGGGAGAGGGCCGCGATGACACTACTGAGTGCCCTTGTGGGAGAGAGCCTGACAGTGCCTACCTCATACTTGGAATAGATTCACCGCCGACGGCCCGGAGAACGTCCCGAACCTGGAGAGGGGACGAAAGAGTTAAATCTCTTCCCAACTTCTCCCATGCAGGAAGAAGTAGGGGTTCAGCCTACGAGGAGGAGAAGAAGACCTCACCCTGGAATGGGTCTCATCGGAGCCGGAGGTCGAGAGGCAGGACCAAGAAGCACCGGAGGATGCCGAAGAAGAAGGCCCTCTTGGGACGCAGGCGAATGGAAGAGCTGAACGTGATGGAGATCCCGAGACCGAAGGGGAGTCGATTGAGGAGTGGAACGAGGACTGGTGGGTCCCCCCAGGAGGAGCTTGACAGCCGTGGCCAAGAGTTGCGGTATGGGCAGTGAGTGACCAGGGACTCTCCTAACAACAAAAACCAGGAAGGAAGGGAGCGGGTGGTGGCTACTCCTGCGGGACCTGGGGAACACAGTTGTGGGAAGAGGGAGCGGGCAAGGAAGGAAGACTACGGGAGGGGGGGAGAAGCCAGGCAGACTTACGCACCTGAGCACAGCCGTACACGCCTGAGCAGAAACAGGCCGATGTACACGGCTTAGTACAAACTGGCACATTATTGGCACAAGAGCACCATCGGGCACAGTAACCTAATACTTGACATAAGTTGCCTCTTTTGACGGGCTCTGTCAGAACAGCGCACCCTCGAATCCCAGAAACAGAGGGCAGGGTCCTAGGAAGCCTGACAGGATTACTTAAGCAAGAGTTCGTTTTCTTCTCTTCATTCTCTCATATTTTGTGTTATATGACCTTGTCTGGCAGTGTGTGGGAGAGTTGCCTACCGCCATTTGTGCTGCCTACTTTTCCACTGTGCGAGTGAAAGGGAGAAGACCGCCCCCTTACAAGACCTCCTTCAACGCTACCCACCAATCACACCTCCTTCCAGAGTGTGTGTGACACCTTCTTGGGTATGTTGAAGGGTGCTATCATAGACCCAAATAAATCGGCAGAGGTACTCATCGTCCTTCTGTCTTCTTCTCCCGAGCATCCTGGGGTGCCCCACGCGGAAGAAGGGACCTGTGAAAGAGACGAATGAAGAAAGAGTGAACCAGCTGAAGAAGTCCAGAACCCAGAGAGAGAGAGGGAACCATACTACGGATCCTGTATGAACTCTGATCAGTGAATAAAAGGCAAAATTGCGGAACACTAAAAGCCTCCTAGTTTCTATTTCCGCCCATCCCTCCCACAGCCCTTTACATGCCTGGTCAAGATATGCCCTGCGGAAGAGGGAAGCAGCTGCTTGATGGCTGTCCACTTTGTGGAAAATGGAACTAGTCACGCACTCAGCTCAGCCTCTTCTGCGGAATGCTGTAACAATACCGAAGCGCCTGCGCCCGCCCAACCCCCCCCCCCCCGCCCCCATCAAACAGTGTGCATGCGAAGCCCTCCGAGATGTCTTAAATATGATTTCTTAATGCAGTCATCCGCATTTTCATTTGAAGACATTAGAAGCATCGGGGGCACACTGACAATTCCTGCCCTTTTGTTCATTATCCAGTCATTCTAATAAATATGCGGTACAAATATTAACTTTGTGATGCAGCCTTATTCGTGGCAGTAAAATATCTCCCTGTGTTGAGTTCCTGAAACCCACTGTTTAAAATTCAAACCCTGGCTGTAATATCACAACTTTTTCATCCTTCGAAGGTTGGTAAATTGAGTACTATTAACTGTGATATGATCACGTTTTATTTAAAAGTTTAAAGGCAGTTAAGTGGTTTGACTCAATTGGTTCGTAATACATTAGCTGACTAAAGCAATGTTTATTTGAGGTGTGACTATCAGTTATAGACAGGAACTTTAATATCTGGTAGATTTGTTGTGCATAAATTGCAATAATGTTTGATCTTCGTAAATTATCACCAGTAAGTATATCCTTGACACAGGCGCACAATGCCCATTGGGCTGAAAGGGCTTCACCCCCCCTTCCCCATCATGTGTCTCAGCCCGGGCTGCTGCAGCTTAGGCAGTGTCTGGAATCTTATCTCTGGCATGCCCAAGTTTCTCACAGGTCTTTAAAGCTCATTTGCATATTTACATACCTTTGTAAAGTGGTTACCGAGGCTGTCTTTTTTCTGGTTCCAGTACCCCCTGGGCCCCCACTCTGCCTATTCCTTAGATTTGTATTTTTCACTTACTGCCATAGTGTGAGAATGCATTTCATGAAAAGGAATATAAAGTAGGGTTACCAAAAGAAAAATTACAGCCATTTGTTGTCTTGACGCTAAATAGGGTAATAAATAAAATAGTATATATTCATTTGTAATGTGACTTTCCAATCTTTGCTCCCTTTAATTATCAGTTATGGATCATTCAGGCAGCCCTAGAACACAACTAAAACATGCTTTCTATTTATATTAGGCTTCAGGTGACTGCTTATTTTTGTTCTGCCTGGGACATCAGTATGATAGGCTGGCAACCCTAATCACAAGATTGGGAGTTTGTTGCAGGATGAGCACAATATTAATTTCCTCCACCCTCGATCCCTGGACCCTGAATAATGCCACAATAGCAATAGTTTAACTTATATCGAAACCCTACACCAGCCCTCAATAACCTGCTGAGTTACTTCAAGTGTCTGGGAATGCACCCTCTATTCAGACAACTCACTCGTCATTCTCGCTCTTCACTTTCACACTCACCCTGCACTCACAGGGATCACAGTGTACTCACACTGATCACTATGCACTCACACCACCCGCTCACCCTGCACTTGCAGTGACCACATTGCACTTATGCCACTCACCATGAACTCACACCGGTCTCCCTCCACTTACCCTGCAGTCACATGAGCACACCTCTCACTCTGCACTCACAGTGATAACTCTGCACTCACAATGCACTTGTGTGTTCATCCTGTAGCTCACCCTGCAGTCACACGAGCACACTACTCACCATGCACTTGTGACACTTCACTCACCTGTCCCCCTCACTGCTCAATCTGCAATCTCACTCAAACAAGCCCATCACTAACCATACATTCATTCATCCCACTCTGCACTTACATCCACACCCAAATTCATATGGTCACCTCACACTATCGCATCGCTCACAGTGCTCTCACATGGGCACTCCTGTCACCCACACAGCTCATAGGGTTAATGTGCCAGCTACAAAGAACATGTACCTTGCAGATCACAGAACTGAGTGTGAGTAAACTACGAGTAGTCCTATAAAAAAGTGAAATGTTGGTCAGAAAAGGGCTATAGAGAGATGAGGTGCATTGTTGGCGAGTCGTAGTGAGGGAATTCATGGAGGAGGAGGAAATTTGCGAGGTGGCGCCAAAAGAAGACTGTTGCACCGCGCGCGACCAGTGTTAGGACCAGCCCTGGCTTGGAGTCTTAGCCATCCCCCGAAGTTCGGGTCTAGTTACGCCCATGCCTTGACATCGTTTCTAAAAATGTAAATACATTTATTTCAATTAAAAAGTTCTGAGATGAAATGCATTCAGTCTGAGCCCCAGATTTACTCATCCTTACACTGCTGCTTCAGTGCTGTAAAGCAGTGCAAATGGTGTTCTGTTCAGTGGGGTTCCTTCCGCACGCTGGTCCTATTGCTATTTGCCGCTTTCTGCATGCTCTTCAGCAGGCCACTCCATATCCCAGGTCTCCTCAGCATATGGGGGGCCAGCCTAACATTAATCCCCCCCGACCCCTCAGGGGTGCCCGAGAAACAGGAGCACCTCAGAAGGCTGTCAGCCTGGGGAGCAGCAGCTTGCATTGTATGTTCCCGAAGTGTGTGGAGCTGACTGGGAGAGTGGGCTTTTATTTTTCATATGGCGGGTAATATATGGGAAATAGATGTTGATTAGGGCCAGATGAAAAAGTTTGCTGAGAAGGTAATCAGGTGAAACCTGGTTCTTTGATCAGCTGCATAGCGAAATTGAGAAGTAGACCCCTTAGTTAAGCTCCACAGATGACGGACAAGAAAGCAGATGGATTTCTTGCCTGAACACAGAAACCAGCTGGTTCACAGAAAAGCTCAGGCGGACAGTGGATTTTAAGATACAGATAGCAAATTCCTTGCCTAATGTAACTGGTGCTCGTGTAAAGCGCTCCAAATCCTTTGGGTCGAGTTTGCGCTATAGAGAACGGCAAAAAAACGAAAAAAAAAGGCGGAGCAAGCAGGGAGACCAAATTATCCCTCTAGATCTCTTGCTGAAATTCTCTAATCCCAATTGTTTCAAGACCTTGCGCTTTAAAAAAAAATCTTACACTAACCAAAACAATCCCTAGAAGATGGTATGGTTTAATGAAGGATGCAAGAGATTGAAATTAGATCTACATGGCGTGCTCCAAAGAGAATCCACCAAACAGGACATAAGGGCTGCAGGATCAAGCTACAAGTCGCTAATCAAGAACAAGCATTTACAATGCAATAGGTCTTGCATTTGCGAGAGTTTGAGCTATTGGCATTGTAAATGACAATGCCTTTTATTTATGTGTTTTGAAAACCTGCAAGCGGTGCGTAAACACTCACTTTGTACTTCTAGTCGGTTGTATGATGATACATCGCAAACTAAAACAACGCGTGCTTTTACAACGCGTTTTTAGTTCGCATGTACCGTCACAACACATGTTTTTTCCACGGTTGGCATTAGTTTGCATTTCCTTTGAAATGCATACTATATGCCTTTACAACGCATCCAAGTTTCCCGCATGCCTTTAAATCGCTAAATATTAACACTAAAATAAAAATATTACACCACCATAGCGGACCTGTTTACACAACCCTAAAGCCTAAACCAATACCATACACTACAACCCCCTGACACTACCCTAAGCCCTAAT
Source organism: Triturus cristatus (assembly GCF_964204655.1). Classification (NCBI taxonomy): domain Eukaryota; kingdom Metazoa; phylum Chordata; class Amphibia; order Caudata; family Salamandridae; genus Triturus; species Triturus cristatus. The sequence goes on from NC_140585.1 coordinate 880,668,718, forward strand.
GTCAAAAACACTATCATACACTACAACCCCTTTACACTACCCTAAGCCCTAATTCCCCAAATACTTGCATACACTACATCCCCCTGACACTACCCTAAGCCCTAAAGACTAATACACTACAGTAGACTACAACCCCCTGACACTACCCTAAGCCCTAAAGCCTAATACACTAGATTACACTACAACCCCCTGAGACTACCCAAAGCCCTAAATCATAAAACACTAGCATACACTACAACCCCCTGACACTACACTAAGCCCTTAAGCATAAAATACTTGCATACACTCCAGTCCCCCTTACACTACCCTAAGCCCTAAATAAAAAACACTAGCATACACTACAACCCCCTTTTGACTACCCTAAGCCCTAAAGCCTTCACTACTACCACCTGAGACTAACCTAATCCCCCTTACTTCTCTCCTTCCTCGTGGTCGTCTCTGCTCCTGTTTCCTGTGTTCCGGTCCCATTCCTGGTTCTCGTGTTGCAGTCTGCGCTCCGACGCCATTACATCACATGTGTTCTAAAAGTGCATGCAATGTAATGCCCTGCGTCGTAATGTGTTCGCGTGGTTACGTTGCATGCGTTGTAACGCATGCGATGTAACGGCATGCGTAGTAACAGCCGCGTTGTAATGGCTGTTTCCCCTTATAGTCGCTGCTTCTGAGAAGCAAGGCTGGCAGTAACTGTGCCTCTTTCACTGCCAGCCTTGCTTCTCGTAAGCAAGGACTATAAGTACAAAGTGAGTGTTTACGCACCACTTACAAGTTTTCAAACACATAAATAAAAGGCATTGTCAGTTACAATGCCAATACCTCAAACTCTCGCAAATGCGAGACCTATTGCATTGCAAATGCTTGTTATTTATAAGTACAGTTCACAAACATTTACAACCTACCTCAAATATTCAAAAATATGTCAGATAGGTCCGTGAAAATGTGCCTTCTTTAAGCCCGTTCATATAGACAATATTCAATTAGTATTTTGTGCTTAGGCACATCAAAAACAAGGATGGATGAGCAAGTCTGTTATTCATTTCTTGCCTGACCCTGGGTTCAATCTTCGTGGTGGTGAACCAGCATTTTACCGTAGCTGAGCAATTGGCACTGATGCTTGGAGAGAGGGACTTTTTACAGAGAAACAACTTGATATCTCATTTGGTAGTTGTGAAGTGGATCATGTGAGGAAAATCCTAATGAAAGCTATGCAATAAAAAGAAATCCAGGCAATCAGAGAAATTACTGTACTGGCAGCCACACAGCACCCTTATTTTAATGTTTCTATTTTTAGTGTATATGTTTAACTGTGAGTATCCAGAAGGTGACAACTGACCTTGATTTCCACATGGGTTAACACAAAATTGAGTTGCCATATAACCCTGGAGCCCAAAGACAGGCATTTGGGGAGGGAGATACTCTGAAGAAACTTTATACTTCTTATGTACTTTATTCTAATCTGAGAACGGATTACAAATATTACAGGAGAGTGTCCGTAATGATGTGAGAAATGGCACCTTAGGATGTTATGGGTACAGGAAATGAGTGATGGTTCTGTGTAGTGTAGTTCTCATCAAAGAATGCTTTGTTGCCAAGCAACAAAAGATGGCACTTTAATGATGGCTTTCGCCCTAGTCTCAGAAGGAGTGAGTCGAGTTGCTTAACCAAGTGCTCTCAGAGTTAAACTTTGGCTGTCACTAGGCACTAAATGAAAGAGTCAGTTGCAGGTCCAGTACAGCAGGTCAGCTGCGCAGTTGTGTGGAGGCCTTTGGAGCTTGCTGTGCTCCAGTTGCTCAGAACAGGTCAGTCAGGTGATCCTTGGAGTCTCTTCAGCCTGGGATGAAGGACAGGGGTCCAGTCTTTCTTCTCAGATATCAGGGCAGGCCTCAACCTGCAGGGCAGCAGGGCAGTCCTTCTTCTGTAGTATCCACAGGTCCAGGAGGGTCTGAGGGTCCCCTTTTTATACCTTGTGTCCCCTTTTAAGTGGGAGGAGTTTCTGGAGTGTGTCCCTTACTGAAGTGTCTGGAATTTACTGCCACCCTACCCTAGTCCTAATCTGATTGGGGCACAGTAGGCTTGTGTGAAGTACTTTGTGTGTGAGCTGGGCCAAGGTCTTTGAAGTGCACGTGTGGTAGATGACAACTCTGCACCCCCATCAAGCTAGGATGACCCATCCTGTCAACACCCGGACTCTTTCCATTGTTATAATGTCTGGGAGGAATTCACAAAGGACATCTGCCACCTATACCCAGTCATGTGACTCAAGAACAGGCTGCAGGCACAAAAAGGCTAGGACAAGAAAAGGCCATCTTTCTAGAAGTAGCATTATCAAAAATTGTGCCTTAAATTCCAACTTTAAAATTACAGAGGGTTTTAAATTCCAATTCCTCAGACACCAAACATGATATTTCTATCTGCTCCCACACAACACAAAAGTTATCACTTATAAAAGGTAATAAGGTAACCCAATGTTATCCTATGGGAGAGGTAAATACAATTTACCAATTGGGTATAAGCCAATTTCCCCACATTTAAAGGAGAGAGCATAAACATTTTAGCACTGTTTAGCAGTGGTAAAGTGTACAGAGCCCTAAGGTAAAAAAAAAAAAAAGAAATCAGCAAAATAGGAGGAGTGAAGGCAAAATGTTTGGGGGAAGATCATCCTAAGGCTGACAGGTCTAACACTAGCAAATGTTTTTTAAGACCACTTTTTTTCTATAAAATACTTTACAGGTTTTAAACTGGACCAACTCTATGAGGGTCCCCAAAGTTTGCAACATTTTAAAAAAAGTATCCAAACCTGATGGAGGTTAAGTTTGCCTGTGTTGCACACCCTTGACATAGTTCTATGAAGAAACTGACAGACTTAAAATGAAAGTAAAGAGCTGGGCCTGAGGGAAGAAAGACAGATGAAGGCAATCAGAGACAGGGGGAGTGGAAACAGCAGTGAAGGCAAACATTTGTTGGAGTCACTCCTGTCTGCCCACATATTGGTTAATATTTGTTCCCTATAAGCAATGTACATTGGCTAGTAGGTGCCAGTAAGGAAGTTGAATGTTACCTGGAAAACTGTACGCTCAGATGGAATTGTACTGCTGCCCTGGTTGGGATAGGTTAGTAGTGGCGAGAGGGGTGCTGTCTTAACAGTGGTTTGAGGGTATAGTTTGTATAATCCCACTGACATTGTTAGTGAGTAGCCTCCCTCACCGCACAGCGCCGCCTGGTAGCTGTTGGCCCCTGGCCCTTTCAGGTCCTGTGTTCAAGGCCCTCTTCCACCCACAGGCACCTGCCTGCATCTCATCCCTACTGGTCCAGTGGGAAGCACATCCCTAGTGGTCCAGTGGGGAGTATCTCTTCTCTGTTGTGTTCTGCCCTTTGTCTGTCTCTGTCTCTGTCTATTTCAGTCTCTACCTTTTTCTCCTCTAACTCTGCTTTTTCTTAAATTTCACCTCATCTTTTCTGCTTTTCTGTTCATTTTCTTCCCTTTACTGCACTTTTGTGTCTTTTCCATGCCATGTCCCACCGCTGCTCGCCCCTGCGGCCCCAGCACCCTCCAGCATTGCTATTCTGCTACCTGCCTCCCAGCTGTCCAGCCCTCCCCACACGCTACTTAATGGCACTCGCTACGTGGAAACGGAGCCATCCACCTGATGTTGACAAAAAGCAGCCTCCCTCCCCGCATAGCTCTGCCAGGTAGCTTCTGCACCCTGACCCTTCCAGGTACTGAGTTCAAGGCCCTCCTCCACCCACATCATTAAGATCAGTGGGGTCACCCTGTATCCCTCGGAACCTGGGTTAATAGTTATAAAGCTACAAGCGGTTCTGTTGGGTAAGTACCAAGGGGTACTGGTTCAGAACCCGATTATTTCTTTCACAATCAATAGTGATTTTGTACTAGACTTTTATAAATGTACAACACATCTGTACGTTTTTATCAAAAATATATATATTTATTAAATTATTTGGTTTGTTTCTCAATTTTTCTTGCTAATTGTGTAAACAATTTCATACAAAAAGATAATACCAATAGGGGCTGTCTGACAAAGAAATACAATAACAAATACACAGACAATTCAATGAGTGACTGTGGTGACATATAGTGCGAATGGGTAACCTTTCAAATTCAAACAATAAACAAGACAATAACATACATTTTCCGTCCTTTTCAGGTCTTTCACTTTAGCTAATCCTATTTTTCAAAATAATTGCTATAGTGAGCCAGGACATGAGATGGTTGTACGTCGATGTTTCGATATATATATGTGTTTGTAGATACATCAAGTAGGGTGTTCTTCAGGACAAAAGAAGGAAGTGCGACAGCTATTGGTGGTTGGGAATTCACAAGATTAAATCTATTAACTCCTCCGAGCCCAGAAGGAGTTCTCATTCAAGGATCATCAATCAACCAGCTTTTCAAACTTTAGCTGTGTACCCCTCTGGATGTGCTTGTCGGCCTCTTAGGGAGTAGTGGGTTCCAAATGTTAGTAGTATTCAGTCCTTAGACTGACTACTACGTGAGTTGGTGAGAGACACTCGAGAATACAGTATTTAAGGAGGTTTGGGAAGCAAGCACTGATGGACTTTGGCATCAATACATGGCGATCTCTAAGGACTAAATACTACTAACATTTTGAACCCACTACCCCTTGGAGGCCTACGAGCACATTCAGCGGGGTAAACAGCTAAAGGGCAGATCTATCAACACCTTGCACGGGTGCAGAGTCACAAAAAAGACACACATTGGCACAAAGTGTTGATGAAAGTAGGTACTTTGTAATGCAAAACCTTTTGCACTACAAAACAGCCCTGAAATCAAATAGCGATTTGTGCTACTTTGTGTTAATACGAGTCAATGAGATGTCCCTTAGGTGGTACCTGGGCGTTCCCACACTTCAAACCATGGTTTTTGATGGAAAGCTATTTCTATTACTAATGGAAAACTTGGCTTTGTGACAAAAAGAAAACACCTCCACAACCTATGCTAGACAGTAATAGGCAGCCTGTTTGTGCATCAGCTGGGGAAGAGAGCAGAAGCACCATATCTTAGTAGATACGGCTCTGCGATGATCTCTTTCCCCAGCGCAAAGCAGTACAGCAACTTTGGTTGCTGCACTGCGTTGCACAATATTTTAGTAAACGTGCCCCTACAAATTCAGATCGAATAGTTCAATTTCCAGCAATTGCCAAAGAGATGAGCTTTGTCCAGACTGGGATTAAGTGGATGCTGGAGTGGCTGATGTTGCAAAAGGTCTGTTGAAATAGGCCATTACATTAGGAGGGTTTACTGTGTCACTTCACTTCTAAACTTGCCTGCTTTCCCTTGCTCTGGCCAGTGTTGTGTGTTAATTACAGCAATAAAGTGCAGAATTTGTCTTCCCTTTTCCTAACTTTTGATCTTTAATGATATGTTCAGGAAATTTTTATGTTCATATTTCCACAAGTATGTCTGCAATGCCATTTGTGAACCACGGCGTTCCAGTGTTTTGCAACGTCTGAGCTATTAGCACACAAGCCTTTTTTTTGTTCGAGAAAAAGTATGGGGCTAAAAGCAAACACAAACACTACGGGGCTTATTAACAAACCCATTGTGCCACTGGTGCGTCACGTTTTTTGACCCACTGGCGGCGTTCAATGGGTGTTGCTGTGGGTGTTCCCACGTAACATCCATGGAACTTGACGCATCCCTAGATTTACAACATTTTGTAAAACTGGAAATGTGTGAGACTCCTACACCTCCCCTGGGACACTGGCACAATGAGGAGAAATACTTTCCATTTCTCTCAATTTTTTTTAAGCGTGTTTAATGCCATTAATGATTGTATTTGTGCAGGCAGGTATCCCTTACTGACCAAAAACAATTCATACCTGCAGCGCAAGCACCCTTGCAACATGACGCAAGGGTGCCTGCGCTGGTGCATGGCAGCCAATTGTTTGCCAGTGCAGGGGAAAGCATAGGGAATCGTCTTATTATTGTCAATACGACACATCCCTGTGCTTCGAAAATTACGCAGCACTGCGTCACCGCGCTGCATCATTTTCTTGTAGATGAGGCCCTATGTGTACTGTCAGGCTACTGCTGTTAGCCTTGCCGCATCTGTCTCATGTTGATCTTATCAGTGTTATTGCCAAAAGTATTTTAATAAAGCTTCACTTGTAATAATCATACATAATAATTAAAAAACACAAATGTAGTAAGAATATCTGAATTAGATATGTGAGCAGCGACTATTAGACAACACACAAGGGAAGTCCTGGCGAAGACAGGCCAGCAGAATTACACCTGACAGGAAAAGACTGCTTTGCCAGCGCTCCTCCCGTATGCAGATGAATGGCTTCACATTGCCGACGCAAGAGGTGACACATGAGTATGCGGGAATGTAACTTGCCTCTAGTCTCGATGCCCAAAATGGGATGTATGATGTTAAAACGCGATCATTTTGATCGCGGTACATTACATCGCTGTTTTTACAACTCAAGTCGTTACAACGACTTGCGCTGTGGGGTGCTGGATTTAGGAATAGTATGATTTACTATTCCAACTCTAGCCTACGTACAGTACGGAAGGTGTTGGAAAAGTAAATCACACTATTCCTTAGTCTAGAGCGCCCTCCAGTGCAAGTCGTGGTAACGACTTGCGTTGTTAAAGCAGCGATGTGAATGTATTGCGGTGTTTTCACTGCGTCGTTAAGGTCATTTCCCCAAAATGTTACTCACCGAAAGAGAAATGGCACAGAGCACAGGTGGACTGAGTGGTACTGGGAGAAGAAGATATTTGACATTAAATTTCTCCTGTGTTCACTAAGATTATGGAGACAGAAATTCTGTCCATACAGTGGTTTAGGAGCATCATTCGCTGTGCTAGCAGTCCATCTTCTATTTCCACAAACTACAATGGAAATAAAAGCAGACCTGTTGTGAACACGCCCGTATGGCATGCAGGATGCTCATGTGCCAGGTTGATGATTGGCAGGACATATCAGTAGTGGTCGGTGGCAGTGGTGGTGCAGTGAGGAAGGTAAATTATGCCTCTGGGGTATCCACTCCCTCCTCATTCAGCATCCCAAATAAATATTTGGGAAACCATCCCTTATTTTTTTTACAAATTAAGCAGTGACTGCCACCCACAATATCTGAAATGCACAAGACCGGAATCAAGGATCAGTCATTAGGACACTTTGAAGCACTTTGTTTGACTCCACTCAGGAATCCTCATCTTAGCACTATGAAACAGCTCGGGGAAGGGTTCAGGGAGACATGGATGTTATTTAGGGGTCGACAGGGATTGCAGCTGCAATTCCTGGTTTGCAACTTGCACCTTCCTCAGAGGCGGCAAATTCAGTGTCAAGAACACAGTGGAGGATCACTCTACAGCGGCTGTTCTCCCACTAAGGCGGAGGAACGTCAATCCACTGCTTTTCAGCAGTGTAAAAAAGGAAAAATAAAATGATAACAACCTGATGTTTTTATCATTTTATTTTTCCCTGCTGAGTCAGTTTTGTGGGGCGGGGCTGCTCTGCTCACAGAGGAGCCGGGAAGGAGTCGTAGGCACACTGTAAGTGCACAGGACAGTTTGGCCGACCATCTTGTGCCAGCCAAAGAGTCATGCACACTTTGCAAGGAGAACATGCACAGGCTCCCACTGCCTGTCTGAGTGCCGAACCACGGTGCTCAGACCAATCACAACACTGCATTGTAGTGTTGTGATTGGCTTAGGAGAGCCTGTTTGCTTCCTGATTCCATTCCGGCAGAGAGAGACTTGGAGAGACGGCGGAGGAGAGACGCGGTTTGGTAAGTGTATATTTTCTGTCTTTCTACTCCCCTCCCCCCTCTCCCCACCCTGCCACCCTCAATCCATGCTAGCTGCTGCTGCACTCTTATGGTGGTCAGGTCTCCACTCTCTTTGTTTACTACCCATTTATTTACCATACTAACAATGATTAATAGTAATGATATTATTGGTTATTTGTGCAATACAAACTGGTGCACTAAAAGCTGGAACAAGACCTTGTCTTGTAAACTGAGGTAATCAAAAGTGTAGGTTGCGTGCATGCTTGTGGGTGAGAGTTCATTCTTGGTATAATGGGCACCCATGGTAAAATACTATTTCTGGCATACTTGTAATAATTATTGATATATACTGCAGTAGTGCAAAACTACTGGTCCTGGCATATTTGAGGATACAATTGGCATTCGGGGTAGCACAGTGGAGGCAATTTTTGTTACATGGGTGGACAACTGTGGCATATGGAAGGTGCACCCATGACAAAATGCTGGCCCCCCATTTGAGAGGTCATTTTAACATGGGTCACCCATGGAATATGGAGAGCATTTGTGGAAAAATTCTGCTACTGGTGGTATCTTGTATGTAATATTGGCATAAGGGGCACCCAGGATAAAATGCTGCCTTTGGCTAAAATTGAGGTAATTTCTGACATATGGGGGTACCCGTGGCATTTTTTGGAGAGCCTAACATGCAGACCGCCACTCCCAGAGCACCAACTGCACAATCCTGCATGGTGTGGAATACATGCACCACCGTACAGGAACTGGGGGTGCAAATCCAGGCGGACACTACATGTGCCCCCCCACATGCACTCCCTGGGCCCTGAGGTGGCAGGAGGCCCTATTAGGGCCCTCTTAGTTGCCTCACCCCCCCTTTTTCATGGCAGGCTCACTGCTGTGAAAAGGGTGGTGATGAGGCATCTTGAAATATGCTTGGCGGTGCTGCTGCAGCACTGCCAGCATATTTCTGCTTCTGACCTCTGCGCGAACGCCACAGGATCCTGGAACCCTGGCGGTCACAGTGGTCCTGTGGCGGTCTGACTGCCGCAGTCACAATGCTGCTGGAGGTCCCGCAGTGTGGTGGTGGTCAGACAGCCAGCACGGGTTCAGCGGTCCTATGGACCGCCTAACTCATACTCAGGCCCTTAGTCCTTCCTTGCTGTCCAGCTCAAGCACCCTGGTAAAGGATGGCAGGCCTGCCAAGTATAACGCACTGGACGTTAAACTGACGCAAATTAGGCCAACTTCCCACCTCACTACATGTGCCTAAATTGTCACGCATGTTTCAGCTGCTTTCCTCATGCTCTGATAATTGCCAACAGCACTGCTAAGGTTCAGCGCTGGGCCCTAGAGATTTCAATTATTCCAGAAGCTCGCATGGCTTTGTAAGCATTCAGCTTTAACTTTCTCTGCTTCAGCAAGGCCGGTGTCCGATGGAAGAGACACTTTAAGCGGACAGACTATCCTGCTGAACAGAGTCTCCCCGAAGCTTATGGGTGCGTGGCAGACAGTGAGCAGATCTGTGCCACGCTCTGAAATCAATGTGGCATGGCTGGCACCACTTGCTGCCTGGCCTCTTGAAAGCAGAGGCTGGGCTACTCTCAAGCGTCCTAGTACATACATTGTAATAATGCGACCGTACCTGGTTACAAGTAAGACGAAGCACTGATTTATAGGCGGTAACCTGGAAACACAGATGTGCGCCCCAAGAGTTTGCAACCTGTCACCATCCATCGACGGCGGGCGGCAGCTGAGACACGGGAGGACACAAAGCGCCTTATTTGTTTAGTGTTAACGAATTCGGAACTAACAATGAAAACAACCACCAATTAATTATGACATCCTAAAATTAACACAATTAATGCTCAGAATGTGCAATCTTAGAATAAGCAATTCTCAAAAGGCCCCTCAACCCCCCTTTTTTAATGTCCTTGAAAATGCTGCAGTGGGAGGCACTGAGTGGTGTCAGCATTTACAAAAATGCAGTGATAACATGAAATAATGGTAGTAATGACGTGAGCTATAAAATGGGAAATAACACATACTTGAACATGCAGTAGAAAAGATATCTCCATGCTCACAAACCCCACTTAGACCCCATGCGGCCATCACGCTATTTTTTGTTTCTGCAAACTGTCCTGGGATTGAATTAATATTTTCTGACTGCAAAAGCTAATTAAATACTATAATTTTTCCTCCTAGGTCTGGCACATTTTCTGATAAAATAGTGTTTTGCCTGTGGGGGTTTGTAGCCCTGCCTCGCAGAGACTTGATTTACCAGAAGGCAACAGCTGCATGGTGTGATGGTTGCCTTGGGCCTACGAATGCAGAGTAAATAAACATGTACAACTCCTGGTTGAAACAGTATCGGATAGATTTTGGCTGATTGGTATAGTTAGTTCTCAGCAGGGACCCCAGGTCTACTGACAGCACAATTTTTCTGTGCATATCTGTACCACTGAAACACATTAATATTTACAATTTATTAAAAGATGAGTGTTATTGCTTTTCACCCATGCAATTATTTTCTCTTCCATTTGCAGGCCTAAAAAGAAAATGACAGAGAATACATGCATTTGAAAAAGTAACCAAATGGCTTGATTATTGTTGATTATGACCAACATACGTTTGTAGCACTATTGAGCCCTGGCTCAAGCATTCGGAGCACTGCGGCATTATGTTGGCCATTACCGAAATGTATCTCATTACATGAGCATATCTGCTTCGTTCTATTATCAATGAACTGTCACACGTAAGGCATAGAAATGTCACACATAAGCACACTAAAACATAGAAATGTCACACATAAGCAATCTGAAAACTTGTCAGCTATGGGAGGGCTGGTTAAGGGAGTCTTTCTTGTTTGGGCTTGTTAGGACCAAGAAGGACCTTGGGCTTGAATCTATAACTCTCCCCTTCCTATAGCTGCCTGCACCTCTCCTCACTGAATCTTCGGTGAACGACCTATATCATTTGGTTGCTGAACATACTCATGGGTGATTTAGCAGGGCTGTCAACTGGTCTTCGACGGTGGTTCCTCATGAGAATGTTAAGGTCAACGTGCTGTACACCCAATACTTCATCAAATGGCATGTGCATTACTGACATGTCCCATAAAGGCAAACCACAGACACCCTTTCAAACATGCACTCGAAAAGGTGCCAAGGAACCTGATCCAAACAGACATAATGAAAAAGGCTACAAGAGTATTTTTCCTGATGCCAATGTCAACAATAGCTGAACAATGAGAATCAATTTCATTTCCAAAGCAATAGGCTTTACCAAGTGACAATAAAAAGAGTAGCTCTCTAGGAGACGGAATGCTTTACTGTTGATTACCAATACAAAATGTGCTGCAATCTGAGAAATTGAGAGTCATTAGTGACTCGCAAAGAGTTTCTGCTCATTCCGAGCACGACCGGAGCAGTTCTCATCTACAGGAGTAGCCCCACAAGACCAACCAGCACCGCTGCCCGGCTAGGAAGCTCCAGCACATCCCGTGGCCGCAGAGGAGGGAGAGGCGCTGGCCCCGGGACTGCGAGGACCAGCACACAACAGCTCCAGCTGGTCCTCTTCCCGTGCGAGCCGCGCCCCCTCCCAGTGCCACGCCCCCACCTGAGTGCAATAACTTCTCGCGGCACCCGCTTCGCGGGTGCCACTCGCAAAGAGTTTCTGCTCATTCCGAGCACGACCGGAGCAGTTCTCACCTACAGGAGTAGCCCCACAAGACCAACCAGCACCGCTGCCCGGCTAGGAAGCCCCAGCACATCCCGTGGCCGCAGAGGAGGGAGAGGCGCTGGCCCCGGGACTGCGAGGACCAGCACACAACAGCTCCAGCTGGTCCTCTTCCCGTGCGAGCCGCGCCCCCTCCCAGTGCCACGCCCCCACCTGAGTGCAATAACTTCTCGCGGCACCCGCTTCGCGGGTGCCACTCGCAAAGAGTTTCTGCTCATTCCGAGCACGACCGGAGCAGTTCTCACCTACAGGAGTAGCCCCACAAGACCAACCAGCACCGCTGCCCGGCTAGGAAGCCCCAGCACATCCCGTGGCCGCAGAGGAGGGAGAGGCGCTGGCCCCGGGACTGCGAGGACCAGCACACAACAGCTCCAGCTGGTCCTCTTCCCGTGCGAGCCGCGCCCCCTCCCAGTGCCACGCCCCCACCTGAGTGCAATAACTTCTTGCGGCACCCGCTTCGCGGGTGCCACTCGCAAAGAGTTTCTGCTCATTCCGAGCACGACCGGAGCAGTTCTCACCTACAGGAGTAGCCCCACAAGACCAACCAGCACCGCTGCCCGGCTAGGAAGCCCCAGCACATCCCGTGGCCGCAGAGGAGGGAGAGGCGCTGGCCCCGGGACTGCGAGGACCAGCACACAACAGCTCCAGCTGGTCCTCTTCCCGTGCGAGCCGCGCCCCCTCCCAGTGCCACGCCCCTATTATCAATCACAGCGTAAAGGCGGCCCCCGTAACGCGTATTGCGGGACGCGCGCGGGGCGCAGTCCGGGGCGAAGACCGGACAAAGAGCGGGCCCTCTGAGGCCCTCAGAGACACGAGGAGACCGGACCGGGGGAACTTACTAACTTTATTGCCCACTAACCGTGAGTCCTGTGTTCGATACTGTTAGCAAAAATATGGCTGAGATTGTAGCTACTAATCCTCCTGCAATACATGGTGCCCCAACCAAAGGCACATTGGTTGATTATTTTAAAAAAGTTATTGTACCCACGGACAAGGAGACTACGCTTGCCGAACGAAGGGCCGAGCGACGTCGCTCTATAGAGTGTATTAAAAATAGGACATTAATGGACAGTACATCTCCTTTGACTTCGTCCCTCATAGTGTTAAGTCCTCCTACCTTGACGCAGGAGGCGTTAGCTATGGATAATGTCCCCGAGCTGCTTAGATCTATTGAGTCTACACCCAGCAATTTTAATTTGTCACCAGTTTCAACTGCTTTGCCCCCTTCCAGTACTATTACTCTTGATAAGGAAACTGATATTGTCACTATTCCCTCTGAGTCTAAGGCTAAGTCGTCTAGCAAGAAGGCAGGGAGGGCGTTGGTGTCTAAAGCTCCAAGGCCCCCTCCGCCTAAGAGAAGAAAGAGGTTAGGCAACTTGCCAAAAGGTAAGATCAATCACACTGATTTTGGCAAGGGCCCTATGCAAACTGTAGGCATAGCATCGCTGACAAAGGTTCCATCATCGCCATCAAGAATACACGATGTGGCCTTAATATCTTCTACCTCTTTGGTTCCCCCCCCTCCTGACCTGTCTCGTTCTCCGTTGCTCCTACCTGATTTGGGTACAATGCCACCATATCTTGAGAGCATCGAGAAATTGATAAGATCATTCACTCTACCCATTATAGAACGACTAAAAAATATAGAGTCACGATTGGGGAATCTAGAATCTTTAATCATAAAACACCCGGGGTCACGGGAAGATCCGGCTCACCTACTCCCGCCCCCCCTTATGGTTTCAGATGTACCTCTTACTCATACTAGGACTAATGAGATAGGTAGCTCTAATTCCCAGCATAGGGACAAGCCGCTTGACACCACAACCCTTCAAAGTCATCGCCAACACGAAGAGGGTGAATTAAGGAAGGAAATAGCAAATCCCATCTTAGTAACGTCCCCAAAGGAGAGGGGTGAGAATCATCACCTAGCTAGAGCAAGAGACCCATATAGCCATCAAGTTAACTTACCCCCAGAGGCAGTACCATATGTGGTAGTGTTAACAGAAGTTCCGCCTCTGGCAAAGGGCAAAAATGAGGGCTATTACGATCTAAAAAATAAAACCATGCACTGGCTTAGGACAAACAGACCCCTCCCCCCCAACATCAATGGGGAGATATTGCATGTCCGGAGACTTCCTTGGCTAGGTCGCAGAATCAAGGATCTTGAAGGGGATGCAATTATCATCAACTTTAGAGACCCCAGAGCAGTCAAATACATCTTAGACTACCCCTTGGGTTCTACATGGGGGTCTATAAATCCCCGTGTACTATCATACTTCTACCCAAGATCAACAGTCTCTTATAATGCATACCCCAGGGCTCCAGTAAAAACAGTGACTCACCCTCACCCATTCCTAGCAACTTCTGCTCCCCTTGTTCAACACTGTAACATGTACGCACCCAGTTCTGTGGCATACGGAAATGCAGCAGAATGGGTTACGGTTCCCCCTGGGAATCACAGACTTGGACCACGGAGGATGAACTACAGGCTACCATTTACTCCTCTCGAAGTTGCTAATAGATTCGGGGCCCTATCAGGAGTCGATGACTGCGACTGACATAGTACTACCTTTGACTATGGGCTTAGCACACAGGGCGACCAGGTTGAGGATATGGATCTGATTCCCAAATTGCTGACTTTTTGTCCAAATAATTTTACTTTCATTGGGCCACACTTGTCCTTACCGGTGACTCATACAGTGCCCCTGGAATATGTCCCGGCGGCCGCAGACGAATTAGCTATAAAACCTTATCGTTCCGCACACAGGGAGGAGAGGGTAGAGGTGGAGGGTGGTTGCTCTTCTGGAAAGACCAAAGTTCTACAGGGGTCCTCATCTAAAGTACGAAGTGAGTTGGGGGTCTGTGCCCCACCAAGGACGGTAGAAAGCACTCTGTATGAGATTTCTATGCCCACAAATAGGGCCATGAGGCCACTAGAGATACTGTCATGGAACGTGGCTGGGCTCCCAAATAAGCTAGGCAATACTGACTGGGAAACTTTTATTAAAGAACATGATATATGCATGTTCCAAGAGACGTGGGCCAGAGAAAACCTTTGCCACCCCGGGTTCGCAGTTTTCAATATTCCAGCTAGATGGGGCGGGAAGGGACGCCCGTCTGGAGGACTATCAACATGGATTGCCTGTCATCTAGGCTGTACGGCCGAGGTGGTAGAAACAAATTCTCTTGACATCCTGTGTGTGGTCTTACGTTGGCCCACTGGGAGGGGTCTGAGTCTGGTAAATATATATTCTAGACCAGTTGGAGCTGCGGCCACCTCAAGGTCATTGGAGGATTTAATGTCTTTTCTTGACTCTCTCACCGGCCCAGATACACTCCTGGTCGGAGGGGATATTAACATTCAGTTTGAACCACTTCCGTTTCACTTAGATGGGATCAGTAGTGAGGAGGACGATCTCTGGGGAATCCAAAGCATTGCAGGTCCACCAGTCAGGGCAGCATCACCCCTCCTATTGCAAGTTTTAACATTAACATTGGCAAATTCACTCAGAGCATGCAATGGTAGGTTCGATGGGGATATTCCGCCCCAGTCAACTTTTAATAGACCAGGACAGGAGTCCCGGATTGACTACATACTGATTAGACTTCAGGATTGGAAATTGGCATTAGATTTTAAAATAGTCCCAAGGGTGGATAGTGATCATAACCCCCTAATCCTTTCATTAGATGCAGATGGCTTCCTCAGGACCGAAACTCGAGAAAATAGACTACCTGCCCCCAGTCTCACCTTATCTAGTAACAGACGAAGATTAAGGTGGGACAAAGTGCTAGAGAAACCGACTCGTATAAGGGCAATATACGAGCAAGTGGCATCAACCCTGGAAAGAGTGGAAAGTCTCCTCCCACAATTGTCCTCGCCAGAAGGTTGTTCTCCCCTCGAGGACATCCATCAGACACTTTGCGACAATTTAGCTGAGGTTTTGAACCCTGTGGTCCGGGGCAGGAAACTGAGGAGCGAAAGAGCCTCATGGTTCAATGCCAGCTGCAGGGGAGCTAAGAAAGATCTTCTCCAAGCGCTCAAAAACAAGGAAGCATCCTCGGTGGTTAGGGAGAAGAGGGTGGCCTATAAGCTCCTCCTCGAATCTGCTAAAATAGACTGGGACTGGGAGAACTGGACAGAAATAACATCTGCTCTCAAGGAAATTTTGGCACATAGTCAAACATGGCTCAGTTGAGCCTGTTATGGCTATAGAAGGCAACATTGCACCGGAAGTCTGGGAAAAACATTTTTCATCGCTCTATAGTAGAGCTGGGCAAGACCAAATGGGAACTCCGCCTGAGTGCCTAGTGGCCCCCACCACCGATAATCACACTGAGCTGGAAGACTTTAAGCTGGAGGAATTGGAAATGGCAATTACTTGCCTTTCCTCAGGAAAAGCGCCAGGCCTAGATAAGCTCCCAGGCGACCTCTTAAGGCACGAGGTCAGCATTTGGGCACCATACTTCCTGGTACTGTTTAATGCCATCATCCATGGGATGGCACTCCCTCCAACTTGGCTCGGGGCGGAGATTGTGCCCATTTTTAAAAGGGGCTCACCTTTGCTCCCCGCTAATTACAGACCGATCAGTCTGATAGACGTCCCTCAGAAACTTTTTGCGAGGCTTCTGTTGGATCGACTTTTGGACTGGATCGAGGAGAGGGACATTTTGAGCCCTTTCCAGGCTGGGTTTCGCCAGAAGACCTCTACTATAGATCAGGTATTCAGGCTGTCCCTTCTACATTGGAAAACAATACAGTTGGAGGGTGGCAGCCTCTATACTGTATTTGTAGATCTAAGGGCAGCCTTTGACCTGGTCCCTCGTGGCAAGCTCTGGCAGGTCCTGGCGAACGCTGGGATGCCAGCTGACCTCCTGAGTATGATCATCCGCCTACACACAAATACCTATGCTCGTGTGAGGTGCGGTGCACAGGGTGCACTCTCAAACAAGTTTCCCGTTGAGAGAGGGGTAAGACAGGGGTGCGTACTTGCACCGACCCTGTTTTGCCTCTTTGTCAACGGTGTTATTGACCATCTTAACGGGGTCCCCAATTCGGATGTCCCGAAGTTGGCGGGAAGGAGGGTCCCAGCAATTATGTTTGCTGATGATACCCTCCTTCTCTCCAAGTCACCTATGGGAATCCAGCGTGTGCTGGATGGATTTGGGGACTTCTGTAGAGAGCATGGATTGGAAATAAACACCACAAAGACCAAATTCATGGCCTTCAATCCGCCACCCAGGTTCCACCGTATTCCTCGCATAGGGGAAAATATACTCGAACGAGTAAACACCTTTGAATACCTTGGTGTTACACTCAACGAGGAATTGGGGTGGGGTCAACACCAGGAGAAAGCGAGGTTGAAACTAGCACAACACATTGGTGGAATATTAGGGATGGTGGGGAAGAACAGGTCGACCCTTAAACCCATAGGCCCTCCTCTACACATTTATAGGGTCCAAGCAAGAGGAGCAGTTACCTATGGGAGCGAATTATGGGGTCACAAAGTACTGGACAGCTTGACAAAGGAGGAGAACAGATTCCTCAGGTGTCTAGTAGCTCTTCCTCCGAGTACACCGCTAGTGCCTTTACGACTTGACCTAGGCATTAGACCCCTGGAGGAAGAGTTGGCACTTCGTCCTGTGATCTACTGGCGCAGATTGTGGACGGTGCCCGAATTGACTCACTACAGACAGGGCCTCCAGGAAGTTCTTAGCTTCCCAAATTCGGGGAACATTGCCTGGCTTAAATTCGTAAGGAATAGTTTGGTGAGCCTAGGTCTAGATGCACTATGGAATGATCCTTGTAACGCCTGTCCCAAGCTTTCCAAGAAAGCTCTAACCAAAGTGTATCATGATTCCAAGGCACCTTTACTCCGACCTTCTAAATCCTTAGGGTCTCTAACAAATCAATTCCTTCTTATGAAGAGTACTTACACCTTCGAATTGGCCCTTGACAATGTTTACCCTATAATACTCAGGAAGCTTTATTTGCAATGGAGGCACGGGTCTTTGCCAATTCGTGCTTTTACTAGTTCTTGGTCCTTGTCGACACCCAGTATTTGCCCGGCTTGCAGATTAAGTGACGAAACTGAGCTGCATCTCATATTCTTTTGCACGGGTTATACTGAGGCACGCAGAAAATGGATTATCCCTATCTGTAGGAACCTGGGCTTCATCAGGTGCCATGAAGCCTTTAGAATTCTTAAGAGCGAAACGGCCGTGCACATTATGTTCGCAGTGGCAAAATTTTTGGGGGCTTTTTGGCACAAACGGAAAAAATATCTAAAAATGCCAATCTGATTCATTGTATGTAACTAGTATGTATTAGCCATGTCGCTGCACTATTTTTAAACATTTTACTTATTGTTGTTAAATGTATTTATATTCATTTTATGTACTTTTATGGAGTTACTCCGAAATAAAGTTTTCTTGAACTTGCAACATCTTACCCCATACATGATTCTTGCATGTCAAATATAAGTACTGCTAGATCATTAGACCGTGCATGAACTACAAAGAAAATTGTGCATACATATTTTTTCTAACTCTCAGTAGTTTAGGTGCCCATTCAAACACAAATCAATTCTATAGCTTAAACACCCATACCCATCAAACTTGTGGTTGCATATAACAGTTCTATCCGAAGAAACAAGAAGAAGTGGGCACAGATGTGCATAACAACTAGACAACATACCTGGTATCCGTATGCAGAATAATGTTACTAATAGTATTAAACGTCCCACTGCCTCAAGATTGCGTGACACTTAATGGGAACAGTATGAATATATGTAACCCTTGTGCTTGACTAAACGACTAACACTGGGCTCCTGCGGTGTAGCTGGTTATCCATCTGCAATGTGCTTTAGCGGTACTAGGCACTTTATAAATACCTATACAATACCTATACCATGCCATCATCATCTCGATCTTGTCAAGACTGCCAGTTTCTTCCTATCCTTTCCATGAGCTCCAGCAAACAACGTAGCAGGAGGAAAACGTCTGCCACCAAGATGACCGAGCAATTAAGTGTCATCCCCATAAGATAGACTCGGAGGACATGTGGTGGATAAGGAAAGACAGCATCATGACATGTCATGTCAACTGGGATGCAGTTCTTTGGGTTACTCCAGTGGTAGAGGCCATGTGTGGGATAAGGAAGACAGTGGTGCAACATATCAGTGAAACAGGTACACAGATCCCTGTGTTACTCCACTTGTGATGACAGAAGAAGTGGAGAAAATTGGTCAAAAAGTGACCTTTGGGTTGTGGTCAGCAAGAAAAGAGAGAACTAGGCAAGTGCTCGAGCACTAAGACTGGGCCCCCGGGGAGTGACCAGCAAGAGGCCTTGCCCATCCATTGTACAAAGCAAGAAGTCTCTTTGCACCAGACTCTTTTAGCAGCAATAGGAGATCTATGTTTATGTTTGTAAATGTCTACACTTTAGAAAGGCATTCAAAAACCTCAATTACAACATGCCGAGAATATTGCAACAAACTAACTGCAATCTGCCTATTTTCTGTTTTTACTCAAATCAGCTAAATTAAAAATGTCTAAAGTATCTGGCTGTGCAGTAAACACTGTGCCCCGCCCACACGCCCCCCCACCTTCCACAACTTTTTGGCTCAACTGAGACCATGCTGCTAATTTTTAAAAAGGAAACTTCCATTTTTCTTAGAAAACTACGACGTGATAGAAATAAAGTTGAACGAAACCCATGTCGGCTTTGAAGTAAATGCTGTGGTTTTTTTTAAATTAAGAGATGGAAACTCACCTAAATGACAGAGTTAAAGAAACATAACTGAAGAATGCTTGGATGTTATTATTTCATCTGGATTGCAAAACGTAACTTGTGCAAATTGTTGTGCTAAAAGTTTGTTCCGACAGTCATGTGCAGACGCATTATTTTAGTACAAATCACGCATTAGAGTACATTTTCACTTACCCCACCAGGCCATATATCAGGATGTATTTTTTTTCTGTTTAAGTTTTGTTAAGGCCGGTTCCACTCACAGGTCCCCTGGTGACAGATTGCAATGCTGCAGACGACCAGTTACCATTACTCTTCAAAAACCTTAAAATGTGATTCTATAATGTCCTAAAACCGAACCCAGTACAAGGGCAGCTATCCTCACAATGAAGAGGGAAATTACAAGATTTTAACTTTCACACAAACTACATAAGCATCATTAGATAAGCATCTCCTTATAAAAGAATTTGCGTAGGTCCACACCAGATGCAGGAAGCAGTGGAAAAAGAATGATGCAATCGACTACGGGGGTATGGCAGACGCTAAAGCGTCAAAGAAATTGCTCCTTTCAAGACTTTCACGTCGGTGCAAACAAATTGGTCCCCCATTGGATTTCGGAATTAAAACAAGATAGGTTACTAACTGTTCAGGTGCACCAGAGATTGTGCATACCCTATGAAATTGAATTATATATGTGATAAAGAACCCCGTCATACATTATAAAAATATAGCAAGTCACTGAGGAGTTCCATGACAATATAGAAGAACGAGTTCGAAGTTTTGCTAGGTTATGGAACTCTGAGGTGACGTGCAATATCCATATAATGTACTGCAGGGTGTACTTTATTCCTTATAATACACGGTCACACCATCACGAACCACTTAAATCCTAGGTTCGTAGCTCTTCAATATGATATAGAAAGCATATTTGCAAAGGTGAAGGATAAAAGTAGAATCGCTAATAAAAAATTAAATATCAAAAAAGCTGTTCAATATTTCTTGCAAAATGATATTGGAAGCAGTGTAATGCAAGTCTGTTATTTTTTTTAAAGGCCTATTAGCTAAAAATGTGTAGAAACATGCAGAAAGAGTCAAACTTTTTTTTTATAATTATCTAAGTAGTGTACAAAATAAACATGTTGCCATAAATAACTCCTTTCTGCTTGTCATTGTACAGCTAGAGAGAAAGAGAAGAGGAAAAGGAAAAGTGTCACAAGTCGCCTATTATAAAGAAATTAGAGACAGAATGTTATACAGAGATACAGGGATTGCATAATTCCATGTATTATACATGGGCTAAAGTACCTCTTTCCATACATTATAAGGATATTGCCAGTCACCCAGGTGTTCTATAATCATATAGATGAATTAGACTGAAGGTCGAGCCCTTTCTAAGGTAATGGAACTCAGAAGTGACTTGCAATATCCTTATTATCTATGGCAGGGGTGACTTTATCTCATATAGTACATGGTAAAGCCATCACCTTTCCCACAAACCACTTCAAATCCTTGGGGCGTAGCCGCTTTCAGAGGAAAGAGAGAGCATATTTGCAACATGAAGAATAAAAATAGAACCTCTAGTGCAAAATTACACACATCAAAGACCAGTTAGAGATTTGTTGCAAAAAGATATTAGAAACAGGTCAATACAAGTCAGTTTAAAAAAAAAATGCTGTGGTAGCTCAGCATGCATAGAAACATGCACAAAGATTCTAACTTTAATTATCTAAGGAATAAACACGATAAACGTGTTCTTTCTGATAGAGATTGTAAACTAGAAAAAAATAGAGCAGAAGAAAGAAAAGCAAACTTTGCTTTAAACAGCTGTTCCATGACCCGACCTGCTTTTCACCTCAGCTACTGGCGCTGGGAGCAGGCATTGCGAAGCCAGAACTCGAATGAAATAACTTATTACACTTGAGTTCTGACGTTGTTGCTTTATAATTGGCGACTGGATGCCTCACACGTCGCGGATTATAAAGATTTATATCACAGCCTTGATTTGCACCCACAGTCTTTGTCGTTCAAAGTCTGCCCTGGTAAATTTCTGTCCACTTTTCAAAGAGGGAAGATTTAAGCACAAAAGGAAGCAGCTCTTCTCCGGAACTCGTGCAGGACCAGTTATAGCAGCAGTCATCAAAAACCAATATAAGTGACGCAGATACTGTGTTTCTACGTTGCATTTAATCTTGCCTTGTGACCCCAAAAAGCCATCTTTGATACCTGTGTTCCTCATCGACGTCAGTTTCTAAATCGGCAAGTGTTGTCAATTAGGTCATTCCGTGCCACCCGACTGCTGCAAAACTGCAGTCCTACCTTTATGTCTGTTATTGCCTGATTTTTGTTTTTCAAAAATCTGACCAGCATATATATTAAGTGATCAGAAAGCAACATATATCATTCAAAATGGAATGGAGATCTGGAAAGGGATGCTTTCCCCACAGGTGTCCGACACATCTCCAGTCCGTCGCCCCATTTATCTTCCCAGGCCGACAATGTATCACTCTGACATCATCCCACAAATGGATATTGGCAGATATCATCCTGTCTTCCTCTACATTTTTCAGTTTTATTGCTGAGTTAATTCAACAGCATTTTCAGACCGAGACATTTGAGAATGACATATTAGCTTTTGCTGGAAACTCATCAACGACTTATTGTCATTTATGTCTGTGCTCACTGTGCCTACAGCACCTTCTAGCGGTTATGGGTGGAAGGACAGGTGTGAAGACAAAATTGGGTGTCTGACTTTTTTTTTTGTTACGAAGTGGCCTCCAGCCGTTCCTGAAAATAAATATTTAAAAAAATATATTGTGCCTTAGAGCCTAAATGGTTGGAAGAAGAATGTGCAGTTCAGAGTAAAAGATTTTCGTGCCCAAGATGACAATTTCTCTAGCTCAAGTTGATGTAAAGTGTTTAAATTCTCTGCTTGTACGCTATTCTCCCACTTTACCAAATTTTGCGACTCCTTACCAAAAAGAAAGAGTTGCATACCCGCCGATATACCAGCGGCAATGACAGAACGAGGCACGGTCACGTCTACACGTGGATGTCCGTCAACATCCTGTTGAAAATGAATGAACGCCACAAAACAGTTTTATTTTTTGCCGCACTGCACAATTAGATCGAAACCAGGTAGTACGTTCCATAATCAGCCGTTTAGCCACTCTGATGCTGTAAGAGTAATCACTCAGATTCTAATATTGCTAAACAACTTTATTGAAATTGATCTGTAATACATCTCCAGATAATGTACTGCTCATTATTTTCTTACAACATGAGTGTTCTGACATCAGGACATGCTCATAATAAGACATATGTCTCATCGACGCCTCGTCAGGGGTAGTAAGCGCTATAGAAATGCAATTACAATACAATACAATTCCAATAATAAGACACAGACATTCTAGCTTCTCGCCTTGTCATCGGGACCTCTCTGTATTCTTCTCTTTTGCATCTACCTGTCATAGGACACGCTACAAACATACATCACTGCACGGACCTAGCCCTAGGACACAACTGCACTCACCATGTCGTAGATGCTCCACGCATTCAACATTTTTGCATTCTTCCTGTAATTGGGCTACAAGGCACTCACCCTAAAGTAGGGTACTGAGTGCATTGTACACTACAGCACTCACCCTGTCCTAGGGGCCTCTGTGCTTACACAGATGCACCAATCCTGTCAAAATGTATTTTTCCGCCTATTAACAGCTACACTCAGTCAGATTGGTAAGGCGGGCACTCGGGCAGTGGGCCGGTATCTGAGTTGCAGCTGTGGGCCACTTTTTTGGGCAGCCTGGTGGCTGATTTGGGATGTGTCTCTGCTGTTTAGATGCCACCAGTGACCCACTGTGGGCCTCTATTGCCTTCTTTTACCAATGGGACAAAGGTGTAATTCCCAGTCTCTCGCTGGGCTGACCCATTAATGTATGCAGATTGAGCAGGGACTGGGGGCCTGATAAGAAGTGGCCTTACTTATATTCAGTTGTGATTAACCTTTGTGAACTAATCGGGGCACAGAGAGTCCTGGCAATATTTGCATCTTTTTAAATCTCAGTGTAGTTAAGAAAACATGACTCTTTTGGAGAAACCACCCTTCCTTCTTTTCATAATGCATAAAACACTGAAGCAGTGTTTTGCAAAAAGGCGCAATCCGCAAATGTGGGCCACTTTTTAGGGTGCCTGGGTCTAATTTTGATCACAATTTAACCCACCTCCACTGCACTTTCTCAGACTTCAGACATGGAGCTGCAGTTATCAAGTTTTTCTATTCTATTCACTTGTTTTTGTGGAGCGCATAGCTACCTGACACCGGACTTTCCAGCGCTGTCAGTTCTCGATTAAGTGAGGGTAATACACGAAAGTTTAGGGGAAAAGATACATTTTAGTTTCTTTCTGAAGCTCATGAAATTGTCATCCGTTCTCAGACTGATAGGCAAAGAGTTCCAGAGTTTAGGTGCTAGATAGGTGAAGGAGCGACCTCCACTTCTAGCTCTCTTGACTCTGGGGACAACGAAAGGATCAAGATTGTTGGACCTGAGGGATTTATTGGTCCAATGGGAGGTGATTAGCAGATAGAGGACATGTGGGCCCTCTTTGGGTTTTTCCCGATGTATCATACATAGGGCCAGATGCATCAAAGGGTTTTGCCCATTCTGTGTCTATGGGAAAATGTGTTCATACATATAGCCCATAGTGCCTTCTACTACTTATGGCCAGCCACTGGAGAGTTTTAAGTGCTGCGCTTGCTGACTGAGTTTTTGGAATGCCTAACGCAATTCAAACTGCAGCATTCTGAATGATATGAAGCTTTTTGATAACTTAGATTGGGCTGCGGAGATACAGTGAGTTGCCATAGTCAAGGCGGGAAAGGATCAGTCCTTGAATCACGATACTTCATGACTCCAATGGGAACCATTTCAGAATCTTCCTTAAGGCTCAAAGGAGGCTGAAGCAGCTACCTGCCGTCTTCTTTTCTTGGGAGGCCAGAGAGTGTTGGGTTATTCCCAACTATCATAACCTCTGTTTTCTCATCCCCACTTAATTTTAAGCCGCAAGCTGCAATCTATTTGAATACCTTTTCTAGGCAGTCATTGAGGCTCTTAGAGGTTTTGTCCATATTGGGAGATATCGAGACAATCATCTGAGTATCATCCGCATACGATACCATTGAAAAGCCAAATGTAGGGATGATATCAGATAAAGAGCGTACGTACACATTAAAAAATTGTGGGGCTCAGCGAGGAGCCTTGTCGGCCCCCGCATTTCAGCTGAAGTCTCTACGAAAAGAAAGGGCCCTCACTGACTTGAAAGCTCTGCTTCTCCAGAAATAAGGCAAGTCAATTTGAGGCATTCCCTGTGATGCCCACTTCTTCCAACCGATGGAGTAGGGATGGAATAGGAGACCATATCAAATGCAGCACTTAGATCAAGGAAGATCAGTGCTGCTGAGCTAGCCCGATCCAGGACCATTTTAAGATCTCCCGTGGCCCTTAGAAGTGCTGTTTTTGTTCTGTGACTGGAACGGAAGTCTGTTTGAGTGGGATGCAGGATGTTGTTGGCTTCTAAGTTTTCTGTAAGGTGCCTGTTTATCGTCTTATCTAGAATTTTACTACCTCCGGGGAGTAATGATAAGGGTCTGACATTTTCTACCATCTTGGAGTCCAAAGTGGGTTTCATGACCAAAGGGCGAATTTTAGCATGATTCCATTCCTCCGGGACACTGTAGTTCTTCAGAGGCAGATTGTACATATCTGTCAAGGCGGAAAGCATCACATCTCCCCCTCTTAATAACATTTTAATCTGTGCAGGATCAAGTGGTGAACCTGATTTGACTGGGCTGGCCACAACAATGACCTCCAATGAACTGAGGATACGTGGAAAGTTCAGCTTTGATGAGACTAGTTCTGAGCCTTTCATCTAGCTAATCATTAGGGTCTGTTGAACCCGACAGAGCATCATAAATGTTCCTCACTTTCCCAAGAAAGGGGTTCAGAAGAAGTTGACAGCATTCTAAATATGGAGGAAGACCATCTTCAGGGCTGGACTGGCCGAAGTGAGCTTCTGGCATTTACCCGGGAAGCTGGAAGGGTAGGGAGCGGTTTTACAGTGGTGGGGGGTGGTTTTGTTACTGGGGGCCGGTTTTGCAGCAGTGCTGCAATATCGGCCCCAGGTTCAAAAGCAGCAGTGCTTCATACTTGTCCCCCACCCACAGGGACTGGTCTGAAAAAATTGCCAGGGCTGCTTTGGGCTCCTAGTTCGGCCCTGACCATCTTCTGCTATATCTGGTCTTAAAAAAGCATTTACAATATTGTAAATGTCTTTGGAGAAATTTGAGGATAGCTTAATCCTCTCTGCCAAGTCATTCATCCGGGCTTTCCAAATGGCACGTTGATATTTTTTCAAGGACTCTTTATAAACCTCTTTGTTAGCATCATACTTAACTCTCCACGTTCGTGTTTTTTACATTCTTTTTTAATTGTCTTAGTTCCAGAGAGAACCAGTAGATTTTATCAGACGGTTGAATTTTCTTGCTAGTTTTTAGTGAAATTAGATCATCAAGGGCCTTATTAATTACAATTTGTATTCTACTTAGGACGTAGAGATATCTATTCATTCTATTGGGCTAGGGACTGACTCACACAAGGCCAGCTTCCAACTGGCCCTATCCAGTTAGGACCATTGTCGAGTGGTCTTGGAGTACAACATTTGAATGCAGGTGCCCCTACTTTTGGAATGGAAAAGGGAATGATGTAGTGGTCCATCCAAACAACTGGCAGAGGGGGGGTTCCACAAGCATGTTGGATATATTTGTAAAAATGTTGTCTAGGGTATGACCTTTATTGTGCATAGGGGAGTCAAGCAGCTGAGATACAAGAATCATTGACAGGACCGGCACAAAATTAGTAGCCTGAGTACAAGCTGCGTCGTCAACATGCATGTTTAGGTCACCCAAAAGTGTGAAGTTGGCTGTGTGGAGACTGTAGACTGCGAGTGCTCTCTCTTTGTGCTGCCATAAGGAGTGCACATGTTTTCTTGGCAGGTGATGGTGCATGGAGACAGCAGCCGCTGGTGGTCAACACAAGCCCTGTCTACTATGAAGGAAGCCATTTATAGATGGCAAAGCCACTCCCCTTCCATACCAAGAGCAAGGACCAGCTCACAAAAAGCGTACAGTAAATCCATTGGGTTGTAAAAAGTGCTCAAAGACTACACAGCTGTCATAATATTCACAGTGTGATGGGTGGGAAAAGGGAACATGCGAGGAAATGTATTATAAGAAATAATATTCAGAATACCAAAACTGGACATCATCATGACCTTAATATTGCACCTGGCCTCTGGTCTCGTGCCTCAATATGGCCATGTAACTCGTGTGTTGTTTTCACTACTCTAATTACATCTGTTACCAATGAATGGTAGCACCTTCTATATCACTGATGTAGACTTTGTAAGATGCTTTGCTGCTTTGCCATCTATGTAATGCCGCCAGGGTTCCCCCACTTACCTTTGATCCTCAAGAGAATCTTGAGTGATTATATATATATATATATTGACTGAAAAAAACATAGGTTTCAGGGGCGTTATAGTTAGCTGGACATTTCCCTCGTACAAAACCATTGAAATTCCCCTGTTATAGTTAGTTCAGCTAACTATAACTCGCGCCCCCGCAATGCACTGCTGATGACGTCACATATTACATCACTCATGACATGGTCAGTGACATCACTGATGACATCTCAAATGACATCACTGATGACATCACTGATGACATCATCCAGTGTCTGTGTGTTTCTATAAAGTTTACATATGTTTATTATATATAGGGAAAGGCATATTGAAGAATGAGTGGGTGTATAAGTGTGTGAATGGATGATTTTGTAGGTGCGCGACTGACTGTATAAGTGAGTGATTAAACGTATCTTACTGAATGCATGGGTTAGTAACTAAACTGTGTGAATGTCTGTATCCGTCTGTCTGCTGGTGTGTAAGTCGCTGTATGGGTTTGCAAATTGCTACATGATTGTCTATATAGGTTATAGATTGGTTGTCTGAGTATCTATATGGGTGCCTGAGTGTTTGTGTGGGTGGGGTGTGTGTGACTCTGTGCATAGATATGTGAGTGGGTGATTCACTGGGTGCATGGTTTCAAGACTTGATCTGTGATGGACTGTATGGGTGGGTGAGTGTGTCTATGGTTGTGTTAGTGAGTGAATCTATATTTCATTAGTACATGTGTGATTTAGTACATATGTGAACTGCAGTATATATGTGTGTTGGAGTACAGAAAGGGCTATAAGTGAGAGTGTGTGATTGTGAGAGTGGCTGTATGGATGAGTGTGTGCTTGTATCATTGATTGTATAAGAGCGTAAGGATGTGCTAGTATTCGTATGAGTAATTGAGCTGGTGTGTTTATAACTGTATAGGTAAGTAAATGGCAGTGTGACTAATTATTTGCATGACTGAGTAGGTGTGTGAGTACCTCTATGGATGAGTGCCGGTGTATGAGTGTCTATATAGGTGTATGAGTGCATATGATGACCATAAGTATGAGTGACTGTACGGGTGAGTGAGTGGATGGGTGTGTAGACCTAAGAATCAGTGAATGGGTATGTACTTATTGGTGTTGGAGTGTCTATGGTTTTGAGAATGGCAGTATGTAATTTAGAGTGGGTGTATCAAAGGTTATATTAGGTTGTGAGAAGATGCATCAAATTATCACATGGATGACATCATCAGTGATGTCATCAGTGATATCATTTGATATGTCATCAGTGATGTCATCAGTGATGTCACTGACCATGTCATGAGTGATGTAATATGTGACGTCATCAGCAGTGCATTGCTGGGGCGCGAGTTATAGTTAGCTGAACTAACTATAACGGGGGAATTTCAATGGTTTTGTACGAGGGAAACTATATTTTTAATACTTTGTTATTATTATTTTTTTCCAATTATTGTTTGGAGTCGCGCACCCAATGCGCTAGGAACCGCGCACCCTAGGCGAGAGAAATCGTGCACCCAACGCGTTATGATGCGCGACTCCTAATTTTACCGTAAAAAAAAAAATAGCCCCTATCACTAATTTTTAT
Organism: Triturus cristatus; assembly: GCF_964204655.1. Taxonomy (NCBI): domain Eukaryota; kingdom Metazoa; phylum Chordata; class Amphibia; order Caudata; family Salamandridae; genus Triturus; species Triturus cristatus. The sequence continues at coordinate 880,697,072 of NC_140585.1, forward strand.
TATCCCTGGGGACCCCATCCCCCGGGGCTTATAAAAAACTTTGGAGACCGTGGGGGAAGCCCCAACGCCCCCACGGTCCCAGCCGGCTCCCCACGTCCTTCGGGAGCCGGCATTGCTTTTCCACATGGGGAGCTGCTGACATGCAGCTCCCCGTGTGGAAAAGCAATATGGTTTGGATTTTGAAAGAGAGAGCAGGTTTCCCTGCTCTCTCCTTCAAAATCCAAACGAAGTTCGCTATGGGAGGGTGGGAGACTCCTGTCCTCTCATAGCAAACAACAGTGCCCTGGGGGTGGGCACCCCAGGACACTGTAGGAGCTGGCCCTGGGGGGTGGCGGTCCCCAGGGCCCTCGAGGGCTCCAGGAGGGGGGCCACGCAGCCCCCCTCCTTCAATAAATAAAGCCCCGGGGGTGGTGGTCCCCGGGGCTTGGGGGGCCGTTCAGCCCCCCCACCCTATTTATTTTCTAGCCCCGGTGGGTAGCGGTCCCCGGGGTCCCCCTGGGCCCCCCAATAATTTGTTACTCATTTTGCCCCCGGGATTTGGCACCCCGGGGGCTAATTATTAAGGAAGCGCGAAAGCCCGCACGTCAGTTTTTTTTTTACGGCAGGATCCGCGCACCCTGCGCGCATTTTACCGTTTAAAAAAAAAAAAGGGGGGCCCTTGGAGTCCTTCTGGGACCACCTAAGAAACTCTAGAGGGTCAGAGTATTTCTATCCTGCCCCCTTTATATCTTTCACACACTTATTTCCCTTACTTCTTCAGCCTCGCTTCTACCGAGGCACAAATTGGCTGCCAACAGTTCCTGGTTTCGAATGTTGACAGACACTTGACAGCCAATTAGCCTTCAGCACGTGATCGGGAGGGTGCGCACACGGTTCGCAGAGGGTGCGCATAGGGTGCGCATAGGGTGGACGGACCCTCCGAGGCCATAGATATATATGTACTTTTAACTCTAATTTTCTCAGGAACTACTGAACGGATTTACACCATTTAAGCAAAAGGCACGAGTCTGAACTGAGGACTACCTTTTTGCCAAATTTGGTGTAATTTCGTTCAGCAGTTCGAGCTGTAGCTGCATCAAAAGGTCCTATGAGAAGTTGAAGTCTTTTGGTCACAGCTTTATTAATGCCAAGTAGTAGCCCGTTACAGTAATCTAGTCGAGACTGCAGGGTGGATTGGATGATCATCTGTCAGGTGGGTGCGTCAAAGAATCCCAGAATGGGATTCAGACCGCGTAGAAGACAAAAGCAAGTGCAAGCCACTGTCTTATCATGCCCCTTATTCAAGAGGGTGCTGTCCACCAGAACTCCCAGATTCGTAATCACGGTTTTCAGTTGGTGGGAGGGGTTCCAAGCCGTGGCCGCTTGCAGAGGGAGTGCTCCGGGGCGGTAGGGTGGGGCAGGGTGTGGGGATAGTAGACTGGGACATACGACGTCCAGGAGTAATGTAAGTAATTAAATAAATAAAACTATTTACCTTGCGCTCGCTGCATCGCCGAGTTGGATATTCCTACCTCTTGCATACTTAACTACGAGGACTACAAGTTATATTCCGTTGATGACCAATTGAATACCCATTAGCACCTATCCAAACGGTTCGGCAGAACTACTTCATATGTGGCTTTATCGTGCCTCCAGACAGACCCTGTAGCCATGACGAAGTCGCTAAATCGACGAAACACGTGTTGGCTATGTGAACAAGATCTGTATATAAAAAATCTCTCTCTTAACAAAATACATAATTGATGGCATTCTTCTATGCATTTACACAGAATGTACAACTCGGGAATTGTCTCCCTCCCTTATACATACATTAAACGGGATTGTTATAGCCCTTTCTAAAGTTTTTTTAAATGAGGAGCTGACTCTCTGGTTGTACCCAAAATGCGCAAATGAAGAACTGAGATTCCACATTTCAACAATAAGTTAGGTTTCTAGTTGCAAAAGTAGTCAAGGTTGCAGCCTTGAATTCCTGCAGAGCCTTTTGGGGGTGTGGGGGGGGTGGAGGTAGAGAGGAGTGAAGTATTCCTAGGACCTCCTTATGATAGCTTTCGATATGTGCAGTAACGTCTGTTACACAGCATAACCGAAAAATAGGAGCTACCAGCTGCCATGTTTATTGGGGACAAAATGCCTGGCAAATACTAGGACATTCTGATTTTGGCAAGGTAAGCACCAAAACCCACCCGGTTTGCTTTGCTTTAAGGGCAAAACTTGGAAGATGTGATAGTTATCGCATGCAATACATTTTGTACGCATTGGTGTTGTTTTTTTTTTTTTGTTTTTTTTGAAAAACCTTTATTACAATTTCAGAGACATACAAGTATGGGCCTACAACCAACAGGCCGGCCGCTACTGCACACTATAAGCATAGACACATCTTAACAGCCAGATCGGTGAAGCAATAAGAGAGCTACTGGAGTGCTAGTCAACTCAGCCGGCTGCAGCCGCAGTCCATAGACAAACAAAGAAAGGTTTCATATTTTTAAAGAAAACGAAAAACATCACACACACAAAGCAGAGGAGGTCAATAGTAGTAACATGTGCTCCCCGTATCGAAGGGGTAAACAAACCCAGGGAGAAAGAGGGGGGGGCAGGCAGAAGAAACCAAACGCACATGTTGCAGGAGCATAGAGGAATGCGTGGGCTAGGGAGACAGAGCAGCATCCATCTCTCGCGTCTGGGGCGGGGCGCAAATACCTCCACGATAGGAGTTCCAGGGACCCCACACCTTAATCCACTTCCCAGGCTTGCCTCTCGCCACATACACCGTTTTCTCTCTGAACATACACCAGTCCATGTGTTCCTTCCACGCTGAGACCGTTGGATTGGTGTTGGTTTTAATCTTAATTACCACACATAAAACCAGCCCACTTGTAATAAGGGCCCAAAGAATGTCGAAGTGCTTGGTGATCATGAGCATTAATGCTTTCCTACCCTGACTATTTCAACAAACTACACCTTGAGCCCTCCTTCAAACTATACAGAGTACAGAAAATGTAGAATGCAGCTTAAACACGGCTCATCAGTCTCCACATCGGTCTTCACATCATACCAGCTCTCATATCCTTATGCTGTTTGCAGCTGGCAAGACATGTCGCCTTTAAATCCAAGTACATAGCACATCGAGCAGCAGAAAGACCTGGACCACTTCAGTGCTCACTGAGTACAGACCAATCCCCCTGCTACCATTCCCTGCCAGGGTCTGCCGCATTTGACATGGTCTTCCACCTCATACTCGCGCAACACCTACACGACATCAGAATACAAGGACACACACTGCTCCTTTGTGACTGGAAATAACTAGTCAGTCAGCCTGGCACTGTACACCTCAGACCCTCGTGACCTCATCTGCGGAGTTCCACAAGGATCCTTCCTGAGCCCGACCCTTTTCAACGCATACATGAGCTCTCGAGCCAGCATTATCTGTTCCCACTACATCAACGTCCTCTCCTATGTGGATAACAAGTGCCCTCTCCTATGCGGATGACAAGAAACCCATTCTCTCCTCACGGACGGTAGATGAAGCTGAACACCGACAAGACCAAAATCGCGATCTTGGGGGAAGAGCACTTCAGTTTGCGACACCACCTGGTGGCCAACAGAGTTAGGACCAACATCCCATCCCCCCACTCACGTCAAGAACCTCAGTATCGTCATGGACAGCAAACTCGATATGAATGCCTAAATCAATGCCATCAATGCCTCCCACCCTGAAGATGCTGAGGAACATTTTTAAATGCCTCCCAATCAGCACCCGGAAAAACCATCACACACATCCTTGTTACAGGCAAGCTGGACTACGGGAACACCCTCTATGCCGGGATCAACAAAAAACTCACTGGAGGGCTCCAGAACATTCAGAGCTTGACAGTTAGAATCACTCTCGACCTTCAATGCTGCACTCACATCACACCACACTTAAAGGAGCCTCACTGGCTCCTCAAGCACAAACGAGCACAATTCAAACTCCTCATCCGCACTTTCATGGCACTACGTAACTCCGGCATGGCATCATCAACAAACACATCTTCTTTCACAAACTTTCCAGTCACTTCTGCGCATCCAGACTCCTACTTGCACACATCTCACGCATTCAGAGCACCAGGTCCTGTGGCTGAGCCTTCTCATTCATAGCTCCTAAAGCGTGGAACGACTTGCCACTACACAAATCCGCCTCCTCACTTCTTGTACCCTGCAAGAAGCTGAAGACCTAGCTTTTCGAGTAGTCCCACCAGGCTCCAGGTTTGGCTCAATTCACATCTTCTCAGTGCCAGAATACCCTCCTAGTTGATAGTGCGTTCTACAAAATGACATAACATCTCTTCTTTCAACATAAACGCAGCCCCTACAGCCAAACAAGTTCCCTGCACCGTTTCTGAATGTGCCTTTGAACCTCCCTACAGCCCCGCTACATCTAACACCTTGTCAATCACGCGTCCAGGCACTCCATCGAAATGGAGTGATTTGTGGCCTGCATGGGACTTACCTTTATGGCTATCACACCTTCTTCTTCCTCCTGGTGTGCCCCCATAGCTCCAATCATTCATTATTGGCTTGGCTGAATAGTGGCCTTTGGATTCCATCACAGACTCTGCATTTTTACACTTCAACCTGGTGTTTATTTTGACTTCATATCAGAGATTCTCTGGAATCTGCCAATGGACATTTTACTGCCAGTGGGGCAAGTAGGAAATAGATACATGTGACATGGGTGACAAGGTGCAGTCTTCTATCAGAACACTGCCTGCTGGCATGCACTCTTTGACTCCTCTCTAAACACTGTTATATACTGCACACAAGATTTCCTTTTCTACGTCCTTCTTGGCACTTACAAGCAAGTTAAACATCGCTAGACATAAAAATAATCCAATACTGCCATGAACCGGCCAGAAAGGGAATAGCAACTGAAGAAGGTGGAACTGAACACGGGCAGAAAGAACGATTGGGGCGCCAGATAACAGGAAAGGAAAGAAGTTAGTTAATTCTGTAATTTCATCAGGGATGTGCTTGCTAACACTTTCACTGTATCTTGCATTATGGAGGCTCGCCCTCCATGCGCAATCATCACAAAATCAGCACTTTTTCAATATTTCTTTACTTGAATGTGCAGTTATCAGTGACTTCTTGGGCAGATCTTAGGGTGACCCGACGCCCCGGACTTGCCCGGACAGTCCCGGTTTTTCACCAGCTGTCCGGGCACATTTCGACAATTTTGTCTCATGTCCCGGTTTTTAGAAGGGGTTGACTGAAAACAGTGTGAGGCACTTTTTTGGGTGTTCAAAAGCTTTTCTGGTTACCAACTGTTATAAGTAAGCAATTTAATTATTAGGTATATTTTTGATTGTAGAAATTACATTGTATTTACATTCTTAATGCATCTTCTCTGATCCTCTGTTGATGACGGCTGTCATTCTGCGTCATTCCGTGGATGGAAAATTGTAGTCCTTCTTCTATTTTCCCCATATGTCCAGGTGTTTGGTTCTCAAGATCTGGTCACCCTAGCAGAACTGGAATCAGCGAGGAGGTTCAAGGCAGCTCATCCTCGTCGTTTTTCTTTCTCTTTCATGATAAAGTCCACCACTATCTTCGTAACTGCAAGACCACACTGATGTTGTTAAACACATTGCTCGTTCATATATGCCAATAGATAGTGCTTAATTTGTAAGCAAAAACAAAAAAAGAAAATGACAGGGCTCTTTTCAGGAGGCCACTGCAGCTTGCACCACACATTGCCCCTCTCAACACTGCCAATGGCAGCACCAACACAACTACTAACCATCACACTCATACAAGAGTGGCAATTCAGAGAAGACCAGGCCCCAAAAGCTATAAGAATGGCTTGGGTAGCAGGCAATAGTAATTTTTAATGTACATCGAATTCATTAACAACTGTTGTTGTGCTCATCTTTTAAATTAGACAGAGAGCGCCAACATGTGGCTGACTGTTACAAGCACTGGTGTTGACAGTGAAATGCTGGTGCCAAGCACCAGAAACCACCGGCTCAAATTAAGCACTGCCAATAGACCCACTTCAGGTGGGAGATTCCCGATATTCATGTAAAAAATGGCTTTATCTTGGCTGTCTCCCACCTGGAATTCCCTCTGCTTCAATGGACGTTAATGGGGGAAATATATTCTCCTGATTACTTTTTTGCAAATGTTACTCTTCTAAAATGTTGGCATGTATGTTAGTTTGTGGTGGTTTATGGTTGCATCATCTTAGCATGCTTACTTACTTCACTATTCAGTTTTAGTGGAATGAGTACAAATATATGACACATACCACAACCCTGGCCGTCTTTAGGTGCTAGAACTTGTCATCAGGGGATTTCCTGTTTCATTGTGAGTAGAATTCAAGTGCTGCACAGTTCCACGTGGGTGATTGTGGTGGAGCTGTGTCAATGAATTGGCTTCTTCCATCGCATTTTAAGCTTTTGTGTCTTCTCTGGATGTTTTATGGGGCAGTCTTGCAGACTTCATGGTTAAGCCCTTCAAGAAGGAATGAGGCAGAGACAACCAAGATTCCACCAGCAATATTGTGAGAGACACACTCATATAACCCTGACTACCTTTAGGAATCCTCTGGGAAAATAGTCCAACCTGAATGCATGAAAGCATTGGAAACAGACAGCAGCAGTTGCTGCAGGCAGTCCAGCTCAAGCAAACACATACACAGAAGGAAAAAAGGAGCCTCGTCTAGGGACTTGTGAGGGGAGGACACCTACAGTAGCAATTGCAAAGGATCTCTGGGTACCTGAGAGAAGAGGCCATAGGTCAGCCTAAATCATGAAAGCCCAGGTCAGACTTTCATAGTTACTAAAGTTCAAAAGAGATTCTGGCGGGAGCCTAGAGATACCCTTAAGAACAAAGTGTTGCTCTTCAAGAGAGCTCTAGGAACAATAAGACCATGAGGCGTAGTAAAGGTCTATTGGACAAACACAGGGGGATCGCAAACCACAAGCTCTCCATGGGCCTGTTGCTCCTGTTAAGTCGGTCTCGAATTTAGAAATCACGTTCGATGACAAACTTAGTATGGAGAGTCACGTGAATACAGTTGCAGGCACTTGTTTCGCGCTCCTGAGAACTTTGTGCAAGTTCCTGCCGGTGCTACCCCATTCCACCAGAGCCTCGGTAGTTTGTAGTGTTATCCTTAGTCTCCTGGACTACTGTAATGCCCTTTTGTTGTGTGCACCAGAGTATTTATTACATCGCCTGTCGAGGGTTCAGATTGCAGCACCCAAACTAGACCTAGGAGGGCCTCTGCCTCCTTGGCATTAAGGACTTTGCACTGGCTACCGTTTAAGCAAAGAAGTTTGTTTAAATCACTCTGCATCATGTTTAAGGCTCCTCAGGGGCGAGGCCCTGCTTGCTTCCCTGCAAAAGAGGCTGAGAAGGTGCATTCCAGTAGATCTCTTCAGTCTGGGTCAACCAATCTGCTAAGTGTGACCAAGTTCAGGAAAGCCAGGCAAGGTGGTCGCACCTTTATGGTCAGTGCAGCCAAGCTATAGAATTCACTTCCTCTGTCATTAAGGTCCTTAACCGATCTGTTGCAGTTCAGGAAAGCTCTTAAGACCTGGCTGTTTCCCAAGTAATTTCCGAGTTCAGACTGATTATTAGCCTTGGATGTACTAACCCTGATGCTCTGTTCTCTTCCAGGGGCTTTCTATCCCCTCTGTGTTTCCTATGACCGTTTTAGTAGCTAGCGCCAGCATAACAGTTGGTGACAGAGAGCTTTATAAATTTCATAAATAAAATAAATATTGCAATTTTGTGGGTTGTGAGGATAGCAGGCCTCCATGTTTTCTGAGGAAATAAAAGACATCTCTGGTAAAGCACAGCAATCAGCCCTAAAGAATATCATGAATATTCTCTAGTGACCTCCTCATTTCACAGCATAACAATATACGAATGGATTATTGCAACAGATGTTGTGAAATGTTATAAATTATTATGCAGTGAATTTTGAAAAACATTTGACTAAATATGTTCATATGTCCCTTTTATTTCAGTTATTTTATTTTTCACTATGCACACAAAGGTCTAGGAGAATGAATGCATAAAAAAAGCTTGTATACTTCAACAGTGTGGACTAAAAGGGAAAGAGTTGGGTATGCACCCTTCTGATTATATTGAGTGGAAGATTATCATCGGTCCTTGTGATTGGCATATTCAGAAGAACAGTTTACCAACAAGGGTGTACTAATGATTTCAAAAAATGTGCGAGAACATCTGCAAATGTATTTTCTTTCTTTTTCTTTTTATTTCTTGTGATTTGTATAGCACAAATTTGACCCGAAGGTATCAGAGTGCTTCACACAGTTGGTAGAGCAGCAATTACAAGAGTGACATTTGGAGTAAATATACATACATAGTGACAGTATGTAAACAATGTATATAGAAGACTTTAGGATATGTTGATGATACAGTTGTGAGGTAGATATGGTATATAAATATATAGATACTGTTAGACCTGGCAGACTTGGCGTGGTTTTCCCCTGTATTTTTGCCTCTTGTGTTTTACTGTGTGTTGGACTTTGTTTTCGCTGGTCTAGATGCTTTGAGCACTTTGCCACTGCTGTTCAGTGCCAAAGTGCAAGTGCTCCATGTAAATTGTCATCATGGATTAGTGTTTCCATAATTGGCTTATTTGGTTTACTGTTAAGTCCCTAGTACAGTGCACTGTGTGTGCCCTGGGCCTATACACCAAATGCAGCTAGTGGGCTTGCAGCTCCGATTGTGCTACCCACACAAGCAGCCTTGCAAAAGGGTCTCAGGCCTGCCATTTCAGTGTCTGTGTGCGGTCTGGTACTGCCATGTCGACCTGGCAAGCGCACCCACTTTCCAAGCCCTAACATTCCCTTTTCTTGCATGTGAGTCACACCTAAGGTGGGCCCATGGTACCCCTAAGGGCAGAGTGCAGTATATGTGAAAGGTAGGACATGTCCTGATGTGTGTGGCATGTCCTTATAGTGAAATACTACCAATTTTATGTTTCACTATTGAAAGGCTATCTGTCCCATAGGATAGAGTGGGAGTTTACTTATGACATCTTATAAGTATAACTGCCCATGAGAACAAGATAGGAAAGTGGAGTCTGGTATGCCTGAATTCAGAATATACAAGATGCATCTTTTAGTCAGGATGATTTTATATCCTGGGTTTGAGACACCACTTTTAGAAAGGTTTTTTTTTCTTGCTTAGCCATCCAGTGGGCCTCTGCTAGGTTTGTGTATTGACTGTCTGGCTTTGGAGTGACAGGGGATGGGGATGTGCATTGTGTTCAGACAGCCACTTTGTGGGGTGAGCTGTGTCCTGCCTTTCCAGGGCGAGTCAGGGCTGGGCTGAATAGACCTGGGCTGCATTCAGAGTAGGGGGAGGAGATTTCTTTCACATCTGAACGGGCCTGGTCTGCCTTGGACAATGCTGTCTCCACCTCCTGCTGGGAAGCTGCACCAGAGAGGACAGACCTGGTTTTGGCTAGGCCAAGAGCTTCTCTGCCACCAGGGAACACATGAATTTGTGCTATAAAAAGTAGATCCCAGACCTTTAGATTACTTCTGGAATTTTTGCCAAGGAAAAGAGCTGGAGAAACTGAAGGAGAAGTACTGCCCCTTTGCTGTTTGAGGTTTGGGGTTGGCCTGCAGTGGCTGCTTCTACCAAGGAGAGGATAAAGACTTTGCTGTGTGCTGTGTCTCCTGCTTGAGAACGATCTCCAAGGGCTTGAAGTAGAGATTGCCTCCTGTTTTGAAGTCTCAGGAATAGAAAGACTTCACCACCAGTTCCCCTGAACTTCCTTGCTGTGAGTTCTGACCTGCCAGGAGGTGCCTGTTGCTGAATTGGGCCTCTGGAGGATGTTACTGCTGCTTCAAGCTGGAAAAGTAACGCAACTACAAGAAGCGTGACGCATCCACACCTGTTTCTGACACATCGCCAAAGAAACTGACGCAGCTCCTGCCTGCGGCTGGAGAAATCGCCGCATGCCGCATCGAGTGCACCGATCTACAAAGGCCGAAATCACCGCACTGATTCTGAAGCAGACCCTGCTGTGCCGCTGCAAGAACCAACACATCATGGGACCATGGCTTGAGAAACCAACGCGTTGCCGCAACGAGAACCGACGTATTCACAATCATCACGCATCACACTAGGGCGCCAAGTCTACGAACAATGGGGCTGCAGTTAAAAAAACAGCGCATCACCTCCCCTTCAGTAAGGAACCGACGCATCATCCTCCCCTGCGTGGCAGTAAGGAACCGACACATCACCTCTCCTGAAGTAAGTAACTGACATATCGCCTTCCCTGCGCATAAGGAACCGACGCATCACCTTCCCTGCTGCTGTTTTTGTTTATGATTTTGATGCATCCAAGGTACTTTGTGTTGAAAGTGTCGCAACTATAGTTTGTTATGGGCAAAACTGTTTCGACCTTTTAAAAGTCATATTTTGATTACTGTATTGTAGATGTTTGTCATTTTGGTCTTGTTTGGTTTAGCTAAAGATTACTTATTTTTCTAAACTGATGTGGTGTCCATTTGTAGTGTTTTCACTGCATTACTGTATGTGTGCACAAATGCTTTACACACGGCCTCTGAGATAAGCTTGTCTGCTCGTGCCAAGCTACCAAGGGGGTGTGCAGGGGTTATTTTAGAAGTGTATCCCTCTTACCCTGATTAGGAAGATGGGTCCATACTTGGACAAAGGTGCAAACCATTTCCAACTAGAGACCCCCATTTCTAACATATACATAAACATGTATATATGTATATATGTGTATATATATATATATATATATATACGTATATATATATATATATTACTTTACAGAGTTAGTACAGCAGCAAATGCATGAGTTACATATGTAGTAAGTAAAAATACATAGTAACAATATATAATGGACATTTATGAGGGTCTTCAGTATAGATGGACATTATCGATTCAGAAGTAGCTAAAGTAGGGTGCTGTGATGGCATGAGACAACATTATTTTGACACGCAATATCCAACTGGAAAGATTGTTTGCAATCAATGCTTTTGAGCAAATTACGCTGTAACAGCAAGATGCAACACATGTTCTGAGAGGAGAGTCACTATGTGTTGCTGGGATGAAATCCAACTTAAATGACAAACTGTGAATGAAGTTCAGCCATGATGTGATTCTGTCTAGGGTGAGGAAGTACAAGGAGGTGTATAAGTGTGGACATTGTAAGGCAAACAAATGTACCTGAAAAAACGTTTGCACATGCTGACTGGGTTAATATAAAATTTCTAAATGAGGTAAAAAAACAGTGTTGGCAACGTTTGCAAGACTTCTCAAGCTTTTAAGTTATGAGAAATGCAAGTGAAACGCAAGTAGGACAAGAAGAGAAAGTTTGTTATGTGAGGGAAGCAAGATCAGATATTCTAAAACTGCATGGATGGGACAGATTTTGAGAATGAGTATAGTGAGAAGAAGATTGAGGTTGGTGGTGTTTGTGTTTTGGTGTACTATGCGTCATCCACAACAATAATAAGATTTACAGTCATTTAAAGATTATCTGATGTAAATAGTGATGTATATTCTGTGCTTTCATGGAGCTTTATTTGGGTTTGTGATGTTTGATTTTGTTTGATGTATGTTATTATGAACATGGATATGTAATGTAATAGGTGCTTATGTATCTTTGGGCCTGATGTTTCATTCTCATTCGCAAACCCCATATGTGTAATTTGCACGCTGACTGGTTTGCGAATGGGAATGTGATTTGAGATGCGATATATGTACTAATAGGTCACATCACAACTTGGCTAATCACAGGGTGTTATAAAACATCCTACTTAACCAATAGTTATTAAACAGTTTTCAATTAGCAGCCCCCTGTGATGGTCTGGCAAAGCAGCAGTGGAGGCCTGCGATGCATATCAGACCTCAGTCTCTGCACTTGCTTCCAAAATGTAATAGTTTTTAGGTCTCGCCTGACCCAGCGCATGCGCTGGTCTGGCGAGACTTTTAGTGAGGGCTCAAAAAATGCTACCATGGCCACCCTAGAGCTACAGTGCATGTGCGTGGGCGCGCGCTTAGGAGCAGAGGCACCATATGGCACACCTCGTCATGCTCATTAAGCGCCCGCAATCACTTTCGCCCGCGATCACTTTCGCCCGCGATCACTTTCGCGGCGCCCCTTTGATGTTCTCGTTCAAAGAACATCAAACATCAAAGAACATGTTGTTATGATAATGCTTTGCTGCGCCCGTTTGACTTACAATGTGCTTTCTCTTTCCACAAACTCGATGTTTGTGTTCCTATATTTTGAGATGCTTTTAGTATTACTGTGTTGTGACTTGACTTAAGGAACATTAAGGACATGTTACCGTGAAACTGGACAACAAGTTCACAGTGTTTATTTCTGATCGCAGCGGCTGCTTCATGTCCGTTGCACCATTCAGGGAGTCCTTTCGTTGGTGCTTTCATGAGGACACGATGAGGAAGCTGGAAACTTTTGGCACATTCTCTTTAAAGGCACAGCATGTTGGCGACTGGTTAGTCGATTAGACCTATGTAGCGCTTTAGATCTCAAAGCGCTATGGTAGGTGCAGCAGTTATAACTCATGAAATATGGGGTGCAACTCACAAGGAGGGGGCAGGTTTGAGTGCACATTGGCTGCAATCGAACTCTTAAGATGATGCCTGTGTGTATCCATTATCAGCACTCAGTCTTTGCTAAGTGATCTTGTTTTGTTGTTGTGTCAATGCTTTACTGCACTCGTTTGACTTCCAATGTGCTTTCTCTTTCCACAAACTCGATGTTTGTGTTCCTTTATTTTGAGATGCTTTTAGTATTACTGTCACACACACAACCACAACCACACACACAACCACACACACAACCACACACACCACACACACAACCCCACACACAACCACAAACACACACACACAACCACAACCACACACACAACCACACACACAACCACACACACACAACCACACACACAACCACACACACAACCACACACATACACACAACCACACACACACAACCACACCCACAACCACACACACACAACAACCACACACACAACCACACACACAACCACACATACACAACCACACACAACCACACACACAACCCCACACATAAACCCACACACAACCCCACACACAACCACACACACAACCACAACCACACACACAACCACACCCACATACACACACAACCACAAACAACCACACACACAACCACACAACCACACACAACCACACACACACAACCACACAAAACCACACACACAACCACACACACAACCACACACAACCACACCCACAACCACACACAACCACACACACACAACCACACACACACACAACCACACACACACAACCACAATCACACACACAACCACACACACAACCACACACACAACCACACACAACCACACATCCACACACACCCACACCTGCACCCACAACCGCACCCACACACAACCACAACCACACACACAACCACACACACAACACACAACCACACACACAACCACACACACACACAACCACACACACACAACCACACACAACCACACACACACACACCCAAACACACACAGCCACACACACACAACCACACACACAACCACACACACAACCACACACACAACCATAGCCACACACACAACCACACACAACCACACACACAACCACACACAACCACAACCACACAACCACAACCACACACACACACACCACCACACACAACCACACAACCACACCCAACCACACACAACCACACAACACAACCACACACAACCACACACACACACACACACACACACACAACCACACACAACCACACCCACAACCCCACACACAACCACACACACACACACAACCACAACCACACACACACAACCACACACACACAACCACAACCACAACCACACACACACACAACCACACACACAACCACACACAACCACACACACAACCACACACACAACACACAACCACACACACAACACACACAAGCACACACACAACCACACACACACACAACCACACACCACGCAATCACAACCACACACACAACCACACACACAACAACACACACAACCACACACACACACAACCACACACACAACGGCATCCACACACACAACCACATCCACACACAACCACACACACAACCACAACCACACACACACAACCACACCCACACACACACAACCACACACACAACCACACACAACCACACACACAACCACACCCACACAGCCACACCCACACAGCCACAACCTCACACACAACCATACACACAACCACACACACAACCACACACACACAACCACAACCACACACGCACACAACCACAACCACATACACAACCACACACACAACCACACACACACAATCACAACCACACACACACAACCACACAACCACACACAACCACACAACCACACACAACCACAACCACACACACACAACCACACAACCACAACCACACACACAACCACACCCACAACCACGCACACACACAATGACACCCAACCACACACCCAACCACACACCCAACCACACACACAACCACACACACAACCACACCCCCACAACCACACACACAACCACACCCCCACTACCACACCCCCACAGCCACACACACAACCACACACACACAACCAACCACACACAACCACACACACAACCACATGCACAACCACACATACAACCACACATACAACCACACACACAACCACACACACAACCACACACAACCACACACACAACCACACCCACACACCCACACACACAACCAAACACACACACACAACCACACACACAACCACACATACAACCGCACACACAACCACACATACAACCACACATACAACCACACACACACAACCACACACACAACCACACATACAACCACACATACAACCACACACACAACCACACACACACAACCACACACACAACCACACACACACACAACCACACACACAACCACACACACAACCACACACACAATTGCACATACAACCACACACACAACCACACACACAACCACACATACAACCACACATACAATGACACACACACAACCACACACACAACCACACACACACAACCACACACAACCACACACACAACCACACAACACACAACCACACACGCACACAACCACACACAACACCCACACAACCACCCACACAACCACACACACAACCACACACACAACCACACAGCCACACACACCACACACACACAACCACACACACACACAACCACACACAACCACATGCATACACACAACACCCACACAACCACACACACAACCACACACACCACACACACACAACCACACACACACACAACCACACACACACAACCACACAGCCACACACACAACCACAACTACACACACAACCACAACCACACACACAACCACACAACCACACACAACCACACACACAACCACACACAACCACGCACAACCGCACACACAACCACAACCACACACACACACAACCACACACACAACCACATGCACAACCACACACACAACCACACACACACAACCACACACAACCACACACACAACCACAACCACACACACACAACCACACACAACCACACACACAACCACACACACAACCACACCCACACAGCCACACCCACACAACCACACTGACAACCACACACACACAACCACACACACAACCACAACCACACACGCACAACCACAACCACACACACACAACCACACACACAACCCCACACACAACCACACATGCACAACCACAACCACACACACACACAACCACACACACAACCACACACAACCACACAACCACACACACAACCACAACCACACACACACAACCACACAACCACAACCACACACACAACCACACACACACAACCACACACAACCACACACACAACCACACAACCACACAACCACACAAACAACCACAACCACACACACACAACCACACCAACACAACCACAACCACACACAACCACACCCACAACCACACACACACACACACCCAACCACACACCCAACCACACACACAACCACATCCCCACAACCACACACACAACCACACACACACACACAACCAACCACACACAACCACACATACAACCACACACACAACCACACATACAACCACACAGAAAACCACACATACAACCACACACATAACCACACACACACAACCACACACACAACCAAACACACAACCACACACACACATACACAACCACACACAAACAACCACATACACACACACACAACCACACCCACACCCACAGCCACACACACAACCAAACACACAACCACACACACAACCACATATACAACCGCACATACAACCACACACACAACCACACACACAACCACACATACAACCACACACACAACCACACACACACACAACCACCACACACACACATCCACACACACACAACCACACACACAACCACTCACACAACCACACACACAACCAGCCACACAACCACACACACAACCACACAGCCACACACACCACACACACACAACCACACTCACACACGCACAACCTCACACACAACCACACACACACAACCACACACACACAACCACACACATAACCACACACACACACACAACCACATACACACAACCACACACACAACCACACATCCACACCCACACCCACAACCACTCCCACAACTGCACCCACACACATAACCACACACACAACCACACATACAACCACACACACAACCACACACACACACACACACAACCACACACACACACACACACACACAACTACACACACACACAGTTGATGTGGTTGCACCAAGGATATTGTGCTGCATAACTAAATACTTAGAAGGTCCTAAAAGCGAGACCTATTGGCTATGCCAATGCTTGTTTTTTAAGCAGCTTGTGTACCTTAAAGGAAGAAGTGCTCCCTTTTAAAAGAGTTTCCTGTTTAGCAAAACATTGGGGAAGCAAGCAAGCTGACAGCATTCACAAAGGGGAAAATGTCCCAAGGGGAATCAGTTACCATCTCCTTTGAGGTGACGGTTCAAGTGACAATTAGTTGACGACTGCCATTGTAATATCAATGCAATGTGCAATTAGGAGAGGAATCCCCTTTTAGACCCCTCATAATTATGATTCAGAATAGATAGCAAACCCAACTTTGCAAGTCGGAAATGCACATAATAGGTTTCATACATACCAAAACATCATTTTGTAGTCATAAGGCTGACTATACATTTGCATGATTTCACGTTGTCCCCTTCTAAATGCTATAAATTGTCCAGTCCAGCCTGTTCACCTGGGCCACTACCCACTTCTTCATCAGCAGGGGCTCCACATGCATCCATCCAGTACAAATTTCTCGTCTTGCTAACAACATTAGGTAAAAAAGAGCAGCTTACTGCATTCTTTTGTACAGGCACTTGTTCCTGTATCATATTCCACACCAAATAATATCGAAATAGGGCTTACCTATATTTCAAAAGCCAGAATTATGTTCAACACCTTACCCACGTCTTGCCAAAATAAAGCCAGCCCTGGGCATTCCACAAACATATGTATATCATTAACCTCCTTCAGGCCACATCGAGGGCATTTACATTCTGTTGCATTCTTGAGTTTTACATGTTCACAGGAGTCCGGCAGCATTTGTGGAGGGTGAAAAAATGGTTTTGTCTTAGGGTAGCATATCTCACAGGAGCATGCAACCAATTTGCGTATACTTACTACAACTTCTCCATCTCCACATTCAGCAAGTCTTGCTCCCAGATTTAAAATAATGGATTCCCTCTCTTTTCCAATGCTGTTTTCAAGTCCCAGTACCATTTAGAAACCTCCTTCTTTTTGGGGAGGGGACCTTGTAGTTCTTTTTCCATCCAACAGCTTTCTACCCTTAAACCTTCCTGCTGCTTAACCCAGGCTTTTATCTGAATAAACGTAAACCTGGAGAAATAGCCACTTGTTCTCTCCCTCCAATGCTCCTATAAGAGTGGTTCTCCCTCACTTAAATCCTCCCATCTCTTCACCACATCCCTTCTGATGGGGCCACGTAGTTCTTTCATACACTCCAGAGTTGTTGGGGAGTCCCTGTTTGGGGAAAGTAAGCTATAGCATGAATGCCTAAATGGACCCATGCATCATACCACAACCTAGCTGCCACCTGAGGGATCTTCAGCCTGATCTTTTTAAAGTATTTTGTGGAACTGAGTTTATTCAAAATGGCCGTATTCGTCATATCCACTGACAAGCTCAGCAGCAGCATACCTATTGGGCTTTTGTCTGGTTCAAGCAATTACCTACACTGAAAAGTCCAACAATACAACTGAATATCAGGGAGGGCCAAGCTTTTCTTCGATACCTGCCTCCTGAGGTCCTTCCACAATATCCTGACCCCTTTGGGACTCCAGCTAAAGCTACTGATCTCCCCCTGGAATTTCTTCAATGCTTGTTTATTGAAAGTAAGGGGATATTATCAAACAAAAAGATTCTCATTTAGCTCAAATTGTTACAACCATAAATTGTCAGAGGCAAATTCTTCCACTTTTCCAACCATCCTTTCCAATCTTTAATGGCTCTGTTCAAGTTAGATGCATCCAGTTTCCCCAGATCTTTCATCGCCCTGATCACTAAATACCTGATAGTTTCTTTCTTATCATGACTATCCCAGGGATAATTCCATACCATTATTTCTGTCTTATCTGGGTTCATCTGATAACCCGAAAGGTCACCAAGGTATGCTCTATTTGCATCTGATTGATAGTAAATTAGATCGTCAGCATTGAGACCCAATTTCTTTTCAAGGGCCTTACCACAGAAGGGAACTATACTTTTGTTCTGCCTAACACATTATACAAAAGGCTTAATATACAAATTGAATAGTAGGGGGGACAACTGGGCTCCTTGTCTTGTCCCTCTACTGATCCTCACATGGTCAGTCAAATTACCAGGATACTGGTATTATTTACCAGTATCCTGGCATGCTGAGAGTCATAACTCATCTCTTTTACCCTACAAAAGGTAGAGCCTAGCCCTAGATTTTTCAATACTTGACCCAAATATACCCATTCGAATTGGTCAAAGGCTTTCGCTGCATCTACTGTAATCACCACCAGAGGCAGTGTAGGAGAGTGGGGTCTGCTATCCTATGGTCACCCCAAATTTTTTGCTTTTTGCTTCACTGGTTTTTGACATACTGAGGCTGTGGGCCTGCCAATCAGACCCCCAGCCTGCTGTTCTCTCTACTAAATTTACACTATGCACCCTAGGTGCATAACCAATTGGAAGTGGATCACCCTGTCAGCCCCTGTACCAGTGTACACTAGGTACCCAGGGCATTGGTGTATCTAAGGCCTGCCAGGGGCTGAAGCATGTATTATGCCACCCCAAGCTTGGCCTAACAAATTTGACACAACTGGCTGATCTCTCAGCTGGGGTAAATTGGTGTAACCACCTCTTACTTAGGTGTAGTATACCTATACCTAACCTTAAATGGGACACATGTTAACCTATAAGTCACTCCTATGGCAGGCCTTAACAATCCTGAAGGCAGAGTGCTTGGTTCCATGTGAGATGGTGCTCTGGCATGAGCTGAGCCTGTCTGCAGTGGTCGGAACAACTTCCTTCTACTGTTTCCAGATATCGCCATACCATATACTCTTAAGTGCATTATGAACCTCGCGGTTAAATGCTATCTTTGGTTTGGCTTTATCAAAACATGTCGAGTAAGGTGTCATACGAATTGGAATACTAACCCCTCGCCAATTCTGGCGACGGGGTTAGCATTCCACCCTTCTAGAGGGACACGACATGTACAGTACCTGAAACCCGGGTAAAATCAGACATAGCCTCAGCTCCACAAAATGGATGCTGCCACCACAGACACAAGTCTGCCCTCCTGCTGGTGGGAGTCCTTCCAGCTTGGGAGGTGTGGACAAAGGGTTTCCTGCCAGGGGAGGTGCGAGCACTACCCCAGACAGGATTTTGTGTATTGGTCAGGTAGGGCTTGAAAGAAACCAGACATGCCTGAGGCTCACAAGGAGCCTCGGTGCATATGCCAGTTCAATCCGGTCCTGGGGCACACCAGTCCCGGGCCTGGGGCAAGCTGGACAAAGGATTGGGGGTGTAACCACCCCCCTTCCTGGTCCCACGCTTAGGGAGGGACCTAGCAGGTAGTCCGGCCCCTAGCATCCGCTTAAAGGTAGGAGCTGTGTCCTAAGACTTCAGACATCCTGGAATCAACTTAACTACAAGAAGAAGACGGGAACTTCGACGCTCTGCCGCACAGAGGACTGAAGCCAATCTCCCCTGTGGTCAGGGAGTGACCACCTTGCTAACGCAAGCACCATCCAGCGAATCAACGTCTGCTTTGCCGCCGCCTCCCGCCGGAGCCCCGAGCCCAGAGACTGACAAGACCTGGACCTCCAGACCTCTCACCGCCCGATCCACAGTCCCTGAGAAGAGGAGACCCGTGGAGTCACCGAGACACGTGGAGCCAGCCATCTTGAAAAGACCACGACAAGCTGCAAGCGCAACAACCGAGGCTCCCTCCAAGTTGTGCTTTGGCATCTGCATCAAAGGTGAGCCCTCCAGCATCTCCACGATCTGCGTGGGGCCCTTCTGCATTTTGCCACTCGACGCGCCTAACGGGTTGCTGGCCCGCTGGCTAGTGGCCATCTTGGCGACGAAATTCAAGAACTACACCACTGGTCTGGTTGCTCCAGACTGGCCCTTGCTCCCCTCCAAAGGAGCAGTCCCTCTGACCTTGCTGGTCAGAACCATCAGCTTATTTCGTTTTCCACAACAATTGCTTTTGCCAAGGCTTGTTTGCTTCGATCAAGTCGCCGACACCGCCGACAGCGAGAGCCTGCGTGGGACAGCTCGTGAACCGACTCCTGGACGTCGTCGACCTTCAGGAACCACGTTGCTGCAGAGACAAGCTACACCTTTCCCCCTGTTTGCACCCGACATCGCCTGGTACCCACCTGGTGCCACGCTGGTCACTGGCTAGTAACTGTGAACACTGTCCCCTCTGCTTACAGGTTTTCTACAACTCCGATCCACCCTTGGATCCACCGCATCTCTTCCGGGCCGACCGCCTGCAGCATCTTTGACTACAGGCTCCATTGAACAGATAGAAGAAACCCGACGCACTTCGAGGCCTATGCACCCGCTTCCTGTGGGTGAGGTAAAGCTGGCACTCCGGTGCCCAAGTGTAGAGTATCATCTCTAGTGTCTGTGTTTCCAATCTTGAGTTCATAGTCCATCCGGAAGATCCTTTTTGCAGTAACTTTGTAACTTTTACGCACCCATTGAGAACCTATGGGAGCTCGCGTGTGACTATTTGCTCTGCACACGCAACCCGTGGACCTCCTGGTCACTAACTGAAGTTAGCTCCGTGTAGGCCCAGCGATTCTAGAGGCCCTAGGCCTTTTCCCTTTTCTGTTCGTGGTACTTATACCACTATTTTAGTATATGGTTTGAGCGGCCACCAGGGCCTATCCATATAAAGTGCAACTTCTGTGTATTCTAACGTATTCTTGTTTAACGATTTGTGCTCCTGTGCTCATAAAGAGTCTAGGGGTTACTTTGAGAAATAAATACATATATATTTTGAATATATATCTGTGTGGTGTCCTTTCATTGGTATAAAAGGGGGTTACATTTGGTAAAACAACCTGCTTAACACGTTTCACGAGTTTAGCCTCAAAGACTGCTTAGCCTACGCTACCACTAGGGCAGCTAGTCTGAAAAGGTTGACTTACAACCACACCATAAGGGTTGCTTGGCATGGTACAAGGTGGTCACTTTAACTAGTGAACATCATATACCAGGCCAACTTCTCACAGGCAGGGTCTCAGAACTTGCCATGTCTATTACCCCCACCAAAATATGTGCAAGCTCATGGAGATACCTCCCAGGCATAAGCCCCTTTTGGTCCTCATGCACCAGTTTGTGCATCTGCTTTGCCAGTCTCTTTGCCTTATATTTGCGAGAACCTTGTAATTGCAATTTAACAGAGATATAGCTTGCTATAACTCACACCTATATGAGGGTTTTTTGAGTTTCAGGATTAAGTAACTAGTGGCATCCCGCCAAGACTCCGGCTAGCATACTTCCCCTGCTACACAGGCTTTTCCAAATCTGAACAATCATCTCCTTCAAGTCCTTGTATATTTTTATAGGGAGACCATTGGGTCCTCATGCCTTAGCCTTTTTAGACATACTTAAAACCTCATTGATTTCAGCTTCATCTATCTCGTTACAAAGTGTTCGCTGTTCTTGGATGCGGAGGTTATTTAGATTTTTGCTTTCTAGCCTCTGCATCAATTCGACTTCATCTAGATTGCCACTCTCCTGATACAAGTCATTAAAAAAACAGTGAAAGGCACCCCCAATATTCTGACTCGAATTAAAAAAATTCCTGGTGTTTTTCAGAAGTTTTGTTATGCAATGTATACTTCAGTCAGCCCTCACCTTCCAAGCCAGTATAGTACCACAGTTTTTCCCATACTCAAGAAGCTGCGCCTTACTCACTTCCCACCTCTTTTTAATTTGGCTCTCTAGCGCAGACTTTAGGCTCTCCTGGCTATCTTGCAAGGATTTTCTCTTGACTATCCATCCCCCCTCCTCTAGTTTGAAATCCCTTACCTCTTCCTGCGGGAGGCAGATCCCCACCTCTTTCCTTTCTAAATTCCTCTGATAATTTAGGCTTATATTCTGCCCCTCAAATATGCCTTTTATGCATCCCAAACTATCTGCACACCCACTGCCCCATTGTTTAAAGCAAATAAGATTTCTTCTAACATTCGCTCTTCCAACAAAAGTGTTTGATCGCCCGTCCATCCCTGTACCCCCTTATTCACAATAACCTTGAATTCTAAGTACACAGCTGCATGGTCATATAGATGAATGTGATGGTGTTCTACCTTGCTAGCATTCTCCAGCTCTCTCTTGTTCAGTAGGAAGTCTAACCTGGATTAATGGCCATGTTTCTTGCAATTATACGTGTAGCCCCTAATAAGCCCCTGCTTACTTCTCCACACATTACACAGAATTAATTCCTCCATCATAAAGATTAAGTATGCACGGGATTTTGGGGAACCCACTATATTTCTTCTTATGGATCTATCCAAGATATTTTCTAATAGGATATTAAAATTGCCTCCCAAAATCAGGGAAACAAGGTGAATGGCTGGGAGTAGCCAGCCTGGAGGGTGTGATGAGGGCCGCATGTGAAGGGTGAAGGAGGCCTCACACATGAGTATTCATGTCATCAGGGGAAATAGCAGGAAATGAAAATAGAGACTACCGGCAGCAGAGTGAAGAAACAGGACTTGGGCAGTGGTAGCTGGCATCTACGTAGAGGGGGGGGGGGGGGGGGGGCGGAGGAAAATAATATATTTAAAAAAAACGCGATGGGGTGGAAGGATCGGTTGACCCGGGCGACGCCATTGTATGCATCTGAGCGATTGGGCTGCTTGTGGACTACGAAAGGCTTTGAGAAGTGGGACACGATTGGCATCAGCAGGGTGGGCGATCTTTGGACGAGGGGGGGATTTAAAACGTTTGATGTGCTGCAAACGGAATTCCAGTTGCAGGACAGGGAGTACTTCCGGTATATACAGGTTCGTCACGCGCTGTGTTCCGTATTCCCGGATGTGGCGCCCATCCCAGAGTGCTCCCCTTTGGAAGATAGAGTGCTAGACGGGCATGTACCGGATGGCACTATCTCATTGATTTATAAAAAGCTCATCAACGATCGCTCGGGACTGCTGGCTGGCCTTTGTGAGGCATGGGTTGCCGACGGATTGGAGCTGGATGACGAGGATTGGGTATCTGCGGTGGCCTCCCCGAAAGAGGTGGCCATACCGGCCCGCCTTCGTTTCGTCCAGCTCAAAATACTCCACAGGGACTACGTTACGGGGCCGGGTCTGATGCGTATGGGATATGCCGTGGATGGGATGTGTAAGCGTGGGTGTGGTTTGTTAGGGACCTTCTTCCATACTTTGTGGGAATGTCCGGAGGTGGCTCGATTCTGGCGTGGTGTACATGCGGTGTTGCAAGCGGTCACGCATGTGACGCTGTTTCCTGAGGCTAGGAGATGTTTGTTGAATGTGTGGGAACCGACTGATTACACGGTGACGCAAACGTGGTGGGTGACACTGGGATATATGGTGGCCAAGCGTGACATAGCACAATTGTGGGGCTCCCAGAGGTCACCAACGGTTTCGGTATGGAAGGACAACATGGATTGGTGTATGTTTCGGGAAAAGGTAGTGTATGTGGCGAGAGGTAAGCCTGGGAAATAGGTGAAAGTGTGGGGCCCCTGGAACTCCTATAGTGGCGGGATTTGTACCCCGCCACTGACGCCTGACTTGGCGGCGGCCCAGTCTCCCTAGTCTGCTTGTTCCCTTGATTCTGTGTCATCGTGCTCACTTTGTTTCTGTCCCTGCCCATCCCCCCTCCTATTCCTGTAGATCGGTGGGGTCCTCCCGAGGGGAGCACATAATGTTGCTTAGACTTTTGCTGCCTTGTGGGTTTGTTTGTAGTTTTTCATTAAAAATGGAACCGCCATTTGGGGGGTCTAGACAGTGTGGCCGCAAACGCTTCTTTCGACTTCTGGGACCTTTACCACTTGCCGCTTGTGTTTTATAACTGTGTTTTATGACCTCACTGTTTGCTAGCGGCCGGCCTGAAGGTTGTAGGCCCATATTTGTATATCTATTGCATTTTGTAATAAAGGTTTCAACAAAAAAAAAAAACACTTACCTGAACACGAACACGACGTCCTATGCACCGGACGTCTGCTTTCCTCCACTGCAGCCCAGCCACCACGAAACTGCCTTGACCAACCCTGGTGCTGCTCTCACCAGCATGAGAGCAGTGCTAGGATTGGTGGGAGGGGCCTCACTCGGCATTCCACTGCTCTCTGGAGGCCTGTACTCCTCTAGCCCAGCTGTCTTAAGACAGCTGGGTTTGGGATGTTTAAAGTGCGCATGTGTGACTGGCTGTCGCAAGACGGCAAGTCAGAAAGACATGCGCACTTTAAACAGTGCATTGACACCCCACCCTCCTCCCTGCTGGTGTCACTCATTAGGCCTCGCGCTATCCTGATGCTCTGCTGGGGACGGAGGATGAAAAATAAAATGGTACTGAATTACCATTTTATTTTTTCATCTCTGCGACTTTGGGGTTAATATAAGTGGGGCGATGCTCCTCTGCTCCGACGGAGGAGCTGCCCCTGGACTTGGGACTGACTATTTCCAATGCAGGATAATTGCGGGATATGTCCCTGGAACAGCGCATTTTGAGCTCCATCCTTACACATCACAATAGAGCAATATGTATGTGCACTTAGCACCATATACTCTGTGTGTCTAACTTTTTTTGAATCGTAATTTTTTATTGTAGGTGAATCATAAAACATAAGCACAGTTTGGAACCAGAGTAAATTAGTACTAAGCAATACAGAACAGGTCGACAGTGGGGGGGTCTAATTTTATTCATGTGAAGTGAAGTATTCAGACATACTACTGCAGTGCTTTCCCTGAAGAAACTAGAGATTCATAAACGTGTACATAATAATGTTTAATTTAACCATGAAGATATGTAGTTCTCATATATATTTACACTTATGGTTCCAATTATACTGCATTTATTTTTAAGTGCATTGCATATGTAACTATGAACTCATTTATTCACGTTTGCATTTATTTTGTTGCATTTATTCTGAAGTTATACGTGCAAAAATAATCATGCATTTGAAGTGCACATTGAAATGCCTGACTAAAGTTAACTTGACTAGGCCTTCATTTGAAATGCATTTTGCTTGCTTTGCATGTTCTCTCCTCTGCAGGTGCGTTCTCAAGATTTCATAGTTAGAGAAAGGAGTACTGTTGTATTAGTGACAGAGAGGCCTGAGAGAGAGAATCTTGGCAGAGATGTGAAGAGCTAATGAGCTGAAGAAGCCTCCTATTCATACACGATGAAGTGCGAGTTGGTGAAGTAATTTCAGTCGCAATAGCATATGATAAGCAATGAGTGCAACCACAACAAGCATTGCAAAGCGTCGCCAGACTTTACCATCCCATGCAACTTGGATAGCCACATTAACCTTACATTTCCCTCCATTCCTCATACACGATCAGGCACGGAGGGAAATTGAAAGCAGCTTTCTCAACGCGAACAAAAGGTTTCTCAACACGACTGGTCGCGACCTGCCATGACCGCTCGTATTGAGAATACCGACCACCCATGTTGAGAAATCTCTCCAGGAGGTTGATTTTCCTCGCTCGCGCTCGCCAACTAGACCTTGGCGAGCGCGAGCAATGAAAAATCTCTTCAGGAGGTGAATTTTCCTTGCTTGGGCTCGCCAACTTGACGACGCCGAGCACGCGCGAGGAAAAAAACTCTGCGTGCTCCGCCAATCGTGGAGTGCTGAAAACTCTGCAAACTCCGCAAACGGAGTGGAGTTCACTGCCCAGGGTTAATGTAAATTCCTTTTGCCTCTCAGTCAACTAAAAGGTTCATCGGATGGAGGAATGGTAACCTCTCCTGGCGCTCCCTCAGCCGGCGAACACCGTAGGGGGCGAGTAGCGTAATAGCAGCACATGCTGAAGCGGCCGTGACAGGGTCAGCACAAGCAGCATAGTCAGGCAGGTGGATGATTGGGCTGGATGATGGACTTGGACAGGAAACTAGAGCCAAGTGGGCCCCTATCACAGGGAGTGAGCAGGAAGGGTGTGAAAGCAAGAAAGGTGAATTTGTGCAGGAGGAGCTGCTGCCCGCACAAGATGTGGGACTACGGAGGAGAGACGGCCGGGATAGGCCTTCAGGTAACAACATCAAGGGCAGTGGATTAAAAAAAGTGGACAGTGGGGATAGTTGGTACAGTTTGAGGTCGGGAAGAGGGGGCAGCATCCTAGTGGAAAGCTGCAACCTTTCAGTGGGCTACTGCTCATTTGTAGGGTTAGAGGTCCCCACAGAAAGAAAGCGAAGTGGCAAACAGGGAAGTAGAGGTCGTGGTCTCGCCCCAGTAGTTGTAGCACATACAGGCCCCAAGGAGACCGCACAGGGGCCACGAGGACAAACGCACGGAAGTTCACACGAGGAAAATAAGAGTGACTCTGTCACTGAAAGCTTTCTTTAAAGCCAGCATGCAGCCCCCCCCCCCCCCCCCCAAAAAAAAAAAACTCGTATAAGACAGAAATGGAAGGCAGGGTCAGTAGGGAGGTGACTGGAAGGGGCAGTGCCAGTTTTGTGAGCTGGTACCAGTAGGCACCGCAAGTCAAGGTATGCTGTGACGGTCAGGAAGGTGTTAACTGGAGCGTTCATTCCAGTCACACAGTCCACCGCTCGTTATTCTCCCTGCCAATTAAGCCAATGGGTTTTGACTTAAATGCATCTTAATTTTGGAACTTGCGGGGCTCCATCAGTCAAGCTTATGACCTGGCTGCTGCCAGACTGTGATTGACGCAAAGGCACCATTTTGGAAGTGAACGGAAAATGTGAAACAAAATCATATCTCGAGTGATTAATAAAGCTGTCTGGCCTGGTATTTCTTCCAGAGGAAACTAATCCAAATTTACTTGATATTGGAAGAGTTCAGACAACTTAAGCCAACAAATCACTCGAAACAAAATTAACATACTTTTCTGGAATAATGCATATTTCTGTGTTGAGTTATCTATCTGGCAATCAGGCAGGAAAAGATCTAGCGCTTGTGGGTTGGCAGCGCTATAAATGAAAATTCGTTGGCTTGCTGGCAGATATGCATGTGAGGGATGGCCCAGACATACCACTGGGTAGTGGTAAGATTGGCCTGTTCTGGGGAGATTGCCCGACATGCTGGTTGTTCCAGTAGAGATGGGGCAGAGCCAGTTACATTCCAGGCAGGGCCTGGGGTGTCCATGACTGTCACAGGCCTAGCGGCCTTCCGTAGCTTTTTGGCATTCTGCCTAGTTCTTAGTGGGTTCCATTCAGCACGCTGTCCCACAGAGGGGCAACTAGAGCCACATTTCAGGGGGGGGGGGGGGGCAAGACTTTTTTCGGGGGGGGGGCTGAATCTTTAAGCAATAGGCAGAGTGGGGCTGCAGGGGCTCTTAGAAGGGGTGAAACAACAGCGAGGCCTCATTAACATACAAATGGTCTTTTAAAGACCCGTGAAGTGCTCTGGTGCGGCTGTGTGGGTGCCCGGGAAGCTGTCTCATCCCGGGCTGCCGCACACGAGGGGGGGGTGCGGGGTGCGTTTGGGAGGGGTTGCTGATCCCGGGCTGCCACACACGACGGGAGGGGGGGGGGGGCTGAAGCCCTTTGAGTCCAATGGATGTTGCGCGCCTGCTGCCCCACCCCACACTCGCTCACTGAGTCTGGGAAAGAGAGTGCATTCAAGGTACCCTCTGTTCTTGCACCAACTTCTGTGATAGGGATTGGCCAATCCTGCAGCAATCGTTTCTAAAATTCTACGGTAATAACCTATGACGTAATATCGCAGCACGTGACACGTGAGCACATTTGTGCATCACGAAATACAGGAATGTCATCACGAAAATACTCTAGACTTTCACCCCGTTCTTTAACAGAAAAGCACCCATCACAGTTTTGAGCTCTGTTTAACCCCTACACTACACTTCTTGTTAACAACTAAACGTAAAACACTGCACTGCCCTTGCCCCCTTTTATGATGTCATAACATGAGCCAGCCTCTCTGTGTCGATGCATAAACATGCAACATCGTGGGGTCACCGCTCGGATCCTTTGAAACACACGAGTCTGAAAATGTACATGCATTCCCTGCCTCCCCTCCTGAAACGTTTACATTCACAGGGGCAAGCTAATGTAATCAGATGAGATATGGGACTGGAGACTGTGGTACCAGTTCACAAACATTTTTATGTGAATAAGTGTGACAACTCTTGACTTCTGACTTACTCCTGAATTTCCTGGAGTTATTCACATGTAATAATGGAAAAAGCTGTGTGAATCCTTGTGCACTCCAAGTTCTGTTTCAAAGCATAGCTCAAAAATAGGGTGTGGGAGCCGGCCTCGTGGCGTGGTCCTGTTTCCCCGCACTAAGCCGCACGAGGTCCCATGCACATCGGGACTCCTCCATCTTGGATTGCACGTCACTCCACGTGACCACCTGTATGACTCTGCTCTACCCGGCCTCGGTCCTAGCGAGGGCCGACATCGAGACGCCAACCCCTGGCCCGGGGGATACCACGTGAGCCCTTCCCACTCCCGGCGGAGGGCAGTATCGATGGGACCCCCTACCGTCTCTCCACACCTAGGTGTGGTCACTCCACAGCTCTCTGGGGCCTGGCGCCTCTCCTGCTGGGCGTCTGGCCGCTCCCTACCCGGCCTCTCTGCCCCCTCCGGGCGCACAGGTCCGGACATCAAAGGGCTCCCGTCCTATATCTGGATCGACCCGACAACAGGGCAGTAGTTGTATCCTGGAGTCAAGAGCCCTGCTGATCGGATCGCGGCTGACCCTACGGAAGAAGACTCACCCTGAACCACCACTTGAGCCCTGCTGACGACGTCGCGGCTCCACCGTGCTTAAAGACCTTCACGAACCTTTGGGGCCCTGCTGACGCTGTCGCGGCCCGACCTTGTTGAACTTTACCACCAGAGCCCAGCTGACCTCGTCGCGGCTCGACCGAAGCGAACTACCATCCGAGCCCTGCAGACGACGTCGCGGCTCTCCACGTCCAAGCCGCTCTGAGACCAGCATCCAAGGTCTGGCGCAGAGCCCTCCCGTGCCTGGCTGGCACTAAGACTGTCCCGCTACCCTACCCTCTTGAACGAACATTGAGACTCTGATAGGATCCCTCGATCCCTCTGTAAATATTGCACGTATCGCTGCCGATAAAGAATCTAATCTCGCAACTACTATTGAGTCCTGTGTGGTGGTGTTACTGGGCCTAGTACGATCATAGGAGAAAGACCTCCTCAGCGGCGCTCGGCTATAAACTTTGCGGTAGGAAGGTGCCCGGAATAGTCTCCCCGACTACCCGGTGGGCCTCCCTCCAACATTTGGTGGCCAGCGACGGGATCCGAGCAAACGCAATCGTACAAGCAAGTAACGCAACTACTACCTGACCAGACGAGGAGAGAAAAAGGGAACCATGGATGCAGAAAGCCCTGAAAGCCTGGGCAGAACCCGAAACCCCTCCACCCCGAGCCGAAGGGACCTCGGCCCGGGACAGAAACCTGCCAACCACGACCCCGACCAACGGGGAGCGAACCACCCCAGACACCAGCCTTTCCCCCGAAGAGATCCGAGAACGGGAAAGGGCCCGGACGCACAAAATGGACCTTGCCCGACTCCGGCTGGACGGGGAGCTCCTACTGGCAGAGAAAAAGATAGCCCTGGAGCAACTACGACTACAAGAAGAAATCGAGGAGAAGAAAAGGCATCGGGAGCTAGAGGAGAGACGGCTAACCCTCGAGCACGAGAGGAGCCTTAAAGAACTTGAACTAAAAGCTAAAACTGGGGAGACCAGCAACCCCAGAGCCCGGGACGCTCTGCCCCCGACCGAGCCAAAGGTTCACATCCCCAAGGATGTCGTCAAGGAATACTATAAAAATGACGACATCCAGCAATGGTTCCGAGCGTACGAAGTCGCCATGACCTCCCATCGGGTACCCCGGAAGGATTGGGGCGCCGGCCTATGGGGGAGGTTCCTCAGCGAGGGACGGGATACCCTGCTGCAACTCCCTGACGCCGTGATGACCTCGTACGACCACATGAAGGAAGCCCTACTCACACGCTACGGACTGTCGGCCGAGATGTACCGGCAGCGCTTCCGGGACTGCAAGAAGATCCCCGGCACCACATGGGTCAAATACGTGGACTTCTTCAGCCGAGCGTTGGAAGGATGGATCAAAGGGAGCAAGGTCACCTCATATAACGAACTGTTCGACCTCATTGTCGGGGAGCACCTCGCCAACAACTGCTTTGTGGAACTAAGGCAACACCTCTTGGACAGTAAACTGACCGAGCACCGGAAGCTCGCCGCCGAAGCGGACCGATGGGTCAACACCCGGGTCCCCCGGAACCCCGTGGGGGACTACCAACGGAGCACCACGGGCCCTCCCCGTCAGTGCGGCGGAGGAGGGGGGTCCCACCGCAGTCGAGAATTCCCAGCCGGGCCGCCCAGAAGCCCGCCACGAGGTCAAGCAACCAACCACCCTTCCCCGACCCAGGGCCGAAGAGGGACCCCTATCGCCCGGTCTGGAACACGACCAACAGTAACCTGCTTCGGATGTCAGCAGGCCGGCCATTATGCAAGTGACCCAGCTTGCCCCGTGAACCGACGGAACGGGACCACGGGGCCACCCCCCCGACAAATTGCCGCCGCAGCCCTGGGGGAGGGAGAGGACGAGGAGGAGAACCACGACGACGGGTCCCCCCGAGTGGGAACCAGCCGCCATGTCGCTTGTGTGCCTAGGCTCCCGAGAGATGGTGCCCCGCGCCACCATCCCAAGCAACACCCAGAAGTACCAACAGTGGGTCACCATCAATGGGCGACGGGCCGAGGCCCTCCGGGACACTGGGGCCAGTGTGACCGCTGTCCGCTGCCATCTGGTGACCCCCGAACAGATCCTACCACATGTCCTCTGCCCTGTCCGGACCGCCGACAACACCGAGAGCATGTGCCGGATGGCCCGAATCCCCTTCGAGTGGGGAGGAGTGTCCGGCACCCTGAAAGTGACTGTCCGCGACGACGCCCCGGTGGACTGCCTCCTGGGGAACGACCTAGAGAGCTCCCCCTGGGCCCAGGTGAAGCACCAAGAGCATCTGGGGATGCTAGGACTACCCGAGTTGGCCTGCGCCACCACTCGGTCCATGACCGTCCAGCCAGCTGCGGCCCCGGCCCCCGACGAACAGGCGGGCTCCGAACAATCCACCTCCTCCGGCCCGGAGGAACCTGACGAGGAGGCCGGGCCATCCGAACTTTCTTCCAACGAGGCCGCTCCCCTCAGCGAGATCCCCGAGCTGGCCCAGTGGCGCCACGACGGGGGCCCCACCCGGGAACAATTCCAGCAAGAACAGAAGGGCTCCCCGTCCCTCGAGGGGGCCCGACAGCAGGCGGCCGCCCAGGCTGCGGGGGACCCCTCGGGAACCCACTGGGTCTATTGGGACAATGACTTATTGTATAGCGAACAGAAAATCGCCGAACTAGGGGCCAGCCGGGTGCTGGTGGTCCCCCTCCGATTTCGAGAATTCCTCTTGCACCTGGCACATGACGTGCCCCTCGCCGGACATCTCGGGCGGGACAAGACTTACAGCCGCCTCGTGACCCATTTCTATTGGCCCCGAATGAGACGAGACGTGGATCAACACTGCCGGTCCTGCCCGACCTGCCAAGCTAGCGGGAAGACTGGGGGACAAGTGAAAGCCCCCCTGCAGCCATTTCCAGCCGTCCACACCCCGTTCGAACGAGTGGGGATAGACATCGTGGGGCCCCTCGACCCCCGAACGGCCCTGGGCCACCGCTTCATCCTGGTACTGGTCGACCACGCCACCCGGTACCCAGAAGCTGTCCCCCTCCGAACTGTGACCGCTCCCGTGGTGGGCCGGGCATCTTCTCCAGAGTGGGGTTCCCCCGGGAAGTGGTGAGCGACAGGGGGACGAACTTTATCTCGAAGTACATGCGATCCCTCTGGCAACAATGTGGGGTCACCTATAAATTCACCACCCCTTACCACCCCCAGGGGAACGGACTGGTCGAGCGGTTCAACCGAACCCTGAAGGGGATGATCAAGGGCCTGGAAGGGCCCCTCAGGAGGAGATGGGATGTCCTGTTGCCCTGCCTCCTGTTCGCCTACCGGGAGGTACCACAGAAGTCCCTGGGCTTCAGCCCCTTCGAACTGTTGTATGGGCACCCCGTCCGAGGGCCCCTCAGCCTGGTCAAGGAGGGTTGGGAGGCGAACGTCCAAAGTGCCCCGCCCGACGTCTACCGGTACCTCCTGACTCTGCGGAACCAGACTCGAAAGTTCCGTGCCCTGGCAGAAGCCAACCTTGAAGCCAGCCAAGAAGATATGAAACGCTGGTATGACGAGAACGCCTCAGCCGTCGAGTTTGAGCCGGGCCAGCAAGTCTGGGTCATGTCACCCGTGGACCCCTGCGCCCTGCAGGACAAGTGGACCGGGCCCTTCAAGATAGTTGAAAAGAAGAGCCCCGTCACGTACCTGGTCGACATGGAGTCCCCGAGGAACCCCCTCCGGGTCCTGCACGCCAACCGGCTCAAGCCCCATTTTGCCCAAACTGAACTAAGCTTACTACTGGCTACCGACGATGGGGGCGAAAGTGACTCCGAGCCCCTACCCGACCTCCTGGGGTCCTCGAGCCAAGACGGCTCCCTGGAGGGCGTCCACCTCTCCGCCACCCTGACACCGGAACAGCGCCATGATTGCCAGAAGCTACTGCAACCCTTCGCTGCCCTCTTCTCTCTCACGCCTGGGGTAACCCCCTGGTGCGTCCACGACGTGGACACGGGGGATAGCCCCCCTGTACGACACCGCGCTTATAGAGTGCCTGACCGAGTCCGAGCCTGCATAAAGACCGAGGTCGCCAAGATGCTCGCCCTCGGAGTCATCGAGCCTTCCGACAGCCCGTGGGCCAGCCCGGTAGTCTTGGTGCCGAAGGCCGCCGCCCCCGGCATGGCCCCCGAACTCAGATTCTGTGTCGACTATCGGGGCCTGAACGCAGTTACCCAGACCGATGCCCACCCTTTGCCACGAGCCGATGAGCTGATTGATCGCTTAGGGGCCGGCCGCTACCTAAGCACCTTTGATCTCACCGCTGGGTACTGGCAGATCAAGCTCACTCCCGGCGCACAAGAACGATCAGCTTTCTCTACCCCCGACGGCCACTACCACTTCCGGGTGATGCCCTTCGGCATGAAGAACGCCCCAGCGACCTTTCAGAGGCTGGTAAATAAGGTCCTGGCCGGTCTCGAAGCCTTCAGCGCGGCCTACCTCGATGACATTGCTGTCTTCAGCGACCACTGGGCCGCGCACCTAGGACACCTTGGGGAAGTCCTGGCCGCTCTCCAAAGAGCCGGGCTCACCATTAAAGCCAGCAAGTGCCAGATCGGTCAAGGATCTGTGACCTATCTGGGCCACCAGGTGGGGAGTGGCCAGGTGGCCCCCCTCCAGTTAAAAGTTGATGCCATCCAGGCGTGGGAGCCCCCCGCCACCCAAACAGCTGTCTGGGCATTCCTAGGTCTTACAGGCTACTATCGACGCTTCATAAAGGATTACGGCAGCATTGTGGGCCCCCTTACGGAACTCACCTCAAAGAAACAACCCAAGGCGGTGCACTGGACGCCCCGCTGCCAGACAGCGTTTGATGCTCTCAAAGCGGCCATGTGCGCTGCCGCTGTGCTACAGGCCCCCGACTACAGCAAGGAATTTGTAGTCCAGACCGATGCCTCGGAGTACGGGGTCGGGGCCGTCCTATCCCAGCTGGACGCCAAGGGCCTCGACAGACCGGTGGCCTTTATCAGCCGCCGACTGCTGCCGCGAGAACAGAGGTGGAGCACCATCGAGAGGGAGGCCTTCGCTGTGGTATGGGCTCTCAAGAAGCTCCGGCCCTACCTTTTCGGTACCCACTTCAGGGTCCAGACTGACCACCGGCCCTTGCGGTGGCTCATGCAAATGCGGGGCGAGAACCCCAAGTTGTTACGCTGGTCCATCTCGCTGCAAGGGATGGACTTCACTGTTGAACACCGGCCCGGCAACGACCACGCCAATGCTGACGGCCTGTCCCGATTCTTCCGCCTCGGCGAGGAGAACCCCCAAGAAGATGGGTGACTCTCCCTGCCTTCAGCTGGGGGGGACGCGTGTGGGAGCCGGCCTCGTGGCGTGGTCCTGTTTCCCCGCACTAAGCCGCACGAGGTCCCATGCACATCGGGACTCCTCCATCTTGGATTGCACGTCACTCCACGTGACCACCTGTATGACCCTGCTCTACCCGGCCTCGGTCCCAGCGAGGGCCGGCATCGAGACGCCAACCCCTGGCCCGGGGGATACCACGTGAGCCCTTCCCACTCCCGGCGGAGGGCAGTATCGATGGGACCCCCTACCGTCTCTCCACACCTAGGTGTGATCACTCCGCAGCTCTCTGGGGCCTGGCGCCTCTCCTGCTGGGCGTCTAGCCGCTCCCTACCCAGCCTCTCCGCCCCCTCCGGGCGCACGGGTCCGGACATCAAAGGGCTCCCGTCCTATATCTGGGGCGACCCGACAACAGGGCAGTAGTTGTATCCTGGAGTCAAGAGCCCTGCTGATCGAATCGCGGCTGACCCTACGGAAGAAGACTCACCCTGAACCACCACTTGAGCCCTGCTGACGACGTCGCGGCTCCACCGTGCTTAAAGACCTTCACGAACCTTTGGGGCCCTGCTGACGCTGTCGCGGCCCGACCTTGTTGAACTTTACCACCAGAGCCCAGCTGACCTCGTCGCGGCTCGACCGAAGCGGAACTACCATCCGAGCCCTGCAGACGACGTCGCGGCTCTCCACGTCCGAGCCGCTCTGAGACCAGCATCCAAGGTCTGGCGCAGAGCCCTCCCGTGCCTGGCTGGCACTAAGACTGTCCCGCTACCCTACCCTCTTGAACGAACATTGAGACTCTGATAGGATCCCTCGATCCCTCTGTAAATATTGCACGTATTGCTGCCGATAAAGAATCTAATCTCGCAACTACTATTGAGTCCTGTGTGGTGGTGTTACTGGGCCTAGTACGATCATAGGAGAAAGACCTCCCCGAGGAGGCTTCTCAGCGGCGCTCGGCTATAAACTTTGCGGTAGGAAGGTGCCCGGAATAGTCTCCCCGACTACCCGGTGGGCCTCCCTCCAACATAGGGGAATTTTTTAAGTGTATTCTGAGATCAAGGGACTCTATTTTCGACTTCCTTTGTGTGACTTAAGTCATGTAAGGGTTATATACCCATTAAAGTCTGTAGGCGTCCAAAGTGGTTCGCGAGAAGATCATGCATTAACATTTGAGAAATAAATAATTTAAACTTGTTTCTTTTGGCTGTATTCACATTTCAGCTTTCATTGGCCTGCTTGTTTACTTTAAATAAAGTGATACTATGTGAGTGTTGTAAACACAAATACGAGTTTTTGCTGTATCCTGTGTCCCGGGAATATAAATGCATAAGAATGGAAGTATACTTTAATCATGTATGTTCGCCACCGAATGGTGAGTTTGTTCACTCTAGAATGTGAAATGACTATCTAGCATTTGACACTTCCTTCTTGACACTGTATATTAAATATATGTTTGAAGATTACTTTATTTAACACCTACCCTGATGAAGGCTAATGTTTGGTTTACTGATCAGCCGAAACACAGTAGTGAGCATTTTTCTTGATTGTCTGTCAATCTCACACAATGTAGTTATACTTACATTTGCCCGCATATATCTGTTTTTGCATGACTTGATCTATGCATTGTGATTGGGAGTGGGTTGTGAGACGTGTAATATGAGAATGTGCATAACCACCTTTTGGGCAGTGTAGTTGCAGGCAAATGTAGAAAATGTTTTATTTGGATATAATAAAATAATGAGATATTGCTATGTAATGAAAATTGTTTTGGTACCAATATCTAAAAAACTTAGCTAATGCCCTGGCTTGTGGTGCGTCGGCACCGGAATCTTGGTTTGGGGCTGAAATTTTGCCAATTTATAAGAAGGGCGATCGTTCAGTCCCTGCCAACTACCGCCCAATTAGCTTAATAGATGCGGCCCAAAAAATTACTGCGCGGTTGTTGCTGGGCCGCATCACTAGTTGGATTTCTGATAATAATGTCTTGACGCCCCTCCAGGCCGGGTTTCGGACACATGTTGGAACCATAGATCAAGCCCTCAGGTTTACACTCTTATACTGGAAGGAAGTTTATTTAGGGGGGGGTATGCTCTTTGCAGCATTTGTGGACCTAAGGTCCGCATTCGATCTGGTGCCTAGATTAAAACTGTGGGAGGTTCTTCGGGAGATGGGCATGCCTGCCGAATATCTGAGGCTTTTAGTTAAGTTGCACACCAACACATATGCACAGGTTAGATGGGGTAAGCCTGGGGAAGTGACCACGAGATTCAAAGTGTCTAAAGGGGTCAGGCAAGGGTGTGTCCTGGCCCCTACACTGTTCTCCTTGTTTATCAATGGAGTAACTAGATACTTTTCCGACTGCCCGACCGATGCCCCCTCGTTGGCAGGAATGAAAGTGCCCTTGCTCATGTTCGCGGACGATACGCTCCTCATTTCTAAAACCCGACAGGGGCTTCAATTGGCCCTCTCTAGGTTTGAGTTATTCTGCCGCGAACATGAGCTCGAGGTTAACGTGGGGAAGACCAAATTTATGGTTCTTCGTGGCCCACGCCCCGTTAAAGCTAGGGTTGATATGGGTGGTGCAAGGTTGAAACAGACCACTACATTTACATATTTGGGGGTCACCTTTAGTGATAACCTAAGTTGGGGGCCCCAGATAGAATTGCTTAGGCTAAAGCACTCCCAACTTGGTGGTGCGTTATTAAAAGAACATATGCTTTCCTGCACTAAACCCATTGCACCTGTGATACAAATTTATGGTTCCAAAATCCTCCCTGCAGTCACGTATGGCGCCGAGCTATGGGGGTTTAGTAATCTTGACTCCTTGAGGGTGGCCCAAAACAACTTTTTGAGATCATTGATAGGGCTACCCCCCTCCACCCCACGCATCCCCTTGCTATTCGATCTGGGATGCCAACCCATAGAGGATATGATCCGGTATAGGCCCTTAGCGTTTTGGCGACGCCTATGGACTACTCCGGAGCTATCCCTTTATGCTAAAGCGTTGCATGAGGTTAAGGATATGAGAGGCTCCCTTAGAATTCGCTGACTTTCTGAAATTAAACTTATTCTGACAGAAATGGGTATGGGCGACTTGTGGTCTAACCCTGCGTCGGCTGTCTTTCCCCCTAAAAAAACATATAGGGATGCATACTGGCTTTGGGTCTCACAAAAACGATATGCTTCTTCTAATGGTAGCTCCCTGACCTCAACTTATCTGTCTCTTAAGGATCAATCATCCTTAGAAGCATATTGGGATGTGATATCCAAAAAGCTGGACCGGAAACTATACCATCAATATAGAATTGGCACCCTTCCGCTAGGTTCCTTCACTTCTAGCTGGTCAGTAAATGGCACAGATAAATGCCCAACCTGCAAAAATTTGGTCGAAACAGAAGATCATTTTTTTATTTGTATGTCCGGCTTATTACCAACCCAGGCGAGTCTGGCTGCGACCTGTGTGTCGTGAACTTGGTGTTAGATCAGCCCAGGCCGCTAGAAGGATCCTCAAGTCTGATACATCCTCTCTTGTGGTTATTGGACTAGCCAATTACATTAGTTGGGCGTGGCTTATACGGAAAAGATGAAATTCACTTCTGGTCATATATATTATAGCGTAGCATTACCCCCCAACTGTAGAATGAGTTTCAAGTCAAGGTCTAATGTATGTTCAATACTTTTTTATTACTGATTTTAACTTGTTATTTATTAAATAGTTTTTAGTTCTAAATGTTACAATTCATATATCAATTTTTAAATTGTATTTGATGAATTTTAATGTGTCTTTTAAGATGAAATATTCGAAATAAAGACTATTTTGACTTAATATAGAGAGGTTTGACTTTTAAACATTTTGCATCATTGCTGGTTAATTAGTTCCCTGGTTCCTCTCCTTGGGGATCCTTTGAGGTTTACTCAATTATATGTTTATACATGTATGCTACACATTAATGGTGTTATTTAAATCCCATCCCGTGCAAGTTGGATTATTGGAGTTTGTTGCCTGGTGATTTTCCATGGGGTGTCTACACCGATGCATTATATTACCTTTAAAATATAACTGAAAGGTAATTAGGCAGGGTGACCATAGACTACATATTTAGGAACATCGACATTACACCAATCGACATTCCAATTAACCAGTAACAAATGGGTTATATTATGTTATGTTAATGGTATTTGTATAGCAAACATCATCAAGGTACATAGATGTGGGGGTAAGTACAGTAAATCTACACTTACCTGTCTATACTAATCACAATATTTTGGAAGTCATATCCTGGTTGCGATATTTTGGTCACATGATATTTGAACGGTCTATGCTCTGACATACAACCCTTGCATACAGTGTTAGGGCCCATATCTTTTAATAGGACTATGATATCCAGCCAGGCATCTAGGTAAAGGGAAGAGAGGTTAGGGGCATCTTTCTGTAGCATCTTGCTCTTTAGAGCCTGAAAGGTCTTAGAGTCCGACCCAATCCCCACTCACCTCTGTCTCACCATTCTTGTCCTTCTTGTATCACACTATCATTTTCCCAAAATGATCTACTGCATGCTTCTCAGCACTGTTAATCTCCCCGCACTCGTCGGTCTCATCACATAGATGCACTACTGTGGTCTCTGTGATGACCTGTAGGCTGTACCATTACCACTACTGGGCGGTACTGGTACAGCTCGCCCACTCTGATGCCTTTGGTTATCTTTAGGAGTGCACCACTGCCAATCCTAGGCAGAAATAGCCCTTTTCTCATAGGTTGATATGATTTAGTACACAGACAGAAGATGTAAGCTTGATAAGGTGATTGCGATAGTATATGCTATTGTGACTCTGTCGCTCACCCATCTGTCCACTACACACCATACTTTAGCAATGCTACAAGTTGGCTGTGACAGACCAACTCCAATCATCACACATGCCAGCAAAGTTCTTCC
The DNA here is from genome assembly GCF_964204655.1 of Triturus cristatus. Classification (NCBI taxonomy): domain Eukaryota; kingdom Metazoa; phylum Chordata; class Amphibia; order Caudata; family Salamandridae; genus Triturus; species Triturus cristatus. The sequence goes on from NC_140585.1 coordinate 880,736,861, forward strand.
AACATAATTCACTCAAAAATAAGCAATATTCTTTCAAATAAGCAGAATGAATAGAGTGGGTACTTATTCTAACACCAGCAAAGCACGTTGAGCCATGTACGGGGTTTGAAAGTGATGTACAGAAGCGATGTACAGAAGCCGACAGTGTACAATACAAGCCCCTGTGGCTTTTCTTAAGTCTGAAGCTTTACAAGTATAAATATTCCTCTTGCAGGACTGTCTACTAAAGCTGCGTGATTTATGACTGTGAACTTCATAAATAAAGGGAAATGAAATCAATGCAGTGATCCTTTTAGGTTATACTCACTCACTGGAATTTTAATGAAGATATTGATGGAACTGAGGATTAATAATATATATTTAAATATATTGCTTGTGCTGCATAAACATATTTGTATTATCGTAATTTATTGTTAATTTATGATAAATAAAAAAAAACAAAATAACACCTGATACTGCAAAATGTAAAGGGTTCACCAGACCCTAACACGACTGTTCTTAAGTTTCCATAATCTTCATAGTTGAAAGACTCAATAGCATATATTCAATTATTTCATAGATTGTGGTAGCATCCATCGAGTTGTATTAATGAACGTCTAATACATACCAAATTTGATTATACATGTCCTCCTTATAATTTGCAAAACATACTCGTCTTTATGAAAGAAGCAATTCTCAAACACCAACCAAGATGTATACTCAAGCACTTTCAAGGATCTTCATTTACATTCTATTTTGCTTCTGGACCAGGATTACCCCAAAAACCAGATCAATCTGAAGGCCAGAGCTCTCGCTTCATCGTAGAAAGATGTTATAAACACCATTGTCCAGAGATTTCTATCTACTCAGTTTCAGAATTTAACATAAGACCCTGGCTGAGAAATCATGTAATCTGGGACATAGGTCAATGATGTTGGTCAACATACTGGCATGGACAAATCTAAAAACATGTACCCAAGAATTCTTTATTGGTACTAAACCTACCATGTCTCTTCTGCTAGGGCTTTATTATAAAGTAAATCATTTGATAGTAGTATGTGGCAGGTTAAGTGCATGACTTCAGGAGTTTCTTTTCAAACGCGCCCAGACTCAGAATTTAGTGACCTATACTTAATGTTATTGTCCTCCGATCCATTGTTATTCTATAGAGAATAGATATACAAGATCTGAAGATTATAAAAGACAGCAATTGGTCCCATCTGTTTACCCGGCATTTTAAATAAATGATATATTATTTTATATTTTTGTCCAGAGTGCTTCACTGCAGAGATGGCAGACATTTTGTTTCTGGTGGATGAGTCTTGGAGCGTGGGTGACAGTAATTTCCAATTAATCAAGGACTTCCTCAGCAGCATTATCAGCTCCTTCCAGAACGCCATCACAATTGGAAAAGATGGCATCCGCTTCGGAGTGGCATTATATGGGGATGCACCTCGGTAAGTGTGGCTTTTTCCATGGGTGCTAGCTCGCAAGCGCAACAAAGACTGCACTATAAATTCTGTGTCAGGCTTATCTTCCCATTTTCTAAGTGGTTTATCTCACAATTCTGTCAGCAGCTTACAACACACAAGGATGAAATGAACATCTAATTTATGAAAAGTACTTGTATAGACAAAGGGACATTAATGACAGGTGTTGACGCCCAGATCCATACAGTATCCAAATGTACCTGTCAACTGAATATACATAAACTTTTCTTGGTGTTCAACTTTCTTTTTGCTCCCCCAATTAACATTGTACCAGGCATTTTTCTTTTCTGTTTCTGTTTTTGTTTAAAAGCATTTACAAAAAAGGCCACATGCAACAGGAATTAAATATTCCTGTTGCTTTCTCACAGTGCATTGCACTGCATGAAATGGGATTTTGCCCTCACAAAGTCTCAGTCCTGCCCTAAAACCTCAAAACTAACACTACTACAAAACCAGATCAGACTCTGAGCCACGATGGAAACATTTAGAAAGTCATACTCTGGGCTAGCAAAATGTGCTGCAATGCCACAGTGATGGGTGACCCTGCACTATACATGTAGAAATTAACAATAAGTATAACTTAGCTAAGTTATTGCAGTTGCTAACAGTGAAAACAGAAATATTTGACATGCCTGCAGTACTAGGGTCTGTAACCTCTAGAATAGAAAAGAAATACAAAACAGACCACAGTTCTCCACAAATTATGTATGTCAATGAAAAAGTCAATGAAAAAGTCAATGAAAAAGTCAATGAAAAAGTCAATGAATCGAAGCTGAGAGGGACTTCTGGAAGAGGAAAGTCGAAAACTAGAAACCGAAGATAGCAAGGTTTTCTCTTTGATTAAACCTCTTTTTGAAAACAATATGACACACTATTGAACACCATAAGGAAAGAAAGAGGCACGACCCATTCCGTAGGCGTCAAGCACCTCCTAAGAAGACATGGCCTCCTGAATACCCAGCCCTTTCACTGGTATGGCCAAATGTGGCCCTTAGGTACAGAGATGTTTTAAGGCTGCGGCCCGGAACCCCCATCTTTAGAGGGACCTCTCCTTAACCGTTCAGGATAGTCCCACTGTCTAGAGCTATAAAATAACAGGTTGTTTACTTACTTTCTTTTTTTGAGCCAGCCCAGGCTGTCCGCCAGTCCCCTACCTGAGAAATAGAGTTAAAGAAAATACCTGTTTTATTCTGGTTTGTTTCAGCAGCCACTCTAACCTTTCAAATTGCATAGGCTCAAACTTGCTGCAATGGCCTGGCTTAGTGTGGTCCATGTGACTGCATCATCCTTTTGGAGCTGCTGCCAGGTGGTGCGATCACAGCGTGCTGCCTCCTGGCTATGAATATCTGTTGCTCCCAGCATAGGCAGTGCAGTAAACAAAAGCTCCCATCAGCACCGTATACCCAAATTGCTCCTACAGAGTAGCTACAGTGTGACAACATAGATTGTGGGTGGAAGGCTTGCTCAGACCACCAGTCTCTGCTTTTCTAGAATGCCATGTTTCATGTGTAGTGCGGCATTATATGCTCCTTCAAGGATTGCACCTTCTATGTGGAGAAGCTGCTAGGCCGGTGCGATCACGGCCTAGTGCCACCTGACAGAGAGTTCCTGTTCCTCAGAGCAGGGACTGGAGTGCAGTGAACAACAAAGAAAGCACCCTCCCTATGCACAGGCCCAAAAGATGAGATGCAAGTTCACAGCAGCACATGCAGTGGGCTTCTTTTTTAGTTTTAAAGGAGATTTTATTGAAATTCATTTACAACATAATAACAATAAAGCATAATATGAAACTCATCTCAAGTAGAGAAATAGAACGTCATAACTAAGAGAGAGAAATAAAAAATAAAAAAGAAACGGGAAAGAGATAGAAGGGAGAAAGGCAGAAAGCACCATCAAATAAAGCAAAAACAGTTGCAGTAAAAATGTAATCATTGTCATACAAAATTATACAAAAGAATAAAGAAATGGATCAAACGTACAAAAACTCCTCCAATAAAGATATACAAAATAGCCATAAATTAAGCAATACAAATATGTACATGAAACCATCAGGAATGTTATCATGGAGGTTTGGGAACTTCTTCTGTACACGGGTTATGTTGGGGAAAGGGTCTAGCAGACACGTCTAAGAAATCTGTAATGGGAAGCCATAATAAATCACGTTTAATGGCAAGTGTAATGGGATAAACATAGGCTCTGTCAAGTCTATGGTGATAACAAACTCCATACCACCAAGCTTGAAAGGAAACATTCGAGGTATCCTTCCAAGATTTAGTGATTTGCTGAAACGCTACAGCTAGAAGTAAATCAATAATGGACGTATTGGTGGTGGAAGAGGACCATATGTCTGAAAGACTACCTAAAAAGATATGTGAAAATGTAAGAGGGAAAGAGGTGGAAAAAATTCTATTGATCTGAGTCCACACATCAGACCAAAATGTATGAATCTTCGGACAACTAAATAACATATGCTTAAGATCTGCCCACGACGCTGAGCAAGACCAGCAAGAGGAGGGGATGGAAGGATCAATTGTATGTAATTTGACAGGAGTAATCAAAAGTCTGTTATATATAAAAAACAACGTTTGGGTTGTATTCGCTGCTCTAGAGGATTTCCTTATCTTGGTCCAGACCTTTTGCCACAGTGAGGCAGAAAAAGTGTCCTCTACATCAACTTCCCAATCTGTTTCTATTTTAGATTTATCTTGAGTGCCAGCAGTATCTCTTAGTTTTGCATATATCTGGGAAGCAGAGGAAGAAGCAAGTAAACAAGGGAGAGAAAGAGGGGAAAAGTTAGTATGAGTGATGGAATCAGAAAGAGCGTCATAACTGTTTTGCAAAACTGCACTCAAAAGATTATATTTGGATGCAAAGGATACAGGTAAAGAAAAGCGAGATTGAAGGGTAGAGAAGGGAATACAAGTGCCTTCATCAAACAATTGATGAGTCCAATTAATACCAAGGTTATTCCAATCCTTCCAAAAAAGCATCCTATTACGAAGTTTAATAAGCGGGTTATACCACAAGGGAGATTGTAAAAAACGCGAACGGTCATCTAAACCTCCCAGGAAGAGAGGAGAAAAAGTTTTCTGAGAATTTTTAAGAATAGGGAGAGAAAATTTATTAGGAATATGGGACAGCGATACAAATTCTTCAAAAGTAAAAGGATGAAAAAAAGATGATTCAATCTTAACCCATAAAGGCTTTGAAATGGTATCGGATACCTGCCCAGATAATAAGGGGACAGAATGTTTAAGGAAAAATGAGGAATGATAAGAGGCAAAATCCGGAAAATTAACTCCACCCAACTGCTTAGGGCATTTAAGTTTTGCAAAAGACATTTTAGCCTTTTTATGTTGCCATAGGAATTTAGACAGCGTAGAGTATATATTCTTATAACAAGACTTAGGGATATTAACTGGAAGGTTAGAAAGGTAAAACAAAATAATGGGAACTAACATCATTTTAATCGAATCCAGCCTTCCCCACCAGGATAAAAACAAGCGGTGCCAACGAGTTGTAGAGTCTTGTATCAATATTTGTAGGTTTTTAATACTAAGTGCTACAGTGTCTTTAATAGAGGATTTGAACCACAGGCCTAAGTACTTTATCTTATCCGGACTCCAATGAAAAGAAGAAGTCAAAAAGTCTGCATGAAAACAAAATTTATTCAGGGGGAGAATTTCACACTTATCAACATTAAGTTTATAACCTGAGACTTCCGCAAAGTCAGATACTTCCGATAAAAAGGATGGAATAGAGGATTGTGGATTGGAGATGAATAAGAGAATATCGTCCGCATAGGCAGAAAGTTTCAAATACTTATCCCCATAAGGGAAGTCAGTAATATCTGTATTCATACGAATTCTTGTCAAGAAAGGCTCTAAAGCCAAAATAAAAAGAAGAGGAGAAAGAGGACATCCTTGTCGGACACCTCTGAAGAGAGGAAACGAAGAGGAGACAAGACCATTAGCTAGGATAAAAGATCTAGGAAAGGAATATAATAAAGAGACATAAGCAAGAAATTTCTGGCCAAAACCAAACCAAACAAGGACTGCGAGCATAAATTGCCAATTAACCCTATTAAATGCTTTTTCAGCATCTAACGCAACAGCAGCTAAAGAATGTTGATAGGAATGAGACTTACTCAGTACATTAGAAAAGAGACGAGTGTTGTCAGAAAGGTGACGACCTTTAATGAAACCGCATTGTTCCTTACCAATTATGTTAGGTAAAATTTTGTCAAGACGGAGCGCAAGAATTTTTGCAAAGATCTTATAATCCAGATTGATTAAAGAGATGGGCCTATAATTTTTACATAAAGTATGGTGTTTGTTATCCTTAGGTAGGAGACAAATTAAGGCCTCTTGAAAAGACCCTTCAGATTTTTGGACGATATAAAAAATTAAAGTAGTTGATGAAGTTTGGGAACAAGCAAATTAGCAAAATGTAAATAGAATTCTATCGTAAAGCCATCTGGCCCAGGAGCCTTACCTTTTTTGATTATCCGAATGGACTCTAAGATATCTTTAGGGCCTATATCCGCTTCTAATGGGGCAAAGTCAGTGTCTGGAAAGGAAGGAGAAGGAATGGAAGATAAATAATGATCAATATCCGTTAACAGAGGAGGAGATTCCGGAGTATAGAGATTTTGATAAAAATTAGTGAACTCTGCCAGAATATCTTCATCCTTGTGAAGAGTGAGATTCGATGAGGAGACAATAGACTCAATTTTTGTGCGTTCTTGCTTAACTTTAAGATACTTGGCAAGAAGATTGCCTGCCTTATTTTGCGCACAATAATATTTGGCACTGGATTTAAGTAGGATTAGATTAGCAGATTCCGTGGAGAGTTTATTAAAGGAGAGTTTGGCCGTAAGAAGTTTATCTAAGTCAGACTGAGATTTAGTTAAATAATAACAATGTTCCAATTGCTTAATTTGTGTATTAATTGACTGTAAGGAGTGGAATGCAACACGCCTTTTATGGGAAACAAACGAGATAATGAAATCTCTAGAAGCAGCTTTAAAAGTGTGCCATAATACCTGAGGGGATATCAGAGGAGACTCATTTTCAGTAAAAAATAGGGATGAAAATTCAAGGAAGGCTGGGGTAAAATTGGGATCTAATAGGAGAGAATTATTAAATCTCCATCTCCTAGTACCTTTTATGGGGGGAAGTAGATCGAGGCGCAAGGAGACTGGAGCATGATCAGAAATTAAAATGGAGCCTATCTCAGAATGGGTAATGTGTTGGATCAGGGCTTTAGAAACAAAAATGTAGTCAATCCGGGACTGTGAAGAATGAGCTGGTGAGTAATATGTATACTCCCGAAGTGTAGGATGGCAGAGTCTCCAAGAATCAACAAGAGAGCGTTGGGATATAGTAGATGTGAATTGAGTATGCATGGAAGAGGGAGAGAAACGTGAATGGGACTTTCGATCTAAAATAGGGTCCATAACCATATTGCAATCTCCTCCTAAAATGAGATAGTCATCAGAGGATTGCATCAACGAGACTAATATCTGGGGCCAAAATAATTTATCATGTGTAGAAGGAGCATACAAATTAAAAATAGTTAAAGGGACTTTATCAATTGACAAAGATACAATGACCCATCTACCCTCGAATCATTGGCTTGATTTATAAGTTTGATATTTAACCGCTTATGACAGAGAATTGCAACACCATTACGTTTCCCTGAACCGGGAGATGCAAATACATGACCTACCCAATTACGGCGTAATTTGGTAACTTCAACTTCTTGTATATGAATTTCTTGTAATAGCACAATATCTCCCTTTAAGTTTGCTAAATGAGACAAAACTCGTTGCCGCTTAATGGGAGAACCCAAACCTTTAACATTCCAAGTAAATACATTTAGCGACATCTAAGTATATAACTCATAACAAAAATAACTCTTATGTAAGAAACAATCAAGTAGATAAATAACCAGAAAATCACCGTATAAAAATTGGAGAGAAGTAACATTAGCACTAGAGGAAAAGTGATAAGATGCAGTAAAGAAGTATGAGATAAGAAAATGAGTGGAAAATAAGAAAATGTAAGCAGAAAGAGATAAGAAAAAACGAGAGAGAGTTAGAAATAAGTGAAGAAAGAAACACCAGGAACAAAACTGAAAGTGAGATAAGAAGAAAACTAGCAAAGCAGGAGGAGAGAAAGAAGTAACAGAGAGGATTAGAACAAAAAACAGAGAAACAACAACAGCAATACGCATAATGTAACGGTAAGAAAAGAAGAGAGAAGAGAGGGAAATAGAAAACGGAAAAAATGAGAAAGAGTCAATAATAGAATAAACAATACAAAATAACGCCACTATTTGAAGAGAAAAACAAAGAACAAAAAGACATGATAGAAAAACCCAATATAATGTATCATAAAGACATACCACAGGTAAACATTGAGGATGGGGAGGGTGAAGCCACATAGGAAAAGGCAGCATACCAAGACGGACAACTCCAAGACTGACGGGAGTACGAAGGACGACGACCTCCAGGGACAATGAATAAGGAAGGAGAAAGGGATTGAGTAATGTATCTACAAAGGAAACAAAGAAGAAAAAATGTTAACCAGCAAAGTTATATACGGAACATAGAAAAGAAAATGCAAAAATTGAGTATAAAACAGAGAAACACAACAAATGTCAATACATTGACCGAAATTACGATCGAGACATGTCCATAGATTCATCTCTACATGTGTTCAAAAAATGCTGAAGAAGAGCAGGGTCCTCATAATTAGTTGTTTTGTTTTGACATGTGACTTTGAACAAACATGGATGAAATAAACCATAACGAGCATTCAAATTACGGAGAGCAGGCCTCATGTCCAAAAATTTCTTCCGGCGATCTGCCGTGGCTTTAGAATAGTCTTGGGCAAAAAACAAATTAGAGCCGTTCCAAAGAATCTTTCCTTTTTGCTTGGCAGCCTGTAGGACCACTTATGACCATTCTACTGCTTGCCTCTTGACGACTTCTAGGTTGTGAGCGTGCAGCGTGCAGCGCGTAATATTGAAATCCTTACGACGCTCCTCGCGCTAATCGTGTGTTTTTTAACCTACCTGTTTTAATATCTAATTTGTATTCTGTTGTTTGCCCTGTTTTTAGAATAGCCCCTCACTTGCACATTAAAATTGGAATTTCACCGCCCTTGTCCTGACTGTTTGGAGTTTTGGCGGCCATCTTGGGTGGGTGGAACGCCGGACGGCGCCACTGGTGTTTGATGGTCTAGACGTCATAAGGACGCTAGACCTCTACTTAAGGGGGACAAATTAGGCGCTCATCCACTTATGACCATTCTACTGCTTGCCTCTTGACGACTGCTAGGTTGTTAGCGTGCAGCGGGCAGCGCGTAATATTGAAATCCTTACGACGCTCCTCGCGCTAATCGTGTGTTTTTTAACCTACCTGTTTTAATATCTAATTTGTATTCTGTTGTTTGCCCTGTTTTTAGAATAGCCCCTCACTTGCACATTAAAATTGGAATTTCACCGCACTTGGCGGGCCCTTGTCCTGACTGTTTGGAGTTTTGGCGGCCATCTTGGGTGGGTGGAACGCCGGACGGCGCCACTGGTGTTTGATGGTCTAGACGTCATAAGGACGCTAGACCTCTACTTAAGAGGGCCTTGCCTTCGCGCAGCGTATACGCGCAGCGGATCGCCGAACTTCCGCCGGAGTTTCCGCCAGAGTTAAGCCCGTCTGTGCCCGTCCGTGCTTGACCGGGCCCCGGGACCATGCCTCCCTCTACGAGCCCCTGCGGTAGAATTAATTATTCTGGTGAGGTTTTATCATCTCTTTGTCCCACTCGCCTTATAAGCTGCACCGTTTGTTGTTTCCCGACCTCTAAATTTATCTGTGCTGGCTGCGAGTTTTTTCTCGGCAAAGGGTCCTTGATCAAAGCAATGCAGCAGCCCCGTACTCGGGGCAGAAGGCGGAGACGGAATGTACATCCTAGTAGCCCCATTCTCCAGTTTTGGAGCATCAATTGTCGATCCCTCCCGAAACACAAGCATCATATTTACGACTTTATTGTCGAAAAGCAGCCTGATGCATTGTTTCTTACCGAGACTTGGCTTCAGGACTGTTCAGGTCCTGATGTCGCTGTTGCCGTTCCCAACAACTATGTCATGGTAAGATTGGATAGGAAGTCCGGACAGGGAGGAGGGATTGCCATTATTTTTAAGGCTAAATATACATGTAAGCTTGACGCCCTCCCTATGTCTGGAAGTGAAACTGCTTTCTTTAAATTAGTGATTAATCCTAAATTTACTTTATCGCGTCTTCTGATCTATCGCCCTCCGGGGAACGCCTCTTCCTGGATATCTTCATTTATGGACATCGTATCTCCCCTACTTCTTAGGGCAGCTAATTTCACCATTCTCGGTGACCTCAATTTACATCTTGAAGATGCTCAATGTACAAACAGCAAACGCTTTTTGTCTGACCTGGAGGCTTTCAATCTGCCTCTGCTTAACATTGGCCCCACCCACTCTGTGGGGCACTTATTGGATCCTATTCTTTCCAATGTCTCCTTTGACTGCTCCCAGAGTGCTCGTCCTCTAGAATGGTCAGACCACTTTGCTGTGTATTTCTCTTTATTGTACACTAATAGCCAGGTAAATAGAATAACTGATAAGGGCGCTCCAATTCATCGCTGGGGGAAACTCGATATTAATAGGTTTAATCACTACCTCTCCAATACCTGTCCTGAGGAATGTATGGCTTCAGTCTCTGAGATGAACATGGCTGTCTCCCATTGGCTTACAAATGCTGTTACTACTCTTCTTCCGCTCTCTTCCACACATTTCAGGTCACATCGCCCTCCGGCGCCTTGGTTTTCTACTGACTTGAAAGACCTGCGCACTAAATGCAAGGCTTTAGAACGGAAATGGAGGCATTCCTATTTAGCCTCTCAGAAGACTATTTATAAAGAGGCTTTAAAAGATTACCATCTAAAATGTAAAACCGCCAGAGCTGCTTACATTGCGAACACTGTTACACAAGCTCAGAATTGCCCTCGGACCTTGTTTTCTGTAGTTAAAAAACTGACAGGAGCCGATACTATTCCAACACCTCCAGCTTTAGATGAGGCCCAGTGCAACTCTATTGCAAAATTTTTCATAGCGAAGGTTGAACGTATATATGATTCCATGAGCCCCCCTTTGAATACAGAGGGATGGTACTCTGAACAGACGGGAGTTATTAAACCGCTCTTTTCTTTGGTGAAGCTGACACATTGGAAATTGTTTGACGACATTTCGTTCTCCACTTGTTTAAGCAGCATAAGATCGGGTTCACCGCGTGATCCTGTACCTGTAAAATTTCTCAAATTACTTGATCTCGCACCTCGGCGGGTTCTTATGAGACTTTTAAACGCCTCATTATGTGAATCCCAGGTGTTACGGGATTGGAAGCACGCAATGGTTGTCCCTCTCTTGAAAAAAGCTGGAGCCGACGTGTCCAATCTTGCTAATTTCAGGCCAATATCATTGCTACCCGTATTTTCTAAAGTGCTGGAAAGACATGTTAACACCCAACTATACCATCTAGTGGAATCATCGGGATTTTTACATCCATCCCAGTCTGGTTTTCGTGCTCATTATTCCACTGAGACCGCCCTTCTAGGGGTAACGGAGAGTCTAAGACACGGTATCGATCGCGGTGAAACATCTGCACTTATCCTTTTGGATTTGAGTGCGGCGTTCAATACCGTGTCCCATTCCATTCTTTTGAACTCTCTTCGTTCCCTGGGTCTGGACGGTCCGGCTTTGGCCTGGATTGCCTCCTTTTTAAGTGAGCGCACTTTCCAGGTCTTTTCCACGAAAGCCACTTCTTCCACTTGTACATCGGCATATGGCGTTCCTCAGGGGTCCATACTCAGCCCTCTGTTGTTCAATATCTACGTTAGACCCCTGGCTTCTATTGCAGAAGATGCTGGGCTGACCATCTTTTCATATGCCGATGACACTCAAATTGTCTTTTCCCTTTCTAGCTGTGAAAGCAATGATCCATCGGTCTTGAAAATCGGGCTGTCACGTATAGCTGAGTGGATGCAAAGGCATCTCCTCAAGCTTAACGGTGACAAAACCGAAATTCTCATCTTTGGCAAACAGAAAGATCTATGGGGCCCGCAACATTGGCCTAGCGAGATGGGACCCCTTCCCCAGCCATCCTCAGTGGCCCGCAACCTCGGCTTTCTCATCGACGATAAACTCTCCATGAGACAGCAAGCCACACAGGTGGCTGCCATTTGTTTTACTACTCTACGATGGCTCCAGAAAATTTTATGGATGCTGCCTCTTTCTACCAGGAGAACCGTTGTCCAGGCGTTAGTAACCTCCCGCCTGGACTACGGAAATGTCCTCTACCTTGGTGCGGATGCGGCCACTGTAAATAAACTTCAGGTTGTCCAGAATTCTGCAGCCCGTCTTCTTTGTAATATCCCTAGAAGACAATCTGCCTTCCAAGCTTTACGTGATCTACATTGGCTCAACATCTCCAATCGTGTCAACTTTAAAGCCATTTGTTATCTTTTCAAAATTAAGCAGGGTTCGGCCCCGAAGTATTTGCAAAATCTTGTTCAACCTTACAAGCCATACCGTACACTCAGGTCCTCTGCTAACTGTGATTTTGTTATCCCTCGTTTTAAACTTGCAAGAATGGGAGGGCGGGCCTTCTCTCATCTTGCCCCTAAACACTGGAATGCATTACCCTCCACCTTGAAAACCGAGACAAATTTTCTCATCTTTAGGAAAAAACTGAAAGCATTACTCTCTCATTGATTTGCATGTTGATTTAGTTGTCTCATGATGCTGCTTTTAGAGGTCTGCTCTTTCTTCTTGAGTCTATCCCTTCGCGCCGGGAAACCCACTGTGGGTAGCTGTTGCGCGTTATAAGTTTAAATAAATAAAAAAAAATAAAAAAATAGGACTCTAAGCAGGTCGGTATACTCCAAAAAATATAAGATAATACCTCTAGGTTTCACATGAGCGGACGAAGCAGAGGACGAAGCAGAAGAACTCGGGTTGTGACCCAAGCGGTGAGCTCGCTGGATGTTGAGAGGAGGTGTGGCAGGAAAACCGAGAAGTTTTGGTAAAAAAGAGCGGAAAAATAGCAAGGGGTCAGGACCTTCACTTCCTTCCGCAAGACCATAAATGCGTAGGTTATTACGCCTATTTCTGTTTTCCAAATTCTCCACCTGCTGTGTCAGATGCATGATCTCCCTTCGCATATCAGGAATGTGGTCTGTAACAGCTTGAATAGATTCAACATGAATCTCCAGAGCATCAACTCTCTTCTCAGTATTTGACCAATTATCCTCAAGATGTTGGAGGCAAAAGTTAGTCTCTATCATATATGGCTTAAGAGAGCGGATTTCATCCAACAAAAGCTCCATTGAAAGTATAGGTGAAGTATTAGGAGGAGAAGGAGGGTTAATTTTTGTTCTTTTACCAGAAGATGAAGAAGAGGCAGAGGGAATCTTAGAAATCGATTTATTACTGGAGCATGAAGGAACGGAAGCCAGAGGCGCAGAATTAACAGGTTCAGAACCGGGTTCCTCCACAGACTCCTGCAGCACACTGTAAGGATTAGGGTCTGCCAGGGACGAAGACTTGGGCTGCTGGGCGCCACCACCACTAGTGCGAGGCATTGCCATTCAACTCCAGAAACGGGACACCAAGAAATGTGAATAAAATAACTTGCGTTTATAAAATTGGTCAATGAGGTTGGAGTGAGTAACCTACTGCATTAATATACCCAAAGCCAAAGTCAGTAATATCACACCACGACGTCAGGAAGACATAGAAGTCAAGATGCAGAACATTTGAGGCCATAAAACGCTCACCGTCAGTCACATGAATAAGTGGATGTGAGGAAGACTTTCAGTGACGAACGCGGGAAACCGGAACATCCAAAATGGCGGTCGCGGCGTTCACGGAGCCGCGGCAGACACAGGAAGGAAATAGCAGCCGATTCCGCTATCGATTAAAATTCGCTGACATCCCAGTCAATGCAGGTAGGAATACGGAACATGTTCCCACAGCCTTAAGAGTCCGCCATGAAGAGAGAGAGCCCTGGGGGAAGTTGAACACGCTACTCCGTCACGGAGCTCCGGCAGGCAGCGGCCATTTTCTTCGGCGTTCAAACCACGCCCCATGCAGTGGGCTTCTTGAAGCTCATAATCTCTCTGCTTCTCTGTTGTTAGTTAGCCAGAGACAAACTGTTGGCTTCAGGGCTGGTCCCAGGTGTAGGCGGGCAAAGAAAAAGGATTTTCAGTGATCGAGCCAAAGTCATCAAGTGTGTGAACGAGCCGAAAGTGGATAAAAAACTCAGAGTTGTTCTGAAGAGGGGTCCCCAAATTATGTTTGGCCCAGGGCACCTCAAAATCCTTAAAATGTCCCTGTTTAGGTAGACTGAGAAGGTTGTACATCTACCTACACCATGAGTAGCACCACAGGAGGTTCTTGCCGAGATACCACCCATTGAGCCGTGACTCGCTGACAATGACCCTCACTATTGCACCCAATCCAGAGGAAGATTGATGTTTTTCTCACACCAATCGATACAAGTTACTACAAGGAAATGCCTACATCCTCACAACGAAGAAACATGGAACCAGTGGTTTATACTGGATCTCCAATCATTGATGGGTCACACTAGAAATAACGATGCTTGAGGATGCCCCCCAGCCTTTTGCTGTAACGGAACCATGCTACCAAACCTACATGGTGCAAGCTTTCCCCTTCTAATATATTTCTCACAATAGGGGTCTTTGAATAACTTTGAATTGTACTATTGTGTACCTTCTGTACAAAATTTCTTTTTCCAAAAAAACGTTTTTTGTAATAGAAGTCTGCTTGTAATTTGGATGTAATTATCCTTGTCTCAGGAGTAAAGGATTGAGAAATGTATTCACGTTGTCTGACCAATGATATATTAATGATGGAGTATACTATGGAAAAAGCCTATTAAAGCAATACATAAGAAGAGATCTAACGTTTTGAGTGCCGGGATATGTTCAGTTTTCATGCCCTGAGGAATTCATGGTAGGAGAAAACATTCCCATTTCACTCAATGGTCGTTTTAGATAAAATCAGCACCAGGCAGTTAAAAAAATTGTTATCAGTTGTGGCGATTCATCACAGGAAAGACGCCGATCATGTACATCCCTCCGTGTCTGGCTGATGGAGGAAAATTCAATACCACAGGCTAACAAGACACAAACCAAAACAATATACTTGATTCCACAGTAAACATCATGAAATCGAACTTCAAGTCTGATCAGCAAGCTACCTTCTCAGAAACAAAGATAAATACCAAAAGGGGTATTGCTGTAACTCAACAGAACAGAATCATCATCTCTCCATAAACTCCCCGTTGACCAGCCCAACAGGGTCTTACAGTGAGGGAAACGAGGAAGCGATGGAGAACGATGGAATCCTGTACTCATCTGGTACCATGTGCCGTAATGCTCTTACGCCCACTCCAAGACTGATTCAACCTTCAGCGGTCATTAGCTTGTGGGGACTGATAAGATATCCTGGTCTGGAGGTCACTAAGGATTCAGTTCTTGCACTGGTGGGATGTGCACAATTCATCTTAGGCAGAGAACTTCTCAAGCTCAGGCTCATTAGTGATGATAATGACAGCTCTATCTTTGTGAGGATGGGACACGCATGCATGATCTGAAGTCCAAAGCAGCTCAAATCACATAGCAGAGCACTTTTCTATGGACACTATGCTTGCTGCCTTACATTGGCTTGACCAAAAATTGTAAGTCGTGCAAACTTTAAAAGTCACCAATGGGAAATAGAAATCACCAGCAGCGGCTCCGCCGCTATGACGGAAGAGCGTCCCCTCCCACCACCCCCGCCAGCCTCAAGATTGGAAAAATAAAACAATAAGTAAATGCATTTGTTATCGTTTTATTATTCGCCAAATTGAATGAGTCTCGGAGGCGGAGCCATCGTGGGGCAAGTCATGAAAGGGAGTGGTGGGCACTGCCTTCGGTGTGCATGTGGGTATGGCTGGCCATCTCAAGACGGCCAAAGTAACATGTTCACTGAAGCTGCCTCGTTGCTGGGTTGGAGACAGCAGTCTCCCTGCGAGTGCAAATCGAGGGCGCTCAGGCCAATCCCGATGCTGGTCTCATGCATGAGTGCAGTGCCAGGATTGGCCGCAGGGAAGGATGGGACTGTGCTGCAGCAAGGAAGAAGCAGAAGAGCGGCGTTTTGGCGGGTGTCGGAGCGGCAGGTAAGTTCTTTTTTTACTTTTTATTTTAGTGTTTTCTTCATCCGTCCTTCCCCCGAACCCGCTACCTTGCCGGCACACCAGCTGCAACTGGAAATCACATAATTCCAGGAATATTTTAAGAGCTCGACACCTTAAACCGATCATTTTGCAGCAAGAGACATCATCATTTGTCACAGAAGTGCATCCAGGTGCCCACAGTAGGCATCCAATAGCAATACTTCTTTCATAAGTTGGTCAAATGAATTTGCTTACAATTTTTTTACCAGTGCCACTACTACTCAAAGAGGTGAGGGGGAGTTAACAGATTAATAGGAATATATGTTGATGTTAAGGGAAGCAGAACTACCCAAAACTAAATCATGATACTCAGTGAAATTGGAAAGGATTTAACATATTGTCTTTCGTACATAATGTGTCACCAGTAGAATGAGACATAACACATATTTTATCCATTATCCTCCACATATTAGGCAAAGGGTTATCATATGTCTCAGTAAAGGTACATATGCCAACATTAACAGCGTCCATTAGGAGAGAACATGCGGCCTGACAGGTAGAGGAGCAATATTGAAAACCTTTGAGAAAATCATAGAAAATGTTTTTGTACCACTAGCAAGAACCTCCTGTTCCAAGCGAAGAAAATAATTTAGGGGCCTATTAGCATAGTGGGTGGATCGCCACCGCCAAATGACCCATCTTCACCCCCCGCTATATTAGCATGGCGAGGGGCACGGCGGTGGACAGAAAGACCGTCCGCCGCTTTTCCGCCAGTCGGATTCCTGGCCGGGCGGAAAAGGCCTTCAATATGGTGGCAGTGGCGGTGCCTTGCAGGCACAGCCATCCATATTAGGATGTCCCATTTTCAGGGCCTTTCCATGGCGGAGACTCCGCCATGGAAAGGCAAGCGGAGTTCATTTTGGGGGCCCCTTGCGGGCCCCCAGGGGAGTGGGGGGGCTGCACTTTGGGGGTACCCATGGTACCCCCAACATTAGCATACACAAGGTGGCAGGCACCGCACGGTGCCTGTCACGTTGTACATGCTTATGCACAACATGCATATATTGCATTGTGGTGGGTGCTGCTTACAGCACCACCCGCCGCAATGCAATATATGCGGGATGCCACCGTTGACATGGCGGGACCGCCGCACCTCTGTCGGTCGGTCCCGTGTACCGTTACGGTTTGTCCGCCCGCCATCGTAATGGATCCCGTAGTTCTTTCTGAGTCCTTCTGTTGAACTCATGCACAATGCAACAACAGGCCATTATTATGGATCCAAGGGGACATCTATTATTTGCCCTCTATTTAACTCACAATATTTTGACCTGATTGCTGGAAGCATGCAGCTGGGCGTGAACGTTTGTGAAGTTGCCTCCTCTCCTACGAGCACTGTACCCCGGGTGTTGGTATTCTGTTTTTTCGAGGACCTGCTGTGAAGTAAGTCTTCTTAGGGGAGTTTCTGTACGAAAAATGTGTTGACACCTCTGATAAAAAGTGTTTTCAAGATGCTTCTTGTGTGCAGTGTAGAGATAGGTAAAAACATATTGGTTACAGCATTACGTTTAAATACAGTGCAGTGACCATGTTAAAATGTAAGTTTGAAAATGTTTACGCAGCAAAATTAAAACTTGTTGCAAACGTGCAAATGTGTTAAGGCCCAGGTGCGAGCGTTCACCATCAGACTAACACTGTCCTCGCGTTCTCTTTCAATAGAACTGAAACATTAGCAGAACCAGACTTCAAGGGGGATCCCCACTTGCCAACTGCCGTTTCCTGCACATTAAGATTTACAACTACTAAACCCTGGCAGGCGGCAGAGAAGTGGATGGAGTACATTCTCACATAGGTTTTTAAGCCACACCATTTTTGCTTGGGAAACGCACATATAACACACGTAATAACATACACTGGTAAAGTAGAATCTTAACAGCAGTCTGGGTTTGCTTCCAAGTTGTCTGCTTGGTGGTCCTATGATTGTGGGACCCCTGGGAGGCGATGTATAATCCGAGCTCACCGTTGTCCACTGTCTGCTTCTTAGCAAGCAATTTATTTTACACACTTGGGCCGTCTAGAAATGCCCAGCTTCACCCCAGTTTTGGTAATTTCGCTGTATTTTGTTAAATTTGGAGCATCTGTCTCGCTTTTCTATTTCTATCACTTTTTGTGTTCATTGCAACAATACCCACTCGGTATACGGGTTGTGACCTAAAGGGCTGAGCTGCCAACTTTGGAAGGGCGGAACCAGGATCAAGCGACGTCCTGTAATTCTGGGCAAACCACTTCCTCTTCCTGTGTATAAAAAGTGAATCAGACCCTGTGCATGTGATCTGGTGCTTGTGTAAAGTGCTCCAATGCCACTGGGACAATCTTGAGATACATAAAAACAGCAAAAATGTTTAGATGCATAAGCAAGTTGCCACTGTGCCCTTTCTATATGTTCTGTTTGTAGCTGAGGAAGACCAGACATGTCCCTACAGATGCAGGAGGCTTCTGTAAAGGTTGACTGACGTGCCCATGGCTGGAGGTTTGGCTTAGTTGCTACAGCGGTGACATCACACCAAGAAACCCAGCTTCTAGCCCAAGCTTCGGCACTTGGTGTAAACATCAGTCATTTGCATGAATGGACATACCCCCTCTCCCACTAAATATCATGGCTAAATCCTATTAAATTAATCTGCGACATAGAAACAGGAGTAAATTCACTGAAGGGTTTCCTTAAGAGCATACGGCCAATTCCAATAACAACTGGAGAAAAAGGCTAACCTTGGGTTCAGAGCAGTGTCCTGCCTGGCGTAAGTAATTTGCCTCATCAAGGGCAGTAAAGCAACTCCAATACAATACCCTTCCTACCATAACACTCAGTGGTTGGGTACGCACTTGTAGTTCCTACAGGCTGCATAATAATTCCATTAAACTGTGTGACAGTCTAACCCTTACATAAGATAACATTTCTGTAGGACCTGTCCATCGCCCAGTAGTGTACCAGTCCACGGCTTTTAACCACCCATCACCACTGATTAGACTTGGACTAACTCATGAAATCTGTCGCATGCTGCTGCCCTCTGAGTGAATGTCATAATAAGTCTAGTACTGGCAACAGTACAGATTTATTAAGACAAGGTGCTTGATATTTAAACACCATAGGTTTCAGTAAAGCCATCATGTAGCTGGGAAACTTGTAATTACTAGTGGCCAGTACATATATTGAAGATGGCTTCGATGTTCACTTGAACAATCTAGAAATTGAACTAGACAGTGCAGGGGCATAGCTGCTCCTGCAAAAATGTCCTCACATGAAATATAATGCACCCTGCCTTAGGGCTAGAAGGCCTGCTGGAGGGGTGCCTTACATATATTGCATGCAGTGTCTGTGGGCATGGCACACATATCGTGGTTTCAAAATGGTTTGCACTATTTCACGCAGCCTGCAATGGCAGTCTATATGGATCTGGGTGTGGGTCCCTTAGGGTGGCACAATACCTGCTGCAGCCCTTAGGGACCTTCTTTAGTACCCATGCTCTACATACCAGGAGTACCATTTACTACAGACTTACAGGGGTGCTAAAGTCCTTGCCAGCTGGTGCACAATTAGACTTTACCTTGTTTTAGGGAAAGAACCCTGGCACTGGAACCTGGTTATCAGGCTTCAGTGCAATGTCAGAGGAAAAAAACAGAACATAGTAATTCTACTGGGGTCAAAAAGTGTGGGTACAACTGCAACAACATTCCAGTTTCCTACAACAACCTACTGAAGTAACCTGCCAAGTGGACTATGATCATAAGAAATACCATATAAGGACCAGGAGAGCAGCTACAAGCTGGCAGCGGACTGAAAAGCATTAACTCTCTCATATACCTCTTCATTCATCACACTGCTAAGCACTACATCCCATCACACAATACCCTCACCTCAGTGGTCAGCATGCAAGACATGGAAACTTTTACCATGTAGCATTTAAATAAAGATAAGACACTTCAACCACACACCCCAACGTGCACCTTGCTACTTATGTAGGCAAGTGCTTCAGTGCTCCGCAAAGGGGAAGGAAGCACTTTATAAATGTTGCAATACAACACAGCTCTCTCAAGAATTTTACATCACATGGGCCTGTGCCGAAAAACCATGCTTTTATTCATGTTGTTAATCAGGCTGTAGTCACAGGTAAGTAATTTGTCGCTTCCTTTTACCTTTCGGTTATACCTATTGTTAAACACGACATAAAGCATGCTTTGTGCGGTGGTATATGTGTCCAGGGCGTGGCATGGTGGCTGGGACAGAACAGAGTGACAGATGTGCCCGGAGTAGCGAAGCAGAGGCTGGAATGCTGAATAGTGAGACAAAGGACTGCTGTGTCTGCACCCTATGTGCTTGTTTTGGAGCAATATACAGTGAGTGTATACTTTGTGTAGTTTATCTTTAAAGCTGGAAATGTTAAAGGAACATCAAACATGCCCCCCGCAAAAAAAAACCAAAAGAACGAGCTATTGCATTTCCCATTAATGGCATTGTAGTTTGCTCTCATTGTCTTCAACATGCCTGGAATAGAAAATTGCAAAAATGACCAGCAGTGAAGCAGTGGCTCGGGCTAGGGAATAGCTTTTTATGTAAGTAGAGTGATGACACTGCTGATTTATAAAACCTGCGATTATACAAGCATGCATGGAATAAAGATCATAGATGGCCAATATAAATGCCAAACCATCAAGGCCTTTGTCTTCAGCATTCTCTTGCTATGCATGCCTTTACTGGTCTTTGAGCAGTTTCTCATGGGATTTGCAATGGATTCTCATAGTGCGCTCACAACGTGCACCTCGCTGTCCCCCACTGAAAAAACTCCCAAGGAGACAGACAATGGCAATTAGTGTGGTTGACCAAGGGCATAGCCTTTTATTCACATACACAACGACTCATTGTGAAATGATAAATGATAACAATAGTAAAGCAGACATTGTTATGAGAATACAGGACGTAAGATCAACCCTCATACTGTCAAGTTGCAGATGAAATATCATAGACGTACTGGTCATATTATAAGTAAGACTTTAAGTTATTTCATGAGAAATGTCAGTAGCCTTCTTGGAGCTTCGGTCCGTCTGGAAGTGTCAATCATGGAAGCTCTTGAGCACAGCATCAGGTCATTCCACTCTGATTTATGCATCTCCATTTTGTTTCCAGGATGAGTATAGAGCTTTCAGACTACGTCACTATTGAGGAAGTGCTGCTGGCGGTGCGCGACCTTGCCTATGGAGGGGGTAACACAAGGACTGGCGATGCCCTGGCTTTCCTTGCAAATACTGTGTTCGACCCAACCATTTCACGCGAGGAGGCTGCCAAGGTGAGCAGATGTTAGGGTTTTGACTGCATATTTTTCTGGGGATTTCTATTAACTCTTGCTACTTGTTCAAGCAGATCTACAATTTTTAAGAGTGTATGCTTTCCTTGGAATTTCAATACATAACATCTTCCAACTTTCATCTTTAGCTAAATCAACCCTGTTGATTAACTTTTAACGTGATATCATTAAAGAAACTGTTTTGCAAGATTATTTTCTAAGCTAAATAGAATGAATTATAAATCAAACGGCCATTGCAAAAGCAATGGTGAACCCTGTATGTGGATGTCAGAAGTAGGAGGATATGAGGTGCAATCTGGTGGCTAAATGGTTCAGATTTTACTATGAAATTCTATGGAGTTTTCTGTGTCAAAATTCTTTGTGGAATTACCTTTATCCTTATTTTGAGTTTCTGTTAGATTATTAAAAAATGTATATAACAAAAACAAGAGTCAAATTCCAACTAATAGACATAATCACTTGAATATAGCTAATAAACCTCATCGTAAACAGCTGATGTTATTTGTTCCATACAGGCCTATAAAAACAAGCATGTCTTGCATTTCTTGTAGAGGTGGCAACCAACTCAGATTTCCTAAACTCATGCGGTAGCCAGTACCTTAACCTTACCCCTTCCACCTGAAGTGCTTTACCTTCAAACAGACTCTTTACTTGAGGTACCCTCAACAGGCATCTGTCTCTTAATCTTCCAATCTTATTAAGCACCTACTCCACTATTCTGGAAAGCCAGCGTTCAGGTTCCTTCCTCTTTTCTGTGCTGAAGATGTAGGTGAGAGCTCCAAACCTACCCATTTCTTCCAACTTAAGCCAGAGTCGTCTCTGAAGGGTAAGGGAAATATACTGTATGCATTCCACGGTGGCCACCACCATTGATAGGTTGTTCTGTACACGTTTCGGCCTTCTTTGTACATTTTAAGGGCTCCCAGAAAAACGGTGCAACACGAGACAATGCTTAAATCCATTAAGGCTCTAATGAAGGTCACCCTATTCTTTGCTTCCAAATAAGGTTACGTCTTACCTACTACATGGGTTTTTATGTTAACAAGCACGGGCAATTTGATTTGCACGCTTCCCTAATAGCACCTATTAGTCATAGCGGTTTTACTTCTGCAGAAATTTCAACTGATATGTGCATTGTAGTTTGACACACTGACATATTGTCCGATCGAGGACAATTGAGCAGCTCTCTCAATTCTGCATATATTTTGGCAATGAAGCAAATGGATAGATAACAAAGCACATGTTTAGTGTAAACGAGGTACAAAATACGTAACAGGCAAAAAATGGCAGAACCAATCCCTTTAAGAACATACCAATCAAAATTCACCACCCATTATAATACTCCTACAACTCACGCCTTAAACGGTCAAATCCAAAAACATGACCACATCTGGCAAGGAACAAACAAGAGACAAAGAACTATGACTGGTAAAATTCGGTGCACCTGGACAAACACTGGAACCCAGACTCATGCAAGCCCAGTATTAAAAATGCTGCCTTCATAAGCATGTCACAGTGTGTTGTGCCCTGAGTGCCCAAGTGTACTGTTGTCTGGATCCCTAATGCGGATTTTTGTTGTCCTAGGCAAACGCGGATCATGTGCATGTGCCATGACATTGGCCTGTCTCGTGCATTGTGGTCCTGTTGGACCAGGAGGGGTGCCCAAAGCGCTACCCGCATGGTGGTGGAAGGTTACTGTCTTCACCAGGAGTTAAGCAGCATGCTCGCGGTGGTGGCAGCACACTGTGTAGTGATCAGTAAGAGCGAATAGGTCCTCTTTAAGCTGTGTCACTGGAGTGGGGCCTACCGGCTCACTCACCTTTTTAAAAGTTCCTATGTTGTGTGCTTAGCCCACTCCTGGATGTACATCAGTTAGATGTAGAGTGCTGCGCATAGCAAGAGTGTTGATTCTGCACTGGTTGCACATGTGCCGGGGAAGGGTAAAATTCAGGGAAAGACCAGTGTTTTCAGTGCAAGCATGGTAAAAGCATGTACTGGGTATATGCCTACTTGTGAGGAATATATTGCATGAGAGACGTAGTGCTGTGCAGTGCGTGCACAGGTAAAGCATGTGCTACGATACGAGTATGTGTGTTTGCAGCAAGTAAAATACACGATGGGTGAAGTGGCTAGCTGTATGAGTGTTTGAATGTAGCACACCATGTCACAATATAAAATGACTACAGTATTGAACAGTGTGTGCAGAGAGAGTGTGAATGCTTAATGTATGTGCTTCTGGGGTGGCACAATACGTGGAGGTAACAGTACTGGTTACTGTGTGTGCTGTGTGCATACACTGAGTGCAAGTAGGCCTGTAATGGTGCATTACATGGAGGACAGTGGGTTCCATTTTGGGAAGCCCGGGTCTGACTGGTGAAGACTCGAGGAGTAGTCGAATTGCCTAAAACAGATTTGTGTATAGCTTAATTCCCATGAGCTGGGTGGGGCACACTGGAGAAGGGAGAGAGAGAGACTGCCCCTGTTCACTTCAAAGGGTGCTCTTTGATTCAGTGAGAAATGCAAGGAAGGGGCCTGGACACATCTCAAGGAGGACATGGGGCTGACAAGGGAATCATAAAGAGTAGGGCTGGGAGGCAGGGATTAAACGTTTGATGCACATATCACAGTTACTGACATCGAGGTCTGAACTCTAGTCACTCCCATGGCACGTGCTATGGGACCATCAGCTTTGGAGTCTCTCCTGCTGTCACAGACAGCCTTTCAAGGGGAAGAGAGAGAGGAAAAGTGTACACCTCAAAAGAAGCAGAACCCATACATAAAGCATCAAAAGACCCAGACCCTAAATCAGATTTGGTGTCTGGTAATTGACTACAAGGAGAGGGCGGGTGAGACCCAAAAAAGTAATCATCTGCCAAGCAGCTGGATGGGCTGTATGGGGAGGGGAAGCTCTGAAAGACTTCTGCCTGTGAGCAGGACTGGGGTCAAGGTCTGATAGTCATCCTGGTGTGTAAGGGGACATCACCCAGGGAAACCAAGGCCACCTGCTCTGGAGCACCAGTGCCAGCCTGCTTCTCAAGACGTGTATGCCCTGTGAGTAAAGGGAGATTGTTGGAGGGAGTGAGTCTCAGTGGGGAACCCTGTTGAGAGGAATCCCAGACGGCTGCTGCATTGAACAGGTCATTGCCTGTGTGCAGATTACTTCTGTGACCCCCGTGTGCCAGGTGAGGGCAACCGTGAAGATAGCCATGAGTTGAGTGCTGTGTGGGGAACTTGAAGGCCATACTGCATTGTTGCAGTGACCGCGTGTGCTAAGAGGGGCTGACGTGGAAGGTATTGCTGCCAACAAGCAACAAGACCTGTGTGTGGCCTTAGTGGAAACCTCGTATGCCAGAAGCGGCCACCATGGTACAGACTGCCCGGCTGTGAAGACTGACTCTTTGTATGAAGATGCTGTGGCAACCCCGTATACCATGAGGGGCTACCGGTACTAAATGAGCTGTGAAGTTCGAGTCGCTACCTGAGAACTGAACGCTGTGACAAGTCAGTCAAACTAAGCATCAAGTATTGCTCCAACCCACAGCGTGAACTGAGAAGGACACAGTGAGTGCATTGCCACACGCTGTGACCAGATCGAGAGTGCTAGGATCAACTCCTCTGCCCTGAGTGGAGCACTGAATTTTCCGTGCAGGAGGACACACTGGAGCACCTCCGATTGCTGCTGGATCTGGCCATGTAAGTTCATGGAGAACCTGCGCCTGCCAGGTGCTGCCACGCCTCCTGTGTGCAGACCGACTCACCTGAACAGGATTGGAGCATCGTGAGTGCCAGCAGTCGGGGCACCCACTAAGGCGTGGAACGGTTCCTTAATGCCGGAGCAGGTAAGACTTGTTACAGGCCTACTTGACCACTGGGGACTCCCTGCTAAAGGTACTGCAACACCAAAGACACTTTTGACTACTTTCTAAAAGTCTGGGTGAACGCTTGAATAAAGCCTACTAGTGAGCGTTCCCTGGATACAGCCACCAGTGAATGTGAGATAACCCTGACCACATTATGAGGAGCAGGCGGGACAGGGATTTGCCAGTGAAACACTAGAGCCCCGACCTGAAGGTCATTGTGTTATTGCCTATGAATGTCAAAATACTTCTTTGAATGCATAGAGTGAGAAAGAAAATACTTCTCTATAATATGAAAATAAGTATTTGACCCAACATTGATTTATTGACTTTGCTGTGTGCTCTTTAAGTTACAAGTAGTGTTCACTAACCTGCATCGACACTTTCCTAGCGAGGAAGCCTTTTACTGCTCATCCTCAGCCACCACTGAGGGTCAAGTGCAGAAGGGGTACATGCAGAAGGGGTACTTGGCACACTTGCTCAGGATCCATAGTAGGCCGGACCCCGGGACATCAGGAGTAAAAGGCCTCAACCACCCCACTTGGGCCCAGTAACCCCTGCGTGCCCTCAGGCACTCTGAAAGGGGGTTTGGCACAGTATCTGTGCAAAATAAAATTGTACATTCCATAAGCACTGCTATTGAGTGGTAAGGTGACAACCCTGTTCACCACTCCCAAACAACAGAAGAAGGATGTAGGTACACATTTCAAGTTCAAATAAGAGACAGCACAGGAACTGCCCCCACACCAATACTATAATCAAGTGTAAAATATCTCACTCTTTGGCAGGAGAACATACTGAGCTCAGATGGATGAGAATATGAAGGCAGACAACATGAAGGAAATCACACCTGAACCAACATAACCACTGACTGGGCATCACTCTGTATAATGAAAGTATCTGCACACACGCCACACAAAGCTTGAAACGAATCACACGTTTAACTAAAAGTTTGATGCAGAAGATTCATGCCGGCCCCTTAAGAAGCAGACATCCCCGATGAGCTAAAATGCCTCTTCTCAGTGCACCCGACAAGCACACCCCAGAAACTTCTCACCTGAGACCATCCACATCAGTTTAGACATGAAATCCGCACTGCACCCATAGAGGCCTTGCATGCATATAGGAACAACTGGGCATGTTTGCAAATGCACCAGCAACAAAGAGAAGCTCGGAGAGAATACAGAGAGACCGCCACCTGTGGGATCAATGTAGTCATGTAGGACTGAGCACCTCACACTTGAGGCGCAGACCGGGCTGGGTGGGTGGGGTGCTGCTTTGGTTCGCTCCTCAGCCCTTGAATGGGATGTTCCTCAGTTGCAGGGAGCCAGCACATTTCTACATTTCCTGACTGGTAGCATGGAAGATCAGACCTTTGCACTGCACACCAAAAGCTCGTGACCCTGCTTCACTGGAGTTGTGCTGGTGTGAGACCATGCTCCCCGGGTGTGCCCTTCAACCAGAGACACAAGTATGTGTTACCAGACATCTATACTCGCGAGCGCAGTCCCAGAGTGCACCGGCACTGCAACCTCTTGGGTGCTTCAATAATGAAAACACTCTGCTTCGCTTATCCAATCCGTGGAGTTTAATTCAGCATCTTTGGATAGGTTCCAAGTTATCATTTACGTCATTCAAACTAGTCCAATGTGTTCATAGTCACAACTTCTTTATCAACTTCATCAATTGAAGTTTATTGCCCCATAAGTAAAGAGCGGACCTTTATCCTGGGCTAGCAGTGTCTGTGGTGCAAGATTGTGCTGTCCACAAAGGTAACACTGTTCATCTCCTTCAAGGTAACTCCACAAGCGAAAGTTCACAGCAGACCTGTTGCAGCCACACCTGACCATAGTGAAACTTCATGAGAAGAAACTAAACTTGAATTCATAAATGACTTCGTCACCCACAATCCAATTTGGAATGCACTTCGAGATGCTCCGCTCTTCCTGAATGCTTTCTGTTGATGGCTTCTACTCTAACCTCCTGACCCTTGCTTTCTCATCTCTGTCCTGTGTTGCTACAACATCTTACATGAGTGAAGACCCAGGCCTTTGTTGTTTCATGAAACTCTTTCCAGGAACGTAAGTATCTGTGTGCAAATAATAGACAACTCTATACCAATCAGCAGGTAAAATGTCCATTTTTGAGTCATTCATAATTCTTTCATAAATGTTTATTTGGAAATGTAACGCCTTAAAAACATACAATATTGTTACATGTCCCTGATGGTCAAATAAAATGATATTCTAAAAGCGTTTAAAAGCTGTCATCAGGCTACGATGTCAATAAGAGCAGGCAGCATACATCATAATATACTAAGAAACAAGAGTTAATTCGTAGATGAAATTATAACCGCTTTAAGAATCAGCAATATACAAAGTAAAGTGCTAGTGATGTCAATATTGCTCATACATGTTAAAAGTTATTAAAATTCTTTAAAAGATTTTTTTTTAAAGTGCGAACAAGGTACTAGTAACTACCTTGCACAAAGTCATGGGCTTTTTTTGCTAATCTAGCCCCAGAACAAAGCCATTGCATTCGGTGTATAGCAGCTCCTTATTTGGAATCTATCACAATAACCAAGCGGTAGGACTCAACAGGATTTAAAACTTTTGGTCTTTTTTCTTTCCTCAACAGCCCTACTGCAAACAAACATTTACTCACAGTGTACACAACAGAAATGCATGAGTCTACCTTCAATGCCATTAACTCTTCGTGATGTCGCCTGAAGCCTAATCGTTTGCACAATGGACGGATCCATTTACATTAATCTCCAAACCCTCGGATACACAAAAAGTGATAACATTATTCAGTAGCTGCTGCAGCCCCTTAGGGGTCTGAGAGGATAGCAGAGTGTTATTTGGAAATAAAAGAGCAGGGACACAGACCCTTTCTGATTTGGGAGCATCTATAATGCCTTCTAGAAGGTCCCCTGTAACATTGTTTACGTAGAGGGATAAAAGAGTGCGGGCAAGCATGCACCCCTGTCTCATCCCTCTACGTATAGGAATAAGATCTGTCAATTGCCCCTGTGGACCCCATCGGACTTGGGCATAATTATCTTACTAATTGGCTAAGGAGGCCTTCAAGGAGCCCCATAGTCTTAAGCGTTGCCAACAGCTGGGGACCTGATCAAAGGCTGCCCTAAGATCTACGAAGGCTATATACAAGTGACCATCCTTCAACTTGGTGTACTTCCATATAATAAGGAGAAGAATCATGACTTGGTCTACGGTGCTTACTTTGGATCTGAACCCAGCCTGAAAATGAGTCAGAATTTCCATGTCATTAAAATCCAATCATTAGGTTTATTTAGTAACTGTCTCGCATAGACCTTCTGTAGGGTGTCCAAGAGACTTATTGTTCTATAGTTGCCTGGGTTCGTACGGTCCCCCTTTTTAGGTCGATCCTGGTCAGCGCATGAGCTGCTCTGCGAGGCATGCTGTATTCAGGTAGGGATTTGAAGCTCCGCCCATGCTCCACCCATATTTTTCATTGGCTTGTGTCATTGTCCTTGGTAAACAGTAGTTTTTCATTGGTCAATAGGCTTAGTAGTCCCTCCTTAGTACTGCCTTGTCTCCTCTTGTAACCTCCAGTAATGACTGGCCCTCTTATGTGTGTTGCTACTCGTTAATCTTTAATTACAGCCCCAGAGCACTATTTCTTTAAATTGTTTTTACCTGCCTGGTGTTGCAGACAAGACATGCTCACTCCTAAATCTTTAATATTTTTTTCGATAGCATGGCACGCCACAGTAGCAGCCGCACCATTGGTGTATTTGCGGCACCGAACGTGGCTGCATGTTGTTGTTTTGTACTATTTCACTTTTCTTGTTGTTTACAAGCCCCAATGCCGCGCTTTCACATTAATAGAGGCCATGCCCCTTTCTTTAGACGAGCCGCGTTTAAAGAAAGGTCTGCGCCCGCTATTAAATTGAAACCGCAGCATGGGTCTCTTTTACAAAAAAAGTGTTTGTTTGTCTCCTTGACAAACTAATGCTTTTTATTTTTTTGTAAAAACTCCCCATACTATGCTTTCACTTTAAGGGCAGCCACGCCCCTTTCGTTAAACGTGGCTTGTCTAAAGAAGGGGGCGTGGCCTCCAATAACGTGAAAGCGCAGCATGGGGCGCTTGTAAACAACAAAATAAATTTGCAATGCAATAGGTCTCGCATTTGTGAGAATTTAAGCTATTGTAATTTACAATGCCAAGTGCTCAGACTCTCGTAAATGCGAGACCTAATTTTCCAAAACAACCTATTTTCGCCAGACCTTGCTTCCACACCTAAGTCGCTCCAGCTAGGGTCATCCCGGTTACGCTGGGCTAACATTAGTGTTTTCTTGTATTGAGTCCTAGCTATGTGTACCTCAGCTGGAGTTTTGGTTTCCAGTGCATTTATGAAGACTTTATTAGCCATACTATAGTCCCTCGTCTACCAAGG
This sequence comes from Triturus cristatus, assembly GCF_964204655.1. Lineage (NCBI taxonomy): Eukaryota > Metazoa > Chordata > Amphibia > Caudata > Salamandridae > Triturus > Triturus cristatus. The sequence goes on from NC_140585.1 coordinate 880,766,254, forward strand.
ATTGGTGTCAGTAATATGTGCTCTAGATGCAGGCAATTTCCTCATGGGGGGCTTGGCCAGAATGATTTTTAAGGTGTCAGCTAGTTTGATATGTATATCAACTATTGGGATCTCAGAAGGCAAGAGATGACTAAAGGGGGATAAAGCCATCGCAGATGTATTGCAAATCTCAGTTAGGATCTCTGCATTCCCCAAGATCGATGGCCATTTGATGGATCTACAATCATTTCCCAGTATTGGTGCTATAGATGGTGTTAGATCCGGCATCCTTGGCGTGGTTTTCTCTACATTTTTTGTCTTTGCCTCCTGTATTTTTTCTGTGTGCTGAATTTTGTTTTGCTGGTCTAGATGCTTTGGGCAGTTTACCACTGCTGATCAGTGCCAAAGTGCAAGTGCTCCCTCTGTAAATTGTGTATATGGATTGATGTTTCCATAATTAGCTTATTTGACTTCCACTAAGTCCCTAGTACAGTGCACTATGTGTGCCCAGGGTCTGTAACTCAAATGCTGCTAGTGGGCCTACAGCACTGATTGTGTCACCCACACAAGCAGCCCTTCAAAGGAGTCTCAGACCTGCCACTGCAGTGTCTGCACGCAGCCTCTACTGCCATGTCTACCTGGCAAGTGCACCCACTTGCCAGGTCCTAACCTTCCCTTTTCTTACATGTGAGTCACCCCTAAGATGAGCCCAAGGTACTCCTGTGGGTAGGGTGCAGTGTCTGTGAAAGGTAGGACATGTTGTGATGTGTGTAACATGTCCTGATAGTGAATTACAGTGAATTTCGTTTTTCACTATTGAGAGGCTATCTGTCCCATAGGATAGAATGGGAGTTTGTTTATAACCTCTTATAAATATAACTTTCCATTGGGACAAGATCGGAAGGTAAAGTTTAGTATGCCTGAACTCAGAATATAAAGATGCATCTTTATCTAAGGATGATTTTTACATTCTGTGTTTGAAAATACCCCTTTTAGAAAGTGGGTATTTTCTTGCTTAGCCATCCTGTGTTCCTCTGCTGGGTTGTGTATTGACTGTCTGCTTTTTGGGTGACAGGGGCTGGAGTTGAGCATTTACTATAGACAGCCACTGCTGAGATTGAGGTGCGTCCTGCCTTTCCTGGATGAGTCAGGGCTGGGCTGAATAGACCTAGGCTGCATTTAGAGTAGGGGGAGGAGATTTCCTTTCACCTGAATGGGCCTGGTCTGCCTTACACAATGCTGTCTACACCTCCTGCCGGGAAGCTGGACCAGAGAGGACAGAACTGGTTTTGACTGAGCGCAGGGCTTCTCTGCCACTAGAGAACAAAGAGAATTGCTGTATATATATTCAGGCCCAGACCCCAGAACTTTAGAAAATTTCTGGAATTCAAGAGTAATCTTTGCCAAGGAGAAGAGTTGGAGAAACTGAGGGAGAAGTACTGCCCCTTTGATGTGTGCTGTCTGGGGTTGGCCTGCAAGGGCTGTTTCTGTCAAGGAAATTACAAAGACTTTGCTATGTGCTGTGTTCCCTGCTTGAGGAAGATCTCCAAGGGCTTGAAGTAGAGCTTGCCTCCTGTTCTGAAGTCTCAGGAACACAAAGACTTCACCCCAGATCCCCTAAACTTCCGTGCTGGGAGTTCTGACCTGCCAAGAGGTGCCTGTTGCTGTTCTGGGCCTCTGGAGGTTGTTCCTGCTGTTGGGAGCTGGAAAAAAGGCGCAACTAAGAGAAGCGCGACACATCCGCACCTGTGCAAGCAGAATTTCCACGCGTCATCGTGCTGTTGAAGAAAACGACGCATCGCCTGCCCGCGGCTGGGGAAATCGCTGCACGCCGCACTGAGTGCACCGATCTACGGTGTCCGAGATCACTGCACCGATTACGATGCAGGCCCTGCTGTGCGGCTGCAAGAACCAACGCAGCGCCGTTGCCCCTGCATCGAGAACCGATGCATCCCCGATCCCACGCATTGCACCGGGGTGCCAAGTCTACAAGGACACCGGGGCCGCAGTAAGAAAACTACACATCACCTCCCCGCGCAGTAAGAAACCAACACATCACCTCCTCTTCAGTAAGGAACTGACGCATCACCTCTCCTGCGTGGCAGTAAGGAACCGACGCATCACCTCCACTGAGGAACCAACGCATCACTTTCCCTGGACTTAAGGATCTGACGCATCACCTTCCCTGCAGCTGTTCTTTTTGACGCATCCAAGGTACCTTGTGTTGAAAGTGTCACATTTATAGTTTGCTTTGGACAGAACTGTTTTTACCTTCTTAGAAGTACATTTTGATTAATATATTGTGGATTTCTGTCATTTTGATGTTGTTTGGTTTGGATAAAGATTACATATTTTTCTAAACTGGTGTGGTGTCCATTTGTAGTGTTTTCACTGTATTACTGTATGTGTGCACAAAGGCTTTACACACTGCCTCTGAGATAAGCCTGTCTGCATCTCCCAAGCCACCAAGGTGGTAGGCAGGGGTTATTTTAGAAGTGTAGCCCCTTACCCTGACTAGAAAGAATGGTCCCTGCTTGGACAACGGTGCAAACCATTGCCAACTAGAGACCCCCAATTCTAACAGATGGTAATACAGGGGTGCAGAACTTATTAATCATGATTTCTAAGAGCAAAAGATGTTCCAGGCAGTGATCATTGTCCTCTTGATCGTCTAATTTCAAATCTTCAATTTTATCCAACATAAAGACCTTGATCAACAAATAGTCAATTTTAGATCTATCTGAGCCCTCCTAGAAAAACATTGTTTCTCAGAGATGGGCCTTCCATTGCATGCCCTCAAGCCATTTGACATTACAAAACGAGCAACCTGTGTGGCTGTGACTGAGCACTGGACAATGGTTTTGGTGCTAAGAGAGGGTATGCTCCAACACTCATCTTCCTCTTCTGTGACCACATCAAGGCCATATATCGGTTCAAATGTATTATTCAGGTCTCCACCTATAATAATCATATTCTCTGCCTTAATAGATTTAATAAAGTGCTGCACAATGGATAAGGTTGGAGGTACCATGTTCCTATTCCTTGGCCTCAGGTGAACAATAAACATGTCCCCTCTGGCAAAGACATGTTTATCCCTAGAATGTCGGGAGAGTCAATACTCAGGGATTCTATACAAAGGTTTAACTCAATTTTGGTCCAGGTCCAGAGTCCCCCCTCCCCCGCCCAAGCCCTACCACATATAGAAGGCACTACATTCATGTAAAAGGTAGTATAGCCAGATTTAAACAATGGGAGAGTCTGCCACATTTCTTGAAACAAGTAGAAATCATATTGCTCAATATATTCTAGTCAATCGGGTACCACCACTTTGGTCTTGAGTCCAGCACTGTTGCATGAGAGTATGCTAAGGGGCCCAGAGGTGGTGTTCTGTCATTGTCCAATAAGTGGAAGATCTGGCTGACTTTGGCACAAATTCGGAGCGGTTGTCAAATTGTTGGTAGATCTGCACATTCCCTTAGGAGTAGCCGAGTTAAGGAGTAGTGCTTGGGTGTGGTGAGTTTTGCCCTGTTGATCTTCAGACTGCAATTGTTCCCCAGGAGCACTGGATGCAACGTTCAGGCACAGTCAATTTTGACCATCCTAGTGTGACAAAGCATCAAAAGAATTCCTGGTGGATATGTTGGAGGCAGTGACGGCTCCTCGGTTGGAGCTGAGGAGCATCGCCCCACTTAAGTTACCCCCCACCCCCAAAGATGAAAAATAAAATGGTAATACATTACGATTGTATTTATCATCCTCCCGCCTGGACGCTCACGTCAGGACGGGGGCGGGGCGGGTGCTGAATGACAGCAGCAGGAGAGAGGGTGGTCCGTGTTTTCACTTTTTAAAGTGCGCATGTATTTTTGGCCGCCACAAGACGCCGGCCAGCCACATATGCGCACTTTGAAACCTCTAACCCAGCTGTCTTAGAACTGCTGGGTTAGAGAAAGTGCACGCAATCAGTGCCCTCGGGAGCAGCGAGTGAGGCCGCTCCCTCCAATCAGGGAACTGCTCTCACTGTGCGAGAGCAGTGCCAGGATTGGTTCCCGCACTGCAGCATGCGGTTGAGAAGAGGTCCAGAGCTGAGGAAGTCAGACGACGTTGGACCGGTTAAGGTAAGTGTTCTTTTAAATTATAATATTACCTTGTGCTCATGTGCCCCGCTAGATGCCAGCACCTAATGGGCACACTGCACCTTTAATTAAAGCCAGCTGCCTGGAAGAGGTTGCATGCACACTCCTCGCCCCGGTGCACCTTTGCAGTAAATGCACCCATTAGTCTAATGAGACCCCTCCGAGTTAGGGCAGGAAGAGCTCATTCTCAATCAAGGGTTTCTAAGCACTAGTACTTTTGACCATTTATTTTGGAGTCTGCAGTGCAATTTCCTGTTGTAGATCACTTAATCTCTCTATGCCTAAGCACAAAAAATACGCTGTAATGTAGTCTGGTTTTGTTGCAAAGCGCCCAATGCCCTTGGGACAGATTGACGCTTTTGAAAAAAAATGTTCTCTGTAATTTAGCTGCCCATTGATCTTAAACACTATATCAACCAGTGAAATGTATTTATTTATTAAAAGAAAACAAAAACAAGCAGAAAACTATGCATGTGGATGGGAGATGGATGCACAGCCATGGAGACATAGGTTGTAAAGTCAATGATTTAAGGTTCAGGTGTGTGGGAGGATCATTCAGTCACGTGGCTATAAGGTTTACTCGTGATGTATGCGACTGCCAACTCATGCCAATTACTTTGTACAGTATTGTATTGTTTATTATGCACCATTTGTAAGGCGCATCCTACCCATGACGAAACTAAAGCGAGAAAATCGTCAACTTACTCTCCTTAAACCTACCCTGCAAGAAAGACTAAACACATTTGTAATACGAATTGTGAGGTAAAGAGTGAAGACATTATTAGCTATGAGGGATAACACACATGCTGCAGAGATCTTTGTGTGACAACAAAGTTTGAGGGAATTATAAGAGTGGTAAGACAACTCTGGTAGTTAATGCAGTTCTGGGAGAGGTCTGTGTTCTGTCCAGCAACAGTTTTGGCTCATAAGTCTAGTGCAAAGCACATTGTGTAACAAGCAGATCACAGATTTGCATGTCATGTAGGCAGGTAAATGGACTACCGTTTTTGACAAAACTAATTTTGTTACTTCCAGTTCATAGGTTGCAATCCTTCTAATATAGCACACTGATCTATTTACTGGCATCAAGGAGCTGCATGAAAACTATAAATCATGTGTATGTGTGCGTGTACTATTTGCAAAGCAGTAATCTGGCCAAAAAAGGCAGAGGAGTTTTGTACAGGTTGAAGCTAAGCATACAGTCAGTGATTGATATGAGCGGTAGCTGGCTTTTTACTGCATTGTGTTGTACTATTCTTTAAAGATGTGTGTCTTCAAATCTTTCCTACATTGCAGCAGTGTTGGGGTGGTGCTGATGGATATGAGGATGTTGTTACAGATCCTGGGCGCAAAGATGGAAAAGGCCTGTTGTCTTGTTATTTTTCTTTTACACTTCTTAGACTTCAGTCTGATAGTATCCCGGAGGATTCCCTCCCCCCCAACACTCCTTATATGTCAGACTTGCAAGCTTCACTATTTTAATCTAATACGTAGCTTTATTTTTCAGGGCCAAAAAGTCTTTACTGGAATTAGGGGATAGTGTGAGAACATCTTTAAGCATAATTGAGTAAGGCGTACATTCTGGGGAAAGTTTAGGGTATCTAGTAAGGGGTCTGCCAGAGTCTTCCGTTGGATTAGATTTGCCCCAGCCTTCTGTCAGTTATGCCCTCATATAGCTTGTGATATCTCTCCAAATTACACCCAGTGCTCCGGTTGTATACAGTTTCAGGTGCCCGGGACAACTGAGGTGGAAGCATCAATCTGTTCCTTGCCTACGTCTGCAGCACAGTCGGCTATGGTGGATCTATAATAGACATGGCACTATTTCCTGCAGTATGAGGCAGGATATTTTTTAAGGCCTCTAATTTCATTTCCACCAAGTCAAGGCGAACAATTATGGGAGCAAGCTTCACTTTTAATATATGTCTACATTTGTCTAGGCACCTCTCCATATAACTGTTCATAAATTGTGTGCTTGGGGCTAAGTAGTTCACTTTCCCCTCAAGCGATAAAGTAGGGATAGGTGGGTCATTACACTGGGAGGACTTTTCAAGTGATGGTCTAAATTGAGCAGAGTGTACCTTCACTCGTTTGCCAGTTAGTTTGGTGTGGATTACCCTCTTAGACTTTGTTTTGGGAATTAATGGAGTACTAGGGCCTGGGCTGCTTTTCTCGCCTGCCACTGCGAAATCTCTTGTATGGTCCTCTAGTGAAGCATTTGGAGAGAGGCTAGATGCTAGAGTAGAAGCCTGGGGATGGCTAGGATCTGCGTTAGAGACTAAGGGATCAGCTGGTACAGATGGGCAGGCCTGAGTGGGAGAGCCTTGGTTCAGTGATAACCTTCTCTCTGAAAGGGCGATCTCCATTCTCACTGCCCCTATCGTCCTTTCCAGCATGCCATCTATTGACGTGGACTTCATGGACATTGTATGTGTAGTGTCTCCTCTCAGTAACTTCTTTTTACCCATCCTAGGTGCTGCTGGCTGCCGCTGGAGCTTTTAAGCATGTGTTGATGTATCTTGCCCCTGGGCGCAAGGAAGCTGGGGGACGAAGTCCCACCCCAGCCAGGTGCAGCACAGTCAGAGCAGTAGATGCGGGCCGGGAAACCACCCTATTGTCTCAGATAGAACTCTAGACCTCAGAGTTCACTTAACATCAGTGATTTATTATGTAGTAGGGTCAGTTGGAGCTTCGCTCAGGTGAGACAATGTTGCTTCTTCTGTACGGGTCTTCCCTCAGTGCTGGTGGACTGGCGCCTGCTGGTGCCCTCGGTGAAACAAAACAAAATGGCAGGTAAGTACTTTGTTTACGGTGAGGACTTAAATCAGAGATCTATTACTGCCCAGTGCACAAGTATCAGGGTGCTCGTGGAGGTGAAGAGTCTGCTCTCTAGACTACAGACGTTGTGTGGCTATAAAAAGTGTACACCGTGCACCCATTGTATCTTATGCAGAAGTCCTCAAAGAAAAGTAGAGGGCCCTCGTGCACCACCATGAGTTGCACGAACACTCAGTTGAAGAGCTTGTTAATTAGCTCTATGTACCTACGTCCCAATCACTGGTGCAGTGGACAAACAGAGAGTTTCATAATGAAACAGAAAAAGGGAATCCCAAAAAAAAGGACAAGAAGCTACAAGGTTGCAAGGCTGCACAACAATGAAAGCGCAGCTGCCACCCGCTGTATCTTTACAGTAATTCAAGGAGGTATTGGTTTCCCCTTCCCCTAAGCCTGCACCCTTTCACACTCCTGTGAGAGCCATGCTCCACCAGGAGGCAATGGTGTCTGACCAGTGGGTACCTTCGAGGGGTAGATGGCGGGTCGGAATGGCAGGTTGGAACGTCTTCCTTTTCCACGCCATGGTCCATCTGAGGTGGTATCCCAGCCCTTGGCTTCAGGCGACTCAGGGTGCTTCTCCTGATGTGGAATCCTGCATGCCTCTCCAAATCTCGGCGGAAACTCCTCCTCCTTCTCCTTTTTGAGTCGCATGGTGAATGTAATAGGAAAGCTCTTTTTAAAATCTGTGGTATTTTTTAAAACTACTAATTTGTCCTCTAGATGTATTTTATCAGACAAATTGTTGAAAATAATCTGAAATTTCTATAATGAATTAGACTTATATAAAGTTATTGTTGGAGGGAAAATCTGTTGAACAAACACCAAGAAGACAAGTTGACACAGCAATGTAGGTTTATTACAATACTACAGTGAAGATCAGTTACTACAGGAGAGATCAGTTCACCTCCATGGAGATGCAACTTGATGTCTGGAGTTTTAGCTCAGAAGCATCCCTATTTATTTCCCTAAACTACAAAGGAGAAGGTTATAAATTCATCACTGACGTAAGCAATGTTCACACAGGACATACAAGATAGCATCAGTAGATGTAGCAATTTCTTGGAAATAATAGCAAATAAAGGTGTGGGCCACATGGCCCTCGCATCGCATGATTAGCGGAAACACCCTATGTGGGTTTTCTATTCTTGAAATTTGATCAATACTAATGACTTTACAGATATACTTATGTTTCTTCACAGCGAGCAATTATGTCTTTCTCGATGCGGATTGGCTACGCTTATTTGACCTTTTGTATGTGGTTTCTTCTATCAAGCCTAGACATTAAGTGTGAAATATGATTTCAAGCAAAAGTGGGCATTTGTGTCACCATGTTCAGAAGCAGGATGTGCACCTGGGTCAGTCCATCCTGTGTACGCACTTAATCAATGGGTGCATGTACCAGTTTCACAATTACAAAGGAAACAGGCCCTAACGTAATTTGGCTCTCTTCAGCCAGTCTTTCTAGTATATAGAGATTGTAGTAACCTATTTCTGTAACCTGTGCCCATAAGCACTGATGGTTTTCTCAGTCTGGAGGGAGATATGATCTAGGCTCAACTTACTGACTGCAAGATGTTTCCTGACTTTCTAACAAACAATGTGATCTATTTATCTCTGCTAGACATATTGTTCTCCCATGTCGCTACTTCTGTGCAGAGGTCTGTGTTTTTACAGGGGCCTTAAACTCTCTCTAACCTGAAAACTTTGCATGGAAGTTTTAGGCCTCAGATCTGTGTGGGTCTGTGTGTAATGTTTGCATTTTTCCCTATATCATTATTTTAATATCCCATTTAGACACATTCTATATATCTCCCTAAAGTTCTTCATAGAAAACCTAATTAAGCCTGTCGTAGAATATTGAGTTTGGAAGAACATGTATGACTTGACATTTTCAGGTATAAAAAATCCATTTAGTACTAGAGAATTTCCATGATGTAAAAACACATGGCTTAATCTACATAATGACATTTTATTGCGTTTAATATACAGTATAATACTGGAGCTTCTCACTGATTATGCTGGTATACCTATGTTATTAGTGGTGAATTATTTGCCATTAAAATGTGTATAATGTATCTGAACAAAGGCACATTACAATATAAGCTAGCTTTGTATTCATGCAATGAATGTAACTTTTTTATGTTTGGTCATTTGACAGAAAATATTGCAGTTCTTTGTACCAGGCAGTAATCGTGTTTTTTGCCACCTTGACAGATAGTAATTCTGCTGACCGATGGGAAATCTGGTGACGCTGTCGAAGAGAAAGCTGAACAGCTGCAGGACAACGGAGTGACAGTATTTGCCATAGGTAGGTGGTGTTGTATGACAGGAGCAGCCACCTTTCACGAAAACCTATTTTTCTATCCAATGACTGCTATTTTTTTATGCATTCATTGCTTTTACCAAGATGATATGTTATGCAGATGGTATCAGGGTATCGATTAAACACATTTGTGATGTCATGTCTTATGGCATGCATTGTATCCTAAGGCACTGCAATGAATGCCCCTGAATCCAACACTGCCCAACCTATGAAATCTCGAAGGAGTGAGATTTCATACATCTCACCCACAGATGTGACCATCTCCCACTCTCTCTAAACTTATGTTGTGGGAGTAAGATACTTGGACCGCTCCAGTGGTAGCCTACGTGGCTTACTCGGCCTCTGAGGTGCTGGTTCCCAACTGTGCATGGTGCCAGATCTTCAAGCATTTGCATATATTCCATTACTACAACCCACAGTGACTGAATCCCTTTACGGCTTTGCACAAAGTGCTTTCCCCAAAGTTGACTTTGTCAAGATAAAGCAGAAACAATGACTGGAGCATTATCTATCCAGCTTTCAGCCACATCTGGTGCTAGTATTTCTGGGACCTCTGGTTCCAATCCACATTGATTTACTAAAATATTCCTATGTGTCTTGAAGTTCTCTTCTCGTAAATGTTGTTACTTGAGGAAGTGATGTGGCCTAACAGCTACAGCTGCTGACCTTGGAACTGGGGAACCAACCTCTAATCACAGCCTTAGCTCAACATCCTGAGATTCTGAGCAAATCAATGAATCCACCCATTCCTGAAAACGTGATTTTCAATTGTGCGCTCACAACGTGCAAGTCGCCCCCCAACCAACTTGAAAACCAGAAACATAATGAGGCCTATGCAAAAGTGTGGTTTATCAAGACATAGCTCTTTTATTCACAGACTCAAAAGAAGACAATCGAACCACAGCTATATAGTGATTCGAGATGACATGAGCATCCGGGAAGATGATAAGACAATGCATCCTCCCGGCTGTATGACAGTTGACTCTCACATTATGCTTTGTACCAAGCACATTCCCCCCAACATGCCATCAAGTTCAAAATAAACTCTCAAAATATATACATCTCTATTGGGACAAGCACGAAGTGTCAACAATATACTTTCCCCTAAAGGGTATCAGAGAACACATCAATACATCCATTGAATGCAAGCTCTCCTCTGCCTTGCAGAAGCACGACAGAGGAATTTGAAACACACCCTCTAAAATGCACACTACCAGGGAACCACACAATGCTCTGTCCCTGCCAGGGAACCTGTTCCCTGGCGTAGTCTCCTTCAATCATCAGATCCAGGCAACTTAGGTAGGGAAGAAAGGTACAGGACCTCCAGCAGGCCAGTCTCCCCTCCTGCCAGCCCCGTGCCACAAGAGATCAAACCACACCGACAAGGGTATAGAATCAGCAATCCAGTCCACTTTGTGTGTACCCTGTTCTCTTCTGCTTACCAATTCCACCAATTCAGCTCTTTGCTTAGGGTGTTGGTGGGTGGGTTTCTGCTTTTGCCAGGATGCAGCACCAGTCACAGGGATATTAGTCTGCGAGGAGTCGTCCCATGCGTGGCCGAGGAATGAAGAGGTGGATCCTTCCCATGCAGTGCTTTAACACCCCAAGCACTTGCCTTCTGATGACGCCACTCCAGCGAGATGTACCACCCTTTGGTCGCCTTCTTCTTGCTCCAGCACGTGGTGCGACAAATGGCGCACCTCTGCTATGTACCGGCTGCGCCTGCTCAGAAAAGGGCTCTAATGCCCTTGGGCCAAGTTTGTGCTATATAAAACTGAAAAAATAGAAATATACATTAGATGACAACACCACAACAAAAGTTTAATGCAGGACATACTAGTGGGCATTCACAAAAGATTACTTGGCCAGGGCAGGACTGGGAAGACAAACCAGCCCTGGTGTAAAATCAAGAAGGATGAATAAAAGGAAGATCCAGGGTAGAGGAAGAAGTAAGTTTATTCCAAGTACAAAAGGTTCCATCCATCTAGCAGGCTGTGCCAGGTACAACTGAACTAACTCATCAATGATCTTAAAACACCAGGTTCTATCACCATGGCGCTACTCAAATGAACACACTGTATGTCAGGCCTATGGACAGGGAAATAAGCACATTACTAAGCACATTACTACACCTGGCAAGTCAGCTGGACTGGCCCGGGGGCGAGTGGGGGGGGGGGGGGGGGCTGTGTGCTAGTGAGCAGCACTACTGTCATTTTGGCATTGCTGTCGGCCGCTTTTGTTACAGTTCTGCAAAACAATCCCCCACTGCTCAAAAACCGGCCCCCACCCTTCCGGCCCACCGGGAAAATGCCTGATTTTTTCTTTCATGTTTTTTCATTTTAAGGGCAGGCTTCATAAAGTTTCCAGGTGGGACTGGGAAGGGAACACCCTCAAAACTGATAGGTATAGAAGAAGAGTTGTATTCCACTACAAACAAATACCTTCCCAACTACAAAAAATATGTTTCATTTGCTACAATGAGATAAATGTTTGCTTTTGTAATTGTACACTTTTTATATTTTTGCATTGTGAAAACGGCTTTTCTGTGACGTAAATAGGAATACCTAAAAGATTTCCACTAGTATTTTGGGGAACCTACTCCTTGGGACCTGAAGCTGTCACAACTTTCCTGGGGACTTGGGGAACCCTTTGTTAATTTCAAAAAGTAAAAAATCACACAAGTGTAATGAAAACATAGGAAGGAATTGACAATAGCAAATATCTAACTGCTTTTTCTGAGTCGAGCCCACGGAGCGGCCCTCATACCTGACTTCATGCCACGAGCTACTTTTCTGCTGTGATGTCATAAAAGGAGTTGCCCTTGCTACAGCTGCGTCACAATGGAAGCTGCCCTGACGGAGATTTTATGTCTGAGAGCTAAACGAACTCCTGTAATGTCACAATGGAAACTGCCCTTTCCAAAGCTGAGTGTAGCAGGGCACCTTCTGTGCCACAGCTTCTCTCTCCCCTTTGCCTTGTAGACAAATCGTGGCCCGTTGCAGGCACCTCTACACTGGTCTGGTGCACAGTGGGCAGGGCTGCTCGAAGGGGACATCCTGCCCAGGCTGCTCGAGGTGACATCCTGCCCGGGCTGCTCGAGGTGACATCCTACCCGGGCTGCTCAAGGTGACATCCTGCCCGGACTGCTCAAGGATACATCCTTCCCAGGCTGCTGGATAAACATCCAGCTTGGGCAGGTACTTACCAAGGGTGTCAGGGGCACAGGTGCAGGCAAGGAAAATGGCCCCTTTGACTGCTGCAGGAGTAGTAAAATGCAGCATTACTGCTCAGGTTCCTTGGTTTCGCTGTCAACAATATTTCTTATAAAACGCTGAACAAAATTCCATGCACTTATACCTTAATGGGTAGCACGATGCCTCGTTCTGCTCTAGCTGTCCTGCCAATACCTTCCACTGTTACTAATAGTTTTTTTTGGTCTCGCAGACCTGCGTTGCAGCGCGCATGCGCTGCTTGCTCTGCGAGGCCTATTGTAATCGAGGAGATTTCAGAAGTGGAGTTGAAGCCCCGCCCATCATTCTTATTGGCTGGCGTCATCGTTTATGCCAAACGCTGACTTTCGATTCAAAATGAGGCTTCTTTGTTACCACCCTGTTTCCTTTTTGGACGGCCCATCCGGACTGGATCTTTTACTTGCAGCGTTATACAGTCTCCTTTAACTAATGGGTTAGCACTTTTTTTTCTTATTCGCGTAATGGCGACAGCTTGTTTCAGTCGCCTACAGCAAGGGCGGCCGCATGTTTATTTTTGCATCACATTTTCACTTAAAGTAAAAGTGCGATGCAAATATAAAATTATTCACGTAATGGTGACAGCTTGTTTCAGTCGCCTTAAAGTGAAAGCGCGATGCAAATATAAACAGGCGGCTGCCTTTGCGCAATGGCAAGAGCTTGTTATTTTTTTTAATTGCAGCGCGCCATGCGCGCTTTCACTTTTTTAATGCTTTTTTTGCATCCTGCCCCACACAGCAACTTGTTTAACGGATATCAACTTCCCACAATGCTAACACTTTCACGACGCACAACAACCAATTCCACAGTTGAACATATTCAAGGGAGTCATCTGAGTGAGGGCGGCACTGCCTATTGTATAAGGAGATCTAGGATTGGAGCATCGTACTGCACAGAATTTCGAAATGCTGATTGGCTTTGGCTCCTCATTCCTCTGTCCAAAGAGTCCACAGACAGCCAATAGGAGCAGCTCAGTTTGGAGCCTGTGGGCTGGGCTAGAGGTGTGCCTGTCTGTCAGTCAAGGTGACAGCCTTCCAACAATCAGCCATATCTGGATCGGTGACTGTTGCTTCCTGGCCTCTGAACTAGAAGGGAGGACTAAGGATAAAGAACGGGAACGGGGCTGCTGAGTGCAACCAGAACTATCTCCCCCGGAGCGTCCTTGCAGCATCACAGTCTGTTGACCACTGGCAGCCAGGAATTTGTTTTGGCTGCTACCCAAGTTCCTGGAGTTCAAGCCAGGCCAGTGACCGCCTTGCAGGGTCCGGCAAGATGTGGTGTGGCACAGGGGCGTAACACAGGCCCCTGCAGCCACCGCGGTGACGGGGGAGCCCCGAGCGGCAGGGGGCCCCCTCAGCACAGTACTCAGGCCTGAGAGCTCCATCTTAAATACTGAGTGGGGGCCCCTTCATGTACCTTGAAGGGGGTCCCCTTAACTTTTGTTGCGCCAGTGGTGTGGCAGTTCAGTAAGGTGCATGGAATTGGTACCATTTAGTGACACTAGATATTATTTTTTTACGCAAAACTGGTTCAAGTAGCACCCTGCTGCCACACTGACTACTGCCTAGCATGCCATATTTTTAAAACCAAGGGGTTTGCGAGAGATTATCAGACATACGTGCTGTGTAGGACGGACTTTTAAAACGTTTCTTCTATGGTGTGTAAATGGTACCAACCAGAAGTTGTCAGATTACGTTACCGTCCTATTTAGTGCATCCTTGGTCATATATCATCCTTTTGTGTCGCAGGATTATCGAGGGCTCTGCTGCATGGATCTAAAAAATATATTACTTGTATTTAATTACTTTTCGGTCGACAGACTGTTTGCTGAAGGCTGGAAGTTTGAAATCTTTTCATAGTGCTTTTAACTGAAACTTGCATGTTTACTTATTCGCTGCTATTTCATGTCGCATTTCTTTTGCAGTGGTAAATGGGTGGACAGTCCGCCCTTGCTTTTGTCTGTCCATTCCTGGCTGCTTCGATGACAGGGTATTGGCAGGGATCTAACGAGAGAAGCATCCACATGTTGACATGGTCTCCTCTGCTAGCTCGGCACACACATTATTATTTTGGCAGAGGCCTGCTTGCACAAGCATGATAGGAAGAGCACCTTCCGACTGTGACTGGTTTAAAGTTGGAGAGGTTTCAGGGCCCTGTACAGTGTTTCTCCTAACCACACAATTCTCCCTTTCAGTGTGAGAGATTTTGGTTTCAGTTGAGATGCGTACAGACAGGGCACGTTGAACCTCAGCGCTGCTTTCCAGATGCTGCATCATGGCTCACAGCAGGATTTAAATGTTGAGGTGCTCCGTGTGCAATGGGTGGGAAACTATATTCACTGTTCTGCAGTTTCAAATACCACAGAGCAGAATTCTTTGAACACTCTCCACGTTAGCGGGATATTTTTAATAAATGACCACATTTGGGCAGAGCACTATTCAATTTGATCTCTTCGTTCCACCAGTCACAGTCAACGCTATTTTGCTTTTGGACAGAATGCATCCGTCATGCATTTGCGTTTTCTTAAGCTCATATGTTGAAATTCATTGGTTGCAGTTCTGGTCAAATGAAAACCAGGGGGCAGATTTACAAGCCCCATAGGTCACATTTACGCCGCCGTTGCGTCACTTCTGTGACGCAGCGGCAGCGTAAACCATGCGCCACGTTACGCCTTATTTACAATGTGACGCATCTAGGGAGATGCGTCACGTTGTAAAGCCCTGCGCCACATGAAACCTGCGTTAGGTTTCATGTGGACGTTCTGGCGTAGGGTGGGCGTTCCGTTGCAGGAACGCCTCGTAAAAGTAACGCAGTGAAATCTACAAGATTTCACTGAGTCACTTTTACGTCCATGCTACGTTAAAACCCTGCGCCTGGACGCAGCATGTTAGGCATAGGGCGCCCCTGAGCATTGCCGGATCCACGTCGCGCTTGCGACACGACTCCAGCAATGCGTGGCCCTTACGCCACAGGATGCAACACGCATCGCTCTATCCTTGCGCCACGGTGCGCCGCATTGTAAATGCGACGCATTCGTGGTGGCACAGGGAGGGAATTGCGTGTCGCATCTTTTCTGGCGCATTTGCAGAGATGCGCCAGAACTCGTAAATCTGGCCCCCGGAATCCACTTATTCTGAAGAAGGCCCAAATCAGATACAACAAGCTAGTGTTATAGTGTACACTCTTGCCCATTCTGTTTGTTTAATTAAGTCCCATTGATCGGGTCCATACTGCCATCTGGTCTAGTAGTCACAACTATTAGTACGGACAGTCACTCGAAAGATCACAGTTGTGATCTAATTTCACTTGGGCGTTAAAACCCAATGATTTATATGGTACACATTTGCAACGTGTCATAAAATGCTTGAAAAATAGTTTAATCCGGTTAGTCGTTTTACCATATGTCTCAGCTACACAGCTAATTCTTTACTTGTGTGCATGTGCAGGGATCGATGTACATGCATAAGAGACTGGCACGAAAACAATAATAAACTACAATATGTACTTTTGCAGGGGAATCATCAGTCAGTAAGCCATTTAATAAAGGCAAATACATCTCCAAAGGCACACCTAATCTTAAATTCCATAATCCTTTGCAGTGCTTACTATTATCAATGATTTGGAGATGCGCATCCATGTTAATGCATCTTGCAAGCCAGGATGTCAATACATCACTGTGTGAAAAGGACACTATTGCAGGTGTAACAATGCCTTTATTGAATAGGTCACTGTGACTTCCAACATTTCTTGATCCTGGTGTTCTATTCCAGAGGTCAAACTAACAGTCTTCATGAGGCTCACTATCAGCATCACTAGTTGCTTTCTGGTTAAAGTATGTCTCGTAAGCCGAAGGTCGAAGAGTCACCCCCTTTGAAAGTCACCCTCTTTTACATCAGGTGAAAAAAAGTATTTACCTCTTCGAAATTGCACTGAGCGAGTGAACAAGTCCTTCTCTAAGACACTCCACACCATGCCACATAATTCTAATCAGCATAATTTCACTCAATGTCACACACTTGCACGAAACACAATTCAACTCTACATGTTTCCATTCCACACCACATAGACAACAAACCACATAATTAAACTCAACAACAATTACACAACACACCACATCCATCTTATCCACACCACAAAATTCCACATCATGCGACAAAATTCAACAGCACACCACATAATGAAACTCCACAACATACCACTCCACAACACAAAATACCATTCCATATAATGACACACAATCCCACTCCACATAATTCCAGTACACTCAATACCGCATATTTACTATCCACATATTTTCACTGCACACCTTGACACATAATTCCACAACACCAATCCACTCAAAACCACCAGCTAACAATTCCAATCCAACCAACATAATTCTACTCCACACCACATACATCCACTCCACTCCATACCAAAGCACCTGTGGAAAAAACATTGTCATTTACAATGCCAATAACTCTAACTCTCACAAATGCGAGACCTGTTGCATTGAAAATGCTTGTTTCCTCTTCCCAATAGGAATAAAAAATGCTGACCGGGCAGAGCTGAAGAAAATTGCCTCCGAGCCTTTTGAAGAGCACGTGATGTACGTGGACAGCTTCGAGGCCCTCAAAAACTTACTGCCGAAGATCACAAGAAGGATCTGCTTCACAGCTTCGGAACCCCCAAAACCCATCAAGCAGTTTTCGGGCCGTGAGTTAAAAGTTACATTGGGTGTCGGGGAGATGTGACTTGAGTTGTATTGAACTTCTATGGTGTGTGCAACCTCTAATGACGCTCTTAAAGTCTTTGCCAAGTCGATATACTGAGAACAGCATTTGAGATTGCCAGAAACGCAACATTCCACCAGCAATACAGGAAAGGAAAACATTGTTATCCTCCAGTGACACCTAGTGGTTGGTTGAGGACAGTGACTAGCCCTTGTTCTACAAGAGGTCTTCAACTTCCTTTTCCTAGTTCCCGTTACAGATGACATTATCAGTCTCTGTAGCAAACAGAAGGAGAGAACAAGCATTTGCAATGCAATAGGTCTTGCATTTGCGAGAGTTTGAACTATTGGCCTTGTAAATAACAATGCCTTTTATTTGTGTGTTTTGAATCCGTGCAAGCGGTGCGTACACACGCACTTTGGGGCAGATCTATATTGGAGAAGAGCCACTTTTACGCCGCCGTTGCGTCACTTTTGTGACGCAACGGCGGTGTAAACCCTGCGCCACGTTGGGCCATATTTACATCGTGACGCATCTATGGAGATGCGTCACGATGTAAAGCCCTGCGCCACGTAAAACCTGCGTCAGGTTTCACGTGGGCGTGTCGACAGAGGGGGGGGGGCGTTCCGTCGCAGGAACGCCCCTGAAAAGTGACTCAGTCAAATCTATAAGATTTGACTGAGTCACTTTCCCAACGCTGATACGCCAAAACCCTGCGCCTGCTTGAAGCAGGCGTAAGGCTTGACGCACCATGTTAGGGATAGGGTAGGTTGGAAGAGTGCTGGAGTTGCGTCGCGCTTGCGATGCAACTGAAGCACTGCGCCAAGCTTACGCCATAGGATGCGTCACGCATCTGTTTATTCCTGCGCCATGATGCGCCGCATTGTAAATGCGGCGCATCATGTGTGGCGCAAGGGTAAACTTGCGTGACGCATCATTCCTGGCGCATCCCTGCTGATTTGCAGGGATGCACCAGGAAACATAAATCTGCCCCTTTGTACTTTTAGTCTTAGCTTACGAGAAGCAAAGCTGGCAGTAAAAGAGGCGCAGTCACTGGCAGCCTTGCTTCTCATAAGCAACAACTATAAGTACAAAGTGGTGTTTAAGCACTGCGTTCAGGTTTTCAAAATACATAAATAAAAGGCATTGTCATTTAAAATGCCAATAGCTCAAACTCTTGTAAATGCGAGATGTATTGAATTGCAAATGCATGTTAATCTGATATTAGCAAAAACAAATCCACATATGCCTGCATAGATTTGTGTCCTACAGAGACGATGTGTAGTCATTGCCAGATGCGGTCAGGCTTTGAATGTAAATTGTGCTACAAACATGTTTTGATTTGATAAAGTTTCTTCAAAATTAAAAAAAAAGTGTGTTTCCTAAACATGGAGTAGCGTTTTACTTTAGGGCATCACATTATGTCACTGTTTTGAGAGACAATTATTCAAAGAGTGTTTTTAAAATGCACTGACAAAACATTCTTACCGCGCTATGATGACAATGTTATTAGTGAACCCAAGTCAGTGTACCCTTTGTTTTAGGCCTCAGCTATCCCACATGGAGCAATATTAGAGGCCATATAAACAAGCACGAGTTTTTTGTTTACAGCGTAGAGTTCAAATTAGGCTCTTCCCCTGATTGTGCAGGCCACGTCCTGTAGGCAAGTTTGCCACAGCTCTTTGAGAGACCCCCCCAGCCCCAGTTTTTTTCGTTCCACTTAAAGCCCTGCATACGAGAGCGGATAATAATGTGAACCGGAGAGTGTCTGCCGGTAGAGTATGAAAGCGTTGATTTATAAATGGTGGTGATGGCTAGAATTTAGGGAGGGGACAATCTTTGATTACATAAAACATGTCAAGTGCCAAAATGTATTGAGCAGCGGCTGAGAATGGACAAATCGCAATAACTAAATGGGGGTATTAAAGCCGGGTTGCTGAGCTATTTCCATCTCACCTGAAGGATTGGCAGCCTCTGCGCCGTAGCTCAGCTCCTACCTCTTTGATCTGCTTCCAGGTTGTTTTCAAATACAGCGGCCAGTGCTGCTGAACCCCTCCCCTCCTCGCATGCGCACCCCAGCACTTTGTGAATTTCCTGGCATGTTAGAAGTATCCGAAAGTGCACCTGCGGTCTGGGAAGGGCAACACAATTTCTTCCAGTGCAGTGATCGAGGCTACTATTTTGAAACCGGAGTAATCCTCTTTCAGAATATATATTTTAGATTAATTAGTTGTTTAAGAGAAAATCTTTGTAATTAAAAGGCTTGCGCCCTATTATTAACACTTCACATGGCCCTCTGTTAATTAACCGTGTGTCAAGCCCACCAGCCGCGTCTACAAGGTCAGACGCGTGCAGGACAACATAAACCAACAAATGATCTAGCTGTAAATAACCCCAGGCCACAGCTGATTTCATGGATTCCTAACACTTGGTTTTGGTGGGGGAGCCTTTCTGTCTTTCGGTGGTTTTAAAAAGAAAGCAGGACTGCTTGCAGGTCAGAAGGTTGGGGACATCGGGCATGTTTATGGACTTACTCAGTAAGTGTCACGGCACGTCTACAGTCAGCAGAAGGCAGGACTGGCACATTTAATTACTCCAGGGCCAGCCAGCATGAACAACGTGTTACAACCATAATGTTTCACGGCCTAGAAATGGGCAAAAGCCCACTTTGTGGGTGAGCAGAGCGCATGCTGGAACCCATGCATGGGAGAGGGAGAGGGAACAATGGTGGCACACGGAAGAAGCACCCGGAACAGAGCCCGCTTCAGGAACCATGAAGCGCGGCATCCGTGCAGCTGGAAGGGAGCATATTTAAAAGTTATAGTGCAATGTCCATAAAGTGGGCGCCACGCTGAGGTTGGTGGCAAGCAGCACCCCGAGCAGCAACAGGGATGGTGCTGCTCCTCCATTGACAAAGCTGGCGTCCCGCGAGTGTGTGGGGCGTCAGTCATTATAAAAATTGTGCAAGCGGCTCTCACCCTGAGAGCAGCATTAAGCTTCATGGGAACCCCCTTGGTTACACAGGCAGCACTCTGTGCCACGTGTGCAGCGGGGGCATTGTTTGAGCGCGTGAAAGTGAAAGCGCAGTGGGAGCGCACGAGACGCCATGAGCGTGCACATCGGCTGTCCGGGAAAGTGCACTTCTGATGTCCGGGTGCAAGCTGAGTTCGCCAGAGAAGAGACGCCGTGAGCGTGCTCATCGGCTGTCCGGGCAAGTGCACATCTCCTGTCCCCCTTCGGAAGCAAAACCCACACCAATAGATCTCGCCAAGGTGACAGCGCATGCGCTGCGTTGCCAGGTGAGACCTAAAAAATACAGTGAGCAGACTAGGGAAAGAGCCACAATGTGGCCCAGTAAGATTGAAGGGCTTTTTAGCTATGTTCATGAACGACTCAAGCAAGCATTTTGAAAAGGGTGGATGGACCATTTTGCCCAGGGACTGGGTGGGGCAGGGTAACAAGACTAGAGTAGTAGATAGAATACCACATAGAGGTCTTCCTACGACGTCCAATGGGTAAACTGCTTTAAGTGTATGATTAAGTTTCATACAAAGGTCACATGTGTCAGGAATTTAAGAATCCCACTCCATATGAGGATGTTTTACTTAGAGAGGTAAGGGGTCTCTCGCGTTGACAGCTCACAAACACTGATGGAAAACAATGTTGTGAAGCCGTTATCTGACCAGTGTGGTTTGGGCAGATCAAAGGAACCTACAAACATGGCGGTGTGTTCGCAGGCTATTTTTTTCTGTGACTGTGAGACCCGTAGTATCACCGGGTGAAACAAGTGATCTGGTGGGGCCATTGGAAATGTATTTTTGTGAGAGAAAAAAGAAAAAAATATATTTTAAATTAACTTACAACTTAAAAACTGTTACAGTTTCAGACTTCCAGGTTACAACCATGTTTTTTTTGTAGTGTAGAAAATTTGAGTGCTGGATCAAAAATATTTTCTTTACAAAATAATCCCATGCGATTAGTCAGGGCATTTTAATTGTAAGGAACAAACTGTGGTTAACTACATACACACCACACAGTGCCTAAAATAAGACCGAAGTATACAAAAGAAGCTGAAAAATCTTTACTAAAAATCGAGTTCTAACCCAAAATGGGTAGGCTGAGGCTGGAGACTGTACATATATAGAAAGAAGTTTATAAAGCCTGTGGTAACCTGCAGAGTGCTTAATTTTTATAATTAATAAGAATGTATGTGTGATGGATTAAAAGAGATATTGCTGGAAGAAGACAGATATTTCTCTCATTCCTGCTCTCTTACAGACTGAACACCAACATAAAGCTTTCATACGGTCTATCAGCCCAAAAATTCACTCTACTAAAACATAGGGTAATTGTCATCTTTTTACAATTTCAGCTGAGAAAATCCTGGGTCCCAGGGACCTGAGCATCAGCGAGCGCAGCTACAGCTCGCTGAGGCTGACTTGGAGCCCAGCCACGGGAGAGGTGACTGGATACCACGTCATCCTGAATTCACTGTCCTCCAGCGGCCATCTTACTGCTGACGACCAGAGACAGGTAGGCTGCAGCTTCTCACTGTGCTGCCTATAATCATGATTTCTTCTAAACTTGGACTTATTTCTCAGTAGGAAAGGTAACATTTACCAAGGAGTATTAATATTGTTCATATTTGTGTGAGTTTACCTCTGCCTGGCTGAAGAGCTTGCAGGGACAGCAGGCATCTGTTCCAACCCCTTTATATACAGGATTTGTGGTTTAGTTTGTTTTTCTTTTAGCATTCCCAAAATACAAGAAACGTGTGAGCGTGTTCAACGTAGCGTGTATTTTCTGGGATAGTTTGAAACAGCGTTATTTTCTGGGAGACATCCATCTCCGCTCAACCAACCATGATGCCTCTCCACCCCATGTTCACTCTTCAGGGTTTCATTCAGGTATTGCCGTCACTGCCTCAGTCATTTTTGTGCCCCACATGCATCTCTGCACCTGATGCAAAAAGCACATCGCTGCTAGTGTCTCCTAAAATTTCCGCTCAAATGAACCTTAGCACTTGTCCTCCTCATGCCTTTCTCCATGGATCACCAGGAGCACTGGAAAGTAAGGGAGAGCAAAAGCTAGGGGGACAGAGGCTGCAAGCAGTTGCAGCCATCTTTGGCATCTGCTAGCCCTCTGTAGTGTTGTGTCAATTAGCAATGACAGAACCCTTTTGGCTCCTGATGGTCTCCATCGAAATGTGACTTAAGTGTTAGAGCATAGTGAAGTGAATGCAGGTTTAGAATGTTGAGTTTGTGGTTACATGCAGAATAATAATATGTTATATTAAGCTTCATGTGTGGCGTTGTCATTAGTGGGTTCCCTGGCTGGGCAGGACGCTACAACTGGCGACCAGATAGGGGCTATGTAACCTGAAGATCAACAGTGCTCACCCATAGATTTTGCCATAGTCCAGCAAACTGCTTGTGTGTGCTTCATGTGCGTCAGTCGAAGTGCCGAACCTACAACTGGCATATGTGGAGTCAAAGCACAACTCCAGCCTGTGTCAAGCATTTGAAATTAATAAAAGATACACTGAGAAGTTTATACATCGTTGGCCGAGAACCTGTTGGAAAAGTTGCAAAGAGAGGTACCTCTCTACTACACAATTGAAAGCCATACATCATACGGAATGGTAACGCTAAAGGCGAATGTAACCAGATTTTGAAAGAGCTGCAAATAGCGACAGCAAAT
This sequence comes from Triturus cristatus, assembly GCF_964204655.1. Taxonomy (NCBI): domain Eukaryota; kingdom Metazoa; phylum Chordata; class Amphibia; order Caudata; family Salamandridae; genus Triturus; species Triturus cristatus. Next base: position 880,789,184 of record NC_140585.1, read on the forward strand.
TGTCAGATAACGCTGCGATCAGAAGCGCTGCGAGGCAGAGATCAATCAGGTGTCAGGCAGTACAAAGAGACTCTTACAAACAAAGCCATTCAAATACAAGAAACAGTCATCTGCTTACCAGAACTGAGCAACGAGAGCTGAGTGCAGTGGCCCCAGAAGAAGTGCCCGGGGTTGTATTTATAGAGCTGTCAATACCCGAAGCGGCACACCACCAAAACTGCTGGGTGGCTGCTCAGAATAACTCCAGATAAGAGAAAGGCTCCCTTGGAGACCAAGAGGGTGGTCATAGTTTCATCGACTGGCCAAGATGACCCAGAGGCCTGAACATCACAGCGCCTCAGAGGTTGACAGCCGACAATGTCAGAGAGACCTCCACTTTCAGTGTCAGCCAATCACACACACATGGTTATAATGCCTCCACATTCTTGAAATCACCACCACCATTCAATGCCGCCAAAAAGCTGAATATTGGCAACAGATGGACTGCTTGGATAGAGTCATTTGATCATTTCATTGATGTGCTAGAAGAAACATATAACAAGAAGTTTATCAAATACCTTAAGAATCTAGCTAGTGAACATGTAAAAGAAGTCCTAAAGAAAATGCTGCGAGTTGGCGAGATTACATACCATCAAATCAAAGAAACCTTGAATCTCAAATTCAATCCAAAGCCAAATGTAGATTACGAAAGGTACATTTTTAGTGAAGAGTGACCGAAACATTTGGAGAGAGACTGGATACTCTCATCAAACACTGCAAGATAAATGAATTCAATGATGAGGAAACTATATTCCTTAGAGTTATTGATGGATACCTCTCAGATTCTTTCAGATGAGGAATGCTGAGAGAAACTCTTAGTCTTGGAGCGAGTTCTCATAGCTGCTAGAGCTGAAGAGTGTGCTGATCGACAAGTTGCTAACATGAAGGCTGAAGGTGCCCAGAGTGAGTCAGTCATGAACATAAAAGTAAGCATAAGACAGAGGGACACTCCACAGAAGAAGAAGTTGTGCTTCAGGTGTGGAGTTTCGTTTTGACATGAAGGTAAATGTCCCGCCATTGAACAGGTGTGCAAAGGCTGTGAGAAGGAGAATCATTTTGTGACAGATTGCAAGGCAAAAGAATAAAGAAGTGCGTCACGGCACATAGACAAAATGGCCGTCCAAACACTTCAAAAGTGACGCACGCCCACAGGGCCAAGTGACCACACCAGCTGGGACAAATTGACACCAAACGAAGTTGATCGTCATCCAAATCATTGTCAAAGAGTTCTTCAATATCTACATCAAGTGAAGGTTAAGACAATCGTAGTGCCATGTCGATGCTTACCTCATAAAAATGTGCGCATGTTGGACTGGCCGCTTGTGAAGAAAAATACAGGTCCCAGAAATGTCAACATGAAAAAGCACCAAAGTCATTCAAATATTGTCCAAAGATTACATTAAAGGCAAACGGTTGCTACATAACTTTTATTATCAAGTGGTGCGTCGATAAACATAATGTCTGTGGAGAAATACAATGAACTGTCTCCATTGCCATAACTTAAGCCATCGAAAACAAAAGGGTATACATGGGCTGCATCAACACAATTAAAAAGTCAAGGTTCATTTGAAGCAACAATAAAACACAAGAAAACAATAGTACAAGCAACCATTCATCTACTTCAAGGTACGGTGTCAAGTGCCTGTTTGCTCAGCTTCATCACAGCTGCTGATATGTAACTGATATCAGTGAACTATAACATGAATGTTCATCACAAAATAGTAAGTCAAGTTCCTTTCTTGTTACACGGGTTAGGAAAACTCAATGCTTTGAAAGTACAATTATTAGTGGTGGGCAGGGAACTCCGCTCCGCCAGCAGAGTTTGTGGAGTTTTGCCAACTCCGTGCTCCGCTGGAAGCGCATAGTTCAGGAAAAAACTCTGGTTCCACCCTGTGGTGGAGTTTGCCCCTGCTGCCCACACCTAAAACAATCAACAGCGAATTAAGTAGTTCTATAAACTCTGCCCAGGCTGCCAGGCCACACCTACAATCCCTTTAACTGTCCCCACAGGAGAATTAAAGTACATGTTTTGAGATTGCCCCGATAGTCTGACAAGGCCAGTGATTCATTTGCACATTTTTCTTCCAACAATCCCGTCCTTCCACGCTCGCCTTCCACCTCTAACCAAGTCTGTAGGATTGCGCACACAGGCAGGAGGAATGCTTCTAAGGTTGCTGGAAGCAAGGTCAGGAGATATGCCGAATACTTTTACGTCATCAAGCAAAGGGTCCCATGCATACATTTTCTGCCTTAGTAACAGTTATCCTTGCTTGCTGGCAGACTTTGAAGAAGATGCTCAGCAGCCTGTTTCTGTTTCACTTGCACCCCTGGACTTTGTGTTTTTTTTTTCAAAAACAGAAATTCTTTCCTGTTTTACGAACACCATCAACTGCACCTGCAGTGTCTGGGAGCACTAAAAGCACTAAAAGATGCACCAGTGGTATCTGTGAGCACCAGCTGCCCTTGCAGTGTATGCAAACACCCCTAACTGCAACCAAGGCACATTTTAGACTAATCATGACCCCCTGAGTCCCTAAGACACCAGTGTCCCTACTGTGAGCAACACCATGTACAGAGGCACCTTGGTTACCCGTATAGTGAATCAGTGCTGGCAGTGGCAAGCAGACTCTTCCTGAAGACGGCCTGCCGTCGACGGGATTCAGACTCCTCCCCACAGCAGCTCACAAGGCACCATCTGTCGCCAAGAGCCATCCCACTTGTATCGATGTCACGAGCGTGTCACTCAAGGGAGGGCGTGTAGGCTCTTCACATACAGCCTTCCTGTGGACACCCCGTGCATAGATGCCACTTCCAGCGAGGATGAGCCAGGTGGGCAGGCCTTCACCAACACAGCTGTCAGCTCGGTGGTCGTCCAGGCAGGAGACTGAGTGTAGACTTGTGGTGGCCGTTCTAAAGGTATGTCCCTGGCAAGGGTAAACCATTAACTTTTTTACACAACTAAGCCGGTGGAGATACTTCTTAATATGGTGGGCCGGTATATTTTGAAAAGTGCACATACTATGTAGAGAAGTAACCTTGGCTCGTACAGCAGGTATCATGTGCTCGTTAATGACCTTGCTGAAAGTGGAATTCCACTTTTTATGCAACTCTGCGGAATTCCATGTAGTGCAACTGTGCAAACTCCGCCCACCCCTAACAATTGCACATTAACAAGGATGTTCGTCCTATCGCGCACAGACACAGACGGACTGCATTTCATTTACAGGAAGCTGTTGAAAAAGAACTTGAATCACTGCTCGAACATGATATAATTGAACGATCCACTGTTCCAATGCCCTGGGTTTCTCCCATAGTGGTTGTGCCCAAAAAGAACAGTGAAAGATCTGTACGCATCTGAGTTGACATGCATCAAGGCATTTGAATGATAACGACATTGAGGTCCGCACATCGCTGACATGATAACCCAATTGAATAGTCCAAATGTCTTCTCTCACCTTGATCTCAATAAAGGATATCATCAGTTGGAACTCGAGGAGAGTTGCAGGTACATTACAACATTTTATACACATACTGGTCTGTTCCGACACAAAAGACTAAGTTTTGGTGCGTCATCAGCTTTAGAGCTGTTACAAGATGTCATGCAACGTATCATACAGCTTGTCATAAATGCATTTAATTTTGAGAGGGTGTGGCCGGGAGCGTCAAGATGGCGGTCGCTATTTAGAAGTGCTCTGGACCCCTCCGTCATCCGCTCCGTATTCGGCCATCAGGAGATTACCTTACCCTTGGACCTGCTTTCCTGCCTGCCGGGGGCCCCTGAGCTCCATTCAGGTGTGGCAGCGGGAGCCTCTGGGTGCTGGAATCCGCTGCTGTGCCTTGAGCCCGTCCCGTCGCACACACAAGATGGTGGCTGCACGGCCGTGAGCCTTCCCTCGGCCCCAGGCCCCGAACTGCGTTAGCGCCCCGGAGCTACTGAGTGTACCGGGGGCAGACTTGAGCGGCCATGGGCACCGCGGGGACATTGGAGCTTCCTTGCTTCCTGAGGCTGGCTCTGAGTCGTGCGGGTGCCGCGACCCGCTATTACGTAGGGCCGGCCCGGGCGTGGCCCGGAGGGGACGGCCGGCGGCAGTGAGTGGCATCGGGACTTCACTCCTGGCATCCCGGTGCTGCCTCTGAAGCTGGGATTGCCCGCGCCACCCTGCTGACGCCAGATCTTTGGAAACTGCCTGCGATGCCTCATCCTGCTTTGTGGTCCCGGGCACCCTGCGCTCTTCTGGCGCTAGTGAGTGGCCGTCGTGAGGAGAGCCGGGAGCGGCCTGGCGACACCTGGGCATCGCCATCTTCTATTACCTGTGGGCCCACCCGGCTGAGTATCTACGCATGGCAGCTTTGCCCCGAGCCAGCGCCTGCCCCTGGTGTTGTGTTGTGGGGGCTTTATGGTCCTTGAATGTCGCTGGACCTGCACTGGGGGCTCTTGGATGCTAACCTGTCTCCGCGCTGTCCTTTGACTCGGACCCCAGGGGGGTATTGGCAGCGCGGGGATGAAGAACCAGAACCTTTTGGACCTGGCGGCGCAGGGTACGCCTTAATCTCCTGGGTTTCTCCTGCTCAGCTACACAGAGACACGGGACACTCTGTTAGGCGTTAGAAGATCAGATTTATTAGCTGCAGCTAGTACAGTTGTCCCAGAAGTACACAAGGTAGGTTCTCAGGAGACTGCCACTTCACTCTGTGGTGCACAAACTTTTATACCATATAGATATTATATACATTAACCAAGTATACACCCAGCAAATACAAGAAAGAGCCAATAAGGAAAGTTGGAAAAATAGCACAGAACCAATAGGAGAGATTTGAAAACAAAAGTGTCAGATGACTCGAAGAAACCTCTCCTCTAACTGTGTTTGTCACCCCTCCCTCAAACTAATTTATTAACGGATTTGTAACAAAACTTGCAGGTGGCGAGATACGTTTGTGTGTGTTGGAGGACAGTTGTGAAACGAGAGAATGCTAGCAGAGGACAGTGAAGGCCAGACGATAAGATAAAGTCGGAAGAGAATAGTGTGAACCAACAGATAGTTGAGATGGGGATTAGAAAAACCAGACAGGGATTAGTGTACTCGGCTAAACCTAACACCAGCTTTGCAAATAGAGGCAGAAAGACCATTTCGACACGAAGCTGCAGAAAAAGCAGAATAGACTTTGTTCGCCGTGCTGCCTGAGTGATGGCAACACAAAATGGCGGCGGAGCACAAGATGGCGGGTCGATTCGATCACGATCGAAAATCGAAGTTCCTCAGACCCTCCTTTTGCCAGAACTCAGGCAAGGTAGACTCATGTTAATCTGAGTCAATGTCGATAGCCATGAGGTCATCGAGCTGTTGCTGTAACATCATTCTTATATTTTCTGTTCTTGGCGATTTGGGCTTAGGGATGCACATAGTAGCACATAGGTCACAGATGGCGGGACCACAGTGCATACAAAGGCAACAGGAGAAAATAATGGTCCAAATTATTCCGAGAAATGTCAATGCTTTCCAACCCCATTTGGACAGTAGTCCCCAAAACCACTCCGAAAAGGACCAATCTCCTTCGACCTGGTGAATCGACTCAGAGATTATATGCAACTTGGAGATAGCTTGGTATACTGTCGGAGCGTCATTAGGTATAAAAATACAGCAACTTGACCCGATCAATTTGCACACTCCACCACGATCTGCAAGAACAAAGTCTAAGGCAACTCGATTTTGTTAGGTCATAAGACGGTCCGCCTGTAGTTCTGCCGTGACATTACTTAAAACTCCTACAGTGATGTCTATTGTGGTCTCTACGACACGGACCAGTTGCCTTATATTTCTGCTGTTGGCCATTGGACCCCAAAAAGGAAGAAATCCTTTGAGGAAATCTCCTCCCTCTTGTCCTGCTGTGTCTTTCGAATCAATAATCCCTCTGCCATATCTGTTTCGATGATAGTTTGCAGAAGCGGTGTATGTTGGGGGAAGAAGGAAAGCTATATAACAGGTGCCAGAAAAACCCGTGGGTAACCATGTGTAAGCTCTATTATAGCAAATGAAATAGGTGCCTTGGGACGGCACTAGAGGAGGCGAGATTTGAGAGGAATAAACGTACGTTTGGGAACAGTTATTTCTTTGTATGGTGTCAGAAGAGCGATAATTAATTTGCAGACAGAAATTTCCCTGATGAGGAATCGTCCAAATGGGCGGAGATTTTCTTTGTTTGATTTTATCACTAAGACTAGAGACATAATGGGTGACGTTCCAGTTTGTATACGCTTTTCTTTCATCAATGGAAATCTTACTATTTTCCATGATTTTAGCCATAGCTACCATTCCCTTAATTAATGAGCTATGACTAAAATCTGGACCACCAATATGTGAACTAATGGAGCGTTTGAACTTACTTTGGTAGGCATTCGAGAAAATGACAAAATAAGCCCAAGCGGAACCCTCATAAGAGAACGGGAGAACCAAATATGGCATTCCTTTCTCTGTGGTATGTGGCATAAGTCCACACACCCAACAGTCAGTCGTATTGACCACTAACTGGTGTTGATGCAACAACTGGGCAAAGGAATTGTTGTAATATTCAGTTCGTCTAATGAGTTCATGTTGAGGAAGGGTATGAAAGAGATGTGGAGAGACAGTAGAAGAAGACGAAGAGGAAGAAGGAGAGACAACTTTTTGCTGCAGAGCATAAGCAATCCAACCTATAAACGCCAAAACAAAACACAATAATATAATAACACATAAGGTTATATTAAAACAACTGTACATTGATTTACAGGATTCTTTCTTCATTTCATCCTTTCTCTCTCTTTTGTCTTGTGTAGTTTCCATCTTTCTAATGGATGCTCACGGCAATCTTCCTCGATCACTCAATTATGAATATCTGCCGTCCTATGACACTGCAAGTCCTGCAGGCCTATTGCCACTACTCAGGTCACAATTAAGACTCCTACCGTGACCCTGCAACCGGGACAGAATACTACAGAAGAGAGGAAAAAGTCTTAAGTGTTCTTTTGTCTAGGTCTCAGATTGTATCGTTCCTTTCCAGGAATGTTCTGATTTTGAAACAATGTTCGTGGATTGGTTGTATCTAATCGACGATGCGATGGTATTGCTTCCTGTAAAATATCGTCGTCCTCTTTCTCAAACAGTGTCCCATTCAGGCGTGCATCACCAAAGGGTACAAATCGTGGAACCTTCTCGCTCTCAGAGTCACCAATGCCCCTACGCACCCATTGATCGTAAGGTAAGGGCAAAGGCACTTTCTTGCAATGCACGCCGTGAATCCAATTCTTCTTTCCTTCGACTTTAACTGCTGTTCTCGTGGTGAGCAGAACCATTCGGGGCTCTCGCCATCTGAGCTCCAAATTACTCGTTCTTTGGAAATTTTTGGTGCAGACCCAGTCACCTGGTCGGATGGAATGACCTGGGTCTGTGGAAGCCTCTGGTAAAGCACTCTGAACCTGTTGATGGAGAACACGCAATTTAGTCGTAAGATCATGCAAGTAGTCATAATGGGTGACGTTCCAGTTTGTATACGCTTTTCTTTCATCAATGGAAATCTTACTATTTTCCATGATTTTAGCCATAGCTACCATTCCCTTAATTAATGAGGTATGACTAAAATCTGGACCACCAATATGTGAACTAATGGAGCGTTTGAACTTACTTTGGTAGGCATTCGAGAAAATGACAAAATAAGCCCAAGCGGAAGCCTCATAAGAGAACGGGAGAACCAAATATGGCATTCCTTTCTCTGTGGTATGTGGTATAAGTCCACACACCCAACAGTCAGTCGTATTGACCACTAACTGGTGTTGATGCAACAACTGGACAAAGGAATTGTTGTAATATTCAGTTCTTCTAATGAGTTCATGTTGAGGAAGGGTATGAAAGAGATGTGGAGAGACAGTAGAAGAAGACGAAGAGGAAGAAGGAGAGACAACTTTTTGCTGCAGAGCATAAGCAATCCAACCTATAAACGCCAAAACAAAACACAATAATATAATAACACATAAGGTTATATTAAAACGACTGTACATTGATTTACAGGATTCTTTCTTCATTTCATCCTTTCTCTCTCTTTTGTCTTGTGTAGTTTCCATCTTTCTAATGGATGCTCACGGCAATCTTTCTCGATCACTCAATTATGAATATCTGCCGTCCTATGACACTGCAAGTCCTGCAGGCCTATTGCCAATACTCAGGTCACAATTAAGACTCCTACCGTGACCCTGCAACCGGGACAGAATACTACAGAAGAGAGGAAAAAGTCTTAAGTGTTCTTTTGTCTAGGTCTCAGATTGTATCGTTCCTTTCCAGGAATGTTCTGATTTTGAAACAATGTTCGTGGATTGGTTGTATCTAATCGACGATGCGATGGTATTGCTTCCTGTAAAATATCGTCGTCCTCTTTCTCAAACAGTGTCCCATTCAGGCGTGCATCACCAAAGGGTACAAATCGTGGAACCTTCTCGCTCTCAGAGTCACCAATGCCCCTACGCACCCATTGATCGTAAGGTAAGGGCAAAGGCACTTTCTTGCAATGCACGCCGTGAATCCAATTCTTCTTTCCTTCAACTTTAACTGCTGTTCTCGTGGTGAGCAGAACCATTCGGGGCTCTCTCCATCTGGGCTCCAAATTTCTCGTTCTTTGGAAATGTTTGGTGCAGACCCAGTCACCTGGTCGGATGGAATGACCTGGGTCTGTGGAAGCCTCTGGTAAAGCACTCTGAACCTGTTGATGGAGAACACGCAATTTAGTCGTAAGATAATGCAAGTAGTCAATCAACATTGGATATGGCAAGTCTGAGTATTTCTTAGGGCGAGGGACTCCCCATACATTAGCCGGGCGTCCAAAAACCACTTCGTAAGGGCTAAGTCCCAAACGAGAGTGTACTGCAGTTCTGGTGGATAGTAGAGCTAATGGTAAAGCATCGGGCCAATTGAGTCCTGTACTAGCTTGAACCTTTGCTAATTTTAACTTCAATGTACCGTTGTAGCATTCTACTAAACCCGCTGATTGTGGATGATTTGCCGCATGAAACTTTTGTTTGATACCAAGACCCACACAAACTTTCTGCATGACTTGGCCAACAAATTCGCTCCCATTGTCACTCCAGACAATGCGCGGCAAACCAAACCTGGGGAAAAATTCTTTCAATAGAATTTTAGCTGTGGATAAGGCTGTATTGTCTTTTAGAGGGTATGCTTCAATCCATTTTGAAAAGGCGCATACTACCACCAGAACATATTTGAGGTTGTTGCATCGCTCCATATGAATATAATCGATCTACAACACCTCAAATGGATATGTTGGAAGAGCGAAGTGACCTGCTGGAGTTGGGGTTCCCTTTCCCGGATTGTACATTAAACAAACAATACAATGTTTCACTATATTGTCTGCACATTTTGGGATTTGTTCATTTCGCCACACTGGAGCTAGAAGTTTGCATATACCTTTTGCACTTAAGTGGGCTGGACCATGTGCCATAGTGACCACTGGGAGCACATAGGCATCTGGTAACAGCCAATGTTGGTGTTCAGATAATTCCACCCAACATCCCATCTCATTTAACATTCCTGTACTTTCTCTCCACTTGCTCAACTCTTTCTCTGAAGCCTTGTTCTGAATCGCTCGTACACTTTCCACTGTATCCTCATACATTCCTCTCTCTTTAACCCAATTTGCAGGACCCGCCACATGCATTCGACTTGTTGCATCTCTCGCTGTCTTTTTCGCTACTTCGTCTGCAAATGCATTTCCTCAACCAACGTCATCCGTAATCTTTTTGTGTGCACTACATATCACAATCGCTATTTGGGTGGGTAAGGCAAGTGATTCAAGGAGATCAGTCACTAACTGACCATGTTGTATTTTAGTGCCATGGGAAGTAAGGAATCTCCTTTCCTTCCAAAGACGCCCAAAGCTGAACGGTACACCAAAAGCATACTGGCTGTCGGTGTACACGTTCACTCTCTTCCTTTTCGACAACACACATGCTCTTGTTAAAGCTATCAAATCTGCTGCTTGAGCTGAATTATGCCTAATACGTGCTGTTTCCACAACTGTATGCAAAGTAGTTACAGCATAGGCTGAAACTGTATCTCCATTAGGCATTTTGAAACAAGAACCATCTATCCATAGAGTTCCATCTGGATTCTCTAGCGGTGTGCCTTTCAAATCAATTCTTCCTTTTGTCTCTTCTTCAGTACGAAAGAAACAATCATGTTGCTCCTCAACACTTTTCTCATCTGGAAGGGGCAACAGAGTGGCTGGATTTAGGGTATTACATCGTTTGATGTGTACGTGACTAGCCAACAGTGTCAGCTCGTATCCAGTTAGACGAGCGCTCGTAAGATGCTGCGTTTTCGTTCTATTTAGTAAGGTATCCACTGCATGTGGTACCATGACAATGAGAGTGTTATCCAACACTACTCCAGCAGACTGTCGAATAGAAATTGCTGCTGCTGCTGTCGCTTTGAGGCAACTGGGCAATGCTTTAGCTACTGGGTCTAACGTAGCTGAGAAATAGGCACATGGCCGCTGTTTGTCTCCAAATCGCTGTGTTAAAACTGACAACGCACAACCTTCTCTTTCGTGAACATAGAGCGTAAAAGGCTTACTGTAATCAGGGGTACCCAATACAGGAGCGGAACATAGAGCAGTACGTAAATCAGAAAAACTCTTTTGGCACTCATCAGTCCATGGAAGGGGGTGAGGCGTATCTTTCAAAGTGAGGGCCAACAGAGGTTTGGCTATCAGAGAGAAGTTAGGGATCCATTGCCTACAATAAGAGGTGATACTCAGCAAGGCACGTACCTCCCTTTGTGTGGATGGCACAGACATTTGCGTAATCGCCTGAATTCGTTCTGGCGTTAATCGTCGTCCCTCCTTTGATAGGAGATGACCCAAGTAGGTAACCTTTCTACGAACGTATTGTAGTTTGGAGGGTGAAACCTTATGATTCAGATCAAACAAATGGCGTAACAATGCAACAGTGACATTTTTGCAGATCTCCTCTGAATCAGCAGCTATTAACAAGTCATCCATATATTGGATAAGAGCAGCGCCAGATGGCAAATGAAAAGTATCAAGATGACTTTTTAAAGCTTGGCTGTAAATAGAGGGACTTTCACAATAACCTTGAGGTGCGCGCTTAAACCGGAAGCTTCGGCCTCCAAGAGAGAAGCCAAAAATGTCCCTACTCTCTTCTGCAATAGGAATACTAAAGAAGGCATTCTTTAGATCGATAACAGAAAACCAAGTCGCTGTAGAAGGTATCATTGTTAACAAAGCAGTGATATCTGATACTACGGGAAACTGTGGTACAACAATTTTGTTTACCTCCCGGAGATCAATCACAAAACGATATACAGGTGGCTGAGAAGGATCAGTGCGTTTAAGAACAGGAAGAATAGGACTATTGCATATGTTACCTCTCGTTTCCTCAACCACACCCTTCTGAATCAAGTCATGAATGATTTCCAAAAGCGCTTTTTCACCTTCAGTGGAAATCCTATACTGCGGAATGCGTGGCAATTCAACATTAGGCTTGAGAGTGACAACATAAGGTGGAATCTCAAGACAACCCACATCGTTCGGACCCGTGGCCCAAAGTGTTGCTGGAAGAGAAAGCAATTCAGGTGGAAACTGATCTTTGGATAAATACATTGGAAAAATCAGTTTCTGTCCTAAAGTAAGATGTACACCAGAAGGAGAACAATATATCGTAGCATGCATTCTTTTCAATAGATCTAAGCCCAACAGATTCTCACCGCAACCATTCATCAAGAGAAGTGGAGCTTCCAAGTCATATGGGCCAATTGTAATAGGCAAAGGACAAGAAACTGGGTTACGAACAGGGGCGCCAGAGAATCCTACAGAAACATTCATTAAGCCAGACAAAGGTGCCCCAGGGAGTTTGGAATGAATGATAGAACTTCTCATCGCCCCAGTATCTAGAAGAAATGGCTCTGAAACACCCATTGTAGTGACGTTAACATAAGGTCCATTCTGATCTACTGGAATCGACATAACTCCCTTACTTTGTCCATGGCTGTCCTAGTTAGCATGAAGATTTTCATTTCCATTTTCAATATAATGATCTTCATTATAATATTGCGTAGACCTAACATTTTGCTGATCAAAATAGTTCACGGAATTGGGAGAAGGAAGGGCATGCTGTTCTTGAGTCAACACACCTCGACCTCTACCTCTGTTTGCTGACTGAAGGCCAGCATGACCTCGTGGAGCAGATAATGCTCCATTGCGCTGTAATAAGACCGGACAACTATTCTTAAAATGACCTTCTTCTCTACAATAGGCACATTGATTAGGTCCTAAAAAAGGTCGCGGAATATGTGGCTCAGGTTTTTGATACAACCTCTGAAACTGCGGAGGTTGTTGAAACTGAGGCGGAACATAACGAGGAGGATAAGCTTGTTGCAAGAGAACCTTCGTTTTTAATTCTTTCGTCTTTTTCTCTTGCTTTTCCTTCTCTTCTTTATCTCTATTCTCATAATATTGTGCAGTAGCCAATATCTGGGCAGAAGAAGAAACAGCCCATGAACTTTCAGAATCTTTTAATTTGTGTGACAGCTCGGGAAGCAAATTAAATACGAATTTGTCCACAAATAATCGCTGTCCACCCTCTGTAGCCATATCCTGACCACTGTGATCGATAAATGTCTCCTCAAAACGAGTAAAGAAATCAGAGACACTCTCGTCTTTCTTCTGTTTGCATGCTGCTAATTTATCCCAGTTAACTCTCAATGCAGGCATCATAGTTTTGATTAATGTAATAATCCTACCAGGGAGTTCCGAAATCAGAGCTTCAGGCTTTGCACCACCCACTTGGTCTCTATCTGTGGTAGTTATAACATCCCAAGTAGCACCTAATTCTTGTGCATGATCCTCCTTACGAATCTTAGCCCATATTGTCTGTGGGACCACATTTCCCATCAACATGTCGATATCAGCTAAATTCATGATGCAAGCATCTACTGTCTGCGATAATTCTTTGTAATAACCTGCAGGGTTCTTACGGGGATCTGGTAGAGTCTGCTTAAGGGCCAAGACTTCAGATCGTTTCCATGGAATATGTACCCATATACGTTGAAAGTGAGCCGGAATAGCTTCATTAGCACCTACTGCTGCAACCTCTTCCTTCCATACTGGAGGAACCTCTCTCATGGGATAGCTTTTCAGTGTTGGTCTAACCGACGGATCAGAATCAAGAAAAGCCTGAGGGAACAATAAGGACCTATAAGAAATAAGTGTCCTTACAGCTTTCTCAACCTTGGAACCCACAACAAGTCCTTTATCAAAATCAGTCTGGACATTTAACAGATCTTGTGGGATCGGACTCGAATCCACATCTTCCCATTCTTTAATGAGAGTATCGCACATTACATTAAAAACATATCTCTGCGTAGGCGCATTCCATTGTGAGAAAGTAGGCATAATATCGGACACACTGTATTGAGGACCCTTCTTGATCCATTTACGTGCGAGAGAGTCTAGCCTTTCTCGTTCTTCAAAATCTGGGAACTGACTACGAGACTGTCTTCGAGCAAAGGCCGGAGACACACTTAAAGCTCCAAAAAAAGGAGATGGAATACCAGTGAACGTGTCTGTGAGACGTTTATGCACAGACAGAGAATTAGACATAAGAATTGGAGACAAAGTATTAGGAGAACTGACAGGAGGAGAAACGATAATTGCAGGAGGAGCAGAAGGCGAAGGAGATCTAAGGTCAGGAGATGAGGGCAAAGAAGTTGAAGTTAATGATAAAACTGGCGGAGGCGGTAGTACTGGAGGAGGCAAATGCGGAAGAGCCGGAACAGGCGGAGGTACCGCTGGCGGCTGAACAGGCTGTAACAATTGGGGTGCATTGGCACTTTGTGCATAGGGCGGAGGCAACCTCAATAAATGGGACATTAGGGGATCTTCTTCTATATCTTTCTTGTTTTCAGAAGGGGAAACAGGCAACACCGGATAGCATTTGTCTATCGCCATGCGATGCTGTCTTTCTGAAATTTCAGTCGCATTATCAATTTCATCATCTTTGAATTGTTGAGCAGCCTGTATAATCGTCATACCCTGTGCTTTCCTATCTCGTTTTGCTTGCTTAATTTCTTTCTGTTTGGCTTCCTTACGCCAAAGGCGGAAAGAGTCAAACATTGCCGGCCGGGCTTTTCTTTTGAATAGGACTGCTTCCAAATTATCTAGCACATTAGGATCGAAACTACCATTTTCTGGCCATTTTAAAACACCATCTTTCTTTGTGTATCGGGTCCATGCCTCGTTAAAGGCAATGGGGCCAATACCATGTTTCGAATAGAGCTCATATGTGGGAGTTCCAACTGAAGGAATCGGACAAGAGTCCTCAAGTCGGGAATCCCTATTACAACCTAAGCAACAACATTTTCCAAACTTAGTCAGACCAGGCATCTCGCGATTTCACCTGACTGTTCACAAACTTCAAGGGAGTAAAACTCAGTTTACGCAGCACAAATGCACTTACCCTTGGTTTCGATTATTGCAATAGTCGAGACTAAGGACTACAAATACTAAGAAAACAAAGGACAAAAATTGTGGGCGCGACCCACGAAGATAGGGACGTCTTCTCACACCAACAGAGGCCCGTCTATCGTCTCGCCTTACCATACATCATCAAAGAAAGGGCCAAGGCAGGGTAGCAGTCAGGGTAGCAGTCGTTAGTAGCCGTCAGGAAGGAGTAACCGCGCTGCAAAAGACCTTCGGACCACTTTCAACATACAGGGGCCGCTTGAGGTGGCTCGCGAACCCTCCGGAATTTTCTTGCGGGGTTCCTCACGACCTTCAGGCAGAACCGGTACCACTGAAGCCGCCCCACGTTGGGCGCCAGTTGAAGAACCAGAACCTTTTGGCCCTGGCGGCGCAGGGTACGCCTTAATCTCCTGGGTTTCTCCTGCTCAGCTACACAGAGACACGGGACACTCTGTTAGGCGTTAGAAGATCAGATTTATTAGCTGCAGCTAGTACAGTTGTCCCAGAAGTACACAAGGTAGGTTCTCAGGAGACTGCCACTTCACTCTGTGGCGCACAAACTTTTATACCATATAGATACTATATACATTAACCAAGTATACACCCAGCAAATACAAGAAAGAGCCAATAAGGAAAGTTGGAAAAATAGCACAGAACCAATAGGAGAGATTTGAAAACAAAAGTGTCAGATGACTCGAAGAAACCTCTTCTCTAACTGTGTTTGTCACCCCTCCCTCAAACTAATTTATTAACGGATTTGTAACAAAACTTGCAGGTGGCGAGATACGTTTGTGTGTGTTGGAGGACAGTTGTGAAACGAGAGAATGCTAGCAGAGGACAGTGAAGGCCAGACGATAAGATAAAGTCAGAAGAGAATAGTGTGAACCAACAGATAGTTGAGATGGGGATTAGAAAAACCAGACAGGGATTAGTGTACTCGGCTAAACCTAACACCAGCTTTGCAAATAGAGGCAGAAAGACCATTTCGACACGAAGCTGCAGAAAAAGCAGAATAGACTTTGTTCGCCGTGCTGCCTGAGTGATGGCAACACAAAATGGTGGCGGAGCACAAGATGGCGGGTCGATTCGATCACGATCGAAAATCGAAGTTCCTCAGGGAGGACCTTGGAGCGGCGGGCACCAGGTCGGGTGGCGGTGTTTTGGTTCCCTGGGTCCATCGCCTTCCTCCATCAGGCCCTGCTGGGGGTTGGCCACTTCCTGCGCACCTTGGTAAGAGGGCCCTTCGGCTGCACGTGTCGGGCAGCAGGCACCTCTTCCCTCACCTTCCTTCTTCTGGAGTTGCCAGCCACCATCCGCCCTAATTCGGGCTCCCGCTGCTCCCCTGGAAGGGTGAACCTCCTGCGGCCTGGCGACTTGTGGCGTCCTTCATGGCCAACCATCCATCTGGCTGGTGAGTGGGGCGCGCGCCTGAGGGTTCGGCTGCACCATCGAGCAGCGGGCTGGGGGGTTGGTACTGGAACCTCCTCCTCTCGTCCCCACCAGGAGCCCCTGGTCCTGCCCGGCTCCCCCCGGGGGTGCTCGGGGGTGTTTTGCAGGTGCTGCCCCGTGGAAACGAGAGCCCCCTCCTCCTCAGGGATCTGTCCCTGCAGCGCCGTCACCGACAGCTGGGCGCAGCTTATGGGAAGCACCGGATCTGGAGTTCATACCCTGACTGCCGGCAGTGCCTCCCGCCTGCTATAATCTTCTCCACTGCCTTGGCGACACCCGGGGTGCGGGGGCGCCACACCCTACGCTTCACTGCCTTGCGTTCCCTGGACACGGGGTGGGCTAGCCCACGCACGGAACCCCCCATGGGTTGTTGACCAGCTGGACACTTCCCCCTCCATCGGGGGCTTTGTGCCGCATCCCCCCGGCGCCTTCCTGGAGAGCACGTGACCCTCTTTGGTCCTGCGGACTCGGCTGCGTGCGCTTGGCTCGGCGGCGGGCCCTGGTCCCCTCGTGCTGCACGCCCTCTTGGTTTGCCCTCCGGCTCCACTTGCTGGCCCTTCAGACTGGTGCAGATTACTAGGCCTCGTGTGGGGCGTTTAGGGTTCCGGGTCCACCGGCCTGGTCCCCGGACTCCAGGCAGCAGTGGGAGTACCTGGTGGCAATGGGGAGGGACAAGGGCCTCAAGCCCACGCCGGTCCCCACCCAGACGAAGATGGACCGGTTTACCACCTCCGACCCGGCTCTCCCGGGGCAGGCGGTCGGGGCTCCCTCCCCACCCCAGGACACGGACCTGAAGACAATCCTTCAGGCCATCAGTGCCTCACAGGCGTCCATCGAGGGGAAGATTGGAGAAATCAAGGTGGCCATCTCCCTCCTCCGACAAGATCTCCGCAATGCCACCGGGTGACTCACGGAGGCCGAATCCCGCATATCCACAGCAGGGGACGACATCTCGCAATTGAAGGAACAGGTAGCGCGCCTCTGCACTCACACCAAGGAACTCCACCGGCATGCCGAAGACGCTGAAAATCGCGCCTGCCGCAATAATCTCCGCCTGTTGGGATTTCCCGAGGGGGTTGAGTCAAATCCGGTGGGTGCCTTCGTCGAGGCCTGGTTTACATCATGGATGCCCCGGGACGCTCTCTCCCCCTGGTTCGTGGTTGTAAGAGCCCACCGTTCCCTCGCCATCAGGCCGCCCCCGGGAGCTCCCGCTCGCCCCATCATACTGAAAGTCCTCAATTTTAAAGATCGGGATGCCATTCTGTGGGCGGCGCGGGCCCACGGCCCTCTTAGGCTCCAGAACCATACTGTTATGGTATTCCCGGACTACACCAGGGAAGTGCAAGATCTACGTCGTTCCTATACGGACGTTAAAAAGAAACTGCGTGCCCAGGGCCTCCAGTACCAGCTTCAGTTCCCCGCGTGCCTCCGAGTCATCTTCCAAAATACAGCTCAATTCTTTGATACGCCCCAGGTAGCATGGACATGACTGACGGAAGAACGTCCCCTCCGCCAGAGGCGGGACCCTTCTCTGGGCCCCGCGGGCTCTCAACCCACAGGGCCGAGGGTGCCGGGGCGCTGGCGGCGCAAGCACTCTCGCAGGGGGCGCCGGTCCCGGGCCGCGGTATCCGGGTCTGGCAACCTCTGGACCCCGTGACTCCTCCTGCCACTCGGGCTCTCCATGCCGCACCAGGCATTCATCCGTCGCCGAGCGGCCGGGGACGTCCTCATTGCCGACCCGGGAGGGTTCCCCTGGGATTGACTCGTACCTCTCCCGCACTCCCACGCTATGAGATTAACTGTGCTAGGCCTGCTGCTTCTTGGTCCATGGGTGGGATTCTCTCCTGACGAGGATCTTGAATAGTGACAGAGTTTCACGCTCACCTCTTAGATCCACTAGCCGACTCATGCTCATCCGTCCATATGGAGGGGTCCTCCACGCAACCAACCCGAGCGTTTTAGTTTGGTACTGTTACAATGGGGGGTCGACAGATACTTCCGTTCCAGAAGTTTAGGGAGAGGGGAGGGGGGAATGTTTGGTATTGGGTTTTTGTTATGCTGTTGTTGTTTGTATTGTTTTCTCATTTCAGCTACCACGGATCACTTCGCACCGACCCATCAGGGGCCGGGTGCGACCTTCCTGCCGGTATTCACCCATGCGGAAGCAGGCTCCCACACGCGCTCCCACGTCTTAGTGGGGGTGCACGACCCAGACCCACGCTCTACCCTCCATGTCCGACACAAAAATCCCTAGGGCGTCTCTACATGTTTTATCGTGGAATGTAAATGGTCTGTTGGACCGGGTTAAGCGCACGGCAGTTCTGCGCTTCGCGCAGCGCCTTAACGTGGACGTCCTCTTGCTCCAAGAAACGCTCCAAGAAACGCTCCAAGAAACGCACCTGATGGGTAACTCTTGCCCCTTCCTGGCACGCTACGGATACGATAGAGTATGGCATTCCGGCTTCTCCAGGGGTTCCCGAGGGGTGGCCATTCTCCTCAAACGTACTCTGCCATTTGTACTCACACAAGTCTTTGATGATCCTCAGGGCACATCGGTGACGCTTTGTGGCTTGTTGGCCGGCTCTCCCCTCAACCTTATGTCCATCTACTCTCCCCCCTCACTGCTGACAGCTACCCTTCAACACACCGCGGCTCTTCTGAATGACATGCCCCTGGGATCCACCGTCATTGGGGGTAACTTCAATGCGGTCTCTTTCCCGGCTGTTGATGTGACGGGTCCTCCCTTCACCACTAGACTGGCGCAGGCGAAGCAGCTACGGAGTTGGTCCGAGTCTTTGGGTCTATGCGATGCGTGGCGCATCTGGCACCCCCGTGTCGCCCAGTTCACCCACACCTCGGCAGCGCACCATACACAGGCACGCATAGATGCAATTTTTGTCCCCTCAGTTGACTGCTCCGGGATCGTAGATGTCCGGATCCTTCCTAGGGGGATCTCTGATCATTCCCCGGAGCTTCTTAGTACAGGGGCTCCCCCCCCCCCTCTGCCCGCCAAACGTGGAGACTGAACATTTGGTTCCTCCAAGACAGGGAATTTAAAAAGGTGGTGGGGAGGGAACTCAAGCAGTACTTTCTCATCAACGAGAGCTCGGTGGCCTCTCCGGGTACCTTATGGGAGGCGGGGAAGGCGACCATTCGGGGTGTTGCACGGGGTCAGCTTCGGAGTCAGAGACAGGTGCAGCTGCAGGAGATTACCTCGCGGGAGGTGCAGGCGCTCCGCCTAGAGCAATCCCCTTCCCTGTCCGATGACGCAGCTAAGGCCCGACAACTTGCCCACCTTCGGGCCGAGATCAGGTAGTTATCCCTAGATGCCGCTAAGCTCCTTTGGAGATCATCAGTGGCATGAATATACGGCTGGGGGGACAAAAACGGCACAATCCTGCACCGCCTGGCTACATATCCCAGAGCCAACCGCATCATCCCAGAGGTGGTAGACGATGAGGGCGCAGTGCACAGTGATCCGCTGGTGATGGCCCGCATCTTTGCCCGCTATTACCAGCGGCTTTACGTGACGCGGACCCCTGGCATATCCCTCTCAGCCTTCCTCGAGCAAGGCCATGTGCGTCTCCCTCGGCTGACTCCCATCGCTCAGAAGGATCTGGATCGCCCCATTTCTCGAGAGGAGATTGACGCAGCAATCTCCCTCGTCTCGTCGGGTAAGACCCCGGGCCCAGATGGCCTTCTGCAAGAATATTACGCGCTGTATCGTGAGACTCTCGTACCCCACTTGGCCGACCTATTTGGCGAGGCTCTTGAGAAAGGTTTCTTTCCCCCTGAGATGGACATCGCCACCATCGTGGTCCTTCCGAAAGACCAGCCGCCCTCCCACCACTGTGCGGACTATCGCCCCATCTCCCTTATCAACACGGAGATTAAGCTGTACGCTGCCATACTCGCTCAGCGACTGAAACCCTATCTATCCCTGCTGGTGCACCCTGACCAATGTGGCTTTATGCCCCTGCGCAGGACCAGACACTGTCTTCGTAGGCTACAGCTGGCTCTGGCCCACCGGCACCTCCTTACTCCCTACCTAGCCCTCCTTTTCATAGACTTTGAAAAGGCCTTTGACTCGGTGGACTGGGCATACCTAATGGACGTGCTGGTCGAGATGGGGTTTGGACCCCAATTTTGGTCTCTGGTCTGCGTTCTTTACGCCCACCCCGAGAACGCGTGCTGGTTAAGAGGGTGTTATCTGAGACCTTCCCTATTGCCAGGGGGACAAGGCAGGGCTGCCCTCAATCGCCCCTGCTCTTCGCTCTGGCGATGGAGCCTCTGGCCTCTCGGGTGCGGGCTGATGACTGCGTCTGCGGCTGAGAATGGCCCAACACAGAAGTGGACAAGATAGCCCTGTACGCCGACGATGTCCTGGTCTTTCTGGCCGAGCCTGCGGTCTCCGGGTCGCGGTGCCTTCAGATCTTGCAGTCCTTTGAGCAAGCATCCGGTCTCCGGTTGAACCCCGGGAATTCGGTACTGGTCCCACTACACTTATCCAGGGACTGCTACGATTGGCAGTCCACCATTCCGCTCCGGCGTCAATCGGTCAAATATCTGGGGATCTGGGTCCCCCTTCTTCCCGAGCTGGGTTGGTCGCTCAATGTAGCTCCATTGGTAAAGAGGGCTAAGGAGGATCTCCAAAAATGGAAGACGCTTCCTCTGAATCCCCTGGGGAGGGTCGCCCTGTTCAAAATGATGATCCTCCCCGGATTCCACTACATCCTTGAAAACACCCCTTTCTGCTTCCCCAGAACCTGGTTCAGGGAGCTGGACAGCCTCGCTACTAATTTCCATTGGAGTGTGGGGCGAGCGCGTTTGGCCCTGACCACCTGCCGAATCCCCTCCTTTGATGGGGGTATGGGGATGACACATCTGTACCTTTACTATTTGGCAACGCGCCTTCTAGTAATCCACGATTAGTTTAATGGGGGCTGAGGCTGACCCAGCATATCGGCTCGAGTTGAGTGAACTGGGCCTCCCCAAAATTCAATCCATGATGTACAGAGGATCCATTCCGTCTCAGTTGCCTGACACGACCCGTTCCGCGTTGCTGGCCTGGCGGGCGGCCCTACGCCACACTCGCAGGACACGTAGGCTGACCCAATGCACAACCCTCTGGCAGGGAACCTGGCTCCGCGAGGTTAGTGGGTTGCGGGGGTTTAACTCATGGGACCTTATCGGAGTCTCGCAGCTTGGGGATGTCTGGGCCAATGGCCATCTGCATTCATTTTGGGAACTCCAGACCCGCTACTCCCTTCACCCATCCCAATTCTATAAATATCTGCAGCTGCGGCACGCCCTCCGCATGCATCTTCCTGAGGAGACCAGCCTTCCGGAGTACAGCCCTTCCGAGGCACAAACCATGTTGGGTGACTTGGGCAGAGGGGGCTTCTCCCGCATTTATCGCTTTCTCATCAATAATACTCCCACTTCGTTGGACAGGTTGCGGGATCAATGGGTGGAGTGGGTGGGCCCTCTGGACGAGGCTGATTGGCGTGACGCCTTTATGGCCCCAAAGACGATCACAGCGTCTGCTAAGCTTAGGTTGATCCAGCTTTACTATCTGCACGCCGCCTACCTCACACCCTCGTGCCTCCATCGTGCGGGCCTGTGCCCAAAAGCGTCCTGTGCTAGGTGTGGCTACGCTCCAGCTGATTCCTTCCACATGGTCTGGTCGTGCCCTCGCCTGGCGTGATTCTGGGGATCCATTGAGGAGGAGCTCACGGAGGTATTGGGCTGGACGGTTCCCCACGACCCGCGTCATTCCTTACTGGGGATCACGGACGGACTGGATGGGACCAGGAACGAAAAGATCTTTCTTAACACTGCCATGATTGTAGCCAAGCGTGATATCGCGGTGGCGTGGAAATGCCCTGAACCACCCGACCCGGGGAGATGGCGTGGGGGGGTGGACTGGTGCGCGACCCAAGAAAAAACCCTGTATGTCGCAAGAGGATGTCCCAGGAAATACCGTAAGGTGTGAGGGAAATGGTTGGGTACCATGGAATGAATGCCACACTTTGTCTCCATTTCTGTGCTGGTGTACGCCCGACTGGGCAGGTAATTGTGGGATGTCATGCTCCTGTAAATGTTCATGATTTATTGTGCTCCGTGCTCTTGCTGATCTTCTTTTTCTTTGTTTTGTACGTAATCTTGCTCAAAACAATAAAAACTTGTTTATCAAAAAAAAAAAATGCATTTAATTTTAATGATAACATATAGGTTTTCGGAGCTACACAGAAGGAGGATTATAAAGCTCTCACGCAAGTTTGTGGTTTACTTGCGGAGGCAGGTTTGACTTTGAATACCAACAAATGTGAGTTCCATAAGACAAAGCTAAAATTCTTTGGCCATGTCTTTTGTGATTGGGGCATGCCACCCGTTCTGCAAGCGCTGTCAACAGCCGATCCCCCCAGTGCTTAATTTGTAAAATATTAAGTCCAGGTGCTCAAATTTTTGTAGGAGGCCTCACCCACTTCACCAGCTCCACCCACTGGCTCCACCCACCAGGATGAGTGAACCCGAACCCGAACATTGGCATGTATGTAAAACACCTAGATTAGCCAACATGGATTGCACATGCTTCATTACTTTCTTTTTAGTTTTTTGTCTATGATGCGCTTTCTAGAAAGTACAGCAAGTCTGCCAGATACAACAGACAGCCTTGCCAATTACGAAGCATATGGGTGTGTGCGTATGTAAATGTGTGTGTGTGTGTGTAATCACAGAGAAACAGAATTTAATCATGGTGCAGTGGGGAACGTGACCTATGTGTAGTGCTATGAGAACCCAGCCTGCAACTAAAAGCATTGCGAATATGCAAGTCATTTTAAAATAGGGGCAATAGATTAGTAACATTCTATTTTAAGGGCTTTCATCAGTTTCAAGATCTATTCAGAGATTTTCATTGCTAAAAAGGGTGTAATATTTGATACTTAACACGTTTCATTTACTTCATTGCTTGGTTTTATTCGCAAGAAAATGTGACTCTCAGTGCCACACATTTGCCAGTTTAATGTCACTCATAAGTACATTGAAACCACCATTGGAATGTCACACATTGCAATCTGAAAACTTGGCTGCTATGGTACAGTTCAACATACTGATGGTTGCCACCTTATACCATACATGCCTTACTTTTAACACAGGAGATCTTTTACAAGAAGGACATTAACTACACCGTCCTCAACCCAGCGTGATTTTCAACAAACTGATTTCTTTCCACCCACACAAGACTTTCAGATCATTGTGCTATTCACGTACAGGGTTCTCCTCTCACAGAGATCGTACTTTTACTACAAAGGTTTTTTTTACCCACACAGGCCTTTTGCCACAAGACACGCCACATTCCTTCAAGCCTCTTCCTGAGGTCAGATCATCCTTTTTGTGCTCCTCCACCGATTGGCAAGAAGCGAGACTGAAGGAGTCTGTTAGGATTTGGGAGCCCCTCACTGAGAGAGAGCCCTTCCCTACACCGCCCCCTCCCCCCAGCACTGCACCCACCATAGTCTTCCCTCTTCATCTCCTGGCTTCCCCCTTCCCTTATATTTTACGCCTCTCTGGCATGTTCTCCCTTTTATCCATCGGGCTCCTTCTTCGACTGAGCTCCCTCTGCCTTTCCCTCTCTGGCGGCCCTGTAGCCGGAAAGTGCGCAGTTTGGGTAGGTCTATGAGAGGACTGGAGTTCCCGACTGGCGAGAGACTACCCATAACAACCCCCTCCCTGGCGTTATACTGGCGCTCCACTGTCTGCTACAGATTGGCTTGAGAGAGGAACAATAAGTGTCACTTTATAGATAGAGCCTCGTGGTGCACATCGTGCTTTGAGGCTGGTCTTTGAGGAACAATGGGTACACTGCCCCCGCACGGCTACAGTGCAGCTCCTCGAGGCACATATAGTGCTTTGATTCCAGTGTGAGCAACACTTAAAACACACTTTTACATAGTGGCACCCTACAGCACCATAACCGTAATGCTCGTCGTCTCACCTTTGACCTGCAGCTTCGGTGGTACTGGCAGGAGCAGACTGCTGGTGCTGGCAATGGGTTTACTAGTCTATATTTATACCTCACGACGCACGAGCAGTTTCGCTACGCATGACTTGACACAAACAATACAGTCTGAGACAGACCTGAATTGTCAGGTTCCAGACTGCCTAAACCCAGCTCACGCGCGCCACCCATTACCCTGCCCTGTCCTCAACGTTAATTAACCAATGGGAGCAACATGCTCCTTGAAATGCAGGCGTGCAGTACTGACATCACTAACGTGATGCCGTCATCATGCCTAGACCTGGGTGAGCGATCGTCTGGACATGCCAGGCATACATGCATCAGAAGTTCTGGGCGGAGGTTCAAGACAGGTAGTTACTTTAATACATTTATTTTCATTAATAACTGGACCCTTATCACTAGCCCCGGCCCTGTCAGATAAGTGCCGGTGCTAAGCACCGGAAAGCACCGGCACAAATTAAGCACTGGATCCCCCACAAGATGTTTCCATGTTACGTGCATTCCTTGGCAGGGCCAGCTACTATTCTAGAAATATATGCGACTTTGCCACTGTAAGTGCTCCTTTGAGAGAATTGAAAGAAAGAATGTTTCATTTCATTGGTCGCATTAATGCGAGCAAAGTTTCAAGAGACTCAAGCAAGCTTTCGAGAAACACTACTGAAATGGCATACTTTGATCCAAAGCTTCATACAGAAGTTGCCACATGCAAGCAGAAATTTGTCCCAAACTGAATATGCTTATTCAAACCTGAGAAAGAAAGTTTAGCAGTGGTGTGGTATTGTGAACATTTCTACTTATCCTTATATGGAAAGCCTTTCACGCTTGTGATAGATCAGCAAGCATTGTCGATCATCTTTGGCAATCCAAAGGCCAAGATGCTTTCTTGCATTGAACATTTGGGTCTATGATTACAAGAATACGACTACACAATTGTACACTGTCCAGGAAAAGATCAAAACCCTGCTGATTACTTCTCAGGAGTGCCATTATAGTGAAATGGTACCCCTTCTAAAACAGCTGAAGCCTATATAAATTTCGATGTTGTTGGAAAAAAAAGTCACTGCCACGTGTCAAGGTAGTGACATGTTGAAACTGAAAGACATTATTACACATCAGTCTTGGAACCAGCACACTTGACCTCTTAACAGTGAGTACCTGAAGTTTAAAAATGTCAAATAT
This sequence comes from Triturus cristatus, assembly GCF_964204655.1. Taxonomy (NCBI): domain Eukaryota; kingdom Metazoa; phylum Chordata; class Amphibia; order Caudata; family Salamandridae; genus Triturus; species Triturus cristatus. The sequence goes on from NC_140585.1 coordinate 880,814,394, forward strand.
TAACTGTCCGTCACTCAACAAGGTATTAATTATTCCAAGAGGTTCAAGAATTGCTTTTCCGCAGAGTCTGCAACAACAGATAATTGAAGTGGCCCATGAAGGACATCATGGCAATGTTGCTAAGCCCTTTCATGTTGTGACCAGCAGAGGACAGATAGTGACTGCCCAATGCCCTGGGAAGTCTATGAAGCGATGATTCCTCGCATTTCCGATATGTGGCTCATTGCTCGTCAGGCACTTTGTCAATGTAGAAACTGGGTCTGAAAGGACAGTTGGAGACCCCCTGACCGCTGTTGCTCCAACATCACCAACGCAGATCATGGAGACTTCGACTGCCTGTCCCTAGTTTCTGAAGACACGGTCCGGACGTATGATCAGAACGCCACAAAGACTCATTGAAGAGTTATAATTGTGTATAGATTTGTAAAAAAAATAAAGGGGGAGATGTAGTGTCGTGTGAATTAGCAATGACGGAACACTTTTGACTCAATATGGACTTTTGTAGAACTGCAACGTAAGTGGTAGAGTGTAGTGAAGCAAATGCAGGTTTAGAATGTTGAGTTTGTGGCTACTCGCAGAAGAATAAAGACGTGTTGTAATAAGCTCAGTGTGTGGTATTTCATTAGCAGGTATCCCGGTCTTGGGAGGACGCTACACTCCCCAAACCAGTAATTTTGCTCAGCATGCGAACGGACATTGTACCGAAGAAAACCCAGATGTACCTGCAAGTGGTGCAGTCATGAAAATTCATTTAAATAACGTTTACATACAAGTGACTTAAAGATGCTGCAGTAACAGATAAACGTACCAAAGTTTTTGAATTTGTTAAAAAATAGTGGGTGTAAAGTTTAGATCCTACAGGCATCTCATAATTTGCGTTAGAGTAGTATTGTTGCCTGAGTTTTTCTCAATGCTGATGTTGAGTCTCATGATCTACTAGATGAGAAAAATATCTATTTCAGCAGTACCATTTACTAGTCTAATCTTTGTGGCCTTCAGATTTTCTAATCATGATCTACTCTCTTATTTTGCTTTCATCCAAATACTGCAATGTTATATTGCCTACGGTTCTACTAACCAGAGCACTGGCTTTGTTGAAGAATGACCTAAAGTCTTAACCCCCTAAATGGACGCCACAGTCTGTTTTTGACATCGTGTCCACGATGTGACCAGCAGAGGACAGATAGTGACTGCCCAATGCCCTGGGAAGTCTATGAAGCGATGATTCCTCGCATTTCCGATATGTGGCTCATTGCTCGTCAGGCACTTTGTCAATGTAGAAACTGGGTCTGAAAGGACAGTTGGAGACCCCCTGACCGCTGTTGCTCCAACATCACCAACGCAGATCATGGAGACTTCGACTGCCTGTCCCTAGTTTCTGAAGACACGGTCCGGACGTATGATCAGAACGCCACAAAGACTCATTGAAGAGTTATAATTGTGTATAGATTTGTACAAAAAAAGGGGGGAGATGTAGTGTCGTGTGAATTAGCAATGACAGAACACTTTTGACTCAATATGGACTTTTGTAGAACTGCAACGTAAGTGGTAGAGTGTAGTGAAGCAAATGCAGGTTTAGAATGTTGAGTTTGTGGCTACTCGCAGAAGAATAAAGACGTGTTGTAATAAGCTCAGTGTGTGGTATTTCATTAGCAGGTATCCCGGTCTTGGGAGGACGCTACACTCCCCAAACCAGTAATTTTGCGCAGCATGCGAACGGACATTGTACCGAAGAAAACCCAGATGTAACTGCAAGTGGTGCAGTCATGAAAATTCATTTAAATAACGTTTACATACAAGTGACTTAAAGATGCTGCAGTAACAGATAAACGTACCAACGTTTTTGAATTTGTTAAAAAATAGTGGGTGTAAAGTTTAGATCCTACAGGCATCTCATAATTTGCGTTAGAGTAGTATTGTTGCTTGAGTTTTTCTCAATGCTGATGTTGAGTCTCATGATCTACTAGATGAGAAAAATATCTATTTCAGCAGTACCATTTACTAGTCTAATCTTTGTGGCCTTCAGATTTTCTAATCATGATCTACTCTCTTATTTTGCTTTCATCCAAATACTGCAACGTTATATTGCCTACGGTTCTACTAACCAGAGCACTGGCTTTGTTGAAGAATGACCTAAAGTCTTAACCCCCTAAATGGACGCCACAGTCTGTTTTTGACATCGTGTCCACGATGTGACATCACTCCAGGACCCCCACATCAGACCATCGGAAAAGCCATTGCTTCCTGTATCAATGTCAGTACTTGGGGAGGAGGGGTGAGGGGGTGTCGCATTCAACATACACAAAACAAAATAATGCAAACAATTACAAAATCATAATATTAATATAATATACATAATACTGAAAAATAAAATTAACATGAGGGGAAATTCAAAATACACATTTAAATGGCACACAAGGTATTCTGTGATGTATGCCTTAAATAATCTTTATAATTGTTATGCAATATTGGATTTACAAAACATAGTAACTACCTACACCTTTAAATAAACAAGTGCTCAATTTATCAAAGGTGTTTGGTGAATTTTTATTTGAAATTTCAATAGTTTTCTGAAGTGTGCAGAGTGATTTCTGAAAATTATGCATCCCTTTTATATTTTTCTAATCTTAGATGATTTATTAGTGTATTCCATATGAATGGGGCTCTGACTGAGAAGAACCTCTTTCACTACATTTTTCTGGAACCAAGGCGGTGCAACCTCTATGATGTGACAGAACGTAGCCAGAAAGTGTTTTTTCAGGGAAATTTGGTTTTTATTGCACTTTGGGGTCATTTCAGTGTAGACCATTGCAGACTAGGATTTTATCTTAACATCTTGCTTGCTCTGGATGTTTATGAACAGTATTTAATGCTGGGATCCCATTTGGAACATTTGTGTCACATGAATAGTTATGAAACTTGAGATATGGGATGGAGAGCTGATGATCTGTCTTTTGTGATTGTCTTTCAGATCATTTTGGATGCTGATAAGGACACACTTTTTGTGACTGATCTTCTGCCAAACACCGAATATTCTTTCACCGTCCTGGCAATTTATGCAGATCTCATTGGGGATTCAACAACTGTAAAAGGAAAAACAAGTATGTTATAAAATGGGTGTTCCAACCGTGGGGGCCTTTTATATTACTGTGGTTTATTTTCTTGTGGCACGGGTAGTCCCATGTCATGAGGGAGTGGAAGTTGGTCCTCTAGCAGCTGTTTGTGGGCCACTTGATAAATGTCACCAGTCAGTAGCGGCTCATAGAGGGAGTGCTGCAGGGCGGAGGGGCGAGGCGGGAGAGGAGCATGGTGTGGGGTAGTAAACTAAGGAATACGGCCGAACAGAGGTAAGTAAACAAATAAATAAATAAAACGAATTTCATTGCGCATGCTGCATTGCCAAACGCGATGCAGCGCGCGCAATGAAATTTGTTTTATTTATTTATTTGTTAACTTACCTCCGTTCGGCTATATTCCGTAGTTTACCACCCCCCACCCTGCTCCTCCCCCGCTCCGTCTCACCGCCCCGCAGCACTACCTCCACGAGCCGCTGTTGTCACCAGTTCCTGGGCAGCTGATGACACTCATTCCGGCACATTCATGTTTTGTCTGCCCACATTTGCAGAAAGGTAATAACTGGGGTGACAGACAATATGAGGTAGAGCTATGGATGGACATGAGGCCAAAGAGTCTCTTTGGAATATTGTCTTTCTTTGACAGAGCAGTGAAAGGAAAAAACGTCAAAACAGAAGCAGAAACATGGTAAAGGATTTCAGCTGGAGTCAGGGGAGCGGTAGCCCCAGGCAGAAAGAAGGTAAAGCTTGGGTGCTAGTATGAACTTTATGTTAAGAAAATCCAAAAGGGCCGTATTAATGTCTCTGTACAAGTCAAGGATAGCAATCACTATTTTATAGAGATTTCTTTTCTCACACAGCAGACAGGAATTGTTTGTGTGCTATTTTACTATTAGGCAATTAATGTTGAAAAAACATGAACAGCACACAAAGCTGTTTTACAATTAAAACAAAGCAATATTTTAAACCCTGTACTGGGTCTAGAAATACCTTTATGTTCATTTATTTATCTTGCATAGTAGATACATTCCAAACCTCCATTGCACAATGGTAGCCTCAACAAGTTAAAATGAATTAAATAAGAATGGTCAGCTAAGAGGGATAATATAGGTTAACATGAGGCCACAGCAGGGCAAAACAGTAGAGACCACAGGATTCTGCTCATGTGCATTTACATGCCTTCCAAATTTAATGTATGGCATATCTATTCATTTGTGTTTCTTGTTTCAGATCACCATCAATGAATGTTCTACCTTTCAGAAATGCCGGGTATTTTCACTGTTAGTCTATATTTTGCTGGGTTTAGTTTTATGCTAGGGGTCTAATTTAATTCATTTTATATGACATACTTGACCATCGGTGAATCCGAGTGATTTATGTTCTTCCTCCTTCCTAGCTAAATTATACAATATATTTTCGTAGTAAAGCAAGCTACAAGCACTTTAGTTGCAAACCAATAAGGCAATCTGTAAATTGTGATTTACTAAACACACTCATATACAAGTATTATGATCTATTTCTCATATAATAATTAGTCACCCCGTTTAATTTTTCGACAGAATAATCCAATAATGCTTCAGTTTCTCTTAAAATAACCAGTGTTTAGGTCTCGCCTACGTTGTGCGCATGCGCTGCTTAGGAGGACTTTTAGCCGTCGCTCTGCTGTTTTTTGAAGCACATACTTGCGCTTGTGGCGGCATACACCTTGCGGGAGCGAGCAGACTGCGTGTGCACGCACGCACGCACCACTCCCAGGCCGGCAAACACATGATTGCAGCTCTTCCGGCCTTCTCCGGCTCCAATTTACATCCGCGCTTTCACTTTTGCTTTTGTCACAGACTGCCCCGCTCTCACTCACTTCCTTACGCGGCAGCCTCGGATCCCAGGCCAGCTCTTCCGTGCCTCTAAACGTGTCTGTGTATTTTTGTGTAACTCGTGTTGTCGTTGTGTGGAATAGTGCTTGTTTTGGATTTTTTTTGCCAAGTTTTGGACTTGTTTTGAGCTTCTTTCTCAGGGAGAGTATGCCTTTTTTTAAACTTCCTAATAGAAACGTTTTGAAGGTTCCGCTCAATAAAACAGACCGCTCTGAAAGAGATATTCTGCATAACAGCATATGCAAGGACATCCAGTAGAAAATCGCAAATCGTGTATCGTGTATTTAAAACGGCAATAACAGAAGTAATGTTTGTCATGTTAATGCATTAATATAATTGTTGATCCTCTGAAAGCACCTACTTAATGTTGCAACAGTATGCATTCTGCAACAGGGTTCCTTTAACGCATAAGTAAGGGCTTCTGTAATTGTCTGTATTAGCGTTTCAGAACTTGTGTGCCCAGGTCCCTGTATCAATGCGCTGCTCCAAAACTAGTCTTCACTTTAACACACTTAAGTATGTATCCACGATGCAAGAAACAGTCCTATCATTTAGCCTATTAACCAGTGTGCAAATGCAAAATATTTTTCGCACCGTGCACACAGGATCCTATTTCAGAAATATCAATACAAAATTATTATGAATGCCATTTTAACAGTAGTGTGTGACTGCTTTGTATCATGTGTGCATTGTGAAAAAAAAACCTTGGTGAACACAGCTCTTTTTTATGGGTGGGGCAGTTGCTGTTTGTTTTCACCGGTGGTTAATGCATCAATGATACCTCCATTAAGCGTCACGTTTGGTGTCATGTTTATAGTGTCGGTTATGGTGGCAACTCGCTTTATGATGTGGCAGATTACTTTTAGCTCAGTGTTGTTCTGTTGCAGAGTTAACTGGCTTATGGATTACAGTGCCCATCATGCTACCACTGTTACCACCGGTCTCAGGTCAAGCTACACTTGCCCATTGCTCTCGTGGTTACTAGTTAAAGCTGTCCAAATTCTGTAGCAGATCGTTTTTTTATAGAATGTGCAGACTTTGTACCCGTGAAATGAGACAGATCCCTGAATGCCTTGCCCATGACAGCTGGAGCAGTTGACGGCAGCACAAAAGATCACCATCGCCGTGAAGCTTGTGCAAGATAACTGGTGAGACACTAAAAAGGGACAACAGCTGGGTGGAAGCAGCAGTTACCATTTTGGTACCTCAGTGGTGCTCCTTCACTTAGCAGCTGTTTCATCTGGAAGTACTATTAAAAGTCCATATATCATGGCCTCCTCCTCACACACACATAGTATGTGAAATATAATAATGCAAAATATGGCCTTTATTATCTTGAGCAACATATAAAACAAAGCGATGCGAATAACACAGTGACTAGTACATTTGAACATACGCTTCTTGAAAGTTAGGCAGCTCTGTGCTAAACATCTTGTACATTGCGTGTGAGCACATGGCCATGAAACTTAAGTTCATCTGGTGTTCTGGCTACAGGAATAGAGAAAGAACTATACAAAGGATTTACAACAAGAAGCCTACCAGATGCCAATAGTATTTAAAATGACAATTGAGACATACCATATAATGTTAGGGAAATCATCACAGATGTACGCAAACTACAATAAACTGATACCAACGGGTGTCAGGTGATAACTTACCGTGTCACATTTATGTCAAAGGGCCTGGTAAATAAAACAAGCATTGGCATAACCAATTGGTCTCGCCTTTGGGACCTTATAAGTATTTAGTTATTCAGCACAATATCCTTGGTGCAACAACATCAAGTGTTGCATGGCTAAACACTTATAAGGTTCCAAAGACGAGACCTATTGGCTATGCCAATCCTTGTTAATATTGTCACATAGATTAGTCTTCAAATATGATTAAAAGCATTCGCTCCTTTCCCAAAATAGTAATTTATAATCAATGATCAGACTGATTAAACTTTTCTGATCAAATCATCAATATTTAATCGAGTTTGCATTTCTAAAATAATTGTCTGTAATTAGTTAATTCTACTTTTCAGATAGATTTATGATTTCCTCTAATGATGTTTTTCTTTTGGAAACAAAAGCTCAGTTTGCACAGGCAGCTACCTGTTTCTGCTAGCTTTTCTCAACGCCGGTTTGGTTTTTGTTACGGTTTACACGACCATATTTTGGATGAGGATGAGCACGATAGCTACGCAAAACATCTTATCAATACATTTCAACCACTAAACTTCACCTAATCAAGGAAGTTCACCCGCTGTGGAGTTATGTATTTGCAAGCATTATCTTTAATGTATTCATGTATAATTACCATGTTGTTGTTAATATTTTGTTTGTTATTCTATTTTATAATGTACTATTGATATTAATTTGTGTGGGATCATATTTTGTAACAACTAACCATTTTGATTGTATCTAGTTTATGATTTTATATTGAATGAAGATAATAAAATAAACAAACAAACCTCTTTACAGCTTTTATTCTAGATAGTTTAGCCACTCTACCCTATTCATTGTAGACAGTTTAGCTACTAAACATCATCCAACCTGAACAGTTTAACCACGAAATGACATATAATATAGGCTGTTTAGCTACCGGACCACAGTGAATCTACACTAGTTAGCCAGTGGACCATATATAATCTAACACTGTAGCCACCACACCACAATAAACCTTATCATTTTATCTACTAGATTATGTGAATATTGCATCCCTTAACCAATATTTACATAAACACACTACTCTGATTCACAAAGGTAAACTTACACTTTTGTGTAAGTTTACTATTTTCTTTTGGCATTCACAATTTTACTAATAGTAATGTTACAACAGCGGAGACTGCAGTCAGGTTACAACAGCGGAGACTGCAGTCAGGGTGGAGAACTCCGCACATAAAAAATTAGGACATGCCTATCTTTTTATGAGCCAAGACTACGCCGCGAGTGTGAAGTCTCCGCCGTCATAAATTTACTATTAGTAAAATTAAACTTGTAGTTTGTGAATACTAGAAAATGCTAAACTTACACAGAAGTGTATGTTTACCTTTGTGACTCAGACCCAGAATGTTTACTGTAAGGAGTTCGCAATTTTGAATTATTTGTCCTGAGCAGAACCAGTCTGTGAGATTTATTTGTGCATTACTGGAGCAGGAAGACAGACCCTTCATGCCTTATCTCCGAATTGATTTTGATGTATCATTTGTCTTGTTGATAAGTTCCTTGTGGTTTCGCATATCGGTTGTTTATACAAACTATTCCCCAGAACTAACCTCTGTCCTCATTCATCCTCACAGCGCATGTACCTCCAGTGACAAATTTCAGAGTTATTGAAGAAGGGCTGTTTAGCCTAAAGGTGGCATGGACCCCTCCACTGAGCAAACTGGAAGGCTACAAAATCTACATTCCTCGATGTAAGTGGAGAGTGAGTCACAGAGTGTGTTTATAAGCAAGTGTGATCATTTGTATAAACATCCCAAGAAGCAAGTCAGCTGATGCGACCAACTAGGATGGGCTGGGAAGAAAAAGTAGGCCAAGTCCAAGAAAGAGTGGGCCTGTCAGGGAGCTCAACAGAGAATGGACTGGCATGGGACCAAACCCCAATGGGATGGGGCTGAGGCCAAACTGAGAATGAAAAGGGAGAAGCAAGCAGGTAGAGAATCACCGGTTGGAGGGTAGCAGACTATCAATGAACCAAGCGGAGACTGAGAATGGTTCAGGCCATCGCAGGGGAAGGGAATGGGATTTAATTGAGAATGTGCCGGGAAGTTGTTTGGGTCAAACGATAATTCAGGGTTAATATTAAATTTTCAATGAGCCGGGAGGGTGAGGCAAACTGATAATAGAGTGGGAACTGGCAAGTCAAGAATGAGAATGGGCCAGATGGCAGTGGCTCTGTGGTTTGGGTGTGTATTGAGAAAACATGGAGAGGTTGGGGACACTAGTCCCCGACACATAACATTTTCAGTCTTTTCATATCAGTTCAGAAACGAAATATTTGAATCCATTAAATTTGATGATCTTTACATGCTATACAATTTTGGTTGATGACATGGAGCCTAAAGTAACTCAGGTACTGCATGTTCCAGAGTCACCAGTTTGCCAGCTGTATCATGTCGCCCTGCATAATATGATTAATATTATATGGTTAATATTAGACTTGGGAGAGCAGCTGACCAATGAGAGAAACTCAGTGCCCATCCAAAGAGACTTTCATTGAGAAAGGTAATTATAACTAAATATTAGTGTAACTTACAGTGAGGCAGGGCATGCTTATTGATTATATCTGAGTTAGGTTATTGCTATGCACATTACCAGCAACAGCAGAAACAGTGTTTGAAAACTGGACCCACCAACATCTGGGTTCCTTTATTCTATGTTACTCTTTGATTTTGTCTGTCTTTTAGCGAACCGACCTGGACTGACATATGAACAGAACCTTAGCGGGGATATTTCCTCCCACACCATCGACAACCTGGAAGAGGACAAGGAATATACTGTCAGCATCTATGCTGTGTACCCCAAAGGACCGAGCCAACCTGTCTCCTCTATGGGCCGCACCTGTAAGTTTTTATCGTCACCTTCTGTCTTCAAAGGATGACATTTTGTTGTTGCAGAGCAGGGATTTTCAGATGTTATTTCCAAACTCCATCATCACCCTGGTTTGTATCATTTTGACCCATACCTCACCCTGCAAGAAGAGGTAGTCCAACAATGTGTTAGATGCTTGGAACCTCATTCCAGCAGAAACTGTGAAAGCAAAGTCATAAGCGCCAGACACTTGGGGTACTACAGTGTAAAAGGCAGAGTAGGGGAAAGAAGCAGGGATACAGCTTTGAAGCAGACAGACAGTGGCCAGACCAGACAGCCCTTGCTTGTCCTACCTTTCATCAATAGCTATGTACCAGGAATAAATTGCATCAAACCTCACCCTGCGGTACCTCTCACCAAGGGCATTTTAAAGATCTTTGATAAATGGCATAGTTAACTTTTTAATCAGGAGTAATATTATAAGAGATAATCAGCACATGTGTTTCAAATGACAATTGGGCTTCATGAATTTTGAAAGCGCTGAGAGTAAGAATTTCCAGCAGGAAGGCGGGCCGTTCTCGGCTGGCAGGTTTTGCGCATGGACTTATGCTTTGAGGCACTATTTTTACCACCTTCTTGTTTCCTCCAGTGAAGCTGCTACCAGTGAAGGATCTCTCACTCCAGAACATCACCACAGGCACTATCCGGGCTCTCTGGACGAGTGTCAGGGGCGCCTCCGGGTACCGGCTCACCTGGGCCTCTGCCGGTAAGGCTGTGGCATGGCTTGACTGCTAGCTGTTGAAAACCCATCCCTACACTGGTTTTGATTTTTATTTATTTTGTGTTGAAACAACATGCATGTTTATTTGACACTTGAACATACACAAGACATTTGCATTTCTTTATTTTTGACATTTATCTAATGCAAACTACCCACAAAAGCCACCAAGCCAGTTATAGCAGTAAAAAATATTGTATAAAATGACAGAATCAAAATGGCATATGGTAAAAAAAAGTTGAACCGTTAAAGATATTAACAAAAATACCATGAAGATACACTTATACTTATACTTACATTGTAGGTAACCGTTAATGTTAAAAAAAAGGATTTTGGCCATTTTCTGGCTTGCAGCAATGCTGGTTTTCTTGTGGTTCCACATGCCTAGGAGTTGAGAGGCTAGAAGCACAAAGAGAATGATTGTGGCATGTCAGCCACATGACCATCAGAATGTAAAGAAAGGGGAAAAGCCATTTTAGGCACTTATTGAACCCTTTATTTCACAGAAAGGGGAGCTCGAAACATAAGAAAAGCGCATGCATTGTGTTCAAAACATTGGGCTGTTTTGTGTTAAAGAGTACCATGATTTTGTTAATGCAGTGTTCTGAGAATATTCTTTTACTGCTTTCTTTACTACAGAAGGAAACATTCAAAATATTAACCTGGGTGATGCATACAGTGAGTACATGATTCAGGGTCTCTACCCAGACACAGAGTACATTGTCACTGTCAACCCCATTTTTGTGGACACCGAGGGCCCGGTAGTGACCTCAGCAGCCACCACATGTGAGTAACAATCGTTGCATTAAAGGCAAAGAGATAAAAGTGAGTTTAGAATGTGCAGAGTGACATCATTTTATAAAAATTACAGGAGTTATAGAGGGGAAATTATTTTTCACTGCCTCCTGCCCATGATGACATCAGTTTTTTACTTGTATTTCATTTATTTATTGTTTGATTTTAACCACAAAAAGGCGCATAGACATTACAAATGTATTCACATAAAAAAGGAAGAAACAGCACCCTTTTTTGATCAGCTGGTACTTAGCATCTTCTTGGGAAAAAATAGCAAATTCTATTTATTATAGTTCATCTTACTTTCCCATCACTCTAAAGTGCCAATTGCTTATTCTCGTATAAAGTGACTGTATGCATACATTATAACTACAATAGTTATATTAATCATGATACAATCTAACTCTATAAATCATAATAACATTGATTTGTATAATCACTCCAATATGAATTTAACTTTACAATATATTAATCAATCTTTTAGTGTTGAACTTATCAATATACAATATATCATATTAAACAGAAGCCTATTATAAGACCAACAACAATGTAAAATACAGAGGCAATTGTATAAATAAGCATATACTTTGCCGCCACTTCAACAGGTCTCACTTTACAGTCACAAATCACCATATTTACTCATACTATTATTCACTGTTTCTAAAAATGTACCAACCCTATAACATAGCTTGATATTACTATAATAAGTCTTGGATATGTCATATCTGGGGCTCTCTAAAAACAGGAAGAAACATGTTCTTTCTTTCATGTTTAAAAATACAGCAAAATACTAATATATGGACCGCCTTGGAGAGGCAGATGGCGCCTGCGCGAGCTTTCGTGTCGGCTGTTTGAGCGGATCCTCTTCTGTCCCGCAGCTCTACAATATGCTGCTGTGTGCTATCTGATGCTTCGAGAACGGACCGTCTTTCCGAATGCGTTTTTCTCTGAGAAAAGCAGCCGCTTTGCCTCGCCCTCGAATCCTGACATACTGACACGTTGGTAGTTTGAAAACGCCGATATTGACTTCAGCGCTGATGCTGGAGGTTGTAGCCGCACTGTGGAGGCTGCGAAGAGCGTGGTGGGCGGTGACCTTCACAGGTGTTCCGACTCGGCTTCGCGGCGAATATTCTGCCAGTACAGAGTTTGACCGGCCGAAGAAAGCTGCAATGGCCCCAAAGCATGTACGGAAGGTCCGCGGTCAGGAAGCAAAGACCTCTCTCCTCGCAACTAAAGAAGGTGAGAGGGATACTGTTGCACACCCGTCTGCTGGGAAAGTTAAACAAACTATAATGACTTTGTTCTCGACTGCAGAGCAAAAACGCCAAGCGGTGTCGACTAATGAGTCTCAATCAGATAACACTCTCTCTACACCACGATCTGATGTCTTGGCAGCAGATGATGTATTAAAGGATGCAGCAGACGATAATGTATTAAAAACGGTGGCTCATAACCAATTAAAAGAAATAGAACCCAGCTGTTCAATATCTTTTGAGGCAGTAACGGTGAATGAAAGCCAGATCCCTGAAAAGCCTGCTATGGTTATACCGTCAGAGTTTGAATCCGGGGATTTTTATTCAGTCTCGGAGAACTCTGCCTCTTCGTGTGAAGAACTGGCTGCGCAATATTCGAAACAAATGCTTATTGAGGGTGAAGCTGATTCATTTGAAGACGAGGTGAACGCTAGCGGCGAGCTTGGGGAGGAGGACACCCCGGCCACTGTAAGAGGTCGAGATGTATCTCTGGCTGAGGGCGCTGCTGGATCTCAAGATGGTCAAGGAGGGGATATCACTCTTACTACAATATATCAAACTATCTTGAGTCATATGGACAAAACTGCATTAGAAAGTCAGAAAATTCAAAACTCTTGTCGGAAGCTACAGGGGTCGATCAGAAGGTTGGTCAAAGCACAGTCAGATTTTGGAGAACGATTTACGGAAGTTGAAACGCGAATTTCCAACATTGAGGATGAACTGACTAAACAAAAAACGGCTACTGAGATTCTGAGCAGTAATAGAGAAGATGTACTTTGGCAAATGGCTGACATGGAAAATCGTTCTCGGCGCAACAACTTAAGAATAATGCAGATTCCTGAAGGCAACGAAGGACAAGATCCACGAAAATTTGTAGTGGATCTTTTTCAGAAAGCTTTTCCAAGTCTGAGTAAATGGGATTGGGATCGAGAAATTGAAAGAGCTCATAGATTCCCTTTTAATATTCAGTCTCGTTCTGGGCAGAATTTAACTAGATCAAGACCCAGACCGATTCTTGTAGCTTTCAACAGTTTTCGTGCTAGAGAAGATGTTTATCTGCAAACTCGTTCAAATAGCCAATCCATGGCGGAAGGATTCACTTTTTTTACGGTACCTGATTACTCTAAACACACAATGGATATTCGTTGGCAATTGCGACAATTGGTGGATTTATTCCAAAAAAAGGGCGCGCAGGCGTATATCATGAATCCTGCAAAACTTAAAGTGATTTATAAAGAAAAAGCGAGATTTTTCACTAACGTTGCCCTTGCTAAAGAATACTTACATTTTTTGAAGGACTCTTAAATGGATTTTTTTTTCTCTTCATCTTTCACACAAAATATCTTTATATTAATTTGTGGACAAGATAGTCTATTCATATTATAAGGTTATTCATTTCCTCTGTTCATCCTCCGATCAGGGTTGAGGTTCAAAGATCGTTGATTAAGATAAATTCAGGTGACACATAGCAGGGAGGGGTTTCCTCCATAGTTCTTATTTTTTTTTCTTCTTTTTTGTGATAGAGTTGATAGAGCTGTGGGAGTCGACAGAGGGGGTTGACGCTCATCTCCATCCATAGGACTGTGTCCTAAAGCCTTGATTAAGGGAGGGGGGAAGGGGTTTTCGGGGTTGGGGAGTGGTAAGAGGGGTTGGGGAAGGTGGTGGGTATGGGGTTGGGATGGGAATAAAGGAAAAAACTCCATGGTGGTTCCAAATGACAGTCATGAAACGGATATTTTCGTATGGTGTACGTATGTCAAGAATTTAATTTTGTACAATTATCAGTTTGGTAGGGCCAACATTGTTTTGAGGATATTGATTTTGAGATTAATTTTCAATGTCTCGAAATATAAAAATGTGTTCTTTTAATGTATCCGGGCTTAATTCTAGCAATAAAAGACGGAGAATAGCTGCAGAAATCCGCTTTATCCAACCAGATATTCTCTGTCTGCAAGAAACACATCTGTCTTGGGATAACAGGTTACTTGTAGCAGATTTGGGCTATACGCTGAATGTAGCTTCCCAACAAATTAACAACATCAGAGGGGTTATGATCCTTTCTAGACCCGGATACTGTATAGCGGGCCGTAAATTAGCTGATAAATGGGGCAGATGGGTTATATCAGAGTTTACAGTACGAGGTAGGGTTTTTACAATCTGCTCAATATATGGATCTAACCTGGATGAGGCTGAAGTCTTGGAATCATTAAATATAGAGCTTGCTAATTGGAGAGTTCCGTTAATTTTATGCGGAGACTTGAATATCAACTTGAGTACTACGGATCTAATGAGAGGTTTAGAATATTATCAGGGACGGAAACCACGAGTTTTTAAAGCTTTATACAATCTAGTTAATGATCATGGCTTGGTGGATATTTGGAGTAAAAATTACCCTACCCTTCCAGGATATACCTATTATTCTGCACCACACAAGAAACTTGTTCAGCTAGATTACTTTTTTACATCTTTAACTATTCATACTCAGACTAGGATACAGACTTTTCCCAGAGTCACATCGGATCACTCCCCCATTATGATTGAATGTTCAATTTTGACTGAGATAAATACTTTAAGAAGTTTCTCATTCGATAGGAAGCTCTGCCTTAATGAACAATATAGAATTCACATGACGGAATGGATGACAGAATTTTTTAGTATCAATTTAGGTTCGGTTAATATTGCAACAGTGTGGGACACATTTAAGGCCTGCTTTAGAGGAGAAGCGATAAAATTTGGATTATACCATCAAAATAAATTACGGTCTCAAATGAGGGTGCTCTATGAGCAACTAAAGGTAGCGGAAGTAGGACTCGCCAAAGTATTAACAAAAAAAGATCATTTAATCCAGATATCGCTTATGGAAGCAAAAATTGCACAATGTAAGGCGACTATAACAGGAGTGTGGGCTGAAGAGACTGCTCGTAAATATCTGGTAAATAGAAGACATATTTACGAATATGGCGAATCCATTGGCCGGTCTCTAGCATTAAGACTAAAAATGAAGGCGACTTCTCGATTGATTCCGAAATTACAGGACCAATCTGGAGTGGTTCGGGAAGCCCCGTCAGAAATTTTAGAAGTATTCCATTAATTTTACTCGGAGCTTTACACTCGGCAATCAAACTTTTTCACAGTTCAGATTCCGGATGCGGCCATACTAAATCAATTAACTGATGTTGAGGCAGACGTTTTAGATAGTCCTTTTACTATGGAGGAATTAGAGGAAGCTGTTAGGCAAATACCAAATGGAAAAGCAGCTGGCCCTGATTTTATTCCCGGGGAAGTTTATAAATGTTTCTTTGAGTCATTGAAGAATATGTTGCTAGCAATGTTCAGGATCGCACAAACTGGAATAGCTCCAGCTACATGGAACGATGCTTCTATAGTTGTTTTCAGTAAAAAAGGGAAACCTCCGGAACTACCTGGATCCTACCGGCCAATATCCTTGCTTAATTGCGACTGTAAGCTATACTCCAAAATGATAGCGAACCGCTTATCTAAAGTTATATCCTCATTAGTAACCACAAATCAGCATGGTTTTATACCAAAAAGAGGTACGGTCTCTCATATTAATAAAGTTATCACTTTATTTGATTTTGCAGATGTGGAAAAGAGGGAATTAGCTTTGATATTGCTTGACGCAGAAAAAGCTTTTGATCATGTAGAGTGGGTTTATTTATGGGAAGTGATGGGTTTTGGGAAAGCTTTCTTAACGGCAATCCAGGTATTATATAATGCTCCAAATGCCAGAATTGCGGCTATGGGTCTAAAATCTGAAAAGATTAATATCACTAGAGGAACACGACAAGGGTGTCCCTGTTCTCCCTTACTTTTTGCATTATATATTCACCCTTTTATTATCAGTTTACAGAATTCTCCTCGTATCAAACCTTTTTTTGTTACAGGTATACCATATACAGTATTTGCATACGCAGATGATATAGCTATAGTGACTATTGATCCTAGGGAGGCAATAGGGGAGATCGAATCACTAGCTAAAATCTTTGGAGTTATGTCTGGGTATAAGTTAAATTCTGTAAAAACCCAAGTTCTTTGCACAAAGAACATACAATTTAATGATTCTCGGGTTATAAACGAGGTCACTTACTTAGGCATTACAATTAAAACCCAAATGCAAGAGATTGTTGATAGTAATTGGAAGGAGACTATAGCTCAAATTAAGCACTCATTAGATAGATGGAGCAGACTTCAATTATCAATAATAGGTAGAGGGAATATAATTAAGATGAATATTTTAGCCAAGATCTTATATTTATTTCGAAGTATACCTCTGGAATTTTCACTCAAGCATATACAGCAATTACAAAATATCTGTGGGAAATTTGTGTGGGCTCCAGGTAAAGTTCGTAGAGCTATGAAATGGCTGACGTTACCGGAAGAAAGAGGAGGTCGTGGTTTGCCTGATTTTTTAAGTTATTATTATATATGTTTTTTACAAAAAATGAGCTATATATTGACAGGGGAACCTCCAAAAAATGAGGCGGATGCCCCATCTATCTTTTTTTTACTACTAGGAGAACAGGCAAAAGGCTGCCTATTAAAGGAATTAGAGGGCAACTATTACAAACATACTCGATTTAAGGTATTCGCCTCAGCATTTAAAGTTTGGAGAAACGTCAAGAAAATGATTAAATTGGGTAAAATCATATATTATACTCCTTTTGATGCTAATAAAATACTCCCCTCTGTGTTCTGGGACGATAATGCAAAGTTATGGACTAGAAAAGGGATCTCAAAAATTGGTGACTTATATGATAATAAAGCAACATTCGTAACATACGCAGAACTGGTAGACAAATATCAGCTTCCACAGGCGTCATTTTTTAAATATCTTCAAGTTCGCGACTTCTGTTTGAAAAATCAGATTGAGGCTCTCCCTAATAATTTAATAGAGGGGATCCGTCTTCAAAAAAGGATTGGCCCACTCTATTCGATCTTGACGGAATATAGATATGATGATATTCAAAAATATAACCAGTATTGGATAAATCAGCTAGGAGATCCCCAAATTGATATCGTAGAATCTTTATCCCTCGCTAAAAAAATTTGTCTGGCAGCCAATCTAAAAGCTCAAGTTTATAAAACGATCTTTAGGCTATACTACACTCTTAAACGTATGGCAACTTGGGGAGATAAATACAATGGCAAATGTTTTCGATGTGGGGGTCCGGAAGCTGATATGTTGCATATTTTTTTTAACTGTCCAAAACTGTCGCATTTATTCGTTAATGTTGAAAGATTTATGTCATTGGTATTGTCATGTCCTTTGAAGATCTCCTCTTCACTTATGATACTGGGAAGTTGTCAAAAAACATACAGTCATCCTGTTTTAAAAGAACACCGGTATTTCTTATTCCTTGCAATGACGGTTGCTCGCTTATGTATTGCAACAGAATGGCTTTCATCTGAGCCCCCTACTTTTGAATTTTGGAGAGCCAAGTTGTATCGTATTTATGAAATTGAAATGAATTTGTATGCGCTAAAGGGTACTCGGAAGAAACGTATAGGAATGTTAATCTGGGGAGCCCTCACAAATTTTTTTGGTAGCACAAGTACACCGTAGTATTTGAGATTTGGTTTTATCTTCCTTTTTTTGGATTACAGTTATGTATGTATATATTATCGGATCTGTCATGGAAATAAAAAAATATTTAAAAAAAAAAATACTAATATATGACATAAGGTCAAAGTGCACTGTGCGCAGCAGGCACAAACAACCTCTGTTTGGGATTTTGTTTTGGAGATCTAAGTACTATAGCTCCACTTTATAAACGACAGCACTTGGCCGATTCTCATCTTCAGCATCCATCAGCTTATGTTTTTTGCTTGTTAATCATTTAAATACTGCTGTAACGTGCCATTATAATCTGTGTCAAGTAAATGGGCCAGTTGTGGTCTCTTCCTGCAATCATTAATGTCAGATTGCAGAGCATGCTTTTACTAGCTCGCAGTTGGAGTTCATTTGGAGTAATATAGAGGATACATTCATAGCCTGCAAGACATTACCTAAATTCCTAATAAAAAGGGTTGTGTCCCTCAGTTGTAACTGACATTTGAATAAATACCTAAATGTACCCTTAGGTGCTGACCATAATTCTACTCCATAATTTACAATTCTGTGCCAATACCTTTGTTTACTACAATTCCAGTCAAATTAAATCGGGTGGAATAATGCAATATGCTGTTGACCCAAATAATTGGGACATATCTTTTAAAACCAATCTTCATTGAATACGTATAAGGGTGAGTTCCAATTTGAGGTATTTTTGATGCCCATGGTGTCAGATATCTCACTTCTTCCACACCAGTAGTGCAAGGTCTAGTGTATTATAATCAAGCCTCCATGGTGGCAGGCTTTTCCACCCCAGGGCAGCTGATCCTGTCATGGAATGATCCACTTCAGAAGAAAACCTCTATGCGTTTCAGGCATGGTGGAATTCCCACCATCATGTCTTGGCAAGGTGGGTGGCACATTGCCATTACTCATAGCTAGCCTTTCAGTGTCCATTTTGAGAAATATCACTATGCTTTTCATGGCACACTCACAGCCAGACTTCACAATGCGGGGATACAAAGAACCACCCTCAACTGGATCCAATCCTTTCTCTCCAGCCGAACCCAGAGGATCAGACTCCCTCCCTTCCTCTCCGAACACACCGATATCAACTGCGGAGTACCCCAAGGATCATCTCACAGCCCCACGCTCTTCAACATCTACATAGCCCCCCTCGCCGCCATCGTCAGAAGGACCGAGGAACGTGGCAGCCTGGATGAAAGACAGCTGTTTGAAGCTCAACTCAGAGAAGACCGAGGTCCTCTTCCTTTTACAGAAATCTTATTACTGTTCTCCTCTAAAATTGGCAGTGTGACATGATAATAAATAGTGATTAGTAACAGACATAAGTAACCTACTAAAACTAGTAAAAGATAAATGCATTATTATATGCAAGAGATCAGGTCCAAATTGCCTAAATCCTGGTTGTTGCAGTGCAGTCAACAAGGGATATAAAAGGCAACCTAGGGTAGATATTTCTGCAAGGGCAAGATTCTCAGGGGCATATTCTCAAGGATCTATCGCCGAGTTATCGGTACTTCATCGCAGCCAAAGTCACGATAAATTTATCGCCCCATTCACAAGCTGGTGCTAACAGCCGATACCACCAGTTTACCTGTGATAGCATCCGCAAAAAACATCGCCACAGATGACCCCTGCAACTATCGCTAATGAGGTGCAGAGTAGGCGTTCCCGAGCAAAAAGCCGCAACAACACCACACCTCAACAATCTCAACGACCAGCCAGATTGGCGATAAGACCTCAAAACAGGCAATAATGTGCATTAGCAGCAGGAAATTAACACCTGCTCTGACCTGGTGCAAAGTCGGACAACAACCTGCACCAGAAAAGGGAGCCCAGCCCACAGCCACACCTGAAGACCAATAGATGCCATGGAGCCACTGATCATGCAGCTCGGAGCCCCAACAGGGCCACAACACCCACTGCCACCATCCCAGGACCGCCCCCCTCAGGCCACCCCCACCCCCCGGACTACCACAGAGGCAGCGCAGATAGAGACGGCGGACCTTCAGTAAACGCACCAGCCTCACAGACCTAACACCAGACAATGTCATTGCCCACTACAGGCTCAAAAGGATAACCATCCTCTGCATCCTGACCATCATTCCCCACCGGCTGACAGTACCAACACAGTGGACAACCAAGATCCCACCTCAGACAAAGCTGCTGGCTGTGCTGCACCTGTTGGCCTCTGGCACCTCCCAACCAACAACCGCCAGAGTCGGAGGAGTCTCAGAGCAAGCCCCATCCAAGTCCCTCACACTTGTCCTGGATGCCATCATCAGCTTGGTACCCTAGTACCTATATGTCCCCCACAATGCGCAGGAACAGCTGGCGACCAAGCAAGAACTACTCGCCATAGCTGGATTACCGCACGTGTTGGGGGCAATCGACAGCACACATGTCCTACTTGTGCCCCCTGCCGACACTGCACACAATTACAGCAACAGAAAGCACACGCATTCCATCAATGTGCAGGCAATAGTGGACCACTGGGGACTCTTCACCAATATTGTTGCCAACTACCCAGGCAGTGTGCATGATTCCTTCATCTTCCGACAGTCCATCATCAACCAGTGCTTCCAGGATGGCACCTATGGGAATGCACTGCTCGTTGGTAAGTACCAAATGAACACACCACACATCTCAACTCCACAATCATGCTACTCACAACTCTGGCAATGCACACATTACAAAATCACATACAACATGCCCACCCATCCGACACGACAGCACAACTTACTGTGGCAACATGGGCTAGCCATGTACATGAGCCTTCAATGGCATGGCACCTCAGCCACACAATAGCGGAATGTGGGGAGAGGTGGGAACCAGGCTTGTGCGAAGTAGGCAAGTGACCCATGAATGAGAATGTACACAATGCCAAGTGTGGCAGCGATGTGCTGGACAGACTGCAGTATGCAGACCACAGACATATCCATGTCTACATGCACTGCCGGTGTTTGTAGTGTAGTGGACAGTGGACGCAACCATGTCACCCCAGCCAGTGGGGTAGATCTTGGAAATGTAGCTTGTGACATCCCCCCCGTAAGCGTGTGCGGAGTGGGCTGGCCCGGCATACACCAGGCCAGCGTAAGGGTGTGATTAAAAGCACTTAGCTCTCTGCGTGGTTCTCTTATTGAAGGCCCAACGTGTCTGCCAGGGCGGCGCCTCCCACCCCGCCATGAGCCCGCCGCCGCCACCGTGAGCGGTGTTGCCTATGATCCTGTGCGCCTGCTTCACCCCGGGACGCTGGTCCCCAAACCCATCTTGGCCGCCCCTGCGCAGCCAGGCCTCACCGCTCACCTGCCGACACCGGCGTGTGTCAAAGAAGGCCCACCACGTGTCGGCGCAAGCTCCAAGCCCGAGGCTTGCGACCTTGGCAGCCTTCTCAGACCATCAGGGCCTCCGCGACAAAGGCCCGCTGTACTCCTTTCTCGTTGACATACTCTACCGCTGCCTCTTGCCTACACTACGGTCAAGTAGGTCACACATTTGGAACTGAGTCTTGATTATACAATGGCCGAGTACACATGTCAATGCAGAGTTTAAATCTCTATACTCCCTTCGATGTGGTGACACCAAGTCTGTGCATAGCATCCCAACCACACGTGTCTGTGGGCCCTTGATGACTACGCCTTCGGCCTACACTGCGGTTCAGCAAGCCTCACACCAATCCAATCCAGTCCGTACCAGGCAGGACACGGCATAGTCGCTGGCTAAACACCCGTTCTGCTCTGGTGCTTCTACCTCCGTCAACCACAAGTCATCCCTACATGCCATTTTCACGTCGTGTGTTAGAGTTTCAGGAGGAGCTTGCTGAACAGCAGTTGGCCCGCGCTGACCGCTGCCTCCGGCCTACGCAGCGGTCAAGTAGGTCACACATGTGGAACTGAGCCTTGATTTGTGTATGGCAGAGTTCATATCATTGCACGCAAGGAGAGGTGTAAGAGGAAGAAGCGTTTGGGTCTGGAGGAAAAAGGGTGTCATTGTTACGGAGGTGATCAAACACTGCCAACAACTGCTCTTGTCTCACTAACTCTGTGCATCGCGAGCCAACGACATGTGGCTGTGGGCCCCTGCTGACCGCTGCCTCTGGCCTACACTGCGGTCAAGTGGGTCTCACATTGGGAACTCAGTCTTGATTTATTTATGGCAGATTTGATATCATTGTACTGGCCTCATCGCAGACTGCATCCCCTTTCAGCTCCGGTGCCACTAAGTCTGTTCCCCGACATCCATGGACACTTGCTGTTTGAACTTTGGTGGCGACTGAGTCTATGGACTGGGGGTTGGCTTCATCATCATGTCAGTGATACTGACTTTGTGGCAAAAACTAGGCTGTAGCATTCCACTTCTCCATTTGCCATTACCGACTGTCTTCTGCCCTCTGCATCATGCCCTGGAGGACACCTACCACTGTCACCCGAAACCCTCCGCTACATTCACCTTCGACATCGACGAGGACCCGCTCAGCTCTCTTGGCCCTATCTCACTGTCCCATGGTGGTGTGCCTGTGCCAGCCGCAGTGCATCCGGGGCCACTAAATCTGTGCAGCTCAAGTCATGGACCCTGTCTAATAGCATATTGGATGGCCTCTGGGTCGATGGACTGGGGGTCATCAAGGCCATGTGTCTGTGGCCCTGCGCTGTCCGCTGGCTCCGGCCTCAAGTGTGGTCCACTTGGGCTCACACATCAAATCGAGTCCTGACCTGCACAGACGTCTCATCACAGCAGGATGCACACACCACCACGCCAGGACCAACTCCAAACAACAGGTGCCAGAGTCGGAAGTGTCTTACTGCCAGACTATCAGAGTTGACACACCTGTCGTGGGTGCCATCATCAGCTTGATACCCTGCTCAGCTCTTCAGGTGCCACTAACTCAGTGCACCACAAATCATGGACCATTCTGGTTGCATATTGGGTGAACATGTACTTTCCCCGGCTACCACCATGATGCTTCACAGTTGTTTCTGTTGTGCTGGTGTTTTCTGTTTCCGCTTTAATTGTGATCACTGTTCAAGTTGTTGCCAGCACCAATGACTCCATGGGTCTGGCTTACACTCACCCCACACACATCCAGCACAGACGTCACTGTACATGTGACCCTGGCAATAAAGGTGTTGAGCGCACTTGACCGTAGCCAGTTCAACGAACTATCTGGGTGTGTCTGTGTGCTCATGATGTTTGCATTAGGGCCCCGGGCCCTACAACATTACATTGTGCCGTGTACAGCGGACGCAGCCATGTCACCGCAGGCAGCGTTTGAGATCTTACACTTGTAACTTTGTCGTCCCCCACTCAATACGTAGGAGGAGTGATCTGGGCCGGCATATGCCAGTCCAGCGTGGGGGGGTGGATTATTATCCCGTGGCTCTGGGTGTGGTTCAGTACTGGAAATGTGCAAAGGCATGTGTCTCTGTCGCAGTGTGGGTCTCCGTTGGGGAGTGTAGGTGGTCCCTGATGTGACTTAGACACCCACGTATGTGATCTAGTTCGACTTCCATGAGGTAGAACCCCACCCACACCTGTTAGGCCACCCCCTTCTGGCAGTCTGACACCTGGCCTTGGAATGCAATGTGTGCTTTGGTGGGCTGCTGGGAGCCAGCCGTGGTGGTGGGTGTGTCCAGCTGTGTGGTCTGTGCAGGGGGTGGGGTATCCTCGATGCAGCTGGGCTGCCCTGCTCCAGGAGGTCGATTGCCTAAGATGTCCATGAACTGTTGTAGGGCGTCGGTGTCGGATGTTGGAGGTCCTCTTCAGCATCACTGGAGAGTTATCTGGTCTGCTCTGCTGGAGTTGTTGTTTGTCCCTCTGCAATGTGAAGGGGAGATGCTTGTTGACATTGTGTTGGCATTTATGTTGACGCATTGTTCAAGTTTACATACAGACTGCTTGACAATGTACATTGTGACTGTTTGGGAGGAGCCGACTATTTGATGCGGGACAGTGGACATTTGGACTACATGACGTAGGTGAGGTTGTACACGTACATTTTCATCTCACAGTTTCCTGCTATGTCAGATGTGATTGGCCATTTTCTACTCACAAGCGGACCCAGTTGTGTCCTCTATTCTGCAATGTAAGTGTTGCACTGTTTACCACATTGTCGTCCATGTGGCTGTGCTGTCATTGCTATTTGTGTGTGCTGCATTGTGGGAGAGTCGCCCCTGCAGCTGTGATTTTGCTGACCCTTATCCCTTGGAGGCGGTGTGCCTTTGACTTTTGTGCTTTTAAGGTGCTGTGATGTTGGCGACTTGGGTCATTTGTGCTCTTGGACGGTTTATGTACTCATGTGCATTGTTTGTCCGCAGATGTATTGTTGACGTCAGTGGTTGTTTGTGCACATGGATGTGTCAGAGTGTGACCTGCTCCTTTATGGATGTGGTCCACACTCAGCCACCTCAGTGTCGTGGCGTGCACAATGTCATGGTGATTATACTCCAGCCATGCTGCTCGTCATGTAGTGTCACTTGCATTGTCGGTGTGGCTCACAAATACGCATCTTTGCTTTGTTTGGCATGGGTGCATGTGTGTGTTGTGGGATTGGTGATGTGTGGGGTGGGACCCCTTTGGGCACATGGTGGACGGGGGCCTACTTGATGTTTGTATGTGTGCTGCAGTGTGCCACGGGGATCAGGGACATGACCCAGGGTCATTGTGGGTGTGCGGTGTGCTACACGTTGTTATGCATGTGTGCCATTGTGCCCGTCACCCCCCGTCCCCCAGTCCCTGTCCGTTACTCACCCTGTTGATGTTGTGTCAGGTCATGTCGAGCAGTGTCCGGACTCCTGACTCCTTGAACCGTCTCCACACTGATGACTGTAGCCACCATTTGCTCCAGCTCCTCCTGTGGCTCAGGACTCCCACCTACATTCGCCGTTGCTGCCTTCCTGTTGGCAGCGGGTTTCTGCTTGATTTGGCTTTTCACATCAAGCCAGCGCATCTAGGCCTCCTCGACACTCCGACTGCATTCACAATGGAATGTAATTTTTCCGTCTGTGTTGCCAATGACACGGTGGAGGTGACGGACAGTTGTTGTTGGTGTTCTGTCACCTCCGTGACGACGATCCGGTTGTCATGCGGACAGAACCGTGTCTTCCTCTTCCTCTTCTCCTTGGCCTTCACCGACCCCGAGGTTCCTTGGTGGTGGTCTGTGGTGTTTGTTGGGTTCGCGTTGACCTGGGCACTCGGTCTAGGTGCATCTATGTTGCTATGTATTTAATTTTGTTTGTGGTGTGTTTTTTTTGTTCTGCTTTTATAGTGCATTTTCCCGCATGACGCGTGGGAATTGCAGGCCTGTCGCTGGTTAGCGCAGATTTTTGTATCGCGATTGGCCTCATCGCATCTTTTTTCACATTCGGGTTTCGCATTTTTGCGGCCTCGCGTTGATTTTAGTGCGTCATTTGACGCGCTATGGTGGGACTATTGCATGGTGCCGCCGGGTAGAGAATACTACTTTAACACGGCATTGTCTTCATGCGAGAGACTGCGATATGCAAAGTTGCGTTAAGCTAATTTTGCGGTAGTTATCACACATTCTTGGGAATATGCCCCTCAATGTCACATCCCATTGCCTTTGTGAAAGCAAACACTCTACAAGTGCAAGGAGTGACCTGAGCACATACCCACAATGAGGACAATGAAAATGTAAGTGGGGGATTATTGTTGGTATTGTTTGATGTAAAGGACATCTGCATGCTCTGTGTCGACTATCATATTCTTTATTCTTACAAAACAGCGTATTAGGCCTCTGTGAGTGCTGAAGTACCATATATATGTGCGAGTAATATGCTTGGTTCAATTTCTTAAAACGTCAGTGTGACCCTCAATCCTTTCCAGTGCAATCCTGTCCCAGACAGCTTCACTCTGGATTTTACTGAATAAATCAAATTATGAGCTAAAAGCAATAGTCACCAAAACCAGTTCCTAGATGCATATAATTAATTTGAGAGCTCTGCCTAGCAGTTCAGTAGATCTTCATGAAATTTCCTCTCAATTGATTTATACAGACGAATAATTGTTCAGCTGGAAACTCCAGTAGGGGTGGAATTGTTTTCCAGGCATTTTTCCCAGTAACTGCTTATGTATGCACAGGCTAATATGACGTCATTTACTCTATGGATCTGAAAGTGCTTAACATTTTTGTACTGGCAAGAGGCATTTACCTGTGCCTGGAGTTTATGTTCCAGAGTCATCTGCACACTGAGAGACTTGTCCTGGTTACTCAACTTCAAACACAAGTTATTGTCAAGCCTTTAACAACATTTAAACACCTTTGTGTTCATGTGAAAAGTTCCTTAAATGACCATACCACGTAGGGCTAAATGACTGCACAGAGCACACAAGATCTATATTTCCCCTGTTTGACTGACACTTAACACATATTTGTAGTTTTATCTCTTTGTTCAAGATATTGATCAAGCAGAATTCTCCCCAATGTGCATCCCAGTGGCCTGTATTAGACAGGAGAACACAAACAGGTTTAAGGGACTTCATAAAATTTCCCAAAAATCACACACCTCGGGAAGCTGTATGTTTGTATCATTTACTAAGATCCATAAACTAATTTGTAGATGAGTTTTTGAGAATGTATATTCAATTGATTTGGAACACTTAGTTCAGCAACATTTGTTGCAGAATAGCATTGTAGCTCCTTTGTTAGCCTGCTTGTGAGTAACAGTGTTTCAACAGTGTTCCAAGTGAAGAACCCTAAACCAAAACTGGAAACTCCAAATATCTCACTGTCCCTTCTAGTGCAATGGAAGAGGTCTTGTAACTAGACCGTGAGAACAGATGCCACAAAGGACACGTTTGCATCTCTAAAGCTCTGTACTCTCAATTTACCCTTTCAGATGTAGTATTATTTTATGCCAATTCAATAGCTTAGTAAATTGAATCTGTGTGTGCTCAATAGGTTACTGCTAAGAAATTGAATTTCACCAGTGAAACCTGTTTGTTAAGTGGCAAGACAAAATTCACCTTGTAATTTGTGATATTTAAAAGCTCAATAATGATATTGTTATTTGCATGTTTCAGTGGCTTCCAGTGCAGTGCAGAGCCTAAAAGCAACTGCAGTCACCATCAGCACCGCAGTGATCCTGTGGAATGCAGTGCCTGGTGCTACAGGCTATCGACTGGCATGGGGACCCACCCCAGGTATTTGTTTGCAAACAATACATTAAAAAGTCACACATTGTAATAAAAGCAAAGTGTTTTGATAGGGTATGTCCTTAAGTCACTAGGTATCCTGTTTTTGTCTTGGCAGATTGGTGATGTCATAAATGTAATTTGAGATGTCACCAGTGGTGTCATCAATGATGTCATTTAAGATTTCATGAGCATTCTAATAAGTCAAGTCATAAGCAGTGCATGGGTTGGGACAAGTTATACTTAGCTCGGTAAACTATACCTTGTGAATTTCAGCGGTTCTTTGGTTTTTAAACATTACTCCTTATCGTATATACTCCTCCCATTTTTGCTCCAGGTGTGAAAGAACATATTTATTCAAACATAGTTTGCCAAGTAATGCGTTTCAACTGTAAAACCGGCCTTTTTCAAACTTGGCGTGCGCCATTTTACCACCTCATTTATACAGTGTAGTAGAGCCCGTGGTGTACAAACATAAAAGAAATCTGACATTGTCACTGCCCTCCACATAAAATACCACAACGGCTGAATAACTCCATTATTAATGTTTTCTCAAGCATGACATCCAGCTGTAGTGGTGAATCCCTTGGCTTGTACATCGACATTTTCAGCAGAAAGAACCTCTGGTAAAATACCTAAGACCAGTGTCGGTTCCTTGCTGCTAAATCCCAACTCCGCTGCACGAAGTCGTAAATGTAAACAGATGTAACAGGAGTGCAGCTTATTCAAAAGTAAAAGGGAAGGCATCATACATCCCGACAGCGCTTACTGCTACACCTGTTAAAATACAATTTCTAGTCTTTCCAAGGCACGCTGAATCATTGCATGGCAGTCAGAAGGGAAAATAAAGTGTATACACCAAAAGCTGATGTTCACCTCCAACGTAATTATGTTAACATTGTGCGTATGTCTGCACAGTCTCGAACCGGGGACCTTCAAGATGCCGGTTCGCACACACACAGTCTCAGCCATGCTCCTGTATTGTCACTAGAGACATCAACTCCTTACAAAGGTAATCAATATGTTCCATGGACACAAAGTTCCTCCATGTATTGTTCATTTGAAGTTTGCTTTACGGAGACCATTCACAGCAGGCGGATTTTCATACAGTCATAACACACAGACTCTTTCCTTCCTTGTAATCAGCCAAAAAACAGATTGTTTGAACATATTACAAGTGTCTGCTATTCCGTTCCAGCATATCTCTCTCTCTCTCTCTCTCTCTCTTTCTCTCTCTTTATCTATATATATATATGTATATATATATGTGTGTTATGTTACGGTATGGTATGGTATGTGTATTTTTAAAGCACACTATCACCGCTAAAGCTATCCTGGCGCTGAGCAAGTGAGCATGCCTAGGTTGGTTTATTGAAAAGCCAGGTCTTCAGCTTCTTGTGGAATTTAGGAAGAGAGGAGGAGGCTCTGATGTGGAGTGCAAGTTGTTCCATGCTTTAGGTGTAATGTAGGATAATGCCCCTTCTCCTGGGGCCGCATTACAGAAAGTGCCCCGGGGGCAGAACAGGCATGTACGCCCACTTTGTTCACCCCTGGGGCACTTTGGTATTACAGAAGGGACTGCAAATGCTGCTGCGCCTCTTCTGTAATATAGATTGTGCTAGCGCACATGTGGCGCCAGGACTATTTCAAGGTGTGTAATAGGGCCCCTGGTCTGGTTCTGTGTATGCGTGTGATGTGTGCAAGCAGGAGTCCTGTGATGCAGAGGAGTGTGGTTGGTTGGTGGAAGGATATGCAACTTTTCAGATAGGTGGTGCCTGACTTGTGTAGTGCCTTGAATGTGTGTGTAAGAAGTCTTAATTGAGTGTGTTTGTGTATCATGAGCCAGTGTAGTTTCCTGAGGTGTGATGTGAGTTCTGTGTGGGAGGTTGAGGATGATTCTGCCTGCCGAGTTCAAGATGGCTTCTGGTCTTCTAGTGAGTTGCTTTGTGATCCTGGCGTACAAGGTGTTCCCATAGTCCAATTTGCTGGTGACTAGGGGACCAGGTAGTTTTTCTATTGTTGCTTGGGATCCATTTGAAGATCTTCCTCAGCATCTTCAGGGTGCGGAAGCAGGATGCAGTGACGGCGTTGACTTGTGCAGGCATGTTCAGTTTGCTGTCGATGATTAATCTGAGGTTCCGGGCTCGGGTTCTGGGTGTGGGTGTGGTTAAGTGTCGAATGTGCTGTATATGGAGGCAATTTTGTTACAAAAGAATTCCGAGATCTTATTGCTAAGGTCTTGTGAGGGCAGTGGCGTAGCTAGGCCTTAGGCCGCATGTGGCGGCCCCTGCATTTTCTGCCCACGGTGGTCTGATCAAGGAAGGCGGTGCTGGGGATTCATGAGACCACAACAGCCGCAGGTAAGGGGGGGTTGCTGCCGATTCTTGCGGCCGCGACAGCCGCAGGTAAGAGCGTGCGGAGAGTGGGACTGACCGCCGCCCTCAAAACTCGTGCCACCTTGGGCAGTCCGCCCCCACTGCCCACCCCTAGCTACGCCACTGTGTGAGGGGTTGATATTGCTATAGGAGGCCAGGGGCAATGCCAAATCTTTTATGATAGCAAAAATGTCCTTGCTATTATTAGTGGTGGCGTTGATGCAATCTGCAAGAGCTGTGCGCTTGGTGTACCATATCTGCTAAAGGTAGTGTCTTAGCTAGGCCTGGGCGGTAAATTCCGTTCCGCTCGTGGAATTTGCGGAATTTGGGTACTTTCGCGTTCCGCGGAGAAGGCGGAATTGCCCAAAATTCTGTGTTCTGTGGGTTCGCGGAATGTTTTGCTTGTTCACGTTCTCAAAATGCGTGTTTGCGAGATATTTCCCCCGAGCACGCAAACAGCGTTCGCAAATAGGAAAAAAGCATTGCGAACAAGCAATTCCGCTTGTTCGCGGAATTTCTGCGTGCTCGCAGAGATTTTTTTACCGTTTCGCGGAGCTTTGCATAGCGCGACTACTTATATTCCGCCCACCCCTAGTCTTAGGATTGATTCGAAGTTGCATTTATCTGCAGTGTCGTGACCTTTCCTTCATCAGTTGCTTGCAGTGGCATTTCGTTATCCTGTGTTCCTCTGTGTACCAGCCGGACTGTGATCAGACTCTTGCCATTGGGTTGTGTTTGAGGGGAGCCAGGGTGTTGGCCCATGCTGTGATTCAGCTGTTAAGGTTTTTGATGGCTTTCAGCAAGTCACAGGTGTGCTCGGGCCAGTGCTTGGAGTACTTTTGCATCTGTATATGAGGCTTCCACACAGGGAGAAGTTGGCTGTAATGCCTATCTTAAACATGAGGTGTTCCATGTAGCAGGTGATGGTATCTGCGTAGGTGGGGGTAGCTGATGGCATCTTTGAATATGATGGTAATGCCACCTCATCTTGCTGATGGTCTTGCCTAATGATCTAGTAGCCAGCGGGGATGGCTGTAGCGATGTTGGTGCTGAAGTTGGGGTTAGCCATGTTTCTGTGAGAAAGAGCAGGTACACAGTGTAGTCGCGCTATAGGTCCCATATGTCTGTGGCATATTTGGTAAGCAAGCAGGTGTTGAGCAGCATGCATGTGAGTGTGGGATGTTGTTTGGGTGGTGTTTGATCTGTATGAGCATGAATGGGTGGCTAGTTTGTGTAAGTGTGAATGAGTGGGGAGCTGACTGCTGTTGGTGTAGCAGTGGTGGGTGTGGAGAGTGCATGAGAACTTTCAGGAGGCACATCTGAATGCTCCTTTCATGGTGTGTGGTGCGGTGTGGCAGCAGTGCAGCAAACAGCGGTGGGATTAATAGCATGGAACAGCGCGGAATGGTGTCAGTGGATTTTTGGGAGAACCTGGGTTCCTGGCGCTGGACGTGGTCTGGACATGAACAGGCGCATGTGGGCTTGCCTTTGATGCACCTGCTGTATGTCCATGATGCAGCCTGCATTGAATAGGTCCTTGGAGGAGCGGAGGGTACAGTGGGCTAGAAACCAGTGATGTCACTTCCTGTGCAGATGGATGATGGGAAATCCAGTGATGTCACTGACTGTGCAGATATATGAAGGAAAATCCAGTGATGCCACTTTTTGTGAAGATGATGGGGAATCCATATATATACACGTTTGCTTAAATGTTTGCATTTCAGTTTGTATGTATATATAGATTAGATATATACACACATACAAAGTCAAATGTAAACATTTTAAACAAACAATACACATGTGCAATGAAAGGCAGTTGGGCAAATTAATGTGATAGGAAGGTGTGGTGTCTGTTTTTTCTGTCACCTTCTAGTAGCAGATGTGGTGGACAAACCAACGAGCCCAAGGCCTTTGCCAGGAGATCACAGTATCTCAAGTACTTCTTTCAACACTGGACTCTGTTTTGTCTGGTTCCCAGAGACCACCTTTGTGTGCTATGCTTTATTACTTCTAGTTAAGATCCCCTTTTGTTTGGTTTTCTTTGTCTTACATTTTTGTGTGTATATTTGGCTTCTCTATTCTTTTTAAGGAGGACCCTTGTGGTGCAGCTTGATGTCCCAGAGGTCTTCCATTCCCTTGGAGTGCAAAGTGAGAAACACAAGGCCAGGGGCTCATTCTAAATGTTCTGGTTGGTGGTTGTGTACCAGGCTTAGGTCCCCCATTTTATGGTGTTGACCTTATCTTAGTTTTAGATAAAGTGCCTATGCAGAAGCGAGGGACGGAGCTAAACCTCAAGAATAGATGAGGCATTGTGTCCCTAACAGCACCCCCCAGCACAAATGAAATAATAGCATTTCACAAAATAAGCTCCCTGGAGTCACCAACAAAATGGAAACTATGAAGGTTTATTAATAATAATTCAAAGTGCAATACAGAGGGCAAAAACAATGTGTAATAACGTCAGAAGGAGGGTAGACAGAGATGATGGTGAAACCAAAAAGTAGTTTATTCTTTAGATTAAAGTAGGCATCTTAGGTTACAGGAATAGTAGACTACAAGGCAGTTGTAGCAGTAGCATCCTGGCTGCTCAGCCCATACACACCAACTAACATTTCACTCAACCAGACACACAGGAACATTCCATGACATCCCTCACACAATGGCTGAGCAGCAGGGCGCAGAATACAAAGGAAGGACAAAACATCAAGAAGAGCAGGATACCACACAATGGTCAGAATACATATAAGATCAGT
Source organism: Triturus cristatus (assembly GCF_964204655.1). Taxonomy (NCBI): domain Eukaryota; kingdom Metazoa; phylum Chordata; class Amphibia; order Caudata; family Salamandridae; genus Triturus; species Triturus cristatus. Next base: position 880,846,559 of record NC_140585.1, read on the forward strand.
ATCAGAAATTAGTATAAGGCTCAATCAAGTGCAGTACAGAGCATGATATGAAGTGAACATTCAGCATAAAAATATTCCAGGTCCTAAACATGAGATAAACCGACAGAGATTCAGCCTCTAGAGTCAGGGAAACAAAAGACTGGCACCCCTCCAAAACGTACCACCTTTTATTGGAAACAATTCACAATAGGATTCACAATAGAAACATTCTCGCAAATTCACGATAGACTTCTCAATAGCACACTGCACAGTGTATATAAGGTGAGGAAGCTAAACGAAACACTTTACAGAATTATACATTGTCACCGACTGCCGTCATCCTAGCACTATCCCCTAACTGAATATTGAATGGTCATATTCTGACCTAATGGCATCAGATGCAGCAGTACATATCTAGTTACACAAACAAAACAAATGGAAGCCTCATAAAGGAATATGCCTACACTATCTTAAGCAGGAAGTGCCTTGAAAGTGGCAAAAGGCTTCCACCATAGTTCTTCAAGAATAGAGTGTGAACACAGAGCTTCCATGAAACAATGGCTGCATTGCAAACAAAGATGGAGTAAAGGCCTAGTTTGGGGCCTAGTTCAGAAAGTATAGAAGAATACAGCTCTACAAAGTGCAGTGCTCTCATTTAAGTTCAGAAATCTTTATAACATTAAGCACATGATTTTGATAACTTGAAATCAACTTTTACAATGGTCTTTGTCAATAGCAGCTAGAGCCTTGCTGTGTGTGGTAGCACCTCTTCCCCATCCCCTCCCACTTGCATCCAGACAGATTATGGTTTAGGAGGGTGGGGTGTCACTTATGGAAAACTGTTGACCAGACAGCATCTTCAACGTATGGTAGTTACTGACTGGTAACCCTTCATGGTGCTTGGGGGATGCTTCTGTTGAAACCCTCAAGGTTTGTGTGGGGATTGGCAATTACACTCGGCTGGCTCACTCCCTCTCCTGAGAAGATGGAGGGTGCTACAGTTACACATATTCCGACCTTCAGTGCTGCTGTTGAAAGTTTAGTCTTTCTGGAAATTTGAAGGTCTTCCTCCCCACCTCCATAGATTTAAATCCCCTTTGAAATGGAATGAGGTTAGATACTCTCACCACAACCTCATTAGGTTTTGTGAAGCATTACAATACTTTGTTGCACACAGAAATTCCGGTTCACAACATTCATATCACAGTGCATGTTTTGCTGGCTGGTTTCCCCTGTGGCTAGGATGGGTAATTGATTTGTGTTCCGTACTCTGTGATTCAAGCTTAGTGACCTTCCAGGCTTCAAGGTAGATGTTGAGAATGACTTTCCTATACGTTTGGGTCTGCTAGCGAGGTAAGCTTACGCGTCCCTTGCTGAGAGAACTTGTAATAATTCAAGTAGTGATAAATTCCCTTTCACCCTTTAGATCATTGGAGACAAGTATTTTTCTGAATGTCTGAAATTGTTAGTTTTCCCTACATGCTTTTTTCTGTTACTTCTTATACCCCTGTGCCAGTAACTGGCCATTTTGCTCAGTTGCTTGAGAACTGCTTCTTAAGCCTATTTGGACTTGAGGGTTTTGGGCTCAGGTTCAACTGGATCAGTACTGACTTTCAAGCCTACATGGTTATTTGCATCAGGGCCACTGACATTAATGGTGCTGCTATTACGGAAGTATGCACATATGCAATTTAATGTATTATGTATAAATATTGCTATTCAGCTACCTTGCACATCTTACCAATGATGATTTTAATTTTGCTATGAGATTTGTGATGCAATTCCTTTAAGACTTTCAGCTGTGCTAATATACAATGGCTTGACAGAGCTTTTTGAAGAAAAGTGCCAGGCCATCCCTGAAAGAACACATGTTGGTATAAAATGGCTCTTGCTTTAGATGCAAGAGCAAACATTTTTATACTTGCATCGTATTGTGAAAACATCTGGACACAGTGGGCCTGATTCACAAACTACATTTGGGAGTTCATAAAGTAGTATTACAAAAGGCAATTCACAAGCCTACGCTGGACAGATGCATCTCTTCCTCTGCTGTCTTTTCTGTACAGAAATCTGCACACAGAGGTAAATGTTTTGTGAAAATAGGCTTGGATTTACCCCAGACCAGTCTTGAAGTAAGTCAATTTAATAAAATTAATTTTAAATTTAAATTAGAAATATTCAGTAAATATCTTAGTGGTGGAAAAATAGCCAGACATATTTTCTAACAATACACTTAATTTAAACACATTAAATGAAACACCGTAACTTATTCTTAAAGATTGTATTTAAATGAATTAAATAAACAGCTTTTAACTAAGCTTACTACAAATTAAACAAAAATAAAAGTTAGTAATTTTATTTTTAAATTATTGTTTAAAAGTGACTATTTATACATTAAATCAATATAATATTCAATTATTTTATAATGTTATACAATTTTAATTTGAAGATATGATGTGTAGTAACTTGTAATTTTGTTTTATTAGTTTCAAGGGTAATTTTAATTATTTTATTTATTTTACATCTATATTTTACATTAAAATATATAGATATATTTTAAATAAACTTCATTAAATTCCCCCATACTGTCTTATAGGGAGATCTCTTTCCTAGTTGTGGAGAGCTTCACCAAAAGGTATAAAGCTGCTAATGATAATCTTTACACTCATAAATTCAGTCGTAGAAGGCTCCACCACCTCATTGAAGGGAGTGTGGACATGCAAGCCTACACCTAGGTGTAAATCTCCACTCACAAATGGGAAATGGCTAAAAAGCGGAGCGTTACACCTCGGTGTAGGACTAGATATGCATGTGAGTAGATCTACACATGTAAATTTACGTCTGTGAATCAGGCCCAATTCCTGCATTATGCACGCAGTTAAAAATAAGCCAATCTTAAACTAATACCTACCAATGTTACATTTTACTGGAGTTCTAGAGCAGTTCACTTTTACAATGAGACACAGCTTCACTTGGGTGCTCAGTGGAAATATTGACTCTCACATTATGAAGTTAGGAGTTTGTCTTGAGTATGGTGGACTCTTCGAAAAACTCCTGCCGGGGAGGGGGGGGGGGCGGGGTCATTGTTCTTTTGTTTTTCTGAAACAAACTCCCACTTTTGGAGTTTCTTAGCCAGACTATGAGAAATACAGATGTTGCCTTCTATATTCTCTTCTGGAGGATTCATATTCTTCATTGCATATGGAGACAAGGTTATTGGTTTCTGCTCCAGCTGTGGGATGCTGCCCATATTGTGCATTTGACTTGTGTGACTCTCCTCAGGTCAGGCGTACCTGAAAGTGATAGCGTTCTGTTGTTTTGCGCTTACCCTGTTGTTTTTTTCTCATTCTTTTTTCACAGTGTGACAGCACTTCAATCACTATACCATCTATCTCTATATCATACTAACAACATGCGGTCCACCTTCTGGTCAGGGGGCACAGAATAGGCTTCATCACTCCTGGTAGCTGAATAATTCTGCACATGTTTTTCCTTTTTATTTTACCCATGCAACTATTGGTTTGGGCATTTTGGTGTTTTAATGTGGTTATGTTTATGTGTGTTGGTAGCACTGTTCTCTTGAATGTAGGTAGTTTTACAATTTCAGAATATGGGTCTGCACTGAATCCTCTTTGGCCATTGATTTGATGGTTCATCAAGTAGTTGCTTACCATCCAATGTGGTGTTTGAAAACATTGGTCTACCTAAGGAAAATGGGCATGCATGGCTTGTAGACAAATGCAGTAGGTCAAATACTTGACACTACTTCGTATATATATCCACGGAATGAATGTAACAAGAAAAAAGAATGATGCTTGGATTACTTACCCTGTAAAGCATTGAGCTCCTTTTGTCTAGATTTGCTCAATGTATATACATATGTACCAGTGATGCTCAGACCACTGAGTCACACTCTTTTCTATGACAGTCCTAAATTGTCTTGCTCCCTCTCTCCTGTGCAGTCTGTCTTCATCCATGTTGACAGCTCATGTGAATTGCAAATAGAATTTCTGACTGAAAGGTCAGGTATTTATGTCCTAATAAAAAAAATACATGTTTTGTTAAATTTGAATGGGCAACATGACTGCATGTTTGCTGCACATCTATCACCCCCATACTGTATGGATTGTGACAAGGAAGAGGAGGACTTAGTGTCATTACAATTGCTATCAAGGGACAAGCATTCACATCATTTTACTCATATTACGATCCACCTGCACATAAAGTGACACGCGTGCTCATTCATGTGTTCATTGTATTGCTTTTTTCCCTCAGAGTTCATCGGGAGGGACCGCCCCCGCCAGCTGGCTTTGAACACTTCCTCCACGTCATACCAATTGAAAAACCTGGCTCATGACACGGAGTACGTCATCTCGCTCTACGTCCTCTTTGGGTCCATTGTTGGGCCCGGGATCTCCACCACAGCCCGCACATGTGAGTATCTTCAAAGGAATTAATGGGAAAGATTTGCCCAGTGATGAGGCAGGAACTGAAACAGTGATAGAGGGTGAGCCCTTAGTAATCCTCTATGAGGAAGCAAATGGCTTCTCACTTCTCACCTAAAAAAACAGAAATGCAAAGGCAAAATATATATGGTAATTTTATGTCCATGCAATCATTTTATAGAGGTAATTTGCTCACAGGAGGTGGTATTTGTTTGTGTTGAAAAAGTGTTTATATTCTTGAACTGGGACTTGCTTATGAAATCTAATAAACTGAACGAAATATTTATGATTAAAAAGCATAGTGACCTAGATGAAGTAAGGGAGTACTAAATAACCCAATGAAAAATAGGTGCGTAATGGATTTAAAAAAACACATGAAATAAAAATGGAAGAACAATACATTAAATTCAAAAGTAGTATATAAATAAACGAAAAAATGAAATTAGGTGTAAACGTTTAAGTGCATTATACAGAGCAAGCAGCTAAAAGCAAAAGTAAAGTGCATTAAAATACAGAAAAAGTTGAACTCATTAGTACGTAAATGTTATTTAGTAATAAGCGATAATCAGAAAAGTATATAAATTAAAAGAAAAACATAAACACATTGAAAAAACACAAGCCATGAAATAAAAAACAAATGAATTAACAAGCAAGTAATAAATGATAGTAAAAAATAATTAAATTTCGAAGAAAACAATGTGTCATATTTAAGAAAATGGCACCTTTGATAGTTTACACTTGTTCTGGTTATTCACTGCCCCTTTCTACCATGCAGCACTAAAGGACCGATATGGGCTGTTTGCTCTCTACAAAAGCTGTCTGTCTGCTTTGGGTAATATAGCTATTTAGGGCTAGAAGGTGAGATACTTGGGATATGTTCATAAAATCATAACATGTCCGCTGCAATTATACTGCATGCACTTATGCCTCTCTGTCTGATGACACTTCAGGCTAGCATCCAAGAGCTACACAACAAAACACAATCCCATTGCAGGTAGGAGAGGAGGAGGATGCTTTCCATATGGAAACACTTTCTAACATTGAAAAAGGCAATCAGTATTTGCCTGTGCTACAAAGCATGCTCACATCTTTGACTGATAACTTCAAACACCCCATTAAAGTGAGGGTGGCAACTTTGAAGGTAGCAAAATATTTGAAGCCTGAAACCCTAGAACCTTTCTTCCTCTGGGTTTAGGTGCCCCTGGACTTGCTGGCAAGTCCAGAAAATACATTTCATCATCATCTTTATTTCGGCCAAATAATGACCATAAAAGCACAAGGGGTGGCTCCTCCATTTTAGCAGAGGTGCGTCGCCCCACAAGCCTCAGAGCTGAAAAATAAAACAGTAATAAAGTTTATTTATTCCGTTTTACTTTTCAGCAACCCATCCTGAACTAAATGTCAGGACAAGGCAGGGCCAGCGCTGCTGAGTGGCAGCAGCCGGGAACTGTGGGCTTTGAAATGTGCATGTCTGTTAGGCCGGGCATCTTGGGATGGCCAGCCAGATATGGGCATTTTAAAGTTTTCTGACCTAGCTGTCTTAGATAACTGGGTTAGAGAAAGCGATGGCCTTCAGTGTTCTTAGGAGTGCTGTGAGAGAGCCTACTCTATGTGTGAAAGCAGTGCCAGGATTGGGTAGTGCTGTTTCCTGCATCAAGAGCTTCCTGGAAGACACCCGTAGGAGGAGGACGTTGCCCTGCGGAGGTAAGTCATTTTATTTTTTTGGTACCCCTGCCTCACCACCCTTGGTACTAGCTGGCCGCCCCTGAAAAGCACATACAAAAACAGAAATCAAGAAACATAATACAGTAAAAATAAGATTAAACAACACTATTCACAGTTAAAATCATATAATCCATATTATAGAAATAAAAAGTGCTAAAGTTGGATAAAAGCTCATTTTAAAACAGCAGGGAGTTGCATAATTTAATGGCTGACTTTAAAAATAGACCCATTTTAAATCATACTTCCTGAGATTGCAGTGACTGTAGCTATATGAGCCCAGGTCTACAGTTTTTAATCTCTGTTTTGCTAACCGCTGGAGTAAGCAATCCCCTAGACAAATCTCTGTGATACCTACAGAAAAGCAAAAAGTGCAATATGGTTTATATCGTTTGGTCAGATAATTCATCACAGGGGCAAAAACAAATGGTGGAAACATCAGACTGACTGAGGGGAAAACACAGTTTCCATCTAATGGAACCCAGGCAAAATCTGACAAGGAGTGATCTCTCTCCCAAGGGTTATTAACCCACACTTAATAAGGTTTGATTCCAGGGCACGTTTGTATCGCCACATATTTTCTAAATGAGTCTCAAGTGGATAACGCCATCTCCCTGGACTGTTTCAACAGGAAATTTCCCTTCAGCCACCTCATGTCCTCCTGCTTAAATAGAAGTTGGATCATTGAGCAGACTAGGCTAGAGAAGTTGGTCTGCATATACTGTATCCAAGGCAGCGAGAAACCCAGAGCGCACGCCAGACAATCCTTGATTACGTCTCTACTAAGAGAGGCCTGTGCGTTGCACCAGATAGAGCACCACAATAAAACAGAAGCTAGTTTAACGCAGGCTTCTACATAGTCTAGGTCAAGCTCCTCATCCGTTACCACAACAATGGGGAGACACTGTTCCAGAAGGAGGGGCACAGGTTGTTACCCACTCGCTAAAGAAGAAAGTAGGGAAGGTGAAAAAGGAAGGGAGTAGTGTCCTAGGTCTGGAACCCACTAATGGGAGGGAAGACCTAGTCTTGCCTCATGTTACCCTCACACATCCCAAGGGATGTCATGCTTCATCATCGGGCGTTTGCTCCTCGTCGGGTCAGCGCTGCAATGCCCGACGGGTACCCCGAAGGGTCGCTTTGGTGGAGATCTTGTAGCAAATGCCGTCTGGTGCATGCATGTGTGAAGGGTGGGTTCGGTGGGAGGTGATTCAGAACGTGCATGGTTAAAACCGACTAAGGGTTACCAAAGGACTGTGTTTATTGTGACTGTACCCTTGTCAGACTAAAAAACCCGAAGATTTGGGAGTTACTCTCCTTGGCGCAATGTGCCTGGGTAACTATGGGGTCGACATGTTTCGCGTCCACGTGGTCAAAATGATCCGTGGCGCTTCATCAGGACCAAAGGATTAGAGTGAAGTGTAAATAGTGCCCGTGAAAGGGTATGAGATGGTTGAAGTACCCTCAGGGGAATCAGGGCGGGCCAGACCTGTGTATCCTACAGACTGCCTGCAACTAAATAGTTGGACCTCTCCTGATGTAACCTAGGAAGAAAGGAATAGACAACAAGACAGTGGAGAGGCAATAGGGTCTGTCTCAGTAATGTACATCAAGTTTAGCGCATACATAGACGCTTAAAGGGAAACAATCTGAGATTGACCAGGAAGTGTCTTGAGGGGCCCATTTCCAACGTGGTGTCTCACAGGGAGGACACAACAGGGCCAATTAAGCGTTATGCCACATAGGCTGGCAATCACACCCGTAGTCCTGGTCGGTCTCCTGGAGTGACCCGTTTAACAAAAGCCCAGGTGTTGAATATCACCCGGATGTAAAGGCCATTGTCGTGTGACAAATGCAAAGAAGCGGGGTAGCTTTGGCAATTGTACAAAATTGTGCCAATTAGTAGGATATTAGGCTCACCATGGCCTTAAGGCGGTCATGTCTGTGCTCAAAGGGCGAGAAGGAGTTGTGGCGCCGCCGGCGCTGCGGAACTAAGCTCTGAAAACAAGAGAGACGGACAAGGCTGTTGGTTCCTTACCTAATCTAAGGGGGAGAGATACTCCATGAGCTAGATGCGTCAGAAGCCCAGCACCTTACCAGGCTAAAAGGGGGGGGGAGATAAATGACAAATGCGTGTGAAAGAGCAACAGCGAGTGGACTGGTCAAAGGTTTAAAATCCTGTTTGCGTAAGCTAGTCAGGAAACAATCATGCCACACAAAAGCTTGCTACATACAAATTTTGCTCGGGTGCCCGCTCGTAAGCACCTACCCCGTCTGACGCCTGCCCGTATGTGAGTAAGGCAAGGCGAAAACGGGGCTTTTAAACTTGCCATGCTTGTTAACTGGGTGGATCCTCCTTCCGGGTTGTTCAATCGCGAAATGCAGCATGCGCATGTATCAGTGTATAGTATCAGTGGTTAGCTGTCTCTGCGCATGTATGGAAATCATCCATGTCTTATCTCGATCTACGCACGTGTGCAGTCCTGGTTGTCAGGGTTTACCTGACGCTAGTGAGATCGGCATGGTCAGAGATGGAAAGGAAAGTAAAGAAGCAGTGGGGCAGAAAAGGAGCAGAATAACAGGGGCCCTTAATACACATGGTGCTGAGTATTCCATATGTCTGTGGAAATGCCTGATGTGTTCACACGTCAGGGTATAATGTATAGAGGGAAGGCGTCCTTATGTGGGTAAAGGAGCGATCTACCTGGCCCTCTCGTCCTGATTTCTGATGGCCAGAAACAGTTCTTATGTATGGCCCATATCTAAGGACTCACGGTGATGAGGCCCTGATCAAGCACAGTGTTTTATATGAAACCTGACTACGCAGAGAAAAAGAACTATTTGTATAGGGCAAAGTTAGCTGAATTTAACAGTGTCTTGGATGCTCATGCCATATGTAATCCGGAAAGGAACTGGAGGCGAAGCCACAGGAGGATTTAAAGTTCGACCCAAGGAATTTCGTCGTTCAAGCCCCGCTGGTGGGTTTTTAATCGGTGGACCCACCGTTGTTCCCGGCGTATGAGTGTGTTACTACTCCACAGATGGATGTATGACGTTACAACGCACACTTTTACAACGCATGCACTTACAACGCATTTTTTACAACGCATAATCCATTACAACGCATGACATTACAACGCATGACACTACAACGCATTTTTAAAAAATACCTTTACAACGCATTACCATTACAACGCATACTACCTTTACAACGCATACCATTACAACGCATAATATTAAATTACATTTAAGGTAAGTATTAGATAGTATAGGCGTAAAAATTACTATTCTAACTCCAGGGGGTGCAACAGTAGGGTAAGTGTTGGATAGTGTAGGGGTAAAAATTACTATTCTAACTCCAGGGGGTGCAACAGTAGGGTAAGTGTTGGATAGTGTAGGGGTAAAAATTACTATTCTAACTCCAGGGGGTGCAACAGTAGGGTAAGTGTTGGATAGTGTAGGGGTAAAAATTACTATTCTAACTCCAGGGGGTGCAACAGTAGGGTAAGTGTTGGATAGTGTAGGGGTAAAAATTACTATTCTAACTCCAGGGGGTGCAACAGTAGGGTAAGTGTTGGATAGTGTAGGGGTAAAAATTACTATTCTAACTCCAGGGGGTGCAACAGTAGGGTAAGTGTTGGATAGTGTAGGGGTAAAAATTACTATTCTAACTCCAGGGGGTGCAACAGTAGGGTAAGTGTTGGATAGTATAGGGGTAAAAATTACTATTCTAACTCCAGGGGGTGCATCAGTAGGGTAAGTGTTGGATAGTATAGGGGTAAAAATTACTATTCTAACTCCAGGGGGTGCATCAGTAGGGTAAGTGTTGGATAGTATAGGGGTAAAAATTACTATTCTAACTCCAGGGGGTGCATCAGTAGGGTAAGTGTTGGATAGTATAGGGGTAAAAATTACTATTCTAACTCCAGGGGGTGCATCAGTAGGGTAAGTGTTGGATAGTGTAGTGTAATATTATGCGTTGTAATGGTATGCGTTGTAATGGTAGTATGCGTTGTAATGGAATGCGTTGTAAAGGTAGTTTTTAAAAATGCGTTGTAGTGTCATGCGTTGTAATGTCATGCGTTGTAATGGATTATGCGTTGTAAAAAATGCGTTGTAATGGTAGTGCGTTGTAAAAGTTGCGTTGTAAAGGTTGTTCCCCTCCACAGATGATTAGTCTCGAGGATTGTCCATTGTAGGTCATCACATGAGTGTCACTTTCAATGAAATGGTTCGTCATTTTGGTTTAGGGGCAGGTAATAAGGTGCACACAGTTTTTGGTGTTACAGTTTATATGTGTGCGCTGTTCCCACACAAAATCGTCCAGTTGTAGTTTCTTATTGTGGGCGGTAGAGGAACAGGCCCCACAATTCCCACAAGGGTAGTGTCCCGATACTGGTGGCAGATTCCACAAGGTGGTGTCCTGGGCTTTCTTTTTCGATTTTGGTCGTGTGTTCACCAGTTGGTCCCTCCAGTTCGTGGTCCGTTTGAAGGCAAAACGCGGATACTCAATATTGAGCGTGCCTGTGTTGAGGATCTTCCAATTTTGTCAGACAATGTTTTTTATCTTATTGGACAAGGGGGTGAAGGTCGTAACACATGTTATGGTGTCATTTGTATGTGGAACCTTAGTCTCAAGCAGACCCTGACGGTGGTTGTTCCTGGCGCGTTTTTTAGCCGTGCGGATGAACTCTTTGGATAATTCCTGTCTTGTAGGTTAGAGGCGAGTAAATGTGCTCGTTCTTCAAAATCACTGATGTTACTGCAATTACGTCGGACCTCAAGAACTGGCCATAAGGTAAATTTTCTCGGAGTGCCTTGGGGTGGTGACTTTTGAAGTTCAGCAGGCTATTGCAGTCCGTCGCCTTCTTGTAGGTCTTCGTGTGGAGATGTCCTTCCTCTAACGTGATATGTAGGTCCAGAAAAGGGATAGATTTTTTACTTGATGTCCTTGTGAATCGAAGATGTGGGTTCAAAGTGTTGATCCATTCATGAAATTTCGTGCAGGTCTCTTCAGTTCCTTTCCACAGGATAAGGACATTGTCTATGTACCTCTTCCAGGTAATGAGGTTATTCTGTAACGGGTTTGTGTTCGTGAAGATGTTGGTGGCCTCGAAATGCAACATGTACAGTCCCGCCAGACTGGGCACAAAGGTGCTACCCATCGATGTGCCCTGGACCTGATGGTAGATGGTAGTACTGTACATAAAATACAGGCTTTATCAAACCATGAAACCACACCCAGATCATTTCCCTTAACCTTCTTCATGAGAATTAGACTTGCTCTTATAGCATCTCCCAGGGACACGAAGGCATCAGCTACCAAGTGTCTATCAATCTGTAAAGAGAGACAATTTGAAACATTGGTCTGATTGCCTGCCACGAGCACGGCTAAAACTGAGGCAGTATCAGCGTGCCTCCATGCCAGTCTGCTCAGATTGTCTTTAACCTTTATCAAAGAGTTACCCACCAAAGTGCCCCTTTTAGCCATCACAGAATAGTTACTAGAAAGATGGAGAGCATTATGGTAGCTGAAACATTGGGGATAACAGCGCTGTCAGCAATTCTAGTGGAAACATTCCTGGAGATAAAAACATAGTCAGTGGTGGAGCACTGACCTCTTCCAGTAAATGTAACTGCCCTAGAGATGTCACGATCGAGGAAGTCGAAGGCGTTATACAGGTTGTGACTGGGAAGCATGGGAAAGAGTAAGGAACCCCTGGCATCACAATCCCGACAGGAAGATTGACAGAATAGTTCAGAAGGTAGAAACTCACCCTAGCTTTGTGTAAAAAAGTCCTGCAACCAACAGATTAAAACTTGCCCTATACAGAGAGGACTAGTGTACAAAAAATTAATGCAAGAAGAAAGGGCAGTCAAATTCTTGTTAACCTTAGTGGAGACATCATCATTATAAAAATTCATAACAAATAACCTAACATTCGACACCCATTATAAATAGAAGGCCTGGATAAATCTACTCCCTGTATCGATGCTGTTATAGTGCATCCCAAGGTAACCTTAAATCGTGCTAGCAGGCCAGCATTAGCCTGCCCTGAGAGTTACTGGAGGGCATGTTGGGCAGAGCTTACAAAGCTATCACAGAAGACATCATCCATAGCCCAGGTCTCCTGCAACAGGACAAAATCAAATTTCTGGACCTAGTCCAACCAGGCCTGGAATTCCATCTTAGCATTAACCCCGCAACAATCCAACTGAGCACGCTAAGGCTGTGGTGCCCAGCATTGGCTTAATTTGGAGACTGAATACCGCTGACACTACCCAATGTAGACCTGGGCATAGAGACTATCATGTTACCTGATAACTCAATCGGGGATCCCACTACACTCTGTTGGGTGGCAAAGGAGCCACTGGCTTACAATTACTATGCCCCCAATCAGAGAGTCAATCCACCTAAGCCAGGGTGGAAAGTGGCTCGAAACGGTTAGAGATAATGAGCCCCGAATGCTGCACCAAACCCGCTGGTACATCCGGGCTCCTTGACATGTGGGCCAGGTTGTTATAGAAATAGGAAACGGGCAAATGCTGGTTCAGGTTAGACTTATTCAAGCCCTTATTAGCCTGAAGTATCAGACCAGCCACTAGCAGGACAAACAGGTAAATTCGTTTTTTAACTTAACCAGTGAGTAAACTTGTGTCTCAGCTCAATAGTCATTTCAGCAGACCCTGTAGGTAACATGTGGACATTGGCCAAGACAATGACAAACGGACTTAATGCAGGCGGCAGATGTACATGTCATAGTTCCTAGTGGCTGGCTGCTACCAGGGGGTACAGTGTTCTCATTCCTAGGAGAACTACCCTCAACGGCCGCGAGCCAGCCAGGAGTTCCTATAGCAGAGTTGCAGCCAGCAGATGTAGGTACGGCAGAACAGCTGGCTGCAGTGTTGGAGTGAGTGTGACTTCCTTGCTTCACCTGCCCAGATACTGCATACTCACCAAGCCTCGCTCCCTTGCAGTCCATGATTTCAGACAAACTAGCTTCAATAGACACCAGCCCAGAAATAATAGGGTCAGGTTTGGCACTCAGGACGGCGTAAAATTCCGGCTTAAGTAGATCGATCAAGGCACCCACTGAGCTCAGGCTCTGCCGAAATTGGTCCTTGGTTTATGACTCAGAGCTAATCAGAGTAGATTTCACTTTAGAAGCAACAGCCCTCCTCCTACGTTTGCTCGCCGGGCTCGAACATTGTGACAGGCTGGGCGTGCGGGAGGGTCTCCCATGGACTGAGTCAGACTCAGTCTATGAGGGAGGAGACTGTCCTCCATCAAGGAGAGACAGCACTCCACAATCTCTTTTTTTTTTTTTTTTTTTTTTTTTTTTTTTTTAAAAACCTTTATTCGTGCATCTTAAAAGAACAAATACGGGCCTACAACCGTCAGGCCGGCCACGATACAGTAAAGCACTGATACCCACATTACAGCCCCCGTGCATCAACGGTCAGGATTAACAACAGGTTATGAGTTACATACTGGAGATATCTTTGAAACCCGGGGAAGGAGAGGTGAAGGTTAATTTTAAGTTTTTGATAATTTTATCAGAGAAAAAAGTCAATGAAGGATAAGAGCAAAGTAGATTCGAGTCCGCAAGATAGCTTCACCACACGGGCGAGCAGCAACATCAGTAAGAACAACAATGGGAGTAAAATCTCAATCAGTGAGGCGGTGCAGAGATATATCAGGATAGTCACATGAGCAAGTACGCGCCCCTCCAGAGCCGCCCCCACTCGATCCACCCCACACCCGGACCCCGAATCGAAGAAAGTAGAGCACAGAGACATAAAAGAAGAAAGGCCCATAGAACTAATTGAGAACAGAGTATTACCCCCCCACCCTACACCAATGCGGAGGCTACGGCCTACCCCCCCCCCAGCATAGTGCCTGTCGCCCAATGAACCCGAAATATAGAGAAGAGAGAAAGTAGGAACAGAGTAAAGAAGGGAAGAAAGCAGAAAAGAAGGTGGGGAGGAGCCCACTGGACACCAGAGCGCCCCGAACCATCAGCCAGTTATGGCCCCCACACACTGGAAGCCCTCTACGCCAAAAAACGGCATGCAAAGATACCATGGCACCACAGTTTAAGCAAGGGATACAAGTCGCGACGAGTGCACGCAAAACATACATACAGTCCCAGTCCCAGGCCAGCCCGTCCATAAACCATAGCGATAGAAGTCAGTCTAGCCCTGGCCCGATCGCGGGCTTGGGATTAAACCAGCTCCTGCGTGAAGGCCCCGTGTCCCGAGCAGACAAAGACAAGATGGCCGCTTGTGAGAGGATGGTGAAGTAGGATCACGAAATGGCCGCCGACCACCGATTGGGGTCCCTCGTTGCACCACATAAAATCCAAACCTGGCAAGTAAGGTACAGGAGTTCCAGAAAAAGGCAGCAGTGGGCCACCGCGGACGGTCCCTCGAAGCCGTTAGGTATCGCTCAGCAGGATAGCCTCGCGGACGCGGTGAGGCAGGGAACAATGAAGCAGGCAGCCATGACCAGGAAGACAAAGTATCCGCAGTTGAGGTGGAGAGCGGTGGACCCTGGGCGCCGGGAGCGCTAGATGAAGGCACCAGTGTAGCACAATCATACACCGCCGCTGCGTCCCCGCAAGAGGACAAGAGCACCGGGAGACCCACGCCCTGTGGATGACAAACAGTGCGCTCACGGCCCGCAGCCGACAGTATGGGGTCAAACCTCTCACTCAGCGCCTGCAGGCCAGCGCACATCTGTAGTTGAAAGTCCCGCAGGACAGCCAGAACGGAGCCGCATGTCAGCGGAAGCCGGGCCCCAACATCGGCAGCAATCCGGGACGGCACTGTGGAGCTGGTGTCCGGAAGAGGGAGGGCGAAGTGGGCAGCGGGCGAGACCGGAGTATCACCCCCCAGCCGCGAGCAGGCACTCAACGCCATGTTTTGCCGCTATACGGTGCAATGGCCAGGGGGGGGGGTCGTGGCAAGGGGTCAATTCCCCTCAGGTCTACGCCGCAACAGGAAAGGCCGACAGTCGCTTATCTTCTCGCCGGTCCCCCTCGCCGCTGGCTAGGCAATAGGCAAAGGGGGCAGCAGCCCCCCGCAGCCCGGTCCTCAGAGCGGGGCAGGAGACTCACCGCACCGGGGCCCACCCCACAGCTCCAGCCCGTCAGGCACAGGGTGCAGAAGGTGTCCGGCCGTCTCTCCCCGAGCTCATCCGGCAACGATCCATGGTGCAAGGCGAGATCGGGACCGCGGGGCTCAGGTTAGCGCTAGCTGGTCCGGTAACTGCGGAGCTTCCAGGAGGCCGGCAAAGGCCGTAAGGGCGCAGGGTTTCAGTGCCGAGGACAAAAGCACCCAGAACTCGGGCATCCGGGCGGGTTGAGACTCCGGGAAAGCAGCAGCGCGGTCAGCGCGTCTTCGCACACGGTGCACCTCGAGAATCGGCAAGGATGAGCATCAGGATAGTAGTCCGAGGCCACGGACCGACGGAGCCGGGCGCTCAAGCGTCTGCTCCGGTCGCCATCTTGGCTCCCCCCCCAGCACTCCACAATCTCAATCTCTTTTGAGACAACCCCACAGCACGAGCCAGAAAACCTTTGATGGTAGAAATTCTCAGTGCCGCAGGAAAAGATAGAGGTTTATTGGAGGCATCCATTATTTTCCCTATCAAGTAGAGGTGGTCTCAGAGGCAGTAAGAGTAGTTTACAATACTACCTTGGGTCCGGATTAGAAGGTGACAAAAAAGAAAAGAAAAAGCATGCTGGAGAGCGCAACAGTTAAATTCCCAAAGGATCTAAGGTGATAAGAAATTATCAACTTACTCAAGGAGCATATTTTAAACCTGTAAAACACAGTATGAGAAGGAGGTCTTAATTAGTAAGTAGGCAGTCCCCACGTCATTAACAGGAGCCTCGCTGACATGAAACGCTTATCTCCTGAGAAGAATCGTATGACTACAGGTGGACCGCACGGTACGGGTGGAGCGGCCAGCAGAATCCAGTATGCGATCAGGAGCCAGGATTCTTCTCTTTTCATCCCCAGTGTTATTACGCACTCAGGGTGAATTTTCACCTTCTATTCCGGACACAAGGTAGTATTGTATACTACACTCACTAGTGCCTCTGAGATCACCTCTACTTGCTACTAATCATCAAGTATTCATTCTCTTTAGATGCCCCAACCATTCCTTCTGTCCTGAGGAGACCTGGTTAACCTTGTTGGTCGAAACGTCATCGACACACAGAACATAAACAAACGTAGACTACATACAGCCCAGACAGGGTTTATGAACTAAATTCAATGTTCTTTGTGGAAAGAAACTCACACTGATTATTTTTCCTGTCATGTATTGATTTACGTTGTGGTTCTTTACTCACTGTGCGCACTATTTGTTTTGAACCTATATGACAATGTTTTACAAAAGACATTTACATGAATGATCTTGAGATAAAAATTGCTAAATATGGTGGCCCCTTGAATTAATCACTGTGTGATTGCATTAGATGTAGTGTTACTCTAGCATGTTCATTTCTACTGACAATGGAATGATACCTATAAGTGTCATGTTGAGTTTAAACCTGAAAAGCGAAAGGATTTCTTTGAAGGAAAGCAACTTGTAACATTCAAAACTGAACATTCAATGTCAGGCGTGTGCGGACATGTGATCTCCCGCGTTACAGGCTGCAAACTTAGTGTTAGAATTAAGTAATGTTTTCCTTAATTAAAATTAAAATACTGTATGAAAAACAATGAATTAAAAATTTAATACAAATAATTAATCTAATAAAGCAACTAAAATGGGAAGATTAAGGGTCTGATTTAGAGTTTGATGGCAGGGATACTCCGTCACAAACATGACGGATATCCCGTCCGCCATATTAAAAGTGCCATAGGATGTAATGCACTTGTAATACAGCGGACGGGCTATCCGCTAGGTTTGTGATGGAGAGAACCGGGCAGCCAAACTCTAAATCATGCCCTAAATCTTATGTATAAATAATCAAAAAATAACTAAATCAATAAATAAATCTGTCCAAGACAGAGCCTCCATTATCCTTGATCTTTTCTGCATCCTTTAATAAGTCTCTACCCCATTCGCACACATCACTGCCACAGTATACGTGAGTAGATCCCATTTGTAACAATCTCTAGTATTCTAAAAAAAAAACCTGATGAATTTCTCTGCACAAAATAAGCTTGCTGTTTGACTTTAAAGTCTTTCCTGCTTTGGTTCTCAGCACCCTTGGGGTATGTGTCCAATTTCAAGGTGACGTCGTACACAGGGACATCCATTTCTCTTGCTTGGAGTGCCACGGCTGGAGCCACCGAATACAAGATTACCTGGAGCCCAACAGCAGACACAGGTTGGTGGTTAAACTCTTTAATCTTGAATTCTCATTTGTATTTTATTGCCATGGGCATGGTTTGTTTTGGATGTGTTTTTTATCATTAATGAAACAAGGAGCGTGACTGCAAATATTAAAGATACTTGCGTGGAGTAGGGTCCGTCATACACCTTATGCTCATCTTTATTCACTCTAGGAAAGAATGTTGATCATCTTCACAAATTTGAGAACTGTGAACATTTCTCATAATCAATATGTAAAATGGCAAACTACCAACAACTTTGGAGTTGTGGGGTTTGGAGAGTGCTTTGAAGAAATGTGGGTAAAGTTAAATGGGGTGTGGCCAAGATGGCGACAGAGTAGGAGCCTCTCTCCTTAGGTCCTCCATTTGATTCCACGAGCCAGATATCGCGCCCCACCAACAAGCACCATCTGGTCTTCACCAAACAGATATCGGCCCACTGACACCTAGGATCGCTCTGGTGCCTGCTGAATTCCGAGAAGACCTGAGAAAATAGACTTGAGTGGAGACGGCCGGGTTCACCTCCGATAAAAATGCAGCTAATCTTTCGATAGATACTTTGCATTTTGGCAAAACTATTGGTTTTCAGAGACATATCTAAAGTTGCTAATGCATTTCTCAATGGCCCTTCACACAGGAAGGCTGTCCTCCCATGTTGACAGAAATAAAGACATTTAAAAACTACAGCAATCAAACAGCAGATTCATGATACATGTCAGTATGACAAATATACTTGATATATCATGGTAAGGTTTCGCTTGTATCAGAGATTTTGTTGTTGCTTTCATGAATACTCTATGTTGATGACTGTTCCATGTTCCATGTATATGATTTGGGACATTTTAAAGATTGTCCTCGTGTTGCAATTGACCATTTTGAATCTGATCAGAATCTCTTTCGCATCTGTCACATGAATATCGTCTCACCCAATTAGCTCTAAAGATTATGCAACCTATGCAACTCCTGCATACAATTGTCGCTTGCTAGCTCTTCATCACCAGAGGACGTCCAGCCCAGGAACAGTCCATTAGAGGAATCTTTTTTTTTAGAGAAAGAGCAACTTTCTTTGCATGAAATGGACCGTTCAGCAGTAGAGCAGATAAGATGCTAAGCAGATTGTGTAAAAAACATAACTGGATATTGAATGAACTACTACTGATTCCATGAGCCAAAAATGTAACAAATAATTAGCCAAGTACACAGCATCCATATGGTAGCATCTCGAGCAGTGATCTGCTCAATTTGATAACGCAGGAAGTCACACCCAAGTGCTTTTCAAGACAGCTGACTACAATGCAGAATATTTTTAATGGCTAATAATATCTGCATTGTGGGCAAAGTAGCCCAATGTTGTTGTCGAATGAGGGTGTTGTGAGTCATTGGGGAATTCCGTGCCTTTCAGAGGAACTAGATCACAAATTGAGAATATATGACTGAGATTTCACTTTCATAATCCATGCGACGCTGGTCCGTGCTTTCTTTAGGAGACCAGCGTGGAGGACCTCTACTCAAAGGCACCATCAGCTCTGCCCATTGCCGTCATTCAACTCACATTTCACCATCACCTAACCAAGCAGCAACTGGTGTTGCAGTGGATGTTTAGGGTCACTTTTATTACCCGGAAACAGTTATTCTTTAATTATCACAGAATCCCCAATATTTTGTTAGATTATGACTGACCACAATGTCCACCACTTACTGAACCTCTTCACTCCCTCTCTTGTTTACAATTACTGACCATCATGTTCTACAACAAACATGTTTTTTAGAAATATTACCTGAAGAATAATGTTGCCTTCTACTTGGTTACATCAGATGAAGCAAAGTCAGACCTGGTAGCAAGACTGAGACACCCCTGAACAGAATCATCTATTTATACACACACCACCAACACTGCTACACCTTTAATGATTTTTTTTAAAATGTCATGCATTTTCCTTTCAGACCAAGATGCTGTGAAAAGCCATTACCTAGATCCAAACATTCTCTTCTATCGCATTGATGGATTGAGACCTAACACTCAGTACACCATCAGTGTCCATGCCATCTACAGCAACTCGGAGGGACCGGCAGCCACGTTTGTTCATAACACCGGTAAGTACTCCTTCGGTTTGAGCTGTGTCAGTGCTGAATGATTCATCATCTGGTTGTTGAGGAAATCCCACATTTCTTCCTCCAATCACAAGTCTTGTTTTTCTTATGTAAGGGTCCATCTGCTTTCACTTTGGACTTGTTGGGGTTGTAATGGACCTTGTTGTTTGGTCTTATAGGCATTAATGATTCTTAAATTAATTGCTCTTTTCCTTTTGTTTTTACAGCCCATCCCATTTGCATGTTATACTGTAGGATTCCTATTTGCTGCTCTTTATATTGTAGTTTGGGTTTGCAGTTGTCACTGCTTCTTCTTGAAGGCGATAGCAAGAAATGGCTAATAAAATTCAACATCTGGGAGTGGTAATTTTACAACCTTGAAGAATTAATTTCCAAATAGCAGCTGGTGTTGTGATTTGATTTGACTCTCTATGGGTGCCAGGCAAATGATATCAAACACATTACTACAAATGCCCTATGCTCGTTTTGCTTTCCTAGTTTTGCATATTTAATTTCTTCCTAATTTTTCTCTCTTTCCTTTGTGCCTCCTCTTCCTCCCCAGTTCACTTATTTTCTTTTTTTCTTTTTGAGATCTTTCTAATGAGTATCCTTGGATCTGAATCAGCTGGGGTATAAACATGTTACATGCAGATTCTAAAGATTTCTTTATCAATCAGGGTGACCCTCCAAGGTGTATTTTGCAGACAGCACTTTAGTCGTATCTTACTACATGGATTGTTAAATACAACACTAGCCCTGAGCCCACCTGGAGACTGAAATATGCTTAATATCCAGAAATATGCAAAATGCGCGATAACACAGCCCAGAAAGACAAAGCTACGAGGGGTAACAATCATCAAGTACTGATGCTAACCCGATCTCTTAATTTCCCGAACTTTGATTTTTTCCTTTTTTCTTGACATAGTCAGCTGTAGCAGTGCACATCTGACAGAAAAGTAGCTAAAGGTACTAACACACTAACAGGTGCAGGGTTTTCTCATGAGAAGAGAGCAAAACATCTTGAGAAAATGCACAACAGTGAAGAACCCAGACGCTGCACTACTTTGATTGAGAATTCTCTCTTTTCCGTGGCAAGCAGTGAACTTAGGACAGTGCACGTCATAGGTGAGAGAACTCAAACACGTCATCATAGCCTGGGCATGCAGAATGATCTGTGGATTAAACAACATGACGGTTGTTCATGTGGAATGAAGCATTATAGAACAGCAAAAAAAGAGTTCACAGTGTCTAATGTATAGTTACTGCAGAGAGGGCTATAGAATTAAGAGATCACCACAGGGGTTTAATGGGGAGATCGATATGTTTCTGAATGTGACGTTTCTCGGCTTGCTTCATAGATTCCAACCCCATCCAGATTCAGGCTGTGCGAGATTTGAAAATCGCAGACTCTGGTGTTCACAGTTTGAAGCTGCTCTGGAAGAGGCCCTCGGGCATCACAGGCTACAAGATCGCCTGGGCGCCTTTCAACGGTAGGTCCTGGAGCCCGTTTGGTAAGAAGAAAAGTATTGAGCCCGCGTGCTGCACTGCATCGTGCTGTGCTGTGTCCCACTGTGTTATTTTGCTCGGTAGCCTGTTTTGTGTGATGTGATTTGATTCCCTTTTATATTTTGCTCTCGTCTCCAATTTTTGCTATGCTGTGCTCGCTTGCTAAGATGTTTTATAGTATTTTATGCTGCAAAATATGTCTTTTGGGCCAAACAAAAGTCACGTTTTCTTAGCCTCTCCTTACAAAAACAGACATATATTTGATTCAATTTTATTAGTGTACTTTCACTCTTAATGTCCTTTTTTCTGTTATTGATTGTCAATGCTTTCTTTTGGCAATCATCTTTTATGACATCACGGGTTCGCTCATTTGGAAACCATGCTCTTGATACCAATGTCAACCATACAGTATTGTTCCTTGGGTTAATGGCAGAACTAAGAACGCTTCTTTCACATAGAACCCCACAAACCGGTGTTCCACCGAAAAAATGTATATCCAAGGATGTGCTGAATCACAGAGTTGGGAAATTCACAACTTTGCCACTTCAGCGGGCCTTCGTTGCAGCGGGAACCAGTTCCTGCTGCGGCACCGGGCCACTTCCAGGTGCTGGACGACTGCAGTAGATCAATGAGAGGACTGATGCTGCTCAGAGGGGCAGTTCTTCTCCCCTGATCCAAGGCCCCACGCCTGGCCAAAAGTCATGTGTCCCGCCTCACTCCCTGGCCATGCCCTTTCATTGGCTAGGAAGTCCTCTTGAAAGCCCTCCAAGCTGTGAGCTACTGCGGACCCAAGCTGCCGCATGCCACACACTCCGTGTACACTCACACTGTCTCTTCACCTTCCTGGCACCTCTTATCTTCATTGGAGGGGTTGCAGCAGACCACCAGGACAACTCAGTATTTTCTGCCCTAGGACATCCTCCACTGGGACATGCTGCAGGAAGGAAGGACTCTTGTCTTGAAGCTTATCTTGGTGGAATAACTGTTGCCTAAGGTATCGACAGACAAGGCCAAAATCCCACCCCCACTGTTGCAGAGGGAAGATTTCCTGCATTCTTTGCTAAGTTTAAACTTCACTTGCCCCTAATGCTTCCTCCTAGTGTTAGAGCTGTAATGCAGCGCTGCCATACCTCGATAAAAGGCAGTAGAGGCAGTCTCTTCTGCAATGCATGGCTTGGAATCAACTGTCCTTTTCCAAAAGGAATTAATGGAATTATTCTATAGTTAGAAAATTGTCGTCTGCCCCTTCACTATCTGGGATTCTAAACGATGTTTCACAGTTATTCTGTCCTCTTCCGCTCTCCGCATTTGCAGCATCTTTCATCAGTTACCTTCCCCTTCCCTTAGTGTTGAGGTGCCTCAGGATACAGTGAGCTCTACAAACAATGCTCACTCTGTCACGGCGAGGGGTGGGGTACAGTGGTTCTTGAATGCTTTTCTGACTCACGAAAATGATAGGAGTTCTAGAAAATCCTGGTGTTACTGAACAAGCGTGTGCAGCAAAGGAGCAGAAACTTAAAGTGAGGAGCACATGTTTGAGAGAGTGAAGGAAGGATGGGCTGGCCGCCCAAGGCATTTTTTGTTATGAAAATGTGGCTCAATGATTCATTATGATGCAATATCCTTAAACATATAAATGCATTTTGACAAATTATAATCAAGGAAGGAGATTTTTAAAAGTGTCCATTAATAAATTAGAGTGGGTTCGACCATACACCAGGGTAAAATAAATGCGTGTTGGTTTGATTTCTCCCCTTACTTCCAAAATGCCTTCCACCACTTTCCTAGATTAAAAGGCCCAAATGAAAATGTGCCAATGTGCTAATGTTTAATATTTGTAAACTGTAAAAAGAGGCTATTTTTACATTGGTGCCTTTTGTGTGCCCCAGTCTTTCACTCTCCAAGACCCGAATACAGGAGTGACAAAAGTCTGTTAGAAAATGCCATCTCTTTGAAGTCACATAATGTAAACACAGCTGTACATGACCAGTAGATGTGCATCGGTTTGTTGAAAGTTGTCCTCTGCGCTCTCCTTAATTACAATTGAGCGTTCACCTGCATTGGAACAATCAGCTAATACTGCATTGTTTTCCATTATCTGTCTGATCTGTCTCCAGGTCTAGGGGTGCTGCAGCACCTGCCGCACCCCTAACTCCAACGCCATTGGCTCACAGAGAATACATCTTTTCATTGTGCATTGCAGTGTGTGTGTCTCACTTTTGTGCTTGCGGTTTCATAGTGAATGTGTGTCAGTACTTGAAATAAAATGTCTTTTTTGTTTGTAGGTGGTCTGGAAATTTCTCGCATTGTTCCGGCTGAGACCACATTCTTCGACATCACGAACCTTGAGGAAAGCACCACTTACACCATCCGGGTCTCCTCAATGGTGGGGGACCGGGAGGGGAGCCCAGTGCTCCTCACTGCCAAAACGTGTGAGTACAGGGGAGGAGGGGGAGGAGCCAGGCCTGGGCTAGAGGGGCAAAACAGTCATGACAGAAGCTCAACCTGTTTTTCGTAGGTTGAAGTGAACATTATAGTGTTGGACCACACCATTAGTTCAGTACTCCCCCATGGTATGACAGGAGTGGAAGATATTTTACTACAATATCACATAATTAATATCTATTTTTGTACAACAATATTGAGTGCAGTATTTTGACTACAACTATATTATCAAAGAAAAAAATATATATGTACCAGAAGTGGGCAGGCATGAAGCCCAGCCCCTTAGCACAGGTTTTTTTGAGACAAACCCTGAGTGTGTCTCTACATTTGCTCTTCAAGGCTTTCCACTCATATTTATAGCCCATCTTTCTTACCCTGCTCTTCCCCCTTCCTTCCACATTTCAAGGCTACCGCTGTCCCTGATTCCAGCAAACGTTCCCTTGGGTAGGTTAAGTCTAACTGGGTTCATGAATCTGCTTTTGCCACTGCAGAAAGCTATGGCTGAGTAAGTGGAGAAAAACAGGGGGTTTGAGAGGGAGGTCTTGATATTATACTTACCCTTTTTGAAGTGCAATCTGGTTGCCACCTGTACAGCAAAGGGCAAACTGGCTACTTCAAATCGCTGACCCGCCTTTCACTAATGTGCTGCCCCAGCGAGGTAGGCAAGAGTTTACAGCTGCAATTGGGACAACACATTACCTATAGTAGGGCACACTAATCCAGTCTGTGTCCAGAGAACCAAGTTAAAAGTGTTCCAAGGTACAAACTGGGAAGTGTGCCCCATACATAATACGGGTCCTGGATGGCAGCAGAGAAATCTGGGAAAGGCGATTTCCCCTTCAACTCTGCTGTAGTACTTTCCAAGGTTACAAAGGATAATGAATACATATATGTGGAAGTCATCCGAATGGTGAACCGTCAGATCACCAGCCAGAACAAGATTCTACATTCGTCCCAGTCGGGCTTCCGTGCTGGGTTCAGTGTGAAATTAGCCCTTCTGGGAGTCACAGAATACATCAGTGGCAACCTTGACTCAGGGCAGAAGGCAGTGATCGTCTTGTTAGATCTTTCCTCCGCCTTCGCCCTTGTTGCACAAAGTAGGGGTATTTGTATCGTCTCCTATGTGGAAGATACTCAGCTAATGCTATCCTTCCATCAGCCTATTCACACTGTAATCAGAAATGTTCTGGGTTGTCTTGCGTCCATTGCTCAGCGGATGCACAACAGCTGTTTACAACTCAACTCAGACAAAACGGAAATCTTGATGTTTGGCTCCACCTCTCCTCTTGACGCACTGCATCGCTGGCCCTCCAACTAAGTGCCCGCCCCCACCCCTTCTACAGTAATCAGAAATCTGAGAGTCTTGAAGGACACTGCACATTCCTACAAACCCCATGTCAAAGCCACCTCTGCTAAATGCTTTGGTCTACTAAAATCCCTGAGAAAACGTCTAAAGTATCTTCCTCATGACACTCGCAAAGAGGTCGTTCATGCACTAATCACCTCCAAGTTGGACTACGCCAATGTACTTAATCTAGGTGCCCCCCAGCATCTGCTATCACAACTGCAACTGATTCAAAATACCACAGCTAGGCTCATCCTGAATATCCCCAAACACCAGTCTATTAGACAAGGTGTAAAAGATTTGCACTAGCTTCCTATCAAGTCATGGATAAAATTCAAAACTCTCATGGTCAATCGCAGAGCCTTCCACCTACAGCTACACCCATAAAGTCTGTGCCTGAGGAACAGTTAGAAAATTGTATTTAAAAGAGAACCACCCCAAAATGATTCTGAAGCCTTAGACAGTGGATCCATATCCTCTACCTGGAAAACGTATCTAAAGGTGGGATCAAAGCCACCCCACTATGTTCCAATTCCAAGTTCTTCATGACCAAAGAAGGGAGTGCACCGCAGAGGACTCAAAGGACTGCTCAGTGACCAGGATGGTGTCTGCAAGACAGCCAGTCCTCCAAAGTTGAGCGGACATCACCTAAAGTATGGGCTTTTTGCTGGTGGAGTTTTGGGTCTGTCTACATCTTATAAGCCTATCTGCCTGCTGAGAAAGGGAACAACTGACCCTTCAGGAGGAGACCCTGTCAAGAAAGGAGAAGTCCAGCATGTTTCCAGTTTGGGAAAGAGCCAGAGAGTGAGAGACTGCAAAGGAGCAAAGCCAGGAGCAATGTGTGAGTGAGAGGAGGCCCCAGTCTTCCTAAATGGTTCTGGTCATGAACTGCATCAAGGTTTCTCCACAATCAAGCACTGAGTGAAATCAGCAGCTTGTTGTGACTGAGATACAGATGTTACAGCTGCGACATTGGCCTCAAGGCAGCAACTGCAGAAGTTTTCAAATAGATAGATATCCTCTCTGAGGCAGCACCTACCACACCAGCATCCTGCCTGCTCATAGCCGAGGGCACCACAACTGCCAAAGATGAGGGCTGCTACTGGGTGCAACTGCACTGAAATCTTCAAAGTCTTTAAGTTCCCAACAAAGCTGCTTCCACGACCCCTACAGCTCTGAAGCCGTCACTGCATGATCATGCAGTGGTCTGCTACATGCATCAATCCCACACACCCCTGAGCTATCACCCCAACGCATAGGTAACCCCAGTGCTTGAGAATTGTGGGAGAAAGAGAGACGTACTAGCAGACAAAGGTCTGCAGCACAAACTAAGACTATTTGATAATAACCTCAAGAAGTGAAAAGTGAACTGAAGTGATGGGCACAAATATGACTTGGGGGTGATCAAGTGAACTGCTCCCGTGCCTGGTCAGCTCTGTATCCCAGATTAGATACCAGGGATCTAGATGCTGGTGAACTCCATTAGTGGTGGAAGATTACCGAAGGATGAAGCGCATCAAGATCATAAACAGGATTTCCGCCGTATACTCCATTCCCATAATTGGGCTGTGTAGTATTAAATAATGCTTTGCGATTAAAGTACTGGGGTGGGCAACATTTTAATGTGCCTACAGGCAGACGCTCGAGTTCTGACCTCTGGTCCCCCACACTGCATCTCTGAAAAGCATTTGACAGATTGCCCTTGCTACCCTGAAAGTCAAGTGTGGATGGGGTGTATTTGGTCAAATTTGCAGAGCCATTTTTGAACAGATCCAAGAACACAGGTAGCAATGACCTCAACCACCATGGTTGGGGCCTAGTAGTCCCTGTCTGTCCTCAGAACCCCCGAATGGGGTCTGACGTGACATAATTAGGAGAGAAAGCTCTGTGTCCAAAATGCTTTAAATGAAATTCCTGTTTTGCAGCACGATGTTCAAATGCTACTTTGATGTAGTGATCTGGAGGACAGGAAGCAGCTGTGGGAAACCTTGCTAGGGTATAATATCCAAGGAGACTTATTGGCCTTGATACAAGCCCTGCATACAGAAAACTGGGCCCAGAAAATCTTGGATGAGAACGGAGGATTGTCCCGGAGGATCCAGATCGGTAATGGGTTGAGACAGGGGTGCGTACTTGCCCCCTTGCTTTTTT
Organism: Triturus cristatus; assembly: GCF_964204655.1. Classification (NCBI taxonomy): domain Eukaryota; kingdom Metazoa; phylum Chordata; class Amphibia; order Caudata; family Salamandridae; genus Triturus; species Triturus cristatus. The sequence goes on from NC_140585.1 coordinate 880,873,592, forward strand.
CCCTGTTTATAGCTGATCTGCCCCGAAAACTCAGAGAGGTCATAGGGGCTAGCCTGAAATTAAGAGGAAACCATATCTCCTGTTTATTATATGCAGATGATCTGGTAATCATGGACCAGACGGAGATTGGGCTACAAAGGAAATTAAACATGTTTACAGAATACTTCCAAACTAAAAAATTGGTGGTAAACATGGAGAAGACCAAAATCCTATGTTTTGGAAGAAGAAAAGCAATGTTTTCCTGGTATCTGGGCAGGGATATGCTGGAAAAAGTAACAGAATATAGATATCCGGGAATGTGGTTCACGAATAGTCTGCAGTGGTATACCTCAACATCATCTCCTACGCCGACGACACCCAGCTGATTCTCTCCCTCACCAACGACCCCGCCACCGCCAGAGCCAACCTCCACGAAGGGATGAAAGAGGTAGCCGAATGGATGAAGAACAGCCGCCTGAAACTGAACTCGGACAAGACGGAAGTCCTCATCCTGGGATCCTCACCCTCCGCCTGGGACGACTCCTGGTGGCCCCCCGCCCTACGCAGCGCACCCAGACCAACAGACCATGCACGCAACCTGGGCTTCATCCTGGACTCCACCCTCTCCATGACCAGACAAGTCAACGCCGTCTCCTCGTCGTGCTTCAACATCCTGCGCATGCTACGAAAGATCTTCCGGTGGATCCCCACCGAGACCAGGAAGACGGTCACCCAGGCCCTCGTCACCAGCCGTCTGGACTACGGCAACTCCCTCTACGCCGGTACCACCGCCAAACTCCAGAAAAGACTTCAGCGGATCCAGAACGCCTCAGCACGACTCATCCTGGACATCCCCCGTCGCAGCCACATCTCCGGACACCTGAGAGACCTGCACTGGCTCCCGGTCACCAAGAGAATCACCTTCCGTCTCCTCACCCACGCACACAAAGCCCTACACAACCAAGGCCCAGGATACCTCAACAGCCGCCTCAACTTCTACGCTCCCAAACGCCAGCTTCGATCGACCGGCCACGCCCTCGCCACCGTCCCCCGCATCCGAAGAGCCACCACAGGGGGACGGTCCTTCTCCTTCCTCGCCGCCAGGACGTGGAACTCCCTCCCGACCCACCTCCGCCTGACCCAGGACCACCTCGCCTTCAGGAAGCAACTCAAGACCTGGCTGTTCGAGCAGTAGCGGACCCCCCTCCCCTAGCGCCTTGAGACCCTCTGGGTGAGTAGTGCGCTATACAAATGCTTGATTGATTGATTGATTGATTGATGCATTAAAAATAAGGGTATCGGCCTCTGTAAAGGGGCTAAAAAGATTTAATAGTGTATATGGAGAAATGTCTGATAGACCGGTATTAAAAGCCTATTTAGCAATGGTCCCCCCACAATTTTTGTATGGTGCAGAGGTACTCTATTTAAGTGGAAAAAAGGGATGGGACAAAGAAGAGGGAAATATCCTTAAATGTTTGCTCTCGCTGCCTAGATCGTCCATGATACAAGCAGTAAGATTAGAATTAATAATAATAATAATAAATAAATAATTATTAATAATAATAATAATTGGGAATCACCTCATGGGGTATAACAGCTTGCATGGCTTTATTGCGTTTCTGGCAGCGGCTAGGAACAGGTGAGGATCAAAAAATCTCACAATGGTGTAAAAATGAAATTGCCAATAGTGAGTTGACCTGGGCAAGAGAGACCAGCGCTTCAATTATTCAAGCATATGGTGTTTTAAAGCTAAAGTTGTGCCCTCAGTACTTAGACCTAAAGATAGACAAGAAAGAACTTAGGACATTGGGAATAGAAGTGTCCTGAACCCATGATCAAGAATACCTCTTACTGAAAAGTTCAGTTGCTTTTATGGCCTCAGCATGGAAAAATGATTTACATTACCCCTATATCGACAGGTTACCTAGCTGCCTGTTAAGGCGCGAAGTGTTAAGATTGAGAATTGGGCTAAATCCCTGTTATGCGAACAATGGGGTAAAAATCTTAACCCCTTCTGTGCCACGCCCTTTCCCCCTCCTGTGCCGGGCGTTTCATTAGTGGGTGGGGTTCATGACGAGATAGTCTCGTCATGGGCACAGCGCGACCGTGCTCCATGACGAGACTATCTCGTCATGGGCACTGAAGAGGTTAATGATAAATAGCAATGGAAAATGCACCTGCACCTTAGGCACTACCTGTGATATTTTACATATATTATTAGTCTGTTTTAAGATTTTAGATATACGAAGAGAGATTTTAGGCCCGATTTTGAAAAAATATGAAATTAAAAATAGGTTGCAAGCTGTAAACCTTTTAGTGGAAATAAAGAACCTAGATATAGCATGTGCTATTGGGAAAGAGCACTGATGAAATTTAGATCTTTTTAGATTCAGGGAGAATGGGTTATTAATGGATAGAAGTAATTTGTGAGACATACTGGAAGGTCAGTGTGACCCAATAATGGAATAGTTGATTTTTTTTAATTTTAAGATGATTTTTTATCTTGCATTTTTATGGTTGTGAATTATAGGTTGAAGAAATGTATTGGATAGTGTATGATACTGACTTGCTTATCTATGGAATGTTATGCTGCTAAGTGTATACTTTTATGGTTGTAAATAACTGAATAAAGTTTCATTTCATACCATACCATACTTTGATGTACACACTAATTGACAGCAGACATTGAATTTTTTCAGCATTATGTTAACTACATTTTTCCAGTTTTCACCATTTACTCTTACACTTAGTCATTCAAACCTGACAGAGAAAAACATTTCAACCACTCCTATCCCAGGCCTCCACACCAAGGCTGTTTTCCAAGTTCTACGGATCCTAGGATAAAGTTACTTACTTTTGAATAAGCTTGATGATACCTTACAATTTGGTAGTCTGATGCTTTATCGCCTCGAAACCCCTTACTCTCAGACATAAATGATGTGCAAGCACTCCCCTTGGCACGTGCATGATACTATTACTGGTACGGCTTGGTGGAAAGGTAGGACATGTCATCTCCAGCACCGAGGACTAGTGCAGAAGGACTACAGTTACTGATTTGCACATGTGTAAGGCCATACTATTTTATTTAATCCAAACATTGGGTTTTTGCAACAAGCTTCATGTAAGATGTACACTCAAATGCAATATACATACTTTAAAAGAGCAGGATAACTTGTCTTTCAGCCATACATCCACTGGAGGATACATAGTTTACCCAAATAACTATGGCTAGTATACCACAATATACTCGATATAACTCCCCCTCCCTCCCCCAACCACTTGGAGCAACAAGCTGAAAGCAAATTCTGTGGCATCCCAAGTTATCCCTCTCCAGTCCACGTATCATTAGGCATATGTATTGTGGGGAGGGTGGGAATTTGAGGGGGAGGAGGGTGTGCCTAGGCAAGGGGCACCACCACAGCAGTGATACCTATTTGTATGGGGGGATTGTCTTCGTCTACCGGACCAAGCTTGCTGTGAGGGCTGTCTCATGCAGCATGCCTTCAGGGGGTATTTCTCCATATTCTACAGATCATGGAGGTCTGTCATCCCCTTCTCCATATTTGTTAAGATCTTGTACTAGCGCACCCCATTGATCAGCTGTGGGGTGATGCTGTAGACCGCTGTTCTCCTTTCTGCGAATGGCTCTGCCCTCCACTTCAGCCAAGCACTGGGCTTTCGTCCGCCTAGTCTGGCTTCACTGTGTGAATGGTGATCTCCATCTCATGGTGATGCAGTGCTTGGCCAGGAGAAACAGGAGGTCAGAGAACTTTGTTGTTATCTGAGTTCTGGCAGGTTTTGGGAGAGGTGCCTATCAGATAGACTTCAATAGTGGTCATTTGTGGTTTTTCTGTGACCCCTGCTCTTGTGCTCTGGACTGTATTTCAATATTGCTTCATCGAGGGGCAGTCCCACATTGTATGACGAAAGTTCAATGGGGAATGATGCCAGTGCATGCAATCAGTTCTTGCTTCCGGAAAGAGGCTACCCATCTTCTTGGGCGTTAGATAGGCCTTGTGTAGAATATTTAACTATAAGAAGCAAAATCTTGCACTGTGGGAGACCTTTGAGGGATATTCCAGGGCCCTTTGCCAGTATTTGTCATGAAATGCCCTTCCTGAGATGTCTTCCCATGACTCCCTCAGGGGCTGCAGAGATACGTTGGTGTGCTCTCGAATTGCTCTACACAGCCAGGTTATTAGTCTAAGGCTGTGCCCTTGGGGTGTAATGCTTGAAGCAGGGCTGTAGTTGGAGGTATAATGGGGGTTATGTTCCAATTCCATTTAATGTATTCTCTAATTCTTCTGTACTGAAGGAATGAGCCAGCTGGGAGGTCAAACTGACACTACAGCATCTGGGGGCCCATAAGCACTCCCTCCTGATATAAGTCTCCTAACGTGTGGAGACCTGCCTTTTCCCACTACACCAATTCTCGAGTGCCAAGTGGCCTCAGTCCAATAAGCAACCCACGCAGTGACATTTGGGGGCGAATCGGAGTATTGTACCTGTGTAGGCGAAGCCTTTCGTGCATAAGACGGTGGTGTTAGCCACTAGAAGTGGGGTCCAGTCCCTCATCCTCTTCCCTCTTTCCTTCGAGAAACTGTGAGTTCAGTATCCCACCTTGTATTTGAGAGGTTAAATACCCTGTTTCTTGTAGCTGGAGTCCTGCTAGTCATCTGGTCAGCCACTGGAGCTGAGCCGCCAAATAATTTCCATAGAAATCCAAAGCCCTCATCCTACCTTATCTGGTGGTAGTTTTAGCTTATTGAGTGCTATTTGTCTCCTCCATGTTCCCCATATGAAGGCAAATAGGAGGGAGTCAAATTGCCAGTACTCTTTTCAGTATCACTAGGGGAAGGTTCATAAAACAATAATGTAGTCTAGGGGCCATCACCATCTTGGAGATAGCTATGTGGCCCAGAACGGATATCATCAAAGTAGTCTATAGAGCAATCTGCTCTCCCAGAGTTACCATCTAGGAGGTCGGTATTGGTAAGGTACATATTAACCTCCAAATATCAAAATGTGGTGGCTGCCCATTGCTGGTCCTATGCCCCAAACCTGATTGTTCTTTGCAGCACGCCAGGTTTCAACAGGAAGATCTAAGACTTCATGGGATTGACTTTTGACCCAGAGATATGTCTGAAACCTTCAAGCCCCCTGGAGATGTGAGTGAAGTTGGCCTCCATGTCCCTGATATGCACAAGCATATTTGTCTGCGTAAAACGACATTGGGCTGGTTGCTGCCAGGTCTGGTGGCTTAGTATACTAATGCAGCCACTGTAGCTACCTGTGTTTGAACTCCTGGTCACAGATTCAAATCCTGGTGGTTTGATTAAGCATTTTATCCTTCTGGGGTTCAATAAAATGAGTGCCATTGAGTTGAGGAAGAATAATCATCTATTATTCAGTGCCAAGATACCCTTCTGGGTGAACATGCACTTTATAAATACACGTTATGCATGCCGTGTTATGTTAGGCTGTCATACCTCAACCACATAGCTAGGGCTTCGATGGCAGGTGTGAATAGGCTATGAGATTGTGGGCAGCCCTGTCTCGTACCTCTTGCGATTTTATAGACAGCCGATATATGTTGTCCGGTCTTTGCCCTGGCTGTAGGTGCCTTGTATAGGAGTCAGAACAGCATGAGGTGCGACATTTCAAATCTCCTCAGGGTATGGAACAGATAGGGCCACCAGTGGGTGCCAAACGCTTGTTGGAGGCCGAGGGTCGCGCATGCTGACAGCGGCCACACCTCAGTGGCCTTTTCCATAATTTGATACAACCTTCTCATGTTCAAGATGGGCTACTCTCCGGGATTAACCTGTTCTGGGGACTGTGGAATGGCAAGGAAAGGGCTGGGAGGTGTCTCAATGCCAGAATTTTACTCAGAATTGTATTGTTGGTATGTAGAATGCAGATTTGGGTAAGATGATAGGGCCTCTGGTGGTCATCCTGGTTTTAGGAGCAATGTCATTATCACCTCATTAGTTGTGCCAGGACGACTACCAGTATCAAAGGCTGCCTCATACAGCTTTTTAAGCAGAGAAATGAATTGTGTGGCAAAAGCAGTGTAGGACTCGGCCGGTAGGCCATCAGAACCTGGCGTTTTGCTCATTGGTAATTGTCTCATTTTGTTCCTGATGTCCTGTTCAGTGATTGGGTCGTTAGGCTCTCCAATACTTACCCAGATATTGTTGGTAATCGCATATCCCCCAGGAAAGCGTCTATTGCCTCCACATCTATGGGGCCAGGGTCTGAATAGATTGCCTGATATTAGTGATAAAAGGCTGGATTAATGTCTGCCTGCAAGTTGACCTCATGTCCCTCCTCTGTCCTAATGGAAAGCACAGGAGAGGGAGGATGTTGGGGGTCTAATTAACCATGCCAAGAGGCGGCCCAGCCTATGTCCCTTAGTGTATGTACACACTATGTAGGAGTTGTAATCCAAACATTCTTTCCAACAGGGCAGAGTTGTGTTTCCGTGGTTCCTGGAGGTGTGACTCTGCAATCAGGTCATGTGCAGCTTCCTGATGAAGGGACAAAAAGGAGGCCTGGAGGGTCTTGAGTTCTGTCAGCAGTGCTCCCCGGACTCCCATAGGGGTACTTAGGCTGGCACCCCTGATCACTACTTTAAACACCTCCCACTCCACCGCAGGCCAGCTGGCCATACCTTCATTTAATCTAAAGTTGACCTCTATAGCGTTTCGCAGGGCATTGCGGGTCACCGGATTCTCCAGCCATTGTGGCTGACGTTTTCCAGCTGGGGATCGGGTCAGCACTCACCTCCATCGAAACATGATCTCCAGAGGGTTATGACCTGAGAGTGTTATCCCTAAGTATGATGCGTGGAGTACTCCTCCCTGGTCCATGGTGTGGCCGAAAATCTTGTCTAATCGAGCATGCAGTCTATGTGTGGGTGAATAGAAGGAGTATTCTTTCAGGCCTGGATTCTGGAGCCCAGACCCACAACCACCGAGCCTTGGCATTGCGATATGCAGGGACACAAGATACTGGGAGGAGTGATCGATCTTCCTCAATATTATTTACAAAGTTAAAGTCTTCCCCCAGGAGCCAATTGTAAGGCCTCCCAGTCCACCAGGTGATGTGACAGGGACACCAAGAAGGCAGGCTGATCGAAATTTGGTGCTTAGATACTGCCTTAGTAGTGGAGAGCCATCTAATTAGCCTCTTAGCAGGACCGTCCTTGCTGATCTATGTGATCTTCTTCCACGTGAAATGGAACATTTGGTTTTAACCATATGGCTGCACCCTGTGCATTTGCAGGGAATGTATTGTGATATAGTGGTCCATGCCATTTACGTCGCATTTTATCCCCCTCCCCACTCGCCAGTTGGGTCTCCTGCACAAAATCTATATGGGCTCTTATCTGTCGCAGCAGTGACTGTATCCCATAGTGTTTGCACGTGTCCCCACCCCCTGCACATTCCATGTCACAGCAATATATTTACCCGGGTGTGTCATACAAATATATGAGGAATGCTGATGGCGGGCCCCAAGGGTGCCCTGTGATATCAACCACGATTCATGAATCATGAAGGGGCACAGTGTCTCAGGGGGAACAGCAGGGGCATCAATATTACTCTCCATCCTGGTGCCAATAACTTAACATTCTTCAACATCTCCTAGTCTATCAAGGAAACAAAGAAAACAACAAACAACTGAGCTGTTCAAACCATTGGGGACAGCAGACATCTGTGAAGTGTGAATCAGGGGCATTACGCTGCATTTTTTGAGGGGGTGGCACTAGAGATCACCAATATTAGGTAAGCATGAGGCCTATCTAGAGCGGATAGATCGGGGCTACTACATGAAGTGTTACTGGTGGGAGGGACATATTCAGGTACAATGTGGCAAGAAATAAGGGACCTAGGCTTTGGCCGTACTTGCACCCCTCCTCCGGCAGGACGGGATGGTGGGATGGGAAACTGGTCTCCTGTTGAAGAATAATCAGGGCCCGAGGTGTCAGTCAGCACAGTATGAGTTCCCGGAGATGGTCCTACATCAGTTTATCTGCCATCTGCTGGGTCACCGCGAGTAGAATCCTGGAGGCTTCGCTCTTCTCTGAGCCAGACCAGTCACTTCCTGATTTTCCAGATCACAGTAAAGGTCGCTCGATCTGGAATGCCACTGCCATGACCATCATCGACATTCTGCCATCTTTAATTTACTGTGGTGTCGGAGTCACCCCATGGGTCTCCCCCTCCTCCTTACGGCATGGTCCCACTTCCTGCCGTCTTCATCGAGAAGAGTCTGGAGCTACCCTCCTGCCTCCAGAACCTGCCCGGAAGCAGTCAACATAGCCCCAGGCCTTCCCTGGTGTGTCTTGGTTTGTTATTACTTTGAGCTTTGCTGGGAAAAGTAGAGCATACTTAAGGTCAAGTTCTCTTAATCGCCGCTTAACAACCAAAAAGGAGGCCCTCTGGTTTTGAACTACCAGGATAAAGTCAGAGAATAGCATTGTTTAGGAGTTTTGCCACAATGGGCCTTGGGTGGGGCCCAGGAATGGGAGGGTGGAATCCAGTGGGCACACTCCACAGCGTACATGAAAGAAGGGCCACGGGCACATACCCGCTCCCCCCGGCGGGTATGTGGCAGCGTCGTTGGAGCCCTCCTTTTTTTCTGGCAGGCACATGATGCTGAGGTTATTACACCACGCCCTACCCTCTGCATCCTCAGTTCGGTGTTCTACGAGTTTTACACATTACAATGGGATGTAGCTTTCGCCTGTGGCATGGGCTCAGCAAGGGTAGTGCCCATTGTGAGCAATTTCTCTTTCAGTTTTTTTTGGCCGTCCTGCAGTAGTTTCAAGTCTTTGGCTAGCGTGTCTATTTTTTGCTCCAGGGTCATAGAGACATCTTCAATTGGCATGAGAATCTGGGTGGTATCGCTGCACTGCAGTGGTATGTCTGAGGGGGCCAAGGCCAGTGTAGACTCATCTAGGCCGGTAGTTCTCATTGCCGGACTGGCCTAAAGAGGCAATGGTTTTCTGATTTGGACTTCCCCATGATGTAGCTCACCAGAAGGGCCCCCCAAACAAGGCCCAACCTCTACAGAAATGGCAGTGATAGGTCACGGCCACCAGTCCCCTGAGGCCTCAAGGTAGCACACTCAGGCACAATAGTTCTCACTGGGTGGACACAGGTCCCTGACTGACAGCCCCATGGGGGGGTTGGCAGTGCAAGTCCCAGTCTTCTTGACTGAGGCATACTCCCTCACTCTCCTCCAGTAAAGGGTGTGGTCTGCTCATGGCTTGCCTGACTCCCTGAGATCCAAGCTGGCATGAGCAGCCGTTTCTGGCCCCCCAGATCTATCCCCAGGTGTTCTCCCATCGGCTCTCCAGCAGTACACTCCAGCAATGGTGTGATTGAGCCCAGCCAATTCGGTCCTCTTCTCAGGTGGATATTGGGCCAGGGATGGGACAGCACCACTCAACTCACCGCCAGCTGGGTGGGTTTCCCTCCTCTGGGTGGGGGGCTCAGCATCCACGCCACCAATGGGTATTGGACGCCCGCCTCCTCACTTTTGGGTGACTGCAGACACCTCTTCCGCCAGTAAGCCTCGTCTCACTGGACCCATCTGAGACCTGCCGCTTTGCTCTGCGTGCAGGCTGATGCCCGCTCTTGAGGTTGTCGCCTGGAGTCTTGGGCGCACCCCCAACCCCTTCTTCTGTCCCACTCCCCTGCCTGTTGACACACCCCACCCCACAATTTTGCAGACAGGAAGTAGCAGCAGCAGCTCGGATTATGTCAGATTAGGTCCTCTACCACACGTCCACCATGTTGGACGGTCAGCCACGCCCCCTGTGAGGCCATATTAGTGTAAGCTTCTTTCCTGCAAGTATTTTGATATGTTCTTTGTAATCTTCTATTTATTGCATAGTGACAGCTGTAGGAATCTGGCTCTTTATATAATGGACCAATAAGAGGTACACTGTGTAAAGAGTCCAGGCAAACCTCAACTGGTTTACAGAGGCACAAATGATACCCCAAATGCTCTCTTTTATGGTAGTGAGGGCGAGCAGTTAGGCATATCAGAGGGTAATGCTAAGGATTTATTGCACTCACAAAGGCAGTGAGACATACTTAGTAAAGAAATCTGACACCAATTTATAAAAATAGCACTTCTTTTTATATTAATTTTGAAACCAATATCATCGGAATCCAGGAAAGTACTTTTGGGTTCTTAATTCGTACAGTTTTCAAACGTTGACGGTAATTTTTGGGATCAGTAATGTTCTCCTATGGAAAAAAAGGGACTACATTTAAGCACTTAACAACTTACAGGACTGCTCTCCTGGACTTAAGGTGCGTATGGGGCAAGGTCCAAGGCCACACCAACTGGTCACATGGGGAGGCTCTGGAGCATCCGGGTGCAGCGATGTGTTACGACGTCAGCTACCCCATTCACTTCAAAGGGGAACGTCTGATCAGACAGAGGCTGCAAGATGGGACTGGGGCACCCGTTGAAGAGAATCCACAGGGGGGTTTAACCCTTGAGATGCTTGGGCATGTAGGGACACCATTAGTCCACTTCTTCTCAGGCTGTGGGGCTCGGTGCAGTGGTGTCTTTTGGCTTCAGGTTCAGTGCTGGAGTTACTCGTGGTTGGAAGGGGGCCTGCGGTAAGAGGCTGCAAGCAGCAACTGCAAGTCCAGTCTGGCCAGACTCAAGGATGGGCTCAGCTCTAGTGGATCTCAAAACTCCATGGGCACTTTGACATCCTCAGTACTGAGGCTGTGGGGAATGGGTGTAGAGGTGCTTTGCGGTGTCATGTGGCGGCTGTCAGGGACTCACTCATTGGCTTTGATTTCTGCAGAAGGGTGCATACAGGACAGCTGGGCCACTCTCAGTTTGGGTCTAACTGTCCCTGAAGTCCATCAATGTGCAGTTTGGTCTTCCTTTGCATTGGTATCCGGTATGGACACAAGAAGCCTTGGTCGCTGCAAGTAGGTTCAGTACCCCAGGTATTGGTGCTGTACGGTTCTGGTCGGTCCTGGAGTCCCCACACTTGGAGGGAGGAGGGATCTGACCTGTGGGTGGCTGCAGTGTCAGTAGTCCCAGTGAGCAGCAGGTCGGTGTACCGGACTTTGCTTCTTTGGTGCCTGCGGCTGCAAGAGAGTTGCTCCTCTTCTCCAAGGGAGTTTCTTTGGCAATTGGTGAAGCACTGGCAGCCCTCTAGGTTTCTTGGAGTCTGCACAGTGGCAGAACATTTTGGTTGCTCCAAGATGGTCAGATGCAGCAGGCAGGCTGGCAGGGTTGATGACAAGTCAGTCGTGCTCCTCTGTTCTCGGGTCAGCAGTCTTCTTTGTCCACTTTGTGTCCACTGAAATTTCTGGTCCTAACATGAGGGGTGCCACCTAAATACTCTATTCAGGGGCGTTACAGGGAGTGTAAGGTGGTAGCCAATGGGCTACCTACCTTTAGGGCGATTACACCATCTATATGACCACTTCCTGTGGGAAGTGGGCATAACCCTGTCCCAGATGACCTAATACCACCAAAAACCTAGATGGTGAAATTTTCCTAGTCGTGTTCACTTCAGGTAGCCCACCTTAGGTGTGGGACTAGCCTGAGGGTGAGCACGCCTCCTGACTGACTCATTTTCCCACCTGTCTTGGTGCCAAATGGGCCCAGGGCAGGGGGTGGCATTTCCCCTGTCAGGGGAAGCCTTGGGTCGCATATCAAAGGCAGCAGAGGCCTTTGAGGCCTCCTGCCTTGATATGCTGATTTATTAGCCTTCCTGGGGGAGGAGGTGTAAACACTTCCTGCCAGAGCAGGCATTGTGTCTGACCTCTGAGAGCATTTCTTTCACATCCTAGGCGGTCAGAAACTTGTCTGTGGTGGCAGACTGGTCTTGACCAGTCAGCCAGCACCCTAGAGTGCTAATTTATTTATTTATTTGTTTATTTATTTGCAAACTTTTATATAGCACTGGCTAGACCCGGAGGTATCAGAGCGCTTTACATGAGGATCAGAGTGTTACAGGTTACATAATTACATCAAGTCACAGGCTTCAAGTAAAGACATAGGAGAAAACAAAAACATGAGATGCAGGGGAGGGAAGGAAACACAATGGAGAGGCGAGGAAAACAATGTCAGATGTCCGGCTGGGTAGGTGTCAGCCGAGGGGGTGAACCAGAGCCAAAACTCCTCCATAGCTGCATAGGGCAGCTCCACCGGGCATCGGCCAAGGTTGCTCGGGCTCCGAGGTAAGTACAAACAGTTAAGTTATCCACCCAGGTGGCATCGTCAAAGTTCTATCGAAAGGCACCGGTCCTGGTGTTACTGGAAAGCACCTTCCGCTACGTTCTCCAGCTGGCCTCCAGGAAAGAAGTGGTGTGAGGAGAGGTGGAAGGGACAGATTCCAAGGTCGGCAGATTGTAGGACAACCCATCGTTCTTGCCTTCAAACCTCTTGGCGGGGGAGAAGCTGAAGAGGAGTTGTGCCTAGAGACCTGATCCTCATCAGTTTTTGGTCGTCTATAGCCCCCCACAGCGACTTTGTATATTTGTTCTGGAAGCCATTTTAGAGTTAGGCAAGTCCGGGCTGACCTATTCTTTGAATAAGCAGGTCTCACTATGCACCAGTATAGAGCGCTGATAATAGGGAGCCCCTTGGAGTGACCCAGTTGACGTCTAAGTTTTGTGGTGCTTTCTCACTGGAGACCTTGTTGTGCACCTTCGGGCTTCTCTAGCATGAGAGGGTGGTAGCTTCCCCCAGTCAAATGTTCCCAGTGGCGGTCATCTTAGGGTCAGGTGCAGGTTACAGCTCTGGATTCTCCTCACATCTGATTCCCACGCTGCATCCTTTATGGACCTCGGGGACTCCTGTTTAAAACCTCCCCATCAACTGGCACCTCCTGTGCTACTTCATAGGAGACATATCCACTGGGGTGCTGCTCCCGCCATCTTGGAGTCAGAAAGCACGGAGGGTGTACCCCCCGGTACCCCTGTTGCCGCGCACCTTCTTGATGCTGCTCAGTCCCAGTTCAGTCCCAGGCAGCCCGGGGGCCCACCAGGTAATGGGCACACTGATCTTGCCCTCCGGTCTTGGAATCCTATGTGCTGTGTCTGCACTTGTGTCTCTAACACTCCGGTTCTTCAGCAGGGCCTGGCGCTCGCTTCTGCCACACTTGATAATAGGGTTCAGGCGCAGCCGCGGCCCTTGGAGGGTGTTCCGTGGGGCGGAAAGGCGGGGCGGGGGAGGGGCAGGGTGGGGGGTACTAAAACCCGGAATATGGATAATTGGAGGTAAGTAAACAATTAAATAAATAAAACGAATTTCGTAGCGCGCCCTGCATAGCAAATTGAGATGCAGGGTGCGCTACGAAATTCGCTTTATTTATTTAATTGTTTACTTACCTCCAATTATCCATATTTCGGTTGTTAGTACCCCCCACCCTGCCCCTCCCTCGCCCCGCCTTTCCGCCCCACGGAACACCCTCCACGGGCCGCGGCTGTTCAGGCGGTACCTCTAAGGTACCCTCTGAGTGCATGTATTAATAAACCCATCACTGGAATCAGTGTGTGTTTATTAATACAAGGTGTTTGATACCATACACCATAGGTTTCAGTGAAGCCATTATGTAGCTGAGATTCGGTTTTTTTTTTAAGAACGGATTTTATTTGCCAAATAACAAATATAGCGCAGAGTACTGTAACCCAGCAACTCATGCATGTAGAATGTACATTGAATTGACTTTGACAATTTCAATAGCAAAATAGGGAAACTAAAGAGCAATACATTTGAAATATTAACAAAGAAGAAAATAAAACAAAAAACCCAGAACCCACCCCCATCGCACTCACACCTACCCCAGAGCAGCACTACAAGAGAACAGTCTTGTCTACCCATACATGATACACCAGTATCCAAGGGGCGATATTGAATGTTGACTAGAATGGGAGGGAAGCCAAGTCAGGGGACCTGACTACTGAAACAGGTTCCAGCTCTAGGCCATGGTACTCCGCCCATCGCCTCCAGATTTTATAATGTTTAAGTGGGCACCCCCTGGCCACAAAGATGGGGATCTCCAGACCCATACAGAAATCCATGGCATTTTTCCATGCAGATACCGAGGGCGCCCTCGGGGCCTTCCAGGCCAAAGTGAACCCTAATAACATAAGATAGCGCTTGCATATGTTACCTCCTATATTGTCCATAACATGTAACAGGACCAGCTTCGTGGAGCTGGGGAGGTCCCAACCCAGTACCTCGGAGAGGCACGACAGAACCCCCCGCCAGAATCGTGCTAACGCGGAGCAGTGCCAGACAGTATGGAGCAAAGTACCCTCCTCATGTTCGCATCGAAGACACACCAGGGAGGCCACCAATCCTGCCCTCGAGAGCCTGACCCTAGTGAAATAGACCCGGTGGAGATACTTAAACTGGATAAGGCGAAGGCTATGGCTAAACCCCGCTCCACCCAGTCCTCCTCCTCCAGTGGGCCTAAGTATCCCTCCCAGGCCTCCCTAAGGCGCTGCAGTGTGGGGGAGCTGTGATCAGGGACTGATACATTTTGGAGATCTTGTGATCATGGAGATCCCCCATAAATACCTTTGCCTCTATGGGACTAAACTAACCCCTCAATGTATGGAGTAATGGCATGCCGGAACTGTAGATATCGGAAGAATTGGGTTTTAGGCATTTGAAAGTCCTTCTGTAGATCCTGAAAATACTTCAGAACCGATCCACACATGACGTCCCCAAGAGTAGAGATGCCGATACGGTCCCAGCCTCGAAAACCAGACAATGCAGCTAGTTGCGGCATTCGCCCATTGTACCAAAAAGGAGTCTCCTGGGTCAACTTATTCCACTACCCGGTCCTCCGCAACGCCTGTCGCCATATTTGGAAGAAACGTTTCGTGGCAGGTGGTAAGGAGTTGCGTATAGTGTGTAGGGTATGATCTCCCATACATTGCCTCTTGACCGCGTAGGCTGGGTCGGCCCTGTCCCCATACCACCACTCATTGAGAACCAGCAGATGTGAGGCCATATAATAAGACAGGATATCAGAGGTTGCCAGGCCACCACAATATGTGGAGTGGAAGCAAATCCGCAGGGCCACCCCCGCCATTCCACCAGCCCATAGAAACTGTCCCAAGACCGTATTGACCTGTTGGAACCATCCGGGAGGAATCGGATAGGGATGGTTTTGTAGCTGATAAAGGAGGCGGGGAAGCGATACCATCTTAAAGATGGCCGATCGGCCATATATAGACAAGGGCACATGGGACCAGGTTTTAAGATCCTCCCGCACACGATCCCATACAGGGGCTAAATTCCTTTCCCAAGAGGTGACTGGCGAATCCGATAAAAACACTCCCAGATACTTCAACCCCCCCCAGAGTCCACTTGAATGGAGGAGGCCCAGGAACCGTGGCCCGCCCCTCCCCCAAGGACCAACAGAGTAGATTTACGAGGGTTCATGTATAGACCCGAGGTCTCCCCGAAGATCTGCATAATGCGCAGCAAACGCGGCCCTGTCTTATCTATATTCGTAAGAAAAAAGAGTACATCATCAGCGTGCAGGGCAATACGAGCTGAGATTAATTTCGACCAATGGCCAGTACATACATTAAGATGGCTTCCCGGGTCCAGTTGTACTGTCAGCACTAGAACTAGCCCACACGGGGCATATCTGCTCATGCACATATGTCCTCACATGTAATATAGTGCACCCAGCCTTAGGGCTGTAAGGCCTGCTGTGGGGATGACTTATAAATATAAATATTACATGCACTGGTATGGAACATGGGGTTGTGTTTTCACTTTTTAGGGTACCTTGTCACACAGCCTGCAATGGCAGTCTGCATGAGTTTGGTGCTGGGTCCCTTAGAGTGGCACAATATATGCTGCAGCTCTTAGGGACCTTCTTTAGTACCTATGCCCTAGCTACTAGGGGTCCCACTTACTAGAGACTTACAGAGGAGCCAAAGGCCTGGTCGATTAGGGATCAATTGACCAGTTAACTTGATTTGAGAAAAGAGCACTGGCACTGTGGACCTGGTTAGCAGGAACCCAGTGCACTTCAGTCAAAGCTGATTCAAATACCATGAACACAATGGGGGGAATACTGCAAGCCAGTTTCCTACAATCGCCATGTTGCTTTTTTGATATTGTGTATGCCTATCTGCAGACTATCATCAGCGTTTAAGATGGCTTAAAATTAGTTTTTGAAGACCTAGTAGTATTGCACCCAACACTTACTAACTACATGGCTAGTGCCAGTAGCATAAAACTATGTGCTGGGTCATGTGCAACTGTGCCCTCGTTTTGCTGACATTTGCTTAAGAGGCCATGCAGTGAGGAGCAAAAGCGATTCTCGTTGCCTATTCCCACATCATCATACAATAATACGAATTCTTGATTTTTGCTTTGTTTGATGGCCTCTGCTTGGGTTTTGACACACTGTGACATTATTGACTGGATGGCTCCTTTACAGATCTTTTACAGTCACCTCAGAGTTGTTATATGTTTTACCATTGTACTGATGATTGTTGTTGATTGCTCATGGTCAGGGTAAAATATTAATATTGGTTGATACATGGGTTGAAGGCTGTGTGAGTTGTGATTTGGTTGGTAGTTGTTGGTAGTGATTTGAGAGTGTTAGTTGCAATTTAAATTTGCAGCATAATGGAAGGGTACATTGGTGTACTAGTTGTGTTTGGGTTTTCTTGGATCAGCACAGTAGTAAATATGGTGGGGCTAAACTTGTTTTACATTTATAAGGGAAGGTGTAGTATCCTTTTCCGGTAAACAACCTTTACAACGCAACTTTTACAACGTGATGCCATTACATTGCGGTTTTTACAACGCAAGTCGTTACAACGACTTGCGCTAGATGGCGCTCTAGGACAAGGAATAGTATAATTTACTATCCAACACCTTCCCTACTGTACGTAGACTGGAGTTGGAATAGTAAATTATACTACTCCTAAGTCCAGCACCCTCCAACGCAAGTCGTTGTAACGACTTGCGTTGTAAAAACCGCGATGTAATGTACCGCGATGTAAATGAATGCGTTGTAACGTCATACATCCTCCTTTTCCTAATGTAAAAAAGCTATAGCGTAGCCTGGTTATGAGTTCTTGCCTACCTTAACTGTGTGATGGCATATGTACAGAATGTGGGGTGTAGTATGAGCTGAGAAGGTAATCCAGGTTTGGTTGTGCTGAAAGAGATAGATAAGGAGGCTGATCAACAATACTATCTTCATTTATCTACAACAACTCTGAAAGTGTAAACTGGATTCATACGCTAACTACATGAACTGAGGCGTCTACACTTCTTTATTTATTTCTTCACACACTTTCATCCCTTCTGAAAAGTGAGGCAGTCTCTGTGTTAGTGATCGCAGAGCTGAAACCTTGCATTTGTAGCTTGTTCTCCAGGTTACGTGTCCTTCTTTTGAGTACACATTTCCACAGTGTCGATAAGCTGTCATTGTATTTTCCCTTTTTTTGTAGTGGATTTACCCAAAGTTGAGAAGTTTGATGTAGAAGAGACAACATCGGACAGCGCCTTACTCAGCTGGAGCAGTGTGGAAGGCGCCTCAGCCTACCTGCTAACATGGCGGCTGGTGTCCGGTAAGAAGCCGCCACTTTGGAATTCAAGGAAGGAGACCCTTTTGCTCCTTTACTTCCAACTCAGTGCTAATTTTTCACATTTCTGTGCAAATGTTAATAGTTATTATAGCCTAGAAACTCCATCATATTTGTCTGTAGGTCAATTGTGGTATGTTTGTTGTACAAACGACATGAATTTATTGGTGGAATTAGCGCATGCTTTCTTACTAACGCTGGCGAAGTGGCAATTCAGATTTTAAATTTTGATCAAATGCATGGCATACGCATCCTCTGCGCAACGCGGATAGTTTATACCATGTTATGTGGTTTTGCTCCAGAACCCCGTGGACCTTTGTAGGACCATCATTTCTATTGTATGTTGAGGAGACTGGCAAGGCCGTAGTTAGTAGAGAGGTCTGATGTGCTTGGTAAAGCTGTGTTGCTATTGTCCTCCCTAAAGGTGACTAGAAGTGATCTGTTTGCATGTCCATAAGATGTATGGCTACGTGTTTTGTGCATAGGGTGCTGACTGGGGAGCATCGGTGCAGTTCTGTATTTTGTAAAACGTGCTAGTTTCAGTAGTAAATCCAATGCCTGCACATTTCCAATGCATTTTTGAAACTGATGCAGATCGCCCTAATCCTTTGCACCCAAAGGAATTGGGACTTCTCTCATGCCACATAAACCCACTGCAACAAACTCTCAACTAACCACGACAACTAAACACCAACGAATCAGCAGGCAATGTCAAGTGATGACTCCTTCTGCTCGAATGATGGCCTTCCCAAATTGACACGATGGCGGGCCCAGGTAGAGAATACCTTATGATGTCATATCAGTGGGGGCTAATTTTATACAAATAAAAAATGACAATGTGTTAACTCAAACATAACACAAAACAATATAATAGCACAGCCCCATAATACAACAAAACACCATAACTCAATACAACATAACACAACACAGCAGTATAATAACACAACACAACACCATAATAACACAGCATCATAACATGACATAATAACATAACCCTAACTGCAACACTTACAACTAGCATTGCAAACTAACTCTGGACTCCACAGAGTAGCTTGTCACCGATTCCCAAAGCACTTCAGTGCCTCCTCACCATTGGAAGTGTTATATACATTTATTATACGACACCTTGAAAGCCTGTTGTCAGATATTGAGATCCCAGATAAAAGAGTCCATCAGTCATGCACGAGGTCATCAGATGACCTCGTGCCACAGGTGACAACATATTCGAGCCCTAGACTTTTATCTAACAGCCTAATGCGTTCTGGGAGTTGTAGTCTTGGTGCAGTTCGCTTGCTCTGATTTGACTGCAGTACTAGATGACATTGTTTTTTAAGAGGATCTCCCATTGTCTGATAAAATAGCGCGACTGGTAGCACAGAGACACCTGGGAAAACTATGAATGCACCGTAGTTTAGTGAGTGCAAAGCCACCTTGAAAGCCTCATACATGTCACACAGGGCCCTAAAGCCTACATACCTACCCGAGTAATTGAGTACGGATTTCCTGTGTTCTTCCTCCAGGCCATTGGTTTTGGGTTTATTCAATATGTGAACATGCTTGGTGGTGGGAAACGGAGCCTGCTTCCTCTGTGGGAAAGGTTGTCATCCTGGCCTTCCACTAAGATCTTGCTGCCCTGAAGCTCTGTGTTTTTAGGGGAAGAAAATGCTCTTTTGTCAAATATACAAGGTGTCTCGGGTGAAGTGCATTTTGTATTCATTTTGTGAATTACTTTGACCCAGGAAGGCAATCAATAAGTAAGGACATTGTAAGGCAACTTTCATCACCGTCCCCATTAGAATGACAAAGTTTTGGATTAACTGCGAATCCTGTCTTTTCTTCCCAGAGATTTCACCAACATCAAGCAGGTGAAACACACTGGAGGAAACTCAAGGGTTAATGGGGAAGTACTGCAGGAATCGGACAATTAATTACTAATTTCTCTTGTAATTTGACATTTCTAATGAGATTCTCAGGTTGTAATCCAGTGTTAATTCTGCCCTCCATAATTAACAGCGGGCCGGGTATCAGTAACTCTGAGATGAAGTGTTAATGTGTGGGTTACCAGGGAGCTTGTCATGAGGCTTTATGTATTTTCTTCCCAAAAACAAGATGAGAACAGATTAAAGATTTAGGCCATAGAAGCCAAACTCATTTGTAGGGGTTGGCGGAATTTGCGTAGTCGCGCTACACAAAGCTCTGCAAAGTTCTGCAAAGCTCCGCAAAATGGTAAAAAATCTCCGCGAGCACCCAGAAATTCCGCGAACACGCGGAATTGCTTGTTCGCGGTGCTTTTTTCCTGTTAGTGAACACTGTTTGCGTGCTCGGGGGAAATATCTCGCTAACACGCATTTTGAGAACGCGAGCAAGCAAAAAAGTTTACGAAGCCGCGGAACGCAGAATTTTGGGCAATTCCGCATTCTCTGTGGAACGTGAAATTACCCATATTCCGCGAGCGGAGTGGAATTTACCGCCCAGGCCTACTCATTTGACCTAGACAGACATATTGCTCAAACTGCGGTATTCCTCTAGGTGCTACACCCCCTGGTCCCAGGCACTGTGCTTATCAATGAAATTTAAAAACCTTTCTGAAATTGGAGAGAGGTTTCAAAAGATTAGATTCATATCATTGGCACTAGCCATAGCTCTATGGCTCTCAACTCAACCCGCTGTGCCACAGAGACATGGAGACTTACTGAGGATCCCCAAGCACAGAAAATGCAAATTATAAACTTGTCATTTCAATTTAAAGAAACAGTGCTGATAAATAAATAACAAATGTCAAACTGTCAAAATGTCAATTAATTATAAATTTCAAACTGATTGATGAAGCAGAGATGACAAGTGTCCGAAACTTCAATGTTTCACATGATTTTTTTCTCCATTTTTCCAGGTTCAGATTTTCTGACGGAGCAGTTGGCGGACACCTATAAGTCATACCGGGTCAGCAACCTGGAGTTTGGAAGGACCTACGCGTTCTCGATCAGGCCTCTCTTCAGAGAGATGGAAGGGTCAACTACATCACTCACAGTACAAATAGGTGTGACATGAGCTACTTTTTGAACCCTCATTCTAGGGGACTATGTGCAATTTCAGCTTACAATTTACACGGACTGTCCCCTCCCTGCATCCATCAACTAAGAGTGGTGGTCTCATCAGCATCCATGGTTTGTTTGACGCTAACATTAATGGGTCTATTACGATGTCAGGGCGGACACGCGTCTGCCCGACACCGAATTAGAACTGGGATCAACTGACCTCCGGTCAGTGGTCCCGACCTCCTGATTAGGATGCGACGAACATTGTTCGGTCGCATTCCGACCTTTTCATATGGCAGCATGTATTACTGCCATAAACCAACTTGAGAACATGCTTTTATAGGGAAATGGGAGGTGATGTTAATCCCTAGATGGGGTGCAGGAATTAGCAGGGCAGCACCATAGGTGCCCCCTTGGCCCCCAACCAGAGTCTGTGCACACAAAGGGGCCCAGCTAGGGGCTCCCATACTCGCTTTCTGACAGGCATTCCATGTCGGAAAGCCAGAGATGGAAAGCCTGCCTGAGACCGAGTATCGTAATCCAAAGAGCGGAAAGACCCCCCTTTGGGATTACGGGTCAGCCTCCGACTGGCCGACGGGCTCCTTGAGCCTGTCGGAAGCCAGCTGGATTAACCGGCTGGTTTAGTTTCCAATTGCCAGCATTGTAATGCGGCAGTCGGAAAGTAAACCGAGATGCTGCCCGGAAAGGCTGAGACCGTCGGTCGTAATCAGCCCTGTGATGTTTGCAAAGACAAAGAGACTTGATTTTGTTGCTTAACTTTAACAGTTGCATAGTTACACTTAGCATAATTAGACATTTGCATAGCTTTTATGGTTACATTGCTAGTTACATCGCTAGTACTACAGCTACATGTTTTTACATGCTAAATAATCAGATTGTTGTGTAGTTTAAATTGTTGTATAATAATTATTATTTCATGATCAAATACAAAAGTTAGATAGTACCCATATTCAGCTTATATTGATGCATGGTTTAAATAGTATTGCTATACTATTTAGTATGTGGTTATTCTTATTGCATAGATAATGGATTTAGTATTATGGTAAAGTTGCAGATTTGATATTGATTACAATATTGCATAATTAGCATTTTTAAAAAGTATGCTTTGCATAGGAACATAGGGCCCAATTCACAAAGGCAACCTGAGACAAAAGTCTAACTCTACGACTTTTGGCATTCACAGAGGTCATTTACGAGTTGTATCTTTACATCTGCAGTCGGGACAGAATCTCCGACTTGGGCCATACTCCCCGGCTCGGGCCGGATGAAGTGTAATCAATGGGCCAGAATGCCATTTTTACAAAAAGGAACATTAAGAACATGTGATAAATGATAGAAGAGGTCATGAAAATCAGTTTGGGCAGCAAAAAGGGCGTGGCCGGACACTACATCATATCCCAGAAAAGTTTGCTCCTTTGCATCATGGCACATGCAGTCCACAATTTGCCCTACCCTCAGTGTTGACTGAGGGAGTAGGGGTCATCATAGGTATTCCATCTGGCTCTATTCAGAGGGGGCAGTCGGAATGCTTTTTTCATTGTTCTTCACCACCAGGTATATCCTGGCAATTATAAGAATAGAAAAATGACCCCCACACCATGGGAGAAAACTCCCGTGGTGTGGGGGTCATCAGTTTTTTATTTTCCCAAAACAATCTTCCGCTTTAGTAATTTGTTTTTGAAAAATAAAAAAGTTTAGAAAGGTTTGACTGCCGGCCGTCATGTTTGACAGAGCAATGACAGCGGATCCTGCCAATGTATAGAGATGACTACGGGGCTGGTGGACATCTCTAATTATGGCAGGGTGGTGGCCATAAAGTCCTCCGCCACCCTATCTGCCTTTACTCAGTACACTCACCCCTACATCAGACCCTATTTCTTTAACTGTGTCCTTATAGCATTTAAATTGCACATCTAAACTAATGGCCATGATCACAAATATTAGTAAGGATTTCACTCTGAAGATATTAGTCAATCAATCCTAACACCCTCATCCTTGAGACACCACATATTCTAACAGCTTTTAATTGTAAAGCTAGTTAGTGGAGTGGGAGGAGTTAAATTGCAAGAACATTACTAAAAGCAAAATTTGTTTTTTGCTGAAGGGTGGAAATGTTGTTGCATCTTTGGGATTTAGTCACTTTACTCATGTAAGGACTTTCAGTATGTTCTTTTGTAAAGATGCTGTTTGATGTCAACACACGTAAGTCATCATGTCTGAGAAAAGAGCAGGCTTTACAAAAACAGTCGCCCTTCAATATACAAATTTCCTCCTCCAATATGAGGTTGAAAGTTTTCTTTTTCATAGCAGCTCAGAAAGTGTTGGTTGATAACTGCTCCACTCCTTCAGTAAAAGCTGTTCAATTTCTTGCAAATACTTTTCAACTCTTTAAAAATACATTAAGCAGGCCAGTCTCGTCATCATAAAGATGCAAGCAAAATGGAGGCTAATAATCATATCTTCTTTTCTATGCCCTCTGAAGTTTAGCAACGAGTTTCAGTCACCCGAGACTTCACCAGGCTAGTCCCAGACAAATTAATGGTTTTGACTTGCAAAATCATTTATTGATTCTTTAGTCACCACTTGATCATTTTGAATCAGTCTATAAAATTATTCTAGTAAAGTGTATCCCATAATTTCTTCCATTGGAGGAGGGCTCTCTTACATAGAGCTAATGTACATTGGTGCTACTCCCATTTGTATGAGGAAGAAAAATTAAATACTATTATCTATGTAGCTTTTTGGTGACCTAAACTTTCTTCTGCGTTAATGTTTTCCCCTTTGTAGCCACTGAGGTGTAAAGGTTTTATGTTTCTTTTTTTGTTATAATTAAACTGGAATAAACTGGTAAGGAAATGTAACCCATTGTCTGCATATGCAGGATTAAGTTATAAACATTTGTGTTTTATTATAGTCTTATAACCGGTTGTTGAGGGCTATACGGGTTTTTAAAGACCCTTTTCATGAAGTCATGTGAAAATTACATTCTATACATTTTTGTTGTATTGCAATTCCTGCAGTAGGGTCAAGTGGGAAGCTGAGCACCCCAGCATCCCCCATCACAGCTCACAAGCAAACTACGCGACCGGTGAAAACAAACTCTCCTGCAAGGATCACTCCACGCCAGGTACCTCAATCCACCAGAGTGACTCCAACCACGGCAAGCCGTACCACCACCCTTTCGACTACTGGGCCAACTGTGCCATCAACAACCATTTTAGGGCCAAGTGAGTTGACTTGTAGAAGAAACAGTGTCCCATACCGGTTGCATTTCTTCATGGCTTCTAATTGATCTTTCTTTCTAGTTTGCGGGAAGGTAAAAGCTGACATTGTGTTTCTAGTGGATGAGTCCTCCAGTATTGGACAAGGCAACTTCTACAAAATAAAAAATTTTCTCTACCGAATTGTCTCATACTTCCCAAAGATCGGGCCAGAAGGGACTCAGGTAAGACATTCTGTTCAGCACCCTTTGCCCTAATTTCTTCGGTGTTTTGGGACATTGATGAAACAATTTCAATGTATAATGAAAACATTGTGCTTTGACGCATCAGTTCCCTCAGATCTCAACTCTTTTGGTTAGTAAAAGCACTGAGGGGCATATTTACAAAGAAGTGACGGAGCACGGAGTTAGCCTTCTTGGCTTAACGCCACTCTCTGCCACTTCTGAAACACAGTGCTGCACCGTATTGACAACAATACGGTGCAGCTGTGCATTTCCCCATGCCAATGCAGGCACCCTTGCACCACAGTGCAAGGGTGCCTGCTTTGGGGGGAATGATTGTTTTTGTGCAGGAAGGTGTCCCTTCCTGTACATAAATAATACCAAATTGTGATTTGTAACTTCTATGTGTGCTGCTTTGTGCAGCACACTTAGAAGTTGCAACTCGTCATTTTTAAAATGATTGTTTATGGCGTTTTGCTCTTTCTATGTGTGGTACACAATGCAGCACACATAGAAAAAGCAAAAACGAGGGGAGAAATAAAGCATTTCTCCTCGTTTCGCCATGTTAAGACCAGGTTTTTTATGGTCTTAATTTTTGTGTTGCCTCCTATTTACTCCAACTATGTAACTAGGGGGCAGCGTCAAAATCAATGGGTGGAACATCAAAATCAATGGGTGGAACATCCACCGCAACACCCAGTGCCCACCCCTTTCAAGCTAAGTGTAGCGTGAAAGGATGCCTTATTTACAAGGCACTGTTCAGCCACGTTAAGGGGCTTAACACTGCCTTGTAAATAAGGCAAAGCCCGTTTTGCCACAGGAATGGCTTTAAAAGTGACGTTCCTGTGGTGATAAGGGCTTGTAAATATGCTCCTCAGAACCATACGTTTCCCCCCACTGGGAGAGGTTGGCTGCACTGTGCTCCTGTAATTGTAGGAAAATGTCTGCATAGCTTTCTAACTCTATAGCGAGATTATCCCCTAGACTAAGAAAGAGAATAATCAACAATAGGGCTGATGTAATCTATGGAGCCTGCCATGTATCCACATCTGTGCAATGCAGTTGGATTACACTGAATATCACCCTGGGGTGCAACAGTAAAACTGCAACTTCATAGGATGCCATGAGCATTTAATGTGTCTGTTTGCGATCAAGTTTAGAAGAGTCATTATGGCATTGTGATAAATGTTATGGCAATGATATTGTGTAAATTGGAGAGATACAAAGACAAAAGCATAGGAACAGAAGACTGTTTTTACTGTGGACAAGTCTCTGTTTTCCTTCCTTTACCACCATTTCACCGCTATAGAGGATGTGTATCTTCTATAATTTTATGATTATGGCCATTTAAGGTATATTGGTATGTAGTCATCAACATATGTCAAATTTTTGAAGAAACGTTGAGATTAATAAGGCTATAGAATTGGTACAAAGTTTATATGTATATATGCCACATGTCAAGGTTATGGTATGGAAGTCCTAGAAGTATGAGGTATTATGCCTGAAAATGCACAGTGCACATGCACTACCATTATTCATGCCACTCGGTGCGGTGAGAAGCAGAGGGTGTGTCTACATGACTGTGGCAACAATAGGAACATGACTTTGAGAATTCTTAAGTTGCTTTTTGTGGTTCAAGTTTAAATGTTGAAAACAAGCCTTTGCTTTGCCATTGTTTGGATCCAGAACTGTTGTTTCCTTTAAACATTTGCTTTACTGAAAACAGATGAAGCAATAGTGGAAACTGGTTATGATATATGTATAAGAACATTGAATTCATATTGCACAAAAGAACCAAATGCGGTTTCAGAGTTCTACATTTTTTTTATCTTACCTTAGCAGAAGGAAGGAGAATGAGCATTGATATTTAAAACCTCTGGAAAAAAATAGCTAACTAATCATTTTTAATCATTCATTGATTAATATGTTCACGATCAGTCTATGATGCAAGGCAGCAACTCAAACCTCTAAGGGTGAGTAAAAAGAGGTCAATCTTGAGTTGAATTCAAAGCAACACCAGAAGGAAAAGAACATTAAGTGGAGTCAGAGGACCTTATCATTTGAAAAGTAAAAATGGAGGCAACAGACTAGTGTTGCTAACACAAATAAGAATGGGTCAGGAAAAGTACTAGAAAATTAATAGTAACATCTCAGGCAAGTTAGCATAGAGTACTCCTCTATGCTAACTTGCCTGAGAGGTACTATTGCCTCTATGATTATTGCAGTTAAGTCTGACGAAAGTGAATATTCATATGTTGGTGAATTATGATTCATCCTTTTGCTAGAAAAAAATCAAATAATTGAAATAAACACATTTTAATGAGTGAAATGTAATGGATTTTGGAACAAAACCATGTACGCATGGTGACAGTGCCAGTGAAATAAAAGGACATACTGAATCAATATTATACTGTAAAGTTGGTGAAACAGAAAAGTTTAGATGAACACTGACTACATATCACTGTTGGAATGGCCCCACCAGGAAGACTTAGAAATAGTTTTCTAATCTATAAGTTAACAGGAAATGTTTTAATTAGATAAGAGGAATGATAAGATATTAGGGTTAAGTTGCTTAGAAGGATTTCTATGTGCCTTAGATATTAAAATACTATTGTTTCTGGCATAACATAATAGACATATTTATAGAGCACACTTTACCCACTGAGGCGATCTCTTGTTCCACCATATTGGTTTATGGGTTTATCAGTCCTTATCCTAGTCATATGTTATGTCTGCTCGATGTTTCTATAATATCCTTTAGGAAATGCGCTGCTTTACCTTACATCTCACAAAGATGTCCTACACGTGTTCAGGTGAAGGGTCCTAACCTCCCTGGAGAAAAGACCTCTGCTTAGCCGAGGAACTTCTTCTCAACCAATCTACCCATACTCCAAGTTCCCCTTCTTGCCTGGAGAAGTGAATACGTGATCCACAAGCACACTTCTTCTTGTCAGCTGGCTGGAGTGGTCTGTTTACAGATAGAATCCTCTTGTCAAGTCTCTCCCCGCCTGCTTCTTCTTATGTACCCATAGGATCCCTGGTCTGAGAACCCTTCCTTCATTTGGGTTTGTGGATTTGGATTGGTTGAGAAAGGCAAGGGGTGCATTTTGCTCCGTGCCTTACAAATAATGACCTTGTTCAGATTTCCTGCCGAGATTTTGCAGCGCTAGTATGATGACATGATGTCCTGGCATGGATTGGGTGTATGGATGCCACTGTCCTGGGTTATTTTGTGAGCTGATGATGTCAGGACCTGATGAGCATGTTCCTTTCCTGTGTCCTTTTACTGACCAGCTCTGTTTACCATCCCGACCCCAGCCGCATGAACTCATAGCATTGGGATTGCCCGGTGACTGACAGTGCGGCTGCCCTGGAACATTTTGCAGTGGGGTGTGGCTATTAGTGGAGGATTTGCCTGGATATCTGGTCCAGAGGACATTAGATGTTTCTGAGCTTGTACTTAGTGTCCGGGATCCTTAGGACCCCTCATAAGGTCTGTTGACCGGTAGTGCAATGTATTAGCCTTGGTATGATCAGATCGTAGAGAGGATCAATTGCCTTGTTAATAAAATAATCTATTTACTATTGTTGTGGAGAGGAAATGGAAGGTGGGCCAAAAGGAAGTTAGGCATACTATACATTATGACCTCATTTGGTGATGGAATTGATATCCTTGGAATCTGTGGACCAGTGTGGTTACAGAATAGTTGAGAAGAGCAAAATTGCAGAGACTGTTGTAGAAATATGTTTTTTCACAGGAAACTCATTCACTGCAGATGTTGTATAATGCATTTAATAATCAGAAAGATGTGAGGTGTTTTTATTTCTAATGGGTCAGGGCTCATTTACCAAGATTAAATAATAAAATGACTACAGAGTTTTCAGGGCTTAAGCAAAATGCTAATGTATACAAAAGACTATATATATGGAGAATGGTGCAGCATGCAATATATAGAACATTTCAAACTATTGGAAAGTGATTTGAATTGTGAAAAAGACTAATGGACCCCAGCGCTGGAAGATGAAGAATCAGAAGAGGAAAAACAAGCATTATCAAAACTAATAGGTCTGGCTTTGGTAAGCGTGCAATTATTGTTTTCTTTTTTTGCAATCATATCAAAATTTGCCAATAAAATTTGCCAAAAATATGTAATGTATAAAAATAAAATATTAGTCCATTATCGTATCCACTCTAGCCCTGGAGCTAAAGTGCACTGCTTTTCACGTGGCTGTGCACATGTGATCTGGCATATTGCCATCATTTGCAGTGCAAGACAGCCAATGAATGAAGAGAGCTGACCCATTGCCTCATGCATTATGCTTTGGTGGGCAGAGGTACGGTGTGAATGACACTTCAACAGAGCAATGGATGAAGGGGGCAGACCCAAACACCCTGTATGTGTGCATATATTTATGCATATATTTATAACGTTTTTTGGAAACCCTGAGCCTCTGTGAGACTGCTAAAGAATTAGTATTTCTGGAATTGAAGAAAAACAGGATAATTTAAAGGATATTGAGGGCCCAGACTGTTCTTGTCAGATATATTAAATCACTGTGCTTTGTTACATCTGAATATTCAGAGATACTTTTTCTTCATTGGCCTATGGGTTGTAATTGATGTGCAAGTTGATGTATTAACAAGGTTACCTGCTGTCACTTGTAGGAAAGTGGGTTTCTGTTACAGTAACCCCCCATTTTTGCCAGACTACTGATGCATTTTGACTTGATGTGCCCTGGGTCCCTGCCAATCAGGTTCCCAGGGCCTGTGTTCTTTCCCCAAAACTAACCCATTTGGCATCTCTAGCCACAGGTTAGACCCTGGTAAATGGTACCACAGGTATCCAGGGCACTGTGACCCGGGAAGACCTCTAAGGGCTGCAGCACTTATTTATTGGGGCCACCTTTAGAGGCCCTGTACCTTTACACACACACACACACTGCCTTTGCAGGCTGCATGTTTTGGTGCAGAACAAAGTGAAGAGTCGACATGGCACACATCTCTGTGTGCCATGCCAACAACCCACTGCCCTGGCATAGGCCAGTCACCCCTCTAGCTGGGTGCACTATACCAGTGGTGCGGGCACAGGTGCATGAGCCCTGTACCCCTACAGTGTCTAAGTCCATTCTTAGACATTGTAAGTGCAGTGCTGCCATTAAGAGTATATGGTGCGGGGAGTTTGTCATTATGAACTCCACAGCACCACAATGGTTACACTGAAAACTGAGATGTTTGGCACAAACTTCTCAGCACATTAAACCTACACTGATGCCAGTGTGGGATTTAATGAAAAATGCACACAGAGAGCATCTTAGAGATGCCCCCTGGAAACTAACCTACCACTAGTGTCCAGGCTGAGTGGCTGCTTTCAGCTGCCACCACCAGACATGTTTCTGGACCACCTGGGTCAAGGGCCTGTTGCTCTCTGGGGCCTAAAACAATGCACATCCTGGGACGAGGTGCCAAGCCTCCTTCCCCAGAATGGGCAGGGTTCACAAAGGGGAAGCTGAAAAGGCTTGTCGTCTTTGTGAGTTTCCCCAGGCCACTTGCTGCTCTCAGCAGTTGGTCCCCACTGGTTCTGACCTCCACTTTGGGCGGGAGTACCGGTGGGAAAAACAAGTAAGGAATAGCGGTGTGCCCACCTCTGCCAACTCCACCCCTCAGGTGGGGGAGGCGAGATGAAGCACAACTCTCAGTCCACGCCAACTTGAAGATGGGGGGACTCAGTCAAATAGGGCCAGGCTCATGCCCCCCTCTCACTGGAGGGTGGCATAATAGGGGGTGTACCCACCCCAGGGAAGGGACCCATTGGTCCCTACCTTTTACCAACCTGTAATGCCCCTATATCTTGTATTTAGAAGCACCCCTGAACCATGCTTCCTCAGACAAGAAGAAACTACAAGAAGAAGAAGCAGAAGGACCGAACAGCCCTGCAGCAGCTACAAAGAGGAAGATGCCCACTGACTTGCAAAATCCTGGTGTGTCCTGCAGCCAGCTACCTTGAAAACTCCGGAGGACCTGACGTCAACCACAAAGACTTTGTCTCCCTTGAACACCGGATTTGTTCATCTGCAACTTCTGGCCTTGGCCGGAAACCGCGAATCTGCACCGCTCTGCACCTGCTGTCCAAGGCCCGAGCTCGATTGGACAAACACCACGAGGAGGTCACCTTGATGATCCTGACCCGAGATCCGGCGACCCCTGACCAAGTGGCCTGCTTGCCAGCAGCCACCAACCGGAGGCCCCGTATCCCCCATTGGATAACATTGGGCCTCAGCACTCCTTACCCGGCCACCCTAGTGTCACTGAGGTTGTAACAAGAGTGCATACTTTACTCTAGGGGACCCCTGAGTCTACCCCCAGAACCTCAACTCCCACTACCAAATACTTATCTTGGCAAATCCCTGGCGGTACTGGGAGCAAAAGCATGGAATACTCTTCCCCCCCAGTTGAGATTACTGGATAAAGAAATAGACTTCCGTAAACATCTAAAAACCTGGACCTTTAATCTCCAAGATATAACTGCCAGAAGCCTAGTGTAATTCGGGTTCTCGGTCAAGTAAGCATAGGGACTACCTAACATCTGGTGGTCCTTTCTGGGCGCCTAGATGCTCCTTGGAGCGATTGCCGCGCGATACAAATTGGCACTTACATTACATTACATTACATTACCTCAAAACCGATAACACTATTTTCCTCCTTAGGATAGCATTGACTGTTTTTCTGTGAAAAGTTTTTTTAGTGTGGAGTTTGAAAACTAAAGAAATTCTTTAAAATTGCATATTCTAACAAAAAACAATTTTACTTACCTGTTTACAGGAAATGTCCCAGAGTAGTATCTAGGTATACTACTCTGTGTAAGCCCAGTAATCACAAAAGTTACTTACCTGCTATATTACTAAAAAGCCTATTCAAGTCTATGTACTGCATTTACTAAGTATTGCATTTCTCTGCATCCATACTGTAAATCAAACCAAAGTGCATATACAATTATCATTCAAACTGTATTCCAATTGCATTACTACTGTAAAGTATTTATTGCTTACCTGTACCAGGCTTGCTTGGTTCTAGAAAATAAAATAACTAAAAGAATATTTTTATACAAAAACAATTAGTCTGAAGTTCAGTCTTTGAGTGTGTGAATTCATTTGCTGACTAAGTGTCAACAACAAAAGCGTAACACTGTCCTCTGATACTGCCTTACGGCTCGACCACACTACCACAAATAGAGAGTGAGGTGCTATCTAACTTTACCTCTGCCTCCCTTTGGGGTTCCACTGGACTCTGTGCACACTATACCTCACTTTGGTATAGTATATACAGAACCAGCTTCCTACATCACTTAACACACTCAGACATCTCTGGCTTTCTGTTGACTGTCGCAGTATGCTACCCAGGTATAATACAGAAGGTCTCTGGTGATGCATACTAGGCCATGATTTTTTGCTGAGTTGTGCCTTAATGTCACATGCCTGTGTCTTCTGTTTTTTTCATAGATTTCAATAGCCCAGTACAGTGATGAGCCCAGAGTGGAATTCTTCTTGAACCAATATAAAGACCGGAATGCTGTGCTGAAGGCAGTCAAGGCTCTTAGCTATGTCGGAGGCAACACCAAGACGGGTAAGAGAAAGCATTGACCCTTCTGAAACTATGTCAAGAAAGAGGGATTTCAGCTATGCCTAAGCCACTGTGTCTTAATGTGTTAAAATGGCTGTTGGTTTGGTTGCTTGTGTTTGTATTCCATGTTAGTCACACAAACCATAGACCAGGGTCATCTTTAGCAAACTCCAAATTACCTGGCTGCACTCTGCCCTCTGTGGGTGACTTTTGAGATCTGCATGGTCAGTAAGCATTAGCCACTGGAGGTTCGAGCCCATGGTTTTCTTTGCGCACCTTTTTAATTGTTATGATATTGGAATGGTAGGGCATGGCAGGGTATGGTGTAGAGTATGGTTAGTGTGCTCTTATTTAAAGTGCTGCATGCTTTTAGGATTTGCTTGACAACAGTATGATGGCATGCTGCCCCTTGCATGTAATAAACGTTTTCATTAAGTAAAACGCTGACTCAGCTGTTGTTTGGATTGTGGACCCTCAAAACAAATCGATCCCACATTTGAAGCTGCTGTACATTCTTACCACTTGGAAAATATATGCGTGCATCTTTGTTGACATTTTCTTATTTATGATATACATTTCATTATGGGAAATTGTCTGTACGTCATTACTCCCAGTCTAAGATTCCTCGTCCCAGTCATTACCCTTGGGGTAAAGCCTTCCCTTTGAAGATAAGCATTAACTTGCAGGTGTTTTTATATTTTTCCACACAGGCTATAATTTCCTGCATGCCCTGATCACTTCCTGAAATACTGAGCTGACAGGGAGGCCAAGCAGGGTGGGGGTTGAGGACTGGGACAAAGAAGCCTAGGCTTGGAGTAATAAAGCTTACTGGTAAGTAATAGTAACATTACCACCTCATCTGGCTTCCTTGTCACAGACCTTCCACAAAGAAACAAAATCATTGAGATTAAAAATAATATACATGCTAAAAGATACTTCAATACCATGACATTTGTTAAACAGAAGCCACATTCATCAGTGAACTGCAATCGGCACCCCAGCCCAGAACTCATCCGAAAGGAGACAAACACAGCCAGTTTATAATTATTCACAAAAGTGAATGGGACGGCTCAAGTGGTGATCAACAAATGTCAATCAAACAATACAATCCTCATTTCTGTCCATGAAGCAGCCATACCTCTTGAAGAGTGACCCTCTAAAGGTATTCCAACAGAGGCACAAGCAGTAGAAATAGCCAAACGTAATCAAAGGCTAAACGTAAACATATATGATTTACTTTCTTGCCTTAAAGGATCAAAACTTGCAAACAGATAATCAGTACAAGGAGAAACAAAGGTATGGTCTAGATAAACAAATAAGTCTTTGAATATGTAGACAAGTTAACATCATCTTTGGACACACCATCCAAACACATAACTGATAATGCCAGTACCAATTCCTGAGACATATGACATTTTTTGTGTTGACATTTTTTATTAAGTTTTTGCAAAAAGAGAAAAGAAAAAATAAGTACATCAATAGAACAATAATAAACATCAACAGATTCTAAATAAGTAGATGAATAGTTCTGTAGGAATAAATAACAGTATTAAATATATGACATTTTCTAATAAAGAAAACCAAATAAATATAGAAGGTATAAATACTGATATGTTACATATAGATATATTTGCATAAATAAATATAAATGCATCGGTGAAACGGCACACCAGAGGCCAATTAGAAATTGAAGCACTTGAAGAAATAGCGTGCGAGGACAGTGCAGATGAACGCGATATTGACTGCTTGTGTGTCTGGCATCTGAGGAAGAGGTTGGAAGCCTCGAAACGCGTCATGCCAGGGGGGCACCATTACGGGGTGAGAATCAGTCTGTTTTCATTAAAGTGGTGACACTTACCTGCTCTGGAGTGCGGCCTCATATCTGGGGGACCTTTTGGAAACATATTTGCATAAATAACTAGAGAATTAAATATTTAGATAGTTAAACAGTATGTACAAAAGAGGAAAATATGTAGAAGGGGAAGGAAAGAGGAAATATAAGGGGAATAAGAATTAGCGTATATGAAAGAGATATAAATAGGAAATTCATATATTATGTATTATTGACTGAATAAATATAATAATAATCAATAAATAATCTTGCTAGAGCATGTTGTCATAAGAAAATGACGATATTATAAAAATTGTTCAATCAACGTTGTTAAATAAACTAGATATAATGGGGCGAATTAAAAATAGTGTAAGTAAGGATAAAAGGAAAATAACGTAAGGTGTAATAGGGTAATGTGGAAGGTGGAGCCAGGGTATTTAGGGACAAGGAAGAAGAAAAGGAGAGGATAGGAGAAGATAGTAAAATACAGAGTTATTTCCCCTAACTTGTTGCAATGATAGTGACAGGAATATTATTAATATCATCATCTTTCGATTTTAGGAAGGGTGACCAAATCTGAGGAAATATGTCAGTTTGATCAAGTAAGTTATAAATTACTCGTTCATGTGATGCCGTTTGTATCATGGCTACCAACCAATCTTCTTGTGATGGTGGGGATGATGATTTCCAGTGGGGTAATGTACATATTTTAGCTGTAACCAGTGCAGTATGAAAAAGGTGGTGTTGAGGTTTGGAAAGTTTCGGGGAGTTTCTTAAATCATGTAAGAGGATGTTGGCAGGTGTGAGTGGAAGACATAAGGGCATTGTGGAACGCAAAACATTGCCTACATAATTCCAGGAAGATTATATATTTGGTAACCCTGGGCGTAGTTCGTGAAGTAGAACTTCGCGAAGCTACGCAAAGTGCAGTTCGCACTACGCGAGCTACACGTAGCACTTCGCGAACTGCTTAGTACCTTGTTCGCACTGTGCCAGATGTCGTTTTCAATGATTGCACAGTGCGGACCAGCAACCGGCACTGTGCAATCATTGAAAATGGCATCTTGCACAGTGCGAGCTGTAGTTTTCTGCTGCTCGCGTAGATTTTTACTCGAGCGGCAGCTTTCTCAACGCGAACTGGTAGTTTCTCATCGCGAGCGGTCGCGAGCATACGCGACCACTCGCAATGAGAAACCTGACCTCCTCGCGTTGGGAATCTCGCCGGGAGGTTTATTTTCCATGCTCGCGATCGCCAACTTGATGTTGCTGATCGCGAACAAGGAAAAAGTCTCGCCGGGATGTCATTTTGCTTGCTCGCGGTCGCCAACTTGACGTTGAGGACCGCGAGCAAGCAAAAAATGACCGCAGCACTACGCAACACTACGCTACGCGTGTTCGCACTGTGCTACGTGCAGTTCGCGTAGTGCGAAGTAGCGCGAACTTCGCAAACTACGCGAGCGTAGCGTAGTGCTTTGCCCAGCCTTAATATTTGGACATTCACAGATAATATGAGATTTTGAAGCAACATTTGGACAAATAGAAGGACTAGGCCTCAATACCACTGTGTCTGGGAAGAACTGCAGGTATGGCTCATATAAAACCCAAGGAGCTGCCCAATATAGTCTAAGAGTGAAGTTTGCTAACACTAGAAGAGATCCATTAAAAAAGTCAAATATTTTAATAGTTTACAATATCATGGATGAAAGTGTTGACAGTGCTAGAGACAAGTGAATCCACTCCTCAAGCCTAGGTACCTTTCCTTGGTGAGCATATCAGAGTGAGAGATTCATCATCTGGGGAGGCAAAGAGATGCAGAAGAGGAGACCCTCACTTTGCACAAATTTGAAGAAGTATATTCTGGCACAAGCATAAATGAATGGTTAAAGGCAACTGACGACTGAGGATACTGGCACACATATTCCATCTTCCCAGAAGAGATGCTGTATTCATGATAGTAGATGAGACTGCCCTTAGAAATAACTCCTGAGGCAATACATCCAAAGGAGCAGTGTTTGTTCTATTGCCCTTACTCCGGTGCTTAATATAGGCCTGGACAACTGATTGTCCACCCTTTCTATCAGAAGAAACCCTTCCTCCTGGAGAATAACAAACGAAAGGGCTTTGAGATTGGTACATAACTCCTTCCAAAAGTTCAGAGCCGTTGAATGTGAACAACAACCTTGAGCTGGCAGGTCCCCTGTATAATGCACCTGTTGTTGAAACAAGAGGGACCTAAGGAAGAAGTGACATCTTTTCAACAGATGATCTTTGTTCAACCACCAGGCCAGAGAAGTCCAAGGATCATGAGAGGCCCTGATGGTGATGTTGTAGCCCTGAGATGTTGGACCCTTACAGGTGAAGATTAAAATCATTAAAATGTTCTGATGGAGTTAGACACATGGAACCAGGAACATAGGGGCCTTGATAAGACCCTGAAGTTGTAGCCAGTATCACACTGGAGCTGCCTCCCCTTTCAACAAGACAGTCAACTGGGCCTGGAGATGGAGAATGATATCCTATAGAAGATACACCACCCCCTTGGCTGTGCAGAAGTGGCCCTGAAGAACCTCACATCCTAAATGTCAGAAGATGTGATCTATTTGTATTTATTAGAAGAATCAGTGATCCTGTAAAGTCTGACACACAAGGCAGGCATCTTTCTGGGCCTTGGAAAAAGAAGTAGTAGGAAACAGCCAGTCCTCTATGAAGGAAAATGTTCTGCCACCTTTGGAATGCAAAAGCAAACACAATATGAGCCAGTAGGTTGGTTCACTATGAGGGGCTGAAGTCAAACCAATGTGTAGTACTAGAAGTTGATAGTGAGAATTTCCAATGGTGACGTTTGTGAATAATTGTATGAAACAGGTACCACATAAACATACCCTCCCGTGGCCCTCTCTAACAACTAGTCAGCTTTGCACCATTCATCTTCAGTGATACCTACAATTCGGCCAAGGCATGCCGGGGTCATGCTGGAGCACTGCAAATACTTCAAAAAGAAGGCAGGCATGCTTTAATTGTACTCAAACAACAAAGCAGTTCAAGGGGGGAGGGTTCAAGGGACAGATTTAGAGACCACTACGAACTGTATCCCCTATCAAACATGTTATAAACCAAGAAATCCTAGGGTCTAATCACAAATCAATAGTAAATGTGAACGAAAATACTTCTAAATTAAGAATGTATTTATAAACAACAATGGAGGTATGCTCATGGGGTTATCTAAGGGCAGATCCCTTTAAGGTCGTAATCCCTCACTCACCATAGGTGACATGCTTCATCATAGGGACTCTCCTCCCAAAGGAAACACCTAGTTCCTTTGAGGGCTACAACCCCCTCACTGTGAGGGAGGAGCTCAGGGATGTTTTAATGGAGTATATTGGGTATCCTAAACCCACCTATGACGAGTCTGACGTGTGAGTGAGGACGCAGCGCAAATGATAAACTAGAAAAGTGTAAGCGAATGTTAAAACTGACTACTAAGCAAAAAACAACAATTTTAATCAATATCTGCCTAGTGTCAGGATTAAAATAGCAGTACACCAACGGTATAAATTTAAACCGCTAGGGTGTGATGACAAATGGTCGACATGTTTCAGCCGTATCAGGCTTTCATCAGGACCTACGCAAATAATGCTGCTGCTCTCATAAAACGTGAAAAAGTAAATAAATAATTATAACTTCAAAGGATATTTGAAACCAATCTCTGGTCTCTCAGTGAATAGATTTCTCCATACCTATAGGGGTGAAAAAACGTACACAATGAATTCCAACACAGTATATGTTATGAAGCACTTGAAAGACCAAGGGACCTGACGGAAGTAAGCCCACATAGTATAGAAACTCTTACCCGCTATTGCTGGGTATGAGACCTCACCTACACCTGGCAACCGCTCAGGAAGGGAGCACCGCTCTAGAAATGAAGGAGAAAGGAAAGCAAACTAGGTTGAATGTCCCTAAATGTACCAACTATTGGCATGCATAGTTATGTACCATCGATATATTGCATGCATGAGACCAAGCAACCTGTATAAATTCAAGGAGAGATGACTAAAAGGACAGTTACAGGAAACACACAATGTAACATCAACATTGGAGTGTGACGTGGAAGCGTAGCTAGACCAAGAAAAGTATTCTGCAGAGTCCTTCAGTGTTACAGCACTGTCTTTATATTCATACGCTATAGTCTTAGAGCCCAGAAATATAATAAAACAGACGTGTAATGATCATCCGTATGGCCCAAGCAAGTAAGTGAGAAACGAGGCTGGAGATACAAAAGAGACCATCATGGCGGTCTTACCTGTCCGTCGGAACTTCTTGGCAGAATGAGTCTGCTGCCGGAGGTAACCAGACGGTGTGAAACCCCGCCTTTAAATACCCAGTGTACCTTACCGTTGATACATTGCACCTGATTTTGCGGTCACAGACGGAGCCT
This sequence comes from Triturus cristatus, assembly GCF_964204655.1. NCBI lineage: Eukaryota > Metazoa > Chordata > Amphibia > Caudata > Salamandridae > Triturus > Triturus cristatus. Next base: position 880,911,577 of record NC_140585.1, read on the forward strand.
TTGTGGAAGAGGCTCGCATGCTCCCAACCGAGAATACTTGAAAAGCAGACTGCGCATGTCCGTAATCGGACACTTACTATGCACGCATGCGTCTACTCTGTGGTAAATAAAAATTCCTTTACCGGGACTGAATTTGATACAGGAACATAGTAAAATAGCTCGATAAAATGAGAGGCAGAATCCGTGGTATTAGAGGTTCGGAATGGGCTTTATTCCAATAATCGATTATAATCGGTTGCTCCCAATGTTCCGTCACCACGAAGGTTCAGGAAGTGAAGCACACACTTTATTGACAAGAAGTAACTTTTATAGTACATACATTATAATGAAGTGAATACAGTAGGCGTAACAATTGATAAGGAAATTGACGTTTGGTCTGCGTAACCGAAAATGGGTGTAATAATGGGTAAAAAGGAACATGATTGGTTATGATGTCATACATAGGTGGATCTATAAGATAATACTTGGCCTAAATGCGCGCGCAGCAGTATGACGTGTAATTGACGTGTAACTAGGGGGTGAAGGGGACTTGACATTTAGCTCTACATGTGGAGACAAGAAGTCTGGGGGGTCAAGTCAACCTAATCCCAAATCATATCTAGCATCCTATGTTTAAAGAACTATGTTATCCATAAAAGAGGGACTCTTGGACAGAATCTATTCTATACTGACTGTGTGTGCGTGTACAAGCGTCTAGGTGTCTACACTAAACACGAGGGGGTAGGAATATTCCATGGTAACAGGGCTATGAATCACTTGCATGAGGACAGAGAAGTTGGGCCTTTTTGCTTGGTAACTGGAAGAATGTTTACCTAAACTACTAGGCAGGAATGCATCGGCTGAGGGGGAAGCAGATAATTCGAAGGTGAAATACAGTTCTTGGCAGAGAATAGGCTGATGTCAGGCTTCGTGAGCCGCGCAGAGAATGAGACAAAGTTCATGGTCACAGATGCAGGCTCAGACTGGAGCTTTCAGAGGCAGAAGGCAAGAAGAGTTTGATGACAGAATCAGGGCCTACTTGCCTGGACTGTAAAATGGCATAAGTGAACCATATAAAGCCGGTGGCTTTTCATACTTAGGAATGGAATATCCGGCCTATTCATGGCGGATCTGACAAAGGACATGTTGACGGTGGACGCACATGTATTTGCGTCTTCATAACTGGAACTGGAGGGAACATATATGTAATTGTAACATGCACATGGAACCGTTGGGGTCCAAGATAGGGGACATAACTGACCAGAAAAATCCATATTTCCACATTCCCTCCTTGTCCCCTACTTGCCCGTCAAGAGATATCAATCTTCATTAATCCATTGATCTGTTCATATAGCATCATTTGTTCTTCTTTCTTCTTCCGGGATCTTGAATGAAAATCTTGATGTGGAATGCACGATGTGGCACACAGACCACAAATCGCTGGTCCACATTGCAGGCATAAGCAGCAACTGAATAGTATGAGAAGGCCAATACCTAGGAAGGATAAAACTCTCCATCCCCAGGCTGATACCGCATTCCAAAACCAACTGGACCAAGTCCAAGTGCCTGGGTTCTGGTGTATCTGGCTTACAATCTTATGAAGGCGAGTGATGGCTTTATATACAGATGGCGAATTTTCTGGTATGAATACGCAGCAGCTTGATCCGATGACCCTACAGGCTCCGCCCCTATCAGCCAGGATGACGTCAAGGACAAGACGATTTTGAAGCACAACAATCCGCATAGCAGACTGCTCTTCTGTTAAATTGCCTAAAGCGGAAATAGTTTCATTCACTACTGCTTCAAGGGTTCTAGTTAATCTACGTATCAGCTTACTATTGGTAACTGTACCTATATAGGGAAAGATGCCTTTATTGAAATCTACATACTTGTCCCATGCCGTCTCAGTATAATCGACAATTGGGAGATCTCTCCGCTCTCTATTGTGTACTAAATGAATATTCCTATAATAATCAGGAGGAGCTAGGAAAACAGGTGGCAAAAGGAATGCAATGTAGCAGGTACCATCCCAATCTAGGGGTAGACGCATATATGTCGTCTGACCACATATAAAGTAGGAGTGGCGGGAAGCTCTAAATGAAGATTTTCCTTGATCACTGAATTCTACTATAGTAGTGCATTTACTATGGCCCATATGTATGGAACCAACCTTTCTTACACACAATTCACCCTTCGCTGGGAATACTGACATGGTGGGTAAGACTAGCTCAACTTCGGATACGACATTTAGAATCATGAGATTAGGTGTAAAATTACCTAATCCATACACTTCATTTTCTAGATCAGTTCCTGTTCTTTTGGGGCGACCCTCTTTGTCAGGGTAGCAGACTTTGAGTAAAACTAGGTTCAGGTTTCCCCATATCCAATGATCTTGGTAAACTGCTGTGTCTGAGTCTATGGAATTGATTAAACTGAACCATGCTCCACAGGAGCCATTGTGTGTAAATGGGTGTGGAAAGAATGGCAGGACTCCTTCATAATTCTGATAGGGAGGGAGTCGGCCACACACCCAACAATTAGTAGCATTACTAGTCTGATGGGAATGATGTAACATACTGATGAAAGTGTTATTGCGCAGCGCAAGTCTATAGGACAATTCATGCGGGGGTAAGTCACTAAAAGAATGTTCTGCAATAACATTGTGAACATTTCTGGCAATAGGGTAATATATGTGCAACAACATACTGGTAATAATTATTAAAAGACTTAAGGAAAACAAAATTAATAATGTCACTATGCAGTGGCTACGCAGTGATTTACAATACGCCTGTCGTTTCAACATTTTTCGGGTATTTTCTCTACTCAGGTCCAAGGGATACATGTCAGAGACAATTCAACCGCTTCACCTTGGAGAGGACTTAAACAATCAAATTGCTCGACTTGGTGGGCCTAAGCTTTAGTTTGTAATTTTCAGATTTGTTCGGTTCAACAAAAGGGAGTTTTGTATCAGTCTGTGAGGGAGTGCAGGGCACAATGTCTATATTCGAGGATAGTCCATGAAATTTCTTGATGTGGCTTGAATGAATCCAGCCCTTGCGGCCCTCGATCTTCACGGCTGTTCTTGTGGTCAACAGGACCAACTTGGGTGCTTTCCACCTGGGCTCCAGCTGAGTCTTTCGGTCGAAATTCCTCACAAAGACAAGATTACCCGGAACAACGTCATGGGGTTTCACCTCAGTGTTGTCGGGAAAGGCTGCAGCTACCTGTGAACGAGAAGATTGTAGTGCAGACATCAAGGAAGCCAAGTAATCTGTCAGCATATTACAGTCAATATCAGTTATTTTGCGTGGTATAGGCATCCCCCACATATTCGGTGGTCTACCGAAGATCACCTCATACGGGGATAGCCCTGTTCGAGAGTGTGCTACCATTCTCATGTAAAAGAGTGCAACGGGTAACGCTACTACCCAGTCGATACCTTTTTCTCTGCATATTTTGGACATTCTGATTTTCAGTATCTGGTTATGTCTTTCTACGAGACCTGCTGCTTCGGGGTGTCGGACACAGTGGAATTTCCACTGATAACCTAACAGAAGTGAAACGTGTTTCATTAATTCGGATGAGAACGGCTGGCCGTTATCTGAGTAGACAACACGTGGTAAACCGTATCGTGGGAAGAATTCTCGAACCAACTGTTTGGCAGTAGTCGGGGCAGTGTAATCTGAAACCGGGTATGCCTCCGTCCAACGGGACAGAGCACAAACAACTACGAGAACATATTTGAATCCTCGACATCGTTCCATCTGGATATAATCCATCTGGAGTACTTCAAAAGGATGATTAGGAGGATGAAATCCACCCTGTTCTACGGGAATGCTTTTACCTGGGTTAAACTGACAACAGATCATACAGGTACGGACCTTTTGTTTTGCTGCTGCTCGTAAATGTTTATTGAACCAAATGTGTTGAATGCTGTCCAGCATAGCTTTTTCTCCTAGATGTGCTGGACTATGTATAGTGTTAATTATAACTTGGACCATTGAATCAGGAAGGAACCATACAGACTTTTCCTTCATCATCCATCCTTGGTCCGTTTGGATCCCTCCTAATTCAGTCCATTTCTTTATTTCGTCTGGTGTAGCATGTGTCTGTATGTCAATTACGTCAAGAGTAGGATCTTTAACTGTCATACAATGTGTCGGCATCGGGACTATTGTCTTTGTCATGTCGGGAGTTTGAGTTTGGGCAGTCTGTTTAGCCGTTCTGTCGGCTAGATCATTGCCTTGGGAAATGATATCAGTAACTTTCGTATGAGCCTTACATTTCATAATTGATATTGCAGTGGGTAGATGTATTGCATCTAATAAGGCATGAATGAGGGGTCCGTGCTGAATGTGGGCACCGTGGGAAGTTAAATAACCTCTCTCTCGCCACAGCACGCCGAAGTCATGTACAACTCCGAATGCATAACGTGAATCAGTGTATATGTTGACTTTTTTATTCGTGGCTTGAATACAGGCTTGTGTCAGAGCGATGAGCTCTGCGGCTTGAGCTGACAAAGTATTTATACGATTAGTTTCAATGACTTCAGTATCTGTTGTGACTGCATAAGCGGCCACTAACTCTCCTGTACTTGTTCTCATGCATGAACCATCTACATACAATGTCAAGTCTGGATCTGACAATGGAACATCGGTCAAGTCTTGTCTGGGTTTTGTCGTTACAGTAATAACTTCAATACAGTCATGGGCTAGTGGGTCTGTTCCGGTTACTGGCAAAAGTGTGGCAGGATTCAATGTGTTACAGCGTCTGATTTCTATATGTGGCTGAAACAATGTAAGCTCGTATCCTGTAAGTCGCGCTATAGTCAAGTGTTGTGTTTGCGTTCTATTTACAAGAACCTCTACTGCGTGTGGTACTTGTACTGTCAATGGATGTCCTAACACTATGGCATCGCTTTGTCTGATTGCTAAAGCTGTCGCTGCCACTGATTTCAGGCACGCAGGAAGAGCCTGAGCTACGGGATCTAATGTACTAGAAAAATAAGCACATGGTTTGTGTGCTCCTGCTTGATCCTGTGTGAGTACTGACAAAGCAGTACCTTCGCGTTCTGTAACAAAGAGTGTAAACTGTTTTCTGTAACATGGTGTTGCTAAAACAGGTGCTTGACATAAAGTTTTCTTTAGGCTTTCAAAAGCTTGTGTATGTTCTTGAGTCCAAGGGAGAACAGTCGGTGTGGCTGCCTCCTGTGTTGTCAATTGAATGAGTGGTTTTGCTAGAAATGCATACTGAGGGATCCACTGTCTACAATATGAAGTGAGGCCTATGAAAGCCCGCACCTCCTTTTGTGTCTTGGGTATTGACATGTTAGCTATCAACTGAATGCGGTCGGGTGTAAGCTGCCTTCCCTCCTTGTCCAGCGAGTGTCCAAGATAAACAACTCGCTGGACACAGAATTGCAGCTTAGAAGGGGACACCTTGTGCCCTTTTTCGGCTAGAAATTGTAAAACTGTCAGTGATGCTTTTTCACATTCAGGTTCGCTTCGGGCGGTAATCAGCAGATCATCGACGTATTGAAGCAGAGCAGTGTTAACTGGCATGTGGATACTATCTAGTTCTCGTTTCAGTGCTTGGCTATAGATGCTGGGGCTTTCTGTAAATCCTTGAGGTGCGCGTGAGAATTTAAAGCTACGTCCATTTAAACTAAATCCGAACAAATATTGGCTTTCCGGATCTATTGGGACGCTGAAAAAGGCATTTTTGAGATCAATTACAGTAAAGAATGTTGCTTCGGAATCAATAGCTGTCAGTAATGACGAGATATCTGGGACCACAGGGAATTGTGGCACAATGCATTTGTTTAACTCGCGCAGATCAATAACCAATCGATATACTGGCGGCGCTGTAGGATCTGTTCGTTTAAGAATCGGTATTATCGGTGAATTACATATATTGGAGTCTGTTTCCACAACTACTCCTTGGGCAATGAGCTCGTCAATGATTTGTAGTAAAGCCACTACAGCATCTGGTGGTAACTTGTATTGTCGCATTCGTGGTAGCACCACTCCTGCCTTTAATGTGACTCGATATGGTGTAATATTCATGCATCCAACATCAGTAGGGCCTTGTGCCCATAGATGTGTAGGTAAAGTCTGCAGTCGGGGATCCATGTCTCTAGATACATAGTGACCTTTAAAATCACGTAAAAACAACCTTACTCCTTCCGGAGAACAACATATTATGGCTCCTAGGGCTTTCAACGTTTTTATTCCTAACAAGTTTTCTGGACATGATTTAGTAAGCAATAGATCTGTAGTTCGGGTCAGAGGTCCTATCGTAAGTGGAAGAGGCTGTGATACTTCATTAACAATAGGTTTTCCTGAAAAACCAAGGGAAATATTCTGAGAGCCTGAGAGGGGTGCCCCTGGAACTTCACTACGTTTTATAGTTGTTCGACTTGCCCCTGTATCGAGTAAAAATTTTCTATCTTGACCTAATAATTCACTATGTACATAAGGTCCTTCTTGATCTACAGGAATCTCGATAAGGGGTAAGTCAACTTCCCTCTCTAGGCTAGTTCATGCGTAACGCTGATACTCGGGATATTCATACTGTGCGGTCTGATACATTTATCGTGTTGTTGTCTGTGTGGCAGCAACAGGCAACGGTGGTGCAGCTGGCACAAACTGTATTGGCTGTTGTGCGGCTGGCATGGCCTGGGCATGCTGCGTAGCTCCTTGTTCGTTCTGATCTTGTCTTAGTGGCCGTGATCTTTCCTGTGTTTTACCTATGGCGATATTATGTTTTAGCACTGGACAATCGTGTACGTAATGACCTGGCTTTTTACAATAGTTGCATGTCCCTTTTACAGGTCCTGCTAAATCGGAATGTGTCATACCCTTTTTATGTCCTTCAGCTGGAACTGTCTGGGAGACTAGCATTTTCATTTTTGTGTCTTTCATGCGTCTGTGTTCATGTTCTTGTTCCTCTCTAATTCTATTGTGGTGGTACTGTAACATTTGTAACATTTGTGTTGGAGTGTTACCTTGCCAGGTACTCTCGAATTTTAATACTCTATTCTTTACTGGGGGCAGGGCATTTTCCACTAATTTTGTTACAAACAGATGTGGGTATGATTCGCTACTTGCTTTTATGCCACTATTTATACCAAAACATTTCTCGAATCGGGCATAGTAATCGCTAGTGTCTTCATCTTGCTTCTGTTTACAGGCTGAAATTGTACCCCAATCTTCCTTTTTCGTAGTTAATAAACGTGGCAGTACCTGTACTAGTAGACCTGGTAGTGCTTTAGTTTTGTCCCCAAGCCCCGAACCTGGACCTCGGGCCCTTTCTTCTGCTTCTAATGCTGACCATTCTATCTTTTGGTCACCTACCTCCCACTCTTTTTCCTTGAGTTTCTCATAAATGCCAGCAGGCATCAACACCTTTAATATTGTCATAATGTCGGGGTAGGTATACTCTCCCATGAGTAACATGTCCTTAATTTCTCGGTGAAAACCCGCTGGGTCTTTGTCATGACTGGGTACCACTTTCTTCATTTCTAACAATTCTATTTTCGATATGGGCGTATATACAAATACGTGTTTAAACTGATTGTCCTCACCTTTTATTGGGTGTACTTCTCGTAAGGGATTCTGTCTATCCAGGTGATACGTAGTTCTTTCCTTGACAGGCAATGAGACATGCTCTGAGCATACAAAAAGAATATACTGCTTTCTTGATACTAGAATTTCTTTAATTAATTTAGTACCTGGACCTCTCCATTTATTCATAAGCAATTCAGTCAGTATGTCAGGCAAGGGACCAGGGTCCGAATGCTGACTCCGATATAGTATAATGAGTTGTTGAATCATATAAATCCCAGCTAACCTTTGTTCATCTGGGGTAAGATTCAAAAATGTGCGTACTACTGTCTCATCACTATATTTTCCGGGACTGTCCACCCAATGGACAGCTGCCCTTGCTAAATCTTGTTCATCCATAGAATCGAGAAAATGATAACCCCTTCGTTCTCGGAGTAGTTTGTCGGCGGTTTGGAACGAATGCTCGTTAGACCTTATGTTAATTATAGGTATTTGGAAATTCCTGTCATTATCTGGACATATTGGACGTATTGAGTCAGTATGACATCTAGTCTGATCCCTATTACAAGATCTTCCTCTACCTACATAGGCTATGGTGTCCGACTGTCCTGCAGGCAGTCCTGACCCTTCTTCCTCGCTTTGTTCGAACTCGTCTGTCTCTAATCTCTCCTCGTGTAGGCGTTCTATTTCTTTACGGATCTTTCGGCACATGGCTATTATACAATTTTGCTTATCGTGTCTCCCTTCTGATATATTCTGGCTCCATTTTGTAAGAATTTTCATTGCTTCCGGATCTACCCCCGGTCGGTCTTGATTTCTGATCACACAGTTTATGAGGAAACGTAACAGTTCCCCCTGTATCTCTACTTTCTGGTATTCCATAGCTCTGTTAATACATTCTGGATCTCGCCCTGTTTGAACAAAATGATATATTTTATCTAGATGCGCAGTCATTCCTGGTAGCTTCGCTAAATACCCTGCGGCTCGTCTGATACGTAATGATGCCAGGATCATTTCGTCCTCCTTACCGAGCACCGGGTCATATCTACAATCTATAAGAAGTTCCTTAAGCGTACGATCACTTACGAATTTGGGTGTACGTGAATGCGCTGACTCTTGAAAAATAAGTTTATTTATTCTAGGTGGCGTAGAAAAAATATTGGTAGCACCTCCCGTGGCCCCGTCTGGGGCGTCGGGTGTGAAAGGATTCGTCGAACGTGACACAGCAACTATAGGTGTGGACTCAGCTATAGAAGTACCTGTAGGAACAGATGCAGAAACAGATGTGCTTGCCGGAACTTGTGACTCGATTTGTTGCTGTAGGGATACGGGCACTGGATCTTGGCGTTGAACCTCCCTGGTATGCGGTCTATGTGGGGCGGAATTAGCATACTCGGGAGCTGCGTCATCTAAATATGAGGAAAGAAAAACATCTTCTGCGGTTCTAGGATGCCCCTTAGGATGTACCTTGATTGGGAACAATGGGGTTGGCAAGTCTTTTGGTGTTTCTGGAGTAGCCTTAGGTAATCCTTCGGCCAGAAGGGGATACATACCATTCATAAGGGCATTTCTTTGTCTGTCTACTTGTTCTGATTTCACTCGGATACCTTCCTCAATTAATAGATTCTCCCGAACTTTATTGGAATTTTCTTTACTCTTCTCTTCCTGTCTACGTGCCTTTTCTGTTCGTCTATGTGATTCTTTACGCCATAATTCAACGGCGTCTTTCTGTGACTGTCTGACTTTCCTTTTCCATAACTCTTCCTCGACTTTCATGATGCACTCTGCATCCCAGGTCCCCGCTGTGGGCCACCTCTGACTTTCTGGTAATCCCTTGGTATAGTCTACCCATAAGTCAAGAAATAATATAGCGTCTAAGCCATGTTTGTGATACATAAAGTGCCCTGGAGTGTCCCTAGGAGGAATAGGGACGGCTTCTTCGAGAACCCCTTTTCTGGTAGTGATCTGTCTTAATTTCGAAAAGAGCGGCATCTTGAGAACTGACCTTATACTTGATTTTGACCTGATACTTGAATTTGAACAGACTTAATACAATAAACACGATAATGAACAGTCATTCATACCACGATATTCAGAACATACTTAAACACTTTAAACATTAGACATTAAACCCTTAACTGAAACAACAATGATGATCGTCTGCATAACTAATCACCAAGCTTAAATCTCGACAATAACTAGACAATAACCAGACACTTCGGAATACTTCGGAATACTTGATATACTGCTAAACAGTACAGATACACTGCTAAAACAGTGCAGACCGGATTTGTGTACCCAAACCCGTCTTGACCGGCACAACCTATGTGCACGTCAGAAATGCCTCCCCAGTAATGGTACTCACCGGGTAGCTTCGGAAACGGAAGGCCTCAGTAACTTGAACTTGAACCGGACTGGACTCGACTCGACTCGACTCGTCGGACACTGGGCTTGACTTCGGACTGGTGGGTCTCTGTATACCTCGGATCTTGCTCTCTCAGCTAGGCTCTGGTCGGGATACTTCGCACTTCTCACCGCCTCGTCTGGGTGTTGATCGCAGTCTCAGTCGCCCCCGCTTGACCGGAGGGAGATACAGGAAATCCTGCTGGTACGCGTTATTGTCCGTCCAGCTGTGGCAGGAGACCGGGCCTGCAACGCACCGCCGGCGCGTGAGATGAGAAAGTGTCCCTGTTCGGGCGCCATCATGTGGTAAATAAAAATTCCTTTACCGGGACTGAATTTGATACAGGAACATAGTAAAATAGCTCGATAAAATGAGAGGCAGAATCCGTGGTATTAGAGGTTCGGAATGGGCTTTATTCCAATAATCGATTATAATCGGTTGCTCCCAATGTTCCGTCACCACGAAGGTTCAGGAAGTGAAGCACACACTTTATTGACAAGAAGTAACTTTTATAGTACATACATTATAATGAAGTGAATACAGTAGGCGTAACAATTGATAAGGAAATTGACGTTTGGTCTGCGTAACCGAAAATGGGTGTAATAATGGGTAAAAAGGAACATGATTGGTTATGATGTCATACATAGGTGGATCTATAAGATAATACTTGGCCTAAATGCGCGCGCAGCAGTATGACGTGTAATTGACGTGTAACTAGGGGGTGAAGGGGACTTGACATTTAGCTCTACATGTGGAGACAAGAAGTCTGGGGGGTCAAGTCAACCTAATCCCAAATCATATCTAGCATCCTATGTTTAAAGAACTATGTTATCCATAAAAGAGGGACTCTTGGACAGAATCTATTCTATACTGACTGTGTGTGCGTGTACAAGCGTCTAGGTGTCTACACTAAACACGAGGGGGTAGGAATATTCCATGGTAACAGGGCTATGAATCACTTGCATGAGGACAGAGAAGTTGGGCCTTTTTGCTTGGTAACTGGAAGAATGTTTACCTAAACTACTAGGCAGGAATGCATCGGCTGAGGGGGAAGCAGATAATTCGAAGGTGAAATACAGTTCTTGGCAGAGAATAGGCTGATGTCAGGCTTCGTGAGCCGCGCAGAGAATGAGACAAAGTTCATGGTCACAGATGCAGGCTCAGACTGGAGCTTTCAGAGGCAGAAGGCAAGAAGAGTTTGATGACAGAATCAGGGCCTACTTGCCTGGACTGTAAAATGGCATAAGTGAACCATATAAAGCCGGTGGCTTTTCATACTTAGGAATGGAATATCCGGCCTATTCATGGCGGATCTGACAAAGGACATGTTGACGGTGGACGCACATGTATTTGCGTCTTCATAACTGGAACTGGAGGGAACATATATGTACTTGTAACATGCACATGGAACCGTTGGGGTCCAAGATAGGGGACATAACTGACCAGAAAAATCCATATTTCCACGGAGGTAACCAGACGGTGTGAAACCCCGCCTTTAAATACCCAGTGTACCTTACCGTTGATACATTGCACCTGATTTTGCGGTCACAGACGGAGCCTTTGTGGAAGAGGCTCGCATGCTCCCAACCGAGAATACTTGAAAAGCAGACTGCGCATGTCCGTAATCGGACACTTACTATGCACGCATGCGTCTACTCTGTAGTAAAGCCTCAGTTATGGACAAACAAACTACGCAGGTCCAGTGAGATGAACTGAACCTGCACGCATGCGTGGAGTCGTTTATGTTGCCGATAATCGGCATGAACAATGGAAAACGGGGACGCGAGCCGTGCAGGCAAGTATAATTCGAACCGCGTCCCCCGTAGACACCAAGAGCAAAAACACACCCAAAACAATGTGGAGAAAGGTATAAGGACAAATTTTTGGCAGTTTATAAAGCGTTTAACACACCACCACGCATGCGTTAAAGCATACAATAAAGGGAAAGAACCAAGGACTCCCACATCTGCCCACATGGATAAATACAGTTATAATGTCGCCAAGTGTGAGTGAATTACAGTAGAACCAACCAGGCAGACATACGAAACAATAAGTCTGGATAGGAATATATCTCTGTAAAGCCATCATAGTAAGAGACAGTCAGCAATACCTTGTATAACATAGTACAATCAACGCCAAATTGATTGTGCACCAGACAGCTCAAGAGTTCAACTGCCATAGAGTGTTGCTCATGACTTGTGTGTTAGTATGACTCAAATGGGTACTAGAGGGAAACCAAAGGAATATCATCATTGAGCCCTGACACAGAACTGTGGAGCTTAAATACCCAACGCTGTTCTTTCTTAAAAAGAAAAGCTGAAATATCAACAATATGTGAAGGGACGAAGGGTTGTGCAATTATCGTCCATTGTAATTCTTGAGGTGAATGTTGTGCTGGGACAAAATGTTGGGTAAGTCTAGTGGATGTTTTCTTACATCGAATGGTGCTCCTATGTTCCAATATCCTCGTCTTTACTCGTCTGGTGGTCATCCCGACGTATCGAAGGGAACAGGGACAGGTGATCAGGTAGATAACATTGCTGCTGTTACAATTTGTATGGCTCATTAGAGTCCATGGTCTGGAAGTCCCTATATCAATCTCAGTGGTGTGTTTCGTGTTCGCACAGGCAGTGCAGCTGCCACAGGGGAAGTGGCCACGTATTGCAGGGAGATTCCAAAGTGTGTTTTGCTGTTTGTCAATAACCTCGCGTGGGCGGGTATGCACCAATCGATCCCTGATATTAGAACTGCGTTTAAACGCAAAGGGGGGACGTTGGAGTGGTGTTGTATCAATGTTCAAAATCTTCCAATTAGATAAGATACATTTTTTAATCTTATTGGAAAGAGTGCAGAATGTGTTAACGCACGTGAGTCTCTTGGTGGTTTCTTTGACATGTCTAGGTTCCAATAAAGCAGCCCTGTTATTGTTACCTGCACGTTTCAATGATTGTTTGATCAGTTTCAGAACTGTCCAAAGGGTAGATTTGGGCGTAGGGCTTTTGGATTGAAACTGTCAAATAATAGCAGAGAGTTCTTTGACATTGGTTTCCTAAACAATTCAGTGCTAAGACCACCATCTGTCGGAGAAATCAGGATGTCAAGAAACGGTAAGCATGATTTGCTAAATTCGCATGTGAAGCGAAGATATGCATTCTGATTATTGAGCCAAGTTTTAAACTCATTGATGGAGGAATCAGTGCCAGACCAAACCACAAGCGCATCATCAATATAGCGCTTCCAACATCGTATGTGATGTCTAACCGGATTGAGAGCGCTAAAAATGTGTTCTTGTTCAAAGCTGTGCATGTAGAGGTTGGCTAGACTCGGGGCAAAAACACTCCCCATCGAAGTGCCGGACACTTGCAGGAAAAGTTGGTCCTCAAATCTGAAAAAAAACATTCTTTCATTGCAATGCGGGCACAATTGATGATGAAAGAAATGGGTGTAAGAGAGTCAGGCACTTTCTCACGTAACAAGGTCTCTACAGTCGCAAGAGTCTCATCCTGCAGAATACACGTGTAAAGTGACTCCACGTCAAATGAGACCAAAAAGTCATCATCTCTATTGAACTCAATGGTCTCAATCAAATTCAAGGCATTCTTAGTGTCCCTCAAATACGTGGGCATCTCCAATACCAAGGGATGCAAGAAATGATCCACAAAGGTGGATAAAGGTTCAAGAAGAGACCCAATTCCAGATATAATAGGACGCCCAGGGGGTGGGCTCTGTGTCTTATGTACCTTGGGTAACGTGTAGAAGTAGGGGATGACAGGATGACTTTTAACTAGATATCTGGCTTCTTGTCCAGTGATCCAACCGTTGGCTAAGGCTTCCTCAACCATGGTCTTGATCTCCAATTCTAGTCTCTTAGTAGGATCCTCACGTAGAGGTGTATAAAATTGAGTGTTATCCAGTTGTCTCATGCATTCTGCGCGATACTGGGAGGTGTCCATCACCACAATGGCTCCACCCTTGTCGGCCGGTTTGATCGTGATGGAGGGATCTGTCGCAAGGGACTGCATTGCAAGTTGAAAAGATCTGATAATATAAGAATGTCCACTCTTCTTAAGTTAAAGGAGTAACTTTATTCCAGATCTACAGCAATACATCCATCACCGAGCAGTTACAGGGCAACGGCTAGTAACGGTCATGAGAGTGCAGAGTAGAACGTTCGCCACGTTCCACGAGTGTTCCAATGGTAGGGGTGGGTGGAAGAAACCAACCTGTACTAAATACAACACATCTCCCCCCCCCATTACATTTTTAACACAATAGGGTTAATACATACCAAAGTCTTTTTGCCAACTTGGGTTGGAATGCACCCTTTTAGTGCACATCCTTAGATCAGGGTTGGTAACCAGGTGGTTACTGTTAGATCTCATATTGCTTCCCTGTTGAGTTACATAGTCACTCTTGTCATGGACTATTCTATCAACACTCCAATACTGCCCATCATCTAATTTCACTACATTCTTAAAAACTTTGCTTATTACCTTTTTTCCAGAGAATTTAGAACACCCAGCCTTTACAAAATAAGGTAGCTTTACACTTACCACATCTCCTACTTCAAAAACCCTAGTAGGTTTCAGTATTCTTCCGTTGTATCTTTCTACATATTTCTTTTGATTGATATGTATCTTTTCCATGATCTTACTTCTACTCACCTCCTCTTCTCTTCCCCCAACAAGCCACAATGGGCCTAATTTGGTACCCGGCTCTCTGCCTTTCAGAGATTTGAATGGTGACACTCCCGTAACTGAATGAGGGGTGATAAGATAAGACCAAATCATGTCCTCCAGTGCCTTCCTTACATTGCTGCCATTTTTCACATTGAGTTGTATGCAGTCTTTAATCATGCGATTTATGCGCTCAACCAGCCCATTTGCCCTAGGGCAGTACAACGGTGTGAGTTGATGTTCAACTGAAAATTTGTGTAGGAACTCTTTCATACATGCAGAGGTAAACTGTACCCCATTATCTGTGACCAAAATCTGTGGTACTCCTTCCGTACAAAATACTTCTTGGAGAAAACTTTTTACACATTCAGTATTAATGTTTTCAACTACCTTTACAATTATCCATTTGGAATGGTAGTCCACTAACGTAATGATAAATCTACCTCCTAGACCATTTACATTTAGTGGGCCCACTATGTCCATAGCTATTTTTACCCAAGGAGCTGTTGGAACCTCCACCGCAATGATTTTCCCTTTGCTTACGACTTTGCTCTTGTCGCTCATAGCACAAGGTATGCACTCTCCTATTTCCCTCTCCACCATGCTGTCCATTTTCGGCCACCAATAGTGTAAACGAATCTTAATTTTAGTTTTGCTGCATCCTAAGTGTCCCTCATGAGCTAAGTGTAATACTTTCTCTCTCATTCCCTCAGGTGGTACCAGTTTGTTTCCTCGATATATGTTATTACCTTGTATGTGTAACTCATTTCTCACCTCCCAAAACACCTCCTCACCTTTTTCCAACATCTTTTGATTGCATGGCCATCCTTTTTGGATTAACTTTTTTACTCTAGAGAATAATTCATCTTTAGCTACTGCTTCTTCCCATTCTATTTCTTCTAAGCCATCAGAGATAGCGGAAACTACAATTTCATCTCCAGGTTCTTCTTCACTTTCCTGCCTCTCAAGCGGTAACCTAGACAAGCAATCCGCCGCTTGATTCTTCTCTCCCGGTATGTACGCTACTTCAAAATTATACCCTTGTAGGCCAAGAAACCATCTTGAAATTCTGGGTGTTGCTCTTTCTAGATTTTTAGATGTAAAAATACTTACTAGGGGTTTGTGATCTGTCCTTACCTTAAATGGTATGCCCCACACGAATGTTCTAAAGTGCAATATAGCCCAATAGCATGCTAATGCCTCCCTTTCAATTACTGAGTAGCGTGATTCAGCTTCTGTCAATGCCCTTAATGCAAACGCCACTATTTTCTCTCCACTTTCAGTTATTTGGCTAAGAGTAGCTCCCACCCCTTTCAAACTCGCATCAGTAGTAATGATGGTGCGTTTGCTATTGTCAAAACATCCAAGAAATGGTGCCTCTGATATCCTATTCTTAATTATTTTGAATGCTTCATTGCATTTACTATCCCACTCAAATTTTGTACCTTTCTTTAGTAAGCATCTCAAAGGATAAGTCGTGTCTGCAAAATTCTTTATGAACTTTGAATAATATTCTGAGAGTCCCAAGAAGGACTTGATTTCTTCCTTGCTAGTAGGACATGGTGCTAATTTGATGGCATCTACCAAATTAGTTTTTGGCTTGATTCCTTCTTGTGAGATTACATGTCCTAAATAGGTAACTGACCGGACCCCAATCTGGCATTTTTCCTTCTTCAAGGTAAGTCCTGCTTCCTTCAACCTGCTTAGTACCAACCGCAGTATATCATTGTGTTCAATCTCATTCTTCCCATACACCAACAGGTCATCTTGGAAACATAAAACTTGTTTCAATCCTTCCAAAATGTTCTGCATTGCTCTCTGGAAAACTGCCGCCGCTGAGGCTAAACCAAACGGCATCCTACAAAATTGGAATGCCCCAAACGGCGTTATGAACGTGGTAAGAGCTTTACTATCAGGGTGAAGTCTTATTTGATGGTAAGCTGATGACAGATCAATTACCGAAAAGATCTCAGCCCCACTTATCTGGTTTAGCATATCATTAATGTTAGGTAATGGGTGCCTATCAATCCATATATTCTTATTTAATTCTCTCAAATCAATGCATAACCTGATGTTTTTGGTGTTCCCTTTAGCCGTGATAACTATGGGTGCAACCCACTCAGCACATTCTACAGGCTCTATGACCCCCTGACTTAAGAGTCGGTCAAGTTCCACTCTCAATGGTTCTTTCATCAAGATAGGAATATTTCTACATTTGTAAGCTACTGGCTTAGCTTCTGCCTTCAATTTTATCCTGTGTTGGTAATCCTTCATGCACCCTAACTGTTCTTTGAAAATCTCTGGGAACTCCTCACAAATCTCTGCTCCACACACACCCCTTTCCACTAGCATGACTGGTGTTACAGCACTAGGATCCAACTTTATTCCAAGGTCCTTCTGGTGTCCCCAACCCAACAGATTTGCCCCTTTCCTTGCGATATACACTTTTCCCACTGTACTCCTGTTCTTAAAGGTTATTTTCATAATGGATACCCCATCTAATGGAATAGGATCCTTATTATACCCCACTGGTATTACATCAGGTGTGTGCAACATAATTTCTTCTTCCTTAAATCTCTTTCTGAATGTTTCACTGTTCATGAACGTGAATGGTGAACATGAATCTGCAAACATCTCTACCTTTTCTCCATCTAGCCCTATTTCACATTTAGGTAATTCAATATGGTTCACACTGCTTCCATCCAAACTTCTCACTTGTAACACAAAACTCCTTCTCTGTCCTTCTCCATAATCCACACTGTTCACTGCTCTATTTGACATATCTTTACACGCTCTAGCAAAATGCCCCTTCCGATTACAATTCCTGCACGTTGCTGTCCTTGCTAAACAATTCACACTATTAGCCAAGTGGCTACTACTCCCACATCTGAAGCATTTCATCCTCTTCTCACTGTATATCCTCTCTTTGTTAATTACTTCCTTTCCTTCTTTCCTCTTCATATTCCTTATGGCACACACTTCTCTTAGTTCCTCACTTATCTCATTCACACTGTTGTCTCCTGTGATGTTCATCTCCTTCATGCATTCCACTGTATGCTTCACACTCTTAGCAATATCAATTGCCATCTTCAAATCTGGATTTCCCACTAGTAATTTTCCCTGAATCTTCTTGTTATTTGTACAACGTACAAGTTGGTCTCGTATCAAAGATTCTGTTAAATCATTAAATTCACATGTGTTTGCCATTCCTCTTAAACTCGCGACATAGTTCCCTACCTTCTCATTCTTTCCTTGTACTCTTCCATAAAATTTGTGTCTTTCAAGAACTACGTTAATTTTGTCAGCAAATTGAAGCTCTAGTTTTCTCATACTACTTTCATACACATCTTCCCTCTCTCCATCTTCTTCCTCTTCTTCCACCTCTGGCAAGCTATCAAAAATTTTCCTTCCCTCTCCTCCTAAATTATGGAGCAAAATATGCTGTCTTCTTATTGCTGAAAACCCACTTGCTCCTATAGCTATGAGATAGGATTCAAAACTCTTCTTCCATTCCTTCCACGTTACTATCGGTTCTCCTGCCTCAGACAAAAAAGGTGTAGGTTGTAACATACTTGCTGCCGCCATGTTCTCACCTGTAACACACACTCACTGTTTAATATACCAAAGATTTCCTACTCCCTCTCCCTTCAAATTTATTCCTCACTACTCTCAAAATATATCTCTTTAAATATTTACTTCTATTACTTCACCACTGTAAGTTTCCTTACAGTCTGAGTCTCCCCACCGTTCCTCAATATACTTTCTCTTACTTATTTAATGTCTCGCAATACACCTTCAAAACAGGTATTCTCCGTCCTTTTACTGACAAATTTCCTTTAAAATTACTGACGTCCACTTTTCTTTCAGACGAGCAGTTCACCGTGTCAGCCTTCTTCCTTTACTCCGCGTGCAGTTCTCTAGGTTAGCTACTCAAATCCTTTCACATGTGTCCTTACTTCACTTCTTCTCCAGGTTTCCTGACACACGATGTTCTGTCAGCTCCGTTGTCACTCTGCGACGATCCGCCTACACTCCTCCTCAGATTCCACTCTGCACAGGTCCGTTCTTGTGCCACTTTTCACCTCTCTGTGCATGTGCTTTACCAGACACTTTCTTCAATTCAACATCCGTGTCTTTCTAATTTCCCGTCCGCTTTTCCTCCACTCTGCGCAGGTCCTTTCTTGTTCCGCTTTACACCACACCGCGCATGTGCTGCTTGACACTTCCTTCAATTCAATATACGTATCTCCTCAATTTCCTTCTTCGAAGCACTTTGCCTCTCACTCCGGAATTAATCTTCCACCATCCCTTTCAGGCTGTGCACTGTAAGTTTTTCCTTCACTATTCACTTTCTGAAGTTGTTCTTCTTTAACCTCCTGCTCCGGCCACACACGGAGGGAATGTAAAGCTTCGTCCTCCCCACGATTTCTCGTCGCCAATGAAAAGATCTGATAATATAAGAATGTCCACTCTTCTTAAGTTAAAGGAGTAACTTTATTCCAGATCTACAGCAATACATCCATCACCGAGCAGTTACAGGGCAACGGCTAGTAACGGTCATGAGAGTGCAGAGTAGAACGTTCGCCACGTTCCACGAGTGTTCCAATGGTAGGGGTGGGTGGAAGAAACCAACCTGTACTAAATACAACACAAGTTGTTCTTTTTTATTAAGATTCTGATATTGCCTGGTCTTGCTGGTACACATATTAGAAACCTGTGAGATGACTGCTTTCTCAAATGTCAAGACCTGTGAGGGAACCTGATTGGCCAGAGGATAGAACGTGGATTTGTTCTTAAGACCGGTATTAATGATAAGTTCCTCACTTGCATCCAATGGTTTGTCCCTAAAGAAAAACTCAAGCCGGATCTTGTGGAAGAACTGTGCTAGTTCTAGTCTGATCTGGAAGGCATCACCACTAAAGGTAGGGACAAACCCTAAACCCTTGCTCAAAAGTGCTTGTTGATCTGTGTTGAGGGTGTGACCACTCAGATTGATAACTATAGCATCTCGTTGGTGGAGTTCATTTCCGTCATGCTCCTGGTCGAGTGGGCCGGTGGATTGTCTGCCCAATGAACTTGTGTTCTGTGGTTCCGACGTTTTCCTCTTGACCTGTTGCGGCCCGAGCCTAAAAAAGGCTGATTAGGATAGAATTGAGGCTAGGGCTGAAACATGCTTTAATTGTAACCCGTATGCAGTAGATCACTCTTTTGGGTTAGTGGAGCCTCTGGCTGCAGTGCATTGATCTGACGGTCTAACTATCTGGCAGACATGTATAAACCCATGCCATGTTCTAGTGTCACAAAACTGGTGGATCAGGAGCCCTATTCCTAATTTGCTGTCAGTATAGGCACCTCACATCGCTTCCAAACCATAGTTTGGGGATGTTCCCTTGAAACATTGGGCACATGCACTAAGCCAGCATGTTTCTTTCCACACCAATCGGTTTGAGACTTGTGCTCCATTTTGTGATGTAACTCATGTACCACTCGGTCGCATAGAAATATGAATATTTGCAGGAGACACAAAGACTCCTGGCTTATTCTTTTTTATAAGTCCAGCTGTAGAAACACTGCAACTGTAGGGATGGAGGCCTGTGAAGGTACAGCAGATCTTCATCACTGCTCAAACAATGTTCAGATGCAGGAAATGGCATTGAGGGCATTATGCAGTGGTCCCCTGTCCAACTGTATGCTCCTCCTGAGGCTGCCTTCACTATTCACAAGAGGAAGCTGCTACTTTGTCACTCAGTTAGCACTCTAAATTGGATGTCGGTGTCTGTTCAATGGTTTACAACCACATTTGCGGTCACAAACCATTGATAAACGGTGTTCCAAATTGCAAAGGGGAGGGGCATGATTCTTTCGCTCCACTCCCCTCTTTCTGTTTTAGAATGAAGCGCAAAATACACTGTCAGTCAAAAATACTTTTTGTATTCATAAGAACTTTTAGTACAGACGGACACTTGATTTTCTGGACCTAGAGCGCGTGATTTTGAAAATCTTAGGTTTTGGGACCACAAAATCAATTCATGAATTGGTCACATAGAATCTGTACAACAGTGTTTGTGCTACCGCTCTAGCTGTTGTTTTGAGAAAGTTAGACAAACCCAAATAATGAAAAGCAGCCATTAAAAACTTGTAAGCTACTTTGACATGATCACAGATTATGAATTCTTATGCTAAAAAAGTAATATGTAACAGGATAATACACTACTTATAGGTGAGAAATTCCAGAGTCTTTATAATGTCTGTGAAGTAGTAAATCGTTGCATGAAAATATTAGTTGGGCCAAAGCTAGACAGAAGAGCTCATCCAGGAACGCAGATGCACAATATATAGGCTACTTAGCGTCCTAGTCGGCTTTTGAAAAAGGTTTTTTTTACCGGGTAAGGCATAAGGGTATTTAGACACTGAACTATATAACTTCAGAGGAAAAACAAGGGAAACTCAACTGGTTCTATTAAAACACCACAAGTACTTCAATGATGTAACTTCCAAATGTATGGTTAACTCTGATTAAAAAAATCACGAAGGCAGCAGCCCCCTTCTAGGAGAGGCCCAGGTAAGAATCAAAGAAAACTAAGATATTTGCAAAGTGCAAAATGTTTGCTTCTTGATAGTTTGTAGTTTTGATTTTGCTACGATGATGACAGTATTGTTAGTGTAACTATGATTAAGTGAGCACGTTAGTGCGGTGTTACTTATATTGAGAAGACCTGTGCTATCAGCATCGTTTTGCAAAGGTGTATATGTCACAGGGTGCTTAGGGCCAGCTGATTTGATGAATGATATCTCAAGCCGAAGATCAGCTGTGAAAACAAGTAAAAGAAACTACCTCGTTTGTGGGTGTTGAAGATGTTAATTCTTGTGAAAAGTTCCCGTTTCTAACCAATTTTTATTATTATCCAAATGTCTATATTGAAATCCACACTAAGAGATAAAAAGAGATTGTAAAATATTTTTAGTCTTTAGAATCATCTATAATTGTCTCAATGAACAGGTTTGACGACATCTATGAAGGGATTTGATTGAATAACACAACTACATTGACTGTGAGCTTGGCATATGTGTTTGCGGCATGCCAACATTTATTTTTGATAAACCCTTTTCGTCTGCTCCAAGTCCTTTCATCCTCCCTTGGCTACATGGGCCCCAGCTTTACTTATGACTATTAGTATTTCTCTTTGTGTCTGCTCCAGATATTTTTGCATTAATTGACTGAATTTGTCTCATATTGTAAACTTTGCTTCGAACCACTGAACAAAGCAACATTTTGTACTGTGCGTATTAACTTTAATCTTCCCTTCATCCATTATGCAGGCATTCCACAAACTTTAAGTTCACATTATCTTATGCTATATCCCATGCTGTGCACAGGTCGTGGCATTGGCTTTGTGCTGAAGGAGATATTTCAGACCAGCCGAGGAATGAGAGCATCCATGCCCCGCACTCTTGTCCTCTTGACCGATGGGAGATCCCAAGATGAGGTGGTGCAGCCAGCCAGAGTGGCACATTTGTTAGGTACAGTATTCTACTTTCATCTTTTTCATCTTTGCATACTGACGGAGGTAACATGGCTGTCTCACCATTGTCCCACCCATGACATTTGATATGGCATCAGTGATGAGTCCCCACATAAATGCCATCAGTTTTAACACAAAGGTATAATTATTAAGAGGACAGGGATAGGAAAATGGAAATGAAGAAATGTAGGTTTTAGTCAAAGGAGAAATTTACTACATGAAGAGATTGGGAAAGTGATTGTGAGACATTGTTTAAGAGAAAGCACTGAAATAATAAAAAATAAAAAGAGAATAATTTAGTTATTTCTGGGGTGTGAGTTATCAAATAGGTGATGTAATGAAAGTTATCATGAATACATATATCTATTATTCCCAAAGAGATTCACCGCCAAACATCACATCCATTTTAATGCAAAGCCACATCTATTGAAGAAATTAGTAAAATGTGGCATCAATGTGTCGGATGGTGCAACCGAACATTGTCTCACTTACATTACCAAACTATCAAAAGATTGAAAAACGAATGCAACTAAGCTTGAAAGTGCTTATTATGCAAGTGGTAATATAGTATATAGCGTGCAGTCTATAAATGTTAATCTCGAGTGTGCCTTCCAAGACCAAGATATGTCTAAAATCACAAACGATAAGGCATACTTATGGAAATGTCTTCTAATGCTACTTAGACATCCTAAAATAATTTGCAAGCAAATATTTTTTATTAAGCCTGGTTGGTGAACTTCGCCCCATTTGTGGAGCTTGCAGAGTTTTTTGCACTCTGCGCTCTATGGAGCTCGCGGAGTTCCGAAAAACTCCGCTCTACTATGGAGCGGAGTTTTTTCCTCCCTCACACTCGGCAACTGTAAGTTGTCAAGCGTGAGGGAGGAAAATCCAACGCTAGATCAACTCCCTGCGAGATTTCTCAACGCGCGCAGTCATGGATGGTCTTTACTGGTCACGTTGAGAAACCTTCTGTTCGCGTTGAGGAAGCTGCCGTGACAGAGAGAAGCAGCCCCCTCTTGCACTGTGCGAGATGCCATTTGCATTGATTTTACAGTACGGGACAAAAACCCGGTGCAAGGTAACTCATTCTGCCATTCGCGGAACTCCGCGTAGCTTTGCAGAGTTTTTTTGTCACTTCTTGGAGTTCTGCTTAGCAGAACTCCACAAACTCCGCCCAGGCTTAATTTTTATCTATGAACATTGTCGCAAATACAAATTATCTGGGTTTGGGATTGCCAAACAGGTCTGGTACCAAGTAAGAAGTGGCTAATTGTTGGTAAGACTTTAGAAAGAATGTGTTGATAAATTCCAGATGTATATTCTCTACAAGGTGAAGAAACAGCTCCATAAATTGGAACTCAAGTTAACTTCACTGGTTGTAATTAAGCATTTCATTTTCTTGATTTCCGTAATCCTTGACATGTCTTGTTTCATCATTTCTGTCACCAGTGGAAATATAATGGTGTTATATTTAGAGCCAGAGGCACCTGCAATGAATGACCTACTGTTAGCACTCACCACCCCATCAATCGCAAAGTGTGCACAGGTGGCTACCAACTATGTGCAGTGCCTTAGAAAACCTCATAACAACAACGATCATTTTTAGATATGGACTCTTTTACTTACCCATTTTCTTGTTGAGGTTTCTGGGTACTCTCTTGCATAGGACCAATCACAGTTATCCAGCTACATCTTCCTTGTGCAACTTTCCACAACAAATTTTAAATTGTTTTTTCTGCCTCAGGGATCCGCTTTATCGCTGTGGGGGTGTCTGGAGCTGATGTTGAAGAGTTAAAAAGAATCATGCTTTACAGGAACCTTAAGAACATCTTCTATGTAAACAGTTTTGATGATTTCCCACTTCTTGTGAGAGAGCTAATTGAAAACTTGTGTTCGGAGTACCCTGAAATCGACCCACCACCTGAGGTGAGCTAAGTTACATGATACAAAAGAAGTAAAGGTTGCAAGCTTAACATTTTATTTTTGGCCCACTTTTCTGAAGGGCCTAGTTTGTATTGATAAGTTTGTAAAAATGGTCTTTTTACATTGGCAATCACATTAATTGTGAAAACAACCTAGTCCATCACACAGTGAGAATATCATCTTTGTCTTCAGCATAACTGAAGCCAGACATGGTGTTATCTATAGTTAGCCAGGTTTTGCCTAGTTTGATTTTATTTTCTAAATTATTCTGTGGTTTTAAAACCAAGCTATCATCTTTCTCTCTTGCTTCACTATTGTGAAATATCAAGCTATATACAGTTGTTTTGTCCTTCTACGACTGTTGCCATCAATTTTAATCTTAAAAAGAATTATAGATAATGCTATCAAACCGAATTAAAATCCAAAGGTGAGATATGTCAGAGAGCATCAGGAAGGTGAAGATGCAAAGTGTAGTGGGTGGTAACACCACTGCATAAGCAGCAGTGGTGTCTGCAAGGCTCAACTGAAGCTCAGACGTTCCCTAAATGATCTAAGGAGCATTGACGATTTGTTCCAGAGGTGAATGATCTAAGCAGAGAAACGTGGCCACCTGAACATTCTTCCTTATGAAAAAATGAATTGTTTTGCAAATTTAGCAATAGGTGGATTGCTAAGTCTGAAATCCACCTGCTTTTTTTCAGGCCTTATCACTTTGAAGGCCCCAAAGGAAGAGCATAAAACTTTGTTGTGAATTATTTTTCCAAGAGGGCTAGGGAAAAGAACAGAAACTCTGAATGGTGTGGATTTAACATGGTAAGAAAGGCAAGTAGGCATGATGCAGTCTTTGGACACCACAAAGATGGAGACCCAAATATATGCCAATTGCATTAGTCATCCTGAAAGGAAACTAGACTGTGATGTCTAGAACTGAAGGTTATGCTTCAATGCTCTGTGGTGACTCTTACTTAATCTTGATATTGGATCTAATGTCAAATGAAAATCCAAAGTCTTGAAACCGGTGGTGGAGGTGATCTCCAAGATGATAAGTTAAGTGTTGCTTGAGTCACATTTAAAAGCATGTGCCAATGCTTAATTTGTAAACAAAAATCCGCTGGTGCTGCAGAATGCCGGACTTGCCAAATATATGTTAATCGTGCATATTTTTTTCATTTCTGCTTCATGTTACATTGGTTAACAGAATTGACTGGAGGCCGGCTTTGGTTCTGCAGAGGCAGTGGCGTACTGTTCTCGTTCTGCATCCAGCAGCAGGCAGGAAGGTAGCGCACTTGCCATGGTGGCAGAATTCCCCTTCTGCTTTGCTCAAGGCTGTGGTCTGTTGTTGGTGTACTTGTGGTCACCGTAGCCATGAAGGGTTTCTTCTAGCAGTGGGCTGCTCACTGCCTGTTTCAGGATGTTGGGCTAATTGATCAGGGGAGGAAATTCCATTATATGGAGGATTGGAGACACTAGATGGACAAAGGGAAGGATGTCGGACATTCAGTCTCTCTTCTTACACCTGCAATATAATGACAATGCCGTTTTCTTGTGATGGTGGGTGTGGTTAGTCGTATTTTCATTCCTAACCAGCATGGTTATCTTCCTAGTTTCTGCTACCACATATTCTATCTCCAAGATGGTGTTTCACCATTTATCTGTGAAGTAATTTCCTAGTCCATATATAAGGGTGCTTCAATCTGAGAGGCATGCTTTTCAGTCATTTTATTTCCATATTTTTCGTTGCATCCATCACCCACCTTGGATACTTTTTGTTACGGTTTTTTGGTCCTCTTTTTCTGCAGCTGTTTCATCTTGTTGGATTCTTCTGCCCAGAAGGTTATGCTGGACATTCTCTCTATTTTATAATTTTAGTGCTTTGCTTTCCAATTCTTGCATGTCCTTTGGGGCTTTTTCCTCCTAACTTGAGCCCACTTAAGGAGGCACGAGACTCCTTTCATGTGTATGTCAAGTGCGAGGTGGCACCGTGGCTAGAGGGAGGAGTTGCCCTTTTTAGGTGTCGCCTAGCGTTGCAGCGCGCATGCGCGGCTCGCTCTGCGAGGCTTCTTGTAATCGGAATATTTTAGAAATGGAGTTTAAGCTCCGCCCATTATTCTGATTGGCTTGCCTCACCGTTTACGCTAAATACTGGATTCACATTGCAAATTAGGCTTTTTTGTTACCGCCCTGTCTCCTTTCCAGAGGCCCATTTGGGCTCGATCGTTTACTTGCGGCGTTACACGGTCAGCGTTCATGTAGTTGGTGATCATTATTTTCTTTCATGCGCGCATACCTGCACACAGTCCCTCCCCGCCAGGCTCAGGTCACTGACTCCACTGCTCTAAGGCTCCTGTCAGGCTTGGGTCCGCCCGTACACTCTCCTTCACCTCGCGGGGGATTCTCGTCACTGACCTTGCCCAATTTGTGGTTCCGTAGATGGCCCCAGCCCGCCGTGCCTCTCCGATGCAACACTTGTCCGAGTCACAATAGGTCTCGCATTTACACAAGCTTGAGCTACTGCTATTGTAAATGACAATGCCTTCTCTTTATGTTTTAAATAACAAAACATAAATCAAAGGTATTGTCATTTACAATGCCACTAGCTCAAACTCGTGTAAATGCGAGATCTTTTGCATTGCAAATGCTTGTTTCAGACAGGAAGAAAGGAAACAAGAGAGATTCACTGCATTCTGTCCTTGATGTTGCTTCGTCCCTTTTTTCATCCCCTTATTTTCCGTCTTCCTCTCACCCTGGAACATTCTTTTACATACCTCTTTTCTCTGTTCGCCGCTGCTTTTCAAATCTTTTTCTTCCCCTTTCTTTCTCCCTTTTCTGCTTTTCCCTATATTGCTTTGAGTCAAATTGGAATTGGTGATTGATCTGTAGTTCACCCGGGGAAAAATGTGATTCATGATGTAATGACTGCAATACTCTTAATTCCGTTATGTGCGGTAACACAACTTACCACAGGTATTGGAATTTAAAAGGCACTAGTAGTCAGGGCCTTAGTGTTCTCAGTGTACAGCCCTTTGTGTTAGCCCCATGGTGTGCTTGTGGTCTCACAAGACACAACCCTCTTTTGAGCCATGTGTTTCATTTTTAGCATCGACTTGGTGACGAAAGGTTTTTGTGCATTCATTCTAAAACATTTATTTCTGTTTTATTTGTCTTATTTCATTCTCTAACAGCATGCAGAAAGAAAGAGTTTTGATCAAAAGTTCTTTTTAATTAGTAGTTGCTAAGTTTTTACAAATGTATCTATCTTGCAATGATTTACATTTAGAAAGTTCAACCTTGTGCTGTTATGAAATGTGAAATAGGTTACTTGTTCTACCGGCAACGTTGTAGGATGCTCTTGTTGGTAATTATTAGCATGCAGGACTGGGCAAAGAGAACTCTTTTTGTCTTTACGCTGCATGGCCATTCTTGGTTATATTGAAAAATTCACCGAAAACATACAGTTCAGCAGTTGGGGAGAACTGTTGTGACATTAACTGAGGAATGTTATTGATACTCTATGGAGAGGCATCATTGATAAAGAAACAAAACCTGAATGGCTCATCTTTCTCGATAGCATGGACTGCCGAACTCTGATGGAGCAGTGTGGTTGAGCAACATAGGTGGGAGCAGTTACTGCAATGATTAATTGTTAACAAAAAATAATAAGTGCCAGAGGTCTCGTTAGGAGGCTTCTGCAGCTTGAACCACCCATTGCCCCTGACAGTACCCACACAATTCAGATGATATCAGGCCCCCAAAGCTATAAGAATGGCTTGGGCGGCAAGTATTACTCGTTTTAATGTATATTGATTTAATAAACAACTGTTGTTCTGCTCATCTCTAAATTTTACAAACAGTGCCACCATGTGGCAGACTGTCATAAGTGCCGATGTTGATTACTAAGTGCCGGTGCAGAGCCCCGGGAACCATCAGCTCATATTAAGCACCAGGCTACTGCTTGGTGTATGTGCCATGGCAAACATTTTCCAATCACCCACTGCCTCACTTGTAAGATAATAAGTGCCAGGGCCCAAAGCCCTGCTCAGAAGCCCGCAACTGGTGCTATTAAATGTCAGTGACTGAATACAGTGGTTAATTTGAGCCAGTGGGGCCCCCGGAACTAATTTTTGGGTACCGGCACTTCTTTTTCATGATAAGACTTTTCCCCGAAAGCAAGAGAGGGAAAACCACATAAAGGGTAAAGAAGGAGGAAGAGAAAGATGGAAAACCGGAGAAAGCAAAAATCTGCACAAGTCAGATACAGGGGAAGGCGGGTTCTGGTTGTAGATTAAAGAGACCTGAGGTGGGCTGAAGATTACACTGCATTGGTATTTGGTGTGCAAACATTTAAAGCGCCGGCTGCTGGTATATGAGCTTAGCTTTGGGCAATGGCACCCATTGTTTTACAGATTAAGCTCTTACCAAATACCAAGGCTGCATATCCCTCAATCCACCTCAGGCCTCTTTAATCCACTGCCAGACACTCGCTGATCCTTTATCTCACTGATTTTCTGTCTTCTCTTCTTCCTTCTTTCCCCTCTGTGTGTTTTTCCCTCTCCTGTGCTCTGGATATCTGTGATGAGGAAAAACAAATGGTCTTCCACACTTAGTGCAGTCATCAACTAATGTTGTTATAGATTATTATGTTAATTTTATCCATCCCTCAATTACTTATTCGTTGATTGTATACCTGCCCATCAGGGGCGGCTCCTCCGCAATGGCGGAGGAGCATCGCCCCACTGGCTCAGAGCCAGCACCTGAAAAATAAAACAATATAATGTTATCATTTTATTTTTCATTTGCTGGCTGAGCCAGCGTGCAGTAGGGAGGGGCGGGCCGGGGAATTGGTAGGGGGTAGGAGGAGTGCTATATGCACTTCTAAGTACACATGTGTGTTTGGCTGGCTGTCTCAGGCTGGCCAAACACACATGCGTACTTCGGTTTCTCCAACCTGGCTGCATCGAACAGCCAGGCTGGAGAAACCCCACACACTCCCTGACCTGAGTGGAGTGTCTTTTTAGCCCACTCGGGCCAATCCCTGTGCTGCTCTCACAGCATGAGAGCAGCGCAGCGATTGCACAGGGAGTCTGTGACATAGTCCCAGTGTCTGCTGGGACCAGGAAGGCCGAGGCATGACACGGGAGGTGGCCGGCAGCTGCAGGTAAGTTTCTTTTTTTTAGATTATTATTATGCTCCCTCCCCCCCCCATGCTCCCCCTCCCGCTCCTCCCGCACCCCTTCCACCCGCTCCACCACTTTTTCTTAGTAGTGGCCGCCATTGCTGCCCATACACTCCTCCAATAAGGAATTGAATATTTTATTGAAAAGTGTTTAACACTGATGATACTTTCTGATATGCATGTTACTCGTTGACAGATACATTTGCTCATTCTTCTCCTTCACCCATTTGTTTATTTATCCTACAACTTCAGTGTAGCCCTTCACTCTTTCAAAGCACTCACAGGTTTGCAGGTAATTTCCTGGCACTAGCTTAGTTCATTGATTCATTTATTCATATGTTGTGCGCACTGTCTGTTTGATCCACTGTTCATAAGCATTTTCAAGGTTTACATGTGAAAGTTCTGTACCATGAAAGGCCTAGCTATGTATGGAGCGATGTCTTCCTTTGTAACCTGCTGTCATTGTTGTATCTCAATACGCAGGACACTCCTGTACCACAGCGGACTGGAGATGTGGAGGGGGTGATCTCTCTGCGGGACCCATCATCAGGGGAATCAGCGGTGAAGAAGCCCGAGGGTCCCTGTGAGTCCAAGTGCCCAGAGGTAGATTCATTTCTAAATAATGGAGTGGGTCAAACGCGGGCATGGCCATGTCCTCTTGCATTATATCTGACGCAAAAACAAATATCGAGACCTTGTCGTTTGAGTAGAACTTAGAAGTACTGTAGGGAGCCTCGTGCGTGCAGTGTGAGGCTCACTCATTGGATGAGAGACTGGCAGTTTCTCTCACTTACCTCACCCTGCTGACCATGATGGGCCGGCCCAAGGACGAGTGATTAAATCATTGCTCGTTAAGTGCATGCTGTTATGCTTGCTTGACCTTGTGACGGTTGTATGACAGCATGGACATCTTGAGGATTTTGGGGTCCCTGGGCCAAACCTATTTTGGGGGCCCCTGTTCAGAACAATTTTGAATTTATGATTCGGTTTCCGGTCTTTCATGCGGTCTTAGGCCAGGTCACTGACAGTATACAGGTGCAATTGTCCAAATTCTAAATGTGTTTACATCTAATGTTCAGAGATAGTGATGTGTGTTATCAATATTGTAACACATCAGCAGTTCACTAATATTACTGCAAATAATATCTGTGACACACTCGCATTTCTCATATGTTTGGTCCTATTGCGATCTAAAAGAAACCTTTTTATGGATGTTGCATGAAAAATAAACACAACGTTCCTCTGCAAAATGTCTATAATAGACTCCCACATGTCACCCATTTTAAAATTAAGGGATAACGGTATTCAAAACAATCTGTTTAGTAATGATTCAAGGTCACCAGGGCAGGACTATCAGGGGGCCCCCCTGAAAGTCTGGGGCCCTGGGCCAGAGCCCACTTGGCCACGCCTTAAAACGTCTCTCTATGTCAGAATATTATATACAGAAATGTCATTCTACATAAATATTGTGTCCTAAATGTTGTTTAGAAAACTATTGTCTCCTTCGATGTGGAGTTTCTGCTGTTGAACGGGGAATATTCTTGTATACTATATTTATGCCAGATGATTTTTATATTCTGGTACCGAACCCTAGTGACAAAGTGCTACTGTTCTACATTACAACATGAGCGTGCTTTCACAACCTGGTGTCTTGCAGTAATTTAGCTCCACAGGGATGGGTGCTTGTGAACATGACCCCATTGAAACACAACCACTGCTCTACAGAGGCAAGCTTTTGTCCTCTCATGACCTTGAAGGATTCAGACATTGGTTCAGATATGGATGTGGTCTTTCTATAATTACCTAGTCCTAGTCAGTCTAGCGGTTGTTAAATATGGCCATGAATCCATATTCATGTGGTCAGGTGGCGCATCACCATTTTAGTATGCGGTCATGGAGTTGTTACATGACCTGGTGTGTTTATATGATGATGTGACCCCACTGTCATGATTTGTTGGGTAGGATGTGAAAACACTGGTGAGACCAATACGGGTATTAAACCACTCGTAACCTGGTGCTTCTGATCCCTTCTTCTAACAGGCATATGGACCCCTTATATAATCAGGGGTCATGGAGACTGTGTTCCTTATGGAGGCTCAGCCTGTGTGTCCCTGAGCAGGACACAACTAACTATAAGCTGGCCAGACCGTTCTGCTACAGGAAGCAGCACTGTAGTGAGTCATAAAAACGCAGAGCCGGAAATGAACAATGGGCCTCATTCCTTTTCCCTCCAGCCTCTCTAATACCACAGAATGCTCGGTGCATTCATGCTTTTTAATGGTATTGCTCAGTAAGTTGGATAAGATGTGATAGTTTATTAAATGAATATATTTCCTGAACTAATGAATATATTTTTCCATTCCTTATTTTTTAGGGTGCAAAGGGACAAAAGGTAACTATGATATTTCTGTCGCTAGGTCATGTGAGGCAGTTGTCTTGAGGGGTGCTGCTGATACGTGGTGGGGTGTAGCGAAAGTTGTAGTTGAGGATATTATCTATAGCAAACATTTTACTTAATACCCATCCAGTGCTTTAGGAGGCCTGGACCTTTCCAGTGGTTCAACCAAGTGTTAAAGAGTCAGGGTGCAAAGAGATGAGAATTCCAAGCGAGTTTTTTGCCTCCCTTGAGCAGAGCAGAATCTTACGTGGGTATTACACTAATTGAAGAGCATCAGCATAAATAACCACAAAAAAGTTTCTTGCTGATGCTGAAAAAAATGTGCATTAGCAAAAAAAAAATCAATTGCCAGCATGATAACTTGTTTGTACGTAGGTCACCACACATGTATGATGTGGCAGCCATTTTAGCTTTTTGTCAAAGCATTCTGGCATATGCGCTGGCAGACATCACACATGCTGGCAGACGTCCATCTTGGTGGGGTAAATTAAAAAAACTATAAAAGGTGTAAGAAAGGGCATTAAGAGAAAGGAGTGGCCCAGTACTAAATTGCAACTGCCAGGCTTTCCTAAGAAGCAAAAATAAATTGAACTTTAAAACTATGATCGGGAAGGAAATGGAGCGATGCAATGAAGGAGGAGGGGTGGGGGTGCAGGTCAACACCATTGACGAGCAGTGGTGATCAGGGAGGGGTGGGAGAGGAACAGAGAAGCCCAGGGTATGGGGTGTACAAAAAAAAGGAGTCAAGTGGGGTAGGGTGGGGGGAGCAACTGCCAAGCTTGTGTATGGGGGAGCAACATGAAGAGTGCAGGGCGTGTGGATGTGAAGGGTAAAGCTGCACTCAGAGGAGTGGTGGAGTGAGCAAGAAAACACATGCCTCCAACCGAATGTGCAATGTCCCTTGTTTCCATAAGAGCTAGTCTAGCTTAAGTGTCAATCACACTCTTTGGAGCATCATCCAGAGGCTGAGCCTCGTTTGCCTTCAACGGCTGCACTTACCAACAGGCTATAATTGACAGATTGATAAATATGTTTTAGGAACAATAGTAAATACCCCAATCTCCATTTACCCTCTGTGGATAATGTTTTTTTGTCTCTTAGGGTGAAAAGGGTTCTGCAGGGGGCACTGTAAGTATTCTATTTGATTGTGAAATGTACATCGCTTTGTGTATTGAGTGTTAAAAACTGTATAATCAATGCGCATGCAGTGTGAATACTAACACGTCAAATCAACAAAGATCAGAGAAAAGGGGTTCTTTCTTTTGTGCAATCAGACCATTTAGCAAAGGCACAAGTAGTGGTTTTGGCGATCTGAGCTCAGCTATTGAAAAAGATACTTTTTTGGTAACACTTTTTCTAACGTGAATCCTAATTTCCAGAAAAGCACTAATAGCTACCGTCAGGGAGAAGAGCTGAGGGTGAGAGCCTTTACCCTTAGATTCAAGGCATAAATAGGACAGGCACATGCCAGGACTATCACTATTTTAACAGTAGAGCATAATATGTTTCTTTTTTTACTTTCTTTTATTAAGACAACTACACTCAATGGCTAATTCCTTGGAATATACTATTTCTATTAAATAAAATTATTATTAAAAGCCATACACTTGATAGTTATTAATTAGTTTTGCTAATGAGTAATGGGGAGACATGCTGTGCAGCCTACTTTTAATCAACTGTGCTAATCAGGAATCACTCATGGTATTTTAAGTCAAAATCTAATAGAATGTACTTGATAAACACAATCTAATTCGGAATCTCCAGTTATGTTTTTTATTTATTTATTTACTGGATTTGTACAGCGCATAGCTGCCCCAGCAACGGGGCGTCCCAGCGCTACTCAGGTATACATAGATTGAAGCAAAAGAGAGGAGTATCCACGATTACCCCGGGAAAAGCGATGTCTTTATAGCTTTGTGGAACTCTAAATGATTCTGAAGTCCTCTAATTTCAGAGAGGAGAGAATTCCACAATTTGGCCGCCAACACCTTAAAAGACTGGCCTTATACTATGGCTAAGCTCTTGTGTCTGTCTCCTTTTCGTTCAGTCACCCAGGGCAATTTATCTTATAAATGTGATTATTCCACAGTGAGGCAGACTGGGCACATGCACATGTAGGCGCATCCACCCACATAGCGAAGCACACGCAATTTTGTCAATAAGCTCACAATACCTGTGTGATGATAATGTCATGTAGCAATCTTACGACGGTTAAGGTTACTTCTTTGATTTTGCATTTAATTAAGGGTTGGTACCCTGTCATGTTATTAGTCACAAAGCAAGTTGCGTATACAAATTTGTGATTCATTTGAATTTCCGCCCAGAGGTGCACTGCTAGTCTAGATGTAGAGAAAAGTGACTATACTGCAACTTATAGGATGCTTAGATTGAACACATGAACAATCAGATGGGATCACTGTTGATGATTAGAAATGTAAGGCTCAGCAAGGCTTTCTTAACTAAGCTTGGGTGGTACTGTTCATGCAGAGGGGATTGCATGGTCCACTTCAATTTCATGAGTGTTTTTGCCTTGGTACAAGGAGCATGAAATTACACTCTGCTAGGGTTTAGCTCCTCGTTATAGTCTGCGGGGCACGCTAATTCACTTCGGAGGTCACGTGAGCATCTCCTTATGGCTCTTTGAGAAAGAACACAGAATACTGGTCCTAGACTGCTCATCTTGTGGTTCTAGATGACTCAAGTAGCCTAGTATTTATGCTTCTGTGTTCCTAATGCTCCTCTCCTCCTTGTCCATCGCAGGGTTTTACTGGTCTACAGAGCGGAGGAGGCTACGACTCTTTTAACTTTGCTTCGAAGGGTGAGAAAGGGGAAAGGGTGAGTATCCAACGTAAACATTAATGCAAAGAAATACATGCTACAATTGTTACCATTTGTCAGGAAATAATACTTAACTTCTCATTATGAGTGGCCTCTTATTTCCGAGGTGTCATTAGTGCACCAAAGAATGGTGCTTCTTTTGCTTAACATGATGGCAACACCTGGGATACATTGAAATGGTATTAATGCCTCTAATTAATAATGCCTTGCCCATGCTTCTACCAAAGGTGGGTGCTCAGGTATCACTTTAGAGAAGACAAATTGTACCAGAGAGATTTGATCAATCTTTTACAGTGATTTTATTTCTCAGTACGAGACCTTCCTACTTTATCAAGGCCTTCTCTGGTTCATGTCCCCTTCCATGGACTCCAGGCCTTCGCAATGACTGGGATGATAATGAAGGCAGAATTGAATAAACATAATCGAGAGTGCATGTTGGACACTCATGGAGACAGGGGAATGGTAATAGGAGTGTACACTATATTTCATATAGTTTTTATGTCAGAATATTGTGTTTAGAAAACATTGGCTAACATAAGTATTATGTCACAAATATCATTTACAAAAATATCATCCTATTGGTAGTAGATGTCCTACTATTAACTCCAATGGGCTATATTTGTGTTAACCATATTTAGTACATAATATTTATGTCATATGCTATTTTGACAATTATATTCTAGGACCATACCAGCATTTAAGAGTTAGAATCAAAACTTGAGCAATTTAGTGAAGTTCTAAAGGTAGAATACACATTTACAAAATTGGGAAGCTATATATATGGCAATTAAATCCACAAAATTAATAAATGCTGCAGAGCAGTTACGATGAAGTAGTCTAAAAAGGGCTCTTACTATCAAGTACCATAATCCTTGGAAAACTTTGCACAGCACGTAGGAATGTCTTTTACAAATTTAAGGATATAATCTCAGATTAGGGCTTCTGTATTAGTGAATTTTCTCAGATTGGGACCACAACTGATCAGTTTTTTGGCCACATTAACAGAGTTCAGTCCTCAGGCAGGGAGGGGCCTGATGGGCATTCCACTAATGCTCGAATTCGTAGGAAGATACCAGGCTTTGTCAAGCAGAGAAAGGCTCTGCATTCATGCCATATCTCCCTTACTACTGAAGTGTATGCTGTATTTTCTAAATTATTAAGCTGTCTTTCGTCCATATAATTTAATCTAACATTACCAAAATGAGGCAAGATTGCCGTAAATCTCATTAGCATTATGATTAAAGTAGATAAAGGTTCACTAGATTGACTCATTAATTATGGAAATGTTATCAACCACACTGAAATGCAATGAATTAAGTACATTTTGATATGTTTGTGTTTTTAACATCAAAATAAACCAATTTAAAAATAAAATAACCAATAAGAGCTTTATGCACCATGACTTGTGTCCTCCAAGGGAGAACTATTGATGTTAATTTATTATGTGTTTGGGAGATATTGATGATGATCTGCACAAAGCATGAAAACCAAGCCATACCAGAATATACAAATATAAACATACTTAATACATATGATGACTGAATGTAATTGAAAAAACATACTGGGCTACCAAGTTAACAAATGTATCACCCAATGCCACATAATATGCATCAACTATTGTCAACAAATTGAGAAGGCTAACAAAACAAAATAGAATTTGTCTAAACTAATCAAAATGCAAGCAATCCAGTGATACTCATGCAACAGGTAAGAAACAAAATGATCAAAAACAGTCAACAATTGTTCTGATTCCTCTAAAGTGTTTACTGCAGGTCTTCTTCAAGATGGATAATCCCATAGTACACTAAATGCATAACATACATCACGCTGTTTAAGGAAATCGAAGACATTGCCTGCATGTGCTACCCAGTGAGGGATTGTAGAGCGATGAAACTGTGTAAGAGGACATGAAGTGCATTGAGATGAACATAAAGGCTAAGGAATGTGATAGGAAGTCTTTCCACCTCTGATGTGAATGACCCAGGACTCAAAACGTCTGGAATATGATAACGTACATCACAATTATCCAATACTTTCCATCCAAACCAGACATACACACGCACACACATACTTTTATTTCTCTCACATATTCATGCACAAACACACACTAGTATTTTTAATGTCAATCTTTTTCATTTTCCCAGTTGAATATATTATTTGGATATGTTAAATATTGTTCTAACTTGTATACCCTTTGCCCAAAAGTGCTCAAAGTAACGTGTTTTTACTTATTCCTCCATCCCATTTTAGGGACTACCTGGGAAGAATGGAATACCTGGTCTTCCAGGCAGGCCTGGGCGTACGGGTCCCCCAGGGTCTCCTGGGCAGATGGTAATTACGACAACAAATCTAAAACATTGGTCGCACCATTCACACATATTTATCAACTCTTATATTTTGAAAAAAACTAACTTTTTATTCTCTTTCTTTTTAATATATTTTAGGGCCTTCAGGGCATCCAAGGTGACATTGTGAGTACAACAGAGTAATTCAACTGTATTTATTTTGTGTGGCCCATAATAACAAATAATTAAAATTACAATAGGTTCATGCTGGCTACGCAAAATGTATGTGCTTCTTTTTTTATTGATTGCTAAAAATGATGTATGCAGTTGTGCAACAAATATCGTGGGTGCCCAGATTGCACACTACATACCTTTTCCAGACATTGTTGCTGCACATGCAGTTGTTCCTCTATAAAATGCCCTTAATGTGTTTATTGCAATGTCGTGTTTGGCTTTCACACGGAATCAGGCTTGTTATGGTTGTGTATGTTCATGGTCTGTCGCTGTTGCATGCAGTTTGGTTTATGCGAGCTGCATATTGTGTTCTGTTCTCTGCAGTCTCTCATCCACAGTGGTGGGTGTCACACATGGACGCCAGGTGCTTGGATCTTCCTTACTTTAATGGAACTGCTTCCGTTTTCGTCGAAGCTCCTTGTTTGAATGTACTTGTTTCTACTTTGGCTTCACAGTGGTACATTAATTGTGGTCTCATGGAGTTTGGTTTGTATTTGTTTAACTCTAAAACGTAGTATACAAAGGACGGTCCTAGAAGAGGATCAAAAACAAAATAACTGGCTAGATGAAGCTTTGGAGATCCCATTGTTAACTAATGATTCATACATTTCGGGTGAATTTGTGCAAAGATGACATTTTCCGCTTGTATTCAAGGTTGTGCTCCTAGATGGGGATGTCCATGCATATGATGCTTGGGGTTATGTTGTTGAGAGAAAGGCGATGAGTCTTGAAAGGTATGAAAGATTGAGGGGGTCTGCAATGCTGAGTGTGGACAATGTTGCTTTTCATAATATTGCCCTGGATGGAATGGACGATGGTTGGAGTTTGACCTGCCGGTGGCTGTATGTGGCACATTGAATGGCGCCGTCACAATCTGGAAGTAACTTGAGCCCTATTGCTTTTTTACAGGGACCTCAAGGGTATCCGGGCTCACCGGGACCAAAGGGAGACAGAGTAAGTTGCTCTTTATTTTCATTTGATATCATTGACATGTTCACCCAAAGGAGAGTGTAAAACTCTTCTTACATCAAAGTGTTCCTATCAATGCCAGTTGCCCAACATTATGCTACAGTTTTTGCCCTGTGATGTTATATACTTGAGATTGGATTGATGGGCAGTAGAGAGAAAAGTCTGTCCTCTAAAGTAATCTCACCAATATATCGCCTGCTGTCACTCAGACAAGAGATGGGACCTGCAATAATCCCAATTGTAGACAGGGAGGCTGCATTTAGAGCTAGCGTACAAGCTCTCATTCTGTAATCAGCCTCTAGATATGTCTGTTGTAATTATATATGTCTTCAGCCTTTGAGAAGGTGCTTTAGGGGGTAAATCAGACACCAACCTCGGCTGCAATATCCACTGCAGATGTAAACAAGGATATCTCCACCAATCACTGAAATGATGCGATATGACAACGAGATGTATTTGTGTATAGGTCAGGGTAAAGATAAGGGCTATAGTCGCGGTCAGGGTTGGGGTTGACTAAAGGTAAGGGTAAATGTAAGGTGTGGCATTAACTTAGGCCAAAAGGTTACTGTTCAGTTTGTATCAGGGGGTTCAGTGTCGCTTTCGGGATAAATTAAGGAGTAGTGGAGTAGGAGATGAACCTCTACTTGTATTTTCTATTTTTACTTAGGAATACGTTATCCTCAATTTTTTTGTCACAACTTTTTTGCCAGTATATTTTTATGCAAAACAGTTTTTTGGGATTCCCTTTGTTCACACGTTTGATAAATGGTCAATATTTTACAGCATCAAAGGGCTGCTAGTTTATTATCTGTAAATCAAGGAGAGGTGTTTCTGAGCTGTTTTTCAGTGATATTACTATTATGACTTTAAGTATGAGTGGAACAGAGCAACACCCTATCCGCTACAGCAATGTAACCTGCGTATTCTATATACAGGGAGAGCCGGGCTACGTCATTGGAGGGTCTGATCTCGTCCCAGTGAGAAGCGGCTCCCCTGGGCCTCCGGTGAGTATACTTCTGCACAAAGCATAGGCCTTCTAAGGAGTAATCACTCAGAATTAAACCATTTGCTTACTTTCATTAGCTCTCTCTTTCTCGCCTTCTCTTTTGTTCTTTCTTCCTTCATGCACTTACTCTCTGTTTTTAAAAAACAAAAAACTCTTACTGAGTTTGTTAAATTAAAGGTGTACCTTTTAAATACATTGGGAATTCACAGGTAAAGCCTCAGATTTTGAAAAACATGTAAAATTTAACTCTCTCTTTGTACCTGTTTGTCTCTGCCTGTCTATTTATCTATCTATCTATCTATCTATCTATCTATCTATCTATCTATCTATCTATCTATCTATCTATCTATCTATCTATCTATCTATCTATCTATCTATCTATCTATCTATCTATCTATCTATCTATCTATCTATCTAACTATCTATCTGCTGTCTGTCTGTCTGTCTGTCTGTCTGTCTGTCTGTCTGTCTGTCTGTCTATCTATCTATCTATCTATCTATCTATCTATCTATCTATCTATCTATCTATCTATCTAACTATCTATCTGCTGTCTGTCTGTCTGTCTGTCTGTCTGTCTGTCTGTCTGTCTGTCTGTCTGTCTGTCTGTCTATCTATCTATCTATCTATCTATCTATCTATCTATCTATCTATCTATCTATCTATCTATCTATCTATCTATCTATCCATCCATCCATCCATCCATCCATCCATCCATCTATCTATCTACAAACTGTCTATCATCCACACTTCCATCCATCCGTCAGTTTCTGTTCCCTCTCCTACTCCCTATCGCCATCACTCCCTTTCTTTCTCCTTCTCCTCTTTACCTCTGTTTTTCCTGCTCCCTTGCCCTTTTTCTCACCAATGTTATCTTTTTCGCTGTATCCTCTCTCTTTTGCGCTGTGCTGCATTTTACACTCTTACTTGTATTGTTTGCTCTGTTCTCTCTTTGTCCTTTGGATCTCTGTACCTCACTCTCTTTACTCTAATATACCCTAATTATTCAGTTATTCTATTAGGGTTCTTCCCCTGTCTCTCTTTTGCTACCTCTTTGTTATGCAACACTCTCCTGTCCCATCCTTGCTCTCATTGTCTCTCCATGATGCATTATCTCTTGTTATTTGACCAGTTTCAATTTACTACGTTTTTTAGAAATAAGGGGCCGATTATGATGGCGGTGGGACAAGCCGTTGGTTGCAGTCCGACTGCCATCTGCTGCTGTGGTCCGATCGATGCATTACAATGCGTGCGGTCGGAGGCAGCAGGGGGAGGGACCATTTGTGGTGCTTCCAATTGGCTCAAGGAGCCTGTCTGTGCGTTGGAAACACTTCATAATACCTTAATGACTGCTGCTCTGCTGTCAGGATTATGTTGTTGGTTTCTGACTGCCATTCCATGTCGGCCTTTCTGACATGGAAAGGCTTTCGGAAAGCAATATTGGGGGCCAGTAGCAGGGCCCCCTTCCCTCTGAGGTCTGGGGCACCTCTACTGCCCCCCTAAACATCCCTGCAGTGTGTGGCAGGGACTGTGATATTTGAAAACATCAATTTTTCAATGGAATCTTGTGCTGCAGGCCTTTTCTGCCCGCCGCACAAGCTTCCATTGAAAAATTGAACCCCATTGGGCGGTCGCATCCAAACACTACGGTCATAACTGCCGACCTAAGGTTGGGCGGTTCGACACCGCAACGGTGCCAGGCGGACGTGAGACCGCCCGACATCACAATAAGCCCCTAATATTGTAAATATTTACTTAGTAACTAATTGCTTTGTTAACCATAAAACATTGTAATCAATAGACAATAAAAGCACTACATCTTTTTACATTCATCTTGTCACTATCGAGGCACCACGCTTCTTTAAATTCCTGTACAGAAATCTATTCATGTTGATAACTTTAACCATTGAACCCGCCAGGTCCATCTCTCAGATGTCTCCTTTTGCGACAGTTCTCGTAAGTGTAATGCGCATACAAAAGTTACATGTATCCGTGTCTCATTAATCCCTTTCCTGCAAGGCCAGGAAGGCTTACCTCCACAATTTCTCAGTGCCACAGTTTCTTTAAATCATACCTCGATTAGGAAAATTCAAATACATTTATTCAGGTGGTGACTAATCCAATTTCTGAAACGGGGCCTTTGCTTTGGCTTGCCATAATGCAAACAAGTCTTCATCATCATTCCGTCCTTTAAACAGACCCTCCAGGATTTCACGAATCTGCAGTTTTGTAAAAACGCTGTGATTTTTACAAAACTGCTCGCGAAATTTTGAAAATGCAATCATATTTTTTTGGGGGAGGCTGTGAAAACACAACAGATATTTTTATATTTTCACATCTAAATTCCCAACTTTTGGGAAACGAGGACCTCTTGTGGCCATCTTATGATGTCCACAATATTGGTAGTTTTTAGGTCTCGCGCCTAGCGTTGCAGTGCGCGGCAATGCTCGCGCAGCACTGCTCGCACAGCAAGAGACCTCTTGTACGGGGTTTCAAAATCGCCCTAGGAATCGCACATGCTCATGCGTGTGCTTTTCCTTTTGGGCCACGCTATTGGCCTTTGCATGCGTCTTTTTTATTAAAGACAGCACGCAATTGGCCAAAGGCGGGCGCATTGCTCCGCCCATGGCCTATTGGTGTCTATTACGTGCACCGCCGGCCATGTGGTTTCAATTATCGTGCCCAGACATGGGGCGCGATAATTGAAAACACATGTTTCGCTGTGGCGCGGTTTCACTGCCGCTTATTTTTTTTCATAATGCCGTTGGGCTGTTGGGTGAAGTGATTGATCTCTTCTCAGTACTGCAGTCCCTACCCTAAGATCTTTCGAGTTTTTTGCTTTTGGTTTTTAAAGTCCCATCTGCACTACTGATCTCACACTCAATCGATCGTCCAGTGCGAGGGCCGTCGGGCGCAGTTACATTCCTACGCTGAACATGGCATTGGAAATGCAATTTGTTTAATTGGCATGTACAGGCGTGAAAGGGAACCCAACAGCCGAAATGCCAGGGAGGTAGTGTGCTATACGGGGAGAAGTGATGCCGCTGAGGGTGTCAAGCGGGTGCCTCGAAGGGTATGTGTGACCTTAGGCCGTCTCACCATATATTCGTTTCAGGATCGGCTCTTCGTTCCTTTTTCTATTAGCTCACGGTCCTCGCGCTTATTTATTTATTTATTTAAATTGGAATGCGGTTCGCTAACTTTAGCGACCGCACTAGGTTTATTTATTTAATTATTTTGGAGCGCTCCCCACTGACTTTAGCGGCACCGCTAGGTTTATTTATTTAATTAATTTGGCGCGCTGGTGTTCTCCGCCATTCAATGTCGACGATCTCTCTTTCTACCGACCCCCCCACACAGGTTCTTCCTCTCGCCCTCCCTGACCTTCTTTCTCCAAATCCTGTCGTCTGATCCAATCACCAAATTTCTCGTATTCAGGGTCACTCAAAGTGATCGTGCACAAGGGGCGCTGTCTGGCACCTTTTCTGCACAGGCGTTATTTACACCAAAACCAAACGGCTTTCCCTGCTGCACAGCTCTACCGAGTGCACTCTTCGAACCTCTCTGAAAAGTGCAAGTTCTCTGTTTTGTTTTTCATTTCTAATGCCACTAAGCTCAGAGTTGCATCTGCAGTGGAAGCTATCGGTCGCACGTCGGCAAAGGAGCCAGCCAGACTAGGTCATATCAGCCTGACCACCCCACAGGCTGACCAGTGACGTGTCTCTGAAGAACTGTCTCACCTGGACTTGGAGGGAGAGACTCTGTCCTTGGCTTCCGGGGGTACAGCCTGCTCCCCGCTGACATGAGGCACACCGTCCAATAAAGCAAAGTCTGAAGTGTGCTGCCTTTTGACATGCAGCAAAACACATATTGTGTACACTGCATGGAACCCCCCAACCACCCCCCCAAACTACACAAAGACGCTTTGGAGCCTACGAGAGGGGGGATAACTGTACCTTCTGTTAGTTAGAGGCAGTGCACGTGTCTTCTGGAGAGGGAGGGTGGGACTTAAAATCCAGATTTTCAGCCTAGACCAACTCTTGCCAAGCACCACGAGGCTCAAGTTCGCACAGCCCAGTAGTGCGCCCTTGCCACCATGAGGGGATGGACTCCTCTCCGCTGCCACTGTCTGCCACCCAGCCACCATTGGGCTTTCTGCTTTTGTCATGCATTTCCCATTTTCTAGCCAAAGAGGCGCCAGTAGGAAGTAAAACAGGGGAGGCCGAGAGGGATGTCACGGATTGCCGCTTGTAAACTTTTATTGCGCGCTTTCTCTTCGCAGCTTCAGCCAGTGGAACAAAGAGCTCTAGAAAGGACAGCACAGATCCTCACCCCCAATAAAGCAATTCACGGATACAGTACCCATTCCTGTTCACAGCAAATCTGGGCTCACTTGACAACTTTTATTTTTTAGTTAATTCCACCGTGCGCATGCTAGCTTAAAGGAAATTGAAAGCAGTAAAAAGACATCTGGGCAGAGAAACAGTTAGTCCAAATTAAAACAAGCATTTGCAATGCAATAGGCCTTGCATTTGCGAGAGTTTGACCTATTAGCATTGTAAATGACAATGCCTTTTATTTGTTTTAAAAAACAAAACATAACCAAGAGGCATTGTCAATTACAATGGCAATAGCTCAAACTCGCGTAAATGCGACATCTATTTACATTTACAAAATGTTTAGCTATTGGCATTTTAAATTACAATGCCTTTTATTAATGTTTTTAAAAGAAAACCAAAAATAAAAAGCATTATTATTTGCAATGTCAATAGCTCAAACTCGCGTAAATGCGAGACCTATTGCATTGCA
Organism: Triturus cristatus; assembly: GCF_964204655.1. Taxonomy (NCBI): domain Eukaryota; kingdom Metazoa; phylum Chordata; class Amphibia; order Caudata; family Salamandridae; genus Triturus; species Triturus cristatus. The sequence goes on from NC_140585.1 coordinate 880,955,357, forward strand.
AATGCTTGTTGTTTTTGTGATAGACTAAACTCATGAGCCTAACCAAATAGACATGGTTTCATGTTATTAAGAGATCAACTTTCCAGTCCTGGGCTTTCATTTGGCAACGTATACTGATATGGGAATTATGATCTTGATTTTATACCATTTAACCAATTGATGTGATATACCAAGATGCCTTTTGTGATGCCTCCGTTCTCTTCCAAAGAGCTAGTGGATAAGATTTTCAGTAAACTAAGCATATTTGTGTGGGCATAGCTAACATTTCGTAGATATTTGGTCATTTATTTTCACCCTTCCAATCTCTGAGTGTGTCTAAAGTCACATGTGACCTCCCGTTCGCCCTATTCATCTCCATAATAAAGAAATTGATCCTTGCCTTTTTAACCTGTCTACTCTCCCTTATCAATAGAGCCATAGTCATGCCATTTTTGCAAAGCTCCCTGAATGGCTCATGCTCCTCTTTTAATTTTGACTTGTGCTTTTATTGTGTGCCGTCATTGTATCCTTTAACTGAGGTTAGCGAGAAGGTAATGCTAATGCATTGAGTGTTATTTTCAATTTTGATCTCTTAAAATATGTTCATGCTATGTTACCTCTAGGGAGTTAGAAAAGTTGTGATGTCTTCGTCCATGCAACTTATATATTTATAAACTGTAGTAGCTTTGTGAAAATCAAAGCTGGTGGAGTTTTAAAAACAACTGGAGTTAAAAATTGGGCCATGCTTCAAAGTGTAAATGTTTTTGCTGGCACACAAGACTAGGATTGCTCGGCTGAGCAACTCTGTACCGTGCCACACTCAATCTCCTCGCTCCTCTCCTCTGACAGTGACAGATATTATGTTTCTCCACTTCATCTCGAGTGACAACTGTGAAACACAATGCCTTGAAGCCCGATCTCCAGTCCATATTAGGCGGCACATCTGTATACAGGAAAAGACATAGACAGACAAAGTGAAACTACACCAGCCTTTGGGAAATTCAGGGAACCCCAAGTTCTTTGTGAAGTTCAGCATTTCCCCATGTTTGCCCAAGTAGGTGGTTTTAGAAATCATTTTACCCACCCCTAGTTATTTGCTTCTTCAACATCTGGTATTGATACTGCCTTTTAGTGCTTTGGGGTAGTGCTAAAGTGTCTTCCCATGTGTTTTGATTTTGTGGTGAGCCAGAAACGTATCGTTGTATTGATCACTGTAGTACAGTAGATGTGGTCCATTAGATTTCAGAAGAGAGTTCATACGTTTGTCCCTTGCATAGTTCCTTGAATTTTACTTCATGCTTTTGGTAGTAAACTGCAGTGTGTTTGAGCAACATAATGCAGTCTGTGTGGCCTTATTCAGGCACTTGCCTTTATTTAGAGTGTTGCCTTCTTTTTGACCCATTTCATACCCTTTGTTGGCAGTTGTTTGTATTGCTCACTTGCTTGTAAACATTTGTGTAGCTGAAATCGGGTCGGAGCAGCAACAAGTGCTATATATTGTTATGTTATGTTGATTTTTAGAGCGTGATAATCACCTGTGAGGGTATCAAGGCACTTGAGTAGGTGTGGAGTCCCCACATGTTTACTCAGATAGCCAGGTTTTCAGCTTTTTGCAGAACTCAAGAAGTGAGGAGGCTGCTCTAAAGTGCTGTTGGAGTTTGTTCCAAGTTTTCAGTGTGATGTAGGCGAACGAAAGCCCTCCTGCTTTGCCTATGTGGATGCAGCGAGTGTCTGCAAATGAAAGTGAGGCTGAGCTCAGATGTCTGGGTGGCTGATGGAAATGTATTCAGGTGTTAAGGAATACTGGTACTGTGTTGTGCAAGGCTTTGTGTGTGTGCGTGAAGAGTTTGAATTAGCTGCGTTTGTGAATGAGCAGCCAGTGGAGCTCTCTGTGGTGACGGGATAGGAGAGTGCGGCGTGGGAAGTTGAGGATGAATCTTGCTGCTGCATTCTGGACGGTCTGTAGTCTTTGTGAGAGCTGCTTGGAGATTCCGGTGTATAGTGTGTTGCTGTAGTTGAGTCAGCTAGCGATGAGTGCCTGTGTGATGGTTGGTCTGGTGTTCTGTGCCAGCCATTTGAAGATCTTTTGAAAAATGTGTAGGATGTGGATACAGGCAGTGCTCACTGCATTGACTTGTGCCGTCATGTTGAGCTTGTTCTCAAGGGCGATTCCCAAGTTTCTGGTGTGGTCAGTGGGTGTTGGTCTTACCTCGGTCAGCCACCAGGTGGCGTCCCAAGGGGAGGTCTTGTTTCCGAAGATTAGTACTTCCGTTTTGTCTGAGTTAAGCGTCAGGCAGTTGGTTATCATTCATTCTGCTATCAAGGTCATGCAGTTGGAGAAGTTGGTTTTAGTGGTGTTAGTGTTATTTATCATGGAGAAGATGAGCTGGGTGTCATTGGTGTAGGAGATGATTTTGATGCCTCGGGATCAGATGGTGTTGGTGAGTGGTATCATGTAGATGTTGATCAGAGTGGGGCTGAGGGATGATCCCTGGGTGGCTCCGCAGATCAGGTTCTTAGACTCTAATGTGAAGGGTAGCAGTCTGACTCTTTAGGTTCTTTCTGTGTGGAAGGAGCAAATCCATTTGACTGCAGGTCCTTGGATGCCGATTCCATGAAGTCTTCTCATGAGTATGTTTTGGAAGACTGTATTGAATGCCACTGAGAGGTTGAGTAAGATGAGAGCCACTGTCTCCCCTTGGCCCAGGATTCTTCGGATGTCGGTGGCTGTGATGAGGGTTGTTTTGGTGCTGTGGGTTTTCCTGAATCCTGATTGAGTGTTGCTCCTGAATGGATGGATTTCATGATCGTCGCAGTGTCTTCTCTGATGAAAGTTTCCACATGTGGTTGTATTTGTTGGTGACAGGCAGGCTGGTGATGAGATCGCTAGGGCTTAGTTGGTGTGTGAATTTGTTGTATGCTTGTGATTTTGTGGTTGAAGAAGTTTGATAGGTTGTTGCAAAGTTCTCGGGAGGGTGTGATGCTGTTGACGCAGGCCGATGTTGTGGGGAAGTCCTTGACGATGGAGAAGATCTCCTTGTAGCTGTTGGTGCTCCCTTCGATGCTTACTCTTTTTTGGCATCTCTTAATTGCTGGTAGTAGTGTCTGAGTGCAGCTTTGTAGGTGGTTGTGTCGGTAGTTATGTGGGTGGCTCTCCATTTCCTTTCCAGCTGTTTACAGGGTCATTTGGAGTCTTAGAGGTCCTCTGTGTGCTTGTTGGTTCTTCTTTGCCTGCTGTGTTTGATGGGTGCAATGGGAGTCTTCACAGTGTTTGGTTTGATCCTGTTATTGAAGTTGGTGATATCTTTGTTGAGGTAATCCATGGGGTTTTGGTTGACCTGGGCTGAGGATATTAGCCAATCTGCTTCTGAGGCTGGCATTGGTGGTCATGTTTACCTTTGGTGTGTTGATTTGGAAGTGGATGAAGCAGTGATCAGTCCATGTGAATGGTGATGTGGAGTTATACTTGATGCTGTAATTTGTGGTGAAAATGGGGTCCTGTATGAGTCCTGCAATGTGTGTTGGTTCGGTTACTAGCGGGGTTAGTTCAATGTTGTTGAGGCTTTTAAGAAGTGTTGTGAAGCAGGGGTCGGTTCTGTCTTCTAGGTGAAAGTTGAGGTCGCTGAGGAGTATGAAGGCTCTGTAGTCGATTGTAAGCAGGAGCAATGAAGTTGGAGATGAGGTTGGTGAAGGTAGCTTGTGGCCCGGGTGGTCAGTAGACAAGGGTTCCATTTAGGGTTAAGTTTTAGGAGATTTGTAGAGTAAAGTGCAGGGGAGTCCATGACTGGGGTGGTGGTTTCCATGGACATTGAACACTTGATGGAGCCTTTGAAGAAGATATTCATATGCTATACGATTTGTAAAGGTGAGAATTGCACCTGATAACATACATTTACACAAATTGGTGAAATAACCAGTTAGCAGGAGGTGACCCCCCCTATGCAGTCTGTCTCACTTATTTGGATCAGCCACTATGATCCTGTGCCCTAGGGTGTCTGAGGAAGAGGTGTCTTGCCTCACGGATACGGGAGGCAGCGGTGCCCCGGCAGGGGTACATACATGGGCACTAGAACATCCCAGGGAGAAATACAGCTTCCTCCCACGAGGTTATGACTGGAGGTAGGCTTCCGTAGTTCTGCAGACACTTTAAACATACCTACTGTAAAGTGGTATTCACTGCTAAAACAGTTTCCATTGATTGCAGGCTGAAAATGAATGATTATGAGTAAAATAAAGTGCCTAAAAAATGCTGCTAAATTTCCATATTTGTGCCGCTAAATTTCCATATTTGTGCCGCTAAATTTGCTAATCCATGCCGCAATATCCTGGGGGGTCTGTTTAAAGCCCGCAGTCCTAGCAGCCGAACTTGGTCCTGTAGCATATCGTTAGCTATCTCATTGCAATATATCATAATTTCTTTTCTTTTCTTTGCCATGGTTATCTAGCATGACTTTAAGTAATAAATCTTTCTATAGCAGACACTTTTTTGCCAAAAGAGTGCGAGTTCTTTAACTTTCTCTTCCTTTCAGATTTTCCAGACCAAGTTATAGGCTTGCAGCTGTCCCCAACAGACCTTTCAAGCTGTCCAAATACACACCTCAGTTGATCTTATTCCTTATAGTGCCTTTCTAACAATATGAATGAGGGCTTGATTTCCTCCATTGAAAGCAAAGGGCAAGTCTGTGTAATGTATATTGGTATGTTACTATCACCTCTTTTTAATCACCCGCCTCCAGTCCCTCAAAAGTCTGAAGTGAAGGTCAGAGTGCGCCACCTGGCCAGTAGAGCCGTGTGGTCCGCAGGTTAACATTGATGAAACACAGAGGTAGACCTTGTGCAACATTCCAAATGTGTGTATACAGACTGATCACCACATGAGATGTAAATTATAACAATGGAACTGCTGCACTGTAATGATGTGCAAAAATGCTTGCTGAAATGTAGGGTACTTCATTGCAAAAAGTTGCCCCCACCTTAAAACGTGGGGTTCACCTGCCCATGAGCACAGGTGAGGTCATACTGGGTCAGTAACTGGCACTGCATCCCCCCCACTTATATCTGAAAGATCCACGCACTGTACGCTGACTCCCAAACTTATGTTTTTTACCTTCCCTATTCGGGCTTTTGGTTTCTCGTGATGCAAACCCGCACAGCAGCATCTGCGCTCCTTGATCTAGGACCAGCCATTAATCTTCATAGGAAACAAGTTCTCGAGTTGTGCTGTGAAGTGTGAATTGAGTAGTGTCCCGAACCCCATTTCACGTGTGGTTGTTCCCCTAGGGAGCCAAGGGGCAGCCAGGATATCCTGGAGTATCCGGCCCGCCAGGACTTCCAGGGCAGCCAGGACCTCAGGGGCCACCAGGGATATCCGTCAAGGTTTGTGCATGCGCTTCCTTATAATGTGTTTTCTGTATGATCATAACACCTTGCTTCCAACCCACCTAATATACCCAACCATTGAAATTGCAGCACTTATTTTCCCTTCTATGCAACCAACATCAAAGCAAATAGATGCAGATTTTAGAATAGTAAAACTATACCTCCGTGCATATATGTACCATTATGATAAATTGATAGTCAATGCTGTGGATGCAATATTTTTGCAAGTTGATATTTTAACAATGATGTTGTGACATACAAACAATTGAAAATGTGCTTTAGAGGACAGCATTTTTTCCAAGAACCATACTTTTCTCAAACTGGAGGACAGTGCTTCGTTTTAGTGCAAAAAAACGAATACACTGCTGCCACCATAAGCAGTTTTTAACTCTTGCAAACATTGATGTTGTGACCATTATTGGTGCATTTAATATCTCATTTTCTTTGATTGCTTAAAAGCAAAGGATGTCCAGTTCATTGCTTTAATATGTCCCTACTGCCATATTAGACTGGATTCATGTAGTATTGCTTTATTAATTTTGCACTGTAACTAAAAATAGTTTTTTTTTCAGTTTTATTGTTTGTTTTTATTTGATTGTAATGTATTTATTCTTTATGTTTTCTTCAAAACTGAATATATAATGTTTGATTGATTAAACTACTTTCTTAAATAATAACGTTTTTAAACTTGACTGTTTGCAGTATCTAGAAAATATCAGATTAAATACAGAGATATTAAAAATCTCTGTTCTGGCTCATCAAAACATCCTGACCACTTTCAAGATGCAGTCGTGTTTAACTTTTGTATCTTCTGACTTCGAAAGATTTTTTTAACACATTTCAGGATGGGCATTGTCCATAGGTCGCTCAGTTTTCTAGCAATTAACGATTGGTCTAGGCAACTGTCTAATTGCCCATGCGACGATTTGTCAGCACAATCCACCATGCATGTTTTATTCTTTTGTAAATTTTACCCAGTCCAGAGGAAAAGGTGGATTCTTCCGATGCTTAGAACACTAGGAATGCGACAATGCCGTCCTGCATTCATAGTCATGCAATCCCTTGGGGAAGAGTTTGTAATTTTATCTGTTTCATTGTTCTTAAAGTCTGTTTTTAAGTGTAGAAAAACTATCTTGATGTAAGATTTTTCACTGTATAACTTATCCCATAATTTTGTGGTTTTTCATCTTTCTGTAACATGCGATTTTATCGTTTTACAAATATGATTTTATGATTATTTTTTAATCGAATAAAGCTTAACTGACTGAACTACTTTCTTTATTAACTATATTGGTTTAGGAATGTTATCATTTTCGTGGTTAACTGTGATTTTGGGTACTGTTGCTGTTGATATGTCTCACACACTTTCTTTGAGCTAGGGCTTGCTGCTTGTGCCAAGCAATCAGGATTCCTCACAAATGCTTGCTTTTAATTTTAGGCTCTCCGCTGTTTGGCTCTGCTCCAATTTTCAATACAGTTGAGATGTTTAGATAATTTGAACGATCTGTTAGGGAGATGCTTTAGTGGCTAGGATATGGAGGTTCCCTGGCCTTTTATATTGGTCCTTGTGTACTCACCATTCTTGAGGTAGTCCTTCTATTTGCCCTTTTTAAAACGTGTACACCTACAACCCAGTGCACATAGATTCCAGACCTTTTGAGTAATGCTATCTTATTATGACCGTCTCCTCCCTGATGTTTTTTAGGGAGAACCAGGAGAAGCCGGCCAGCCAGTAAGTAACTTTTATATCTTACTATAATTAAATGAAGAGGTATATTTTTTTTACCATGGGCTTCGATTGTGGAAGATTCTATATGAGGCCTGTCTCTGTATTGTTTTCCACATTTTTCTCTCTATTATTCTATCTCTAATTTGGTTTAGACATTACCTCATTCCCACTCTTGCAGTCTCTCTTTTTTTGTATTCTTCAATTTATAAAAGAACGTTGTGCATTGTAGTTTTCTTTTTGTTTACCGCAGTCTCAATTACTGCCTGTGTTTACATCTGTTAGCCTCTCTAACTATACTCCTCTGTTTTTCTAAAGTTAGCTCTGTTTGCCGCATGTGCATCATCTTACTGCATCTATTTGCATCCGTTTTTGTTTGGAAAGGTATAATTTCAAGAAATAAAATTTACCATCCGTTATGTCACTCTGAACTATAGTGCTGCAAATGGTGAAAGCCTATTTGAATATTATTTCAGAACTACAGCCTAACATATTCTGAAAATGTCATTTTAAAACAGCAGTCTTCCAAAAGGTGTTGTTCCTTACCACTATCCTGTTTTCCTCACATCCACTCTTGCTATCACTCTGTCCCTCAACTTTCTTTAATGCCCGTCTTTCCCCATCATCCAAATACCGCCAGATCCCATGGCGGTGGCACAGCGGTGTGAGGCTATAATATCCTGTCGGTGCCGCTGCAGCACAGCAAAGCATATTTCAAGTTATCTCACTGCGACTCTTTTCATGGCGGTGAGCCCGCTATGAAAAGGGTGGCGGTGAGGAAACTAAGACTGGGCCTGGGGGTGCATGCAGGGGGGCACATGGTGTGCCCTCCCGTAGGTATGCACCCCCTGTTCCTGCATGGCATGGATTGCATATGCTGCCATTCTAAGGCAGTAATACCAGCCTTTGAAAAGCACTGCCGTGGGAGCGCTGCCATAGGACCGCCGCACCAGATTCAACTCGGAATCTGGCAGGCGGTCTGCCTACGGGTTTGGTAGTGCTGCAGCAGGGCGCTGGCGTGGCGGCCCACTGCAGCACCACCAAACTCGTAATCAGGGCCTAAATCAAGTGATAAGAAGTCTTGCTAGAAGCCCTTTCATTCTCTGGTAATAAATATTTTCAACTTACAGGGCCTAAGAGGAAAGATCGGACAGAAAGGGGACAGAGGCGATGTGGGAGAAAATGTGAGTCAACATTTACAATCATTGCTTTATTTCTAATATTCAGTATGGTTCCAGATCAATCACAGTTAATTCTAAAGAGACTTGTTCATTTCATGGACAGAATATTTCACCTTTTTAACAATATGTTTTTCTGAGAAATAAGTGCGTTTAGCCATTTGGAAAAGATCAGATTGTTAATATATGTGGCATGACATAATTCTAGGACTTTGAGATATATGTAAATATGGCACTTATGACTTTTATCGTCTTTTTGAATTTTTATAAAAGTTTGCTAGCTTCCCCAAGGTGGCAAAGTTTTAAAATGCTATGTGGTTGACATGCTGCAGAAAGTATGTTTTACAAGATAAAACCAGGTAAACATACATTTTTTATGGATTATTGTGTCATTATAAAGCATTTTTCTGAAAATGTTCAATATTTAAGACGGGTTTTTGCAAAGGTTTCCATATTTGCAAACCTTCACCTGTGGAATTCTAGTTATCCATACACCTAAAATATTATTTTTTACTCCTGTAATTCCAAACCCTGTGATGCACTGTATTACCTTGTGAGGCAGCAAAATGTTCATCATCAGTTACTTTAACAAGGCTCTGATCTAGTCTCATAGTGTCAGTATTATTTCCTAAATTTTACCTGTCTGTTTTAGTATGTCATTTCTTACATTATATCTACTTAAACTTATGTTTTTTAGTTATAACTTCTTTAAGCCTCAAAACATCACAAACGCTGCTTTGTAGTCCAATAATTGACAAAGGGATGATCGTAGATCATATTCAGCTAATGGAAGGTTTATGCGAGAAAGTGTCACGTTTGAAGAGGACTATATGCTGGTAATGTTAGGTGTACAGAGTAGTCTTGCTTAGTAGCATCATACAAGGCCCTGAATTCTGCATCAGATAAGACAAACACTATGTTTTGAGATGATTATAGAGCCTCATTTTCACAATAAGAGTTTCCACTTAACGTCACACAAAAATAAAAATCAGCAAAGAAAACCCTATTAATCTTAATTGTGGGCCCTAAATATTGAGTCTTATTGAATCCGTGTTACGAAGAGTGCATGCCAATAAAAGCTGAGGAATTTCTTTTAGTTATAGTGATATCATTTCTAATATCAGGCAGCATAGCTTCCTGCTGTCATTTGAGAATAACGTTTTAATATGTTAGTATGGCTGGACTCATAACATGCCCATTGCCAGCCAATGATCCAGCTAGAGGCACCGGGTAGGGGGGTGAATGTCTAACCCATTGGCAGCAGTGGAGCAGCCGATGTCCCTGAGAGTGTGCCCTATCAGAGCCTGTACAGTACTATAAAAATATTGGGGAGGGGCCTTTGGCTGATATGGCCACGCCCTGGTTAAAGTCCTCAAATTATGATGCACGGTTATGCCTCCCAAACTACCCATTACACATTCACTGCACGTTATATTGTTCTTAATTCAAGTTCTGAGCAGTGGTTTATCATCTCTGATTTCAGAGTAATGTTTTCTAATAGCAGATTCATTTTCCACTGTTATCTGTTTTGTATGTGTTATTTTATATTTATTATTCATACTTTGTCAGATGTATGTCATTAGTAATTGAATTTCTGATACGTGAACCTGGCAATAGTACATTATGGCTCCTATCACTGGTTCAGCGCTCAGCCAGGGACTGGGAGCCTGGGCATGTACTCCATCCAGGCTGTATTGCAGCCTGCATGGAGAACATGCTTAGGGTGCGTGACAGTTTGGCCGGCCTGAGACGGCTGTCCAAACAGTCATGTGCACTGATAACAGTGCATACCACTCCCCGTGGGTGCCTGGTCTTCCCTTGGCCCCACTCCCAAGATTCTGGGACACAAAATAAAACAATAATAAACCACAGTTTATTATCATTTTATATTAAAATTTTATTTCCTGCTGGAAGGGGTGGGGTGGGGGCACGCTCCGCTGCAATAGCGGTGCAGCGGCAGCTTTTAGGCCCTCAATATCAGTGTCCCTTTAACAGATCTGGTAATTCTGACTCTGAAGTGACTGTTACCAGCAGGAACGGTAGCTCTGGTGGTCAGAAAAACTAATCTATTACAGGTTGGACCCTGAGGGTCCGCTACGAAGTGGGCAATAAAGCGGAGGGGAGCAGATTTGCACCTTCCGATTCCCTTAGTTATTCCTCTCACTTGGTCGTATTTTCATTCTGAGATTTTGGCTGCTTTGCGTAAACTGGGACCGTGGGGGAACTGTCCGGGCCATAGATTCACCACTTTACTTGTAATGGGACCCTAACTCTTTGATCTCCTCTAAGTTTGAAGGCTGCTTGTTTGCACATTTTTATGGTAATATTGATGGATTCATTGACTGAAAGGGAGCACAGGTTAACAGGTGGGTGAATTTGACGTCATATAGTGGGGTTGACATTATAAATAATCGTAGATCTAATGCCATCTGTATCTGAAAAAATTTATTCAAGGACTAACTTTTTTATTGACAATCAAGAGTTCAACTGCCATCAGACATCTTACCTTTTAGAAGTTACATGTTATGGGGATGAGGAGTTAAAAGCTAACCAATAATGTAGTTGAGATGCCTGTAGAGCATGAATTACCGTCATAAAACCCCTGGAAAGGTACCACAACACTTGGAAGGACTCAAGTTGAATCTAAAGAATGTGGATGAATATATTGTGAGGTAAAAGCCACCTTTTATCGCTATCAAACTGAAAGGGACCATATGCAAAGAACATGTAACTGTGCTACCAAATCTTCCTTGAATGAGCAAGTCATGTGGCACTAAAATGGACAAGTGAACACAGAAAGTGATTGGTCCAAGTATATACGTAACACATACCGGTTGCATTGCAGGCGGTACTGGGATAATCAGTGATTGATATTAAAATGTAGGCAGCCCCGAGTATTAAGCGCTTTCTCTGGCAGTGCATTTGTAAAATTGGATTCTTGCCTAAGGAGGGAGGCATGGAAAGGTGATGACGAAATGAATGGGGTTTATAGCAAGACAGTGTACACTATTATAAGTACAAACATATCCTCCTTCTCTCTGCAGGGCAGAGCAGGTTTGCCTGGGCCAATTGGACTTGATGGAGCTCCTGGACCTTTTGGACAGAAAGGAGAAAAGGTATATTTTTTTCTGAGTTTTTGCATGCCTCAAATGTATGCATTTTTATAAGCAGAAATCCAACTGATTGCTGATAACTCTAAGTTGCAGAGGAATACTTGTGTCTTTATAAAGCAGGGGTCTCCAACATTGACCATGCCATGTTTCAAAGACCAGACCATTATTTAAGGATGTCCATATAAGACACACACACATACAGTGAATACTAATGGAACATGTTTGCACAGTGAGTGGTTATCCTGAAAATGTGGCATGGACCCAATCCTTCTGCATACATGTTGGACGCCACTCTTTTAAAGTGACATTGTGGTGAACATATCCTTTTCTTCTTTTGAAGGGTTTTACAGAATGAGCACCTCTCCACCAGTTTTCTATTCTCATTAGAATTCTCCTCTTGTCCAACTGTAAACCTGTTCCCATTGCCTCTCCGATCATGAAAACAAGCATTTTCTCTGAAAACTGGACATTCTTCTCAGTCACAGCACACTGCTTATAGAAATACCACAACATTTGTGTAAATCACACATCGCATTAAATCACCTCCTCTGTAATCCACGCTCAAGGCTCTAGCGAATGCATGGACCTCTTTCTTCTCGCTGACTATCTGGATGCCTCAAACCGAAGTGGCAAGAAGCTCATATGACTGTTGCTCTTGTAAGGATTGTTGAAGCTTATTTTGTAGATATTATCTCATTGTCACCGGCTGTTCTTGCATTGCAGGGAGCTCAAGGTATTGGCATTCCCGGCATTCCAGGTCTGAAAGGAGAGCTGGGGAAGAAGGTATGTTTGCTGTGAAGCGTCCTTTGCCACATTCTGGGTACACTTAGGCAAACAGATGTTATCGTTTCACTTTTTGTTATGTATATTATGAACACATAATAGCTAGGGATGAGCACAATTTATGTAATATGCTTTTCCATAATTACATGAAATTACAGGATAATTATGTGTAACTATGTGAAATGCAAATCCAACATTTTGCACTATATCTGTCCTCGCAACAAATTAGAGCTAAAAACACACTTGGTGCATGCTACAGCCCATATGGTTCTGGCTCTTTGCGTTATTATCGCATGCTCGTGGTATCATTTTGACTTGAATAGTGCATTGTTAACCTGATGTGTCAGAATGGTGTAATGAAAGAAAATTGCGTGACACCTGTAATACAAAATTCCCAACTTTAATTGAATTACGTGGTGTAATATAAATCTGGGCTGGGACGTGTATTGACCACATATCACTCTTCTTGATGCATGATAGAAGGTGACCCTGCGGCAAATCTATTCCTGCCTTTGATTGACCACCGACAGGCTGGAAGCCATTCAGAGGTTTCCCCGCACTAAATGGAGCAGGGAAACCACAAGTTTAGCAGGGTGGGATAATCACTGATTTACAGCAGTTCTTCTGTCCCACAAAACTCTAAAACATCCCCTATGTGGTTATGAGCCTTCTAGAAGGACGAGTGTCAATACACAACCTGGCTAGACCTGGACAACCTGGTGACGAAGCTCGGCTCAGTTAAAGCTACCTTTAGAATGAGAATATGTATTGCCGCCCAGTTTGAGCAAGTGAGAGCTGGTAGAAGACAATGTCTGAAATAAGATCTTCGGTCTTATGTCGTCATACCAGGAGCCCACAGCAAATGCAGAGGAGATGAAGTAGCCTCCAGAAGGAGAAACAGTTCATGTGGCGTCATAACTATGCAGTCAGTTTCTCAGTTGATTAGCAGGTAGTGGGTTTCAAGGAGAAAAGAAATCTAAGGAGTACACAGGTCACAAGTGAAGTTTAGAGATGACTTCAAAACCTGCTTAGCAAGTACATACTCTGATGTGCATTTTGAGTAGAAAAATGCTCTGCCTTAGAGTAGGCGCTGGCAGACGCAGAAAAGGGCTTAACTTCATCAGTTATAAGCTGTGCTCTATCCATGTCGGGTTTTGCAGAGATGAAAGGACAATTTTTAGATTTCTTTAAAGTTTCCATTTTTTATTAAAATCTTAGGCCAGATCACCTGCTGTGATTAGAAAGCACTTTGAAGCTTTTTAGTCAGTTTGTTGACACTTACATTTTCATCAGATTCTATTGTCAGAGGACAGTCTTCTACAACGAGTGATAGTGCCAAGAGGTCACTGTCAACTTCCAGCTTCAACTCCATTGTGATCACATTGCATTATGACAGCTCTAGACTTTTGGAGTTCTTCTGTTACTCTTCCCAAGGAACCTTCTGGAATGAACTGGCAGCTCTCCTGTTCTTTATAGCATAGAGGAGCTGGGCACCAGTGCTACTTGGTTGTATTTCTTTAGGACTCCCCGGTCTCTTTCAAGGAGCGAAAAGCCCCACTGTTGCTTGAGACATGCCAACGACCTTTGCAGCTGTCCTGAGAGTAATTATCAATCCATATGGAACTCAATGATGAAAGATAGCTCTTTAGACTGGCAGGGGATGGTTACCTCAAAGAATTTCAAAGATGGTGTTACAGCTCTTGAAGCCAATATGAAAAAAGTGCTGGCTAGACACCTCTCCTTTTTCGCAGGATAGAAATCTGTCTTCTGGCCTCCTCTGTCTAATGCCATAGTGTCAGACATTTAACAGGGTCCCTTGTACTCATCGGTGGCACGGGCTCCAATACAATTTCACTCCAAGATACTGTTTGTGGAATTGATACTCTCCAGGGGTTGTGAAATCGAGCAAAGTAGGCTGACCCTACAAGGTGGGAGAGGTTACAAACTCAGATAAGCCTGATACACAGACTAACACTCAATAGAATTCATGTCAAGCCACATAGATTTAAGGAGGAATAGGACTTTTATTTCCAGATAATTAAAATGGGGATGTCAAAGTTATGATGCAGGAAGAAAATGAAGGTGATAGCACATTGTGCGGTTGAACATGTCTTAGTGCTTACACACGAGCTGCTAGCTGTAACATTGGCCGTTTGGTCATTGAGTCAGTGCTCAGCATGGGTCTGGCTTGGAGAACGTAGGTCCTCTTCTTGTTTTACTAAAATGTTAACTAATGACGTCAAGTTGACAAGTTGATGCAACAGAGATGTAGGATCAAAATAATGCACTATAGAAACATTGCTATGAGAAGCCTAACCCTCAGTTTAAATGATCTCTGACTCAGGGTTCAACACTGGACAAGGCAGGGGGCTCATGCAAATACTAAAAACCTAGAATCAATAACACAACACCCAAACTGTGAAGGTGCCATACTAGTTTTTGGAATAAACTTAGAGTCTGTCCCCAATTTACTAGTGAGGGGAGTGTTGTAATCGTTATCCACTTATGGCATAGTTAAAAAGTTAACGTTTTTAAGATCAGCTAAGGCCCCATCTGGTCTTGGTGTTTTGCAATCGGTAAGGACCTGATGGATGTGTCCGTGGGTACCAAATCTTTCAGGGCCTAAATTCCAACAAAAGCCATACTTAGTCAAGATTTGTAGGTGGTGAGGGCACCCACAGGACTGAGGGCCTCCACTGGATCTCAAAGCTTCATCAGTTTCAACGGAGACTTTCATTTTAGGTCTAAGCACCATCCACAGTTTAAGCAGAGAAATCTCCCGAATCACATATATTAAATTGATTGCACAAACATTTCAGAAATTAAAGCAAGCACATCCAGCCAACGAGACCAGACTGCACATCAAAGTGTGAGGGTTGGGTATATACAAGCACCCTGAGGGTACACGGTTGGTGAGAGACAATGTAGACTCACAAATGATCAGTCATGAAATAGTCTCTGCAGCTTCAAGACCAAAGCACTGGGTGCCTGTGGTCTTGTTTAATGACTGTAGGGATCTCACAACGCATGGGTGGCTACAGTTCCTTGAGTAGTGTGTCACACAGACATTTCAGTCACTTGGCCTTGTGTAGATGTTTCTGTGATCAGAGCTACTTCTCTCCTTGCCAGGCAGCCCAGCTCCTCTACTTTCACAGGGCTCACAACAGTAGACTCCAGGAATGCAGTATTGAAGGGAAAAGGGTAGCCCAGTATAGATTTCATTCTCTTTTCTGAACTGATGCATGCAGTTTCCCCGAAGTCCAGATTATGTACATAGGGTGGGGTGTGGAGGGGGTGGGTTCCCTCTGTTCCCTCCCATGGCCATATACACCCCTGACGGTCCAAGAGGGCTGTGTCCACTCCAAGGGCGGTTTTCAAGATAACTACTGTCTATGTGAATAATTTCTATTTCTATTTCTATTCATTATATGTAAATATATTGTAATTGATTGTTCTGTTTGACACTGCTTTGCAGGCCAACATAATTTTTCCTACCTGCCTAATCACCTGGGTGTTGTCCCGCGAACTTCCTTTGTCTCCCTCCCGCCGCCGCCATCCTAACGCGGCCGCTGTGCGGAGGGGGACTACCTTTCCCAGGATTCCTAGCAGCGGGCAGGAAGCTGAACTGGAACCCGCCTCCTGTACTCTCGCGCCTGGAGGTGCTTAAAAGCAAAGGGAGCCACCGCCTCGCGGGTCCGCGCGCGGGCAGCGCCGGGCTAAGCCCGGGCAAAGGGCGGGCCCTCTGTGGCCCTCAGAGGCCAGAGGAGACAGGGCTGGGCCACGGACCTTGTATTCATTCGCTGTAGAACTTGCTCATTCACTACATTGTGATTTTTATTGTGCTTAACCTTATGTGTCATTAGAAGTTAGAAATACAATAGGGACACCTTGACAAATGTGCCTTTGCTGCCTTTGCTATTTGGATTGCCCGTGGATTCCTTGCATTTCGACCAACGCTTCGCCGAACCCGTCGCGCGGGTCCCGCTTCACAGAGGGGTGCTCTCCTTTGTGGGCTGTTAGCTGCTGCTGGGGTAAGACAGGGGCTGAGGGCTGCGAGCAAGAGGGCTGGGACTACATTTCCCAGGAGTCCCAGTAACCCTGCCCGTTCCACCTGGGCTGCTCTCCCTCCCCGCCCCGCCCCCAACGACCGGGTGGTCACCGTAAGAGTCATAAATCAACGTGAGAATACCGCTGCGCGGGAGCTCGCCGGGGGCCGAAGGGGGCCGGGCTGGGCCATCCCCCTGACAAGTATTCTACGGTTCCTTCTCCAGTAAGTGAACTCTGATATATTGTATCCTATTGGTGTGAAGTAGGGCAATGTCTGCCTCAACAAGTACCGCCAGCGCCCGTTCAACTATTTCACCGGTTGAGACTGGTCCACTGGCAATTGGCCCCTTGGATAAATTCTTTTTTAACCGTTCATCTTCAATTGACAAAGAGCTAACCTTGGCCGAGAGGCGCGCAGAGCGCAGACTATCAATTGAACTGCTTAAAAATTCTACGGACAAGTACTTAACTCTAACATATCCCACTCTGGTAACTCCATTATCTTCTGTAAATTTTCCAGTTGCCAACGAACAACCTGAAGGACAGGCACAAATAATAAATAAGGAAATTGTTACAGATTTGAACAATTCCAGTGGGAGTTATATTCATCCTATGTTGCTTCCTGACCCAGGTGCTCAGGCTATCCCGACTCAACCTAAGCTTGGGTCCAAAAGGAAAAGAACAGCCCCACAAAGAAAATGTAAAATTGTGGCCAAACCCCCTCAAAAGCATAGGAAGCTACACAAAACTGTGATTACCAGAGAGGCTGTTATTGAAGAAAACCATAGCATAGGAAGTGTTCAGAACTCAAACCTTGCTCCTTCGGGTAGCCTAGACTCTCAAGAGAAAATTTGCCCTGAGTCTGCTTTATCAATTAACGATAAATTGCTACCACTTGCAAATCTGCTCCCTGAGCTAGAAAGATTACTTAGATTAATACTTATCCCGATAGAGGATAGAATTGCCAAGCTTACTGATATGTTAAACCACTTTGAGCAGGCAACACTAGATAATTTTTATTCTACAAAATCTTTGATTAAAGCAAATGCCAGGGTGGATTTAAGTACAAAGCCCTATGACAATATTAACCTTGTCACTCAAGATAAGGGAAGAAGGGCTCAAAACAACTCCCCTTTACCCTCTAAGACGAGTAACACCACTGTCAACACAACTACCAAATCTACTGATTTGGTATATTTAGGCCCTGTTCAACTTCAGCCTAATACTATAAATCCATCTCAGTCTATGGTATCCCAGTCACAAAATTCATCTCCTGTTGCTGGTTTAGGGGTTACTGTATGCCCCTTAGTGGGTAAAGCTCCAGTACCCACAAAAGCAACCAACAAGCAGATAGTTCGAAACAATCTTGCGTTTGGGAAAGGGGCTAATGTATGTCCTCCAGCGGGTAAAGTTCTAGTACCAACCCAACCAACTAATAATCAGTTGGTGTTGAAACCTGCACCCCGTCCTGTTCCTATAGTTTCCAAATCAATCCCACCTCCCTTGATAATGCCAAAACACAGAAAACCCCCAGTAAATCTTACTCCGGATTCCTTCCCCTATGTAGTAGTCCTTATAAATGTTCCACCACTTCCCATAGGGCAGAGAGAAACCTTCCAGATGCTCAAAAATAAGATCATGCACTGGTTAAGGGAGAATCGACCTCTCCCAGGAGACATCGATGGGTTAATCATAGGGGTAAGGAGAATAGACTGGATAGGGTATACACCGAAAAGTCTGGGTGGGGACTGTGTTGTGGTCAACTTTCAAGATCCAAGGGTGGCGGGATGGATAACTAGGCAGGGATGGGGTGAAAACAAGGGAGGTATTAGAATTGTAGATCTTACCTTTTTCTACCCCCGCCCAACCAATGTACTGACTAGCCTGCTTAATGAACCCCTGAACCCTTCTACTGCACCATGGCCAATTACTTCCACACCAGCTTCATTATTTGGTCAGAATTATACCACATGTATAAACTATAATCCTCATGCTGGATGGCAGGACCCAGGGTGGGGATATTGACAAATTATTAGGGAGTTGAACAGTAGTAATGGAGGGAACAATAATGAGTCCAAGGGGGCCTGTGAAGATCATGTTGGTACTACTGTTACAATCTTAACTGTTGGTTACACAGAGAAGGGGAGTTTTGTTGTAGAGGGAGGTACTGGGATGGAAAATATAAATGCTAGTACTGTGAAACTACCCTTAACAACAGCTAATATGATTGTTGACCCCACTGATGATCCTGGGAAGGTCGTTAATAACATCGAAAGCCCAATGATTTCCCGAGTGTCTTCTTATACTAACAATTATGATGGGTCTGAGTCTAGCTTTGGTACGCTTCTATCCTGGAATGTTGCAGGGTTGAGTAGTAAGTTAGACTCCCAACCTTGGGTGGAATATATCTGTGGGTTTGATGTTTGTTGTTTCCAAGAAACCTGGGCTTGTGACCCCCTGTTTTGTTTCGGTTACTTAAACTTTCCGATACCAGCATCGAAAGGTGGAAGGGGTCGGCCCATGGGAGGTCTTACTGTATGGATAAAACAAGACTTGGACATTACCATCAAAATATTGGACCTGGGAACTAGCGATTTACAACTGCTAAGAATCTCCACAGATAAGGGTCCGTCATTGGATTTGTATAACGTTTATGTAAGAGGCAGTAATACAACCAATTCCTCCACCTTAGAGCTGTTGTCTGCCTGCTTAGAGACCAAGTCCCAAGATAGCAGGGTAATAATAGCCGGGGATCTTAATAGGACTTTTGAACCTTTAGACTGCACAAATGATCCCTTAGGGAAGGATGAGGACAATCTTTGGGGAGTACCATCTTTATGTTTAAACCCCGTCCCAAGGTGGACAAAAGACATCCTATTACTAAATGCTATTTGTATGGAACATGGTCTAAGAGCACTGAACGGGAGAACCATAGGGGACAAGGAGGGTAGTTGTACCTTTGATAACGGTAACAGCAGGAGCAGAATTGATTATATAATATGTAGTCTCCAGTTGTGGCAGGGGGTTATTGATATGGCCATTAGGCCTAGAGTAGAAAGTGATCACAACCCCCTTTGTGTGACCCATAGGTGGTGGAATGTTGGAGTGGGAAACTTGCACCTAAAGAATGATCAGATTCCAGTCATGAGCAATGACGAACGTAGGCTAAAATGGCCAAGGGTATTGGCTAACGAGGAAACCATGACCTATATCAACCATGAGGTTGATAGTGCAATTACCGCAATGGAGGCGGCTGACCCAATAGTTCCTGGGGTTAGGGATATCACTGATATCCACAACAAGTTATTTTCCCTCCTCAAACCATGTTTTTTGACCAAGAGTAAGAAAGGGAGGAAAACCCAGGATGTTGGAAGGTGGTTCAATCGCCAATGTAGATCGACACGACTAGAACTGGGACAAGCTATTAGGAACAGGGACCGCGTTGCAATAAAAGAGGCAAGGAAACTGTACAAATTGGCCATTTTCCAAGCCAAAAGGAAATGGGACGAAGACCACTGGGCTGAGTTAAAAGAGGCTTCTAGCAATAAGGACTCTAGGACCTTTTGGAAAATTATTAAGTGGGGTAGAGGAGGTGGCCCAGCAAAGCCTGATAATAATGTAGCTGAAGATGCCTGGGTTGACTACTTCAGACCACAATATGCCGAAGTCATGTGCCCCGGGGTAGGTGAGGGCACAACGCCAGTCTATGCTATTGACAATTTGTTCTCCCCCAAAGAAGTATAAATCGCGATTAGATCCGTGAAAAGTGGGAGAGTGCCAGGGCTAGATGGGATACCCCCGGATATCTTCAAGTATGATATGACGAGATGGGTGAGGTATATCTTTTTAGTAGCAAACGCCCTAGCCAAGGGGGGGGTGGTCCCCGACCTTTGGAAAGGTGCAATTATTATTCCCATCCATAAGAAGGGAGATCGCTCATTGCCTGCCAACTATAGGCCCATAAGCCTAATAGCAACCATGCAAAAAGTAGTGGGAAGAATGGTTGCAAACCAGCTTATGGACTGGGTTGACGCCAACAACGCCCTTTCCTTATATCAAGCTGGATTTAGGCGAGCTACCAGCACCATTGATCAGGTCTTCCGCTTTACCATACTGCGGTGGAAGGCGGTTTTACTGGGAAGAGGCTGCCTGTATGTCGCGTTTGTCGACCTGCGGGCGGCATTTGATTTAGTCCCCAGGTTTAAGCTATGGTTGGTTTTGCAAAAAATGGGAATTCCTATTGATTTGCTTACACTAATCATGCGTCTACATGAATCCAATTTCGCAAGAGTACAGTGGGGTGGGAATGGCGAGTTTACTTCGGACTTCCCCGTGGAAAGGGGTGTCCGACAAGGCTGTTCCATGGCTCCCTTACTCTTCTCATTATTTATTAATGGGATTGTCAAGCGAATGTTGGAAGCAAGCGTAGACGCTCCTTCGTTAGCGGACGCCAGGGTCCTGATCCTGATGTTCGCTGACGATACCCTTATCTTGTCTAAAACCCCTGTAGGGCTGCAACGTGCATTAAATATTTTTGATATTTTTTGCACAGAGCACGGGCTTGAAGTAAACGTGGGGAAAACGAAACTAATGGCCTTTACCCCAAGCCGTAGAATCTATCCCACGGTAACCCTAAATAATTGCAAGTTAGACACTGTTAAGGAGTTTACATATTTAGGGGTACAGATAGCAGAGGGCGCTGGCTGGTTGCATCATTTGGAAAAAGTGGCCATAAAACATCAACAGCTTTCAGGTGCTTTGAGGGGAGAACACCGCAAATCCAAGACAAAACCGATCAAACCCGCACTTATAGTGTACGATGCAAAGGTCTTAGGTGCCACTTTATATGGTGCGGAGTTATGGGCTTGGGACAATCTTGCGGCCCTACAGACATCTGAGAACAAGTTCCTCAGAGGGATTACAGGACTTCCACAGAGCACCCCCCTAATACCATTGTTCCTGGAGTTGGGTAGACGCCCAATTACCGATAGAGCGCGATTGCGCCCTGTTCTCTACTGGAGACGTCTTTGGACAACTCCAGAGATCAGACAATATGCAGAGGGTTTTCTTTGGATAATTAAGGAAGACATCTTCCACAAGATAAAATGGCTTAAAAATCTAAGGGCCATGCTAATTAACTTGGGGTTTTCCAATCTTTGGAATAACCCAGTGAAAGAGGAGTTCCCAAGCAAAGAAGCCCTCAAATCACATTATTGGGATTGGGTGGGTGGTAATCTGCTGAAAGACGTTAGGTCTGACTCTATGGCTGGTCGTTTTTTGGAGACAAAAATTTTTCCTATCCTAGAAAATTATTGGGATACTATTACGGTACCAATGGATAGGAAGCTAGTCTTCCAGCTAAGATCCGGATCTATTCCCCTAAAAAAACTAACGTCAGGTTGGCATAGGCCGACTAGTAGGTTATGTCCAGTTTGTGAAAACGCAGAGGAGAGTGTAGGTCACTTTCTATTTGTATGTAAAGCCTACTCATTACCCAGGAGATTATGGCTCACACCTGTATGTAAAAACCTGGGGACACGTGACAGTGCAGTGGCTTTAAGAATTTTGTGTACAACAACTCATGAATCGATAGTCATTGGGGTAGCTAAATACTTGGGATGGGCCTGGGTCATCAGGCGACGATTTCTGGGGGGGATTAGTTAATCAGGTTCTCCTTTTATCTTTATTGTCTAATAATGTAAAATTACTTGTTACATGTAAATTTTTTACGCTATTATATCGTATGAGCTGCACAGAATGCCTATATGAATTTAAATTTGTAAATGTTATGTTTTTATTCTGTAATGTTTAATTTAATGCTGTGCTTTTATGAGAAATAATCTCGAATAAAGCTTGTACAACAACAAGATTGTTCTGTAAATATAGCATGGATCTAGTCCTCCTGGAACTATGCTCAGCACAGTTTACTGGTGTGGAGGGACAGTAATTCTACATCTGTGGCGGCCAGAAGGAAAAACCAGAGCCACCAAAGATATTTTGTATTAAAAATTCAATCCTTTATAAACCATGGAAAAGTGCATCTTCCTTTTTTATGTACAACTTTCGTGGGGTCATGGAGCAGGGTGTCCCAGTTCAGACAGGAAGGCCTCCATTGCCATTTGACAGCCAGAAACACAGGAAGAGGGCCTAGAGGTGGATTTTATTCAGGGTCAGACTGAAACAGAAAATGGGCCTTGGCACCAGACTAAAATGGCCCCACTTGCAAATCAGAAAGCTAAAAAACATCACCCACACTTGCAGATTGAGCCAGTTTTGAACTAGTAAAAAAATGCTATATTGGTGTTTTTGCAGGTTTTGTGGTAATATCAGAGAAATCAACAGTAAGCACAGGCCCACTAGGCCATAAAACAGTCCCAGAAACAGACAAAACAAAAACTATCCACGAACTGTCAAAGCAGCCCTTTGGGCACTGTTACATTACCCTAGAGGCCAGTCCGAACCTGGTTTTACTGTAACAGGGAAAGCCTACACTAAACAAATGGAAAAGGAGTGGCAACCCCAATTCTCCTAAAAGGTAAGACCGATTTCAGGACGGTGGTCCTGAGCACAGAGATCGCCAGGTCGTAATGCCGAACATGGAAAAATGACAGCCTTTGTGAGACCGCCATATTGTATTTCCAGTCGGATAGTATCCATAATAAACATCCACTCTACACATATACACATGCTCCACACACACGAAGAGGCAGGGCACTCCAGTTAAGGGGGACTAGCTGGATCTAGATCAGGAAGGGCTAGTGGCCAATCTCACAACAGAGATTCAGGTGTCCACTATAATTTGGTGCCCTCACTGCCAGTCACCTCACAGCTTCAATTGAAGGGGCAAGAGCCACACTTGCTGAGTAAGGGGATGCACTTTGGGTGACCTTCCCACCTCAGGGCACCTTAGTGAGATCACCAACTGCGCAGAGGATCACCAACTGCGCAGACTAGCTCGCCCCCCTCCGTAACTCCGACAGACAGCGCCCCATGAAAGCTACCTGGTTCACCACTGACCTCCGAGAATCCAGCTGCACCTGCAGACGTCTCGAGAGTATGGAGAAACACCAAAACCTTGGAAACTCGGACCTCGTACAAGAACGCCATGACAGAATACCACCAACGCATTAGATTCACCAAAAAGACATTCATCCAGGGCAAAATCCTCGCCAACTCCAGCAACTCGAAGGAACTCTTCAGCATCATTCAGGAATTCACCAAACCCCCCATTGAAGCCTCGGACTTCCCACCTTCCCAGGACCTCTACAACAAACTTGGATCCTACTTCCATCTCAAGATCAAGTCCCTTTACGACAATTTCAACAAACAGACGACTGATGCCGAAACCACGCCCACCCCCAGCAATGCAGGCCAGCCTACCATCTCAACCTGGACCCCGATCACCAACAAAGACACCGCCTCGACCATAAAAAGCGTTCACTCAGGAGCCCCCAAGGATCCCTGCCCACCACACATCTTCCACAGAGCTATAGCTCCCGAGCTACAACGCATCATCAACACCTCTTTCGAATCCGGCACTTTCCCCGACAACTGGAAACGCGTGGAAGTCAAGCCCGTCCTCAGGAAGCCCTCCGCAGACCCTACAAACCTCAAAAACTACAGATCCATCTCTCTCTTCCCCTTCATAGCCAACTCACGAACTTCATCGAAGCCAACTCCATCCTCGAATCTTCCCAAACCAGATTCCGCAGCAACCACAGCACCGAGACTGCCCTCCTCGCTGCCACAGACGACCTCCGCACCCTCCTCGACCATGGCCATATGGGAGCCCTCATCTTACTTGACCTATCTGCAGCCTTCGACACCGTCTCCCACCGCACTCTCACTGCCAGACTTCACGACACCGGCATACAGGGAACTGCCCTTGACTGGATCCTCACTTTCCTCACTGGCCGAACCCAAATAATCTGACTCCCGCCTTTCCTCTCCAAACCCACAGAGATCAACTGCAGAGCACCCCAAGAATCATCGCTCAGCCCCACGCTCTTCAACATCTACATGGCACCCCTCGCCGCCATCGTCAGAAAATATGGGCTCAGCATAGTATCCTACGCTGACAACACCCAGCTCATCTAGTCTCTCACGAAGCAACCCGACATCACCAGACTCAGCTTCCTGGAAGAAATGAAATACGTTGCATCCTGGATGAGCAGCAACTGTCTGAAGCTCAACTTGCAGAAGACAAAAGTCCTTGTCTTTGGACCCACACCCCCAGCATGGGACAACACCTGGTGGCCCTCTGCCCTCGGCAGCCCCCCTACTCCCACAGACCACGCCCGCAACCTCTTCATCATACTCAACTCCTCCCTCACCATGACCTGACAGATCAACGCCGTCTCCTCCTCGTGCTACAACACCCTCCGCATCCTTCGCAAGACCTTCAAGTGGATCCCCGCCGAATCCAGAAAGACCGTCACCCACGCACTCATTACCAGCAGACTGGACTACGGAAATGCCCTCTATGCCGGAATCAACAAATCCATGCTCCGGAAACTCCAGACCATCCAGGACACCGCTGCCAGGCTCGTACTCGGCATCCCATGACATGAACACATTACTCAGCACCTACAACATCTCCACTGGCTCCCCATTGAGAAGAGAGTAACCTTCAAGCTACTCACTCATGCCTACAAATCCCTCCACAATACCTGACCCCAAGACCTCAATGAAAGAGTCTCCTTCCCCGTACCCAAGAGAAACCTCTGCTCCGCCGACCTCGCCCTTTATTTGCGAGTTTATACCGCGCTGGAATCGACTCCCGAAGGAGTATCTCCGCGCCTTTGGCCAACCATAATACAAGAAAAGAGTCCAAGCAGTATATCATGTTAATTTTGAAATAGATAAGTTTTTAATTGTTTCCTGAAAGGGAGGTGATCATCACAGAGTCTCAGAGATATTGGGAGGCTATTCCATAGAATTGGGCCAGCAACTGAAAGGGCTCTAGCTCCCTGTCTTGCTTTATTTGCTCTGGGTACACACAGCAAGGCCTGTTCACTGGATCTCAGAGAGCGCGTGGGTACATAGGGGGAGAATTTGTTGGACAAGTAAGCAGGGCCTCTCCCATGTAAACATTTGTGTATAATACAACAGGTTTTAAACTTCACCCTCTGTTTGATGGATAGCCAATGAAGCTTGGTCAGCAGAGGTTTGGAGGGAGTGCGAGGGGGCCGGTTTAAGACAAGACGAGCAGCGGTATTCTGGACCACCTGGAGTCTGGAAATTACTCCTTCATTTGCCGACAGTAATAGTCCATTACAGTAATCCAATCGACTCAATACTAGAGCCTGCACCAAGGTTTTTCTAGTAGAGTCTGGCAGCAAAGGAAACACTTTCCGCAACGAACCGATGATGTGGAAACAAGAGCCCACCACTTGGTTTCCATGATGTTTTAGGGAAAGCTCCTGGTCCAGTCGGACCCCTAGATTTTTCACTACCTGCTTGGGCTCAGGGACTGGGCCAAGATCTTGAGGCCACCAGTCAGGAGTCCACAGGAGTTTGGCCTCACCGAACAGCATCACTTCCGTCTTGGCAACATTACATTGCAGGAAGTTAGATGCCATCCAGTGAGCCACTGCTTTCATCCCCTGGGCAAAGGAGTTCCTAACCTCAGCAGTGAAGATTTTAAAAGGAAAGAGGAGTTGGGTGTCATCCGCATATGACACTGGGATGAAACCATGGGACCTCATGATGTTAGCTAGTGGGGCCACATAGATGTTAAAAAGAGTAGGGCTCAAACAGATGCCCTGTGGTACCCCCTTAGAGATCCCCAACTCCTCTGACCGATATGCACCCAAGGTGACCCTTTGGGTGCGGTCTGTTAGGAAGCTCCTCAACCAAGCCAAAGCCTTGTCTTCCAGGCCGATGTTAACTAGCCTGGTGGTCATGATGTTGTGTGACACGGTGTCAAACGCCGCAGACAGATCCAACAGAACCAGGATAACAGAGTGACCTTTATCCTGGAACATGTGTAGATCGTCTGCGACTGACAACAAGGTGGTCTCGGTACTGTGTCTTGGCCTAAAACCTGACTGGGAAGAATCCAGCCCACCTGCCTTTTCGATGTGATTCGACAGGTGCCGATTTACAAATTTCTCAATTATTTTACCCAAAAAGGGGAGAAGCGAGATGGGTCTTAGGTTAGACAATTCCGTCCAGGGGATAGCAGTATTTTTCCTCAGTGGTCTTACCAGCGCCCTTTTCCAGTCTAGAGGAACTTCCCCTGTGTTAAGGGAGAGGTTGACTAAATTCTGAATTCCTGGCCCCAGAACATCTGCCAACATAGGCATGATACGTGCAGGGATGGTGTCCAAAGGGCTACCACTCCTAATTTGAGTGATTAATGAGGTTACCTCCTCTAAGGAAATGGGGGGAAAGCTTGTAAGGCACTGAGTATATTGCACTTGCTGTGCAGTATTCTGAGAAGTGTTATTTTCTCCTGCAGCAGTTGCGTTTGAGACCATAATCTTGTCATAGATCCCATCTATCTTCTTCATGAAGACTAGGGAGATCTCATCACAAAGATCCTGGGATGCAACCTCTGTAGTCTCACAAGCTACTGGCTTGGTAAAAGTTTGTAAGATTTTATACAGTACTTTTGAATCTTTCCCAGCCGCTGTTAATTGTGCTGCAATATGATTTTTTCGTGCCGCCCTAATGGCCTTATAATACATCTTAAGGGAGGTTCTATGATGTTCTTTATCTTCAGGCCTCTGAGACTGTCTCCATAACTTTTCCAGTTTTCTGGTTATTTGTTTCAGAGATCTTAGATCCTCAGAGAACCAGACTTCTTGCCTATTTGCCGGGCGAGGTTTATATATTTTCTGCGGGATAATGGTGTTTATTGCTTCTCTAACCTTCTCTTCAAACCTATTAAGAGCAGTTATTACATCATCTGTAGAGTTCTTAGACAGGGGAGCTTTATACTTCTCTCTGAAGGCTTCCGTGGTAAGTTTATGCCAAGGTCTCCTTTTACTAGCCAAGGCGATCTGTATTCGTGGCTTATCAATGGCAGCAGTATGGAATTTTAGGATAAAATGATCTGTCCATCCTACCTGAGTAGGTGCCATGCATTTGATTGAGGATGAGTTGGACAGAACTAGATCCAAGGTATGGCCTGCCTCATGAGTGGGTCCATAATTAATCTTTTTGAGTCCCAGAGAGTCCAGATCTATTAGGAGAGTTCTTGTCTCCATGCACTTCTCTGACTCACTATGGACATTAAAATCCCCCACCAAGAGGAAGTCCCGATTTTCTTGCACATACGGTGCTAAGGCCTCTATGAGTACAACAGAGAAATTCCCACTCGGGCCCGGTGGACGATACACCAATGCTCCCTTCCTTTGTTCCCTAGATGTTGAGTTGATTTTAAAAATTAATAATTCCATCTGGGGTGTACATATTTCCTCGAGAATGATGATATTCAATTCCTCCTTATCGACGATTGCCACCCCCCCTCCTATTTTATTGAGACGGTACAGCCTGACTATTTTGTATCCCAACGGAATACCCAATGTAATGGCTGGGACTGAGTGAGGCTTAAGCCATGTTTCTGTTAAGAAACAAAGGTCGGGTTCCTCAGTTGATAAAAGATCCCAAACCTGGGTGGCATGCTTCGCTAGTGAGCGAGTATTACAAAGCAGGTTTTTGCTCCCCAGGGGGAGACTATCCATTGTATTATTTGTCGGGACAGTATCTTGTGCTTTAAGTTGCAGGGCAACTGGATTGGTTTCTTTCCTCCGCAGAGAGGTGGAACTGTGTATGGCATGCCTGACAAGTAAACGGTCCTTCTAAGGTAGTTCCTATATTTTTATCGCATACAATCGGGAGGTGGTTGCGTAACTCTAACAATACCTGTGAGGTGTATGTTCTCCGGTTGCTGGAAGGGGTCTCTGGGGTATTTGTGAGAATCGCCATAGCCCCCTGCCCCTAGCCCCGTCCTGTCGCGGACGGGCGCAGACGGGCTGGTCTTCGGCTCGTCTTAGGCCAAGGAGTAGGCGCCACACTGCGCGCTGGAGCCGATGAGGGGCTAAATAGCCCTGAAATGAAGAAGGGCTAGAGCGCTAACCGCTCGTCTTCCTGTGTGGCCTGTCTCTGCCCCGCCCTCCGCACACCGGGATTGGCTGCCGAGCGTGCAGGCACGGTTCAGGGCTCAGGAGACAGTGAGTCTAATACAACACCTAGCAACCTCAGTGTTTGCGAGTATGTGGTAAAATTCACAGCGTGCCACTAAATTTAGAACAACATATCATGAGCTGCAATTAAAATAGAAAGCAAAATGGTGACAGTTTCAATTTTAAAATTCTATCTCGAAGCTGCCTTCAATATTAAAATGAACACAGCGTAGCCGCGTTAGTTGCAATAATGGGCGCCAAGCAGGGTCAGGAGAAGCTGCCACCGTCTCCCTACCGCCCTTGCCTAAACCCCGGTCATACACTAAGCCAGAACAGGTGGAAGAGCTTACTCTTACATCGCAGCAAAGACCTGGAACAAACTCCCACTCAACATCAGACGTTCCCCCACTCTGCACCGTTTCAAGAAGCACCTCAAGACCTGGCTCTTCGGCTGAATCGGAGCTGCACGACCTCCCTCCCCCTAACCCCCCAGCACCTTGCGACCCTCCCGGTTGAGTAGCACGCTTCGCACATCCCTGATTGATTGATTGATTGATTGATTGAACGATTGTCGAGCAGGTGGAGAAAAATACTGAACTTTTAAAGAGTAAATTCCACATCCTGATTCACAGAATCAGGGCATTCCAGAAAGCATGAAGGCCTGGATGCCACAGCTCTATCAAGCCTCACAGAGGACTACCATCCCAACATACTGTAGTGTGGAAAAGTTAATTACCCTGAATTTTTCATCAGGTGAATAATTCTGCATGAGTGAACGATGCATAAAATTCCCTTTTCCTGGTCTCCACGGAGACAATATATTTTTTACTTTCAATAAACCCCATCTAAACATCCTAATAATAATAATAATCCACATATCCCTATAAAATATGCGTGGGTTTCCTCGTCGTTCATAATGTGGTAAGGCAACTTCTCTTGTCATTCACAAGAGTAACAGGACTGGAAACTATCTGCAAATTAAATGTATCAGTTTATTAGTGCTCATTGTAATATATAAGAATAAAATCTATTATATGTAAATTTTTAAAAAATCACGTGTTTTTTTTACATCTCAGTGGAATTTAGATGCACAACAACTTTTCTGAATGGGGCTATTTATCTTTCTGATCTTAAGTTCACTTTTCTTCTTAAATGGGCACTATAAAAATGTGCTTTTATCCAATATATCTGTTAACGTTAGTGACATCTCTAGATGGCAGCGAATTGTTTTACAATTACATCAAATTAGTTTATTAAAAAAATCAACTGAATGTTCTGGATAATTTTTTCGCTTTCCCTTTAGTTACCGTAAAGTAATTTAGAAATACATTGCTACTTCTGTGACTGCATGGGTGAGGTGCCAAAAGCTCTGTGGTAACACATCTGTTCTGTCTTGTATTTTTAGGGCGATGTTGGGCCTGTGGGACCCCAAGGACAAAAGGCAGGTATTTAAATGCATTCCACAAATATGGGGCGCAGTGCTTCACTGGTGTGTGACAGACCCAAAGCCCTGGGCCCTTTGCTTGCTTCATGGGCGATTGAGCCAGTGCAGTAAAGAATGGAGTGTCCCTAAACACTGATTTAAAACGTACAAGTGCAGAGGGGCCAGTGCCGTTGAGTGTGCTGTGCATCGGATTCTTCATTTAAGCTTGTTTGTTGGGGATGTGCTGGTGATGGAGTGCGTGCAGTGCATCTGAATCCTCATTTAAGAATATTTGATTGGTAGGTGCCAGTGCTGTAGAGTGTGCAGTGCATTTGACTTGATTGGTAGGTGCCAGTGCTATAGAGTGTGCAGTGCATTTGACTTGATTGGTAGGTGCCCATGCTATTGAGTGTGCAGTGCATTTAATTTGATTTGTTGGTGCCAGTGCTGTAGAGTGTGCAGTGCATTTGAATTTATTGGTAGGTGCCAGTGCTATAGAGTGTGTAGTGCATTTGATTTGATTTATTGGTGCCAGTGATGTAGAGTGTGCAGTGCATGTGAATTGATTGGTAGGTGCCAGTGCTATAGAGTGTGCAGTGCATTTGAATTGATTGGTAGGTGCCAGTGCTATTGAGTGTGCAGTGCATTTGATTTGATTTGTTGGTGCCAGTGCTATAGAGTGTGTAGTGCATTTGATTTAATTTGTTGGTGCCAGTGCTGTAGAGTGTGCAGTGCATTTGACTTGATTGGTAGGTGCCAGTGCTGTAGAGTGTGCAGTGCATTTGATTTGATTTGTTGGTGCCAGTGCTGTAGAGTGTGCAGTGCATTGGACTTGATTGGTGGGTTCCAGTGCTATTGCGTGTGCAGTCCATTTGATTTGATTTGTTGGTGCCAGTGCTGTGGAGTGTGCAGTGTATCTGATGTCTCATTTAAGAATATTTAATGGTTGGAAACCAGTGCTCTGGGGTGGGATGTTGAATGCAGAAGTGCCAGTTCTTTGCCCAGTCAGTCTTTTCTCAGCCTGTGTAAATGTCCTGGCATCGGGGCAGTGCTGTGCAGCCTACATTCATTGGGCAAGGTGCAGCAGTCAGAGGCCGCTCAACTACTAAGCGTGTGGAAAAGCCCACTTTAATGAAGCAGGTGTGCATGACAAAAACATCAACCTTGGCTCCAGATCGGTATCGTTTATAACAGCACTTACCCCTAAATAACCATCCCAACAAACCTCCCTAAAAATACTGTGCTTCCTCTCACCTTAACCTACCACCTTAACTTCAGTTAAACTCCTAAAACTGCTAACCTTGAACTTCCTGTCTATGATTTAAATATAAATGTTATCCCACTCCCCTCCCCCACCCCAACACCCACTTCTAGCTGCTTTGCCATCCCAACTTGCACTGTTTTTCAGCACAAACATCCATCAACACTGCCACTCAGAAAAATCCTGCTTGGCAGGCATTTTTCTGGCACCCTCTCCACCCCAACACTTTCACAGCTTTACCCCAGTGCCTCGTCCAATGCCTCCCTCACCTGCATGAGGTATAAATCTATCACCGCCGCTAACAAATGGACACCATTGCCATTCTGCCCCACTTTGTGTCTTCCCCCTCCTTCTCCATGTCCCCCTTCCTCTAGTTTCTCCTCCTTCATAATCCAACAACACATCCCGCTCACAGTTCTCTCTCTACTGACCAGAGCTCCCCATCTGTCTGCCCCTCTACTGAAGCCTTGTCCGCTGTCTTTTGAGAGCCTCCTTGCTGCCCTTGTCCCTCCTTCCAAACACTTTTAAAGGCTTTTCTGGCCCCTTCCTTCCCTTAAAGAAGGAGCGCTCTTCCATCTCACTCTCTGCTGAACACATCTCACTCCATTTCCCTTGCTCCATTCAAGCATTGCGGCAGTGAGCATTGTTTCCTTTCCTGCCTGCGGACCCACCGAAATGCACCACTGCCACTCCCTAAATGCAACACATCCTCTCTGCACCACTGCCTTTAAGACCCTCAGGGCCTCCGCAACTCCAGTGTCTCGCTCCATCCTGGCCCACAGTGTGTCTGTCTAGCCTACCTGTCCTCCCTTACTTGCCTCATCCTGCCTCCACCCAGTCTCTATACACTGCCCCCTCTCCAACCACTAACAGCACAAAATCAGAACCAGTGACCCAAAGTAGCTATGAAACCAGCCCCAATAAACTACACGTAACTAGCTATCTGCCACCAATCACTGTGTCACTACTCCCTAAAATGGTGCATAACCGTTGCCTGACCTCTCCCTTAATCCCCATTACCCCGCCCACAAGCAATTACTGGCCAATAGGGTTTTGTAGGCCCCCTGGACTGCATCAGTGCACCCTAACAGCTGGGGCGGACAGACCTCCAATGTTGGCTAGCCGCAAACCCCCATGTCAGGACATAAACTCTTCTGTTCTCTATTAGAAATCCTTATGGTGAAGAAAACACTCAACCTGCCCAGTCGAACAACTACCCCCGAGGAATCACATACAACATGCCATATTACCAGACATCCACTGACCCCAGGGAAGTGCCTGTGACTTCATTGAGCCCACCAAATGGAGGGATCTGGCGTGTGCACATTCAAAGGCATTGCACAAAACCAGGATTTCTTTGCAGTGGTCCAATAAAAGGCCAAGTGTTGTAGGTATTGTGGTTGGTGTTGCTTTTTTTGGGCCCAGTCCTACAGAGTTGTTGCTGGATTTAATTTGGGATTACCACGTGGTGCCCTTTTCCCTTAACTGTTCTTAGTGGAAAAGAAAAATGTTTGTTTTCTCTCTACAGGGCTTGGCAGGGGTTGCAGGGAATGACGGAGTTACTGGGCCACGGGTAAGGCTATTTCTTGAAAAAGTGTATTTTGTTTTATTTTAACAATTCAACCACTGCAATGGTTGGTCTCTCGCAGCATAAATTGTTGTTATACTGGGTTCATGAGTAAAGCAGCTCATAGTATTGAAGATAGATGTTCCCTGTTTAGTCCCTTTTGTTAGAGGTGGGCAAGCCATAAAATTCTTAGTGAGAGCCGAGCTAAGAGTCTCCCTAAAAATATGCATTTGTTTTACAGTTTTATTTCTACTCGTACAACATTACAGCATCTCTGCTTTATTGTGCAGTGCACAGTGTGACCAACTAGCTAGGTTAGTAACTGATTTGCAAAGGGGTGTTATATAGGTGTGGGCGGAATTTGCGAAATTCACTTTTGCAAATTATCGCGAAAGTGTTAAAAATCTCCGCAAACACGCGGAAATATCGCGAAGATGCAGAAGTTTTTTTCCCGCCCGTTCACGGCATTTTCTGCGTGGTCGCGGCTCGCCAACTTACCCATGCGGTTACTTGCGGGCGCGGCCATCTTGTTTTCACTTGTCTCGCGGTGCATGATCACGAGAAGAAAGACGTGATCGCGCGACGTATGATGTTACTGCGGGCGCGAACTGTCGTGAGACAGCACAAATGGCTACCAACAATCCAACATCTTGTGGAGAATGCAACCGGATCGGGAAAACTTGTCAGCGAACGCGGGGATCCAGGTAAGGCGATCGGTCGCGCGCGAGAATGTATTATTTTACAGCGCGAGCAAGCAAAAAAATTCCAGTAAAATGCGGATTGCGGAAATTTTAAAATTTTCGCGCGCTCCGCTTATGGCGAAAATGTCAAATTATCGCAATTTTCGCGAGCGGAACGGAATTTTAGCCCAGGCCTAGTGTTATACCTGTAGCTTCCTGTTTGGGAATTATGTTAGCAGCCACGGGAGGAGCAGGAAGTGCTCCAAGGGACCACTTCCTGCTCCCCTGATGTCTGCCCGGATAGGAAAGTAAAAAAAAAAATCATCTATCCCTATAAAGCTACTTAAAAAAACGTTGTGGCTTGCAATTGAGGCTTATTGTCCCTTACAGGCCATCACCTCTGTATTCTCAGCAAATCACGGTTTTGCAACCCCTGGCAAATGGAAAGTGTGTGGCGTGACCTATTTCCACATAGGTTGCATCGCAAATTGAATTCCCATTCGCAAACAGTCGGTGTGCATCGCACACCTCTAGTCTGTGAATGGAGATCATACATAGGATCCTAAGTAGCTCGGAATCATCCTGGACTCTGAACTCAAAATGGACCGCCAAATCAACGCTGTCACCTCTTCCTGTTTCCACACCCTCCATCTCCTACGAAAGACCTTTAACTGGATTCCCCTTGAATACAGGAAAACCACCACCCACGCCCTCATCAGCAGCAGACTGGACTGCAGCAACGCACTCTACTAGTCCTCAACCTACCGTGCCACTGCCACATCACCCAACACTTGCAGACACTACACTGGCTCCCCGTCAAGAAGAGAATCACCTTCAAGCTTCTCACCCACGCCTACAATGCCCTCCACAACACCGGACCAGCCTACCTGAACCACCGACTCTCGTACCACGCACCCCATAGATCCCTCCGCTCAGCCCAGCTCTCCCTTGTGACGATGCCGCGAATCAAGAAGACCAGAATGGGAGGTCGTTCCTTCTCCTACCTCGCGGCCAGTGCATTGAACACCGTCCCTCTCCACCTCCGACAGAGAATAACACTCTCCAAGTTCTTGAAGGTGATTCATCAAGACCTTTCGATGAATCACCGTGAACATCCAAGAGCTGCGCCCCCCCCCCCCACCTCCCCTCAGTGCCTTGAGACCCTTTCGGGTGAGTAGCTGCGCTTAACAAACCCTTGATTGATTGATTGATTGAAGTACAGAAAACTCAGCTACGAATGTTTTGAGCTGTGCAGAGCACTTATGAACTGGCTAAGCTGTCAATCTTGTCAGTGATCCAAGCAAAGGCGAAAGTCTTCTTGTACTTTTAAGCTTCAATTTTGCACAAAAATATCCATTCCTGAAATTATGATTGTGTGAAATTTTAATCCTGTTTTTGGAATTGTTTTTCCAATTAATATGGCTTTGCTTCTAAATTGAATGGAATACATATTTTTTTGTTCATTTTTTATGTCACTTAGAAAATCTTGCTCAAAAGCAATTTAACTTGTTTTTGTTCGGCAAAACAGGTGAAACTTTCTTATGAAAGTTTCTATTAATTTGCAGGAAAAATCTGCAAAAATTTAACTAATTTGTTTCCATATTTTGCAAATGTCTGTCTCTTGCAATTGATTTAACAAAAACCTTGTAAATTTCTTGCAATGTCATAACATTTGTGAACATTCTTGCAAAATTGTTATCAGTTGTACAGTTGAGAAGTTATCAGTTGTACAGTTGAGAAGTCCAACACTATTGCAAACCCTTCGAGAATACTCAGTGCCAACAACGTTGTGTGAAGGGTGACACAGACATATTTCTATGGAAACAAGTAAATAGAGATTAGCTTCAACACAAAAGTAACATTACAAGTCCTCCCTGGACTGGAAACAAGCATCCTAGGACCGGTTTCAGGGTTTCACCCCTCTTCAGCCAGGATAGCTTGATTCCAGTGGCATGGAGAGCACGGGACCCACATCTGTCCCTTGCTCACTTTGCCACTGGATTCAAGCTAGCCTAGCTGATGACGGCTGATTAGCCAGAAACCGGTCCCAGGATGCTTGTTTCTGGTCCAGGGTAGACATGGCTTGGCAGTTCGGGCTGGACTGTTCCCATGAGGCACAGGGTCAGACTGATTTGCATATGGCCATGTCTGAACTGGGGTGGCGGAGAGCGCTAAAGAATGATGATGGATTAAACCCAGATCAGTTGACTGGGGGTGAGTGCTTGCATTGTTCAACACTCCGTCCATCATCCCCTTTGGTTTTGCTTTGTTCGCCCTAAGTTGGCAGGGTATGCCCAGACGTGGGTCCCTTGCTCACTTTGCCACTGGATTCAACCTAGCCTCGCTGATGATGGCTGATTAGCCAGAAACCAGTCCCAGGATGCTTGTTTCCGGTCCAGGGAAGACATGGCTTGGCAGTTCGGGCTGGACTGTTCCCATGAGGCACATGGTCAGACTGATTTGCATATGGCGATATCTGAACTGGGGTGGCGGAGTGAGCTAAAGAATGATGATGGATTAAACCCAGATCAGTTGACTGGGGGTGAGTGCTTTCATTGTTCAACACTCCGTCCAGCACCCCCTTTGGTTTTGCTTTGTTCGCACTAAGTTGGCAGGGTATGCCCAGACGTGGGTCCCTTGCTCACTTTGCCACTGGATTCAAGCTAGCCTGGCTGATAACGGCTGATTAGCCAGAAACCGGTCCAGGGAAGACATGGCTTGGCAGTTTGGGCTGGACTGTTCCCAAGAGGCACAGGGTCAGACTGATTTGCATATGGCCATGTCTGAACTGGGGTGGCAGAGTGAGCTAAAGAATGATGATGGCTTAAACCCAGATCAGTTGACTGGGGGTGAGTGCTTGCATTGTTCAACACTCTGTCCATCATCCCCTTTGGTTTTGCCCCATAATCTTAGATACCCATACTGTTGCTGCGGATGCAGTTCGATAAAGGCAACACAGCCTCTACGTTTGCCATTATCACACAGGATCCTAGTAAACATAGGAGCCATCCTAAAACCTGACTCTTGCTTCCTCCAACTCCACCCCTGGCTAGAGGTTGAGCAGGATGAACACAGCTCTAACCAGCCGGAGCAAATTGATAGTCATTGGAGCCAATGAGCGCATGAACCACTCTTGCGTGCACCCCAGCCAGCCGGTTGGTCTGTGATATGTGACTCTGGCATGTCTCCTACATTTCAATGTAACATAAATTAGCTTGAACCACCTCTTGTATGCTTATAAACATCAAATTTAAGTCTCCCTTCTTTAACCTAATTTCTCTCTTTCAGGGCAAGAAAGGTCTGAAAGGGGAACAAGGAGAAAAGGTGAGATCGGACACATTGTGTGGATGAATGTTGCTGTTTTTTTCCTTTGAGATGCTATTCTTTGATTGGCACTCTACCACTTTTTCTACTCTATCAATATGTATTTGAGGTTGTTCGGATATTTTGTAATTCCTACAAACACAACAAGAGGCAAAACGATGTAGAACAGTACAACAGAGTACAACACAAAATAACATAACCTATTGCAAAACATTGCATCACACAAAATACTTAAAAGGACTAAAGTGAAAGAAAAGACATAACACAATCAAAAATCCTGAAACAAAACAAAGAAAACTAAAAAATACATATAACCTAGCAAAATGCCTAAAAGGGAGTTCCAAACAAAACATGTGCAACCTAACCAAACACACAAACCTTGTACATCACATCACACACATACACACACAAAACGTAGCCTAAAACTACAGAGACTCCAAATTAGTAATGTCTTTATTAGAACAAGGTCGACTTCCAATTTATTGGATTCAAATCATGCGTACTGTTTTGCATTGGTTATTTATGCACACTGTACACCAGCCACATTACTCTTCCAACAGCCACTGAACATTACTTTGGAGGTGAGAGGCATGTTTTGGCAGCGTTCTAGAGCCCTCTGACACCATCCATCGGATGATATATAGTTCATGTTCTGCTGAATATGGTTTGTCTCCCGGTCTCTTTTCCCTTTGACAAACGACAACCCCCAATGCCAGTCAAAAACCTGCAAATCAGTGATGCCTATTTAATTTCACTCAATATTTAAAGCACCAAGCACACTATAATTCAGAATACAAATGGTAACACAGACATCAAGAGTTTTATTTATTTTATAATACCTTACCAATTATGTTTTTCAGGGAGAGCGTGGCGAGGTTGGGAAAAGTGGACCACAAGGAATTGCGGTAAGAAACCTTCCCCGTGCTTGTTGCGCACGCAGGGACCCATGCATTTCCCTTGTACATGCAGAAGTGTGACCTGATATCCAGGCACACCCCTGAAATGAACCCAAAGACAAGCATGTATATCATGCGCAGCAGCCATTTTGGAGGGGACCGTACTGGCTGTCTTGTGCCTACATTCTCTGAAGGAAATCGATGTACTGACTGAGCTAAGTGCGGATAGTCTGGAGAATACTAGATTTACATTTCTTTCTTCTTCCCCTTCCTCCTCTAGGTTCTACAAGACGGAAGGAAGTGTGTGACTACTAAACTTCCTCTTTGCTTGTCCTAGACATATTAATTGCCGGGCGGGTGTGTAGTGTTGGCCCAAATAATTGTGTGGATGTCGGCTTCCTTAAACTGACATCTCCAGCAGCATTTACTGCTGTCATTGTTACCAGTGCTCGCAAAAGTACCCTAGAATTAGCCGAGAAATCCTGCAGACTCAGCATATTTGATTCACAATACTGCAACCACATAACTAGTAAACACAAACGTAGGATCAATCGGAGAATTCAGAAAAAGAATTTGAGAGTTTTTGAAGGCAAGGTAATCGAATTCAATGAAGACAGTCAAAAGAAACGTTCCTTTACCTGATATATTGGAATATAAAGGGTCGGCCATCTTTCATCTTTGTAAGCTCCTCCGTGCTTGGCGAACGTAGAGTAGGCCTTAGTTGGATGAGTGCACGCCTCATCCAGGGGTGTTGTCTTGATTTGTAAAGTTGAAGTATTGCAGGGTGATCTATGGGTGTATTTTTGTGTGGGTTCGAGGGCTATGCAGGTATCTTAGGTGCTGTAGGGAAGGCAATTATGTGTTTCAAGACTGGGGAGAGGCAGTCCCAGTTATTAATTCGTTTAAGTTGTCGGTGAGGCTGCAGCAGGTTGGAGCAGCTTGGAAGTTTGAGCTTTCATGTTTTCCACCACCAAAGGAGAATGAGTTGTCTTAACCAAGAAGAGGGTTGTAGAAGCTTCTACTATTTTAAGACACTCTAGAAGGCAGGGGTGTAACTCAAAATGATGGATCCCTGCTTAATGTGATGAGGGGCCCCTCAGTTTCCCTTATTTCAGATATTCATTGGCATTGGGGTGAACGGGGACCCCCTGGATGGTTGCCCAACACCACAGTGCCAGAGGTGCTGCAGGGGCCTGCGTTACGCCGCTGCTACAAGGGAGATGAAAGGAGGAATTCACTTAACGATAAAAATGTATTAATCAAAGAACTAACTCCAGATCCCCTCTGTCTTGAGTACCATATTTTGAATGAGACGTCTAGGGTTTTTACTTTGGTGCTTAGATTATTTAGATTATAGGAGGTCTTTTCATTGGTCTGCAGCAATCCAGCGTTCAGAGGCGCGTGGTCATGATTCAACAAAGAATGGGCAGTCTTCCAGGGCGTAGTATTAGTGTTGCTTGTTGGTGAGGCATACGGTGAGTTGAGTGGCAGCAGTTTTGGAGTGGGAGAGTAAGTTGTGGTTGTTGATGGTGGAACAAGCATCATGGGAAGCCATATAATTAAAAGATAAAATTCCAATATTTAAAGAGGCATTGAGAGAATACATAAATGAATAAACATAACACATTGTTGTTGTGGCATGTCCAAATTTGGGAAATTGTGGTTTTCTTGAGAACCTTGGATGAGGAAGATGGCACTGAGCAACAGTTCGAAGGTGACAATGTTCAGTGGATACATGATGATGGCTTAGCAAGTGTGACTGGCTCGTTTTCTCTTTGAATATTAGTTAATGAAGTCTGTTATTTACAGTTTCTAGATGTCTTCATCTACTTTACACATTG
Organism: Triturus cristatus; assembly: GCF_964204655.1. Taxonomy (NCBI): domain Eukaryota; kingdom Metazoa; phylum Chordata; class Amphibia; order Caudata; family Salamandridae; genus Triturus; species Triturus cristatus. The sequence goes on from NC_140585.1 coordinate 880,994,685, forward strand.
TTGTCAGCGTGGTGTTGCTAGTGCCTATCTGAGTGATTCCTTGTTGGAGGTTTCATGGGTCGTATAAGATCAGTAGTTTCTTTTGTCTAGGTTGTACTTTTGTGTATTTTCATGTTTTTCTTTCTTTTTTTGTAGAATATTATTAAACATATTTGATATAAATTATTTATAGAAGAAGGTTGTCAGTGTTTTTGAGGCTCTCCCATTGGTAAACACAGGATTCGTCAACTTTAAATAAGAGGGGAAACTGAGAACTGTGTGCACTAAACATCAGCCAATTTGTTGGCAGATGTCCTGCTGCCACTCAACTGTGTTTGTGACCCGTAGACTTTTACCATGAGTCAAAAGATAAAATCAATGAGAGGTGTCTCAGTTGAATATTCTTTAAAGTTGTTAGCAGAAAGTTTTCTATGAATGTGTTGCTACCTCAGCCATGTTTCTGTGAAGAAGAGATGACCAGTGCTATTGAAATGACCAGTAAAAAAGATGATAGGGTTCCTCTACCACTTGCTGCATTTTTGCGGTAATGTAGGATGTTACTATCAAGTGCTCCCAATCAGGCACTTACCACCGGAGCTAATTTTACGCAAGTGCCAGGAAGAGGTGCAGACGTTACCTAGAAATACAAAATCACAAGTGCCCAAACTAGTGAAAATAGATCCTGCAGGCATGTGTAGCTCCACGCCCGCTAGACACAAGAGTGTTCCATGGGTCACCTTAAATCCTAGTGTCAGGGTGCATGCTACAGGCTTTCTGTGCCACAACCCAGGAAGAGAAAATAATTCTGCAGCTCTTTATGAGAATATTTTTTATATTTATTATATTTAATTGGCTTGATCTCTTTACACTTTTTCTTTTCTATTTCATCTTTTCTAGGGTCTTCCAGGTCCTGTTGGCCACAAAGGTGATCAGGTGAGTAGAAAATTAATATTATCAAGACATTAGTAAAAGGTCCAATCACCCTATACAAACAACCACACGGACTGCAAGATCCCTCTTGAAATCCGCCCCTCCTACTCAACGGTATTAAGGGTCCTCTGCTACCTTATTAATAACACACTCTGCAGTTTGTAAGAGCTATAACTAAGCAATGTTACTATAATGTGTTGACACTCAGTTTGAGACCTCGGAAGGAGTGAAGGCTTAGTCAGTAACGCAAGGATTTGCACTTATAACCCTCGCGTCACAGAAGAGGTCAGGGTCAATCACAAATTCTTTGAGGCTTCTCACTGGGTCCTCCTCATTTGCTTGTTAGACAGATGGGGTGAGAGGGTTCTGCTTTCTCATATCTTTGTTCTTCACTCATGTTAACTATTCGTGTTTATGTTGCTTTTATTATTATTACAGGGTAATCAAGGATTCCCAGGAGCTCCAGCCATCGGTGTAAGTACACACCTTTCCTACCTTACTAGTACAGGAGGGCTGGCAGTCACATGCCCTTCCTCAATAAGCAAAGAGCTATTTGAATTTTTGTTCCAAGCCCAAGGCACCGATATGCCCTGATTGTTGACTTACGTCATAAACACTGACAGGCCCTTGGCAAAGCAGTATCCAACTCCTGAATTACAAGAAAATGCAAGCGCTCAGTTGGAGTTGTGGGGCCATATCACGTAAAGCGAGCACTGGGAGCGCTACTTAAGAAATTCTGTGCCAGTTTTGGGGTTACTGGTGTCTTCCATAGTTGAAGAGCAGGAGCAGCTCTATTATAGCACCTTTTAGAGTGGTAGATGGCTGTTTGTCACAAGAACCTTCAAGGCATGTACTGCTTTAGGTTGGAAATATGGCAACATTTGTTGACGTAGCTATAGTGAACAACTGAACGTAACGTAATACCATAAATAAAGCAACTAATCAACACAATTAAAACATAACTGGGCACACCAGAACAAACAGGCAAAACAGAATGCAACACAACTGCCATAGCATACAACACAACAAAAACACATTGCAGTTATAAAGCATAGAAACACAGCAGCACACAATACACAGAACATATCACCAGCAAAACAAGAAAGGTATACACATGTTCTTGTGACACATTACCACCTCCAGAATCTAGTTTATTTTTTTAATTGTTTTTATTACTTTGGTAAAAGGTGTTGGGAGCAAGCACTGTATGGCGTACCACCAAAGACATGAAATAGATATAGTCAGACTTTTCTTGTAAACCATCTCAGGATCATGGGAATAAAAAAAGAAAATATTCAAGAAGCCCTCCGCTCGAGGTCAAGTTTCCAGCCCACCCATGGAATCATGTGTTCATAGGTAAAGGTACAAAAAGGATGCAGAATCCGCCACACCCATAGAGTCAGCCAACCTTCCTGGCTGTTTCCAGGACGAGGTTTAACCTTTCGCTGTCTCTCACACTGCATCTATTTTTCTGTGTCAGTCTTCTGACGTTTTCATTTCTGTTAGGGAATTTCCCATCATCACTCTTGCTGACAGGCACGTCCATGCATTTCCAATCCTTTTAGTGAAGATGGAATTTGTTACTATATAGGTGTAAGGCTGCTTTTAATATCGCCCTGATGTCAGAAAACGTTGGCTTTCAATCAGGCAGGTATAGTTCCCCGGCTTTGCCCTACTGCAACAAGGTAAAGTTGATTTTTTTCCTGTGCAGTTGCATGTCTCGCTCGAGCAGGGCGAGCCCTCAGGCTGCAGGGAAAGCCTTCCCATATTTTTCACTACAAAACGGAACAAACCCTCCATTCAACGCCAACCGAATGTCCAGATGTAATGAACACAACAGTAGTGTAGCAAGGATTCCAAGAGTCCTGGTGCAATTGAAGAAAACTGCCCCTTTGAATGCGTTGGGGGGTAGTAATTTACAGCAATCATCAGGGTTTCATGGGTCCTGGTGCCACTGCACCTGCTGCACCAATGGGAAATACTACCAGCCAGGCATGTACAGTGCAGTAAAACAAGAGAGCGTTGGTGCAGAGTTAGGGTGGGGAGCAGCGGCTTAAGGCAGCAGTGGGAGCCCATCCCTGCTGCCAGGCATGCTCTTTATCAGAGTGTCCCTTTCTTTGGAAAATAATATTCAACATCTTTGTACTTCACAAAGCTGGCAACATTCTTTATACAACTCTGCACTAAGCCTCAAAGCACTGTGTGATTGCACCTTCACACAGCCTCACTTTTGTGCCCAACTTAGACAACCTATTTTCAAACTGACCTCCTCAGAGCACAGGCACCTCCCTGGCTGGTACCATGAAGCCATGTTTTACTTTTCTGGGATGTTCCCCACAAAGTGCTGATCACAGAACACCAGAGAAGCTGAGACATGACATTCCTCGGTATAAAGTTGTGTGAGGAGGAGTACCGAGGTAGCCGGGATATGTTTACTGTGGTTTCAAAAGAGCAAACAAATACAGCACCCAGGCTTGCGGAGATCCCACCTTGGCTGCTGGCTTCAGGACAACACAGGTCCCTCATAGGAAAAGGAGAACCACCCCTTAGTGTGTTTTCTATGCATCCTGTTTTGTTCTCAGTGCGTGAAACGGTACATGCACCTTTTGAAACGGAAAGCAGCAAAAGTAGTGTCATGCCTTAGGGCAAGCATCTAAAGGAACAGTCTTGCCATCTTCAAATTGTGATACTTTGAGTCAACGTGGGGAATTCACAACTCAAGCGATGGGAAATCGGGGCCATCCTGTGAATATCTTTAAAATGGTTTGATCTGGCACTTGGTAACACTACACCCAAGATGGAGGCAGGCATGCGTGCGCTTGTTTATTACTGGAGGATGAAGGGTCCGAAACCATCGGTGGATGAATGTATGCAGTGCTTGTTCACGGCTACCCATAGGGTGAAGGGCATAACATGTAGATGGATACATGTATGCAAGTGTTTGTTTATTGGTACATAGAGCTTGGGGAATCCTAAAGTATAGATGGACACGTGGATGCATACTCGTGGTCAGTGCTTCTGAGCCAGCATGGCCCTAAAGAAGGTTGAATTAAAGTGCTCAGTCATACTGGTCCAGCAGAGCGCTACAGTCCGGATGGATGACTAAACAAATGTGCTGGTTCAATGGTAGGAACCCATCTGTGAATGCTTCTACATTTTCTGAACTGGGATCGCATGTTTTTGGAACGTTTTGCTCCAATGTATTGTCAAGGTGTGCAAATGCAAAATTCTTGATTCCTGTTCAAGTACAAGGTTATTTGAGAACACGGTGCACGTTTGTTTAGTCAAACAACATACAAATTGAAGAGGCTCTCTACAGATTTTCAGGTCTCGCTGGCCAATAGTTTCTACCTGCTGCAGCATCCTCAGCGCAGATAAGCCCCACTTGAGGTATCCGAGTCTGTTCTCCCTGTCTCGATTCCTTTTGAGATGCTGTGGTGTTTGGGGTGCGTTTGTCACATGAAACCAGCCTTCTAGGTGGACTACTCTGTGCTTCCATTTTTTAATTGTCAATTTAGATTTGATGCCCTCTGGCTTCCCTTAGCAGGGAGCTACATCTAATGGAAGGTAATATATATAGGTTGCCAAGGACACCACTATCAGAGAGAATCCAATGAACCCTACTAGCAGCAAAGGTGGTGGTAAAAATCTTTGCATTGGTCATGACCACAGGACTGAGACCATAGTTTCCTTTTTTTCAGTCATTAATCACTTCCAGATTGATCTCGGACTTTAATACATTTTTTAGTTTTTCAAAAATCGAGGTGGCGGAAGGGGTGTTAGAATTCCCAGGCTAATCTCAGATTTTTTTTTTTAAATATAAGTAGCCCTTCTTTTAATGTAAAACTTCACCCTTAGTCCAATTTGTCCATAATTCTTAATAATTAATGTTTTATTAAACATTTACTTTTTATGTTTTATAATTACAGACACCCCCATACCTTTCTTTCAGATAATTTTAGTTTTTTACCTAATCCCTACATTCAAACTATTTTTATCGTTGCCATTCCCTGTACTCCTAATCCGTAGTTCCATTTCTGATTTTGTGTAGCCAATGTTTTTATGGCTCAAGTTTGATACTCTAAGATTTTTGCATCCTTTGATAAATGACATGTTCCTAATTCAAGATGCCTAAAAATTCTACATAAAGGCAGATGCCCTGGGTATGTAGTGCCATGTGGATAATTGTGAATTGTTGCACATCTAGCACAATGTTACTGATGTTATGTATTTTGTAATGCTGCAGTACAGCCAATCACAGAAGTATCACGCTTTTGGTCTCTTCACAGGTTGTGGGTCCCACTGGAAGAAAAGGAGGCAGGGTAAGTTTGCTTTATTTATAATCAATTAACTCCAGGGCTTTATGTGGGCCGGGTCCTGCCGGTGCAAAGCACCAGCAGTTCTAAAAAGCAGGTGATGAAACGGCTCCCTATAGTCTCCAGTTTTGCCCTCACTCTCAGTTAAAAAAAAAAATCTTAACTCGCCTTGTTGTATTTTTAATCTTACTTGTATTATATATCTGGATGCAGTGACAGAAGCAGTAAGATACCAGTCAGCTGACACACAATGCTAAGCATACATTTTCAATGTATCTGTTTTAAAGCCACGTCCTTAATTACATCGGCCATGCCCCTTTGAGAGACCCTCAGTTTTTCATCCCACTTAAAGCCCTGATTCACTGTTTATTAAATTTGATGCCACTAACCCCAACAACGAATGCAAAAGTGACAGAAATCTTCCCTCATACCTAGAAAAGTACCCCACATTCCTTCTCACCTAGCCAGCTTTAAAAGTATATGCAAAACTCTTCCATGCTAAACCTAATTAGCTAAATAAATATATGTTCGAGGCATATGAGCTGCAGATTATACACTTTTGCATAGATCGCCATCTGGTGTTGGGCCCGGACGTTTGCAGTTTGTTTTTCTTCTTGGACAGTCTTTGGAAGTCACGAGTTCGGTGACTCCTCCTTCGGTCCGTACTGCGCATGGGCTTCGGCTCCATCCTCAGATTGTTTTTTTCCGCCATCGGGCTCGGATGTAATACTTCGTGCTCCGGCTTCGAACCTGTCCAGTTCGACCTTCAACGAAAAATCCTCGTCCATCCAGATTCTTTAGACGGAATCGACTTCTTCATCTCTCTCTTCGGCACTTCCTCGATTCCAGACATCGGCGGCGGCCTTCGGGCCTATCTCGACTCCGGTCTCGGCCGATGGAAAGGACTCCTTTTAAGAAGTGCCCGAAATGTGGGTCTAAATTTCCCCACACCGACCTCCATCAGGTGTGCAACCTCTGCCTCTCTCCTGAACACGAGGCCCGAGACTACCCCGCCTGCAAGTCTTTTCGATCGAAAAAGACTATTCGGGATCGACGAGCTCGACGCACCATGGCGCACTCATCGACCTCGGCTCCACCTGACATCTTCGGAGAAGACACCGGAGCTTCGGGACAGCAGCACACCGAGCAGGAGGAAGATATCGTCAGCGCTTCCGAGGCCGACGACTCCGACGTGGAGGAGATCACACCGGCGCAGAGGGTCGTGAGTACTCTACCCCCTCCCCGTCCCGCGCCCATACCGAAAGAGACTGCAGTTGCCCCTTCGCCTCCTGGCCTAGGGAAAGCCAAGCATACTGCTTCCATCACCCCACCTTCGGGCCCGGTGAAAAAGCATCACAAGTCTCCTGGCGGCTCGGGCTCGAGCCAGCCTCCTAGTGGCGCCAACAAAGATTCTTCGGCGCCGAAGAAAACAAGTTCCGTTCCGAAGCCATCGGTGTCGAAACCTGGCCTCTCGGTGCCGACCAAACACAAACCCCTCGGCACCGACGCTTCCGTGTCGAAGCCTGCCTCGGCGACGACCAAAAAATCGGACACCCCGAGAAAGCACGGCGCGGATAAACCGACGAAGCCTTCGGTTCCGAAAACGTCGGCACCGATGGACGAATCGGTGCCGGAGGAGCTTTTCGCACCGGATCCTCTTCAAAAGACTTTAACAAAGGATCCAAGGACTGGACACTTAATGTTGTCTGTCAAGAAAAGACTTTTGGACAAACCAACTCCTCCTCCACCACCAAAACGGAAGGACTCTGCCACATCCCCATGCAGAGTACCCTCCCCACCACCTCCACCTCCTCCTCCTCCACCTACTCCACCTCCTCCACCCCCTCCATCTCCTCCCCCACCTTCTCCACCCTTGCCTCACCGGTCTCCAACCCCGTCTCCAGACCCTGATGACCACGGAGATCCATTCTATGATCCCACAGATGCCCCGCAGGACCCCACTCCTCCGGGAACACCTGACCCATGGGAGGACTATCACAATCCCGATGTCCCAGATGTGCCTCAGGATGATCTCTATCCATCCAGACCGTCTCCACAAGAGGACTCCCTGGGGTTCCACCACCTCTTACAATGGGCGGCACATTACCATGGGGTGGAATTACACAGTGATCCAGTTGAGGAAGACTTCCTACTTGACACATTTGACATAGCAGATAAATCCACCGCTATATTACCCATGCTTAAAGGGGTGACCAAGCATGCTACAGAGGTTTTCAAAGACCCCGTTAGAGCTAGGGTCTTAAACCCCAGAATAGAAAAAAAGTACAAGGCAGCCCCCACGGATCCTGTCTATATTAAAGGACCTGCACCCCTAGACTCACTAGTGGTCTCCACAGCTAGGAAGCGCTCCAACTCTCAGTCATCTGGTGAGGCCCCACCACCTGATAAGGAGTCCAAGCTTTTAGATGCGTCAGGCAAACGCACTGCCTCCCAAGCCGCCAATATGTGGCGCATAGCCAACACACAGGCGCTGCTGGCAAGGTACGATAGAGCGCACTATGATGAGCTGGAGGCTCTCATGCAGCATCTCCCGGACAAATATAAGAATAAGGCTCATGAGCTAATACAAGAGGGGAAGATTATTACCAACACCTCTATCAAATACGCACTTGACGCAGCAGACACGGCGTCCAGGGCTATAAACACCAGTGTCCTGCTTCGCCGTCACGCCTGGCTCAGAATTTCAGGCTTTAAACCAGAGGTCCAAGCATCTATTTTAAACCACCCCTTTGACCAACAACACTTGTTTGGCCCAAACGTAGACGAAGCCCTGGAAAAAATGAAGAAGGATACGGATACAGCGAAGTCTATGGGAGCCCTGCAATCACAAACCCCTAGGCGCTCCTTTCGCCGTTCCTCCTTTCGAGACTCTGGCAGAGGTTACTATTCCGATAACGCCTCCACTTCCTACAAGTCCCCTCCTCAAAATACCTTCTCAAAGGGCTACCAAAGAGGTGGATATCGAGGGAACAATAATAAAGGCAGGGGCAAAACCAACACCGCCCGTTCTGCCACACCGCCCACACAATGACTTTCCCCCGCCCCCCCAGACCATTCCACTCCGGTCGGGGGCAGACTACAGGACTTCCTTCACACCTGGGAAGCCATAACATCAGACAAATGGGTAACCCAAATTATTCGGTCAGGGTACTGTCTCGAACTAACTTCTACCCCCCCAAATATTCCACCCAGACACCGTGCGATGTCACAAGAACATACCACACTTCTGAAACAAGAGGTACTCTCCCTCCTGCCAAAACACGCGATAGAGCAGGTACCCGTAGATCAGCAAAATCTAGGGGTCTACTCTCTGTACTTTCTCATACCGAAGAAAGACGAGACCCTACGGCCCATTCTGGACCTCCGGCCCCTAAATGCATACATCCATTTAGACCATTTTCATATGGTAACTCTTCAGCAAGTTCTCCCACTCCTCCGTCAGGGCAACTTTCTCACTACACTGGATTTGAAAGACGCATACTTTCATATCCCAATACACCCTGCTCACAGAAAGTACCTCCGATTTGTGGTGGACAACCAACATTATCAGTTCAAGGTGCTCCCCTTCGGGGTCACAACCGCACCACGGGTATTTACCAAATGCCTGGCAGTAGTGGCAGCAAACCTCCGAAGACAAAACATTCACGTCTTCCCCTACCTGGAGGACTGGCTCCTAAAAGCCGCGTCCTACCACCAGTGTGTACAAAACACAAACACTACCATACAACTACTCCACCAGCTAGGCTTTACGGTGAATCACCAAAAGTCCCACTTGATACCCTCTCACACAAAGCAATACCTAGGTGCCACTATAGACACCTCAAAAGCTATAGCCTATCCCAACTCATCCAGGATCGCAAGCATGCAAGCCCTGCACCAAAAGTTCCTTCTTCAGCACTCTCTCCCAGCAAGAGTGTTCATGAAACTAATAGGGATGATGGCGTCTTGCATTTTCATAGTGCCTCATGCAAGACTTCACATGCGTCCACTCCAAGAGTGCCTAGCACGCCAGTGGAACCAGGCCCAGGGACAGCTGACGGATCTGGTGTTGGTGGACGGTCGCACCCATCGCTCTCTGCAGTGGTGGAACACCACAAACCTTTCCAAAGGGCGACCGTTCCTGGACCCGGTTCCTCAGGTGATTCTAACAACGGACGCATCGCTCTCCGGCTGGGGAGCGCACCTATTACACCTCACAGTGCAAGGTGTATGGACGCCAAAACAGAGGTTACTCCACATCAATCATCTGGAGTTGTTGGTGATCTTTCTAGCCCTCAAATCGTTTCAGAAACAAATTTCAGCCAAGGCAGTCCTAATTCGCACAGACAATATGACTGCAATGTATTATATTCAAAAACAGGGGGGGACACACTCTCCCCAGCTCTCCCGCTTAGCACAGAGCATATGGAGATGGGCGATTCCACAAAAAATCTTTCTCCTGGCACAACACGTCCCAGGCATACAAAACACCATGGCAGATCTGCTCAGCAGACAAACGCAGCAAATGCACGAATGGGAGCTGCATCCACAAGTTCTTCACCCATTCTTCCACAAGTGGGGGCATCCTCAGATAGACCTCTTCGCCACCCACGAAAACAAAAAATGCCCAAGCTTCGCCGCCAGATACCCACACCCATTGTCCAAAGACAATGCGATATGGATGAACTGGTCAGGCAAATTTGCATACGCCTTTCCACCTCTCCCACTAATTCCATTAGTGGTAAGGAAGCTACAACAGCACTCCCTCAGACTCATTCTAGTAGCTCTAACATGGGCCAGGCAGCCGTGGTACACCACACTACTACAGCTCTCAGTGGTACCACACCAAAAGCTGCACCTGTCCCCATGCCTCCTAACCCAGAACCATGGAGAAATCAAGCACCCGGACCCAGCTCAGCTCACCTTGCGATCTGGCTCCTGAAATCTTAGAATTTGGATACCTTAACCTTCCCCCTGACTGCATAAACATTATCAGAGAAGCCAGACGTCCTACCACTCGAGCATGCTATGCCGCAAAGTGGAAGAAATTTGTTATTTACTGCCGTAACAATACAATCGACCCCTTAGATACATCCATACAGCACATCATATGCTATCTGCTCCATCTTCACAGGTGTAAACTGGCATATTCATCCATACGTCTACACCTAGCAGCAATTGCTGCTTACCTGCAAAACAGACAGCATTTATCACTGTTCAGAGTGCCTGCTATTAAAGCCTTTATGGAAGGCCTTAAAAGAGTAATTCCACCTAGGGCACCACTTTCCCCTGTATGGAATCTAAACGTAGTTCTTACAAGGCTAATGGGCCCGCCTTTCGAACCAATGCATAAATGTGAGCTACAGTTCTTCACTTGGAAAACAGCCTTACTCGTAGCTATCACTTCCCTTAGAAGGGTTAGTGAGATACAAGCGTTCACTATACAAGAACCCTTTTTACAGATACATCACAGCAAAGTAATACTTCGCACAAATCCCAAATTTTTGCCCAAGGTCATTTCCCCCTTCCATCTCAATCAATCGGTGGAATTACCGGTTTTTTTCTCGCAACCTCAATCTGTTGCGGAAAGGGCTCTACATACACTTGATGTTAAAAGGGCTTTACTGTACTACATACAAAGAACGTAACCTTTCAGAAAGACTAAACAGCTGTTTGTCTCCTTCTCTCCACCGCATAAGGGCAACCCCATCTCTAAATCAGGGATAGCTAGGTGGATCGTAAAGTGCATACAAATTTGCTATCAAAAAGCAAAAAGAACATTATCTGTTCCACCTAAAGCCCACTCTACAAGAAAGATAGGGGCTTCTATGGCGTTTCTAGGGAACATACCCTTAGATGACATCTGCAAAGCAGCCACATGGTCAACACCGCACACCTTCACAAAACATTACTGTGTAGACGTGCACTCTAAACAACAAGCTAGTGTGGGCCAGGCTGTACTAAAGACACTTTTTCAAACCACTGCAACAGATACCGGTGGTCGCCGCTAAGGTTGGGTACTGCTATATAATCTATGCAAAAGTGTAAAATCTGCAGCTCATATGCCTCGAACGGAATATGCTACTTACCAGTATGCATCTGTTCTTGGCATGTAGAGCTGCAGATCTATACACGCCCACCCGCCTCCCCGGCTACCTGTATCCGTTCCAGTCTATCTTATTTAGCTACAACACACATGGGTTTCTTACTATTATCACTACGCTCCATCTTTTCCCTGCTGGCGAAAAACAATCTGAGGATGGAGCCGAAGCCCATGCGCAGTACGGACCGAAGGAGGAGTCACCGAACTCGTGACTTCCAAAGACTGTCCAAGAAGAAAAACAAACTGCAAACATCCGGGCCCAACACCAGATGCGATCTATGCAAAAGTGTATAGATCTGCAGCTCTACATGCCAAGAACAGATGCATACTGGTAAGTAGCATATTCCTTCTATGTGCACTATTCTGCCCATTTTTGCCCATCTCTTGACCCCTATCTCACTCCCCCGGGGAAGAGAGTGGGGAGGAGGAAGGTGATGGTGGACCACTCTGAAGGTTGGCGAGCATGTATGGTCCTTTGGATCTTTGGAAACTAGCAAAAAGTGTAGACCTGTTCTTTTCCCACACCCCATTTCATCTCTGTTTGCCCACCTAGTGAGATTACAGAAGCCATGGGCGGACGATACATTTTGGTAATTGTATGATGGGTTCTGGGACTTCCCTTCAGGAAACCCATACCTTGATACAGTGCCGTAAAACATGGTACAGAGACCAGTTTTCCACTTTTAGTTTAGGTCCTGCGTTTGGAATACTTGGGGCCCGTATATCCATTATTGAAAGGCTGGTAGCGACCAATTGTCTGAAATGCTTGTGATTCCAAGAATGATGCACATGCACACATGTCACTACCGTAGTGTACCTGGTAAAGCGGGACATTAAGAAGCTTCAGAGACCACCTCAAGATCACAAGTTGAAGCAGGTTACCTTTGATCGAATCATCAATGCTATTTTTTTAGGTAGTAATAAAAAATGTAGTAAAAAATGCAGGAATTATGGATTTTTCTCTGCATGGTTGCGAGAGAAGTCCCTGTGGTGTTTTTCCTTTCTGTCATCAGATGGGGTCTGTGAAAAGTGGGTCAATCTTTGTCATGTAGTGATATTGATTCTGACCTGCTTTCCAGGTGGAGACAAATACTCAACTTCCACATTTTTGACTAGTCCTTCGATTACACCCATAACCACCCTACAAGCCATGCAAAAGCCCCATGTGTTCACATGTCGCCGGTGTCTTTCCCATGTATGATGTTCTACCTTTATGTAAAAGAGATGACCCCTGAATATGAGGCTGCACCCTTACTACAACAAAGTCCCGCCATGCAAGAAAATGTTTAATATCAAATTATGAATATCATTACTATAATTATTGTGCTTATAAAACTCTTTATACCCAAAGTCAATTTAAGAATACAACTGTTATTATTCCTGTGCTTAAAGATCTCTCGCAGACTGGATTTGATTCAGTAAGTCTTGGAAAGGAAGTCTAACCCAGGATAGATGGGATCAGCTCATCTTAGCATATCTGTTTGTCCTAGTGTTAGGGAGGTCTATATCGATTAAAGCTTACCAGCAGTTTATGGTGTTAAACCGGCATAGCTTTACAAACAGAACATTTGGCAAAATGGAGGCTTTTTCGAAAAAAATCCTGTTCTATGAGCAACAGTCTATAAACAGGACTATGATTTGCAAATAAAGGGTATACTGTACAAATGCTATAGTTTACAAAGATAGGCTATAGTTTCTAGAGACAGTGTCTGGCAGAGCCCATGGATACACCAATTATCTTTTTTCAAATGGACCCCATGCTTTGCAAACAATAAATATAGTTTTTAAACTAAGTTTGTGTTTTTCAAAGTGCGACCATCCTTTAATTTATTATGGTTGTCAAAGAAAAGCTGTGGTTTTCAAACAGGGACCATAGTCCATAAACATATGCCATGGTTTACAAACAGCGACTGTAGCTTCCGTCTCATTGGTGGAGAACACCCACCCTCCTCAGAGATCCCCACTTACCTTGGAGAATATCTACAAATTCTGAGCAACAGCTGCTGTGGTGGTTGCTCTGAAGGCAGAGGAGTTTATCTAGTGGATACCATGTTTGTTGTGCCAGCTCGGCTGACATTTTTTCCCAATAAACTCCAAAATAGAAGTTTAGCCCTAACTCTCAGATAGTTTTCTCACTGTGCGTGGGAGTCCAGGGGGACACATTCAGATGGAACACTTTCTTCCTCACCAGAAGGACATAGAGGGTCTGCCTACCACCTTTCACCTCTGAACTCAAGGATATCGTTTGCGGTGTCCCCCAGGTCTCATCCTTCAGCCCTGCTCTCTTCAATGCATACGTGACCCCACCGGCCAACATCATCAGATCTCACGGTCTCAACATAATTTTCTACACAGACGACACCCACCTCATTCCTTCCCTCCCCACGACCATACCATCACCAGAACCAGCTTCCACAGATGCATGACAAGCGTCGCCGGCTCAATGAGGAACAGCTGCCTAAAGCTGAACACGGACAAGAAGAACGTACTGATCTTTGGCAACAACAGCAACCCCTGGAACAATTTCTGGTGGCCCTCAGATCTGGGACCCACCCCTATACCAGCCAACCACGCCTAAAACCTCTGAATCATTTTTGATAACAAGCTCACCATGAAATCACTGCCATCACCTCCGTCTGCTTCCTCTTTCTGCATATGCTGCAGAAGATCTTCAAGTGGCTACCCCTGCACACGAGACCCACTGTGACACAGGCCCTCATCACCAGTCGACTGGAGTATGGCAACACTATGTAGAAATTGCCGCACACCTCTTACAGAGACTCCAAACCATACAGAGCGCCACAGCTAGACTTATCCTTGACCTCCCCTGATGATCCCACATCACACCCCACCTAAAACAACTCCACTTTCAGAAGAGATGCTGATTCAAGCTGCTGACCCACACACATAAGGCTCTACACAACCAAGGACCCACCTACATTGACCATCATGTGAATTTCCACCAACCTTCGAGAAGACTATGCTCTGCATCCCTATCACTTGCCCGCCCTCCCTGCATCCACCGAAGCAGAAGTGGAGGACGCTCCTTCTCCTACATCACTGCAAACACCTGGAACATCCTCCCCATGGATCATCACCTCACTTCCGGATTTCTGAAGGGCCCTCAAGACCTGGCTATTTGAATTAGCTTTCTGGGACCTGCAAGTGCCTATATACCCTATCGGGTGAATAGCAGCGCTATTTGAATCCTGATTGATACACTACAGAAAATATCTTTTAGAATCATCAGTTGTTCTTTACAAAACTAGATATATTACAAACCAAAGCTCTAATTTTCCTGCAAAGCAGCATGAGACTGAGTCTGTAGTTTCCATACATATGATATATTGATAAGTAATTGTACTTAATTGAAATAACCCATCTTTCTCACTCAGACACTTTATTTTAGAAAGTGGGGTTCTATTGATGTATAAATGTTTGCTGCATTTTACTAAAAGACTATACTTTACAAACATGTGTAATTTTATGATAAAAGTTCATCTGAAATGCATTTGCTTTCTTTCATAGAAAAGGGCTATAATCAGCGACTAGGTACTGACAAATACATTATTTTATGAATATGGTTAACAAACAGGATGACAATTTCAAGAAGGATGAACTTTACACAGATAAAACCAGCGGTTTACAAACAAAGATGTTTGTTAACAAATACAGACCATAATTTATGCCACTGACTATGGTTTCTAAGCACAGGCCACAAGTGGAGTAAACGCACCAATGCTGCTGTTTCAACTAACAATAGTTAACTCACAGAGAGCATTGTTTGCAAACATGGGTTCAAGTTTATACACAAAGGAATTTATTTACTACGGTGTTGTGCAGTCAAGAGTGTGGCGCAATGCAGTACAAAGCATTACTCCACTTTAAATACTATTATAAAAGTCTGTGGATGCAGGGCAAATATTTGCACTTTTGTACAACCATTAGTACATAACCAAAGACGTTTGTTGTGCTCCACCACTTGCTGAAGTTTACAAAAAGAGACTTATGTTTACAGAGAAACTGTATATTTTATTAACCTAAGCTGTAGTTTGAGAAAAGTTGATACGTTTTATAAACTATCCCAGTTATTTGCAGAGGCGAATCTTTATAAAAGAGTTCATGGTTTCAATATATTAGAAATATTTCATGTTGTGATGGTCCCTAGAGAGCATGACTAAGGAACGATGGTCGTGGCTAGGTAGCATGGGGAATTTAATTCACCTAGTCTTCTCCTTCATGGTATATTGCTGGTGGTGTATTGTAATGTCATTATAGAGTGCACCTAGTTGTACGCTAGTTATTTTGATTGTTTTCATATCAGTTACTGTGTTCAATCACACTTGGTGAAGAAGATATTCCTGAACAGCAAACTTGGCACACAATATGACACAGTACTCTGTAGTGAAGGCTATTGTTTACCAAACAGTGTTATTCCATCAGCCTCTGTGAAGTTCTTTTATATGAACATGATTGTTTGTGTTAATGTGCAGGGTGATGTAGGACCAGTGGGTCCTCCAGGACCTCAGGGAAATAAAGGAGACCAAGGAGATAAAGGTGAAAAGGTGAGAAAACCTGGCATATGCTTCCTGTATATGATGATTTTTTTTTAAAACAAACTTTATTGCAGTTTTGTTAAAACATGACAGTAATCACAGCAATGACTAATATCGGATTAACCGTGCCTACGCAAATCATGTTACCTAGAGCTCCTGTCAAGGCCTCCCAAACACATTTTATTGTGTCAGTATGCCTCTACTAGTATCATCCTAAGACAGGATCGTTTCCCAAACACTCAATAATGAGTTCTCGACCTTCCCATGCAATATCAAAAGTACTTGGAAGGAACATCACTCCCACTACCCCTATTTCCCCTCTTGGTCCTGCAATCCCGCACATAGTCGGCAGCTCCAGGTTAGGCACGATCTATAGCCCCATCTGGAGGATCCAGTGCATAAGTATCCCTGCGAGACCTCGCTTCAAGCCTCCTCAATAGATGACGGGTTAACAAAACACCCTCTACCCTCCCCCCACCCCTCCAACTTCCCCCCCCCCACCATCAGACATGCCGCTCCATCCGCTATCTCCCAGTATTAAGAATGAGTCACCCTGATTGGACCACTGGTATCACAATGTCAGGGGACAAATGGACGGGAGCTACCACTCAGTACCCGCTGCCCTCCAGCCCCGCCACCCGCTCTATAGGGGCGATGCAGCCATGCATGTGCGCTAGTGTTGTCGTGAAGGGGATCAGTCAGTGTCGTCCGTCGGGTTCTTAAGTAAGTCCACCATCGCCACCCATGCTCTGGCTGCGGTCAACATTTTGTCATTATTGGCTCTATGGGCCATTTGTAGTCTGAGAGTCCCCTCGCAGTCGGCCCACTTTATAAATTCTCGCAGCCAGCGCGCAGCATTAGGCGCCGTGACCGCTTTCCAATGACTGGTGATTTCTCTTTTAGCAAGGACTAGCCCCAAGTCTATGAATTTACTGGTAACTTTGTTACGGGCAGTGTGGGGAAACCAGTGAATTAAGCAAAAACCCGGGGTCTGATCAATGCTCCTATCTGTTATTTCGCCCAGTTTAGCCGTTACCTCCCCCCAATACTCATGCATCAATGGACACTCCCAAAACATATGAAAGAATGTAGCATTCTCTAATTTTCAACGGGACAGGCAGTTTGGGACCTGAAAAATTCGTTGATTTTGTGCGGGGTGAGATACGCCCTGTGGAAGACATAACATTGTATCAGCTGAAATCTCGCATTTCTAGAGAATTTCCACGCCCGCTCCATCAATTCCTCCCACGGTCTCTCCTCGATAGGTATCCCAAGGTCTGCCTCCCACTTGATACGTAGCCTCTCCAAAGGGGACCTAATCTCCTGAGTAAGACGCCTGTATAGGCATGTTACCGCTTTAATCGTCCCTGCTGCATATACCACATATTGGCAGGGGAGAGAGGTCGGGGGTTCCGTCATCCCCCTCTTCCAGTGCTTCCGGATAGCTGCCGTCAAGGCAGCATGTAAAATAAAGTCATGGCGGGCCAGTTCGTACCTTTCTAAGAGGTCCTGGTAAGGTAAAAGCACGCCATCCTCATAGAGGTCCCCAATAGTGGAGACCCCCACTTCTTCCCAACCTCGCAGTCGCTGCCAATCCCCCCCCATGTGGCAGAGCCTCACAGACCCTCAGCGGGATCTCCGGGGCGTACGGGGGTCCCATCTTGGCTCTTCTGTTTGCCTGATTCCAGCACTGCCGTACCACCCACAGCTCCCTCGGGATCTCCGCTCCCGTAGTGGAAGCGTCCGAGAGAGCTGGCGCAGGTCCGGGCCCATGCCCCCGTGGTCTTCCCCCAGGCGTAGTCCCCTGGCCATCCACTTTGTAAACCATTGAAATTGGGCTGCATGGTAATAGGCCTCAAAGTCAGGGGCTGCGAATCCTGCCTCACGCTTGGGGCGCTGCATGGTAGGAAGCGCCACTCTGCACCTCCCAGACCCCCATAAAAATCCCGTAGTCATAGTGTTGAGCTGGGTGAAATATTTTCGCGGTATCCATAGGGGAAGGGCGCCAAAGTAATACAGAAGGCGTGGCAAGGTGACCATCTTTAACAACGCCACCCTCCCCGCTACTGAAAGTGGAAGGGTCCCCCAGAATTCAAAGTTGCTCCTAGTGGTTCGTAACGCCCTTCCGATATTCCTGTCCAGCAGGTCAGAGGGTTCATGATAGATCCGGGCTCCTAGGTAAGTCAGGCAGCTGCTTTCCCACCTCACGTCTGGTGCACCTGGAGGTGCCCCTCTACCACCCCGAATAGGGAAAAGGCACGTCTTATTCCAGTTGACTCTGAGGCCTGCCACCCGACCCAGTCTAGCCAGCAGTTCTCGGTCCCCCCGCAGCTCCTCAGCAGCATTGGCAAGGAACATTAGGAGATCGTCCGCGTACAGAGCGATGTAATGGAACTGACCAACCCCGTCCAATCCCTTGTAATATCGTCCCAATCGTGCATGCACTGCCAGCGGCTCCATTGCCAGCGCAAACAGGAGGGGAGACAACGGACATCCTTGTCTCGTCCCCCTGCCTATGCTGCAGGCCTCCGAAATCACTCCCCCCGTGCGGACCCGGGCAGTCGAGAGGTGGTATAATATCCTCGTCCAGTCCACAAATCTCTCGCCCAGACCGAAAGCCCGGAGAACTCGAAACAAATACGGCCACTCCAAACTATCGAATGCCATCTCAATGTCAATCGATAAAAAACACGCCTCTTCCCCGAAATGTGCTGAATTGTGAAGCAACTGACATAATCGACGGACATTCATGGCTGTGTTCCGGGAAGGAATAAACCCAGCCTGATCCACATGCACCAGTGTTGTCATGTGGGTCAGGAGACGGCCGGCTAGAATGCTGCTCAATATCTTGTAATCAAGGTTAAGCATTGCGAGGGGGCGATAAGCAGCGCAATCCCACGCTGGTTTGTCCGGCTTGAGAAGTGGTACGATTATTGCTTCTCTGGTTGAACGAGGCAACCAGCCCTCCCGCCGCGACCTGTTGTAGAGGGCTAACAGATGGGGGGCCAACTGATCCACAAATGTGGCGTAAAACTCTATTGGGAGCCCGTCTTTGCCGGGGGTTTTATTCCTGGCCATACGCTTTATTGCTCCCCGGACCTCCTCCAGTTCCACATCTCGACCCAATTTCTCCGCGTCTCCCACCTCAACCTGAGGGAGTTCAATATCCAGGAAATCATCCTCCTCCAACACCTTGGGGTCTAGCAGGCTTTGATAGAGGGCGGTGTAGTATTCCAGAAACTGGCCATTAATAGCCTGTTGCACATAATGCACTGCCCCATCTCCATCCTGCAGTTCTAAGATTGGAGTTCCCCTTCGCGCTGGGTTGGCCAGCCACGCCAGTAGTGCCCCAGATTTGTCTCTCTCAGCGTGCGCCCGCACCGCGTACGCCCTATAATCAAAACACCTCAGGCGTTCTACTTGGGTCGCCAATCCTTCCCTGGCCGTCGTGAGCCCCTCCTGTCCATCCACCCGTTCAGGTCTTTCCCTTTCCGCGTCTCGGAGCTGTTGTTCTGCCCTCTGAACCTCTTGCAGCAGGGTTCTGCACACCCCAACCGCTTCTCCTATACAGCGACCTCTTATCACTACTTTAAAAGCATCCCACTCATTATGAATGCTAGTGGTCGTGTTAGTGTTGGTCTGTAAGTACTCCTCGATAGCAGTGCCTATTGTGGTTCGAAAGACCTGGTCTTCCAACATCTCCGGTCTGAGGTGCCAACTGGGAATAGTGGACCTAACTCGCAGCCAATTCAGGGACACCAGCAGGGGATTATGATCTGATATTGCCCTGGCTGAATATTCACTCAGGGTGATGCCTCCATGCACATCTGGGAAACAGAGAATAGAGTCCAGCCTAACATGTAGCTCATGTAAAGCCGAGAAATAAGAATAGTCCCGTTCCCCTGGGTGATGAGCTCTCCAAGTGTCTACCAGCTCCCAGTGCTGCTGCCAGTCCCGTCGAGCTTCCGCTGTTCTATGCGTGGGGGCATCAGGGAGGGGAGGATGGGACCAGTCCAGGGCCACTTCAGTGACGCAGTTAAAGTCCCCCCCCAACAGCACAGAGCCAGTCAGGACCCGCGCCACCTTCTGAGATAGCTGTGCAAAGTAAGCCGGCTGATCTACATTAGGGGCGTATAAACTTGCCAGAGTAATATCCCGGCCATCCAGGCGCCTCACCACTACCACAAATCGCCCCTCAGGGTCTATTATCTGTCGTACACATTGAAAGGGAACCCCCACACGCACCCTCACCAAGGTCCCTCGCGCAAAGGCCGAGTACGTAGTGTGAAACACCTGACCCCTCCATCGGCGCTGTAGCACAGCCCCTTCGGTCTTAGTCAAGTGAGTTTCTTGAAGTAAGGCTATTTGGACTCCTCTTCTTGTCAGGTAGGCATGTATTTTGTGCCGTCTGTTCATCGTATGCATCCCCCTAACATTTCAGGTCATAATTTTTATACCTACGGAGGTACCCATAATCCTGACTCTATATACTGACAGCAGTGATTCCCCTGAGTGACATGTCTGACCCCAACCCTCGTATCCCAAACAATAAACCCTACCCAACTTCTACACCCCAGGACAGGCACACAAGAACAGGTCCCCATCCAAACTACAGCAGTCATACTCGAAACTAAGAAAAGGTGGAGGTACGTGTCCCACTCCCGATGTCCCCAGAACTCCCCCCCGACTCCCCCCGCCATCTCTAGGCCATCCAGCCGGGCCCCACTGTATAGCCAAGCCCCTCCATCGGATAACAATTAGGCCACTGGGACCAGGGCCAATAGGGGGCAGCCCCCATCTTCTCTCCAAGGAACCGGCAGACCAACTAACCAAACACCTCTTCTGCCGTCTGCGGAGTGACATCCGGAAGTTCAGCATAAGAGAGCCCCTGGACACTACTCGCCCTCGAGCTCTCAGTCCTGTCCCTCTCGCGGTCCGTGCCAGTGCCAGTCTGACTGCTATTCCCATGGCTGCCACTGCCAAAACCGCCCTGTCTCGCTCCCGCCGGCGGCCGGCAGGAGAAAGGGACCTCCGTGGTGACAACTGCCGCTGGAGCGAATTCAGGTGTGGCGAGCGTGGCCCAACGTCGCCTCGGGTGTCCAACCTGTCCCAAGCGGCTTGCGGGGTGAGGAAAAAGTACGTCTTTGCCCCAGAGGTTACCCTAAGGTGGGCCGGGAACAGCATTGCATAGGGAAGATGAAGTTGGCGCAGTTTCCGCTTAACAGCCAGGAAGGAGGATCTCTTGACGCTGCACCTCCCTAGTATAATCCGGGAATATCATCACCTTGCTGTTCCCGATCTGTAGGTTCTGTTTCTCGCGGGCCCTTAGTAGAAGAAAGTCCCGATCCCGGTAATGCAGCAGCCACACCACAAGTGGACGGAGTGGGGCTCTAGGTCTAGGTGGGCGAGCCGGGACCCTGTGAGCACGTTCCAGTGCATAGAAGGGGGAGAGACCCTCCGGTGCCACCTCAGCTTTCAGCCAGGTTTCCAGATACTGAACCGCATCAGCCCCTTCCTCCCGTTCCGGAACGCCTACTATGCGGAGGTTGTTCCTTCTTGAACGCCCCTCGCTGTCCTCAGCTCTCATCTCTAGGACCTTAACCCTGTGTACCACTTCTTTCAGTGAGCTTTGAAGGATAGTGACAGCATCTGGGATGTCCTTCATGGTAGTCTCGTTGGTCACTACCCTCTCTTTAAGTTTTCTTGTGGTCGTATTTCAAGAGGGTGAGATCCGACCCAAGGGTGTCCATCTTCGCCTCCAACGCCTCCCGTGAGGATATGATGGCCTGCATGATGTCACCCAATGGCCCCCCGCCACGCCCCCCGGCTGTACCTCCCTTGTTGTCTGTGTGTTGTTCCGGTTCGGTCGGCCGCAGCACCTCGTATCTCCTACTCCTGGACACTCTCCCCATTTTCCCAGCTATTTTCGGAAGTACAGTGATGCGTGCGTAAAGTCCGTGGGCCCCGCCCTTACCGGTCAGGTACGAAGCCGCCGTCCTCCAGTGGGCGCGGTGGCACCTCAGCCCACGCACGATTTGTCTGACAGCACGTGGGCCGAACGACTCCAGTCCACAGTCGCCCCCGGGAGTTGCCCCAGCTCCCTCAGTAGCGTGATGGACGGTCCATCTAGGAACAGGGGGGCTCGCCCTCGTAGCAGTGCAGGAAATAGGAAGACCCGCAGCGCTATCACTGTTGCCCTCCGGCATAGCAGGTTCTAGGCCTGAGACCCTCCCAGTGCTGCGATGACACCCGCAGTGACCGTCGCAGGCGAAGGGATGTGCCTGCGTTTCCAGTGATGGTAGACCGCACTTCCCCCACTACAAGGTGGTCCGTCACGGTGCACCTCCAGTGCCAGTACAGCCATGCTGTGAGCAGTGACTTTGTTCGGTCCTCCCCCACGTTCTCTCTCAGCCCCGCTCTCTTGTCATGTCTCTGTGCCACTCAGCATGGGCAAGTGAGGTGCCCACCAGCACTCACCAGGGGTAGCCTGTGCGCTCCGCTCACCAAATCCCGGAATCGCAGGCTACTTCTGGTGTCTCCAGCCACAGTCCACTTGCGCCTCCATCTCTCTCCCTCCTGACCGCACCACAAGGTCTCCGGGAGTCTAGGGCAGTCGCGGCAATCTCCAGCCCCTCCTGGCGTTGCACACGTCTGCGGGCCGCGGCAGCCCCAGGCGCGCGAACCTCAAAGGTTCCGGCCACAGGAACTTCTCCTTCCGCCCCAAGACCAGTGTAGTCGGGTGTCGCCACAATCTGCCGCCTCAGCCGGATAGAGCGCCAATCTGTGCCGGCGGGCACCGTGTGCAGGAGAGGCGGCCCGGATGCGAGCAGTTTCACTTCGGGATAGGCAGTGTCCCTCCGTCCGCCATCTTAGGGTCAGGCAGCCTCGGCCAGTCAACCCACCGAGGCGAGTCCGTCTTCACCGCCCGCAGCCTCACCACCCAGTGGGTTCCCAGGGAGGATCCTACCTCCGAGCAGCTGGGGCACAACAGCCAGCAGTCGCACCAGGGGCACCCGGAATCCCTAACGGCTGGCGTCTCCTCCTCCAACCACAGCCGCCATTTTGGGTCCCGCTTCAGCGAGGATCGACTCGCAGAGAGAACTCAATTTTCTCCTGTTACCAGTGCTTCTCACGCCTCAAAAGTTCAGCCAGGAGAGCACCCGGTATTCCGTTCCAGTTTGCAGTATCGGGGGCCTCCGTATCCCGTCAGGATGATCTACGGCGGAGGGCAGCCACGGAGGAGCTCTGAGGTCCGCTGCTGCTTACATCGGCACCAAGCCACGCCCCCCTTCCTGTATATGATGATATTGGGTATCACCATTCAGCAAATGAAAAGTAAGCTATTAATGCAAGGCCATACTGCTACGTCAGCGATGAGCCACTTTGCTACTTCTCAATATCACCTTTGCCTTTCCACGTATTGGTGAATATAGCATTGAATTGTATCGTCTCATTTGTATACTGTATCATACTCATGACCAGGGCTCAAAGTTCTTCTGTGTGATCAAGTAAAATTTGACCAAGTTTTGATGTTCATGACTGGTAGACTATGGATTTATATTGTCACTTTTACATGCCCTTGTCTCATATTTCTAGGTTTACAGAACGTTGTATGTAACCTTGCATGTCATATTTTTTGTGTGGCCACACCACACTAAAGTAGCGAATATGAAAACAAAAGTTGGCTAAGATTTGTTTTCTATTCTTCTAGGGAAGTCCTGGCTTTGGAATCCCTGGGCAGCCTGGACTGAAAGGAGATGCAGGTGAAAGGGTAAGTTGAGATGCCAATATATTTCTCATGAGAAAAATCATGTGGCTAAACTACATGTGTGAGAAGGAGTGAGAGGTGTGGAGAGACTGCTAGAGTCAGGGGCATGGTTAGAAGATAAGAAATGGTGATGAAGGATCCACGGAGAAACATGCACAATCAATAGATTATGAAGAAATCATGAATGGTTAGGGATTGACCAAGACTCAAGTATTGAAAGGATGTAGTTATGAAAAATGATTACAGTCATGTAGAAACTTAGACAATGATTGGGGTGGCGATGAAGAAGGGTTGACAGTTACCTGATTAGTCAGAAGTTTTGAGGGGTAGAGTGATGACGATGGAGTGACTTTCGCAGTAATAGAAAGATGGTTGAATGGAAATTTTAATGTAGCCATTCATTTCATTGGGGGTAATTTTAAAGTGTGAAATAGACCCCCAAATGACAGTGAAGGGATGTTCATAGCCACAGGATACGTAGCTAACATGTGAGGGTACAAAGACTTGCTGAGGGTGAATCCAGGATGATAAGCATATAAGAATACAGAGGGCTCAGGAATATAGCATCACACTGGGGTAAGGTAGGGGAATTAATTTTTGCAGTGAAATGTCAATGTTTTCTGTTACGGTAGGGGAGATGTGCTCAAACTGTAAAACTTGGTAAAAGATTTGATGTAGAATTGTGTATCAGTTTACCGGATAGCAGTATTTTGCTAGCTTGATAGTAGTGCCCATGGCTTCATATATTGCTTGTAGATAATGGGGCTGTCTACATCACAGTGGAAAGCCTCAAGTGACAAAACAAATAGCTTTTAGCCTGGCAGGTAGGGGGTGATATAATTGTACATACTGTGCATAAATGGAGAGTTTTAAGCAAGATATGGTGATCTTCCTGGTTTCACGGGTTGTGTTAAATACCAGCCAGGACTGGTTTTTACTGCTTGCTGGTTTTAATGCTTTTAACAGCTATTTGCACTGCCATTTTAACTGACAGATTTTACCTCATTTTGCACTGCTGATTTGCCTGCACTGGGCACTTTAGCTGCCTGTAGCCGCTTGCCAACGCTGCCTGCTCTATTGTTGGAACGGGGGGCGGGAGCGCAACGTGCATTGGAGGTGGGCAGGCTAGTGTTTGGCGCTTCCCCGTAAGACGCACTCTGATGCGACCGCGCAGTGCCGTCTTCCTGGTTTCACGGGTTGAGTTAAATACCCTCCAGGACTGGATTTTAATGCTTGCTGGTTTTAATGCTTTTAACAGCTATTTGCACTGCAATTTTAACGGACAGATCTTACCTGATTTTGCACTGCTGATTTTCCTGCCCTGGGCACTTTAGCTGCCCGTAGCCGCTTTCCGACACTGCCTGCTCTATTGTTGGGACGGGGTGTGGGGAGCGCAGTGGCCATTGGAGGTGGGCGGGCTAGTGTTTGCTTCTTCCTCATAAGATACACGCTGACGCGACCGCGCAGCGGATGCGCGCCTTATGGCAAGCCCGTCTGCGCCCGTCCGTGCTCAGACCGGTCTCAGGGCCAGTCCCCCTGGTCTTTTCAGGCCAGACTTACGGACGTATTCCAGAGACATCCTTAGGAGTCTGGATCCGGAGGGTGGGAAGGCGTGCTGCCCCAGGTTCCTGACCAGTATCATGCCGGAAGATCTGGCAGCCTCCTGCACAAAATGCCATCGGCCCCTCCCTCACATTATGGCCCTTCCTAGTAACTACTCTCCTAATCAGTCAGGTGGTACAAACAAGCATAGCGTTGCTGCTCCTATTAAATGCCTACTCTTGAACGCCAGGTCACTGATTAAACACAGCATGGAATGCTCCCTTTTTATTGAGGAACACAATATTAAGATGGCATTTAAAACTGAGTCATGGACGGATAACGCCTCAGGACCTGACATTGTGAAAGCCTCTCCCCCTAACTTTCTCTGTCACACGTTGGATAGACCATTAAGGAGGGGTGGAGGGCTGGCAGTTATCTATCACAACAGTCTAGAGCCCACATTCTCTACAGCCTCCAACCCAGCTTGTGAAGCCCTGTCATTAAGTGACCGATTCTCCCCCAGGACACATTCATAGCTATGCTTATATACCGCCCCCCGGGCCCCAGAGGTGCTTTTTCTTTTTTATTCAATTTGTACTCTTCTGGAGGTGGGGTTGTGCGCTAACTCCTTCACAATTATCGGGGACCTTAACTTTTATCTGGAGGACCTCTCAGACCTGGAAAACATGAGACTGAAGCAAATTATGAATGCAGGGGATCTCGAGCAGCGGGTAGATGGCCCTACACATGTTGCTGGGCATACTTTAGATGGAATTTTTTCTAACAATTCCAGCCTTTCCCTTTCGGAGATACTGCTACTCCCTTGGACGGATCATGCCGCCATTATTTTTACTCTTTCGTGGACTCCACACAACCGATTTAAAACAAAGCCCAAGGAGAAGATAGCTATATGGGCCTGGAAAAACATTGATAGTACTGACTTAGGGAACTGTTTGAAATCAACTGCCTCAAGTCTCCCAGCCAGTGAGGAAGAGGCCACGGCGGCTTACTCGAGATGGATTGAGGCCTCATGCAGCAAATTTGCCCCGGTTAAAGTGTATACCCCTAAGCGAGCCCTTCCCTCAGCACCTTGGTTCTCCGATAACTTGCAAAAGTACAAAACGGACTGCAAGAGGCTTGAGCGGGTATGGAGAAAAGGGTACAACACCAGAAACAAAGAAGCTTATAAAGTAAGCCTCACTAACTATAAAAAATTACTCCTAGAAGCTCAAAAAGCATATTTTGCGGAGCAGATTAATGAGGCCAAATCCTCCTCTAGAGAATTGTTTTCAACCTTACGAACCCCGCCAAACCCAACACTCACAGCAGTCCAGCACTCTGTGAATCGCTAGCCTCCTTCTTTCTTAATAAGGTGGAAGTTATTTTTTCCTCCTTCATCAACCACCAAGGAGGGGTGGGTAAGGTGGCAGCCAGGCCAAAGCCCGTGGCCATCAGCACTTCACCTATATTAGAGGGTTTCACACCACTTGAGACTCAAGAGGTAACTAAACTTTTGTTGGCTTCTCGATCTGGCTCTCTCCTGGACCCCTGTCCAGTGTTGGTGATCAAGAGCACCCCAGATGTCATTGCTTCCACCCTTACGCCACTGTTTAACACCATAATTGAGTCAGTCCAGTACCCTAAAATCTGGAAATCAGCCTCAATACTCACGTTGATAAAAATAAAACCTGGATCTAAGTGATCCAAATAACTACAGACCCATCTCACGACTTCCATTGTCGGCAAAAATGATAGAGAAGTCCATCAATGTGCAACTCAGCATGTTCTTTCAGAGCAACAATGTGCTTGATCCTACGCAGTACAGCTTTCGTGCAGGACACAGCATGGAGCCAGCTTTAATTAAAGCCACTGAGGAGGTACGAGAGGCTGTAAATCAGGGAGGCGCAGCGATCCTGATTATGTTGGATCTGTCAGCAGCCTTCGATACGGTCCATCATGAAGTTTTGATGGACCAGTTATCGATGGCGGGGATTCAGGGCAGGGCCTGGAACCTACTAAAATCTTTTTTGGCCGATAGAACGCAAATGGTGGATCTGGGGAGGGATAGGTCTAAGCCTTTTTCCCTTACGTGTGGAGTGCCACAGGGGTCCTCCCTTAGCCCCACGCTTTTAAATATATACGTCAGTCAGCTGGCAGCCCTGATAAGAACTTTTGGGCTCCAATTAACATCCTATGCAAACGACATTCAAATTGTGCTGTCCCTACAGCGAGGCAAAGAAGCTGAAACGGCCTCAAGATGCGACGATTGCATGAAAGCCATATCTGGCTGGATGTCCCCCAATTTCTTGAAACGTAATGCAGGCAAAACAGAGGTCATTATATTTGGGAATAACCCTAACCTCTGGTAACCTGACCTGTGACCTGAAGAAATGGGTAAGCCCCCAGTCCCCACAGTAAAAGCCAAGAACCTGGGGGTGATTATAGACAATACCCTTGCCTTTGGCGATCAGGTCAGTGGGGTTGTCTCTACGAGCTTTTTCCTCCTCAGAATCTTGAGGAAAATTACATTTTTCCTACCAGAGGACAGCTTTAGGACAGCAGTCTCAGCCCTCATTTTGTCACGGCTGGATTATTGCAACAGTCTGTACCTGAACATTAAAATAAAACATCTGTACAGACTCCAGCTGGTGCAAAAAGCCAGGCTGCTAACGGGCACACCAAGTTTTAGTCAGAAATGGACTCCGAAACCTGCACTGGCTCCAAGTTAAAAAATGTGCACAATTCAAAGCGCTGTGCACGGTTTGTATGTCTTTGATGGGCAGTGGTCCTTATTATCTGAGTAGACGCCTCCAATGGTATGTCCCTGGAAGAATGTTGCGCTCCACCAAAGGAAAACAAGTGATTGTTCCCCGAGTGAAAAAAGCTAACTGGGGCGGCAGCAGCTTCTAATTTTGTGCCGCAAAAGCTCGGAACAACCTACCAGTGCATCTCAGGAATTCTACTGAGCTCCTTTCCTTTAGGAAGGGGTTGAAGGTGTGGCTGTTCTCTGAATAAGCTGCCGCACCCATGGAACCCAGTTGGACAATGCTCAGCGCCAGGACACCTTTGTGTAAAAGTGCGCTTTAAAAGCTCTAATAACATAACATAACATATCATAACATAACATATGGGATTAAACACCTTAAACAGGTCAAGCAGCACCAAAAGGCATGGTTCACTAGTGATTGACAGGATATCAACAAGTGACTTGATGATGGCTGGTGCTATACTGCAGAGGGAGTGAATCATAGATCGGTAGTACTGGAAGAGACAGTTGAGATCAAAGCCCATATCATGATTCTATTATTTGTGCTGCACCAGTGCACAATTTGTAAGCGCATTTATATGTTCAGTAGAATGTGCATAAAATAATTGTAAAAATCTTCGCGGTAGTACCAGGGCTGTAGACAACAGAGCTAAGAAACACAAGGCAGTAATTGCCTCTTTGTGTTTCCGAGCTCCGTTGTCAGGAACAGATGAACTATATGCACTGTAGACAGCAAAATGAAACACACAGAGCACTTGTATGTCGGTGAAGTGTAAAGAATGGGATCATGATATGGGCCCAAGTGCTCTTGAGTATTTTCCATTAAAAGGGAATACATGTGATTGGACAGTAATTAGATACCTCTCTTGGTGAAAGTTCAGTATTTAGAGGATGAGCATTTTGAACAGTTCCCATGAATAACAAGAAGATACCTGTAGAGGAGAAGTGTTGATGATGTCCAAGAAGAGTATGAGGGCCTCACAAAATTGTGACTTAATGACAGAAGATGGAATTGGGTTTCATCATCATAGGAAGTTGATTTTAGAGACTGTAGGAGGGTGAGGTCAAATATTTTGTAGTTGTAGTTTGATGGAGTGGTGAGGAAAGCTATAGTAGGGGCTGTGTAAGATTTAGCAGCTTGGGCGGTAGAGTTGTCAATGATGAGTATGATTAAACCATTTATTTTAATAATTAATCACTATGTAAATACCTTCTGTATGAAACGAGGGATTGAGGTGGGGTGGATTGGAGCAGTGTTTGACTGCTTTGAATAATTGTGTACTTTACAATTTCGTTGAGAGTGGAGTCTCATTAGTAGTCAGCTTTGGGTGACTGGGTGGTGTGCATTATTTTGTGGGTGGTACAGTTAACTAGGGAGTTGGATCTAGCCCATTTCTTATAATGTGTATGTATGTATGTTTGTTAACATTCAGAGTATGACAAGTTGTTGAGGGTTTAGGTTTGACCATTTTGTCAGCACATTGAACATGAATGTCTAGAAAGTTCTTGCTCTTTTAAACGTGCAGAGAAGGGCTTCAGGTCTGAGATGTAAGAGGAGGGAATTAGATCAGTGTCTAATTGGAAAGAAGTTCTCAAATATTTTTTTTGTGCTATTTCAAAAATGACCTGTGTTGGCTATTGTGGGTCAATAGGAGACTGAAAATGATGTGTTTTGTTCTCATTTGTGGACATGGAAGATTGTCCTTTTATAGGCACAAGACTGTAGAGCTTAGCTTTTCAAGGTGAAGAAAGATTAGAAAAGCGAACTCTTTCCTTTTTTTTTTAAATTATCAATCTATGGCTTTCTCCTTATCACATTGCTGAAGCAACCTTTTCCTGGGTGGTAGGGTAGCATGACAAGATTATACTGAGCTGAAATACTGCTTCATTTCTCTCAGGATAATAAGGAGCAGCATTCTGATGATGTGATCATGCATACCAAATAAATACTACATGCGTCCATTGACAATTCTGGGTGCCACGCCAACTAAAGCACTTTCATCAAACAATTCTTTTCATGTAGGGGCAAACTGTCAGGAAAGCAGGCAGTTTTCACTTGGAAGGCAGAGGCAAGGGCCTTTTCTGACCTGGCGACCTAGTGGTCTGTCCTACAGGGTCTAAAGTTCTCCCTTCATTCAAGAAGGCTTCACGAGGCTTGTGGCTTTGAACAGGAGGTCGCTGAGAAAGGGCTAGCACCACCTCACAGGGGTCTTAAAATACTTTCATGATTTTCCACAAACCTTGGACTTAGCAAACTCTTCAGAACTGTCTACCAAATGACCATGCACTGCAGCACCGCAGCTGGAGGATCACAAAGCCCTGCTAATGTAGCTCCTCCTCCTCTTGCTTTTGTTCTTCTAAAAGGTTAATTCACCCCATTCGTGAGGGTTCTTGAATGTTTGATGGTGACCAGAGAGCTGGTCTCTTCACAGAGGTATCCCCTGTGCATGGTAGCAGACTAAGCATCCATCCGCATCTAAGTGGGAAATACATGCCATCTTGCACTAGGAACAGAAGTATCCCTTTGAGAATGACAAAGATGTGAGCAGGGTGTTTAGTCCTCAAAGAATTGACCAACTCCTGGCAAGCTCTGTCACAAACCAGGCAGTGATACACATAGGGTAGGGTTTGCTCTTTCTACAAACATGTTAAATAGATCTATTCATTTATTCTCTACCCTTGTCGTAGGATCATATGTCATAGGTGACACGTTTTCTATCATCTTTTTATAATTGGATGTTCATTTAATTGTAGTAACACAATGCCCCACATCAGTAAGATATTGTTGCTGCTGGCACACACCTAAGATTATGATTGAGGGAACCTCCATTGTCTATTTATGCCATGCAGAGAATTGATGAAAGTTGGGGTTTGGGAAATAGATGTATTTTAATTTATGACGGTTCTGTTGGGGACATGCGTTTTGTTCTAGGGCAAGGAAGAAAAATAAAACATGCCTCGTTTCTCTTTTAAATCAGTATTGGCATGGATTGATGCCTCGCGGGGTGCCAGTAATTAATGCCGATCTACAGCTGTATTATTTTGTGATCATTGTGGCATTAAAGTCTAGCCTGGCGGCTATTGTGCCGAATCCTGCTGTGTGCTGTATTATAAGCATATGAGGGTGTGGTGTAAACAAAATTGCAAGATTCAAGTAATGTAGCAAAGTGCAGAGGTGCACTCGCAGCAGGAAACGTAATACTTCTAAATTTTTAGCTTAAAGTGCACAAAGTCGAGAGGCACTTTAAAATAAATATTCATTAAGTTTATTATATCTAGTTTCTCAATCACATATATTCTCAGATTCGCAAGACAGCCAACACAGGGTTTAAAGGTAATTGTTGCTTCTTCAGGACGATTAGAATCATGAAAAACAATTAACGGAGTATAAAGCCTGTAAGTGTCTCATCATGAAAGGCGTGTAAACATAATCTAGAGTGTTACGGTAAAGGCAGCTGGCATTTATCCAGACTGCCATGTCTTATCTAATGAATATATGGGAATGTGTCTGTCGCCTGGGCCATCGTTAGTGGCTGAGAGCATGCAAATCCAGGCAAAACATTGCTGGACTACCACAAGGCGATCAGCAGTTTTTACAGTATTAACTTGGAGAACATGCTGCATTATTGACTGTTTAACTCCTTTTGTCCCGCAGGGGAACGTGGGGTTGTCTGGCAAACCTGGCAGGAAGGTAAGTTTAAATGCATCTGATGTTGAAGGCATTGAGAGATTGTAAAATTCAAGTGATGGAATTGACAACAAAAGAACGAGCAAACATGATTTCAATAAACACATCCTGGAGTCTTCTTCACAAACCTTTGTTCTTCCTCCTGGACCTCTTTGAGTTAGGCACTTTTTACTCTAACTTACTTATTTTCAATTATTTTATGCCTTAATATTTGACTGAATTAGTCTTTTGTGCTTTACAGTCTAACAAAGCATTAAATGATAAAACATATATCAGCTGAAAGTGTTGCAGGGATTCTGCTTATGCACAGAACTATGCGCAGGAAACCAGGACCTCAGAGAATTGTGGTGTACCAGAAACTCCCCTCAGAACTAAGAACCCCTATCCGACTAGCTTAGTGTCACATTCGTTATCCGAGATTTGGCTCGGCGGTCCCAATGTATAGACAACCCAGAACAAGCGACTTAGATACTCTCAGGAGTGGTGGGAACCCAAAATACCCGTTGGTAGCTATATATCAGTCCACAACAGAATAACAAAGACACTGTAAAAGTTTAAAGAGTTTATTTTATAAACCTCGCGTCCTAAGATGCAGTACTTTGGCTAACACAAGCAGACAAATGGTTAGGATCAGCACCATCAGCATTGTTACAATACCATAGAAAATGAAAGGAGCAATCATAATAATAATGACCGTGGAACACAACCACCCTCCTTTCTCTAGCAACTAATAAGGTATATCTGAAAGAAATACGTTAGTTAGATTCCTCACCTTAGAATATCCCCAGGCGTCAGACTGGATCCGGAAGATTTTTCGTCAGCAATACCCCTTGCGCGTCGCTAGGCGTCGTCTGCGGCTCCGCGTCCGTCGTCGGCGTCGTGCGCCGGAATGACGTCGTCGGAGTACTTAGACGCCGCCCTCGCGCGCTGACGTCAGTTCTTTTTTCCGCGCCAGTAAGCGCAGATCCGGGAGAGCTACCCCTTTAGTCAATTTTTGACTAACTTTTTGATCCTTTTTGATCCTGTCTATCGACACCGGTGCCGGTAGGATGCCTGGGTTTAAAGCCTGTACGGACTGTAGCCGATTGATGTCGGTTACGGACCATCACCGCCGGTGCCTATACTGTTTGGGCCTCGACCACGACGCGGAGTCGTGTTCGGACTGTAAGGCCCTGACCTCGAAGGCTAGACGGGAGCGGTCCCGTAAGCTTCTCGAGATTCGCCACTCGGCTCCGCGCGTCTCTCGATCCCGGTCCAGGAGGAGGTCCAAGGATCGGTCGCGGAGCCGCAGCCGACGTCACCATCGGTCGTCAGGATCAAAGTCTTCGGGTAAGTCGAAGCATTCCAAGAAGTCCAAGAGACGTCATCGCTCTTCGGACTCCCCTCGCCGGTCGCGCGACTCGGTCGAGGGTCAGGGTGGTTCCACCCCCGCGGCTCCGGCGGAGCCGCAGGCGCCGCATCCGTCCCCATACCCTCCGGTCCCTGGGACTAACGCGACGCCGGCGGAAGTCAGTGCCTTCCTCTCGGC
The DNA here is from genome assembly GCF_964204655.1 of Triturus cristatus. Classification (NCBI taxonomy): domain Eukaryota; kingdom Metazoa; phylum Chordata; class Amphibia; order Caudata; family Salamandridae; genus Triturus; species Triturus cristatus. The sequence continues at coordinate 881,027,862 of NC_140585.1, forward strand.
CATGAGGAACCTGGCTCCGCCGTCGGCGCCCGCTGGTGCGCCTTCGGGCCCCGCGGACCCGACTGGGTTGCCTTGCCAGCCGGCGGCTCCGGCCCCGGCGCCGTTGACGGCTCCGGCCTCGACGCCGCAAGCGCCCGAGGGACCCGTTCTCGAGTCCCCGTCGACGCCGGTCAACCTTGTCACTCCTCCACCGGCGTCGACTCCGGTTCCACCCCCGACGCCGACGTCGACTCCGCTCGACGCCGTGCCCCAGTTTAGTCCCGGTCCGGGCCCGGCGCCGGTCCGGCGTCGATGGACGCCGAGATCGACGCCGCTAGAGACACATTTTGTCTACCGCCCGGCTCCGTTACTTTCTCCCCTACACCAGGAGTCGGATGAGGGGGACTACTGGGAGGGATCCGAGGATCCTATGGCCCATCAGGCCCAACTGTCCCAGGACTGGGCAGATGAACTGGGGGAGGCCAGTGGTCTGGATACCTTGCCAGACACTGGATTCATCTCTCCTCCGACTGTGGCTTCGGAGGAGGGTGCTGCTTTCTCCGTGGTGCTGCGCAAGGCGGCCGCAGCCCTTGGGCTCGAGCTACCTGCCGTGGCTGTGAGGACGAACGTCCTCACTGAGGTGCTTCAATCTGCAGCAAGCTCCACTGAGCCTCTGCTGCCGTTCAATGAAGCCCTCACTGACGTTCTCCAGGGCACTTGGTCCAAGCCCTCCACAGTTCCTCCTGTGGACAGGAACGTTGCCAGGCGCCACCGCCCTGCTCCGGGCGACCCCAGTTTTCTGTCCCAACACCCTACCCCTGAGAGCCTGTTTATCCAGGCCTCCACCTCCCAATCCTCTTTCCCGACCGCCCCGCCAGACCGGGATTCCACGAGACTGGAGCAGTTTGGCAAGAAACTGTTCTCATCCCTTAGTTTGGGCCTGCGGTCTTTGAACACCGCTTGTCTCTTGGACCGTTATTCCCACTCTCTGTGGGATGCGGTGGAGGACGCGCTGCCCCTGTGTCCGGAGGAGGTCCGGACACGACTTACCCAGGCTCTGGCCGATGGGAGGGATGCCGCGCGACATGCCAAACGTTGTGGGCTTGACACCACGGACTCGCTGGGTAGGGCCATTTCCACCACTGTGGCGCTTCGACGTCACGCCTGGCTGCGGTCCACGTCGTTTTCCGGCGATGTCCAGAGCACTCTCATGGACATGCCGTTTGATGGCACTCGCCTGTTTGGCGAGAAGGCGGACAGTGCGCTGAACCGCTTTAAGGACTCCCGGGCTACGGCCAAGTCCTTGGGCCTCTCGGCCCCGCGGTCGCAATCTTCCGCTTTTCGCCCCTTTCGTGGCCAAGGAAGGGGTGCCTCCTCACGTGCGCCTAGCCACCAGCCGCAGAACCAACCTGCGCGCGGTCGCGGACGTGGTTTCCGCCGAGGCGGATCTGGAGGTGGACGAGGTCAGCCCACATCCACCCCGGCAGCATCCGCCTCAAAGCCTTCCTAGTCCGAGCTTTCAGGCCCATTCCATGCCAGTGGGCGGCAGAGTTCGCCATCACCTGCTCCACTGGCGGTCCATCACATCGGACAGGTGGGTGCTGCAAATCGTCCGAAGGGGCTACTCCCTCCCCTTCGAGACGACCCCTCCAGCCATGCCACCGCAGCACCACCGTATCTCGGGGGATCACTTGCATCTTCTCCACGAGGAGGTTTCCGCCCTCTTGGCCAAGGGGGCCGTCGAGCGCGTTCCGAGCCCAGAAGTAGGTCGTGGTTGTTATTCCCACTACTTTCTGGTTCCCAAGAAGGGCAAAGGGGGCCTCCGCCCTATCTTGGACCTTCGGAACGTCAATGCCTTCCTCCGGAAGGAAAGGTTCAAGATGTTGACTTTGGCTCAGGTTCTAGCTACCATAGACCCCAGAGACTGGATGGTAGGGTTGGACTTGCAGGACGCTTATTTCCACATCCCCGTCCTGCCGGCCCACCGGCGTTACCTGCGGTTCACGGTGGGCCAAGAGCACTTTCAGTTTACCGTGCTCCCCTTCGGCCTCACCAGTGCCCCTCGGGTGTTCACGAAAGTGATGGCGGTGGTCGCAGCTCATCTGCGCAGATCAGGGGTTCCAGTCTTCCCCTATCTCGACGACTGGTTGTTGAAGGCGGGCTCGCCCCAGACAGTCGTCTCCCACCTCCGGACTACGGCGGATTTCCTGCATTTGCTGGGGTTTTCCATCAACGTGCCGAAGTCACACCTGAGTCCCTCTCAGAAGCTCCTCTTCATCGGAGCAGTTCTCGATTCGGCGCAGTTCCGGGTCTATCCACCGGAACAGCGGGTCCGGGATATACAGGCCCTGATTCCCATCTTTCGGCCTCTATCCTGGGTTTCGGTCAGGCTAGTGTTGCGGCTTCTGGGGCTGATGGCCTCCTGCAGCCTACTAGTGCATCACGCCAGGCGGCGCATGCGGGCTCTGCAGTGGGACCTGAAGTTTCAGTGGGCCCAGCATCACGGCAACCTGTCCGACCATGTCTTGATCTCGGAGGGCACTGCACAGCAGTTGCAGTGGTGGCTCACGGACCGCGATTGGGTCATGGGCAGGAGCCTCTCCCTTCCCCAACCGGAGCATGTCGTAGTGACGGATGCGTCCCTCCTGGGATGGGGTGGCCATATGGGAGAGGCGGAGATCAGAGGCCTCTGGTCTCCGGCGGAGTCTCATCTCCACATCAACCTGTTGGAGTTGAGGGCGATCCGACTTGCACTGAAAGCCTTCCTTCCCTCTGTCAGGGGCAGTGTCGTGCAGGTGTTCACGGACAACACCACCGCCATGTGGTATTGCAACAAACAGGGCGGGGTGGGGTCGTGGACCCTTTGTCAGGAGGCTCTGTGCCTCTGGACGTGGCTGGAACACCAGGGCGTCACCCTAGTGGTTCAACATCTGGCGGGCTCTCTGAACGCCAGAGCGGACGAACTCAGCCGCCGGTGCATGATGGATCACGAATGGCGTCTGAACTCCGAAGTGGCGCAAGGTCTCTTTCAGCAGTGGGGAGAGCCTTGGTTAGATCTATTCGCCACCGAAGAGAACGCGCAATGTCAGCAGTTCTGCGCGTTGGAATTTCCAAGGCGGCACTCGCTCGGCGACGCTTTTCGTCACGAGTGGAGTTGCGGTCTGTTGTACGCATTTCCGCCTATACCACTTCTGCCCAGAGTGCTGAAGAAGATCAGGCACGACCGGGCCCAAGTCATCTTGGTGGCTCCGGATTGGGCACGAAGATACTGGTATCCCGAGCCACTCAGTATGTTGACCGATCCCCCGATACGTCTGCCCCTTCGGGAGGATCTTCTGTCGCAGCAGCAGGGGACGGTCCTCCACCCGAACCTGTCCAGCCTCCACCTCCATGCGTGGAGATTGAGCGGCGGCAGTTGATGCCATTTGTCTTGCCTCCTGAAGTCTGTGATATCATTCTGGCAGCCAGGCGTCCCTCCACAAAGACGGTATACGCCTGCCGGTGGAACAAATTTGTGGCATGGTGCACAGCAAAGGCTGTGGATCCCCTTACCGCCCCTCTTTCTGAGGTTCTCCTCTTTCTTCTTTCTCTGGCCCGGCAGGGCTCTGCCCTGGGCACCCTGAAAGGTTATCTTGCTGCCATCTCTGCCTTCTTGCGGCTTCCTGATCAGCCTTCTCTTTTCAAGTCCCCTGTGGTTACACGCTTTCTAAAAGGCATTACTCACACGTTCCCTCCTGTCCCTTTTGTAATGCCTCAGTGGGACTTGAATCTGGTCTTGACATTCCTGATGTGCGCTCCCTTTGAGCCTCTTCACAATTGTCCTCTTCGTCTTCTGACTCTTAAGACTGCTTTTCTGGTAGCCATCACCTCGGCTAGACGGGTGAGTGAGCTCCAGGCTTTATCTTCAAAGCCTCCTTTTCTGTCTGTTCATCCGGACAAGGTTGTCCTTCGGCCTCGTCCCTCCTTTCTTCCGAAAGTGGTGACTCCATTTCATCTTGGGCAGTCTGTCACCTTGCCCACCTTCTTTCCGCCTCCGCATCCTTCCAAAGAGGAAGAGAGGCTCCACCGTCTGGACCCAAAACGTGCGCTCTCCTTTTATCTGGACCGCACAAAGCAGTTCCGGGTGGACGACCAACTTTTCGTTGGATACGTGGGTGCTAAGAAGGGGAAAGCTGTGCACAAACGGACCATCTCTCGGTGGGTCGTTTTGTGCATCAAAATTTGTTACTCTTTGGCAAAAAAGGACCCTCCTGTTGGGCTGCGCGCCCATTCTACTCGGGCCACAGCGGCTACTACTGCCTTGGGACGGGGAGTCCCTTTGCAGGACATCTGTCAGGCGGCGACGTGGGCTTCGCTACACACGTTTGCCAGGCATTATTGCCTTGACAGCCAAGTCCGGAGGGATGGCTTCTTTGGCCATTCTGTCCTCCAGGACTTTCTGGTGTGATCTTGGTTCGCAGACCCACCACCGGGGATGGTATTGCTTGGGTATCTATTCTAAGGTGAGGAATCTAACTAACGTGTTTCTTTCAGATGAACAAGTTACTTACCTTCGGTAACGATGTATCTGTAAGAAACATTAGTTAGTTAGATTCCTCACCGACCCACCCATCCTCCCCGTTCTGCGAACTGACATCTAGGGTTAAGGTTATCCTTTTCAGGCCCCTAGATTTTATTTTTGGCACCAGTGTCGGTCTTTGCATGGCTCTGCGTTCCTGGCGCGGAAGGCTATGTACAAGAACTGACGTCAGCGCGCGAGGGCGGCGTCTAAGTACTCCGACGACGTCATTCCGGCGCACGACGCCGACGACGGACGCGGAGCCGCAGACGACGCCTAGCGACGCGCAAGGGGTATTGCTGACGAAAAATCTTCCGGATCCAGTCTGACGCCTGGGGATATTCTAAGGTGAGGAATCTAACTAACTAATGTTTCTTACAGATACATCGTTACCGAAGGTAAGTAACTTGTTCTATTAGACTAATAGAAGGTCTCTTAGGCTTAGTGGAATCACATCACAGGATCAGCTAGGCTCTTCCTGCTTCAGCTCTTCGTTTCGAATGTAACAGAAAACATGCTACTCTGTAATATTAAAGGGCTCGTCTTTCAGGTATTGGCAGCTTTATGTATGTTATGTCTAAAAAGTGGTACGATCAACCTGAACACAACAACCTGCCCCATCTATTGACCCAGACTCGTTCCTTACACGGTGTACAGACCAAGGTCACTGCTCGCTGTTTAAAGATGTTAAACAACAGACGGTTCTCATGTGAAGCAAAGTCGAGTCAGCAGTTCTCGAATGAATAACATGTAACAACAGTGTCGCGTGCAAAAGCAGCAGAAGCAGCAAGCTGGCTTTCTAACAGCCATCGAGGTTATGCTAACTTAGCGTTGTACATAGGGCGTGGTTAACCCACACTACATCCCCCTTTGATCGGACTACTAACCACTAGGGGCGCACTTATCAAGAACGCAGAGTTCAAGTTAGAAAGAACGGAACCAAGGGCATGAACTATAAGTCCATATAAGGTAAGTGTAAGTTCGAAAAGAAAAAAAACAGAAAAAAGATGTCGTCAGGTGGTAAAAACCATGAAAAGTATGGGAAAAAATGACACCTCTCGACACATCAAGGGTCGAATCATGACAAATAGTCAATCCATAAAGGTATAGGCACAATAAGTTGCAACAGCCTCCAAGAGGAAATCATTGGAGCGTTCCGCAAAAGTATCTGCCATCCAGTTTAACAGAGGAAAGGAACACACGTGTTCACTCACAATCGGAGCTTCCAGCACCACACGGGGACAACAGGAAGGTACCTCGATATAACTTCGTACCAGAAAGTCAATCGCAGCCTCTTCTATGGCCCAAGTACCAAGGACTCCATGTGCCGCACCCAAGGCCATAAACCCAACACCAGAACATTCAGACTCATGAGCCGTTAAGGGGCCCATCAGTTGACCAAAATCCGGTACAGGTGACACCGAGGTTGAAAGGCACAAATCCAGAGCCCACTGGAAAGGACAATCCAGGCAGTGAAAGACAGGTTGTACACAAGTAAAGAACGGAAACCGGAAGGACAATCCATACGCGACACTTAAAGTCGCCAGGGGCAACGTGCCATAGTATTCAAGCATCCGGTTGCGCAGATGAAACAGCTGGGGCATGTTGTCTCTGCACGCAAGTTGCGCAGCCATTGCGTAGAACGCAAACCAGCAAAAGTATTCCAGCAATAAGAGCAAGAAGCAAAGGAAGACCTCCGAAGACGATGGAACAAATAGAATGAAAAAACGCGGGGATCACACCAAAAATAGTCTGAAAGGAGGTCACGAGGCCGGAGCCCACTAGTTTAAAAAAATTAACTATGCCAGTCGTAGACGAGGCATTAAAGATAGTCTGTATCAATGTTCCAAAATGGAAGGGGAGGTCAGTATTCAAAAGCGCCTGCACCTCTGTGCGGGTGTTAGCCACGTGAAGAAGAAAGGTTTCACGGGATGAAGTTAAAGCGACCTCCCTTTGAGACAAAAGAGCCCTTATTCTGCTCATCTGGTTGAACTCTGCGCTCAAGGTTGGAATCGAAGGCCAGATATAAACATCGAGCCGGCCATGCGGGGCGGGAAAAGGACATTATTACAGCAAACTACACGCTGGGAAACAGTGACTATGTACGGAATGCCCTTCAGCATCCCACAGCAATTCTCATTATTTAAAAGCAAATAACTACCGCTAGCAAGCAGTGTAAATGAAGGGGTTATAACTGGTACAGGAATACCTTTCAAAACGCAAGCTAAATTAGGAGCGTGTACATTGCAAGCACCATGTAATTGTATATGTCTACACACTACAGAATGATCAGGAGCAGAAGTGCATTCCTCACCTTTCAGATAAACCTCTGTGCCCTCCCGCATGCATCTATATGTAAATGGGAGCGACCAAACTTCGTGCAGGAACGCACTACCAAGTTGTTCATATCTGCCCAGAGCATAATGTTTCATGCATTAACTAAATTTTAAAAGCGAAAAAGGTAAAGTGATTACGCCGTGAATAAGCCACGTGGCCGAATTTAACTCGGCAATAGAGAAAGGCAAAGGTTCTAATTTCTCAATGTGCAGTAATGAATAAGTGGCATCTTTCATAGACATAAACTGTTGCTTTGCAGTCAAGTTAAAAGGGAGGAACAAAGAGGAAACATTCATGTAATCCCAAGGAACTTTCCCTGCCTTTAACGTTTGCAAAGTCCATGCAAATTGCATAACAGAACGCAACTGATTCTGGCCATTGTACAACACAGACAAATCATCCTGCACAATATCTACGACAGATGAAACAATATTATCTAAAGTGTAAATCCTAGAAGACAAGGTATTTATACTATTATCAATCACAGCCAACACTTTTTCCATATTGGCTTGGTCAATAGCACGTAATCTGGAGGCAGCCTCAATTTGCGACAATTTCCAAACTTCATTGTAAATAGCATATACCCATCATTTGGACCTGCCTACTGCAGGACCTTTAATAAAATCATTCAAATCAATTTTGTCGTCTAAACGTAACAAATGTAGCTTAACAGACGCTAATGTGGAATGTTGCAGCCATGACTGGCATAATTTACCCACAGAGTAGGTAGTTACAGTGTGTGATGATTCAAAACGAGGATCTACCCTGACTTGAGTGTACCCAGGTGTCAGTGCTAAATCGACGTTGACAAGAATCTGAACCAGTTTGCCAAACCAACCAACCCCCAGGATTAAATGCCGAAACATTAAAGGTGGAGTTGGAAATAAGGGACAGCAACTTAAGAAGGGAAAGATCTGTGTAATTACCCCAACCGGGATAAGCACCCAGATCCGGGATTGCCGGGGAATTCATCCTTTTAGACGGAGATAAGCCAAAGCACGTCGTCTGAAAAATAGATGAATTTAAAAATAACATGTGGTTAGTGATAAGACAGGCACGATGCAAAGCTTCTGTCCCCTGAACCTGCCACGGTTTAGTACCCCAAACCGATTTAAGATCAACAGTAGTTTTCCATAGCTCGTAGCCTCCGACTGCCAATTCGTCCATAAAGGATTTGGAATATAATAATTTGGTATGTGTCAACCGCACCTTCGAGGCGGTTTCAGGTGCCATCTTAAAATAAAAGGAGGCCGGCTTAGACACACTGAAATCCGAAAAGTATGTGAACTTGTTCACTAACGTTGCAGAACTGCCCTGATGAGGGGTTGGCAATGTTCCCATTGTGTGTAATTAACAAAATTCCGAAATGTATTTGCTCTGTGTAGGAAATGTTTGCCATAATGTTGATAACAAAATTGTTCACCATAATTAGCAGAATTTAAATATAAATCCTCAGCATCAAATGCAGCATAATATTTTAGATCAGAAAACAGTGCTTCTATTGCGTGTACATCCCAATCATCAGATCTAATATTCTGTTTAACGACATCACCCATAGAAACACGAAATACATTAGGCACATTAATCACCTCTGTAGGTCCATGAATTTGAAATTTTACAGCATCCCAAGCAATCCCATCACGCACAGGCCAGGCAGTAATGTTCACAAAAGTCTGGTCCCTTTTCATAATGTGTGATGAGGAATGGGGTGCCAAAGTCCCATCAATGGATTCAACCGAAGATCGCTTATTCAGGTAGTGTCCATTTATAGTTTTAAAAAACACCACCACAAAGCCAATTGTCATGAACAAAAAAACACAGATTAGCACCAGCCAGATGTAAGTCCATGGTGCCACTAAAAAATGTCTCTTGAACCAGGCAAAAAATACAGCAATTTTGGATGGGGCAGTGGAAGTCATTGATTCAGTGTCAAAGGAAGAACGGGACTGGTCAATCGCTGTTGAATGTAAAAGAGCATACTCAGGATCATCAGGTAAACCACCATCAATAGGCGGTATAAGAGGGGAAGCAACAGCATGCATCTCAACGGTAACCTCAGGCATGATGGTCGAGGGCGGCAGCACAACAGAATTTCGCAGAATGGAAGGGCAAGAAACTGAAGGTGTCATACTATGAAGTATCGGCCACTCGCTGTAGCTTGACATTGTCAATCGAGATGTACCTGTTTTCCTTGCGACCAGGAAGTGGTGGTAAAATGACTGTACGGGTACCCTGGACTCCAAGCACCGGGACTGGTGCACGATAAGAGGGGCCAAACTCTTTCTTGTTCTCCACCTTCTCACGGACCAGATCACCAACTCGAGGTAGCCAGCCGACTACCGGAATCTGGAGCTCAGCTTCACATGTGGAGGGTACGTGTTCCTTCGCCAGAATGTCTCTTGCTTCTTGTAGATTCTGTAATACAGCACAGTGATCATCTAGGTCAAAAGGCGCAGCAGCCGCCGCCATGTCTAGACCCTCAAGGTCCGGGACAAACATTCGTACTCCAAAGAGCATCATGTATGGGGTCCGCCCACCCAGAGACCTTCTAGGGAGATTATTAAGTGCACGTTGCACGTCATACAAGTGGGTCAGCCAGCTTCGGCCTGTACCTAATACCCTTGCTGTCAAAGACTGCTTTAGGTCACGGTTCATTCGCTCCACAACACTATTGCCCTCAGGCCGGTATGGAGACGAAAATTTGACTTGGACCCCCAAACTTCTCATGGCTTCTTTGTAAGCCCTAGAGGCAAACGCAGGGCCCTGATCAGAATGAAGGGTACCACATGCAAAACTCCCAATAAAGACACGCAAATCCTTGATGACCGTCCGGGCATCAGTACTCCTTTGCGGCCACACCCACAGAAAACGTGTGCACGAATCCACTGCAACCAAGATGTACTTGTACGCAGTATCAGAGGAAAAAGGACCGCAGTGATCTAAATAAACACACGCAAGTGGTTGATTAGATATAAACAGCTGCGTTTGTGGTGGACGCGCGACAGTAGAAGGTTTAATCTGCTGGCAAATGTCACATAAAAGGACATAAGCTCGCGCTTGTTTGTACAAACCGTACCACCAGTAACGCTGCTGTAAAAGAGACACAGTCGCCGAAACGCCGGCGTGCGCTGACGCAACACCTTCGTGGGCAGCTGTAATCAGAGATGGTCTGCGGTCCGCGTTGGGAATCAATCTGTCACCAACGTCGTTAATCCTCACTAACGGGACGTTATCAGGACTTAAACGATAATGGTAGCGGGAAGGGAATCCTTTCGGAAAGCCCGTCCATGTCTCGGACGCAGCAATAGCTGCCAAGATGTCATCATCAATCCTAGTTTTGGATCTTGTAACTGCTGCTACTAAATATGTCGCCACTGCTGTTTTTGCTGCCTCGTCAGCCAAACTGTTACCGACAGCATGGACACCAACACGCTGGTGACCAAGAGTGTGAATTACATTCACGAGGGGAAGGCCTTCTTTAAGTTCTGCCACTCGAACCCAAAGCATTTTGTGCTTAACTGTGCTACCTTTCGAATCACGAAAGTCATTTTGACTCCAAAAGTGTAAATTCTCGTTGTATGATTGGACACAATAAAACGAGTCACTCAGTATAAGAGTGGTGACCCGAGCATCAGTAAACTCCAGTGCAAGCACCAGAGCTTTCAGCTCTGCCAACTGCGCGGTACAATCACCCAATGACTGCGTATGCACGACATCAGACTGGAACTCACCGTTCACGAAAGTACCGACTACAATTGCGCAGGCCGCTGAATAGGCGTACTTTGATCCAGTTGCGGGCTGCGCAGACCCATCAGTGTAAATGACACAATGGTACTCCTCGAGCGGGCGCAAAGACAGAGGAGCAGGATGAACAAATTCATACTCCAAGAACTCCTGCGTCTGTAATGCCGCGTCAAAGATATATGTGACGTCTGGCGAAGTCAAGGATGTTGCCCATTGTATCCACCTTGGATGCAAAGCCTTAGAATTAGGTACACTGGCTTTAGTAACCGCCTCAAGGGCAGGGTACGGTGTCACCACCAGCATGTGCTTTCCCTGTGATAGTGCTCGCTCTTTCAAGATCGCCATCTGAACTGCTGTCAGTACTTTCTCGACAGCGGAAAAGCGCAGCTCAGCCGAAGTGTACAGATGAGATGTGTATGCAATGGGGACTGTGTCGCCCTCATTGAACGTCAAGTAGGTGAAACCCACTGCACCCGGTACGATTCTAATGACCAGGTTAGTGTGGTTATCACGAGTTTGTAAAAACTTCGAAGCTAGAAGATCAGACTGCAATGCTTGCAAAGCAGCTGAATGCTCAGGCAGCCAGCAAGATTTGGTATAAGTAGGTTGTACCAAGGCATAAAGTGGCTTGATACGCTGGGCATAATCAGGAATGTAGGTACGACCGAAATTCAGAAAACACAGCAAAGATTGTAATTTCTTCAGTGTCGAAGGAGTACTGAGGCGTGCACATTTCTCAAGGAACTGCGGAGCCAAGCCTCGACCCTCATTATTGAGTTCGTACCCCAAAAACAACACTGTGAACTCGGCAATGTGGGACTTGGCAAAGTTGAACTTGTAACCATAGTCAGCAAACATAGTTATTATGTTATCCACCCGAGCAAGGTGTGGAAGCAACTCGTCGTCCGTGAGGTAGATATCATCTACATACGAATATGCTTCCGGGTCAATCATCTCCAAGAGTGAGACCACACGAGCAGCAAAGACCCCAGGGCTGTTTTTATAGCCCATTGGGAGCCTCTTGAACCATTTTTGTTTGCCACCCGAGGTAAACGCAGTCCACTCATAGCTATGAGGAGACAGGTTGTGGCTATAAAAGCCATTGGAGATGTCAAGTGTAGTTTTAAAACGTTTTCTCACAAGACTATCGACGAGAGCCGAACTGTGTGTATTCTGTACCGCACATGTCCGGCAGTGCGAATTTAAGTGCTGGTAATCCAAAACTAGGCGGTACAAACCGTCAGGCTTCGTCACAGTAAATAAAGGATTATTCATGGGTGACACACATGTTTCAATCACTCCCTGATATTCCAATTGTTCAAGGATAGACGCGACGTGAGACCTAGCCTCGCGACGCATGGGGTATTGGGGTTGAGGCTGGGGCTGGGGCTCCGACCGCAACGGAATCTTATGATTGGGAGAAAATTTGTCCCAACCAACCTGGGTACGGTACAACGCAGGCGCAGGCACCTGCGCCCACTCTCCGGCTAACCTGTTAGAATGTTCCAATGGCACAGTGTGCCCAAAGGAAGGGAGGATAACCACCTCCCCTCTAGGAGCCTCCAACACGAAAGCCGGGGGCCAATCAGCCTCCGCCAAAAGTATATCATAGGTGGAGGTCAGATGATCCCAAAATACCACCTTAATTTTACGCTGTATGTCACCTTCAATTAAAAGGGTAATTTTAAACATTATTTCAGGGGGAGCTACGCGAGTATCAGCAGTTTCAACACTTACATATGTATCAGTTGCTGTCGCCGCCAGAAACGGACGCAGTGCTTGTCGCACTATTGTAACTTCCGCCGCGCTGTCTAGCAGCGTTAGTGCCCATGTCTGGTTCAGAAGCTGTGTCCGTACCATCTGAGGCATATCGCGCAGTCAGAGCAGCAACTTTCTTCTTTTGAAACGGGGGTCTTTGACGTGCAGACTTGTCCTGTTTGCTTTTACCGTCAGTCTGACGGGGCTGCTCACGACCTTGAGCACCCTTTCCCTTTCCACGATCTCCGCCACCGGATTGATAAGACGATGTTCCCTGTGAAGAACGAGGAGAGCGTTGTTCAGGAACCTGAAATCTATCAGGTGACTTAATGTTAGAACGATCGCGCAAATCATAAGTGCGTTCACTCTGTGTCGGCACCGGTGATGCAGAACGAGACCTCCGTTTCTCTTGCTGCTTCCCCTGTTTCTTAGCTCGCCAACTTTGTTTTGGAAAGTTGGGCTTTTCGTCTTTTGTTGACGAACTCACTTTAGGCTGCTGTAATGCAGTCGGAATGACTACGGCGGGTTTCACACCCAAGGCGCTACGACCCACCATTCTGTAGGCTTTCGCTATAACTTTAGCGAACTCCTTTGGCCTGTCGCCAGGATCCACAAGTGCCATCATATTGCACACCTGGAATTGCATGGCATCTCCTTTGAGGTTGCCCATAACCATGGAACTAACCACATCGAAGCTATCGACAAGCCTCAATCCCAACTCAATCGCTGCCTCGGCACCATGATTCTCTTGGACTTTCTTGATGAGCGAGGGCAGTACAGACATAGACGGAGTGCCGTAACACTTCGCATAAGTCGCAGCAAAGACCTTGCCCCAATTGTCACAGTCGACAATATCCGGGACCAGGTCCTTAGGTAACGTGATAGTGAGGATCCTGTGTTTATCCACAGGACAAGTGTTGGGAAACACGGCTTCAAATTGATCACATTTTTCAGCAAGCCAGTAAGGGAATTCATCCCACTGCTGGGGGCGCTTGCCGACAACCGAATTAACCATAACTAGACTAATGACCGTCATGTGATGGTCAGTCGTGTGTCCCGCAACCGCAGGTGCCCCCACCTGCACATTGCGAGCACGTACTGCACTAACGCCCTATGGACCGTAATCAGGGCAGTGTGTAGCACTCTTAACTCCGCCACCGCCACAGTCATGTAGCGGGGATGGGGAGCATAACCGGCTAACACCGGCCATGTGGCCCCTGCAATCGACAAAGGGCCCATTCTCGCCGGCGCTACCACATGGGGGAGGGCGCCATTAAACCAAATAGTATGCTGCCAGGCACTAGGGGGAATTTCAAGTGTCCGATAAGGGGCATAGGCAGCAGGCATCGCGGTGTGAGTATAATCGTGGAACAAATTGTCGTTTGCATCCACTTTGTCAAACGTCACCCAAGAGTAAAACAACTCATACGGGAACGCCGCATCAGCGCCTACCACTAAAATAACAGCCAAGCCATCATCCGGGACCCCATAGACCCTCAAATGTGCGGTCAGGGGAACCCTACTATGCGCGGCAATATTGACCGCCATCGGGACACCTGAAAGAACAACGAAAAGCTATACTGTAGCACTGGGGTTCAGAAAAAGAAAACCTTTTTAATTATCAAGCTTGAAAGAACCTTTAGTCGAAACCTAGGTAGGTTAAGCCGTCAGTTATCTGGAAACTAGAGTGAGGGCGTTGTGGACTAATAAAAGCACTACTAAGGCATTTCAGATCAAAAGACCAAACGTTAGGTGCGCCATGTTGCAGGGATTCTGCTTATGCACAGAACTATGCGCAGGAAACCAGGACCTCAGAGAATTGTGGTGTACCAGAAACTCCCCTCAGAACTAAGAACCCCTATCCGACTAGCTTAGTGTCACATTCGTTATCCGAGATTTGGCTCGGCGGTCCCAGGACCTCAGAGAATTGTGGTGTACCAGAAACTCCCCTCAGAACTAAGAACCCCTATCCGACTAGCTTAGTGTCACATTCGTTATCCGAGATTTGGCTCGGCGGTCCCAATGTATAGACAACCCAGAACAAGCGACTTAGATACTCTCAGGAGTGGTGGGAACCCAAAATACCCGTTGGTAGCTTTATATCAGTCCACAACAGAATAACAAAGACACGGTAAACGTTTAAAGAGTTTATTTTATAAACCTCGCGTCCTAAGATGCAGTACTTTGGCTAACACAAGCAGACAAATGGTTAGGATCAGCACCATCAGCATTGTTACAATACCATAGAAAATGAAAGGAGCAATCATAATAATAATGACCGTGGAACACAACCACCCTCCTTTCTCTAGCAACTATTAAGGTATTATTAGACTAATAGAAGGTCTCTTAGGCTTGCATAGGGGACCCCATACCTTATAGATCAGCTTAGTGGAATCACATCACAGGATCAGCTAGGCTCTTCCTGCTTCAGCTCTTCGTTTCGAATGTAACAGAAAACATGCTACTCTGTAATATTAAAGGGCTCGTCTTTCAGGTATTGGCAGCTGTATGTATGTTATGTCTAAAAAGTGGTACGATCAACCTGAACACAACAACCTGCCCCGTCTAGTGACCCAGACTCGTTCCTTACACGGTGTACAGACCAAGGTCACTGCTCGCTGTTTAAAGATGTTAAACAACAGACGGTTCTCATGTGAAGCAAAGTCGAGTCAGCAGTTCTCGAATGAATAACATGTAACAACAGTGTCGCGTGCAAAAGCAGCAGAAGCAGCAAGCTGGCTTTCTAACAGCCATCGAGGTTATGCTAACTTAGCGTTGTACATAGGGCGTGGTTAACCCACACTACAAAAGCAATTTCCTAATTAAATTGAAGGGAAAAGCACCTGATTCAAAAAGGTCCAAGAGGAGGAAGAGAAAACGTTCTGAGAAGGCTTGAGGACGTGCCATTTGACATTTTTGTCACAAGTAACACCGTAATTCCACAAATGTTGATGTTCTTAACATGCCAGGTCTTCTCCATCACCACCATCCCTATTTTCTATATTCCCTTCTGTGGTACTTCCCTATTGTTTAGGTTAGTGCAGCTAATTCTTACATGTGCTTGCAAAGGCACGCTTTTATCGTTTTTATTTATGGTTGGCTAAAAAAACAAAAATGTACCGCCTTTGGATTCACATGCCATTATTGATACTGTCATTACTAAGTTCTTCGTTCATTGCAGCAAGCAGTTTCCACAACTCATCCACACAAAGCTTATTTTATGTGCCAGTGGAAAAACTTAAGCTTATAAATGGATGCAAACCATCACCTTCAAATAAGAAGGACAGCAGTTTTTTTATTCTAAAGAGTCAATGGTGGCTTCTCCAGTGAGTGGCCCTAGACCTACAGGTAGCTCTCATGTGTGCTGCCCATCCCACTAAAAGAGAAGCTTTTGCTCGTTTGAGTTAATATATGTATCTCTAAATTGAAAAGATTGTGTACAAGAGGAAACTGTGTGTATTGTCAGCACTCATAAGCTGCCTTCTAAGTCATTTTTACAATTCTTATTGTAAGGTGTTATTTTTTATATACTGCGTCAGGAATATCAATGTCCATTTTTTCTATGAAAATCTTCAGATTTGTGAGGAAATGGCTTTTCTCGTTGTAGGCAGTTCCCCCAAAATGTAGTCTCGTCAGCCTGGTTCCATCAAGCTGGTGTTATCTATTTTAGAAATTCGTCAAATTGAGGACAACTTATGGTTGTCCTTCATTGGGCAATAAAAAACCCAGGTACATGAATTGGAGAGTACCTGTTATTTCAATCTTTTAAGTCATTAGGGAAGTTCAGGCCCCTGAGAGACTTAATCTTCATTCAACCAGAGCAGAGGCACAGCCTCTGAGGTTAACACATGAGGTTTTCTGTATGCTTTTTGCAAGTAACACTCACCGAATACTACAGTCAGAATAACTGCACGTGTAAGCAGGACGCCCTGTAGCAGGGGCATAGCCCCCGTTGGTGCAGCAGATGCAGTGGCACCTGGGCCCAGATCCCTGGCTGGCCCATTCAACCCTCATTATTGCTGAATTTACCAAACCAACAGCAATCAAAGGGGCCATTTTCCTAGCTTGCACCTGGGCCCATGGCATCCTTGCTATGCTACTGCTTTGTAGACATTGTCTACTTAAATCCTGGTTGGGCATATGCTGTCTTTCTGCCTTGCAGCGATTTAGGTTGTATAGTCCGAATCGCAGTCTATTGGAAATGAAGGAGGAGAGGGGGAACATTAATTTGATGGTGCTTCTTGTAGTCTTCTTGGCTCTCCCTTCTTCATACAACCACCAAGCCATCTAAGTAGAGTATATGACATTCAACTATGCGTGTGGAAATAATGTATGAAGTGGGTGTGGATGGTTAGTGATGCACGGTTTATACTTCCCTTGCATATGTGGAGGGACCTTTGCAGAAGAGGCGCTTCTAATGAAATGTAATATCCAAGCATTCATGGTCAAATGCTTTATGGTCCTGTCTGTGGCATGCATGCACTCCCAGCCATCTGTGAAGCACAGGGTGCAACAACTGAGCTCTCGCATCTGATAGTGCTGACGTCATCTGTGTTCATCACAGTGGCAGATTGCCTGTTTTGGCATTGGTGCAGAGCCCAGATGTACATTCAAGGTTTCTAAGTTGGTGATACTAGCTGTCTGACTGCATTATTTCATTGTTTTCCCTTGGTAGGCCTTGTATGTGGTATGTACGGTTCAAATTAAATTAAAGCTTGCCATATTCACTTCATGTAATGTAGTTAAAGTATATAGGGCTCACCAGTTTGAAAGTTCACACCAGTTTGAAAGTTCACCAGCCGCCACTTATTTTCTTTTCACACCCTTTGCTCAAGATCCTGACAGCCCACAATTTTTTTAACTGAAGCTCGTTTCTCTGTTTTCTGTTTAGGGTGAAGCAGGAGGGAAGGGCGAGAAAGGTGAGCCTGGGCTAGCTGGGACCCCAGGAGAGAGCGGACTAAGAGGTAAAGATGTAAGTAGATTCTGATAGAACAGTAAGAATGCACAAACACAAATGTAAAGCTCTGTAGAGACTGAATGAGTACGCTGGAAAGGGACACCCATAGACTGGACTTCAAAAGCCAGTGTACTGGCCCATGTGGCACTCACACTTTCTACATTTGTTCCTCCATTAAATACATGTATTTTTCAAACTCCTCTGGCGCCTCGACCTGGGACAGACAACCCAAGGACATCAACTAACAGTCTGACCCATTATGCTCCGGAAAATAACTCAAAACACACGTTTCGCCTGCAAAAAAACACCTGCAGCTGCCACTATCACCTTTTAATGAAACCGGCTGGATTGCTGCATTTAAAAACATGTTTATTTAAACACGATTGCAGACAAGGTGGTCTGCTACCTTAGCAGGCCACCATTTCTGTGATGGCTACCAATCAGAGTGAATATTGCCTATCTCATTAATATTCATGAGGTAGATCAGATTAGAGGCCACTCCGAATCAAAATTGTATTAATCGGCCTGTTAATAAATAGGTTGGTTTGCAAAATTCTTTACTGGTTGCAAAATTACTGGTGAATAATTGCGACCAGTTTTTACGTCCCATATTTAGTACATCAGGCCAGTAGGTTTATGCACAGCAAGGATTAGCCATGTACCTTTGTATGACTGTAAATGACTGAAATGATGAGTGTTATTTTTGTCTGAAATTCTTAAGACGGAATTTCACAAAATTTCACACCAATCACTTGAACATTTTGCAATGTGTTTTTGTGTTCAGTTAATGTAACCACATTAAATACACTTTTAGATTGTCTGTTACTATTAAAACTGCTTTTTTTAAGTTGTTAATGTTTCAATGTTTAAACAGATATGTTTGAGTAGCCTAAAATATTTTCGGTTAAACCAAATTTACATCCATATAGTATTTTAGCACTGCATAGATTTTCTTCATACAATATTGAATGCCTTCTCATATTACTCAACCGAATGCAAAATATGACATTATTTAGACATGAGAAAGGTGGCAGAAGGTCATTGGGCAATAAGGTCCTCCTGGTTGCTAAAGACAGGTTGAAGCCAGAGTGGTGGAATGAACATCTGCCAGATGTTGATACTGATGCCAGAAGGGATGCAGATTGGACTCCATCCCTCTCGATGTCTAAATAGAGGAGTTGTTCTCAGGAGCTCTAGTCTCTGCCACTCGTGCTAAAGGTTTTTAATGACATGGACACCTGGAGACAAGCTAAGGTCACAAACCCAAAGGATTTTCCACACCGCACAACCACAAGACAGTGATGACAATGCATGATATACTTCTCTTATTAGCATCCAGACCAGTACCTGGAATAAAGGACTCAGCAAGCACAAGGAGACCATTTGCATAAAACATCAGATTAAGATAAATAATGGACTTACATGCTGTGTTTGTGTTTAATGCAAAAAGAACTGTTGATGGACAGAATGCAGAACAATGTCATACATTCACCCCAGTACAGAGATCTGGGCCTAAATCCATCGTTTTTTTGCTCACCATGCCATTCCAGTTTGGACCCAGCCATATGCAAATCAGTCTTGACCCTGTGCCCAATGGGAACAGTCCAGCCCGAACTGCCAGGCCAGGTCCTCCCTGGACTGGAAACAAGCATCCTAGGACCGGATTCGGGGTTTCACCCCTCTTCAGCCAGGATAGCTTGATTCCACTGGCATGGAGAGCACGGGTCTCATGTCTGAGCATGACTGTCCCACTCGGGGTGACAAATGCAAAAAGAACTATTGATGGACAGAATGCAGAACAATGTCATACATTCACCCCAGTACAGAGATCTGGGCCTAAATCCATAGTTTTTTTGCTCACCATGCCATTCCAGTTTGGAACCAGCCATATGCAAATCAGTCTTGACCCTGTGCCCAATGGGAACAGTCCAGCCCAAACTGCCAGGCCAGGTCCTCCCTGGACTGGAAACAAGCATCCTAGGACCGGTTTCGGGATTTCACCCCTCTTCAGCCAGGATAGCTTGATTCCAGGACTCACGTCTGAGCATACCCGTCCCACTCGGAGTGACAAATGCAAAAAGAACTATTGATGGACAGAAAGCAGAACAATGTCATACATTCACCCCAGTACAGAGATCTGGGCCTAAATCCATCATTTTTTGGCTCACCATGCCATTCCAGTTTGGACCCAGCCATATGCAAATCAGTCTGGACCCTGTGCCCAATGGGAACAGTCCAGCCCGAACTGCCAGGCCAGGTCCTCCCTGAACTGGAAACAAGCATCCTAGGACCGGTTTCGGGGTTTCACCCCTCTTCAGCCAGGATAGCTTGATTCCAGTGGCATGGAGAGCACGGGACTCACGTCTGAACATACCCGTCCCACTCGGGGTGACAAATGCAAAAAGAACTATTGATGGACAGAATGCAGAACAATGTCATACATTCACCCCAGTACAGAGATCTGGGCCTAAATCCATCGTTTTTTTGCTCACCATGCCATTCCAGTTTGGACCCAGCCATATGCAAATCAGTCTTGACCCTGTGCCCAATGGGGACAGTCCAGCCCAAACTGCCAGGCCAGGTCCTCCCTGGACTGGAAACAAGCATCCTAGGACCGGTTTCGGGGTTTCACCCTTATCAGCCAGGATAGCTTGATTCCAGTGGCATGGAGAGCACGGGACTCACATCTGAGCATACCCGTCCCACTCGGGGTGATAAATGCAAAAAGAACTATTGATGGACAGAATGCAGAACAATGTCATACATTCACCCCAGTACAGAGATCTGGGCCTAAATCCATTGTTTTTTTGCTCACCATGCCATTCCAGTTTGGAACCAGCCATATGCAAATCAGTCTTGACCCTGTGCCCAATGGGAACAGTCCAGTCCGAACTGCCAGGCCAGGTCCTCCCTGGACAGGAAACAAGCATCCTAGGACCGGTTTCGGGGTTTCACCCCTCTTCAGCCAGGATAGCTTGATTCCAGTGGCATGTGGCATGGAGAGCACGGGACTCACGTCTGAGCATACCCGTCCCAATCGGGGTGACAAATGCAAAAAGAACTATTGATGGACAGAATGCAGAACAATGTCATACATTCACCCCAGTACAGAGATCTGGGCCTAAATCCATAGTTTTTTTGCTCAGCATGCCATTCCAGTTTGGACCCAGCCATATGCAAATCAGTCTTGACCTTGTGCCCAATGGGAACAGTCCAGCCCGAACTGCCAGGCTAGGTCCTCCCTGGACTGGAAACAAGCATCCTAGGACCGGTTTCGGGGTTTCACCCCTCTTCAGCCAGGATAGCTTGATTCCAGTGGCATGGAGAGCACGGGACTCGCGTCTGAGCATACCCGTCCCACTCGGGGTGACAAATGCAAAAAGAATTATTGATGGACAGAATGCAGAACAATGTCATACATTCACCCCAGTACAGAGATCTGGACCTAAATCCATCGTTTTTGTGCTCACCATGCCATTCCAGTTTGGACCCAGCCATATGCAAATCAGTCTTGACCCTGTGCCCAATGGGAACAGTCCAGCCCAACTTGCCAGGCCAGGTTCTCGCTGGACTGGAAACAAGCATCCTAGGACCGGTTTCGGGGTTTCACCCCTCTTCAGCCAGGATAGCTTGATTCCAGTGGCATGGAGAGCACGGGACTCATGTCTGAGCATTCCCGTCCCACTCGGGGTGACAAATGCAAAAAGAACTATTGATGGACAGAAAGCAGAACAATGTCATACATTCACCCCAGTACAGAGATCTGTGCCTAAATCCATCATTTTTGGCAAACTATTGATGGACAGAATGCAGAACAATGTCATACATTCACCCCAGTACAGAGATCTGGGCCTAAATCCATCATTTTTTGGCGAACTATTGATGGTCAGAATGCAGAACAATGTCATACATTCACCCCAGTACAGAGATCTGGGCCTAAATCCATCATTTTTTGGCGAACTATTGATGGACAGAATGCAGAACAATGTCATACATTCACCCCAGTACAGAGATCTGGGCCTAAATCCATCGTTTTGTGTTTAGTCTGTGGAGAAACAGCATCTATTGTTCACAGACTTGATTTTTCCTGCTACTATCTTCCATGAATAGTTTTTGTTTGAGCGTAAACCATGACCTCCTATATAGTCACTCTGATGATCCCATCAGAAAAGCTACCCCTATTCATAATATGGTGTCTACACCTGACTAATATGCCTCTCTCCATTTACCTTTCAATGGGAAGTATCTCAGTATGTGATATGGCAGTCACATCCCAAATTCTCTGCTCGTCCGTTCCCCCATATATCTATTATTAATCACAGTTTCTTGGAAATATCCAAAAACAGTTTTTCTCCGGTTGTTCAGTCCCCGGAAGTGTCATCATACATGACAACATGCAGTGTCTACACACTACGGACTTTGCTGAACACGTTTGGTGACAGATTGTATGAGGATACAGCAACCTTGGTTCGAAAGGAGCAGGTCTGACCAAAATAGAATTGTCTAGCCATGGCCCCATGGGAAGAAGGCCCATCTGACCATAAAAAGAGCTTTGCAGAACTTGCATTCTGCACCCATGATTGCCAAGAAATATTTGAGAGATTGTGAGAGGGGTCCTTTTCAACCATTACTGCTAGCTGCAACCCATATATAGTAGTATCAGCAACTTACTTGAGATTTTGAGTAGTAGAGGCGGCAGTAATGTATGGAGTGGAGGGGGAGGCAGAGAATGTCCTTTAAGAACGATCATGTCTGTACATGGTTTCTGTAACTGAGCCGTGAAGACATGTTCCTGTAGAGAAGGGTGTAGAGAACAAAAGGCAAAAGAGAGAAATCATGAAGTTGTCATGTCAAGGGAAGTAACCACAGCACAAAGGGTCTCTGTTGACAGTTTCGCTGCACTCTACATCGTCACTGTCAACAAAAAGCGTATGACTGTAAGATGAGGATCCATAGGGAACCCGCCCATGCGCTTCAAAAAGGCATCTACTAGGCACTCACTGCCACAGGAATCCTCAATCTCAGAGACCTAGGGAGATGAAAAGTTAGAGGGGGAATTACAAACTTGAAAGGTATGAGTAATGGAGAGTTTAAGGTGTATCGCTCCAACATTACCATAATGTGAGAGCTCCTTGTTAACCGAGTAAGCCTCCTCTTGAAATGAAAGCAACATTTTGAAATATAGCTAAAAGATTAGCAATATTACAGTGTTTGAAGCACGGGCAGCCATCTTGCCAAAAGCTGTGCAAGCGGAGGAAATCAGTATCCGCATTTGGAAAAAGTTGCACTTAGTGATCTTCAACTAGAAAACAGTGAGGGAGGAGGTTACATGAGGTAGGTCACCTCATCTTCTCCAGAGATGTTACATATACAGGAGGTCGTCCACTGCTCATTACCAGACCTATGTCCACTTCAAAAAGCAAGAGTAATATCCTGTTCTAATAAAGATTCTCACCCACACAAAGTCACCAATGAACATTAATATTGTATTTCATGAATATTCTGAATATGCATTTGTCATTCTTGTATCCACTGATTTGGAAGCCTGGAAATAACCATGTGGTGTTATTTAACCACTGAAAAACACAGGTTTGGTGTTGTAAGTTGTATGGATGGAGTGGATGCATGTTAATATGTGTGGTTTTAACTTGAAACGTTGAAAAAGTCAAAATAGAATAGCCAGACCAGTGGTACTAACTAGGGATCTTGTTAGTCCTGATGAAAGCTAGGTGACCCACAGGCTAGAAAATGGCTGGCTTGAGCATGCAGCCCTGATTAAACGGTTGAGACCTAATAGGTTCTAAGAAAATCCACTGTTGTTTTTGACTTGGCATAGGTCCCCTAATTACAAAGTAATTAGAAAGGGATTTACATTTAGGTAATATTTAACACTTACCAGGATTCCTTACAAATAACATCAAAGTGCTCTACCCAGAAGTGTGGTTGAGTCCATCCAGGGGACTCACTGGGTCTGGACTCTATGATGAAGCTTGCCACACCACTCCGTGTGGGTGATGGTCCTTTGTACGAAAGGATTTTGCTCCTTTTTGAGGTGGACATAGGTAAATGCAGGTCCTGTAAGAAGAGGTAGGTGACCTCTTGGTAGATGTTGCAATAGGGATCCTTTCCACTGACGAGTTTGATGATATGTATATTCAGATCAGAAGGAAATATTGCATCCTGAGGGTACATTCAGGCACCAATCTGGGGAGAGGCGGAAGATGTACAGGAAGTGCTGCTTCTTGAGGCGTATGCACAGGCATGCTTATGTCATGAAGCTTCTTGTTAAAATGTTCAATGTGAGTTTAACACAACCATTGTTTCATTCCTCAGGGCAGCTCAGGGGAGAAGGGGGAGCAGGGAAGCAAGGTAATGTGATAAACTTGTTTTCATCCACTCATTGCATTACACATACTCAACGGTGCTTAGTGTCTTCTCGATTCTGTATTTGCAAGGTATTACTGTGCTGCTTTTCCTATAGCCTTAATTTTATAGCATGACTTTACATCATCTTCCAGCAGCGGCTTCTTCGTTATGGTGGAGGAGTGTTACACCCCCGCCAGCAGCTGCAAACACGAAAAATAAAATGATAATAAACCTATTTTATTATAATTTTATTTTTATTTAGGAGCCAAGTGTTAGGGGCGGGGCCATCATGACAAGAGCACTGAAGGAGGAGTGGTGGGCACTGCTGCAAGTGCGCATGTCTGTTTGGCCAATTGTCTTAGGACATCCAAACCGACATGCGCACTGAGATCTCTCCAACCCGAGCTGCATTGCAGAGTTGAGAGAGCAGCAGGCACAGGCCACCGCCCCCATGGGAGTGCTAAACCAGCCCTCTCAAGCCGATCCCGGCGCTGCTCTCATGCTAGTAATAGAATTACCAGCATGAGAGCAGCATCTGGATTGGCCGTAGGGGTGTTTGTGAGTCTGTGCACTAGCTGCAGAGCACCGAGGCGGCAAACGGTAGGTAAGTGCTTTTTTTATTGTTATGGTAAGGCCCACACACTGCTCACTACTTTTGTCAGATAGCAGCCACTACTGTCATGTTCCTAATTTACAAGATATGTTGACTTTATCCCATTGATGAGCCCCAAAGCCGAATGAACAGTAAATGTCTTCTTAATGCTTTTCTGTGGTTGGAAAGAAAACGCTTATATAGCTGGTTGCTCACAGTTCTGTACACATGATATCAAATGTGTGAGCAAAGAACTACCCTGTCCAGGTGCAACTCCCACAAAAAAAGTTAATTGTAGCTCAGTTTAATGAGTTGTTTACCCTCACTCTGAGCCCAGACGGACACAGGAGATGATGGCCTGCCCGCTCGCTTTGCCAACAGTTGCTGTTGGAAAATACCATTGACTCCATCTTAAGTCCTTTCTCCGCATCTACGACAGCCATGTGGAGAAAAGAGAGAGAAAAGTATTAGAAGGAAAACATGGGAGTGTGTTGTGTGTTAAACACCAGAGGCCAGTCTGTCACCCAGAGGCAGCAGGTATGGCCTAGAGTAAGATCCCCAAGTGTCTGCATGCCTTGATCCTGGAGTGTGAATCCACAGTGAAAGGCTGCACAGAGGTTTCGTGGTGTGTGAATGTTCATGGTGAAGGTCTACTTATTACTATGAGATAGAAAAACACTTTTCAGTGCAGGAAAGAAATCAAACAGCTCTGCCACAAGATTAAAAACCAACCACTGAGTGTGCCTTGCAGCACATTTTAACAGCAGAAGCTGCCCTTCTAGGGCCAGATGTACAAGACTTGCGTTTGTGATTTCCTGATAGCTAATTTTTGTGATTCACTATTAGGAAATTGGAAACAGCTATGTACAACAGTGTGTTTTTAACTGTTTGCGATTCCCAATGGGTAGAAAGGGACCTGCCTCATTAATGTTCATGAGGCAGGGTGCAATTTGCGGCTCATTGGTTCTGCGAATCGGGCTGATTGCGAGCTGAAAAAAGCTTCATACATCTGGCCCATAGATAATAGTGGGTGCAGCCCTGGTGAAGGTAAATAGTACTACAAATACACGGAGAGTCACCCTTCACTGCCAAAAATGGCAGGGAGATTCGTACTTACGACAAAAATAGATTCCCTTTTGTGCAAGATTTTAGCATAAAAACCCCAAATATACTCCCCTGGGCTAAATGGAAATACACTAAAAGTTAATATACAGTGAGCAGCTTAAACAACTCCAAAACTGTTTGACTCCATAACGTTGTTATGGAAGAATTCAGTCATATTTATTTATATAAAAATATACAATACAGTGTATCATCCATATATCAAATAATGTACCTGACTTGCACAAAATGGAGTCTACTTTTGTCTGAAGGTAAATAGTACACCATCAATAAACACATAATTAAATGTCATTCTCAATAAAAGGTAATTGCATCGTAATAAAAAAAATCAAGGCAGCCGTCACGCCTCTGCAATGAATGTTTCACTTCGCAGAATGCATGAATCACCAGATTCCCCCACAAACATTTTGATATTATCTACAATGACTCATCCACCATCCAAACAATTGGTACCTGTTTGCTGCTTTTAGTCATCACACATGAAAAAGTCACATCTGGACCTCTGATCCTCTCAGATGGATAAACTTCACAGTACCTTCGTACAAGAAGGCATACATGACTGGATAATATCAAAACCTTACATGATTTGATGGGGGTGCAAAACAATTGTGGTGCAATCCATACTTTGGCTTGATGAGGGTGGTGTTAAGCTTTCCACCTTAAAGGACAGGGTATCACTATAATGCAAGTGCAAGCACCTGAAACTTGCAGCACGTCGGGTATGTGTGTATTACTCTGATGGCGCATGGACATGTCCCACTTCTAGAGGCCCCCTAATAATCCCACTGTGTCAATGTACTGTGTAAATGCAATGCCTGCTGGTGGCCAAGAGGTCATCAGAGCAGCTAGGACAATACTTCTAATGTGGGTCAAGTGTGATAGGGGCTAACGATCCATCCTAGGAGGCTCTGGTGACCTTCTTATCCCATTGACCACCGGAGGGGCATTGCCACATCCAAATGTGCTTCTTGCTGTGTTTACTTAAAACCTAGACACAGGTTGCAGGAAAAATGTACACAGGCACGTCCCATGACAATGTCCTCCTTGCTAAGTTTGGGGGTGCAGAGTGCGTGCCACTGTATCTGATGAGGGTGCCTGGTATACTGCCTTTATGTGTGGTGTCCTTCAATAGGTTCAGATTTCAATGTAGTTACTTGTGGTCTGTCTTCTATGTTGTGAGTGAACAGGGACAGTTATTTATTAATTAATTTGAGTTTTTTGTAGCACGAACTCGACCAAAAGGTATTGGAGAGCTTTACATGAGTACCAGTTGCATTATAGAATGACACATTCCTTTTTAGGCAACGAGATTAAGTGATTTGTTGAGCCTCAAGCCAAATCCAGTTCCTCAGCTTCACAATCTGCTGCTCCAGCCGTTATGTCATATCCTCTCTTAAGGCTATGTAGTGTGCGCTGCAACTTCAAATCCCTCTAGGGCATCTTAATCTTTTACAATTTCCTGTGGACGTTCTAAGACTCCTGTCTTGGCTAAGTATGAACAATGAGAACATACATATGTTTTCCTCCTCCTGTACCAAAGACAATTACTATTTCAAACCCAAGGCTCCTATTTTGCCAATGTTTACAGAATTTGACAAATGTGTCAGCTTACTTGAAACACTATATAGCAGCAATTCACTGTATACAGTATTTGACAAATATGTTGGCTACCTTTGTGCACTGCACAGCAGCAAGTGGCTGGGTGTGTCAGCCATCTTAGGTCTGTGTTTACAACACTAACACCATACAAGCTACGGTAATAATAATGTATTGTGCAGTTAGTTAAAACCAATACAATATCAATGACGTTAAAACAGAAGCAGTGTAGCTGAGTGAGCTATAAAAACATTATAATAACTAAGTGACAAGTCAATCAGATGACGTTATTTAGATTCCTCACAAGGGAGGTATATAACAATTGTTAAAAAAATTCAGTAATGCTAAATCAGATAGAGCTCGCTGATAATTCAACAATTAAACAAGCATTGGCATAGCCAATAGGTCTCGCTTTTGGGACCTTCTAAGTATTTAGTTATGCAGCACAATATCCTTGGTGCAACCACATCAACTGTTGTGTGGCTAAACACTTATAAGGTCCCAAAGGCAAGACCTATTGGCTATGCCAATGCCTGGTGTGGTTGTGTGTGTGTGTGGTTGTGTGTTTGTATGTGTGTGTAGTTGTGTGTGTGGTTGTGTATGTGTGTGGTTGTGTGTGTGGTTGTGTGTGTGGTTGAGGGTGCGCTTGTGTGTGTGGTTATGTGTGTGTGGTGTGTGTGGTTGTGTGTGTGGTTGTGTGGGTGGTTGTGTGTGTGGTTGTGTGTGTGGTTGTGTGTGTGGTTATGTGTGTGTGGTTGTGTGTGTGGTTGTGTGTGGGTAGTTGTGTGTGTGTGGTTGTGTGTGTGGTTGTGTGTGTGTGGTTGTGTGTGTGGTTGTGTGTGTGGTTGTATGTGTGGTTGTGTGTGTGGTTGTGTGTGTGGTTGTGGTTGTGTGTGTGTGGTTGTGTGTGTGTGGTTGTGGGTGTGGTTGTGGGTGTGATTGTGGGTATGTGTGTGGATGTGTGGTTGTGAGGATGTGTGGTTGTGTGTGTGGTTGTGTGTGTGTGGTTGTGTGTTTAGTTGTGTGTGTGGTTGCGTGTGTGGTTGTGTGTGTGTGTGGCTGCTGGTGTGTGTGGTTGTGTGTGTGTGTGGTTGCGTGTGTGGTTGTGTGTGTGTGTGTGGCTGCTGGTGTGTGTGGTTGTGTGGGCGGTTGTTTGTGTGGTTGTGTGTGTGGTTGTGTGTGTGGTTTTGTGGTTGGTTGTGTGGGTGGTTGTGTGTGTGTGGTTGTGTGTGTGGTTGTGTGTGTGGTTGTGTGTGTGGTTGTGTGTGTGTGGTTGTGTGTGTGTGGTTGTGTGTGTGTGGTTGTGTGTGTGGTTGTGTGTGTGGTTGTGTGTGGTTGTGTGTGTGGTTGTGTGTGTGGTTGTGTGGTTGTGAGTGGGGTTGTGTGTGGGGTTGTGTGTGTGTAGTTGTGTGTGGTTGTGTGTGTGGTTGTGTGTGTGTGGTTGTGTGTGTGGTTTTGTGGTTGGTTGTGTGGGTGGTTGTGTGTGTGTGGTTGTGTGTGTGTGGTTGTGTGTGTGGTTGTGTGTGTGGTTGTGTGTGTGTGGTTGTGTGTGTGTGGTTGTGTGTGTGGTTGTGTGTGTGGTTGTGTGTGGTTGTGTGTGTGGTTGTGTGTGTGGTTGTGTGGTTGTGAGTGGGGTTGTGTGTGGGGTTGTGTGTGTGTAGTTGTGTGTGGTTGTGTGTGTGGTTGTGTGTGTGGTTGTGTGTGGGTGTGTGGTTGTGTGTGTGGTTGTGTGTGTGTGGTTGTGTATGTGTGGTTGTGTGTGTGTGGTTGTATGTGTGGTTGTGTGTGGTTGTGTGTGTGGTGTGTGTGTGATTGTGTGTGTGTGGTTGTGTGTGTGGTTGTGTGTGTGTGTGGTTGTGTGTGTGGTTGTGTGTGGTTGTGTGTGTGTGTGGTTGTGTGTGTGTGTGTGTGTGGTTGTATGTGTGGTTGTGTGTGTGTGTGGTTGTGTGTGTGGTTGTGGCAGTGTGTGTGTGGTTGTGTGGTTGTTTGTGTGGTTGTGTGTGTGGCTGTGTGTGTGGCAGACCTTTGAAAGCCACCCTTGGCAGTGAACCGGCAGAGAGTGATAGATGTAATGTTTGCTTTCCTCTCACTATGCCCAGCCTGCGCCCTGTCACATGAGAAAGGCTCCTGCGAGCGACCTCCATCGAGAGAAGTGCTCTCGCCTCAATCCGCGGAACGATATTACCAGAAGTAAAAGCACGCGGCTTCAAAAACAGGAACAGGCCTGGGACCCAGCGCGCGCTTCCAGGAAAGTCTAACAGAAGCAAACAATCCAAGCAGACACATTGGATCTGTCAAAATCTCCGATAGCCCAAGGCAAGAAGCAGAACAGGAAACGAAGAGATAGGATGAAAATGAGAGGGCGCTGTGAGAATGTTTCTTTCCTAACCGCCTTCCAACATACACTTATTTCATCATAAGAGCGAGGATGTCGGGCACGTCAAGAGTGTATTTATTGCCCAGTTAGCAAGGGCATAAGGTCCACAACGGCAAAAGGGGCTGCATGCCATTTTATACATCTTAGACAGGCAACAGCATATTACATGCTGTGCCTCTTAAGCAAAGGCCCAAGCTTGTAAAATATAAACTACAAGTCCCAGAATGCAAAGTGCTGTTCTCTAAATAGTCATGGCTGGATGAAAGCGGTACACATGACAAGCAGCCACTTGAGCAGCTGTGCATCTACATCAAGTACCCACGTTAAGTCCCCCAATCTTGATATGAGAGTTGCCAAAAACCTAACCCATTGTGGCAATCTCGACAATGGAACGTGTACATGCCACCAGAAAAGAATGAGACATTTTAACTGCAGGTAATACAAACAACGACACCCGGGATACCATGTTCCACGTAAGTCTTCATTTAACACCTGCATGAATTTTGGAAGTTGTAGTGACTAACCACCCCTATGAGTACGAATTGAGCTATATAATTTAGATTCTCCACAACAAATAAGTAAGCGAAAACCATGTCACCACGAGAGTAGCGAGCAGCAGCTGTGTGGGAAGAGAGTGCGGTGTATTGTATTAGCTTAGAATTTAGGTAGCGCTTTCTGCCCTTGATGAGACGCAGGAGCGCTCTGCCGACATACAGCGTGAAGAAGAAAAGCCATAAGTGATCTTGGTGAAAGGGAGCTGGAACCGGTGAAAATACTCGAATGAGAGAACAGCTCTAAAACTTCGAAAGGCTCGTTGAAATAAACTGTAGGCCACCCCTACCCAAAATGAACCGGAAGGGACTATTAAAAGGGACATATGTTTGAAGTCAAGCACAATCGAGTGGTCTCGTCAGTGAAAAGTCAGCGTCTGTATAACTGTCTAAGCAAACAAGGAAGACAAAAGTAGCGCGTGTCTTCCCGTGGGCTCGAGCTCCCCGTGCGCTGCTGTACGTCAGTCTCGCGCCCAGATTGAAGTGTCACTTTAATCTCGCTAAACGCGGGCTTTGAAGCGGCAAGGGGCGGGGGAGCGCATTCCAGGCGGGGGAGCGGACCCTTTGAAGTAGGTGCACGCGCCAATGGGCTGAAGCGCTTCCCAAAAGTGGATTGCATGACGGCACGATGCACGTGATTGTGCGCGTGCTCGCCATGCAATCCACTTTTGGGAGCCCCTTACTAGAGTCTCGTATCGCGATTGCTACGCAATAGCTAGGCGAGACCTAAAAAGAGGCTTTTCATTGCTGAATCAATGCACTAAGCTTGATCTGTAGAATGAATTTACGGGCTATCTATATGTCTGTGGTATTAAAGCATTCTTTTACAGCGGTGGCACATTTATTATACCATTGTCAAAAGGTTGGAAGTAAGAAGCTTAGGGTCCAATTACGACTTTGGCGGCACCCACCGCCGCCCCGCTCCCACACTGCCAAAGCCGTCTGAGCACCGTCCGCCAGATTACGAATTTTCTCGTGTTTAGCTGTAGTTTCTTTGGTGGTCCCACAGCGGCACCACAATGGGAGCGCCAAAGGCAGTTCCTGCACAGCATGGACTCTGCAGTCCATGCTGTGCAGGAACTGGGGTGCATGCACACAGGAGGGCACAACATGTGCCCCCTTGCATGCACCCCATGGCCCTGAGGCAACAGGGGGCCCTGTGGACCCCCATTGTGTTTACTCCCCATCACAGTTTTCATGGTGGGCTCACCCCCATAAAAACCGTGGCGGAGAGGAAACTCGTAATATGCTTGGTGGTGCCGCAGTGGCACTGCCAAGCATATTGAGGCCTCAAGAACGCTGCAACACCACCAGGGATCTCTGATCCCTGCCGGTTACAGCGGTCCCATGGCAGTCCGACCGCTTTACTTGTAATAGGGCGGTCAGACCACTGGTGCGGCGCTTAGTCTTTCGCAAGGAGACCATGGCAGCATCAAAGAATATGGGCTAAAAATCCTTGCACTGATCACGGATCTACAGCCTTCTGATGGTCTTTGATGTTTCCAGTGTTGATGTATTTTCCCAATTTTGAATAGACCAATATAAATTCTGGCGTAGGTTTTAAAAATGTAATGGAAGAGCTTTCTACCAAATAAGGCTGCAGCGTATCTTTAGTGCAGGTAGATAGTAGCACACAATAGTGATTCCACAATTGGCAAGATATTTGGTCCAATTAAGGAAGAGACGTGTTTGTTTCTTTAGAATTCCTTTGAAAAGCTGCTACAAAGAGTTGGTTTTCCATGCCAATTGCATATCTGAGCTGTTTAACACTAGATGAAGCTTGACATTATGGTCAAATGTATTTGTTCCATCACTTTTCTCAAATTGGAGCCATATCAAGCTATGCTAGTCTTACATTAAGTATTTGAAGTAAGAACGCCACACTAGATCCCTGGACACTTCGGCTGTCTGCAGGCTAAACTTCTGATCACACTTGGGACAAGACACCTAGCAGCTAGGAATCCTCGGAAACTGCGGAAATAATTATGTACAATGCTTACAGAACTGAGGTGAACCTATTAATGTTGATACAGAGCGTTGTTTAGATTAAAATTCATTGCTCGCTGAAATGGATTTGATTTTAAGCAAAATTGGTGTAGCTTTTTTGTTAAATTCTGCTTTTATTTCTGTGCATCACATATTGTGCAGCTGAATGGGGTATATATCATATACATTATTCACCATTCTCTTGTTTGTTTTTTGTATACTACTATTGTTACTCTTAATACCATACGAATGGTTTTTAGTGCATATCAATTACCAGAATATTTCAGTGCACCGCACAACCTGATGAATGTTTGGATTTTTACATTTTATTCTGTGTCTGCCAGGGAGAGCCAGGACTCGCAGGAGATCCCGGAGAGAGAGGAATACGGGTAATATGCTTTTTTAAATGCCTTCATTACATTTTCTCATATTGCAAGGCATGCAGCCTAGAGCCGCAGTGTTTTAATATACAGATGTGACTAGAAAACCCAAGTATATAATCTCAGCAATGTTCATATGTTCATATACATTTTGAATCAATTTAAAAGATATCTGGAATATAAGAATATTTTTAAAAATCTGAAATATTGAAATATGCAACGAGTGTGTCAGGACCCCTTTCAGAGGGCAGGCAGGAGCTACTGGTCCCAATCGTGGGTTTTGAGGTGTTGTACTCCTGATTTCCGGGGGCCCGCATACTAGGGATCTTGAGCAACTGTGCCAAGTACCCCTTCAGCACTCGTGGGGTGGGAGGGCAAGGTAGATACATGGGAGTGAACACAGGCTCACAACTCAAAGTACGTTGAGCAGTAGCAAGAAGGACTGTGCAGTCAAATACTTTCTTTTATACTAAAAGTAGTATTTATATACCAACACAAAGTGAAATACAGCATAATCATGCAGTACACACACTCATCTGTGTTCAGGGCTTTAGTGTTCGATAGGCAGGTCCCCGTGTCTCACTTCCCTTTCACTAGTGGTAGGGGTATTCCCCATTCGCTATGGGTGATATTCAGGGTAGGCCACACTAGTAGTCTAGGCTTCAGGAGTCCCACTCCGGCTCTTTTCACTGTCAAGTGTTCCAGCATTCTGAAGGGCTAATGGCAGAAAAAGTTTACCCAGGCCTTCCGGCCCTATGATCAGTCTTACCTGCTCCTGCAGGGATGGCACGAGCAGAGTCTCTGGGAGCCCTTAGCTCGCGGGTGGGATGGAGAACTGCAGCGGCTGCTATTGGTGAGTAGCACTCATGGCTCTGCAGGGGCAGCTAATGGTCATTCATGAAGCATGCTCCGGTGAGACAGTAAATTCCTCTCATTCTTCCTACAGGTAGGGGGGTGATGACGTCTGCTCTGGGTCCATCTTCAATCGTTGACTCTGGCCTGCATGGTTCTTCATGGCGGCTTCTATTGACGACAGCTTAAACAGGCAGTAGTCTTTGTCCTTTTCAGTGGCCCCTTCTGACAAATTTCGAAAATCTAAATTAATTTTTGTCATAGAAAAAAAGTGCACGTTCATTTAAGAAATGACAGTTTGAGCAAGCAATGTACATTTTTGCCAGAAAAATGAATGTGCCCCACGATTAAATTCAGAAACCAAATCTGCAATATCCGTTGAAGTTGGTATTAATATCAAACAAAAAATAAGAGAACATGTAAATAGTATGTTTTGAAAGTTGTCTCGAAATGAAGTATATATTTTAGTTTTTATATCAGTTTTAAATTATGAACAATGTCCAACATATCTAACGATGCATGTGAGTACAATAAATTTTAGAGCAAGCTAAAGCTGGCATGGCTATTCCTGGATAGACTTGGCTATCAGGTTGCATGGCTTATATATGCTACATGACAACCCAATCTGATTTAGCCTGCTGTTTTTCTATCATATTCTTCCTGCCTCTGGAAGATGAATGGGGTTATCACAGCATCTGTCTACAAGTCAAATTATGGACACAGTATTTAGTTAAAAAAAGCTATATTGGGGGTGGCCAGCATTAGGATCTGTCTAAATGTGACCTAGTTGAGCTCTGTTGGCCGAGACCTGGTAGTAGTCTCTGATTCAATCAAAAAATGGCTTTAAGAGTTCTCCGAACCATGCATGGCAACTGGAGACATTGTGCACAAGGAGAACTTGGCAGGTGGTGAATTATGGGCCCTGAACCTCTGATTTTCCTCCTGACAGTCGTTCTCCCCTTCCTCCAGGCAGAGTACCAAGATAGCTTCCATGACCACTGAAGAGTGGTGCATGGAAGGCGAAGGTAACATTTCCCCTTGCTCGACTGAGGCAGGAACTTTTCCCACCACTGCTGTCGCCTGGAATTGGACCTTGGGCAGAAGGCAGGGGTAATCAGATAGCTTGTTCCCCACCAGGTGGCCACATTGGCACCTCTCCAGCCCTACCCCTAGAGAACAGCATTATGCATCATGTCATGAGTAACTGATTTCTCCTGCCAGAGAGCAAGGTAAGTGACAGTGCCTGCTGCAAATGAAGATTGCAGTGGAGGGCAGCGAGAGAAAGTCGGGATCCACTGTTGGGCTCTATGGCTGGCAATGAGTGACCGCCCCAGTATCCTGTTTGCCTGGACCCAGCGGTGGTCCAGTGGGTGCCTGGGGCTGTTGGTCCTTTAAGAAAACAGTTTCTGATCCCTTGTTAACACATCAAGTCCTATATGAACCTTAATCCATATCAGTGCACCTCCACACAGAAACGCCCTCCTTTGGGAGGATGATCATTTATATAATTTCTGTTCCGTGCTGCAATGTATCACCCGGTTCTTATTCAGTGATGAAGCTGTGCTTATTCTCCAGGCCAGCTCATGCCACTGGGTGAATGTTATCTAGATTTGCTTTTTTAATAATGCCCACCTTAACTTTCAGCTGAGGTCTTCAATGTACAGAGTGGGCTGTGCTATGAATATTATTGCATGTCGGTCTCCCATTCATTGACTGCGTCTTTCCAACCCTATTCCACTTCCAACAGCTAACAATAAAAAAAGGTGCAGAAGATGCCCTCAATCAAGGAAGACTTTTCCACACAAAAACCTGTCTAGGATCTGACATGCCAGTCTCTGATGTAATGCACTTCACACATGGGACTGCACTGTGTGGGTTTTGAAAGATATGCTACTTGTTGCGATGGGCGATCTTCAAGCGCACAGGGCAGAGGGTCGCAAATGGGATGCCAGCTGTTGCAGCTTACATTTTAGTGGCAGGTACTCATGGTGAGCCACCTGGACTGCCAGGGTGAAATCTGGAAAGATAGACAGAGCATTACCTTCACAGAGGACATTTTGCTTCTCCCTTGTGAGCCAGAGAATAGTGTTATGATCTCTGAAGTTGATGAGTTTGGCTATAATGGGTCACCTTGGGGCTCCCGCATGGCCTGTGGTCCCAGGGACTGTTGCTCTCACTCTGCAGCGAGGAGTGGGGAGAACTTTTCTGCCCCAAATAATTCCTTGAGGAGGGTTTCCATGTAGTCAGCCATATTTTCTATGTTGATGGACTTCAGCAGGACCATTAGTCACGATTGTTACACCGGGACCTGGCCTCCAGGTCTTCGTTGTTTGTCTGGATGACCTTCACGACTTTTATTTATTGCTATGTCCAACTGTGCAATGTCCCAGGGACGAGATCCTTGCCTTGGTAGCATATAGTCTCTCTTCTTGCTTATTATGTTTGACGAATATCTTGTCCACTCTTGCCATAAGAATGTCCAGCTTTCCATTGATGGAGGTGAGGCTGTTTTGCATGTGGAGCAGAAGCGATTTAACACCTGGGTCATCCGTACCTTCATCAGCCATCTGTGGGATGACCCAGCCATCTGATGACAGGGCCCCTGTTGTGCTGCACATCAAACAGAAGTTTGGTCTGCCTGTGATCATCTTTTCCCATTTTGCAGCCATGTGTTTGGCACAGGAGTCACTGGGAGTGTCTCATGAGGGACTGCTCAGATTTATCCCTAGAGAATGTCCTAGTGCCATCTCTCCAGTACTTACAGCTCCAGTGCCTGGAATCCCCAGCGTAATACCCAGGCCCAAATGGGGAGTGGAGTTGGTACATCTGCAATTCAGCAGCTGATGGCCTCTGTCCTGTTCAGGCTGGTGTAGATCACAGGCAGCCACCCAAGCTGCCTGTTCTTTTTCTGTGTATTCCGTCTGCTGCTCTAGCCAATGAATCACCTTCTCTGTATGCTCTACTTCCTGCGCCCTGTGTCTGATGGTCACCAGTAATTTCTCTCCCTATCTAAAGGTTGAATGGGGCCATGTTCAAGAGCCCAAAACAAAGCTTGCACATTCTCACTAGAAGAACATTTTTCTCATTCATTAAAGGTTACTGTGTGAACCAAACACATAGGAGAAATTGATTAGGCTAGAAGCATGTCCGTGTGGGGGCCAGGTCCCACCAAATAAAATTATTGCCATAAATAGCATCAGAAATTACACCTCTTTGAAGTATAAATATTAAAAAATGCATTTAGTGAATCAGGCAAGGAATGATGTAATGTTTTCATCTTTATTTTATGTCTTCCTCATAAGGCATTACCTCTATTATACTTCGCAACATCCACTCCCCCCCCCCCGCCACATGCAACAATATGAGGTACAGTCTCAGGAGTGATGCTGAAAGACCAGCTTTGAGAAAGCCATATCGAATTAAAAAAGTATCCAGATAAGGCTGATGTAAATAGTCAATAATTAGAGCTCACCAAAGGGCCAAAAGTAAGTGGTGACAGATATTTACTTCTAGAAAAGAGAAATCTCACTTAAGCTGGACATGGGGAAGACTCCAGTAGATGAAAGGATAGTTGATGGCGTTAATGAACGGATAAGTTGAAAGCAGCATAAAGAAGCAACACTTGTTTCAGTTTAATTTAGTTCACTTGTAGAGTGCCTAAACCAGAAATGGTATCCACGTCATTCGAACATAACCACCTTAATTATGCTCTACCAAACTAGTAATTCTTCAACTTTTTCTTAAATACATCAAAATTCTGCAACTTCTTGAGGTCAATGTGAAGCGAGCTCGAGAGACGCCTGCTGGCTGCTTGTAGTAGATTGCTATAGTGTTTCTCTCGAAGGAGTACACAAGATAAGACTACTTCTCCAATGATCTGGATAGTCTAAATGAAGAGCTTTCATGGCCACAATAAGCACAAGATATTTATTGATAACCAGTGGAGTTTCATCAAAACAGGGGTGACATGGGAGTTCTAGAGCAAGCCTACAACAGCTCTAGTGATAATTCTCTAACTTCTATAATATTTTTAGGGGCCCCAAGGAACCATAAACTATAGATGCGTACTTAGAATCCAACAATGGCCCTTCGCGTTGGTCACTCTTGCCCTTTCCTTAAGAAGAGGCCGAAATAGTCATGGAACCAAGGTACAAGGATATTGTTGTCAGAATATCATCTGACATAAATAGTGTCCTAAATATCATCAACATTTATTGCCACATTGAGTATATAATAGAAAATCTACACTTAAAGGGCAATAATTTAGTAAATGATATTAAAGACACAATATTTATGTCAGAAGGCATATCTGTATATGATCTTTTATTGTACAATCCCCTATATCATACCTCCCTTTACACCTCACAGTATGCTTTAAATCCTCCACAACAAATGGAAAGACTGATGATCATTTCACAGCTGCTACTTGTCATATTGGAGGCCTCCCAAGAGTCATTTAGCAGAGTGTAGAATAAATTTGACGATGACAACTGGCTCCAGCTGCTGGCAGAAGGCATCATTTACACATCATGTCCTAATCACAGGAATGTGTTGAATACCTGACCACAAATAGAACTTTGCACACTAATACCAGTTAGCATTCTTTGACATCCAATGAACTGCAAGCGTTTCTTCCTGGGTTAATGCCAGCCCAGTCCTTAATCTGCCACTGTTTAAAAATATAGGTATTGTCTTTACAACTACCATAGTGCTGAATTAATATGTTCTTGCTTAAGTCTAACATCCCCTCTAAATGTTTTTAGGGTCCTTTAGGGCTTCCTGGACGTCCTGGTGACCAGGGGATTAAAGGTGAAATCGGACAATCCGGCATAAATGTAAGTACTTCAGCTAGACCTGCTCGTCCAGCCTGTGAATACTGTGGTGACACATATCTGAGGTACTGTGTACTCTTCTGTTGATTTTATCTAGCACTGAAAGAGCAGAAAGAATCCAGAAAATGGATATCATAATAGGGCACAAATTTCACTTTAAATCCAATGAGCGATGTCTTCGAGACATAAACATGCTTGCCCTTGTTTGGTGATGAGGCTGCGGTATGGATACTAAGTAACCTTCTTACTGTAGGAAGCTGGCTCTTTATATAGTATATCAAAACTAGAAATACTGTGCAAAGAGTCCAGGTATTCCTTCATAAGTGGACAGGGAATTGCTGTAGCAATCCCAAGGTGCTCTCCTAGGGGGTAGTGTAGTCGAGCAGGCTTAGGCTTATTAGAGAGGAGTGTTAAACATCTGCAAATACACACAGTAGCGATAAATGTTCCACATGGCTCAATAAGGAGATCTACACAAATGTATTAAAATAACGTATCTTTATATATATTTAGGCACCAGAATCAATATGATCAGGTAAGTACGTTTTTCCTTTTGAAAAATCGACACTGCATATTTCTGAAGCAGCAATGTTGTCCTATGGGAGGAAAAACAAGTACGGCATTCAGGTACAGTACAGTGATTTACGGGACCAATCTCCTGGACTTAAGGTGAGTATTGGGCAAGATCCATGCAGCACCAGTAGGTCACATCCAGTGGCACTAGTGCGTCCGGGTGCAGTGAGCAAGACAGCGTCAGGTGCCCAATGTTAGTCAATGGAGCTCGGTCTACGTGAAAAGAGGCTGCAGGTTTGGACTGGGAGGCCAGTCAGGCTAAACCAACCAGAGGGTTCAAATCTTGCAATGCTAGGGGGCGTGGGGACACCAGTGGTACTATTCTCCTCAGGCCGGGGCGGCTGGGTGCAGAGGGTCCTTGAAGTGTCCGGTTTCTTCGTCCAGGAGCACTCGTGGTTAAGGAGGCCTGCACACAGAGGTTTCAGCCGATGTCGAGGAGTTCACGAGAGGTGAAGCCAAGGTGGAATCTATCTCTTGAGGGCTTAGGGACCATACTGACACCATTAGCCCTCTCCGACTCGGACTGGGGGGCTCGGGTGAAGTGGTGCTTGATGGCGACGGGTTTCTGCGGGTCTGAAGTCCTCACGGTTCGTCTTGGGGATGCCTTCAGAATTGAGTAGAGTCCACAGGAGTCCTGGGTCTTACTTGAAGGCAGGCAGTCATCCCAGCCTTTGGGAGGCATAACAGCTGCAGGAAGAGATGACTTTGGGGCAAATTTGATGGGAACAGCAGACCGGCCGGCAGGGCTGGGGCCAGGTCAGGTACTCCTTCATCAGTCTTTGCTTTTGCAGCTCTTTAGTGCCCTTCTTCTTCTTCTTAGGTCAGCAGGATCTGATTTTCTGGTGTCACAGGCTCCCCTAAATACAGAATTGATGGGCTTTGGGGGAGTGTAGGGTAGTAGCCAATGCACTACAGGTCCCAGGGGTCGCTACGCTCCCTATATGACCACTTCCTGTAGGATGTGGGCATAACCCTGTCTCAGAGTTCCTGCGTTTACCAAGATGGCTAACTTTGAAAAGTCGCTTCCACTTCAGGTAGGCCACCTTAGGGGTGGTACTAGCCTGAGGTTGGACACGTCTATCTGACTAGTTAATTTTCCT
The DNA here is from genome assembly GCF_964204655.1 of Triturus cristatus. Taxonomy (NCBI): domain Eukaryota; kingdom Metazoa; phylum Chordata; class Amphibia; order Caudata; family Salamandridae; genus Triturus; species Triturus cristatus. The sequence goes on from NC_140585.1 coordinate 881,067,522, forward strand.
GCCTGTCCAAGTGCCAAAGGGTTATGGACAAAGGGGTTTGGCTTCTTATCCTGTCGGAGAAGTCAGATTTGCGTACCAAAGTCGGTGGTCCCTTCGAAGCTCCCATTTGTTGAAATGCTAATCTGCAGGTCATCCTGTAGGAGGGGGTGTGAACATCCTCTGCCCAGGCAGGCTTTGTTTCTGACCTCCGAAGAGCGAAATCCTTCACCCTTGGGGGTTAGAAACACGTCTCTGGTAACAGGCTGGTAAAAAACAGTTATTTAGCACACCAGTAGCTGGTAATTTTTCAGGGGGTACCTCTAAGGTGCCCTCTGGGTGCACGTATTAATTTATCCAACATTGGCATCCATGTGGGTTAATTAATACGAGATGTTTGATACCAAACATCCCTATTTTCAGTGAAGCCATCATGTGGCTGGGGTACTCGTTTTCACCAGTGTCCAGCAAATGTTCTTAAAATGGCTTCCCAGGTTAACCTGTACTAGAAGCAATAGAGCTGACCGGCACAGGGGCATATCTGCTCATGCATATATGTCCTCACATGTAGTATAGTGCGCCCTGCCCTATGGCTGTAAGGCCTGTTCTAGGGGTGAATTACCCATACTGCATGTAGTGTCTACAGGCATGGCCCATAGGCTGTGTACCATGTTATGTTTTCTCTTTTGTCTGCACCAAGATACGCACCCTGAGGTGGCAGCCTATATGTGTTTGGTGAGGGCTCCTTTTGGTTTGTATGATTCGATCTGCAGCCCTCAAGAACCCTCTTTAACCTCCTTGCCCTAGATACCAGGGGTACCATTTACTTAGGACTTACAGGGAGTACTAAAGGTATTGCCAATTGGGGAAACAATTGTACAGTTTTGGGAAAGAGATCTGGCACTGGAGCTCTGGATAGCAGGAACCCAGTGCACTTGTGTTGCTGGAATATGAATATGCTTTGAAAAACAAAATAGAAGAGGTGTTTGGCAAAACAGGAACAGTTGGTTTAATTAAACGCTTCAGCTGGGAAACATCCACAGAAACGGGTCTGTGGACTCTATCAACATACATTTGTTCTGAATGCCATTATATACAGTCTTTGCAGCATCATAAAGCAATGTAAATCTTATTATAGCGAAAGGAATGCGGGCCTAGTCATGGGGTGTAAATCAGACCACCTAATAGTGAATGTAGGTGGGTTTCGACCTTGTGTGGACACAATGAGGGCCAGTAGGTGAAGTGTCCAGATGTCCAGTATGGGGAGCGCGTGATCGCTGCCTGTACTGTGTGTGCTGTGCTCTGATTGCCTGAGTGTTCCAGCTTCATGTAGCATCTAACTTTATGGTGTTTTGGGAACGTGCGCACTCCTCCGGCCATATGTGCTTTATTGGGGCCAATCTCCTGGGACCATTGTGGTGTTGCTGCCAATCTGTGGGACTAATCTGGGTTTTTCCAGTTTGTGTGTTTGTCATGCTAGTTACGTGCCACCCCCATATGATCTGGCAATCAGTAGCCTCGGTCCTAGGCCACCAGCCTGCCTGATAACGTATTTCTTACTCAGGATTGATGGAGAGGTCATCACTGAAGAGTTCGACAACAGTGACTTAATCTTGTTTTTGAACATACATGTATAGTTGTGTAGGCTGCCATCATTATTAACACTTGAAATTGAAATCTAATCAAATACCAGGCAAAAAGTGGGGGTGATCATGTCAAAAAGGGGCACTTTCCTACACTTACTAACACCAGAATCAAAAGGATGTTATGGTATATTTTAAATCAAAGCAACATCATAAAATTGTTAAAAAGTGATAAAGCGCTGTACCATATCAACTCAGTTGATATGGTACCTGCACGTGGATACCAGATTAGTAAACCGAAGCAAGTCAAGTTTGCTTTACCAGATTTAGCGCAAACAGTGACATATTTAGACCATTCAGCATAAAGATAACAAATTATAGGGAAAATGCCTATCCTTCTATTTTAACAAGGCAAGTACCCACACCATTAATGAGGTACGGCTCTTTATTACAAAAAAGAGATTGTCCATACTAAATATTAGGGAATGCAACAGGGTGACTAGCAAGTCACATATTGTCAGATCTATTAACATTGGCAGTTGTAAACAGCAGAGGTGACTTGAGACAATCAGTCACAAATTTTGTTTCATACATAGATTGCAGTTGGCTACCGTTGGCATTTACCAATTTTTCTATGGATTGAATGACAGCTTCACTGACATCCCCAATCTCGAATATGACCACATTGAATATTTGCTCATGAAATATGGGAGGTTTGCCCCAAAAGATTGGAGATTACAAAGTTGTTACATACTGGCAGCAATTCAATTAATCACACTCCAAGGCACATGGGCCCTATACTCAATACCATCAATCAGAATAATTGAACACAGCAACCTCGCAATAAACAGCAAATGGAAAGGATGCCCAAATGGGCGGGGCGCTATCAATCTACATTAGTTCCAATTTAATATGTGAGTTGGTCAGATCCATGTGAGCGAGGTTTGAATGTTAGCCTTGAAAATGTAAGGCTAGTCACTAGAGCAGACGCTCCCACTAATCAAAATCAACATCTACATCAATCCAGGCTGAAAGAAAAGAGATCAATCTTGGAAAACTGCATAACATAATAATGGATCTGGAATCCGAGTATAGTGATGCCAACTTTCTCTTGACATGGGATTTCAGTCTTAGTCTATTCCAAAATCCCTGTATGTATGGTAAAAATTCTAACTCATGGTTTCATATGGGACATTCCAAACCAGGACCTTCCCCCAAGTATGTGACGAGATAGATTGTTACAAAAAGTTCTAACTTCATGTTTGGCATCTGGATTGAGAATGGTAAATTGTAGAGTTTGTGTTGACAAGCCCCTATCCTACACCTTAGTAAGTCTTTCTACATGAATAACATAATTTAAAATTGATCAGTGCCCTGAAAGTGAACAATGTCCTCCGATCATCAAGCTTAACACAAGGTATTGTTCTTTCACAAACACAAAAACCTTAATAAGCTGTCCTCACACAGAAAATCGAAAGAGGGTCATTGAAATGAAATACTAGAAACAGAAATAACTGATCAATGTGTAGCCCTGCTTAAGCATTCCAATGAATTAGAAGACAATATAACAAATTTGGAGCGATTGATTGAAAATCTTCCAACACTGCATCCAATCAGGAGCATCACCAAATGTCAAAGCCTAGGCTACAAGAACAAAATAAATGGATCACAGAAGTAATGAAATTAAAAGAAGAAGCATCAAATAGAGAACTAGGAATCTTAAAAAAAACCCTTACAACCAAGACCAACTACAATAGTAAAAGAGATCAGGAAAAATTACAAAAATGAAGTTTGGACTGTAAAGAAGCATCATTCCAAAATATTTAGGAAAATAATAAACAAAACAGAAAAGGGACACTTACTGGCTAATAATGCAAATATTTGTGAATCCATGTGAGCAAATCACTTACATACTCAATATTCATAGAGGGGGGTCTTGCAATGGAACACACCTCTGTAAGGGAAGATCATTTAAAAATCATTCACAATGATATAGGGCAGTATGCCAAGGACGTAGGAAAAGAGGAGGAGATATCATATATTTCAAATGCAACACAAATGGATTACAATGAAGCTCAGCTCCTGAAAATAATTACTAATAGCCACACTGATGGACCAAATAGATTACCTCCGGCCCTATTTAAAACAAATACTGGTCTAACAATCTACTTACTCTATACAAGTACATTCTGTGCACTGAGGATGTTCCATAATCGTGGATGGGTTCAATAGTCCACCGATCTACAAGGGAGACAATAAATCAAATCCTGTCAACTACTGTTTATAGCTTTTTAGGTTACGGGGCAAAATAGTTGCCAAGCCTCTTACTTCAGGATCTTAACGATTGGGCCAATGAGCAAAAAGTAATTTCTTGGAATCGGATGAGTTTCCGCCGAAGAATAGAGAACCAATTTACTGGCACTATCACTTATCATGGAACAAACCTTCCACTGTCATATACTTTTGTGCACTTGTTTTGTTGACTTCAAAGTCTAATTCGATTGTGCACCAAGAGACATCCTAGGGAAAAGGCTAACTACATGGAAAAATCCATCAAGGTTATTAAGGGCAATTCAACGTCTATATTCCAACACATGGATATGCATCAGACTCCATGATGGCACCCACCCGTCTAGGAAAGTATGTACATTGACTGTATTAAATCAAGGATGCATCCTAGCACCCTTACATTTGACGTGCACATCGGTGACTTAACAACAGATGTGGATAAGGTAAATGCACACCCACCAAAATTGTGTGGCAGAATAATTCAAACCTGCTCTATGCTGGTGACCGGGTGCTATTCAGTAGAATCAAAATTGGTCTTCAAAGGCTGCTTAGCAAATTGTATCATTACACTGAATGAAATACACCAGAGTGCAACATAAATAAAACGAAAATCTTATTGATGGGAAAGGAGAGCAAGAAAACTGGAACGTGGCAAATAACAGTAGTGAAGTTATTAAAGAAAATGAATACAAATATATAGGTTCTAAAGTCGATTCCACAGGCTCTTTCCTCCTGCATAAGCAGTTTATTAAATCAAAAGTTTATGCCATATCACCAGCCTTTTTAACACTGTCCAACTGTTACTATGGGACCTACTTTTGTGGAATCAGTTAAAAAAATCATGGCTGCCAAGTTGCTTTTCAATATTATCTATGGCAGTGAAATGGTACGAGGAAGAGATGCTAAGCTCCTCGATGCTCTAATTGTAGAACATACAGATTAATCTTTTATTTCCTTAAACAGTCATCTCAGGCACAAGTTTGGCTCCTGATGAAGTGCCACAAATTGACAACAAAAGAAGACACACTTCATCCGCTGCTATGGTTAGAAATTGCTAACTTGAACTTAAAAGCTGCTTTTTGATCCTTTATAGAGGAATCTCTGAGCACTCTGCAAGCAAGAGAACTCTGGAACCTGCTCGCCACCCAATAGGTATTCAAAAGAGTCTTGCACAAGAACATTCAAAAGTTATTCAGGCCGGAGGATGCCATGGCAATGTTATTCGTATTAGGATGGCTGTGGAAATATGGATTTTTCTGGTCAGTTATGTCCCCTATCTTGGACCCCAACGGTTCTATGTGCATGTTACAAGTACATGTATGTTCCCTCCAGTTCCAGTTATGAAGACGCAAATACATGTGCTTCCACCGTTAACATGTCCTCTTTCAGATCCGCCATGAATGGGCCGGATATTCCATCCCTAAGTACGAAAGGCCACCGGCTTTATATGGTTCACTTATGCCATTTTACAGTCCAGGCAAGTAGGCCCTGATTCTGTCATCAAGCTTTTCTTGCTTTCTGCCTCTAAAAGCTCCAGTCTGAGCCTGCATCTGTGACCATGAACTTTGTCTCATCCTCTGCGCGGCTCACGATGCCTGACACCAGCTTGCTGCCTGCCAAGAACTGTATTTCACCTTCGAAATTATCTGCTCCGTTCCCTATCCAATGCATTCCTGTCTAGTAGTTTAAGTAAACATTCTGCCAGCTACCGAGCAGAGGCCCGGCTTCTCTGTCTTTATACAAGTAATTCATAGCCCTATTACCATGGAAGACTTCTGCCCTCGCATCTAGTGTAGACACTTAGACGCTTGTACCGGCACTAACAGTCAGTATAGTCAGTATAGAATAAGATTCTACTCCAAGAAGGCCTCTCTTTTGGATAACATAGTTCTTTAAACATAGGATGTTAGATATGATTTGGGATTAGGTTGACTTGACCCTCCAGACATCTGTCGCCACATGTAGAGCTAAATGTCAAGTCCCCTTCACCCCCTAGCTGCACGTCAATCACACGTCATGCTGCTGCGCGCGCATCTCTGCCAAGTATTTCTGCTGACATTGCGAAATTCTTTCATGGAACCACCCCATTATGACATCATACCTGATGACGTTCCTTTGTTACGCCCAATCACGCCCATTTTCATTACGCATGAATAATGTTATCTTCCTTATCAATTGTTACGCCTCTCGCATTTGCTTCACTGTAATGCCTATTGTATAAAAGTGAATAATTATCAATAATGTATGTACTTCACTTCCTGAGCCTCCGTGGTGATGGAACCTGGAGTCCACGATTTCGAAATCGTCCATTGGAATAAAGCCCGTTCCTGACCTCTAATACCGAGGATTCTGCCTCTTATTTATTGAGCTATTTTTTATTATGTTCTGTATCAAATTAAGTCCCGGTAATTAAATTATTTACCACATAAATGGCGCCCGAATAGGGACACTTTCTCATCTCACGCGCCGGCGGTGCGTTGCAGGCCCGGTCTCCTGCCACAGCTGGACGGACAACAACGCGTACCAGCAGGATTTCCTGTATCTCCCTCCGGTCAAGCGGGGGCGACTGAGGCTGCGATCAACACCCAGACGAGGCGGTGAGAAGTGCGAAGTATCCCGACCAGAGCCTAGCTGAGAGAGCAAGATCCGAGGTATACAGAGGCCCACCAGGTTTCCGATGTCCCGACGTGTCCGAAGTTTTCGAGTCAAGTCCAGTCTAGTCCGGTCCAGTTCAGTTCAGTTCCGTTCCGAGGCCTTCCGTTCCGAGCTACCCGGTGAGTACCATTACTGGGGAGGCGTTCTGGCGTGCACATAAGTTGTGCCGGTCCAGACGGGTTTGGGTACACAAATCCGGTCTGCACTGTTTCAGCAGTGTATCTGTACTGTTTAGCAGTATATCTAGTATATCAAGTATATAAGTTCAGAATAATTTCCGTTAATGTCGAGAAATATGTTTTATGATTAAGTTTTCTTAGATCGTCATCATCATCGCTGCTCATTTAAATATTAAATGTTAAATGTATTAATACGTCCTGCATATTGTGGTGTGAATGACTGTTCATTATTGTGTTTTATTGTATTAAGTTTGTTCAAAACCAAGTATCAGATCAGTTCTCAATATGCCGCTCTTTTCGAAACTAAGACAGATCACAACTAGAAAAGGGGTACTCGAAGAAGCTGTTCCCATTCCTCCTAGGGACACTCCAGGGTACTTCATGTATCATAAACACGGCCTAGACGCTATATTATTTCTTGATCTATGGGTAGACTACACTAAGGAATTACCAGAAAGTCAGAGGTGGCCCGCAGCTGGGACCTGGGATGCAGATTGCATCGTGAAAGTAGAGGAAGAATTATGGAAAAAGAAAGCCAGACAGTCACAGAAAGACGCCATTGAATTATGGCGTAAAGAATCGTATAGACGCACAGAAAAAGCACGTAGACAGGAAGAGAAGAGTAGAGAGAATTCAAATAAAGTCCGAGAAAATCTATTAATTGAAGAAGGTACACGAGTAAAATCAGAACAAGTAGACAGACAAAGAAATGCCCTTATGAAGGGTATGTATCCCCTTCTGGCCGAGGGATTACCTAAGGCTACTCCGGGGATACCAAAAGACTTGCCACCCCCATTATTTCCAATAAAAGTACATCCTAAGGGGCATCCTAGAACAGCAGAAGATGTTTTTCTTTCCTCATATTTAGATGACGCAGCTCCCGAGTATGCTAACCCCGCCCCACATAGACCGTCGGCCGGGGAGGTTCAACGCCAAGATCCTGTATCTGTATCTCTACAACAACAAAACCTGACACAAAATCCGGCAAGCACGTCCGTTTCCACATCTGTTCCTACAGCTACTTCTATAACTGTGTCCACACCTATAGTTGCTGTATCGCGTTCTACGAATCCTTTCACGCCCGATACTCCAGACGGGGCTACTGGAGGTGCTACCAACATTTTTTCTACGCCACCCAGAGTAAATAAACTTACCTTTCAAGAGTCAGCACATCCACGTACCCCCAAACTCATAAATGCCCGCACGCTTAAGGAACTTCTAGTAGATTGTAGATATGACCCTGTGCCCGGCAAAGAGGACGAAATGATCATGGCATCATTACGTATCAGACGAGCCGCGGTGTATTTAGGGAAGTTACCAGGAATGACTGTGCATCTAGATAATATATATCATTATGTCCAAACAGGGCGAGATTCTGAAAGTATTAACAGAGCTATGGAATACCAGAAAGTGGAGATACAGGGGGAACTGTTACGTTTCCTCATAAATTGTGTGATCAGAAATCAAGACCGACCGGGGGTAGATCCGGAAATAATGCAAACTCTTACCAGATGGAGCCAGAATATATCAGAAGGGAGACATGATAGGCAAAAATGTATAATAGCCATGTGCAGAAAGATCCGAAAAGAAATAGAATGCCTACACGAAGAAAGATTAGCGGTAGACCAGTTTGAACAAAACGAGGAGGAGGAAGGATCAGGACCGTCCACAGGACAGTCAGAAACCATAGCCTATGTAGGTAGAGGAAGATCTTGTAATAGTACTAGATATTTTACTGACCCGATACGTCCGATATGTCCAGATAATAACAGGAATTTCCAAACACCTATAATAAATATGAGATCCCCCGAGCATTCGTTCCAAGCCGCTGATAAATTACTCCGAGAACGAAGGGGCTATCATTTACTCGATTCTATGGATGAACAAGAATTAGCCAGGTCAGCCGTTCATTGGGTTGACAGTCCCGGAAAATATGGTGATGATACAGTAGCACACACATTTTTGAACCTCACCCCAGATGAACAGCGTTTAGCTGGGATTTATATGATTCAACAACTTCTTATACTATATAAAAGCCAACATTCCGATCCTGGTCCCTTACCTGATATATTGACTGAATTACTCACGAATAGATGGAAAGGTTCAGGTACTAAGTTAATTAAGGAAATACTAGAATCCAGAAGGCAGTACATTCTTTTTGTATGTCCAGAACATGATTCACTGCCCATCAAGGAAAGACCGATGTATTACATGGACAGACAGAATCCCTTACGAGAAGTACACCCAATAAAGGGCGAGGACAATCAGTTTAAACGTGTATATGTATATACGCCCATATCAAAAATAGAATTGTTAGAAATGAAGAAAGTGGTACCCAGCCATGACAAAGACCCAGCGGGTTTCCACCGAGAAATTAAGGACATGTTACTCATGGGAGAGTATACCTATCCCGACATTATGACAATATTAAAGGTATTAATGCCTGCTGGCATTTATGAAAAACTCAAGGAAAAAGAGTGGGAGGTAGGAGACCAAAAGATAGATTGGACAGCATTAGAAAATGAAGAAAAGGCCCGAGGTCCAGGTTCGGGGCTTGGGGACAAAACTAAAGCACTACCAGGTTTACTAGTACAGGTACTGCCACGTTTATTAACCACGAAAAAGGAAGACTGGGGTGCAATCTCAGCCTGTAAACAAAAGCAAGATGAAGACACTAGTGATTTCTATGCCCGATTCGAAAAATGTTTTGGTATAAATAGTGGTATAAAAGCAAGTAGCGAGTCATACCCACATCTGTTTGTGACAAAATTAGTTGAAAATTCTTTGCCCCAAGTGAAGAATAGAGTATTAAAATTCGAGAGTACCTGGCAAGGTAATACCCCATCACAAATGTTACAAATGCTACAGTACCATTACAATAGAATTAGAGAAGAACAAGAACATGAGCAAAGACGCATGAAAGACACAAAAATGAAAATGCTAGTCTCCCAGACAGTTCCAGCTGAAGGTCATAAAAAGGGTACGACACAATCCAGTGATTCAGCAGGACCTGTAAAAGGGACATGCAACTATTGTAAACAGCCAGGACATTACATACACGATTGCCCAGTCCTGAAGCGTAATATCGCCACAGGTATTACAAAAGAAAGACCACGGCTACCTAGACAGGATCAGAATGAACAAGGAGCACCGCAGCATGCACAGGCCATGCCGGCTCCACAACAGTCTATACAGTTTGTGCCAGCCGCACCAGCGTTGCCTGCTGCTGCCACACAAACCACGACACGACAGCTGTACCAGACCGCACAGTATGACTATCCTGATTATCAACGATATGCATGAACCAGCCTAGAGAGGGAAGTTGACTTACCCCTTATCGAGGTCCCTGTAGACCAAGAAGGACCTTATGTACATAGTGAATTATTAGGCCAAGATAGAACATTTTTACTTGATACAGGGGCAAGTCGAACAACTATAAAACGTAGTGAAGTTCCAGGGGCACCCCTCTCAGGCTCACAGAATATTTCCCTTGGTTTTTCAGGAAAACCTATTGTTAATGAAGTATCACAGCCTCTTCCTCTTACGATAGGACCCTTGACCAGAACTACAGATTTATTGCTTACTAAATCATGTCCAGAAAACTTGTTAGGTATAAAAACACTGAAAGCTCTAGGAGCTATAATATGTTGTTCTCCGGAAGGAGTAAGATTGTTTTTACGTGATTTCAAAGGTCACTATGTGTCTCGAGACATGGATTCCCGACTGCAGACTTTACCGACACATTTATGGGCACAAGGCCCTACAGATGTTGGTTGCATGAACATTACACCATATCGAGTCACACTAAAGGCAGGAGTGGTACTACCACGAATGCGACAATATAAGTTACCCCCAGATGCTGTAATGGCTTTACTGCAAATCATTGACGAGCTTATTGACCAAGGAGTGGTTGTGGAGACCGACTCCAATATATGTAATTCACCGATAATTCCGATTCTTAAACGAACTGATCCAAAGGCTCCCCCAGTATATCGATTGGTTATTGATCTGCGCGAATTAAATAAATGTATTGTACCACAATACCCCGTAGTTCCAGACATCTCTTCATTACTGACAGCTATTGATTCCGAAGCAACATTCTTTACTGTAATTGATCTCAAGAACGCCTTTTTTAGCGTCCCAATAGATCCGGAAAGCCAATACTTGTTCGGATTTAGTTTAAATGGACGTAGCTTTAAATTCACACGCGCACCTCAAGGATTTACAGAAAGCCCCAGCATCTATAGCCAAGCACTGAAACGAGAACTTGACAGTATACACATGCCAGTCAACACTGCTCTGCTTCAATATGTCGATGATCTGCTGATCACCGCCCGAAGCGAACCTGAATGTGAAAAAGCATCACTGACGGTTTTACAATTTCTAGCCGAAAAGGGGCACAAGGTGTCCCCTTCTAAGCTGCAATTCTGTGTCCAGCGAGTTATTTACCTTGGTCACTTGCTGTCCAAGGAGGGAAGGCAGCTTACACCAGATCGTATTCAGTTAATAGCTAACATGCCAATACCCAAGACACAAAAGGAGGTGCGGGCTTTCATAGGCCTCACTTCATATTGTAGGCAGTGGATCCCTCAGTATGCATTTCTAGCAAAACCACTCATTCAATTAACAACACAGGAGGCAGCCACATCGACTGTCCTCCCTTGGACTCAGGAACACACACTAGCTTTTGAAAGCTTAAAGAAAGCTCTATGCCAAGCACCTGTTTTAGCAACACCATGTTACAGAAAACATTTTACACTCTTTGTTACAGAACGAGAAGGTACTGCCTTGTCAGTACTCACACAGGAACAAGCAGGATCACACAAACCGTGCGCTTATTTTTCTAGTACATTAGATCCCGTAGCTCAGGCTCTGCCTGCGTGCCTGAAATCAGTGGCAGCGACAGCTTTAGCAATCAGACAAAGCGATGCCATAGTGTTAGGACATCCATTGACAGTCCAAGTACCACATGCAGTAGAGGTTCTTGTGAATCGAACGCAAACACAACACTTGACTATAGCGCGACTTACAGGTTACGAATTAACATTGTTTCAGCCACATATAGAAATCAGACGTTGTAACACATTGAATCCTGCCACACTTTTACCTGTAAATGGAACAGACCCACTAGCTCATGATTGTATTGAAGTTATTACAATAACGACGAAACCCAGACAAGACTTGACAGATGTCCCATTGTCAGATCCAGACCTGACGTTGTATGTAGATGGTTCATGTATGAGAACAAGTACAGGAGAGTTAGTGGCCGCTTATGCAGTCACAACAGACACTGAAATTATTGAAACCAAGTGTATAAATACCTTGTCCGCTCAAGCAGCAGAGCTCGTCGCTCTGACACAGGCCTGTATTCAAGCCACAAATAAAAGAGTCAACATATACACTGATTCACGTTATGCATTCGGAGTTGTACATGACTTCGGCGTGCTGTGGCGAGAGAGAGGTTATTTAACTTCTCACGGTGCCCACATTCAGCACGGACCCCTCATTCATGCCTTATTAGATGCAATACATTTACCCACTGCAATATCGATTATGAAATGCAAAGCTCATACGAAAGTTACTGATATCATTTCTCAAGGCAATGATCTAGCTGACAGAACAGCTAAACAGACTGCTCAAACTCAAACATCCGACATGACAAAGACAATAGTCCAGACACCAACACATTGCATGATGGTTAAGGATCCCGCTCTTGATGTAATTGACATACAGACACATGCTACTCCAGACGAAATAAGGAAATGGACTGAATTAGGAGGGATCCAAACAGATCAAGGATGGATGACGAAGGAAAAATCCGTGTGGTTCCTTCCTGATTCAATGGTCCAAGTCATTATTAACACTGTCCATAGTCCAGCGCATCTAGGAGAGAAAGCTTTGCTAGACAGCATTCAACACATTTGGTTCAACAAACATTTACGAGCAGCAGCGAAACAAAAAGTTCGTACCTGTATGATCTGTTGTCAGTTCAACCCAGGAAAAAGCATTCCCGTAGAGCAGGGTGGATTTCAGCCTCCTGATCACCCTTTTGAAATTCTCCAGATGGATTATATCCAGATGGAACGATGTTGAGGATTCAAATATGTTCTCGTAGTTGTTTGTGCTCTTTCCCGTTGGACAGAGGCATACCCGGTTTCAGATTACACTGCCCCGACTACTGCCAAACAGTTAGTTCGAGAATTCTTCCCACGATACGGTTTACCACGTGCTGTCTACTCAGATAACGGCCAGCCGTTCTCATCCGAACTAATGAAACACGTTTCACTTTTGTTAGGTTATCAGTGGAAATTCCACTGTGTCCGACACCCCGAGGCAGCAGGTCTCGTGGAAAGACATAATCAGACCCTGAAAATTAGATTGTCCAAAATATGCAGGGAGAAAGGTGTCGACTGGGTAGTAGCATTACCAGTTGCACTCTTTTACATGAGAATGGTAGCACACTCTCGAACAGGGCTATCCCCGTATGAGGTGATCTTTGGCAGACCACCAAATATGTGGGGGACGCCTATACCACGTAAAATAACTGATATTGACTGTAATATGCTGACAGATTATTTGGCTTCCTTGATGTCTGCACTACAATCTTGTCGTTCACAGGTAGCTGCAGCTTTTCCTGACAACACTGAGGTGAAACCCCATGACGTAATTCCGGGGGATCTCGTTTTAGTGAGGAACTTTGATCGAAAGACTCAGCTGGATCCTAGGTGGAGGTCGACGCAATTGGTCTTGCTCACCACAAGGACAGCCGTGAAGATCGAAGGCAGAAAAGGCTGGGTACATTCAAGTCATATCAAGAAATTTTATGGACTACCATCCGATGTAAAAACTACACCTCGCGTGTCTTCACCCATTGACTCAAAACTTCCTTTGGTTGACTCAAGTAGTCACGAACATTATAAACTAAAACTCAGGTCTAATCAGTCGGGCAGTTTGATTGTTTAAGTCCTCTCCAAGGTGAAGCGGTTGAATTTGTCTCTGACATGTATCCCTTAGATCTGAATAGAGGAAAAACCCGAAAAATGTTGAAACGACATGCATACTGTAAATCACTGCGTAGTCATTGCACAGTGACGTTATTAATTTTGTTTTTCTTAAGTCTTTTAATAATCATTGCAAGTATATTGTTGCACATATATTATCCTATTTCTAGACATGTTTATAATGTTACTGCTGAACATTCTTTTAGTGAATTACCTCCGCATGAATTGTCATACAGATTTGCGCTGCGCAATAACACTTTTATTAGTATGTTACATCATTCCCATCAGGTTAGCAATGCTACAAATTGTTGGATATGTGGCCGACTCCCTCCCTATCAGAACTATAAAGGAATTCTACCTCTTTTTCCATACCCGTTCACACACAACGGCTCCTGTGGAGCATGGTTTAGCTTAATTAATTCCTTAGATTCAAATTCTGCAGTTTATCAAGACAAATGGGTATGGGGAAATCTGAACTTAGTTTTACTTAAAGTCTGCCACCCCAACAAGGAGGGACTTCCCAACAGAACAGGAACTGATCTAGAAAATGAAGTATATGGATTAGGTAATTTTACGCTTAATCTCCTGATCTTGAATGTCGAATCCGAAGCTAATCCAAGTTTGCCCGCCATGTCAGTATTTCTAGTAAAAGGTGAATTATGTGTGAGAAAGAATGGTTCCATACATATGGGCCATAGTAGATGCACCACTGTAATAGAATTCAGTGATCAAGGCAAGTCGACATTTAGAGCTTCCCGCCATTCCTATTTTATATGTGGTCAGACGGCATATGTACGTTTGCCTCTAGATTGGGATGGTACCTGCTACATTGGATTCCTTTTGCCACCTGTTTTTCTAGCTCCTCCTGATTATCACAGAAATACTCATTTAGTACACAATAGAGAAAGGAGAGATCTCCCAATAGTCGATTACACTGAAACAGCATGGGAAAAATACACAGATTTCAATAAAGGTCTCTTTCCCTATATAGGTACCGTTACTAATAGTAAGCTGATACGTAGATTAACTCGAACCCTTGAAGCAGTAGTGAACGAAACTATTTCCGCCTTAGGCAATTTAACAGAAGAGCAGTCTGCTATGCGGATTGTTGTGCTTCAAAATCGTCTTGTCCTTGACGTCATCCTGGCTGATAGGGGCGGAGCTTGTAGGGTCATCGGATCAAGCTGTTGCGTATTCATACCAGAAAATTCGCCATCTGTATATAAAGCTATAACGCGCCTTCATAAGATTGTGAGCCAGATACACCAGAATCCAGGCACTTGGACTTGGTCCGGGTGGTTTTGGAGCGTGTTATCAGCCTGGGGATGGAGAGTTCTATCCTTCCTAGGTATTGGCCTTCTCATACTATTCAGTTGCTGCTTATGCCTGCAATGTGGACCAGCGATTTGTGGTCTGTGTGCCACATCGTGTATTCCACATCAAGATTTTCGTTCAAGATCCCGGAAGAAGAAAGAAGAACAAATGATGCTATATGAACAGATCAATGGATTACTGAAGATTGATATCTCTTGACGGGCAAATAGGGGACAAGGAGGGAATGTGGAAATATGGATTTTTCTGGTCAGTTATGTCCCCTATCTTGGACCCCAACGGTTCTATGTGCATGTTACAAGTACATGTATGTTCCCTCCAGTTCCAGTTATGAAGACGCAAATACATGTGCTTCCACCGTTAACATGTCCTCTTTCAGATCCGCCATGAATGGGCCGGATATTCCATCCCTAAGTACGAAAGGCCACCGGCTTTATATGGTTCACTTATGCCATTTTACAGTCCAGGCAAGTAGGCCCTGATTCTGTCATCAAGCTTTTCTTGCTTTCTGCCTCTAAAAGCTCCAGTCTGAGCCTGCATCTGTGACCATGAACTTTGTCTCATCCTCTGCGCGGCTCACGATGCCTGACACCAGCTTGCTGCCTGCCAAGAACTGTATTTCACCTTCGAAATTATCTGCTCCGTTCCCTATCCAATGCATTCCTGTCTAGTAGTTTAAGTAAACATTCTGCCAGCTACCGAGCAGAGGCCCGGCTTCTCTGTCTTTATACAAGTAATTCATAGCCCTATTACCATGGAAGACTTCTGCCCTCGCATCTAGTGTAGACACTTAGACGCTTGTACACGCACTAACAGTCAGTATAGTCAGTATAGAATAAGATTCTACTCCAAGAAGGCCTCTCTTTTGGATAACATAGTTCTTTAAACATAGGATGTTAGATATGATTTGGGATTAGGTTGACTTGACCCTCCAGACATCTGTCGCCACATGTAGAGCTAAATGTCAAGTCCCCTTCACCCCCTAGCTGCACGTCAATCACACGTCATGCTGCTGCGCGCGCATCTCTGCCAAGTATTTCTGCTGACATTGCGAAATTCTTTCATGGAACCACCCCATTATGACATCATACCTGATGACGTTCCTTTGTTACGCCCAATCACGCCCATTTTCATTACGCATGAATAATGTTATCTTCCTTATCAATTGTTACGCCTCTCGCATTTGCTTCACTGTAATGCCTATTGTATAAAAGTGAATAATTATCAATAATGTATGTACTTCACTTCCTGAGCCTCCGTGGTGATGGAACCTGGAGTCCACGATTTCGAAATCGTCCATTGGAATAAAGCCCGTTCCTGACCTCTAATACCACGGATTCTGCCTCTTATTTATTGAGCTATTTTTTATTATGTTCTGTATCAAATTAAGTCCCGGTAATTAAATTATTTACCACATGGCGATCCCACACCCGTCTGATGATAAACACTTATATTGAACCAATAAAAGCAGCCCTATGTAGCAATCTGTTATTCCAAATCTGCAAATAGCAAGCAAGTGACATATCGGTTTAGAGGTCTACCTACATTGTACTTTTTTTAAACGTACTGCTAATGTTACATGTAGAGCGCCTGCATTTGCCCGAAGCTCTTAAAAAAGAGGAAGACATATCCCAAAAGGCCTTTATCCATCTGGCCATTCGAACACGCAGATAAGCTCTATACCCCAAAAATTTACCTTGAACAATCAATATGTAAAATTCCTAGCCCTTAAAGAGAAATATTTAGTAACTCCTTACTGACGTACGAATGACCACATTTGACAATGACAGAACATCACTTGAGTTGTTTGAATCATTTAATAGGTTAAAATGCTTGGTTTTAATATTCGTATTATTAAACTTGCACTGGTTTTAATCACATAGGGCACAACTTCTGTCAAATTAATTATTTAATGGTTTGAAAAGTCTGGTTTTAATGTATTTTTACAAATACAATGGTTTTAATTAATTATGCATGAATGAAATGAAACATGAAAGTAACCTTGCAGTATAAAGTTTGCCAACAAATGTCAAGGAGTCAGTGGGCTAATGGGACAGGCAGGAGGGTTAGCATATTGGTGAGGACTAATCATCCATGTCTGACTGTTTCTGCGGGAAGTTTAGTGGGACATGAATATACTGTAGTATAAACATAGATATGATACATATATGAAACACCTAGGTGCAGGCCAGTTGCAAAGAATGTTGATGGGTTCTTAAGTGTAAATGGGTCTGCTATTGAAATGGTACATTACAAATCCCTAATGTTCTAATTGTTCATGAGCCCTAACATTCAGGTAACCAACCACCAGTGGAACCCAAAATGTGATATACAAAAAACAAAACCTCTATATGTATTACCTTTGCCTTTATTAGTAGTTAAGGGCTGAACTAAAACCAGATAATGAATTGGCTCTCAAGACCTTCTTTTACCTGGTAGATAGGAAAGTTAACTTGGTAAGAGATGTCTGAAATTATCAAATAAAATGAAGTACACATATTTGTTTACCTCCATATATGCATTGAATTGATCAGATCTGATTATCAACCAATACTTGACATTGGTACTGCAAATTGAAAATTACTACAAAATTCCGCCTCCTAGTGATCTTTATTGTGAAAACTTTTGTTAAAGGTTTTTCTGTTGCAAAGCTTTTCTCACAAATACCACCAAACGAATCCATTCCACTAACTATATAGCAACCAAAACTTTATGATTTTGCAAAAATCTAAAACATCATCTTCATTTGAGCATTCATACAGTTGGTGTAGGGAAAGAATGACTTCATTATCTTCTGCATTGCCTACTGTTATTGGTATTATTTAGTGTGGTACTGCTGTGTTTTGTTGCAGTGAAATGTTTGCAGGAATGATAACAGATTGGCTGTGATATAGTTACTGAGATTAATTTTGTTCAGTGGTCCTTGCAAGAATATCGAGGTTTATAACAGAAGCGCTGGGAGCATGTAACTAAAATAAAGACTGACATACTTTTGAAAATTTTAGAAATTGTTAATTTTTAGTGTTTTCTGAGTGGAATGTACAGAGTTAGGTAAAATCAGAAGGATGTGTTTGACCTCAACTGACGAAGATGTCTGCAAGGCCTATGCATCATAGGACCTAAGTATTCAATGTCTGGTTAGCCCAGTAAAAGTTATGTGAGCCTGTTTCTTGAGGATCAAGGCATCACTTAGATTTGTGCCACCCTGAAATAGCACAACTCACTCAGGCACCTACTGTGTATTTGGAATAAGACTGCAGTAATTGGTTTCTGTGTTATGCATCAAGCTAACGTTTTGATATCAAACAAGGTGAGGGCAAGTAAAGAGGTTTGTGTCATCCAGCTTCATTTATGTACGATGCATATGTTCTGTCTTTAAAGTGCATTCTACTGGAGATTAGACGCTCCTCCCAATTTTGGATAGTAGAGTGAGATCAGATGTTCATGCCTTCTGAATGAGCTAATCTGAAGCTGGAAGCACACCTCACTGAGTAGAATTGATAGCACAAACAATCTGCTTCTGACAGTGAAAAAAGGTTGCTTCTTTTGCGTGAAGAAACTGTACAGTTGTGGAAGTACACATTTGTTGCTCTCTTGGGCGACTAAGGACCTTCCTTTTGCCATGTCGATGGAAACTCCACGCTGATGCTCTGTTCTTTTTCTTCTACAGGGTACCACTGGCGAGAAGGGCGACAAAGGCAATATTGTGAGTTGTGGAACAGAGAATGTACTTATTTTAATATCAACAAACTTGGAGAAACCCAAGCTCTGAGAGTGTTTTATGGCAAATAATATGGGGAATCTTCTGGCGCTTCTGCCTTGGGCCGTTCCATCTTGAGCGAGGTTGCTAAACACGTTTTCTTCTATTCTTGGCCTTCTTTTGACATTCATACGATTTTAGTTTTCCAATTCACATAAATACACTAACAGGTTACATGCATTGTTTTGTTTTCCTTTGGTATTTGTTTGTCCAAAAGCATCTACAAAATCTGGGGTGCGCCATACTGATTTGATCTGCAAGTTTGGATAGTGCAATATATTGACGAGGAGTAGGATCCCATTTTTTGTATTTTGTAGGATTTTATCGAAGATTTAAATTGATATCTAACTTCCTCAAACACATAGCACATTCATAGCTCCTTTTTAGTTTTACTCTTTCTGGTTTCACATGCGTACTGCTATGCTATTTAGAACAAGCATTGAAAATGCAATAGGCCTTGCCTTTAATTAAGTTAAAGCCATTTGCTTTGCTAATGGTATTGTATAGCAAAGCAAATGGCTTTAACTTAATGAAAGGCGAGACCTTTTTTTTTTTTTTTTTAAGAAGGCTAACCACAGTGAAAGGGAAGGTGGTACTTCTATCTGGTGGTGATGCATCTCGAGAAGGCGACAGTGAGATAACTATGTAAGCAGCTATATAAGAGGTAACTGGAGGTTGGAAGTTAACCCGCAGTTCTTGTGCCACTTTGAGTCTTCATTATACCAGCCTCACAGCTATGCGCTGACCATGGTAGTGAACCCAGTCCACCATTGGAGAACCGTGCAGGAAAAGACACGGGACAGGACCGGTTATCAGAGACCAAACAGTGACCCCACACCCTCTGGTGATCCATTATCCTGCCTCATGGCGTAGCATCCAGAGGCATTTGTGAGCACCTGGCCCGCGCCACTACATCAAGGGTAAAATAGGGTTAGAGTCAAACATTAGCAAACTATACTGCACCCCCAATGGTAATTAGCTGCCCTCCGCGGGAGGCATACCTCTCACCGTAGCCCCCCTTAAACTGACCCACAAGGAATGCAGCTGCCACCTCTGCGCGCCGCTGCTTGCTCCCAAAAGCAAAACGCTCTGGGAGTGAACCTTTGCTAAAGAGGTGGGACATGCGCCCGCCTTTAGCCATTTGCAGGCTATGAAAAATAAATGACACCGGCAACAACCAACCTAATGCGTGGGTGAAGTCCTAGCCACACGGAGAATTTTGGAGTGCTCACAATAATCCACCCATAGAGCAGCGCGGCCTTACCCGCCGTTGAAGGTGTATGGGGAGAATCTGTGTTCTACCGGTCCACTGTAGTGATAGTCCGCCATGCGCAGACTTTCCTCGTGCCGTGGGATGGACAGCATTGTCTACCTCAGCTTACACAGTGCTCCGGGGCTGCTTATGTGCTGTTCACAAGCTCTTGAACACTGCGCTGGATCTACCGCTTAACCTGTTGCTGATGGCTGCCGGTGCTGTCTCATTCCAAGATGGCGCAGAAGCGGATATCAGGCTCTGCTTCCTTTCGAAACCGAAAGATATCTGCATTAATCATTGCTTCAACCAGCGATAACAACTAACTGCCAGGAGGAGATAACAATAAACTTTCATAGAAACATAGCATAATACAATTATATATCAGTCATTTTGTAACCTTTTTAAGAGGCATGCCTATTTTTTATTCATGAAGACATACACTTTTTGACGTACAATATATACTTTACTGCTCGTATTTAAAAATGTGCATCTGTCTAACAGTTCATTATTTCGAAGTTCAGCCAAAGTACAACAACTGTACCGAAACCAAATCCCAAACGCTGGTGAGAGCACTAGCACGTTAGTTGCCTACCCCCTGTGCGTTTGTTTCATCATATTGAGTAGGTGAAACAATGAGGAACTAGGGCAGGAAGCGAGAGAGCGGGAGGGCGCCCTGACACCCCCCTCCACGGCAGAGGCAGGCCACGCATGAAAGGTTTTCTTGTCTTTATGGGGCCATGTGTTTGAAACACATGGCCCCATAAAGATAAGAAAACCTTTTACCACAGACATAAAGGAACCGAGCCAGTCCAACTGGGACAGCTCTAAAAGAGAAAACTGAACGCCACTAGACGCTCTTTTCCAGTGGCTGGCCACCGTTTAGCATATACGGTGACGCCAGCCAATGGAAAAGAGGGGCGGGGCTTAAAGCCCACTACAGAAATTTTCTCTAAATCATTCAATCTCGCCAGTGAGATTGCGCATGTCTGCGCAGTCTTATGCCAGGCGAGACCTAAAAAGGCCATTCTAGTGATCTTACAAGTGAAAGTTCAGAAGGTACTGAAATCAGGAGAAAGCAAAGATTTCAATATGTTCACAAATGATACCTCTCTTAACCTGGGAGAACAAAAACATCTCACGATTTAAGTCAGGTGAGCATGATAATGATCTTTCTCACAATTCTTTTCAACACTGAACTCTTTTCCATCAGGCACCTCAAGTGAAAGTGGAGAGATTGGGGGCATGATGGCTGGACTGTCCAACAAAGGCAACAGAGGAAATCTTGGTGGGCAAACTTTAGGACAATCAGTAATATGGTAGTGATGGACAAGAGAGCTATATAGGAGAGTGGATTTTGGAACTATATGACCTAAATGGATTCTTTTGCCACTGGTCATGTCTGTGCATTTGCCAATGAAAAGAACTTCAGCACCCATGCAAAGGGGCTTCACAAAACCTATTGCTTTTGGAGTAAAGAGCAGTCCCATAATGGTGCTGCTTGTAAGTCAAAGTTTAGTTGACACTGAGTTTCTCTTTTATATTTTTTTAGGGATTACCTGGACCCCCTGGTGCATTCGTAAGTACAATTTATTTCACCTTCTCACCCGTGCATTCACCTGCATATAAGGCGGGCTCAGCATATATGGACTGCATTTTATGTTATAAGCAATAGTAACTCTTGGTGTATTGGCATATATTTTTCCTACACTGGTACAAAAATCACTGTAAAAATTAACACAACATGCGTTAAAGAGCTGATGTTAATCTATATGAGTGTAGTATGTGTGGTATGTAACCAAATACATAGGGGCCTATTCATAAACTGCATGTTGTAGTACATTTAGTAGTATACTACAATAGTACTACTCACACATTACAAAATGCTATTCACAAAACATGGGTGCGGAGGTCTACACCTCTGCCCCTACTATCTTTACAGAGCAAAGATCTGCGGGGAAAACATGCACATGTATGCCCACGGTTTAGTAGTAAATGTATGTGGGACGGATGAAGAAATGGCAGGAGAATAGGGAATGCTTACTGTTAAGAGGGAGGAGCATAGGGACGGGTAAGGGGGTAAGGGGAGGGCTAAGAAGGGGTGTAGGGATGGACAAACACCCACCTCAAAAGAGTGAGCCTAGTGCAAATCACAAACTGCACTTCTATAGTTAGTACAGCCAAAAATGGGACTTAAAATAAAAAACTCATTGGAAATATTGTTAAGATAAATTAATTTATTTTGACATTTTAAAAATATGTTGAAAAGTATTTTAATGTTTAAAAATGTTAAGTAGATAACAATAAATATTATTTTATTGTAAAATATATTAATACGCTTTTTTAATTTAAAATAAATGTATTTGCATTTTTTAATAATTAAATTAGGTGACATTAATTATATAAATAACTTTTAGTAATTTTTAATACATAATAAATATAAACATTTTAATTTAGGCAAGAATTTTAATACATATTTGAAAAATATTTTACATTTTACATGATAAATTTAAAATATTTAAATAATGAATTCGAAATTAAGTTAAGAGTGCTGTGGCATTTATTTAGTTTTGCATTGAAAATAAATGTATAAAAGTAATCTACATTAATATTTACCATCAAAACATTTTACTTTATTTTTAAGTGTAAGAAACGTTTAGAAATGTCCCAATACTTAACCAAACCTGGTGGCAGAGATTTAAACCTCCATGTGAAAAGTTACTAGTGTTTCAGGGATGCTCCACGTTGTGTTTCAGGGTGGAGACCTGTAAGTCTACTCTTTGTAGTAAATTTACATTCAGAAATGTTGAACAACCAAAACTAGGAAATTTCCTGCTAAGAGCATTATTTTGATTTTCGGCGGTCCTGGAGCTGGCGGCACGCCACCGATCCACTCCAGGACCTCAAAACTCACCACTGCCTGTCTGCCCACCCACCTTCCAGATTACAGGTAATTTTGTGGTCTGGTGGACGGGCTGTGTGGCGGTCCCACGGTGGTGTTGTTCAAAGAAGGCTCATTGTGAGCCTTAAACAGCACCGCTGCAGGTCCACCAGTGCACGTTTCTGCATGGGAAGGAATGCACCATGTTGTGCATTCTTTCCTGTGCAGGAACTGGGAATGAAAATCTACAGGGAAGCACAACATGTGCCCCCCTGCATGCACCCTGTGCAGTGAGGCACAAGGAGGTCCAGTAGGGTCCCCTTTGTTGCCTCACTGCCACTCTTTTCATGACAGTGCAACCGCCATGAAAAGGGTGATGGTGAGCCAACTCAAAATATGCTCGGTGGTGCCACTGCTGCACCGCCAGCATATTTTGGCCTCGAACCGCTACCAGACCGCCACAGGATCCTTGATCTGCGGCAGTCCAACCACCACACTTATAATATTGCGGGCGATCCCGCAGTGTGGCAGTGGTCGGACTGCCACCATGACTACGGCGGTCACATGGAATGCCGCAGTCCTAATAAGGGCCTAAGTGTAAGAGTAAATTTACACTTATAGATTTACTCAGGTGCAAATTTACCTTTGTGAATGCTTAGGCCTCACAGTGTTCTATACTATCAAGTCCATGCACAGTATCCAACCTTTTATCATATCCAGCCTTTCAATATTATCAAAACTGCTCCATAAAATGGTGTCTATGTGTAAAGACTCCTGGATCATGATGCTCACATAGGAAGTATATACCAATATAGAGTAAATGCACAGACCTCAATATTATGAAACCAATATACACAGCCTTTGCTATCAAAAATATCTTTATTAATAGCTTTTGTGATTTTTGAAGCCTCTCCTTATATATCCATATATACCACCATATACTGTATATTATAAAGCCCATATACACAGTTTTTTCGTATCATGAAGCTAAATACAAAAGATTGTCTATTAATGAAGCCTCTATGCGTTCTTTGGAATCCGCGAAGCCCATAGACAAAGCCTTGTATATTATGAAGCTATATAAACAGACTTTCAATATAAAGACATATGCACAGTTTTCTATTTCATGAAATCTAAATACATTTTATTACCTATTTCAAAAAGCCCCTGTTCACATTATGCATTTCGTGAAGCCTATGTACAAATCCTTTATTAATAAAGTCTGTGTGCACAGCCTTTGCATATCATGAAGCGTCTAAAGAAAACTTTATGTATTAAGAAAGCTATATACATGGCACATCGACAAACCTTTTTATAAAAAATGTATGTATATTATATAGCCTATGTATACCTTCCTTGCGTAGCATGAAGAAATTATAGGCAGCCACCTATATCATGACATCCATTAGAAGGCCGTGGGCACAGCTTTCTAAATACACAGTATTGCCTATATCTTGAAGCCCATATAAAGAGTCTTTACGTCATGGTGTCAATATACATAGCCTTATATATCCTGAATTCTTTGTACAGTAGTCCTTGCTTATCATGATGCTCATATACACAACCTTTGCATATCAAAAAGCCTCTTAAAACAGCCTTATTGATCATAAAGCCAATACGCACAACCTTGCCTATTGTGAATTCCATTCCAATGGTCCTTGTACGTCATAGTGCCCAGATACATAGCCTCATTTATTAATGTAGTCCATTTATATGTATGCACTATTTCTATAGTGTGAACCTTGCTGAAAGGCAGAGGACCACTGAACTGAGTCAAAGGCATAGATACTCTGAGGCTGAATGTAGGTAGGGCTAGTAGGTTTTGATAGGAGAGATATAGTGGTGTGGTCTCGCCATATAATGAGGCCGAAAATGGCAACTATTTTCATAGTTTCATTATGCCAGAGTATTGCAATATTGGGGTAATTATATAAATAAAAGAAAAACAATGGCAAATACAATGGTAAGTATTAGGAGTTATGGATTTGGGATAACATGAAAGAAAAACTAAAAGAAAGGAATAGTAAAGAAAAAAATGAAATGATGGCATTTGGCAAACTCCCTCTTTTATTTAGATAATGACATTAATGACATTAAGTTATTAAAAAAGAAGGGTATGATTAATTAGAAAAAGTACATAAAAGGTAAACAATAAAGGGATGAGGTAAAAGAAGTAAAGGGGGTTTGTCCACAGATATTAATTAAAAAACAAATAATACATTTTAAAAAGAAGAAACTTCTGTGACAAAATGAGAAAATAATCCCGAGGTTATTGAAAAAAAATTATTAGAATAAGAGGTCCAACATTAACCACTTCGAGAAGAATCACCGGATACTAATCTCAAAGTGATTAATGACCCCAAGATAAACACATGGAACCCTCCAAAGATATCTTTGGTCTTGTAATCATGTTCAATCCTCACGTTAGAGCATTGTTACACCTCTCACTAGTTTGTCCATTGGTCACCAACACCATCAGTACGAGCTAGAATTCTGGTAAAAGAGTCTGTGGAGTTTACCTTGTTACAAATAATGCACGTTACATATCGCATGTTCTAGTGCATGATTTTTCATTTCATCTATTTTTATATTTTTTATATCCTTAATGTTGCAAAGTATTTAGCAGCCCCTCTGCTTCTTTGCTACAAAAGAAGTCAATTACAACACACCACCAAACCATAAACAGTTTGCAACATGCCTGTGAGTGCTTAACATTTTTGAGAGATGTCAATGTTTTGTGGGGTTCAGGGCAACATGTTATGCGGGGCCTTCTCTGGCTGGTAATAAAGGAGCTCCTTGTAACTAAAAAAAATGTATATGCTGGGAAAGGAGAACACACACCATTAAGGGCTACCCAGTGGTGTAGCATTGTTAGCTGCATCATGAAAGAGCAGGTCAGACCTGCTTTTTTATTATTTAAATACATCTTATAATTGGAGCACGGGGCCCCAAAAAGCACAGGGTCCAGGGCGAAGAGCCCCGGCTGCCCTTCTCTTCTGATGACCCTCGGACTAACAAAAGTGTGTCGAAAAAGGAGTGTAGGCGGGACACGTTTCTCCTCAGCTGAGAATGCAAACACTAGGCCTGCTAATTACCTCTAATTTATTATGGAGTCCTGTGTTTATAATCAAGAAACACTGTGTAGTTATTGTCCAATGCATCTTCAAGGTTTACCTGTAAACTTGAGTGTGTTTCTTACAGGCTAATGTTAAAAGCATAGACAAAGAAAATTATTTTGGCACTCATGTATGGATCACTGATTTGGCTTCCTCTGACCAGTGAAGCTATTGGTGAACTTGCAAGCCTTATTTTAATATGTTTTGTTATTGAAATGTGCATGATTACAGCTTTAGTTCATACTTTGAGGCTGGGATAAATCCCTTACAACATGCTGTAGGGTAGGAGCTTCAGTCAGTAATGTTGTGTTGTATCTATTGTTATGGAGAATGTATATTTTACTACAGATCAAACTGTATCATTTTTTTTAAATTCTGTATACATCGTTATGTTTGGTTATTTGAATGTATGTTACCAAATCAAAACAGTTCAAAGCAGGAGGGTCCTAGGGAAGTTTTAGAGACCACACAGGATTTTCTCCCCAAACAATACTCAATAAACACTACGAAATCCTTGGGTCTATACAAACAACATTATGAGTGTGTGGCAAACCACTACTGGAAATTAACAAGTCTATAAACACAGAACCAATGGTTATGCCCCACAGCATACACTGTGGGCACTTCCCTTATCAGGATGAAATCCCTCACTCACCAAAGGTGACCGGCTTCATCATATGGGATTCTCCTCTCAAAGGAAAAACCTAGTTCCTTTGAGGGCTACAACCCCCTCTCTGCGAGGGAGGAGCTCAGGGATGTTTTCAGATATTTGTGGAACCTTCTAAATCCACATATGATGAGAATAGTATGATTGAGGGTGCAGCGCAAAGCCAAAAGTAAATGTGAAGGAAGTGAAGCTAGAACTGGCTAGGGAGCGTAAAACTGTGTGCTTTATTCTGATACACCCACTGCCAGGGTTAGAAGACAGTGCACCAGCGGTATGGATTTAAACCGCATTGGTGGAGTGGAAAGTAATGGTCAACATGTTTCAGCTCAGAGCCCAACCGTGGGCATGGCTTTCATCAGGATCTATAATGGTGCTGTTGCGTGAGTGTGCAAGTGATTTAAACACAAAAAAGCATACATGAACAGAAACGTGACTCAGTCCATCTGTTCCTCAGGGAAGAATTACCCGCAATTGCTGGGTAAACAACCCACCTCAACCTGGCAACAGCTCAGGAAGGGGGCACCGCTCTCTCCGTCGGTACTCCAGAACAAATGAGCCTGTAACCGGAGGGAGGAGAATCCCATATGATGAAGCCGGTCACCTTTGGTGAGTGAGGGATTTCGTCCTGAAAAGGGAAGTGCCCACAGTTTATCCTGTGGGGCATAGCCATTGGTTCTGTGTTGATAGACTTGTTAATTTTCAGTTGTGGTTTGCCACACACTCATAATGTTGTGTGTATAGACCCAAGGATTTTGTGGTGTTTATTGATTATTTGAATGTATGGACATTTATGATTTGTTTATAGTTGAAAACATTTGTTGGCGAGAACGTGTCAAACTATCTTCCTTTATTTACCACCGTTTTCATTGTAGATATAGTGAGAAAATTACAGTGATGGGCGGAATGCTTGAATTAATCCTAGCCATTGGTAATAACTCAGACCATCGTTTTTTGGCCCTCCCCATACAGGAAGTAGCCATATGCAAATCTGCCTTGTTCCTATTTCAATAGAAAAAGTCCAGCCCGATGTGCCTCACTTCCAAGGCCTAAATAGGCCGAAACTGGTCTGGGATTGTTTGTGTACCCAACATTTTTTTATATTTATTGAAAGAATTTATATAGTGCTTTGTCACCAATTGGTATCCTGGCGCTAGCCTCTAAACGATTAAGATCACAAGGGCACGGAGAAGATAAAAACCCCCCAAAGAGAGAGAACAAAAGAGTCAAAATTCTAGGGGACCTGGCCTGTTAGCTCAGGCTGTACTGTTCCATTGGAGCAGGACTAAAACTCATTTGCATTTGGTTGGTCTCTGTCTAGAGCTCCATATTGAGGAATGTGCCCGAGCGAACACCAGTGACTGAAATTATTATTATATTCCTTTCATCAGTTTTTTCTTTAACTGTAGATATTCCAAGTGCAATGGATATTCCCAAACCTAAGCCATGTGCTCACTGTGCCACAGACCTCATGCTGTCCTTCACTGATGGGGCATAAATAGGCTGAAACCAGTCTGAGATTGCTTGTGTCCCTGTGTGGAGAGGACGTGGACTGGCATTTTGGGCTGGACTTCTCCTATTGGAGCAGGACCAAAGGTCATTGGCCTATGGCTCGTCTCTGTTTAGAATTGAATAGTGGGTGAAAAACAATGCTCTGGAATGTGTCAGGGAGCTCATCACCAGTGGCTGAGATTTAAGTCAAGCTGTCTTGCCATCATTTTGTTGTTTGTTGCAGTGTAGATATGTCACAACCTGTTACAGTGCAGACACCACCTTTGCTCCTTTCCATTGTGTTGTGAGCTCTATTTTGGACTCTGAGAATTCTGAGTGTATGAACGAAAGTGTGCACTGCAGAGAAGAACAAATAGCCCAATTTTTAATAA
Organism: Triturus cristatus; assembly: GCF_964204655.1. Lineage (NCBI taxonomy): Eukaryota > Metazoa > Chordata > Amphibia > Caudata > Salamandridae > Triturus > Triturus cristatus. The sequence goes on from NC_140585.1 coordinate 881,096,093, forward strand.
AACTAATATCTATTTAATGACTGTATAGACATTACTCTGTGGTTAATGCTACTTTTCTGTTTCTTCAGCTCGGCCCTTTAGATAACAGCATCATCCTGAAAGGATCCAAGGTATGCTCCTGTCCAGATTGTACAAAGAATCCCACATGTGCACGTCCCTTTAAAAAAAAGGTATCTCTTAAAAAAGAGGCCCTGCCCCTGGACAGCTGCAGTGAGTGACCACCAGCATTCCTACTAAGAGGATGAGAAACAGGTTAACGTGAACTCATCTCCTTGATGCTCAGAGAAGGCCAGAACACATGATAAGGGAATTAATATGTGTCTGTCTGTGCTAGGAAACCCAGGCGTACCACACATGTTATCTCCCCAGCATGGAGTTCTGTAATGAGATGTTAAGTATAGACAACTTCCAGTGGTAGGGATTTCCAAATTGAGCACAAAGAATAGAGAGCAGGGGTACAGTAAGGCACAGAGCCGTAGAGTCAGCGTAGAGTTACACAGTAAGACATGGAACTTGGTCTTCTCTGCAGAAGTGGACATCCACTGCCAGGCATGGGGCACAGGTACTCACTACAAGCAGAGAGTCCCACAGGTGCTTATGTAGTACAGGCAGCCTCCAGCAGGACGTAAGTGCACACCTGGCTGTGGAATATTGAGACTTGTTAGCTGTGCAGAGTTTCATTGTCAACAACCAACAAGCAGTCCCATTACACAAACATTCCATAACTATATTGAACCCTTGAGATCAGGCACCATTTTCTTTCCACAGCCAATTATGCATGGCCCTCTAGTCCAGAAGGTGAAACTGAGTTACCCTAGCTCCTTGCCTGGCTTCCATACAAGCAGAGTATGGCATCAGTTACCGTCTTCCGCATGTGCCCATCTAGCCCTCTGAATGACAATTGTCCTTAGCTTTTTTCACTTTTCTCTCAAGATTCAAGTCGCCAACTCGGGTTATGTTTTTGTATACGAACGAATAAAAAGGTCAATGTAGTTCCTGAGTTGGGCTACGTTAGCAGCATTACTAATCATTGCATGTAGTAAAACCCCCCTCTCATGAGTCTCTATGGTCTGCACTGAAGCAAGAATGGATGAAACCTATTTTGCACCATATTTGATACTTCTAGAGTACAGAATGGAGTAAATAGATTTTGCTCCAGTCCATGACACATACCTTTTGGCAGGATTGAAAAGGAAACATTGGATTTTGCACTGCCTTCTCGTACCTAATAAATAATAAAGGTTTTTTACTAAATCAGAACCGCACCACCCCTTCTTGTAACATCTCTCAAATGTCCATAATATTCCTATCAAAAAGTAGTTGATGCAAGAGAGGCCACTTAATCCAATTGATGGTTGACAATTTTCTTTTATTTTCCCAAAAATCCTCCAGCCAACGCGTTTCGTCCTACACTGCTAGGACTTCTTCAGGGCTGAAATTTGCAAAAAAAGCACTACATAAATGACTTTAATTATGTTAAAATGTATGAAATCTGATTCTAGTTTAAAGAGCGAGACTTCATACATAGTGTCTTACATAAAAAATCTTCGAGTGGCTGTACAAAAATGAGAAACTGAACCACAAACTCATTAAAAGTAAATTTTCCCTTAAGTTACAATACCTAAACATAAAAAATATATAACACATTATTGTTTCCATATAAATTATGTAGTTCACCAACTCTACAAAATAGAACAGCATTAAACACAGGGTACTTTTCTTACAAATGTTTATGAGTATCTATCAAGGATCAGGTTAATCATGAATTTATAGTCTCCCTGTACAAGATATATTCAAAAAGAGAGAGGTGCGAAAACAATAAATTAGACGAGTCTAAAGGTGATAAAGACGCATAGTTGGTTTTACACCAGATGAGGTAAGGGAAGAGCACATTACAACTTAAAAAAGAGAGAGGGGACATATGTAAAGTAAAAGTCCCATAGTAACCCAATTCACCAAAGTGTGCTTGTATAGCATGCATACATATTTATATGGAGACCCCCATGCTTCATAAAGCAACGCATTACATATCAAATAAATGATCTGTGCAACAAGTATCAGCAATACTAATGCCAATCAAATATGATGTGCTCAAAAATCTCCAAACAAGTAGTAATTCTGTAATGATTAACCAAATTGACAACATCAGGCACCTAATCTATGATTCGCCATATAAGACCTATGAAGATATTAGTAAAACAATACCAAAAAAGAACAAAACACATTAGGCCTACCTCGGCTGCTCCACTTGTCACCATGTTGAGAATAGTCAATGATGACAGTATCAATTATACATGGGTGTTTTCCTTCCAATCACAAAAAATGTTGTCAAGGTCATCCAGTATGATAGCAAAACACACAAGATGATGGACGGAATGTTGCACATTGGCAAAACATTCACCCCCAGTCACAGATCTGGGTTTAATCCATCGTTATTTTGCTCACCACGCCACCCCAGTTCAGACATGGTCATATGAAAATCAGTCTTGACCCTGTGCCTCATGGGAACAATCCAGCCCGAACTGCCAAGCCATGTCTTCCCTGGACCGGAATCAAGCATCCTAGGACCGGTTTCGGGGGTTTCACCCCTCTTCAGCCAGGATAGCTTGACTCCAGTGGCGTAGTGAGCACGGGACCCACGTCTGGGCATACCCTTCCCACATAGGGTGAACAGCAAAACACACAAGATGATGGACGGAATTTTGCACATTGGCAAAACATTCACCCCAGTCACAGATCTGGGTTTAATCCATCGTTATTTTTCTCACCATGCCTCCCCAGTTCGAACATGGCCATATGCAAATCAGTCTTGACCCTGTGCCTCATGGGAACAGTCCAGCCTGAACTGCCAAGCGATGTCTTCCCTGGACCGGAATCAAGCATCCTAGGACCGGTTTGGGGTTTCACCCCTTTTCAGCCAGGATAGCTTGACTCCAGTGGCGTAGTGAGCACAGGACCCACGTCTGGGCATACCCTTCCCACATAGGGCGAACAGCAAAACACACAAGATGATGGACGTAATGTTGCACATTGGCAAAACATTCACCCCCAATCACAGATCTGGGTTTAATCCATCGTTATTTTGCTCATCACGCCACCCCAGTTCAGACATGGCCATATGCAAATCAGTCTTGACCCTGTGCCTCATGGGAACAGTCCAGCCCGCACTGCCAAGCCTTGTCTTCCCTGGACCGGAATCAGGCATCCTATGACCGGTTTCACCCCTCTTCAGCCAGGATAGCTTGACTCCAGTGGCGTAGTGAGCATAGGACCCACGTCTGGGCATACCCTTCCCACATAGGGCGAACAGCAAAACACACAAGATGATGGACGGAATGTTGCACATTGGCAAAAAATTCACCCCCAATCACAGATCTGGGTTTAATCCATCGTTATTTTGCTCATCACGCCACCCCAGTTCAGACATGGCCATATGCAAATCAGTCTTGACCCTGTGCCTCATGGGAACAGTCCAGCCCGCACTGCCAAGCCATGCCTTCCCTGGACCGGAATCAAGCATCCTAGGACCGGTTTCGGGGTTTCACCCCTCTTCAGCCAGGATAGCTTGACTCCAGTGGCGTAATGAGCACAGGACCCACATCTGGGCATACCCTTCCCACATAGGGCGAACAGCAAAACACACAAGATGATGGACGGAATGTTGCACATTGGCAAAACATTCACCCCCAGTCACAGATCTGGGTTTAATCCATCGTTATTTTGCTCACCACGCCACCCCAGTTCAGACATGGCCATATGCAAATCAGTCTTGACCCTGTGCTTCATGGTAACAGTCCAGCCCGAACTGCCAAGTCATGTCTTCCCTGGACCGGAATCAAGCATCCTTGGACCGGTTTCGGGGTTTCACCCCTCTTCAGCCAGGATAGCTTGACTCCAGTGGCGTAGTGAGCACGGGACCCACGTCTGGGCATACCCTTCCCACATAGGGCGAACAGCAAAACACACAAGATGATGGACGGAATGTTGCACATAGGCAAAACATTGACCCCCAGTCACAGATCTGGGTTTAATCCATAGTTATGGGTGCACTTGCATTCAAATTTGTCTCAACTTTGTATAAATCCAAGGTGTCCAACTCAGGACCAGGGTAAGAATGCCGGGTCGATGCAAGATTTTTAAGATTTATATATAAAATGCATTAGCACACAATTAACCAAAATGTAAATCCCTAAAATGGTCATTAAAAATTTTAAAACTATGGCAAGGATCCACCCCTCTCGGTCCTACATTGAGTTCACTGACACAATGTCATGGTAAGAAATATTGACAAAAATATTGTGTCAAAAAGGTTGTTAACCACAATATCGTGCTCCTATACTTATAAAGGTAATTACCAAAATGGCGGAACAAAATATCCTTGATACTAATATCATCCAAAACTATACAAAAATATCGGGTTTTTTTATAAATTGAGTTTAAAGTAGTGAATGTTAAATATTTTAACATATAAATGTAATATAATGTACATTAAATAAATTGCTATTATTTTTTATACTATTTATAAATACTTATATAAACACACACACACACACATCTTTATGTGTTTGAGTCTCTGTAGATAAATATATATGTATATATATGTAAATATAGAAATATATATATATATATGTAACACTTAAGACATATTTATTTTGCATTATACTTTTTAAATATTTTGAATTCATTACTTTGAATATATATATATATATATTTATATATATATTCATAGCAATACATGTAAACAATTAAGAAATAATGTAAAATAAATGTTTTTATTAATGTTTAATATATATATGTGTACATATATATATACACACACACACATATATATATATAATTCAAGAAAACATATATTAAAGTAGTCAATAAAATACAATATAAATATTTTGAACTCCAAAAAAACCACATTTACTAACAATACTATAAACATTAAAAAATAAAAACAATATAAAACATAAAAAACTATAGTTAATGCTATAAAAACTAGTTAACCAATATTATGAAAACTATTTGAGTATCAGAATATTAACTATACTATTCCCACTCTAGTTTATGCAAAAGTAGAGAATGTGTGTACTTCGTAGGGATTACATTTACTATTCCCACTCCAGTCTGTGCAACAGTAGGAAATGTGTTGGACTTCAGAGGGATACAATTGACTAATCTCACTCCAGTTTGTATAGTAGTCTGGAAAGTGTTGGATTTCGGATGGGTGAAATTTGCTATTCCCGCTCCACACTGTACAACAGAGGGAAAGTGTTTGACTTCAAAAGGGGTTACTTTTACTATTCCTACTGTAGTCTAAGCAAGAGTAGAGAGGACTTCACTTCAAAGACATTACATATATGAGTAAACCCATGAATGTACAAAAAAATGAAACTCTTAATGTAAAACTATTAATTAACATGAAACATATATTGTGTATAAAAAAACTAAAAACAATGAATCAAGTTACATAATTAGTGTTCAATAATTAGCAATGAATGAATCATTCTTATTTAATTATAATATTATATATAATAACATTTATATAAACAATACTAACATATACAATTTATATATCAACTAAAACACCTTAAAATAATAAAAAAATCATACTTTTGAGCACTTTGATATTAAAAACATTAATAATATATAAAACAATATTAGTTCAAAAATCGATATTCTTGTCAACGATATTTTGCCATGATTATATTTATGTATCATGATATTTTATTTCAGATATTTCTGTCTCCCAATATGTACAACTCGATATTTTTCTTCAAACAGCCCTAAGTTGGACATACATCATCTAAACTATTAACCTGTGACCAGCAGCATGAGCCAATGGTAACTCACAATCCAACACAAGCATTAAAATAACTCTGCTTCATTCTAGGGCGACTCAGGCCAGAGGGGAGAACGCGGACTGCCAGGAGAAATGGGCATGAAAGGAGAACATGGGATTCAAGGGCCTCCTGGTCCAAGGGTGAGTGTTTCATTGATGCTTGTTCGTGTCTGTGCATCATGTTTTGTGCTCTGTATCACCTTTGACTACCTGGCAAGCACACATGGCATGGGGCATTCTAGTGGGTAGGGTCCTTGTCACATATGCTTACCATGTACTCTTCTTCTTAATATTCCCTCTCTTTCAATGCCAAGTGCTGAGTGCAACTCTCCATGCAAAGAAAAAGACTGAGAAGAACCTAAGACAGATTCCACCCTCGACTCTTGAAAGCACTTTTTGACACAGGATGTCAACTTTGCCCCAAAATGTCCATCCAGACAAAGACTCTGCCCTCTGCCCCTGAATGCCCTTCCTAACACAGGATGTCCACTTTGCCTCAAAATATCCAACTGGGCACAGACTCAGCACTCTGCCCCAGAATGCCCTTCCTTCCACAGGATGCTCATTGTACCCCAAAATCTCCACCCAGGCAGAGATCCTGCTGTCTGTCCCTGACACAGGATGCTCCCTCTGATTAGAGGTGTCCTTGACTCCTAACGCTCATTTCCATGAAGAATGTGTCCTATGCTGCAAAAAATAGCTTTAAAAGTTATGAATATTTTTCAGTGGCTCCTTGGCACTGATATGGATATTAAAAACAGTCAGCTCTTAGTAAGCCCCCCCCGGTCATCCTAATTAGGTTACCATGAACAGCTTAAAGAACCAGAACAATGGTGTACATTTGTAACCTCACCTCCCACACAGTTCTGTGAATCAAAGCTTGGTGTGCTCTTTCCTCAATACCAGCCATTGCATGAAACTGCCGCTAAGCAGAAAACATATGGAAAACGAAAATATGGAAGGGTGCACCCAGTAATTAAGGAGCCCACAATCCTGCGTATCGCGAAATCTCCGTTATTACATTTTGTTGTGTTTCATAAAAACAGCCTGAAAATAACCAAAGCATTTTGTTCAAAAGGATTGAACTTCATCAGGTCCCGTAATTATGCAATAATAATTTAATTGGACAGTAGCGAAATCCTTAGGGTTCAATTGCCACATGCATCATGATTGGATAAGACTGTCATCCATATCCTGGGTGGGGGTTATGACATTCCCCAATGTTGACATCAGAAAGCGAGTACTCGTCAAAGAATATAAGGAGCCAGTCAGGGAGTTGGTGAACAGGCTATGCTCCATGGGAGGAACAAAGACATGCTGAACAACCTGAACCCTCTGGCTCCACTCTGGACACCTTGATGGGATTTCCTCGGGAGCACCTGAGTATTCTGATCTTCTTTTGAGGGTGCTGTTGGTCAGCATGCCACCTTATCTATCTGTTCATAAATGAGCGCATATCCCATGAACATGCCCCAATAATGAGCACCAACAAACGCAATGTACATTGGGAAAATATTTTTATTTCAAAAATGGACTTTACTGTGTGCTGCAATACCTTTTTGAATACAAACCCCAGCCCTTGAAGCATAGACTTAATTTCCAAACTCCAGAGACAGTAGCGTGTTCCTGGTTTTCTGATTTCTTTGTCTTGTTGCTATGGCAGCCCATGATCACTCAGTTGGACAATATGCTCAGTTAGAAACATAATCAATACTAAAGGCCACGAATGTGTTGATTACTTTCAGTCACTTTTCTTAAACGATGGTCTGAATAAAATTTAAAAACAAGCACTGGCAAAGCCAAAAGGTCTGGCTTTAATGAGAGAAAGTATAAAAACAGCATCTGTGCATGCCTGTGTGTTGGAATTAAATGCCACAGCTACTGGTTTTGCCTGTACTTGTTTATCAATGTCTTCAAAACACTTCAATAGACAGAATGTGATTCTTCCACTAAATCATTAAAAGAGTCAGCTGTAATGAAAAAAAAAACATTGACCATTTCTGCGTAGTTGTGTGTATGAATTCAGTGTGTCATGATTCTGTGTGCTCCTTCATGCACAGCAATGAAGGCAATCTATAAGAGGTGTAATGGTATGCCTAACAGCCAAAGGTAAGGTGAGAAAAATATCTTCCTTTGAGCGTACCCAAAGCCCACACTGTGTATATTTTAAAGAATTGGTAACAATAGGGTTTCTGACAGCTGTGGTCTTAAGCCAGAGCTAAAACAAATGTTTTCCAATGTATCAGTCTTATAAAAGACCCCATCCCATTTCCCCTCCTATAGCCTTTCAGGTGCCACACAGTCATTCAAAAGGCCACCATGCACATTGTATTGTTCTTTAGAACTAGTCCTCTGGTTCTGATTATCATCATGACTTGGTAACTGGTAATCTTGTCTTTGGCATTGTTTAAACAGTGTTTGAGACTCTAAAGCAGGCAGTGCGAAATTTGTAGAAGAACAAGGGCTGGTGCCCAAATTTTTGTTGTGGTCTTTGCTACCACATGTCGGGGAGCAGAATACCAAGGCTGTGTAATCTTGATTCCACCTCAAGCCTCTTTCATCCATCTCAGACACTTTATGTCACTCTTTATGTCACCCTTGCAGTTTCTTTTTCGTCCTTCCTTTCTCCCTTTGTCACAGTTTTCTGTCTTTCTATTTCTCCTTCTTTTCGGCGATGTTTGATCTTTTGCTCTGGGTAAAAGTCTGTTGAGGAGAAATAAGTGCCAGTCCCCAATCAATAATGATATCGGCATTTAGAGCTCTAAGGTCAATGCACATCCTCAAAGATTAGTCAGGTTTCCGTACAAGAACCACTGGAGAAACCCATTCTGACGATTCTATTTCATCAATCACTCCTCCACTTAACATCTCTTTCAACGTTTTTCCTAACTCTTCCCTGACATTGATAGGGATATTCCTTAATTTTTGTTTAGCTGGAGATACACCTTGTTTGAGCTTGATAACATGAGTGAAACCTTTAAGTTTCCCTAATTTTCCTGAGAAAACATCTGGAAATTCCTTTTCCACGTCAAACCTCTCCATATTATCTTCAACTACGATTACTGGTTCTTTGTTGCGAAGATTAAGAATGATACCCAATTTCCACTGGTCCCTCCAACCTAGGACATTAACCTCCATTTTAGCAACATACAATTTGATCAGAACTGACCTTCCTTTAAGCTCAATCTGAGAAGCCACATATCCAATAAAATCAATAGCAGAATCATCAAAACCTTGAGCCACAATATCAGGAGGACACAAATCCTCAATGGATCTTTTACCACAAACTTTTTCATTGAAATAACACTCTGTTATAATAGTCCAGGGAGATCCTGAATCTGCCATGAGCTTAAGATCTTCATCCAAAAATGTAACTATGCACTTAGGAGAATTTAGTGCTTCTCCCTCAACACTACCTACATTCACTAATGAAACAACAATCCCTTTCTCCACTTGGTAATCATTACAAGATGAATGCTCGCATCTAGTACAAGTAACTTCACTAGGTTGATCACACCTCACACACGAAACCTCACTATTCTTGTTAGAATTCCTATTCCTATTAAAGTTTTTCTTATTATCATCCCTACAAGCCTAAGAAAAGTGTCCCAATCTTCCACATTTATTACATTATTTACCTATCGCTGGACAAAACTTAAATGAAACTACATGGCTATTGCTCCCACACCTATAGCATATGATGTTTTTCCCAACAAATTTTCCTGTTTGAGAATTTTTACTAGAATTATTCATAGCACATACCTCATCGCAAATCTTTTCACATTTCTCACCTTTAGAATTGACATCTTGTATGGTCTTTATCCATTTATCAGATTGCTCAAATGCCTTTGCAGTGGCAATAGTATCATGCAAGCTGGGATTACCTAATATCCATAGTTGTTCTTGTGTTTTTTTACTTCGAACATTTACAATAATTTGATCCCTAATCATCTCGTCAGATATGGCTCCAAAATTACAAGAAATTACTAGTGTCCTGAGTGCAGTCAAGAAATCATCAAATGATTCTGACTCTTTGCGCTCTAGTGTAAAACTTATATCTATTAAGTGCAATACTAGTAGTAGGTTTAAACCTAGTCTCTATGCGTAACATTGCCTCCTCAAATCCTCCCAAATCCCCTTGAACAATAGGAAGTGCCCTAAACACAGCTTGTCCCTCCGATCCTAGGCAATGAAGAAACATACTTTTCTTCCTTTCATTTCCCATTTTCTCTCCATCGATAACCTTTAGATATGTTAGAAATTCCTCCTTCCACCTAATCCATGGAATAGGAGGATCACCTTTAGACTGAAGAAATTTAGTTGCGGGATCGAATTGCATAATGTACAACAGAGGCACCCACAGTATGTGGATTAAGCTGTAGTTAAGATAAACAACATAAGCAGCAATGCGTAAGAAAAATTTCTACAATTATTGTAAATAGCACATGTAAAATATGAAGGTTAAAACATTTTCCTTGAAGAGAAACGAAAAAAACATTTTTTTTGCAATAATGTAATGCTGTGCACATCAGTGTGATGTGCAGTATGTAAATTCACTTCTAAGATCGTGCTAGATACACAGTACCTTACGAGGTGTACAGCGTTTGCAATTTCCAAATTGGTGGTGAGACATGAACTTCATGCGTCAAAGAAAACAAATAGAGTTTCAGGTTAACGCTAACGTTACACTCCGCTAGCGTGAAGATTTAGTTGTATAAAACAGCGTTCCTGAATTATCCAAGTGTAGAACTACTGTAAATGCACTTCCCAAAATGGCGGCTGATGATGCAAAGACGTTCCGTTCCGTTCAACGTCTACGTGATGACGTGGGGACGCCGAAACGAAACACTACTGACATCCAAGCGCCAAAGGACATGGAATACCTCGCGATGACGAAAACGCTTCAGGTTTCCATGGATCCGGATGAGGTAAGCTTGCGCCAAGTTGTTCGCGTGGTTGTTGATTCTTGAATAATGCTGCACTTCGAGAGTTGGTCAAAATAGTTGAAAAATCGCAGAAGGTTTATGCAGCAATGTAGAAAAACGCAAATTCCAGTAGAAGATACATGTAGAAATGTACTAAGTTTCAAAGATACCCTTTTTAAAAAAAAAAAACGAAGTGCAGGCAGGTTACAACAAATCTATAGTCCAAAAGTCGAATGTACCGCTCCTGTGCCTCATAAAAGTAGCAGATACTCCCGTTGTCGCGAATGTAAAGTTTAAGCAGTTCCAAGCAGTTGTAATATCAAAAGGTTTTAATGAAGCAAGGCACAGTACTTCTACATGAAGATCTCCAGGCAGAATAACCAGGAGAACTGTCAAGTATTACAGTTCTAATTGGAATGTACTAACAGAGCAGCATGTGCTACAATTAAAAGTATACAAGAAATTAAAGGGAAAGATACAGGGAAAATATAAAGTAATAACAATGCAACAGTAGGCCTTATGGAAGTTACACCTCCCCATAAGGGAATAATGAAGTGAAAAACACAGTAAAATACACTGACTTTCACTGGCATGTTTCTTTCCAGTGTATAAAGCCTATTCCATGTCACCACCCTATTCTGCATCTGTCCTGCCACACCAGTCTTTCTGCACCTGCTCCTTGGCTGCGCACGCTAGGAATCTACCCTGTGCAGCCCCTACACGTGTGCACACGCAGGCACGTGTCTGCATGTAACCAGCCCGGTGTCCCTTACTCTAGCTTCTGCGCAGTGGCCTGGTCAAGTCAGGGGGACACCAGCAAAATCTCCATGCAGTCTCTTACATCCTGAGTTCACTGTGGATGAGTCCCAACTTATGAGGCTCCCCCACAGTAAAAGCTCAACAATTAGGTGCTCAAAAAGCGAAAAATCCGGGCGGCCCATTGTGTCAGAACCACCTTCTAACACTTTATAAGTATTTAAATGTTGTGTGTTCGAAAAAGTGACATCCTAAAGCCTTTCCTTTCACACTCCCTGCACCCCAGCAACATTTTCAGGCAGTTCACTTTACAAAATTCGCTAACTTTGCAATCAAAGTAAGTTCCAATCTCAATGTTAAAAGAAAAGGCTTTTATTTGACCTCTGTCTTTGAACTCACAGCAAATGTGACAAGAAAAAAACTAAATCTAAAGGCATCTTTATTGTTCATTCACCTTCTGAACTACAGCCTGGCTAGTTTGGGGTGCTGCAGCCGCTAACTGCCAGCACAGCTACTTCCAATACCTATGAGAAGGAGCAGAAGAGAAGGAACAAAAGATTAGGACATGTCAACATACAAAGTTGAATGCAAAATGAAAGGCTTACTGACTATGCAATAATACAAGGTAGTGCCAACAATACACAGTGGCTACTAATATTTTTTAGCTTGTCAGTAACAATAAAGCAAATAGAGTATGGATTCTTCAGCTTGGTATTTATAGGATTTCTTACAAGCCCTTTAGAACCCATGTTGTTGTTCCCTGCTCTTACAGGAGAAATAATTTTCCACCATCACAGAATCATCACAGTATGGGCGATGTTGTAATGAGGTGGTGGATGGAAAGGGTACATAATTATATAAAGTAGATTTAAATAAATCAATATATTAATTTTGGATTCTTTTTTAAAGGGTCCAGAAGGCCTCCCCGGACCTCCTGGTGCAGCTCTGGTAAGTTGACTTAAGTTGACTTAATGACTGTGTTTCTGTGCATGTGCCATCTGCTAACATTGTGCTGTTTGCAGTTAGTAGGCAGATGGTTGCTCTCTGCAGTGACCTAATCTGCAAATACCACCACCTTTGTGTTTCCAGTGCTGTCACTTTTCTGAAATGTATCTATTTTCTTTAAACAGTTTGCTTTTTATTACTCTACAGCTCTTCCCATTTTGGCTCCGCCCTATGCCCCTTGTTTCTTTTGCTTTTGTTTGTGCAGTATATGTTGAAGACTATCAAGATGATCACTTTACTTTTGTTGAGCTGAAGAGTAGAGTTGTGCTTAGTCCAAGATGGACTTCTAGTTGTGCTGGGCCGAATAATCCTGATGGTCCTTGCAACTTCTGACAGAACTCGCCCTATAATTTCCTGCTTCGCTTATTTACACCATTAACCCACTGACACCTTTCGATAATCTTCTTCAGCTGTGAGTGAGGTGTGTGAATTCTGGTCATGCTACCTCCTTTGTGAGGTAAGACCGAGAGGGACCCAATAGTTTCTGGTACGTGGATCAACAGGAGTAGTGTTTAGTTGCAACAGCAATGCAAAATAAAACACTGCGGTGAGATGATCCAGCCTTTCTGACAGACAACATTGGGGACCAGTCACAGATATACAAATAAAATATTCATGTGTCAGAAATGAGGCCACTCCTCCCTACTGATTCATTGTTTTCTTTCTAAATTTTCAGCAAATAGTTGAATAGTGAATTTGTCTTACAAAAGCTCAGAGGAAATTCCTTTCTACTACATTTGGAAAATAAATATTTAAGCAGGGTGGAAAATGGGCACATGACAGCCTGACATGGGATGGACTCTGCCGCAGTGCTATCTGCTTTCAGCAGCTCGGGCAGAACTTGCAGCCTGACAAATTTCCCAGGTCACTGCGTGACTAGCCGAGTCAGTCTAGTTTTTTTTCCTGTGAGTTCTAGGACTTGTAGTCTTGTTTCTTCCATTCTAAAACCAGGACTACAAGTCCCAAAATTGAAAGAAAATCCTGATCTGGAGCCATGAACAAGGCAAACTTGGCAGCTATGAACGAGTCCTACTGTAGGCAGTCCGCCTCTATGGGAGGGACGCTTTCTGAGGCAGAAGGTTGCACGTATGGGAGTCTTAAAAACCGAGTAGGCAGGGTGATATAGAGCATCGTTTGTATAAGAACAACTTTGAAACACAAAATAAATCACCTGACACATTTCTGTGCTCTCAAAGGCCATCTTTTAACTCAATTCTAATTAAAACCAACTGCGTTCCTTTGCAGTTAGACGCCGCCGCTGACAAAGGAAGCAGAGGAGAAAAGGTAACAGAGAAATGTCTGTGTTTGTCATGTCTGGTTGCTGCAGAGAGTAAGCTTTCGGTTTCTTGCTTGGGATGTTGCATCACCACACAGGACCTCCTGCTGCCTAATGGGGCAAGTAGGTTGTATGCTGATTTTCTGCTGTGGAAAGTTACATTGACTAAGGCAATGTTAAGAGGTGTCCACTGCATTTTAGAGCTGCGCCAAACTGTAGCAAATGTGTTTACTTCGAAATAAGTTTGCAAGAGTGAGGCTGGACAATCTGTAAGTCAGGCTTGTAAATATCAATCTGTTATTGTGAACACTGCATGGGTGTGTGGTTCTTTCCACGTCATCAGAGTCCATGCTTTGTTTGCACTGGCGTCCAGGGGGGCTGCTGTGTAATTACAGCGCGGCTGTCCTGGAAATTAATTCACCAGCGTTAATCCCAGGGCATATGGATGAAGCTCTCAGTTTAAATGTGTTCTTTGCGTCTCTGGAATTCCTTCTGTGCAAATCTTAGCAAAAACTGTCAGAGAGGCCTGGAGATCCTGTAAGTAGTCAAGAGCAGATCTTACCCATTCGGAGAACCCGTGCCTTTGGAAAGGCGAGCCACATCACAGTCCGAAAAGGAGGAATTGAGAGAGGATTTGCCAGAGAAAAGCATGTTTTTCTCGTTGTGCAAGAATGTGTCTGATCAGTATCATTTCAAAATATAAACGCACACAAAAAGTGAAAAAGTGTGTTTATTCCGCAGTAACATTTCAGCTGAAATAGAGATATTTTTTAATCTCAACATTAATATATTTAAGAAGGGGTTCTCCGGGCACAAAGAAATCAAGAGTTGAGGTAGTTGTTCCAACAGTTCTTTATTGGGTGTCCATTGCTCCAATTCGCCCTTGTTTGATGCCAACACGTGTTTCGTCTGTTGCTGATACTGTGACAGCAGACTTCGTCAGGGCTACTTCTTCATAAGTATCTTTGGTGTGTACTACAAAGTCCTTTTAAGTATAATCATGGTATTTGATATTCTTTACATCCAATGTATTTAAAGTATAGTGTGCCCCAATGGCAACCAAATCATAGATTAGACAAATGCACGTACTGGCTGTTGTCGAGAGACTAGTATTGTCCACGGAGTAGACGGTTAGTTTTCTGTGAAGCTAGAACACTAGAGAAACAGGTTTGGTAAGTGCAGCAGGTACAGTGGCACCGACGCACAGCTTTGCGAGGGCTCCACTGCACCCTGAACGCAGTTGTCTTTCATTCACCTGTTGAGGGGGCATTTTCCTTGCTTACATTTGGGTCCAGGTGCCATTAGAAAAACCGCTGTAGTACCCCTAAATTGTAATCTTATCTTCCCACCTTGTACACATCGTAGAGAGGTCCAGTATATCCAGCCTTCAACTGGCGCTTCATGTGTAGCTGGAAAAAGTGCTGCCTCGTTTCCTGAAGTCCCACTCTGTACACTTTAAAGACAGAGGAAGACCTAAAGGAGGAAGGAAAGAGAAAGAGAAGAGGGCATGGGGTGGGATTGGTAAAATATGGGAATGGAGAGTAAGTGAACTAGGATTCTCATCATTAACTTTGAGGGGTTGTAGGAGGTTGGAATGGTAATATGCATATACCTCCCTTTCCTGCCTTGTGTGACTGTGGACAGCTTCGAGCATACATTCTCCTAATTGGGGGGTGTTAGACCCGGGATCCCTGGTTGGCTGAGGTAGGTACCTTAGGCTAAGTAGGAACCCGCGTTCCAACGTCAGGGAAAGGAAGGTCACCTTCTTAGATAGCCCTGCTCACCCCCTCGGTAGCTTGACACGAGCAGCCAGGCTTAATTTCAAGGCAAATGTGTAAAGTATTTGCAACCACGCTCACAATAATCCAATGATGACACCACAAATAGACTCCACACGAGTTTTACAAAAACGAGTATAAACTTTATGTAAAAAGATATACGATAAGACCACACAATATATATCCAACATATGAGGTTGTGTAATATTTCTCCTGGCCAGTTGTTAGGCCAGCCAGCCCTTGTAAATTCTGGCGGTATTAATGAGCACTTCTAAACATTCTCCTGTAATCCTAATATCATGTTATACAGTTCGTAATGCTAGAATCAGGCACTTTTGCAATGTAAAAATACTGTAAGGCATAACGCAGCAATCAGATACTCTGCAATGTAAAAAGAATGCAATGCATAACACAACAATCAGGCACTTTGCAAGGTAAAAATAATGCAATGCGTAATACAACCACCAGGTACGTCGTTGTGCAAAAATAAGGCAATGCGTAATACACTAATCAGATAATTTGTTATGCAGGAATAATGCAATGCACAATACACTAATCAGGTAGTTCGTTATGCGGAAACAATGCAATGCGTCATATGACAATCAGGTAGTCCGTTATGCAGAAACAATGCCATGCGTCATACACTAATCAGGTAGTTTGTTATGCAGGAATAATGCAAGGCGTAATACACTAATCAGGTACTCCGTTATGCAGAAATGATGCAATGTATAATACGACAGTCAGGTACTCCGTTATGCAGAAATGGAATAATGCGTAATACACTCAGGCACCGATCACTGTGCCTTAGGCGGTCTCTCCGTCTTTCCTTCTGACTTACAGTCAGCCTCTCAACAGTTGCCCCCAACACGGGTACGATGTAATCAAAAAAGTGCAGCTCCGCACTCCGGCCCCTGTACTGCCACTCCCTTGGCAATACAGGTCGCGATACGAGCCGAAGCAGAGGCTCGCGCTGCCAATATGAGAGAGAGGCCGAGAGTGTCTCCCTTCGAGCCCGTGCCCCAGGAGTCGACACACGTTACCTGCGGGGCGCAAACTCATTCTCCTCTCCTCATCCAGCGGCTGGGCCTCCAATGCAATCTTTGTAAATTGGCAACGGCGGGCTCGGGCCGGCGACTCAGCTCCTGCGGGGCTGCCGGTCCGGGCTGCTACAGTTACAAAGATCTCAGGCTGCCACAGCGCACACGCACACAGCGTCGCTGAAACTTCCTTGAGCTTCGGGCGCACGATCACTGGGCACTCCACACGAAGGTCTCAGGATGCACGAAAATCATGCGCACAGCATCGCTGAGAGTCACTTTAACACCGGTACACACAATAACAAGGCAAATCCCCACGAAGGTCTCATGGTGCACAACGCACCCGCACACACCGTCGATGAGACTCACTTGGATTCCAGTGCACACAATAACAAGGCAAATCCTCACGAAGCAATAATAAAGTATCTCTAATAAGAGTGAGGGTCTGAGGGATAAAGGTTTAAAGACTCAAACAGTGCATAATCCCCAATTCTACATATCTAACAAAAAAAGAACTGTGAGTCTACCAAATCAAATGACCCAAAGAAATGCTGTACCCCAATTACTATAACAGAATGTTCGTGTCAAAATATCACAGTGGATACATATGCATTGAAGATCTATATATGCATAAAAAGGTTCCCATAACCCACTAGAAGTGGCTCGCTTCATCATTTGGGAAACCAGGGATTTCTCAAAAAACCATCCATCACCAGATGAACATTGATAGAGGTTAAGACATTATCCCAGATGCAACCATAGATGTGTTGCTCCAATGAAAGGAACCAATCTACAAAATGATATGGGGTGATGTGTGCAGTGCAAGTGAACTAAATGTGATGAGTAAAATTGGAAAACAAGGCACAAAAAGATTTTTATTTGAGTGCTACCTTGATGCCAAATTAAAAACAGTGCTGTAACAGTTTTAAACAAATAACTGTGTTGGATCTGGTCTACATGTTTCAGCTCATAGGTAATTTGTACCCCAGCTTTCGTCAGGACCACAACAAGCTACTGCATATTAAGTGAAAAAAAGGTAAATCATACAACCTGAACCTTTGCTAGGTCTAGGAGAAATTACCCGAATGATTCTGGGTATGAGCCTCACCTCACCTGGCAACTGCTCAGGCTAAAGGAGGCACCGCTCTATCCGTCGGTACCTCAAAAGGCTGCCGAGCATATGCACACAGCATCGATGAGACACACTTGGATTCCAGTGCACACGATCACTGGACAATCCTCACAAAGGGGTTCAGGCTGCACAAAGCACACGCACACTGCGTTGCTGATCCTTGCTTGGACTCCAGGTGCCCACGATCACAGGGCACACCTTACGAGGGTCTCAGGCTGCAACAAGCATGCACACACAGTGCCGCTGAGACTCTCATGGAAACCTTTGTGTTCCTGTGTTTCTGCAACTGGGAGCCAGCTCACCTCGGGCACTTGGGGATAAGTTACTTCAGGACACAGCACACAGCAAAGTCCTTTCAAGCAGGGGGACACAGCACACAGCAAAGTCCATTTAGCCTTTCCTTGGTTAAAACAGCAAACTGCTGGCCAGCCCCAGAACACACAGCAAGGGTCAGTCCTATCCTTCAGTCTCTTCAGTTGTTTCTTCCTTGGCAAAGGTCCTCTTGACCACAAAGTAGCTCCAGTCTTTTTCACTCTTGATCAAGCCATTCTCCAAGGTTCAGGGACTTCAGCTTTCATAGTTATACCCCTTAATGGCTTTGATGTCTTTGTGATCAGGGGGCACTGACCCCTGTTCAAGCCAGTTATGGGTGCCTCCCTGCCAGTGACACCTTTCTTCCTTTGATTAGTGGGGGTCTGGATTCTCAATCAGTCAGCAGGCGATGGGACAATTGTTTTATAGAATCAACCCAGGCCTCTTCACCTCTAGGGGCTTCTCCTCCCCCTTCACTCCAGATGCAAGTCAGCCTGTTGCTGTCTCACCTCCTCCCCTGGGTCAAGACATTCCCCAGATCCTATCGCTTTCAAATCCAGACAGTCAATCTACAGCTAGGCAGAGACACACAGAAATGTTAGAGCACAAAAACTCAGCCACTTCTAAAAGGGTGGCAATGCAAAAACCACCTTCATAAAAAGATGTGTTATTACTAAGCCTGGGCAAAGCACTACGCTATGCTCGCGTAGTTTGCGAAGTTTACGCTAATTGCACGTAGCACAGTGCAAACACGCATAGTGTATAGCAGCGGTCATTTTTTGCTTCCTCGCGGTCCTCAACATCAAGTTGGCGACCGCGAGCAAGCAAAATGACCTCCCGGCGAGACTTTTTCCTCGTTCGCGATCAGCAACATCAAGTTGACGATCGCGAGCGTGGAAAATAAACCTCCCGGCGAGATTCTCAACGCGGGGAGGTCAGGTTGCTCATTGCGAGTGGTCGCGTATGCTTGCGACCACTCGCGAGGAGAAACTACCAGTCCGCGTTGAGAAAGCTGCCGCTCGAGTAAAAATCTACTCGAGCGGCAGAAAACTACAGCTCGCACTGTGCAAGATGCCGTTTTCAATGATTGCACAGTGCCGGATGCTTGTCCGCACTGTGCAATCATTGAACACAGCATCTTGCACAGTGCGAACAGGGTACTACGCAGTTTGCGAAGTGCCACGCGTAGCTCGCGTAGTGCGAAGTGCACTTTGCGTAGCTACGCGTAGCGCTACTTCGCGAACTACGCCCAGGGTTAGTTATTACATTGTGAGTTCCGGCATACTAAACTTCACCTTTCCAATTCAAGCCTTTGGGAAGATAGGCAGGAAAACATATCACACAGCCTCCCCATTCTGTCCTATGGGCAAGACGGCCTTTCAAAAGGGAAAAAAGAAATGGAGATTATTTCACTGACAGGACATGGCACACACCTTAGTACATGTCCTACCTTTCACACGCATTGCACCCTGTCCAGGGTCTGAGGTGCATAGAAAGGGAAAGGTAAGGTCTGACAAGCGAGTGCACTTGTCAGAACAACATGGCAGTTTAACAAACTGCGCACTGGCACTGCAATGGCAGGCCTGAGATCCCTTTTTAAGGCTACTTGTGTTAGGTGGCACAAATAGTGCTGCAGGCCAACTAGTTGCATTTGCATTACCAGCCCTGGCACACAAAGTGCGTTTTACTAGGGACTTTACTAGTAAGACAAACATACTAATCATGTACAACCAATTACCATTGTACTTTATACAGGGAGCACTTGCACTTTGACACTTTTTAGCAGTGGCAAGTGTCCAAAGCATCTAAGTTGGCAACACCATGTCAGAAAAAAGGTCTGGGGAGAAAGCAAAAAGTTTAGGGACTTTAGCCAAAAATGGCCAAGTCCTACAAGAGGTAAAATGCACAAAAATATTACGACTTCACAAGACAGTAGATCGGCTAGTTACACACTTATTCAATGACATAGTAAAAATACTCTTCACTACACCACAGTGTGAGCTGAAGCACATCCTTAATCCATGGGCTAGCCTCAGCTCCTTTATCTGACTAAATAAGGAGCACTTAGAAGCAGCCTGTGCTCAGTGCTCAGTTCTTACCACCACAGAGGACATTCATAGTGCTGTGCTTCAGAATGGCGCACCACATCAGAACAGGAGGACTGGTTTACTATCAAAGCACTCACATGTCACTTTAGTGTTCCCTTTTCTAATGGAAGTAAGAGGATGATCCGTATATGCCAGGTGTCTGGACAGGTGTTTCTACTGTGTGGGACACAGACTTCGAATGCTTGGTTGAACAGTGTCATTCTCCACCATCAGATGTCTTGGGGGTTGTGGGTTGTGAGGAATCAAGATTCAGTAGATGGCCAAGGAGTTTGCTTCAAGCATTCTTCTGAAACTTCTCTCTGGAGTGATATAAACCTGGAAGACAGCCCTGAAATGTACAGATTTATTACTGGTGCCTTCAGCACATGCAGTGGATACAGTGCCGGGTGGAGAACCCGTGATGATATCAAAACAGAGATGTAACCTGTTTTGGGAAATGGTTGAGCATCTGGCCGGGCAGAGGAAATGTAAAATGATTCTTCCATGATATTCTGGCCACCTTCATACCAGCAGATTCTGTCATGGTCAAAATACAGATTCCATGGCTGTGGAGAGCTTCAGAGGTGGATCACTAACCCTTGCCTTGCAGTTGTTGCTCTCAGCTCCAAACCGTACCATATGGGAAATCAGAATGGCATTGCCATTTTATAAGAATCTGTTCATGGGCTATGGGGCTCTGCGCATTCCAAAGTCTGAGCACACTTAACATTTGTAGGAAAAGGGGCTTGATTGTGTTCCTATTGGTGCAAAGATCTACTCGTGGAACATCCGACATGACGGTAAATGTTTCCATAAAGGTGGGAACACCTGAGCTAGGGCTTTAGTCCATAAGCCGACAAGTAAAATGTTGGCAGTGCACACCCAGGTATGAACAGCAGGGACCGATGTGGGATCCTCTGTTGATGTGCTGGCGGGGGCATTACCCAGTGCAGCATCTGACCATTGACATTCACCAAACGGTTCACCACAACAAGGAATCTCACATCTCTCATGATTTGAGTTATGTCAGCTTGCCCGAGGTAGTGGCAGTGGTTTTCCATCTCATGGAGCTACAGGTGTGCACTCATGAAGCTGAGTCCAAGTGGTTTAAATAGCACGGCTCCTGACAGCATAAACATAGGCTTCTTAAATATTTACCTTGACAATATTAATAGACTCTGTGAGCCAAGAAGAACTGTGATCAGAAAGTTTTATACCAGAAATTGAAAATGCTTCTTCATATACATACATTGATTGGGGAATAAAGGATGCATTTGAGGAAAAATATTCCCCTATAAAGTATTTGTTAGACTGAGCGGAAGATTTACACCCTTTCAAAATATCAGGGGCAAACACAATTATAAAATTATTTGCTCTACTTGTCTTTTCTGTTATTGCATCCGATTTGCAGATCTGTACAAGTAATGGGGAATATTGCACACAGACGGTATTAGCACAGGTTTCTCGTGTGCTATTTCTGCATTTCCAAAGTAATAGTTCACCTGTTATTGCTAGGAGTGATCACAAAACACAGGTGGACACCATTATCATCAGCTTAAAAATGGTGCTAGTACATAAAAAGGAAACCATGATTTTGCAAGTGTCGGGTCGAGTCACACGAAGGCCCTTTTTCTTGAAGGTTTAACAAATAAACTGATCAAGTGCATATTGCAGCCCTCCCAGCATACGTAAATATTGCATGAAAGACATCCATGTTCTGGTTGTGTCAGGTAAATTGTTTCTTACAAGGGTTGACAAAGTGTAGCAACACCAATATGGAATTAAATATTATATTGACACAGCCGTTGGTACCACCATATGAATCATATACAAATGAGACGTCTGTTAATGTTACGAAAGGTGACATTCCTGGTTGCTAGTGCGCCAGCAAGAGGGATGAGTGAACAGCAGGATTGGATTTGATAAGCTGTTGATTGCAAGCTCTATCAATAAATCAGTAGAGAATCACATGTCAGGTTTATACCAAAGTTGGTACCAGCTTTTCATGTAACTTAGATGATTACATTACTGGTCTTCTTTCGTTACCTTCACCCAAAAACATTTCTGCTTAGATACCACAAGAGCCTTATGATATTACCTCAATAGAGCCATCAGCATATGTAAGATTGATGAAACAGTTGCCCATTGCCCACAGGCATTTTGCCTTTACAAACAGACTGATAGCTTCATGGATTAGGCATTGTTGTTAGTGGAATGTCTGAAAAATGATTCTATGGGTCTTTACGTGAATGGAGAGGATTTCATCTACGAAGTACATTTTCAACTCTCTGCTTGCTTCTACTTACTACTATTGCATTCACTGGGGTGCAAGATGAGGTGCATAGATGGATCAACTTGTCATCAGGAATGCATAAATGCTGCTTAAGCTTCAAAGCCACCTTCTTGATGAAAGAGTTCATTTTTCCTTATGGAAATGCACATCTCTAACATATTTTTTCTGCCAAGGAAACTATTATATTGCAGTAAGATTAAAAAAAAAAACAATGTCTCGCACAAGAACATATTATTATAAAACATTATGTTCTGCATCATGTAGATAAGAGATGACAAAACAACAGTTAAAGACAAAGGGGCCAATTACGATCTTGTTCGGAAACTCTTCTGACCGAATCGGTTTCTAAATCGTTTCCGACTGAATCGGGTTGTGCGAGTCCGACCGACCGATTACAATGCTTCTCAACATCGTTCGGTCAGACTCTCATTGACTTCAACGGGAGCCTGTGTTCGAACGAGAACACAGGTTCCCGTTGAAAAAAGGGGTGGTTGGGGAAAACCTTGCACCCTGTGGCAGGCACCCCATGGTGCATGGTTGTAAGGAGGGGTTCCATAGGTACCACCACGGGCCCAACTCGAATGCCACAGGATGAAGGGGGACCTACTACGGGCCCTCAAAATCAGTTTCCAACAGCTGTTTCGTGTCGCGCAAAAAGATTCTGAACGGCTGTCAGAATTGGCCATCGTAATCGCTTGGTCGGAAACCATGTACATAGAACTGTATGATTCGGCTCCGAACGACTCAGGCTGTCCGAATGCCATTCGGAACCGATTCAGACAGCCCTAACTGTTTCCCTGCACCGTAATCTGAAATGTATCCGATTCGGTCGGAAACATAGGTTCTAAATCGGATTTGGAGAATCCGAATACCATTCGGAGCCTTTCCGAACGACATCGTAATCGGCCCCAAAGAATGATAAGCAGGCAGCCGTTATTGCTTCCAAGATGTCCTCCAATGTAGTACAGGATTACCTGGAAAGGGTTGCAGAGAGTTGGCAGTTCGGATGTTGTTGTGAGGAAGGATCAGGTCATCACATGGCTTCTCAAAAATAATATGGCACAGGGCACACAATGTCGTCTTATATCCTGGCTGAAGGTCATCTCCCATTCTATGTGGACCCAGGCAGTCCTAATGATTCACAGAAAAAGGCTTCCACCAAAACCACTGTACAGGCCCACCATGAGAGATCAGATCCGTTCCAACCTCTCTGGGCTCCTGGAGTTCAGCACTAAATAGTTAGCATTTGTGTCCTAAAGACAGTCATCTAATTATCTAAGGGCCCTGCATCTTATTTCCTAATTCTCAAATAAGTACCATGCTCATTTTTCAAAGAAAGTATGTTTAAGGTTAAGCTCATGTGCACAAAACCCCTTCTTGATGGTGAAATAATTCGTATTGTTACTTTGATCAAAGTCAGACCTTTTGTGATTGGGTAACTCAAAATAGCCCCCTCCCCTTTGCCTACATAAGCATGATATTGTATAGTTTTGTATTCAGAACTGTGTAAATGTCTTTCTCATTCCAGAACAAATGTTACATTACACCTGAATGCCCTATTTCAGAAGAATGGGACCATTAAGGTCATTAAAGTCCATCTTCCTTAAGTTTTACATGATCAGCTGTAATGCTTAACATCTACCATGCAAAACCTGACTGCATGTGCACAAAGTCAGCACTTAGTGTCATTTATTGGAAACTGTTGAATCTGTCAAATGTATTATCACACTGCCTTTGAAACTATCTGTTTAATGGTTTGTTGTTTTCATGCCCCTTTTGAGCAGAGATTGAGGGTGGAGAGGGGGTTGTGCCAGTGTACCTGCTCTCTGACCATGGAAAGCCACTTACATAACATTAATGTGATGGACATAGTTTTTGTACCCTGAAGCAGTTTCTACAGTGGGTATTTTTCTTCTTTTCTTCTTGCAGGGTCCCCCCGGCAAGAATGGGTTGGATGGGAAGGATGGCAAACCTGGACCTGTTGGACCAAAGGTCAGACATGCAGAATGTGTGCCTGAGTAATTACATAATTAAAACCCTTCTTTGATGAACGCAACCTATCATACCACATCCATGACTAAAGCCACCGTTTTTCTCTTTGGTCTTGTTTAGGGTGAGCCAGGACAGAAGGGAGAACCAAATGAAAGTGTAAGTAGTTGCCTCACATATTATCCACAGGGATCCCAAGATAAAATCCAAAGTCATAGGATAGACTGAAAATAGTAATTAAAGCCTCAGGGGGTGATAGTCCAATTATTGACCAAATTCTAGCCTTGTTCATCTTTGTTCCTGTACAGTAAGTGGAACAACACAAGGGTACAAGATGAACCGAGGAAACACCATCTCACCTTGCTTTTTTCAAAGATAGGGGAGCAGTAGGTGATCCTGCATCTCTTCTCTTCTAAGCAACACATAATGATACTTATAATAACAATAAAGCTTATATAGCGCATGGCTACTTCGACCGAAGTATCCCAGCCTTGATAAGTCTAGCTCCTGAAGGAGGAGTCACAGAAAGCCTAGAGGGAGGAGAAAACAACCTATCTAAAAAGCCAGGTTTTAAAAAACTTTTTTGTGGAACAGTAGTTCTGTCTTTGAATGCCTCAGATGAAGCATAAGAGAGTTCCATAGCTAGGGTGCTAAAAAGTGAAAGGAACTGCCCCCAATGTGAGCTTTCTTTGCTGCAAGGACTTGGGCTAACAAGACCCCTGAAGACCTAAGGCACCTCGAGGGTCGGTAGGGCTTAATGAGAGGGTGCAGATAGCAAGCATCTGTCTTCCTAAAAGCTGTATAGCAGTAGTAGAGGTCTTTAAAAGAGAGACTTTTCTTCAGAGGGAGCCAGTGCAGTTTGTACAGTGCAGAGCCCATAGAGGCCCGCCTTGGAAGGTTCAGCAATAGCCAAACTGAAGAATTCAGGACACATTGAAATCTCATCAGCCGAGACTGAGAGACTCCCAGATATAAGATGTTACAGTAATCCAGCCGGGAGATAACTAATGCCTGGATCACTGTTTTCCTGGCAGATTCAGTCAGAAGGCCGATATTATTCTTAAGAGATTTTAATATCCCAAAGCATTTGTCTGCCAAGGCTGTGATATCGCTGTCAAACGTAAGATTGTCATCAAACCAAATGCCTCGGTTTTTTACCCTAGACTTTGGCAAAGGAAGAGGACCAAGTGACGCGGACCACCAATCGGGTGACCAGACTGAAGGCTGCTTGCCCAGGATAAGGACTTCAGTCTTACCTGCATTTAATTTCAGGCAATTGAGATCCATCCACTGGGCCACCACCTAAAAGCAGGTGCTCAGAGAGACAGCCACACTAGCAGAGTTCTGTGATAGGGTGACAATCAACTGAGTATCATTGACATACGATAAGATGTCAAAACCATGACACTCAATGATATCCACCAGGGGGCGCATATATAGATTGAATAAAGTAGGGCTCAGAGATGAGCCCTGTGGCACTCCCTGCTACAATGGAAAGACCTGAGATTGAAAAGGTTTATGCAGGACCTGAAAAGTGTTGTCCTACAGAAAAGATGCAAACCATTGCAGAGCCTTCAAGCCGACACTGTAACTCCACAATCACTCTAATAGAAGCTTGTGGGATACAGTGTCAAAGGCCATGCTCAGAGCCAGCAGCAACAATGCTGCAGTTTCATCCCTATCCAGAATCTGACGCATAGACTCAGAGGCAAGCAATAGAGCCAACTCTGTGCTCTACCAGGGGTGAACGCCCGACTATGTTCTGTGCAGTAAGTCCTTGGCTTCACTAAACAACAAAAGCAGCAAGTTAACATGTTTTTCTGAAACTTTCAAAGAAAATGTGAGAAACAAAATTGGCCTGCAGTTCTCAGGTTTAGTGGGGTCAAGAGTAGGTTTCGTTAAGAGCTGAACTACTGAGGCATGCTTCCATTGCACAGGAACCTGAGCAGCTGCAAAGGATTTACTGATGAGTTCACCCAATACTGGGAAAATCTCCTTCGCTCCTCACTCCAAAATGGTCCATCGATGATAAAGATTTAACAATGAGAAGATTTCTCACAATGAGTTCTGGGTCAGCCCGATTTTGCTAGCATAGAATTATAGTTGGGATAAGTTGTTAAGGTTGAACAGTAGATGGCCTAGCTGACATTGTCAAAGTCTTTGTGCCAAATGCACCCACATTGCTTGCTGTTATTTTTGAGCACAACTAATTGTTCATTGAACCAGTCATCTGTAGGCTTGGTTCAACGTATTATCTTATCAACCACTGGTGCAATTAGGTCTAGTGCCCCAGATATCCAGTCTTCTACTTGTATATTAGATATAGTGACACAATTGTCAAGTCTAGGGCGATTCACGGCCAAGGCCTTAGTAAAGCCAGCGGAGGTAACCTTAGCCCATTTCCTTGACCTGACCCTCTGTCAAGAGACAGAGTTAGAAGAAGATTTACACATAGGAACCTGAAAAGGACTAGCTGAACGATCAGACCATAAGAGAGGCAAGGGGGAATCAACAGCTAGCTTACTTAAGTTGGAAAAAATAGGATTGAGTGTGTGCCCACACCTGTGTGTGGGAGATTAACCAAATTGCCGTAGCTGAAGGTCTTCTAAGTCCGCGACTACCACGGCTTCCATTGGGCACTCCGTGTCCTCAAAATGTAGCTTGAGATTGTCCACAAGGGGGCAAAAGATCAGCCAATCTTGTGATGAAATTAGAGGCTGGGCCCAGTGGATGACAGATCATCATCCCAAAGATAGAGAAATTGCTTAAGCAGGCCAAAGAGAAAAGAGCTGCCTCACAGCCAACAATAGTTAGTTCCGTGACGGTGCATGACAAGGATTGTTTGAAAATGGTGGCAATACCCCCACCTCATTGGGCTTGCCGATCCAATCTACAAGTCCTATTTTCCCCTGACAGTGCTGTGCATGAAGGGATGTGCTGATTCCATGTCTGTTTGCCAAATCCTATACTTCCTACACAGCGTGTACCTGTATGCACCCTCCACAGAATGTATTATATTTGCACCTTCTAAAGGAGCAATGAACCAATGAGAATAAGCCAATAAGCATAAGCTAAGGGCTCTGTGCCGTTAAATGCCATTAGTTGCATGATGCTGTGAGCACTTGCTTGAAGCTAATGGTTCATCAGGGAGGTCCTTTTTATGTGAAGCATAATTTCCATCAATCTAGTGTGTCCTTTTCTTACCAATTTTGCAGCTGGCTATAGGGTTTTACTTTGTGAGAGAACAGAAGGAGTAGGAGATTTGCCCTGGTTTTAGGAACATATTGAACCTTAACACTGTGTTATATTCAACCACTGTTTACATGCCGTGAATGTTCTCTAGCCACAAATCACCTAACCCTTTCACAATCCATAACATATCTATTAATGTATAGGCCACTTCGTAAAAATGTCACTCATTCTAAATATATTACAACAGCTGTGTCAGTCCCAGGCTCATTCAGCATACTGCTCAGTCCCAGATGGTTTCAGCCTATTGGTTAATGACATGGAAGATTTTGCCCATACATCAATTCTAAATATGGAAATCCAGCTGGACTACTCCAGGCTCACTCACAGCAAAGGTCACCAACTCCCAGGCTTCCATCTGCTCCTCAAAGATGGATGCAATCCCTTCAAGATGAGATCCTTCCTTATCACCCTTGGACAGTTCTAAATGTCGATGTGACGATATTGTCAGAAATATCCTATCACATAAATATTGTGTTCCAAATATCATTTACAAAAATAGCATCCTCTTGGGTGTTTATTTTTTGTTGGTAAACCAATGGGGTGATTTTTAGGACATGATATTTTTGTCAGATGGTATTCTAAAATGGATACTGTGGAATCATACCTTCTAAACACGTGTTTTCCGTTAGACATTTCATGACTTTCAGCAAAGCAAACTATAAACCTTGCAAACAATTCTGCTAGGCTTCGGATGTATCTAAGTTCATCCTACATGCTGAGTTGGAGCATATACAATGGCTTTGACTAAACCATGCCTAGGATTTAAACCATTCCCTGCACTTTTTGCTTTCAATAAATAACAGAATAGACTTGGACTGTGCAAGCATGAGTTCAGCTCCCATCCTTGTTGCCACTTGAAGAATGTTAGTAGACAGAAGGTCTTGTAAAGTTGTTTATCTCTTGATCATTAACATTTTCTTGCTGTTGTGAATCAGAGTTACCTGGTGTTATACCATGGAAGTTGAGCAATTAGGTTTGCATTGTTACAAAATATAGTTAAAAGCAATATAGATTATGTTTATTTCTCAAACTTAGTGATCTAGACATACTTTAAGGTGAAAGAATTGGAGACGAATGGGCCTGTTCACATACTAGTAGTTCTAAACAGATAGCAAAATGCTATTCACTAACGTATGTGCAGAGATTCTGACACTCCTATCTTTTTCTGTGCTGAGATCTCCATTCCTACTGCAGAGTCTTCGCACACGTAATTATACATTTTTGTAGCGAATGTGGAAGGGACAGATGGGAATGGGCGGAAAATGGGGAGGGTATTAGGGAGAAGAAAGTTGGGTTTTAGGAATGGATGTGCACCAACCCACAAAAGACAAAGCCGATAGGTGTTCACAGACTGTATTATAAAGTTACTACAGTCAAAGAGGGACCCAAAACAGTAGTAAATTACTCCAGCTCAGAGCTGAAGTAAGTACAGCACCACACATGGCCAACCAGAGGTACTGCAACACCCTCCTGTACAAAAATAATGGAGGAAGGAACTTAAAATAAAACCCCTTAAGAAATATTTTTAATTAAATTATTTAAAATAGCTAAAAGATATAAATAAATATAACTTAATGTTAAAAGATATGTAAAAGAATAAATATTGCTTAATTTTAAAATATATTGATTAAATGTCTTTAACTTAAAAACTGATGTAACATTAAAATATAATTACAATACTTTTAATCAATTCTATACATCAATTGTGATAGTTATTAATGCATAATAAAAGTGTTTTTTTTTACTTTAGGCAAAATCATATTCATTTAATTTAATATATTTAAATTAATTAAAGGTTTTATTAGAATTTAAGTCATTAGTGGCATAGAATTATTTTACATTTGTTCCACATATAAAGTGATTTATATGAAAACTTTTTTTACCAACTCTATTTTTTAACAAAGTAAGACTACAGTTAGGATGGGGATATCCATATGGTAAAGTATAGGGAAAAGTGAACAAGTCCATTAAACTTGGAGAAAGTTAGTAAAAAATAGTTTTATCTTAAATATTAATGTACATTAATTTTATGGGTTTTTAAAAAATTTAAAACAAAAGAGACAATGTTGCAATACTTTTATTTTATTTTGTATATGAGCTTTAATTAATTTAAACATATGCAATTAAAATAATTTTATCGAAGTTTGAATTAAAATAAATTCTCACCTAATGGAAACAATACGTTTTTATGTGTTTTTATTTATTAAAAGCAATGTATATATTTAATTAAAAATCATGTATATATATTTTACAATGTATTTTATATTTATTATTAAATTTAAAAAATGTTAAAATCGTTTAAAAATACCAACATGTTTTTTCAACATTAAATTATATTTATTTATATTTTAACCATTGAATTTAATTTAACTTTATTTCCCATGAGGTTTTATTTTAAGTCCCTACCTCCATTATTTTGTGTTGCAGAGTTGGTGGTTTGCCATGTGTGGTGCTGGGCTTCCTACTGTTTCTTTTTGGCAGCAGTAACTTACACTCATAAATGTGGCTCCACTCCTCCCTGTTTCAGAGGAAGGAGACGTACCAGTCTACACTTTTGAGCAATTTTACACTCTGAGCTGTGAAGGGTCAAAAAAAGTAAAGTTACTCAAAACTGCAAGAGTAAACTTAGATAAGTAAATTACTCATAAGTGTAAGTTACCTTTATGAATAGGCCCGTAAGTATAATGTCTGTGTGGTTTCAGTGCCATACGATGCCAATTTCAGTGACAGCCTAACCACAGGTTTGACTTTCTGACCAACTACTTGGTATTCCTTGAGCAATAAGTGATCTTCATGATGTTTTATGCGCTGTCACAACATGTAAATATATGAGAATAATTTAACTGATTATTATTTTGTTAACGCAGGTTGCCAAAGGACAGAAAGGTGCTCCTGGACCTATGGGACCTGCTGGACCTCCTGGACCAATGGGGCCACCCGGCATTCCTGGAAATCCTGTAAGTTCAAATGATAGCCTTGGAAACTGTACCCAAATTTGCAGCTGGCTAGTGATTGGGCTATTATTTGGTGCATTTACAAAACAAATGGTAAAAGAGTAAATATTTCCTGGCGCAGCATGCTTTCCACACCAGTTACCATACCAGTGAAATATTTATAAGAACATTGAATAGTTTGAAGGCACTTAACTATTTTTAAGTATGCAAATGAACCCATACAAGTTTTCTGGATTTTGATTTATTGTCTACAAGAAGTAACACCAATAGGTATTCATAATGGGATTGCAGACTTCCTATTTTTAATCAGTTCTAATGGTATTTATTACTTCATTATGCCTGAATGCTTTATTGATATTTTCTCCAAAATAATCTGTTTAATAAATATAACTATTGTAATTGTTTTATTATTAATATTATTATTATTCTTATTCTTATTATCACTGTTGTTATACCTATTGTTAATAATATTATTATTACGTAACGTTTTCTTTTCACAGAAAAGTTCATATTCTTATTTTAAATCCTTCAATCAAAATGATTATATTAATTATCTTCTTAATAAGAGTCCACATTGGTCAATTTTTCTTCTCAAAATCCTTCATAAGTATCAATCCAATCATTTAGTTTTCTTCTGGCGGCCAAAGTTATCAACCTTTAAACTTCTGACATGTTTTGCAGGTTATTATGCTTTTTCAGGAAAGTGTGTTCAGTAGAGGTCTTTGAAATTGTAATTCCACTGCTGCAGTTTTTCAAAGTTGACAAAGTTTCACAGTTATTTGTTTTTTAAAAAGGTTTCTGGCAAAAAAAAGTAAGCTTTACATGCTTTAGCTACTGCAAGGTTTATGGTTTTTGCGAGTTTGTTTTTTCACACACTATGTTTTTTAACTATTACTTAATGAAGTTGGATATCTTTAAATAAAAAAGGTTTACTACTTCCTAATTGAGAGCACTTATGGCCACAATTATAGATACAGTTGCCTAGTCGTTGGAGGCGTGGAGTCCTGCTCCATATGAAGCTCCCTGTCTAAAAGTACCTTCGTCAACATAGCAAGAGCACTTTCAACCAAAAACAGACTGATAGCCTACCTACCATCTCTTCTTAGTATGGCAAAGTGGTCAGACTATTTTTCCTTTTTAAAGGCAAGCCAAAGTCCTGATCTGAAAAACAAAGAAACAATGCCTTTGACGTTCCGGGAGTTCCATCCCACTTGTGAAAGATATTTCAGTATTTTTTCTATCCAATACTGGAATGGTTTGATGGCAGCCCCAGGGATGGAAGAAGCTGAAAGAGGGTATGTTTAAAGATCAGTATAAATAAGGTGCCCCCCCTGCCCCCAGCACCCCCAATGGTATCCTTGCTAAAAGTCAGGACTGCGGCTCTTATGGTGGAAACACAGCAGTTTCCTAAGCTATAAAGGAAGAGGTGTGGCACAGCGGCCAGGGCGACTGACGTTGGACACTGGGGATCATGGTTCGATCCCCGGCACCAGCTGCGGGTCTTCCCAGCCCCATGTTACCCTGGGCAATAGCTCGCTTAATCTTCCCGAGGGCCCCCAGCGCCGGGATGCCTACGGGTAGCTGTGCGCTTTACAAATACTGGATTTACATTTACATATATGTTGCTGGTAATTAGGAGCCGGGTGAAGAGGGTATCTGCTGAATTTTTGATGACACCCCTTTAGCCTGTGACAGCTGCCTCAAAATTTAGGTTGAGTACGATTGACTTTAGGGTCTTATTAGTCTAAATGGTCAGAGTGTGATGTGTAGCAACCACTTCTTTCTAAAAGATAGCTTCACTTCCAGTGTCCAATCTTCCTATTCAGTTGACCTTTGTCTGCACCTTCTGTTTACATTGTTATACATCTTTTTTTTCCTAACTTTCTTCTTAAAGGGAGTTCCCGGATTGCCTGGTAAAGGAGTGGAAATCAAGGTAATTACACATGTGTAAGAACTTCCTTTGACCGGTTGATGGACAGCTTTTTATGAGATATTGAATGTATGAGATAATTACTTTTTCACACAACCACTTGAAAACCCTCCAAGGAGTTGATTTCACAGTCATCACTGGCCTCTTGTTTTCAGAAGTTATACTTGTGACGCCTTATCATCACAGGCCATTGACTGTTGCAGGGTTTTTAGTCCATACTCCCCGTCCTAACACTGCAATGCAGGTGGTGCAGTCATGCAAAAGACTTTGAAACAGTATATAAAGTAACATCACATCTCTCAACATAGCATAATGTAGCATAATCTTTTGCATGCAGCATTTATTTACTACAGTGAATCAATGTACTCCTGCAGAAACATCATGTTGGTAAAAAAACACAGCCACATTTAATTTGCCGAAAGGTGAAGGTAGCATATCATCAAACTGGAGTTCCCATAAAATACATTGATATATCTTTACCAACAGACCTAGATTCAAATCCTGGGATAAACACATTGCAACATATAAGAGATTTTCTGGGGGAATATACATTAAAATAAATTGAAATGGGCAGTAATATTATAGTGCTCCATTTATAGTTCTTTTGAAAAACAAAGAAAATTAGCTGCCAGATAATTATGTGCAGGAGCACCTAGAAAGAAAACTGAGGAGCAGACCTGCTTTGCAGTAGAAGAGCCATAGAGCAGGGCAGAAACAATGAGCCATGGAGAAAGGGAAGCAAAGAAGTGGCAAAGCTACCAGGTTAATGAGAAAAAGTGCTAGATACAGGGTACCTGATGGCATGGGTGAACTGACATAATTATCATTTGGCATTCATTTCATAGAAACACACATTTTCACCATGAATGCTTATTAAGCAACCAGTCAATGATGATTCAACAGAAAGTGTTATTTAACAATCTAAATCAACAAAAAGATTTTTAATTCAACAGGATCTCAGAGCACCACTACACCTGGCAGCAAAAGTTGTTGTTATAATGAAAGGGGAAGATAGGATCCCTTCCCGAGTACATAACTCACACGACATAGGTGACATTTAAACCAAAGGAGTAGGAGCACCTTTTAATTTCATCACTAATATATAGTACTTTTAGCATAGTAAGCACTATGAACAGTGGCTAAATGTATTATGGAAATGTACCATGTAGCTGATTTCCATAAAAGTCAGATGTAAAATTGCTTCTTGGAAATAGACGTGCACTCAAAATGACTGTGACTGCTGATTGGAGAAGAGTGTCTGTAAATGATCACACTGGTCTCAATCAGACACTCACAGTGCATCATTCAGGCAGAGTACCATATGCGTTTACTACCAATGTGACAATGTGGCTTCCAAAAATCCTTGTGCACTGATTGGGGCCTCAAAAAATGAAACAGAGTAATACAACGAAAGGAGTTGCACAGTGCAAAAAACACATAAGGTAACTTTACACATTATAATCCTCTTGCCAAAAATGTATAATATCCAAACAAACAATCTCGACTTTAAATCTATTTGCACACCAACCTGTTGCACCCATTTATTTAAATGCATTGACCCTTCTCAGGCTAGCATGTGGGAAACAAATCTAAAACATTTATTTAGTCAAAGTACAAATCCACTATGTGCATATGCCATTAAAATAGTGGTGGACATTTCAAGGTCACGGTAGGTGAACATTGTACTTCCCCTGTAATCATATAGTTTGATACATATGCTAAAGGAGCAGAAATACAATTGAATTATTCACAGACGATCAACTCTTATCAATGTATATATTATCAATACTAATTATGCAAAGTTAAGACATTTGCAAGAACACGTCATGTGTAGGTTTGTAAAGATTAAAGAAATAAATGGTACTGTTTATACAAACATTACTGGAATTGGATGGCGAATAACCACCACACCTAAGTTGCTTTTTGTTAGAATTTCAAGAACTAGATGTAACAAAGGATTTGTTTTGGTTTCTGAATTGAGCAGCCAAATTCAAGTTCATTTGTTTATGAAGCTCTAAGGGCGGAAAATAATTTGGCTCAATGTTCAAATACAGTGTAAGATGTTTAAATGCTACCCTTCACATAAGAATGGTCTTTACCCTGATTCTGAACTCTTTTTTTTTGTGAGCACAAGGGGAAAATAATCTCTCTATGTTTATCATAGTTCGTCTAAAGTGGGAAAGCCAGAAAACTAGATTCCCTGTCCTTTACTTCACTGGAAGTCTCGTCATTTTCATAGACGTTAAGACATTTGTTCACATCTCTTCTGTCATCCACAAAAGATGAGTCAGTGTCTTCTTTGTACTTAAAGAATGGACACATTCACATACGCCTGATTCAACGCCTTCCTTGATGGTATTCGTGGCAGTGGCTAAGAATTAAATGGTGATTTAGGGAGACTCACACTATTGCCCCCCAGTGTATTTTTTTATTATGCAAACAGGGGAGGATTAGTACACTCTGTTCATTATGCTACCATTTTGCAACCTATTGTTGTTTAGTAAATAAGCTATTACGGGCAGTGGGAGAGTATGTTTCAGCAGCTCTGTTGTCTTTTGTCCTCAAGGCTATTTTGGTCCTTTTCCATAAATTGGTTACTGTGTAATTCTTATGAAATTCATGTTTTACTTAAGTCCTTTCTTCTCTCTTCTGCTTACAGTGGCAGCACTTAAAGCACTGAAGAGAAAGTGTGTTAAATGTTGGGGCTCCTCTTCAGCAGGGACTTCAGTGGCCCATGTTATGCATTTGTGCTTTCAGGGCCTTATTACGAGTACAGTGGTCCTCAGGACAGCCGTACTTGTGGTGGCGGTCTGACCACCGCCACCACTGCGGGTCTGCCGGGATCAAGGATCCTGCTGCTCTGACAGTTTGCAACCGGCCTCAATATGCTAGTGTGCCTATGCTGGCACCGCCGAACATATTACGATCTAGATATCCACCATCTTTTCATGGTGGTGAGTCCACCATGGAAAGGGTAGTGGACATGCAGGAAAGGCGGCCTAACAGGGCCCCCGGCTGGATCTGGGCCTGGGGTGCATGCTGGGGGGAGGCACATGTTATTCTCCCCTGGAATTGCACCCCTATTCCTGCACCATGGTGCAAGCCACACCATGATGGAACGTGCTGCAAATGTTGTCACAGCGGCGGTCTGCTGTTAAGTCTCACCTATGAGCCTTACACAGCTGTCGCTGTGAGACTGTGCAGCACCACCCACCCCAGATTACACTCATAATCTAGCAGGCGGGCACACAACAGGCTTGGCGGTCCTACTGTCGGCGCAGCGGTGGTGCGCCAAACTCGTAACAAGGCCCTAAGTGTTTTAGAAAAAAATAGGCATTTCTATCAGAGGCAGTGCACGATAAATATCCAGGTCCTACTCAAAGTTCTATTAAAGTTTTGTTAGAATTCAAAACCAGATTAAGCATCATATCCAAGTGCACCCAACCTACTGCACCCTGCCACAACAACACCCAATGCTTGGTTTTCTTAAACCATGTCTTCTATTTTCTGTTTCCAAATAACTCACATTAAGTGTTAATTTGCTTTTCAGGATCTGGAGAAACTCTTTGAAGTGTATGGAATTAAGGTAAGAACATACTTTAACATTCAAGATAGGGCATTTCTGGGGCCTGGACGCTCATCCATTGACTGCTTTGCAGTATGTGATATAATTGTCTGTCAGACAAAATCCATTACTCGCAACAAAGGTAGCAGATAAGTTGTAAGTTTGAGGCACGTTTGGAATTATGAAGGCACAACATCTTCAAAGAACAATTCCCAGACGCAGGTTTAAGGGTATTTATTTATTTATTACCAGATTTAAATGGTATAGACCACAACCACTGTATACCATGGAGGGCTGTAGTGAAACAACAAAATGCATAACAAATAGCGTCAAAAATTGACATGCTAAAAGTTAAATTCACAAAAACAGAAACAATGCATGTGAAGCAAGGGAACACATGACAAAACTTAAACAGCAATGCATTAAAAAACACAACACTAGGGCCGATTCCGATCCTGGAAAAACGCTGTACAAATCGTGGTATGGAGCGTTTTCCCCATACAACTCGTACTTGTAAGGATTCCCCTACAACCTAGGAAGTACGATCCGTACAAATAGACGCTCTCCATACAGATTGTAAAAAAGACCATACAACTCGTAGATACAAGCGATTCCGATTCAGATTGCCCTGTACGCGACGTTCACATGTATTCCCGGCAGCAGTTTACAACCCGTCAACTACGATTCGTACAAACGGCACTCCGTACGGCTCTTTTTTTACAGGAGCCAAAAAGTGCTGGGAAAACATTGTACGCCCCGAAAACAGTACGAGACGGACCCCCATGTACGCATCGTACACCCCATGAATACAGGGGTACGGTGCGTATGTACGGTGCGTACCGATGACACGGAAAGTGGGGTACGGTGCGTATATACGCGCTGAAGGGGTACTGGTCGTGTACTCACCGTACAAGCACCGTACCCCAAAATCGCTTGTGTACGCACCGTACCCCAAAAGTGCGTATGTACGATGAGGACCCCAAAATCGCGTATGTACGGTGCGTACATGCGTGATGTTGGGGTACGCTCCATACACACGCCTCGCATGTGGGGGGACCCCTGTACGCCTCATACCCCTATACGACCCATACCCCGGTACGCGTCGTACCTCCAGAACGAGTCATACCAGGGTACGAGGCGTATAGGGGTTCGCTTCATAGCCCGGTACGAGTCGTTCCCCGTATACAGGCTATTTTCCATACAAATCGCATGCTGACAACCCGGTACGAATCGTACTTGACGGGTTGTACAGCCTTTTTACAAATTGTATGGTCTTTTTTACAAGTCCGTGTCGTACAGCTTTTCCCGATCCGATTTGTAAGGATTGGGCCGATCTGTATGTATTTTTCCCGTACGAATCGTACTACACGGGTTGGAAGGGACTTGTACGATTTGTATGGAAAAAAATACGGATCCGATTTGTATGTAAAATAAAAGTCCAGGATCAGAATCGGCCCCTAAATGTTATCCCAAAGCAAGACCAAGCACTACATACAAACAATGAGTAAATACCTATTTTCAGAGAATCTGTACTTTACTCTGAATATGACAAATGTTCCATCTGAAATCGGTGATCAGAAAGATGTTTTCACCTTAATCTTCCACAGGAAGTGCTAATTAGGATCTACAGAGAAATTAAGTTTTAGATCTTGGAGAAATCCCTTTTGAAGGACTTAGAGAATGTTTTACCTTTTTTAAAGATTGGTCTTTCAAGGCATAGACTGTTTGTCTTTATTAGGCAGATGATGTCCCCCAGAAATAGCCAGCTTTTGTGGTCTCTGCATGGAAGGCTTTGTTAATGATACAAACCAGTCTTAATAAACTTCCAGATCAGTGGCAGCTGTTGGGATCAGAGCGTTTGTACCTGAAACTAGTCTCACAGCTGCATGGAGGCCATCTTCAGTGGCACTAGGTGCAGCTTAGGAGCATGAGTTGGTGCTTGGTGCTCTTAGCATGGCTTTTGACGTGTGTCTGTAGGTTATGCTTCTTCATTAGAGTGAAGTCCAGTGATCTACTGCATCTTATTACACAATATTTTACCACTCTATAAGATTGGAAGTCTTTTTGGAGCAAAGGCAATTTAAAATTTTGTTATTGTTTACTTTAGGTATCTAAATAGAATGGATCAATCTTCTGGCAAACTGCACAAGGGATGTAAACGTTACAAAAATCACGGAATTGTACAGCCAAGGCAGATATATAGGACATATATGAACTGAATGGGCAGCAGCAATCCAGTGTTATTTTGTCCCGGCAAGAGCAAATTAATGTGTTAATTTCCTTTTAAAGGGAAACTTATGTGAGCAGGATGCTGCTTTAGAGTGTATTCCCAGCTACAGCTGTGGCAAAGCAAACACTGTACAGTACTTACAGTGAAATACCGGTACGTGTGATGAAAAGGTTTGATGGTCCGAGGTAAATGTGTCCGGGGGGCCAGTCAGTAAAATGCACCCCAAAGATTACCTGCCTGGAGATTAGAGGGGTTTCCCTGCAGAGAAACACATCATGGTGACGAAACATTTTACTTTACTAAAAATTGAGATTAACTTTGTTTAAAGTTGTACAAAAAATGCTTGGGGAACCACTCTTCTCTCCTCTTCCAGATGGCGCTGCTGAAGGAGCTGACGGACCACTTGCTGCAGCACGGGGTAGAGGAGGTGCTGCAGCAGCTGACCAGCTCCAAGAAGGACCGGACCTCGAAGAAGAAGCTGGCACTGAAGCAGGACAATGATGTTACCGTGAGTGTCTGGTGCCATGTGAGCATGCACATCTTAACCAGGTTAAGCACCATCTTGCCACAGTTGTTTTGGGGTTGAGAGGATGCTGTGAGGATGCCAGAGATTGGCCGGTCTCAACAGTCAGACCTCAAAGCTTTTAGGATGAATCTATACCTGACCTAAGAGTATATCTAGGGTTTAAATCCTCCAGGCATTGTATATGAGGTGGGTTTACTGTGGTATTGTGTGTGCGTGCAAGGTTGCTCCAACAGTGTGTCTGGTATATAATTATCCTTCCACTGTTTCATGAAATAATGCAGTCTTAACAATATAACTGGGGGGAGGAGCCTAGCGCACAACCAAGATGGCCACGTAGGCTTGTGGCTCCCGAGGGCCTCCGCAACCTCCCACGTCTATCCTGTCATAATCCTGGTTTTCTCGATGGGCTTCTCTTTATGATCTTGCGCTAAGGTGCCACTCGTTTTCCAAATCGAAATTGGACTCCGGGAACCGGTTTTGTGGCGATCTGAAGTTTGCGGCCTTCTTCGGCCTTGGTCCCGAACTCGAGTTGGTGAAGTGTCCGGGTGCGAAGTGAACAACAGCGGCATGCCAGGCTGGGCCAGCCCCGGACCCCGTGCTTTCACTTTCGGTTTCGTGTTGATCTGCGGAAACTGACGTCGGGACATTGGGTGAGCAGCGCCGAGGACGGAGTGCATAGCCTGATTCTTGAACTGTAAACGGGCCTATTTCAGTTGGTGGCCCTGATCTCCTGGCCTTCCTCCGGGTGCTGACCTTGGTGGTCGCCGACGATGACGACGAGAGTGGACGGTGATAAGCTGAAACCCAAGTCTACCCGGAGGGGAGCCTATTCCCAGGCCAACAATATGGACCGCTATGCACAGCCAAAGGGATCCCCTAGTGGATCACGTAAATCGCCTGAGCCGCCCAAGGAGGCCTCGTGCGCATCATCCGAATTGACTCTGCTGGATGTCATGGGGGCCATTGAGGAGATGAAGGCGACTGTGAACCAGCAATTTTATACCTTGGCTAATAAATTGGACTCGGTGTTGATTGATGTCACTTTGGTCAGAGCAGACCTGTCCAAAACTAATGACCGGGTCGACTCATTGACTCAAGCGGCGTCGAGCCTAACGGTAGATGTGGCCGCTTTGCAGACGACGGTGCGGAGGTTGTAGCTCGCCAGTGACCTGACTGATCGTCGCCTTGAGGACTCCGAAAGCAGGGCCAGGTGGAATAACGTCCGTATTATCGGGGTGCCCGAACGATCGGAGGAGTCTGCTGTTGATCTTTTTGTGGAGGATCTAGTGGTGACTCATCTAGCACCCAAAGGGCTGAGCAAGTTCTTCGCCGTGGAACGGGCCCACAGGATTCCAGGGGGTGCGCCGAAGGTGGGTGCCCCCCCGCGGCCTATCATTGCCCGACTTTTTAATTTTCGGGATAGAGACGCTATCCTTCAGGCATCGAGGGTGACTGGGCCAGTAAAATTTGAGAACTCTAATGTTAGCTTTTACCCAGACTTCACGCAAGCGGTTCAAAAGCAACGGATGGGATTCTCGGCCATCAAACGGCGCTTGAGAGACATGGAGTTGAAGTATGCGATGCTATTCCCGGCTAAGCTGCGGGTCGAGTTAGATGGTCGCTCACACTTCTTCGACCGGCCGGAGGCGGTGGGAGAGTGACTGGACGCCCTACCCAGGAGTCGAGGTCGGAAAGGTCGGATGGCGGAGAGCGGAGAGGGTTTGACGGAGTAGGAATGGAACTGTGATCCTGTCGATGGACTGGACTGGTAACGTTTTGCACCTGTGGCTGCACTGGACTCCAGTTTGTAACTCTTTGCCCCGTGGTATTTGGAGGTTGCGGGGGGCTTGCTGGGGCCCTTTCCTCCTTCAGGGTTTTTTTTTTTTGTCCTTTCTGTAGTGAGTTTCATATTGGGGCGACAGGCACACTGCATGTTGGGGGGGCTGTTCGGGCTCACGCAGGGGTGCAGGGTGGGGGGAGTTCTGTTGGGGTTGATGGGGTGGGGTTGGGGTTTGTTTGTTTGTTTCACAAGACGGGGTAATGTTTTTTGTTGTGCTATTATGATTGTGCTCTCCGGGAGGGGGATAGTTTGTGCTGGGAGGGATGGGGGGTAAGGGGTTGAGACTTCTTTCATGGAATGTGAACGGACTGGGGGACAGGATAAAGCGGGGGGTAGTCCTGCAGTTCTTGAAACGTATTTCGCCTGACATTGTGTTTCTGCAGGAAACGCACCTCATAGGGAACTCTTTCCATGCCATGAACAGACGTGGATATCGCCTTCTGGCCCATTCTGGTTTCACCTCTGGCTCGAGGGGAGTGGGCATTTTAGTCAGGACCTCTCTCCCGTTGGTGGTGGATGAGGTGCTCCATGATGACAGAGGGCGGTACACTGCGCTGGTGGGGAGGTGGGAGGGTAAGCTGATTTCGCTGGTCACGGTTTACGTGCCGCCGGGCCTGCAGACGGCCACCTTTGCTGATTTGGGGCGCCTGCTACTTGGGCTTCCGGGGGGGGGGGTTTGGTCTTGGGGGGGGATTTTAACACGGTGGTTTCCGGAGTTGAGAATCGACACCCCCCTAGGGACCTCCCTCGGGCCCAGAACTGGCTGGGGGGCTTTCTGGATACCCTGGGACTGATAGACTGCTGGCGGTTGAAACACCCTGGACAGGCGCAATATACCTTCCACTCTGGGGCCCACGGTAGTCTTTTGAGGCTTGACTATATGCTAGTGCCTGCGGCCCAAGCTGGGATGATCGGGGAAGTGCGACACTTGGCACGCGGTATATCTGATCACTCCCCTCTTTTGCTACACCTAGATATCGCCTTGGGGGCGGAGGGGAGGGTGGCGCCGATCAACCCCTGGTACCTACGAAACCCCACGATCCGTGCAGACCTGGTTAAGTCCCTGGAACACTATTTTACTGACAACGTGGGGTCGGTGTCTTCCGCCATCTCCCTTTGGGAGGCCTTTAAGACGGTGCTCCTGGGCCAGGCTCTGTCTCTCATTTCCCATACCAAAAAATGCGAGGCGCAGGAGGTTGTTCGGCTAGAAAATGAGATCACCGAGTTGGAGATTGATTTGGAGCAAGGTGTTACGGATGACAGACTGCATGTGTTGGCGCGTAAACAGGCCGACTACAAGGCGCTGGTTACCGAATCTGCTAGGAGCATGAGCAGGGAGCAACTGGGGCGTTTGTACGATATGGGTGATAAGGCCGGGAAGTTGATTGCCTGGTTGGATAAGAGGGAGAGAGCGAGTCGAGTGGTGCCGGATGTTGAGAGGGTGGATGGTGTGCGTGTGACGGACCCCGGTGATATTGTTGATTGCTTTGCGGAGTATTTTCACGGGGTTTACTCTCCGGTCTCAGAGCGATCGGAGGAAGACTCTCGACTACTGCTTCGAGACATTGCTCTGCCATCTCTATCTGATGAGGATAAATTATTGATGGATGCGGCCCCGTCGCCGGATGAGATTGCTTTGGCCATTCGCTCTATTGCCTCTGGTAAGGCCATGGGTCCTAATGGCCTTCCCATCGAATTATATAAGTTGCGCCCAGATAAGATTGCGCCGTATCTCCGGGACATGTTCCTTGTGGCTCAGGCGGCGGGTTCCCTCCCCCCTGACCAATGTCTTGCTACTATTGTTGTTATCCATAAGGAAGGGAAGCCGCGGGATCGGTGTACTTCTTACAGGCCTATCTCTTTGTTAAACGCGGAGCCCAAAATCCTTGCCAAGGTACTGGTCAATCGCCTAATCCGGGTTGTGGGCGACCTGATTCATCAAGATCAATCCGGTTTTATACCCCATCGCAATACCGCTTTGAACCTGCGGGGACTGCATGGCGTCCTCGCTAGAGCGCCATTCATCCGTGAGCCGGCCATTTTGGCGTCCCTGGACGCTACCATGGCGTTTGACACCTTGGAATGGCCGTATATTTGGGCAGCATTGGCGAAGTTTGGGTTTGGCCCGGGGTTTATCGGTTGGGTGAAATTGCTTTATGATAACCCACTGGCACAGGTGGTGGTCAACGGACGGGTGTCGGCTCCCTTTGTTTTGGGTAGGGGCACCCGACAGGGATGTCCGCTGTCGCCTCTTCTCTTTGCGCTTTGTTTGGAGCCCCTTGCGGAGTGGCTGCGGTGGCACCCCTCGATGTGTGGCCTTCGATGGACGCCGGAATACGAGGATCGTGTCTCCCTATATGCGGACGATATCCTCTTGTATCTTGCATCTCCGCGCAAATCGCTTATTGTATTGGTGGATGTGTTGAGCTCCTTTGGTCGCAACTCCGGATTGGTCATTAACTGGGCTAAGTCTTGTGTGTACGTTCTCTCCGGGGAGGCCCCCCGCCTTCCGCGGGGGTGCCCTATCCAAGTTGCGCAGTCGGGGTTCACGTATCTGGGAATCTTTATAACCCTGGACCCGGTGGCCCTGTATGAACGGAATCTTCTCCCCCCCCTTCAGCGCCTCAGGGCGGATGTGGCGGGTTGGCGGCGGCTGCCGCTCTCGCAATTCGGCCGGGCGGCGTTGTTCAAAATGATGTCGCTGCCGCGCTTTTTGTACGCCCTGCAGAACACTATGGATGTAGTGCCGGCCCGCTATTTTCGGGAGGTGGAGTGTCTTCAGCGTCGATTGTTCTGGGATGGGCGGCCGTGGATTGCTCTCGCTAAACTAACCCTACCGTGGTATGATGGGGGGGTCGCTCTCCCTGACATTAAACGATATTATTGGGCCTCCCAGTTGGCTGCTATCAATCACGGGATGTATGGGCCTGCTTTGAACCCGGCTTTTGAGATGGACAAATTGTTATTGCCAAGCGGGGATTATAATCGAGCACTATACTCGGGGTCCCTTGATGCGCGGTTGACTGGCCCGACGCGGGTCGCGGTGCAGGTGTGGCATGCAGCAAATGCGGCGATGGGGTGGAGGGATCGCTTGACTCGGGCAATGCCATTGTGCGCTTCCCAATAGTTCATTTAGATTTGTTGTTCATTCTGTGGAATTAGTGGTCTAGGTCTTTTAACTTATTATGTTAACATAAGTAAAGTTTGGTGTATTATTTGCTGTATTATTAGGAATTTTTATTTTATTTTATTTAGATAGTTTTTTATTGCACAAACTTGACCCTTGCAGGTATCAGAGCAATTTACAGATTTACAGAGAGCAGCACAGTGATAACAATACAATCAAAATCAATATATAGGTGGCACCCAGAGAAGGGAGGGCATGCTTTACAAAGTTCATGGAGTAGAGGGGAAAAATCAGTAAAAGTAAAACATAATGTAAAAATAAGACTGTATGAATAGGCAATGTCAAGAAATGCGAGGGTAGAGTTCGGACTGCATAAGTTGAAAACAAAGAGGTCATCGGTGAAAGTAGTCATGAGTGTGGTTGAGGGAAGAAGGATATCTTAGAATCTAGGGAAGACATTTGTACATAAGGAGCACTTCAGGGGGCAAGGTGTTCCAAATTCTCGTGCCGTCCCAGAGAAAGATCCCTTGTAAGTTTTCTTCTTGAAGAATCTCTGTGGTTTCAAAAGAAAGGTGTTGGAGATTCTGGAAGATCTGGAGCTTCCAGAAAGAACCAGCTTTTGAGG
The DNA here is from genome assembly GCF_964204655.1 of Triturus cristatus. NCBI lineage: Eukaryota > Metazoa > Chordata > Amphibia > Caudata > Salamandridae > Triturus > Triturus cristatus. The sequence goes on from NC_140585.1 coordinate 881,140,559, forward strand.
AAGATACCTGGAGGGTTTTGAAGTGGAGGGCTTTATGTGTCATGCAGGGAATTTTTATCTGAATTCTTGCTTCTTATGGGAGCCATTTGAGGGATTTCAGATCAGGGGTGATGTGGCAGTTTGTTTGAGTCAGTAATGAGCCTTGCAGCAGCATTGAGCGAGGCCCTTAGTGGTGCCAGTTTGGATCTGGGCAATCCAGCAAGGGCATCACTTCCATAGTCCAACCTGGGTATCACTAAGACTTGCACTGCATGCTTGAAATCGTTGGGGGGGAGGATGGTTTAAAGTTATCTTAGAATGTTCATTTGGTGATTCGCCCCTTTGGTGGCAGCACTGATGTGTTTCTGCATGTTGAGGGTCTCTTTCGAGAATTAATCCCAGTGACCCACTGAGTCAATGACCTGAAGAATGCAGTTGAGGGCTGTAAGGTGTTTTAGCCATTCTTCAATGACAGGTGACTGGTTGGGTGCGGCGATTAGGAGGAATTAATTTTTTTGAGTGTTTGGTATGAGGTGATTTGATGCTAGCCAATTCTGGGTTATCAGTAGAGTTGTGTTGAGTGCGCTGATGTCTTCTGGGGAGGAGACTTTTAAGTTTTAATTATAAAATATAATATAAATATATTTAGTATATAAATTCATTGACATGTTTGATAAACGTATTATATGCATCTACAACATATGGATTTCTACTACATCATTTAAATGGGTAATTTTCAGATGTAGATTGTATCTGCACCTTTAGATGTCTATGTCCACATTTGTGTGAATACTGTACATCTGATGATGGATGCACACTATACATGTGGGATGAACCACAGTTGGATGCACTCACATTGCCTACTGTCTAGAGTCTGGTTTTATCTGTTCCAAATTTGGGTTGGTAAATGGGGAACATACTGTACACAGAGTGTCAGTGGTGGCTTTAGTGGTCAGTGCAGATGTGCTCATGCCCAGTGTGCAATGCACATGTGCCCTGTACTGCCAACAATCTCACAATATGGAAGTCTCCAATGTGAATCGTAACTGTGCGTAAAAGATTGTAGACAATGACATCTTGGCTCATCCCATCAAAGTATTCATCTTTCACCTAATGATGTTGGCTGTTTTGGTGTATCCATCTGCTTCCACTCAAGTGTTTGCTTTGAACTACACAAGGGACTACGTTACAAATATAACTTTCTCTATCCACCCATGCTGCCTCCCTCCTGTGCATCTTGCTTTAATGTGGTAAGGCTGCATGCAACACATACCGGTTGGCTTTGCCAATACCTGTTAAAGTCGCCCACCAACTGGCTACTGAAACAACGTTGTTTGTAGCCAACAGGACAAATAGTGTATGAAGCTGTTCAGACCAATCCAACTGTTCTGAATCTTATGTGTACTAAGTCTGTGGCCACTCTCTGTCAGAAATTGTGCAGGAATCTAAAAGTGTTTGTATATGTGAGTGCACAGGCACTACCCTTCATTTAGAGGGACTGGGTACTCATAGTTCAGTGGAGGTTATCGTACGGGGATACTGAAGTCTCTAGGAGATAATACATGCTTTTAACTGCAAGGCAAATGCATTTCTGGTCAAGTTGTGTTCCTAAGTAAGAATGCCATAGTGGTGCCATATTGGAATTATTGCTTGAGAACAGTGCAGCCATCTTGACTCATCGTAATAACCATGGTGAACAGTTGAACAGCAGCCAGAGGATACTTCACCAATGAAATGATCCCGATAATCGATTTACAGCTGCTTCCAAAAATTGCTAATCAAATGGTCATCGTCCAGCTGCAGCTCCTCATATACCCTTGGTGCATCTTTGCTTTATGCTACTGTGACTTTTTTCCAGACCACAAATCGAGTTTGTGTTCAGCTATCTCAATATTTGAGTTTATGTTACAGGGGCCCCTCATTATGGGTGTCCTCCTTGGTTGGCCAATAGCACCTGACACTGCTATGCAATCAGAATACTTACTGGCCATCATTATACCAATCTCCTACTTTCTTAGTAATAATAGAAAACTAGATATGCCTCAGTGAGGAAGAAGAGCAGGGGTATGAGTGGAGGGCCAACATGTACTTTTACTACATGTAAAATCAATGTTTTATTTTCTTCAGGTAAATTTGAAGCATGAGGTGTCAAGCGAACCCATCATGGATGTGGAAGTAAAGGAAGAGGATGAAACCTCAGAGACTGGGCAGATTATGACCAACACAATCTCTTCAGCACATCGTCCTAAAGAGGTATACTGTACGAGATGGATTTAAAGTGTTCATTTAGTGAAAAAAAATATTCCTACATCACCAATTATCACTCACTAAGAGAATTCCAGAATGTCCCTTTTTTCATCACACCTGGTTGCAGTTCTGTCCATTCCTCACACATTTGTGGCCCTGGCATAATAACTGGCCTTTTCTTGCCTAATCATGGCAGCCATACTTGATATATTGTCAGTATCCTGTCACGACCTGAACTCAGACTGCGTTGAGAATTTTGAGGTCTGTCTTTCCTTTTCCTTCCATGGGTCGGTTTCCCTGTAGTGATCTCAAGGCTTGTGAAGAGGACCTGAGTGCAAGAGAAAAACAAGCATTTGCAGTGCAATAAGTCTCACATGTTGGAGAGTTTAAGCTATTGGCATTGTAATTGACAATGCCTTTTATTCATCTGTTTAGAAAACTAACACATAAATAAAAGGCGTTGTTTTTGCAATGACAATAGCTTAAAGTTTCGACCTTGACCTTGTAGGGGTGGTGGGGGCCGGCAAGTGGGAGGGGTGAGGTGGTGTTGGGCACAGCACAGAAGATCCGGGAGTACAGAGTACTAGCCAATGGCAGCAGTACGCCTTTATGTGCAAAATGCGCTGCTCCCCACTCCAGGCATGTGGCCACAATTGGCTAGAACTCCGATAAAAAAGAGATGGCTGGCACTATAGTTAAAGCGGACCGCCGTAGCAAAGGAAATAAAGAAAGGAGCGCGGCCGCTATAGTTAAAGCGGACCGAGCTGGCACAAAAAAATTAAATATCAATTAAAAGGTGCAAGCTGGTTTTGTGATTTTGATGACGCTGCCATTTCTAAACAAGCGGTTTTGTAAATATGACGCGCCTGCCATTACTAAAAAAATATAAAAGCGGGCGCATTGCTGCGTTTCGGGAAAGCATGTCATGGGTGGAATAGGAGGAAATCATTTAAGAAAATAGTGCTCACAGACTAAATAAAACATACTGCGTAACAACACAAGTAAAAAGGCCAGTCCTTATGTACAAATGTAGACAAGGCGGTACTGTGGAGGGACTACTAAGCCTATTCATGAAGCAAAAGCAGTCATTTAAAATGGACAGTAACAGGAGTCAATTGAAAAGATAGGCAGAAAATAGGCAGAGCTTCAAGTCCATACCTGAATACAACATGCCTCGCAGAGCAGCGCATGTGCTGCCCAGGCTCGACCTAATGATGTGAGGGAGAGGGAAAAAACAGAAACTTGATCTTGCGGCTGGTTGCTGGAAAACGCAGACTGGAATGTGATAGCAAAGCGTCATTGGCAAATTATCAATAGTTGACAGCTTCTCCACCTTGGGAGAACAAGTGCAATCAGTGGGGAAAGCACCAAAGCAATGCATATATTTATATAGTATCAAAAGGTTTAAATACTGTCTTACCCAGAGCAGAGTGGAGGCAGACTGTTATTAGACCCAAAATACACCTGGATTCCCAACCAACACCTGAAGTAGGAGGGATTACACTCCAGCTTTGGCAAGGGAGAAGCCTAGGAGAAGGGAGACACAACGGGTGAAAACTAAGTCACTGGAAGGTATGAAAAGGAGAAACAGTGAACGGGACGGATAGTCGAGTGTGACCTGAAGCCCATATACATAAATACTAGTCAGTGAAAATAAACGTAAGTGTTACTACCATGAGAAAAACACTACTTACCGTCTCACAAAATGCAATAGTGTGTAGTGATGTGACAGAGGAAAGTGGCTATACTAACAAACACGAGCATATTCAATGTGATTTTCTCGCAATATGTGAATTTAACCCCATATATTCTGATTCAGGGTAAGTTTTTATGTTTATAACTATTACACACAAAAAACTGGCATGGCATTAACCATATATGCAAATCCAAAGAAAGAAATATTCTATTTACTACCATTGTTGAGGGTGGGCAGCGGCAACATGACACACTTGAAACTTTGCCTTGCATGAGTCATGAGCACATCTTACTGTGTTTGTTTCTTTGTTCCTGCCTGCTTACCTCTCACGTATATCTATTGTATTTTTCTGATAAAGGATTTGAAGGATACCAGAAAAGATTATAAGAAGAAGAAACCCCGGCCTGAAATTAACATTGACCCCAAAGACCTAATTGCCAAAGATCTGACTGTGGACCAACTGGACATTGGTCAAGAATTGCTGAATGGACAAACAACAAGCGCTCAGGATCTGTCAATTCTACCCACAAGCTATCCCATCCCGGAAGAGGCCTTAACAACCTTAGATAAAAGGACTGCTTCAGTCATGCAGAGCTCTGTAGAGAGTGTTCTTCTTTTAGAAGAACAACTAGTAACTCTGGTGGAGAAGGTAAGTTTTAAAATATTTTAAAGACATTTGAAAACAATAATTGAATTTTGTATGAAAAACCCTGATGATATATTCCTTCTTCTTGTAACATAGCCTTATTGCCACAATCATTCATGGAATCCTCTCTGCTCCCTTACCATTCTACTTGTGTCTGCTGTGCCTACTCCAAAATTGTATGCATGACACATTATATCAAAGAAGGTATTTGGACATAACTTACAAGATTGCACTCTCTCATGCTGACTTCACATAGTTTTACAGGAGTACACCTAGTAAGCTGCCATAGCTGCAGGTTCTCTTGGGTAATTCTGAGAAACATTTGTGAAATCACATTTATGACTATGGAAAGACATTCATTTATGTTTAAATATATATAGTTTACATTTACACTTGTGAAAATATATCACAGTAGTGCAATTTAATTTTAAAACTTGTCTTTTCAATCCATGGGGAAAGTATTTCCCCATGGAGAACATCCCACCTTTACATTCCTACACATTTTGGGGGTGTTCTTTTCTCATTTCCATCCTAGAAACAAATGTTCTCCTGCACAGGATTAAGGGCCTTATTTAGAGTTAGGTGGTAATGGGGTATCTGCCAAAATAAGCAGATGCCACGTCTGCCCAACGCTTGGTTACCCTGACATATAGGAGAACTGATGTCAGGAAATTCCCTCTCTCCTCTGCCAGCAAAATGACATCAGAGGAGCCAAATTGTGAATAACTCTTTAATGGAGGGCAGAGTACCTAAGAGCTTGAAATAGACATGGGTGAAAAAATTGTTAGCGAAGCCCTCTTTGACCCCAGTAAAGCTAGACAGTTACAGGCCAGTTGTAGAGGCCCTTTCCCATCAAGATCTTAAGAAGATGGTAACATAATGTACATTACATTTCGAAGCCCTTGGCCTGCTCGGGGAGCTTCAATTTGGGTTTAGACAGTATTGAAGTACTGAGATGGTTCTATTTGATGTCTAAGAGCATCTTCTTGAGACTGGCGGGCCAGGGCACTGTTGGTGTTTCATAAAGCTTGGTCACTTTCAACAGCATTGATAATGGCATTTGGCTACAATTGTTGGAGAGGTATAGGTAAATTCACAGAATTGATTTGACTCTTTCCTGTCCAGTAGAGTATTCTATGTATTTAAGAACAAACCATGTGCTTCAGGTGCTTTGTCATGCAGTGGAGTCCCACAAACTTTCCACATCCCCTCTGCTTTTTAACGTTCGCATCAATTCCTTGCATGATTGGCTGGTAGCAGGATAGCTAATTTGCCATTAATATAAACAAGGCTAATCTGTTCCTCATTGGCTGTAGCAAAAATGCACAAAGTTGGTAAAGTTTCACAACGTTTGGAAGCTAGGACTTTACTAGAGAGCTAAAGTCCAATAGTTACCTGTACACAGAAGACCATGATTACCTTCTAATCAAGACCTGTGACTATTATAGCCACAAGTCGGACAACCTTAAATTCTTCCTGCTGGAAGGAAATGGGCCACCGTAGCTAGAGCTATAGTAGGGTCCTGTATGGATTATACAATTTTTGTTGCAGCTTCTTAAAAAATATTAGGATGCTCACTGTTAGACCTGATATCGTAGGCGTGGTATTCCCCCCCAAACTTTCTGCACCCATTCTGTTTGCTGAATTTATATTTATTGGCTTTAGGACTCTGTGCTAACCAGTGTTAAAGTATTTGTGCTCGCTCCTTCAAACATGGTAAAATTGGCCTAACCTTAATGGGCAGATTTAATTTACTCATAAGTCCCTAGTAAATAGTACTACATGTAACCAGGGCCTTTACATGTAATACTACTAGTGGGCCTGCAACACTCATTGTCCCACTCACAGTAGCAGTAGTTTAAAAACATGTCTCAGGTCTGCCACTCCAGCCTGTAATGCCGTTTTAAATAGCCATTTCGACCTGGCAAAATAATACTTTTGCCAGGCCTAAGTCTTCCTTTTTAATGCTTAGAAATCCTTGGGTAGGCCCTAGAGGTTCATAGGGCATGGTGCATTGTATTTAAAAAGGTAGGACATGTGTATATAAGTTAAACATGCCCTGACAGTGAAAAACTCCTAATGTTGTTTTTCAATGCTGTAAGGCCTATCTCTCTCATTCACTAACACTGGGTAACCTTATTAAATTTAATAAGTGCTAACTTTAGATTGGGAGCAGATAGAGATATGCTGGTTACACACAAATGACTTGTACTTTTAAATCCTCTTTATTGGTGAAGGCGGATTACGAGTTACAATTTTGAAAATTCCACTTGAAGACATTGGGATTTCCTACTCCCAGCCAACTGTGCCTATCTGCCAGTGTCCTGGGTCACACGACTGTGAATGGTGCTGCTGTTGGGGGTCTGTGTATTGCTTCCAGACAGTAACACAAAAGGGGTTTAGCTGTGGACAGGATGGCTGGGGAGGACGTGTGCCCAGCCCCACCTACACTTCAAAAGGCTTTGGCCACAGTACACTCAAAGGAACCTGACATCAGGCCTGCTGTGTCTTTTGTTAGTCCAGACAGTTAGGAACCTTGACCAGGAGAAGAACTTTCTAGACCCCAGTGTGGGGTATGACAGGTGTCACAGACACAAAAGCTGGCACCGGGTATAAGTATTGTACCTCCAGTGGCACTCATCAAAACACTCGTAGACCTGTAGAGAATTCAGAAGGACTGCTGCCAGAGGACTGAGTTGCTGCTGGAAAGACTGCCTTGCTGTCTGAAGAAGGAAGACTTTACCTGCTTGCCTTGCTCCCAGGCTACCTAGAGTAACCCTAAGGATCTATTGGCTGACCTACTGTGTGAGCTTCAGGGACACAACAAGGTTCAGAGACCTCCCTGCAACTGCTCAGCTGACCGGCTGCGGGTGGACCTGCCTGGACCAGCAACTGACTTACCGGAGCCTTGCTGCTGACCTCTGCTTTCCAAGAGGAGCCTCCCAGGTCCTGGACCCTTGGCTAGCATCAGAGAGCGCTCTTCCTAAATGAAAGATGAAAACCCTAAAGTTTGGGCTTGTGTGACCGTGAACAGGCTCTTTTGCACTGAAGCTCTAACGTCTGTGAAGAACGCCACCGCAAAATTGCAGTGAAGCCTGCTTTTCGCGCCAACAGTGGCGGTCTACAATGGTCAGCAATGCGAGACCTGCACTTCATGTTAAAGCAACATAACCGGTGACAACCGCAAATGCAGAGCTCCAGCGACAAACATATCTTTGTGCTACAATGACCATCTGTGATGCTTGGCCTGCTCTTCACTCTGAAAGTGTCCTTCTCACGGCCTTCTCCAGTGTGAACAGAGCACATTGAGCCGGACTTAAAAAGGTAGCTTACAGTAGGACTAACTTGGACCCTGTATCCAACCCTTCTCCATCAAGGCATACCTGAAATATTACTTTCCACCTAGTTTACCGCGACCAGATGACCAGGAGTGGTGCTGTGTGCTTGCAGGTGCTGTTTCACTTAAACCTATTTAATATCTCTGGTTATACTAATTGGATTTTGTATTTCCAGCATCATTTTTTTAAAGTAAAATTTACTCTGTATATCTAAATTGGTTTTGGATTTTTCTTGGGTAGTATTTTTATGTTATTACAGTTTGTGAGCTATATGAATGCTTTACACATTGCCTTTAAGTTAAGCCTGACTACTTATGTGCCGCGCAACCAGAGGGTTAAGTACAGGTTAATTTAGTGCTTTTTTGTGGTTCACCCTGACAAGGATAGTGGTTTTTGCCTGAGTGGAGCTTCCACCCCTACAACCAATAGCCACATTTCTTACTCTGTTTCTTTTCTCACGTTGTGGCAGGTTTGATGCACTATAAGCACATAAGCCAGGCAATTCAGAGGTTTCACTGTCTCCCCATCACCACTTGGTGATGATGTACAAAGGTATTCATCCGTGTGGGTTGGAGCACTGGAGATTCCGAAACACTTCTTACCAAGGCACATTTTGTGGGTAAAGGATGTAAGAGACCTCATGGTTAAATGTAAACTATTGGAGGAAAAATGGCACAAATGGAATGACCTCTGACCAAAGTTATGAACGTTAAATAGTCAGGATAGGTTTAGCACTGGAGCCTTATGTTGTGTTTGTATTTGCTGTTGGGACTTGGATAGCTAAGGTTTTATAGTGCCTTATAAAATATTTCACTTGACATCCCTTTTTTGGGCAGCCCCTCTAACATCATTCTTGTCAGCTCCTTTCATGACTGACACAACAAGCACATTCTGGTGGGCCTGGACCTACTTAAAGTTTGCCACACCCTTGAAGAAAACTCCCAGCACTTCAGGAATGTTTCCTTTTTTTGATGGTCTGTCATTGAAAAAACAAACAAAAAATATTGCTGACTAGTCCTCCTGAACTCCAATGTATGGCAAGCCAGAAGTAAATCTTTGCCAAAAGATCTACAGCCTTGCTGGTTAAAGCATAGTCTGAACAAATTCTCCTTCTCACTAGTGGGGAATGCTAGGTTGGTTGTGCTGCCCCTATTGGGCTGTGGAAGCAGTGCCCCTGCTGACCCAGCCACTAGATGGTTGGACCACTAAGCCCCAAGAGAGGGCCTAAATGTATAACCATTTCCAATGTCGCATTGGGCTCTGGTAAAATGTGTGAGTAAACATAATTAGTACATTTGTGGATGTTGCTTTTTCTGTAATTCCCTCTGGTACTGAAAAGCACACTCCCTGGGAAAAAACATTACTATGTCAAATGAGTAAGGGGCTGATCTATTCAGCCTTTTTGCAGTTGCGAGGCCTGTAATTTCCTAAAATGTAATGGTTTTGAGCCACAAAAAGAGAAGTCAAAATGTAAAAGTCTTTCTCACTAACAATGTGCACAGTGAGAACTATAGCAAGTTCCAAAGGGAATGGTGATTCTCAAATTAACATGCAGATTGAATCTTGATTTCATTAAAGACAATGGAGCCTATCATTATGCATAAACCTTTATTGCTGCCAAACACATGCAGCCCTTGAAAGTACTTAAACACATCACAAAGTAAAAAATTCCATTCTGAAATCATAACACGGTAAATATGTCCATCTCACTCAGCTATATTCCTCTTTAGGTTGCAACACGAAGAAATCTTGGAAATTCAGATGAAACATCTCAAACTTACTAGTAAATGTGGAGCAGCTCCAACTTTACCTCTTTCCCTCCACAGAGATCCAATTAAGGGGTGCTTCCTACAGAAATAGAAACAAATTAATAGTATTCTCTCCATGTGAATAGAATTAAAGAGAAACACATCTTATCCACAAGAACAGTTTAACATCAAAGTTACACTTCCTGTAGGGAAATAATCATCCCCTCCTTTCTTTCTTTTAAACATAATCTTTTCTATTTTACAATTTTACATATAAAGATAGGGTGCGGTTGGTGGAATAATGATAACCTTTGTTGTCTTTAATGAATCAAGATTCTCTCTGCATGTTAATTGGAGAATCGCTGTTTCATTACAAGCCTGTAGGCTTTCATTATGCATGTTTAAATCTTTCCATAACTATATTGCTCACATGCTTCAATGGTCTTAGATAGGAATTTGCAAAGGTATTCACATTTGACCAATCTGCCACTTTCATGATTTCAGAAAGGGTTCCAGCAGCCAAAAGCATTTTGCTAGCCATTGCCCCTGTCGCTGAATGTGCTCCAAATGTGGATAAATCTATACCTGCCACACTCATTATTGCCCTTACCCACCTAAATATTGTGGCAGTAGATACCGCTTTATGTGGTTTCACATAGGATATTAACAATTTAACTTCGCCATCAGGTCTGTATTCTATCATCCTTTGTTCGTATACTTTAATACACCTTACCGCACACACTTTTAGACAATCCTGAAATGAAGGATAGAAAGCATTACCAGACATAGTTTTTGTTCTCTTCCAAATATCAAAATGTACACCATTTGATGTGTAAACTCTGTTACCAGTCTCTTGAACTTTAACGTCTGATACCCTTCTAAAAGATACTAAGCATAGAAGGGTTGCTTACCTCAGAGATATCTGTTTCAGAGAGAAGTCATTATAACCTGACCATGAAACAAAAAGTTTGAACACCAAATTAATGTCCTGTAGGGAAACCTAACGAGCCATCTACATATTAGAGGATTGGATCCAACTGCGTTGCCTCTCACCAAGGTATGACCAGCTGATACATCTGATCTTTGACAATTGATAGTCTTGTAAAATTGGCCTGTTTGAAATAATTTGGCTAAATAATTTGCCAAATCAGTCACAGGAGCCTTCACTGGATCTAGATTCCTTTCCATGCACCAACTACTCCATTTATACAAAACTCCCTTTTATCTCTTTCTAGTTCATGGTAGCCATGATTCATCCATTACATCCTTATCCTTTCCTGAAAGGGTAGAGTATATTCTAGAACCCCTAATATCCTCCAAACAAGAAGGTTTAACTTTACTTCTACCACCAAAGGATGTTTCTTTCTTTCTGGACCGACGGGTAAACCCCCATGTACTGGTATAAAATGAGGTTCCTCTACAGAAAGCCCCATTACCCCTGGGACCAAACTACTGAAGTCCACAAAGGGGTCACTAGGACAATTCTGCACTTCTGCACTTCTCTTTCTGAACCTTCAACAACACTCTCTTTATAATTGCAAATGGCAGGAAAGTGTAAGTCTTCTCCACCAGCCTTCTCTCTGCCCTTTCAGGAAAGGCTAAGAAGTTACTGGATGATCGCAAAGTGTCGACCTGTAAACCTAGGAACTCTAAAGTGTGACTTGGTACCAACACCGACTTCTCCACTTTCACAATGAAACCTAGATCTTCCAGAAGATCCCTTGTCATCTGTAAGTGTTCCAGTGACTGTTCTCTCCTGACCCATTAATAAGATGTTGTCTAAATTATTAAGCGATCACCTCTGTCTCTCAAAAAAGGCCACCATGGGTCATAAGACCTCGGTGAAACACCATGGAGTGGAGGATAACCCAAAAGGAAGACAACCAAAACTGGTACAACACACCTTTCCATCTGAATCTGAGATATTTCAGATAATCTGCCTCCATAGGCATCGTGAAATACGCATCCTTCAAATGCAGTTTTACTAGCCTTTCCTGTCCCTGCAGAACATCACATAACATATGGATCTCAGCGCTCCACATGCCGCCTGCTTGTGTTAATTCTACTTTTATTTCCATTACATGCTGCATTTAGAATATTTTAACAGTTAGGGGCTGTGTTGAGGGGAATGGGGGTCTCATTTTTAATTGTGCCTTTTGATCCGCCGCAGAGAAGCTGATTGTGCGGAAAGGGCAGGTTAACTGCAGTTGATTTATTTACCCACTTCCTGCCCCAGCCGCCATTGTGGAGATTAACGCTCTAGCACTCCTTCCTTGCTTCACTCTTTTAGGAGCAGGCCAGCGCGGAGGCACACAGTGGGAGTGCTGCTGCACGCCATAGGCATGCCAAAGGCAAGCCCATCTGCACCCATCCACGCCTGGATGGTGCCAGATGGACAGTTTGAAGTGAGCCCCCATAAAGTACTCTAAACGAGAGCTGTTGGAACTTGCCACAAAGTTTCCCAAGGTCTGCCAATGCACTCTAGATCTTGCTACTACAAGAACTAGGTGTGAGAACTATCGGTTCTCAACCCTGGATTCATTAAAGGACAGACTTTTTGGAAGAGCATCAGCCTGATGTGATCTTCCTTACTGAGACTTGGCTTATGGAGGAGTCATCGCTGGACCTAGTACAGGCTATTCTGTTAGGCTTTGCCATAAAGAAAATATGGATAGACAAGCACAGAAAGGGAGTGCAATCTCAATGATTTGCAAGCAGTCAATACAGTGTACTTTTTCCATGCTTAGCATAGAGGGAAGTGAAGCAGCCTTCTTTGCTCTGACTGGTAATTGTATGATCTCAGGAGCCTTGATGTATTGCCAACCCCAGGACCTGAACTCTAACTTTGTCACAAGCCTAGAGGATGCCATTTCCCCATTGGCACTTCGATATTATAATTTCATGGTGGTTGGAGATTTGAATCTATATTTCGATGACAAGACTTTCCCCACAGCTTCGACTGTGGCTGCAGACTTAAAAAGCTTGCAGCTCCTTCAACATGTGACGTCCCCCACACACAGTTTGTGGCATACACTGGAACCTGTCTTTTCAAATATAGTTGATATAGTTATTAAGCAGCATATGCCACTTGCATTGTCTGACCATTTGCCATCCGATTTTCAGTCCCTTATGAGAACATGCATAAAAGTTATGCATTAGTCTCGGCAGTACGAGCTAGGCGATGGCCTAAAGTTACTCCTTCAGCTCTCTGTGGCACCCTGGCTAATAGCCGCCCTGCTCTGGACAGGTGTACCGATATAGCCGATGCATAAGTAGATACTTGTATTAATGGGGCACTGGATCGATTTGCTTCCTTTGAAAATCAGACCTTCCACAGACTGCTACTGTCAGAAATGGAAGTGCAAACGGTTGGAGCACCTATGGCGCGGAGAGTACAACCCTGTCTGTAAAAGGGACTATAAGGCAGCAACTAAAACTTATCACTGCTGCATTAAAAGTCTCAATGTGATTACTACATCAATAAACTTGAGGCGACCCAAAACTCTCCTCATGAGCTATTCACTGTGGTGATGTCACTATCATCCTTAGCTGCAGTTTCCGTCATTACCACATCAACAGAGTAAGGATGCAATGCTTTGGCGCAGTTCTTCCTCGAAAAGGTAGTAACTATATATGCCTCCTTTCCCGCAGGAGCATGAGATGCCCTCTGTTTGAACATTTGGTTCAACGGGTCAGAGGACAGCTTGAGGTTTGCTCAGTTTCAGATCCATCAAATCTGAAACACTGACTGCAATATATGCCTCACTGTAATCAGGTTCTCCATGAGATCCAGGTTCTTCATCCATTGTGGAATGATGACTGGAGACGATCCACCCAGTTTTAGGTGATTTGATTAATAACCCCCTGATCTCTGGCAGGTACTAGGGAGAAGGAAGCCTTCCGTGGTTATCCCACTCATAAAAAAACACTTCTGGACCTCACTAAGCCGGAAAATATTAGTCCAGTTTCACTACTGCCACTATTCTCCATGATTACATGGAACGCTGTCAATAAGCAGCTACCGAGCTTCATAGAGAGCTGCATCCTATTACACAGGACCCAATCTGTATTCTGACCCTCATAGGAGCACAGACTCAGCCTTACTGCTGATGACAGAGTCGATCCAATAAAGAGAGAGAAGCCCCACATACCAAAGAGCCAGGGCGTTACTTAGTCAAAGAAGAAGATAAATTCCCTTTGGTAACCAAATAAAATAATTGTTATACCAATCATCTCAAATATACCGCAAACTATTCATATCAATCATACAAAAAACCCATATACCTATATTTGCAATGCCACAAGACAACCACTGACTAATAATGGAATGCCACCTATATTTTATTAAAGAAATATTGGAGCCATTAAAAAATGTTCATTATACAGAATTCATAAATCTTCATATTATAAAAAATATATATCATTATACAATTTCATGTATTACAAAGACAGCATATCAATTAATCAAGAGAGAGATGTAAAAATTCAACAAGTATCAAAAACAAATATTATATCATATATATTAATCCTACTATTAGTACATACACTATATCCATGTATTAAAAACAATAAAAAATGTATAGTCTAAAAGAAAGATAAAACAAAAGCAGAAGAGAGAGAGAGAGAGACAGACAGAAAATATGACAGTACACTTATTAGTGGTTTGTGGACTAATCCAAGTAAAAAAAGTAAAATGCCAGACATGTATGCAGTCGAAGTGTTTTTATCACAATGATTGGCCGGTACACTGGATTTAGTTTATCCCAAGCGTCGACGCGTTTCTGTGGTGTTCGCAGAACAATCACACCTTTATCAAGACAAATATAATGTGCCTCTCCTTTTAGAATCTTCAAACAAATACCTATGTATAAATAAACATTCATTACTAGCTATACACATAGTACTAAAGTTATCAGTTCCTTAATTTTCTTAATGTTAGGAACTCCCACAGTGAAGATACATAAAGATACCGTGTATTGTCACATAGCCAAAGCAGTGTGTTGTGGCACTAACAACTATAAATGATGCAGACACCAAATCACCAAAATGTGATCGCTTTCATAGATGTTTGACTGTTATTGACGCCTCGTATAGCCGTTGTGTCCTCCACACTGTTCAATTCAACCGACCCAGTTATGCCTTAAGCCTATTCAGTCATACATATATACCAGCTCACTACCAGTATTCTATTTCATATATCGAGATTGCAACTCAGCCAAGCAACTGTGGCGAGTATCCTAAAGGCATAAATAGTCCTTGTAGGGAAAAGGGTCCACCGTTTACTAATAGGATACCATCATTCCAATTAAAAAATCTTGTCGTGAATGTTCTGTATTTTTATGAAATATAAAAACGATAGGCAAATGTATTAAGTCTACCCGACCTTCCGTGTCAGGACTGTTACCTTATTGGTAGAATTACAGTTTGTATTAAATACAAAGTTTACAAAGTGTGCGGGGTTGTAAGCTCACCGTAAAATGTTTACTTGCCGATTACCCCAAGAAACGTCACATTGCAATCATTGTCTTTGGCTACTAAGAAGAAAACTGAGCTTGAATGTCACTATAGCCGTATCTATTCAATTGTGCCCAAGGATTCCAGGTCAATCTGTTTACACTGTCCCTCCTTATGAGTGGGTATTCCAGGGTCTCAAACCGCGGGAACAACAATCGCCCGAAAGCATTTACTTCCTGGATAAACAATGTAAGATACATATTTAGGGTCACTAGAGGCTGCTACCAGAATTCCCTATTCAATAAATGGTGTCAAGGTCAGGGCAATGCCGCTTACTCTCACGTATAGTGTTTTTCAGTCCTTCTGCGTCCGTGCGTCCGTGCGTCCGATCTGCTAGTGTTGTAGATCACGCACTGGTCTCATCCTGGGTTAAAATATCCTGCAGTGGGAGGACAACCCCCTGAGTTCCTGTCACATGTTTCGAAAGAAACAAGCCATGTAAAGCGGACTGTTTATACATACATAGGTATTTGTTTGAAGATTCTAAAAGAAGAGGCACATTATATTTGTCTTTATGAAGGTGGCGATTATTCAGTGAACACCACTGAAACGCGTTGACGCTTGGGATAAACTAAATCCAGTGTACCGGCCAGTCATTGTGATAAAGACACTTGGACTGCATACAAGACTGGCATTTGAGGTTTTTTACCTGGATTGGTCCACGAACCACTAATAAGTGTACTGTTCTATTTGCTGTCTGTCTCTCTCGCTCTTCTTCTTTTGTTTTATTTTTCTTTTAGAATATACATTTTGTATTGTTTTTTACACGTGGATATAGTGTATGTACTATTTGTAGGATTTATATATGTGATATAATATTTATTTTTGATACTTGATGAATTTTTGCATCTCCCTCTTGACTAATTGATATGCTGTCTATGTAATACATGAAATTGTAAAATGATGGCACTCAGCTTCATGTCCTGCGCCTTGAGGCCTTGATCTATCTGCTTTGGGTCTAGATCTTCCTCTCTGTGGATAGAATCCAGCTGAGGACTGGAAATTCCACCCATATCCTCTTGCATTCTAGGAGTAAGAATCCTGGGAGTAAAACTGGGACCTTCTGATACCGGCAGCCGGCAGCCAGTCCCCTGCTGTTAGCCCTTCCAAAAATCAGTGTGCCAAACACACGTCTCATAAGAAATTGAGCCTTACTCAAGGTAGTAAAAGTGGACACATACTTGTCCAAAGATTTGATAAAGTTGTGACCAAGTAGGAGTCCATCGAGATCACCTACCATCTCCTTATTGACAAACTCAGCAAGTTTGTAAATCATTCTCACGAGGATGGTCTTTTTCCTCTTAGATATAAGACCTGCATTGACATTACCCAACATACAAATTGCCCTTTGGCACCAACAGCTCAGAGTCTATCTCTGTGTCCTTTAAATATGCCTCCTTATCCATATCTAATATGTGTGCCGGAGGGCCCAAGATGTCTACAAGTCTGTCCTGGCATTGCTAAAGGACCACGCCATGCCTTTCCTTGGGGATTTGAACAGGAAAGTAATAGGCTCAGGGTCCTGATTGGGGGTATGACATACCTTATTATCTAAAAATGGTCTGGGAGATTCTGCCCACATCAAAATACCATGCTGTCTCTCCATTGGTTTCCTTACCCACAGTTTGATAAATTTGGCTACATGTGACAAGTGCCACCATATTGAGCTGTATAGATGTCTTACGGCTTCCGGGCTAAATATATCCTTTCCCAAGAGGATCCTTTTCTGGTTTTGAGGTTGAGGGGCACTGTAAATTATCATTAAGACTTTCAAAAGCATCTAGCCCTTCAACAGGGTTGAAAATAAACTCATCAAATTTTACATCATCATAGGCATCATAATTATCATCCAGGCTGAATGAGTCCTGGTATCTCTTTTGCTGCTAAGGACACCACTCTTCTTTGTGCCACTACGGACACCACAAACTTTTGTATTGCTATGGCTACCACAATCCTTTGTAGCTCTAAGGCTACCAATTGTAGAGGACCGGGGTTCTTCCCTACTTGTGACTGAACCAGATGAGATATTTAAATTTCAGGTCCTGTGCCTTGTCTTTTTAGGGCCTTTTCGCCCTTTTTGTAAGGTATGTAGGTATGTCTTCCTCAGAAACTGAGAAATACTCCTCTGAAGGAGTGTTTCTCCTGCGTTTAGTCATAGCTGCCTCCAACACTTCCTTGATAGAGGTCTTTACCCCTCTTCAAAGAATCTTTTAAACATCTCCTCACTCACTTCTATCTGGGGTATTACCTCCCTTTCTTCAGACATTCACCTTTCAAAATAAAGTATTAATTATTATAACTATTATTTTAAACTATAAACCTAAATCTAAATTGAATATATAATATATATACATGTGATCAAGGTCCGGCTGGACCGAAACGCGTAGTGGCCGACAATAAAAAGTAATTGAAGCACCAACCTGTGGTCCGTGCCTGCTTTGACAAAATGGAGCTGTTGTAGAAAGCGGTGTGCAAGGATATATATATATATATATATATATATATATATATATATATATATATATATTTATATATATTCTACCAGTCCTGGTTCAGAGGTACATAAAACAGGCGCTGACTCCGTGGGTGATATCATCAAAGAAAAAATGCTTTATTCCGTCTTGTTGGCTAGACGCATTTCGGCGGTCTTGCCGCCTTGTTCACTACAACAAGAACACTAGCATACTTTCAAATTTAAACTTTACACCAGGGCACAATTTGACCTTGTTGTCATGGCAACCCTCTACTAGCCATAGACATAGAAAAAATTCCTGTTACGATGAAACAGTATTCTTAATGTTCTGACAGAATGCCGTTCTAACAAAAATGAAAAACATATATGATAAATACAATCTTGTATATACGTAACTCTATATATTAGTGCACTCTTAGGCACAAAATCTCAAAAGCAGATTGAGAACATATACATTAGCATTCCTCTTTGTATACCCAGCTCTTATTCAGTCTCGTGACTAAGTGTGATGGAGTAATATATCGTACCTGGATGTACCATTAGGTGTTGTGTATTAAGTCGAGTGACTAGTTACAATAATACTAATGTATCTTAAAGAGAAAATTACTAAATGAATCAAACCCTAGTGGGTATTGTTTAGTGTCTACATATATCTCAATCTGTTTTACAAAAATAATTGTAAAAAGATGGTCGTATTGTTGTCCTGGTGACTAAAGAAAAACTAATATATACTTAAGAGGAACCTGTTGTTTTAAGAAAAGGGTCAAAAAATTGGGACAAGCAGCTGGTCATTATAGATGTACATTTAAGGCCTCATCAGCATTCATTCCATTTGGAATTATGCTGTCCAGTAATATTATATATCTTGATTCTAATTTTCTCAGAGACAGTTGTCTGTTTCCCCCTCTGATGTTTTTAGGGATACTGTCTATGACAAAAAAGGAAAGTTCTTCACTTTTGCCTCCATGAAATGCGTTTATATGTCTTGCGACTGGATATGTTGGATCGTCATGATATATTGCTCTTAGATGTTGCAAAATCCGTATGTGTACAGGGTGTATTGTACTACCCACGTACATGTTATTACAAGTACAGCGCAAAACATACACCGCAAAATCTGTTTTGCAGGAATAACTGCCTAGGATTTCAAAAGGGGTATTTCTAAATGGTAATACCAAACTGCGAATGTTCACACCATATTTACATGCTTTGCATTTAGAACATTTAAAAAAATCCATTTTGCGGTTTGAGCCAGCCGGCTCCTATGCCGAGCACTGGTGCATTGCAAACTAACTCTTTGAGGAGGTTTCGTACATATTCCTCCTATAACAGAGTCACTACGCACCAATGGCCAATGTCTGTGCAATATTTTACGTAGATTATTGTGGTAGATGTATATATATATATAATAAATAAGGTTCGCTGTGCGGCAAGAAAAGAAAACTAATTTTTTTACTTAATACTATCTTAGCTAACAGTAAGATCTAAAGTTACCTGAAGATACACAAAAAACAGTTAGTTAAAAGAATACTGATGATAATGAGTAATTCCCAAGGGGAAAAAAGGGCACCTCCAGCTGTGAAAAACCACTGTATGAATAATGTCAGTTCATGGAACACTGACAGGCGGCTTCAAAATAATGGCGTTGCCATGGTAACCAGTAATTTCCACAGCAATTTAAAATAGCGGCTGATCTCATACAGTCCTCTTTCTATGTTGTCAATTACTCTTTCTATTTAGAGCGACTGCTCTACTATCAGCGGGAGTAATGGAAAACGTTCCAATCACTATCGAGGGCTGAGCTGTCCTATACAGGGGAGGCAGCGCACACATTGTGCTTCTGGCCACCTCCCAGCCTCCACTCCCGGCTGTGACTCCATGCACTTCTAGTGCATTGGAAGCGCCCAGCCAGGACACAAGACTTATTTCACAGTCACAGGCTGAGCTGGACAGCGACGCAAATCGAATCTAGGAGCATGCAAGGCTGGGAAGCTCTGAAGCTGCTTCTCCCTTGAAGATAGGAACGTGCAAGCCTTAGAAGTTCCGAAGCCACGTCTCTCTATGCACCCGCCCATCAGCACGAAGCGCTCCCCACCTCAGAGGAATCCTGCGCCAACAGTATCCCTCACATTAGCAGCGTGCTCGCTAAGTTCCTAGAATCTGAATCATCACAACCAGCCAGTACTGGATTATTTCCAGGTATTCTGAAGGAAACACCTGAAAACACAATTATTGAATTACTTTCAGATATTCTGTCTGAAAAAACAAGGGTAATCTGTCACGCTCTTATTTTAATTTATGCCAATTTAACACCTTGGTAAAGATCTTCCCTAATGGAAGTAAAATAAACCATCCAATTACCTCTTAAATAAAAAACAGTTTATATAATGCTCTAATAGGTGGGTGCCCGGCAAACAATTACCAAAGAGTTAAAAGAAATAGAGCACAAACTGGGCAGACTAAAACAGATAGCAATCAGTGACACATAAATTGAATCGGACCTCCAAGAAGCCCGCATCACATATGCTGAACTCTTGGATCGACTACGTGTCATTGATTACCGTTCCTATACACAAAAACAACATACTGAGGCAGATAAGTCTGGCTCCCTCCTAACCATGATTTTTAAAGATGCTCCATTCTCCACCCCCATACAAGAGGTCAATACGGTAGAGGGTACTACAGTGCACACACAATCAGACATAAACACTGCACTTATGAAGTATTATGAAACATTATATGCGTCTCCGGGCGATTCCGAGGAGGATGCAGTGGAGATGTTTCTGGATGGTCTCATATTTCCCCAGTTATTGGAAATGCACCAAAAAGAGTTAGCAGCACCCACTTCCAAAACCGAAATTAAGGAAGCGATCAACTCCCCAGAAATAAAACCACAGGGCTGGACGGCCTCCCAGTAGAGTTTTATGAGATATTCTCATCTATGTTGGTCCCCCAGCTAGAGCACCTATACCGGGAGGCACTAGACACAAGGTCCCCCCCCCAACACACGACAGGCACTGGTCTCATCCTTTCCAAAATCAGGCAGGAACCCGGTGGACATGTCTGGATATCAGCCTCTCTCGTTTTTTAAAAACTGAATATAAAATACCAAGTAAAATCTTAGCCCGTAGACTACTTCCCTATCTGCCCAAACAAATACATATTGATCAATGTGGTTTTGTACCTGACCGCAGTACCTTCCTCAATATTAGGAGACTGTACCATGTCATGACCTCCACAATGGTGGATAATGCTGGAGCTGGTTGCATTTCCCAAGACTTAAAACAAGATGTTGTCACCCTAAACTGGAAATATATGCTGATCGCCCTTTAGAGGTTTGGGATTTTGCAGGAGTTCGTGAGTTGGGTTGCTTTGTTATATACGGCACCTACTGCGCGGGCCCGCAGGGGAGCCCACATTTCTCAATCCTACTCGGTAGTACAGGGCACGTGGCAGTGATGCCCATGGTCCCCTCTTTTATTTGTATTAGCACTCAAACCATAAGAAATCAAACTACGTTCGGGTGCCGCAGAGAATGGTATTAAGATCGGCAATACTACTCATATACAGATGATATTATTCTCCATTTAAATAACTTGCAGAGTGATCTTGCACCCATCCCGGGTGTGTTTGCCGACTTCTAGAATCTCTCCGGCCTTTCTATTTATGACTCCAAATCGTTTGCCTATTACTTCCATGACACAATGCGAGTGGAGCCAGTCCACTGCGGCTCCTGGATGCGCCCAGTTGCGCCCACCCCTTTCAAACACCTCGGTATACAAATATACGGAGGAGCATAGGAGCTGCTGGATGGTAACCTACTACGTGCGGCCAGGGCACTTAAAAATCAGATTACATTCTGGATCTCACTCCCGCTTTCGGTGGCAGGGAGAGTTGCCATTTCCAAAATTGTAATGCCCCCAAGACTGCTATATTATTTCACAAACTTACCTATAGTAGTGCCACTAAGTATCTTTAAGACCCTGAACACACAGCTATTAGAATAAGTATGGGGTGGGGGCAGCAGGAGAATAGGGCTCTCGGAAATCCAGCGGAGCACTGATCAGGGAGGCTTAGGAGTCCCAGATTTTAAGGCACGCTGCTATGTGAGCCAACTCCAATGGTTATTATACTGGATAGCAGGACGTAATCTCCATGAGATAGGGATGACGTAACCGACAATAGACCGAGGGGCCCTTCATACTCAATTGCTGCCTGAAAGAAGGACCCCCATGGCGACTCCCCCTCTGCTGAAGGTAGCCCTTACGTACTGGAAGAAAGCAATACAATACACTAACAGGTTGCTTCCCTATGCCCCTAACGTTCGATTAGTGGGGATACGCACACCGACCAGTGTAATTACTGCCAGAAGCATTTCCATTTGGGCCCTGGAGGGAGTGAACACTGTAGGGATGTGGTTTACAGACAATCTATTATTGGACTACGAGAACTGTTAGAGAACAAGGAGTACCAAATTCCCTTTAAGTACTACATGTGAGTATAAGCAGGTAGATTAGGCGGCACTGGGCACCTGATAGTAGAGAGGCCCCCACGCACAATTTATTATACACACTACATCTCATGGGCAACAGGGGACATCTCACTTGCTGGCTTTACAAGGGAATTCGCTCCCATGCATCAACTCCACTAGATGCACTCAAGGAAAGATGGGGCACAGATAAAGGCAGAGCCATAACTGACAAAGAATGGGATCTCATACTGGAACACCCCCAAAAAGTATCCCGCAATGTTAAGTTTAAACTTATTCAACTCATGGTGCTACACTGGGCCTATCTTACGCCACACCTTTTAAATAAAATGTACCCAGGAGTGGATGACCTTTGTCACCGGTGCTCTGCACAGTCTGCTGATCTGCTCCACATGTTATGGGCGTGTCCTTGACTGGCCCCTTTTTGGGCAAATGTGACGAGGACCGTAGGAACTGTTGCAGATATAGTGGGTGGAGACACAGCCGAATACTGCATACTCGGGCTATGCCGTAGGTGCAAGAAACAAACAGTGCAAACCCAATTTCATAACCTAGCTCTCATACTGGCAAAACGTTCAATCAACTTGAGGTGGAAATCTGCACTACCTCCTGCAGTACTTACCTGGCATGGGGAAGTAGTCAGATGGGGAAGGGCCGAAAGCATGGCAATAAGGAGGGAGGATATTTGTGGTCTACTAAAAACCCCATCTGCACTAGAATGGGACGCAATGCTGAACTCTTTGTATCGTCCGAAGGCTCTCTACATTAAGATACTGTGGTTTAGTGACTTACCTGTTAATGTAAAATCTGGCAACATTCCCTAGATTGGAATAACTCAACTGACAAAAAATCATGTGAATTAGTCACCTTCTATATGGAAACATTGTTATTAAATCACAAAGAAGTACGAATGTACTTATCTGAGAAGGTTCAGACAATAAAAGAGGAATGTAGCTGTGCGACATAGACATATATACCTTGTTATGATTCCAGAATGGAACTTTTATTTTTGTGATGTGTTTAAGTTCTGTGAAGGGCTGCATGTGTGGGGCAGCAATAAAGGTTTATGCATAAAGATAGCCTCCAGTCTTTTAATGAAATTGGGCAGCTATGTGCGTCTCGTCTCAATTGTGATTTGCTGCTAAATGCAACAAAGCTTTGAGGCCACAATTGCAATCCCAAACCAGTGATCAGATACTGTCTTCATAAACAAGATTGTATTAATTTTTAGAGATGTACACAAGAACCTTTTCCTCATGCATAATAATAAGGCAGGGGGGGTTGTGATTTACACCCATAAACAGCCCATTTGTATGTATAAGTTTTATGTACATGCACAGTTGTCTTTGTAAACTGGGCTGCTTGATTATAGTCACATCAATGAACAACTATTATAACATTAACATATAATAGCACAGCACTATATTTTTTCTGTGTAGTGTTATGCTCATATAGTGACAGGTTTCACAGTTAGACAAAGCACTGCTGATGCTTTAATGGTTAGGTGCAGTACTCATCAGAAAATAAATGATTTTGAATACACACAACATTTCAATATATATAATATAAATAATCTTTACTTTGGGGTTTTACTCTGCTGTCAATTACCAATGTATAGTTCATTTCATTGTACTCTACTTGAGTGCTGGTCAAAACAACATTGTAAAGAGTACCATAAACGTTCAGTTTGTGCTAATTCAGTTGTGATAGTGTTTACATATTTAAAAGATTTTTAAATATCACTCGATTTTATAATTTTAATATTTAAATATGATTTAGATATTGCACTAGCACCACACTGGTGCATTATAATATGCACATTCTAATGCAAAGCAGGCACACAGAAGACTAAGATATTTGCTATCCACAAACTACACTTCTAATTTTACACTTCTAATTCTACTTCAGCCCTAATAGTGACAAACAGGCTTAAATATGCTGCAGCGCAGCCTAGGCGTAAGTCAAGCACTACACATTTCCAATTGCTAGTACTGCAACACACTCCAATATAAAAGGAAGGAGGCAGGCTATAACACTAACACTCCATTGGAAATAATGTAAAATATATTAAATTACTTCTAAATTTGAAAATATGTGTGTGTGTATGTGTATATATATATATATATATATTCACTTAAAAAACCATAGGTTTCACACATGTTATAGTTAGGTGGATATTTCACTCGTAAAAAACCAATGAAATTCCCCCGTTATAGTTAGTTCAGATAACTATAACTCGCGCGCCCGCAATCCTCTGCTCATGACGTCACATATTACATCACTCATGACATGGTCAGTGACATCACTGATGACATCATCCTTGTGATAGAGTGGCGGTCGCGCGAGTTATAGTTATCTTACCTAACTATAACGGGGGAATTTCATTGTTTTTTTACGAGTGAAATATCCACCTAACTATTCGTGAAAAGATATATAGGAAACAATTATTAAAAAAGTGTGGTAATGTACAAATCATTCAACATCCTTGATCAAACATGACTACCAGAAAATGAACTAATTGAAAATTCTTTCTTTAATATTTATTATTGTGAGTTTTTGTATTGGAAAATTATATCATTTTTTACTTTTTTTCTTTCTTTTCCTTTCAAAACATTATTTATATAAAAAGACTCTTATAATGTCCTAACATATTTTTTCTAAACCTTCCTTTATCAACATATGGTTTGCAGAACACTATATTGTTGCATATTCGATCAAACAATTACAATACAATTTATATAAAAAAAATGAATATTAAACATGGCTTAATTCAGTCTACGCGCGTTTCGGCGTTCAGCCTTCCTCAGGCGGCCATGATATTCAAAACTCCTAGAACATAATAAAGAAAAAGAATAATCTATAACAATTTGTACATACCTACTGATTCAAGTGCACATTTCATTAAAAAGGCCCTACATTGACCCTATACATATATACATTTATATACAATTTATTTACACAACACAAATTATAAATAAACAAAAGCCATCTCTAATTACAGTCACAGGACTCAAAAGAAATTATCCATTGTAATAACTAACACACTTAATACTTCACATCACTATGTTGCTTCTCATTTTATTTCACCTGGTTTCCCATGTGTGTCTCAAAAGGGGATATAGAGACTAGTTACTCTATTTATATCAAT
This sequence comes from Triturus cristatus, assembly GCF_964204655.1. Lineage (NCBI taxonomy): Eukaryota > Metazoa > Chordata > Amphibia > Caudata > Salamandridae > Triturus > Triturus cristatus. The sequence goes on from NC_140585.1 coordinate 881,165,837, forward strand.
CCTATGTTAATGCTGTGGGTTCGTGAAACTTCCAGTGTACAGTTGGGAACAGAAAATTCAATATCGATCTCTTATGCTCATTAATGGGTCAAGGAATGTCCCGGTATCTCTGTATAACAAGACGACCAACCCACCGTCATTTAAAAACAAAGTAACTTAATCAGCAAAGTCGGTGAAACTAGCTTCTTATGCTCACTAATGGGTCAGGGAATGTCCCAGTATCTCTATAGAACAAGACGACCAACCCACCATCTTTTGGAAACAAAGTAACTTAGTCAGCAATGTAGGTGAAACTAATTTGGCTCCCCTTGCTACATTCACAGTTGCAGTATAAAACTACTAATGTTACCTTGTCTATTCTCACGTCCCCGACTTCAGAGAGAGGAAGTACACGTTTCCCTCTATTCGATAGATATTCTATCCCGTTATATCGTGTCTGATAATGGTATTTCTGTTGATGAATCGGGCACCAGCGTATCTATCAGGCAGTCACCATGTTAGCGGCTATGGATATTCTAAAATATCACCAAATGAAGCAGAACAACGCATTAAAATTTCAATCATGATACGAACTCCTTTAGTTACTCCCAACTCTTATAGTGCTAAATTGCACTTACTAGAAAAGCGGTATTCCAATGCTTGTCCTCTAACTCTTCTCAAGTGTCTGGAAAAGACCGTGCTTTGAAGAAACCGTGCTTATTCCTTTAATGTTTCACCACGTAATCTAAATAGAAACGTCTAAAGTTAATCGGTCCTGCTATAGTACAAGGGCGAGCCTAAGTGTAATGATAATACATTTCATTTTATAATTAAGGGGATCATTAAGGCAACCTGATTTCGTCACACTCACCCGGTCACGTTTATGTGTTCCGAGTATCCGTCGTCTCAATGTTTTCCAACCGCTTTTAAGGCGTGTTTTGGTATATTTTAGATATACAGCCGTATAATCTAAACACAAGCGCATATAGTTAATTAGATAATGCTGCTTGGAAATCAAGCGTGCCAAAACAGGGTCAAAACTACGATTCGTTATAGAATCACGGAGCTATTTTACCGGTGCGATTCCATTGAACTCACCTAGTTGTATAAGTCCTCTCTCCCTTTCGCAACAAGTCACCGAGGTAGAAACGGGACTAGGCCTCGGGACGCTCTATTTATACCCGGGACTCCTCGATGATTGGTCAACTCCTGTCAGCGTGGATGCTCAGCCACAAATGGTGCTAGTTATTCCATTAAAGCGATAGAAGATATTCCAAAAAAGGTCCCAAAAAAATGAGGGGGATCCATTATCATAAAAAAATATAACAGGCTACTGGTAGACTCATAAAACCAACTTCCTTGCGGGGCATTAATGCTGCAAAATCCGACCATATAGATGTTAAAATATGTTGTCCCTTGCTGTACACCAAGCTATATTTTTGGCTCATTTCTCTGACTGTTATCTTTGAAATGGGACATTAACTATTGTAGCGGATAGCTTGACTCCACGGAATTTCATTATTTAATCCTCTCTTATAAGTATCCAGAGAGAATATCCAATAGACTTCTCTCCTTTTTCGGATTTCAGTTCCTTGTGGTCCACTGACATTAATTTTCTCTAGGATCAACCATCGAATATCTTCAGTAGTGTGCCTGCACTCAATAAAATGTTGGACTAGTGGAGCTTGTAACTTCTTATTCCTGATCGCTGACCTATGCTCCGTTAGGCGGGTTGCCATTGACCTTGATGTCTCACCTACATAGGTTTTATTGCAGGGACATAAAATGGCATATATAATGTTGGTGGATTTACAATTAGTCAAGCATTGTAGGTCTATTTTAACTCCATTGATGGAGTATTGTCTTACTTCTAGTGCAGAATTACAAGCCAGGCATGACATACATTTATAATTCCCTTTTAAAACAGGTAAACCTCCAATTGTGGTTTGTATGGATGAAGATGTATTCTTTTGCATCTGCGATCTTGTTACCAGATCTTTGAGGTTCTTGTTCTTACGGTACGCAAACATAGGCTTTGCTAGATGGTCTGATTCTGCTCTTGTTGCATTTAGAATGTGCCAGTTAGCATTAATAATCTGGCAGATGGTATCATTCATTGTTGAGTGTCGCGTTATCATCACAAGCCGATCTTGCTGTTTTGGTGCTTTTTTATCCAATAAACATTGGCGATCGTAGTATCGTGCTCTTTTATATGAGTCACGTACCAATCTTTTAGGATACCCTCTGGCTACGAATTTAGCTCTCATAACCTCCGACTGCTTGTCATAATCCAAAATATTGGTGCAGTTCCTCCGAAGACGGAGGAACTGTCCAAATGGAATGGTTGTTTTCTGCATTCTTGGATGATAACTGGAAAAGTGTAACAATGTGTTACGGGCTGTGGGTTTCGTGAACAAATCCACAGACAACTTCTGCCCTTCAGATTTGATTGTGACATCCAGAAATTCAATATTGTGTTTGTCACTCTTAGCTACAAACCGAATGTTCGTATCACAAAGATTAAGCCATGATACGAATTGTGCAAGGTCTTCCTCCGTGCCATTCCAGATGTAAAAGACATCGTCAATGAATCTAGACCAACTAGTGGTAGATTCACTGAATGGGGCCACCTCATTATAGATATACCTGTGTTCATAATGCGCCATGAAGATGTTTGCCACCGTTGGGGCACATGAAGCCCCCATACTTACTCCTTGGGTCTGCTGGAATAATGACCCATTAAACTCAAAAGTATTTTCTTGGAGCACAATACCCAGACATTCCAGTATGAATTGGGCCGGGCAATCTATGTCATAGGTCTCAATGAACCACCTCACGGCTTCCAATGCAGCGGCCTGAGGGATGTTACTGTACAAGGCCTCTATATCCATCGTGACCAAAAACTGTGTGACCTGGTTGAAGTGGATTTGTTCAACTTTATTAATGATGTCCGTCGTGTCCCTTATGTAAGATCTTATTTTGGGGACATGTGGGCGCAACAAAGCATCAACATATTTAGATAATGCTTCTGTTGCCGACCCAATGGTGGTCACAATAGGCCTATAGGGCGGGTCCGTGATACTTTTATGTATTTTAGGTATTCCATATATTGAGGCCATCTTGGGTTTAACCACATTCAAAAAAGTAAACTCTTTTTCGCAAATGACCCCATCTTCCAGAGCATGATTTGTTAGGTCTTTGATCATTTTGGATACCCTTTTAGTAGGATCATTTCGCACAGGGATATAATGATCTTTGTCAGATAGCATAACGGTCATCTTTGTCAGTGGACCACAAGGAACTGAAATCCGAAAAAGGAGAGAAGTCTATTGGATATTCTCTCTGGATACTTATAAGAGAGGATTAAATAATGAAATTCCGTGGAGTCAAGCTATCCGCTACAATAGTTAATGTCCCATTTCAAAGATAACAGTCAGAGAAATGAGCCAAAAATATAGCTTGGTGTACAGCAAGGGACAACATATTTTAACATCTATATGGTCGGATTTTGCAGCATTAATGTCCCGCAAGGAAGTTGGTTTTATGAGTCTACCAGTAGCCTGTTATATTTTTTTATGATAATGGATCCCCCTCATTTTTTTGGGACCTTTTTTGGAATATCTTCTATCGCTTTAATGGAATAACTAGCACCATTTGTGGCTGAGCATCCACGCTGACAGGAGTTGACCAATCATCGAGGAGTCCCGGGTATAAATAGAGCGTCCCGAGGCCTAGTCCCGTTTCTACCTCGGTGACTTGTTGCGAAAGGGAGAGAGGACTTATACAACTAGGTGAGTTCAATGGAATCGCACCGGTAAAATAGCTCCGTGATTCTATAACGAATCGTAGTTTTGACCCTGTTTTGGCACGCTTGATTTCCAAGCAGCATTATCTAATTAACTATATGCGCTTGTGTTTAGATTATACGGCTGTATATCTAAAATATACCAAAACACGCCTTAAAAGCGGTTGGAAAACATCGAGACGACGGATACTCGGAACACATAAACGTGACCGGGTGAGTGTGACGAAATCAGGTTGCCTTAATGATCCCCTAATTATAAAATGAAATGTATTATCATTACACTTAGGCTCGCCCTTGTACTATAGCAGGACCGATTAACTTTAGACGTTTCTATTTAGATTACGTGGTGAAACATTAAAGGAATAAGCACGGTTTCTTCAAAGCACGGTCTTTTCCAGACACTTGAGAAGAGTTAGAGGACAAGCATTGGAATACCGCTTTTCTAGTAAGTGCAATTTAGCACTATAAGAGTTGGGAGTAACTAAAGGAGTTCGTATCATGATTGAAATTTTAATGCGTTGTTCTGCTTCATTTGGTGATATTTTAGAATATCCATAGCCGCTAACATGGTGACTGCCTGATAGATACGCTGGTGCCCGATTCATCAACAGAAATACCATTATCAGACACGATATAACGGGATAGAATATCTATCGAATAGAGGGAAACGTGTACTTCCTCTCTCTGAAGTCGGGGACGTGAGAATAGACAAGGTAACATTAGTAGTTTTATACTGCAACTGTGAATGTAGCAAGGGGAGCCAAATTAGTTTCACCTACATTGCTGACTAAGTTACTTTGTTTACAAAAGATGGTGGGTTGGTCGTCTTGTTCTATAGAGATACTGGGACATTCCCTGACCCATTAGTGAGCATAAGAAGCTAGTTTCACCGACTTTGCTGATTAAGTTACTTTGTTTTTAAATGACGGTGGGTTGGTCGTCTTGTTATACAGAGATACCGGGACATTCCTTGACCCATTAATGAGCATAAGAGATCGATATTGAATTTTCTGTTCCCAACTGTACACTGGAAGTTTCACGAACCCACAGCATTAACATAGGATTGATATAAATAGAGTAACTAGTCTCTATATCCCCTTTTGAGACACACATGGGAAACCAGGTGAAATAAAATGAGAAGCAACATAGTGATGTGAAGTATCAAGTGTGTTAGTTATTACAATGGATAATTTCTTTTGAGTCCTGTGACTGTAATTAGAGATGGCTTTTGTTTATTTATAATTTGTGTTGTGTAAATAAATTGTATATAAATGTATATATGTATAGGGTCAATGTAGGGCCTTTTTAATGAAATGTGCACTTGAATCAGTAGGTATGTACAAATTGTTATAGATTATTCTTTTTCTTTATTATGTTCTAGGAGTTTTGAATATCATGGCCGCCTGAGGAAGGCTGAACGCCGAAACGCGCGTAGACTGAATTAAGCCATGTTTAATATTCATTTTTTTGATATAAATTGTATTGTAATTGTTTGATCGAATATGCAACAATATAGTGTTCTGCAAACCATATGTTGATAAAGGAAGGTTTAAAAAAAATATGTTAGGACATTATAAGAGTCTTTTTATATAAATAATGTTTTGAAAGGAAAAGAAAGAAAAAAAGTAAAAAATGATATAATTTTCCAATACAAAAACTCACAATAATAAATATTAAAGAAAGAATTTTCAATTAGTTCATTTTCTGGTAGTCATGTTTGATCAAGGATGTTGAATGATTTGTACATTACCACACTTTTTTAATAATTGTTTCCTATATATCTTTTCACGAATATTTACTTTAAAACCCTGAGATAGGAAGCTAAATTAGGGGTACCCTTGTTACGTTGCAATATATCCACCTAACTATAACATGTGTGAAACCTATGGTTTTTTAAGTGAATTTGCAAGGTTTTTTAAATGCTAATTCCTAACTATAACGTGTGTGAAACCTATGGTTTTTTCAGTGAATTTGCACGGTTTTTTAAATGCTAAGTTATGTATGTATTATTATTTTTTTTATATATATATTTTACAATAAACTACATATTAATTTTTTTTTATGGTTTTTCACCGTGCGCTCTACCCTTTCCCCTTTTCACGTTTGCCACCTTCCTTTTCCACTCTCGCACTGAAAACAAACAAAATGGCGGCCGACACTTCTTGATTTCAACCGATTCGAACGTTGACTGACTTGTAACAACCAATCAGAATTACGCTCGCGCACGTTATGGTGCGCGCACGGTGCGCGCACCGTGCGCGGCTATAGATATGTATGTGCTTTTAACTGCAATTTTCTCAGGAACTACTGAACAGATTGACTCCATATATGCAAAAGGCGCATCCCTGACCTGAGGACTACCTCTCTGCCAAATTTCAAGTAATTCAGTTCAGCCGTTCGGGCTGTACCTTCGACTAAAGGTCCTATGGGAAAATGCATGGGGAAAATGCGTTTTGGGACCCCCCTTTTTTCTCGGCCCCCGCTTGACGAATCCCCCCGAGACTTTCAGGGTAGGAGCTGAGCGGAGCGCCCCATTAGTTTTAAAAATTTTGCGAAGATTCGTCCACCGGCGGCAAAGTTATTCAAAATAGAATTTTGAGATTTCCTATGGAAACACGGTCCTAACTATAACTATCTACTGGCGACCGCCAGTAGATAATATATATATATATATATATATATATATATATATATATATATATATATATATATATATATATATATATATATATTACCTACTGGCGGTCGCCAGTAGGTAGTTATAGTTAGGACCACGTTTCCACAGGAAATCCGCAACATTCTATTTTGAATAACTTTGGCGCCGGTCGACGAATCCTCGCGAATTTTTCAAAATAGGTGGGGCGCTACGCTCCGCTCCTTCCCTGAAAGTCTCGGGGGGATTCGTCAAGCGGGGGCTGAGATAAAAGGGGGGTCCCAAAACGCGTTTTTCCCATGCATTTTTCCATAGGACCTTTAGACAGGGCTACAGCCCGAACGGCTGAACAGAATTACTAGAAATTTGGCAGAGAGGTAGTCCTCAGGCCAAGGAAGTGCCTTTTGTAGGTTTGGTGTAAATCTGTTCAGTAGATTCTGAGAAAATAGCCTTTAAATCAATATATATATCTGAGCCAGCTTACGGTGCGCTTACGGTACGCTTACCGTACGCGTACGGTGGCGTGCGCGAGCGCGATTCTGATTGGCTCTTAGATCTTAGTAAACATTCGAATCGGCCGAAACCAGGAAGCGGCGGCCGCCATTTTCTCTCTCGTACTGAGAGTGATGTTTAAAATATAAAGCACAAAAACATGTAAAGGGGCTGTTTAGACAGCTCCCACACACATAGCAATGTTGAGGGAGTCCCCCAAGATCCCCCAAGGCCAAAAACGGAATTTTTATTTTTTCGCTAATTTCGCCGATTACGCTTACCGTACGCGTACGGTAAAAAATTATAAAAAAAAAAAAAATCTCCACACTCTCCCCACCCCGTGTGCAATTGGTGCCCGAAGGGCACCAATTGTGCATTGCTTATTAAAGTTGAGTTAAACAAAAATATTTTAAAAAAAAAAATAAAAAAAAAAATTATCCACACTCTCTCCACCCCGTGTGCAAATGGTGCCCGAAGGGCACCATTTGTGCATGGCTTATAACATATACGAAAAATTTAAATATTACCTTTCAAAACGAAGTGCATCATATGTCCTCCATGTGCGCACGGTGCGCAAAGCGCATCGTGCGTACATGGCCCATCTAGCGTAACGTGGGCACGCGGTGCGTGTAGCGCACCGCGTGCCCACCGTGCGTGCACGGCACTAACTGCGTAAAGTGGGCGCGCGGTGCGCGAAGCGCACCGTGCGCGCACGGAACGAACTGCGTTAAGTGGGCGCGCACGCCACGAATGGCGTAAAGTAACTTAGCATTTAAAAAAACGTACAAATTCACTGAAAAAACCATAGGTTTCACACACGTTATAGTTAGGAATTAGCATTTAAAAAACCTTGCAAATTCACTGAAAAAACCATAGGTTTCACACATGTTATAGTTAGCGGAAATTTTACTGATAAAAAACCAATGAAATTCCCCTGTTATAGTTAGTGCAGGCAACTATAACTCACGCGACCGCAATCTTCTGCGCGCCCACTTTACGCAGTTAGTGCCGTGCACGCACGGTGGGCACGCGGTGCGCTACGCGCACCGCGTGCCCACGTTACGCTAGATGGGCCATGTACGCACGATGCGCTTCGCGCACCGTGCGCACATGGAGGACATATGATGCACTTCGTTTTGAAAGGTAATATTTTAATTTTTCGTATATTTTATAAGCCATGCACAAATGGTGCCCTTCGGGCACCATTTGCACACGGGGTGGAGAGAGTGTTGATAATTTTTTTTTATTATTATTATTTTTTTTAATATTTTAGTTTATCTCATCTCTAATAAGCCATGCACAATTGGTGCCCTGCGGGCGCCAATTGCACACGGGGTGGAGAGAGTGTGGATAATTTTTTTTTTTTATACATTTTTTACCGTACGTGTACGGTAAGCGTAATCGGCGAAATTACCGAAAAAATAAAAATTCCGTTTTTGGCCTTGGGGGATCTTTGGGGACTCCCTCAACATGGCTCTGTGTGTGGGAGCTGTCTAAACAGCCCCTTTACATGTTTTTGGGCTTTATATTTTAGAAATCACTCTCAGTGCGAGAGAGAAAATGGCGGCCGCCGCTTCCTGGTTTCGGCCGATTCGAATGTTTACTAAGATCTAAGAGCCAATCAGAATCGCGCTCGCGCACGCCACCGTACGCGTACGGTAAGCGTACCGTAAGCGCACCGTAAGCTGGCTCAGATATATATATTGATTTAAAGGCTATTTTCTCAGAATCTACTGAACAGATTTACACCAAACCTACAAAAGGCACTTCCTTGACCTGAGGACTACCTCTCTGCCAAATTTCTAGTAATTCTGTTCAGCCGTTCGGGCTGTAGCCCTGTCTAAAGGTCCTATGGAAAAATGCATGGGAAAAACGCGTTTTGGGACCCCCCTTTTATCTCAGCCCCCGCTTGACGAATCCCCCCGAGACTTTCAGGGTAGGAGCGGAGCGTAGCGCCCCACCTATTTTGAAAAATTCGCGAGGATTCGTCGACCGGCGCCAAAGTTATTCAAAATAGAATGTTGCGGATTTCCTGTAGAAACGTGGTCCTAACTATAACTACCTACTGGCGACCGCCAGTAGGTAATATATATATATATATATATATATATATATATATATATATATATATATATATATATATATATATATGAGAAAACACAAGTTGCCACAAATGAAGGAGCCACACACGGCGAGCTTTAAGGCATTTAATCCAGGGATTACATCAGCCAGGCACTCTCAGCATAAATGCAAGCCAGACGCGTTTCGGGCATACCACCGCCCTTGGTCACTGGCACAGGAAACAGCAGCGAGAGTGAACCACCTACGCAAATTTAAATGTCCCGCCCAAATGGGCATCTGCGAAGTGGAATGCTGGTGCTTGTGGTTCACTCATAATCTAAACCCAAGTGGGTGCCGCCGTCACTGCAAATGTTCAATCTCACCCCAGTGGGTATGCAGAGAGTAGTCCAGATTGACCTTTTGACACCCTCCATGGATCGCACTCGTCGTTCCTGTAGCGTATCTTTATCCTTCACGCTACGGACCCGCTCAATTAGCAGTGGGGCTCCCTCGCGGCTTGGACGAGCCGCTATATCATAAAACAGAAGTTGCCACAAATGAAGGAGCCACACACGGCGAGCTTTAAGGCATTTAATCCAGGGATTACATCAGCCAGGCACTCTCAGCATAAATGCAAGCCAGACGCGTTTCGGGCATACCACCGCCCTTGGTCACTGGCACAGGAAACAGCAGCGAGAGTGAGCCACCTATGCAAATTTAAATGTCCCGCCCAAATGGGCGTCTGCGAAGTGGAATGCTGGTACTTGTGGTTCACTCATAATCTAAACCCAAGTGGGTGCCGCCGTCACTGCAAATGTTCAATCTCACCCCAGTGGGTATGCAGAGAGTAGTCCAGATTGACCTTTTGACACCCTCCATGGATCGCACTCGTCGTTCCTGTAGCGTATCTTTATCCTTCACGCTACGGACCCGCTCAATTAGCAGTGGGGCTCCCTCGCGGCTTGGACGAGCCGCTATATCAGAAAACACAAGTTGCCACAAATGAAGGAGCCACGCACGGCGAGCTTTAAGGCATTTAATCCAGGGATTACATCAGCCAGGCACTCTCAGCATAAATGCAAGCCAGATGCGTTTCGGACATACCCTGCGTAGTGCTGGCCAATGTATAATAAATTCACTCATGGCATCGATGCAGCAACTGAGGTGACAAAGATAACTCACATGAAGTATGTTATTGAGCTCATATCTATGCCTAATGTCACGATTGCGGATCTAAACAAGCATTATATGCATGTATTGAAAGACGTTCCAGGGCCAGTGCCCAATTGAAGCAGCAGAAAGTACAAATACCAAAATTACAAGTCTGCCCACAATATTGTATATAAATTGACAAACCCTGCCCAACGTAAAGTTGCCGACGTATCCTCACAGTAGTGTCAAAACTGAGGGGAAAAGGGTAGGATGCCCGTGAAGATGCATATCAGTGAGTGGGCCCCTTCCTTTCCTCCTGAAAAAATAACAAAAGCATAATATTAATAACATATCATTAAAATAAAAAAGAATTATTAAAATGCAGTGATGCTTAGTTATTTTCCTTAAAAGGAAAAAGGAGAAGTAAAAGAGAAAGAGCGGACTAGACTGATCTACAACAACAGGGAACATGATTGTATTAAGGGTAGTCAAACAAGTGGTGCCAGAATGTTAATCATCCCTTAGATGGATTGCTAGTTCCTCATCACAGTTTAGACCTCCCGGTTGTTTGGTTTGAAATTCTATAATCAGTTTAGATTCTCTCTAAGTTTCAGAGTTCTATTTCCCCCCTAGGGTTCCTGTCCACCGTTCCAAAATCAAAAAGCTCAGAAGGGCAGGATTAGAGAAATGTTCATTATAGAAATGTCGTGCCACAGGATATTTTTCATCGTTTTTAGCTATGGCCCTGCTGTGTTCTAAGATACGTTTTTTGGCCATGCATGTCGTACTGCCAATATACCAAAGACCACAGGGGCATTCAATCGCATAGATGGCAAATGTGGTACTGCATGTGAGGAACTGAACTATATCCTTACTGATGCTGTTATATGTGACCTTTTTACAAAATGTACTATTCCTGCATGCTTTGCAGTGGCCACAAGGGAAAAAACCATGTATCCCATGTTAGTTTTTATTAGGTTGTATAGTGATGTCACTATGTACCAGACGATCCCTGAGATTCCTGCCTCTTCTATAGGTAATACTGGGTCTGTCAGGAAGAGTTGCTCCTATGATGTTATCGTTTCTAAGAATATCCCATTTCTTGCTCAGAATCTTCTTGATATTACCGGAGTCTGAACTGAATGTCATAATAATTCTAGTTTCATTCTCTGTAATTTCATCAGGTTCAATGATGGTGGTAGCGATAGTTTGGGTTCTAGTCACCCCATCTGCCCTTTCTTTGGCTTTACGCAGAACCCACTTAGGATAACCCCTGATCTCAAAACGTGCCATCATAGCTTTGCTCTCTGCCTGATATGTTTCTTCAGAACTACAGTTTCGCTTTGCCCTCAGTAGCTCCCCATAAGGAATGCTCCATTTGAGTGCCTCTGGGTGGCTACTGAGGGTATGCAGAATGCTATTGCCGGCAGTGGTTTTTCTGAAAAGAGCAGTTTGAATTTGTCTGTTGACAATGTTGAGCCCAACATCAAGATATTCTGCTGTGGTACTACTGATATTGGCAGAAAGAATGATATTACGATCATTGATGTTCAGTTGATCAATAAACTCCCTAGCCTTTTGTTCAGTACCCCTCCAGATGATAAAAAGGTCATCAATATATCTCATCCATGTCGTCACATGTTCGAGATGTATGGCACACTCAGGATTGACAAACAGTTCTTGCTCCCAGCGCCCCATGAAGAGGTTCGCAAAGCTGGGAGCAAAGCAAGATCCCATTGCTGTACCCGTGACCTGTCTATATAGATGACCATTGAACAAGAAAATGTTATTCATAAGACAGAATTCTATCATATCCAATAACATCTGACTATGTTCTAAGTATCTGACATGTCTGTTCTTCAAATAATAGTTACATGCATCTAGACCTTGGGTATGGTCAATGATGGTGTAAAGGGAATGAACGTCCAATGTGACGAGGAGGAAATCCTGTGCCAGATCGACATCCTGAAGTTTATTCAGGAAGTCTTTGGTGTCCCTAATGTAACTGGGTAATGTGTTGACAAAATCTCTCAAAAAGTGATCCACATATTTGGAGATATGCTCAGTTACACTCCCTTTAGAGGAAACAATGGGACGCCCAGGTGGATTGACGGGGTCTTTATGGAGTTTCGGTGGCAAGTATAACACAGGAAGTACCGGATGATCTTTTTTAAGGTAACAATACTCCTCCCACTCAAATAAGCCCTTATCTCTCCGAGTTGTAAGCTTATCCCAAATCTCAATGATACTTGCATTATAAACCTCCATATTTATTGGAAGATAATATTTACTATCATTAAGTTGTTTCATGGCTTCCATGATATATTGGTCTCTATTCAATATGACAACATTGCCACCTTTGTCCGCTGGGCGGATGACAATGCTGGCATCTTCAGTAAGAGATTTGAGTGTTTGTCTTTGATGGAAAGATAGATTGTTGGTGGTTTTGTTCATTGTGAGATTTTTACATTTATAGGAGCAGAGACCCTTGCTGACAATGTCGTAAAAAGTATCTATGTTATCATGTGGTAACATTGGAAGAAAGGTCGATTTAGTTCTAAACAAGGTGTTAGCAGCAGCATTAGTGGTAACCTCCAGGGTTTCAAAAATTTGTGTCCGGCTAAGTTCAGAACAAATCCCTTCATTCTGCTATTCCAATTGTACCATGGTAATCAAAGTATTTATGTCACCTATGCTGGTATTGTCTTCAACTAGTGGAGAAAATGCTTTTATTTCCATTTTCTTATTATAATTTTCTCCTAATCTCTTAAATTTGTGTCATTTCTATAATTTCAATTTCCTCACAAATTTGAATAAGTCAATACGAGTATCAGCATAGTTAAAACGATAGTCCTAAGCACAATGTTGCTTTTTCAGAGTCACTCATTAGTCTTTTAGAAAGATTAATCACCGTTTTGTTGATCATCTCTTGATCCATTAGAATGGCTTCCTGGAGCGGGTTTTGCTGCTTCCCATACCGCCTCGACCCCTGCCTCTCTTGCCAGCGTTGAATGATGCGTTTTCGTCTGTTGCGACGTTTCCTCGTCCTCTGCCCCGGCCCCGTCCTCTTTGTCCCCGTGTTTTCGGTATTGGGGTATCCCTTGTTGTCATTCGTCCTATATATATATTACATTTTTGAAACTTATAAACGAGTAAGTATAATTAATGCTAAACGTATTATTTTTTATTTAATAGCACACTTACATTAAAAATAAATTAAATTGCATTTTGAACTTCGCTTAAGAAGTCTAACAAACATTAAAATGAATCAAATACATAACTTATAGCCAAGTTTGTTGCAAAAAAAATATATAAATTTTTTTTTATATTAGTTAAGGTGGGTGAATTCAATTTTGAAGAATGTTTCAAAAGATTTTTTGAAAATAATTAAAATGTTTAAATTAATTTACAATTTAATACAAAGTTAATTTTAGGAAGCAATGAGTTTTTATCTTTTTCTTTAAGTAGTCCTAGGTTGAATATAGTTGTTTTTAATTATTTAAAATTTTTATTTAACCTTAAATTAATTGTATTGCTTAAAAAAAAGAATATGAAAAAATGTTATTACATTTTCCTATGTTTTCCTATGGGCAGATGTCGGCCCGGTTGCAAAGACCTCCACAAATGGTTGGAAAGTAAATAATAGTTATATAACACTCATAAATTCAGTCTTAATACTCTCCAACCATCATTGGAGGGGGTGTAAACTCTTAAGTCTCTATCTAGGTGGAATTCTCCACTTGGAAATGGTGAACAGGAAAAAAAGTGGAGATGTACACATAGGGGTAGGAGTAGAGCTACATGTGAGTAGATCTACATGTACAAAATTACCTTTGCAAATCAGGTCCATTGTATGTAAATTTACTGTATGTGAAAATTCTGAAACTCTGGTCTGTATTTAGCCCTTCTGGACATATGTTGGGTTCCCATGTAATAGAACAATATCCATTAGCAGGGAAGGTATAAGGATGTGTTTGGGGGTAATGTTAAAAAAACTATGATGTCATGTCCGACATACACCAAAGACACCACTAAAAAACGTGTTCAGTTTTCATGCACCCTCACAGTTGCTTGAGTGAACAGTGTTGCGCAGAGTTTGACTCAGATTGTATATTCAATTCTTTTCCTTTTTATGAGGACCTGGCAAAGAAAGACCAGAAGAAAAAGAAAAAGATGCGTCTAGGCAGCAGCAATGCCAGTGGAAGTGAGATATTCACAACTGAAGAGGGGATTAAGAACACAAGCCTGTTTCTGGAAGAGGAACTCCAGGAGAATGTGACTGAAGAAGCTTTCACAGTCTTTGCACCAACCAGCCAGGAATATGTGTCTCCATCCAGTGAAGAAGTCACTGTTACCATTAGCCAGAGCTCTGTAGACACAGGTCAACTGCAACAAGAACATGCTGCAACTGTGGTGGACAAGGTAACCCTGGGGAGTAGTCTATCAATTGAAAGTCTTACCCCTTTCACAGTAAAAGTTTCATGCAAATCTAAAATTCACACCTTTCTATTAATTTTAGCACAAAAACTATAACCTGCATCCAAACATGTTGCCTAGAAAATTGAGAGCCAAAGATGTTGCCAACTGTTTGAAGGCAGCCGAAAAGCTTTCACATACACACATAAACCACTTTCTGGAAATAGCTTAATTACAAAACTTGTATTTACCAATCCATACTTTATCTTGGCTGAACAGAAGAGAAGGTAAAATCAATTATCTTATTTTTGGTCAGTATTGAAATTATTTTCTAATGTGAAACAGATTTCTTCATGTGCTGAGATTACTTAAAAAAATATTTTGAATTATATCCTGAGACCCTGAAATAAAGGGTGATAAATGGAAAAGGAGTTATTAATCTTTGTCTCACAAATAAGTGCATTATTTTCCATTAAGCATATCCATCAATCAATCAATCAATCAATCAAACAGTATATGTTTAGGGCAGCACTGACACCCCTAGGGGAACATTGTGTCTCCAGCGAAAAGCCAGGTCTTGAGTCTCTTTCTGAAGTCTGCCAGCGAGGGGGCTGTAAGGATATGCAGAAATAATGTCATGTTCAAGATGCAACATCATAAAGCCATTTAGACACAAGTGGTGGCAAGATGGCGGCCATGAACACGGTCGTGTGAGCTCGAGCTCCCGGAGCTCCCCCCTTGTTCCACTCACCGTGCTGCTGATCGAGGTCTACGCGCCGCTGTAACGGACCTGGCGTGAAGCGGGTTGTAGCGTGGACCGAGGGACGAGTCTTGCTGGCATGCTGTGGAGTGCCTGTCCCGTGGCTGTGGTTTCCCGTGTGACTCTCTGGCAGTTGCTGGCGTCTGTGCGGCGGACTTCCAGGTGTGCGCACGCTGGTCTCTGCGGGCTGCGGAGGCCGTCGACGGAGGGAGCTGGGTCCGTGGTGTGCGGTGTGGCAATGCTCCCAAAGGCTGGACGCGGCAGAGCGCAGAACATCATGGATATCGCTGACACTGCGGGGGGATGAGACGCAGGGAAAATAAGTCCAAAGTAAGCTTGGAGAAAAAAGAAGGCGCCAGTAAGAAAGCTGTCCCCGCTTTATTCTTGACGGGGAGATTGAGGAAACAACTTCTCTCTGCATCTAACACCTGGTAATGGGCAGAGCAATGGAACCAGCAAACAGGTGGAGATTTTACCTATGGAGTCTTTAGCCGGTAAAGGGGGCGCAGCCTGTGATACTCCCCGGGGGTTATTAAAAGATGTAGGGATCAATTTGGGGGAAAACAAAGAAAAAAGCGATTAACTGGCCCCCGAGATTGGGGATTTGGCGATTAGAAAAAGCAGCACAACTAACCAGATTCTTGGTAAAGAAAGCGATTCCGGGGACTATCCTTTTTTTCTATGTCGGATCCCTCAGATACCTCTGGTGATGACTCCGACCCAAGCACTCTGGGCAGCGAAAAGGAGGTTCCCGTGGTAACAGGCGCAAGGGGTCCAGCAATATGCAAATGGATGCTGCTACAGAGTGGGGGACCGACTCACCTGGGACTCCTGAGAGCAGCCCGTAAACGGTGCGTAAGAGGGGTGATTCAGGTGCAGGTTTTCAGATGGCTGAGAGCACGGACCCCTTTCAGTGGGACTACTCTTTTATGGGTGAATCTGCGGCCAATGGAGTAGTCAATGGGACACAATCAAATGTAGACGCTATTGAGAAACGTGAAGACATCTCTCTTGCTGTTATTTACCAGAGCATAATGGCCCATAGGGAGGAGACCCGCACTGAGAGCCAGCGTACACAGGGGGCTTGTCGCAAACTCCAGAATTCAGTACGGAGAATTGCTAAATCATGCCCCGAATTTGTTGACAGGTTTAACGAGGTTGAGACACGTATCTCAAGCCTGGAGGATGAGCTTGCTGGGCAGAAAACAACAATGGAGGTACTGCGTACTGCAAAGGATGATACCCTCTGGAAGATCACAGACTTAGAAAACGGCGTAATAACCTCCGTGTGTTAGATATCCCTGAGAGGGCCGAGGGGCAGGATTCGCGGAAGTTTATCATTGAGCTCTTTTCTGATGCTTTTCCTGGGCAGACTCAGTGGGATTGGAATCGGGAGATCCAGAGGGCGCACAGATTTCTGTTTATACAGCGTAACAGACCTGGCCAGAAAACTATTAGGCCAAGGGCTATTTTAATATCGATTAACAACTTTCTGGCTTGGTAAGGAATCTATGATCTGGCGCGAGCTGACTGAAAGAAAAGTGGGAGAGGGGTAGAATTTTTTGTACGCCCAGATTATTGCCCTCTGACTGTGGAGAAAAGCTGGCAACTACACCAGCTTATCTCTCTGTTTCGAGATAAAGGCGCTCAAACCTATTTACTGAATCCAGCTCACAATGAACATGTACGATTCTTTACAGCAGAGTCAGCGGCTAAAGAGTATCTGCAGTCTTTGTAAAAGACAAAAGAAAAAAAAAGGGGGGGAACAACAAAGAAATGAGAAGGATTGTTTACTATAAATTACATGCTTAGATAAATTGTATTAGGGCTAGCTGGGTTTGGATTTTGTGTCAGTTGTAGAATAATTCCTTCTCTAATGTGTACACTATTTTTTTTTCTTTCTAGAATAAGGGATGTGTAATTAAGCACGGTACCCGGTGGGACAGGGGGATCGGGGGGGGGGGGCAGAAGCTCGTTCCATCTCAGAGACCTTGAGTCTCCAAGCCTCTTGTCTGGGGAAGGGTGGGGGTGGGTCAGGGATTAGGAAAAATAATCCATGATAGCGCATTGAAATGAGGTATGAAATTCAATGGTTTTAGGTTTACAGTCCTAGAACATAAAGAATCGGGGAAGCTAGATGGGGGATAGGTACATACATGGTGGTATTCGGATCTGCTCTCTGAACGTATGTGGGTTGAATAACTATAATAAGAGGCAACGGGTCGTGACCGAATTATGGGTGTTTCAACCAGATTTGGTATGTATCCAAGAAACCCACATTCCATGGGGCAAAAGGAAACTACTGGCGGAACTTGGTCTGACAATATTAGCATCTACACAGCAATCCATGACTACACGCGGGGTGGCGATATTAGCCAAGAGCCATATACAAGGGACAGGAAGTGTACTGGCTGACAACCAAGGGAGGTGGGCTATCGCAGAATGTATGATTGGTAGTATGAAGTGCACAGTTTGTTCTAAATATGGTTCAAACTTCGATGAGGCATCCGTAATACAATGGCTGAATGTGGAACTAGCACTATGGCCCACCCCGTTAATCATGTGTGGCGATCTAAATATACACCTCAAGCCAAAGGCCTTACAGGATGATAGTAAATATTATAATGGCAGGAAGCCCAAAGTATTTAAAGAGCTATTAGTGGATCATGCTCTGGTGGATGCGTGGGCAGCTTTGAGGGGGATGGACCCTGGGTATACATTTTACTCACATCCACATCAGAAACTAGTAAGATTGTATTTTTTTTTTTATCAAGTCTCTTACTTTCGGGGGCCAATATTCAGGTGCACCCACGGATCTCATCAGATCATGGACCGCTTGTATTGAATTTATGCATGCTCAAGGCAGGAACTAAGCCACAATCGTTCTCATTTGACAGGAAACTACTATTAGAGGAGGGGTATGTAGCACATATGAAGGTGTGGATTAGGCAATTTTTGGCCATAAATTGCAACACCCCAGGGACCGGCTTTGTGTGGGATGCGTTAAAAGCGGTTTTTCGGGGGGAGACTCTTAGCTTTGGGCTACATAAGCAAAAACAGGTACAATTGGCATTACAGGAATTATATGGCAATCTTACAACAGCTGAAGAGAATCTCATGCAGGGGATCCAAGCGGGGGGGGGGGGTGATTGCTGCTCTGCAGACAGAGGTAGCCCGATGTAAGGCCAAAATAAATCTACACTGGAGCAAAGAAATAGCCAGGGAACACTCTATTAACAAGAAACAAAGTTTTGAGTATGGGGAGGCAACCAGGCGCTGTTTGGCGCAAAGGCTGCGATCAAGAGATGCGGCCCAGAGAATTAGATCAGTAGTGGACTCCATGGGCAATACTATAGAAACGGATGTTGGGATTTTAAATGTCTTTCATGATTTTTACGAGGCACCCTTTACTGGGGAGAGTTTTGATTTACAAGCTGGGGAAACACTGCTGCAGAGTCTTAAAAAAGTGGATCTGCAAGACGCAGAAATGTTAGAGGCACCTATAACCATTGAAGAGCTGGAAGTGGCAATTAATAGTCTTGCCATTGGCAAAGCTCCAGGGCCCGACAAACTTCTGTTGGAAGTATACAAAACCTTTTTTGGAGCGCTCAAGGCCAATATGCTTGCTACTTTTCTGCAGGCCCAAGCAGGTGCAGCACCTTTGACGTGGGATGAGGCAAGCATAATTGTTTTCAAAAAGAAAGATAAGTCGGCTGTACAGCCGGGCTCCTATCGCCCTAATGTTGATGGTAAAATCTATGCCAAAATCTTAGCGACCCGGTTGGCGGATGTGGTAACCCTGTTGGTGTCGAGTCGACAACATGGGTTCATACCTAAGAGGAGTACAACGAATCACATCAATAGGGTGGTAACTCTTTTAGATATAGCTAATACCACGGGGAGCAAATTTAGCCTGATTTTATTAGACGCTGAAAAAGCGTTTGACTGGGTCGCAAGGGAATTTCTAAGGGCAGTATTATGACGACTAGGTTTTAAACAGGGTTTCATCTCAGCGATTCAGGTTTTATATCGGCGCCCGAAAGCTAAAATCTGTATAATGGGCCTCGAATCAGATCTTATACACGTTACACGAGGTACAAGGCAGGGGTACCCGTGCTCCCCCTTGTTGTTTGTATCATATATCGATCCTTTTTAAATGATGTTAGAGCAAAATGCAGGTATACAATCGGTAATTTGGAGACAAGAGCACTATTGGGTGTTTGCATATGCGGGGGATGTGGCAGTGGTCACTCAAAATCCTATGATGGCTATGCCTAAGATAGAACAAATTGCGCTGGAGTTTGGAGCAGCTTCAGGATACAAACTTAATGCATCGAAGACACAAATTTTGTGTTTAAATCAAGTAGGTTATGACGATCACAGGATTTTGAGCGAAGTATCATACCTGAGTGTCATGATAAGGACATGTTTAAAGTCACTCGTGGAGATTAATTGGGGTAATATTTTAAACTCTGTATGGAAACAATTAGACCATTGTGAATGTTTACATCTCTTGATCGTTGGGCGATGCAATGTTCTTAAAATGTTAGTATTGCCTAAGGTTTTATATTATTTTAGATCTGTTCCGCTAGAAATCTCTTGTGTTCAACTATCAGCTCTTCAATCCATGTGTGCTCGGTTTTTATGGGCGCAGGGTAAGCCTCGCAGAGCTATGCACTTTATGGTCCTTCCTCGCGAGAAAGGCAGTTGGACAGTGCCAGATTTTACTTTATATTACTATGTGTATATATTGCAACATATGAATATATTATTAACTGGGGCAGAGCCACTCAGCATTGCCAAGTCTCCCTCCATATATCAAATGTTATTGGGTAGTGATGCTAAAAAACGATTATTTATTAGTCTGGAGCCAAGCTATTACAAAAAAAACAGGTTTAAGGTTTTAAATGCTGCTTATAAGGTGTGGAAAGCTGTGCAAAAATGCTATGGATTTGAGAAGGTCTCCCAGTATACTCCGTACGCAGCTACAGCGCTATTGCCATCTATATTTTGGGATAGAACCATTGATAGATGGCGGACTAAAGGTATTCAATATATTGGTGATCTTTATGCTGTGGAATGGAGGATGCTGACATTGTGCATATTTTTTTTTCATGTAGACACCTAATTAACTTTTTGAAACACTTAGAGAAATTCCTAGCGGAAATTTTGAGGGGGTCCTGTAAAATTGTCCGCTACTCGCGTGTTGTTGGGTGTGGCGGAGAGTGACAGAGGTGACCAGCGGGTTTATAAATTCCGATATTTGATCTTCTTAGCTACAGCCATAGACAGATTATGTATTGCCTCAATGTGGCTTCAGAAAGATGCTCCGACTTTTGAATTACGGAGGGCTAGATTTAAAACCATCTTCAATTTAGAGCATAGTTTATATGCTCTAAAAGGCTCTCGAAAAAGGAAATTGGGTATAGAAATATGGGGACCGGTGCTGTCATATATGGAAGAATGATGTTTTATACTGGGGTGAAACCTACAAGGATTATGCATTTGCACTTTAGTGAATTGTTATGGATTTTAGATCGGTAATGATGATGTGTGTACTGTATGTTATGAATTAGTTAACTACTGTCTCACTGTTATGACTTTTAGATCTGTACGATGAAGTATTAACTGTGCTTGATGAATTTGCTAAACACTATCCAAATCTGTTTTGCTTGTTTTTAAGACTGTGTTTTCTCTTTTTAAGCCATTGATTATATATAAGTAATGTAATGTAATTATCATGGATTGAAAATAAATTAAATTAAAAAAAAGAAACGAGAAAGAAAAAAAGCCATTTATATCCTCAAATGCAGCTATTCCAGTGGAAAGTCAGATCCACCTCAATTTATCATTCATGTCTCTAATTCGAAATACACAATTCACCTGCCTGTATCAAGATACGAAGGTATCGGGACTAATTAATGTAGTTTCAGAGACTGCAGCCTGCCAAATAATGTTATGTATATTAATGTGTTCGCTTTTGGCAATTCTGGGACAAATATGAAAAACTGATTATTCATTTTCATTGCAAAATTTAACAGGTAAATGAATTTGGGGTAAGAACGTCCACTAACTATATATCCAGATGCAAAAACTAGCATATCACATGTCTTGCTACTCGTTTTATTAAGAAAATATCATAAATTCAAGAAAGCTGTCAGGAAAGATTAGGAGTAGGCAAAGTTGAGTCATTTTTTCTCGCTTAGTAGTTGTAGGGCTCGTGAGAGCTATGGGTGTTACGCGTGCTATAGGAGGGTTGGTGTACATGTGAAAATCAGGACTCTTCCGATGCTTTTCATTGCGAGATCACCGTTTCTCACCATCTTTTCCCAAGCATGAATTATCTTGCTTACCTTACACTCATGGTGGTTTCTTTTCCAGGTAATGTAAGTCATATGGTGGTGAATGTTCTTAGCGAGTGCGTGTGGCACAGATCCGCTTTCACGGGTCCTGTGAGACAATTCTGTCCCTTCCAACTCTCCCCTGTGAGAGACGACTGCAAGTAAAGGTAGACCTAAACTCTAGATCTGCACAAGAATATGCTTGTGTAATAAAAACAATGTACAGCCCTAGTATTGAGAGTTCAGTTGACTCATACATATTTAAATTTAGCTCTTTATACTTGACACCACAGATGCTTAAGGCAAAGTTTGTATTTGTACAGGAGCTGAAGGACACTAAAAATCGAAAAAAGAAGAAGAAGACAGTGCCAGATGGCAGGAGCAGCCTTGAAGTAACTGCATTGGCTGTGGAGGAGGGACAAGTGCAAGAGGTGCACTTGGCTCTGACGGCAGGGGATGGAGACCCTGATGATGGTCGTGATGACCTGATTGAGGGCCAGAATGAACACAGTCGAGAAGACATAGAAGAATTTAAGGACACCACGAACCAGAGAGTTGTAGGCGCTGACCAGTTGCTCGATGGAGAGCATCCCACCGGAGAAGAAGAGGTAACTATGAGGACACTGACAAGGTGCTGAGATTGTGGTTGGTGGCTTCTTTGTTAACTCATTGTGCTGTCACCTGGCCCCCTTGGAAGGACATAACTGCTTCTAAACACACTCCTTCCTGCCCAATGCCCCTTAGGGTAAAAAAGTTAAACAAAGGCAATATATTTACAACTTTTGTTTAAAACATGTTCAAATAGGGACAAATGTTACAATGGACAATTCTACATCCCTTTCAGTTGCCGTATTCTTCCAGATTCCGACTTATGGAATCTTTCTACCTTGAATTTTTGGAAAGGAAGGCTATGTACGCATGAGCTCTGTTGTTTCACCTATTTCTCAGTGGAGTGGAGTGTGTTTTCACACACAGAAGTCAGCAGGTTAGTTACCTCTGCAAACCATTCAGTACAGAGCAGAACACAGTGAGAACCTAGGTCTAGGCTGGCATCCGCATCTGTTACTAATGAACTATGATTTCATGTTTGACATACACCAAAGACACCACTAAAAACAACGTGTTCAGTTGTTATGCACCCTCACAGTTGCTTGAGTGAACAGTGTTGCACAGAGTTTGCCTCAGATTGTATATTCTTTCCTTTTTCTGAGGACCTGGCAAAGAAAGACCAGAAGAAAAAGAAAAAGATGCGTCCAGGCAGCAGCAATCCCAGTGGAAGTGAGATCTTCACAACTGAGGAGGGGAATAGGAACACAAGCCTGTTTCTGGAAGTGGAACTCCAGGAGAATGTGACTGAAGAAGCATTCACAGTCTTTACACCAACCAGCCAGGAATATGTGTCTCCATCCAGTGAAGAAGTCACTGTTACCATTAGCCAGAGCTCTGTAGACACAGATCAACTGCAACAAGAACATGCTGCAACTGTGGTCGACAAGGTAACCCTGGGGAATAGCCTATAAATACCACTTTCACAATTAAGATTTCATGCAAATCTAAAATTCACGCCTTTCTGTTGATTTTAGCACAAAAACTAAAACCTGCATCCAAACATGTTGCCTAGAAAATTGAGCACCAAAGATGTTGTCAACTGTTTGGAGGCAGCCTAACAGCTTTCACATACACACATAAACCACTTTCTTAAAATAGCTTAATTACAAGTCTGGAATTTACCAATCTATACTTTATCTTGGATAAAAAGAAAGAGAAGATAAAATCAATTCTCCTATTTTTGACCAGAATTGAAATTATTTTCTAATGTGAAGCAGATTTCTTCATATTCTGAGATAACGTTAAAAAAATATTTAGAATTATATCCTGAGACCCTGAAATAAAAGGTGATACATGGAAAGAGAGTTATTGCTCTCGGTCTCATAATTAGGTGCATTTTTTCCCATTAATCATATCAATCAACCAATCAAGCAGCATTTGTATCATGCACCCCTCAGGGTCGGATTGGTAAGGTGGGCACTCAGGCAATGGCCGAGGGGCCGGTATCCGAGTTACAGCTGTGGGCTGCTTTTTTGGGCAGCCTGGAGGGGGAAATTTCGGCGGTGTCTGTGTTGTTTGGATGTCGCCAGTCGCCCAGTGGGTGCCTGAGTGGCCTTTCTTGAGGCAGATGGGCTTCCATTACCTCCCTTTTACCAGCGGGTCAGAGGTGTCACTCCCTTTCTCTCACCTGGCCGGCCCATTAATGTATGCAGATTGCACAGGAGAAGGTGGCCTGAGCAGAAGTGGTGTCACTTGTATTCAGGTGTGTTTCACCAGTGTGAATAAATCCGTGCATTTTTTTTTATCTACGTGAAGTTAAGAAAACATGCCTCTGCTCGCCGAAGCAGGGTTTTGCGGAAAGGCAAAATGCAAATGTGGGTCACTTTTTTTTAGTGTGCCCGAGCCTATTTTTTATCCCAATCCAACCCTGGCATCACTGTCACCCTTAGCAGTATCTGGGCACTGTGTCTCCGTCGTAGAGCCAGGTCTTGAGTCTCTTTCTGAAGTCTGCCAGCGAGGGGGCTGTACGGATATGGAGAAATAATGTCATGTTTAAGGTGCAACATCATAAAGCCATTTTTACACTTTATATCATCAAATGCAAGCATTCCATTGGAAAGTCAGATCCACCTCAATTTATCATCCATGTCTCTAATTCGAAATATACTTAATTCACCTGCCTGTATCAAGATAGAAAGGTATCAGGGCAGATTAACGCAGTTTCAGAAACTGATGCCTATCAAATAATGTTATGTATATTATTTTATTTGCGTTTCGCAATCCTTGGACAAAAGAGAAAAACTGATGATTCATTTGCATTGCAATAATCTCAGGTATATACATTTTTGGGTAAGAACTTCCATTAACTGTATCCAGATGGAAAAACTAGCACATTACATTTCTTTCTACTTGTTTTCATAAAGTAAAGAAATAATAATTTCAAGAAAGATTAAGAGTAGGCAAAGTTGAGTCGTTTTTTTCCGCCTGGTAGGTGTAATGCTCGTGAGAGCTATGGGTGTTATGCGTGCTATAGGAGGGTTGGTGTCAGCCGGGGTCCATGCAGGTAACAGCGGTGGGGCGGTGGGACCGGGTAAGGGGGGATTTCGAGGGACGATGCAGAGAGAAAATGAATTATTTATTTAATTTTCCCTCTGCATGATCCTTCGAAATCCCCCCTTACCCGTTGCCATCGCCCCACCGCTGTTACCTGCACGGACCGCGGCTGGTTGGTGTACATGTGAAAGTCAGGACTCTTCTGATGATTTTCATTGTGAGATCACTGCTTCTCACCATCTTTTCCCAAGCATGAATTATCTTGCCTGCCTTTTCCTCATGGTGGTTCCTTTTCTAGGTAATGTAAATCATATGGTGGTGAATGTTCTTAGTGAGTGTGTGTGGCACACATCCACTTTCACGGGTCCTGTGAGGCAATTCTGCCCCGCCAACTCTCCCCCGCGAGAGAAGACTACAAGCAACGGTAGCCCTAAACTCAGAATCTGCACAAGAATATGCTTGTGCAATAAAAACAATGTAGAGCCCTAATATTGAGAGTTCAGTTGACTCATACATAAATAATTGTAGCTCTTTATACTTGACACCACAGATACTTAAAGACGAATTTTGTATTTGTACAGGAGCTGAAGGAAACTAAGAAAGATCGAAAGAAGAAGAAGAAGGCAGCGCCAGATGGCAGGAGCAGCCTTGAAGTAACTGCATTGGCTGTGGAGGAGGGACAAGTGCAAGAGGTGCACTTGGCTCTGCCGGCAGGGGATGGAGACCCTGATGATGGTCGTGATGACCTGATTGAGGGCCAGAAAGAATCCAGTCGAGAAGACATGGAAGAATTTAAGGACACCGCGACCCAGATGGTTGTAGGCGCTGACCAGTTGCTCGATGGAGAGCATCCCACCGGAGAAGGAGAGGTAACTATGAGGACACTGACAAGGTGCTGAGGTTGTGGTTGGTGGCTTATTTGTTAACTCATTGTGCTGTCACCTGGCCCCCTTGGAAGGACATAACTGCTTCTAAACACACTCCTCCTACCCAATGCCCCTTATTGTAAAGGCCAGGCTGATTTCACCTCTATACTGAGGGTACTCACCGCTACTGTTACTTGCAACCACATGAGGGGAAGATACTCTGGCTTCAACAGGTATATTTGTACTTTTTAAACCAACACCCATCCTCGTTTTTGGATTATTTAACTCTGGTCAAATGTGTGATCAAAAACAAGGTCGAGCCATGGTCATTAATAGCTGACTATGTTTAAACCATGTGAAAATAAAAATATGGTATTCAAAAGGACGTTTTCTTGAAAGCAGAACCCTTAGCCATTGCAGAATCAGACCCATTTTGTCACATTTTTTGATGTCATTGCTGTTACTCTGACTGGAATCCTATATACGGTTTACAAATATAGGCCTGAAGCGCAGGGATATTCATACATCTGCAAACACGGGGTTAAAACATCGCATGCCTGCAGGAAGCCACAAAGGTTGCAGGACTAATCCTGGAATCCATTACCAGATGCAAGTCGACAGAAACCTTTTGCGAATGCCAAATTAGGCGCATGCAGAGGTATTTATGGAAACATAATTGTACATACTACATAGTGAATAATTGTGCATGGCAAGACACATTTCCAAATGTGCAACTACTTATTTTGAAAACACAGGAAAATATTTTCCATCGTGGAGAAAGCCTGCCCCGTGCACCCCTGGATTTTTTCTTCATTTTCAATTATAAAACATATGGAGATTTACGCCTGCCATTAGGTTGTGAAGAGGTTTGCAGTAGGAATTTGAGAGATTGTCGGTGTTTCTATATGTGCCAGCCATCCCGGTCCAGGGATAGTCACTCCACGCCCACAGATTAGAATGTACTCATTCGCTATATTACTTTAGACTTGTTTATTCATATGCTTGTTTTGTAAAGCACTACCTTGTGACCGCAAGCCACTGTGTGCCCTATAAGACAAGGCGTTTGGTGGCTCAGACCCCATCCGGGTTGAAGCAAAGAAGTAGTGCCTGCAGGGTAGGGATCTCCAGCAGATATTCAGGTTCATGACTGTGTATTTTGGAAACAGATCTGTACGTCCTATGGTGAAAGGCCCTCATAGCCACTAATAAGTTGTACAGGACAGTTTGAACATTGTTCTTTCTGCCTGTAATTGTGCAGGGTAATAACGACCAAGAGTAAATCGATTTATATAGACAACAAGTTCCTCAATCGCGAACCCCTTCACTTGTAAATCAGTGCATTTGCGCTTGTAAGTTGGACATGCATGCAGAAAGGGCTTTGTGGATCAGGTCCTACATGTTTAAAAACTGTAACTAGGGAGGAGCCAAGATGGCGACCGGGACGGCAGCGTAGACTCCCGGCTCCGTGAACCTCCGCACCCCGCACGGATATCCTGCCTGAGATCCTCAACTTGTGCTACGTGGTCGTGTTTCTGAAGGAGAGGGGCTTCCGACTGTGTGACTCCGAGGTTTCTAGCCGTGCTATCGCCGGAGAAAACTGCATCTGAACTTTGCGGCCTGTGCGGCCCTGGAGCCGGGACATCGAGTGGGCGCCGTGGCCGGGTGGCAGTGCGACAACAGCGGCCGGTGGTGACTGGGTGGAGTCGGCCCACCGAAGCGGTGTTAAACTCGGCCTACATTTCGGCGTGGTCACTTCTACTGCCCAGTGTAGCTGACCGAGTGCATGACCGGGGGTGCAAATCTTAGATCCTCCGGTGACTGCCCCTGCCTTGCTGGTGAGCTGCCCGGCCGCCGTCCGTATCCTGCCCCGATCATTGCGGGCCGCCCCCGGATTTCTACGGGAGCTGGTCCGTGGTGGGGACGACTGTTGCCCGTGACCACGGATAGTTTTTTTTGCCTGCCCCCGGAACCCGGTCACCCGCGACGTGGACATCGCGACGCTTGTCCCGGGGTCCCGGCCCCGGTGAGGGTCGGGCATACTTGGCGGCCATCTTGGGTCGATGAAGCCTACCATCCTGTCCGCTGGGCCGCAGCGGGCCTGTGAGCGTACGATTCTTGGGAGTGTGGCGGCGAGATCACAGAGAGCTGAGCTGGGGTACGGCGACCTCCTCGAGGCTCTTGGTACTCTTCACTCCTCCTTGGTTCATGGTTTCGTGATCTTGGGGAGTAAGCTCGATGGTGTGGCGTCGGAGTTGGGGCAGTGGCGGCCCACCTGTCCGCACGAACACAGAGTCTACCCACACTGCGCGCAGGAGGACGCTGTGGCGGCCCCCCCTGAGGTTAGTACACGACTGGACGCCCCGGCCAGTATGCTACAGTGTGTTCGACCTTCTGAGGGCCTGATCTGTCCCGGAGGCGTTGGACCTGAGTGGGATGTGGTGGCCTCATCCCGTGCATGCCCTCCTGCGACCCAGAGACAACTCCAGCAACTAATATCTGTTTTGGCTGCTTCTGCCTTCCTGAGCCTTGCGTGCAGTGCAGACCCTAGGGCAGCACTGGGAAGCCTGTTTCCTCACGCGGCGGACTGTGTTGATGCTCAGAGACTTCCACCCCACCTGTGTGCGTCGCTTCTCTGTCATTGTTGGACATTCCTCTGCCTAGGAACATTGGGTATGGTGCCGGGTCGAGGGGTTGGCATGGGCAGAATTCCACAGAGTGGTCAGGGATGAGGCTGGCCCCTCGGGGGTGGTCGCCTAGTGGACGGGTGGGCTTGGGGTGGTGTGCTCTCCTGACATGGCTACTGGCACAATAGGTGCATAATGCTCCCCATTGTGGTTTGAGAAGATTGTTTTTGTGCTGTTCCTTGTTCACTTTAGGGGAACCTTACCGTGCGGGAGGGAGAAGCCGGGGGTCTGTTATGAAGGCCCTCCTCCAGTTTATAAATGCTTTCTCAACCCCCCCGTCTGGTGGGGGTCCTTTCCTACTTCTTTTTCCCTATTCTCCTACATTTCGGGTCTGGTTCCAGGGCGACAGGCACACTGCTGGGGGGGGGGGCCGTACTCATCTGCAGAGGTGCAGGGTGGGGGGTTGGGGGAGGGGACTCTGTATTTCTTCATTTCTTTCCATGGCCTCCTTTTTCTTCTCTGATTCTTTTTGTCTTTCTTTTTCTGGGATCAGCGTGATACACCTCCTTTTGCTATGCCTTGTTGCCATTCCATGTGTTCACAACTTCCGGGGTGTTCTTGGGGAGTTCTGGCGGGGGACTGCGGGCACAGCTGTAGACTATGTTTTTTCTCCATCCTGATGTTCTTGTATTTGCGCCATTGACCGAATAGATTGCTGTAAATCGCTAACGTTCATTACTCTGCATATTCGTGATCGTTGTTTTAAAATTGCTTGTCACCTGATCCTTCTGCCTTGTTTCATCATAAAATGAAAACCTCTTTCTCCTGGTGCCCTACTTACGCTGTCCACAGTATAAGCAGTACGATTTTGCTCCCCGAAGTGCTGCCTGTGTTTATACTTGTCGTTCTTGCTCTGATTGCTTAGCGGCCGGCCCTGGGGGGTTGTAGGCCCATACTTGTTCTTCTTGAACTGTCAATAAAGGTTTTCAAAAAAAAAAAAAAAAAAAAAAAAAACTGTAACTAATGGGTTTCCCAAACATGCGCTTTTATAATTATAAAGGAAAATCTAGCCCCAGCAGAAACCTGTCACTTTTACTTGCACTGAAAAGGCTCCAGGGCTGCTGGGTTTGAAAGTCACTTCATTAAAGAGGGTAGTGGTGGTGTAGGTTGGTGTGAGCTCCAGCCTAGGTTTCCCAGCAGCTTGTTTACTTCTTCCTGGAACAGCCCATGAATAGATCCGAGTTTTTAAAGGGCACCTTGACAACTTCTGCCACCTCTACCCTTACTTGGAAACGTCCAATTTCATGCTTTAAATTGCCAATCACAAGCAATCATCCCAGCCTATTTGTTGCAAAGTTAGTTTGGTATAGCTGTAAGAAAGTACACGAGGCCCAATTCACAAGGGAAATTGTAAATCTGCACTCCTACAAGTACTATTCCTCGTGGGTTCACATCCACATTTTCCCACATTCCTAAATAGTATATCTGGAAAGCTGCACTAATCACAGCTTTCCGCTTGCACTAATGAGTGATCTGCTTCTTCCTCTCTGGAATAGGACATAGTGTGCAAGTTGGCTCTGTGGAAATGCAGCCCAATGTGCAAATGCACATTTATTCATTTTCTATTACATTTTGAAAGTATTTTCTTTGAGTAGAAACCCCTCCCCCTTCACATGCACCACGGTTGGGGTTGATCCATCTCCTTCCCGCGCTGGAAAGGGAAGAAAACTCTGACCTTTTTCAAAATTGAATGGGTCGGAGAGGACTGTGTGAATTCCCACAAATTCATGTGTGTCGAAATTCACAAACCTACGAGACATACCACACTTTGTGACACCTATTACCCACCCCTTGCATGTGGAAAGCTACATATTAGTGACAGACACCGGAGAAGAATAGCCCCAAACTTGGGGGGGGAGGGGGGTTTAGAAGAAGAGGTTTTTTCTACTAAGAAAAATACTTTCTACATTGAGAAAAAGATACAAAAAAGCTTTAAAATGCAATTTCACTCATCTGTTATGGTCATGCATGTGTAAAGGTTCACATTTCACATTTATAGATTATGTTGCTTGACAGAAATTTGGAATTCACAAAAGTACTCAAGAACTACTTCTGTGAAACTGCAACTGTCAGAGATTCCAATGTGAATGCATGGAATCCTTGGTGAATTGCAAAGAGGTGGAAAGGTTTTCAAACAAAAAAGTTAACCAAAGACCATATATTTACAACTTTTGTTTAAAACATTTTCAAACAGGGACATATGTTACAATAGACAATTATTATTATTATTTTTTTATTTTTTTAAGTTTAAAGTTTATTGAAAGAAAAAATTGTAGCATACAAAACAAAAATGACAGTATATAGGAAAATCACCGTATAATATATCTAAACAACCAAACCTATTAATTAATAAACAGGAAAAAGCAAGAGAGGGAAAGGAGGGATAAGGGGGAAGAAGGTCCAATATAAATAAAGGGTATTATCAGAATCTGAAACTCTATTGCATATGCATGAACTGTAATAAATATACTGTAATCATAAATTCATAAGATATAATACTGAAAAGAAAAAGAAGTCATTCAAGGTGTACACTTAGAACTAAGCTTAAAAAGACGACAGAGGATTTAAGGACGTTTTCTGACTTCTTCTGGAGTATTCACTGTAGTGGCGGAATTAGAAGCTACATCAGTCAGGTAAGTGGATAAAGGGAGCCATAAAAGATCTCTATTAATAGATAAGGATAGAGGAGAGACATTGCTTGTATCCAGTCTATGATGAAAACAAACAGCATTCCACCAGGCTCGGAAAGTAACTTTTTCAACTTGTTTCCAGTTGGAAGTTATTAAATGAAAGGCTATAGCTAATAATAAGTCAATTAAGGAGGGATTAGGAGATGGGTGAGGCCAAGAAGGTGCTAAGGAGCCTAAAAAGATATTAGATACTGAAAAAGGGATTTGGGTATTGAAAATGTTATTACTTTGAGACCAGACTAGGAGCCAAAAACGAGAGAGAGAGGGACAGTCAAAGAGCATATGTTTTAAATCAGCAGAAGTCATTTCGCATGACCAACAGGACGAAGAGTAGTCTGTAGAGAAAGAGGCTAACTTTGAAGGAGTTAGAAGAAGGCGTTTGTAAACAAAATAAAGAATCTGAGAGGTATTCGCTGCCCTAGATGTTTTATGAATTTTTGACCATAATTTATCCCAAAATGGGATAGTCCAACAATCTGCAAGATCTCTTTCCCAAGCCAATTCAGCCTTCCCCTTGGTTCTATCAGAAGAGAAAAACAAGGCTTTATATAAAGAGGAAGCTGATGTATTCATAGATAATAAAGGAAAAAGACTAGAACATTTAGAAGGAATATTTGGATTAAGCTGTAGGGAAAGAAGATATTGTAGGAGAGAAGGAAGGAGAGAATCATATTGAGATTTACACGAGGGGGTAAAGAAAATTGTATTTGAAGCTCCAAAAAGGATAACGGAGTATGATTCGATATTAATTGTGAAATCCAAAGTAAACCCCTGAGTCTCCAAGATTTCCAATATATTGTACGGCCCTTAATACGCAGCAGGTGATTATGCCAGATTGGTTGCAGATCTAACGAAGAAGATGAGGGATACGAGGACGGAAGAAGCGGCTTTAATATTTTATGTGTATGAGAGATAACTTGCGAGCGAAAAGAGGAAATAGTGTTTGTAAAGTTAAGAGATACATTAAAGTGGAAAGGAGCTATACATTTGTTTTCTATAGATAACCAAATAGGAGGATGCACACCTTGATCCGGAGCAAGCCAACGGGAAGATTGCCTAAGAGAAAAAGCATAATGGTAGGATTTAAAATCAGGAAATTTGAGACCACCAGAGGTATTATCATCTATCCTAATTTTCGTTAAGAAGGGTTCTAATGCAATTATAAATAAAAGAGGTGATAAAGGGCAACCTTGACGAACACCTCTGAAAAGAGGAAAATAATCATAGGTTTTCCCATTAACAAAGATAGAAGCTTCAGGGCCTGAGTAAAGTAAATAAATAAGAGAAATCAAATTAGTAGGGAATCCGATCCACTGAAGAGCCTGAAACATAAAATCCCAGCCAATCCTGTCAAATGCTTTTTCAGCATCCAGTGCTATCGCAGCAATGGGATAGTCAAGAGAAGAGGCTTTACTTAAAATATTAAAGAAGACTCTGGAATTATCCGAAGATAAACGACCTTTAATAAATCCTGATTGTTCGGGTCCAATAAGGTTCGGCAGAATGGGATCAATACGAAGCGCAAGAATCTTAGCAAAAATCTTAAAGTCTAAATTAACTAGGGAAATTGGGCGATAATTTTTACAAAACGCAGGATCTTTGTTATCTTTGGGAATTAAACAAATCACAGCTTCTTGAAAAGATCCTGAAGAGGAACCATCTTTGACAAAAGATTTATAAAGTAATTAAAGATGGGGAAGTAAAAGAGCTGCAAAGTGAGCGTAAAATTCAATAGTAAACCCATCAGGACCAGGCGCTTTACCTCTTTTCAATACGGATACAGCATGTTTAATCTCAGCTAAAGAAATGTCTGCTTCTAATAAGAAAAAATCAGTATCATAAGGGGGAGGGGAATTTATTGATTGAAAGAAGGAGGAAAGTGCGTCTGAAGTTGGCTGGTGTTCTGGAGTATACAAATTTTTGTAAAATGAGACGAATTCATTCAAAAGCAACTCTCCTACAGTATTACGTATGGATTAAATTTTAGTCCGTTCACGACGTATTTTTAAATAATTTGCAAGAAGTTTACCCATCTTATTTTGGCCACCATAATAACGGGCACTACTTTTTAGAAGATAAGAGGAGGCAGCCTCTGTAGTAGATTTGTTAAAAGAGATTTTTGCTTCAATAAGATTCTTTAATGATGATTCCGAATTAGAGCGATAGTAACAATATTCAAGTTGCTTGATCTTGGCTAATAACTGAGAATTTTTGGCCTCCAAAAACTTTTTTTTCCGTGAAACAAAATTTATA
The DNA here is from genome assembly GCF_964204655.1 of Triturus cristatus. Lineage (NCBI taxonomy): Eukaryota > Metazoa > Chordata > Amphibia > Caudata > Salamandridae > Triturus > Triturus cristatus. The sequence goes on from NC_140585.1 coordinate 881,199,091, forward strand.
ATGAATCCTCTGGCTGTAGCTTTAAAAGAATCCCAAATCATTACCGAAGAAGAGTCCGGAACGGAATTAATAGAAAAGAATTCAGAAGCAAAAGAGCTAAATTGACTTGTGAAATTAGGATCTGATAATAATGCATTGTTCAAACGCCATCTACCGGCCTTAGGAGAAAAGAGCAGCAGGTCAAAATCTACAAAAACTGGAGCATGGTCCGAGATGAGGATAGATCCAATTTCAGCATGAGTGACAAGTTGAGATAAAGGTTTGCTGAAAAAGAGATAATTGATTCTAGATTGTAAGTTGTGAGGAGGAGAATAAAAGGTATACTCTTGTAAGTCTGGATTACAAAGTCTCCAGATGTCAATTAAAGCGTTACGACGTATGGCAGAGGTAAATTGTGAGTGCATCTTAGAAGTGGAGAATTTTACAGAAGAGTGTCTATCTAATATAGGATCTAAAACCTGGTTACAATCACCTCCAAAAATAACATAATCGTCATCTATCAGAAGAAGTTTGTCAGACACCTGAGTCCAAAACATATTATCAATAGTAACAGGTGCATAAACATTAAATAAAACTAAGGGTATTAGATCAATAAGTAATTTAACAATTACCCAACGACCATCAGGATCATTTTCCAGATGTACAATTGAAAACTGGTATTTTTATGACATAAAATCAAAGTACCATTCTTCTTTCCTAAAGCTGGGGAAGAAAAAACATGACCCACCCAACCCCTTTTCAACTTAGCTGCTTCAACATCTGATGCGTTTCTTGGACTAAAGCAATATTCGTATTTAATCTAGATAAATGGGTTAATACACGTTGCCTATTAATAGGGTTATTGACTCCTTTAACATTCCATGTCACAACTCTAAAGGTAAACTATTAAAGATAATTTGCACAAAGAAAATAAACACAGTTAAGTAATACCGATCAAACATAATAAAAGCAGTCAATATGCAACCAATATAAGGAAATAGAACCTTATTACCTAGGAGCAAGAGAACATAGAAGAAAAAGTTGTAAAATAGTCTCAGGGTGAAGGAAAAGAAAAAGATATGAATAAATGCAGGGTTAGCAAAACGAGTATTATGAAATGCAGAGAAGAAGATACCATACGAGAAAGGGGAAAAAGAATCAAGACCAAGAAAATGATTAGATGTTAACAAAAGCGAAAAAAGGGAAAAGAAAAGAAAAGGAAGAAGAAAGATTTGGAGGACAAAGAACAGAAATAAAAAAGACATAGAACAGCAAAACAAAACAAGTCCAACAATCGATGGTACAAAATAATGTCAGAAAGACATACCATAAAAAGACAAAAGAAACGGGAATGGAAGAGCCAGATAGGGAAGGTAGCACGTCGAAACGGAGGACCCCAAGAGGATGCAGCAAAGGGGAAACGCCTCCAGGCGAGAACATCATACACAACAACAAGGGAACACAGAACCGCACCTAAGAAAGGAAGAGAGAGAAGGCATTAAAAATAATAATTCACAACGCATTAAAAACAAAGCGATAAGAAAAGAAGAACCAACGCCAAATAACAACAACCCGTTATGAAACTTAGTCAACAATTATAAACCAGGAGAGTCCATGGAATCCTCTCTGTGTGAGTTCAGAAATTGTTGAAGAAGAGCCGGATCTTCATAAGTTGTTGTTCTATTGTTGTGAGTAACTTTGAAAAGGCAGGGGTGAAACAATCCATATCGGACATTCAGGGCACGCAGGGCCGGTCTCATGTCCAGAAATTGTTTGCGTCGATCTGCAGTAACCTTAGCATAATCTTGAGCAAAAAAGAGATTTGAGCCATTCCAAGTAATTTTCCCTTTCTGTTTAGCCACCTGAATCACTTTTATGAGATCAGTATATTCTAGAAAGTATAGGATGACACCTCTAGGTTTCGAGGAGGAGGCAGATGAATTAGATATGCGGGGAACTGGACCCAGACGATGAGCTCGCTGAATATTTAACGAAGTGGAGGTAGGAAGACCCAGAAGCGTTGGCAAGAAGGATTGAAAGTAGGATGGGGGATTTGACCCTTCAATACCTTCCACCAAACCGTAAATGCGTTGGTTATTGCGTCTATTACGATTTTCCAAATTCTCAACCTGCTGTTTAAGGAAATTAATTTCTTTGTGAATGCCAGGGACTTGGTCTGAGACAACCTGCACCGAAGTCACTCTTCTTTCAAGATCCGCAACTCGAAGCTTGGTGTGTGACCACTTGTCCTCAAGGCTTTGAAGTCGGGTGTTTGTTTCAGCCATATATGGTTTGAGAGAACGTATTTCCTCAAGCAAAAGGTCCAAAGAAACAGAAGAGACAGAGTTGGTAGGAGAAGGCGGATTTGTCTTCACTCGTTTTCCCGAAGTTGAAGGGAGTTTGGAGTTAGGTTTATTGCTCGAGCGAGACGTAGTAGTAGAAGTGCCTTTTATTCCAACAGAGTCATTAAGATTTTCCTCCATGTTATCCTGTAATACACTAAAAGGATTAATATCTTCTAATGACGAAGAAGGCGCAGTCAGTTGTTGTGAAGAAGAGCGGTTAGAGCGAGCCATTTTAAAAAGAAAACTGAAAAGTAAACACCAAGGATCAAAAGTGGCGCCAAGCAAATCGTTGTTTATTTCTGAGAGGAAAAGAGACCAAAAATCTGACTAGGAATGCATTTTCTATCAGGGAGCAGCAATGTACTGCTCAGCGGCAAGGGAAAAGTGAAAACTGAATACGATATGGCTGTTGAAAAAGAAAAGTTGGCAGATAGAATGTAAAAATTCTAAGATGGTGCCCTGAGATGCTGGAGAAAAACTGAAGAGAGAGAAAATAAATAAATAAATAATTGCCAAAGTGTGACAAAATTACTCCCAAAGTTCAGTAATACTGAGGAGAAACTGCTTCCATTGTTGCCTATATCAAATCAGGGCAAAAGCTTAGTGAATGCAGGCAGCAAAGAGACATGGCGTAGGAAAACCAAGTAACTTAGATGGCGGCCACGTTTTACCGAAGGTCCGTGTTCTGAGGAGAACAATGAAATACATTGCAGCGCTGACGCCCGTTGCCACTCTAAAAGCTTCAAAACGTTGCCGAAGTGTTCCGCCGCATAATAAAGCGGCTCGGCGAATTCTGTGTGCGCATTAAGCGTCTGGAGGAGATCCGTCCCCTTACTCCCTCACGGAGCTCTCGCCAACGGCGGCCATTCCTCTCGGCTCCGAAGCCACGCCCCACAATAGACAATTCTACATCCCTTTCAGTTGCCGTATTCTTCCAGATTCCGACTTATGGAAGCTTTCTACCTTTGAATTCTTGGAAAGGAAGGCTATATACGCATGAGCACTGTGGTTTCACCTATCTCTCAGTGGAGTGGAGTATTCTCACACACGGAAGTCAGCAGGGTAGTTACCTCTGCAAACCATTCAGTACAGAGCAGAACACAGTGAGAACCTAGGTCTAGGCTGGCATCCACATTGGCAATTGAGTCTCCAGATGCCTGTTAGTGCCTAAAAATCTAAATCCGTATTTGTAAAGCGCGAACGGGTCTCTAGGCGCTGGGGGCCATCCTGGAAATTAAGTGAGCTATTGCCCAGAGTCACATGGAGTTGAGCTGAGCTGCCGCCGGAGCCAGGGATCGAACTGTAAACCCTGTGCTCCGAAGTCAGATGCCCCACACCTCTCCACTGCCTGTCATTCAAACACAATTGTTGACTGCTGTTAAAGCTGGAATCCCAGGAAGAAGAGGGGAGATTGGAATAATAAATTGAAAGTGGGGATTAGCCACTTATAAAACTCGGAAAACTCTACCCTGGGTTGCAAATACCTTTTTCTAATATAGTCTGAATTCTTGTAATTCAAACATGCACTATGCAGAAATAAGTGTTTGTCACCAGTTTTCTGCAAATCAACGTGCTATGCCCTATACATACAATGAAATATAAATGTGCATACATACACACAGCATTTGAAAACTAAAAGACTATGAGATTACCGAGCACTAGTGGCCAATAAGAGGGTAGTAGTGAAGGCTACTCTTTAAGCCACTAACATTCCCATGCTCATATGCACCTACAAGCCCTACCCTAGGGTGGAGGCCTGTGTCCCTCCCATGACAACACTTCCAGACCCATTCTGTAAAAAGGAAGCTAAACCTATCATAGATAAGATGGGCCGAATTGAGGAAAGATCAGAGTTTGAAAGAACGTTGTACATTTGTAGCCGACCTTTCATGGATGCAGATTTCTAACTGTTTTGATCCCTTTCCCGTCCTGTAAAGTCATTTTCCCTACCCTTGTCTAAAGTACAATCCCAACCATTTCCTAGGTGGCAAAGGGTCAGAAAAGTCTTTTGAATGCCCACAAATGTGTAGATGTGTACGTTCATATGTTGTCAGTAGAAACGTTGAACGCCCGCCCACTCCTTGCCTACTCCCATCCCTGCTTGTAGGTTAACTAGGATTGTAGATTTACTTCCACAAAATTGTCTCGAGGAGAAATGAAAACATTTGAGAGTGCAGATATAACTTTGCTGGATGAGAAAAGTTGTTTTCTACTTGTAAATAGGGCTATTTGGACAATTAAGTCTCACTTCTTTAGATATCTTTGAGAAGAAGGTCCAACATGATTTTGAGGTGTTGGTGCGACTTGTCCCTAAAAATAAAAAAAAACACTGTATACAAAACTTAAAATTGATTCACAAGGCGAAAATGATGTGTGTAATGCAAATTATGCCTGAGCAGTCATTTGTGTGAAAACTGTTTGCAATGTATGCTCACGCATGCCAATATCACATGAGACTGCTGCTCGATGCGTATTCCTTCCAGTTTCTAAAGTAATATGGGAAGCGATGCTCATGCAGCACGTGCTGCCATGGCACACAGCCACTTTTACAATTTTTGCAAGACATTTTCTGAAACCAAATGCCCGTGTGCAGCTACTACCTGAAAATGCGCAAGTTGAATAAAACAATAAATACATAAAATACGTAAAACACATTCATTGAGAGTTAGGCACAATCAGGCTTGTTTGGTTAAACTTTTGCCTGGTCTTACTACAAATGTGGTAGTTCTCTGCAATGTGCACATTTTTCTATACAGCAGAAGCAGTGTCTATTCTCGAGTGCAAGATGAGTACTTAAGGAAATATGATTAACATGAGGAATCTCTAACTTGTTTAGTTTCGTAGGTATTCAAAAATGCTTCTAGTGCCTTTCATAAACTTTTCTGCTCTTTGAAATTTACACCTGAGTAGCCCTGATATGACTGTAGCAGAGAGTGTGTGAAGTGCTTGACTATCCTCTATTTTCCCCAGGAGGCAATGGAAAGGGTGGACTTCAGATGGGAAATGTGTTTTTCATGCAAAAAGAGGAAAGGGTTGGGAGCAGTAGAAGTAGATCAGAAATTAAGTAAATATCTTAATAGAGTGTCGATGGGTTTATAGAACTCTAGGGTCAGATTCTTAAAACTCTTTGCTCGTGTAAATGTAGCTTACGTGCACAAATATTTTTTCAAGTGTAAACCATATTTGTCATTCATCATCATAACTTTATTTTGATCATCAAGAGCATAAAAGGTGAACATACATAAACCCAGCATAATGGAATACAATGCAGCATGGAAGAAAAAGACCTAAACAACAATATAAGTCTTGAGCCAGAGAGCCCCCCCCCCCCCCAGATGCTTCTAAGTACACTGGAGATGTTACAAAAACCCTGATACAGGGCAACACATCTATGGATGAGTTCATCCAGATAAACCATTAAATTGTTAAGAACAGCTAGCTCCAGGCTTCCCATTTATTATCAACACCTAAAGGTTTTAATCTCAACCAGTTGGTCATCGCACCCACCCATAGAGCTGGACGTGTGCCATGTTTAATTTTCTCAAATATTCAATATTTGAGAGTGTCGAAGCCACTGCGCAAGCTATGAACGAACCACCTCCTCGTCCCTTTTACGTCCAGTTTCAAGGCTAAACATCCTTCAAGTGAAAAAATAACAGAAGTAAAGAGGAATTGGAGTAAGGTCACTACTAACACCCGGGGGCCAGTCCTACATGCAACAGCACCACAACTATCAGGCAATCCCGATAGCGCCACCTCCTGCTTTAACGTTTGGATTACGTCTGCTTTGAATACATTTGCACCTTTGAGGTCAATCACTACTTCTAGAGCCTCACCTTCGGGCCCTTGGTTCTCAGCCGACATCAGAGCGTAAAAGAGAAGCTGCCAATGGTTTGGAGAGCTGCCGAAGAAAGTCCTACGAGCCCACAGTCAAAAGTGCCTATAAGGAGTCCTTGAAGAAATTCCACAAACTGCTGAGGTGTAGGAGGAGGGAACATCTAGCGAGATGTATAGAGAGTTCTGAAAATTCCGTTAAGGAAATCTTTAAGATTGTAAAATCTTTTACCAAACCGGCAGCGTTGGATAGTACTTTCCATCCCTCCCATACCCTGTGCATGAGCCTGTCCGATTTCTTTGGGGGAAAAAAAAAAAAATTGCATTCCTCATTTACAGCTGTGAAAGAAACCACTGCAATTAAGCAGTCCACAGTCAACTTCCTTCCGGCGTTTCTGGAATTCAGGCCTATAAGAGCTGAGGAGTCATTGGCCAAACTTCTGTGATGTAAATCGGGATCCCTGGGGGTCCCCAGCCCCGCTTGGTTCTTTTAGATCACTGGCCCTGTGGCTAAATCCCTTACTAAACAAAATCTGGAATGCCTAATTTAAAACTGGGAAATTTCCGGCCACTTGGAAACAGGCATACCTACCACCATTGTGGAAGAAACCTAGAGCTGGCCCTGACGTGCTTAGCAATTTTCGTCCGATTTCCCTGCTATCTGGAGCCACTAAAGTCTTGGCGAAATTGGCTCAGTGACAACTAGTTGATTTTGTAGAAGCCAAAGGCACCCTACATGACTCTGTCAGGCTTCCAGTCGAGCTGTAGCATGGAGACAGCTTTGGTAGAAGTAGCCGAGTCAGTGAGAGTGACAGTTGACGGTGGCACATCTGCCATGTTAGAGCTGTTGGACCTATCAGCAGCATTTGATACGGTCTCACATTCAGTTCTGTTGGAAAGACTAGCCCATCTTGGCATTCAAGGATAGCACCTGCCTGGATCCGGTCGTATCTTGAAGACTGCGCCCAACGGGTTTTGCTTCGCCCGTTCTCCTCCTCACTCAAACCACTAGTATGCAGAGTGCCTCGGGTTCCACCTTGAGTCCGCTGCTCTTTATTATCTACCTTGCCCCTTTGGCTCTCTTATTGCCTCATGGGGAATGAAGGTAGTTTCCTATGCAGATGACACTCAGCTGGTGTTCTCTTTTAAAGAACAATCCACTGCATCCTTTCATGAATGTAATGAATGCTTAAAAGACATTGAAATCTGGATGAACAGAAACTGTCTGAAACCAAATGCAGACAAGGCGGAGGTCTTGTTCTTTAGTCAAGCATATCCCCCCCCACTCTCCCTCACCACTTTGCCTTTGGTGGCCGGGAGAGTTGGGCCCCCCACAAGTGCCTTAGGACTCAGTTAGAAATCTTGAAGTTAGGTGGGAGACAGACCTCTCCTTTACGGCACAAGTCCGGCAAATTTCAGCCACCTTTTTTGGGAAAATGAGATCCATGAGGAAAGTTTTACATTTTCTGCCGGAGGAGAGCCATAGGATCACAGTCCATACGTTGGTAACCTCTTAACTGGATTATGCCACTATCTGGGGTTGCCCGTCTACCTGATCCACAGGTTTCAGAATGCAGTGGCGAGGCTAATCCGTCGGGTCCCTTTTCGTCATCACATTTCCCTGCACTTGAGACAACTTCACTGGCTTCCAGTGGCCAGAAGGATAGAGTTGAAGATGCTCACCCTCGCCTTTCAAGCTTCTTATGGCAAGGGCCCTGGCTACCTCAGGCAGAGGCGTAGCCTATATCGCCAGAAACTGAGCCTGAGATCAAATCGCCTGCGCCTCCTCTGTGTACCTTGATACGCAAAGACTCGACAAGGGAGCCGATCCTTCATGGTAAGGACAGCCAAAGTATGGAACACACTGCCTAGCCATGTGCGCCTGTTAGAAACAGAACATGAGTTTAGGAAGGCCTTAAAAACCTGGCTCTTTAAGCAGGGACAGTAGTATCATTGGCTGCTCAGTCTCTCTAGTCTGTTTTCCAGCACCGGGACACCTCGGGCAAGGTAGCTGTGCTCTTTATAAATGGCCTTTGATTGATTGAACATTAAAAAGTAAAACAATTAAAATCTATTAGTTGAAAAGGAGTTACAAATGCATATACTTTCTTTATAGGCATATGCTTTGGGTAGACACAACAAATACACAACAGAGGACGGCAAAGGCCAAAATCAAAGTAGACCAATGAGTTAGTATGAAGGCTTCTATTAGTAGGCCCTTTGGTTTGCACTAACAAGAACAAGCTCTCTTGTAAATAAAAAAAAACAGTGGTTTATTATCTGCCTACTCCCTTTTTTATAGGTTACAAAACGTGCAAAAAAAGTGCTTGTGCCATTTGGTCGCACAAGCAGGAGCAAACATGCTTATTTGCACTGTCTGCCAAACCTCTTGATTGGAAAGTGCAAAAGGTGCACAAGTCAATAAAATATAAACGTAATTTAAAACAACCAATGTTGCGAGAAAAAGTACACAAACTGTGTAAACCTTGGTGTATTAAAAATATCTACGTGAATACATGGGTTATAGGAGCAATAGGATTCTAGAAGCTTCTCTCTCTTCTTTGAAAGTGCCAACGTGCAATGAGTGGCAAAGTGCACGAGCTATATAAAGTGCAGAATAATTGTAAACTAGTACGAGAAGAATAGAGCAGTCAACAAAAATGAAGAAGATCACAGCTCGACTCAGCAGTGGACTCTTATGGACATTGTGTTCACTGGATTTTTTTGTAGTTGTTGTAAAACTAACAATAGACTGCTCACTGATTTGCATACACTTGCAACGTCTAATTCATACTGAGAACATAAGTTTGGCCATGGAGAAAATCACCACTCCAGAGGTGTCAACAACACTCAGAATCCTAAAGGCCTTCATGTGCAATCTGGTACCCAAGTTCCTGCATAGTGGAACTATCCCTTTTGCAATTTGGGTACGATACACCAGACAAAAGAATAAGATGTGTGTAACAGATTTAGGTGCCTGTGGATAAACAGGGCACAGATCCCCCCCCCAAAGGAATCAAATGACCACTTACTACAAAACTGTTTTGTTGGGAGAGTCTTGGATCTAAACTGGATATACAATTTGCGTGCCAGATGGGGAGTAATTTTGTCAATTGTGGACTCATAGTGCAGACAAAGTTTGCCATTCACAAAATGTGGCTTAACACTTTTAAAATAAAAAGATGCACTCATATACAACATTGCCCCACATTGGTTCAATATTCTGTGGTAGAAAATCTTCTCCCAGAAGTGGTGAGAGGGTCTTTCTTGGTGGGAATACCGTGAAATTTCAAGCATAGCCCAAGAATATTGTAGCCAGACACTTTTTTATGAACCAGTAATGTATTCCAGTTTAGTACAGAAGCAAATCGGTTTCAAGACTGAGAGCACCACCAGAATTGGCCATGGTGTGGGAGAAGGGTGTAGGAGAAGGGGTTTTGCAACAGGTTCAGCAAAAATGAGGGCAAACAATTACACATGCAGAAATGGCTTTGCTTAAACTTAAATGTGATTTTCACGAAGGCCTCCTGTGAGCATTCCTGGAAAGATGCCACTTTCACTGCTTTCCAGTAGTACTTTGGAAGCCTTTGTGCAGTGCTTAATTTGAGCCGATAGTTTCTGGCGCTCTGCACTGGCACTTTATTGTCAACACCAGCTCTGCCACACGGTGGTGCTGTTTGTATTTTTTTTTTTTTTGAAGAACACTATATGTTGTTTAAGAATTAATATACATCATAATCACTAACATCTTTCACTTGGGCAGCATGTATTACTCATTTTAATGTATAGTTTAAGTCTGAATTGCCACACCTGTATGAGTGTGATGGCTAGTAGGGATGGTACTGTCATTGTCAGCGATGGTGGGAGTAATGGGTGGTGAAAGCTGCTGTGGCCTCCTGACAAGGGTCCTGGCACTTGTTTTTTTTTTTTTTTACATATTAAGTACTGTCATTGTGAATGGCACACATTGAACAATCTGCCCTCAAACGGAGGTGTAAAAAAGCTGCGAGTGTAGATGCTCTAATTTCTTTGAGAATCAAAGCCTAGTCGATCACACTTACGCTTTGGGGTTTTCTGAATCAGGTGAGCGGCCGTAAGTCTTCAATGTGCCGCGCAGCCACAAATCTTCGCTGTCTTTATGGATCACTCTATGGGTTCTAATATTTTTCTGACTGTGAGGTTGTTCAAAACCACAAGAGGGCAGCAAACTCACACAGACGTTTCGCAACACACGCAAAAGGCCAAATGTGTACATTTTTCTTTTTGTGGAAATACTTTTCTCGTGAAATCATGGTGGAGGAAGTGTTGGGACGAGGGTGATCGGGAAGAGAAACAATATTATCGTTTCACTTTTTCATTCTTTTTTAAAATCAAGATTTAGCCAATGTTGTCTCTAACTCAGGGTACCTCCCAGAATTTGTTGCCGTCAGGTAGACTTGGGGGCATCCTAGCTCAGTGTGTTCCTGCATCTGCTGCAGAAATCTGTGTGCCACCTGCAGTTGTGAGGGGCATTTATGACTATTATTCTCACCGGGATTGGGCTTTCACAGTGATATATACTGAACGCATTTTCTGTTTTCAGCACTTTGAAAACGCCAATCTGTGGCTACCAATATTGTATTATTCTGCTAACTGTTGTTTTAATAATGATGATGGTGGTGAGGATGATAAACTTCATCGTGTTATAATGAATGTTCACACACTGATTGTTGAATGCCAATTGGTCTCGCTTACCTTTGCATACAAGCGAGGCCGATTGCCAGTGTTTGTTTATGGTAGTCTGTCAAGATCGATGTTGCATCGCCCACATTTCTGCTGCAGCTTTTTCTAGTGACTGCTAGGTGGCACTGAAAGGCAGCAAAATAGTGTTTAAACAAGGCTCTGTTTACAATGTTGTGTTCGGAGCCGGAAGAATGACAAATCTCTGACAAACCAAAATGCTCCTGTGGGCGGGTCAAACACAGAAAGCAACAAATAGGAGCAAGACAACTGAGATTGATCCTAAAGCCATCCCATCATGAGCAAGGATTGGCCCTGTGGCATATTGCGTACAAAGCTGTCTGTACCGAGCCTGAAAAATGGGCAGTCAATAGGGTGCCATGGGCTCCGGTCCATAACTAATATTATAAACTGGCTCTGCTGTAAACAAAAATGCAAAATACACCAATATTAGAAAGTGCCAAACATGTAGGAGAGCATTTGACATATTTTCTTGCCCTGGTAGAATAATGTTATTAGAAAATGAACGAATAAATATGAATATTTCTTTTGGAAGAATTATTGCTACTCTAAATAAATTGAGCAAAAAGATCCAAATGTCAGTTGAGAATCCTGAATGTCTACTGAAATGCTAGATGTGTTTGCATCCACCAGACATTTCTTTAGAATGGAAGGTGGCCAATCGCCATGCGTCTAAGCTGTATAACGGCAAGTTTTCTATCTCCAGTAAACTTTCTGGGATGTGCATCTCACATCAGTTTCTACAGCGGCTGTGCCTAGCCTAATTACACCCCGCAGAGATTGGGGTGTAGCTTGCCTTTTGTTATAGTGATCCCCATCCTATGTCAGTGGTGTAGTCATTCTTTAGCTCCTGTCTCCACTCAAGTGGATCCAATGCTTCCCAGCTAGGTTTGCACTAAACAAGTAGCTATACATACATACATACATACATACAAGCATACAGTAGTAACCTGACAGATTTACTAAATTCAAAAAAGAAAGTTTGCTCTTCTGAACCTTTTCTCCTTTCAATCACACATTCTCTTTGACCTGGTGTTTTAGTCAACAACATGAACTCTTCTAGTGTGGACAGACAGGCAGTCTTACATGTGCAAGCACACACTGATTGTGTTTCAGGTTTGATAGTTGAGGGACACACATTGTAAGGCATTTCCAGTGTTGTGCATGTGATTCTTGAATTCGAGACCTACAGTAATGACACTATTGTCTACTATCTGCTTGCCTTTCGCAGTCAATAAGCACAGTCCCCCAGGACAAAAGTGAAGCTGTGGAGGAGGAGCATCTAGAGAGCACGGTAAGAATCTGCGTACTCTTCCCGTGTAGATGAGCCGCGAGACCCAGTTGATCTTTTCACGGTCTTTCACACTCGCACCATGCTTTGTTACTTATACCCCGACTTCCCATAGGCCCGGCAGAATGTACTGCTCTCACCCTACTCCTGTCAGCGCTATTGTCTCGGCACTTTCTCTCTCACATCTATGCATCTGCGCAGTTCGAACGGCCTATGGGCTCTCGCCCGGCCAAGATCCGCTGGGAGCTTGCCCTGGATAGGCCTATCTCTGTCTGGGGCTCTGTATACGGGACAATCTCTTTTCCCTAACGGTAGACTGAGCCTTATGCATTTTCGATACCTTCACCAGGCATACTATACCCTGCTAAATTACATCGCTTCAACGTAAGTGCTACTGATGAATCTGCTAGATGTCAGTGGAGTGTAGCTGACTTCATGCATCTTGCGTGGTCTTGTCCCCCAGCTTCGGCCTACTGGGCTGTAGTTTTTACTACTCTCTCTGATATCTTACATATATCACTCCTCCCTTCACCTGGGCTGGCACTGTAATTGATCCTATAGGCACAAACCTCGTCTCATGCTGCAGTGAATATATGACGTTACAACGCATGCTTTTACAACGCATTCTTTACATTGCAACTACCATTACATTGCATGATTTTACAACGCATGCCATTACAATGAATTTTAAAAAACTTCCATGACAATGCATTCCATTACAACGCATACCATTACAATGCATGACATTACAACGCATAATACTTTTAGGGCAACAGTAGGGTAAGTGTTGGATAGTGTAGGGGTATCCCACTCCAGTGAGTGCAACAGTAGGGTAAGTGTTGGATAGTGTAGTGGTAAAAATTACTATTCCCACTCCAGTGAGTGCAACAGTAGGGAAAGTGTTTGATAGTGTATGGGTAGAATGTACTATTCCCATGTACCCCAGAACCCATACCTACCCTAATACTAAAAAACCTCCATTACGTAGCTCATAATGCGTTGTAATGGCATGCGTTGTAATGGTATGCGTTGTAATTACATGCGTTGTAGTGACATGCCTTGTAATGGCATGCATTGTAATGGCATGTGATGTAAAGGCAGTTTTGTGGTAAAAGTTGCATTGTAAAGGTAGGTCGTTGTAATCACTGCGTTGTAATAGATGTTTCCTGCTGCAGTGTATACCTATGTCACTTCTGATGTGATTTTGCACCTGCATATATACTGAAATGTCTTTTTGAGCCTTGCACTTCCTACGTGACTAACTTTTAATATGATATAATTATTTGTTGTGAGATTTATGCATTATGCTATGTATGCCTCTTGACTGCCCGCCGCGACTTCCAGGGATTTTCACCATGCTTATAATTGTATTGTCTGTTGAGCTGCAGCTAATCATTGTTGTTACACTGTTTTTCTGTTTTAAAATAATAAATAAATTTAACTAAGAAAAATAAAATACATTAAAAAAAATAGTCTTCTTCCTCTCACCCATTAATTAGGAGGGTGAGTTGTCATTATAGCAACAAGCTCTTTTTCTTAGACTCCTGTAACTTGTTTCTGACTTCTTTCTCCCTCACATGCTCGATCTGAAATGCCTGTTGAGCTTTCAAAGTGCTGGGTGCAATTTGCCATTCTGATTTTCACTAAGTGTAGATCCAACCAAGCCTAATCCATTCCAGGAGTATTTAAGCAGTCCTCATGCCCCCCAACCCACCTTCAAGAAGTGTGAAAAAATTGTGCCAAATGTGGCCTTTTCATACAATTTGTTTTCACAAATTGGATAAAATAAATGACATATTAAGTTTATCAGGGCGTTCTGAAGACGTGTTCTTGAACTATCCTAATACTTTCATTGAGTTTCAAGGAACATCAACCCTCCCAGGGCTGTTTATGACACCTACCGGCCATAAATCTTTAAAAAATGGGAATATGAATTTATTTTGCCCAGTTTATCCCAAAACTGTCTAAATACCACAGCTTTTTCCCACAGTTGAACTATTCTAAATGTGCAATTTGACATGGCCTCCTATTTTTATTTTAATATATGGTGTCCTTTTTAGGTCTCGCTGAACCAGCGCATGCACTGCAAGAAATTTAGTAAACGGGCTTTTAAAAGTGCTACCAGAGGCTTTTCCTGGCTTCAAGCTTGCGGGCACGTGCGCGTGCACGCGCGCAGCCGCCATATGGGTTTCTGTCAAGTCTCATTAAGCCTTGCATGCCTCTCTCCGTGCTTCAATTCCCTCCCCCATCACAGATCGCATCACTCTGCTGGCCTCCACTCTCCCCCACCCCCCCTCTATACTGAGCGCGAGGCGCGCGCACGGCCAATGCTTCTTAAGTGTAACTAACAATACTTTTACTTTATAACTGCTACGGTGACGGCACCATGCACTTTGTAACAGGTGGCTTGAATATCTATGCACCAGATGCCAATGTAACACCACACCACACTCATTACGAACAAGCGACATGATACTGAAGTTTGTTCCTGCCCGCCCTACGCTCGTTAACGCCATTTAGCAACCAAGTGCAATTGCAGTGCTCGTTGGTGCACAAGGTATTTTCTATGCTGCATTTCTAATGTGCATTCATCCAGAACATTCCTCGCCCTCAACAAAACGGCTCCATCCGAGCCCTGCTGTGTCCGAACCATGCAGCGTGAGAGTAACCCTCCGCATTGACTCAGCACCGCTCCGGCCTCCCCGGGGCCTGCGGGCGGAGGTGGCCTCTGTCGAGCCCGGCGTCTGCAGTGTCCCGTTTACGTAGTGAGGCCTGCCTGCAATAGGGCTGGTGTCGCCCGTGTGACGATTGGAATGTCACTGCTTTGGCGAGTAAAACAACAA
Source organism: Triturus cristatus (assembly GCF_964204655.1). Taxonomy (NCBI): domain Eukaryota; kingdom Metazoa; phylum Chordata; class Amphibia; order Caudata; family Salamandridae; genus Triturus; species Triturus cristatus. The sequence continues at coordinate 881,214,123 of NC_140585.1, forward strand.
TATGTTGCAAACCTCACAAAGGGGCCCTGATGACGAAGTGGACGGTGAGATATTTTACTGCTCTCCGTATATACCGATCCCTCAGGGCGTGGTAATTGCAGGGTACATAAATGGCTCATATTCTGAGATTTCAGCTGGAAAGTGAGAAATTGCAAGCGGAAGCTTCGATTTTTGTGCTGAATTCCGCATTTAACATAATTTATTGCACATTTCCCTGCAGTATATTTCAGCAGGATTGACCTGCCTGAGTTTGCCTGTGCAGATGTCTGGGGTGCAGTCACTTCCGCATTGTCCAGGATTCCGGTCCATAGCGCGCCCTTTTTTGCGCCTGAGTTTGGACTTTACGTCAAGATCATAATAGGGGGCCAGGTTCTCACACACACTGGTTCAAGTCCTTGATTTTAAACCCACCATTATTGCTGTCAAGTGTGTAAGGCTACTTGTTTTAATGGAAGCAAACTAAGACTACAACTCCCAGAATGCACTTGAGACTAAGACTACAAACAGTGTGCCCTGGGCTATGATGATGATTGTGGTGTCCCCCCTCAAAAGTAGTGAGCACCTACATACCTATTAGAACTACCTAGCACTGTTCATATCGGAAGGGAAGCAAAGTGCCTGGCGCTTGACTCTTGGAGACGAAGCAATACAACTCTGTGTCTGACTTGGGATGTCATTCCACTGTTTCGAAAGTCTAAACACTTGCAGGCATAAAGCGCTGGGAATAAATAGTTTGCAGGATAAAAAAAATGGAATCCAATAGTTAGGTGAAATGTCAGGGGAGACCTCCTGCCGTAAGCCTGAGCAGTCAGTGACGCTTGTAGGAGTCCAATTCTGGGCGAGAGGGGCAGCATGAGGGCTCAGGGGGACATTGAAGAGGAAGATATTAGTGTCCTGCCACTTTAAGAATATTTGTGACGCTTCAAATCTGGGAGTTGCAGTTTAAGAAAAATACAGTTTGACTTCTTAGTACATATTTGTTTTTTTTTAACTGAAACACTATTTTTAGGAGGGACAGGTTCCAGCCATGATGGCGTACAGTAAGTAGGGAGGTGGGAGCTGGAAACCCCTGACATTTGGAGGAACCATATTGATAACTGATCACTGGTACTCGGAAAAATTGATATTCTTTTTGTGTTGTAAGTATTTATTAACATTTTACAAAAGATTGCATCTTGAAAACAATAGCATCGGCCTCACTCTTACAATGACCGGGTGAACAGTATAACGAGAATTTTGTGCGACGTGTGCTTCTTAGGGGCTTAGAAAAGCATATATTGGTACATATGGGGGGGGGGAGAGGAAGGGTGGGGGTGAGGTATGGGGGATCCCGTGAGCTGCTAGGCATGCCGGTGGTAGCGGATCTAGTGTTGGCATAATGAGTGAGTACCTACGGGCGATGATTCTGATCATCAAATTGGGTTTTGCGCATGTACTGGGGCTGTCTATTAATCGGACACATCAACTTGCGACTCTGGGGGAGTGTTCTCTCTATTCCTGGGTGTAATATTCTGCCAATTTCTGAACAGTAGGAGTGCCGGTTGAGGCTGATATTGACAAGGATGTCGTTATAGAACGCAATGTTTGTACTTTCTTTTGTTTCTAGATTGTGAGTCTGGACATTTCATGGCTCCCTGTTTCATTGGCTGTCTGAGGTAGTTTGTGTTTCGGCCATGCGTTAGGGTGACCAGATTCCCAAAACAACAAGCATTGGCATAGCCAATAGGTCTCGCCTTTGGGACCTTATAAGTATTTAGTTATGTAGCACAATATCCTTGGTGCAACAACATCAACTGTTGCATGGCTAAACACTTATAAGGTCCCAAAGGCGAGACCTATTGGCTATGCCAATGCTCGTTTCACTTACACCTAAGACTGTCTTTCATTTCTCAGTTCTTTACCTTCCAAGTAAAATTGGAATTATATAATACGGTAGAGAGTCAACTTAGAACGTTAGGACTGCAAAATAAAAACTTTACACAGATCTCACCCCCTCGGAATTTAGATTCCTTAGCTATTTCTCCGATTAGCCTGATCTTACAGGCTTGAACAGTACAGTCACCGCCCATGTTTGAGACCGTACTCATCCAGAGAACATATTCATCCCTTTGAGATGCAGTCTTTGTGCGAGAATAAGAGATGGCGACATCTCTGTTTAACCATGGACACGTATTGAATGACCTCTCATTATCCTCACATGGTCCACCTTTTTTCTATCCTGGTCTTAAAACAACATACATGACTTAGCACAATCCAATCAATAAATGAAAGGGTTTGACATGGCTGCATGCTGCGTCCTAAAAATCATACTACAGATACATGAGTGATGCAGAAGTTGTACGGTCCTTTAGAATCTATGTCAGACTACCAGCGATTAATTAGTATCAGAACAAGCATTGGTACAGACAATAGTTCTCACCTATGCAGGAGCTATTGTCTTTGCCAATATTTTTTAGCCATGTTTTACACCAGCCTGGCAGCTGTTCAGCATTGCTAAAAGTTAGTGGTGTAAAAGAGAGGGCCACGGAGTGGAGTGTTGTAAAGTAGTGATGTGGAGAAGAGTGAAGTGTTTGGGAGTGGTGTGGTGTAGGGTAGAGTTGATTAGCGTGGAGTGAAATGAAATGGTGTAGAGTGGTGTAGAGTGGAAGGGCATAGAGTGGAGTAGAGTGGAATGACCTAAAGTGTCGTGGAGTGGTGTAGAGCAGAGTGCAGTGGCATAGAGGGTGTTGCATAGAATGGAGTAAAGTATTGTAGAGTAGAGAGGAGTAAAGTACTGTGAAGTGGAGTATAATGTCATGGAGTGGAGTGGCATAGAGTGGCTTGGAGTGGAGCAGTGTGGAGGGGAGTAAAAAACTGGAGTAGAGTGGAGTGGTGTGTTTTGTAGAATAGAGTGGAGTAAAGTGGCATGGAGTGGCATGGAGGGAGTTGTGTAGAGTGTCGTAGAGTGGAGTAGTGTCGTAGAGTAGAACAGAGTTGAGTAGAGTAGAGTGTAATGGAGTAGAGCACCATAGAGTGGAATATTGTGGAGTGGAGTGTTGTAGAGAGGAGTGTTGTTGAGTGGAGTCAAGTGGCCTAGAGTGAAATGGCGTAAAGTACAATGGTGCAGAGTACCTTGGTTTTGAGTAAAGTGGTGTAGAGTACATTTGTGTGGAGTGCAGTGATGTAGAGTAGAGTGGCATAGAGTAGAGTGGTGCAGAGTATAGTGGAGTGACGCAGTATAGATTGCAGTGGTGTAGAGTGCAGTGGCTCAGGGTGGAGTGGATCAGAGTGGAGTGGCGCAAAGTGGAGTAGTGCAGAGTGGAGTAGTGTGGCGTAGAGCAGATTGTTTCAGAGTAGAGTGAAGTGGTGCAGGGTAGAGTGGAGTGGTGAAGCTTAGAGTGCAGAGGTGCAGAGTAGAGTGCCATAGAGTGATGTGGGGTGCAGTGGTGCAGAGTAGATCACAGTGGCATGCAGTGCAGTCGGGTAGAGTGCATTGGTGTAGAGTGGAATGATGCAGAGTGAGTGGTGTAAAGTGTAGTGGCGTAGAGTTGAGCAGTGCAGAATATGGCAGTGGCATAAAGTGCAGTGGTGGAATGGCAGAGAGTTCAGTCTTGCAGAGTAGAGTGTTGTAGAGTGCAGTGGCATAGTGCAGTGTTGTAGAATGCGGTGATGTCAAGGAGTTTTGTAAAGTAGAGTGCTGTAGAGAGCAGTGGCGTACAGTACAATTGTGCAGAGTAGAATAGAGTGGCATAGAGTGCAGTGAAATAGAGCGCAATGGTGTAGAATGGCATAGCGTGCAGTGATGTAGAGTGCAGTAATGTAGAGTAGAGTGTTGCTGATTAGAGCATAGTGGTGAAGAGTGCAGTTGTTCAAAGTAGTTGGCTTAGAGTGCAGTGGCGTAGAGTACATTGTTTTTGAGTAACGTGGTGCATTGTTGTAGAGTGCAGTGGTGCGAGGTAGAGTCCAGTGGCCTAAACTGGAGGGGTGTAGCGTGCAGTGGCAAACAGTGCAGTGGTGCATAGTAGAGTAGAGTACATTGGCATAGAATGGAGTGTTGCAGAGTAGAGTAGAGAGGTGTAGAGGGCAGTTGCGTAGAATGCAGTGGAGTAGAGTGCCATGGTGTGGAATGCAGTGTCAGAGTAGAGTGGTGCATGGTACAGTGGAGTAGAGAGCAGTGATGAGGGGTACAGTGTTGCAGAGTAGAATAGAGTAGCATAGAGTGCAGTGGCATAGAGTGATGTGGCATTGAGTATATTGGTTTTGAGTAAAGGGGCGTAGAGTGCATTGGCATTGAGTGCACTGGTGTACAGTGCAGTGACATCAAGAAGAGTAAAGTAGTCTGGCGCAGGGTAGATTGTAGTGGCGTAGAGTGGAATGGTGTAATTTGGAATAGCACAGAGTGGAATAGAGTGGTATGGAGTGAAGCGACATATAGTAGATTATTTCAGTGTAGAGTGCAGTGGTATAGAGTAGAGTGTCGTAGATTGCAGTGGTTCAAAGTAGATTAGAGTGGTTTGCCGTAGAGTGCAGTGGTATAGAGTGGGGTGGCATGGTGAGCAAAAGAATGATGGATTTAACCCAGATCTCTTGACTGGGGGTGAAATGTTTTGATTTGTTCTGCATTCCGTCTATCAATTGTGTGTCTTTTGCTTTCTTGTCCTAAGTGCCCCAGGTATGCCCAGACGTGGGTCCTGGGCTCACTGTGCCACTGGAATCAAGCTATCCTGGCTGAAGAGGGGTGAAACCCCGAAACCGGTCCTAGGATGCTTGTTTCGGGTCCAGGGAGGACCTGGCTTGGCAGTTCGGGCTGGACTGTTCCCATGAGGCACAGGGTCAAGACTGATTTGTATATGGCCAGGTCTAAACTGGGGTGGCATGGTGAGCAAATGAATGATGGATTTAACCCAGATCTCTTGACTGGGGTGAATGTTTTGATTTGTTCTGCATTCCGTCCATCAATTGTGTGTCTTGTGGTAAAGAGTGGAGCAATGTGGAGTAGAGAGGCGTAGAGTGTAGTGGTGTACAGTATAGTGGTGTACAGTGCACTGGCATAGAGAATGGTATTGCAGAGACAGAGTTCGATGTTGCAGAGTGGAGTTGTGCAGATTGAAGTGGTTCGGGGGAGAGTGCAGTGGCATAGAGTGGAGTGATGCAGCATGGAGTGCTGTGGAGTCGAGTGCATTGGCGTTGATTGGTGAGAGTAGAGTGGTGCACAGTTGATTGCTGTGGCATATAGTGCAGTGGCAGAGAGTGCAATGCTGCAGAGTAGACTGGTATAGAGTGCAGTAGTGTATAGTAGAGTGCAGTGGCGCAGAGTAGAGTGCCATAGAGTGCAGTAGCATAGGGGAGAGTGGTGCAGAGTAGGTCAGAGTTTTACTGCACTCTACACCATTGTACTCTGTAGAGTGGCGTAGAGTGCAGTGGCTTGGAGTGTTGTAGAGTATAGTGGTGTAGAGTACAGTTCTGCAGTGTAGATTGGAGTAGAGTGCATTGTTTTTTAAATAAAGTGGTGTAGAGTGCATTGACATGCAGTGCAGTGGTTACAGTGGCGTGCAGTGGTGTAGAGTGAAGTGGTGCAGAGTAGAGTGGCACAGAGTGGAGGGGTGCAGCGAAGACTGCAGTGGTTTAGAGTAGATTGTTTCAGAGTAGAGTGAAGTGGTGTAGAGTGTAGTGGTGCATGGTAAAGTGCAGTGGTGCAGAGTAGATTAGAGTGGATTGGCATAGAGTGCACTGGCGTAGAGTGAAGTGGTACAGAGTAGAGAGCAGTGGCATAGAGTGTAGTGGCATAGAGAGCAGTATTGCAGAGTGGAGTGGCGTGGAGTGGTGCAGAGTGGAGTGGTGTGGAGTGCAATGGAGAAGAGTGCAGTGGTGCATAGTGGAGTTGAGTGAAGTAGACTGCACTGGCATATAGTAGAGGGATGCAGAGTACAGAGGTGGAGAGTGAAGTGGAGTGGAGTGGTGCAGAGTGGAGTGCAATGACAAAGTGTGGAGTCTCATAGAGTGGAGCAGTGTGGAGTTGTGCAGAGCAGAGTGCAGTGGCATGGACTGGTGCACAGTAGAGTGGAGTGGGGTAGCTTGGAGTATGCATGCTGTGGTAGTGTACTGCTATTACAGACAACACATCTTCAATTGAAATGGCCATTACATTTGCACAGACATACAGTTTTACTGATAAAAGTATACAGTGCCAAAATGATAATGTGTGGAAATGTTATCACCTAGTATATTGATGTGTTTTGCTCATATTCACATTTTTGGTCCCCCACACTTCAGGATTACCAAACAATGTGCTTCACTTGAGCTTTCCTAATTCTGATATATTCTGAAATATTTGCCATTTAATTTACAGACATTTAGATTGTGTTGTGTGCTAGAACAAAAATAACAACATGCAGCATTTCTCCAACACTAGGCCAGTAGCCAGCATGATTGTCATATGAATGTTATCACTTTGAGGTCAGAGAAAGAAAAGTAAACACCAGACTTCATTGGAAAACAGAGCTTGTCATTTGATCCCTGACTTTGAATGCACAGCCAATGTGATAAGATAAGAACAAGATCTAAAGGCCTGTTTACAGAAAGGGAGCACTGGGAAAGGTACAGCAAATAAGATATGAGCCACGGAGGGGAAGAACTCAAGCTGAACAACCTAAAACAAACAAAGCCAGCAAATAGAAAGCAGGCAAATGTGAGTTACAAAGCCAATGGTAAGCAATGGGCGAAATGCATTCCCATGGAAGCTTTATGAACGTCCCCAAGAATTGTTCACAAACTAGACAGCTGCTCTGTCTGTTAGGCTCCATCCTAAAAAGTGGGAGCAAGTTAGTTGTGTTTAAACAAAGGTACCAGTGCGGTTACACTCAAATCAAATCAAATCAAATAATCTTTATTGGGATATTAAAAATAACCATAAAAGATACATATAGTATAATCGGGCCTTCTTCTAATACAAAATATTTCAAACACCTATACATAATTCACATTAAAACAATCATGTTAAAAATCCATCAATATAAACATTAAAAACCGGGACAATAATACTCTGTTCATTTGGTCATATAAAATTTCCACCCTCCCTGGAGAGAAGGATCATGAGGCGCCAATCTAGATTTAGTTCTTTCATTTCTACTCCCTATGATGAGGGCAGCCTGATTAATCCTCTCCCCTGGTCTTTCTTAATTTAACTGCCAAACGCAAAAAATGTACTATACTGAATAGAGTGAAAGGTTCAGAGGCGAGTTTAAGAAATAAAAGAGCCACTTTAGCCTGTCTTATATTGGAGCGTTTTAGGATTGTTTTTAAAAAACAGTGATCGTGGGTAAGCATAAAAGGGGCAAATTAGGACAAAGTGGAGGGTGTCTTGCGGAGATCTAAGATCGCAGCCACAACACCCTTTTAAGCTTACGTCATGTACAAAACCCGCTGGAACAGACAGGATATGATGCAGAAGATCCCGTCTAAATCTGGACATTAAAAATCTATCCTGTCTGTTATACATATTGGCAAGATAGAATTCCATGCCTGGGTTAACTTTAATGAGCTGGTATGACCTTAGTGTACTTTTCAACCCTTCTCTAGCCTCTCTAGCCCTAACTAAATGCTGCATGCAATCTATCTTTATAACACCCTTGTCTCTGCTAGCCAACGTGCATGGTTCATAAAAAAAGTTTTCGTGACCCAGACTAGTCAGTACATCCCTTACATATTTGAGCCATGGTATTCGGGGCCACTTGTCCCCTTTCATACAATCCTCTAAAATCAGTCTGCTTAGACTTGCCTCTGGGTTTGTCCAGATTTTTATCCAACAAGAAATTGGTTTGAGGCCGGCCTTGTCAGTGAGATAATCTATACCTAGCTCCTCATGGGCAATAAACGAAGAAATGCATGTTGGCACTTGCAAAAGCCTTTTTAAGAATTTGTCTTCTTCACGTTGGATGTTCCCCACGTCTGTAAAACCCCAAACCTCGCTCCCATACAGGATCTTTGCACAACATACCGAACTATATAATTTCATGCGGGGACCAGCGACCCAATCTTGTCGCGTAGTTCATAATAGACCCCGCGGCGCTAGGATGTTGGCTACATTTATGACTTACTAGTGGCTTAAAGTTAAGATCTTGGTCAAAAACGATCCCCAGATAATTGAAAATTTTTACTTTTTCAAGTATATGGGTTCCTATTGTAAAACTACAATTCTTGGCTGGCTTTTTACCCACTTCCATGATATATGATTTTGAAAGGTTGGGCACTAAGTCTAAATCCGCCATGAATCTAACAAAACCATTAATAAGTGCCTGTAAACTCCTTCCTGTACGGGCCAAAAGGACTGCATCGTCTGCATATAGGAGGACTGGTATACTTCTCCTCCCTATGCAGGGACAGTCTGCCTCCAGTACTCCCAACGCCCTGTCTAGCCCGTTTATATAAAGCGTGAACAGAAAGGGCGCTAGGATACAGCCTTGCCGCACCCCTCCCCGGCATTGGAAGTCTTCTGTGAGGTCACCATCATCGGTGAATCTCACCCGTGCCGTTGTATCGAGGTGAAGCGTCTGTAAAACTCGTATCAGTCCTGGTTCAATACCCATCTCTGCCAGCATCTCCCACAGCTTTCTTCTGTTAACACAGTCGAAAGCTGCTGAGAGATCCATAAATGCCAGATACACAGTACCTTCCCTAGCCAGAGTGTATTTGGCCACTAGATGATAGAGATTGAGGCACTGGTCTGTGGTAGAACGCCCATTTCGAAACCCATACTGGAGATCGGTAATAATGTTATGTTCTTCGGCCCAATCCGAGAGACGATTTAAGATGACTCTGCCCAAAACTTTCGCCGTGACATCTATAAGGGATATTGGGCGATAGCATTGTGGGTCATTTCTATTTCCCTTTTTGAATATTGGCACAATAACAGCAGTGGACCACGATCTTGGCAATCCCACCTCTCTGGCTGCGTTTAGTACCCTGGACAATATTGGGGCCCAGAGGTCTACTTGACTTTTAAGTAAGTCTGGTGGAATCCCATCAGGCCCTGGCGCCTTTCTCAGTGCCAGGCCGTCTATTCCTGATTTTACTTCTGCAACCGTAAATGGTGTACACTCACCCTCAGGTGATTCTATAACTTGGGATTGCTGCATCTCTTGATTGCCCCGGTTATATAAACTTGTGAAAGGCGCTACCCAAGCTTCTGGCAAAATATGGGACGCCACTTGTGGCTTGTTCGGGGCTTGAAAGCATGGGTCATTTATTATTCTCCAGAAGCAGGTCATATCGCGGCGCTCCGCTGCTTCTCTTAGTGACTCCCAGGCCTGAGATTGAAGGCAATTTTTCCGCCTATTGATAGCCTTTTTGTACCGATTCCTGCAATCAGCAATCGCACCTCTGTCCCTTGGGGCTGTTTTAAGTGCCTGCTTCAGGTTTCTAAGAGACTTAGAACATTCCTTATCAAACCATCTGGGGCAGAGGTCGGTCTGCTTTTTCGATTTACGCCTCAAAAGACTATCAATGTGCTGGGCAGTGCCCTCAAATGCTGCAATCAGGTCGCTCCCCTCTACCGTGCTGTCTAGGCATTTCCACGTCTGACTATCACTGTCTGCAAGGAGCGCTCAGTGTAATGCTAGCCCATCGATCTTACTCCATTTAATTCTCCTGCCCTGGTCCTTTGCCTTATATTGTCCCTCAGTGATCCTTATATCCACTTTAGTGCGCAGGTCTGAAATCCCTATTATCAGTTCTAACGGGTTGTGGTCGCTAAATGCACTAGGAACTATCGAAAAGTGACTAACCCGACCAATTAGGGCGTTAGAGACAAAGATATAGTCGATGATAGAATCACAGCCCCGTCCCTTGAACGAGGGAGTCATTGTATTTGGTGGTCCGCCATCGACTAGATCCATCGTGTGTGTGAGGGCCAACTTACCCAAGATTGTGCCTAGTGCCATGCCCTCTCTGGAGTGCTCTGTGTGCCATCCCTTTATAGAGGGGCAAGCGTCCCATATACCTCCTTCCCATTTCAAGTAGGGGCACTGGTGGGTATTAAAATCCCCCATCAGAACTAACTGGATACTTGAATCCCCCGTGTCGTTTAAACCCATTAATCTTTCATCTAGCTCCACCAGATTTGACATTGATTGTCCCGCGTTATAAAAATTTATAAAAATAACCTTGAGACCCTTTGTAATGTATCTTATGCCCTGGAGACAATCAGAGTCCCACCCCAGGTCTTGCCAGCTTCCTTGCAGCGTCAGTGCCACATACGTAATTAGACCACCCTTGGCACGACCCATTGGCGATTTGCGGGCCGGGACGAAAAACAGATTGTATCCCTCCAGGAATAACCCACTGCAATCTGTTTCCCAAGTTTCCTGCAGGCAAATAACTTTGTACCCTTTAACAAAGACTTGCCATTCGCTATTAGAGACTTTAGTTGCAAGTCCAGCAATGTTCCAGGATATCAGCCTCAGCTCCGAGCTTGTTTGAACCCGGCCGCTGGTTCCTCCCTTGACATTCCTTTGCGAGGGGTTTGTCTCTGGGCAGATTACTTTCAGGGGCGTATCTTCCACAACCCTCACCAGCCCTACGGGTGTACCAGCTTTTAGATCCTGGGCATTATTTCCTATTTTGGTTACGATTCCCAGGTTCCCTTGGGTGTCAAGTACTCTCTCGACCTCAATGCTCACCAAACTCCCCAGTCAATCTTGTTCATCCAGAGCAGAAGAATTGGAGAGGGGTGCAAATCTATTTGAAGCCAAGCGCGTGTTATCGTCTCTGCTTTTCTTAAATATTCTTGGCCATTGCAAGTTCTGCCCCGGGTCAAGGGCACTGTCCCTATAGAAGAAATACAATGGGAGCATCCTTATGCATGACCCTCTCTCACTCTCCCCATACCGGTTATCTAGAAGTTCTTTAACTAACTCCGGATATCTAAAATTTACAATAATGCAGTCACCTGCAATTTTTTTCTCTCCACCCCCGATCCAGGCCACCCTCCTGGCCATGAGAATTTGATCATGCTGAAATCTCCTTACTGGTATATTGTTGTGAATCCAGTGCGCGGCCTTATTAATCAGAGTACTGGCCGATTCCTCGCTGCCATTATTTATTCCTGGTACTCCTGCTAGCACTACTGAGTGAGGACAGGAGGCCGGGGGTAAATCTAGTGTCTGGAGACCTGGAGTGCCCTGGATACAGTCCATACTGTTATTCTTGGAGGACCTCTTGGGCTCCTTTTGTACCCGACCACTATCCCTAATCTCATGTGGGATACCTAGGTTATCTGGGGCCTCCCTGCTCAAGTCCTTATTGCTAGTTGTGTCTGTCTCCGGGGGTGTCTTTCTATGCTCGCTCTGGGCTTTCTCCACATTAATTGTTACCTTGTTTCTACGGTCAGCCACTGTAGTCCCCTCCTCTCTCTCCTGCGGGAGATCCTTAGTGGATTGCCCCCTGTTATTGGCCACAAAGCTATTTATAATCCCTTCCATATTAGAGATTTTCGCCATTACTGGCCCTAAAAAGTGGTGGAGGAGCTGTTCCATTTTATTTTCTAATGCTAAGATAATTTCTTGGGTCCCATCCATCCCTCTTTCGCTATGACAATTTGGACAGCCTATATTGTCAGGGTTCTTACTAGTGCCTTTGATGGACTTAGCCATCCCTTTTCGACTGGGTTTACTGGCACGGGTAGAGCATTGTGATCCACCCGACTCTGAGAGCCCCGCTAAGACTTGTGGTTTTTTAGAGCGTGTAACTACCTCTCTACTAGGACTCCGTATAGGGTTAGCATCTCCTGATACTAGATGTGTACTAGACCCCTCTCTTGGAACGTCCCCCTGCACTGCTCTTTGTTGGGTAATCATTTGGGTGTCCCCTATGCCATGTGATCCCAATGCTGCATTTTGCCCACCGTTAAACGGCCCTGTTGAGCCCACTGTCGTAGTATCCCCCTGTAAACTTAGATCGACAGTTAGCGGTGTGTCAGAAATGTCAGACTGAATTTCGTGGACCGGAGTAGGTTCAATTGAATGTGCCCCTCCACCGGGCGTTAGGCAGGAGGCTATGTTACCCAAAGAGGATCGCTTCTTTGCTATCTGGGAATCCAGGGAGAGTCTATGCTCAGCCAATTGAATCTCGTGTACTAAAAGCGATTCAGCTCTTGTAATAAAAGCATCGAGAGTCCCTTTAACCCCTCCCTCCACCCTCGGCTTGGTGATCTTACTTTTGACCATAATCAGACGAAACAGTACTGAGTATCCCTATCACAAACCCTCTTGTTTTAAATACACAAATCTGTTAAAGCTAGCAATATTACAGTGAAACCGGCTGTACTTGGCACCCGCCGTTTTTAGGCAGTCTACCTGAGAGCAATGTGCACAAGGCCAGGTCAGTGAGGCATACAACATATATTTAAGTCACCTGAGTAGCAGCATGTAATGTAGGGCCTCTCGTGTCCACGCCTACAGGATGGAAGTATCGATAGATGACTAAGGCCAGGAAGGGAGAAAAGGAAGAACGGGACGTGGCCCAGCCTGGCCTCCTTCGGCCCCTGACGGCCACAGACGGCCCGCCCTTTGCCCGGGCTTAGCCCGGTGCTACCCGCGCGCTATCCCGCGACGCGGGAGGACCGCTGTGATTTAAAGCGCCTCCAGGCGCGTGAGCTGCGTCGCCTGGTTCCGCCCTCCGACGCTGGGGAGCCTGGGAGGTGAAGTCCCTCCGCACTGCGGCCGCGATGTTTTGGCGGTGCGGCGGCGGGAGGGGGAAAGAGCAACAACACACAGGGCAGCCACGGGATGAAACCGGTAGGTGCAAGGTCCCAGAGATTAGCCACGAGCTGACTTTGACTTTGTCCCCCGCTCCACCGGAGGACCGCTGTGATTTAAAGCGCCTCCAGGCGCGTGAGCTGCGTCGCCTGGTTCCGCCCTCCGACGCTGGGGAGCCTGGGAGGTGAAGTCCCTCCGCACTGCGGCCGCGATGTTTTGGCGGTGCGGCGGCGGGAGGGAGAAAGAGCAACAACACACAGGGCAGCCACGGGATGAAACCGGTAGGTGCAAGGTCCCAGAGATTAGCCATGAGCTGACTTTGACTTTGACTTTGTCCCCCACTCCACCGGAGGACCGCTGTGATTTAAAGCGCCTCCAGGCGTGTGAGCTGCGTCGCCTGGTTCTGCCCTCCGATGCTGGGGAGCCTGGGAGGTGAAGTCCCTCCGCACTGCGACCGCGATGTTTTGGCGGTGCGGCGGCGGGAGGGAGAAAGAGCAACAACACACAGGGCAGCCACGGGATGAAACCGGTAGGTGCAAGGTCCCAGAGATTAGCCACGAGCTGACTTTGACTTTGACTTTGTCCCCCGCTCCACCGGAGGACCGCTGTGATTTAAAGCGCCTCCAGGTGTGTGAGCTGCGTCGCCTGGTTCCGCCCTCCGACGCTGGGGAGCCTGGGAGGTGAAGTCCCTCCGCACTGCGGCCACGATGTTTTGGCGGTGCGGCGGCGGGAGGGAGAAAGAGCAACAACACACAGGGCAGCCACGGGATGAAACCGATAGGTGCAAGGTCCCAGAGATTAGCCACGAGCTGACTTTGACTTTGCGGTTACACTCATTTTGTTTGTTTAAATTTGTTTATTGAATTTAAAAATGTTCACATATTAGGTCATACAACAACATATTCCAAGTTCCAGCTATAGACTTTTCTGAACTTGTACCCATTATGTTTTATCACGATTGATTGTTACAGAGTCATGTCTAACACATTTGCAATACTTGCGATGTCTATTGCCTACAAATGCAAACATTATGCAACATAACATTGATATAACAAGAGAACAGTACAGTTACCCCTCCTCGCGTTTCCAATCAATTAAATCAGCAATCCCTTTCAGAAATTCTGTGCCGTTATCCTGTTGTGCTTGCTCCGCCTTCACCCACACCCTCCTGCCACTACCCATTATCTACACATCCCAATGTCAACGTTCTTGGTTCTGGAATGATTGATATTTGATCTGGATAGGTTTTAAGGGCTTACCACAGCTGAAGCCTTATGTGTCTCCCTCACTGGCTATTACTTGCACATCTGCCTGCCTTGTATGTGTTATTGAATAATTCTTACTCCTCATCGTGTTCGGACGCGCTCACCAATGTTTCAGAGTAGTTCTGCCATGCTGTATGGAACTATGACAATATCACATCCCACAGTGCTGCCAGTCCAGGGCGGTTACACTCATTGAGGTATTCTGCTCTACGTGCCAGACCACAAATATGACGAATTAGTAACTAACATCATTACTGCTCGCTCCTGGGATGAATTGAATATATTCTACTCATTAATTGTTTGGATGTAATCTACTCATTCTTTACCCTATTCCTTCAATTGAGTGACCCCTGCCCACGTCCTCATTCCTTGATTAGTGAATCACTGCATTAGTCATTTCCATTATTAAACACATCATCATCATCTTTAAAGTTCCATTTAACAATATTACTGATCCTCAAGTGTTTGACTGATCCTTTCCTTTGGTTTACACCACAATATGAATGTCACTGCTTGCGTTTTTTAATCTTGTGTTGTTTTGTACATCACAGTCAGGTACCCTAGAGGAACCTCCATTAGAGTGCACTAGCTGCAAATAAATAAATAAACATTCTGGAGCAAACAATACCCAGAGGATCAATCAATCAATCAATCAAGGGTTTACAGAGCGCAAGCTACTTACCCGGAAGGGGTCTCAAGGTGCTGAGGGGGAGGAGGGCAGGGGTGTGGGGAAGGGTGTTCCGCAGATGCTCGAGGTTCACTGAGTTCCATCGAAGAGCCAGTTCTTGAGGTCCCTGAGAAATTTAGGGAGCGATGCAGTCTGTTGGAGGTGGGAGGGAGTTCCATGCTTTGGCTGCGAGGAGGGAGAAAGATTGCCCACCTGTTCTGCTTTTCTTGATCCGAGGTACCATTGCAAGGAAGAACTGGGCCGAGCGGAGTGAAGGCTGAGGGGCGTGGAAAGCAAGGCAGTGGTTCAGCTTGGCTGGTCTGGTGTTGTGGAGGACCTTGTGAGCGTGGGTGAGGAGCTTGAAGGTGATTCTCTTCTTGACTGGGAGCCAGTGTAGTGTGCTTAGGTGTTGGCTGATGTGGCAGTGGTAGGTTGAGAACTAGTCTAGCGGCTGCATTTGGACGTTCTGGAGTTTGCGGGTAAGATTCTTGTTGGTACGGGCGTAGAGTGCGTTGCCGTAGTCCAGTCTGCTTCTGATGAGGGCGTGTGTGACAGTTTTCCTGTGTCCGGGAGGATCTCAGATATACTCTAAACATACAGAGATATGCAACAGCGAAAACTATTTCACATGAGATTCTTTCTCTGCAGGATGGCTCAGTGGATGGCTAAAAGTTTGCTGCTGATAAATGCGGTGTACTGGAGGCAGTCAAATTAGACTCACACTCTTTCGTAGATTGGTAAACCGAGTACCGTAGATTGGGTGTTAATAACATATGTTACTTGCAACACCTAGAAGTGGCAGAGTGCTGTATTTAGCATTATGTACAAAACAAATTATTATAATTATAATAATTATTATTATTATTGTTGTTATCATTATTATTATTAATGCTCTGCATAACTCCTGATTTGAAACATTTGCAAAACTTTAGCCCCTCTTCACAAGGGTACATTTGGTTGTACACTACGTTTACAAGTGAATTTACCTTTTTTATCACCTACCAGGAATTTACCAAGGAATTCATGGCAGGCTTATATACCTTCACGAGTGTGAATTTCTCTGCCACAAGTTTTGAGAAATCCTGACTCGATCATTTCACCCAAGGGGTAGGTAATGTGTGTTCCAAGGTGTGGTTGCTTTGGAGGTTTGAGAACATTCACAAACATGCACATTTGTATACATCCTCAAACTCCTCTCTGACCTCTTCCAACTCTGGAAATGGCTGGAGATTTACTACAGCCGAGGGCTGGAGTAACGGTGCATCCAGAATGGGAAGGGGAACAGATCACTCAGAATTTGGTTGGGGTGTAGGGGAAGAAATTCTCCAATGGATAAAGCGTTTTCCCTGAGGAGAAAGGAAAGTATATTTGCACAGATGGGCCCCATTACCCAGTTGCAAAGTTCTCCCCTAAACAGAACACTGCAGAGGGCTAATTTGAGCCATCACCAAACGTTACATGACATTTCTAGAAGTACACCTGAACACCTGAGCCTGGGCATACTTGTGGGAATGTTTGTGAATGATAAAGAGTATGCGCAGGCAGAGGTATAAATCTCTGCCATGCTTTTTTTGTATGAATTGCACCCTTTGTGAAGACAGTTCAGGATGGCTGTGTGTGCAACTCCTATATGTTTAGAGCTTATTTCTGTGACTTAAGCCTCAGGTGTTGCCTAAGAGACAAACAAATACTTACAGTGGTGGAAACAAGAGGTGATTTGTGCTCTGGGAGGAGGACCAAAAGGATCATTGGGAGTAGAAAGTAATGTGTGAGAAATGATCATGGTGAAGACTGAATTCATATTTAGCTCTTAAGCTGGAAAGATAGCACATTTGTTACCAAGGACTTTGTGTAACATGCAGGTTGGACAAGTTCCATTCCCACATGGAGTATGCAACAATTGATCCCTTCAGTTAATAAAATGAATACTAATGGGTAATAATATTAAAAGATTTGCACTACTTGTCTCTTGTAAATTCACTTGTTCTACTTACTGCCATGAGTCTACAGTATAAGAAATTATTTTGTTTCTGTTTGGCTTTCATCCTTACATCACCTTGAAGGCAAAATGGAATGGGATATTGACTCCACCCTTTGGAAATTTACAGGAGCCAAGCGTGTGGGGCAGCCCTATACGGAGCAGATCTCTGTGGTCACTGCAATTTGGAGATGTTGGAAATAGCAGAGAATAACTTTCTAAAATCGCTGTTACAAATTCTGCCCAGCACCCCCACATTACCTATATGTAAGGAACTAAATCTGAGATCTATTTTGGATATTGCAGCAATTAGGCTAATCCAGTATCGGCTAAGAGTCTGGGCAACAAGAGAACTGGAGCACTATAGGGAGTGGCTCCAAGGTTTCCTAAAGGAGTGATGTGCTGATAGGATACCTTGGTTTGCCTGCCTTCATGAAGTCATGGCTATACAAGTTGGGCTTAGGGGACTTTTGGTCAAACCCCAATGATATATCGGTTGACGCCATCAGAAAGCTCAAAATGGCCTATTGGACTCATGTCTTGGGAGAAGAAATTAGTAAAACCACTTTGGGCAGCCTAATCGCTGACTTTCTTTTATTTAAATGTGGTTTGAGTTCGAACATTATTTAGATATGGTCACAGACGCACTTTTTATCAAGCTTAGGGTGGGCACTTTACTGTTGTTGGAAGAAGGGTTTAGGCACATCAACTAAGTGCCCCATGGGATGTGAGACCATTGAGTTTATTGAACATGTTTTATTTTTTTGTGTGGCATATAAAAAGCAACTGAAGCGTTGGATACAGGGCCGGACTGGGATCTCAAACGGGGCCCTGGTAATTACATTCGACCGACAGAGGGAGGGGCGGGATAGGGGGTTTGGTGGAAACACTACTTCACACTGTTACAAGGGGACGATTTTGCAGCATTGCTGAAAAACAGGCCTCCAGTAAAAAAACAAAACGTCTCCCACCAGTCTAAAACTGACCCACACCCTTCCGGGCCACTGGGGCAATACCCGGTGCCCGCTACTGCCAGTCAGGCCCTGGTTGGATAGTACCATTATGTAGAATGTTGGACCTTAATGACCGCACCACCACACTTATATCATCCTGAAATCTACATTTTTGGTGTGGCACTCAGTGTGTCTCAAATACTAATCATCTTTGTGTAGTCTGTGTTTTAATCTTGCATTTAAATTTTGGTGGTTTCCTGTATATATGTATACTTTTATGGTTATATACTGTAACCAAATAAAGTATTGATTGTTCGATTGATTCCACATTATTACAACACTTTGAGACATGGTGAATATTCTCTATAAGTAGTAGGGAAGATTGAAAGGAGAGCAAAATAAGGACATCAGCATTTGGCAGATGCCCCGCCCATCCTCCTTTTAGGTTGCCCAACTTATGTAGAATGTGGGCGATTATAGTATTCCCGACAGTAAAGTCACTTCTGACTCTTTCATTGAATAAACCCTCTGGTGAACCTGCCGCTGTCTAGAATGACGTATGAGGGGCCACCCTATTTCATATCAAATTGATATTACTTCCTGAGGCAAAAACTTGGGGCATACTTCACAGCACTGTTTTTTGTGCTGAAATCAAATGGTAAAATGTGTGCCTTCCTAAAATATTCATGGTTTAAAAGTCCAAATAACTCAAAAGACGTGAATGTTTGCTTAATGTTTAGGGGGTGCATTATCTATGCAGTTGGCGATTTCGCATAAGCATGAGCTGGGGTGGGGCGGGGCGTGGCATGCAAAGATGGCTGCATAGACGTCTCTGCAGCAGTTCCCCTGGACGAAAAAATAGTTTGATAACATCCGCAAGTAATCCTGCCCGTATGAATGCGTAAAAATAATGCAGACACTCTGACTCCCCTAGACAATCCGGTGGGGAAACGTACCAGCCTATTGTGAGGCATCCTAGTGGAGAGTAGAGCCAGTAGATTCAAACACCGAGGCAGGCCGTGGATCAGAGTAGGCCACGGGCACTCAGGTCCCGGCTGCAGCGGTGAACACGGTGACGCTGAGCGGGAGAGGAGGACTAAAGGGCTGTGTGACTGGATGGTGCTGAAGCTCCCCGGATCAGCTTTTGGAGACCTGGGCGCCTTCACCCCCACGATTTAGAGAACAGGAGGGAGAAATCTGCTGTGTGATGGACGAGGAGGAAAGTCTGGGGGGCCTGTATGGCTGAGGGCCCGCGACATGCGTGGAGTGTCGGTGGAGGTCTGGGTCCCGGAACCCTCCTTCTGGAGACTTGAGACCCAAGAGCGAGGAGAGAGGAGATTGCAGCAGGGACTATTATGGCGACAGCGAGAGTGTGCTCCTGTTGGGGGCGGTTCTGATCGGAATCCCGAGAGGGCCGAGTCTGCACCGTTGCATTCTGAGGGACAAATCTGGAGGTCAGTGAGCGGCCCTGCAACCTACCCTCTGCAGAGTGCTTTGAGGCTCTGGGTCAGGCGAACTAGCTGAGTTGCACTGATAACGGAGGCATCTCCCCAACGCTCAGTAGCGTGGAAGGCTCAGAGGTGCCGGTCCTCCTGAGGACGCAACAGTGTCTATGTTACTGAGTACACTGGAGTGCAATGGGAGACACCTGATGATACAGCTAGGTGCCCAGAACTGACCGTGTTCTTGGGAGACCACTGGGACGGCAAAGGATCCTGCCCGAGCTTGCATTTTGAGAGGAGCGCAGAGTCGCATCCACGGGGCACTGTGTTGGACAGCCCTGGTCCAGGTCACTGCATGATATCATATATCCTGGGTGCCCAGGAGAGACCTGGTGTTTTGCCCCAGCACAACTAGATACACGAATTGGAGTACAATATTCAAGGGGTGCCCATCGGGACCTTGATATCTGTGACACATGGGGGCACTTTACCTTAAGCCCCCATCATGGTGAAGGATAGGGGGGCCAAAGCACAGGCCAACAAAATAAGTAACTATGCACTACCCCTCCCCTAGGAGTCTGAACTCCGGGAAGGAAATATGAGCTGCGGTGACCATGCAGAACCACAGAAAGAAAAGAAGTCCCCCTCGCTGATGGACGTGCTGCAGGTGATCCAGTCCACCTGGGCGGAAATGGTACACAGAATAGACGCGGTAGCCATTGATGTTAATCTCCTCCAATGTGACCTGCGGAAGGTGGCTGACAGAGTAACTAACACGGAGGGAAACGTAGAGACACTACAAACAGAAGTGCGGAACCTCAGGGATACAGTTATTGCACTACAGAAAAGAGTGGTTCATCTAGATGTGAGAGCAGAGGAATCCGAGGGGAGGTCCAGGAGGAACAATCGTTGCTTTGTGGGCTTTACCGAATGGGCGGAGGGCCCCTCGGCGGAGCTCTTACTGGAAGAGTGGATCTTGTAAGAGTTAGCCCCCAAGCGTCTGTCAAAGTTTTTTAACATTGAAAGAGCACACAGGTCATTGGCCGCCCCCTCCCAAGACCAGGAGCGCCGCTGAGGGCCATCATTGCCCGGTTCTTTAATTATAGAGATAGAGACGTGATTCTACAGTCCATACGTACTAAAGGGCCATTACTGTTCGAAGGTCATCCTATATCGATCTACCCCAACTACACATAGCGTATGCAGGAGCAGAGAAAGACCTTTCTCAACGTCAAGAAGCGCCTCAGTGAACTTAATATGAAGTGCAGCCTGCTAAGATGAGGTTGAAAAAGCCAGCCGCATGCTGTTTTTCCAATCGGCAGCTAAAGCCAATGATTGGCTGGACTCCAGCGGGATACCGTGGGCCTGTTTGGTCCCATCCACGGGATCATCAAAGACATCGAAAATGAGAGACAATAACTGGGAGCGACGCAGGAGCCCTAGGCAGAAATCACAAACTCGACGAGCAAGTCCCGCCAGAGTGAGAGTCTGCCCTGACAGGACACTGCAGGCTTCAGACACTGAAACCATACAGGAATCAAAGACTGCGACCCAGGATACGGAGAGGCTGGAAGAGCTGGTCGAGTGGATCATACTGAATATGTGGGCGTGGTCCGAGAAGAAACGTAAGGTTAGAGAGACATTGATGTTAGAGACATGGGCATAGCATACATGTAAGCTAAAGAATGACATGTGATTGTTGAACCTGTGTTTTCCTGGGAAACAAATCCCCCCCAAAAGGGGCCTGTTCCAGCGAAGAGAGATGTAGGGTTCTGCCTCACACCCTCGTCGGTGACCAGGCCGCTAGCACATACTTGAGTAAAAGGACCTTAACAAAAGAGATTGCCTCCTGCCTAGTTGACGCATGATAACTTGAGAGTTCCAGGTGGGGTGGTGGCCGGAGTAGGGTATACTTGCAGGCCGACATCCCGGACTATATGGGAGGGATGGGGTGAGACTTCCAGGAATGCCCGGTGAGAGGGGCGACATGGGGAGTTTTGTTGTTGCGTTTAATTGGGAAGGACGCTGATATCAAAGGAGAAGTGTCTAGGGTCTGATTCTGAGATACGTGTAAAGAGAGGGGAGAGAGAGGAGACCATCACAGGAAGTGCAGGCCCTAAGATGAGTAGAAAGGAATGCCAGCAAATATGAGAGCTCAAGAACTGAAAATTATAACCTGGAATGTACGGGGTATGGCAAACTTCCAGAAGAGGAGGAGAGTGCTAGAATATTTGAAACGCTATTGCATGTCTGCAGGAAATGCATGTATGGAGGAATGCGATACCATGCATCTGACGGCGATGGAGGGGCCCGATATATGCCTCCTCTTAATCTGGGTTCGCTAGGGGGGCACTGATATGGGGGTCTCCTGGGGTACCGTTTAAATGCACTTAACACGTGACGGATCCGGATGGGCGGTATGTGAGAGTATATGGGAAGTGGGAGGGACAGGAGATATGTCTCATCACTGTCTATGCCCCCAACTCTGACAGTCCCGTCTTCTTTATAACATTGATGGAAGTTGCCACCCCTTTTCTGGGAGCGGAAGTAATCTTAATGGGAGATTTTAATTGCGCCCTAGATGCACGGCTGGACAGAGACCTGCCCAAAGAGAATACTAAACCCCGAACAATCAGATTATTAATGGATATCCTGACCGGCCTGCAGCTCAGGGATAAAAGGTGAGAGCCAAATCCTTTGAAGAGGGTGTTCACTTGCCATATCCCCACAACAAATACTTTCAGTCGATTAGACTATTGCTGTATCTCCTTGGGATTGATACCCGCGGTAGATGGGATCTATTTACCCAGAAATGTGTTGGATAATTCCCCGCTCCTGTTTAGTCTCAATGTGGTAGGAAGTCGGCCGGCAATACCGCTATGGCACCTCCGAGCAGAAGCACTACAAGATCCCCCGTACGTAGCCACCCTTAAGGAAGCCCTCACATATTATTTTGCTGAAAATTGGGGAACTGCGTCTACTAGAGCAGTTGAGTGGGAGGCCATGAAGGCTGTGACCCAGGGAGTGGCCATTAAGACAACTTACGGAGGAAATTCATGCTCAAGAGCAGAAACTAGGTGCACTGTAGGCAGCCTTGCATGAGGATCCATAGGGTCTGTGGGGATGGGTGAAGGCACGAGAAAAACTTATGGCCTCCTGGTGTAGGCTGGAAAAACATAAATATATAGCATATCAACAACGCCTTCGTATGGAAGGAGATAAGGCTGAAGCCCTACTGGCAAGATTGATTAAATCTGAATTCACCCCAACCCCCATCTTGCAACTGCATGACAGAAACAGGAAGCTGATTGGCTGCCAGCGGGCAATTGTAGACACTCTAGCACATCATCTAACTACCGCCTGTCAAACTAAGTCGGATGCACACCCAGAAATAGTACAGGAATACCTTAACCATATTGAGCTACCACAGAAAGTCCCGGGGAAGCAGAGTCCCTTGCGGCTCATCTATCAAAGGAAGAGGTATTGTCAAGCATCAGTCATTGTAAAACTGCCAGGTGTCCGGGTGGCGATGGTCTCCCAGCTGAATTTTATCAGCGGTTTGCTCCGCTTCTAGCCGATAAATTACTAGAGTTATATAATGAAGCATGTGAGAGACGATCTATGCCTCGCTCTATGCAGGAAGCGCTGGTATCCATGATCTTTAAGACGGATAAGAATCCTTTACTGCCCGGCTGCTATCGACCAATCTCCCTCCTGAACCTAGATGTTAAGATACTGAGCCAGATTCTTGCGACTAGGTTTCTCCTCCACATGTCTCACTTAATACACCCGAACCAAGCAGGATTTATACTTTGGAGAAACACCACGCATAACCTGATAAGACATGCACATATATGGCATTCACCGATAGTACAAGCTAAGGACTGTGCTCTAGCTAAGTTAGATATCGAGCAAGCATTCGACTCGGTGGAATGGTCGTATATCTGGGCAGTCCTCCAAAAGATGGGGATGTGACAGGGGTTCCTCTGCTGTGTACAACTACTATATGGGAATCCAACGGCTCGAGTGAGACTTCGTAGGGTGGTGTCAGATCAATCTTCTTTGTCCAGAGGAACACACAGGGATGACCCCTGCCTCCACTGTTGTTTGCGGTGGCAATGGAGCCACTAGCGGCAACACTTAGGAAAAACATTGTGGGACATGGAGTCCCCCTGGGTGATACCGTACACATTGTTACCCTGTACGCAGATGACATGTTGGTATATCCAAGGTGCCCACCTCAAGCGGTTCCACACCTGCTAAATGAACTATGGAAATTTGGTGAGTTTTCCGGACTGCGTATTAACCCTGGTAAATCGGTAATAGTCCCAATTGGGAAAATGTCACGGGATGCAATTGATATACACCCTGCAGTGGGCCTACCATGGAAGAAAGAGGGTATGAGATATCTGGGAATACGACTGTGGCATTCTTCCTCGTCATTCCTAGTGCATAATATAGGACGGATAATGGGAAAAAAGCATGAGCTGGGGCACCTAAGCAATCAAAGAAAAAAAGCTGTTTCACAACTACGAAATCATATATTTAGGAAATAGACAGATGTTTAGAGATGTACTTGAAGCACTTTCCATAACAGCTTATCTGCACCTGAATGGCTCTGGTTTAAGTATTGCCATTTCATAGCACACCAACCAGCCAACTACGTACACAACCTATATAGGAAGTGTTAAATATTAATTTAATAAGCAATGTACCAAGTTTGAAAATGGACTCCTTGTGTACGCACTCATGCAGAGGACCAGAGAAAGGCTTGGTTGTAGTATGGAATATCGAGTGAGGAATTTTGTGCTACCTTCATATACACCGAAATATCGAAAGTGAATCTATACTTCCCTAAATGCAGTTACCTTTCGATATTTTTTGTCCTCAATATTTTGGGTAGAATATTAAGGTTATATATAAACAATGGGGTGACCCAGTATCCCTCAGAACCTGGGCAATGATATATAATATGAACAATTGATTCTGTTGGGTAAAGGTAATTTCTTTAAAGCCCTTAAACCAGTCATTGGTTTACTCATAGGAACAAATAATTCATCAAAAACCACATATAGGTAACACACCAAGGGACACCATAGAGGGTATTCAGAAGTTTTATAAATTACGTCATTTAGGAATACCACCATTGATTCATGAGGCTGTCAAACCGTAAGAACACAACATAAAATGCGTTGTTATTTGTGACAAGGTGAATATAGTGCTCAGTGCAGTGGTGAAGGTGCACAATATATACAAAGTGAATTTCAACGAAATGTCGTTTTTGAAAGGCCAGAAAAACAACAATGTATGAATAGCTCTGTAGATTAAATGAATAGGTCTTGACACAGAGTCTTTCAGCTGGTCCAGGGAAAATGTTGAAATTCACTTTGTATATATTGTGCACCTTCACCACTGCACTGAGCACTATATTCACCTTGTCACAAATTACAACGCATTTTATGTTGTGTTCTTACGTTTTGATGCTGCATTTTCTCATGGGGTAAAGAGGTCTATTGTCAAAGATACGTCTTCATCTGGACATGTCAATCTGTCAATACAAATGGCTCAATTATTGGTAGTTACTTCAGAATCCAGTCTTAACAAAGCATCTGCTGATCCATTCCTGATGTCAGGGAGAAAAACGTAAAGAGCACCATTTATCAAGTTTGCCTTTGATGCATACAATCTTCTGTCTGAAAATGCACCATTTTAAGACAACCTATAGTTATGTGTCATATGTCCTCTATCAACTGGCCCTTGATTAGTATAACATATTGGAGAAAAAATGTGTAAGCACAAGTGCAGCCTTCATCGTCTTTACGAAATAGCAAAATAAGGTATCTTCCTTTCAAGGGGCATATTTGATAATACTGCTCCCATCACAGTATTTCTTAACTTCTCTTAGCATAAACTCATTTAGATTAGTGATCCAACTAAGAATGGGCCTAGTAACTAAGGTGGTAAGAGGTTTGCGGATAACACCAGGCTCTGCAGCCATTACCACTCATATTTGGAAGACATCTTAGGGGCATATTCACAAGGATCTATCGCCGAGTTAACGGCACTTTATCGCAGCCAAAGTTGCGATAAACTTATTGCCCCAATCACAAGCTGGTGTTAACAGCTCACAGCACCAGCATACCTGCGATAGCAGCCGCAAAAAACATGGCCACAGATGACCCCTGCAACTATCGCTAATGAGATGTAGAGTAGGCGTTACCATGTGAAAAGCTGCGACAACACCACACCTCAACATTCTCAACGACCAGCCAGATCGGCGATAAGAACACAAAACAGGCAATGAGACACGTTAGCTCCCGGAAAATAACACCTGCTCAGACCACAAAAGGGATCCCAACCCACAGCCATATCGGAAGGGCAACAGAAGCCATGGAGCCACTGGTCATGCGGCCCGGACGCCCAAGAGAACCACAACACCCACCGCCATCACCCCAGGACCCCAACACCCACCCGGAACCCCCCCTTCCGGACCACCACAGAGGCAGCACAGACAAAGACAGACCCACAAGAAACACACCAGCCTCGCAGACCCAACACCTGACAATGTCATTGCCCACTACAGGCTGAAAAGGACAACCATTGTATGCATTTCCAGGAGACAGGGTGAGTCAGCACAGGGCTGATTAGAGAGATCTGCATCTAGATGGGTGGGAGGAGTTGCATTTGGGACCTGAATAGGGCTGTGCCTTCCCTCCACAATGCTGGCTCCACCTCCAGTGGTGCGTCTGATGTCTCTGTCCTGCACTCTGAAAGGAAAGAAGGACTCTTGTCAACAAAGTGCTTCAGGACTGACCAGAACTAGTTTGGACTAGGCAAAGGCCTCTCTGCCTTCAGAGAACAAAGAGAAACTGGGTATAAATATTGGGACCCAAACCCGGGAACTTTAGATCACTTTGGGAAACAAGAAGAAACCTTTGCTGAGGAGAGGAACCAGAAGAAACTGAGGAGAGACTATACCTAAGCTGAAGTGCTGCTTGGGGGATTGGCCTGCAGTGGTTGCCTGACTGCCAAAGAGAGGAGAAAAGGAACTTTGTGTACTTTATTCAATTTGTGAAGGATCTCCAAGGGCTTGAGAAAAGAGCTTGCATCCTGCTGAAGTCTCAGGGACAACAGACTTCAACCACAAGCTCCCCAAGAGTTCTTTGGAAGTGCCTGCAGCTGTATTGGGGCCTTCTGAGGGACTGCATGTTGCAAGGAGCTGGAAGTGCGACTCACGAAGAAGAAGCGCGTCGCAGCCGCTGCCGTCGCATCTCTGAACAAGGGTGTTGCCGCTGTCGCATTAAGCCGAAACATCTCACAACACCGGAGAAGCGTACCGCTGCCGCAGTCGTCGTATCACTGAACAAGGGTGTCGCCACTGCAACTGTCGCATTGAGCCGAAGCGTCTCGCAACAACGGAGAAGAGTGTCGCCGCCATAGCCGCTGTCGTCGCATCACTGAACAAGGGTGTCACCGCTGCAGCTGTCGCATCGAGTCGAGACGTCTCGCATCATCGAAGAAGCGTGTCGCAGCTCAGAAGAATCGTTGAGTCGCCGCACGGCCGTCGGGTGTGCACGCATCGTGTCGCAACAAGAAGAAGACACCATCTTTGTTTCATTGCACCGGATCTTCATCGCATCACGGCGTTGCGGGCCGCATCACCACGGAAGCACATTAATGAACCGATGCATCACCTTCCCTGCAACACTTTCATTGTATGGCGTTACGCATCCAAAGGTACATTGACTCAAAGTGTCGCATTTTAACATCTAAAGAGAACTAAGCTAATTCTACCATTTTAAGTACAGTATTGTGGATTTTTGTCGTTTTTGGTCTTGTGTTAACTCTATATAAAGAATATTTATTTTTTATATAAACCTTGTGTGGTGTCCATCTGTAGTGTTGTCACTTGATTAATGCATGTGTTCACAAATGCTTTACACACTGCCTCTGAGATAAGCCTGTCTGCACGTGCCAAGCTACCAAGGGGGTGAGCAGGGGTTATTGTAGTAGTGTACCCCCTTACCCTGACTAGATGCAAGGGTTCCTATTTGTCAAAGGTACCTACCTCTGCCAACTAGAGACCCCCAAATCTAACAGTGAAGGATGCAGGAGAACCATGATTGGGAAAGTACACAATGCCAAGAGTGGCGTAGCTGTGTTGGACAGACCGCAGTATGCAGAACACACCCATATCCATGGCGACATACACCTCTGGTGTATGGTGTGTGTAGTGGACAGTGGACACAACCATGTCACCCCATCCAGTGGTGGAGTTCATGGAAATGATGCCTGTTACGTCCTCCCCGTAAGTGTGAGCGGAGTGGGATGGCCCAGCGTACGCCAGGCCAGCGTAGGAGTGTGAATAAAAAGCACGTAGCCCTGGGCGTGGTCCTCTTCCGGAAAGCCTAACGTCTCTGCTAGGGCAGTGTCTCTCACCACGCCACGAGGCCGACGCCGTCCTCGTGAGCGGAGTAGCCTGCGATCCTGTGCGCCTGCCGTACCGCAGCCCGCTGGACCCCGAACCCGTCAGGCCTGCCCCTGTGCAGCCAGGCCACACTGATCACCTGCCGACACCGGCGTGTGTCAAGGAGGGCCCACCACGTGCCTGCGCAAGGTCCAAGCCTGAGGCCCACGACCTTGGCAGCCTTCTCAGACCATCACGGCCTCCATGACACAGGCCCGCTTTAGTCCTTTCTCGTTGACGTACTCTACTGCCGTCTCCGGCCTACACCACGGTCAAGTAGGTCACGCATTTAGAACTGAGTCTTGATTACACAATCATTGCAGATTTTATATCAGTGTACTCCCTTCGATGTGGTGCCACCAACTCTGTGCATGTCATTCTTACGACACATATCTGTTTTCCCCTGCTGGCTACTGCCTTCGGCCGACACTACGGAAAGTAAGTCACACATTCGGAACTGAGTCTTGATCATAAATTGTCCATGTACGCACAAGAAGGAAGATTCTACTTCACTGTACTCCCTTCGGTCAGGTGGCAGCAACCATGTACATAGCATCCCAACGACACGTGGCTGTGTGCCCTTGCTGACCGCTGCCCCCGGCCTACACTGCGGTCGAATAGGTCACACACACTTTCGAATTCAGCCTTGATTTATTTATTGCAGACTTGATGTCATTGCACAGGCCTGCTCGCAGACTGCATCCCCTTTCAGCACCGGTGCCACTATGTCTATTCCCCAAGACTCATGGACACTTTCTGGTTGGACTTTGATGGTGACTGAGTCCATGGACTTGGGGTTGTCATCGCCATCATGGCAGTGATACTGACTTTGTGGCGAAAACGAGGCTGTGGTATTCCACCCCTCCATTTGCTGCTTCCGGACAGCTTCCACCCTCTGCATCATGCCCTGGAGGACACCTTCCACTGTCCTCAGCAAGCCTCCGCAACATACACCTCGGACATTGATGAGGACCCACTCAAGTCGCATGGCCCATCTGACTGCACCGCAAATCACCGGTCCGTGGCTGGCTGGGTACCTGTGCCGGCCGCAGTGCATCCGGGGCCACTAACTCTGTGCTGGTCATGTCCAGGACCCCTTCTTCTGAGATATTTGATGGCCTCTGAAGCGATGGCCTTGGGGTCAACAACGCAATGTGTCTATGGCCCTGCGCTGTCCGCAGCCTCCGGCCTCAACTGCGGCCCACCAGGGCTCACACACCAAATCGAGTCCTGACCGGCATGGACGTCGCATCACCGCAGGAGATACACGTCACCACCGCTAGGACCGACTCCAACCGCAAAATGCCTGTGTCGAAATGGTCCTACTGGCAGACTGACGGAGTTGCCTACACATGTCGTGGATGCCATCTTCTGCCTGGTCCCCTGCTCAGCACTCCAGGTGCCAATGACTCAGTGCACCACGAATCATCGTCCATCACTGTCTTGGTTATGTACTGTGGTGGGTTCACGCAGCAATGTCACCTCAGGTGGTCTGGGAGACCTGGGACGTTGATGAGGAAGATGATGCAGGTGCGACTCCCCCCCACCACTGCAGCTGCATCATGTAGGTACCGAAGGGACAGAATCCTAGACATTCTCTTCACATGAGCACGCTCAGCTCTGGTGCCCCAGACTCAGCGCACTGCAACTCACGGACACTTCTGTTTGCTCATTGTGTGCCCTCTGGACTCGCTCAGGCTACCTCCATGATGCTCCGCAGTTGTCCCTGTAATGCTGGTGTTGTCTGTTTCCGTATTCATTGTGTTAACTGTTGTATTTGTTGCCAGCACCAACATCTCCCTGAGGGCTGGCTTGCACCCACCCCATACTCATCCAGCACAGGCATCACTGTACTTGTGGCCCTGCCAATTGAGGAGCTGGCGCACGTGCCCGTAGCAAGTTCGACATAATATCTGCGTGTGTCACTGTAGTCTTGTTGTATGCATGAGGGCCCTGGGCCCTACAACAATACATTGTGCTGTGTACAGCAGACGCAGACATGTCACCGCAGACAGCGGGTTGGAGCTTGGACATGTAGCTTTGTCATCACCCACTCAATTCGTAAGGGAAGTCGACTGTGCCATCGTACGCAGAGCCAACGTGTGTGTGTGACTGATATGTGCATGCCCCTGGGTGTGGTTCTGAACTGGGAATGTGCATCTGCGTGTGTTTCTATGTCAGTGTGAGTCTCCTTTGTGGGGTGTAGGTGGTCCCTGAAGGGTAATGGGAACCCACGTATGTGTTCTGTTATGCCTTCAATGGGT
The DNA here is from genome assembly GCF_964204655.1 of Triturus cristatus. Lineage (NCBI taxonomy): Eukaryota > Metazoa > Chordata > Amphibia > Caudata > Salamandridae > Triturus > Triturus cristatus. The sequence goes on from NC_140585.1 coordinate 881,243,890, forward strand.
TCAGACCACACCCGCACCTTTTGGGCCACCTCCTTTTGGCGTTCTGACACTTGGCATTGGTGTGCCATGTGTGGGTCGGTGAAGTGTTGTGTGCCAGCCATGCTTGCGGGTGCTTCATGCTGTGTGGTCTGTTGCAGGGGCTGGGTTCTCCCCCAAGTGGCTTGTCTGCCCTGGTCCTGGTGGTGGGTTGCGTGGAATGTCCATGGGCTGTTGTAGGGCGTCGGTGTCGAAGGTGTGGTGGTTGTCTCTGGCATCACTGATGGGTTGTCTGGTGTGACCTGCTGGAGTGTTGTTTGTCCCTCTGCAATGTGAAGGGGAGATACAGCTGGTGTTGCTGTGTCAGGTGTCCAGACTCCCAACTCCTTGCACCGTCTCCACACTGATGACTGGCCTCCATTTCCTCCAGCTCCTCCTGTGGTGCAGGACTCCCACCTCCTGTCGCCGTTGCTGCCTTCCCTTTTGGCAGCTGGTTTGTGCCTGGTTTAGGTTTCCACATCATGCCAGCGCCTCTTGGCCTCCTGGAAACTCCGTCTGCATTCAGGATAGTCTGCTTGTGGGTCAGTTGCTGGTAGTGTTCTGTCACCTCTGTGTCGCTGGTCTTGTTTTCCTGCGGTCTGCACCCCGTCTTCCTCTCCCTCTTCTACTTGGCCTTCCCCGACCCCGTTGTTCCTTGCTGGTGGTCTGTGGGGGTTGTGGGGTTCGTGTTGGCCTCTGCGCTGGGTCAGGGTGCATCTATGTTGCTACGTGCTTTGGCTTGTTTCTGGTGTGTTGTTTCTGTGGTTTTTATGGTGCATTTTCCCGCCAGACGCATGGGATTAGCAGGCCTGTGGCTGGTTTTCGCTACTTTTTGTACCGCGATTGGCCTCATTGCATGATTTTTTGTGTTCGCGTTTCGCATTTTTGTGGCGTGGCGTTGATTTTTTGCACGGCCATTTGACAAGTTATCATGGAGTGTGACTATCACATGCTACCGCCGCGTTGTGAATACTTGGTTGGCACGGCGTAATTTTCCCGCGATAGGCTGCGATGTTGAGAGTTGCGTTAAGCTACTCTTGCAGTAGTTATCACACGTTCTTGTGAATATACCCCTTACTGTTTTATGGAAGCACCAACAGAAACTCTGTTTCCCCCATTACATCAACTCTCCCCAAAGTTTGATAGCTGTTGGAGAATATTCCCACCATCCGCTCCTAAACTATAACCAAAGGTGCCTTGTTTTACACCAAGATTCACTATGCCAGTCTATATGATTACTTTCATTTCGTGTAACATTACCATGCTGTGTATTCAGTACCTTGGTGTTCGTGTTAAAATTCTGAAATGTCCCATTACAGACATAGCAAACATCCATTATACTTCTGCATCAGATGATATGCTTTGTGCATATATGAATGTATCTACCCAGAACTTGAGAGTTGACACCGAAGCCTGTGAGTTGACACCTAGCTCAGACAATGAGCAAGCCAGACCTCTTGCAGTCCCTAGCTTAGAATGGCCAATGCCACTACTGTTGGTGAGGCTGGTTCCATGGTGAGCCCTAAACTTTGCAATGTCAACTCCGCCTTTCCGCCTACATACCCTGGCATAAGCCAGAGGGCTTACTTTTACAAACAAAACATTTAACATCGAACTTTTACAGAATCATCCATTAAGAAAGAATCAGTTTGTTCATTATGTGCATGCCTGGGAAAAGGTTATATAGAACTGTTAAATGTCCCTTTGGCATGTGCCTCTAAAAAGTCTGATTGTTCCCTCTCTAGTTTCCCAAAGTTGTTTATCACACTCTTATTTTTCTAACTACTGGTTCTTGTTAATAATCCATATCATATGGTTTTCATTGCATGAAGAGCGGGCTAAGGTTCTGTCATGATGTACGACTATCCCATCAGCACCAGACCTCTAAATGTGATCTCTTTGTTTGTTACACAGGATCCCTTATAAGGAGGCTGCAGCCCTCAAATCTGCATAGTAGGACAGAGAGGGACAGCCACCATTTCCTTCTTGCAACTCTCCGTCGAGGCGGGCATTGAGGCAGCTCGGAAGCGGTGGACCGGTCGAGTGCCGGGCGAACAATGGACATGTGTCTCTCTCTGCAAATGTAATGCAACCAAAAGGATGTGGTTCATTACATTTCGAATGCAAAATGGTTTCCACTGCACTCGTCGGACAATTGCAAGGAAAGGCCTCTTCACCTATGACTCGAATCAGTGACGTAAGGATAGAAAGGCAGCGTTATTCCCAGCAGCCAGATGGAGATCACCCTCTTCCCATCGAATGCAGACTAGTTATCCGTCCACTTGCCCTCACCTGATGGCGTGCCATGCATTACATGTACTATGGATCTCCTAAAGGTGACCTTGCAAAGCCAAAGTCAGCCAGATGGACCTCTTGCTATGCAGGTCTCCCTCTGCTTCTAGGAAGACAAGCAGGGCACAAACAGAGCATGATTTCCCAGGAATGTCGGACCCTAAAGACTTCTTTGCATTCCCTCCATCTAACTCTCGTTAGTAGAGGACGTCTATTTCTATTTAGGAAGTTGAACCTGGCGATTTTGGAATATATTCCATGTCTTGTCCATCCAAATGAATCTATCAATAGTGTTTAAAGTTTACTTCTCCTTTGACACCCAGATCTCCCCCATGTGAGATGTACAATCTTCTCAGCAGTGCCCAGATCAATTCTCTCTCTGTACAGATGAGCAGAGAAAACAGTGACTTGCAGAACAAACTGAGCAGTGTTCAACGCTTCTATGCCACCATAAGGAGGTTTGTGAACAGGAAACCCGTGTCTCACTTCCTTCCCCAACAGTGCTTTCTGTGTTCCAGTACCCAATCTGGGCTTGCCTATGCAGGATCGTTCGTTGTACACGCCGTACTGCTTTCATGATAAACTTTGGTTTTCTGTCTATATTGTTTCATTGTTATGTGTAAGATACTTTTTGATTGAAGTGGTTTTGTGAGTAGAAATTAAATATTATTTCAACTCAAGTATTTATCTAGTAGGGGTTCTAGTTATTTGCTGTCACCTTTTTTATCTATTTAACTACGTCAGAGGGACTGACGAGTCAGAGGGAGCAATTATCCGGTGGTAGTATCTGTCTAGATCATTACTCGTGTCCAGTTTCATTCCTCGATCTGCACCTACTCCTAATTCCTATTGTGCCTCCCCTGACTTTAAGGTACAATCAGACATTTTGAAATGGTGCATCTGGCCACTTCCTTAATCCAAATATATCAGGGGACACATTCTGCACAGGGCGGTAGGTTTTTCTCTGCACAGCATTTGACTACCCAAAACTGGACAAAACAGAAGCTGGTCAGCACAGCCTGTTGTAATGTGGTTTCCCTAATTTTCTAAGAGGAGACAGGGACCAGCCACAAATCTGTTATACACTTTTCAGGTTGCACAGAAGAAGTCCCACTTCAAGATGGCATCGTCTGGAGGAGGAAATACTTGAAAATACATAGTCCATTCAGCCTTCCTGATCGGTGGGGATTTCTGGAAAGACCCGCACGGTTTAACTGCAATGTAGCGTTAGCCAAAACGAAGGAGAGTTGAGTGATGGCAGTAGAAATCTCACTGGGGATTTCATTAATCGCCAAAATGTTCCTTGGTTCACAAAAGCTACTCTATGGCTGACGAGGCAGCAGTAGATGGTCCATTCACAATAGGTTTCCTTCTGAGTTACTTAAGGCACCAGAGAACATCCTTCTCTGAAGGAATGACAACATGGGCCTTCCCCAGAGCTGGAATTAGGTCTTGATAGTCATTTGTAATTGCCAGACATAAATCTACTGGCTAGAGCGACACTCATGGCTATATGTTGTCTTGCACCACAGACGATGAAGCATTTATGCTGTGTGAATGGGTAACTGCTTCCAATGTGACACTGCTACACTTCTCTGAGGAGCACTCCAAACAAAGTGAAATGTGTGTTACAAGTTGCTGTTAAGTAAAACGTGAGCAAAGTTTTGCCACACTAATGGTTACAATAGCAATAATGAATTGGGACATACAATTTACAGCCTCATTTAGACTTTGGTGGGCGGCCTGGCAGCTGCCAGGGGAGCGGAGGTAATAACTGCAGCTGCCTTGGTGGACTACTGCCTGCCATACTTAGAGATCTCTGTCTGACTGGTGGAGTTCCTTAAGCCTTCAGAGGCGTTGCCACCACAACGGCTCCTCCCAAGGCACTGTAAGATTAACAAGCAGCTTCCATGATCCCTGCGGTCCCTCAGCAAACTTTTGTGTTACAAAAACTTTTTTGTTACAAAAACAACCCCTCAATGTTGCAATTAGTTTTTATAAAACATTTATTTTTAAAATACTGCCCCTGACACCCTGGCAGTTTTCTCCTAGGGTGTAGAGGAGTAATTTGTTAGGTCAAAGCCTACCAGACAGCGCAGCTGTCTGGTTTGCTAAAGACATCTTGGGAACATTTGGAAAGCTGCACTAGGAATGCTTCCCGCCCATTGCTTACCATTTGCTTTGTGGTTTGCAACTCAATTTGCTTGCTTTCAATTAGCTGGATGTTGCTCCTTGTATCCTTCCATAAATGCTCACTTTCTGTAAACAGGCCTTTAAATTTTGTTCTTATCTTGTCACATTTGCTGTGCATTCAAAGACAGGGATCAAATGTCAGGCTCTGTTTTCCAAGGAAGTTTGGTGTTTACTTTTCTTTCTCTGACTTCAAAGTGAAAGGCTTTATCTAACAATCTGAGGATGTGAAAGAGGCGGCTTTTTTCCTTTTGGTTCTGTGTAGGGTTTTCATCTAATTTTCATTTGATATCCCTGTCTCTTCTGGGTTTTGGTAGGGTTGTGACAACTTTGGGTTCTGTGTGCGCTACACATTTATTTTACTTACTTACTAAATGCTTCTTTATAGCACACAACAAAATTTAAATGTCTGTAAATGAACTTTGCTAATATTTCAGAATATATAAGAATTAGGAAAGCTCAAATGAAGCTAATTTTTTGTAATTCTATGGTGTGCTGGAAACAAATATTTGAATTCAATCAAAACAAATCATTGCACTAGGTGATGCCAATTTTGCACATTATTGTTGTGCTCTGCATAGTTTTATCAGTAAAACTGTATGTTTGTGCAAATGTGATGGTCATTTCAATTGAAAATGTATTGTCTGTAATGGCATACTTTACTCTACCACACTTTACTCCACTTTTTGTCACTCTACGCCCCTACACTCTACATCACCCTATGCCAATCCACTCTACTCCATTCTACTCCACTCTACACCCCTTCATACTACGACACTCTGCTCCACTATATGACACTCCACTCCACTGTACTCCAGTCTACGACACTCGATGACACTCTACTTTATGCTGCTCCAATTCTTCGACACTCTACTCTGCACCATTTTATATCACTCCACTTGACACTTGTGCTTCTTCACTCTAGGTCACTCTACTCCTTTCTATGACATTCCACTCTACTACTCTCCACTCTATTCCCCCCTACGCCACTCTATGGCACTCCACACTTTGCCAATCTACTACACATTACACCACTCTACTCCATTCTACTGCACTCCACTCTACGCCACTCCACTCCTCTCCACTCTACTCCACAACACGTTACTCCACTCTAAGACACTTTATTCCACTCAACATCCCTCCTCTCTATGCCCCTCCACTCTATGCCCCTCCATTCCCTATACCTCTTAACTCTAGGCCGCTGTACTCTACTTCAGTCTACTCCACTCTACGACACTTTAGTCTGCAATACTCCACTCTTTGCCTCTCCACTCTGTGACACACCACTCGACGACACTATACTTCACTCTACGCCACACCAAACCACTCTGAAACACTTAACGCCTCTCTGCGCCCCTCTGCTCATCGCTCTACAGCCCTCCGCTCTACGCCCCTCCACTCTACTCCCTAACACTCTATGACACTCAACTCTATGACTCTCTATACCACTCTATGCATCTCCACTCTACTCTGCACCCCTCTGCTCATCGCTCTACAGCCCTCCGCTATACGCCCAGCCACCCTACTCCCTAACACTCTATGACACTCAACTCTATGACTCTCTATTCCACTCTGTGCATCTCCACTCTACTACACTCCACGTCACTTTAATCCACACCACTATATTCAATGCTATATCACTCCACTCCGACAGTTTACCCCATTCCACTCTACAACACTTTACTCCACTCTACGACACTTTACTCCAGTGTACGCTACACCACACTATGCTCCTCCACTCTATTACACTCTACTCCACTCCACTCCACTTATGCCACTCTACACCACTCTGAGCCACTCTTTGCCACTTATGTCTAGTCCACTCTATGACACTCCATTCTACGACATTCCACCCCACTCTACTACACTCTACAATACTTTACTCCACTCTACACTATAAACCTTCAATCTACGACAGTTTATTCCACTCCGACACTTTATGCCCTGTACTTTACAACAGGTTACTTCACTCTGCGCTGCTCCTCTCAATGCCCCTCTGCTCTATGACCCTCCACTCTATGACCCTCCATTCCACAACACTCTACTCTACGTGCCTCCACTCTACGACAGTTACTCCACTCTACACCCCTCTGCTATATGTCCCTCCTCTCTAAGCCCTTCCGCTCTATACCCCTCCACTCTATGACACTCCACTCTTAGCTCTCCACACTACGTCACTCCACTCCACTCTATGCCACTCCACTCTATGCCATTCTACTTTACGCCATTCTACTCTACACCCCTTTGTGACACTCCACGCCAATCTGCAACATGCCATGCCACTCCACTCTACTCCACTTTACTCTATCTCACTCTACTCTACTCCACTCCACGGCACTTTACTCAACCCTCCACTCTATGACCCTCCACTCCACTCTACGGTCCTCCACTCCACTCTATGACAGTCCACTGTACGATGATACTGTACGGCACAACACTCCATTCTACACCACAACACTCCACTCTACGGTACTCCACGCTGCGACACTGCATGATTCTCCTCCCCAATCTACGCCGATTCACAATCCTTTACTTCACTCTATGCCACTCCATGACACTCAGCGCCACTCCACTGTACTCCACTCTACAACACTCTTATCCACTTTGCAGCAGTCGACTACTCTCCATGCCACTCTCCTCTGTGCCACTAACCAACTATTTGCCATGCTGAACAGCAGCCATGCTGGTGTACTCCATGCCGAAAACACAATACTAAAGCCAATTGCTCTTACATAGGCAAGACGTTTTGGCTTTGCCAATGCTTGTTGTATTCTGCTGTTCAGGACCACCAGGCTTTTTCTGGTGGTCCTGAACAGAAAGAAACTTTGAGGTAACCTTCGCTGTAAATGGGGGGTGGGGGATCAGCAATTTTACTGAGACTGATGACCCAAAGTCCGTGGAGCTATTGATCTAAGATTTTCATCGACAGATTTGGCAGGAGAACCGCTGGCAGAAAAATGACAGTCCGACCGACTCTAAATAGAGCTGGCAACCTGTCAGTTAGGGGCACACAGTACTGTACTGCATTTGTGGAGGTGTACCCTATATGCCAATATCTGAATTAGGACCTTAGGACCTTTTAAACTTGCAATTGTTGTGATGTTACAGATGGAGTGTAAAAGATAAAACTACAAACTGTTCAATGCAAGAGGAAAATGTTCATTGAGGAAGGGCTAGGAAAGCTAAGTTACACCCCTGATGCTCATTGAAGCTTGTTTGTGGGAGTGCGGTCACAACACACGATTTTTTGTTTTAAATGTAACACGTATTCGAAATTTGGCCTCAAATAATCTTTAAACATATTGAATTGTACTCATCTAAATGGGAATGTGGTTGACAAACGCCTGATGCGTTTTAAGGGGTGTAAGCTATATTGTTACATGTTTTAAAGTGGTCAAAGCAGCTCTAGCCACACAATGTCTTGCACCAATATGTTACCCCTGCTATTCCAAATACTTCACATTTAGGGTTAAATGGCTCTAAAGGGAGCAATTTTCCACTGATAGAGAAAATGACCAAAGTGATTAGATGATCTACAATTATTAAGTTACAACAGTAATTGTGGCAGTTTGCTGTTCAGCAAATATTTGTTGCTCATGACTGCTGCCATGAGGGAAAAGAAGGCCGCGTGTATACTAGCTCAGGACTTCTTCACTGCGGCTCCTGCCACGACAACAAAGGGCTTCGAAACAAAACCACCAAGCAGGCATGGCAGCCACCCGTGATGCTCTCATTTTCAACATAAAGACAATTTCATAGCAATTTGACCTGTAACTGGAAATTCTATTGTAGAAAAGCATGGTGTTTTCAATGGGGAGAGCAGACTTTTCAGGAAAGTATAAAACTGCCAGCTAGTGGTCTGCAGAGGCCTATTTGCAATTGCTGTAGGCCTTGTGTATTCAGCCCAAACGATTAGGAGAAAGAAACATGCCCTGCCCACGGCATGTTCACAATGACTGATGTTCACTAGAACTCTAAGTGCCAATAGAAAAGTAATTGTTGAAAAGACCCACAGCTTTTATCTAGATTCCGCAAATGGCGGCCGCAGTGCACCACAGACCCCACTTCAGTCCTCTACACGTGTGTCCTCTCGATTCCCTTTTTAGAGGAAACTTGAGTTTCAGCCTAATACAGTATTACGATTCCCCAGTATTACTTCTTGCTGTAATACTACAGTATTTTCTGGGGATACATTCTGGTCAAACCTGGAAGGCTTTATCCAAGTAATAAGGCCTGGAATTACAGTTTCACATGGCATGGTGTAGTGCGGTATTAATGATTCCAGCATATTACGTGCCCTTCCATAGAGGACTATGCAGAATGAAAAATGTCCTAGCTATCGTAACAAAAGTTGCAATTCTATTAAGGACTCTGAGGCAGGATTATGCTATCCTATCTTCACTTTATTGAATGGCAACCATTTTACAAAAACACCAACAAACTACCATGCTCATGAAATCTTGGAAATGCCAAAGAAAGCATAACAAGTCCAATAGGCACAGTCCCAGAGCTCCAGACAATCAATGCGATCCAGTCCAGCTTTTTAGTCCATCATCTGTGTCCACTCTGCCTATTTCGATGCGTGAGATCCACCTCATCTTTTTCATGACTCTTGTTTATTCGTATCCATCCCTACAACCAAAGGACACACTTTAGCCACAGCCCATGGTTAAGGTTTAACCTGTAAGCATGGCAAAGGAAATAAGTATGCAAAATGATGGCAAATCACCACAAGTACAGAACATCATAGCCAAAACATCACTGAAATGTGAAAATGCGTTACTTACTAGTCACGGGCTGGTAATTCCATTCCGGAATCCTAGGGTGGGATAATCCTCGCCTCGGAGTCCTTAATAGAATTGATACTTTCTGTTACAATAGCTAGGAAATTTTTCATTCTATGTAAGGCCTGTGGACTCAGATTATGCTAGTTCAAAGCTTACTTACCACCAAACTAGCTATTTCCAGCTCTGGTTTGAAATAGAACCTCTTAAAGGTGGAATTGGAAGACCAATCCGCAGCATTGAGGATATCCTCCAACCGGTCCTCTAGAGTAAAGTCCTTGGAAGCCACCTTGGAAGCCATTGCACAGTGTGCCGAATGAGTACCAAACATTTGCAGATCAATACCTGCCTCCTGCATCACCCATCTGACCCACAGAGCAATAGTGGGAGAGCATAACGCCCTATGAGGCTTCCTCAATGTGATGAGGAGTTGTCGCTCACCTGAATTCTGCAGACATCTCCTCATACACCTTGAGCCACCTCACAACACACAACTTAGGAGAGTCAGGAAAGGCCTGGTAGGAAATAACCTGCGTCCCACATTTCATCCTTCTATGGACCGTGAACGTAACTCCAGAGGGTGAGAATGTGCACTGCTTGATATCCAGGTTTGCATATCTGAGATCCTTCTATAGGAAATCAGGCAAAGCAACATAGTCAACTCAGCTGAGAGTTAACCAGGTTAACGTCCCAAAGTTCCCGATACCTATGTTCTGGGGGAAGAGGCATTCTTATGCCTCGCAGCAGTCGACACACAAAAGGGTGCTGCCCAATTGGAGAACCATCCACCGTAAGATGCCCTGCAAAAATAGCAGACCGAAAGAAATTGACCGACCTATATGCCAGCCCGTCCTCCGCCACGGAGGCCAAAAAATTAAGAACGTGGGTCACATCTGCTGCTACAAGATCAAGACTCCATTGCAAACACCAATAGGTCCAGCGAATCCAGGAGGATCGGTATCGCTTAACAGTGCTATCGGCCCAGGCCCTGGAGAGGAATCCTTCAGCTGCGCTCGAAAGGCCTGGGACCTCCCATCGTCCCCTGTAATCCACGCTATGAGTGACAGCGACCCACTCCCCTCCCCCCAGGATCAACGGATGAGCCTGATGATCTGGACTGAGCAGAAGCTCTGGAAATAGGGGGCGAGGGATTGGAAAATCCTAGGAAAGGTCCTGAAGAAACAGAAACCAGACTTGAGACTTCCACACCGGGGTGACCATAACCATTTCTGCTCTTTGGCGCCTGACTTAAGCTGATGCTCTCATGATCACTTCGAACAGGGGAAATGCATACCCCCTCTCCAGGGACCAGTCTTGGAGGAACGCATCTGTGGCTACAGCCAGAGGGTCCGACTTCCAACTGAAAAATCTGGCCATCTGGCCATCTGGTGGTCTAGCCTGGATGCAAAGAGGTCCATTGTAAAGGGCCCCCACATCTCCCAGAGAGTAGAGAAAACCATAGAATGGAGTTTCAAAAGGTTGAATTCCCGTAAGCTGTTGTCTGCCTCCTGGTTGACCAGGCCATGCAGGTACTTCGCTGTGACTGAAATCTGTTGGTCCAGGCAATATTGTTAGAAATTGATGGCAAGGTCTGAGAGGGCCTTCGACCAGTTACCCCCTCAGATGGCTGACGTACTGGACTGCCGATATGTTGTTCATCTTGAAAAGCACGCATGCCTGGACCGAGTCCTTGGTTCAGCATCTGACTGCAAAAGAGCTCGCCCACAGCTCTAGATAATGTATATGTAACTGTTGTTTGTGAGAAGAACACGACCCTCCGGTGGAGAACTTGCCAAATCTGGCACCCCACCCTGACCTGCTGGCGTCGGACTCTATGACGATGTCCGGGGCCGAGCCAAAGATTGCCCTTCCATTCCAGGCCTCCATGTTGGTCAACCACCAACTGATCTCGGCTCGTGCTTTCTCTGAAACACCACCACCTGGGAGTAAGAGAGGCCCCTGCACAGATTTGTGGCTTTCAGGTGCTGCAGGCCCTGGTAGTGGAGAGGGCTGGGAAAGATGGTCTGACTGGAGGAAGAGAGAAGGCCCACTAGGCGGGCAGTTGCCGTAGGGAGACCCTCTGTCTGGATAGGGTCTGCCGCAGTTGGTGGCGGATCTGCGTCACCTTCCGCGAGGGGAGGCTAAGAGTAGCATTGATGAAGTCTATCAAGAAAACCAGAAAAATCACCTTCTGAGAAGGGTCAGGAGGGATTTTGTCTTGTGGACCACGAATCCCAAGCTCTGTAAATGGCCTGCAGTGGTCAGAAGCTGGAACGACAGCCTGCGCTGGCTTTTCCCCATTATCAGGATGTCGTTGAGGTCGATGATTAGCCAGATTCCCTGCACCCGTAGGTGTTCCACGACTGGCCTTAGACCCTTTGTGAAACGCCACAGGGCGAATGAGAGGCCGAAAGGTAGAGTGGTAAACTCGTAGGTCTGGCCCTGCCACAGAAATTTCAGGAACCGCCAATGAGGGGGAAAAAATTGCGATCGAGAGATAGGTGTCCTTGGGATCCAGGCGCATCATCCAATCCTGAGGTCGCAGAACGTCCTGTAGAAGGTGAATCCCCTCCATTTTGGGGTGGAGGTAGACCAGCTACTTGTTGCATTGGTGGAGGTTGATAACTGGTCGCTGGCACCCGCCAGTCTTGTCAACCAGGAAGATATTGCTGATGAAAACCCTGCGGATGTGGAGGGGAGCGGGAGATAGCCCCCTTGGCTGAGAGGGAGGTCACTTCCTCATCCACCAGGGCCGATTCGTCGCTGAAAAAAGGAGCGGCTGGCGGGTCACGTCCTGCCGGGGGGCGGGTACCATAAACTTCTATTTGAAACCCCTGCACTGTCTGAAGAACCTAGGTGTCCCTTGTGGTGGAAGCCCAAGCCGGGAAAAAATGTGGTTCCCCGAAAAGCACTCCCTGAGCGATGGACCCCGCTTTGGATTCAAGGAGCGGCGCCGCTTCGTAGACAACGCACAGTTTTTATTCCCTAGAAATATGATTGCCCACTGTGCCCAGGCAGAAAGTGTGTTGATGAAGATTAGCGACCCCAATGACTCAGCCTCCTCTGCCATGTCCAAGATCTTAGTCAGGGGCCCCAGGGGGTCCAGGAGCTTATACTGGCATGCCCGCCAGGATCTATCGATTACCTTTTTCGGATCCTTGACAAACGTTTGCAGAAAGGTAGCAATTCGAGGGTCAATCTCGGGTGTAAGGGCCACCTTCTCTTCTAGGGAGGGGTGGCGGCATTCTGCATTGAGGCAATTACGTGATACCTTCTCCAAGGGCTTCTGAATGCTACCCTCTATATAGGTCACCACTTTCTCTGATGGGGCCCAATCAGAAGATCTAGGGTGGAGGATCTTATCAGAGTCTGGCATGTCAGCACAAGGCCCCTGGACATTGGGGGCAGAGGATGGGCTGAAGGAGGGCAGCCAGGGGAGAAAGGGGCCTTTATCATCGGTATCCCTTTGGCCATCATCAGTCAGAGGAACATGGGACTGAGGTACAGAGTGCTTCGTGAACAACTCAGCAGGGTCTTAAGAAGGGGGCGTGGACGGGTACTGCAAGCCAGGAAGGCCTGTTTTAGTCTTTTGAAGTCATCGAGGTCCACACCAGTCTCATTGGGCACTTCGCCGGTACCGGGCTCGGCTCAGGGGGTTGGGAACCACCATCCGGCGCTGTGGGGGCAGCGGATCCTGGTGAAGTCCCTGCAATTTTTATGCACGTCTGCCCTATTTTGAGGGGGGGGTTGTTCCTCTAATGGGGCAATGGCTTCTGATACTGCCCAGTAAATTGATGCATCAACAGCATCTTAGAAGTCATCATCCCAAGGAAGTGCCGCCTGGGGGTCCTCCTCCCATTGGCCCTCTTCAAAAGGCTCCAGCCCTTGAGAGAGAATAGGCTAATCACCCCACCCCCCAGGAAAAACCCAAGGTAGTGGTCAGAGACCTGCCCCACACTGCACTCACCAGATTTCTAAGTGCGGGGGCTAGCAAGGCACAGCATGATAGCTGCAGTGAAAGGAAGGCTGGGTGTCAGCCCGGAATCCAATGCGGGCAAAGCATCACACTCAAAGGAATCCAATGCGGGCAGCGCATCACACTCAAAGGGTCAAGCCCGGGGACATCACACACTCCCGGTGCAGCAAATCAAAGGGGGGAACCCAACTGGTACGTGTCCCATTAGATCACTGACCTGTCCTTTAATACAGACACCCAGTATGAGGGACTTAAGGCAGCAGGCAACAATATTGACCGTGCAAGCAAGGCCTCAGAAAAACAGGAACTACAGCCGGATCAGGAGATATAGACCCTCTCAGGGGCGTCACTCTCCAGGGGGCAAGGCTCAAATACCGCTGGCGCACAACTCTGTTCCTTTGCAATGACAGGAATTCAGAAAATGCGTTCCACGGCAGGTTGCCACTCAGAGAAGGGCCACCTAGGTGCGGGAGGATGGCATCATGAGCCGCACCAAGCAGAGGCGACCGCGAAGGAGCATAAAGCGTTTCAGAGGCCGTGAGGGAAAAAACTGCTCGCAGTAGTTAAAGAACAGACAGCATTCTAAATAATAACAAGTAATTATCAGGCACTTTGCAGTACAATAGAGAAATTACAAATATCAGGAGAGAAGGAAAAAAGGTACTCATCTCGGCTGCGAGCAGTGCAGAAAGAGACAGAGCGAACTCAGATGATGGACTAAGGAGCTGGACTGGATAGCCCTGATTGGCTGGAGCTCTTGGACTGTACCTATTGGACTTGTTATGTTTTCTTTGGCATTCCCAAGGTTTCATGGGAATGGTAGTTTGTTGGTGTTTTTGTAAAATGGCTGCTATTCATTAAAGTGAAGAAAGGATAGCATAATCTGAGCCTCCGATCCTGACATAGAATTAATTTACAGTCCCTGGCAATACAAGAACCGAGTATTGCCTACACATCTGCTGTAGGTGGAAGAGGAGTGGTATTATCACAACTGATAATCCAGCAGGAGTTAGGAAACTCATAATGTAGTTAGCCCCTTTTGTCTGCCCGACGTGAAAATGCTTATTACTGACCCTCACTCAGTCAATGGGCTTGAGTCGAAAGCAATAAAGCATAAACCCCTTCATCCCTTAATCCAAATCACATACATTCTGAAATTGGCATCTCATAGCCTTCAACCAAGGGATGGATGAAATTGCAAACATTTTCAGCAAGAGATAAACTTCATTTTTGTAAAAATTATTTTTCGCATATGTGTTATACGTGGGCAGTAATCTGCATGAAAATTTACGTGAGGTATGCTCTTGTGTTGAAAAAGCACACGAGACACCATACCAGCTTAATGCACTCTCCATGCAGTTTCTAAAGTCAAGCGATGTAGTTACTAGTACAGCACACATAGCCACATCCAGTTCAGAATTTGAACAATACATTTTCAGTTTTCATCATGTCTCCTGCAAGTAAAAATTACCTAGATTAAGGTAAACAAAACAAAAACAGAAACTGCACGAAATATAGGTATCCCAGTAATCAGGAACAGGCCCCATCAGAAGTGGTACTTGAATGATCTGTCAATGTCTATAGGCAGGGGCACTGGAATTATGCAATTGTGTTGCCACGGTGATTTTCGCAGTTATGGATTTGCTACATAATCCGTCATCTGCTGCATAGTCTACAGATTTTAACAAAACAAGTTTGTCCCTAGCTCAAATGGATAAAAAGTTACTAGAAATGCAACAACACGTGTTGGTGCACAGTGGAAGGCCCCTTGCA
This sequence comes from Triturus cristatus, assembly GCF_964204655.1. Lineage (NCBI taxonomy): Eukaryota > Metazoa > Chordata > Amphibia > Caudata > Salamandridae > Triturus > Triturus cristatus. The sequence goes on from NC_140585.1 coordinate 881,258,920, forward strand.
ATTGTTGACTGGCCGCTTTTCTGTTGTTTATTGCTATATTTGGGTGTTAAGCCGATACTAATGAGGTGCACCCAACTGCTCAGGCAGTGCTAAGAAGTGTAAAAAGTTCAAAACAATAAAGTAAATCTAGCAAAACAACTGCTGCATTACGCCGCATAATTTGCCTGTTCTTGACACTTAATTTACTCAACCCTGCAGCATAATTTGGCATTCCTCTTCCTTATAATTCCAGTGGACTTGTCTATTGGTCCAGACTGAATGGGTTCTTAAAAGGAGGTTGTTAGGAGTATGATTTAACCTTTCTACGGGTCACATCTAGAAAATTCCCTAGATTCCGGTGGTTGAAGAAAAGTGGATCTCAATGGACCTAGTATCTTCTTTCAACTTTTCTAAGTTGTATGATCATGGAGGTTATGTCAATGAAGTCCAGAAAATTGATTCCTGGCTCTAAAATTTGTTACGCCTGAGGACAATGGAAACGCACTTACACATAAAGTGGTGAACCCAGTCATCTGAATAATCACCTGGCAGGGGAGTGCTTGTCAGCCAGAAGTGGGGAACAACCTTTACAACGCAACTGTTACAACGCACTACACTTACAACGCATTTTTTACAACGCATAATCCATTACAACGCACTACACTTACAACGCATGACACTACAACGCATTTTTAAAAACTACCTTTACAACGCATTCCATTACAACGCCTACCATTACAACGCATAATATTACACTACACTATCCAACACTTACCCTACTGTTGCACCCCCTGGAGTTAGAATAGCAATTTTTACCCCTATACTATCCAACACTTACCCTACTGTTGCACCCCCTGGAGTTAGAATAGCAATTTTTACCCCTATACTATCCAACACTTACCCTACTGTTGCACCCCCTGGAGTTAGAATAGTAATTTTTACCCCTATACTATCCAACACTTACCCTACTGTTGCACCCCCTGGAGTTAGAATAGTAATTTTTACCCCTATACTATCCAACACTTACCCTACTGTTGCACCCCCTGGAGTTAGAATAGTAATTTTTACACCTATACTATCCAACACTTACCCTACTGTTGCACCCCCTGGAGTTAGAATAGTAATTTTTACCCCTATACTATCCAACACTTACCCTACTGTTGCACCCCCTGGAGTTAGAATAGCAATTTTTACCCCTATACTATCCAACACTTACCTTACTGTTGCACCCCCTGGAGTTAGAATAGCAATTTTTACCCCTATACTATCCAACACTTACCTTACTGTTGCACCCCCTGGAGTTAGAATAGTAATTTTTACCCCTATACTATCCAACACTTACCCTACTGTTGCACCCCCTGGAGTTAGAATAGCAATTTTTACCCCTATACTATCCAACACTTACCCTACTGTTGCACCCCCTGGAGTTAGAATAGTAATTTTTACCCCTACACTATCCAACACTTACCCTACTGTTGCACCCCCTGGAGTTAGAAAAGTAATTTTTACCCCTATACTTTCTAATACTTACCTTAAATGCAATGTAATATTATGCGTTGTAATGGTATGCGTTGTAATGGTAGTTTTTTAAAATGCGTTGTAGTGTCATGCGTTGTAAGTGTAGTGCGTTGTAATGGATTATGCGTTGTAAAAAATGCGTTGTAAGTGCATGCGTTGTAAAAGTGTGCGTTGTAACGTCATACATCCGCCAGAAGTGAATTCAAAAACCCATCTTGATATTAGTTTGGAGATGTGGGTGACAGAGTGATGTCCTTGTGTCTAGAAATCCTTACCAGTTACTTAATTGGTGATTGACCCAACACTGAAACAGGATAGTCGGTTGCAGGCATGTGTTATGAGAGATTACAATCGCCAAAAAGCCCAAAAACAAATGGCAAACTCCTAATGCTGAGTCCTTCGTATAGCGCATCCCACAAAATATTTTCTGCTTATAAGTTTTTCTGAAATGGGAGTTTGTATGAGGGTGTAGAGCATTTGTTAAATTATTCAATTATATGTGGCTTGATTCTACGTAATATAAGCAACATCCTCTCATGTTTACCTGAATACTACCTTTGTGCTCGCGCAGATCAGTATATAATTAATCCTATACGCGGGGTCAGACTGGCCTATAGTGAGTGTATTCTGGCAGTGCCGGAAGGTCTGGTCTGGCAGGTCATTGTGTGCAGGGCACAAGTCGAGGGTTCACACGTGTAGACGGCGTCTACCTACTCTTTTCACAGGATGGACACCGTCTACCCTGCCAAGAGGTTGGTCCCACAGAAGTATGCTAAACATGTTCCGGTGTAATTTTCACACATCGGAACACATTCAGCAGTGCCTGCACGTTGTCTGCTTTTGTTTCAAGCAGTAGAGTGCTGGCAGGAAGGGAGTTTATCAGATTACAGCTGGGCCCGATATAAAGCCTGTTGTGGCATCTTGGCTGGGAGCTATCCTAGTGGGAGCCTCACACCTCAGTGGAATGGAGGTGAAGCAAAGGCACTCAGCTTCTCACTTCACAAGTACCTGAGAGACGCATGCTTTTTGACTTTGTTCAGGCCCTCTATATTATACATATGCATGCACTGTAAGAAGGTCAAATGTGTTGGTCTGTCCCAGTATATACACAAATAACATAATAATTTTTTTTAGGTCTCACCTGAGCCAGCGTATGCACTACCCTACGAGATATTTAGTTAATGGATTTTTAAAGTGCAACCAGAGGCTTTTCCTGGCCTCAAGCTTGCGTTCACGAGCGCCTGCACGCGCGCAGCCGCCATCTGGCTTTCCCCGCGGCACCCTTCAGCGTGCCTCGCTCCGCCCCTCCCCACCACAGAGAGCGTCCTCGCGCTTCAACGCTCCAAAACATTGGTCGGCTCACACTCGGTTGTAATTTCTTACTTGAGTCACTGTTGTTGAAACTAGCGTGACAGAAGGTGTGCCGTATAGTGGATATAGAAGAATATTTTTTTTTATTGAAATGTTGAGACAAAATGCATTTTTGTGTTTTTAATTTTCCCATGGTATTGTGGATTAACAGACTTGTTGAATAGGTCAGTTACTTGTAAATGCATAGTTCTTTTTTTGTTTCTTGCCCCAAATTCATTCAGGGGTCAAGTGAGTTAGCCCTTGGTAAAGTTATCTTCCTCCTACAAAACGATCACTATGTGGGGCTCACTCGAGCCCAGGTCACACAGCACGTGATGACTGTTGTAATGCCATCTACTCAGTCCAGGCGTACACTGCAAAACCGGGCATCTACTTTATCATGATTCTCCACAAACGAAACCCCATCAAACCAGCATAGAAAGTACACACTCGAAGCCCTCTGCGTTATTTGCAGGTTTGGGGTCAGGGCTCAATGAACCGACTTCGATGATTCCTCAAACTTTGCCTTAGCTTTTAAATCATTTTCAGTGCCCTAAAGAACCCGCCAGAGGACATGCTGCACGATTCAAAACTTCTGAATGTTATTTGCATTTGTATAGCACAAATGACCCCTGCCCCCCAGCCCCACCCCCGTGCACTTGATGTCTCAACTCGTCCTTTTGTTTGGATGCTAACACGACACCTAGTCAGTGCGACTGTGAAATGTCAGTGTTCAATGGGGGGTCCAGCTTAAACTGCATTTCGGATCGGACCTTTTCTTAGCATTCCTTTCTCTTTTTGACGGTTGATTTTAATGTCAGATTCGTTTTGCTTAAACAATTTATTTTGAATTTAGTTAGACTGTGTAACATAGCGCTTTGTTTAGTATTTAGTTAGACTGTGTAACATAGCGCTTGCAAGGTTGTGCCTCTCACACTGATCTGTGTAAGTACTTACCGACCCAGGGGGTAGCGTCAGCTCCGCTGCCGGTGGTGTCTACTTGCCCCTCTCTCTCACAAGGTACACAGTCTACGCCCCTCTCTCTTCGTTTCTTTCTCCCTCTCTAGCTGTTAATCTCATTTTCTACTGTTTCCCGCTTGCTCGCTGTCGTGCTCCCTCTCTCTCGGTCTCCCTTTCACATTGTCTCGCTCCTGTTCTAGATGTGTGTCTCTCTCTCTTCCTCTCATCCCTTTCCATTCTGCTTTCTCTCCTCTCTCTTTAGCTCTTGTTGGTTCTCCTGTTAGGTCAATAAATGAACATGGTGTAGCCTCACTCTTATTCTGGACTTGGTCATTATACTTGTGACCTTGTCATCCGTGTGGATTTTAAATAAAGTGTAAGAAAAAGGCAGATACAGAATCTTGTGATGGTCATCAACTTGAGGCTTGTAAGCGTGCACTATGATTAAAGACACAATGACAATATAAATGGGCAAAAAGATCTTAAACTGCCCTCATAATTTTGAGTTGATACTACAAATGCTTCTTTCACATTTTCTGTGTACTTTTTATTATTTCTGGGTTGCTACCGTTTTAGCTCCTCAATGGATACTGATCATTTCCAGTGGAGTCTCCCAAAGATGCAGTGCTTGCTGCTCTCTAGCCAGTGGCAGAGGGGAAGAGGTTTCAATATTTGTAAGGTCTCGCCTACAGACAGCTGTTAGCTGTTTGTTGCAAAAAACACATTGTGGACAATTACCTATACTTTGGGTAAGCTCACTAATTACCATTGGTTGGTTTTCTTGTTTATTTGGTTTGCTTTCTTCTTATCCAATGGCTCTATTCAATCCTCTGCTTGTGCCATACATGGATCATAGTCCCCTGAAAGTAAGCAGTTGAAGGACATAAGTCATGCATTCAAAAGGATGGTAAAGAAGCTATTTTTTTCTTTTGCATGCTTCTACTGCTTGCATTCAGGGAACTATTTTTTCTTTTGCTTTTAGCAATCCATGAAAGTGCATTTGTATTCTTACTATCGCTCCCTCTCTCTCTGTGTGCGAAGTTCACCTTCACAAATTGCACCCCACATTCTCCGTGATGCTGTCCTATCCACCAGCTCATCATCTGTTGCTTTACCCAACCATCTCTGTGCAGCTGTTTTTTTAATTTTTTTTTATCTCTATTCCCCTGCGCAGTGCCCCTCCCTGCTCATTGCCGCCATCAGCTGAGTTTACTTGCCCTTAATATGCCCTTCTGCTCCTCGGATGCCCATACTCCCAGTCTTGTTTTTTTAATGTATTTATTTTATAACTTTTTAGCTAGGCCTGCCAGCTGCAATTCGCAACAGGAACCTCTTTTTGTAAATGTATTTTTTTAAATTACCACTCCAAGATTGGCATTCACCATCGTCAAGCATTTACAAAAAAAAAATGCTGCAGTGGATGCAATGTCATGATGTATGCACGTGGTTGTATGCTGACAAATACACAGGTGCAGGTCATCACGCTTGGGCTATGTAGCGTCAAGGCACATATGCCCACAGCCGTGATGACCCATGCACCTAAATATATGATCTGACTGTTTTTTTTTGTTGCTTTTTTATTTTTTGCGGCACGCTGTTGAGCATCAGCAAAAATAATTTTCTTCTTTTTGCAGCTGCTGACTGCATCAGCAAAAAGATTTGGCAAAGCCAAAATACGACACATACTAGCTTTGCCAGTACTTGTTTCGGTACTAGTAACTAGTTGGAGTAGCTGGAATTTGCAGCTTTCACAGTTGTACAAAATACATCCTTTGTCGCGTAATCTGCAGATCCCGGAAAACAGGATGGTTCAGCACTGCATACTTATATTAATAGTTGTGCTTTGAGTATCCTTACAAAAACTTACTCAAGTGTTCAGAGGGCTACTGAAAATGAAGAAACGGCTGCAGTACTCGGAGAACAAACATTGGCATAGCCAATAGGTCTCACTTTCGGGACCTAATAAGTATTTAGTTATGCAGCACAATATCCTTATTTAGTATTTATTTATTTGTTTGTATAGCGCGAGAATCGACCCCCATAGGGGTATCTCTGCGCTTAAGCAGACTGTGAGGAGAAGCAGTGGTTCCTAGCAGGTTTAGCAAACACAGAATAAGAAGGTTTTAAGCAGTTTTCTGAATTTCAGATGTTCTGAACACTGTCTAAGAGAGAGAGGGAGCTCATTCCAGAGGCGAGGGCCAAGGTAGGAGAGAGCTTTTCCTCCTAATCTAGCCTTTCTTACACAAGGTACCTCCAGAAGGTGTTTACCGCTAGAACGGAGAGATCTTGGGGGTGCATAGGGTATAAATTTCTCCGAGAGATAGGAAGGGTCCAAATTCTGCAGTGCCTTGTGGATAGTGCAGCAAGTTTTAAATTTAATCCGTTGGCGGATAGGAAGCCAATTAAGCTTTACAAGGAGGGGGTGGGAGGGGGTCCTGGGTGGAACATTCAGGACCAGCTGTGCTGCTGTGTTCTGAACTACCTGTAGTCTGCTGAGTAAGGTATCATTGGCCGAGATCAGCAGGCCATTACAATAGTCCAGGCAGCTTAAAACCAAAGCCTAGACTAGAGGTTTACGGGTAGAATCAGGAAGTAGAGGAAAAACTCGACGGAGTAGGCCTATTACATGAAAACAGGAGCCAGCTGTTTGGGCAACATGCTCCCTCAGGCTGAGGGCCCGGTCTAGGTGAATGCCTAGATTTTTAACTGTGAACTTAGGGGCAGGATAAGAGCCCAAATCAGATGGCCACCAGTCTGGAGTCCATAAGAGGGGGGCCTCTCCAAAGAGCATTACCTCTGTCTTTTCCACGTTGCATTGTAAGAAATTACAATGCAATCATGAAACATTAACTGTTGCATGGTTAAACACTTGTAAGGTCCCAAAGGCGAGACCTATTGGCTTTGCCAATGCTTGTTTTATAGTGCTATAGCGCTTCTCATCTCAATGCAGAGTCCCAGAGCACTTTACATCACACGTACTAATTATAAGTTGACAATAAATTATGTGTGTGTAAATCAATGTGTAGAATATGCTACATATGACAGTGAGGGTTACAAGGTGTAGGAGCCACATTTCCTTCTTAGCTCACTGTGATATATATAGAAGGATTACAATTTATGAACTGCAAATAGCAACATAATCTCTGTGTTAAAAGCAATAACTCACTTACCCATTTACATGAAATACAAATCTGTCAACAGTGTGTTACATAATGTGCTTTGGAGGAGACATATTAACCCTCTATGCTACTTTGGTTCAAAACTGGGACTAGACAAAACACAGCTCTCTTCAGCAAATACGTTAACCTCCACATTTATCCTATCATTATTATTATTCCCTGAGATTTAGTTGACACACAAAGAGCTCTGTAGCAGGTGCCTTAACCCCATAAGCTATTTTAAAACGCAAATTAAGCAGAAACAGATTTGCTGCCACGTTTAATCTTGTTGCCAATTTCTTTGTGGCAGGTTTAAAAAAAAGCATAGGTAGAAACCCAGCTTTTGCGTTGGGGTTGCGTCACAAAATCTCATTTGTTAAATATTGTTATGCGCGCAAATGTAATTGTGATAGACTGCTAAACCTATGTGTGAGGTCTTAAGATCTGATGTCACTTCTTGTGATGTCACCTCTTGTGAGGTAATGGGTTGTGACGCCACTTCTTGTGATTCCACGTGCGATGCCTCGTGCCGTGATGTCATGCAAGGTGATGTCACACGTCATGATGTCACTTGCATACTTGCCTAAATTGGTTAGTCCCCTCCCTTCTTTTTTTTTAGGACTTGTGCCCTGATTGTGTGGACCATTTTTGGGCCGTTTTTGGGACGGTTTTATGATCTGGAGAGTTGGTGCTTACTGAAGATTTCCCTGACATTGCCACAAACATTGCCTGCAGCAAGCACACATGCACCGGTCTCACACACCTTGCATAACACCGGTACAGTGTTTCTTTACGAGTTCAAGATTGCCCCCATTTGCACATGTGGGTCACCTATTCAGCTATCTGATTCGCTAATTGGGGGCATTTTTATTATGGTGCCGGCTCCATTTTTTTTATCCCTTTCTCAACCTGGGCAGTGGGAAACAGGGAGAGGTGGGAGAGGATATGTGTGTGCGTATGCACGTACCGGATATGAGCATGCGTCTGTTTCAGAAAGAACCGGGGTGAAAAGCAATTATCATGTCATCTAATCCAATCGCAGCTGCCAGTGAAAGCGTTTCACCTGTAACCGTGCAGCAACACCGGCCGACAGGGCGGGCTCATCACCGCTATACTTGACTCACTACCAGGGTCAGTGCTACTTCTCGGCGGGGGCATGGATTGAAATGCTAAATGTGTGACCTGAGGCAGGCCCTCCATCAGATTTCCTGACTATACAGACCGAGTTCCACGTCATCAAGGAGTCCTCCAGGAACCCGTGGCTACATTGCATTAAGGGGATGGCGCCTGTCTGAGTTCGAGCAGCTCGTGGGTGGAGTCAGGAAGCGTCTGCATCAAGAGTAAAGAGGTGCTTTAAATGGAAATAAGACGTACACCTGTTTGCTCATGAGAAGTGCTGTTACTCTCCTATTAGATGCATTGCGGCAGTGCTGAGAAGGGCAGGTACTCCCCCTTTCCAGTGGCGGCCGCTATTTACCAGGGGTGACAGGAGAACGGGATGAGGAGGGGTTGAAAATGAAAAAAATAAAAAGCCACTTACCTTCAAGATGGCCACCCAGTAGGCCGCCGCCTTTCGCTCCGCTTGCTACCGCCTCCTGGAAGCTGGAACAGGAAGCACCCAGGCTCCTGACTCCCCTAGCCAATCACAATGCTGCAATGCAGCGCTGCAATTGGTCTGAGCGCCGTGGATCAGCACTGAGGCAGGGAATGGGAGCCTGGGACATGTTCTGCACCCAGGCTGTAATGCAGCCCGGGTGTAGAACATGCAAAGTGTGCATGACAATTTGGCTAGCCCGAGAGGGCCATTCAAAGCGTCATTGCGCACCTTGGAGTGGGCAAACCACTCCTTCCGTGCCCTGCTCTGGCAGTCCAGCTCCGCCCCACACCAGGAAGGGAAAACTAAAACGATAATAACGCTAGTTATTATTATTTTAGTTTTCTTTAACTACTGCTCACACAGCAGTGGGGCAACGCTCCTGCGCATTAGCGGAGGAGCCCCCACTGCCCCTTTCAAATTAAACAACTGCAGGTACTCAGTACTGGACAGCACCTGCCCATTTAAAGCACTGGAGTGAAGGCAGGTGACACACAGTTTATTGTGAGACCTAAGTGCACAAAAATGCCAGATGTAAAAAATACAAGGTAAAAAGTCTACGTGAATGAAACCTGCACCGTGATCAGAGACCTTACCCGGGTATAAGTGCCTCCTTCCATATTCTGGTCCCATATTCTGGATAGTATCTGTTGATGTAAAATCGGATGAAGGGTGGAAGAGGAAAAAACAAAACTGTACCTTAGGTGGAATGCAAGCCAATATAATCCATTCTGCAGCTGTACAAAAGACAGGGCATTCTAAGCACTACTCGTGCACATTCTACTTTTGTGACAGCCAGTAAGCCTTTACCTGATTATTAAACATTATTAGATGGCCTACAAGAACAAGCATTGGCAAAACCAGTAGGCCTGGTATTGGCTGTCAGCCTTTGAGCTTCGCCATTGCTTGGTTTTTTCATGGTTTTTGTAAAAAAATTATTACTGGAAGAGCATCTGGCCCTCACCATTGTAAAAAATATTGGCTAAAAACTCAAATATTTTTGGTCTCATAAAACACACATTGCCATAGTAGCCCTTGGCACTGAATGGAACCACTTTGTGTGTGGATGTGCTCCTTGTGAAAGAGCAGAATGTTGCTACTCACAGTCATTTAGTCATTGGCTGAAGTGGGATGGCCCATTGCTCCAAGCGGCATACTGTATTGAGAGGAACAAAAATGTGAATGACACAATAACAGACCTATGGCTGAAGAGGGCTGGCTGAAAATCGGCATATGTAAGTGTATTACATATATACTTTTTGTACAATCAAAAGGTCTTTGCTAAAGCCAGACCCAATACAATAATTTTTATATATTCCAAAACATTTTCATGCATTGTCATGTGTCAAGGTAAGGACTTGGTAAGTAATTGAAGCCCTCTCCTGCATGCAATGTAAATGTCAAAGGAGGGGGTTTGCATTCTTTTGTTCTGACATCCCTGTGACTATAAAGGCACCTGTCCACTACAATGTTGTCCACAAACCAGGAACCCCTGAAACGTGATAGGATATAATGAGTCGGGCTATCTGTCACCATTGTGACAGGGTATCCTGTCTAAATCAGGCCCTTAATTGGAAATATTTACATGAAATATGTAATTAACCTGTTCGGTATGGAGGATGGCTCCTGGCTGTCCTCTGCACTAGTGCTCACGTGCTAAGGATGACTCCAGGCCATCATAGCACCTAAGTTAGGAAATCCCTCTGGTGCGAGCAACAGAGGGATTTATTTTTAATTATTTTAGCCCCAGTAGCTGGGGAAACCGTACCTGTAAGTCCCTAGTATAGGGTAGGGCATGTAGGTTTAGAGGCCAAGTAGCTTTAATGCACTTAAGAGTGCACTGCTTGTCTTCAAAGAGGGGAAGATACTTAGGAAAGGACCCAGGCTCACCCCCACGTCATGCACCCTCAGCCAGATGGGAGCCCCTGTAATTGGATTAGCAGAGGTGACTGGGAGGGGATTGTTAGGGAAAGTTACCCACACCTGTAGGTTGGGTTAGCCAGACCTTAGGCTCCAGGAGAGATTTGGTTGATTTGGGATTTTGACAAAGAGTGCTATCTGGGACAAAAATAGTGCACACTTTTAAGGAAGTTGTCATACCTGAGGGGGGCACCCTGTACCCCATTGGTCAGGGGTGCCCCGTGCTCGTCACCCCAGAAGCATGGATATGTATGTGAGAGCTGCCAGGCAACTGAGATCACTGTCTTGAAACTACAAGAAGAAGGACTGCCCTGCTCGACCCTTGGAATGCACAAAAGAGGACTGCGGAAATCACCTGCTGCACACCTTGGTCTTCATCTCAAAAAGGACTTGCCTTATTCTGAAAGTTGAAGGAGTAGACTCCCCGAAAGCAACAGGTAAAAAGAGCTCCAAATGCATCATCACCACCAAGAAGAACCCAGCTGACCACCTTCAACTGGACTTTCAAGGATTTGGCAAGGTGCATTGTGGGAATTGTAGTCCCAAGGAGCAACTCAGCGATTCTGGAACCTTGGATTATTGTTGTGGACACTTTTGAACCCCCAAATGACCTTCTGGAGGCTTCTCCAGAAGTTTGAGATCATTTGGACCCGTTGTCGAGATAAGCCAGCAATGTTGAAACGCCACCCGGCCTGAAATTCAGGTTTGCCGTGATGAAGCTCTGGCGCTTTTCATCGTTGACAAGATTTCCAGAAATCGACCGAGGAATCCTGCTGAACAAAGCCGCCGTCATCGAACCCAAACCCGGCCTGCCACGGAGACCCACACGACGTCAAGAGAAAAAGCTCCAAAAAAGTGACTAAGTCAGAAGGTAAAAACTTGACCGGGCCCTACCGCTCATTGTATCCGACCTGCTCTCCATCGCGGTTGGCCTGAAACTTTGACTTTGTCTCGGTCTAACATGACCAGATGACCCAAATTGGCGCTTTTTACTTTAAAGCACTAGAAAACACTTAGGGCCTTGTTTACAAGCCCATTGCACTGCCGGTCCGTTACTTTTTTGATGCACTGGCAACGCAATGGCCTTGCCCATATTTCCAAGGCCATGTAAAGTCACCCTTGCGTGACTTTTCATGGCCTTGTAAATATGGGTCCCTTTTACACATTACTCTGTGTGAAAGGGGCATTCCATGGGTCTTGCTGTCAGTGTTCCCATGCAACATCCATGGAACCTCACACATTCCCAGATTTACAACATTTTGTAAAGCTGGGAATGCGTCAGAATCCTATGCCTCCCCATGGGAGATGTAGGAGTGGTGCAACGAGGAGAAATACTTTTATTTCTTCTCGGTTTTTCCTCCTTTTATGAATGCTGCATTCCACAAATGCCATCAATTATTGCAAAAACAATCATCCCCACGTTGCAGGTACCTTTGCAACATGACGCAATGGTGCCTGCGCTGGAGCATGGCAGCCAATTATGCACCAGTGCAGGGGAAAGCACATGAATGTTGTTAATACGATGCATCCCTGTTCTTTTAAAATGAGGCAGCAATGCGCAGCAAAATGTCTTGCAGTGCTGCACTATTTTGTAGTAAATAAGGCACCTAATCTTTAAAAATTAATTTCTCTGGTTCCATACATTGGATTTTTGTCATTTTGGTGTAATTATAATCATAAAAATATTTCCTAGTTTTATAAATTGGTGTTGGAGTTTTTTTGTGGAATGTCTTACTTATTTAATGTAGTGGTGTTTTTAAATGCTTTACACAGTCGTCTCCTAAGTTACTGCTGCCTGCTCCCAGCCAGCTAACAAGGGTTGAGCAAGTGAATAATTTATTGAGACCTTGACTGGACCTTAAATTGTGATTGGGGCATTCTTACTAGTGGTAGGTACTGACCTATACCTACTAATAAACCCCCTTCCAACAAATGATCATTGAATTTTAGTTGAATGAATAACTGTTTCTTAAAGAAGGTAAGTTGATACCCCTAAAAAGCAGCAAAATAAATAATTAAGGAAGCTTGACATGATAATGGAAATTGTTTACCTTCACGCAGGATGCTCTGGAGGAACAGGTTCGGATTCGAGCAAAAAGAACGGCGCAGAGGCAGTGGGAAATGGTAAAGCTCTCTCTATTTCTCTCTCACTATTGTGTTTTTTATGTATAAAGAGCATTACAATTCTATAAAGTCTATGAAAACGTTTTTAATTTCCATGTTACAGAAAAGTAGTCATTTTTTCACTGTAGAATAACAAGAACATGACATAAGAAGGGGACCATGATACCACCGGTTTATCATTTGTGCAGGTGGTGGAAACCAGTGCCCATTTTTATAGACACAGACTTAATTTTCATCATCAGTCTGTGACCTACAGCAATAGGAAGGCAGAAATGGGAGAAAAAAGGCTGAAGAGAAAGATATAGAAACAGTAACAATGGGAGAAAGTTGGAATGAAAACACCGGCAAGAGTGAGATAAAGTGAGTGATAGTGCAAGGAAGAGGCATGAGGTGGAATGAAAACTAGGCAGCCTTGGCATCTGGCAAAACTGGCATTTGATGGCACTGATGGTAGGCTTGTAAGAAACGTTTGAGCCCCTGTTCTTACTTTTATTTAACACAAATTAAGCTCTATATGCAACTGACATTTAGACTTGTATATTAGAGAAGGGGCAGCAGTAGAACGTGAGGGCGAAGGTCTATGGCTATACACCCATGGGCATCCAGTCTTGGAGGGGTCCATCTGTCATAGACAATCTGAGTCTCCTCTCAGTGTTTACGACTCACACGGGATCCATCCCTTGAAAGCAGCTGAGCGCCATCCATTTTCTCGCTACTAAGCGCCTCTAATGATACATCTTCATTGGGACTATTTGAAGTCCTGCTATTCAGTCAAACAGCTGCAATCCCAGACAGATGCTTCTATACATTACGATTGACCAGAGTCCGAGTTCAACCATTCAAGGACAGCTCACCCACCTCTGTGAGCCTCACGTGTCTCATTGGAACACCCACCCGCAGCCTCACACCCATAACCCAGCACGAGCCATGTCAGGGAGCGGGAAGCCCCGAGGAACACAACCCAGCACAATCAACCAGGCTTGGATCAACCATTCACCCAAGATCACCAGAGAAACAGAAAAAGTCAAATGGCTCACTCATTCAGACAAACAATTATTGGCAAAGTCAATAAGACGCCCTAATTAGACCTATTGCCTTCGCAAATCATTTTAGCCATGATGTGTAGCACTGCGGCTGCTGTGCAACAGGACTATTAAAAACAAAAGCACAATGATGCAGCTGCCACTTCATTTTGTAGGCGCATACATGCATTCAACACGCATGCATGTGCCTGTAGAATAAGGAGAGATTTTATTTATTTTTGATTAACGATCTGAGATGGATCATTAAATAAAACAAAGGATCGCGAAGTGCTGTTTTAAAATCCAGTGAGACGGTTCCTTAAAAAATTAAGAAAAGGGTGACCAGGTTGTAGAAGTGGGGAAGAAACAACATGGTAAAAGCAACAAGGCCGATGGGGTGAAGCAATATGAGTGAAAATGAGCAATGTGGACCATGGGGCCGTGAGAAGCGCAACAGAAGTGTGAGGGGGAGAGAAGCATATGGGCGATAGAAAGTAATGTGAAGGGGGGCAGCGCACATTGAAGATAGCTGGAAAGCACATGCACTCTAATGGAGTGCATAAAGAAAAAGGAAAAAATAGTTCCCTAGAAGAAAGTAGTGGAAGCATAGAAACCAACCAGTCAAAGACATTGTAGAGAGGCAATGCTCCATGTGAGGGATAAACACAAGATTGAGAAGCTGGGACATGAGTAAGAAGCAGGCAAACAAGAGTGATAGTAAAGTCAACTAACAGGCGTCAGGCCCCTGTATGTTCTTGGTAAGCCTTCAATATGACTTTCACTGTCTGGTAGACTTTACTTAAACACAGGCTTCCTTTTCTGGCCAAACTGGTGGAGAAGGCCATGAATATGCAACTGGCCACCTTGATAGAGAATAACGATCTTTTGGATGATACTCAGTTTGGCTGCAGATGAGGTCAGGGCACCCAATCAGCGCTAAGAGTGTTCGTGGAGGAAATCAGGTCTTCATTAGCTAAGGGCTGCAATGCAGCTCTTATCTAACTAGACTTGTCTGCAGCATTTGATATGGCCAATCAGGACATTCTGATTGACCGTCTTCAAACTCTTCTAGGGATTGAAGGTGTAGCGTTTGCATTGCTGCGCTCGTTTCTTGCGGATTGGGTTCAATCTGTGTCACTTAAAGATTTTACATATGAGCCTTACTCCCTGCCTTATGGGGTTCCTCGGGGCTCTTCGTTGAGCCTGGCCCTGTTCAATCTTTTTGCTACATCTCTGGCCACCCTGACCAAGTAGCTCATGAGAATGTCCATCGTTAGTGTCCTATGCCAACGATACGCAGATTGTGGTTTCTTTTTCTAAGAACAGTTTTAATATGGGCGATTCATTTTGGAACTGCATGTGCACAGTTAGCAAATGAATGGACAGTAATTGTCTCAAATTGAATTCGCCCAAGACAGAGGTCATCTTATTTGGGAATAATACCTCCTTCAGGTCCCCTTTATGGTGGTCTGGTGGTATGGGCAGTCTTCCTACACCTGTGAAGAAGGTTAGAAACTGTGACGTCATGATGGATGAAAAACCTGATTTCATAGAGCAAGTTAACAAGGTCATGTCTTCCTCCTTCTATGACCTTCGAAACATCAAGAAAATAGACATATTTGTGCCATTTAATCTTTTAAAGACAGTTGTCATCACATTAGTCTTATCTAGAATACTGCAATGGTCGCTATCAAAATCTACCAAAAGGTTCCTTGAATAGACTTCAAATTATACAAAATGCTGCAGCTTGCATGCTCTTGAATGTACCTAGGTTCCAATCTGCATCACTAGCCATTAGCAAGCTACACTCGCTGCCTGTGGAGCAGCGTATAGTATTTAAAGCCCTAGGCATTGCCTTCAAGGCACTTCATGGACAAGGTCTCGCTTATCTGAAGGACAGCTTTAGATGGTAATCACATGGTAGGACTCTCTGTTCCAGCCCCACCATTAATCTGGTTGTTCCTCCCATCAAACACTCCTCTAGGGGAGGCAGTGGCTTCATTATATGTTCGGCCTTGAACTAGAATCGACTACTCTTGAACATGAAAACTGTTACTTCCCTACTAGCATTTAGGAAGTCCTTAAAACGTGGTTATTCTAACAATAGAAGTTTAGGGCTATCTGATCTTGTCAGTTATAGCGCTAAGACGCCTTCGGGTATTCATTGCGCTCAACAAGTTACCTCATTCATTCAAGTGGGAGCTCTGACACTGGGTGGGTCAATGCAATGCCCTAGTCAGAAATAAGCCGCTAACCATCTTATTGAACGTGAACTCCATCATTACCTGGTTTGAGATAACTTATGCTCAACCAATTTCAGATTCACAAACTACCCTTGAGGACATTAAGTCTTAGATTACCCTAGTCATAACCAAGTCATAGAATCACCAGCCAGAGCTAAGCCACAAATCACCTGAATCTCATGAAACCCATAGGCCACCGTAGACTAAGCAAAGCAACAGAGAACCAAAAGTTGGACAAAATCATCAACTACAGAGGATATATCCAAACCAGTACTTTCCTTGTTTTTGTACCTACGTCTTGGCAAACCCAAGACCGAGCTTCCCAAAGACATCCAGAGATATTCTTAATGTGAATTAAACACAACCTAATCAAGTTTAAGCAATACTAAGATGAACCGTGTCAAATCTGAGATATTGGCTATCCTGCTTGGAGCTAAGCAATAGCTCAGCCTGTTAAATCCTAGAAGTACCACTCTAAATATGGCTTGGCCATGTAATAGAGTTCCCTCTTCAGATCTTAGTCATGTGCCAGCCTTTTCAGAGCTAATTCATGAGCCATCTTACTAAGAACTGATATCACCCTCGTTAAAGCAAGGCCATGGACTACTTGAATAAACCTAAATAATGGGTCACAATAGACCGAGTTAATAACACTATTCCAGTGGAGCAAAGTCATGGATTTGAGCAATGTCATGGACCACCCTAGTTGGAGCTTGCATTGGGAAGCTGACAGGAGAACTGGTCAGAGAATGACACATGAAGGGAAAGTAGCTCATGAGAATGTACCTGTATACCCGCATGGATGATACGCCACGCTCTAGAAATACTGTTTGATTGATTGATAAGACATCCAGTGCTGGGCCTGGGCTTGACTTATTTTTAGGCACAGACCTGTACCTGAAAATTAGCCTTCTGATCAGTAAACCTTAACAATCATGCAAAAACCCAATACACCCTGACATGTAATTACTCACGCTCTGCATTTGGTATGTCCAAACTGAAGCAAGCTAAACGTGTGTCTCATAATTTAAAAAACTAAACAAATGAATCTTAATTTCTACAGACTGGCTTGCCAGGTGTTTCTGGAGCTAGGAGATACCAAGAACAGTCTGCAGTGAGTATAAACTGGATATTTTTGCAATCTCTGTCTCTTACCTGATCTTTTCCACTTAGCATCTCTCCCTCCTGTCTCTTCCTCTCTGTGTTCACTCCACACCCTCTCTCTCTCTTGCTCTCTCTGCCTCTATCCTCTCCCTACTCTCTTTCTATCTCTGTCTTCGTTTATTTATTTCTTCTTCCCTCCCTTCCTCATTGTCTGATGAGTAGGCTTTATTAAGTGCAGTAGGTGGCTCCATGGATGCATCTATCCTTTGTGATCCACACTTCCCCGTGTGTAACCAAGGTTCCAACTGAATGGACAGAAAGGGGCTTTACAGCGCAGTCTTCCCCGTGGTTTCTAGGGATCACTTTACCTCAGACCTCAGGTCAAAGAACCTTATGGTCAGCCAAAATCTCATAGTCAAGGAACTCTGCCAGGTCCATTCCTTCTTGAGGGTCACCCAAGAAGTTTGATCTCACATCCATAGGAAATCTGGACTGCTTCAAGCTATAAGTGCTTACAAAGTTCAGACTATATTAACTTTCTATGGGCAACGTTCCCTTGAGTATATGCCACACATTGATAATGCCTTCAATTACTGTGTTGCTATCGTTCAATTTAGAATCTGTTATCATGCACCATTGAGTGTGATCTGGCGAACTTCTCTGTATATAAATGCTTCTGTATAGTTGTTGTACAGAAATCACCACTGTTTGTATGGACCTTTGGTTATCAAAAGCTTCTGAAAGGAGCTAGTATCAGCAATTAATTTCAATTGCACTTAAACCAATTTGCCACCACAGAAACAACAGAGAGGATTGGGTCCAAACCTTGGAAGTTTTATTAGCAATTTTAGTCAAAGTTACCAATCACTCAATTAGTAAATCAATTTATAAGGTAGGCATGTATATATATTTGGTCATGTTGTCTATATTATGAAAAAGAAGGTACAAAATATAACCATATACAGAGCACAAAATGGAAACAAATAGGTTCCATAAAGGAACGTCCCTAAGCTAAATATGGCATCGAAAGTGATAAGGGGAAATTCTAAGAGGAAGGTGTCAGCATCAAATAAGCCAATTTAAGGTTCATAGGAAAGAAGCACAGATGTTCAAGCATAAATCTCAACACCTGGTGTAGGTGAAATTAGCAGAGTTCAGGAAGGGTCTTCCCACAGCAAAGTCAGGACAGAATCTGCTAAGCTATGCTAAATAGCACACAATTATATGAGAAAGAACATTCTGGAAGCTTTTCCTCACCGACTTGTTCTGATGGTCCAGTCAGGAGATGTTGTCCTTTGGGAGCAGGTAAACTCTCCAGGTTCTCAACATCAAACCAAGAAGCCCACAGCTGCACTGCCTTGGAATGCATCAAAGTTCCAGTCTGCTTGGTACAGGAGGCTCTCACCCACCCCGACGCACTGCACATCCATGGCCAAGTTTCAATTATGCCTTTCAAATAGAAAAGTTTGTCAGCAATAAACAAATTGAGTGGAAACTGTCCCTACAGTGTCTAAGTCCATTGTTAGCCATTGTAAGTGCATTGAAGCCATATCGAGTTCATGGGCTGGGAGTTTGTCAGTACAAACTCCACAGCTCCCATGAGGGCTTACTGAATGCTAAAAAGTTTGGTGTCAAACTTCTCAGCACAATAAACCCACACTGATGTCAGTGTTGGATTTATTTTAAAATGCACTCAGAGTGCATCTTAGAGATGCTCCCTGAAAAATGACCACCTCTCTAGTGTACAGCTGACTAGTCTGCACCAGCCTGCCACACTTCGACATGTTTCTGACCCCCTGAGGTGGGAGCCCTTGTGGGTCAGGAACAAAGTCTGCTTGGGGTGGAGGTGCTTCACACCTAGCCTCAAGCAGGACCAGCATTCAGGGCGGTGAGCCTCAGAGGCTTCCTGCCCTTTTATATGCTATCCAGGGCCTCTCCAACTAATGGAGATGTCCTCCCCCCTGACCAAGCCCCACTTTTGGCAGCAAGGTCGGCGGGAAAATTAGTAGTCAGGAGAGGTGTGTCCCCTCTCAGCCAAGACCACTTCAAAGGTGTACCGAGCTGAAGTGACCCCCTCCTTAGAAAATCCCCCATGTTAGGTGGAAGGATTTTAGCCAATCAGGTTAGGGGATCCTCCCTCTTCAAAGGGAGGGGACATACTAAGGGTGTAGTCACCCTAAAGGTACGTAGCCCATTGGCTACTACCTGCCAGCACCAGTAACACCCCTAAAGTCAGTATTTATGGGAAACCCTGAAACCTTGATCCTCAGATTCCGGCAACCTACGAAGAAGAAGGATGAAGAAGACGCCCTGCAGCAAAGCCTGAAGACAATGACTGACTTGGCCTCAGTCCTGCCAGCCTGTCTCCAGTTTTAAAGACCCTGCAAAGAAGAAGACACCTGTCCTGTGGTCAGTGACTTCCAGAAACTCGAGGAAGGCTGTCTGCTCCTCAACAAAGACCAGATATCCAAAGGACAGCGGCCCTGTCCAGAAAAGTCCAACTACAAGGATTCCAGATCGAGCTGGAACCCTGGCTCCTGCTCACTCTGCACCCGACACCTGTCCAGTGAAGTCTCCCCAGCGATATTGACCTCGACTCCATCAATGGCTGACCTCTTCTGGACTCCAGACAGACGGCTGCAGCCTCATCACGAAGGGTCCCCCTGATTGCGACCAGCTCCGGTAAAGAAAATCAGATGACCAAAGTCACTCCTGCATCCTCCACCCCCTCGCCTTGGGGGAGCTCAGCCGATGGTGCCCAGACATTCACTGACACCTCTACTTATCTGCCCAGCTGTTGGTCACCTTGGTCCAGACTCCTGGTTCGAGCCTGCAGCCTATTGGTCCCCTCTGTTTCTTCTCCGCCGAGGTTTACATGGAGTAGGAACCGCCATTAAAAACCCCGGCAGGGAGAACACTCTGAATATGCTTGGAAGGACCTTGGTGGTCCTGTCAATCACATTGATGCCTCTACACCCCTACAACACCGCCAGGGTACGGCGGTTCCCTGGAGGCTGCGGTGGGCTGGGGCAGTCCGACCACTCGAGTCATAATCAGGTGGTCGGAAGATCACCACTGCAGTGCCCCCTCAAGTCTGGCAGTGCATGAACCGCCAGACACATAATCAGGGCCTAAGTGTCTTTCTTTTACAATTGCTAAGTGCCTGCTATGCTATTATTGATTGACACCACAAAGTATTTTCAGTATCACTGTAAAGTATTCTGATTGCCTTTGCAAACACATTCACACTGTACCTGAAAAGTATTGCTATTTGAAAACTGGTACTTACCTGCAACTGAGTTTCTCTTGGTTCTAAAATAAACGTAACAAAGTAATATTTTTATATTCAAACACAACGTCCAGCAGTGCGGGCAAGAATCGGGCGCACAGGTGTGTAATCCTGGTAACTATTTCCAATCGTTTAGGACGCATTCCACTCTCAGTGGTCCCACCGCTACTGGACCAATTTTAAACACAATATAACCTCGGTCCGAAAGGTTCAATTCAAAATGAAGTCCATCTGGTCGGTGCGAACCTACCCACTTGGTGGGAAGGATCGCACCGACCAGATGGACTTCATTTTGAATTGAACAGAGGAACTGAAAGATCACACATACAATTGAAAGGACAGACGGATGCTGCCAAGAGGGGTATCTGGTTAGAAGCTAACTGTGAATAATAATGTTTTAAGCCTTGATGATGTCCCTAATGGACGAAACGCGTTGGCTGACATTGATTATTATGGTGTGATCTGGAGTTATGAAGAGAACATTGTGAAATAAAATGCATTATTTGGATACATGTAAAACTGCCTATGGACTTTTTGTGAATTGAGCTACATAAAGAGTAATTAACTTGGGAATTTTGATGAATTAAAGTGCTACTTTCGGATCAAGGTTATATAATATTTTTATATAATCAATTGATCTTGGATTCAGTCTTTGATTGTGTGTAACCATTTCTTACCTGAGTGCGTACAACAAATGCTTAACACAGCCCCCTAATAAGCCTAACTGCTCGACCACACTACCACAAAAGAGAGTAAGGTATTAGCTACATTAACCTCTGCAAAGCCTCTGGGGATCCACTGGACTCTGTGCACACTATACCTTACTTTGGTATAGTATATACAGAGCCAGCTTCCTACACACACTGCTTCCATGTGCCATCCATATCTAATCCACTTTCTCATGTCCCACACTTCATCCTGTATCCCTCCTTTCTTCTCTCTGTCTTTTATCCACCATATTTCCCCTCACCCAGCTGTGCCACAAGAGACATTCTGGTATTGAGTGGTGCATAGGAACAGTGACTCCATTTGTGTGGCACATCACCACAAAATAGCTTCAGGCGTGATGCAAAATAAACAATATGATTGTAATCATGGACTCAGATCTAACCCTTTCCCCACAAATAAACTCATTCTAAAGGACGTCGAATCTATTCAGGTTAAAAGAATACCCCACATCTACAAACAAGCCAGCCAGTGGGGCTCACTAGAGCCCTTGCCATGACCTACCCAAACTACCACAACCTAATCTATTTGGCTGTCAAAATGCTCATTGACTTTTCATCAACAAGTCACTAGGACAGGCTGCGCCTTACCGGGCTATATGGTGGTGGTGCTTCTACCCCAAAAGAACCTTCCGGTTCAACGCGACTCATAAAGCACACTCCTCAGCAGGGGGCACCGCAGGCTATGTGGCATAGAAAAGGCCCAGCTGCCATCAATGTTCATACCATAGCAGTCTTTCTTGTAACTTTGCCTTTTCAACAACCAATGTTTGTTTATGGCAAATAGACATATCAAGAGCCCGTTCCAATTGTGTAATGAGGCCTGACGGGATTTCCGCTTGGAAGAGCCTCTGCCCTGCTCGCAGAAGATAAGATATGCCCTTCTGTTGGTAAAAATGGAATAAGTATCTTCCAGCGTGATTCTCAGGTGTCTCTTTTTTTGTTTTATTGTCTAGTCACTTCCGGGAACCCGAGGCGGACCGAGAATCAAGGTAAGCTGCCTCTGTATCCTTTATCTCGGTTATCTCGGTTAGGAACCATTTTACTGTGAAACGCGGGAGCGTGAAACGATTTTACAGTGGGCAAAATGGAAGACATTGTTATTGCAGTAATAAAACAATACAGCAAAGAAAGGTCTGGGCATTGCTTTTACTCGGTTGACTACAACAAAACAGCCTGGGGCAGATTTACAAGCCCCCTGCGCTACCAGTACGTCACTTTTCGTGACGTACTGGTGGCGCAGGAGGCTCCTCCATATTTACAAGGACAGGAAAAGCCACCCTGTGTGACTTTTCCCCTCCTTGTAATACGGCCCCTTCACACGCAGCACTTTGCATTGAAGGGGCGTTCCATGGGTGTTGCTGTGGGTGTTCCCACGCAACACCCATGGAGCAAGTCACATCTCCAGATTTACGAGAAATCATAAATCTGGAGATGCGGCTGAATGCTATGCCAGAGGTGGCATAGCGAGGCGCAACGAGGAGAAATATTTTCATGTCTCCTTGTTTTCTCCTCTTTCAATGCGTGCTGCATTCTACAGCACGCATTGAAAGAGGAAAATGCCTGTAGTGATTGTTTTTGTGCAGGAGTGTGCCCCTTCCTGCACAAAAACAATCTTCCCACGACGCAGGCATCCTTGCACCATGGGGAAAGGGTGCCTGCGCCAGCGCATGGCTGCAGTATGTGTGCCAGCGCAGGGGGAAGCACAGAGATGTGACATATTCTTGTAAATATGTCCCATCCCTGTGCTTTGTAAGTGCGCAGCGTGGCGCAACCAAAGGGTTTGCGGTGGCATGCTGCGGCACATCCTTCTAGATCTGCCCCCTTGTTTTTTCCACCACACAAAAATTCCAGAAAGTGTTCAACGTCATCCCATGTAAAATGATATTGAGTCTGTAGAAAAGTGGGGGTTTTTCATTTGGTCTTTATGCTGAGATGGAATTATTATGGATATATGACGTTACAACGCATGCTGTTACAACGCATGCTGTTACAACGCATGCTGTTACAACGAAAGTTTTACAACGCGAGTGCATTGACAACGCAGGACATTACAACGCAAGTCTTTACATCGACTTGCACTAGATGGCGTGCTAACATTAAAAAAGTGTAATTTACTATTCCAACTCCAGTCCACGTAACAGTAGGGAAGGTGTTCGGATAGTAAACTACACTATTTTTAATGTTAGCACGCCATCTAGTGCAAGTCGATGTAAAGACTTGCGTTGTAATGTCCTGCGTTGTCAATGCACTCGCGTTGTAACAGTTTCGTTGTAATGGTAGTGCGTTGTAAAAGTTGCGTTGTAAAGGTTGTTCCCCAATTATTATTAACACAATATGATTTATTTATTTTACATATTCAGCATCGGGAAGTGGGAACCGAAAATCAGGAAGAGGACTCTATCGAAAGCACCCGGGTAAGATTTATTTAGTTCCAAAGGGCTTAGAATCTCTGGTGGAAACTTACCAATACACATTGCAAATGTGAATCATATTGGGTCTCTAAAAAATTAAGAGAACCCCTCCCAAGTGGCCTGACTGCAAGTGAAACTAGTATTGTGACTTTTATTTTGGCCCTGCCATCATGTCAAACTAGTGTGTGCACAGAGGCCTTGGCCTATCCCTGACAATACAAGTTCCAGGACCTATTGTGTGCACCCAGCATGCTCTGCTAGTGGTCAGAGGACTACCGCCCCCGTCCAGGGTTTAGCACATAAAGCGCTGGTGCCAGCATACCATCTTTAATGATATATAGTGTCTCCAGACCTTTTTATCTATGTCAGTGAGAGTGTGGCCTACTGACCCTCTGTATAAAGTTTTGATGTCAGGTGTGCCTCAGACACTTGAGCTGACATCACATGTGTATGTCGAGTGTGTGTCTGAATACTGAAGCAAGAGGGATGCATTTTGGCTGCTCCTGGTTTAGCATGGCACAAGATAAAGGATGAGGATAGTTTCCCAAGAGAGTGAAAATGTATTGCCTACGTCCTGTAGCTGTAGCCAGGGCGGTACTGGGAACAGCAGCCAGCCCTGGCAGATTGCTTCTCGTATGGCCCTGTGACAGGGGGAGGGGGTACCCCGCTTTTGTTACAGGGGGCCGATATTGCAGCTCTGCTGCAAAACCGGCCCCCAGTGGAAAAAACGCCCCCCATGGCCTCAAAACCAAGCCCCACCCCTCCGGCCCACTGGGGAAACACCTGGTTCCTGCTACAGCCAGTCCAGCCCTGGATGGAGCGTGGAGATCCAGACACTGAAATGTGCAGGATTGAGGCAGGGCTATCTTTTGGATATTCAGTGAAGACTTTGGTAGCGAAGGGCTGTGGATTCATTTTTCCTCTATACAGCCATTTGGTGGAGGTTAGGGGCGGAGGG
This sequence comes from Triturus cristatus, assembly GCF_964204655.1. Taxonomy (NCBI): domain Eukaryota; kingdom Metazoa; phylum Chordata; class Amphibia; order Caudata; family Salamandridae; genus Triturus; species Triturus cristatus. The sequence goes on from NC_140585.1 coordinate 881,283,278, forward strand.
CAGGATTGTAGCTTCTGTTGTTCAAGGCAAGGAAGTTTCTAGGTCAGGTGTGTCCTTTTGCCTGTTCCTGGTTACTGTTTTAGAAAGGCTGATTACAGCTGAGTGCAAAGATCTCATACTGTAATGTGCTGAGGTGATGGGTGCTCAAGCTTGGAGATAGCCTAAGTGCTACCTGATGTAAGAAGCATCAATTTGCACAAAGGCTGTGTTATAGAACAGCCTGAGAAGAACACTTGAAAAATACACCTCAAATTGGTTCTGAAGTTTGAGGCAGTGGATCCACATCCCCTGTCTCCAACAAATGTGTATAAAAGTGTGACTCAAACCACCCCACTTTGTTCCAGTCCCAAATTCTTCTTGACAGAGGAAGAGATTTCTCCACAGAGTACTCAACAAAATTGCTCTATAAGCAGGTCTGGCATCTGCCTGACTGCCAGTCTCCCAGAGGTATGGGGACATCCTCACTTTCTACTGGAGGAGCAGAGGATCTGCCTAGTGCCTTGATGCATGCCTGCTATGAGAAGGAATAAATGGGCCTGGTCTTGCAGGAGAAGAGACTGTCAACAAGGAGAAACCCAGTGTGTCCCCTGTATATGGAGCACTCAGAAAAAGCAGAAACTATCATAGAAACCACAAGCGACTGCTATCCAGAGAAGGTCTCCTGGTGTCTCTGAGCAGTTCCGACCTGAGAAGACTGTACCAACCATACATGGCTATATCCACCCTCCACTGAGGCTGGGATTCTGTGCAGCTGCAACTGCACCTCACTGCTATGAAACTGATAGGCCTAGGAGGCTTCAACTGCACCTCAATGCCGTAAGCCTGATCAAGGCAGCAACTGTACCTCACTGCTATAAGGAGCCTTAGCTGCACCTCATTGCTGTGATCCTCATCAGCCTGGGAGGCCGGACCTCCAAATCTCCACTGTCACCTGATTGGCCCAGGATACTGCACCTGCACATTGCTTCTGTGAACCTGACCAGCTGAAGAGGCCATATATGCTGGGGTGGCTGGGCTGTGACACCCATAGTCATTCTTCATATACCCAGCGATATGAACATCAGCGAGTGACTACCGCAAGCGTAGGCTGCACCCATCTCAGCGCCCAACATGCAAGGCCTCGCGCACAGACCTTTTGAGGATTCCCCACAACCAGAGCACACAGGCTAAGACATACTCAAAGGAAAAGAAGCACACAGACTTGATGCATTTTACCTGAAGTAATCAACGAATAAGATCGAGTGACTGAGTTGCGCTTCTAACTCCAATGAGGAAAACTGTGATAATCCGAACCCATGCCTAATTCTTTCCGCTGCACTAGGTACTGGGGACTATGGGGCATAGGTATCACCTGCTTGTGGAGAGAACATTAGAGTGGGTGGGTGTATCCCCATCAGAAGAAGGCAACCAAGCATTCAACCATGTATTTTTAAGCATGATTGGATTATGAATTATTTTGTTCTGTTGTGTAATTAAATGACTTGGTTTTACTAAAAGACAACAAATGGGCTATACATTGAAGTTCTGTTGTCTGTTGGCTGATTGTTGTTTTCTGAGCTCTTGTCCTCCTCACACTGCCTACCTGAGAAACCTTGGGCTGTTCACTGTTACCCCGAGAGTCAAGTGTGACACTGGTTGTTGTTTGCCCAGTTTACAGAGTCATGGTAGGATCAACCCCAGGGCACCAGTGGCAAATGACCCCAACCACCACAGGTGGGGCACAGTCACTCCTGTTTGTCCTGTGCCCCCCTCCCCCAAGCGTGGCCCGGCATGCTCAATTTTATTCCTATTTTCAATAAGGGAGCAAGGGTTTAACCCCCATGCAAGTGCCCATGAAAGCTTTGTATCTCAGTCGGCACATAAGTCTGGGCAATCAACAAATGTTTAATCCTCAAAATACAGAGGGGTATTTGCAAATCATGTTTTTGATTCACAAGTGGCTGGTGGTGTCTAGAATAGTGGGGATGGCCATTGCTGAGAACTCACAACCCCTATTTTGTTGTTTTGTAGAGCTGAAAAACTTCATTTTACTCCATCGGTCACTGTGTTTTTGCAAGTTGAAACTGATGGGATTATCCAAATGCTTTATTAAGAGCATCCACAATCTATACTAGAATATGGTGGTGGTTCCAACTGGTTATGGAAAATCATTGACCAATCAGTTTGAAGTGTAACGGTATGTAAAGCAGATCAATTTATAGGCAACTAAGGGCCTCATTACGATGTCGGGTGGAAACTTTCCACCCCACACCGTCTCAGATTCGGGAACTGACCGACTCGCGGTCAGCTGTTCGGTCAGAGTCGCATTGTTTCCTATGGGAGCCCGTGTTCCGCCCGACAACACAAGCTCCTATGGGGAAATGGGGGGTGTGTGTAAAACCCTGCACCCTGTCGCAGGCATCCCACGGTGCCTGCCACAGAGTGCATGGTTTTACAGAGGGGTCCCTTAGGTACCACCTCAGCCCCTACTGGATGCCACAGGATGAAGGGGGACCTGCTAGGGTCCCCACAGTCACTTTGCGACAGCCGTTTCGTGTCGGACAGGCTGACTTGGAAAGGCTGTTGGAAATCGACATTGTAATCAGTCGGTCAGAAACGCTGTTCTTAGAGGTGCACAATGCAGTTCCGACTGGCACGGGTACTCCGAGAGCCACCCGGAACCGATTCCGAATGACCGCGTGGTTTAGCTTCTGACCGCAGACATTGTAATCGGTTGGGCAGATTGTAAACTGACTGAGTCAGTTGGAAGGGTTCCGACGCAGTTTAGGAAATTCCGACTGTCTGGCAGAGGCTATCCACCCGACATAGTAATGAGGAACAAAGATGTTGTCCTACGAACTGAGGATAATCTTCCTTGCAATTTGATGGGGAGGAGTGACTGCCGAACCCTTTTACTCCAACAGCCCTGCCTTGCAGAGCCCCATAACCATGGTTCTTCATCAATCCCTGTCTGTGATAGCGGAGTATTATCATGTTAATAAGCTTGAATCCTATCTACTCTGGGAAATGTCTTCATATCATAGGAAGCTCCTGACGTACTTCAGGTATAACAAGATTTATCAGATCTTGTTACCTAGAGGGTCTTGATGTACAGCATCGGGTCTGCCTCCTTGTGATCAAGTATCCCTTCCTGATACTTTCTATATCGTTATGATATGTCCTAGATTAAATCGGCTGCACCGCAATTTAGTGTGGCCTCTTCAGTTGAATCAGGATTTTATTCAAGTGCGGGCAGCTTTTTACTTTCTCCAGATGTGAAAAAAACCCACTACTTGTTATTATTCAGGCCGTTTTTTTATCAAGTGTTGTTAATGGCCGCTGAATATGAATTATAGACGACTGGTTTAATAGGACAGTTGTTCTTTTAATTGATGAGATGAACAATTTTTTTCTACGCGTTTTTATCTTTAAGTGGATTTTATATATATATATTGTATTGAATGTTCAGAGATTTGGGATACCGATTTTTTACATTGCATGATGTTTTTTCTATGTACTTTTATGATTTGAAAGAAAATCGAATAAAGTTATGACTAACTAACATATAAGCTTGTCAGTAATCAGCAGAAGTCAAACTTTACATTTTTTTTAAATCACAGTATATGCAGGACATTTTACCTGTTAGCATTGTCCTAAAATTTGTGATGAGACTGTTATTTTCACAGCCTGATCAATGTGATGCTTAAGTTGTGTCTATTTGAGAAGTCTGTGACTGCCTTCGTCAAAATTACAGACTGGAGCATGATCAAATTCTGTCGCAGATATGGGAACTTGTCTACATATCTGTTAGACCTGGCATCCTTGGCATGGTTTCCCCTGACATTTTGCTTCCTGATCTCCTGTTTTGCTGACTTTCATTTTTGCTGGCTTTAGGATTCTGGGCACTTTACCACTGCTAACCAGCGCTAAAGTGCATATGCTCTGTACTCTAAACATGGTAACATTGGCTTATCCACAATTGACATATTTAATTTACTTGTAAGTCCCTAGTACAGTGCACAGTATGGGCCCAGGGCCTGTAAATTAAATACTACTAGTGGGCCTTCAGCACTGGTTGTGCCACCCATTCAGTAGCCCTTTAAACATGGCTCAGGCCTGCCATTGCAGAGCCTGTGTGTGCAGTTTTAAACTGCCATTGAAACCTGGCAAGTTAACCTACTTGCCAGGCCCAAACCTTCATTTTTATTATATATGTCACCCATAAGGTAGGACCTAGGCAGCCCCAAGGGCAGGGTGCTGTATAAAGAGTTTTACGTTCTGATAGTGGAAAAACTGCAAAATAATGTTTTCCCTAGAGCAAGGCCTATCTCTCCCTAAGGTTAACAAGGGGATTGCCTTAAAACATCTCAAGTGTAATTTCCCATTCGGAGCAGATAGAAAATTGGAATTTGGTGTCTCTGGACTCCCAATTTAAAAACACATATTTTAGTAAAGTTGGTTTTTAAATTGCAGGTTTGAAAATGTCACTTTTAGAAAGTTGGCATTTTCGTACTTAAACCATCCTGTGCCTCTGACTGCCTCTGAATACAGGCCTGGTTCAGGTAACAGCTGTGCTCCGTGCATTCCCTCTAGACAGTCAAACAAAGAGAGCTGGGGGTGACATTTGCATCCTGTTGGCTCATCACCAGGCTGATGGGCCTTCCTGAGGTAGATTGTGAGGGGGGAGATGAGACTTGCACTTGGAGAGGGCTGTGTCTGTCGCCACACAAAGAGCATCGGGTACTACTTCCCAGTAGTGCGTCTGGAGCCAAGGAAGGAAGAACAGGGACCCTGTGAGGTTCAGAGGCCTCTTTGATGTCTCCCCCACTTAAAAGACACATTTTGGTATAAGTACTGGACCCCTGGCACCCACAATGTAGCTCACATTTGGGTCCTGAGGAGACTCTGCCAAGAAGAGGAGTTGCGCTGTCAGGAGGGATTGCCACTTTGCCACTTTCTTTGCTGTGTTGGCCTGCTGCCTGCTTTTTGCTGTGCTGCTAGGAGGTGGGTGCCAATTAGCAACTGGTCCTGTTGTGTTGGCCTGCTGCCTGCTATCTGCTACCTCTGCGGTGAGGTAGCATTGAAATTTCCCTCCACAACCTCACCAAACCTAAGTAACTTCAAGGACTTGTTGGCTTGCCTCATGTTCTAGAAGTCTCAGGGCCATCAAAGACTTCATCTCCATGATGACTATTGCTGGACTCAGTCAACCCGAAGTCCTATCCTCCTTGAACTGCCAAAATCACTCCTGGCCCTTAAAGCAGGGTGCCGTAGCTATTTTTCTACACTCACACACATCTGTGCCCTGTAGTACTGAAGATTGCTGTGGTTTTCTGCTGGGTGCTATCTGTGCACACTTCTGTGTTGGCGGCCCACTAAGATCACCATGTCGGCCCCGCCTGGGGGAGGTTGTCGTATCTGCAATACGTGAGGACCGCCGCCATGTCCAAAGTCAGCCTAGCGTGACCAGTCCTTCTAAACCCGTCCCGTCCCCAAGTCGAGCAACGCTTCAATCTACAAACCCAGAATCACTTTGTAGACATCTAAAGGACCCGCATCCTCGTAGATCTGCAGGTGGGGACTGCTGTAGCAGCAGTGCGACAGCCCCGTGTCCAACCCCAACTGCAGGGGGCTGCTGCGACCACTCATCAAAGATCAGTGCCGCACAAATCCGACTAGCCGCGGCTCCAGGGAGGAGTGTGAGACCCCGGCAGCCCATCTGCTCCATGCTGCCTCGGATACAGAAAGGTACTGCGACTTCCCGGAACCACATGGTCCACCTAGCTGCACTGCACTGATAGGCAGCTGAACTCACCAGTATCCAGCCTGAGTGAGGACTACCACATAGGCGACTCTTGGGGCACAGAGACCTTGCCTTTCACACCAGTACCTTATCCCCAAAACCTTTGGAGCACTAATCTTCTGCTCTGACCCATAAACTCTCCCTTTTGCGATCCCTGACGGGGACCATATTCAGCGTGAGCAGATTACCGTAAAGCCCCAAGAATAAACGCAGATAGTTCTCCTACCTCTTAAGAAGGGCTCATAACTTGAACAACCTTAATTGGATTTTTGTTGTTTTGGTCATATTTTAATCAGATAAAGATTATCTGTTTTTCTAAACTGGTGTGGAGTCGTTTTGTGGTGTTTGCACTGTTACTGTAATCATCGTATCGCACAAATACTTTACACATTGTCTCTTTGGGTAAACCTGACTGCTCTGCACCACGCCACCAAAGGTTGAGCACAGGTTATCTTAGGTGTGTATCCAACTTACCCTTGCTAGAGTGGTGGGTTCTCCCCGGCTTAGGTGCATACCCTAGCCAACCAGAAACCACATTGCTAACAATATTCTTTGGTAACTGCATAATGTTAGGGTTATCCTTACACATCCCACAGACATTATGTGTAATTACTATTCTGACTGCATACACTTCTCAGTACTGGGATAAGTTATACAGTGGGCCAAAGTAAATATAAAGTGCTTAACTTTGTGGCGCACTCGCTTGAATGTACCTTAACACCCAATGCTGACTGGTCCCCATAGTGCAATGGTTGTCACATAAATGGTATTTGTCTAGCTTTGCCATCGGTCTGGTGCCTTGAGTGTACTGAACATGCACATACACACAGACAAGTGTAATGACACGGCAGCAGCAGCAGTTGATGTCCCAAGAAGAGTGGCAAATCACTTCCAACTTAGCTGTGTGTTGTGTGTGATAAACGTGGGAGCATACAATCCGCACAGCAAGAAGGGTTAAACATTAATAAATGTCATTCTTATTGATGAATTATAGATATCATGTACGGTATGATATACATTCCTGACAAAATATGAATATTATATGTAATATGTTCTCAACTCTTACATGAGGCATAATCAACAAACCAGAGATGGAGCCCGATCACAACCGTCCCAGTAAATGAAGACACCGCTCTGAGCAACCCTGGGGTAGATCTAAATGCCAACTTTCATCTCTAGCCTGCCACAAACCCACCTCAAAGCAATTTTAATACTGGTGCAATCCATAGCAGGTGCTAAAACGGTTATGATCTCCGGATAACCACCTTATCTACAGAAGACTTCTTAAGAATTGGCTCTTCCCCACATAACCACCATACACAAACATAAATATACAGTGTATCTCTATGTATATAAGCATTTATTTGGACAATAGATGTGTACCTACATGAGTATTGCATTTATAAATGTGTATAATAATTATGTTTTAACAATATAGATATTCGTTAGTTCTGCTTAAAAAAAAATAATATTACTTATAGTTACACTATTCTGTTTTAATATGTATATAAGTGACTGCATAAATAAGTAAATCTTTTATTACTATTTGTCTACAAGTTCTTCATTATTGAATTACAAAAAATAAAAACAAATACAATAATTTAAAGTACAACAACACTTGAAAGCCATAGTTTATTAAATGCAACTTTAATCTTCATATAGTACCTTCCTTATGTATATATCTATAACTATATATATATTCACTGAAAAAACCATAGGTTTCACACACGTTATAGTTAGGAATTAGCATTTAAAAAACCTTGCAAATTCACTGAAAAAACCATAGGTTTCACACATGTTATAGTTAGCGGAAATTTTACTGATAAAAAACCAATGAAATTCCCCCGTTATAGTTAGTGCAGGCAACTATAACTCACGCGACCGCAATCCTCTGCTGATGCTAATACTGTATTTAGACACTTATTTGCCCATGTCTTCTTCCATACATTTTTAGCTATACATATATTACAAATATTTTTTTTTCATAAAGACACATATGCCCACGTTACGCTAGATGGGCCATGTACGCACGATGCGCTTCCCGCACCGTGCGCACATGGAGGACATATGATGCACTTCGTTTTGAAAGGTAATATTTTAATTTTTTGTATATTTTATAAGCCATGCACAAATGGTGCCCTTCGGGCACCATTTGCACACGGGGTGGAGAGAGTGTGGATAATTTTATTATTTTAAAAATTTTTACCGTACGCGTACGGTAAGCGTAATCGGCGAAATTACCGAAAAAATAAAAATTCCATTTTTGGCCTTGGGGGATCTTTGGGGACTCCCTCAACATGGCTATGTGTGTGGGAGCTGTCTAAACAGCCCCTTTACATGTTTTTGGGCTTTATATTTTAAAAATCACTCTCAGTGCGAGAGAGAAAATGGCGGCCGCCGCTTCCTGGTTTCGGCCGATTCGAATGTTTACTTAGATCTAAGAGCCAATCAGAATCGCGCCACCGTACGCGTACGGTAAGCGTACCGTAAGCGCACCGTAAGCTGGCTCAGATATATATATTGATTTAAAGGCTATTTTCTCAGAATCAACTGAACAGATTTACACCAAACCTACAAAAGGCACTTCCTTGACCTGAGGACTACCTCTCTGCCAAATTTCTAGTAATTCTGTTCAGCCGTTCGGGCTGTAGCCCTGTCTAAAGGTCCTATGGAAAAATGCATGGGAAAAACGCGTTTTGGGACCCCCCTTTTATCTCAGCCCCCGCTTGACGAATCCCCCCGAGACTTTCAGGGTAGGAGCGGAGCATAGCGCCCCACCTATTTTGGAAAATTCGCGAGGATTCGTCGACCGGCGCCAAAGTTATTCAAAATAGAATGTTGCGGATTTCCTATGGAAACGTGGTCCTAACTATAACTACCTACTGGCGACCGCCAGTAGGTAATATCTATATATATATCTATATCTATATATATATATATATATATATATATATATATATATATATATATATATATATATATATATATATATATATATATATATATATATATATAGATAGATTTATATAGATATATATATATACATACCTTCCATGAAGGTACGTATCTATATATTTATTACTTTGCTTCCAATTCAGCATATCCAATGCACTTCCCTACTTCTTACCCTATAACGCTCTCAAGATATCCTCTACCTCAACTCTCTGACTCATTTCAAACTTTATTCTACTAATCTTGCCAATGCCCTACCCTACTTTTCACCCTATACCTGTTGTTTCATTCATCCCAAACTCCATACCACTACTATGATCCTCAAAATAACCATTTCAAGTCTCCTCCCTCCTTTACCCCTACTTGCATCATCTCATACCTCTCTTACTATTCAGATCTTCCAAACAAGCCTTTCTAAACATTTCCCTCTGACTCTTTCCCCTTCCACCTTCCCTTTACTCATCCCAAACCCCCTCCTACTGCTATGAACTCCCCCAAAAACAAATAATTCAAGACCATTCCCTATTCTATCCCTCCACTATTCCTTTTCAATACACATAACAGACTAACATGTTGACCACTCAAATTAATTTCATATTTCCCATTACTAACTCCCCACTAATCCTGTTTGGGTTCCAGAGTAGTGTGCTACTCACCAAAAAGTACGTCAAACACCTCATCAGGCGTAGCAAGCGCTTTATAAATGCAAACCTTTTCCCTTTCTATCCCTCCACTATCCTTCTTTTTTTTTTTTATGTTTGAAAAGCTTTATTTGAAGAGAAAACATAGCGAACGACAAATACAAGTCATATAAAGAGCATTGTCATACAAAATCAAAAAGAGAGAAACATAATAAAGGGTCATTATACGCTAAACCTAAGGAACCTGAGGGAAAAATACAAAAAGCATTTTATAAAATTTTAAGGGAACCAAAAGGAAAAGGGGGAAAGAGGAGAGAAAGGGGAGGAGAAAGGAAAGAAGGGAAAAAGAAAGAGAGAGGGAGATATGAGGCGTTTAAGAGAAGAGTAAGTGATATAGTCAGAAAGAAAATAGATAGAATAGAAAGAGCAAATAAGCGAAGGATAGGGAATAGTTGAAAGGCAGGGAATGAAAATGTAAATGTGAGTAAGATAAAAGGAATAGAGAGGAAGAAAGGAAGAGGAAGGGTAGAGCCGAAGTCTCTCATGGGGGTTTGAAATTCTCAGAGGATAAAGGAGAAACAGATTTCGATTTCAGAGCCATGCGGTCAAGATAAGCTGTGAGAGGCAACCAGAATAGATCTCTATTGAGGGTAGGAGTGGAGGCAGCAGCGAAGCGAACATCAAGTCTGTGATAGTGACAGAGGGAGTTCCACCAGCATTGTATCGAGAGCTTAGAAAGATCCTTCCAGTTTGAGGAAATGTGTTGGAAAGCCAGAGCCAACATGAGATCTAATAGACCTGAGGAACGAGAAGGAATGTCAAGAGTGTCAGAGATACTACCTAAAAAAAGAAGAGGGATAGAGTACGGAATAGAGATAGAAAATAGGCGAGAGACATAAGACCACACCTGATCCCAAAGTGCTAGAGCAGAAGGACACAGAAAAAGTAAATGATACAGATCAGCATTAGGGGCAGAGCAGGTCCAACAGGTAGAGTCCTTATCAGGAGAGAAGCGAGAAATAGAGAGGGGAGAGAGATAAAGTCTATGATATAGAAAGAACATAGATTGAGTTAGTGAGGCGGAACGGGAGATTTTTAAGGATCTGACCCAGACTTTGTCCCAAACGACTATAGACCATTCACAGCCCAAATCAAGCTCCCAAGCAAGTTCCAATTTAGATTTCGGACGAGTCGGATTGGGGGAGGAGAAAAACTTATAAATAAGAGAGGCTTTGGGGAGAGCAGAGAGAATTTGAAGAAGCGAGGACTGGGAAACAGAAGACGATGACAAGGGGAGAGAGTAGTAGACCTCAAGTATAATGGCCATTAGGACAGTGAATCTATGGAAGAAAGACTGGGGACAGTGAAACAGAAGTCGGAATCGAGGAAAAGAACATGGGAAAAAACCATCAAAAAGCTGGTTAACCCATATCAGCCCCTTAGATCTCCACGCAGTCCAGCAAATAGGACGATTATGGAGGAGAATAAGTGAATTGTACCAAATAGGGGAAGCCAAAAAGGATTCACGAGAGACCGGGTCAGGACGGACCAGAGCATGTAGAAGAGAAGTAGTATGCTTAAACAGGGGTAGAGGGGTGGTTAAATTCTTAGCGGTGAAATGTACAATTTCAGATAGGGAAAAAGGAGAGAGGAGTAAGCGTTCAATAGAGAGCCAAAGAGGAGCAAGAGGAGAAGGTGTAAGGACAAGCCAATTAGAAGCCTGACGGAGAGAAAAAGATTTATGATAAAGGCGGAAATCCGGAAAGTTGACTCCGCCATTGGCCTTTGGTTTACGAAGGGCAGCAAGTGCAACTCTCGATTTTTTATTATTCCAGAGGAACTTAGAGAGACAGGAATCAATGCGCTTGAAATAGACATCAGGGATATGAATGGGGAGCATGGAAAAGATGTATATAAGAATGGGAGAAATCATCATTTTGATCGAGTCCAGCCGACCCCACCATGAGAGAAAAAGAGGATTCCAAGAAGAGAACAACTTATCCATGCGGGATAGCACAGCGGACATATTCAACCGAATAGATGAAGAAATGGAGTTAGAGAACCAGATTCCAAGGTATTTAATTTTAGAGGGATTCCATGCAAAGCCGGTGGCCGAAAACTGATGAGGGAGACAAAATTTAGTAAGAGGGAGGATCTCAGTTTTATCAGAGTTGATTTTGTAGCCAGAAACTTGGGAAAAAGATTTAAACTCGAGTAGTAAGGCCGGAATGGATTGGTCAGGATCGGAAATAAACAAAAGAATGTCATCTGCATACGCAGAGAGTTTCAAATGAGTTTTGTCATAAGGGAAGCCAGAAATAAGAATGTTGTTTCTAATGGACGACAGAAACGGCTCTAAAGCTAGGACAAAAAGTAAAGGGGATAGAGGACAGCCCTGGCGGACGCCACGCTGCAAAGGAAAGTAAGAGGATATCCGGCCATTAACTAACACAGACGCTTTAGGAGAGGAATAAAGTAAAGAAACAAGAGAGATAAAATTAGGACCAAAGCCGTGCCAACGGAGGGAGGCGAACATAAAGGACCAATCTACTCTATCAAAAGCCTTCTCGGCATCAACTGATATAGCAGCTAGAGAGAAGTTGAGAGAAGGTACCTTATTGAGAACATTGAGAAAAAGACGGGAATTATCTGAGGTAAGTCTACCCTTTACGAAACCGCATTGTTCCTTACCGATAAGGTGTGGGAGGAAAGAATCTAAGCGCCGGGCAAGAAGTTTAGCAAATAATTTATAGTCTACATTAACAAGGGATATTGGGCGATAGTTCTTACAAAATTGCGGGTCACGACCATCTTTAGGTATTAAGCAAATCGTAGCCTCGTGAAAGGTACCAGTAGCCGTGCCGGAGGTGAAAAAGGATTGAAAAAGGGAGAGAAGTTTAGGAAGCAAAAGATCCGAAAAATGTAGATAAAATTCCACAGAGAAACCGTCTGGGCCCGGAGATTTACCCTTGGTTAGAGATGTTAAGGCGCTATCCAGTTCGGTGACAGAGAGGTCAAGCTCAAGATCAGGGAAATTAAGATGAGAGGTGGAGGGGGCAGGAATTTTGTCCAAGTAGGATTGAATGAGAGTAGCCGAGGGGGGGGATTCAGGGGTATAAAGAGATTGGTGGAACTGTTGAAATTGGGCGAGTATATCCTCCTCCTTGTGGAGGAGACGGTTATCGTTGGAATATATTGAATCAATCAGGTTACGCTCCTTGCGGGACTTAAGATAGTTGGCCAGAAGCTTACCTGACTTATTACGACCCCCGTAGTAGCGGGCGCTGCTGCGGAGAAGTAATGAGGATGCATTGTCAGTAGAAATTTTGTTAAACTCGAGTTTGGCGCGTATAAGGTCTGGTACAACAGTTGGAGTAGAAGAGGTGTAGAATTTATGTTCCAGGGATTTGATATGAGAGAGAAGGTCTTTTTGTTTCTTAAGATAAGATTTCTTTTTCTTTGAGACAAAGTCAATCACAAAGCCGCGAGCCGTAGCCTTGAAAGAGTCCCAAATAACATGAGGGGGTAACGAGGGATCAGAATTGAGTAGGAAAAATTCCGTGGCAAAGGAAAGAAAAGAAGAAGAAAAGAGGGGATCTAGGAGGAGAGAATTATTAAAACGCCAGCGGGAGGATTTGGGATGAGGGGGAAGAAGATCAAAAACAGTGACAATAGGAGCATGGTCTGAGATAACTATCGGCTCTATAGATGAGGAAAGAAGATTTTGAGAGAGAGACTGAGAAAGGAATATATAGTCAATCCGGGAGAAGGAGGCATGAGGGGGTGAGAAGAACGAATAATCCAAAGAGTCAGGATGGGACAGTCTCCATGAATCAAGAAGGTGAGATTTGGAGATAGTATCAAGGAATTGTGTATGTGATTTGTGGGGGGTGAAACGGGCAGAGGATTTGCGATCAAGAAACGGGTCAACAATTTGATTACAATCCCCTCCCAGAATGAACAGAGAGTCACTGTATTGGAAACACTTAGAAGTTATTAGAGGCCAAAAGTTACAATCAGGGTGAGTGGGGCCATATACGTTAAAAACAGTCAAGGAAACAGAATTGATTAACAGCTTAGCTAAGACCCAACGACCCTCAGTATCATTTTCTTGAGAAAGAACTTTACATTTTAACTTCTTGTGACACAAAATGGCCACACCATTCTTTTTGTTAGAAGTAGGAGAAAATAAAACCGTTCCCACCCAGCCTCTTTTTAACTTAAGAGACTCCGCCTCAGAGAGATGAGTCTCTTGCAAAAGAACTAAGTCAGGAGTGTAAGAGGCTAGATGGGAAAGCACTCTCTGCCGCTTAATAGGGCTAACAAAACCTTTCACATTCCATGAAATAACTTTAAATTAAATCCCAATAAAATGTGCCAGGAACAGAGAAAAGGGATGAAACCAAAAACGCCACAAAGGAGAATAACGGGCAGGGGAAAGACAAGAGCAGGACAACAAGAAAGTCGAAGGACATGGTGAAAAAAGAGCAAGGAAAGAGGAAAGGAAGGAAAGGGGAGAAAAAGAGGAGAAGAAGAAGAGACAGTACATATCCAAAACGGACGACTGAAGAAAACATACCTGAAGGGGGAAGGGAGATAACAAGATGACGACGATGGGGTGTGGGAGGATTCGACAAGAACAGCCCTCCGGACCGGAGAGCAACAACCCACCGCAACAGGACGGAATATGAGGAAGACGGATCAAATGGTACGAAGAGGACTACAAGAGGGTTGGTCGAACAGAAAATCTAGGGGAAGGAAGGAGAAACATGTTATGCAGGAGTCATGGGGAGATAAACAATGCACAAAGAAACCAATGTATGCAGAAACAGAAACCCAGACAACAACCATTATACAATCATATCAGGCAGAAGAAGGATCAACCGAGGAGGGAGAAAATTCCAGCAAGAACCTGTAAGGAGAAAAAACCAAACAGGTAAATAGTCAACCAGTAGGAGGATTAGATGTATCCATGCCAGCGTTAGTCTGAGTGTGGATAAATTTCTTGAGCTCAGCCGGGTCTTGGAAAGTCCAAGTATTATTTTGATGAGTTACCTTGAAGGTACAAGGGTGGAAAAGGCCATATCTAGCTCCCATAGAACGCAGAGGAGCGCGAAGAGACAGAAATTCTTTTCTTCTGGCAGCAGTGGCACCAGAGACATCCTGAGAGAGATAAACTCTCTGACCCATCCAAGATACTTGGCGTTTCGCTCGAGCTGTGGAGAGGACCAGGAGGAGGTCCGTAAATTTAAGAAAGAGGATAATGACCCCCGCGGTTTGGTAGAGGAGGAGGAACGAGGACCAAGTCTATGGGCTCGTTGGATACTAAGAGAGGTGGTAGCAGGAAGGTCTAACAATTTCAGGAGGAAAGAAGAGAAGAACGTGACAGGATCATCACCCTCCAAGGATTCCGGCAGGCCATAAACGCGCAGGTTATTCCTCCTGTTCCTATTTTCCAAATCCTCAGTATGCTGTTGAAGGGTAAGAAGAGACTTCTCCAGAGAGGAAATGCGATGGGAATTTGACTGAATTTCTGGAACCTGCTGCTCCACAGAAGAAACACGGGCCTCCATAGTTGACCATTTGGCCTCGAAGAGCTGCATCTTAGTGTTAGTCTCCTCCACGAACGGGCGCAAAGCGCGAATCTCCTCAAGTATCAACTCCATAGAGATAGGGGGTGGAGATGACTCAGATGGAGGAGGAGAGGAGTCCGGCTTCAAGCGCTTAGGTAAGGAGGCAGGAGGAGAAGACTTACTGGAAGAAGCTTGTGATGAAGAAGAGCGGGAGGGACCTGCTGTCGCCATTTGCTCCGTGGAAGAAGGATGAGGAGAATGGCCTGATGGTGAGGAGGAGGCAGAGGAAGGCGGAGCCTTCGAGGGCACAAAGACAAACTTCGGATTGCGAAGCTTGCCCATAGAAGCTTAAAACGCGCCAGTGATAGTGAGCAAAAGTCAAACAAGCAAGCCAACGCAACAATCTGGGCACAGAGGCAGGGAATGTCAATATGTCAACATGTCCGATCTAAATAGCCCAGCGGTTATCAGAAGTAATAGAGGACACTTGGAGAAGTCATGAAGACACCCCGGGCCTGGAAGTGATGCCAGCAGATATTAGGAGATGTTTCCACACATAGTTGGTGTTTAAATAACGTTGCCCAATAACACGCTTAGTACCACATGAGGTTTGGCAGAAGTATCCTTAAGAGTGAATAAAAGTCATAGAAAAAGAGCCCCTGGTGCGAAATCCATCTCCATGCGCCTCCATAGGGTAGAAAACAAATTAAAACATTTCTCTGAAGAATTAAAGCAGGTGTGGAATCCTCAGGGTGCAGCACAAAACCACAGAGATATTCACCTACCAGGGAAGTTGTAATGAGTCCTTCATGCAGCTATCCCTTGGAAAAGCGCTTGTCAAATAGAAAATATTCCACATTGCCATGAAGAGCGGAGCGCGTCTGAGAGCATGAGGAGAGCCTGCTGCTCCAGGTGCGCGCGCCGGTTCCAGACGAGCAGCGCTGAGGCGACAAAATGGCGGGCGCTCTGAGGAGCGCATTCAGCGCGATGAAAACAGCGTATTCCGGGTGCGAAAAGGTTCACCCTTGGCTCACCAGGTGCACATCACGTTCCGCTTGCTGGAACATCTCAGTAAGCTTGACGAAAGAGCGTGAGGACTGCTGCAATTAATACGGGTCCGTCCCGGTGCGGCGGAGCTCCGGATCTAAGCGGCCATCTTGGTCAGCGTCCAAGCCACGCCCCCCTCCACTATCCTTCTTAATCCAAGTAACAGACTAACATATCCACCGCTCAAATTACTTTCATATTTCACCATACTAATTCACTACTAATCCTTTATGGGTTCCGGAGTAGCGTGCTACATGCCGAAAGTGTTGGAAATTAATTGCAGGTGCCGAGCACCGGAAACCACCGGCTTAAATTAAGCACTGTTCCTGTCCAAACTCTATCCTTCTCTGGCTGTGGGAATGCTTTCCGGCTTGGCAAGTCGGTCACCACCAGGCTCAGAGTGGTCCAGAGTCCACTGAGCAAGGACCCCCTGAGATATTAAGGATTGCTGCTGCAGTTTATTCCTCTTTTAGTCATAAATAACCTGTCATACAAACTGAATGAAGTGCATAAAAAGCGTGGGAACTATGATGAAGAGCAATGGGGGTGGGGTCAGCGAATTTGAGGGCGAGGCAACAAGAAGTATGGGAACTGTTAGTGTAAAATTAAAAAAGATTGGGAATGTCACTTCCAACAGATCCCGCCCACTTCAACCACTGGGTACAACAGAAGAGACAGGGTGCTTAGTTTGTATAGGGAGATATAAACATAGAATGACAACAGGTATATTGGAAGAAACCAAGCATTGCATAAACATGTCCCTGGGAGTGAGAAAATCAGACTGGAGAATTAGAAGGTGAAATGAGATACATGAATTAACCACAAACCCGTACAAGGAGCATTCCAATTTCATTGTTATTGGAGGAGGCAGTTGGAGGAATCGAAGATACACCCACTTCTCTCCCTCCAAATGCTTGCTCCTTTCACTAGGCACGCTAAAATTTTGACCCAATGCTAATGCGGGCTTTCCTCAGACCATATCCCTCACCACGCACCCTATAGCTAGGTCGATTGGAATCAGGCAGCAGGGTTGACAAAATTATGTGGCAAGAAAAGGCGATTTATGGGGAGTAATGGGGCACAATATCCTCCTTATTTTGTCACTTTTACACATCATTAATTCTGTCTGAACAAAGGTTTCACCTCATTAGTACCGGTTTAACACCCAAATACACAATTAGCAAGAGAAATTGGACCAGTCAACTTTTGCATAAGGGCCTATTATTGCACAGCTGCACTTGTTGCTGCGCTTTTCTACCTTTTGATGTTTGATCCGTTTGAGCCAGATACATTTTTTGGCTAAAATCGTCATATTATGGAGCGGATTGATTATGTGGCAAAGGAATCAAATCTGCAATTATGCGGGAAAAGCTACAGACGCAAAATCTCAGAATTCGAGTAAACCTGCCTATTGCGTCCTCAAGATTTGCACAGTGGAGCCTCCCTGGTGCCTGGCCTGTTAACGGTGGAGAGCAAGATGGGGGCCTACACGTGGCAGCCCCTGGTCACACAAAGCAACAGTGTGGAGAAAAGCCAATAATTGAATTAAAACAGCCTCTGTCGGGAGTCCGATCGCAAGAAAGAACGCACACAGCTTTTCAAAGGCACACATACGCTTTCCCTGCTGCGTTATTTGAAAGTAATTCACATAATTCACGGAACACGATGCTGATGCCTGAATAACTCCCAATCAGCAAAGCCCCGGGAGACCCCAGGCTGAAGGGGACTCGGCACGTTCAGAGGTCACGTGCTGTGCTCGCGCTGACAGAGGCCGGGCCACACGCACAGCGTCCCTTCTTTCGGCCTGAGGTAAGGCTTTGTTTTGGACCAGACACCAGTATCTTTTCGGCCAATAGGCGCTCCCGACCTGTAGAGCTATTTTGTTCTCAGCCCAGCTCGTGTTGGTTTCACTGAATGACACGTTTTATGGAATCTTACTGGGTTTGTGTCTGGTTCTGTAGGTATGCCTGAGCGTTCAACTGTTCCATGTTAATTGTAGTTTATAATAGAATCAAGGCGTCATACAACGTACATATATCACAACAGCTGTCAATGAGAATGCAGATGCACCGAGAATCATATGCTGCTTATTGCCACTGAGAGTGTAGCGGGGCCATAACTCGCGAGAGGGAAAGCCTCGAGTGATCCACGGTGCTCGCCTTTATCAATGGTCATAAATAGCATATTATATTAAGAGCATCTACATATGCGCAGGATGCCATGGCAAAAACCAGGATGCAAGGGGTTAGTGTTGTATATACATACATGTTTCCATGTTTGTCCAAAAGGCGAGGACGCACTCACTGCAGTTTTATTGATCAGAATATTTATTTCAGGGGAAACCGGCATGTTCTTTTCCAATAAATTGTATCCATTCCTGCCTGACGCGTTTGGCCGACTGGAGCTGCCCAGATGCACTACAAGAAACATTTTCATTTGCATGCTTTTACCTTCAATTACCCTCCGTTTCTATAGCGATGCATTTTTTGGTTTGCTCTTCTAACTTTGGCGCATTTGCATTTGCCAAATCTTCATGAAACTTCCCAAAAAAGCCTCATCCAACTCCGCTCCTTTCTGGAAAGTTTCAGGCGATCCGTCAGGTTGGGGCTGCGAAAAAGAGGGGTCCCAAAACATGTTTTCCCTGTTCATTTTTGCTTTGGAAAATTAAACAGTGATGCAGCAAAAACAGCTAAACGAAATTACACCAAATTTGACAAAAAGCCAAATTCTGGTCTTAAAATTGGGGGATGGGGTCTCTGGGACCAGTATTGACTTGGGGAGGGGCCTGCACACCCCCCTCTCCCCTGGTGGGTAGTCTACAGGACTACTATTGGCTCGAGGTGGTGAGCTACACACCCCTTTCCCTTAAAATGACTTTCGGCCCCAGGGTATGGGGTTCTCGGGCCAGTATTGGGTTGAAGAAGGTGGGCGCATGCCCCACTTCCCATGAAATAAATATATTTTCCCTATAGGATTGGCTCCCAAGGCCCAGCAATGGCCCTGGGAAGGGGGCCACATGCCCCCTCCTCAATATTAAAATTAAAAAAAAAAAAAGAATTGCCTACTTCTGCGGGCACCCCGGATGGGTGCTAACAGGGGAGTCGGTGGAGTTGCGGGGGCTCTAGAACTTCCCTCACAGCTCACAACAAAAATAAAAAGAGTTGAGAGTCCTGGGTGGGCCCGGGACACCCACAATAATAGTTACAAAATATCCTATATGGGGAAAATGAATAATACATGAGCAGCAAGAGCTCTCATATATGATTTACTGCTCCTAGCAAGGAGGGCCCCATAATGTCCTAGGACTTTTTCAAGCACATATTTTCTTGCTGGTGGTGTCCCTAGAAGAGGCAAAGGACAGACCAAACATTTTGTTTATGTTGTTAGGGGGTTGCAGGGAGTGCAGCAGCCCCCAGAAGCATTAAAGAAAAGTGTCCCCAGTGTAATTAAATGCCTTATTTCAGGAGAGTTTACCATATTTTATAAAGACACTCCGAGCTGGAACTGTATGCTGTTCAGCTGGAGTGTGTGGACCTTTAGTGGTTGTTTCAATGGCTGCACTCTGTAGCACGAAAACTGTTAAAATAAGACTCAGATATGTTGATTATTTCGTTTAATATAACTGTATTACATTTTATCAGTTTTACTAAACATCGCACTTTATGATTTAATGAAATATACATTTGATTATAACTAAAGATGATTTTTTGACAAAGACAATAGGTGTGTGTGTAGAGAACTAATCTTTTAGTGCAGTTACCCCCACTTTTTGCCCCCTTTTTAGCTACTTGATTCAGACTTTCGACTCTGACAGTGTACTGAGGCCTGCTAACCAGACCTCAGTGCCAGTGCTCCTTCCCTGAAACAAGGTGTTGTATAATTGTGCCACAATTGGCTAAGGACTTTAGCACCCCAGTAAGTCCCTAGTAAAGGGTACTCCAGGTTCCTAGGGCAGGGGGGAGGGTCCCTAAGAGCTGCAGCATATCATATGCCACCCTACGGGACCCACATACAAATTCCACACATACTACCATTGCAGGCTGTGTGACATGGTGCAAACCATGAGTGAAAACACAACATGACACACTCCTATGTGTCATGCCAAAGTCACTGCAGCTAATATATGTCACCCCTACAGCAGTCCTTTGAGCCCTCAGGCAGGGTGTATTATATTTTATGTGAGGACATATCTGCATGAGCAGATGTGCCCCTGTGATGTATAGTTCCATTACTAGGTATTACAAGTGATCAGGGAAGCCATTGTAAACCCATGTGCTGGACACAAGTTCCCCAGCTACATGATGGCTTCACTTAATATAGGGATGTTTGGTATCAAACATCTTGTATTAATAAACCCACACCAATGCCAGTGTTGGATGTATTAATACATGCACCCAGAGGGTACCTTAGAGGAGGCCCCTGAAAACCTACCAGCTACTGATGTGCTGACTAACCTGTTTTCACCAGCCTGCCCCCAGAGACAAGTTTATGACCCCAAAGGGTGAGGGCCTTTGCTCTCAGGTCAAAAACAAAACTTGCGCGGGCAGAGGTTTTCCCACCGCCACCCACAGGATGACCTGCAGATTAGAATTCCAAGGCAGACGAGCTTCAAAGAGCTAACCAGTTTTGGAATGCAAATCTAGCTTCTCTCACAGGCGAGGAAGCCGACCCCCTTTGCCCAGAGCCCTTTGGCACCTGGACAGGCGGGAACATTAGCTATGCAGGAGGCAAGTTGCAATGCCAAGCTGGTCACACTTCTAGGATGACCAAACCTGGCATGAACACAACTTTAGAAATTCCACCATATTTTGTGTAGTGGAATTAGGAATTCTGAGACAGGGTGATACCCACTCCCCAAAAGACACTCCTGCACCTAAGCCCCACATCCCGAGGAAAAGTGGACCAAAGGTATACCTGCATGCCCGAGGATCTCGAGGGTCGAGCACCCCTGTGGGTTCCCCCGTGCTGGTTCCCCAGTTCCTGGTTGCAGCCTCTTTCTTACTGGACCGTTCTCTCATTGAAGTGAATGGGACACCCAACGCCGTGACACACCTCTGCACCCAGACGTCCCAGAGCCTCCTGAGGTGACCTGTTGGTGTTGCTTTGGACCTTGCCCCATACTCCCCTTAAGTCCTGAAGTTCAGTCCTGTAAGTCCCTGCTAAGTGCCGGAATGCAATACATATTTTTCCTTCATAGGATAACATTACCGGTCCAGCAATTGTACTGTGTACATTTTTGAGAAACCTGTAAAAATTCATACCTGATTCCAATAATCTTTGTACCTAAATTCATATGAGTATGTGTTATTTTGATAAATTGGTGTTGTATTTCTTAATTGAGTGTGTTTCATTTACTGCCTCTGTGTGTGTAATAAATGCTCAGCACTGCCCTCTGATATGCCTAACGGCTCACCCACAATATCACAAAAGAGAGCATTTGAGGTGTCCTTTGTGCCTCTGGAATTTCTTTGGAGTTTGATTTGACTCTCTGCATAGTGTACCTCATTTTGCTGCACGATATAGGGAGCCAGCTTCCTAGAGTGTGCTTTAAATATTATAAAATGGACTAACAATGGAACCTTCTATTTTGCCAGCACCTGAAATTAATATCACCCTTTAGTATCTTTCCCACAGAAATATGCTATTACACATAGGTCAAGGGGATGTGTGCATTCTGAGTAGCACCCATTGTAACAATGCTGGTTCCCTAGGGAACATAATCAGACAAATCAAACATAAGCTAAGATGCACCACAAATTTATAAACAGTGTCAATTTGTTTATATTCAAATCAATTTCAGAGGACAAGGTAATCCTTGATTTCAGTTTCTTTATTCCAAATTCATTGGACAATGCAAAACGATACAGCCGACGCGTTTCGTCCTAACACAGGACTTCTTCAGGGCTGTTTAGAAAAATACATAGATACAATACAATTACAAACAAATCATATGTTTAAAAAATATCCTATAATGGATATTAGTCTAACACACTTGAGCTTACATACTGACAGACATATTTACATAAATTCTTTTAAGTAGAAAATGGTCATTTAAAATTCAATTCAAACATAACGAAAATTGTCATGTTAAATCATGTCCATGTTTTCTCAATATCCCCCACATTGAGAGCACAGCTAGACAAATTTGTATTTAATGCAATATATGTATAAGGGAATTCTGTTTGAAGTTATCTTATATATGCATTTAGAAACACTAAATGAGGAAGAAGAGGAAAGGAAAAGGTGAGAGTCGGTGGACACAGAAAGAAAGAAATCTGGAAAATCATACTGCCATTCACTAGGTTTATTCGAGTTAGGTCATTATTTTTTACATATGAAAGGGAAAAATTCCTGAATGTGAGGTTTATGTGTACAGATCCCAAGGGTCAGAACTGGGCATGATCTATAATAAGTATATAATGTACCTACCAAGAATAAGCAGATAAGTTACTTCAAGCTTTATCAGTTTAAGATTGTACAATAGAGGCTGAGAATCTTCTGTCCAAATTCTTATGATCCAAAAGTTTAATCTGCAATATGAGATAAATAGCCTTTTCATTAAAACAAAAATCTGTACACATAAACCTCACATTCAGGAATTTTTCCCTTTCATATGTAAAAAATAATGACCTAACTCGAATAAACCTAGTGAATGGCAGTATGATTTTCCAGATTTCTTTCTTTCTGTGTCCACCGACTCTCACCTTTTCCTTTCCTCTTCTTCCTCATTTAGGATTACCTTGTCCTCTGAAATTGATTTGAATATAAACAAATTGACACTGTTTATAAATTTGTGGTGCATCTTAGCTTATGTTTGATGTGCTTTAAATATGTTGATATGCTGACCCCTTCATAAAGCCAATAGGCTCACTTTTTTATTTTGGTGTTGTGGCCTGTTGACAAAGTCAGTAGGGCTGCCTTACTTAAGATGAGACCCTTTTTATTGTAAAATTATATAGTTAGCCGTGTGCACTTGCAGGGGTTTGAGCACCAGACCTTGTGCTCAACCCCCACTGTGCATGGCTTGACCTTGCACAGTGTGGGGTTGGCCACCCTCCAGGGGCTGGACACAAAGACTGGCTGTAATCAACCCCATTCCAACAGTGTGGCTTGGAGTTGGCTGCTGACAGAGGCTGCATGTGGCATGGAGTTGGCTACCTGTGGGGTTGGTCTCAGAGCCTAGCCGCAGGCCAGGACTTGCAGCCAACCCCATGCTGAGCACGGCAAAAGGCTGAGTGTGGCATAAAGTTGGCTGCCTGAGCGGTTATTAGAGGCAGGCACTGTGGCCAACCCCTTCAGCTGTGTGTGGCGTGGGGATGGCGTTACTTATAGTAAAAAAACTATCACTTTACCATAAATTCACTGAAAAATACAAATGTTAAAGCAACGTTATAGTTAGTTACAGCTGGGTCTGGTTGCTTAGTGGACTAATGCAGCCACTGGAGGGACCTGTGTTTGACCTCATGGTCACAGGTTCAAATCCCAGTGGGTCAACTCAGACTTACATCCCTCTGAGGTCAATAAAAATGAGTACTATTGAGTTGGGTAACAATAAACATCTGTTATTCAGGGCCAAGATACCTTTGGGTGAACGTGCGCTTTACAAATGCACATGTTAGGTAAGGTAATAATATCTTGTCTTTAAAATTCGCCACTGTGTAGTTACAGTTATGTCAGAGTTTACATAGGAAGAGTGTTTTTTATTTTGCTAATAACTTTGGTACTGTTAGACGAATCTTCACAAAATTTTCCAACAATGAAAGGTGATCTATCTCAACTCCTTCTTGGAAAGCAGAGGGTGAGAAAAAGGGAAGGGTCCCAAAACATTCCTTCTCTATGTTAATTCCCAGAGGAAATTTTGGAAAGCAATACAGAAGAAAACTCTAAATAGAATTACACCAAATTTGGCAGAAAGTTAGAACTTTACTCAGAACTAGTGCTTTTCATGATCTGGTGTAAATCCGTTCAGCTGGTTTTGAGAAATTTACATTTAAAGAAATGAAGTGAAGCTTGCATGGTCCCACGGTACCATGTAGTTGACGCTTGTGCAGTGGTACCACAGGAGTACTATAATACCATGAAAAACTAAATCAGAAATTGTGAGATGGCGGTCTGCGGGGGCTTAGCCGTCTGGGAGGTTGTGCATCTGTGGGGGGCTGGACGCAGGGCCTGGCCACTGCACAGGTCCTACAGCCAACCCCCTGCCATGAATGGCCTTCAGCGGTGCAAGCGGGAGGTTGGGCACAGGGCCTACCTATAACTTCCTACAGTGCACTTCTTGACAGATATAACCTCTTTGCAGCAACATCGTAAAATGTGTGCATTGCATGCAAAACTTTATTATGGAGAATTTCCATCAAAGATTAATTGTGATTTATTTGTAACTCTGAGCCATATTATCTTTAAAAATGTGTACAACCAGACATAATAGGTCACCCTGTTTCAGCAAGAGCGGGTCTGAGTCGCAAGGTATTTGAAAATTTTCAGATTTTCCATCATCACTTTTGTACTGTGTTTCCCAAAGGTCAACACTGAGTTCAGTATGGAGAAGTCTGACGTTTCTTTGCAAGCTTGTGTGCAAGAGGAATTGACAAAGATTGATTCAAGTACATTTGGGGATCCCCCAGGTATCTTCAGATTTGTTCAAAACAAAACTCTGTGAATAGGCTCAAAATGGATCGGGTAAATGTAAGACGCTGCTCTGGATAGCTCCCATTTTGCTCCAGAACACTTATGTATGCTTAGAACCCCCAGAGCTTACTTAACTCCTCAGTTTGAATGGCTTGCACAATAAATTCCAGAGTGTTGGTAGTTTGTTTAAATTGTGTATGACCTAGTAATGAAGTGGATCATTTTCCTGGCCTTGCAGGAGGAAGCAGAGGGGACATTGTGCGCCCATGGAGAGCCTGGTGTGAAGGTAAGGTGCTTTAGTACCTATGTGTACATGGTTATCACAATTATTCCTCCTACCTTTTATTACTATTCACAACTATACTATTATTACTGTGTATCTTATTTGTATTCCTTCTGTCTCTATTCTATAGCAGTTGATACCGCAAACATTGTGTTATTTGATCCGTATGCACAGGCCTCTCATTGTTTCTGCCTTTGGTAGATGGTCAAGGTCGCCAGTGGAAGACGGTGAAGGCAGGGTACCATATTCAGCCTCCGCGCTTTGCTTGACAATGCTGGCATTTTAGGGGAGTGGCTTGAGGGGTTGCGTGTGTTTTCTTCTGGAGCGGGCCTTCTCCGGCCGTTTAGGATGGGCTTTTGCCATGAGGAGCGGGGTCAATGCTGATCTGGATAAGGCGGATCTGTCAAGAATGGCCCAGTGGGTGAAAATGATGGGTTGGAATGCTACCCAGAGCAAGTGCCATGGTTTAAATTGTTTGCAAGCATTCCTCGCAGCACCTTTCATGTGTTTGATGAAACAAGCCAGTTTGGCCACAGGGTCTATGCACCCCTGGCCCGCAGTGAAGGAATTGGGGACCTCGCGCCTGTCCCTCGTGGAGAGAGGTCCACTTCTTGAAACCACTGCCACAATTTCCAGTTCATGTGTCCCGTATTGATCCCCCGTAGAGAGGACAAAAGTTAAAGTTTTACTTTCTTTTCACCATGCAGGCTATCGCTTGGGGGGTCACTGGTGGCTCGACGTGCATGTTGAGTGGGCTGCATCCACCACTTTACAAGCCACAACACAGTGGGCCTGACTCACAAATCTCCCCAATGAGATGCCTCAGTTTGTCTCCTTACGTTTCACACTCCACATTGAGCTTTGTTTTCTATTGCCGGTGATGACAGCTGTATCTTTGTATGTCCTTTTTTCTTTGTTTTTTGTACATACAGTGAAAACATTGTTTAAATTTTTTTTTTTTTTTGTTGAGCACCATCTTATTTGCACTTTGCATTTAAGTTCATTTACCTGCGGGAGGTGGTGCCTGAAATGGGCACAGACGGTCGCTGTAGCAAGTGTAGTAGTAGGGAGGCCCTTTGTGAATCAGACCTTCTATTCACAAAATGATGTTTACATTTTATAATTGTTGTACATTCTGCTGACTATCTTAATTTTAAAATATTCTTTGTTTCAGGGAGGGAAGGGTGATGAAGGTGAAAAAGGACAAAAGGTACAAAACACCCTCTATAATTATCAGTATTCAAGATTCTGCTGCACAGCTACCAGCTAAAATGATGTTTGAGATTAAAGTGGGATAACCTGCTATGTGAAAACGAAATATTTCAAAATGTCATTAACAGCATGTCAGCAAGGTTAGGATCTAAAAGAAATTGATTTGTGACCTATGTTTAGTACAAAAACGAATTTAGGTGGCTAAAGCTTTGTTCATCTAGTTTGTTGTTGACTCATTTTGGTGAAAATTAGCTAAAAATAAGATTTATGTTTCCAAAATGCGTGCTAGAATATTATAGGTGGAAAAATGTGCGAAGGCTTCAATCGCACAGATTCACATTTTTTAAAAAAAACTGCACCAGCTCTGTATACAAAGCTGGTAAAGTTCAAAATAACAACTGTGGAAATTAAAAAAGGGCCGTGCTCTGCATGTGAACCTTTCCCACAGCCATGCAAGGCCCGTGACCAGGGTCGCATTGGGATCACAATTCGGTCCGGGCACTCCCAAAAAAGTGGCCCACATTCCTGGAGCACGCCCATTCACAAAACAGCATTTGGCTAGTCTCATCGGGCTCATTTTTTAGAGAAATGTTTCAGAAATTATGTATTTTAAAGCTCATAGAGCCAAAAACATTGGTGAAAACTAGAAGCACTACTTTTTGGTGAGTCAGGCGAAGTGAAATAAAGTGGCCCAAACACCACAACTCCTGATATGGCTATGTTTGCCACCTGGCGCTATCTATTAACCAGCATTACCAGTATTTTAATGCCCTTGCCAGTACGAAAATGAAGAAAATAACCTAAAGCTGGTATTTCCTCCCCCGATTGATATGTACTTTAAAAGTTTGAACAGTAAACATAAGGTGAAAGCAGTTTAAAATGAGGTCTAAAGCTTCTTTAATGATCCGTGACTGATAGTTAAAACTAAACAAAGGAAGAAAAGCCATTTAAGAAGGAATACAGACTTTTTTTTATTATTGAATAGAGAATCCTCTCTCATTATTAAGTTCCAGCCTTTGCAGATTCTTAAAAAATAAGCAAACTGAAGGTCATGTTTTTTTATTGTAGTTTTACATAGCGTAAACTCGGCCAAATGGCGCAATTATATGAGCACCAGTTACATTACAGAAGATCAAATTCATTTTTATTTTAGGCCTTAGCGCAATTAAGTCATTTGCCCAGAATCACAGGATGTTGCAGTGAGGCTGGGACTCAAACCTATTTCCATAGTTCCACATTCAGCAGCTCTGACCCTAACATTACATTATCTCAATTTTCTGCTCTGGGACAATTGCTCCACAGCGAGGTTTATGCAAAGATACAGCCCCCACCACCCCTCCCACCATCAAGGCCTGAAAGACACTGTAGCCGAGGTGTCAACGACAGGCCCTCAGCAAGGCCATTCACTTACTCTCCCCAGCCCAGTCAACTGTAGCCTCAGGGTGATGGCCTGGCAGGGGAGGGTTAAACAAAAGCAGGAGAGCCAAAGTGATGATGGCCCACAGCAGGGGAGTGGGACATTGCTTCTGGGCGTCTGCGCCGGCCCCACGGGAGGCCAAGATAAAGTCTGCAGCGGACAGAACAATATTGGCCTAGAGACGCTGCTGAAAGCAACCCCCCCACAGCCTCCTTGCTCATGATGCTGCCCCCCCTTACAGTGGCCTGGTGGGGAAGACAATAAGTCTCTGTGGGACGTTTGACAAAAACCGCCCACTGGTGACCCCTAGGCACCGCCCCATCGGCCAATGCCCGACTGCCCACGTTACCAATCCGATGCTGCCCGTGAAGCACTTTTGTTTTCAGGGGTGCTCTGTCTCTTTCCTCGTTGCCGAATGTCCCAAGGTCGGGGTTACAGCGTCAGGGAAAGAAGATGACGTGGCCGAGTAGCAGCTATTGTGCTAACGACTGACCCCTAAGAAGCACACTTCCTTGCTAGCTGATGTCCCATCAAGGTTGGTTGGAATCGCAGGCTGCCAGTGTCACACAACCTTAGGGAACTTCCTGCTCTATTGCTATAGGTCAATTTCCCTGAAATTATCCTACAAATAGAGTCAGAGAAATCACTTGGCCCATTCCTGAGATATTCGTGTTCTCTTCAACCGTACTCTGTTTGAAATGATAACTTTTTTTCACAAAGGAAGGGGTATGCTTCTTACATTGTTCAAAGCAAGTTAAAACCTCTGGGATGTAAGACCTGCTTACACATGTTTCAGTTCGCCTTCTATATGCTAAAGCAACGCACATGCATTGAATGTAGAAGGTTTTATCGCTCTGCGGATACAAAGGTTGATCTGAGCCCACAGCCCCCTCATGAAGATCTTCTTAAAATCCCCACCAGGCACTTTCAGTAAATGGCTTTCAGCTGAATTTGGCAAATGCTGTTTTCGTGGTGGCATTGTGCTACCACAGGCTATGTTTGTTATGTTTTAGTGTCTTGTGTGTTGCATTGGTGTGGTAAGTTAAGCAAAGAGCGTTCAATAAGCTATTTCTGGTCGTTGCAGGGGGAGCCTGGAGTTGGGTTTCGAGGTCCGATTGGACAGGCAGGACCACCAGGCCAGAAGGTATGGAATATACTTTACGTTACTCTTCTTGGCATAGAGTCGGGCGATTATCAGAGGTAAAACTCATGGACTGATGACCAGTAGGCACAGAGCCCTCCGCCTCCTGGCTGCAACCTTTGATGCACATCAGGCCTCAGGACGAGTTATCAGTTAATCCGATGGGGTCACTTGCAGGAGTGATAAACCCCGATGGACTGCAATTAATGGGGGAAGCCCAAAGCAATCTGGGGGGTTTCACCCAGACACTTCACCTGCTAAAGAAGGGGAAATATGTAGCTGTAAATCTGCATGAAACCTGGGAAAAATATGCAGGACTCAGTGAATACACACTCATTCCTGCAAGTTAACACCACACGGAAAAATACAAACAGACTGCATCCTTCTTGGCAGAAGTCACCTAGTATCCGTGTGTAGGCTTAATGCATATCAGCTAAGGCTTAAAGGGCCTTTCCCCCACCCCAAAGCCATATTCGGCAGGTTTGACATGCCGAAAATTACCTGGGGGTGCGAACGTTGTTGCACCCGCTAGTTTACTGGTGCAGTACTCTTCGCCCAACTTGTAATTGGGATTCCTGTGCCAATCATAAACATTTGGGGCACTCGTAATTGAGGCCACTGAGTTATGATTGAAGAAGTGTATACCTCGTCAGAGGTCTTACTACTATGATCTCCCAAATACCACCTTCTAGACTCTACATCTTCTATCCCTCCATTGTCCCATTCAAACCGACTAACAGACTCACATGTCCACCCCTCAAATTAACATATATTTCTCTGTACTAACCCACCACGAATTCTTTTGGCTTCCGGAGTAGCGTGCTATTCGCCGAAAAGCACTTTGACGCCTCATAAGGGGTAGTAAGCACTATATAAATTACGGCTAAAATTGGAGTGTTCGGATTCCAACCCAACTTTAGATGCACTGATCTGGGCAACAATCAACTGATTTCGGATGGAGCTCACAATATGCCTGTCTCTCTGTGGAAGGAATTACACACAGTCAAAGGGCTCAATACATCATTTCTGATGGGCTGGGGCGAAGTGTGCACCCGGAGTGTTCTTTATAAAATGCTGGATGTATGTACTGTGTGGGGCATATATTCACAAACCAGCTTAGGTGTGGCCAGACAGGCCCAGATAGCGTCTGTACATGGTGGGCCTGGTTCACTCTCCAGTGTGGTGCCCTGGCATGGAGGCCTGCGTGTGTAATCGAAGTGAGGAAGTCCCTGCCCTTGGACCGAAGGGAGGGGGCTGTATTGGATCTCAAGCAAGTATCTCAACCCCGTGTCTCCATCAGCCATCTGTACATTGCAGCCTGAGTCCATGGTGCATATTCCAGATGGCCAGTTACAAAGTGTTGCTTCTAGATGTGGTGGTGTTGTGTGGGTTTTGTCATGTGGGTTGTAGGTCTGGCTAAATACAGCTATAGTTGTCTTTAGTGAGAGCTCTAGTCATCAGTTCATTTAAAAGAACAATATTAAAAGAGTGGGCCATGGTTCCGCCCTCGTCATCCATTCTTTCATGTCTTTTTCATGTCTTTTTCATGGTTTGCCTTTGCTTAGATGTGCTGCCTGTCAAGGCTGTTGCATTCAGAGTGTGGTTACATCAAGCTGTCCTTTTCTTAAATTGCAGATATGACATCATGTGTAGCTTCATGCTGTCTGCATTGTTTGATGTGTATTCTGTGCTAGTGAAATGACATTTTAAGTGCTGATTGACGGCCTCGCTGCTCGCTTCTTGAATGCTGATGTCTCTCTTAAAATGAAGTCACCCTGCTATTCACCATTCATGCTTCTGGGATCAATTGTTTTACTTTACTGTCATGATGACATGTTGGATTTACAACTTTTTTGTTCCTAAAGTAATGGTGTGCAGGCACACATGCTTTGTTAAAGAGCAACAAACGTGCAGGCAGTTTGTCAAAATGTTATACCATGCAATCTTTGACTGTGTTTGTCTTATATTATTAACATAAGTCATAATGTAATCTGTTCAGCAAAGTGGCTCTTTTTTGTTTTTTGCAAACGTAAATGTATTATTTTATGGATTTCTATTCATAGCTTTGGATGTAATGCAAACTATTTTGTCGTATGGTACATTTTCTTGCGCATGCAAGTGACAAGAAGTAGTCCCTTCAGAAAGGAGGATATTGTCTCTTTATGTGATAAACCTCCCGAGATATTCATAATTTGCAGGGAAGCATTCTGTGGGTGGCCCGCATATACGGCTTTGTCATTATGCGCATTGCATCTTTGCACCATCAGTTGCCACTGTTGAAAGTTAGAAAAAGGGGAAGGAATCAGGAAGCAAAAGAGAAAAGCCAAACATTCAACATTGCAACCAAAAATTGCCCCAAGAGCCCCCCCCCCTTAGCTCATTAAGCAGTGAGTCACTTTCCTCTGATCGCTTGTCTCTACGCACTACAGGTTCTCTCAGCCAACCACCGCTCAGTCTATACTATGATTGTGACGGTGAGAGGGTGCGTAATCTCACCATCCTGACCCATGACCCGCCCCATTTACCCTGTTCATTCAGGCAGTGAATCCTCCAGCCCCTTAGTACTGCAGACCATGCCTGAACGGTACGTAATAAAATAAAAAAATAAAAAATAAGTGCCAGGGCCCTCGTCAGGAGGCCTCCGCTGCTTGCACCACCCATTGCCTCTGCCAGTATCACCAATAATGGTACCTACACAACTACTAACCATTACACTGCTACAAGTGACAATACAGACTGTTCGAGGCCCCCAAAACTATAGGAGTGGCTTGCGAAGCAGGTATTACTTGTTTTTAATGTATATTGAAATAATAAACAACTGTTGTTCTGTTCATCTCTAAATTAAACAAACAGCGCCACAATGTGGCAGCTGTCGTAGGTACTTGGGTTGACAATTAAGTGCCAGTGCCGAGCTCCAGAAACCACAGGCTCAAATTAAGCACTGTGCCTGAAGGAGCTTGAGTTAGCGGAGCCCCCTTCTTGCCTCCAGGAGGACCAGGGTGCTTTCAATCTGCCCATGCTTGAACGTCGCGCTGCCATCCGGCAATTGGAGGGACCCTTCTCCTAATTCCAATTTATGCCATTGTCTTTTGCCTATGACAAGCGCCTAGTCTATGAGTTTAGTGATAGCCTTCTTATTGTTGGGGCAAGGGAGAGAACCTAACTTAAATACAGCAGCAGTGGCCCCCAGATTCCTGTCCGTTGCAGAGTTAACGCAACATATTGAGTGAGACCAGTATTCCTGGAGGTCCAGGCAATTCTATACCATGTGCTAAAAAGGGCCCAAAATTGACATTGTGGGCATGGAGCTTTTGCAGGAGGTTAGTACTTATTTCCTCGTTCTAGAGTGATATAGGTTTTATGGAGGTAATTAAAATGCATCAGTCCAAATTTGACAGTACGAGAGACACATGGGCCATGTAGATGGTCAGTTTCCCTGCCTGGGTCCTCCTCCCACCCTGTATGGAGCTAGGTGAGGGATTGTTGTGGGTGCATCTGTGCTACCACTTTGCATCTACCATTTATTGTGCTGAGTATTTGGAGCGGCCTGTGCACCAGTAGTTCCTCAGCACCTATGTGCCAGGTTTTGCGAATGCATGATGGGATGGTTGTGAATATTAAAATGTGTTGGTTTGGGACGTTGTAGCTCAGCAAGAGTGCCAGCACATTCCCACTAACAAAGGTCTAGCGTATTGAAGGATTTATCGATGTCTGCAGTGATGATTGCCATTCGCAGGGGGATAAGGTAGGACATCCCCAATACTCCTAACAGGCATCTGAGATTTAGGGCTGTGGATGAACCCAACCTGGTCTGGGTGAATTATACCTGGCAGATGAGGGAGTAGTCTACTAGTAAAGCCCTTATTGAGCAATTTATAGTCAGTTTTAAGCATCGACAACGGTCTTTACGATACAACCTTCAGGGGTCTCTGCCTTCCTTGGAAAGAGCCACGACTATTGCTTTTCTATAGGGCGTGAGGTAAATATCGTAGGTGCCATGCTTCACAATACATTTTCACCATCATCAGGGGTAGGACATTAGTACATAAAGAGTACTATTCCATCGGAAGGCCGCCAGGACCAGATGTTTTGCTCTGGGCCATCTCTTTATCACCCAGAGTTCTCTAAGTTCTGGTATGCCTATGTCTCCAAGGTGACTTGACGTAAACGGGCTCCCAGTAAAAAATACTGGCGAAGTTTAGTCTCGTCTCGGGGAACATTTTTCTCATACAGTGTTTCATAATAGTCTTTAAGGAGTCATTAATGTCAGCCTGGGAATATACTGTGGTTCCATTGGCTGTCAGTCATCAGGCTAGGAGCGCCCCTTCTTTCAGGGTTGATTATCCAGGCCAGTAACAGCCCGGCCTTATCCCCTTCGTTATGAAGTTTAGTTCAGCCAGTTTTGAGCTAACTTCTCTTTTTCTTCTAATAAATTTGTCTATTAATCGAGATTGGATACTTGCTCTGTCTCTGCTGCCCCGACAGCCTTCTCCTGAATGTCAGTCTCCCTACTGAGGTAACACCATATTCCGTATGCAGTGTCCTCTAATATTTATTTCTAACGCTTCCTCTTCCAAAAGAATGGATGAAGATGTATCCCTATTTTTGATCAAATAATTTTGTGATTGCTTCCCATGTCTGTTGGTGGAAGACCGGGTCCTCGAACATCTCCATTTGAAACTTCTACAAGGGCATAGGTGGCCATGGTGTCTGCCAGTGTAATGTCATCAATGTTCTGTCATAACCATGGCTGTATCACCAGGGTGCATAAGAACATGTCCACTCTCTCAGTGGTCATGTACAGGGTAGTAAGAAGAAAACTCCCTAGCTCCAGGATTAATTCAACGCCAAGAGTCCACTGAAGACCAATTTCCCAGGCATAGAGCCATCATTGTCACCATCATCACAGCCAGGGTAGGTGGAAGGGGAGGATGAGAGTGGTCCACTCCCATATCCGCCACACAGGAGAAGTCTCCATCCACAATATAAGGGCAGTCTGTCCTGTTAGTTAGCAGGGGGGATATGGCATCAAAATAAGGTCATCTGATCTTGGTTAAGTAAATGCTCGATAGGGCTAGGTGTTTGCTTTCTAGCCGGTTCTTACTAGACAATATCTCCTGTCATTATCTGTGGCTGCGTAGTGGGCTTGGAAGGGCACCCATGGTCTGATCCCTATGAGGACATCCCTGGCATGCATCAAGTAGCAAGTATTGAATAGTTGCCCCCTTCATCGCTTATGAGGTGCTCTACCTTCTACTTGATTCAGGTGTGTTTCTTGTAGTAAAGCGATGTGTATGCCCCTTCTGTTAAGGTTCGAGTGAAAATTATATCTTTTGCTCATATTCTTAGGGTCCCTAACATTCCATGTGATACATTTAATACTTCCTGCTACTCCCTATGGCATAATGTGGGGTAAACAGGTGTGGGTATATATGTCCCCCAGGGCAAGAGCGCCAAGATGCCGATCAACCTCAACCTCAACCCCTCCTGTGCACTGTTTCCTAGTTGCATGCGTGGGAGCTGAGTATGTGGTGGACCACTATTAGCACTAGTGGGTTGTAAAAGGCCAGACTTCTCAAAATTCCCTTCCCGAGGACTGAGAAGAAACATTTCTTTGCCCATAACAGCAACCTTATAGATTGCATAACCAGAGCATAGTTTAACATGTCTATTCTTAGTAAGTCGGGTGTTATCTATCATCCTCCATTTGCCACCAGCCCACTCAGCCCATCTGCCTCACTCTCTTATATTTTGAACAAGAATGATCCCTCAGTAAATGTGCCATATTAAATTATTCTGCACCTGTGAGGGGTCATCCGAGCAACTGGAATCTTCTTTCCCGCCCAACCTTGAAATAAAGCAGGTTTTCTCAAAATACCATCTGCAGTCTGGAGCCTCACCCCCGGAGTTAGCGAGGCCATCAGGAGCAACCAGAGGCAACATTTGAATCATCCTCTAATGTGACTGTTGAGTCAGGGTATCTTGACCAGTTCCCATTCATTGTTGTGGCCAATATTGCGTTGTCTTGTCCCTGCATGAATCTGGATTCTCTATGGTCTAATTTTTTTAATTGACCGTCCACTATGTTGTGGCCCTCTGCCCATATGTTTGATGCCCATGTTACAGAGGCATCACTTGATCTCCGTGAAATCACAGTGTTGTACAGCCATATAGTCTGAAAATGCCATGACTTTGGTATTGGATATTGTGCCCCCTCTCTACAATTCTCTAACCCTTTGGATAATTGTATTCCGGTCTCTAAAGTTCAGGACCCAGGCCACAATATGTCTAGCTGGCACCCCTGGTGGGGGAGGGAGGTGCATCTGCACCAGGAGTGCTCTCCACCCCCAAATCCTCTTGTATCCATTTTTCCAAAATCCCACCATGTTCAAGCCTTTGACTTTCTCTGGCATTCCCACAATTCTAATATTCTTTCTTCTTGCACAGCCTTTTGCATCTGCAGCTTTGTACTCAAGTAAGGCCACCAAGCTTGTGAGGCCTGTATTTGTTTAGTATGAGTTGATGCTAATGGCTGCAATTCGGTGAGAGTCGTTTTGGTGCTGGTGACCC
Organism: Triturus cristatus; assembly: GCF_964204655.1. Taxonomy (NCBI): domain Eukaryota; kingdom Metazoa; phylum Chordata; class Amphibia; order Caudata; family Salamandridae; genus Triturus; species Triturus cristatus. Next base: position 881,318,527 of record NC_140585.1, read on the forward strand.
TTTCAGCTATTTTCTTATGATCATCTCCAAATAGTGCTATCTCAATGGAGTCTATTTTGTGCTTGAGGGTCTCCTTTCTTGTGTTAATGGGGGCTAGTATTAAGTCCAGTTTGTCAGCCGTGTCAACCTGTGGCATTTCTCTCTGACTGCAGGGTCGAGGAGGAGGGTGTTGTGTTACTGTTCCATTTTATTCCCCACGTTGTGCCCCATCTATGGCAGCTTCCTTAGGCTTGGTGTGCCTTCCCATCATGGGGCGGGGGGTGGCAATATAGTATTGGGACAAAAATATATGTTACGGGGTAGCAAGTGACCCCTAGCCTGCTGTTTTTCAGTATCACACAGTCTTCAAGCTGGTGGGGCCTTAACCAAGGCAGTGAATACTTCTCCATGATGCTTGTATGGTGCCGGATTCTTAGTGGGAGAGTTTGGGGTGTAATGCTGCACTCTATAATCTGTTCCCTATTTGTGCCACCCCTGACAGTGCCAATGAAACGTGCCCTCTTAAGCTTGGGTTGGCATGCCTGTGGCTTATGCGATGCAAAAACAACAGTTGATGGACAGAATGCAGAACAATGTCATACATTCACCCCAGTACAGAGATCTGGGCCTAAATCCATCGTTTTTTTGCTCACCATGCCGTTCCAGTTTGAACCCAGCCATATGCAAATCAGTCTTGACCCTGTGCCTCATGGGAACAGTCCAGCCCGAACTGCCAAGCCAGGTCCTCCCTGGGCTGGAAACAAGCATCCTAGGACCGGTTTCGGGGTTTCACCCCTCTTCAGCCAGGATAGCTTGATTCCAGTGGCATGGAGAGCACGGGACCCACGTCTGGGCATACCCTTCCCACTCGGGGTGACAAATGCAAAAACAAGTTGATGGACAGAATGCAGAACAATGTCATACATTCACCCCAGTACAGAGATCTGGGCCTAAATCCATTGTTTTTTTGCTCACCATGCCGTTCCAGTTTGAACCCAGCCATATGCAAATCAGTCTTGACCCTGTGCCTCATGGGAACAGTCCAGCCCGAACTGCCAAGCCAGGTCCTCCCTGGACTGGAAACAAGCATCCTAGGACCGGTTTCGGGGTTTCACCCCTCTTCAGCCAGGATAGCTTGATTCCAGTGGCATGGAGAGCACGGGACCCACTTCTGGGCATACCCTTCCCACTCGGGGTGACAAATGCAAAAACAACAGTTGATGGACAGAATGCAGAACAATGTCATACCTTCACCCCAGTACAGAGATCTGGGCCTAAATCCATCGTTTTTTTGCTCACCATGCCGTTCCAGTTTGAACCCATCCATATGCAAATCAGTCTTGACCCTGTGCCTCATGGGAACAGTCCAGCCCGAACTGCCAAGCCAGGTCCTCCCTGGACTGGAAACAAGCATCGTAGGACCGGTTTCGGAGTTTGACCCCTCTTCAGCCAGGATAGCTTGATTCCAGTGGCATGGAGAGCACGGGACCCACGTCTGGGCATACCCTTCCCACTCGGGGTGACAAATGCAAAAACAACAGTTAATGGACAGAATGCAGAACAATGTCATACATTAACCCCAGTACAGAGATCTGGGCCTAAATCCATCGTTTTTTTGCTCACCATGCCGTTCCAGTTTGAACCCAGCCATATGCAAATCAGTCTTGACCCTGTGCCTCATGGGAACAGTCCAGCCCGAACTGCCAAGCCAGGTCCTCCCTGGACTGGAAACAAGCATCCTAGGACCGGTTTCGGGGTTTCACCCCTCTTCAGCCAGGATAGCTTGATTCCAGTGGCATGGAGAGCACGGGACCCACGTCTGGGCATACCCTTCCCACTCGGGGTGACAAATGCAAAAACAAGTTGATGGACAGAATGCAGAACAATGTCATACATTCACCCCAGTACAGAGATCTGGGCCTAAATCCATCGTTTTTTTGCTCACCATGCCGTTCCAGTTTGAACCCAGCCATATGCAAATCAGTCTTGACCCTGTGCCTCATGGGAACAGTCCAGCCCGAACTGCCAAGCCAGGTCCTCCCTGGACTGGAAACAAGCATCCTAGGACCGGTTTCGGGGTTTCACCCCTCTTCAGCCAGGATAGCTTGATTCCAGTGGCATGGAGAGCACGGGACCCACGTCTGGGCATACCCTTCCCACTCGGGGTGACAAATGCAAAAACAAGTTGATGGACAGAATGCAAAACAATGTCATACATTCACCCCAGTACAGAGATCTGGGCCTAAATCCATCGTTTTTTTGCTCACCATGCCGTTCCAGTTTGAACCCAGCCATATGCAAATCAGTCTTGACCCTGTGCCTCATGGGAACAGTCCAGCCCGAACTGCCAAGCCAGGTCCTCCCTGGACTGGAAACAAGCATCGTAGGACCGGTTTCGGAGTTTGACCCCTCTTCAGCCAGGATAGCTTGATTCCAGTGGCATGGAGAGCACGGGACCCACGTCTGGGCATACCCTTCCCACTTGGGGTGACAAATGCAAAAACAACAGTTAATGGACAGAATGCAGAACAATGTCATACATTAACCCCAGTACAGAGATCTGGGCCTAAATCCATTGTTTTTTTGCTCACCATGCCGTTCCAGTTTGAACCCAGCCATATGCAAATCAGTCTTGACCCTGTGCCTCATGGGAACAGTCCAGCCCGAACTGCCAAGCCAGGTCCTCCCTGGACTGGAAACAAGCATCCTAGGACCGGTTTCGGGGTTTCACCCCTCTTCAGCCAGGATAGCTTGACTTCAGTGGCATGGAGAGCACAGGACCTACGTCTGAGCATACCCTTCCCACTCGGGGTGACAAATGCAAAAACAACAGTTGATGGACAGAATGCAGAACAATGTCATACATTCACCCCAGTACAGAGATCTGGACCTAAATCCATCGTTATTTTGCTCACCATGCCGTTCCAGTTTGAACCCAGTGTGGCTTATGCGTTAGCAGCTTGGAGAGCAAGTTTGAAGTCCCACCTTAATGAACCATTAACAAATGGCCATCGAGGGGAGGCCCCCAATGCTTTCCCTAGGGCCAGTTCTGGAAGGGGAAGAAGAAGGCGGCTCAGGATTTCCAGATCGTTGGCTCATCTTGCTTTCCCAGTGTTCTGCATCAGAGTACGGCTCCTCCTCTGTATTTCACTGCTGGTCTCAGGATCCTCTCCAGGCCAGGGATCTGCTGCAGGGATGCCGCAACTCCAGCACTTGCCTCTGTGAAAATAACTGTCTCAGGTCCAGCAGGGCTCCGAACCCCGCCTCGCCCGGTCACTGAAAATTTGAAGTGTTCCACAGACCACATCTTTGCAGGTAGGCTGCTTTCTGTAGAAGCTCAATGTGGCTGCCATCTAGCTGCTTCAAGCTGGGCCGCCGTATCCGAACTCCAAGTGGTAGCACTATGGAGCGCTCCGTGATTCAATCGTGGATCGCCTCCATCATTGGAGGGAAGGCTCCCAGATCAGTCCGGTGCAGGAATCAGTTGGGCACACAGGATAGCAAAGAGATCGGGGCTTCCAGGCCAGAGCAGCACACGTCCTCTCACAAAGTGAGGCCACCCCCCAGCAAAGTGGTCCTTGGTAAATCTTCATTGTTATGATTATGATTATTATTAAGGAAACACACCTACTTGCATATAAACCACTCATGTATAATCAAAAAGTGTGCTTTAATAAAAAGAGCATGTTTGACCTTCTCATTAACAATGCTATGATTTGTATGCAACAAATCTAGAAAATCATTTAATAGTGCATTCTTTTAAATATTAGACAAAACTGTTATCATGTTCTACCATATCTAACCTAAGCTACTGAACCAACCATGTCTAATCACTGTGTCTATATTCCTAGCTTACCGTACCTACACCCTTACCTAGCAGACCTTGCTACCATACCTTACTGTTGGACTTGGCCCTTTTTGAAGGGTCATCCCGGAACTTTTTGCCTTCCTCCTGTATTTCCTCTGACCGGTTGTTGGCTGTTTTATGACTCTGGGCACTTTAGGACCGATCAGCAGTGGTAAAGTGCATATGCTCTCCCTATTGTTAAATTGATGTATTGATTAGTGACTCCATGATTGGGTTATTTGATTTACTTGTCAGACCCTAGTAGAGTGCACCATGGGTGCCCAGGGCTTGTAAATCAAATGCTGCTGGTGGGCTTGCAGCACTGGTTGTGCCACCCACAGAAGCAGCTTGTAAAATGTGTCTCAGGCCTGCCATTGCAGAGCCTGTGTGCAATCTCTGACTGCCATGTCGACTTGGCAAGTGCACCCACTTGCCAGTCCCTAAACCTTCCCTTATCTTCATATCAGATACCCCTAAGGTAGGACCAAGGGCAGGGTACATTGTAAGTATAAGGTAGTACATGCCCTGGAGTGTGTGGCATGTCCTAATAGTGAATTACAGCCATTTTCGTTTTTCACTATTAGAAGGCTACCTGTTCCCCATAGGCCAGAATGGGCAGTTTGATTATAACATCCTATAATCCTAACTGACCCAGGGAACATGGTAGAAATTCGAGTTAAGAATGTCTGAACTCAGAATGATAAAATACATCTGTTCGAGGCATATGAGCTGCAGATTGTACACTTAGCATAGGTCGCCATCTGGTGTTGGGCCCGGATGTTTGCAGTTTGTTTTTCTTCTTGGACCGTCTTTGGAAGTCACGAGTTTGGTGACTCCTCCTTCGGTCCGTACTGCGCATGGGCTTCGGCTCCATCCTCAGATTGTTTTTTTCCGCCATCGGGCTCGGATGTGATCCTTCGTACTCCGGCTTCGAACTTCTACGGTTCCAGCCTCGACGGAAAATCCTCGATTCTTCGAGTTCCTTCATCATCTTCATCTCTCGAAGCGGCACTTTTTCCATCCCGTACATCGACACCGGCCTTCGGGCCCTCCGCGACTCCGGTCCCGGCCGATGGAAAGGACTCCGTTTAAAAAGTGCCCAAAATGTGGGTCTAAATTTCCCCACACCGACCTCCATCAGGTGTGTAACCTTTGCCTCTCTCCGGAACACGAGGCTCGAGACTGCCCCGCCTGCAAGTCTTTTCGATCGAAGAAAACGATCCGGGATCGAAAGGCTCGACGCACCATGGCGCACTCATCCTCGACAGTTCCACCGGACATCTTCGGAGACGACGCCGAAGCTTCGGGGCAGACACACACCGAACTGGGAGAAGACATCGTCAGCGCTTCCGAGGCCGACGACTCCGACCTGGAGGACGTAACACCAGGACAGCGGGCCGTGAGTACAATGCCCCCTCCCAGCCCCGCACCGAAAACCAAAGAGACTCCGGTTACTCCCTCGCCTGCCGGCCTGGGCAAAACCAAAACCAAAGCCTCGATCACCCCACCTTCGGGCCCGGTGTCGAAGCACTCAAAGTCTCACGGCAGCTCGGGATCGAGCCAGCCGACGCCCGGTGCCGATAAACACCACTCGGCACCGAAGCCTGCAAAATCCAGCTCGACTCCGAAACCACCGGTGCCGAAGCCTGGACACTCGGCGCCGACCAAACACAAACAGAAATCGGTCGGCACCGACGCTCCGGCGCCGAAACAGCATTCGACGCCGAAACACACGGAGACCTCCAAAAAGCAGGGCGTACACAGAACATCGAAACCTTCGGTTCCGAAATCGCCGGTGCCGACAGACGACTCGGCGCCATTGGCTCTGTTTACACCAGACCCTTTACAAAAGACTTTGTCCAGAGATCCAAAGACTGGCCTTTTGACTGTGATTACTAAGAAGCGTCGCCTTGAGGCTCCGGCTCCTCCTCCTCCACCCAAAAAGAGGGACTCAGCTACTTCTCCCCTTAGAGTACCCTCCCCACTGCCACCCCCCCTCCCACCACCACCCCCTCCACCTTTACCTCACTACGATCCGGCCCCATCCCCAGACCCGGATGACGGGGACCCGGACAATGACCCAGGGGACGCCCCAATGGATCCCACTCCACCAGGGACCCCAGATCCATGGGAGGATTATAATAACCCTGATGTACCCAATGTACCTCAAGACGACCTATACCCATCAAGGCCGTCTCCTCCAGAGGACTCTTTAGGGTTTCACCATTTAGTGCAGAGAGCAGCACACTACCATGGGGTGGACATGCACACGGAACCAGTGGAAGAAGACTTCCTACTGGATACATTTGATTTACAAGATCGTTCCACTGCTATTTTACCCATGCTTAAGGGTGTCACCAAGCACGCTACAGAGGTATTCAAAGACCCTGTCAGAGCCAGAGTACTAAACCCTAGAATAGAGAAGAAGTACAAGGCGGCACCCACAGACCCTGCATACATCAAGGGCCCTGCTCCTCTAGATTCCCTAGTTGTCTCCACAGCTAGAAAGAGGGCTAACTCCCAATCTTCAGGAGATGCCCCACCACCTGACAAGGAATCTAAACTTCTGGACGCGTCTGGTAAACGCACCGCCTACCAGGCTGCAAACATGTGGCGCATTGCAAATACACAAGCACTGCTTGCGCGATATGATAGAGCACACTATGATGAATTAGAGGCTCTTATGCAGCACCTTCCAGAGAAATACAAACGCCAAGCTCATGACCTGATACAGGAGGGCAAACTAATCACAAACACCTCCATTAAGTGTGCCCTCGATGCAGCAGACACTGCTTCTAGAGCCATAAACACCAGTGTCCTGCTTCGACGCCATGCCTGGCTCAGGATATCAGGGTTCAAGCCTGAGGTCCAGACATCAATACTTAATCACACCTTTGACCAGCAAACACTCTTTGGCCCAAAGGTAGACGAAGCGCTCGAAAAAATGAAGAAAGATACAGACACAGCGAAGTCTATGGGAGCGCTCCAGACCCAAGCCTCTAAGCGTTCCTTTCGACGCTCGTCCTTTCGTGGCACAGGTAGAGGCTCCTCCACCGATAATGCCTCTACCTCCTACAAATCCCCTCCTCAAAATACCTTTTCAAAGGGCAACCAAAGAGGTGGTTACAGAGGCAACAACAATAAGGGCAGGGGCAAAACCAACAATACCCGTTCTGCCACCCCACCCGCACAATGACTCCCCTTCGCTCCCCCCAGACCATTCCACTCCAGTCGGGGGCAGACTACAAGATTTTATCCACGTATGGGAGTCCATAACATCGGACAAATGGGTGACCCAAATCATTCGGTCAGGGTACTGCCTCGAGCTAACATCTACCCCACCCAATATCCCACCAAGGCACCGTCCAATGTCCCAAGAGCATTCCACACTGCTCAAACAAGAGGTACTCTCGCTCCTCCAGAAACACGCCATAGAGCAGGTACCCGACAATCAACGAAATCTAGGGGTCTACTCCCTATATTTCTTAATCCCAAAGAAAGACGAGACCCTCAGACCCATTCTGGATCTCCGGCCTCTAAATGCCTACATACATTCAGACCACTTTCACATGGTCACCTTACAACAAGTCCTCCCACTCCTCTGCCAGGGAGACTTTCTCACAACACTGGATCTGAAAGACGCGTACTTTCACATTCCAATACACCCCTCTCACAGAAAATACCTCAGGTTCGTGGTGGACGGGCAACATTACCAATTCAAGGTTCTCCCCTTCGGGGTCACCACTGCACCACGGGTGTTTACCAAATGCCTAGCAGTAGTAGCAGCACACCTCAGACGTCAACATGTTCACGTCTTCCCTTACTTAGACGACTGGCTCATAAAAGCCGCGTCCTACCACCAATGCGTGCAACATACAAACAGCACCATCCAACTGCTTCATCAGCTAGGCTTCACGGTGAACTACCAAAAGTCCCACCTCATACCATCTCACACAAAGCAATATCTCGGGGCCACCATAGACACCTCAAAAGGTATTGCCTATCCAAACTCAGCCAGAATCACAAGCATTCTAGCCTTACGCAAAATATTCCTTCCTCAACACTCTCTACCAGCAAGAGTGTTTATGAAGCTCATAGGGATGATGGCGTCTTGCATCTTCATAGTGCCCCATGCAAGACTCCACATGCGTCCACTTCAGGAGTGCCTAGCACAACAGTGGAACCAGGCCCAGGGTCAGCTGACGGATCTGGTGTTGGTGGACGGCCGCACACATCACTCTCTGCAGTGGTGGAACACCACAAACCTTTCCAAGGGACGGCCGTTCCTGGACCCGGTTCCCCAAGTGACTCTAACAGCGGACGCATCGCTCTCCGGCTGGGGAGCGCACCTCTTACACCTCACAATGCAAGGTCTATGGACGCCACAGCAAAAAACGCTCCACATCAACCATCTGGAGCTTTTGGCGATCTTTCTAGCCCTAAAATCTTTCCAAAAGCAGATTTCAGGCAAAGCAGTCCTCATTCGCACAGACAACATGACTGCGATGTATTATATACAGAAACAGGGGGGGACACACTCTCCCCAGCTCTCCCGCTTAGCCCAGAGCATATGGAGATGGGCAATTCCCCAAAACATTTTTCTCCTGGCACAACATGTTCCAGGCGTACAAAACACCATAGCAGATCTGCTCAGCAGACAGACTCAACAACTACACGAATGGGAACTGCATCCACAAGTTCTTCACCCATTCTTCCGACAGTGGGGGCATCCTCAAATAGACCTCTTCGCCACCCACGAAAACAAAAAATGCCCAAGCTTCGCCGCCAGATACCCACACCCATTGTCCAAGGGCAATGCGATATGGATGAACTGGTCAGGCAGATTTGCATACGCCTTTCCACCTCTCCCACTAATTCCATTAGTGGTCAGGAAACTACAACAGCACTCCCTCACACTCATTCTGGTAGCTCCGACGTGGGCCAGACAGCCGTGGTACACCACGCTACTACAACTATCAGTGGTACCACATCAAAAACTGCACCTTTCCCCATGCCTCCTAACCCAGAACCATGGAGAAATCAGGCACCCGGACCCAGCTCAGCTCAACCTGGCGATCTGGCTCCTGAAATCTTAGAATTCGGGTACCTTAACCTTCCCCCTGATTGCATGAACATCATCATGGAAGCCAGACGTCCTACCACTAGAGCATGCTATGCCGCAAAGTGGAAAAGATTTGTAATGTACTGCCGTAACAATACAATCAACCCTCTAGATGCATCCATACAACACATCATATGCTATCTGCTCCATCTTCACAGGTGTAACCTGGCGTATTCATCCATACGCCTACACCTAGCAGCGATCGCTGCCTATCTACAAAACAGACAGCATTTGTCACTCTTCAGAGTGCCCGCTATTAAAGCCTTCATGGAAGGCCTCAAACGAGTAATTCCTCCCAGGGCACCACCCTCCCCTGTATGGAATCTAAATTTGGTCCTTACACGACTAATGGGTCCGCCCTTCGAACCAATGCACAACAGGAACCTTACATACAAATGCATCACAGCAAGGTCATACTTCGAACTAATCCGAAGTTCCTGCCCAAAGTCATTACCCCCTTCCACCTCAATCAATCAGTGGAATTACCTGTCTTCTTTTCGCAACCCCAATCTGTTGCGGAAAGGGCCTTACACACACTAGATGTGAAAAGAGCGTTGCTATATTACATACAAAGAACGCAACCCTTCAGGAAGACCAAACAGTTGTTCGTTTCCTTTTCTCCACCACATAAAGGCAACCCCATCTCAAAATCAGGGATAGCTAGGTGGATTGTAAAATGCATACAAATTTGCTATCAGAAGGCAAAGAGAACATTATCTGTTCCCCCTAAAGCCCACTCTACAAGAAAGTTAGGGGCTTCTATGGCTTTTCTAGGGAATATACCCTTAGATGACATATGCAAGGCAGCCACATGGTCTACACCGCACACATTCACAAAACACTACTGTGTAGATGTGCATTCCCAGCAGCAAGCTAGGGTGGGCCAGGCTGTACTAAAAACACTCTTTCAAACAGCTGCAACGGATACCGGTGGTCGCCGCTAAGGTTGGGTACTGCTATATAATCTATGCTAAGTGTACAATCTGCAGCTCATATGCCTCGAACGGAATATGCTACTTACCAGTATGCATCTGTTCTTGGCATGTAGAGCTGCAGAGTTGTACACGCCCACCCGCCTCCCCGGCTACCTGTATCCGTTCCAGTCCATCTTATTTAGATACAACACACATGGGTTTCTCACTGTTATTACTACGCTCCATCATTTCCCTGTTGGCGAAAAACAATCTGAGGATGGAGCCGAAGCCCATGCGCAGTACGGACCGAAGGAGGAGTCACCAAACTCGTGACTTCCAAAGACGGTCCAAGAAGAAAAACAAACTGCAAACATCCGGGCCCAACACCAGATGGCGACCTATGCTAAGTGTACAACTCTGCAGCTCTACATGCCAAGAACAGATGCATACTGGTAAGTAGCATATTCCTTTAGTGAAGTTGGTTTTAACATTCTGTGTTTGAAAATACCACTTTTAGAAAGTATGTATTTTCTTTCCTAACTGTCCAAGCCTGTCTCTGCTTGGTTGTGTATTGTGTGTCTGGAGTTTAAGTGACATGGGCTGGGGGATTCCAGGAGACAGGGTGAGTCAGAACAGGGCTGAAAAGAGAGATCTGCATGTAGATGGGTGGGAGGAGTTGCACCTGGAACCTGTCTAGGGCTGTGCCTTCCCTCCACAATGCTGGCTCCACCTCCTGTGGTGCGTCTGATGTCCCTGGACCACACTGTGAAAGGAAAGAAGGAGTCCTGTGAACAAAGTGTTCCAGGACTGACCGGAACTGGTTTGGACTAGGTCCAGGCCTTTCTACCTTCAGAGAACAAAGAGAAAAGTAGTATAAATATGGGGACCCAGACCCCAAGACTTTAGATCACTTCTGGAACAACAAGACGAACCTCTGCCAAGGAGAAGAACCAAAGGAAGCTGTAGGAGTTGTACTGCCCCCCTGCCAGTGTGCTCTGTTGCTGGTTGTCCTACAGTGGTGTCTTCAGTGCCAAGGAAAGGAGAAGGAACTTTCAAAGGACTTTCATCATCTTGCAGAATATTACTCCAAGGGCTTGAACTTGTGCTTGCCTCCTGCTGAAGTCTCAGGGACAACAGACTTCACTACCAGCTCTTCTCTGAATTTCCTTGCTGGGAATTCTATATGCAGAAGCCTGCATGTCGCTGGGAGCTGGAAGCGAGATGCAACAAGAAGAAGTGTGTCGCCGCCGCAGCTGTAGTCATCGCATTGCCAGAGAAGCGTGCCGCCGCCGCATCTCCCAGAAGCGTGCCTTCGTCGCAGCTGTCTGCTGTCGCATCACCGGAGAAGCGCGTCGCAACCGCGAGGGTCGCCGTCGCATCATCGGAGAAGCGTGTCGCAGGGCCTGTCGCGGCTCCAAAGTACAGAGTGCCAGGGCGTGCCGCATCGTCTCAACATCGTTCCATCAAGGATGCCATCTTATCGCATCGCACCGGATTGTCACATCGCATTGAGGCGCCATCTTGCCGCATCGCAACCGGGCTGCAGTACCAGAATCTACACATCTTCTCCTCTCCGGTAAGGATCAAGACACATCCCCTACTCGGCGCAAGCATTGAGGCGCGACGCATCGTCTCCCCCGAAGCAAGGAACCGACACATCTCCAACGCTGCGAGCCTTTTGTTTATTTTGCGTTAGGCATCCAGGTACTTTTGTGAGAACTGTGTCGCATTTACCATCAACTTGAACTAAGTTAATTCTACCATCTTGATTGTCAATTTTGAGTACAGTATTGTGGATTTTTGTCGTTTGTGGTCTTGTGTTAAGTCTTATACTTATTTTATACTTACTTATTTTTATAAAACCTGTGTGGTGTCCATCTGTAGTGTTTTCACTGTATTACTGTATGTGTTCACAAATGCTTATCAGACTGCTCGTGCCAAGCTACCAAGGGGGTGAGCAGGGGTTATCCAGTAGTGTCATCCCCTTTCCCTGACTTAGAAGCAAGGGTCCCTATTTGGTCAAAGGTACCTACCTCTGCCAACTAGAGACCCCCAGTTCTAACACTTACCATACTAACATTCTATTATACCTACCAATCACACCTAAAGTATTCTACCTACCTACCATAGCTACTTTACCGTGCCTACAATAACTAGTGTACCTTACCTTCTGCACCTCTCATATGTAACGTATCATGCCTTTATACCATACCTACAATATCTACATACCTACTTACCTACAATATCTAACCTACCCTATCTGCCTACAATGTTTAACCTACATTGCATGACATAGTTACCATACCTATCTTACGTAACCTACCTAGCATGTAAAACCTATCACACACAACCTATCTACCAGCCTAATCTGCCTATTGAACCTACATACCATTCCTACTTATCTACCATATCTTAGTATCTGCCATAACTATCATGTATCCCTCCTCTACCCTGCCTACTATAATTAACCTCCCTACATACAGAACCTACCATACATGCCATACCTTACATGCCATACCTACCTATACTACTTAGCCAACCTAGCATACCCTTTCTAACATACCAAACCTTCCATATATACCATACCTAACCTTCCATAGCTACAATACTTAATCTACCTTCCCCGCTGCAATGTGTGTATCATGCACCTGTTCTAAGGCAGAGGTTTTGTGGAATTTCAATTTCTTTTTACTATTTGATTAATTAAATTCTTACAATATAGTAACAATAATTCCTATTATAATAAATATATTAATAATACAAATTTGATTTAAAACTGTTAATAAAACATATATTTAATAAAGTGATCAATTTCATCTTTAGAGTTAAATATAACAGCACTTAGTAGATCACATTTCATAATACAACTTTTCCTTTTGTATACATCCTATATTACATCTCGCATTGATCTCAAATGAATCTTGTAATTCTACTTATGTGCAAAAGTAGCAAGAAATGCCTGTGGTATCACTATCAAGGATTTAAAGCACTGCAGCTTGTGTCTAACTTGAAGCACCTCTACTAACAGCCTAAGATACTGCTGCATTGAGAAAGTGCTGTTTGCAGCTTTTGAAGTGCTTAAAAATGTGAATGCCACTGTTCGTTAATGATAGCGAGACCTATTGGCTTTGCCGATACTTGCTGGTATGTTAGACTGTATGCTCACACTGCAAAAGCACGGGATATACTGGTGTGTCAGCCAAGTGTGGCAGATTGGTGCTCATGGTATCTTGTTATATTTTACCTTTCCTCTAGGGGGAGCCCGGGGAGCCAGGGCCCCCTGGGGCTCAGGGCGTTCAAGGGATCCGTGGAAATCAAGGTGCCCCTGGATCGCCAGGGGAGAGAGGAGACCCGGGAACAGCCAGCCTGCCTGGGCCTGCGGTGAGTGCCTCTGCACCAGTTCGGAAGCTCCTAGGAAGGCCTTTTAGATTTCCTACTCACTGTAGTCTTTTGCTGGGGGGGAGCCTCTTGCTTAGGGGAAGGCTACACCTGCAACACACAAGGTCACAGCTACCTTACTCCCATATGAGAGATTCCCACATTCCCCTCTCTTAGGGCCTTATGTAGGAATCCAAATACTGGTCGGTAACAGCCGAAATTCGGTAAATATCCCGTTACCGACCGGTATTTAGGCATTTGCTATGTAGGGGGCTGATTTCTGGATTCGGTATTTACCGAATCGGAAATTAAGAAATCGGTAAAATACCGATTCGGTAAATACCGAATCCAGAAATCAGATGTAGGGAGCACTCTAAAGAGTGAAAATTAGTATTAGAAATTCGTTATTTACCACCAAATACAGGTTGGTGATAAATAACGAATACCTTGCAAAAAGCAATATTTTGCAGATTTAAGAGTGCCATGTGGCAGACATACATGCCCTTAGGGCATGTATGTGCGCCACATGTGCACACATGCAAGATTCAGGGGTGCAACAGGGTGTCAATGTGACACCCTGCCACCCTTGAATATGCTCCCCCCATTACCGAATCGGTATGGAATCAATGGGAAGGTATGCCTCATTACCGAATCGGTAAATACCGATTCATAATTACCGAATTTTTCCGATTCGGTAAACTTTACCGAATCATTACCTACATCACATTTACCGATTCATAAATACCGAATCGGTAAAATTCGGTATTTATGAATCGGTAAATGTGAGGCTACCTACATATGGCCCTTAGTCTTTGCTTTGACTCATCATGGTTTAGAGAAAAAATAGTGACATTTTAGTCAAAGCAAGAGTTTCCAGCAGAAATGCTGGTAGAGTTGGGGAAGGAGAAGTCTGACTCAGGCAGGCCTGGCATGGAGGATGATGCAGCTCGTCCAGCCCTCCAGAGACATTAACTTTGGATAATGCTCCTGCCACTATACTAGTCTTACAAGCAATTGTTATAGTCTCTCTTCTCTCTTGCTTGCTCTCTTTCTCAGCCTCTCACTTGCTCGCTCCCTGTCTTCATTTGTAAATTGTGAATGTATTTACATAGCGCTTATAAGCCCTAATGGAGCATTGAAGTGCTTTCAGTGAGTAGTATACTACTACTGAACCAAAAATTAGTAGTTAGTAGGTTAGTACAATTTTTTTGTTTTGTTTTTTCCTTGTGCATTAGTTGTCTTAGGATTGTGCTCTTGATATTGTGTGCGTTTAGTAGAGTTTTGAGGGTAGGGATAGAATTATAGGAGTGGATTTGAAAAGGGGAAATAGTGAGTTGTTTTGGTAAGTATTGGTTGTGTTTGCTTCTTATTTGGGTGGAATGACTAAAAGGAGGGGGGAAATATTTTGAAGGATATTAGAGTGCATGATAGTCAGAAGGTTTGGAATGAGTCAGATGGAGTTGAGATGGGAAAGGGGGATTTGTTTTATATTAGCAAAATTTGACACACACACACACACCCCTATCTTGGAAAGATTTTATTTACGTGAATAGACACCTCTAAATAACTAGCCATATGTACATTGAAGCCAAATATCTAAATAGTCTGCTGTCTGACAATTCTGACATGGTCTGATATACACATGTATCCTGTGTTAATATACACGATTTCCCCTTATATAAATGTATATTCTTATAACCAGAGACATAGTTCAAAATAACATGACATGTTTCTGTATAACGACAGCTCTTTTCCCTTCAGCGAGAAGTGTAGTTTGTCATTTCTGATTATACTGTTGTGGTACATTCGTGAGTCTCTTTTTCTCTTATCTGTCAATTGCTGTCTTCCTTGCTCTCAATTACAAGTTCTCTATTTTCTCCCTTTCTATGACTCTTTCTGTTTCACGCCTTCCTTTTCCTGCTCTATTTGTCTATCTCTATCTCCCTCTTTTCTGGCTGTCTCTGTCTTGTGCTCTCTCTATCTCTACCAAACACACATGTTGTCTCATTTTCTCTGTCCCAGTCCCCTCTCCCTCTCTTCCTCACTCTCACTCACTTAAATTATTTCCCTCCCTGTCTCTCCCTCGAACATAGGGGTCGATTACGATGGCGGTCAGACTGGAGTCCGTCCGCCATCGTGGTCGTGACCGGGACCGTTCGCAACACATGCGGCGGTTCCGCACACCAAATTAGGATGCGTCCGCCACCATGGTGGTCCCATCTTGCATTTAAACATTGCAACGGGCCCTCGAATACAATCTCCGACAGCCTTTCCATGACGGTGTCACCGTCATGGAAAGGCTGGATCAAGCCTGCATCATAATATGGTGGACGGTGCCTGCTAGGCACACCACCATTTTATGGATGCAGTCTGCTCCGCCAGGCAATCAGTGTGATTGTCTGGCGGTTCCGTGCCGGACGGTCTTTGAGTCCGCCACGGTCACAGTGTGGATCCGCCTGCCATCCTAATCTTGCAGGCAGTCAATCCACGTTTGATGGCGGACGAATCACCACCGCACGGCTGGCGGTGGTGGTCCATCCGCCATCATAATGGCCCCCTTAGTGCCTCAAACCTATGCTAGCTTTTCTACAAATGCAATTCCTTTTTCGCCATCCTTGGACCTTTTTTGTACAATTATTCTATGCAAAATTATTTTATTCAGAATTTTTCTTTAGACTGCAGTGTGCCATCGATGGAGAGGCTGAAAAGTCCTATCTATCATGGAGCCTTGTTGCTGCTTAAGTTGAAACCAGTCAATAATGAGGCAGGGGTTGCTGGTGTTACTGATTTAGGTGTTCCTGGACATACTAACACCCTGGTAGTCAACGTGACAAAAGTGCCACTAGTGTCACATTGCACAACTTCAATTCTGCTTGAGAGCCAAACATTGAGCCACTTGTTTGCAAAGTTCTCCATATGTTTCACACCACTTGGTCTACTGAGGGACTGAATTCAATGACCAACCTCAGGATTATCTGGATCAGGAGCTTCTAGCCTCTTCAGATGCCTGGATGGCCCTGAGTTTTGTGTTGTCTGCTTTCAGGAATCTGCAGGCTTTACTGAGGGACCATTTACAAGAACAACATAGTTGATGATATTAGATAGAACAGATACAATAAAAACGTTAAACAGATTGGTAAGTGCTCTGTTTATAGAATTGAAGTTCAAGGTGGACAGGATCAAAGAGCTATATGCTGAGGAGAAAACAGGCCTTTTAGGTAAACAGAAAGCTTACTTGAATCACTCTCAATGCAAACATTTTATGTTGGAAGTGAGTGAGGCACACAAATCTGATGCTACCAGGTACTTGTGGTTACCTGGTCAGTAATCTTTCAGGCAGCTGCCTTGGTTGCACAAAAGGAAGACACTTAAAGCAAAGGATGGTTAGTTGGTCCCTAAGATGAAGGCAATTTTGAGGCAGGATACCAAAAAACTCATCTACTCTTTACTACATTAAGGATATGATATGTACAATCTGCCAGGCTGCTCTACTTTAACATAACTGGGGCACTGAGGCCTCAACTAGATGTGTTTCTTTCTCTCACTTGCTCTTGTGAGCATGCAGTGAGCCACTTGACCAGCCTTCCACACTAGAGGGTCTGTGTAGATGCTAATGGTATTCTGCCAAAATATTGAACAAAATAATCTTGTGATACAAGAATATTGTGTCAAAAATATCGTCAACTCAAGAATATCATGGGGCAGAATATAGAAGGTAAGAATAATGTTTTTTTTAATGCAAATACCACCTGTGTTGCTAATATCCTTATATAATATAATTTAGTGGGATGTAGTTGTCATAAATCTTTTTTAAATTAATTTAATATATGTTAATCATTATAATATGTATGAATGTATTATTATTAGTCTTGTGAAAATATTTGTTTTATTTTTTAGTATAGTTTGTAATTTTTATTGTGAACTTTATTTAGTAATTTTTAATTAGTTGCTTTCTGACAGGCTTTCCGAAAGGCTTTCCATGTCGGAAAGCCCGACATGGAAAGCCTGTTGGAAACTGACATCGTAATCCCGACGGCGGAAACGCCATCCTCAGGGATTACGGTGTGGCCTCCGACTGGCCCGTCAGAATCCAGCCGGAATGACCGGCTGGTTTCACTTTCGGCTGCCGGCATTGTAATTCTGCGGTCGAAAATCAAACCTACGATGTGGTCGGAGGCTTTCCAACTCACATCGTGATCAGGCTCAAAGTAAGTTAACTTTTTGTTGACAATATTTTTGACACAGTATTCCTGTGTCACGATATGTTTGTAGAAGATATTTTGTCATACGACTGAAGTTAATCTCCAGATTGAAAGGCTCACAGGCAGAGTAACCTCAGGTCCATTTCCAGAGTTGCGAGTTTTGATAGGTCAGTAGCACACAAGTCACCTGGTAGTAGGGAGCGAATACACCCACATCATTATGGCGTATTTTTGGCCCAGTGGGACATTTTGGGGATTTGTTTAAGGGATAGGTTAAAAGATGGGCAAACTATAGACATTTTTAGGAACCATGGTGGGCAGGCCCAGGGCAGGTAAAACTTGGCATTAAGCAAAGCACACAAGAAGCACAAGAAAGTTGGTTGTGAAGTAAGAAACCCGAAAACTGTTAAAATTCATATAAGCGCTGTGGAAAAGAGCCTTTTTAGGGGCCCACCGGTGCAGGGGTTCACCCTTATCTGTCCACGGGTCCTTAAACCAACAAAGAAGAGATTGGCACTGAAGCTGGAATTCAAAACTAACAAGTTTATTCACTCATGAGTGAGACCACGTCCATGCAACACCCTCAAGTGTTCCAGAAGGTAGTGGCTTGAATACACAGACCATGGGTCTTTTATACTGAGTTTGTTGCAGAGTGAGCATGGAGACTCAAATAGAAGGTACAGTTCTTAACAGAAATAGTTATCAACAAACATGGGCAGATGGATATCACTTAGTCAGCAAAGTGGGAGGGGAAACAGAACTGCTTACGTCAGTAAGACATGATGGACAGATACATTTACAAACAAGTGCATTCTAGCAGCTACAGGCCTTTCTGAGCTCATACATTGCTTGAGCTTAGAATAGAAGGAGTTAACTAAAGCTGATGACTCAAGCAGAATGTGACCTTGTTCTTTGTCGCCCTACATATTTTACACTTTTGTGTTAACCTGCCTGCCATTTTAATATTTAAGGGGGAGCGAGGTAAGAGAGGAAAAAATGGAAGCCCTGGGCCACCCGGACCCCCTGGACCTCCTGGAAAACAGGTATGTTGGATCGTGATACGTGCTTACAACACTATGCTGGCATGTGGCACAAACTCCACAGAATGTCAAAATATGGAAATGTATTGAGTCAAGCACTTGGTTTTATTTTAAGAATCGTTTGTTCCCTGCTTCGGGATCATTGTGCGGCCTTGGACAGGTTAAGCTACTCATATGCCGTAGGCTTCAAGCAATTGTGGAGTTGCCTATTTTTCTAATTCTATCAATAGCAGCAGTTTTTAAGTTTTTGCAGAAGTTGTAATGAAAGCAATATTGGTAGCATTTGTAGCACACACAATTATGTAGGAGATTATAGTAGAAGTAGTAGTAGAGGTAGTGATAATAATAGCAGTAGTAGTGTTAAGGAACAGCAAAAGTGGCAATAGAGATTTTAGTAGATGTAGTTGCAGTGGCGGCTCCACGAGGGAGTGCTGCAGGGTGGTGGGGCGGGGGGGGGGTGTTAAACTCCGGAATACGGCCGAATGGACTTGAGTAAATAAATAAAACGAATTACATTGAGCGCCAAATCGGCGATGCAGCACGCAATGTAATTCGTTTTATTTATTTATTTATTTACTCAATTCTGGAGTGCACTACCCCCCACCCTGTCCCTCCTCCCCCGCCCCGCCTCACCGCCCTGCTGCACTCCCTCGAGGAGCCGCCACTGTGTAGTTGATATTTATAAAAGTCACAAATTGATAGTTACATTTCTTACTTTTTTACAATTAGATATTTTTATTAAAAATTAAAATTATTCGCCATCCAAGACGTTCGACCCTCTTCATTGGGGTTTACCAGTTTGGCGGAGCAGGAACCTTCCATCTCTCCGTCTCCAGGAAGGTGCCCGTCGCCTCAGGATTAATGAATAGGAATGACTCGTCCCCATGCTGTACCTTCGGTGTCACTGGATGCCGTGATGTGGTAAACACCC
This sequence comes from Triturus cristatus, assembly GCF_964204655.1. NCBI lineage: Eukaryota > Metazoa > Chordata > Amphibia > Caudata > Salamandridae > Triturus > Triturus cristatus. Next base: position 881,337,940 of record NC_140585.1, read on the forward strand.
CTATTGCCACAGGGTCTTACACATCTCAGCAACCTTGCTGCAGAGTACTTGCATCAGGGAAAAAGTAGTCTCCTGTTGTTCTCGTGTTTAAGGTTTTGTTTCAAGGTAACTCCTTTTTTCAAGACTGGTTCTTACAACTCCAAGTCTGCCAAAAAAACACCCTCATTCTATCACCATGGGAGAAATTTGCTGCAGCAGATCTCCAGGGTAGACGATATGCCCTCTTTACCAGTGGAGGGTCACCATGATCAGGGTGGTTAGGTAGGCCATAAAAATGGCCACAGTACTTCTGTTATGTCCTCATTAGCTGCCAGGTCAGGAAAACACAAATATTAGCTGCCTTTCTAGCATTGTGCAAAACTTCATATTTCCTTTTGACCTACAAAAGAGCTTTAATGGTCTCCTGTCCACCTTTATGTTCTGAGGGTGCAGCAGTCAGGCCATACTCCACCTGCCTGACACATGTAGAATTGTTTTTACATACGCAAAATGCTTTTGTGAATAGCCCCTGGTCTGCCTGGCTATTCTACGCATGTGATTCAATTGGGTAGATGCTTATAAACCGCGTTTGGCTGCACTAAGCACACTCATAATTGTGGAATGTGTATAGATAAGGTATCTGGCTGTACAAATGTGGAATGTTTATGTATGCAGAGGCTGTGGCCAAATCACAAAATCATGCATGAGTATAGGAAGTAGTACTCATGTAGTACTTTTGTACGAACTCCCACATGCCTGTGAAAAAGTGGAATATTCGTTGAGGTAGATAATGGTCAACACAAGTAATAATGGCCCTGGTAGCCTGAAAATGTGTAAAGCATTTTAAAGTACAAAACAGTCAAAAAATAAAAATAAAAAAATAAAAATCACAATTTATACAAATCGAGTAAAATTAAATGGACAAAGTGGCACCAGAATGACAAAAATCCAACAAGGAGAACCAGAGAGATATATTTTTTAAGTTTTAAATAAAAATAGTGACAAAAAGTGCATAGGGGTTGCCCTAAACCGAGGCAAAGTCAGCAGTTAAGTAAGACCGTGGTCTATTGCCAGTTGGATATAGGGACTGGACTCATCCTGGTAAAAGTATTTTCTTAGAAACAGCTCTAGGCATCAACAGTTTGTCGATGGGTCTTTTGGTGTCGAGGGCAAAGGCAATGGATTACAGGAGTATGAGGTCCTGATGAGATCGTCGACGAAAGGGGGAATTCTCAGAGTGGAAAGTCACTATTTACACCAAAAGCAGTCTCAGCGTCTATCGGGTGGCAGTCGGCATTGGTTCTGGTGAAGTTGTTGGTGACTGGTCTTCAATGCCTCGCTGGACCCCAAGATTCCCTCTGCAGAGCATGGTCGCAGACTGAAGCTGGCGTCTTTGGATGCTGCTTAAACAGCGGTCCTGGTGAAGAATGTAGTGGGAGCTACTGAAAGTCCATTTTCATCAGCGATGCACCCTCAGCTGACAGGAAGGTCCAAGTCCTAGTTTGGTTCTTTTAAAAAAAATGCCAAAGTTTCTAAGTCCTCACTTTTAGGGCTCTGACGGAGGAGTACACTCTAACACCAACCAAGTGTCCCAGGACCTCTGGGGCACCACTTGGGGGTCAGGACTCACTCCAAGGGAAGCCAATAACAGGGTCCAGGGCAGGACCAGTTATACCTGGTCAGCTGGCCACTTCCAGGAAAGTGGGATTCTTATGGCATTTGTGCCCCAGTATCTTTACAGGAGGTCAACCAACTGACCCTTTGAGTCCATTTCTTAGTACTGGGTACAAGTGGGAGCAGGTCTAGCCCTTAGGGTTTACAACAGCAGGTGCAGTCCCTCTTCTGTCTTCCACAGGTCCAGGTGTGTTTGTAGAGGGTGCCCAGGGGTGCTACATTTACGGCTGGCATTAGCCTGTGGGTGAGGGTGACTCCTGGTCCCTCCCTAACTAATAGGTAAAAAGTTCCCGGGGTACCCCTATCCACTTTCACAGCAGTTCTTGTGTGCCCTACTGCAAACAATTCCGCAGTGCCCCACTGAGCCTTAATCCAACATGGCAGAACCTTTCCCCAGAGGTGTGGCCAGGGAAATGAGCAACCTCTCCTCTATGATCTCTCAAAACCAGTTCTGGGCGCAGCTCCTCTCGATCTGGAATTGGTGCCTGGCTGGCTACAGGGACAAGGGAAGTGGGCATGCCAATGTGTTAGTTACAGCTGCCAGTGACAGGATAGGCTTCCTTTGAAGCTTAGCAAGCTCCTCGGCATGGCCACCAGGCCATCCTGCTCAACTAAGAAATGCACTTCCCCACACCCAAAGCCCTTTGTCCTCTGGGTACAATTGACATCTTGCTCTAGGGAAACTATCAAGGGTCAGGTGACAACTGGACAATGGCAGGAAACCAAGATAACTTTCTAAAAGTGTATGTTCCTTAATAGAAATATCGAATCTGACGTTACCATTAATTGGATTTAAAACTACTATTAAAATGAGCCCTTGAACATTTTTTCCAGTTATTCCCAAACTGAAGTTTGCACTTATTAAATGTAATAGTGTAAAGCAGTGTTAGCCTATTTGAGAACCTGTCTTGTCACAGTGAAAGACTAGTTTAGAGGTTGTCACTACAAGGGCATATAGAACATTACACATACATGTCCTACTTTTAAATACGGTGAACCCTGCTCCATGGGCATTTAAGGCCTACCTTAGAGGTGGCTTATAAGTAGTAAAAATATATCAGCTTTAAATCTGCACCACCAGTCTGCAGTGGCACATGTGAAGTCATGTTTTACCATGTCACTTCAGTGGTGGCGCAACAAGTGCTGCAGCCCGCTTTTGTCATTTAACATCTAAGGGTACCATATTCTAAGGACTTATTGGTAAGTTAAAAGTGCCAATTAGGATTTAGACAAATTGGCATGTTTAGGGATCAGAGCACATGCACTGGGGCCTGATTATGAGCGTCCCAGTGCACAGAATCCAAAAAACAGCAATGAAACCTAACAACAAAAATGGGGGTGACCACGCAAAAGGGAGCAATTTCTTACAATGTCAATGCCTTTATGAACTGACCCTTAAAAGACTAACTCCCTAGTACTACAAGTGCAAAGAGGGCATACACCTTTCAATCTGTATCAATAGTATATGACTATAGACCTTATTTAGAGTTTGGGGGATGGCTACTCCATCACACCATATTAAAAGTGCTGTAGGACATAATGCACTTGTAGTACTGCGGATGGGACATCTGTCATGTTTGTGCTGGAGTATCCCACCCGCCAAACTGTAATTCAGGCTCTATCAAATGAATATTTCCAATGTATTCCTATCTTTGGTTTTATGGGGCAGAGGCTCAAAGACTGACAAGTGTGTGTAAAAGAACTCTACATTACATACTCTTGCATGCCTTTGTGACTCAGCTCCTATCTTCTAAGTGTGCCTGCATTGAGCGCGATACAAGTAGTGCTGCGTGTCAGTGCCTGGTAACTCTATTCATTGGTGCAGCGAGTGTTCATAAAGCATGAGATAAATCAAGACCTTTTGGCCCACCCAGTGCTAGTTTTTGCATCTTTTTCTTCAGATAAAAACAGAGTTCATGCCTCAGGGCCCCTGAGCCTGTCTGAGAAAAGCAGCAATTAGTGAGCCTGAGGCCAGACCTGCCTGACCTCCACCTCTGCTGAGCTGCTGCAGGGGCGGATCTCGGGTTGCAGTCCTGCCAGCTCAGGATGCTGGCTGGCTGAGCACGCATATGATGTGGGGTCAAGCGTAGCCTTCCTCTCACCCCATCGCCATCTCCTCGTCCTGCCTTTCATGGAGCAGGACCTCAAAGCCTCCTCCAGAATGAGCTTCATTAACATTGGGTGATGTTTGAAGCTTGCAATAAAATATATCTTGGCATTTATTTGTTTTTCCTTCTTATGTTCTCTTTTTCAATTCCTCCTTTCTTCCTTTCTTTCTTCCTTCCTTCCTTCCTTCCTTTCTTTTCTTTCTTTCTTTCTTTCTTTCTTACGCCTTGTTCCTGTCTCCAGCCCTAGGGGTCCCTGCAGTGATCGCCTGAAGTTCCACTGTGTGAAACAGAAACACCACCTTCCCCCCCAGGGTAGAAACTACCCCTTCCCATGATCCATTGCAGGGTCACGTCTTTTGCTTATCATAAAGAACAAGAAAGAACAGAGTTCTGTGACCTGCTACAATGGACTCTAGGTCACCTTCAGGCCTCTGCCCGTCACAGGTGGAAAAGTCAAAATACTTCTAAACGAAGTGGTTGATTGACGTAAAATCCCATTTGGTGCACAATTCCACACAACACGATGTGGACACAGCAACTCTTGCCAGCTATCCTGTATACAAGTTGCATGCAGTGTTACCTATGTCTACTGTAATGCATACAGGTGAAAAAGACTGCCCAGGAACCTTGTAGAGAGTGGGCTATTGGCATGTGTGCCCACGTATGAGCTGCTCAGTCCGGTCTCTTTTTGTGGTGTGACTATGACCAGTCCCAGCTCTGGAAGTCTCACCCTGGTCCAGTAGCAACTTTGCTATCCTGCACTCTCTTCCAGAGCTCGAAAAAGATCCAACAAAGAGTCCCTTTAGAGCCCCACCCACACATGCTGGAAATATCCAACCCAAATTCAATATACTTGAACATTTCTGGGGTCCTATTACAGAAGGGCCCCAGGGGCAACGGGCATTTCCATCTGCTTTGTGTGCCCCCTGGAGCCTGGTAACAACTCAGGGAAGGGGGGCCCGCTCTCTCCGTCGGTACCCCGGACGGTCGTTGAGCTGGAACCTCCGGTTGTTACCAGGTTGAGGTGAGGGTGGATATCCAACTATTTGGATATACCCAGTAATACCGAAGACAACTGATTACTGGTGTAGTATCAAAATGTATTTTTCGTTTGTCTAAGCACCAAATAGTAGCAGCTTATTGTTTACACACGGTCCTGAAGAAAGCCCGGATACTTCTCTACAGATCAATAGGGCTGTAACATGTTGACCTTTTACATCCAGCAGTTTAAAGCTCTATACTGCTCTATTTGCACTGCTTTTTAACCCTGATGGTGAAACCTACAAAATAAAAATATTTTGGTTCTCACCACTTAGTTTTAACTTCACCACACTCTTTTTCCTAAATTAGCTTATTGTTTGCGCTGCTGTTTTCTCACTCCACTCATCGCATAAGGGACTAAAAAGGATCTCCTTTGTATACAGCCTCATCTTTACATATAACATCCCTGGACTCCTCCCTCACAGTGAGGGGGTTGTAGCCCTCGGTGGAACTAGGTTTTTCTATCGGGAGAAAGAACTCAATGATGAAGCATGTCACCTACGGTGAGTGAGGGTTCCAGTCCTATAAAGGGATTTTTCCTAGTGGGAGTTTACCGTAACTAACCTCTGTCACTCGTGATCATTGTTCACTCTTAGACCCAAGATAGTTCTTTGTGTTTTGTAGTAAACTTGATTGAGGTATTACTATCTTGCAGGTCTATAAACTTTTCTCCCTTGGACCCTCCCCCATTGTTGTGTTTTCTGCTGTAGGATTCTCTATTCCTACACCCTGAGTTAAAAAATGTGCTGTTTTGCTAAGAAATGGGGAGAACTCTTTGTCTTTATGTGCAGATGACCCTAGAATAAAAACCCCATTGATCTGGTGTATCACTGCCACTAGCCCAGCTTCAGAGGCGCTGATCTTCACCATGTTCGGCTGGTCAGTGTTAGGCATTGCAAATGTAAAAAGTGGACTCAAACCTGGATGTAAGACTGTAGTTTGAGTAGACATTCTGTAGTCCACCAATGCGAGATGGCACCTTTTTACTTTCCTGACAGAAGTCCTGCAATGATGCAACAACTAGACAACGATCGTCTAGCTTTGTGCAGTGCAAACAATTCCTCTCCTTTCAATCCCTCTCCGAACCTTTAGGGGCACATTAATTAAGTATTCACGTGGTGGAGTGAAGCGAGGCAAGTCTACTTAGATATGGCATTGTTCAACTCTTCCCTTTGCTTGCACACTTGCAGCTGCCTAGCACCAATGCAGGCCCCCTTGGACAAGGTGCAAGGGTTTCCTGCATAATGGATAGGATTGTTTTTGTGCAGGAGGGCATACCTTCCTGCACATAAACAATCTAAAGCGGTAATAACAAGGAGAAAAAAAAACGTTCTCCAAGACTTGGCTGTTCATAAAGTGAGGGCACAGGAGCTCAGATATAATTCTACTGTGGTGTATTTAGTGGCGTGTTGTGCATATGCGTCTAAAGGTTCAATCTGACCTCCCTGTGGTTTTACTCCTCCTTGGCTGGGCCACCTTTGGCGGCTCATGGGCTGGCCTCCTGCTCTCCTTGTGTTGTAACTGTTGCTTATTTTCACGGATTGTTCCCCTTTCCAGAGCCTGTCACTGCTTTTCCAGCGACCTGGTGACATTCTACTGATTGCCTATACGCTAGCAGCTGATCAGGCCGGATTTGAAGGGGACCCATCTCTCCCATCCATATCCAACCCGGAAATATCAATTTGGCATCACTAAATTGGGGTTAAAAAGGGTAACACCCGTCCAACTATGCGAGCATGTGTATGGTTTTCTACCGGGTGGTGTGTAGGGAGGCACCAGTGGGTCCACCAGTGTTTAGGTTCAAGCGTGTTCCTCACCCACTCACACACCCACTAGCTGCCACACATACACCATGTCACACTCACAGGCATGCTACTCAACACCTGCTTGCTCAGTAAAAAATCAAAGAAATATGGGACCTACTGCGTGTCTAACACCAGACCTGCTCTTCTGCACGGAAAACTGACTGAACTGAGCCTTAGCACCAAACATCACCTCCGCTATTCCCTCTGGAGACAGGACTGCCAGCTTAAAGACTGGAGGTGGATTCACCATTATTATTAAGAAAACCTTTAACTTTAACCGAAATTATAACCAGTAACTTGGAGCACCTGATCTACAAGTCCCAAATCACAGCCAACTTCATCCTCTGGCAGACTCTTGTATACAAACCACCTGGGCTCCTGCGCCAAGCTTTTCAGCGACATCACAGACTTTGTCGCACCCCTCATCGACTCCAGGTCCTCAATCCTTCTTGGAGACCTGAATTTCCATCTAGAAGACCTTTCAGCCCCACTTCTACAAAACCACTGGAACCGTGACCTCATACAACATGTCACCGTACCCACAAATGACCTTGGACAGCTCCTGGACACCATTTTCTCCTTCAAAAACATCTTGATCAACAAGCCATCACCAATCATCTATTAAGACCATGCCCTTGTCTGTTTGGCATTCCCAAACCAACAAGGGCTTATCCTAAACAGAGGAGAGAAGGCAGCCCTCATCCTACTGGACCGCTCAGCGGCCATTCAAACAGTATCCTACCCTTTCTCATCGAACGTCTCCATTTGATGGGCATTCAAAGAGCTGCCCTCCACTGGACATGCTCATTCCTAATGGAAAGAACAAAATGAACCTAGCATTGTACACCTGAGAGGCCTGAAGGGCCATCCATAAGCCCTACCTTCTTTCATGCATACATAACTTCTCTAGCCAACTTCGTCACCACCAACATCGTCCCCACCCATGACATCAACATCCTCTCATACACCAATGACACCCAACTCATAGTATCACTCTCAGAAAAAAAAGGGCAGCATGAGGAGTCAAACTCAACACCTGCTGGACCGAAGTTGCCACCTGGATGAGCACCTCTCTCTTGGTCTCCACCTGGGGGCTGGCCAAATTTGGACCAGCACCCTTCTCCAGCTTACACTTCAGAAACATCAGAATTGCCATTGACAATAAACTGGACATGTCGGCACAAATCCTGCCTCCTCACACTGAGGATGCTGAAGAAGATCTTTATATGGCTCCCAAGCAACATCAGGAAAACCATCACCAACACTCACGTCACAAGTAAGCTAGACTATGGGAATGCTCTATACACCAGAATCACAAAACATCTCACCAGAAGACTATAAACCATCCAGAACGCAGCTACCAGTCTCATCCTCGGCCTTCCACTCAGAACACACATCACTCTACACCTTGCGTAGCTCCACTGATTTCCAGTTGCCAAATGTGCCCATTTCAAACTCCTCATCCACACATACAAAGCACTGCACAACACAGGACCTGTCTACCTGAACAGCTGCATCTCTTCCCTCCAACCATCTAGACAACTCTGCTCGTCGGATTGCTAATCGCACACATCCCATGCATGCACAGATTCGGAGCCGAAGGTTGAGTCTGTTCACTCCTGAAGTGTGGGACAACCTTCCACTCCGCATCAGAGCTTCCTCTTTGCTGATTGAGTTCCACAAGAAACTGTCTTTGACTAAACCTTTCCACCCCTCAAAGGCGGATCTCTCACCTGCTCAGTGTCAGGATACCCTTACGGGTGTCAGCGCACTCTCCAAATAAACTGAATGTAATTTAACTACAAATATAACCACAGTTTGATGAGTAATGTAGAGAAGAAACACATAGTGCGGCCATATTGGAACCCTCCTGCACATAACTCTGCAACAGCAGCTCCTCAAGTCTCACACCACTAAAGTCCGGATCAATGAGACGTCATAAGGATGGGAAAAAAGATAGATGTGGTAAAATGATGGTGGTGGAAAGAGAGGAAAAGGCACAATGGCATACAGCAAAATCAGATCAAACCCCCAAATTCCTCAGATGCTATATAAGATGGAGGATGTCACTTTAGAGACAGACAGAAACAATTTTGCATTGCTTAGTAGTGCAGAATTAGATTATAGCTACAATTAGATTTTTTTGTGTATATGTCATAACTTTGCCAGGTGTTTTATCTAGTTTGTCACCATGCAGTGGTGGCTCCTCCACTAAGGCGGAGGAGCGTCGACCCACTGCTTTTAAGCAGTGTCACTAGGCAGCTTTACCGATGGGGCGGGTCTGGGCGGGTCTACTCAGAGGAGGGGAGGAGTGGTTTGCACTCCCTAAAGGGCGCATGAATGTTTGGACTGCCCTCTTGGGCGGGCCAAACATTCATACGCACTTTGCAGGTTCTCCATGCAGGCTGCATTACAACCTGCATGGAGAACATGCCCAGACTCCCATTCTCTGGCTGAGCGCCGTCCCACGGCACTCAGACCAATCACAAAGCTGCATTGCAGCATTGTGATTGGCTAACGGGAGTCTGGGAGCCGGGTGCATCCTGCTTCCTGCCCTGGAAGAGGACCGGGAGGAGGCGGCTGCAATGACAGCGGGCAGAAGCTGCAGACAGGTAAGTGTACATTTTTTTTGTTATTTCATTCCCTCCTCCCCCACCTGTGACTCGCCCCCCCACTGCCTTCAAATGCCAGCCGCACCTGTCTCCACGGCCTGGTGTAGATTCGAACTCACATAACCCAAACTTCTTCTAACCTTATCCAAGCCTGTTCCACAAATCACGTCTTGCATTCTGCCTGGCTGTAGGAGACAATAAAAACACATAATAAGTAAATACTGCCCTCTTTCCATTTTCAGGGAATGCAAGGAGCACCCGGTGAGGAAGGTGAGAAGGTATGTTCATCATTCATTGATTTGCTAGAGTAAGTGAGTGAGCCCATTTTGATGATTCACACTGCAAACTAGAAAAAAATGATTTTCAGTCCAAACTAGAAAAAGTCTCAGAAAATAGCAAAAGTAATGTCTATTTTTTAAGTTATATTTTTGTATAAGTTTGGAAGAAATAAATATCTATGTACGGTCGAAATCTGGGCAGACTATATATTGTGCAAAATATGTTTTTCTGGCTATTGGAGTCATTTAGGCCCTGGGGTGTGGCCCGCCTGCCGCCAGGTCAGCAGAGCCTATGAGCTCTGCTCCCTGGGTGGAGGACCACCCCCTGCAGGAAGAGATACCCACAGCTAGGTGGCGATTCCGCAGCCTTCATCCAAAGCCAGCATGCAATAACTGCTGAAGGCGCTGAAGCGGCCATGGTGTGAAGCACCAGCTCAGCAAAGTTTTGGGGTTTTCAAGAAACAAACTTCCAAAGCAAAAGATTTTTTTTTAAACAATAGAATAAATGGTCTGGCTCAAAGAGAGCCTATTATCTGTGTGCGAGGCCAGTGTGCATTCTCCCTAAAGGAACCATCATGTTTTGCGTAGTCAGGTAGAGGAAAAACGTGACTGTCACCCCGGTCTAAAGTAGGTTGAGGCAACCATTACTGTAACCTGATGGGTCTGAGGTGCACTGGCCATGCGGACAGAGGTTTACTGTGCAGAGCCGGTAGAGTTCCTCCAGTGTAAGCCCGGCGCTTCACCTGCCTCTAAATATAGTGGGCGCCAAGCAAGTTATCCTTGGCAAGACCATATCCGAGTTACACTAAACTCTATAAGAAGCCCTATGTTGTCACATGGTACTGATATCATGGAAGTGAACAAATCCCTTTGCATTTTTTGTGTCGTTGTTACTTTCTTTATTAGTATCTGAACTGTTCATGAATATGCTCCAAAGCATTCAGACCCTTGAAAGGCATGACGAAATGATTTATATCACTCAAAAACTGTGCCCTTCATTATTTCCATCATAAACCTTGGCCTCCCTTTCAACCTGTTCCAAAATATGTCCAACAATTAAATTCCGATTTTGTATCATTTAAAAAGAATACCCTTGGGAAAGCTTGCCTAACCCAAATCTTGGCAGTAAGGATGCTGGCATTACAAATCAAAGACTTCAACGCTAACTGGCCACTGCTCTCCAAGATTGTCAAGTGCAGACTTTGCGGCTACAAATCTCAAACTTTTTTACACTTACTTTGCAGCTGTCCGACGTTGCTCTATTCCCAGCGAATACAATTAAAGCCACTTTTTTTTTAATTCATGGCATAATAACATGAACCAATGCAATGAACTGGATTTTTAGTACCATGGTTCCCCTTGAACTGACAAGAATAGGCAAATTCTTTCAAGCAGTGCAGGACCTCCTTAAAAACACAGAAGAAAGCATAGAGGTGATCGCGGATTGACAACTCTTAGTTCCTGCATCACGGACTTTAGGCATTGCAAAGTCTGACCTCTTTGTAATTGAGTTTTAACATTTGTTATGTATTTAATCCAATTTGTAGTGGATTTAAACTATTTTTACTTCTTTCACATAAAATTCAAACCGGTTTACCTATAATAGATTTTAAATAGCCAAATTACCCTACACTTAACCAAAGCTGTTTTATCCTTAGGCACTATGTGCCAGTTACACTAGAGGGTATTGCAAGGACCCACCGTTTTCTTTTGTCCTTTGTATAACATGTCTTTGTATTGATTGATATCCTTGGGCTATTGAAATAAATGTATTTGCAAGGTTTCAGTTTATGATATCCACCCATTTCCTAGATTTCCATTCAGTCCATTCAGTCGGTGCAGTGCTTGAGAGAGGCTCTCTTCTCAGTGTCCCTGGCATGTGCGGCCAGGATCGCGTTGTCTGTAAGTCACAACTATCTGAGGGCTGCTCTGTGGTCAATGTAAAATGAGTCACTGGTTTCTTGCCTGCTATGGACGCTTCATCCCTCAATCTTCGTCTCCATGGAAACCCTGCTGTGGTTAATAGGGAGATTGGTCACCCCACCCACATTTCCAGTTAATCAAATTATGTTTTCCATGTAGATCAAGACATGGGCACCAGCCCTCACATAGCTCATCTCTGCCTGTTATTCATTGCTTGACATCACCTGAGACAACCTAATTATTATTTTTAATTCAACTCATATTTGTTTTCAGGGTGAAATTGGAATGGGTAGTCCTGGTCCTCGAGGTCCCCGAGGACTGCCCGGGCCAAGGGTAAGTCTATATAACAAGTCGATAAGCATGCATTTATGTTTGAAGGGTTTATGATATTGTCATCAATGAATCTCAGTGACAGAAATACTATCAGAAGAGCCAGCGTCCATCACATTATCAGAAATGAGTATGGCAAACCCTCCTTCCGCGCCCCTACAGACTAGGAGCTGGTCCAGCCCCCTGGCTGGAATTCTAGCAAGTCACCAATGAAAAGAAACCACCGTCGTTGAGAAACTGTCAATACTAAAACCTGCTCAAATGAAGTTTGTTCCCTTCTTTGTCAACAGGGCGATAATGGTGCGCCCGGAGCCCCTGGCCAGATTGGAGTCATGGTAAGACCTGAGTGATAGTGTGGTTGTGAAATGCATATAAATCACTCTTTTGTATCCCATGTTCTAGGAGATGCTAACGTCTAGTGCCGGTGAAGGCTTGGCTCACCTTCAGGCGCTTTAACAGATCAGTTTACACAGAGGTGGCAGTAGCCATGCAAGTGTGTCATATTCAGTGAAACATGTTTAACACGCATGATCCTTTAAATTCTAAGTAACCCGTATTTTAAAATTTGCAAAGTAGACTTGTTCTACTATACTTTCCATCTATCTGGAATACTTTTTGTTTTGCTGTGAGCATCCTTCTTTTTGAAACTACAAAATGGCAAAGTTTGGTGCCCATCCTGAAGTTAGCTTGTGCGCCTGGGACGTGAGAGCAAACCCTACACATTGCAGATCTATGTTTTCGCAAGCACAGTTGAGTTGGCAAGCTAATAAGGGTGCTTACCAATCTTTGAAGATGAAAGGCCAGCATGGGCATGTGCAAATTCACAGCCCGACATAATAATAGCGAATCATGCACCAGCCTGTGCTCTTAAGTACCGTCGCAAATAATTTCACACCAAGTGACAAAGGATGCCTTGTGTTTCTATTCCAAGTTGGGATTCCTTACAGAGCTAAAATAAATGAATTTCACAGTGTTTTGAGCTAAAATCAATGCAAGCTAATGACAGATTGGAGATAGGATGGTTGTGATAATTCAGAGATCCACAATGCCACTAAACCACAGCTCCAAGGTTCAATAAGTGTGGATAATATACCGAAGGCGAGTGGTGAAAGAAGTGTTATTGTGATGTGATAGTCATGCCAGCTGTTCAGTTTCCTATTCTTTGTCCGTTATTGTAAGCTCAGTTTGTTTATTTATTTGGAGATTTATTTAGAGACGCGTTGCACCTAGACCTGGGCGGAGTAGACTGAGTTCTACTCAGCAGAACTCCACAAAATGCTGCAAAAACTCCTCTGCGCTTTGTGAAGTTCCGCCAGTGGCAGAGGCTATTTAGTTGCGCTTCTCACACTTATTTTAAGCACCAGGAGGTTATCCCTCACTGTAAAATCAGTGCAAACGGCCCTCTGTGTCACTTTGGAGGGCGCTGCTGCTTTCTGCTGCTTGAGTAGACATTCTACTCGAGCGACAGCTTCCTCAAAGCGAATGGCAGATTTCTCAACACGAATGGTTGCGACCTGCAGCAACCGCCGACAGTAAGTAATCCCACCGGGAAGAGGTATAGTGAGTGATTTTTTTCTCATGAGCGCTCACCAACTTAAGGTTGGAGAGCCGCGCAAGAGAAAAAACTCTGCGCTGCGTCACTTGGCGGAGTTTTGCGGAACAGCGCTGAGTGGGCAAAACTCAGTGAACCCTGCCGGTGGAGCAGAATTATTTGCCCACCCTCAGTGGCATCTAGGCCTGCAGAACTTGGCAAAGTGCCACAAAAACTCCACTACACTCTACGGAGTTCCACCAGTAGCAGAGTCTATTAAGTTGCGCTGCTCGCACTGATTTTAAGCACCGGGGGTTTGTCCTGTGCTGTAAAATAAGTGCAAACGGTACTCCACTTTGTGCCGGAGGGTGCTACTGCTTTCTGTCGCTCAAGTTGACATTCTACTTGAGCAACAGCTTCCTCAATGCGAGCAGCAGATTTCTCAGCGTGAGCTGCGGTGACCTGCTGCGACCGCCCACATTGAGAAATCTTGCTGGAAAGAGGTCTAGCAGCGCATTATTTTTTTCTTTCCGAGTGCTCGCCAACTTAACATTGGCAAGCCAAGCAAGAGGAAAAACTCCGCTCTCCGTCACTTCACAGAGTTTTGTGGAACTTTGCGCTGCGAGGAGCGCAGAGTGAGCCAAAATCTGTGAACTCTGCCGGCGGAGCCTAATTCTTCGCCCACCCCTACTGGCATCATACAGTTTTTTCAGAGCTCTACAAGTCAATCAATCAATCAGGATTTGTAGAGCATGGCTCCTTCACTAGTGAGTGGCTTGACGTGCTGTTGGATCATGGTGCCTGTTCTCCTGTTGGTTAAACATCCAGGTCTTGAGGTTCTTCCTGAATTGCTGGAGTGATGGTGAGTCTTTGAGGTGCAAAGGGAGGTCACTCCAGGTCTTGGCTGCCAGATGGGAGAAGGAGCAGCTTCCGCTGTTTGTCCAGCGGATGCGATGGATGGAAGCTAGGACGTGAGATCCGGATCCAAATTTCTTGGTGGGCTGGTGAAAGGTCAAGCGTTGGTTGAGGTATGCTGGTCTTTCGTTGTGTAGTGCCTTGTATGCGTGGGTGAGTAGCGTGCACTGGCATTTCTTCATGACTGGTAGCCAGTGGAGTTTCCTGAGGTTAGGGGTTATGTGCATCCATCTAGGAAGCTCTGCAAGTCAAATGTAGTGTCAACAATCTGGGGAATTAGGAGTCGAGCCAGATGCGGGACATGGCCTAATACCTCGCTCACTACCGCGAGTTCGATGTACTGCATCACATTGTAACGGAGGTGATGCAGTGGAAGTGATGTAGTGGAAGTGATGTAGTGGCCCACGATAAAGTGACATGCTTTCCTGTCTGAATAACTCAGTCTTTATCACACTGGTAGCTGGACTCTGCTGTTCGTGCACTCTGTCCGCCCCGGGAGCATGCACATATCAACACACTGCCATGTTGGATAGTGAGGTTCTACGCTCTGCGCACAGTCACCGGCAGCTGCATTGTGGGAGTCTGAGGCACGTGCTTCTACGCCTCCCCGTGTTCCGGTATTGTCGCACAGGTTAACTATGAATAGGAATCACGCAGAATAGCCTTAAGGCAAATAATAATTTCAATGATTCTGCCGTGAGTTTTTTTGAACTTTCCTTCACCTTTCTTGCTAGTTTATTTTATTAATTGTGATAGTGGTATTTTTAGTTGCCTATGGAATCTTTCTCCGCCCCCGGTGTTCTTTCTCATCCACATTCACACATCAATTGATGAACTTTTGTGGTTTCCATAACAACTCTTACACTTTGCACCTGTGGAAAGAGGATTTACGTTGG
Source organism: Triturus cristatus (assembly GCF_964204655.1). NCBI lineage: Eukaryota > Metazoa > Chordata > Amphibia > Caudata > Salamandridae > Triturus > Triturus cristatus. The sequence continues at coordinate 881,353,032 of NC_140585.1, forward strand.
TCGTGCTATTATCTTCTGTGTAAACAGGCCCACCGTGGCGTACGCTGGTCAGCGTCGTTAAATGGAGCAGAGGATGTTGGTTTGATATTCCATCGGGGGCATACGAGGAACTTTCAGTCCATCGCATATCACGTTTTTATACTATCCGTGAGGCGGTTACTGGGGAGTGACGCTGAGGTGACGGGCCCGTCGTGTTTCTTGATGTCGCCTTGTGCCCAAAGTACCAGTGAAGGTGCTAAGAGTCCTCGCACACACTGACGCCATTTGTGATTTGGGGCACGCTGGTTTTATCGGTCTCACGCAATACGATCACGTGGTTTTGGCTGCTACTTAGTAACAGTGGGATAAGATATTCTCAAATTGTTCAAATTACATTTAGAATAAATCCGTAACAAACACAGTTCTCCCGCATTTCTCAACCCAGCGATGGTGACATCACATTGTTTGTGCCCTGTCCTTGTGACAGGGTGTGTGGGTGAAAATGAAGTCATCGGAAATGACAAATGTTCTCCCTTCTGCTGCTTGTGAACAGCGTCACGTTAACCGTGTTGACCTTGGGGAGGGAGTGTGGGAATCGATGTGAGTGTGGCGCGGCCAAAGAGCGCGTGCTGCTGTGAAGAATGGCGCAGGTCCATGCGTCACTGCCGCTGACGTGTCTTCTTTCTCTGCAGGGCGCCAAGGGGCTCCCAGGGACCAGAGGCGAGAAGGTAAGGAGACTGTATGGATAACAACTGCTGTCAGCTATGGCATGAAGAGCAGAAATGTGTCATTTATCTACTGAAGGCCGCACTGGGTATCAGAGTGCAGAAACTGTAGTATATGGAGGGGCAAAGAGACTTGGGTACAGACTGAGGCAGAGTTACTCCCTTATAGATTAGGGAAAGGAAGTAGGGTATTACTGAGAATATTGTACTTGGGTATAAGTAAATGTACTGATGTGTAGGCCGCAGTAGAAGTGTCAGGGTATTGGTCTGGTACAGGTAGTATGGCATAGGCAAGGCGAGAGAGACTTGGGTACAGGTAGGGGCAGAGGTACTCCAGTAGAGGCTGGAGAAGGTACTAGTGTAGGTAGGTGCACGTGCTTGGGTATATATGGAAGAACTTGTAGACACGTGGTGGGCTAGTATCAGAGTATACGTCTAGTAAAGGTGCTGTGGTATAAGCAGGGACAGGTGGGGGCTGAGGTACTCAGACATAAACAGAGGATTAGGGGTACTTTGGTAGCTGTAGGGATAGTGTTATTAAGGCATCATCAGATAAAGTGTAGGGGTAACTGTATTAGGGTGTAGGAAGTAGTTGGGTGAGGAAGGGGAAAAACCAAATAAGGTAGTGGAAGAAGAATGAAAAGAGGATGCAGGAAAACAGGTAAGCTCCCCCCCCCCCCCCAAACACCTCCTGCCTAGCAAACTTGAAAAAGAGATGGCAGACAGAGAGGGGGCTCAGCACCACCCCCTTAAATCTTTGTAAACCAATCAATGCAATACTAGTAAAGAGGACTGAGCCATTTTTTCAACATGAAGGGTGTTCACCAGCTAGATGGGATATCATATGAATGAAATGCAATTTGAAAAATTAAAGGAGATCGTTTCCTGGAGAAAGGTTCTTTTAGGTGCGTTTTCTCTATAATCATAATCAATGATTAGAAATGTGTTATTTCCTGGCGTTTCAAATGGGGTAGTGGGGTAGGTGCCGTCAGTGAACCCCCTCTGCCCCCCACTGATGGAAGGATCTTCTAGCGATGAGAGCCCTTTCCAGGACACAGGAAGAGCCTCGCAAGTCTTTACACAAATTTGTACGTAGATAGTACAGTCCTTAATTTTAAGGTTCCTACTAAATTCCATCTGAAACAGAAAATAATTGTTCCTCCTCTTCAACTGCTATCTCGCGCTTTCTCAGCTGAAGAGATACTAGACGCTCTAGACGTGACAGGAGCTCTGAATATGTCTGCAGAAAGAAAGAATCTTTCATCGTTTCTGATTATCCATTCAAAACACAGTTGAGGGCTCCTCGAGCGGTGAGGCAGATAAAGATATAGTTGAAGGTGAATAGCTCCTGTATTTCAAAATCGTATAAGATTTCATAAATTCAAGCTCTTTAAAGACCCTCATTGAACCGGAGTGAAGGCAGCACCAGGCGCTTTCAGAATGCACATACCTATTGCAGTTAGCTGGGCAGCTGCATGGGTTGCTTTGCATGCTTCTTACACGCATTGCTCACAGATTGATGCAGCTTTCGGCCACAAAGTTGTGTGCAACTTGTTTGCTTGAAGCCTGGTTGGGTGAGTCGCTTCTCTGTCTGGAAGATGGTCATCCAGTTGGATAGGCGCTTGAACAGGCTAACATACTATGTGTGTATGTGGTATTTCTTTAGCGCTATCCTAGCCCAAAGACAGTGGAGCAGAGTAATGATACATGTATGGGGGCAAGAGGGCTCGCAGGCGCCAGGACCTCTTGCACAAGGGATCAAAAATTATAAAAACGATAGGGACCTCTGAAGATGATTTCTGATTCTGCCTGAAGCTCAGAAAAGTCCCTATACTTCTTAATGAGGTACCACAGGGACTAAGGGTTCTGCAGTCACCACAATGGTAATTTTACCTATCTCTTTAAATCAGCTGATGGCATAATCCCTGCACGGTGGCATCATAATCTTTCCCTCTGCTCTGGTGATGTGATAACACCTCTCCTCTCTCTCTCTCTGGATGTAATTATTTCTTTTACTACCGTATATATATACATACTCAATTTCTAGGACCATCATAGTTTCTTTCGCAATCTGGAGACACATTAACCCCTTTCTCTTGTGATAAAATGACATGTTAATTAAGTATCACACTTTGCATTAACCTATTGCCACAGACTCATAATAACAAAAAATGGGCATCAGTCAAAAGGACATCAAAAGCAGATTTAGTGTAAAGAAGTGGTGCCATTTACCAAGTTCTTGTATTATGTTCCTTGTTCAATTCCAAGGACTGTTTTTTGATGTGCAGAAGTTCACGTTCTTCCATATGGTAAAATTTGGTGTGTGTAAAGTCGTGAAATCCACGCCCCCCCACCTTCAGAACGTATAACAGAAAAAATTGATGATCGATTTCCAGCAATCTGAAGGTGTGGTTATATGATCTTGGTACAGCTCTGCCAATTCAGCAAATCCTACCAAAATGTGATTCGGTAAGCTCATGGTGGAGAATAGATCATGGTTGGGCTCTAAGCTCAGAAACCATTTTGCATCAGTTTAGAATTTCTGCCAAAGCAGCAGAAAATATGCCTTTGTGAACATGACAGGATACACAGAACCACACGGCCTTCAATAAACATTGAAGCTGATGTATATTTTATGCATACAATTCGGCATTATGTTTCATGCCATAAAGTTCCTTGTATTGTGTTGCCCACCAATACACACTGAAGCCAGGGGGTGATTTAGAACCTATCGAAAAAGGTCACGAGATGGAAAATGTCAAATAATTGGTGAATCCCTATTTTTTCCCTTTAACAGCATATGCGGGCACTACTGTGAGTTTGCACACCTCCCACAGACGACTCTTGGAAATGTCCTTGACAACCCTTTGCTGCTAGAGGAGACATGCAGTTGTTACTCACAGAAACAATGTTCTACCGAATGTCCACAGGCCTCTGGACATTTAAAAAAAATGGCAGGAATGATTGATGGATATTTTAATCCTGGCCGGGACACTGGGGCAACATTAGGGCATGTTCTACAGGGTGGTCAAATCTTTATATTAGAGGTGGCCTTGCTTTGAAAGATATTTCCTGAGAGGCCGGTGCCTCTTTGAGGTCAATCTCACAAGCTCTCTGCCCCTCTGAGGCAGGTATGGCTGCTGCTGAGTCATCCACATTCAGATCTAACATGCGACTGGGCCCACCTCACCTCGACGTGCCTTGCAGTAGATGCTCCACCTAAACCTTTGCAGGCCTTGCTGTTCAGGGGGCACTCAGTGACCAGTCTGTAGTGGTATTTTCCACGCTTCCTGCTGTCCTATCTGTCTGCCCCTTCTTGCACACCCGTTGTATCCACACTCCTTCTCACCAGGAGCAGCTGCTTCGGCACTGCTATCCCTTCTACATCTGTTTAAGTTTCTTCTCGCATTTTCTTAATTTGCATCTGCATTTTCACAGACTGCACCATCTCTCTTCTCCCCTAACAGCTGTGGGATCCCCTTCAAAGTATTTCCTCAGTCCCTGAGGCTTAATTCAGTTTGTATGGATAAAACATGACTCCATCCAGTGTGCCTCTCACAGAGCTCTCCAAGTCCCCCTCCCATGTGGGAATCCTTTAAAGGGCTCTTGCTGTGCTCTGAGCGCGTCACGCTGCCTCGTGCTGTAAGCAGATCTAACGTGCACATATTAAATTGATCTGATCTGTTCATTCCTATAAATGGGTCGGCGCTTTCTTGTTAGTGGGGACTCTTGGTGCTGTGCCTTGGTCCCTGGTTGCAGAACCCCACTGAAGAGGAAAATATGCCACCTGAACAAATTTTGCCTACAGTTTATTTTGTGTCTATCTTACTCCGCTGTAGCAACTTTCAGATATTGTGACCTCCTTTTAATCTGTTCTGGTGAGTGCAGGATATGATTTAAGAGCTTCCCATGTGAAATACAGCTCTGATTTAATTGAAGGTGGACCTGCCCTTTCTGAGATTGCATCACTTAAAAGCAAGTCAACAATGCCTTTTTAGGTCTCGCATAAACAGTGCATGCAATGTCTTTGTGAGACATTTTGTTTACTGTTAGCGGGATTGGAGCCCTCCCATTATTTACAATTGATAGGCTTCAAAGCCACTCTCGACTGCTTGCTTCCTGCAGGGCAGCTCTGTGTTCAGCATTTCCCTCTTCTTGCATGTGACCCTTCCCTAGCCTAGTGCACGGCCCAAGTACTTGTGTCCTTACAATGCTTGCACTTTTAGAACCTATTTTTTAATTTTTGTTGAGCCACTCTAGAGAGTGCATCTTTCGTCATTTGCCTGTTGTTTTAGGCTGTCCAGCTTGACTTAGTTTCCCGTGAGCATTCCTTGTTTACTGGTTCCCTCCCCCTACGCGATATCTGTAAACAGCCCTTTTAAATCTTCTTCTTATGTTGTCTCATTTGCTGTTCATTCAAAGACAAAGTTCAAATGTCTGGCTTTATATTCTAACGGAACTCGGTATTTACTTTTCTTTTGATGACTTAAAAGTGGGAGAATTTATCTGACAATCCATCTTGTTGAGTACCCATTCGACAAGACTAGTCCTGGGTGGAGTTTGCAGATTCCGCGTAGCGTAACACCGCAAAGTGACCAAAAAACTCCTTCGCACTACGCGAGTTCTGCAAGCAGTGGAGTACATTAGGTTGCACCGTTGATTTTTTTAGCAGCAGGTGTTTGTCCTGTGCTGGAAAATCAGCGCGAACGGCACCGTGTGCAGTTCAAGATAGCGCTGCTTCTTTCTGCCACTCAAGTAGATGTTCTACTCGAGTGGCAGTTTCCTCAACGCGAAAGGGAGGTTTTCTCAACACAAGCGGTAGTGACCATCTGCAACCGCCGACGTTGAGAAATCTCGCCAGGAGGTGGGCTGGAGTAAGATATCAGAATGTGAATAGTAGAAATCAGCAAATTTTTAATTTGTAATTCTAAAGTAGGGTGGAAACAAATAGCTTTTACTTATCATGCCACATGTTCCTTTTACCTTGAGAGATACGCAGCTCACATTGATTTGTTTCCACTGTGCGTAATTGCTGTTGACTTTTTACTACTTGGTTACTTACTGCTTTCTGAGTCTTCTGGGGCTACAAACCCTGTTTACCAGAGGGTAAAGATAATCAGGTGGTATAATCAGGTCTGCCGAGCCCAAATGTGAAGCAGAGGAAAATCAGACAAAATGTGTGTAAAATATTCAGATCAAAGTGCAAGGTTTCTGCTTTCTCTTATAGGAAATGTTAGTTTCCATTTTGTTTGTGTCGGTTGTACTATACGTACAGAAAACAATATGTACTTTTTCAGGTATGCTTTTCGGGAGCTAAAAAGCAGTGAAATCAGCAAGCTTAATATGATTAACACATAAAAACAGATTGCAGACCGTGCAGTAAGACAGCGTGCAGTAAATGATAAAATATGTCAAAATTTTAAACGTGCCTTTAGTGTTGTCACAAGTACACCCACAACTAAAGCATGCATGGTCACCTGAGGCACATTGAGTTTTCTGAACTCAGCAGTTTGAACTCACAAATTGGGACACACTTGGAACTGGTTTTTACATTAAGCGCAGACCTGCACACATGATGAAAGCTCTACTTACTTCCTATGTCGACGTAAACCCATAAACCCCTACAACAGCCACCGTTAGCTCTAGTGAACTCCCATAACGCTTTGCTACACTTTAAAAATGACTCCTGTCAACTGTCATCCTTGGGAAAGAACCAGTTGTCCGTGTTGTATGGTTTGGAGCTTGCAAGAATGAACAGCGCCATGGACCAAGAAAACACGATGACTGTGCGGGTGTACTCACCCATAGTGTTATAAAACATAACAAAATGCAAGCAGAAAGACGCTTGAAGGCGCATATACAAATAATGAAAACACCAATAATGGCATGCACAGAGCTAAACAAAGAATGCATAAAAAAAGGTAAAACGAACCCTAAAGCCTAACACACATTAAAATTAAATAGACACATATATACAAAACAGCCAATAATGCTTCCCACCTCTACGAGCATTACAAGCATTCATCTGGAACTACAAAGAGAGGTCATGACATCAACAGCGCCAGATACCCTGAGGGGTGACATTTCTGTGCTGTACAAATGCTGATTGATTGATGACTTTCAATAACAGATGCTCATCCCAGAAAAATAAAAATACTCTACGCCACTCTGCTCTATGTCACTGCACTCTATGACAACACACTCTACGACACTGTAGTCTGCAGGACTGCACTCTCCGCCACTGACCTCAATGCCACTCTACTCTGCACCACTCCACGCTATGCCACTGTACATCATTGCGCTTTACATCACTGCACTCTATGCCACTCTATTCTACTCTGCACCACTGTGCTCTACACCAGGGCCCTTCCCTCCACTCTACTCTGCACCACTCTACTCTATGTCACTCTACTGCATTGTACGTCACTACACTCTTTACTAATGTACTCTGCGCCATTCAACTCTACTGCACTCCATTGCACTCTACTCCAATGCACTCTATGCCCTACACTCTGCATCACTCCACTCCACTGTAATTTATTCTGCACAATTGCACCCCACGCCACTGCACTATACACTACTCGACTCTATGCCACTGCACTCTATGCTACCGTACTCTATACCTCTCTACCCTGCACCACTCCATCTACCCTGCCCACGCCACTCTATGCCACTTCACTCTACTCTGAAGCAATCTACTCTACGCCACTGTAGTCTTCACCCCTATATGTTACTGCACTCTACTCTGCACCACTCTATGCCACTGCACTCTAAGCCACTCTACTCTACGTCACTGCACTCTACGCTAATGCACTCTACAACACTTTACCTAAAACTAATGCACTCTAAGACACTTCACTCTATGCCAGTCTACTCTGCACCACTTGACTTTACACCACTTCACTCTGGCCACAGGGATTACTTCTTTTACATATTATTAAAAAAAACATTCATAAATGATATGTGAGAACTAATGTAACACATAGCAAAAGACACTGAGGCGAAAAATAGGAGTATTCTTGCCTTTTATATAAATTAAAGCATTTATATACTCGCAAGTTAATAAACAAGGCTGTCAAGACAAGGTGAAGTTTATAGTGAAGTGTGCTAAAGTGACTTTTGTGCTCAGTGGTAGGACACAGTGTATATATTATGTACAAAGTGATTAAAACCACAGTATATACAAGGGAGAAGAATGTTGCGGGCAAGAGTATTACAACAAACACAATGACTCTGATGCCTGTACAAATTATTCAATCATTTGAACCCAGTGCCTTGGTGTGACTGGACCCTAAAAGGTTGTCGACATTTCAACCCAAACAATGCTTAATTAAGAAGTCAAGGCGGGTCTTCATCAGGACAGGTGTAGGGGAGTAGGAAATGACAACCCTTTGAAAACCACCTATTGAATTGTGATTAGTATGGCATCAATACTCGCAACCAAACCCAGTGATGCGATCAGCTGTGAGCTGCTGATGGCGTGCGAGATCTGCCCCCTACCTACCTGGTCCCGTGAGCAATTTGTGCCTGGCCAGCATACTGCTAAGCACATTGCTCCCCCGCTGGTGCCAGCCTCGGTCATTGGCCCCTTCTTTCTTCCCCCACACCTCCAGGAGGTCAGACATTTTGGTGGCCCAGGCAAGACAGTGGCGGACATCAGGTAAGGGAATAGACATAAAAGAGGACTCACCATTCACCTCCCAGAGGTTTGCCTTTGTGTAGGACCAGGCAACTCAATGGAGTACTTAGTGATAGAAAGAGGACTCGCTAGGCACTGGCCAGAGTGGCCATTTTTTAATTTGTTTCCCTCTCTTCCTCAAGGCATCTGATCATAGTGGTAGGAAGAGAACTTACTGAGCAACCACTAGATCGGCTGTCCCTGGGGCCCATGACATCAGGGAAAAGAATGGGCTTCAGAAATAGAAAAATGTAACTCAATACAAACGCAATCCTTCAGCAAAAAAGCACAAATCAAACCTATCCCCTACCAAGTCAAGCACAATTGGAAAACAAGCATAAACCTCTATTAAAAGAAGCCTTAATCTCAACGAAATCAGCCAAACTTGCAACCCCATCCTCCATCAAAAGAGACCAAAAACCTCACTTTTGTCCGAATATACTTAACTGATTGTCTGAGCCACACTCATACCAACCATCCTGAGTCTGGAAGCGAATTTCAGGATAATGAGAATTTGTAGCCTTATATTATTTCAGGCCCTTGAGTCACTTTCTCTTCTTACTTTCACTTCACAACCCCACAATCAATCAATAATGGCAACTATGTGGGAGAAAGCCGGAGTCAACTCATATAATGTTATATACCCTCTGAATCTCTTCAACACATCCGTACAAAAGTACAAACACAATACAGTGGAAGAATTTCTAGACAACCTATTTGCTGATCAATATTATAGCGGCCGACACTTGAAGCTCAAAACCATCCTCCTTTTCTTCTCCCGTAAAATCTCATCGTGGACTGACATCTTCCACAATACACTAAATGTCACATCTTCATATAATATCCCAGATGGCTGCAAGCTCAGCATTGCACCTTCCCCCTGCTTCAATGGGTCAATCACCATCTCCATATACAATAATGGTAAGATAATGATTCAACCCAATGACTCCTGCCTTTCATTACTCTACCACCTATTCCATTCCCTACTCAATTCCTTAACATGAGGTCAACCAGCCTCTCCACCTTACACGTCGACCGACACCACATACACTAACACTGTGACAGACACCACATGCATTATTCAATCACCACATGCATTATTCAATCACCATCCCAAACACTCCCCTCATCTCCTATAACCTAAATACTCCCTATTTTCCCCAACAGGGCACCTCCTCTCAGCCTACCACCTCTATGAACCTGCACTATTATCCCAGGCCAAGCATCATCTTGTGACATCTCCAAGACTGCCACCCCTCTAACCCACCCATCTCATACATACACTGTCCTATGCTTCCTACGATCTCATTCTGTCCCACTCTCCCCATCCTCCCTTACTCCCACCTCGCACACATGGAGAATCCCACTCACACAATGGAAGCCCTCCAGTACAACTTTGCCTCCCATACACCCTGCCAACTCTTACATGACTGACCAACCCCTCCTCTCACAATACTCACAAACTCATAATCAGACTGTTTCCCAGAAATACTACCATCTCTCCCCATTCTTGTTCTATCACGCAAGAAGTACTCTCCATAAACGACTTAACGTTCAAACCCAAATCAACACCATGGCCAGGAATGCACAATGTCAACCACGTCTTTGGGAATCCGCTGCTACCTTCCTGAACAAGACCTAAAATCTCTTGTTCAATCACTGGTTCTCCTCAGAATCGACTATTGTAACTCTTTTATGACAGGTCTCTCCAAGACCTACCTCAACCCTCTAAAATCAGTTCTACATTCAGTGGCTCGCTTCATCTATGCAGCGAAAAGAAACACCCATTTCTAACCTATGCTCATCACCTTTCGCTGGCTATCCATAGAAGTCAGAGCGATATATAAGACTGCCTGTATCACCCACAAGGCCTTACATACATCCACTCCTCACTACTTAGCGAACAAACTGAAGCTATTGGGTGGCACCAAACCATCGATAAATGCTGAAGCTATGTTGTTAGAGTCTCTGATCTTCAAAAAAGAACAACTCATGGCACAATCTTTCTTGGGTAGTGCAATCAGAATATGAAACTCCTTACCCCCGAAACAACACACCACCATCTCATTGCCGATCTTCAAAATGGAGCTAAAAGCCCTTCTCCTACAGAGACATTTTGGCAAGTTGCCCCCTTAGTTATCCTCCCCTTTGGTAATGTACCCTCCCCGAGACTGAGATTAATTGCACTACCTTTGTCTCACTTAACCTGACCTTGCTGCTGCTACTACCTATACCACCTTCATTCTCTAGCAACTGTGAGTCTGTGCCTTTGCAACGATTGAAATGAGAAACTCTCCCTTTGTATCTACCCACACTTTGTGCATTTTTTGATGATTGTTTCTAGCAACTGTTTCTAAATGTGTATCTTTTGTAATAAGACCTGTTTTATTGTAATGCACTTTAGCATTTTTGGGCAATGTCAGTGCTATATAAAAATGCATAAATAAATAAGTACTATTTTAACACAACTATACTGGATTCAATGATAGTGGAACACCAATATCTCTATACATGTCATGTTAAGTATAAAATACAGGGAGTCTAAAATGTTTCACATAATCAAATATTGACAGCAGATTTCAGTGGTAACACTGTCATGCAGACATAAAACAGTGTAATCTATAATCCAAGAGGTGGTCAGCAGGTGTTTTACACAGTGATGGCACATTGCTAGCGAGTTATGTACAAGTGAAAAACATAAACAAAACAACTAAAGTAAAATTATATACAATAGCTGGCTGCTCCAAATTCAATATTTGAGAAGCTTTCATAGAGATTCCCCCAAGGTGGGCTTAAAATGATCCTAACTATCCAGTTATGCCCATAAGGTCGACGTTTTGATCCCTAAATATCTGACTGGTATGGGGTCTTCCTCAGGACAGTAATCATAGATGCACCTCAATCTGTTATGTAATTATAGAAAGGCTGAAAAAATGAAGTATCCAAAAAGGTCCACTTCATCGAAGAATCCGTTCACTCCGGTCATAAATTCCCATTCGCACTCATGCTCATAAGAATAGCCAGCCGACACCTGATACATGATTTTATCATCATCATTTTTGATCAATATTATAAATCACATCATTTGTTTCATTCAGCATATAGATTATCTTTGGTGCCAGCTACCTGTGGGATTCTAGGCTTCACTTGCTACCATCGCTGTAGTCTTAGGGCTTGGCTCCACAGTAACTGGCTGCAAATGCTATTTCTGTACCTCAGCCGCCCAGAGTGTCCTAGTGCAGGGGCGTAACACAGACCCTTAAGCCCCTGCGGAGCGGGGGGACCCCAAGCTACAGGGGGCCCCCTCAGCACAGCACTCTGGCTGTAGAGCTCCTGATTGAGCCCGGAGGAGGGCCCCCCACTTGCCTTGCAGGGAGGCCCCCTCAAGTTTCATTACGCCAGTGTCCTAGTGGTCTCCCTCCGGTTGCCCTGCCAGTCAGCAGCCCAAGGCCTGCACATTGTTTTATAATGGGCAGACTGCCGTTACATCTGCCGCACCACTAAGGTGCTCATGATCTTTTGCTCCTCTTTCCGACCCTACAGTCTACCTATGTCCCCCTTTACACTCAGACCACCAGCTCTAGAATCCCTGTGATGCTTAAGATAAACATGTCTATGTCCACGCCTTTGAGCAGGACCAGACGGGGTCAGACAATAGGCCTGGACACCAAAATAAAAGTGGCCCCCACAAGCCCTCGGACATTGCCTGATAACCCTATAGGCCAGTACAACGCTGCCTACGAGGTCCATCCCATCTCTCGAATAGTATTCAGGTATCCTCAGGTTTATAAGGCTGTATCTTACTGCTTCAAAACCCTAGCACATGCAGAATTTTCTCTTCGCAATGTTCAGCTTCTGACTTGATCATTCTACCACACTATGATTTTCTGCCCCCCCTCCATTCCAACCTTTGCACTAGCAGCCCTGCCAAGTACCATGCATCAGTGGTTAGACTAACACATTTTAGGGTGGTGGTCCACATCACCGCACTAAAATGCTTAGTCACGCATTTATAGGGCCTCCTTGACACCACCTGCACTAAGGCATACACACACACAGGAGGGCCGCCTAACCATTCATGATTGAGCAAGCACCATGGACCACACTCTCTCCTCTGGCAGTGTGTGTGACTGCTCTACTGCACACTCACAGTCCATCCTATGTGCTCATGAATGGGGTACGTCATCGAGGACGGAACTGCCTGCAGTGGTAATTTTGTTATCCAACTGGTATAGAAAATGATAGACCATATACACTACTAACCTATTATTCACGGTCCACGGCTTGTGACATAGTAAATTCATGTTTACATTCTGAGGGGAATGCATTTAAGCTGGCAAGAGTGCGGTACGCTGCTTAAACATTGGACGCACTGGATGAGCCCCCACGTGCACTTGATACCTGACCTGGGCATAGTTTGCGAAGTAGCGCTAAGCGTAGCTACTCAAAGCGCACTTCACACTACGCAAGCTAGGCGTAGCTTCGCAAACTGCGTAGTGCACTGTGCAAGATGCAGTTCGCACTGATTGCACAGTGCCGGATGCTTGTCCGCACTGTGCAATCATCGAGCGGCAGCTTTCTCACCGCGGACTGGTAGTTTCTCATCTCGAACGGTTGCGAGCATAGGCGACCACTCGCAATGAGAAACCTGACCACCCCGCATTGAGAAGCTCACCTGTAGGTTTATTTTCCACGCTCGCGATCGGCAACTTGATGTTGCTGATCACGAACGAGGAAAAAGTCTCGCCGGGATGTCATTTTGCTTGCTTGTGTCGCCAACTTGACGTTGAGGACCGCGAGCAAGCAAAAAATGACCGCTGCACTACGCTACGCTATGCGTGTTTGCACTGTGCTACGTGCAATTCGCGTAGTGCGAAGTAGCGAAATTTCGCAAACTACGCGAGCGTAGCGCAGTGCTTTGCCCAGGCTTAGTCCAAACACTACACAAATAAGAGTGAAAGATGCAGACAGAGCCAATCCCGGGTTGCGGCAGATAATAGTGGTGGCTTTGTAACCGCCTCCACATTTAACGGTTTAACGAATGTTATTGCACCATAGTTGCTGCGCACTGGAAACAGCCTTGAGATGGGAGGGCCACGCTTGCAATATCGCCCCCCTCTGTGCTCGTGTACCGCTTTCCTTCGTTCACCTTTACGGCACGAGATGCGGGCTCCCCGCTTTCACACGCTGTTTCCGGGCCCCTGTGTTTGGAGATTGCAAGTAAAGGAGAACCCGATTATCAAGCAACTTCTGAACTGCATGCCGCGTGTATCGGCTGAGGCCCCGTTCGCATGTGCAAATTCTTTTCTTGTTTGTTTTTTAGGAGAGATGGTGCAACTGTCGCTGGACAGTCGGTAGATAATGGCAATCTGTGTTGTCTGTTATTTGTAGTACTGTCGACCTTACGGGTTTGGAAGATTGCGAGATAGTTCCACCGGTCAGTGCACCTGCTACAAACCTCTCTAAAAAATATCTCTTGCTGAGGTTAGAAGGGCACTAGGTTAGTACCCTTCCATTTATTGTAGTTTGCAGAAGTTTCATGATCTTCTTAGAGTTTCTCGTTGCTCATATTGGTGTAATTTCTGATATTTATATGTTTCCCTGGATTTGATTGCTTGATTTTGCTCGTGAGAAAGTGTAACACATACTTGTTGAACGTCACTCATAAGTACAGAGAAAATATGAAAACGTCACACATAAGCAATCTCAAACCTTGGCAGCTATTCACTATCTCCGACCATGTTATTGCAGTTTTCCCTAGCAACCTTGCTAGTTTGACAAAGTCCCTAGTCATGCTGTCCAGGAACCCTTTTTGCCCATGGCCGAGGGGGACCACCAATCCAGTGTCGATTGGCCCTTCTTCCTGCCCCATGACTTTGACTTTGCCTATTTAAGTTTCTTGTTAGAAAACGACCAGAAGAGGTCAGTAAAATGCCAGCATCACTTTAGCATTCTTTAGATTCCAGTCCATAGAAATTGCCTTCCATGAGCACCCGTAGACAATATTTTTTTCAAATCCTGTATTTTCAGTGATATGACCACCGAAGGACCTGATTTTATATTTAAAACAGAGCTTATGACTATACCAATTCCTGCTGAAAGGCAATATTTCTCTCCATGTGGTCCCATACCTGGCGTGTCACGCAGTTTGGAGTTTACTTTCCCTCCATGTTAAAGAGCAGTAGATATTTCAGCACCCAGGCTAATGTGCTGCACAGCTAAATACATATAAGGTCCCAAAGGCGAGACCGATTGCATTGCAAATGCTTGTTTTTGCTGGCTTTCCGCTGCTATGTTGTTTGTACCTCCCGTCTTGTCCTCTCCCCAATTGAAGTAGGTGGGGAGTCCACTATTTTTCCGGGATGTTGGCCCTCAGCGGGGTTACCCCTCCAGCCTCCCCAGATCCCATGAGTCCCCCAGCAACCTTCGCCAAAGCATGTGTGAGTAGTCAAACGGAGGACAGCTGGACACTGCCCCACCTTCTGCCTCGGACTAAGAGGCGCATCAGCAAAAACAGACATGCTCCGCACCCTTATTTCAGAGTTGGGTTAGAGGGCACATAAGATACAAAGATGTTAAACTTTCTCTAGCTCGTCTAAAAAGACAAAATATTTCAGAAGAAGAAGTGAACAAAATATGTATGATGATGCTAGAAGGGTCATGAGACATCAGGTATTTGTAGAGGATAATATTTCATCCAGCAAGAAAACTGCGATGTCTTTTTAATCTGTATAAAAGGTACTGTATTTTATGTATGCAGATGTCTCTGTATAGATATGCTAATTTAGAGGGGACACAATAATTAGCAAGTTGTACTTAATTGCGAACACATTAGTGCTCATTTTATCGACCTAACAAGAATGAACGTTTGAGTTAGTACAATAGTACAATAAAGATTAAAATGTGCCTTGTAGGTGTCACAGAGATCTTTGTAATTGCTTCATAACCCACCAAGTTATTTTACCACGATTGGAATTTAAGGCCTTAATGTTACACATGAATATCTGAAACACGGGGGTGGCTCAGCTGACCCATCTGACAAATATTCAAGGGTGTGACCCAAAGTGATGCTCTGCAGCAGACCATTAAACCCCCCAAGCCATTTTATAATGATTCCAACCAGTGGTGTGCAAAGGTAAGATTTACGTGTTGATTTAGGATTACAGGTAGGAGCAGGTTAAGGGGTAGGTATGGGTAAGGTATAGCCAGGTACTGTAAACATTTATTCTCTTTCATGTTCTTAGGGTGACCGTGGGTTGGCTGGAATCAAAGGCGATAAGGTAAGACATATTTAGTATCAACACATTGACCAACAAATTACCTTGACAGTCTTAAATGCCTTTTTGGCGAGAACCATCGAGACGAAGAAGAAAACAGAACCCTTGTATCTGAGGCTACTTTGTGAGGCCTGTAGTTTTGACTGGCTTTAACTTATTCGCTCATCACCCCTCTTCCCCTTTGAAGCCCTTACAGTGGCAACACATGGTGTGTCAATTTGCATTGGGTTTTTATGTCTGGTCAAGTTTGGAATTTGTCAGGTGTCTCTTATAGTTCCTAAAGATCAGACTTGTTCTGTGTTCTCCCCTTTGAATCTGGGCTCTACCACCAGGCACCAACTTCGTGTCCCATCCTTTGAACTGTGGGGCATATGTACACAGAAACTGTTGGAGCGTGGCATTAAGCCAAGTTTGCTAACGCCACGCTCTGACAGTTTCCAAATGCAGGGATGTGTCGCATTTACAAGAATATGGTGCATCCCTGCGTTTCCTCTAGCCTTGATTTTTTTATGTGCAGGAAGGTTTCCCTTCCTGCAAATAATCAGTAATGGCGATTTGTAACTTCTATGTGTTCTGCTTTATGCAGCACACATAAAAGTTGCAACTCGTCATTTTTCATTTATTGTTGATGTGCAGGAAGGGACACCTTCCTGTACATGAACAGTCACTAGTGGTGATTTACTGTTTCCATGTGTGCTGTAGAATGCAGCATACATAGAAATGGCAAAAATGAGGAGAAATTAAACATTTCTCCTCGTTTTGCCAGGTTAAGACCAGGTTTTCCCTGGTCTTTTTTTGGCGCTGTCTCCTATTTACGCCACCCTTGTAAATAGGAGGCAGTGACAAAAATCAATGGGTGTTGCGGCGGAACACCAACCACAACACCCATTGCCCGCTCTTTTTACGCTAAGTGCTGCGTGAAAAGGAGCCTTATTTACAAGGCAAAACACACAAGATGATGGACGGAATGTTGCACATTGACAAAACATTCACCCCCAGTCACAGATCTGGGTTTAATCCATCGTTATTTTGCTCACCACGCCACCCCAGTTCAGACATGGCCATATGCAAATCAGTCTTGACCCTGTGCCTCATGGGAACAGTCCAGCCCGAACTGCCAAGCCATGTCTTCCCTGGACCGGAATCAAGCATCCTAGGACCGGTTTCGGGGTTTCACCCCTCTTCAGCCAGGATAGCTTGACCCCGAAACCGGTCCTAGGATGCTTGTTTCCAGTCCAGGGAGAACCTGGCTTGGCAGTTCGGGCTGGACTCTTCCCATGAGGCACAGGTTCAAGACTGATTTGCATATGGCTGGGTTCAAACTGGAATTGCATGGTGAGCAAAAACACGATGGATTTAGGCCCAGATCTCTGTACAGGGGTGAATGTATGACATTGTTCTGCATTCTGTCCATCAATTGTTGTTTTTGCATTTGTCAACCCGAGTGGGACGGGTATGCTCAGACGTGAGTCCCGTGCTCTCCATGCCACTGGAATCAAGCTATCCTGGCTGAAGTGGGGTGAAACTCCGAAACCGGTCCTAGGATGCTTGTTTCCAGTTCATGGAGAACCTGGCTTGGCAGTCGGGCTGGACTCTTCCCATGAGGCTCAGGGTCAAGACTGATTTGCAGATGGCTGGGTTCAAACTGGAATGGCATGGTGAGCAAAATAACGATGGATTTAGGCCCAGATCTCTGTACATGTCTGAACTGGGGTGGCGTGGTGAGCAAAATAACGATGGATTAAACCCAGATCTGTGACTGGGGGTGAATGTTTTGTCAATGTGCATTGTTCTGCATTCTGTTCATCAATTGTTGTTTTTGCATTTGTCACCCCGAGTGGGACGGGTATGCTCAGACATGAGTCCCGTGCTCTCCATGCCACTGGAATCAAGCTATCCTGGCTGAAGAGGGGTGAAACCCCGAAACCGGTCCTAGGATGCTTGTTTCCATTCCAGGGAGAACCTGGCTTGGCAGTTCGGGCTGGACTCTTCCCATGAGGCACGGGGTCAAGACTGATTTGCATATGGCTGGATTCAAACTTGAATGGCATGGTGAGCAAAAAAACGATGGATTTAGGCCCAGATCTCTGTACTGGGGTGAATGTATGACATTGTTCTGCATTCTGTCCATCAATTGTTGTTTTTGAATTATTTACAAGGCAGCATTTAAGCCAAGCAACGTTAAGTGGCTTAACGCCACCTTGTAAATAAGGCAAAGAACTTAACGCCACTAGAACATCACTAAAAGTGATGTTCTAGTGGCGCTAAGTCCTTGTAAATATGTCCCTGTTTGTCTCTTTAGCAATACTGCTACTATGTAACTCTTTGTGTAATTGCCACTGAAAGCTCGAGCCAGGCTCGAACTAGATCCCTGTATCTGGCTGAGCTCAATGTCCTCTTGTACCGTCAAGCCTAAAACAACTCGAGCTTTCACATGGCTTCTGCCTGACACTCATTCTGTCACCTCACGAGGCAAGAATTGAAGATGAAACATTCACCAGTTTCTGTAAAACAGGAGAGAGAAAGAGACACCCTTCTAGTGGATGAATTGCACAATGTGAAACGAGAAAAGCTGGGGTGAATCTCGGCTTCCCCGCTTGACAAAATTTTGTGACCCTAGACAATTATGTTATTTCACATAGCATGAGTTGTAGAAAAGCGTCTTGAATATTAACTAAAACAATATTGTTGCTTTATATACAATGAGAATCCAGGTCTCATACAAGGTGCACAAGATAATCCAGTTCACTAGTTGCTGGTTAGTTCTTCTACTCAGGACAAGACACTTGCTGCATGTTCTTGATCTTCATAGAAGACAATGGGTTAGAGCATGGGTACTCACAAACATTTTCCCAGGGGCCAAATATTGGTCTATGATTTGTCCGAGGGCTGCATTGATTGCAGCGGTGTGACGGTCAGGCTAAGGGTTTGGGGAATTGGTGGTAAGGTAGGTGTAGGCGAAGCAAAGGATATACATCTAGTGGCTGAACGGAACAATGTAAGAAAACTAGAAAACCTGGGATTAATCTTGGCTTCCCCACTTTTCCAAATTGTGTGATCCTAGGCAATTGTTTAATTTCACGTTTCCTCCTTTTTCTTCATTATCACTTTTAAGAGAATCGCGAAATACATGATTTCAGGGTGTGCAGTGAAGTAAACCTGCTCCTGTGTTCGATTTAATAAACTATAATGTTATTCATGTATAATAGGATCCCTGCTACCCAAATAGTGCACATAACAGCTAACTTCCCTCTTTAGGTTACTGTTGGCGCTTTTGTCAGCATAGGGGAAAGAATTTGTGTTTCTAAATTCTTGTTTGAAAACTATCACATTTAAATTAATACTTCTCGATGGACTGATATAATCAATTGTACTAAGGTGAATGGGTTCTGAAAGTTAATTTAATACACTTTTTGGATTTTTCAGAGACTGTCATAATTTTACACTTTTGCTGCAAGATGTCTTTAAAAATGAAGGTGTTTTTAAAGTTAAGCGCAGGACTCTCTAGTCACTTCATTTCTTTAACACCACTTAGCCTTGAAATAAATGATGGCTTATTTAATATCTTTTTATTGTTAGTGCTGAGTCAGTAAACAACAGACCAGTGCTCCTGCTGACCATAGCGCCGCATGTAAAGGTCGGGGGGGGGGGGTAGAATACAGCCTCCAGAACAGATTTTGAGTATCCATGGGTTGGAGTAAGCTCCTCGAAGACAATGTGCTAGAGGATGCACCATAATGCACATCCACTCACCTTATATCAACTGCATCTGAGATCTGAAGATCTGCTGTTAAATGGCTGCAGGAAAGGTGTATTTTTTTTAAAAAAATGTTCCTCAAGAGATGTTGCTCCAAAACTGTTGATCCTGCAAGTATGGACACTCAGTGGTGTGCTGCATGGATCAAAGTTGCCCCGATCCATGCCGGATGTTCTGGATATTCATCTTTAATTAATACATTTACATAGAATGACCGTAAATGGGAGTTATTTACATGGTCGGTGGTAATCCTGTCAGTCTGTTATGAATGATGCCCTTCTAGGTCTATATTGTACCCCCGGCAAACTCATGCATTGATTTCGTGCCACAAAGAGTGCCCCGGAAAAATTGAACCCCAAGATAAAACTATTGAAGCATGTGCTCCAAAATATAATTCTGGTGGCCCAATAAAATGAGAGAGATATGTTGGAGAAAAAACTGAACAATTCCTGGACAACATACCTACATAAAACTCTGCTCCTATGAAAAGTATGCATGTGCATTTGGACGAATATTTCCCAAATGTAGACATGAACTTCAGAAATAAAGGTTGCAGAGCAGAGTTAGGGCAGTTTTCTTTGAAAATAGAAAATTAAGTGCTGGCTTCCCTTAGGTGCTCATGAGAAAAAATAAAGGACAAAAAACCCTCTAGGATCCTACGAAGCAACACTGCCACATCTGAACCCTTGGCAGTCTCATCATGTGCTCTGCTCCTGAGGAGGTCAAAAGAAAGACGTGAGAGCAGGCCCCAGAAAACCAACACTACCACAATGGTAAGGTCGAATACTTATGGATCCTTGATTCCAGCAGGCTGCAAATCAAAGCAAATGATCACAAGCTGGAGTTTAAACTAGAGGCGGGAGAAGTGAGACTCTGCAGCTCAGATCTCTCGGTTCTGCTAAGGCTTGGTGCCAGAGCTAGCATGATGCAAAGTAGCAGCAACTAAGCAGTCCACAGCGGCCGCTGCAATTTACCTTTCAGCGAAAAACAGCTATTCACCACTCTGCATCAATCGGGAGTTACTGGAAGCACAGTACAAACACCTTTAAGTTTTGACACAAATATCAAACTACTAACAACGGTCAGACCAATAAAAAAATGGATCCCTACTCGAAGCAGCTGCAGACAAGAAGGACTGTTTTGAATTTTCTCAGAAACCTGTGCATTGCATGTGTGCTGGAATGCACCGCACACATCCAATACCCAGAACTTTCTGCAATTGGCTGTGCATAAGAATGTGCAGTTTCCAGTATGCATGCCAAGTTCTGAGCCATGGCAGCTTGATTTTACGCCAACACAGGGGATGGATGACACCAGCAACTGTCCAATCTTTCTAGATTCAGCACGGTGCTGCTTTTTGTGTCTTTCATGCAACACAGCACAACTAATTTCAATGCTGCGTTGTGTTGTATGATATCTTAGCATATTTGATCCAAAGTCTGCGAATTTATGGACCTTTGCCATGTAAAAAGGTGACGTTCCCCAACTTCACCGCAGCATAATTTCCCTTTGACTGATCCGTTCACTACAGCTTCATGCCTCACCCAACATGGACACACAATCTTCCCTTTTGTGGTTATTTCAACATACAGTGAAACTCATTGCATGCCCTTTAACCTCCCTTTCAAACTCCACTTAAAAAATGAAATGAAGAAAAACTGTTAGAAAAAGCCACACCTATACTTGACATAGCCTCTCCCGCCACACAACTTTTTCCCAGCATTAACAGAAGGTACTACTGGAAAATGATTAAACAGCAAGAAAACAGGCAAAACCAGTAGTTTTGATCCTCGCACTTGAGCATTGACAAAAGCAAAAAAATGTTCGCTACAGAGCAAAATATTTTTAAAAATAGGTGGTCTGTGTGTAAACAAAGCAATGATGTGATGAAGAATTAAATGTGATCGCACAGTGTACTTCTTGTGTGTAAAAATAGTCCCACATTCCTCCCAATTGAGATGAAAGAAGAATACACCCAAAAAAACAATAAAAGGAAAGTGAGACTAAAGTACTTCTGTGGACTGATTCAATGTGTAATTTACAATGTCCCTAGAACATGGCTGATGGTTCCTGGGCCAAAGAAATCAATAGCAGCAGGAACACCAAATCCTCTTAGAGTATGTGCACATTATGAATGACTCAAGGGCCTCTGCAGGTCAAACCGAATGAATAGCTCAAATGCCATTACACAGCAAACCTATAAAGAGATGCTGTTATCTATAAAACTGCTTTCACTTAACATCTAACTGCACCTCTCACACCCCCTTCGTTCCAAAATGCAAAACAATAACCTTAAAAGGAGGCATACATGCCATTATGGTCATAAACTTCAGCCGACTATAGATTCCAGTGTCAATGATTGTGAAAAAACAATGATTTCCCCTACGATTTCAACATTTTCAGACCAAAGATAAACTTTACTTCCAACCTCTTTATCACAAAATGTATTTTTTAAATTTCAAAATCAAACACATAACATAAAGTATAAAAAAAAACGACATGACCATATGTATACAATTGGGGGTTTCAAAATACGGCCTGCAATTATATTGCAAATGATATGTATAGCGCAGGAATGCCTTTGCATATCATGCTCTTACATCGGGAGTGCCTTCACTGCACAGGTAAGTTTGTAAGTAATCCGTGTGTGTGTGTGTGTGTGTGTGTGTGTGTGTGTAATTTGATATTCAATGTTGTAACTATTTAACTTAAAAGTACTTATATTTTTGATTAATTATAATACTCTATATTTAAGTATTATTCCTTTTATTTGTTATATTTATTTAATATTAATATAAGATTTTAAACTACCATTTCCTTAACAATAAAAGCCCATATACACTACCCATTCATAAACCCTAAATTTCCTTGCTACCTATAGATTACCCATTCCTTAGCCTTAAAAACGCCTTACTACACCTAAGCACTGCCTATCCCATGGCCCGAGGGGGTTGGGTGTGTGCTGAAGTTTGAATATGATCAGAAATCCTCAGAATATGTGTGCGATCATGCAAATACACCTTTTGCCAGTGCCCATGGCAGACTCTCGGTGGTTTGGTATGATGCACTGCACGTTACCCAAGGATGAGCATAATGGCATACAGCAGACCAATGCTTTCAGCTCCACTGTGAGCTAAGCCACGTACAAGTGGCTCACCCCTACATTCATCAACATTCTGCAATGCTTGAAAATCTTCAGTGAAGTTCTGGAAATAAACATCCACACCATATAAACACCCAAGTGACATATAATGTGTCTGTAGCCAGTATTACAACTATTAACATGGGCACATGCCCGGACATCCACTGGTGAATAATCTATTATAACCGAAGCTTTGGCTTTTCTCACAGATTGTTTCCAACAGGCTTTATCTTTAAGCCTCATATTACTTTGAAACATACATCTGCACCCGCATCAAGTGCCCTCTGCCTTTACCTTGCTTGCAGTGGAGTACCACTTGCAGCCCAAACTTTAGTGATTTGTAAATGGTGCACTATATAACTTTCAACATGCACAGCCCCACTTGCCTCCAGGGCTTATGCTATTTCCAAGCTGTGCACCAGAGTAACTTTATGCTGTATGTGACTATAGTGTTATTAATCATGTCATCAGCGATGTCATCAATAATATCAATTGAAATGTCATATGTGACTGAATATGCAATGTCAGAAGCAGGGTTTGGCACAAGTTATAGTTAGGTCAGTAAACTATAAATTGTGAATTTCAACATAGGTTTTAATCTTATTTCAACGCCTAACTATAACGTCACTTCAACCTTTGTTTTCTTCAGTGAATACTTACATACATGCACAACATTCACACACACACAGACACAAACACACACATATTGTTAGTTAAGACACTTAAATCGAACTTAATTGTGAAGTAAAAGGATGAAAGCTTATCTACGATATAAAAGCTCATGCTGTAACTCCTGGAATGTAATGACTCCAGATGTCATGACTGTGAAGTAAATGTAGCATACTATGTACGTCAACCTCTATTGCAATCCATAAATGTGTATAAATGTAGATGTGTGTGTGTATGTGTGTGTGTGTGTGTGTGTGTGTGTGTGTATGTGTGTGTGTGACATGATCAGGGATGCTACAGTGGCTTAAAAATGATAAAATGAACAGATCCTGGCTGCTACCATGTGTCTTTAGAAGGCTCTCACGTTGGCGCACTGTTGTTCACAGTTGCTAAATTGTACATCTGAACACCATGTTGTTTCTGTTTCGTAGGGTGATGCCATGGCTATTTTTGGACCTCAGGGCTACAAAGGAAACAAAGGAGATGAGGTAATAAATACAGCAAGTGCAATTAGAGAGTTTTTACTCCACCAGTCAGTAGGAAGTCCTGGAGCACTAACTTGGTATTTCAGTACCCTCTTCATACTCTATTCCCAGGCAGGGGCTGTGGACTCTAGGAGCACAGTCTGTGTCCTATCATGTCAGCAGGAGGGTGGGTGGGGACTGGGGCTTTCCTTCTCATAGAAATCCAAAATATGGGCACAGAGAGAGTGAATGCTTCACATTTTACACTTGTATTATGGGACACGTGTGGGAGCTTCCCCTCTAGGGGAACAAAAGAACAGGAAAAGGTCTAAGGATATCAAGGTACTTCTCAAGACAGCCTGTCTCCAGCCCTCTCACACCAGAATGAACCTGATGGAGGTAATATCTGGCGTGGTAAAAGGGTGTCCCAGGATTCTGCACTTCAGAAGACACTGCTGTCTCCAGTCCTATCACACCAACTATTAACCTGGTAGGGTAACACCTGAAAGGAACAACATTTTATGATTTGGCAAAGGCAATCCTTGGACTTCAAACTACACTACTGTCTCCAATCCTCTCCCACCCTAGAGTTTGGCTCAAAACAAAACGAATTCCAGGAATTGTAGTTGTTAATCTGGCAGGAAGGCTGCAGCCCCCATTTTATGCATCGTCTCTACGACTGAAATCCCAAAATAGATTCCACTGTGCCCACAGTCACCCACATCGTGCCATGCGCACACTGCAGAACACACATATGCAGTAGGCCACTAACAGGTAATAGATAGCCTGTCCATCTGCTTAAAAATTCACATCTGGCCCACTGTTGGAGCAATCTGGCTATCTGACAGCAGCCACACTCACTATAAAAGGTACTCATGATGCCCCCCTTCAGGCCACAGAGCCCCGCCCCTGGTCCTAAAACATCTCTACTCGGGACACACGTGTGATGTCATGCAAGGAAGGGTCAAAAACAAATCAAAAATACCAGAACCCCTCTTTATGGGTAACTCAGCTCAGGGTTTCACACCTACAAGTCCATGCAGGGGACCTTCCCGACAAAATACCTTCTTTCTTTCTTGCTTTGTCTCTCTTTCCTGCTTTCTCCCCTCCTCTGTATTTCTCTATCGCCCTCTAATTCTTAATCTCTTTTAGTCTTTCTCCTCTGCTTTTCCTTCTTTTCTCTCACTTGCTCTCTCTGGTTTTTTTCTCACTTTGCCTTTCACATGCTCTTCTCTCTTGTCCGGTAACATACCCTCAAGGAGGTGAAAATGAATTCTTAAACCGTCTGCTATTGAATGGAAACGTTAAGTGGGGAGTCTGTGATGAGGAGCCTGACAAACTGTTTCATTTCTCAAATGAAAGCTATAGGGCTGTCAACAGGTGTACAATATCAGCAATTTAATACTGAGATGGGAAACGAACTTTGACAAGAACCGGTTTTATAACTTTACTCTTATATTTGTGAAAGAAACATAGAATTCAGGTTTAGTAACATATCTTCAAAGTTTTAATGCCTAACATTTAACATCAAGATAAAATATATATTTTTAAACAGTTCTTTCGTATCAGAAATTTCTTTCAGCAATACAGGATGTCGGATATAGTTCAAGGATGCCACATTCATAGTGCTTAATTTGTGTACACTAGAAAAAGAGGTCTCCATGAGACAGTAGGTCAGCATTTGAAACAAAGTTTTTTTTGTTGTTTTAAAAAAATAAAAATTGTAAATAGAATACGGGCCAATTTATATTTAAAAAAGCGAACTGAGAGTAAGTGCCTGCCGTGTGGTCTTGAGTGTTCATAGTCTCCACCGGGCCTCATATTCATATTTGTCCTCATTGGTAAACAATGTTTACCCCCAAACTTTTTCAACGCAGGGAATCACAACACGGTTGTTACAACGACCGCGTTGTGACTCCGCATACCATTACTCCGCAAGTCGGAACAATGACTTGCGGAGGGGGGGAGGTGTTGGATTTAAAATCCAACACCTTCCCTAGTGTCCGCACAGACTGGAGTTGGAGTAGTAAATTATACTATTCCAACATCCAGCGTCCCCCCCTCCGCAAGTCGCTGTTCCGACTTGCGGAGTAATGGTATGCGGAAACACAACGTGGTCGTTGTAACGACCGCGCTGTGATTCCCTGCGGGGAAAAAGGCTGCGGAATAACATCATAGATTCGTCGTCATTGCATCGCGCTTGCTCATAGAAGGATCAAACTTTCTTGACGGTGGATTTCTTGCCAACACATGTTTTCTTGGTACAGAAGTAATCCACAGAGCTTCATGAGGGCTTCAGATCGGTACTTGGAAGGTAAACCCTTTAGGCGCCCAATACCATACCATGAACATTCAGGTAGCGATGCAACACCCAATGCAAATTGATTATGTGCTCAGTATCAGAAACCCAGCAATAGTGATCAGAACATACCTGTAAAACAGCTTTATCTCCTGACATCAGTAAGTGACCGTTTCGGGGGTCCCCTCCGTGTCCTTGTTTCGCGTTATTAGTGGCTGTTCAAGTTGCAATCAGCACAAAGGAGTATTCACTGCATGTGCACAAGGTGTGTGTTCATAAAATGTGTGTTTGTGACCCGGCAGTAGCACTCAGTGATAGATGCTTGGGCTCACATCTAAGGGATATGGAAGATGATGTCGGGGGGCCGTGGGCAGTGGCTGTGCATTACTCATTCTCAACGTGTTGCACTGTCACTGCGCATCCCGAAGGTCCAAGTGGCCTCGTGCCACCTTCAGCCTGACATACAAACATTGTGCAGTGATTGAGAGGTCACGCAAGCCCATTGTGACAATATCAGCCCACAGTAAGTCAGATTTACTTATGCCCAGCTAAGGTAGAAAAGTGAGCACTGTCCCGTTTGGTGAACTGCCCCAGATAATGTGTTATGATAATATTGTAATCAAAATAGTTTCTGACAGAATACAATAATGTAAAGGAACAAAAGATTCTGTTTCCTTGGGCTTGTTCGGTCCTTTATTATACAAGATCTTCCACTCCCTTATGCCAACGCGTTTCGTCGTCTTATGGGCATGTACCCTACGACTTCCTCAGGGCTGGAAGTAATACAGATAATTTTGTTGCAGTATATCTCAATGTTCAATACATATGTATTGAACATTGAGATATACTGCAACAAAATTATCTGTATTACTTCCAGCCCTGAGGAAGTCGTAGGGTACTATAGTATATCTCAATGTTCAATACATATACATATGTATATGTATTGAACATTGAGATATATTGCAAAAAAATTATCTGTATTACTTTCAGCCCAACGCGTTTCGTCGTCTTGTGGTAAATAATTTAATTACCGGAACTTAATTTGATGCGGAAAATTAATAATAATAGCTCAGTAAAATAAGAGGCAGAATCCGTGGTATTAGAGGTTTGGAACGGGCTTTATTCCAAAATCAATTCGAATTGATGGACTCCATATTCCATCACCACGAAGGTTCAGGAAGTGAAGGACCAACTTTATTGACAAGTAATCATTTTTATACAGAGGCATTATAGTGAAAACAGATGCAGGAGGCGTAACAGTTGATAACAAAGATAAAACATACATGCGTAACTAAAATGGGTGTAACTAGGCATAACTAAAGAACGTCATTTAGGTATGATGTCACAAATGGGTGGCACCATGAAAGAATTTCGCAATGTCAGCAGAAATACTTGGCAGAAATGCGCGCGCAGCAGCATGACGTGTGATTGACGTGCAACTAGGGGGTGAAGGGGACTTGACATTTAGCTCTACATGTGGAGACAGAAGTCTGGGGTTATGTCAACCTAATCCCGAATCATATCTAACATCCTATGTTTAAAGAACTATGTTATCCAAAAGGAAAGGTCTCTCGAATAAAATCTATTCTATACTGACTGTGAGTGCGTGTACAAGCGTCTAAGTGTCTACATTGGATGCGAAGGGCAGAAATCTTCCATAGTAACAGGGCTATGAATTACTTGCATAAAGACAGAGAAGCAGGGCCTTTTGCTCGGTAGCTGGAAGAATGTTTACTTAAACTACTAGACAGGAATGCATTGGGTGGGGAGCGGAGCAGAGCAGATAATCTTGAAGGTGAAATACAGTTTTTGGCAGGCAGACAGGTCGAGTCAGGCACCGTTAGCCGCGCAGGGAGTAGGACAAAGTTCATGGATACAGATGCGAGCTCAGACTGGAGCTTTCAGAGGCAGAAGGCAGGAAAAAGCTTAATGGTAGAATCAGGGCCTACTCGCCTGGACTGTAAAATGGGATAAATGAACCATATAAAGCCGGTGGCCTTTCATACTTAGGAATAGAATATCCAGCCCATTCATGGCGGATCTGAAAGAGGACATGTTGACGGTGGACGCACATGTGTTTGCGTCTTCATAACTGGAACTGGAGGAAACATACATGTATTCGTGATTTATACATGAAACCGTTGGGGTCCAAGATAGGGGACATAACTGATCATAAAAATCCATATTTCCACATTCCCTCCTTGTCCCCTACTTGCCCTTAAGAGATATCAATCTTCATCAATCCGTTGATCTGTTCATCGAGCATCATTTGTTCTTCTTTCTTCTTTCGGGATGAATGAAATCTTGGTGGTGGAATACACGATGTGACACACAGACCACAAATCGCTGGTCCACATTGTAGGCATAAGCAGCAACTGAATAGTATGAGAAAGCCAATACCTAGGAAGGATAGGACCCTCCATCCCCAGGCTGACAATACACCCCAAAACCAACCGGACCAAGTCCAGGTGCCTGGATTCTGGTCTATCTGGCTTACAATCTTATGAAGGCGAGTTATGGCTTTATATACTGACGGCGAATTTTCTGGTATGAAAATGCAACAACTTGATCCGATGACCCTACAAGCTCCGCCCCTATCGGCCAGGATGACGTCAAGGACAAGACGATTTTGAAGCACAACAATCCGCATAGCAGACTGCTCTTCTGTTAAATTGCCTAAGGCGGAAATAGTTTCGTTCACTACTGCTTCAAGGGTTCTGGTTAATCTACGTATCAGCTTACTATTGGTAACTGTACCTATATAGGGAAAGAGACCTTTATTGAAATCTGTGTATTTTTCCCATGCTGTTTCAGTGTAGTCGACGATTGGGAGATCTCTTCGTTCTCTATTGTGTACTAAATGAGTATTTCTGTGATAATCAGGAGGAGCTAGGAAAACAGGTGGCAAAAGGAATCCGATGTAACAGGTACCATCCCAATCTAGAGGCAAACGTATATATGCAGTCTGACCACATATGAAGTAGGAATGGCGAGAAGCTCTAAATGTAGATTTGCCTTGATCACTGAATTCTATTACAGTGGTGCATCTACTATGGCCCATATGTATGGAACCATTCTTTCTTACACACAATTCACCTTTAACTGGAAATACTGACATAGCGGGCAAAATTGGTGCAGCTTCGGATTCAACATTCAGGATCATGAGATTAAGCGTGAAATTACCTAATCCGTATACTTCATTTTCTAGATCAGTTCCTGTTCTTTTGGGAAGTCCCTCCTTGTTAGGGTAGCAGACTTTGAGTAAAACTAGGTTCAGGTTTCCCCATACCCAGTTGTCTTGATAAACTGCGGAATTCGAATCTAGGGAATTAATTAGACTAAACCATGCTCCACAGGAGCCATTGTGTGTGAACGGATATGGAAAGAGAGGCAGAATTCCCTTATAGTTCTGATAGGGAGGGAGTCGGCCACATATCCAACAATTTGTAGCATTGCTAATCTGATGGGAATGATGTAACATACTAATAAAAGTGTTATTGCGCAGCGCAAATCTATAGGACAACTCATGCGGGGGTAATTCACTAAAAGAGTGTTCAGTTCAGCTAGACGGAGATTGTAGTGCAGACATCAAGGAAGCCAAGTAATCTGTCAGCATATTACAGTCAACATCAGTTATTTTGCGTGGTATTGGCGTCCCCCACATATTTGGTGGTCTACCGAAGATCACCTCATAAGGGGATAGCCCTGTTCGAGAGTGCGCTACCATTCTCATGTAAAAGAGTGCAACTGGTAAGGCTACTACCCAGTCGACACCTTTCTCTCTACATATTTTGGACAATCTAATTTTCAGAGTTTGATTATGTCGTTCCACGAGACCTGCTGCCTCGGGGTGTCGGACACAGTGAAATCTCCATTGATAGCCTAACAAAAGTGAAACGTGTTTCATTAGTTCGGATGAGAACGGCTGGCCGTTATCTGAGTAGACAACACGTGGTAAACCGTACCGTGGGAAGAATTCTCAAACCAACTGGCAGTGTAATCTGAAACCGGGTATGCCTCTGTCCAACGGGAAAGAGCACAGACAACTACAAGAACATATTTGAATCCTCGACATCGTTCCATCTGGATATAATCCATCTGGAGGACTTCAAAAGGGTGATCAGGAGGCTGAAATCCACCCTGTTCTACGGGAATGCTTTTACCTGGGTTAAACTGACAACAGATCATACAGGTACGAACTTTTTGTTTAGCTGCTGCTCGTAAATGTTTGTTGAACCAAATGTGTTGAATGCTGTCTAGCATAGCTTTTTCTCCTAGGTGCGCTGGACTATGTATTGTATTAATGATAACTTGGACCATTGAATCAGGAAGGAACCATACAGATTTTTCCTTCGTCATCCATCCTTGATCCGTTTGGATCCCTCCTAATTCAGTCCATTTCTTTATTTCCTCTGGTGTAGCATGTGTCTGTATGTCAATTACGTCAAGAGCGGGATCCTTAACCATCATGCAATGTGTTGGTGTCGGAACTATTGTCTTTGTTATGTCAGATGTGTGAGTTTGAGCAGTCTGTTTATCTGTTCTGTCAGCTAGATCATTGCCTTGGGAAATGATATCAGTAACTTTCGTATGAGCTTTACATTTCATAATTGATATTGCAGTGGGTAGATGTATTGCATCTAATAAGGCATGAATGAGGGGTCCGTGCTGAATGTGGGCACCGTGAGAAGTTAAATAACCTCTCTCTCGCCACAGCACGCCGAAGTCATGTACAACTCCGAATGCATAACGTGAATCAGTGTATATGTTGACTTTTTTATTTGTGGCTTGAATACAGGCTTGTGTCAGAGCGATGAGCTCTGCTGCTTGAGCGGACAAGGTATTTATGCAATTTGTTTCAATGATTTCAGTGTCTGTTGGGACTGCATACGCGGCCACTAGCTCTCCTGTGCTTGTTCTCATACATGAACCATCTACATACAACGTCAGGTCTGGGTCTGACAATGGGACGTCTGTCAAGTCTTGTCTAGGTTTCGTCGTGATAGTAATAAGTTCAATACAATCATGTGCTAGTGGGTCTGTTCCGTTTACTGGTAACAGTGTGGCAGGATTCAATGTACTACAACGTCTGATTTCTATGTGTGGCTGAAACAATGTTAATTCGTAACCGGTGAGTCTTGCTATAGTCAAGTGTTGTGTTTGTGTGCGGTTCAAGAGAACCTCTACTGCATGTGGTACTTGTACTGTCAATTGGTGTCCTAACACTATGGCATCGCTTTGTCGGATTGCTAAAGCTGTCGCTGCCACTGATTTCAGGCACACAGGCAGAGCCTGAGCTACGGGATCTAATGTACTAGAAAAATAAGCACATGGTTTATGTGATCCTGCTTGTTCCTGTATGAGTTTTGACAAAGCAGTACCTTCGCGTTCTGTAACAAAGAGTGTAAACTGTTTATTGTAACATGGTGTTGCTAAAACAGGTGCTTGACATAAAGCTTTCTTTAGGCTTTCAAAAGCTTGTGTATGTTCCTGAGTCCAAGGGAGGACAGTCGATGTGGCTGCCTCCTGTGTTGTCAACTGAATGAGTGGTTTTGCTAGAAATGCATACTGAGGGATCCACTGCCTACAATATGAAGTGAGGCCTAAAAAGGCCCGCACCTCCTTTTGTGTCTTGGGTATTGGCATGTTAACAATTAACTGGATGCGATCGGGTGTAAGCTGCCTTCCCTCCTTGGACAGCGAGTGCCCAAGGTAAACAACTCGCTGGACACAGAATTGCAGCTTAGAAGGGGACACCTTGTGCCCCTTTTCGGCCAAAAATTGTAAAACCGTCAGTGAGGCTTTTTCACATTCAGGTTCGCTTCTAGCGGTGATCAGCAGATCATCGACATATTGAAGCAGGGCAGTGTTGACTGGCATGTGGATACTATCAAGTTCTCGTTTCAGTGCTTGGCTATAGATGCTGGGGCTTTCTGTGAATCCTTGAGGTGCGCGTGTGAATTTAAAGCTTCGTCCATTTAAACTAAATCCGAACAAGTATTGGCTTTCCGGATCTATTGGGACGCTGAAAAAGGCATTCTTGAGATCAATTACAGTAAAGAATGTTGCTTCGGAATCAATGGCTGTCAGTAATGAAGAAATATCTGGGACTACGGGGTATTGTGGTACAATACATTTATTTAATTCGCGCAGATCAATAACCAATCGATATACTGGCGGGGCTGTTGGATCAGTTCGTTTAAGAATCGGAATTATCGGGGAATTACATACATTGGAGTCGGTTTCCACAACCACTCCTTGGGTAATAAGCTCGTCAATGATTTGCAGTAAAGCCACTACAGCATCTGGGGGTAACTTGTATTGTCGCATTCGTGGTAGTACCACTCCTGTCTTTAGTGTGACTCGATATGGTGTAATGTTCATGCAACCAACATCTGTAGGGCCTTGTGCCCATAAATGTGTGGGTAAAGTCTGCAGTCGGTGATCCATGTCTCGGGACACATAGTGCCCTTTGAAATCACGTAGAAACAATCTTACTCCTTCCGGAGAACAACATATTATAGCTCCTAGAGCTTTCAATGTTTTTATACCTAACAGGTTTTCTGGACATGATTTAGTAAGCAATAAATCTGTAGTTCGTGTCAAGGGACCAATCGTAAGTGGAAGAGGCTGTGATACTTCGTTAATGATAGGTTTTCCTGAAAAGCCAAGGGAAATATTCTGTGAGCCTGAGAGGGGTGCCCCTGGAACTTCACTACGTTTTATTGTTGTTCGGCTTGCCCCTGTATCAAGTAAAAATTTTCTATCTTGGCCTAATAGTTCACTGTGTACATAAGGTCCTTCTTGATCTACAGGGACCTCGATAAGGGGTAAGCCAACTTCCCTCTCTAGGCTGTTTCATGAGTATCGTTGATAATCGGGATAGTCATACTGTGCGGTCTGGTACATCTGTTGTGTCGTTGTTTGTGTGGCAGCAATAGGCTGCGGTGGTGGAGCTGGCATAGACTGTTGCGGAGCTGGCATGGACTGTGCATGCTGCGGAGCTCCTTGTTGGTTCTGCTCCTGTCTAAGTGGCCGTGGTCTTTCTTTTGTATTACCTATGGCGATATTATGTTTTAAAACTGGACAATCGTGTACATAATGACCTGGCTGTTTACAATAGTTGCATGTCCCTTTTACAGGACCTGCTGAAACACTGGACTGTGTCATACCCCTTTTATGACCGTCAGCTGGAACTGTCTGGGAAACTAGCATTTTCATTTTCGTGTCTTTCATGCGTCTTTGTTCATGTTCTTGTTCTTCTCTAATTCTATTGTGATGGTACTGTAGCATTTGTAACATTTGTGACGGAGTGTTACCTTGCCAGGTACTCTCGAATTTCAATACTCTATTCTTAACTTGGGGCAAGGAATTTTCAACTAATTTTGTCACAAACAGATGTGGATATGATTCGCTACTTGCTTTTATTCCACTATTTATACCAAAACATTTTTCGAATCGGGCATAGAAATCACTAGTGTCTTCATCTTGCTTTTGTTTACAGGCTGTGATTGCACCCCAGTCTTCCTTTTTCGTAGTTAATAAACGTGGCAGTACCTGTACTAATAAACCTGGTAGTGTTTTGGTCTTATCCCCAAGCCCTGAACCTGGACCTCGAGCTTTTTCTTCGTTTTCTAATGCTGTCCAATCTATCTTTTGGTCTCCCAACTCCCAATCCTTTTCCTTGAGTTTTTCGTAAATGCCCGCAGGCATTAATACCTTCAATATTTTCATAATGTCGGGATAGGTATACTCTCCCATGAGCAACATGTCTTTAATTTCACGGTGGAAACCCGCTGGGTCTTTGTCATGACTGGGTACCACTTTCTTCATTTCTAATAGTTCTATTTTAGATATGGGTGTGTATACAAACACACGTTTAAACTGATTGTCATCACCTTTTATCGGGTGCACTTCGCGTAAGGGATTCTGTCTATCCATATAATACGTCGTTCTTTCCTTGATGGGCAGTGAGACATGTTCGGGGCATACAAACAGAATGTACTGCTTTCTGGATTCTAGTATTTCTCTAATTAACTCAGTACCTGAACCTCTCCATTTATTCGTGAGTAATTCAGTCAATATATCAGGTAAGGGGCCAGGATCGGAGTGTTGGCTTTTATATAATATAAGGAGTTGTTGAATCATATAGATACCAGCTAAACGCTGTTCATCTGGGGTGAGGTTCAAAAACGTGTGTGCTAGTGTATCATCACTATATTTTCCGGGGCTGTCAACCCAGTGAACGGCTGACCTGGCTAATTCTTGTTCGTCCATAGAATCGAGTATATGATAACCCCTTCGTTCTCGGAGTAATTTGTCAGCGGCTTGGAACGAATGTTCGGGGGACCTTATATTTATTATAGGTGTTTGGAAATTTCTGTTATGGTCTGGACGTATCGGACGTATCGGATCAGTAAAGCATCTAGTATTATTACAATATTTCCCTCTACCTACATAGGCCATTGTTTCTAACTGTCCTGTGGGCAGTTCTAATTCTTCCTCCTCCTCGGTTTGTTCAGGCTGGTCTACTGCTAATCTTTCTTCGTGTATTCGTTCTACTTCTTTGCGGATCTTTCGGCACATAGCTACTATACTTAATCGTTTATCATGTCTCCCCTCTGATATATTCCGACTCCATGTGGTAAGAATTTGCATTTCTTCCGGATTTACCCCTGGTCGGTCTTGATTTCTGATCACACAATTTATGAGGAAACGTAACAGTTCCCCCTGTATTTCCACTTTCTGGTACTCCATGGCTCTATTAATACTCTCAGAATCTCGTCCTGACTGGACAAAGTGATATATGTTTTCTAAATGTGTAGTCATTCCTGGTAGCCTCCCTAAATATATTGCAGCTCGTCGGATACGTAATGATGCCAGCAGCATTTCGTCCTCTTTGCCGGGCACAGGGTCATATCTACAATCTATTAGAAGTTCCTTAAGCATGTCGGGAGTTACTAGTTTGGGCGTACGTTGGTGGGCTAATTCTTGAAAGGAAAGTTTATTTACTCTGGGTGGCGTGGAAAAAATGTTTGATGCACCTCCTGTAGCACCACCTGGGGTGCTGGATGTGAAAGGATTCGTTGAACGTGATATAGCAACCATAGGTGTGGATACAGCTGTAGAAACAGATGTGCTTGCCGGAACTTGCGTCGGAGTTTGTTGTTGTGGAGGTACAGACGGAGGAGGGTCTTGGCGTTGAACCCCCTCGGCAGGCGGTCTATGTGGCGCAGCATTAGCATACTCGGGAGCTGCGTCGTCTAAATAAGAGGAAAGAAAAACATCTTCTGCGGTTCTGGGATGCCCTTTGGGATGTGCTTTTATCGGAAACAATGGGGGTGGCAAGTCTTTTGGTATCTCCGGAGTAGCCTTAGGTAACCCTTCGGCCAGAAGAGGATACATACCATTCATAAGGGCATTTCTTTGTCTGTCTGTTTGTTCTGATTTTACTCGAGTACCTTCTTCAATTAATAGACTTTCTCGGACTTTATTTGAATTCTCCTTACTTTTCTCTTCCTGTCTGAGTGCTTTTTCTGCACGTCTATATGATTCTTTACGCCATAATTCAATGGCATCTTTCTGTGATTGTCTAGCTTTCCTTTTCCATAATTCTTCCTCTACTTTCATGATGCAATCTGCATCCCAGGTCCCAGCTGCGGGCCACCTCTGACTTTCTGGTAATTCCTTGGTGTAGTCTACCCATAAATCAAGAAATAATATGGCGTCTAGGCCATGTTTATGATACATGAAGTACCCCGGAGTGTCCCTAGGAGGAATGGGAACAGCTTCTTCGAGTACCCCTTTTCTAGTTTTGATCTGTCTTAATTTCGAAAAGAGCGGCATATTGAGAACTGATCTGATACCTAATTTTGAACACGTTTAATACAACAAAACACAATAATGAACAGTCATTCACACCACAATATGCAGAACGTGTTTAAAACATTTAACATTTAACATTTAATGAACAACAATGATGGCCATTTAGGGAACTAGTCACTAAGCATAATACTCGGCACTAACTAGGTAATTCTGAATTATATACTAGACATACTTGATATACTGCTAAACAGTACAGATACACTGCTGAAACAGTGCAGACCGGATTTGTGTACCCAAACCCGTCTTGACCGGCACAACCTATGTGCACGTCAGAACGCCTCCCCGACAATGGTACTCACCGGGTAGCTCGGAACGGAAGGCCTCGGAACTGAACTGAACTGGACTTGAACCGGACTGGACTCGACTCGGAACTTCGGAACTTCGGAAACTGGTGGGCCTCTGTATACCTCGGATCCTGCTCTCTCAGCTAGGCTCTGGTCGGGATACTTCGCACTTCTCACCGCCTCGTCTGGGTGTTGATCGCAGCCTCAGTTACCCCCGCTCGGCAGGAGGGAGATACAGGAAATCCTGTGGGTACGCGTTGTTGTCCGTCCAGCTGTGGCAGGAGACCGGGCCTGCAACGCACCTCCGGCGCGTGAGATGAGAAAGTGTCCCTATTCGGGCGCCATATATGTGGTAAATAATTTAATTACCGGAACTTAATTTGATGCGGAAAATTAATAATAATAGCTCAGTAAAATAAGAGGCAGAATCCGTGGTATTAGAGGTTCGGAACGGGCTTTATTCCAAA
Organism: Triturus cristatus; assembly: GCF_964204655.1. Classification (NCBI taxonomy): domain Eukaryota; kingdom Metazoa; phylum Chordata; class Amphibia; order Caudata; family Salamandridae; genus Triturus; species Triturus cristatus. Next base: position 881,389,658 of record NC_140585.1, read on the forward strand.
ATCAATTCGAATTGATGGACTCCATATTCCATCACCACGAAGGTTCAGGAAGTGAAGGACCAACTTTATTGACAAGTAATCATTTTTATACAGAGGCATTATAGTGAAAACAGATGCAGGAGGCGTAACAGTTGATAACAAAGATAAAACATACATGCGTAACTAAAATGGGTGTAACTAGGCATAACTAAAGAACGTCATTTAGGTATGATGTCACAAATGGGTGGCACCATGAAAGAATTTCGCAATGTCAGCAGAAATACTTGGCAGAAATGCGCGCGCAGCAGCATGACGTGTGATTGACGTGCAACTAGGGGGTGAAGGGGACTTGACATTTAGCTCTACATGTGGAGACAGAAGTCTGGGGTTATGTCAACCTAATCCCGAATCATATCTAACATCCTATGTTTAAAGAACTATGTTATCCAAAAGGAAAGGTCTCTCGAATAAAATCTATTCTATACTGACTGTGAGTGCGTGTACAAGCGTCTAAGTGTCTACATTGGATGCGAAGGGCAGAAATCTTCCATAGTAACAGGGCTATGAATTACTTCCATAAAGACAGAGAAGCCGGGCCTTTTGCTCGGTAGCTGGAAGAATGTTTACTTAAACTACTAGACAGGAATGCATTGGGTGGGGAGCGGAGCAGAGCAGATAATCTTGAAGGTGAAATACAGTTTTTGGCAGGCAGACAGGTCGAGTCAGGCACCGTTAGCCGCGCAGGGAGTAGGACAAAGTTCATGGATACAGATGCAAGCTCAGACTGGAGCTTTCAGAGGCAGAAGGCAGGAAAAAGCTTAATGGTAGAATCAGGGCCTACTCGCCTGGACTGTAAAATGGGATAAATGAACCATATAAAGCCGGTGGCCTTTCATACTTAGGAATAGAATATCCGGCCCATTCATGGCGGATCTGAAAGAGGACATGTTGACGGTGGACGCACATGTGTTTGCGCCTTCATAACTGGAACTGGAGGAAACATACATGTATTTGTGATTTATACATGAAACCGTTGGGGTCCAAGATAGGGGACATAACTGATCATAAAAATCCATATTTCCACAGTCTGATGGGCATGTACCCTACGACTTCCTCAGGGCTGGAAGTAATACAGATAATTTTGTATTACTTCCAGCCCTGAGGAAGTCGTAGGGTACATGCCCATAAGACGACGAAACGCGTTGGCATAAGGGAGTGGAAGATCTTGTATAATAAAAGACCGAACAAGCCCATGGAAACAGAATCTTTTGTTCCTTTACATTATTGTATTAGTTTGGTGTTATAAGTTGCGTGTACTTCAGTAATTGTTAAATGTTTTGATCAATCTACGATTGAAAAGTTAGAGAATTTGGGAGTATTTGGGTGGATGTTCTCTCCTTCTGAATGCACCGCTTACACATGTAATTGTTTATCATTAGATATATTGTTGTAAATTTGTCATGAGCGTCTGAAGACCCTCTTCACCCCTTTCTGTTAAATAGTTTCTGACAGACATATCATGTCCTGAATATCATTTACAAAAATATCTCTCCATCAGAAAAAATCTGCACCCAAAGGGATAATATTTTTTAATACGATTTCTGTAAAATTGTAACAATGCTAACAATATTCTGACATACAACCTCGTAAACTGTTTCAAAAAGCCATGAAAGTCCGTAAGTCTACTTGAATAGTATCCTAATTGGACGCCATAGCGTGTTTGCGGAGCTATAGGTTGTCCTCTCTGTGCAGGTCAACGCTCTCCGCTTGAGCCCAAGCCAGAAGGGACTACATCCAAGCCGCGAGTGACGGGGGCTCCTGTGCCTTCCATCTACGAGTGATGAGGTGTTTGGCTGTTATGAGCCCTAGGTAGAGGAAGCACGACGTGAGCCTGTTTTTCTTATTCCTGCAATAGAGACCGAGAATGCACACCTCCCAGGTGTGCAGCTACAAAGGTTCTGTGCAGGTGGACAAATGTGCACTGACCCCCTGCCAGTAGAGTTGCAGATGCCGAAATCCCCAGAGTATGTGTAAAAGGTTAGTTTCTACCAGACAGCAATGGGGCAAGTGACTTCTGTACGTCGGAAGTCTTGTTTTATTTTTGCTGGGGTGAAGTATGCCCTGTGCACTATGTTGTATTGTATTAGGCAAAAGCTGGCATTGCGGGGATATACATTGGGCCCTGCAGCAGCGTCTCCTATTCCTTATCGGTAGAGGGGTGGGCCAGTACCTCCTCCCTCTTGTGACGAAGCGGGGTGAGTGGGGGGGGCAGTATTTGAGCACAGTGAGTCTGCAAACCAGCACATCAGGTGTCGGCCTGGTCCCAGTACATGCAGTTAATGTATGTTGAGATGAGTTGGGGGCTCTAATGCCATATTCCCTCATTGGTTTACCATGACTATCACCTAAGAATTATATAAGAGGAAATGGCCTGGTGGGAGTCCGCCCTCCTCCATTAGGGACTCGTAGGTTAGGAGGTTATTGTCGCTGTAAAGGTCTCCGATTGTGTGGATAGTGCGGTTAGTTCCACTGAGAATGTAATGGCGTTTCATCTGGGTGTGCTAAGCAAGGGTATTGCTGGAGTGTAAGGGGTCACTGCGCATTTTAAGAAGAAAGAATGGTGATAACAGCGGTATGCTACCCCCAGCAACAGAGACTTAGGTTTGGGTGCGCATGTGCAGGGTTGGAACATGTGGAGTGCATCCTGCAGACCACAGGCCAGGGCCATTTTCACTGTGTCCATAAGTTGTAAGCCCGACATCAGGGCCGGACTGGGAACCAAAACCGGCCCAGACAAAGTGCTCGGCCGCCCCCCCCCCGGGGGTTGGGGGTGCGGCCGAGCTCTTTGCCAGGGCCGGTTTTCGGCCGATTTTGTTACAGGGCCGATTTTGCAGCCCACCTGGGGGATTGCCCAGTGCCCGCTACAGCCAGTCCGGCCCTGCCCGACATCCATTTAGCAACCCATTGGAGTTGAGATGTGAGATAGTAGTGCTCAAAGTGGGGCGCTGCTAGTCCACCTCGAGCAGGTATAGTTTAGACATGGCTACCCTGCAGCGGGAGTTGTTACATATGAAATCCCACAACACCTTTTCCAGAGATCGGAAAAAGGTAGTGGTGATATAGAGACGGAGATTAGTAAAATAATAACGGAGGCGAGGGAGAGCGACCATTTTAAGGAGCACCATGCGTCCTGCCGCTGAGAGAGGCAGCGTACGCCAGAAAGCCATCTGCGCTCTCAGTGAGGCAACAGCTCTTTGCAGATTGCCATCATATAAATCCTCTTCCGCGTGGTATACACTATGATGCCCAGGTAGCGGAACGTGGAGGGTTGTCAGGGCACGCGGGTCTGCTTGAAAACGAGATGTGGGTCAGCCAAAGAGCGGGTGAAAGGGAATAGAGGGTTTCCATCTATGTGGCTGATTCTTCCTTCCCCTGAGATTATCCTACACCTATGGCCCAGAAGGAAGTGAATAATGTGTTTTGTGTGACACGGGCTGCTCCTCTACATGTAATTTGACACACAGAACTGCATTTTAACATCAATAGTGGATTTACAGAAATATGACCCCTGTCGTTGAGGTTTGAATCGATAGCCTTTAATAACGGGTCGGCCATTTGTGTCTCAGCTTGCAATACCCAGGGCAGGAGAAGGAAGAGGAATATCCTTCTCAGTAGATTTGTCATTGAACTCACAAAAGGCGTTATGATCCTAAGTCCCAACACTGTTCGGTGTAGCGAACTAGCAGCAAGGTTAGGAGTCAAAATATTTTTTTAAATAGCAATTGAATGCAGGGAGGCTGGGTCCACTGAGAATATTTTTCCCTGCCTAAAATGTGGACGTGTTCCATATGCAACATGGCACATCTACCTGAACTCACATTTTATTCTACTCAGACGTTAATATTCTACCAATAAGGCCAAGTCATCCCTTCATCCTACAGTTATTACTTTGGGAATCAATAAAGTGAAGAATCGAGACACCTGCATTTATAGCAGTCCTTAATTTATCATTATTATTTGTATTATTATTATTATTATTGTTATTGTTGTTGTTGTTATTATTAGTCAGCCCATTATAATTCTATCACCATAATATTATAAATATTATGTTGCAATTATTAACATACTGTAATCATTATTGGCAGTTAAAGGAGTGTATAGTAGTGTACGACACAATGATGAGCTGCATTGGCTCCTTCTTAACAAACATGAGACAAACCATCAGGATTGGCTCATTTGAATCCGACTGGAAACCAGTCCCTTGTGAGAACCACAGGAGCCATCTGTATCTCCTGCTCGTATCCAACATTCACATTCGCCCTCTCGCCCAAGTCATTTATATCTACCTCTTCTACTACCAGACGCTGGCCAACGACACCCAAATCAATCTATGGGTAGAGAGGTATTCAAATAACCGAAGTAACATCACTACATACCAGGAGCAACTATATTCAAGGATGAATTAGACACTAGTTGGATTTAGGATTCCCTATGTGTTGGGTTTTATTTTTAAACACTAGGCAGGAAATGTGTTACATTCAAGGTTCTCAGTATCTTTTACTGAGCTTAGCATGAGATGGAACCACCCTCGGTTAGAGATGAGTGAAAGTGATACAATAAACCTTCCAGAGGCATGAGGACCAACCAGTAGTATTCAGCAGCAATTCCAAATTTACACAGAGCCAGGAAGCTTAATCCAGTCATTCTGCCCATTATTATTTTCTGCATACTTCTGTCCACCTCCCTGGCTGCAACGTCAAAACCAGAAATGGCGGGAGGCCCACACTCGTGGCGGATGCCCATACTTGTGGCGGAGGCCTGCAGTAATGGCGGGTGGCCCACACTCGTGGCATGGGCCCAGCAATGGGAAACTGCAGTACTGAAGTCCCTCCGCGACTGTGGGGCCCCCACCACGAGTTTGGAGGTTGTTAGTGAATCGGGCCCGGTGTCTTTGCTACATTGTCTACTGTTTAATGTATCATGGGATCATTCTTTACATTTTTTGTGAATTAGTTTGGTGTCACTGTGCAATGTTTCACCTGTGAATTCTTTCAGCGTTGTACTTTGTTTGTCATTCTGTCACCCTGCATCTTTTCAATGCAGATCGTTTAATTGTTTCCTGTGCAAAGTTTCATACTGCTTTGTTTAGTATGTCACTGCATTGAGTCTCTGTTTATAATTTCACTGCTTTGCTACACATTGTACCAATGTTTCACTCTATATTGTTTCATTGTCTCTCTCTGCATTGCCTCAGTGTTTCATTCTGTATTGTTATTTATGTTACCACGCATTGGTTCATGTTCAACTACGTTTTGATTTATTGTCTTACTTTTATTGTTTGTGTTACAGTACATTCTATCATTGTTTCATTGATTAGCTGTGCAATATGTCACAAATGGCCCTTGCCCAGCTGCTCATATTTTAAATGTTTGTCCTTTTGGATTGTCAGTTGCTGTGTTTGACTGCATCCTGTGGAAAGGGTAGTGTGCGGGTTGCTGAGTACTCAATGCCTGTGTCCACCAAGTAATGTTGGATTCCATGCGCACTTTTTTTCTTTCATCGCAGGGAGACCGCGGTGGACCTGGGTTTGACGGCGACAAGGGAGAGAAAGGCGAAGACGGCCCCCCAGGTGAAAAGGTACCCAGGAGACTATGAGCAATGTTTATTCCTATGTGACGCATAAAGATAAGAGATACTAACAAGTAGTGATGTAGCCTCTCTGCTGATCCCTCCCAACACGCCCAGTGACGTATCACTGTCTGTTTTAACTGGGTTATGCTGTGTCTGCCAGAGTTTGGAAACACATTCAGAGAATCCGTGCCTGTCCACCCATAGAGGGATGAACTAGAGGAGTTTAAGCGGGATCTTTTTTTTAAAATATATATGTAGTTACCATTTTACTTTTCTTCTTTATGCTGGTACTTTAATGTATTCCCTTCCCATGACCTTTCTTCCATACTATTTTTTCAAAAATAAATTAATGTGTGTTTATTTATTTTGCTCTTCTTTATTTGTTTTCGGTTTCCCTTGTTTGCTCATTCACTTTTCTCTCTAAATCAATCGTCCCACTTTCCTCTTTGTATTCTGGCCTTATTTTGTACTCATAGGTCTTTCCTCTGTTCACTCCTTAATTTCCCATTCTCGCTGTCTCTTCAGTCCTTATTGCTTTCTCCCTTTATCCTGCTGTCTTTCTTTTCACGTTCCTCTCTTTCATCCTTCCATCCTTTCTTCCTGTTTCTTCCTCGTTTTTTTCCTTCTTTGTAACTTTCCCTAGTTCCTTCCTTCCTGACATCTTTTTGTCCATCCCTTCAACTTTTGTTGCTACCTTCTTTGTTTCCTTCCTTCATTCTTCCCTACTTTCTTCTGCCTTCTTTCCTTCCTTCTTCTATTCCTTCCTTCCTCCTTTCCTCCCTGATAGAGCCTAAAGAGAGCTATAAGTAGTTTCACCAGAGACATATAGCAGATAGAGAGATCACATAGATACATTCCTGTAAGCCCGTTCCTTCGATTGAACAGAGAACTAAACGTTGTTCACACAACCACCCACACATCCATTTCATACTCTTTATAATGTCCTAAACACGCTTCAAGATACCGCTATTATCACAAAATTGGGGAATAATCTGCAAAAAACAGGGCACCTTACTAACTACTAATTTTGAGTTTAGTGCTCTCACTGACCTGTAATGTAATGGGAAGACATACGAGCACAGAGATAATTACAGATGAATTGCAGAACTAGAAAACAGATGCTTATGCTCACTACGTACATAACTGACACTTATGCTCACTATGTAGATAACTGATAGAGACATATACAGTTAGGTTCATTACAGATAATTGCACATCTACATTACAGGTATCAACATAACACATTTCAGTAGAAACTGTTTCATCAAAGTTAGATACAATTCATGTAAATACATTACAGATTGATGCATTAAAGGTGGATACATAGTTACAGTTCTGACTGGAATGTTGCAGGCAGAAACACAAAGATATTATAGGTAGCCACTAAATCTTTACGGCTACAGCACATACCGGCATTGCATGTTTTGCTGCAAACACTGCAGTCGCTGCAGATTTTTACGGTTCTGGGTTGGTAAATAGATAGTCGGGTGACATGCTGAGAAGTGTTGAATAAGAAAAACAATTGACAATACTTTATAAGAGTAGGTTCCAACTTCTGATTCATGATAGGAAGATGCACAGCTTCATTGCAGATACATACATAAATACATTGCTAGTAGACTGTACTGGTGCATGTTTCACTGACAGTGGCATGTTTGGCAGACTACAGGTGAATGCAGGGTTGCATTTTAATAGCTAGCTCCCACAGCCACTATTGATGTGCATGGCATGGTAGGCTGTGTCTATTTCCAAACTATTCAGTGCTGCTTGTTCACCTGTGTGGACCTTAATATAACCAACATTCTCTTTTGTGCTTTCTGTTAGGGTGTTAAGGGTGAAGCTGGTGCAAAGGGATCCATGGGGCTCTTCGGTGCCCGGGGCCCAGTCGGACAAAAGGTTGGTATCGGAGGGAAGAATCTCATAGATACAAGCGTCGTACGGTGAACTCCAAAGTATGAACCGCTCTGTTTGAATGTATCAGTGTTCGACAGGATTGTTGTGCAGGATTAACATGTCTTTCCAACATCTACCTGCCAATCCAGTTGAGTGACAGCACCATGTGTGACCCAAGAGGCTCTTGCGCCCTGAAGGTGTGCGCCAATGCGCAAATATTACTACGTAGGGTTCTCTGGAACAACGAAAATAAATACTACCCTGCAGCATGCGACAAAAATACGCAAGCTATCCACAAGAGTGATCATTTCTTTTCAAGGCGTTGTGGCTACGGTTCCAGAGACAGCAGAGTGCCATGCTTGTGTGGGCGCTTGCCTATGAGCCACAGAGCCCAGCCATGTTACTGCAGTTCTTCTGCTGAATGCATGGGCCTGCCTGAGCCAATATCCACCTCTGTAGCCTATATATTCCTTTTTTCAGTCATTGTCAAAGGCAATTCAGCTTATTTTCAAATCTCTTTGTCTTTTGCAATATACATGCTATTGTGCACCATTAACATGTACGTAAGTGAGACTTTTTAGTTTGTTGTGGCCTTGTTGCTATTAGTAAATAGTGTAAAACATTTTATAGGTTCATGGATTTACTTTTGTTTTTACTTGTACATAAACAATGACAACATTTCCAAGTGGCTAGGTGAATAGAGGGGTAAAGGTGCAGTAAATGGTAAAAAGCCACAGCAGCCCATAACCTATTAGTGGTGTGTGAAACCAGCGATTTTTTTTGGGTCCAAAATGTGATACATTAGCATTAAAAAGTTTTGCAAGATCCTGCAGTGCATTGGCTCAAGAAGAAAATGTCCCAGAACAAGCTCACGACCAGGTTATGAGTGAAGTAATATGTGAGGTTATAAACAGTGTATTGTGGGGGCGTAAGTTATAGTTAGCTCAGGTAACTATAATTGCTGAATTTCAATGACTTTGTCTGAGTGAAATCTGAGCCTTACTGTAATGTCCCCGTAATCTTTTTTTTCCAGTGGATATATATATATATATATATATCTATCAATTTCAACCTCGTATTCCACTACGGAATAAATGGCACGCACTCACAGGCTCTGTGATTTAAATCTCCAAAGTTCTTTTATTCAGCTTAGTTTCTGCTTCAGCATTGAGGGAAAAAACCAACGCGTTTCCCTATCAGCCGATAGCTATCGGCTGAGTAAACGCCAGTTACAGACGCTTCCATGACTCACGATTGGAGTTGAATAAGCGGAGCCTTGAATGCGTATACACAGCCACAAGGACTCAAGGGTAAAGGTATGCCCATGGTGGGCAATATCCCGAATTGTTTTTAATTGACAAACAGAGGTGCAGGGTGAAATGAACAGACCCCACGCCCTGAAGAAGTTGCCGTGAGTTTTCCTAGTAGGCAATGAAACATGTCGGCATTTTAAACATGAGCAATCACGCAGCTTAGAATAAAAAACGCAAGCCAGTGTGATCTAGCTCAAATTTGGATATCATTGTATATTACTATGGGGTTCAATATGGTGCACATACTATAGCACAGTTCTTCTTTTTTCTTTAATTACACACCCTAGCACTTGTACAGTCAATCATTGTTTTCCCTACACATATTTCTTGCTTTTGGAGTGTTGGTAGCTGATGATGAGATCTTGAGGTAGCAGGCGAGTACCATCCTGCTTAACCCTCCTTGGTGTTGCTACCGTGAGGCACCAACACTCCTTTTCACTCTTTTTTCATCACGTTTGGGTGTTGGAGACATAAGTTTTTAGACTTGTTGACAGTCATCCTGCTTTACCTCGTATGCAAAATATTTGTCTATCCTTTTCTTCTCCTAAGTGAGCTACACCGACGAATAGCATAGATGATACAATCGCTTGCTTTAAAGATTGTCTAAAACGCATGACAACTGTTACGGATGTATGAACCACTCGCTCACATTGTGAACAGGTTTTTTTGTATACAGTTTTTTTTTTTATACAGTCCATAACACAGAGCCAGTTTGTGGATATATATATATATATATTCACAGAAAAAAACATAGGTTTCACACATGTTATAGTTAGCTGGACATTTTACTGATAAAAAACCAATGAAATTCCCCCGTTATAGTTACTGTAGGCAACTATAACTCACGCGACCGCAATCCTCTGCTGATGCTAATACTGTATTTAGACACTTATTTGCCCATGTCTTCTTCCATAAAATTTTAGCTATACATATATTACAAATATTTTTTTTTCATAAAGACACATGTCATCAGCAGAGGATTGCGGTCGCGTGAGTTATAGTTGCCTACAGTAACTATAACGGGGGAATTTCATTGGTTTTTTATCAGTAAAATGTCCAGCTAACTATAACATGTGTGAAACCTATGTTTTTTTCTGTGAATTTGCAAGGTTTTTTAAATGCTAATTCCTAACTATAACGTGTGTGAAACCTATGTTTTTTTCAGTGAATTTGTACGGTTTTTTAAATGCTAAGTTACTTTACGCCATTTGTGGCGTGCGCGCCCACTTAACGCAGTTCGTTCCGTGCGCGCACAGTGAGCACGCGGTGTCCACGTTACGCTAGATGGGCCATGAACGCACGATGCGCTTCGCGCACCGTGCGAACATGGAGGAAACATATGATGAGCATCGTTGTGATAGGTAAAATATATGTTTTGCTTTGTTCTGATAAGCCATACACAAATTGGGGTCTTCGGGCACCATTTGCACACGGGGTGTGGAGAATGTGGATTTTTTTTTTTATTTTATTATTTGCTACCGTACGCGTACGGTAAGCGTAATCGGCGAAATTTTCGAAAAAATTAAAATTGCCTTTTTTCACTTGGGGGATCGTTGGGGACTCCCTCGACATGGCTAGGTGCTTGGGAGCTGTCTAAACAGCCCCTTTACATGTTTTTGCACTTTGTTTTTCAACCCCCTGTCAGAGTGCGAGAGAGAAAATGGCGGCCGCCGCTTCCTGGTTTCGACCGATTCGGATGTTTACTAAGATCTAACGGCCAATCAGAATCGCGCTCGCGCACGTCACCGTACGCGTACGGTAAGCGCACCGTAAGCGCACCGTAAGCTGGCTCAGATATATATATTGATTTAAAGGCTATTTTCTCAGAATCTACTGAACAGATTTACACCAAACCTACAAAAGGCACTTCCTTGACCTGGGGACTACCTCTCTGCCAAATTTCATTAAATTCTGTTCAGCCGTTCGGGCTGTAGCTCTGTCTAAAGGTCCTATGGAAAAATGCATGGGAAAAACGCGTTTTGGGACCCCCCTTTTATCTCAGCCCCCGCTTGACGAATCCCCCCGAGACTTTCAGGGTAGGAGCGGAGCGTAGCGCCCCACCTATTTTGAAAAATTCGCGAGGATTCGTCGACCGGCGCCAAAGTTATTCAAAATAGAATGTTGCGGATTTCCTATGGAAACGTGGTCCTAACTATAACTACCTACTGGCGACCGCCAGTAGGTAATATATATATATATATATATATATATATATATATATATATATATATATATATATATATATATATATATTCCTGTCCGCATAGTCCCATTCTTCTGACCATATGGGGGCTTCTATGGTGGTGCATTCTGAGTACGGCAGGGCTAAGCCATTTCGATTATTGCCACACTTTCCCTGCAAGGGATTCCTCACCGCACTCACAGCTCCGCGTATTATCGAAATCAATTAGTCACAATCCATTTTTTTTGTTGTAGTTCAAGGGTGATTAATTTCTAAGCTTGCCAACACACCCCGTGAACAAGGTCTCGGCTGAGACTGAAACGCGTCGAGGTGTGTTGGCAAGCAAATGAACAAAAGAAGAGGCACTAGGAGAAAGAAATGAAGAATGATACCAAGACTATTATAAAATTGAGCACAATGGATCTCACTGAAGCGGAAAAACAGCTCCTCACGTTGGGCCTCACCTTTTGCCCTGAAAGCTCATTTCATTACAGCAACACCCGCATTGACGTCTTCAAATTCATTAGAAAATTAAAATTGATAACATTTTTCAGACACAAACAAAACAATGCCACCGCTATCGACACGACACCCGCTGGTCAAACAGTTGAGCAACCACTCACGGTGGCGGACATCCCGACTTGGGTGAACTAGAAGTGCCTTGTACACCGAGGCTTACTCAATAACTTCTACATGATGAGGGTATTGAAAGTTCATGCCGAATCCCTAGCCCTTTCAAGCCGCACTCCACCTTTACCCCAATGATGCAGAGGGATGCGATTGACATATACAGTGATGTCCTCATTGATGAGCTCAAGGCGCTACACCTCAAAACCAGGAGGCGTGCTACCGGAAAACGCATGCAGAATCTCAAATACAATGAACTTATGAAAAAAATACAAAGCAATAATGAAGTCATCATCAACAAGGTGGATAAAGGAGGGAACATTGTGCTGTGGCCACGCAATTTGTATCTGGAAGAAGCTAACAGACATCTGAGCAATAACCTTTGCTACAGGCTCTCTAACCACAATGAAATGACTAGCAGTAATAAGGAACTCAGGAAACACCTCAACAAGTTCAGATCTCAGGGCCAGTTGAGCAAAGAAGAATGTGCATTCCTTAACATTGAGACTCCAGTCCTCCCTAGCCTTTACTTTCTGCCGAAAGTGCACAAAAATGTGACCCCCATTCCTGGTCGACCCATCATCTCGGCCAGAAAAAGCATCTGTGAAAATATTTCCAAGTATGTGGATTTTTTTCTCCAAGATCTTGTATCCAGCCAGACAAACTACCTCAGAGACACCAGTGATTTCTTGCTCAAAGTAAAAGACATTCAATTACACGAGGACTATGTGCTAATTCCCATGGACATTACATCGCTGTATACCAGCATACGTCACCATGATGGTCTAGCTGCATGCAAATACTTCTTGGGTAAAAGACCCATCAATTGTCACAAACACAACAAACTCATTCTGTTTCTAATTGACTGGTGTCTCACACATAATTTTTTCATGTTTAATAGGAAGGTATACCAGCAACTCAGGGGCGTGGCCATGGGAGCCTGCTTCTCGCCCAGCTACGCATGTTTATATGTTGGCTGGTGGGAGGAGCGGGTTCTCATGGTCAGACAGATTTCAATAACAACATTGTGTCTTGGCTGCGTTACATAGACAACATCTTTTTGATTTGGCAAGGTGATGTTAACAGTGCTAGAATTTTCATTAGTGAGATCAATGACAATGATCTTAATTTGGAATTTAATGCCAACATCAGTGCCACCTCTACAGAATTCTTGGACGTCAATCTGTACATCGCCAATGGTGCTTTGCATTCCAAGCTTCACCGTAAGATAACCGCAGGAAACTCCACACTGCACGCCTCCAGCTTTCACCCTGGTCACCTCATAACCAGCATTCCCTATGGGGAGATGTTACGATTGGCCAGAATTTGTAGTACCCATGAAGATCTCCTTGAGTGCCAGGGGGAAGCAGCCAAAAGATTCAGTGGCTGTCATACGTAGAGCCATTGTCATAGCCGATGCCATCCCTAGGGAGGAATTGTTAGTGGTCCCATCCACCCCTGAGGTCACCAGTGCGACCAACATACTTAGTGAGTCAAATAGCCTAGTCACCCCGAGATTGATTATAACGCACAACACTGAGGAAAGAGCTATCAGAGCAGTAATCAACAAGCATTGGGGTATCATTAAATCAAACCCCACACTAGGACTTGTAGTAGCCCACAAACCTGACATCACATACAGAAGAGCTTTTTCCATGAGGGATGCACTAGTTAGAAACAGTCCGGAGATCGCCACGTCACAGAATTGGCTAGCAGACAGAAAGGGTTTTGTTAAATGCCAGAGTTGCAGAGCATGCAGGTTTGGTAAGAACATCACAAAGGTAGACTCAGCCTTTAGACACGCGCCACTTACCATCAAACATAGACTCACGTGCAGAACGGAATTTGCGGTGTACATGCTCGAATGTAACTGCGGGCTGCGTTACATCTGGAGCACTAAATTGCAAGTGCACCTGCGAATTCTCCAGCACCTCAGAGCGATAGTCAACAATGACCCAGCCTACCCCGTAGCCAGGCATTTTAAGGAGATGAATAATAACAATCTAGAGCACCTCCGTTATTCAGTCATTGATTGCGTCCCACCACGTAGACGGGGTGGCAACAGGGAGAAGCTTTTGAGGCAATTGGAGAGTAGATATATTCTGCAATTTAACACCAAGGCGTCCGCTGGTCTCAACACCACGGAGGATCTGCACCATTTCCCGTAACATAGCATTGCATTCACACCCTTAGTGATCATACCATCGCATTGTAACTGTATATTAATGTTATCACTTGTATATATTTCACTGTTTACATCACGTTCTACCTGTGCACTCTCAGTATTCGCATAGAGTTTGGTTTCCTGTCATCAGGCTATGTGCAACCACGGAGAGAATATTTAGTATTCATACTGTCATTTTGGTTGTCTATAGTCGGTCTTTAAGCATAGGCACTACAGGCTTGTAACCACATGTATTTAGACCATGTTTGCGTATGATTATTAGAATGTCACTTTTTCACAATACGCTATGCTATACACCCATTGCTTCATTGCAAGGGATACTTTGAACTAGCCCTGGCAGACTCTAGAATATTTCCTGCACTTTCACACATTTTTTATTGGTACATTCTATGCATTTTTATGTCACTCAAATGCTCTTGAGGAGGTACAAACACCACACTTATAAATTTGGGCCTATATGCGCACTCACGCCTTCCTCAACATGTATATACACACCTATGTGCACATTTCACCGTCACTCCCACTTTCAACTTTTGTTGTATTAAGTGGCAGCTTTGTTTTGCATTTATTTAGTTTATTTGCATTTTTACTGTACCGGGCCTAGACGCGCACATCTTATCACTAGCCTTTGTTCACATGCAGCGCTTTCACTTTGTGCTTCATGAGACGCGCCGAGAGCAGGGAGTTACGGACACACACACTGTTGTGCTAGATCTCGCGTTTCTAGTTTTGAGCAATCGGTAACACTAACATGATTGCTTACGAGGGGCATGCTTTCCGTTTTAATGTGTACTTACCCGAACGGTTGGCTGCATCTGGGGACGCCATATGCTCTTGTACCAGCTTCCACGATGCATGTGCGGGAGGACTGAGGCAATCACCGGCTCAGCAGATAGTTGACAGTTTTATAGTCTGTTTACACTGGTGGTACTAACTGTAGTAAAACATGATGTCACACATGTGCTTTACTGCGTCTTGCCCACAGTCACACGCTGCAAAACTACTCAGTCATTGCAATGAACATAGTAAAAACACTGCCACTCACACATATATATAAATACCACTCATTCACCAGTACAGCACTCTGTGATCAAGGCCGCATGTCTGGCGGCCGAAACGTGTCATTTGGACACTTGATGCTTGAATAAATCATCATTTAACTCTCAACTTTGCCTTTGGAGTCTGTTTCCTGTTGTTGCGCCTTTCTTTGGATGGTGGTACCCCTGGGATCCTGCTGTGGAATATATATATATATATACTTGTCATGTGATCAAGGCCTGTGGTGAGCTGAAACGCGTCGTGGCGAGACTTGCACCCTAAATAAATTACGAAAAGAGGCACATCTTTGTGGTCCGTTCCGTTTTCTTTGCAAAATAGAGGAGCAGCGGAGTTTTGGAATATATATATATTCACTGAAAAAACCATAGGTTTCAGGCACGTTATAGTTAGGAATTAGCATTTAAAAAACCTTAGAAATTCACTGAAAAACCATAGGTTTCAGGGGCGTTATAGTTAGCTGGACTTTCCACTCCTACAAAACCATCTAAAATTCCCCCGTTATACTTTTTTCAGCTAACTATAACTCGCGTGCCCGCAATGCACTGCTGATGACGTCACATATTACATCACTCATGACATGGTCAGTGACATCACTCATGACATCACTGATGACATCTCAAATTACATCACTGATGACATCACTGATGACATCATTCAGTGAATGTGTGTTTTTCTGAAAATTCCATATCTTTTTTATATGTATATCTCAAGGTCGATGGAAGAATAAATGGGTATATAAGTGTCTAAATGGATGATTTGTTTTTGAAAAATTGATTGTATAACTGACTGATTAAGTTTTTCTTAGTGAATACATGGCTTAGTGAGTAATGTTTAAATATGAAAATATCTGTATCAGTCTCTCACTTTGTGTATAAGTGGCTGCATGGGTTGATGAGTAGCTACATGAGTGTTTATATAGGTTATTCGTTTTTTTTTGTATCAGTATGAGTGTCTGAGTGTCTGTATGGTTCAGTGGGGGGTATTACGTAGTGCATAGGTGCATGAATGAGTGACTCACTGTTTCTATGTGTTGAAGACAGCATGTGTGCAGGACTGTATGGGTGGATGAGTGTGTGCATGGGTGTGTTAGTGAGTGAATGACTTTCTCAATAGTGTCTTTATGAGTAACTACATATGTTTTAAACTAGTATATGTGACTATTGGTGTATATAAGTGAGTATATGTGAGAGTGAGAGATTGAAAGAGTTCCTATGTGTTTTTATAAGTGATTCTTTAAAAGACTAAGTATGTGTAAGTTTCTGTAGAAGTAAGTGTGGTGGTATGTGTATAACTGTATATGCAAGTAAATGGATGTTTGATTCTTTATTAGCATGAGTGACTATGTGTGTAACTCTATGGATGAGTGGCGTTGTGTAACATGATGTATAGGTGTATGAGTACATATGATGAGTGAGTACATGTATGAGTGACTGTATAGGACTGTTGGTGAATGAGTGAATGTGTATGTAGATCTTAGAATTACTGAATAGGTTGTTGTAACTGGTATTGGTATGTCCATTGTTTTGAAAATTTTAGTTTCTATTTTTGAATGTGTGTATCAAAGGTTATATTAGGGGGAGAGGAGGTCTGCCACTCTATCACAAGGATGATGTCATCAGTGATGTCATCAGTGATGCCATTTGAGATGTCATCAGTGATGTCATCAGTGATGTCACTGACCATGTCATGAGTGATGTAATATGTGACGTCATCAGCAGTGCATTGCGGGCGCGCGAGTTATAGTTAGCTGAACTAACTATAACGGGGGAATTTCAATGGTTTTGTACGAGTGAAAAGTCCAGCTAACTATAACGCCCCTGAAACCTATGGTTTTTTCAGTGAATTTCTAAGGTTTTTTAAATGCTAATTCCTAACTATAACGTGCCTGAAACCTATGGTTTTTTCAGTGAATTTCAAAGGTTTTTTAAATGCTAATTTCTAACTATGCCTACAGAGAGAGGACATGTGAAGAAAGAAGAAAAAACGCACATAAAGAAAAAAAAGAAATGCAGAAAGAAGCAACAGAAGTCCTCAAAGACGAAGAAAAGTGCAGGAAGAAGGATAACGTGCAGAAAGAACAAACAGAAGAGCAGAAAGAAGCCTTGTTGCAAAATCATCCTGTACCCTCAACTTTTTCAGACGGATACTGGTGGTAACTGAGTCTGACTAACCAGTCCTAGAGCCAGTGCTATGTTAAAAGACACTCAGAATACAGTGAAAACACCTACATACACTAGGGAACACTATGCGTTGGGGTCCCCCTGTGATTAGCATGACCTCCTCTGTAAGCCCCTAGTATATAATAGGGCAGGGGATTAAAACTACCTGTTAAAATGCACCACAGGGCGTGTTTGCACACGTCACCTCAGGCCCATCCCCTCCCTTCCCCACTGTGTAAACACTCCCTGTGGCCGTTTTAAGTTGGGAGATTAAGTCCCCTTGAATCCTGAGGGTCCCTAGGGTCCAACTAGACCACTAGGTACCTCCAGTAAGTGCCACAGAGCTGTGTTGTAGAGAGATGTAAAAAGGGCCACGGCATAGACCACCTCTCTGCAAAGCAGCGCAGTGGCGCTTACTGGAAGCACCTGGTGAGCTAGTTGGCCCCCAGGGTCCCTCAGGATTGAAGGGGAATTATTTCCCCAACTTAAAACGCACCCCAGGGGCGTGTTTGCACACGTTAACTCAGGCCCCGTCCCCTCCCTTCACCACTGTGTAAACACGCTCTGTGGCCGTTTTTAGTTGAGAGATTACGTTCATTTGAATCCTGAGGGTCCCTAGGGTTCAACTAGCCCACTAGGTACCTCCAGTAAGCACCACAGAGCTGCGTTGCAGAGAGGTGTAAAAAGGGACGTGGCCTCAGAACACCTGTCTGAAATGCAGCTCCCTGGCGAATACTGGAGATACCTGTTGGACTAGTTGGCCCTCAGGGACCCGCAGTATTGAAGGGGAATTAATTCCCCAACTTACAATTGGCCAGGGTGCGCGTTTGCAGAGTGCTGCAAGGAGGGGGCGTGGTCTCCGGCGTGATGCTGGTCTTTTATTTATTTTATTTTTTTAAGAAGGAGGGCTGTGTGGCCCCCCTTCTTTTTCTAATTTATTGGCCCTAGGGACCCAATCCCCCAGGGCCTGCACCCTAATTTTTTTTGTTGAAAAAAATAAATTTGGCCCTCCCAAAGCCTTAAATCGGCCCCGGGGACCCCAACCCCCGGGTCATGGCATTTTCTTTTTTAATTCTTTAGGAGGGGGGCTGCGTTGCCCCCCTCCTCTGGCCACTTATGGTCCCAGGACCCCATCCCCCGGGGCCGGCCTTTGTTTTTTATTATTTAAAAAATATATATATTTATAGAAACACATAGGACATGCTGGACAAACCGTATGTACCTATCACCATGACGATTTGTGTGATATTAATTAAAAGGCGACTATGCATACAATGAATCCACGTGGAATGTATTTACACCGCTAGTGAAGCTCTGACTTGTCTGACGCCCTACCGTGCCTAATCCCGGCGCCCCCGCCGGTGGGTACTCTCCAAGTAGACACCCTTGTCGTTTATTTATACAAACATGGGTAGCTATTGACGGGCACATTTAATACACATGCACACCAAGCCATTCAAAGGGGATTCAACAATAATTCGACCAAACTATGCAAGAAACCCCCCTCACGGTTAATAAAACACACATCCACCGCCGGATGTGTAATACTTTTTATTTTACTCTCTGGAAAGGAGACGAACCTCACTTGAGAGTCACAGCGTGCTCCTGGCTGAGCCCAATGCTGTGTTACACCCACCAGACACCCCGAGTGCCACACACCTCTGTGTTGTATTCCACCAGTTAGTGCGTTTGCTATGACACTGTCTAGCCCATGTGCACTGTATCACCACCCCGTGAATATGTCATGCCACATTTGCCTTCGCACGGGTTATATTGCCCCATCTAACGTGCCTTCCTCGATGCCTATGTTATAACGCACAGCGCTATGCCATACATATTACAATCTGGGATCCATATCTTTGTCACAGTGCATATGCAACGTTACACTCCCCAGCACATATTTTATATTACAACTTTAGAGACTAGTTAGGTTACACAACACTGCCCTGTGCATATTACACTCCAAGGCGCATATCGCATAGCACACGCTAGTGCCTGTGCTATCATGCGCTCTCCAATGAATCTATCATTGCGCACAATGTATTGCATATTATATTTCACACCCTGGTTCGTCTTATATCACACTTTTTGGTGCATAGTTTATACCATATACTATATCTAGTTTTCATTTTCAATCGTGCTCTCAGGACTATGTTCTATATAACACTGCATCCACCTACCCTTTTCACGGGCATTACATTTTGCAATGGTGGGTGGAGGGTCAGGGGTTGTTTCTGCCAAGTGAGCCCGGAGTCACAGTCACAAACGTCCTCTTCTTCCTGAATAAAAGTGAGATTATGCTGCATATTTGTTCATATTTTAAGTAGTTCGCACAGACACACATTTTAAAAACAATAAAGTTCCTAATACCCACCTTCTCTGAACAGTTAGCTTGCTGCCCCATCCACCTCCTCCCTATCCTCTGTTGTCTGAATCCATGGAATAGCCTCCTCCCTCCTGCCATGCATGGTCTGATGTGCTGCCACTGCCCTCCATTTAGCATGATGTACCAGCCCACTCCTCCTGCCCTCCATTGCCCAATTCTATGGCCCATCATTGACCTCCTGCTTAGCCTCTGTGCTTAGCTTGCTGCCCCTATTCTCCTTCCCCCTGACCTCCGATGTCATTGTGCATGCCCCTGCTCCATCCTTTTTGCCCACCCTGTTCCATGGACCTGCCATTCCTACCTACTCTGAGTGTTCTGTTGAGCTGCCACTCCCCTCCCACCTGCCTAGCATTGTCAGATGACTGTAACCTGTACTTGCCACCTCCACCCTGCCTGTCCACATGCCATGCCCCTATCCCCTTCCTCCTGTCCTCCATGGTCCATTTTACAGCCACACCCTTCTGCCCTCCCTGGTCTGTTGTGCTGCAACTGCTCCTCCTGCCTGCCCCGCACGGTCGATTGTGAGGCCCCTTCCCTGAACTCTCTTGTCTGTGCCCAGGTCCTGACCCTCCCTTCTATCCTCCATGGTCCTTTGTGCATGCCCCTGCACCCTCCTTCTTGCCCATCATAGCCATTGTGCTGCCACTAACCCTCCCGCTTGCCATGCATGGTCTTCTGTGCTGCCATGGCCCCTCCCACCTTCCCTGTGTGGTCAGATAGCTGCCCCTGACCCCCTCCCACCTTCCCTCCATGGTCTGTGTGTATGCCATCATAGTCTCACTGTTGCTCTCCATGGTGTGTCTTGTTTCTAGTGCCCATCCTGCCTGACCTCCATGGTCATCTTGCTGCTCCTGCCCTGCCCCCTTGCCGCCAGCCCTCTGTTTCCATGTGCAGACCCCTATTCCCTCCCTCCTGACTTGTCTGTTCCATTGTAATGCCCCTGATCCGTCCCTCCTGCCCTTTATGGTCTGTTATGCTGCAGCTTTCTCTCCTGTCTGTCCATTATGGTCAGCTAGCTACCATTGCCTCTTTCCCCTCTGTTCTCTGTTGTCCATGTGCATGGTCCTGTCCCCTCCCTATTGCTTTCTATGGATTGTTGTGCTGCACTCCCGTCCCGCATGCCCTGTGTGGTGTATTGTGCTGCTGCAAACCCTGATGCCTGCCCTGTAAAGTCAGTTTGGTGCACCGCTCGATGTCCCTCCTGTCCTCTGTTATCTGAGGCCATGTCCCTACCCCAATTACTCCTGCCTACCATGATCCAATGTACCATACTTGCGAACATTTTGAACTTGGTAAGAGGGAGATTTTGGAAAAAAACTGGGGTATTGATTTTCCACTTTGAGTTACATTGAAAAAGAAGAGATTGTAGACAGGAGACAGATCAAATAAAGCCCATTTGAGCTTAAAAACATTGGACGTTTTCTGGCTGAAACGGGTCTGTTGGCATGTATGGTTGTACTACCACTGTCTCTTCCTTCTGCCCACAATGGTCTATTATATTGCCACAGCCTCTCTTGCCAGTCCTGTATTGTTGGTTTGTAGCCCCTGCCCCCCTTTCCACTGCCCTCCATAGTCTGTTGTGCTGCCACTGCCCTTCCTGCCTGCCCAGTGTGATCAAATTGTTGCCTCTGCACTCTCCTACCTGCCTTCAATTTTCAGAGTCCGTGCCCCTGGCCTCTGCCTCTCAACAGTATCCCAATGAACAACTAGATTGCTAACATTCTATATTTATTACAAAAGTGTGGAACGCCTGACGTCATCTTGATGTAATCAAAACTGTAATACCTAGAGCATTTCCTTTAAAAAGTACATATATGAGAGGGTCTAATTTGCATCAAAATTATGGTTAGTGCTCTAAAAAACTAAAATGAGGACATATTTTAAGAGTTTTCAAATAGCGACAAAGAACTTTTACATTATTTGTAATCTTTATGTTTTTTTATCTAGTTGACCACTTGATTAAATGTTGCACCTAGGGAAGAGGATGTGTTGTTACTTCCAGAGCTGCAGACTTTGCAACTGGGGAACCAGGTTGGAGTTTCTGCTTCAGCTCAACATTTTGTGATTCTGGTCAAATCACTTAATCTCCCCATGTCTACAACCAAAATGAATTTGATCTTGTGTGATGTAACCAATGCTCATGTAAAGCACTCCAATACCTGACAAGTCTGCACTATATAAAACTGCACACTTCTGTCATTGGGCTGCATGTGGGCTACATCTGGGTGATATGTGTGCTGCATTTGGGCTCTTTTGTCTCTGGTGGCCATCTTGGGAGATTTATTTGTTATGAAGTTTCCTAATTTCCTCATTTACTGCAGTCTCCTCAGTAGGAAATGCTTTCAGTTTTTTACTTTGATTCCATCAAGAAGGTATTCAGATATGTCACATATTTGCCATAAATTCTGAATGTTAGCACTCTAGTTGCTCATTAGATCACTGTAGTAAAGCTACTGCTCACCACGGAAGTTTGCTGCTGGTATTGAAAGTGCATTTTATCACCCCTGTTGTTTAATGTCTATATTCCAGATTTGCATCAAGCAGTATCTGAAGGATATTCCCTCCTCCAATGTCGGGTTGCAGCATAATAACAAATGTTAATTATGCCAATGATACAGTGCTTATTGACCAAACATCATGGATCTTTCTGTGTCTATTAAAAGAATGTGAGATATATATGGTCAAGAAAGCAATATTTAAGTAAATAAGTTGAGTAGTATCTTGTCCCTTGAGGAGCCTTGCTTGGACCAGACCATGTGTGTTGTACTTCAGCTCAGACCAGCGATGCACACCAACTTTGTACAGATTTATTTCCTTTTGCCACAATAACTGTTGGAAAAATTGGAATCACTGTGCTTTTTGAAAATGTCACTAAGTAGATATACATCCCGGTTTCCCTCTCGACCCTGAATCTGCCCCTCTACTCTGGTACTAGCAGGCCCTTCCTACCGGGGCGTGCCATTCCTGCCTGCCTGCTGATTGTTCCCCAGCCAATCTGAACAGATTGACACCATATATGCAAAAGGCACATGCCTGACCTGAGGACTACCTCTTTGCCAAATTTCAAGTAATTCTGTTCAGCCGTTCGGGCTGTACCTTTGACTAAAGGTCCTATGGGAAAATGCATGGGGACAAGACACTTCACTCGTAAAAAACCAATGAAATTCCCCCGTTATAGTTAGTTCAGATAACTATAACTCGCGCGCCCGCAATCCACTGCTCATGACGTCACATATTACATCACTCATGACATGGTCAGTGGCATCACTCATGACATCACTGATGACATCATCCTTGTGATAGAGTGGCGGTCGCGCGAGTTATAGTTATCTGAACTAACTATAACGGGGGAATTTCATTGGTTTTTTACGAGTGAAATGTCCAGCTAACTATAACATGTGTGAAACCTATGGTTTTTTAAGTGAATTTGCAAGGTTTTTTAAATGCTAATTCCTAACTATAACGTGTGTGAAACCTATGGTTTTTTAAGTGAATTTGTAAGGTTTTTTAAATGCTAAGTTATGTATGTATTATTATATTTTTTATATATTTGTTTTACAATAAACTACCTATGTATATAGTTATAGATTGACTGTATTCTGTAATATGGAATGGCTCGTTTAAAATGTTTTTTTTTTAAAGGTTTTTCACCGTGCGCGCGCTGTGCGCGCAACCCGCGAATTTTTGAAACCCTTCGTGGTCCTTCAGGGACCCCCTGACAAAGGCTAGGGGGTCAGGAACTCTCTACCCTGCCCCCTTTTCACGTTCTCCACCTTTCTTTTTCACTGTCACACACCAACACACAAAATGGCGGCCGACACTTCCTGATTTCGACCGATTCGAATGTTGACTGACATGTAACCACCAATCAGAATTGCGCTCGCGCATGTTAGGGTGCGCGCAAGGTGCGCACTTATAGATATTTATGTACTTTTAAATGCAATTTTCTCAGGAACTACTGAACAAATTGGCACCATATATGCAAAAGGCACATGCCTGACCTGAGGACTACCTCTTTGCCAAATTTCAAGTAATTCTGTTCTGCCGTTCGGGCTGTACCTTCGACTAAAGGTCCTATGGGAAAATGCATGGGGAAAACGCGTTTTGGGACCCCGCTTTTTTCTCAGCCCCCGCTTGACGAATCACCCCGAGACTTTCAGGGTAGGAGCTGAGCGGAGCGCCTCATTAGTTTTGAAAATTTCGCGAGGATTCGTCAACCGGCGCCAAAGTTATTCAAAATAGAATTTTCAGATTTCCTATGGAAACTCGGTCCTAACGATTAACTATCTACTGGAGACCGCCAGTAGATAATTATATATATATATATATATATATATATATATATATATATATATATGTGTTATGAAGGGTAGACCCCGCACAGAAGGACTACCGGTGAAGAGATCGGCTGGGGAACAATCAGCAGGCAGGCAGGAATGGCACGCCTCGGTAGGAAGGGCCTGCTAGTACCAGAGTAGAGGGGCAGATTCAGGGTCGAGAGGGAAACCGGGATGTATTTCTACTTAGTGAAATTTTCAAAAAGCACAGTGATTCCACTTTTTCCAACAGTTTTTGTGGCAAAAGCAAATAAATCTGTACAAAGTTGGTGTGCATCGCTGGTCTGAGCTGAAGTACAACACACATGGTCTGGTCCAAGCAAGGCTCCTCAAGGGACAAGATACCACTCAACTTATTTACTTAAATATTGCTTTCTTGACCATATATATCTCACATTCTTTTAA
Organism: Triturus cristatus; assembly: GCF_964204655.1. NCBI lineage: Eukaryota > Metazoa > Chordata > Amphibia > Caudata > Salamandridae > Triturus > Triturus cristatus. The sequence continues at coordinate 881,413,814 of NC_140585.1, forward strand.
TAGACACAGAAAGATCCATGATGTTTGGTCAATAAGCACTGTATCATTGGCATAATTAACATTTGTTATTGTGCTGCAACCCGACATTGGAGGAGGGAATATCCTTCAGATACTGCTTGATGCAAATCTGGAATATAGACATTAAACAACAGGGGTGATAAAATGCATCTTTGTTTCAGCCACTGGTGCTCTGGTATGCTGGGAGATGAGTGCCTCTCATGATCTAGGGGTATTCTCACCCAGGTATTAGTGTGCTGTTCTACCATCAATTGGAGCAAAGACGCATTACTGCTCCAGTTCTGACGTTTGCGTTAAAGCCGTCCCATATCCACTTACATCAACCTCTATAAAATCTGTTAAGCACTCAAACTGCTTAAATTCTTTATTTTGCACTTATGTGCCACTGATATTAGGGCTACTAGAGTTTCTGCCACAGAAATGATGCATTAAAATCCGGTATGAAAAGGCCCTTAGATGCAAGGTTGTTAAACCCTTAAGGACAATTCATCTAACATAATGTTTGCAAACACTTTCTTCTCTTCCAAAGGTATGGTATCTGATCACATTTTACAAGCTGTCATAGTTTGGGAGCAGAAAGCTGAACCAGAAAGTCACATTTGATTTAAAGATTGAAATTGCAAGCCCTTTCGAATTGGGGCCAAGTGTATTTATTGTGTTGGTCATGGAAGTAATGAACCTCTCCACCGTTAGCAACAGACCAAGTTGAGTTTCAACCTTAAGCTTGATGTACTTCTTTCTCTTCCCTAATACAATTCATTAACATATAAAACCTCTCTGTCTGCAGTAATAAGGCAGGGCTTGCTTTATAAATATAGTTTTTCTCTGTTATTACAATTTTTCAGCTATTAGGACCAGCGTCAGCTCCTCGGTTAAGGTGGAGAAGCACCACCCCACTGCTGTCTGACCAGTGACAAAAGGAAAAATTAAATAATAGTAAAACATGTTATTATCATAAAAACTGAGGAGCTGCGGCTGCCTGGCTTTCTTCAGCGAGCTGCGGACCTGCCCCAAAGAGGCCATGATTGGCAGGATGGAGAGCAACAAGCCCAGAGTGGGAGCGATGACTGGACAGACACCGCTAATGGAAAGAATAGACAGTATCTAAATGTGAGACTGGAGGCAGTTACTTCTCACAGAGAGTATAAAGAATGGCAGAGGAAACTAGTGGAAGCAGCAACAGGGCCTGGGTAGTGCCTGGCCTCAGTCAGGCAACACGAAGCAATCACGCGTCCCGTCATGCGTCACCTCACCGCCCCTTTCCCGCCTTCACCTCCTGTGGGTATTGGGTGTTTTCTACACTTGTGTTCTGTAGGGTCGTTGAGATCTGTCATCCAAACTCAGATGGACCACATGACCAGTGCTTAATTCCACGGGTGGGAGCGGCAGAATTTATTATTAATTTCGGGTTACATGAGTAATGCAAGTTACAAAATACCTCCAACTCCACCATGCAGAATAAAAAATTCTGCCCACCCCTAATACTTATCATCTCCCCTCTGTCTTGCAGATGGTGTAGATCTACCAAGCTCAAACATCTAGAACGTGTGGTACAGTCACCTGCAACAGACGATTCTTGAAACAATGTGCACAACAGTCCAGAATTTCTCCCTCACTCACTTCCTTGTTTCTCTGCCAATTCCTACATCAGGGGGCTACCAGCGCAGGTATTTAGTGACATAATGGGTTTTAGATTGGTCTACAACTCTGAAACGTGACAATAGTCTACTCATGCAGCATCCGTTGCCTCCAATGCCTGAATCGTATATCTGTGAGTAGCCTTCCATTCAAGCACTCCTGCTTGATTCTTGGAGGCTTCAAAAGCAAACTGTTTGAACAGACAGAACCCATCAGAACATAAGGGCAGAAGAGAGTATTTAACACCAAGGATGCAGGTGCACACAGTTCTCTGTGAATTAAATAAAGGCATTCAAATTTAATTTATTTTTTCACCACTATCCAATGGATATCTCTTTGTGCGGAAGAATTTGATCTCTCTTGTCAGGTGCTAAATCAGTTGCACTGCAGTACACACTGTAATTATGCCGGGACTTATGACAGCAAGCCTTCGTAGAGGCCATTGTTGTAATTGGTCCATGGCAAAATACAGGCAGCTATGACTTGGGCTTGGTTGGGATTGCTTAGGAAGATTGGGTAGACCTTGTCTAGAATGATGCAGAGCCTTGAAAGTAGGCCTGGGCGGTGAGCTCCGCTTCGTTTGTGGAGTTTACAGAGTTTTTCCCACTCCACGGAGCTCGCAGAGTTCCAAAAAACTCCGCTCTACGTAGCATGCGCAGTCCTCCCAAGACGTACAACGTAGGGGTTTGTGACCGTCGAGGACGGTTGACGGCGAGGAGGAGACCACGGCGAAGGAGGAGGGCAGCCCGGAGACGCCAGAGCAGGTAAGTGTTTATTTCCTACTCTTTAATTGGGCGTGGGTGCAGGGGCTAACTCGGCTCCACCGCGGAGTTGGAATTTTTGCCTGAACTCCACGTTCCCAACGGAGCACGGAGTTGGCAAAGCTCCGAAAACTCTGCTGACGGAGCGGAGTTTGGTGCCCAGCCTTACTGAAGACAAAGTGAGTGGAGTCCCAAACAACGTCCATAAGTACTAGCTGTCACTGTATTCCTGCAACTGATTTTGCCACCTCTGAGGCCAGGGGTCGCACAGGCAGTGCTAGGGGTCACAAGCTGCAAGCTAGGGGTCGTAGCTGCGACATCTGGCATGACAGAAAGTTGTTTCTCTCAGCAAAAATGTATCCAATGTGCAGGTATCAGGATCTTCCCCTCGAGGACGCACAACATTGCTTTGAAGTAAAGATATCACTTATGTGTAGAATTCTGGTCTCATGATTCTCTCAAAATCCGTCTTCCTTTTCCAGGTTTGAAAACGAGATTACTGATTACTATGGTTGCAAAAGTCCTGAAAACAATTCAATGTCACAGGAAGCTGCAAACATATAGAATGCAACATACTTATTCCATTATTAGATTATACGTCCATAACTACATATGTGGTTGTTAATTGCACTTCATGCGACTACATATGTTCTAAGTAGGTTTTAGCACTCCTTAATTAACAATAACACGGTTGCACAAAAAAATAAAAAGCTGAAACTGTATTAACACGCACAGAATGTGATTTTAATTTGGAAAATGCTCCTATCTATACTCAGGGAGACATTATTTTATAAATTGATGTCAAGCGTCAGCTGGCCTTTGCTATATCCTTCACCCTTGCTCTATCCCACAGAGAGTGAAGTTTTGTGAACAAGGCAGGGGCGTCTAGCTATCGCCTATTGAGAGGTAAGTATTTAGAAATTGAAATCAAAGTTTTTCTTGCTGATTTTTTTCTGGCTTAAATTACTCATCAATGGATCACCTGTTCAACGTGAACTCAATTACATGTTTACGGAATCTTTCCATCGTAGTGAATCTTTTCTTTCTGACGTAATCATTTTTTATTAAAAAACCCTTTTAGAAATAGGAAGGGCTTCTTCACTATGAACTTGAATATTTTAAAGGTTTTATAACATCACCATCTGTGGCACGCAGTAGAATAATTCATAACACACACCTACAATGCCACAGGCACATGATTCATTCTTCATCACTGCAAAAGGTAGATGCCTGGATCAATTTACAGCAGCACTCCAAACTGTTACATATGGCTCATTAAAAAAGGAATTGCCTTCATTAATTTTGTGATATGTCATGATGTGAAGGAACACACCATATGAAAAAATCTGGATTTGGTGTGTCGGGGGCTGTGGGGCTTAAGTCTACATAAGTCTCTTGGATTATGGTTTAAATGTCTACCTCTCATGAGTAACTTGTTTAAAACTGTAAATAGAATGTGTGTTTGCTGTACACCAAGTGTTTGGAAATTAGTTGCACATGTATGCAGCACACAGCTTTCATCTTTTCCATTGAGGGTTTGTGTACTTATATCTCATATAATTCTGTGTGCTATATTTAAAGTTTCAAAAATGAAACAAATCTTTGCATTTTACACTTCGACCTTCACCTTCACAGCAATAAAAGCTGTTTACTGGGTGAATCTGGTGTTACTACCAATGTCTAACCACAATGTAATTCCTCCATTTCAACAGGGTGAATCTGGAGAGCCCGGGCTTCCTGGTCTTGCGGTAAGTCAATGAGTTCACTTATCGAATAGGACAGAAGTTTTGCCTCATTTGCACCAATAGCCTGTAATTCAATAGCTTTTAGCTCTAGGGTTGGCAATATCCATTAGAATCGTGTTTCCAAATGGGGTACATTAAACATAAGTATGCAATTAGGTGAGATTCAGATGCGGATTTTGTAACATCCACAGAGAGTCCGTAATCAAGTGAAATTTGCCTTTGGATTTCGTAAGACTCAGAGCTATTCAGTAGTTGCGTAGGATTTATCACTTGATAATCTAACACTAAGAGGGGGTGGGGGGCTGGTGTTCAATGGGAGACCTCTGAACCCATAGGTTCGGATTCTGATCAAAGCTTTGTCACTTGGCTACAACCTCGAAATGTTAACATCTTTGATGTAAAATTTGTAGAAAGCAATTGTACATTTTACAGTCCCAATGACATATTCCACCCCTCTCGCCCATCATATCCTTGATTTCTATAATCTGGGCTTTACGGGGCCCCACATATGCATGGCACCGGGGGCGTGCAATCTGCCTGCTGGAATAAGGTGTTCCCTGTAAATTACTCCTTTTATCAGTGGAACCAGGTCGGCACTGTGTCTAAAAAATAACTTGACAGATATTATCTGGTGAGATTGATATTCAGTACGTTGTTTCACTTTAGAAATCTTTAGACTTATGAAGTTTAGATGGTGATTTTATAACATTCACTGGCAGTCTGCTATCTAGTGTCTGTCTGATTTGCATTCTGTAATATTTGCAGATATTTCATAACTGTGAGGGTTTTGGTTTTTGAGTTTGTAATGTCTGGGTTTCTTCTATACACTGATTGTACTAATGGGCTCCTGGACATCAGTTCCTGCAGCAGGTGTTTAGGCTCTTTATGTATTATATAAGAAGAGGCAAGGAGCTTCAGTCTAGGCACATAATCCTTCAGATGATGTGGAACACCCCTAAGAAAGATTTAGTTAGAATCAAATTATTCTGGAACTTGTTGATGTTCAGCTTTCTGGTCTTAACAGAAGTTCTCAGGCCCAATTTAGAGTGTGGCTAGCAAAAATAGAATTTCCACTGACAAGGGATTTTACAGTCCTGAAATAAAACTGGAAAATTCACTATACATAGACATCTCTGGCATTGCACCATATCAGCAGTAAATCTACTGGCAGGATTTGACCCAAAATGGCTTACTTTGCTAAAGTACAGCTCAATGGACAGAATTTCCATCTAAATCCGGTTTTACCGGTGGTAATTCCATAAATATGAGCTGACCTCAGATTTACCTCTAAGGAAGAGGCACTCTGCAGCTGGTCACATTCCCCATCCAATTGACCTCAGGCAGGGTTTCCCGTAAGGAGGCAGGTTAGTTTTTTTTTTTTTTTACCCTGTTCTGTTAATTCCATTTTGATTGCAGAAATTTCCTGTGAAAAATCTGCACATATCGTGTCAGGTTTCTAGCTCTAGGTATGATGTACATATCATTGTCTTTACAACAGCGTTAAAGCTGCTCAATGGTGAAAATGTTGTTAAGTCATGGAGTTAGCATGATGGAATTCCCACTGACTAGTACAATTCAAAATCTTCAGAAGTTCTACTCTGGACAGGACTTCCACATATTTGGGGTTTCTCAAGGAGGTCGGAACAGTTTCTTCAGTTTTAGAGCTTTTGTAGTTTGATTGACAAATTTGAAACCATTTCTGACTGTGATACACCAGTGGAGGGTTTTCTATTCCATGATCTCGAGATGTTTTATTCTCATAGGAGTAGTGGGATGGAGGGTGGTGTGAAATAATGGTTTCACTGGCGTTTATGTTGAAGCTAGAAGGCCATTCTGAATTTTATGATCATTATTGGTAGGGGAGACAGTATTGCTTGATCCACAGATTTGAAAGGGAAGTTTCATGTTGTATGGAATTTTCATTTCTCAACGGAATTAGTTATCATACATGCAATATTACCCGCCATTTCAACAAAACGAGCTATTTATTTTTTTGATGCATTATCATTCTACATTTTGGAGGTATTCAGCCAATGGTGCTGTATCAGTTTTGACAGTGGAGGTGCCGTCAAGTGAAATCAACTCATAAACAACATAGGCCCTCATTCACGAGAAATTGGCTAAGGGCAGTGCCCCAAGTCTTCTTGCTGTGCTGTCCTACGTCAATGTGAAAGGGCAGAAATGCACCGTATTTATGAAATACGGCACATTCCTGTCCTTTGCCCCTGCTGGTGTGCAATTTTCTGCCTAGCGCCAATCACCGTGGTGCAATGGTGTCTGCGTTGCATGCAGGATTGTTTTTGTGCAGGAAGGGGCACCCTCCAGCTCTAAAACCATCAAGAGAGGCGTATTCCTCTTTCCATGTGTGCTGCAGACTGCAGCACACATGGAAAGAGGAATAAACTAAGAGAAATAAAAATATTTTCCTTGTTACACCTGCTCTGGGTAGACATACAGTTTTGGCGCTGCTTCAGGTTTAGGTGATTAAGTAAATCTGGGCAACTTAAAAATCCATGGGTGTTGCTTGGAAAAACCCACCGCAACACCCACAGAACGTCTCCATGATGCAGAGTAAGGCAACGCAGCGACTTGTGCTGCTTTGCATTACTCCTTTTCTATGAGTCCAAGCAAATCCACGCAAAGTGGCTCTGCTTGACCTCATAGATATGACTGAAAGACTTGCGATGCAAAATAATAAAATTAAAAAGTGACGCTCCGGCAGCCAAGCCCCATAGTGTTGTAAAAAATACAAATCCTATTTAAAGAGCAAGTGTTTTTAATGATGGATTCTTTTTTAGAGCAAGGGGTGGAGCAGTGTGAGGATTATGGAACACATCTTAACAGATATATGTCTAAAATGTGGAGTTTAGGTTATTGCCCTGAAGTCTGCACTTCTATCAGGATTTCAACTTGTGCAAAACTATCGCAGTTTTTCCCAGCACAAAATTGATTTGGCAGAATTTGTATGAGGAAATGCTACAGTAATTTGAGTATTGCATCTCAGAACAGTGGAAAACGTGTTATTACTATGTTATGCCTCATTTAGAGATTTAGAACTCTGAATAGGTGGATAATATGATGCATGATAAACAACAAGCCACATATCAATGTATTGGGGCAGTATTACCTTCTCACAATATGTGGGTCTCATAATGATTCCTCTTGTGCTTCAATGTGACAGTTTTTGAAATCTTTGAAAAGTTCAGTTTGTAAACCAAACACGTATTTATGAACATGTGTAATAGCATGTATGTATGTATGTATGTATGTAGGGAATTTGTAAAGCGCAGGAATCACCCCCACAGGGGTATCTCCGCGCTGACATAGAAAACAGAGCAGACTGGCAAAGATTTCCATAACTCAGACCTTGAATAATTCAGTCTTCAGGAGTTTTCTGAAGCATGTGAAGCTAGAGCATTTTCGAAGCTCCTCTGGTAAGGAATTCCAATATTTAGGGGCCAGTAAGGCAACTGTTTTACCTCCAGTTTGAATTTTCTTAAAGCGCGAGACCGCCAGCAGCCCTTTGTTTTCTGATCTAAGACACCGGTTTGGGCGATACAATTTAAACTTATCTGCCATATAACTCGGGCATTTGCTAAAAACAGCTCTATGGGCAAAGCAGCAGAGTTTAAACTTTATTCTCTGGCGAATAGGAAGCCAATGAAGCGACTTCAGAAGTGGCCCGGAGGTGGTGCGAGGTGGTTTATTAAGGACTAAGAGTGCTGCCACATTTTGAATGATCTGTAATCTGCTAAGAAGGGCCTTATTCGCAGAGGCCAGTAAGGCATTACAATAGTCAAGGCGACCTATAATCAGAGCCTGAACTAGGGTTCTGCATACTTCGAGAGGCAGCCAAATGAACACTCTGCGCAAAAGACTCAGGGTGCGATAACAGGTCCCAACGGTGGTCTTTATTTGATCTTTCATTGATAGCCGTGCATCCAACTGGACTCCTAGATTTTTAGCCACCAAAGTAGGAGAGGGGGCAGGGCCTAGCACCGTCGGCCACCATGCAGGCGACCAGGAGGTAAGTGCAGGACCAAACAACAAGATTTCGGTTTTGGCCGCATTCAACTGCAGGAAATGATCCGTCATCCAGTCAGCTATGGCAGACATGCCTTCAGCAAAATGCTGATCAACTGACTCCATATCCTTATCAAAGGATAGGAGTAATTGAGTATTGTCTGCATAAGAGAATGGCATGAAGCCATACTTTCGGATGACTTTAGCAAGGGGGGCCACGTAGATATTGAATAACGTCTGGCTCAAGCAAGTTCGTGAGTGGAGTGGGCCCAGATTGACAGTTTGCATGTGCTGGTTCAGAAAAAAAACAAGCCATTTAAGCGCCAGCTCCTGCAGACCGGTCTCTGTCAGTCGGAGTATCAATTTCTGATGAGAGACCATGTCAAAGGATGCGGTTAAGTCCAATAGGACCAGCATCACTCCTTTATTGTCATCTAAGGCCATTTTAATATAGTCAGTGACCCCAATGAGGGTTGTCTCCGTTGAGTAGTTAGATCTAAATCCGGACTTTGAAGGGTCAAGGATGCCATTAATCTCAAAGTAATCCATTAACTGCGTGTTAACATGGCTCTCCGCTATCTTACCCATTAAAGGAAAAAGCGAAATGGGACGGTAGTTGGAGAGCACTTCAGCGGACACCTTATCTTTCTTCTTAATGGGTATTACTTGAGCGGCCTTCCAGTCTAAAGGCACACTGCCTTCATATAGTGATGAGTTTAAGATCTCAGCAATGGGGCATACAGAGAAGAGGCTAAAAGGGCAAACTTATGTGCAGGCATAATATCCAAGGGAGATCCAGATTTAGCCTTTTTTGCATGGCTTCCACTTGTGAAACGTCAATATGTTTAAACTGTTTCAGACCATCTCCTGAGTCGAATCTCAGTACTATTTCGGAGTTGACAGGTAGCCCCTGGTCAATTTCTTGGGGAAATTGTTCATAGATCAAATTGATTTTGTCATCAAAATATGTGGCTAGATTGTCACAGAGCCCCTGCGAAGGGATGCTCAACTGTACACATGCAGTAGGATGGGTAAGGGTTTTAAGAATCTTATAAAGGTCTTTTGATGTATTGCCTGCCTGGTCAAGTTTGGTTATAAAATGGTCTTTACGTGCCTTTTTCAGGTTCTTATGATAGTTAGTAAGGGCCAGTTTGAATCTTAATTTATCAGTCTCCAACTGGGATTTACACCAAGACTTTACTAAGTTTTTGCACCAGGATTTTTCACTGCGTAATACATCAGTATACCATTCTTCACTTTTTTTTCCCCTAGTATTGCCAAGCTGGTTTGACATGGGCGCCAGTGTATCAATCATAGGGGTGGGTGGAATTTGCGAAATTCACTTTCGCAAATTATCACGAAAATGTTAAAAATCTCCACAAACACGCGGAAATATCGCGAAGATGCGGAAGTTTTTTTCCCGCCCGTTCGCGGTATTTTCTGCGTGGTCGCGGCTCGCCAACTTACCCATGCGGTTGCTTGCGGGCGCGGCCATCTTGTTTTCACTTGTCTCGCGGTGCATGATCGCGAGAAGAAAGACGTGATCGCGCAACGCATGACGTTACTGCGGGCGCGAACTGTCGCGAGACAGCGCAAATGGCTACCAACAATCCAACATCTCGTGGAGAACGCGACCGGATCGGGAAAACTTGTCGGCGAACGCAGGGATTCAGGTAAGGCGATCGCGCGCACGCGAGAATGTATTATTTCACAGCGCGAGCAAGAAACAAATTATCGCTAAGCTGCGGGATGCGGAAATTTTGACATTTTCGCGCTTTCCGCGGAACGCGAAAATGCCAAACTATCGCAATTTCCGCGAACGGAACGGAATTTTGTCCCAGGCCTAATCAATCACCTCACTTAAGGATGTATTAAAAATCGTAAGTTTTGTGGAGCTATCCATGAACTCGCTAAAAACAGGGGGGGGGGAAAAAATGTTATAGAAAGATTCAGATGTAACCTAATGCCATCGTCTTTGAGGACCTTTCACAGAACGTTCCATCAATAGGGGTCTGCAATTACTCTGAATTTTAAATGGAATCATAAAATGATCTGACCATATTAATAGATAAGCAGGATCAGCAACAATATGAGGGGATGTAGAGAGTATGATATCTAGAGTATGACCCGCTGAGTGTGTAGGCCCAGAATTAATTTTATTTAGGCCTAAAGTGGCCATATTAGCTAGAAAACTCGACGCCTCTAAGTTTTCCTTTTCCTCACAATGGAGATTAAAATCTCCAAGTAGCAGAAATTGCATTGAAGGCAATTATATAAGGACTCATTTTTTCCATTATTTTAAAATTAAAATCTTTTAATAGCCCTGGAGGGTGGTAAACAAGAGCGCCTTTTATAGTTTCTTGGGACGTGACCTCAATTTTGAATATACACATTTCCATTGTGTTATCTTGGAAGGAGTCAATCATTGTGACTTTTGTCGCCTCTTTATATATAATTGCAATCCCTCCCCCCATTTTTCTTACTCTATCCAAGCTAAGGATGCGGTAGTGTTGTGGGAGGGCAAGGGCAATATCAGGCATGGAGCTGGATTTAAGCCATGTTTCGGTAACAAAGCCAAGATCAAAAGAAACAGAACTCAACAAATCCCAGAGTTCGGTTGCATTTGACAGAAACCCTTTCCAGGAGCTAGCCTGTTTTAAGGGATAGGGCCTTGCAAAACTATTGACAGCCAAACCCCTCTCCGTCAAATTTTTCCTATTGGCAATATTGCCTTCTATATCCGACAGAGTAGCAGTACAAGAGAAAAGACAGTGTGGGCAAGCGAAAGGACCTTCCAAATTCGCAACTTTATGAGCAAGGGGGCATGGTGATAGACCTTGTCTCACCTGAAGAAGTTGCGAAGACAAGAAATAATGACTGACACACCGGCAGAGTTCCTGGCACCTGGAGCCGTCCTGGCGCGGACAGGCGCAGATGGGCTTGTCTTCGGCGCGCCAGCGGCGCGCCCGCTGCGCACGTCCACTGCGCGGTCGTGCAGGCATGAGGTTTATATACCCTGCCAGAAGTGCCAGGCCAAAGGGAGGAGCCGCGTCCCTCCACACGATCGGCACCAAAAGCCGTGGTGGACCGGGGAGCGGTATACGGTAAAGTGCAAATGCGGGGTAAGGTTTTCTAAAAAGACATTTACTACGGACCAACACAGTTTTACAAAGAAAATTCAGCAACACATTTAAGATCAATACAAAGATCAATACAAATAATTATTATGTAGAGATACTTTAGCCTTTTTTTTCACACTCTCTTGAACCCCAACAAGAGGGTCACTAGGGTGAAGTTACAAAATGCCGTCAATACTGAGTCAGTGAAAGGAAAAGAAAAGACACGGTATTAAAAAATGATGAGCAGCTGGCTAGGATAAGTCATGTGACATTTGATGTTTCATCATTGAAAAATCATTACATGTATCAAGACAAACATGCAAAGGCTCCTGCTGTTTTTATTTAAAGTGACCGCCTTAAAGTTTATCTGGGGCGGTGCAGTACCTCCAGCACCTCTTTCTCCAGCGCCCCTACCTCCAGCGCCACTACCTCCAGCCCCACTTCAGACCATCATTTTGTGGTGCTTGTTAATTTTCTGGACGCCAATATGAGACATATCAAGATTACATTTAATACATTTTGGGTTACAAATGACCTTGAACGCATTAAGGAACCCAGGGTCAATTGATCAGTCTCCAGAGACATTGGGAAGACTCAGAACAGCCTTGGCGATGCAGTGTTTTCACTGTACATTGTCCCAAAACTCAGACCTAAAGGCAGTGGCACGTCATAGCTATGATATATCAATAGTTCTCAAATAATGTTCATTTCACTCTGCTAAAAGGCAGGAATGAATATCATGTGAGACTGAACAGGAACTAAAGGGTGAAAGCAAGAAGCTGATCCATGGGGAGACATCGCCAGCCATATACCCTCTCCTCTTTTAGGGATGGGACAAGGTTAGTGATATGGCTTGGGCACTGGAATGACCAGGAGCAGTCACCAGTTCTTCATTGGCAAGGCTCGCGACTGAGCACTGCATGCAAGTTATCAACAGCTTTGAAAGTGGACGGTTGACAGGATTGTGCTTACCTATCGTTCAATGTCTTCTTGTTATATTTCAAAAAATGCACATCCTGGGTCATCTTCACAAAAAAAAGTCACAAATTAGCACCTTAAGGCTTGCTACCTCGTATGGACGGAGATTGACGACTTTCTGAACTCTTCAAAAGTTTCCACCTGGAATGCTGCAAAATAGGTTTCCAGGTGGACTTCTGGGGCCCATTCATGAATTCTTCTTATTGCCCATGTGGAGGAGTTTTGCCTGTTGGTCAGTTGTGCCCGCTGAAATGCCTTTGTTAAATGGTACAGTTTGAACCTTTACCCTCGCCAGTTTTGGGGGTGTTCTGTTTTTCTTTCCACTCTGAAAAGAGATTTGCTGTTGGAAGGGGTAGATCTCTGACCATTTCGAAGGTGGGACGAAGTCGGAGAGAAGTTTGAGAATACCAACAAACTTAGGGAGTAACCAAAATTGATGGGGAAAACTCCCACTACTCACCTTTTTGAGCAGGATTTACTTACGTGCACCATTGTTGCGTGATATTACATGAGTAAAAAGATTGCTTGGAGGTGGCCCGAGTCATACTTTACCAAGCAATTGCTGACGGAAGGGACGCAGCTAAGATCACCATAATGTATGGGTTGGATACGACAGACTAACTAGGCAGAGCGGTTTCCTCATCGGTGGCCCTTTGGCACCACGCCTTTATTGAGAACCAATGGCTTTTTGGGGATATCCACGCTCAAGGACATGCTCTTTGATGGGTCCTGTCTGTACAGAGACAAGGTGGGCTTTACGCTAGAGCGATTCAAACATAGCAGAGCTACGGCCAATCCTTGAGCCTTTCCATAGCCACACACCAACCTCAGTTGGCTTTTCATTCCTTTCATGGCCATGGATGTTGCTTCAAGCTGCGTCTATACCGGCCCAGTCACCACGGAACACAAGCTTCTTAGCCTCTGCACACCTGAGGATAAAGTACCCACAGACCTTGTGGGTCAGCCAGCTAGAGATCGGACTACTCCACCCGCCCCTGGCAGTCGCAGCCTCCAAGCGTTTTTAGTTTGCCTTTTGACCATCATGTGAATCCAGTGGGTGGAAGGTTATGTGTGGCAGGTTACACCACCACCTGCACCACTGAAGGTCGCTAACTTCTGACCGCTGGGTTCTCCCGATTATCTGAAAGGGCTACTCCCTCCCTTTCATGACTACCCTTCCACCCATGCCACCCACTTACAACAGGCTGCTGGAGGACCAAATATCTTGGCTCCACCAGGAAGTCTCTGTTCTCTTGGCCAAGGAAACCATAAAGAAGGTGCCGGCATCAGAAGTAGGTTGTGGTTGTTATTCCCGCTATTTTTTGGTGCTCAAAAAGGAAGGAGGTCTTCATCCTATCCTAGACCTGCACCCTCTCAATTTCTTCCTTATAAAGGAGAAATTCAGAATACTCTCATTTGCTCATGTCCTGTCTGCCCGAGAGACTGGATGGTAGCATAGAACTTGCAGGACACATGCTTCTACATTCTCATCCTTTCTGCCTACAGATGTTACCTGCAGTTCATGGTAGGCCATAAACACTTTCAGTTTCCCGTACTCCCCTCTGGCCTTGCTAGCACCCCTTGGGTGGTCACCAAGGGGATGGCGGTGGTTGCAGCTTATCTGCAGAGATCAGGGTTGCTAGTCTTCCCTTATTTAGACACCTGACTGTTAAAGGCAGGTTCGCCCAGGCAATCGTCTCCCACCTCCAGACTACGTTGGACCTCCTGCACTTGCTGGGCCTCACTATCCATCTGTCTTTACAATCCAGTTACTACCTTGACTGCAACATTACCACACATTCCTTTACCATGGAAGTCATTACAATGATTTGCTTTAGAAGGCATGTTGGACTGGTGTTCGATTTTAAGTCCGACACCCTACCTACTGTTGCGTAGACTGAAGTTGGAATAGTAAATTATACTATTCCAAAGTCCAGCGCCCCCTAAGACAAAGCATTGTAGCAACTTGCGTAGTAAAGGAACACGTGGCAACATCACAGTCGGGGTAGAGACTGTGTTGTAAAGGCATGTGTGGTAAATGCATGCAGCGTTCCGTCATACATTCCACACCTGATCCCTGTGGAGAGGTGTGGCTCACTAGGGTGGAGAGGTGTGGCTCACTAGGTAGAGGCGGCAGACCCGTAAGCAGAGAATCGGCCATGGACCAGGGTTCAATTCCCGACGCGGCAGGGTCGTGGACCAGGGTCAAAATGGACTTGATAATTCTCGCCTCGGTACCTACTCTAACCAGGAACACACTCGGCAACTCTGGGCATTAAGCTTGCCTCATCTCTACAACGGCCCCCCACAGACGCCGGGGATGCCTGGTTTCACCTTGGAGATACCCAGAAAGGGACCATCTCACAGGGATAGCCAGGACGGGTTCCCCAGCGGTCCACAGCGCCGGGACGCCCCCGTTGGTGGGCAGCTGTGCGCTTTACAAGCTTACAACATTTACATTCTAGGTTCCTGAACAGTGAGTCCAGGATATTCAGGCAATGATACTGATATTTCAGTCTCTATCCTGTGTTTCGGAGAGACCGATTCTGAGTCTGCTAGGCCTCATGGCCCCCTGCATCCTGCTAGTAATGCATGCCCATTGACATATGCAGGCTCCACAATTGTACCTGAAGTTCCAGTGGGCACAGCATCAGGGGAATCTTTCCGACATGGTCCAGATCTTGGAGGGCATTGAAAAACATCAGCAGTAGTGGCTTAAGAACTTTTATCGGGTCAAGGGCAGACTCCTCTCCCTACCCAGACCAGATCTGACAGTAGCGACAGATGCATCACTCCTGGGAAGAGGCTGCCATCTGGGAGATGTGGAAATCAGAAGGACTCCGGTCTTCAGCGTACTCTACATCAACCTGTTGGAGGTCCATGCGATCCGATTGGCATAGAAGGCCTTTCTACCCTACATCAAGGAAAGGCTAGTGCAGGTGGGACACCACCACTGCAATGTGGTACTGCAACTAACAGAGCTGGGTCGGGTTGTGGACTCTCTGTTAAGAGGTCCTGTGTCTCTGGACATGGCTGGAATGTCAGGCCATTTCCCTGGTGGTTCAACGCCTGGCGGGCTCACTGAATGTGAGATCGGACTAACTCAGTCGCAGATGCCTAGCGGATCACAAGTGATATCTCTAACCGGAGGTGGTGTGAAGTCTTTTTCAGCAGTAGGGAGAGACTTCGTTAGATCTGTTTGCCACCACTTAGAACGCGCAAAGTCAGCACTGCTGTGCACTGGAGTTTCCAAGGTGGCTCTCACTATGAGACAATTTTCATCTTGAGTAGAGCTCCGGCCTATTGTATGTATTTCTGCCAATACAACTCCTGCCCAGAGTTCTAAAGAAGATCAGGAACATCTTGGACCCAAGTCATCCTTGTGGCTTTGGACTGGGCTCGGTATTCCGGGCTGTTGAGCATGTCCATCGGTCCTCCGATGAGGCTGCCCCTTCGGGGGATCTCCTGTAGCAGCAACAGTGGAGGGTTCTCCACCTGAACCTGTCAATGCTCAACCTTCATGCGTGGAGATTGAGCGGTGACAGTTGACAGCTTTTTACCTTCCGCCCGAAGCCTGTGATGTTATTTTGGCAATTCTGTGTCCCACCACCAAAATGGTATACACCGGCCATTGGAGCTAGTTTGTGGCATGGTGTACAGTCAAGAAGGTTGACCCCGTATCTGCACCCCTTTTGAAAGTTCTTTTGTTCATCCTTACCACTGCACAGCAGGGCTCTGCATTGGGCATGTTGAAGGGTTATTTGTTTGCTATCTCTGATTTCCTGCGGCTGCCAGATCAGCCTTACCTTTTCAAGTCCCCTATTGAAAATAGGCTCCTTAAAGGACTGCAAACACATGCATCCATCTTCTGCCTTCGTTATGCCTTAATGAGGCCTTAATTTGGTTCTTACCTTTCTGATATGCTCTTCCCCTTGAGCCGCTTCATACCTTTCCTCTTTGGCATCTCACCATCAAGACAGACTTTCTGGTGGCAATAGCTTCTGCCTGGAGGATCAGTGAACTGCCTCCATATATCACTTTCTTCCCCAGAAAAACTGGCCCTTCAGACTTGAGCATCCTTCTTGCGAAAGTTAGTCTCCCTGTTTCATGTAGCCCAGTCCATCACTTTATCTGCATTTATGCTCTTCCTCACTCCTCTAACATTAGCGGCTGGTGTTGTCGAAGAGTGGTGAGTCAGGGGGAGGGAGGGGTCGGGGGATGACGGACAACAAATGACAGGCAGGTACAGGCTCCCAGACTCCACTGTAGCCAATCATGACATTGCTTTCATGGTGCTGGCAGCATGAGAGCAGCGTCAGTTTTGGCCTTAGCACTCTGAATGTCTTCTCCCAGTGAGACTGGGAGCCTGTGCCTTATGTCTCCAACTCAGCAACGCAGCTTGGGTCGGAGACCGCTTCAGTGCGCATGACGGTTTGGCCTGCCTGAGGCGGCTGGCCAAAGCGTCATGCGCACTGATCCCAGTGAACATACCACTCCTCCTGCAGCCTGTCATTCTCATGGCCCCACCCCCAAAGACTCAGCAGGAACGAAAAAATAAATCAATTAAAAAATGTGTTTATTACCGTTTTTTTGTGTGTCCTTTTCTGTCATTTTGAGACAGCTAGCAGGGGGGGGCGATGCGCCCCAGACATAGCGGAGTCGCCCCTGATGCCTTCTAAGGAACAGGAGATACTCCACCAGTTGAACCGAAAAAGAGCATTGTTGTTCTACCTGTTCTATCTGTTCTCGGTGGACAATCAACTCTTTATGGGGTATGGTGGAGTCAAGAAATGGAAGGCCACGCAGAAACAACCCATTTCCCCATAGATTATGCTCTACATTTAGATCTGCTATGCATTGGCCAAGAAGCAGTCACTGGAGGGATTTCATGCTCATTCCACCAGAGCAAAAGCTGTGACCACTGCTTTGCTACACACATTTACCAAGCACTACTGCCTAGACAGTCATATCCATAGGGATGGGCACTTTGCCCGTTTGGTCCTGCACATGACTTTCTGGTCTAAATCAGGTTTGCAGACCCTCCTCCATGGAGGTATTGCTTGGGTATCTATTCTAATGTAAGGAATCTACGACTAGAAATCTCTATCAGATGAACAAGTTACTTACCTTCAGTAGCGCCTTATTTGGTGGAGACTCTATCTAGCGGCAGATTCCTTAATGGCTCACCCATTTTCCACTCTGTCAACAGAGTTTTAGGAACAGAGTTGGTCCCTTTTCAAGCCACACACCAGTGGTCAGTGTTCTTCACGGCTCTGCGCTTCTGGTGTGGAAAGTCAAAGAAAGAAACTGACATCAGCCCGCTCGGGTGGCACCTATATAGGCACCATGCACGTCACTTCCAGCGCAGATGACACCATGCAGAGACGAACAATGCCACCTACCAGAACGCAGGGTACTGCTCATTAAATAGTTCTAGATCTAGTCTAATGCCTGGATACAAACCTATGGTAAGGAATTTGCAGCTAGATAGAGTCTCTACCAGATAAGGTATGAAAGAACGTATGTACCATGTTCCTAGATGCCTATAAAGAAGAAGAATATCAATAAAAGGGCAGAGCCAAAACTCAAGGGCCAACCTTTTTATTGGACCTTAACGAAATACGAAGTGCACTGCAGTAGCATTTGACTCATAGAGTAGCATGGCACAGCTGTGCAAGGCACTTAGGAAGATAGTGTGGGAAGAAACTCAGAACTCCTCAAAGCAAACACACTAACTAAATCAATGCTGAGCCATTGCATTCATTTATAAAAAAGTAAAAGAATTTCAATTCAGAATCAGCTAAATGGTGAGCATAAACTTACAGATGTACATAATGGAAACCAGCTCTGCCTGGACCCTACTGAACTAGTGGGGAGTGTAAAGTCTCTCAATGTTAAAAAAAAACATTAAAGGTGCTTTCTGTGGTTTTTGTAATGGATTTCTCAAGATAAAACCTCTTCCCCTTGTATTTGTCAGATTTTCCATTTAAAAGGCCTTCCAATTGGAGCGCATGCATTTCGCTTGTGAGACACTGTTGGTAAGAAAAAGGGCTTGAAGCCTGCCCATTTCTTAGCTTGTGTGGCACTCTTCTTTACAACTTCCTAATTCGTCCAGGCAGACCTAATATAATTTCCGTTCCTCTCTGTGGAGCTGGGGCCAAGCACTGATTGATTCACCTTAATCAGTTCCCGTCCGCTGCTCCCAACATGATTGAGGTACTAATTTGTTCTGTTTAAGTTCTAGTGCCCTGCAAACAGAAGGCGTGTGACTGGCAAAAACACGCCCGACAGGACAAACAAAATTGCAAAGATTTATTTTCTATAGTTAACCTTTATTGATTTTGCCAAGTCTTCTTTTCTCACTTTGCACTCATGTTACTTTTGCTTTTGCTCGTGGCCACTGTTATCAAAAGATGAGGATTATATTCTGCCGAGTGGTGGCGATTACGACGGACAATATCGATGGGAAATTAATTATTTATTTAATTTTCCCTCTGCATCGTCCCTCGAAATCCCCCCCCCCCCAACCTGGCCCCACCGCTGTTACCTGCATGGATCGCGGCTGCATTTGCCCCATTCCAATCCTCAACAATCTGCCCCACTCCAATCCAAAACGATCTTTCCCTCTCCAGTCCAAAGCAATCTGCCCCACTCCAATCCAAACAATCTGCCCCACTCCAAAACAATCTGCCCCACTCCAATCCAAAGCAATCTGCCCTACTCCAATCCAAAACAATCTACCCCACCCCAATCTAAAACAATCGGTCCCACTCCAATCCAAAACAAGCTGCCCCACTCTAATCTAAAACAATCTGCTCCACTTAAATCTGCCCCACTCCAATCCAAAAGAGTGTGACCCACTCCAATCCAACACAATCTGCCCCACTCCAATCCAAAACAATCTGCCCCATTCCAATCCAACACAATCTGCCCCAATCCAATCCGCCCCCACCAATCCAAACCAATCTGCCCCAATCTAATCCGCTCACTCCAATCTGCCCCACTCCTATCTAAAACAATCTGTCCACTCCAATCAGCCCTACTCCAGTCTGCCCCGCTCCAGTCTGCCATACTCCAATCCAAAACAGTCTGACCCACTCTAATCCACCCCACTCCAATCTAAAACAATCTGCCCCACTCAAATCTGCCCCACCCCAATCCAAAAGAGTGTGACGCACTCCAATCCACAACAATCTGCCCCACTCTGATTCAAAACAATCTGCCCAAACCAAATCTGCCCCATTCTAATCCAAAACAATCTGCCCCAGTCAATCTAAAACAATCTGCCTCGTTCCAGCCTAAAACAGTCTTCCCTAATCAAATCCCAAACCATCCACCACACTCCAATCTGCCCCACTCAATCCAATACAATTTGCCCCACTCCGATTCAAAACAATCTGCCCAAGCCAAATCTGCCCCATTCGAATCCAAAACAATCTGCCCCACTCCTATCAGACCCACACCAATCTAATACAATTGGCCTCCGCTCCAATCTGCCCAACTTCAACCTGCCCCACTCCAACCCAAAACAATCCGCACCACTCCAATCCAAAACAATCTGCCTGACTCCAATCCGCACCACTCCAATCCACCCCACTCCAATACAATCAACCTCACCCCAATCTATCTCACCACAATCTAATCCACCCCCTCCAATCCAATCCACCCCAATACAGCCAAATCCTCTAAACCCCACTCTACTCCATTCCACCCTACCCCACCCTTATCCAACCCACCTCATGTCAATCCATCCTACCCCAATCCAGTTCACCCCACCCCAATCCAATCTGCCTCAATCCAATCCACCCCAATTAAATCCACCCTTCTCAATTCAATCTACCTCATTACAGTTCAATTCACCCCACTGCAATCCAATCTACTCCACTCCAGTCCACCCCACTGCACGCCAATCCATTTCACCCCACTCCATTCCTCCCACTCCAGTCCACCTCACTCCAGTCTACCACACTCCAGTCCAAGCCACCCCACTCCAAAGCACCCCACTTCAATCCACCCGACCCCACCTCATTTCATTCCACCCCACTGCAATCCAATCTACTCATCTCAAATCCACCCCACGCTAATGTAATTCACCCCACTCCATTCTATCCCGCTCTAGTCCACCCCACTCCACTCCACCCCAATCCACCACACCCCACTCCAGTCGACCCCACTCCAATCCACCCTTCTCACCTCATTTCAATCCACCCCACTCCAATCTGATCCACCACACCTGGTCCAATTTATTTCAATCCACCCACTCCACTGCAGTCCAATCCACTCCACTTTATTTCAATCCACTCCAGTCTACCTCAATCCATTCCACCCCACTCCAGTTCAGTCCACCCCACTCGATCCAATCTACCCAGCCCACCGCACTCCAATCCACCCCCTACAGTCCAATCCACCCCTCCACTCCACTCTAATTCACCCCACTCCAAACCACCCTACTCTAATCCAATCCACCCCACCCCAACCCAACCCACATCAATCCAATCCACCCCACCCCACCTCCAACCAATCTAATTCACCCCACTCCAACCCACCCTCATCCAGTCCACCCACTCCAATCCACCTTACTCCACTCAATCCAACTAGCACTACCCCAATCCAGTCAACCCCAATCTACTCCAGTCCAATCCACTACCTCAATTCACTCCAACCTACTCCACCATATTCCACCCTATCCCACTCTATGCCATTCTACTCTGTGCCACTCTACGACACTGCACTCTATGACACTGCACTCTATGACACTCTCTACCACTGAACCACGGAACTCTACTCTCCTCTAATCAACTCTACTCCACTCTACTCCCCCTACTTCACTCTTCAACACTCTACTCCAACAAATTCAGTCTACGACACTCCACTCCCCCCACTCCACTCTAGGACACTCCACACCACCAACTTTTAGCCAAGCTTACCAGCAGCCACATTGGTGTAAAACATGGCAAATCCGCATTGCCAAAGCCAATAGCTCTTGTATAGGCAAGACCTATTGGCTTTGCCAATGCTTGTTGTTCTTTTTTTTTTATATATATATGCATGTGATCTGCAGACCGCTGAGGCGGCCTCTAGCCAGTGGCGTAGGAAGGCGGGTGCGGTGGGTGAGGGCCGCCCCTGGTGTCATCATTGAGGGGGATGACAAAATGGCAAAAAATATGTGCTTTGAACACATATTTTTCCCATTTTGTCAAGCCGGGGGTGACAAAAAATCACGGAGGGGGGTGATAAAATGGCAAAAATATGTATTTTAAATACATATTTATGCCATTTTGTGAAGCTTGGGGTGACAAGAAATGTTCTGCACCGGGTACCGCCTGATCCTGCTACGCCACTGCCTCTAGCCAGTCCTAAAAAATGCTTTCAGATTTAATACAATTGGCTATTTGCATCGCGTCAGTGTGGCACATTACTACTAAAATAATGTGACTTTGCTTTGAAATAATGTCAACGTTCTAAAAGATAGGCTGCTTACAAAAACAACATGAATGACGATTGTCCACGGAGTGCGCATTGAGTCATAGCTATTTTTGTGCATTCTTTTCAAGATCACGTCAGTAATTGCCTTTGAACAGCACTCTCTGTTTAACGCAGGTCTCTCGTCGTCCCTTAAATCTCAGGGGAGAGATTAAGGTGCCATTAAGTTGCTTTTTGGCGACTATCCAGCCCCTATACTGAGCACAATGAAATTTCTCAAGATTTCCTGCTGAAAAATAAAATTATCCTTGGCTTTGCTGAACATAAAAAGTTAAGAATTTCCAAAGTTTCTGTCGTAGCAGAAAATATTCAGTCTGTGAGTAAAGCAGCTAGTAAGATAACATGTTGACAATCTTGTGTAAGAATGTGGCCTAAGGGCTAAAGCTATTGACTTTGTAGCTGGGGAACCAGGTTCGAGCCTCGGTGTCGGCTCAACATCCTGTGATTCTGGGCAAATCTCTTAATCTCCCTGTAAACAAAGAAAAAGTGTAAAAGTCCATCAGGGTAGGTTCGCTAATACTTTAAGAAAAAAATATTTTCAACGTAACAGAAAGGAGATTCTGGCTGCCCTGAATTTTTTGTGGAAACACTTCCCCGAATTTGAGCTTCCTGCAGGAAAAATCCTCGATGTGCTATTAACAAAACAACCAAGATGAGTTCTTATGCAGGCAGATGTGGAGTTTCTGTTTTGTATGAGTGCAGAGGCTCTTCTGACATGAATATAGACATGCACATAAAGCAAAATATTTAAATTCTATGTCAGTAACCAAATTAATAAGATAATGCATGTCTATAAATGGAGGGAAACATCTTCATTTTTCCTCCACAGTAATCCAGGCTGGCATGTTCATTGCATGATGTGCATCCATGCAAACTTTTCAAGGACATTGCCAGGTCTCATCAATGAGTTATTACTTGAGTCCTATGGCACAGTGGAGTGTGCACGGGACTTATGTCTAGGCATACTTGTTGCACTTACGGCGCAAACTGAAACAACAATGATGCGATTGATGGGAAGTTTGAATTAATCTCAGCCACTGGCAATCACTTGTCCGTCCAGTCCAATAATTTTCACCCACAATGCCACTGTAGACAAAGGCCTGCCTTCTACAAATCAGTAACGACCATGCTTCTCATGAGAACAGTCAGTTTAAAATGCCAGATAATGCCCACTCCAGAAAGAACCACAAGCAACCTCAGACCGGTTTTGATCTTCTTAGGTCTCATCAGCGAGGTATTGCTTGAGTCCTGTGGCACAGTGAGCCTGGGACCCACGTCTGGGCATATCTGTTGCACTTAGGGAATATACTGCAACACCAATAAGGTGATGGATGGAATGCTTGAAATAATCTCAGTCACTGGCAATCACATGGGTCCGTATAGGTTTTCCCCCATCATGCCACTCCATTCTGAACTGCCAGGCACGACTGACGAGCCCCAATCAGGGCAAAACTAGTCTTGAGATGATTGTACTCTGGTTCAAGAAAGAACTGGCCTGGCAGTTTGGGCTTGACTGATCACACTGGAGCAGGGTATAGACTGATTTGCCTCTGGGTGTGTCCAAACTGAGGTGGCATGTTGTGCAAAATAATGATGGACAAGGATACTCCAAGACAGAATCAATGCCAATGCACACAACAGCAAAGAACTCTTCGCCATCGTCAAGTAGTTCGGCAGGCCCAACAAGGAGATCACACACATCCCACCCTCCCAAGACCTTTGCAACAAACTCAACACCTTCTTCCACCCCAAGATCAGGCAAATCTATGACAGCTTTGACACCCAAGACCCTGCCTCAGCACCCGTCACCACCCCACGCAACCACGCCGTACCCCAACAGATCCTGCTCAACTTGACTCCTCTCACCACAGACAACACACTCAAGACCATGAACAACATCCACTCCGGAGCCCCATCGGACCCCTACCCATATCACATCTCCCATAGAGCAGCCACCTCCATCACCCCAGAGCTTCATCAAAACTACCAACTTCCCCGATGACTGGAAACCTGCCGAGATCAACCTCCTGCTGAAGAAGCCATCCGCCTACCCGACAGACCTCAAGAATTTCAGAACCATCTCCCTCCTCCCCTTCCCAGCCAAGGTCATCGAGAAAGCCTTCAATGCCCAACTCTCCAAGTTCATCGAAGATATCCACGTTCTTGACATCTCTCAATTTGACTTCCGAAGTAACAACATGCACCAAGACTGCACTCCTCGCCGCCACCGACAACATCCGCTCCCTCCTTGACCATGGCAAAACCGCAGCCCTCATCCTCCTGAACCTCTCAGCTGCCTTCAATACTGTCTACCACAGCACCCTAATCATTAGACTCCATGACACTGGCATGTTATGTTATGTTATTCTGAATTTATTAAGCGCACGGGCACCCGGAGGTTTCATGGCGCTGATAGTGAGGAAAGAGTGAAAAACAGTTAACCTATCCCGAAGCTTGCTTGAATAGCCAGGTCTTCAAGGCTCCCCGGAACTCCATAAGATTGGTACATTTCCTGAGCGACGGGGAAAGAATTCCACACCTTTGGGGCAAGAAAAGCAAATCGACACCCGCCTTGACGCTTCCGTTTGAAGGAGGGTAAAGTGAGAAGGGACTGATGAGCAGAGCGAAGATTGCGGGTAGGCTCATGTTTAATTATTAGGTTGTTAATGAACATGGGACTTTTCCCGTGAAGAGCCTTAAATGCCAAACATCCTACTTTAAATATTACCCATTGGGCTATGGGTAGCCAGTGAAGAGTGGCCAGCAATGGTTTTGCCGAACTCCCACCACGGTTCTTGAAGATTAATCTGGCCGCTTGATTTTGCACAGTTTGCAAGCGTTTAAACAAGAACAGGGGGAGGCCTAAATAAATAGAGTTTGAAAAGTCTAATCGGGACAGGACCAAGGCGAGTACCACTTGAATGAGGGCAGAGTGAGTGAGTAGATGAGCAATTTTTCTAATTTTGCGCAATTGATGGAAGCTGGACGAGATCACCGCTCCTACCTAGCTATTCAGGGAGAGATCAGAGTTAATGGTGATCCCGAGGCTTTTCACCGAGGGAGAGGGGGAAAGAGGGGATCCCATTGTTGACGGCCAGAAATGAGGGCCCCAGCTGATCGAGCTTTTGCCCGGGAGTACCAGCTCGGTCATCCCGGGATTAAGTTTTAAATGATTCAACTCCATCCACCGTTGGATGTGTAACATGGTTGCCTGGAATTCCACGGCGGAGTCAGTCGAGTCCAGTGGGAAAATTAGCTGCAGGTCGTCAGCATAGTTATAAATCGTAACCCTCCTATTTTTTAAGGAATGTAAAAGGGGTTTGAGATATAGGTTAAATAGGAGTGGGGACAGTGACGAACCTTGCAGGACACCACAGGTGGTAGATAATTTGGGCGCTGTAAAGTTCCCGAGTTTAACTGCCTGGGTCCGGTTGCTCAGGAATGACTTCACCCAATCGAGGGCTGATCCTCGCAGACCAGCTTGTTCGACACGGTGTAATAAGATGGTATGGTCCACCGTGTCGAACGCTGCCGACAGGTCCAGAAGCACCAAGGCCTGATGTATACCCCTGTCGGCGTTGGATCTCATTGTGTCCAGAACTGCGAGGATCACTGCTTCAGTTGAGTGCGCCTGGCGAAAACCAGCTTGGTTAGGCTCCAGATATTCCAATGTTTCGATGAAATTGGAGATGCAGCTAGCCACGTGGGCTTCCATGATCTTTGCTCCAAAAGGGAGGAGGGATATGGGCCGGTAGTTAGAGAGATTAGTCGGTTCGGCACCCGGTTTTTTAATTAGCGGGAGCAGCGTAGCGTTTTTAAACGAGATGGGGACTATTCCCTGAGCTAGGGACTCATTCAAGAGGGGGAGTATACCTAGCGGGAGGGCTGAATAGACGTCCCTCAGGACGTACGGGGGGCAACAATCATTAGGTGAGCCAGACTTCACACGATTCATCAGTTCCCCTAACCTAGATTGATCCATCGGGGGAAAACCTCGAATTCTGATGGATTTCTGCAGATGTCCTCGGTGGCCACCATACTGGGCCTTTCCGAGATGCTTTCTTTTATGATGACTATCTTATCCATGAAAAAATTATTGAGCTGATTGCAAAGCTCTTGCGTGGGGGCTTGGGGGGGGGGGGTTCTTTCATCATTGCAGAGATCGTTCAC
Organism: Triturus cristatus; assembly: GCF_964204655.1. Classification (NCBI taxonomy): domain Eukaryota; kingdom Metazoa; phylum Chordata; class Amphibia; order Caudata; family Salamandridae; genus Triturus; species Triturus cristatus. The sequence continues at coordinate 881,439,749 of NC_140585.1, forward strand.
CACCCTGAAAATTTCTCTAGATTTATTGTGTGCATTCAAAATTTTGTCGGAGAAAAATGCTGCCTTGGTAGTTAAAATAGAGTTCTTATAATTCCTACGGGCAGTCATATATGACACTCTGTCCTCATCTAAGTACCCATGTCTCCATTTCCTCTTGAATTGGCGCAATTCCAATTTTTGTTTTTTAAAATCTGCCGTGAACCACCTATGGGCATCCATGCGACGAGCAAGAGAGAATTTGGAGAGCGGAACATGCTCATTGCAGGCTGCCAAGAGCCAATCAGTGAGTTTTTTTTCCATAAGATTAATATCATGTGTGGGTGCTGGGATTGAGTTTGACAGGGAAAACAAAAAGTCGTGATTGTTTAGTGATCTCCATTTCCTTACTACCCCGCCAACAGGAATTGGGGCCTTCAAATGGCCGTGAAGAGTGCAGGAAAATTGGAGTAGATGGTGATCTGACCAAATGCAGGGGGTTGCCGTCGGGATAGACAGCGGAACATTATGAGACCAATTCTGGTCCAGAATGTGTCCTTTTTCATGAGTAGGGGTCAGGACTGATTGAGAGAAATTCAGATGGAGAAGGAGCTCAGAGAGTTCAATGGCCTGGGTCCCTGCCGCTGGGTCGTTAAACCTGTAGTTTAAATCCCCGATCAGCATTACCTTGTCATAGTTGACAACTAAGCCAGCCAATTGCTCGCTCAGGGAGACCGGAAAGGTGGGCATGACCTTGGGGGGGTCGATAGATCAATGCCAGTACCATGGTTCCCTTATCTGTGTCAAATTTGATTAGAAGGTTTTCGGTGTCCGGTAGGCCCAGGGAAGGTAAAGTGGTGAACTTATGATCTTTGTGGAGGATGGCAGCAACGCCACCCCCTTGCTTTCCTGATTCTCTATTCACTGACAGTATGCAATAATCTGCCGGGAGAGCTGCTAGGACATCCGGTAGAGAGTCTTGGGTAAGCCAGGTTTCAGTGATGAGTAGCATATCCGGTCTATCTGAGTTAAGGAGTAGAAAAATATCCAATTGGTGTTTTACCATAGATCGTGTGTTCAAGTATAGACAGCGGAGCGTAAGGTCATTAGATCTCCGAATTTTTCTAGTATAGTGAGAGCCCGGCGGAGTTTTGTCATGGGAGGCGTGGCCTGGCTGGGGGCGGCAAATGTTATTGGCCATTAGGCAGGATCGTGTGGCGGGATCCAGGCTAGGGAGGCGAGAGTGTTGTAGGGAGTGGAGTTCCATGGGAGTATAGCAGGAATTTTCGCCATTCTGCCTAGTCCCTAGGCCCGTCCTGGCGCGGACGGGCACAGACGGGCTTGCCTTAGGCGCGCCTCCGGCGCGCCCGCTGCGCTCTTCCGCTGCGCGTCCGAGGAATGCACATAATTATAGGAGACGGGAAGGGCGTGGCCAGATGGTAGTGGGCGTGGCCTGTGTGCTCTAGGGAAATGGCGGCAAGAAGAATTGTGACCCGCGGCAGCGCTACGATCTGCTACACGGGGATGCCCAGCATGTGAAATACGAATGAATAAGTGCCCAGGGAGAAGGGGCTAAGTAAGTAAAAACACAGTATCACAATCAAATTTTTAAAAGTATTGCAAGCGTTTCTCCCGGCTTCCGCCTCAGGAGATAGGTATCCTCTGGTTCGCACTCGTAGTCAGCGCGTCTTAAGTAACCTTCCGTGCGGGAGGGGCGTGGCCAGACGGTAGTGAGCGTGGCCTGTGTGCTCTGGGGAAATGGCGGCAAGAAGAATTGTGACCCGCGGCAGTGCTACGATCCGCTACGCGGGGATGCCCAGCACGTGAAATACGAATGAATAAGTGCCCAGGGAGAAGGGGCTGAGTAAGTAAAAACACAGTATCACAATCAAATTTTTAAAAGTATTGCAAGCGTTTCTCCCGGCTTCCGCCTCAGGAGATAGGTATCCTCTGGTTGGCGCTCGTAGTTAGCGCGTCTTAAGTAACCTTCCGTGCGGGAGGGGCGTGGCCAGATGGTAGTGGGCGTGGCCTGTGTGCTCTGGGGAAATGGCGGCAAGAAGAATTTTGACCCGCGGCAGCGCTACGATACGCTACGCAGGGATGCCTAGCACGTGAAATACGAATGAATAAGTGCCCAGGGAGAAGGGGCTGAGTAAGTAAAAACACAGTATCACAATCAAATTTTTAAAAGTATTGCAAGCGTTTCTCCCGGCTTCCGCCTCAGGAGATAGGCATCCGCGACAAGGCCCAGGTCTGGATCCACTCCTTACTTACCAGTCGAGCAGAGTGAGTCAGACTACCTCCGTTCCTCTCAGAACCTGCAGAGATCAGCTGCGGAGTACCCAAGGGCTCTTCTCTGAGCCTCGCCTACTTCAACATCTACATGGTCCCCCTTGTGGCTATCATCAGAAACCACAGACTAAACATTGTCTCCTATGCTGATGACACTCAGCTGATCCTCTCCCTCACCAATGAACCAACAGCCACCCGGATCAACTTTCACAGCGGCATGAAGGCCGTTGCCACCTGGATGAAAGACAGCTGTCTCAAGCTCAAATTGGTAAGTCTGAAGTACTCATCCTGGGATCTGCCTCCTCAGCCTGGGACAGCTCCCGATGGCCTGCTGCATTGGGAACCCCTCCCACAGACCACGCACATAACCTTGGCATCATACTGGACTCCTCACAATGAACCACCAGATCAACGCCGTTTCCTCATTCTGCTTCCATACGCTCCGCCTGCTTCAAAAGACATTCAGATGGATCCCCACAGAATCCAGAAAGACTGTTACCCATGCATTCATCGCTAGCATACTCGACTACGGCAACACACACTACACCAGCGTCACCCAGAAACAGCTCAGGAAACTGCAGAAATTTCAAAACGCTGCAGCCTGACTGGTCCTCAACATGCCCCACCACATCCACATCACAAAACACCTTTGAAAACTCCACTAGCTCCCATTTAACGAAGAGAATCACCTTCAAGCTCCTCACACATGCCTACAAAGCTCTGCACGATGTAGGACCAGGATATCTGAACCACTGCCTCTCCTTCCAAATACCTGCCAGGCAACTTTGCTATGTCCAACTTGCCCTGGCCACCATCCCACAGATTCACAAGACCAGAACCAGAAGAAGCTCCTTCTCCTACCTCGCCATCAAGACCTGGAACATCCTGCCCCTCCACCTCAGGAAATCCACGTCGCTGATCCAATTCAGGGAGGATCTCAAGGCCTGGCTCTTCAACTCAACATCCAAGCCCAGAAGGATCAGCAGCCCCCTCACCCTCAGTGCCTTAAGACCCTCACGGGTGAGTAGCCGCGCTATACAAACTCCTGATTGATTGAAGGGTACAGCAGCTGACATTGATTCAAGCATTCCATCCATCACTTATTTGTAAACTTCAGTGTTGCCTTTTTTTTTTAGCTTCTGTCATTTCCATATTTCTGTTCTTATTTGTTTACCTGCTATAGTTTCTGTTGTTTTCACTTCTCACTGCTTAGAGCCTCTGTTTTTCTTGTTTCTCACTGTTTTCTGTGACTTAATTTCGCCCTCTTCTCTCTGCTTTTGGGCTTTCGCTTGGTTTTCACACTCTCTCACTGTGCCCTTTCTCACTCCTTACTCACACACTCACTCGTGCTTTGCTTCTTAAAACACTTGGTTCTGTCATACTTACCTCATCTCTCTTGTTAAGCCTTAATTGCCTTCTTTGCTATTTTCTCTCTCTTTTTTGTGCCCATTTTTGCACTTTTCACATCTTTTCCTGTGCTTTTTTTGCACTACTCTTTTATCTTTTTAGCTCCTCACACGCTCTTTACCTTTCCTGCCTCCCGCCTGCCACGCTCTCCAGCTCCCCCACTTCCTGCCTCCAGCGACCACTCCCAGCCCGGTCCACCATCCCCAGCTACCCTACCCACTCCCAGATCTACTTAATCACTGCTGCAGAATGGACCAACCATTACGCAGCTTCCTTCTGGTCCCCACCTATTACTTACCTGCGTCTGGTAGTCCAACCAGGCAAGGACCTTTCGGACCCAGATTCGGTGAGTGTGAGGCTCCCTGCCTTACTTTCTGACTGCTGTCTACTGTCGTTCTCTCTCTCCCTTTCTTCCTCTCTCTCTCTAAAATGTGTGCATCAGTCTCTCTTTGGTATTTTCATTGTGGTTGTTATGCCTTGTTTTTGTACTTCTGTCATTACCCTGTTTCTGTTCCTCTCTGCTTACTATTGCTTCTGTTTTTTCTGCTTTTCACTAAGTTTGTGCCTCAAATGTTCACTGCTTCTCACTGCTTTTCTGTGCCTCTGTTTTCCCTCTTCTTGCTGCTTTTGTGCTTTCACTTGGTTTTCTCACTCTCTTACACGGTGCCCATTCTCGCTTCTCACTCATGCTCTCCTCTCGTTTCGCTAGTTTAAACACTTGGTTCTCTCCCACTTTTCTTAGCTCTCTTCTGAAGATTTAATGGCTCAATTTCCCTCTGTTTGCTCTCTTTTTTTCAACCCATTTTCTACGTCTTAACACCTTTTTCTGTGCCTTTTTCGCTACTCAGTGTCCTGTTTTTATCCCCCCTACATGCTCCTTACCTTTCCCATGCCCTTCCTGCTATACTGTCTGTTTCCAGTGCCCCCTCCCAGCTCTACCCACCAACCACTGCTCTCCTCCTCTTTCCCCCTTTGCGGGCCTACTGAATGGCGGCCTTAGGACAGACGTGACACATATGAAGAGGCCACATTACGCGTTACGCTACATGCAGTGCGCATGCTTCTAGCACGCAAGAGAAAACCACTCAGCGTGGTGCCACACCTGTGTTATTTTATCTATGCTCCTGTACCCAATGGACTCTGGGGGGCAGCCGACGTAGGGAGTTGTGCCCGCCGGGGAATTTGGGACAATGAGTCAGTCCAGGCTACCTTTGGGCTTCATTGGGCTATCCTGAGCTATACCCCATTGGGCTACATACCAGATATCTATGTGGCCATTTTATAAGTGCAATTACTATTTTGGTAGGTGACATGGTGGCCGCAAGCAGCAAGTAAATTTAAGGTGCATTTAGCAAGAGTATTTCACGGTAGTGCTGAGGATGTTTGCTGGAGTGTTTTGGGCTGAGATGGAAGATTTAAGAGTCCAGGAAGCCATGCACCTGCTCACCAAGGCAGGGTACATGGATCTATTGACAACAGGTGCATGTGTGGTGGCGGGCCCGGCAAGGCGTGCGGCAAGCGGTGTGGTGGCGACAGTGGTGGTTGGTGACATTTCAAAGTGGTGGGACGTAAAAGCTGGGATGAATTTTACATAATGAGTGAGTCTGTCCAACATAAGGATGTTCAGCCGATGCATCATTCACCCAATTAACCCCCAATTTATTCCAAACATGTTTCCATCTTCCTCTGGATTCATCCGTTTATCCTTCCTTCTAGACACTCTCCTTCTTATTCACTTCAGTTACCTACCCAACCATCTAGGTATCCATTTACTAGAAAATCATCCATTCATTTGTCCATCATATGGAGTATTCACCCATTCAACCTTGTATACATCCACTCATTCTATGCCCACACTCTCCTGTAACTCTTCTGCCCTCCCGTCCATCTATGTATCCTTTCACCACTGGAGAATCACCAGAGCATCCAGCCATCCCATGGCGATCTCCCATCCATCCATGTATCTCTCTATCCATCCATCTTTCCACATACCAAACCAGGTAGCCTCAAGTAATCTACACATGCTCTCCCATCAAAACATCTACTTAGCCTACGATATAGAAAATATAGTCTTCGAATTGTCTTGCCATGCATACTATTCTTATTTTTTATGAGGTCACAAAAAGTTTGCAGTGCACCAATTAAAACCAGCCCTCTTTATGAGGTGCAGACAGAAAGTGAGAGCCTACATCATTGGTTTACAAATCCCACTGCATACACGCTATTGGTATCGAGTAATTCTAAAAGAGTACTTAAAATACAGCAATCGCTGTTATAAATCCTAAATTGTAAATAAGTGCAGCAAAAGCAGCCATTATTACCCCATACTAGTTGTCTACAATAAAAGCAGGACTTTAATATACACATCACGTTTGCCTGACTTCCAACCAGCAGAGGGGGATTATAGCACTATAGATGAAATGAAATGGCTAAATACATAAGTCCCAAATAGCCAATAATGTAATGCCTCGATTTCCAAAAAACACTCATGATATACACAACTGTAGTTTTAAAATGTTCCTTATTGTATCTACGACGGACAGACTGAAGCATACAGTACTTTTACTTGCAGCATTTAAAACCCGAGAAGCATTGAACAATTCGGTAAAGATGACAGAGAAAACGTCATGTTTCACATTGCTCATAAAGATCGCAGTTTACTTTCCAAATCTACCAGATTGTCTGTATTAAAATTTGAGCCTTGAAATAACAGTATCGTGAATAGCCCTATGTTAAATTAAAAAAAAAAAACATCACGTGTTTAAGAACACAAGGAGAAGGGAAACAAACTTGATGCCCCTCTGTGAGTGCATGAAAGTTTTAGTTTCCAAACACAGTACATGTACTTGATGCACAAAATACGTTTCTGCAAGTTATGTACCACTCGAGATTCTGTAAAAAAAAAAACTGGGCAAAACACCAGTACACCAAACCTGCTGAATTAATTAGTTCCACTCAGCGCAGTTTATGTACTCAAATAATTTGAAGAAAATATCCATACACCCACGCATTTCACAAAGCAGTCACTGACTGTGGAAAACGTCTGTGGTGCCATTCAAGTTCCGGTTATCTAAAAAGAAAACTTATTCAGTTGTTCTTAGCTCGCCTCCTCGCTACTTGTTCAAACAAGATCAGCTTGGTGGCTTGAAAGGCATCGCTCAACCTTTTTCGAAACACAGGCAAGTGACATTTGTGCCTCGAGGATATTAGACTACGCATAATTTACAGAAAGAGGCCCTTGAGCCGCTTAGTATGCCGGGTTCCGCGCTTTGTAAATAACCCGCACTGGAGTGAGGAGCAATGTATACGCTGTAAGATTGGCCTTTGATCTCTGTTCACAGAGTTAATATATCTAATTTGAAACTCAACAGTAGCAAGGAGCCCGTCCTGGTGAAATTGAACATTGGGCCAAAAGGGGGGGTGCAGCACAGACCACAAACTAGCTTGTTTAGTGTGAAAAAGGCTGCTTTATTGAAGACAGGTGCACCTTACAACACATATCCTTGGCCTGTGCCGTAAAAAACTAAACCTCACTAAATATTTTCTTCCAACCTTTCCCCCAACCCTAAAGTTTCACCCTTTGCAACCATTTATAAACCCCCAACTCTGTCCTCCCTGCTGACTCATTAAACGTGTAACTTCTTATCATTTCCTAAAATAACTATCCATGTAACCTTCCTATGCTCCTTCCCCTTCCTGCGTGTTCCCGGAGTGACATTCTCCAACCAATAAACTTAAACTGTGAACAGATCTACCAACTATTATTAAGGAAAACGCCCCCGTAAACCATAACACAGGACACAGCCGCACCTGCTTCAAGCGACAATCAATCAATTACATGTTTCCCCACCCGGTGCACCTGTTCCCAACAAAACCAACCGAACCAAAAAGAAAACCCCTATTATCTATCACCCCCTTTAAACCTTAAACCCCTCACCCATCCCCCTGAAAAACGGGGAGGGCGGGCGGGACAAAATTTCCTCACCCTATCTATCCCCGACCGGCTGCCGTGTCACCCCACCGAAATGGTGGCTGGTGACCTAAAATGGCCGTCTAAATATCCCCCAGCCCAAATGTAGCCCAACAAGCCCAATTGGGCTCTGGGCTGCACCATTGGCCCAAAATTCCCCGGGGGAGGCAGGCCTCCCGTTGGTCGGCCGCCCCCCCCCAAAGCCCTATTGGGCCAAAAGGGGGGGTGCAGCACAGACCACAAACTAGCTTGTTTAGTGTGAAAAAGGCCGCTTTATTGAAGACAGGTGCACCTTACAACACATATCCTTGGCCTGTGATGTACAAAACTAAACCTCACTAAATATTTTCTTCGTACCTTTCCCCCCACCCCTAAAGTTTCCACCTTTGCAACCATTTATAAACCCCCAACTCTGTCCTCCCTGCTGACTCATTAAACGTGTAACTTCTTATCATTTCCTAAAATAACTATCTATGTAACCTTCCTATGCTCCTTCCCCTTCCTGCGTGTTCCCGGAGTGACATTCTCCAACCAATAAACTTAAACTGTGAACAGATCTACCAACTATTACTAAGGAAAACGCCACTCAGAAAAGTCTGGCTCCAGACTTTTCTGACCCCCCCCCCTACTAGGGACCCTGTTTTGTTTGATATCTAAATCCCGTCCCTAACGTGACCAGTGCACCCCCTCCTCTGTGACAAAATCAACTGCAGCATTCCGAAGCTCTGGACGTTGTAGTCTCCCTACGCCCTCCTTGTTCCATAAACTGCACATGTCCCGGTTAATCTACCTCCTGGCCTTAGCTAGCGCTGCTGGACGCGCTGCCCCCCTCCAGTGCCTTTGAGACATGAATTCTGACCACAGAACCTAACAACCTGACCACTGCTGCCTGCTCTCTAAGAGGTCCCTCCTCCTGTGTTTGAACCATGCCAAGCCGTTACACCAACCCAAGTCACTTTCCCCCACACGAATAATCAAAACATCGGGGCAACATACCACCTTGCATCATGCTGTTTAAAGTAGGAAACAACTCGTGCCACTTCACACTCCCCTTTCCGTTCCAGGAACCCTGAAACAACTGTGACACCAAACCCAAATTCAAACCTTTCCCCTTTGAAAAACTTGTAACGCTCCCCATTTGACAAATGAGTGTCCCACGATCCATATGGAGAATTCCACCACAGCAGGCTCCACCACCGCACCTGAAAAGACACATATATGAGGCCAGGAAATGAGCACTATGTCTCCCCTTCCCCGATGCCCCACAGCCGAATGTATGTGTGGGAGCAGCCCGGCTTCCCACGTCCGAAATGCATAATCTCTACCCTCCCCACTTTGCTGCGCCTGTAGTTGCCCTATGCGAAAAAGAATGTGTCCCAACCCCGCTAGGAGCCTGTTTTGGACCATTTGAGCCGCACTGCCACCCCCTCGCTCCTGTACCCCCACCGCACCCAGCAACTCCAAAATCCGAAATGCCCCGAAGTACCTCCAAGATATGAACGTGGCAAACCTCCCCTTTCTTTTTTTTCCTCCCTTCTTCTTTCTCGGCCTAGTTTGCTGCAGGACCCGATAAAGCCGGCCAGCAGCCCGACTGATAATGCCCTTCTCGGCCGTGGCCCCCTTTGCCTTGCGCCCCCCTCAAGAGGTTCGACCCAAGCCTGCTCATAGGCCCCCCCGCGTGCTGAGACCAGTGACCCAGTCACCGACTGCATACCCCTCTGTTCCCTACATACCGCAACTCTCCTGGAGCTGGCGTCCTGCCCTTGTCCGCCTCCGTGACTAACCCATGGAAACTCTTGCACGGTGAACGAGGCCAGGTGTCCGTAATGTCAGAGTCTGCTCCCGGCCCCCGCCTGGCAGGAAACAAGATATCATGCTCCAAACCACCCCGCACCCGAAAAACCGCCGCAACTGCCGCACCCGGGCCCTCCCCAGTCTGCTTGTCTGTTCACCACCTGTACGACTGACACGTTGTCCACTCCAAAGATCGCCTTCCTGTGTGCCAAGCCCCGAGCCCATAATATCACGGCCACTACCAGTGTAAAAAGTTCCCGGACGACACACTCCTCCAAGCCTCCTGCTCCTGCCTTGTTTGAATCCCTTGTGCCGCCCCCTTTCACTGTCCTCCAGCGTTGCCATGAGGATGCCTTTGAACGCCCAAGAAATGTGCGCCACATGCGCTAGGCCTCCCGAGGTCCGGCCGCATTGTCAAACCTGCCCCCGACATCCCCAACCCCGAACCCGCACCACTGCACCCCATCCTAACCGTCCCTCTTCCCTGTGGCCAGCCACCCATCGGTCACCATCCGTATGTTCAGTTATTCGTCCATCGGCAAGCGGGCCTCCAGAGCCCCCGCATCCAACTCAATACTAATATATGAGAACCCCGTACTGGGACCTTGTGTCTTCTCTAGTGCCCGGAGCACCCCTGGTAACCCATGAGCTCTTAAAAACTTGTCAGTTGCTGCTAACAGTCTGCAGAGCCGGATTGGCCTACTGTTAAGGTAACAAGTCGCTCTTTCCCTTTAAGAGCGACCTGTTATTCACGTGCTGTTAATTTAATTCCCCGAGCATCTTCCCCGCGCTCTGTGCACTTTTGTAATGGTCAGCTCATACCAGGGTTTTCGTTGTGGCTGCCTGTAACTGCCCTTTCAGGCAGTTACTTCGGGAGCTGTGGATGATCGGTTGTGGGTTTCTTATCTCTGTACTTCATTCACCAAATAAACATCATCCAGGACATCATTACTTATTTTACACCTACCAGGAAATGTCAGCCAGGTAGAGTGTCACCGTCATTGTACCAGTGCGCCCTGAAAGAAAACCCCACTTCAAACGAGCTAAAAACTCTCAAATAAGGCACAGGAATGGAACATCCCATGTGCCGTGGTTCGTCTACAAAGATGGAAACCTCAAGCTGGATGCCCAGCCGCTGATAATCCTCTGCGTGAAACTGGCAGTAAACGAAAGGCTGATTTTTTCGCATATGCCCTGAGGGCCCCAGCCCCCACGGCGGCAACAGATTCCTGTGCGAAATCTACCGACGAGGAAGCCAACAAAGTCAAAACAGCCGCTACAAGGTCATTGCCCGATGCCCCTTCCTGCCAGGCGAGGTGGTGGATCAACCTGCATTGCCCGGGTCCTGTTGCGGCACCACCCCAATTGGGGAAATGATCGATTAGCAAGGGGGTCACTCGTAAACGGACCTACCATGGGTTTTGTTTTTGTACAGTTCTGCTCGCACCTTGTCCCCGTGTGTGTAGCAGATTCCAAATTGTCGGCCCACCTAGCGGACTGGGGGCCCTCGAAACCGAGTCGAACCCTCCCGAAAGCTGCGTCTACGGTCTGCGTTTTAAGACGCCTCAATTCGTCCAAACGGACCTGTGTACGGGGTGTACCAGCGTTCTCCTAGAGACCCTTGTGCCTTTCCGCCCTGCATACCCTGTTCAGACTGCCGCCCCTGCCCCTTAAAATCCGCCCCATAGCGGTGCCCCAACGGTGACTGCCAGAATACTCCGAGCCTTCATGCCTAGACATGCAGCACTGTCTGGCTCCACGGGCCTTTATGGCAGACCCAGCGTGCTTCCAACCCGTTCCCTGCGCCATCCGCTGCATCGTCCGCTGGTATCGCCCGGTATCCCTCTACCCATTTACTGTCAAGGTACCAAGATAGCCGCGCCCAGTACTCCTCTCCATAGTGTGACCAGGCGTAACCCCTGTACATTATTCGGACCCTACTGATCTCGTCCATGTATCCGAACCATGCGACGGACCTGTCAGGCTATTACCCGCAATATACCCAGTCGATGATCAAGAAGGCAGCCTACCCTGTGGAGACATTCTACTCCGTATACACTGCCGGTGATCACGAAGGCCACCGACCCATTCGCGATGGTCATGGCTACCCGCGGCCCCCAACCTCATTTGCCGTAGCCCCCTATGTCATATCTGCAGCATATCCACAGATTCACCCGTACAGATTTTCTCTGTGGTGGCCAGCGTAAGGTGGACCCCAGGGAATTAGTTATTCCCGAGTATGGCAGTTCCGTCACCGAGACGTCATGGCTTTTCTTAGTCCCCTCCTTATTCTCCTCTATGGGCCCCTTCCTATCCCTGCCCCTTCCGCGCCGCTTTCGGCGACTCCGGGCCCACTCCGGTGCCCCTCCCTTACGCACCTTTTGTCAATGCACACCTCCCCTCCATCCACCCCCCATGCCTCCGTACCCCAAAACCCTGCCATGCGGTTTGTCACCCGTGCGCAAGCCCTCGCGTCCTCTGTCTGCCGGCCTCCCCCGCTCCCTCCCTCTTGCTGTGCTCTTACCTGGCGTCCAGGTCGGCGTCCTGGCTGGATCCCGCCGCCGAACCAGTTGTGAAGGGGGGGGGGCGCCCCGCCATCCGCCACTGTGTGCCATCTGTCCAGACCTTTCTGCAAAACTAGACACAGCATTAGTGACACCCCCCCTCCCCCTGCCCATCATCATAATCCCAACCGCAATGGGCCGTCCCCCAGGGACTCCAGTCCATGATTCAACAGTAATGGGCCGTCCTCCGTGGACTCCAGCCCGTGATTCAACAGTAATGGGCCGCCCTCCGTGGACTCCAGCCCGTGATTCAACAGCAATGGGCCGTCCTTCGTGGACTCCAGCCCTTGATCCCACAGCGAGGGGCCGCCCTCCATGGACTCCAGCCCTTGATCCCACTCATTCCCCATAGCGGATCAGTCCACCTATATCTCAACACTCACACCGCGTTACCCCAAGCCTGTCCGTTGTATCCTGCCGTGTTGCTTTGGACCCCTATGCCTGTGCCCCTGAGGCCGCATCGACCCACCGGGCCGTGATACGGGAGACTGCCCGCTTCCTGCAAGTCCCTCGCTGGGGTCCAGCTGCCCGCACGAGGCAGAGCCGGCCCATCCTCTCGGTAGAGTGGAGCCGCATGCAACTCACCCGAGCACCGCCCCGCCGTCCCTGCCAAGGAAAAAAATGGAGTCCGACATGCCGGGGTTAGTCCTTACATCTGTCCCTAACACCCCTGGGTACTCCGCGCCAAAGCCCAACTGCCCCGCCCCCAGGCCTGCGAAATGACAAAATGCCCCCCCACCACTGTGCCGGAGAGTCCACCTGACCCCGTGGCTGGCACCCATAAAACCCCGGGAACCGACCCAACCCCCCGCGCCAAATCCCCACACCCTCTCCCCCTCCCCATCACTCCAACCCAACGCCTCCACCCACCTCGTGCCCGCGCGGCCCTCCCCCCTCCCCAGGTATAGGATGGATCCCCACCTTGTCCCCACCCGCCCTGCTGGCCCCCCCTCCTCCCAATAAGGTGCACGAAGGTTGGGGTGTGTGGTAAAATCAGTACTATGCGCCCTTGTTAAGAGCTAGGCAACCCAGGCGACGAACTCCCGGCAACAAACGTGTTGCCCCCCGTCCCTCCCTGATACCCATGGCACTTACTGTAAGTGCCAGTTACGCCGATACGAGGGCCAAATTCAGGCGGTAAAGCACCGTCTCCATATCGGGAGGCGTCCGACCACACCCTCCCCGAGTTGCGCCACTAACAACCGGCACGAATTACCCGGCAGAAGGCTCCCGGTAGGGATAGCCGGTGAACGTCAGAGGCGCGAGCAGCGCTCGCTTGCGGCCGACAGTAAGAGCTGCTCGCAGAGGGAGGGCTGGAAGCGCGCGCCTGGTGAACCGCGCGCATCCCCCTATGAAAGGACGTGGCCCGTGAGCCTGCTTCACCCATCGCAGCAGGGACTGCAAAACAAAAAGCGGAGGGAGCGGAGCGAAAAACACGATCCGGAAACTGAGTGCGACCCAAGGGTGTCCCCCGGTGCCGACGACGGCGCGGGGCGGGCCTGCTGCTAATTACAAACACAAAATTTCCTCACCCTATCTATCCCCGACCGGCTGCCGTGTCACCCCACCGAAATGGTGGCTGGTGACCTAAAATGGCCGTCTAAATATCCCCCAGCCCAAATGTAGCCCAACAAGCCCAATTGGGCTCTGAGCTGCACCATTGGCCCAAAATTCCCCTGGGGAGGCAGGCCTCCCGTTGGTCGGCCGCCCCCCCCAAAGCCCTATTAGCAACAAGCCCGTCCAAGTCGCAGTCACTGTATATGCCAGCCCGGGGTCCCTGAAGGCAAGTTCTGTTTAACACTCAAGTTTTCCTTCAGCAGCCTGGTGTAATGTTACCTCCACGCTATCGGTCATTCTAATTATCCGCAACAGAGTGTGATATATACAGCGGCGGCCGGCATGCTCGAGGGAGGGAGGGAGGGGGAGGTCACGGGGGGAATAAAACAAATAAAATAAAACATACCTGAGTGCCAGGTACCGCACCGCCTCCGCTCCTGTACTGGTGCAGCGGCAGCCGGGTCCGTGTGTTCCTGCTGCAGGAAGCAGGAACAGGAAGAAGCCAGCAGGCAGTTTCCCTCCCCTACGCAAGCCAATCACAACGCTGCAAATGGCAGCGTTGTGATTGGTAGGCGCAGCAGGAGAGCGCCCCAGCCCAGGACATTTTCTCTGCATAAAGAAAAAGGGAGAGTGGACGGTCCTGCTCAAGGGCAGGGGGGGAGTGGCTTACCCACTGTTGTGGGTACTGACTGTTTGGTTGGCTCCAGGGCCGACCAAACAGTCAGTACGCACAACATTGGGCAAGCCACTCCCCCCCTGCCCTCGAGCATGACCGCCCGCCCGCCCGCCCCCAACCAGGCACGCACAGAGGCACTTCTGCTTCCTCGCAATGCGAGAAGGCAGAAACATAAATGGTAGTTTTTACCGTTTATGATTCTGCCTCCTTGCACTGCGAGAAAGCAGTGGAGCCACGCCCCAATGGGGGAGCCACCACTGGGTGTCGATCTTGGCCTGTTCGCCTCCACGTTGCGGCCGTATTGGGGAAGCGCTGCAACAGGTAAGCGCTAGGGGCTGCTCAGTGAGGAGCTCGCGCCCTGGGAGAGGACCAGCACAGCGGTCTGCGCTGCAATTTAGAGCTGGAAGGGGGAGGGCTAGGAGACAGGCGGCAGGGCCAGCAGAGTAGGCATGAGTGTGGGGGGGAATGAATGGACACAGGAGGCTGCAGCTGGGCCCTGTGAGGGGCTAATGGAGGTGTGTTTGGAAGGAAGAGATAGCTAGGAGCTTACTGGGGCAGGAAAAAGAACGAGGGGATGGGAAAGGCCCAAGCGCACCTGGTCACTGTGCAGAAGGGTGGCAATTTGGGCCTAGGTCCCTTAATGCAGACAGAAAAACCTGTCAACAGGGGCCAATGGAGCAAGGACACGGGACCAAAGATGGAGAGGGAGGGAAGGAGGGCCACAGGGATTATGCCAGAGAAGGGAGAACAAGGAGGAGGGGAGGGGCCAGCGAGGGAGGGAGGGATTGAGATTAAGTGGGCCCCGGTGTCACTAATGACCGGGAGGGGGGTGGTGGTTGGAAAGGTCCCCCAGAGCCCTGCAATCACAATGGTCCGAAGAGGGCAGGTGGGTAAGAGAGGCTGCCACGGTGTAAAGTTTCCGGCTAGGAGAGGAGGCATCTGGTACAGAAACGAGGAACACTCGGGTCCACGTGTAGGCCCCAGCGACAGCATTGGTAGCGGAGATGCTAGATTGGTGCACCGAAGGGGAGCAGGAGAAGGAGGACAAGGAGGGGGGTTCAAAGAGCGAGAGGTTGCAGAGAGTGAACGTGAGCTGCCCAGGCATACACATGGCAAGGTACAGATAAGGGCATGATGCTGCAGCAGCGAGGGAGTCATTCGGCAAGAGGGGGTAGGGCAGAGGTATCGTCTGTGGCAGGTTGACAAGTGCAGGAAGGCGTGTTATGCGTAGGAGTTGGACAGGGCGGCACGAGTTGGCTTTGGGTACTGGCACAAAGTAACAAGCAGGCAGCTAGGGACACTAACCGCGGCACGCCAGACCTCCTTTTTATATTTCATTTGCAGCATTACAGCAGACATGGGGACTCAGGAGAGCTTTATACGGCTTACAGACCCTGAGGGGAAGAGATGGCAGGGTCTTGGGCAGCCAGCCGGATGCCGACGTGGAATGGCTACAACATTGACACATGTAGGTCTGGTGTGGCCTTGACAGTGCATCTACTGGGACAGCTCAATGCAGCCCTCAGGACAGCGACAACAGCACAGTGCGGCAGCAGGTGGGGGATCATAGGAGGGCATAACACAGCACCCTGGCTTCCCTCAGGCAGCATGGTAGGGTTTAGATCGATTGCGGCATGTGGTGCGGATGCACAGTTCATGGTGCCCACTTGGCTGTGGAATGTAGGGGGGGATAAGGCACAGTTGGATTACGAAGACATTAATCTTGAAGAAGGTGAAGTGGTGGATTCAGAGAGGAGGCCATCCTTAACGCCAGGTAATGGTGCTTGAGGTGCTTGGGAAAACACAGTGCACACTTGCAAGGTGTCTATGGGGGTAAATGCAGGGGGCCAAAGAGCTGGCAGGGAAATACATTTGAGGGGAGGTTTGTATGTCAAGGATGCCGGGGTAAGTACAGAGGTGCAATCAGAAGGAAAGAAGTCTGAAGTTGGCCAAGTGCAGGCTGAAGGGGTAGTGGGAAAGGCACCACAAACAGGGATGCCAGAGACAGGGGCAAAAGGAGAGCAGGGCACACCGCCAAGAAAAGGAGAAGGGGAGGATGGACAGGATAAGGCAGGAGCACAAGGCAAAAGAGAGTAAGGAAATCAAGGTCAAGAAATTGCATTGTACGGGGATAACTAAGACCCTTGGTGCTCATTTAATGTTGGCAACCAAGGAGAAGATATGGAAAGGGGAGTACGTGAAGATGCTGAAGCTCCTTCATAGAGAACTTAAGGGAAAAAAGGGGTCCAAAGAAAAAGAATTTGAGTTGTCAAAATGGCCTATGACAATTGAAAATTGGACGGTCCGCATATCCTTGTATGCAGACGACATCCTCCTGTATTTGGCCTCCCCAAAGCCCTCTATCCACGCTGTCCTCAACATTTTTACAATTTTTGGAAGGTATTCCGGATATAGGATCAATTGGAGCAAGTTCTTGCTGTATGTTCTCAGAGGTGATCCTCCCTCCCTGCCTCGTGACTGCACTATTCAGATGGCAGAAGAGGGCTTCTGCTACCTTGGTATCTTTATTACGGCTGACCCCAAACTCATATATGAGCGGAACCTACTCCCCCCACTACAAAGGCACAAACAAGACATCGAAATCTGGAAGACGCTCCCACTCTCGCTACTAGGGAGTGCACCGTGTTCAAAATGATGGCATTGCCGCAGTTTCTCTACGCATTGCAAAACACCACAGATTTAGTCCCAGCTCAAAACTTTGAAGAGGTAGAGAGCCTACAGCAAGATCTACTATGGGAGGGAAGACCTCGAATTGCCCTTCAGAAACTGGTCCTAAGTTGGTACGATGGGGGTGTTGGACTGCCCGACATCAAGAAGTACTATTGGGCATCGCACCTGACGGCGATCAGTCACTGCATCTACTGCCCAGACGACGACTCGGCATACAGACTAGACAAATGGCTGGTCCCAGGAGGGGCATACCACAGGGCTCTCTATTCTAGGCCCCGGAGGTTTCCTCTGACATGCCCAACTAAACATTCAGTGCTAGTCTGGCACACAGCCAACAAAAGCCTGGGGTGGGACAAAAAGCTCATACAAGCCACTCCTCTATGGGAGACGGAACAGCTGAGCACACTAGGTACCACAAAGGGATTCGACAAGTGGGACACCATTGGGATTACAAAAATTGGGGATCTATGGGACAAGGGAGAGGTGATCACATTCGCCGCACTACAACAGAGCCATGAGCTCGCCAGCACGGAGCATTTTCGCTACCTACAAGTCAGACATGCACCTCCTCTCAAACATACCCGGGGTAATACCCTACCAGAATATTCGCCACTAAAGGATAGGTTGTTGGATGGGTACATGTCAGACAAAGTGATATTCCTGACCTATAAAAAACTGGTCAATAATACCCCAAATCCTCCGATGCCTCTAAGGCAGCACTGGGAGATAGACGGGCTAGAAATAGATGACGAAGAATGTCAGGAGGCAGTCGCGTCCCCATGAGAGGTGGCAATTTCATCTAGGCTGCGCCTTGTTCAATTGAAAATCTTCCACCGAGTATATGTTTCCGGACCGACTCTAGTTAAATGGGAAAAACACACAAAGGCAATTGCAGGTGAGGGTGTGGGCTGCTGGGCACCTTTATACACATAATATGGGAATGTGAACTTATACAGTCCTACTGGTCGAATATATATGATTGCATGAACCGTGTGTTGGGGACTGCCCTGTGGCCGGAAGCAAAGAGATGCCTTTTTAAATATATGGGAATGCACCGACCTCAGTAGCAAAGATAAAATCTGGGTCAGATGGTGGCCAAGCGGAACACTGCACAAATGTGGGGAGTGGGAGAACCTCTCAAGGTAAAGTCTTGGAAGGCAGACATTGATTGGTGCATGTTCCGGGAGAAATGTTTTACGGGGGTGCCCCAAAAAGTGGTCCACCATATGGAATAAATGGAATGCCTATAGAGGTAATACCTGTGTCCCCCCTGCTATCCCAGAACCAGAAGACCCGACTACAATGTAGCCATTGTTAATCACCACAAACTATTTATGTAACATGTAATCATGATAGTATCCGATCTAAAGTTTCTGCCTACCTTATTTGTGACCTGTGAAGTCGACTTGAATTTGTTAATAAAAAGAATTCCAAAAAAAATAAAAAATTGGACGGTGGTGCTTATCATTTTCGCAAGCGTATATTGTGACAAAATACCCAGAACTGTACGTTTACCTATTGAATTATATGGATGTGATCCCCAGAGTACAAATCATGTATGGGGGATATGCATAAGGAGTTTCGCGCTCGCCTAGCATGGGATCCTGAGGCAAAATGGGGAAAAATTGACACCAATCTCTATCAGTAGACTATGGGTTTGGAAAATCCGGTAACAACACATTTATGGTGTGTGGCATAAAGGCTTATGTAGGAGAGACTACTGTAAATTCCGGCATGAATGCTCCAAGTGTGTGGGTAGACATGCCCTCATGCAGTGTCATGGGTCTGGAGGTAGTGGATAGGGGACAAGGCAGGCCAATGGGATCAGCACCAAGGGGCACACAGCAGGCAGCAAGGTCATCAGGTGACTGGAAAAAGGGGAGAACGTGGGGCACATGAAAGTATGGCCAAAGGCTCATACGCTAATTGATGGAAAACGATTGGAATGGTGGTTGGCAGGTTACTAGGACAAAGGGAGGGCAAAGATGTTTAGCGATGGTTTTCTGGAAGGATTTTGGCTGGAGTACAAGGGCCCCAGAGCAACAAGGTGGGTGCAGAACTTAAAATTCACACATAAGTAAGTCGTACGAGCGAAGCTACAGAAGGAAGTTGTGGAGGGCTGAATGGCAGGGCCATTTGGGACATGGCCTATATCTAATTTGATCGTGTCACCCATTGAGGTAGTGCCAAAAAAGTAAAAGGTAAATTTCGACTTATACAGCACTTGTCATGGCCAGAAGGAAGCTCCGTCAATTATTTTATTCCGGGGGAGGTTACATCCGTATCATTTACCTTGGTGGATATGGCTATGGCCTTGGTGGCACAGGTGGGAAAGGGTGCACTCATGGTGAAGTGTGATGTTAAGG
Source organism: Triturus cristatus (assembly GCF_964204655.1). Lineage (NCBI taxonomy): Eukaryota > Metazoa > Chordata > Amphibia > Caudata > Salamandridae > Triturus > Triturus cristatus. The sequence goes on from NC_140585.1 coordinate 881,459,042, forward strand.
CAGCTCTTTGGCTGCTTCCCGTACATGCAGAGGATTTCCAGTTGCTGGGCATACAATTTGAAGGGCAATGGTATGTTGACGAGGCATTACCCATGGGCTGTGCCATCTCTTGTGCTCTATTTGAGCAGTTCAGCTCCTTCCGACAGTGGGTTTTCACGTGGCACACGGGGAAGAGGACAGTGAGGCGCTATCTTGATGATTTCTTATTTGGGAATCAACCAGGTTCTGCAGACTGCCAACAACAGTTGGGAATTTTTCAAGAGCTCATGGGTGACAGGGCGCCGCTGGCACGCAAAAATACAATGGGGCCAGCCACAGTACTCTTATTTTAGGTATTGTGTTGGACTCAGTGTCCACGGAGGCATGCCTCCAGGTGGACAAGAGGGTGCAGATGCAAATGTTACTAGACGGCATGTTGGAAATACCCAAGGTGACTGTCAAAGAAGTACAGGTCATGCTATGGCACTTGCATTTTGCATATAGAGTAGTTAGGTCGGGTCAGACTTTTTGTACGCATCTGGGTATGTCCTTAGCTGGGCTGTCATTACCTCATCACTACATGCGTTTGTCCGCTGGCACACAAGAAGACAGGCGCATGTGGCAAAGGTTCTTGGAGGATTTCCATTGCATTTCGATGGTAACCCAAAAGGAATGCGACCGAGACATGCAGATATGTTCTGATACTTCTGGAAGCTTTGGGTTCGGGTTGTATTGGAAGGGCAGGTGGTGTGCAGAAGAGTAGCCCATGGCATGGAAGCAAAGTTTTTCCCCTTAGTGGTGGCAGTAACACTTTGGGGACAGGAACTGGCTTACAAGAGGGTGTTATTCATAATAGGCAATATGGCAGTGGTGCATGTGGTAAACAGGCAGTCGGCAAGGGATGAGTACATCCTCAAGTTGTTGTAAGTCCTCGTGATCGGTTGTTTGAGATATGATGTAGCCTTCATGGCAAAACATGTGCTGGGGGTGGATAATGACAATTGCGGATGCTTTGTCACATTCACAGTGAGAGATGTTCCATGGGATGACCATGGAGGCAGACAAGGACAAGACACCTGTGTCGGCAGACATGTGGAATATGGGGGAGAGAGGATGCTTTAGTTGGTGGTAGGGTCTTTGGCAGAATCCACCGGGAAATCGTATTCGCAGGCTTGGAAGGAGTTTCTAAGGAGGGGGGGCAAAATGGAGGTCATAGCTTTGGAGTAGGGGAGAAGACATAGTACAGTTCATCCTTACATTGCTTGAAAAAGGTCTGTCTAAAGTTACCATAGCGGGGAAATTGGCTAGAATTGCCTTCATGGTCAAGCTGTTCTGGGTTTATTCGCCATTGGCCTGGGAGCTGGGAGGAAAGATGCTAGAGAGGTGGGTGAGGGAAAGGGGTCGTTGGCCATGGGTGAGGAGGCCATTATCTAGGCATTTGTTAAGAAAGCTTTTGGGTGCACTGCCAACATTGTGCAGGACAAAAGAGGAGATGGTTTTGTTTTTCACACTAACGTAATGGATGTTTTCAGTGCCTTCAGGGTCACTGAACTACTGGGGAGGAAAGGGGTCCCCGGGTTGGATTGGGTGGACGTGGGGGATATGAGTGGCAGTATTGAATTGTGGATTCATCAATCTAAGACAAATTAGAAGGCAACAGAGAAGTTGGTGTTGCTGCAGGCATTCCCAGTCTTGAAGGTGTGTCCCTTATGTTGGGGATCAATGTGGAGGGCGGTTAGCGGACCTCCCAAGGAGCGGTTTTTCACCAAGATGATGGCGCACGGGTGACAGCTTACCAGCTGTTGTGGGGAATGTGGAAGGCACTGTCGAGTCAGGGGGAAGCTATGGGGGATTATGGAACATTTTCTTTTATGATTGGTGTGGCCATGGAGGCAGCTCAGTGGGGTTGGGGCAGGGATATGATTATGCAGTTGGGGCGCTGGTCGTCTGAGTGCTTTAGACAGTATGTGCGCATGGAGAACGGGAGATTTATGAGTCGTGTCATTTCGTCTGATTCTCACATATGTTGTTCTCTTTAGGTGCTGTCGCTGGACTGGAGGCAATTGAATTGTTGATATGAATTGTAGGACATTCATTTATTAAGTGCCCAGTAATGCATGAACTCCAGAAACGACAAGACGTTAATCTCGGGCTTGACAACCACTACTTTAAAGTGGCTTGGAATGGGAAAGGTGGTATGAGATAGCGGGATTTGTTACAATGCTTGAAAACGTTACTGAAGAGGTATAGATGTCCAGACATTATTGTTTTGCACCTGGGTGAAAATGATGTGGTGGTCTGCAAAGGTTTGGCTTTGTTAAAAGAAACAAAGAGGAATATCCTGGAAATTAAGAGGCAGTGGTCAGGAACTTTTGTCATCTGGACGGAATTCATTACAAGGAGACAATGGAGGGGGCGATGAAGCCCGCTGCAATTGATAAGGCCAGGTGCAAAATAAATAGGGACATGCAAGTTTTTTGTACAGACAAAATGTTTGGGTGGGTAGAACATCCAGAGTTTTTTAGGGGGGTGGAGTTCATTGGTCGTAGTACGGGATGGAGCTATACTTGTTGCAGGTAAAAGAGGTGCTATAGAGAACATTGAAGGGGGCCAGGTGAGACAGAGGTTCTGAGGGGTTGGGGGAGGGTCAGAAAAGTTGGGAGTAGGCCTTTTCGGAGTGGCAGTGGGTGGTTTCAGTTGCGATGGTTATACAATAAGATGATGGTTGTGAACATAGGAGAACCAGGACAATGGGGTGGTAATAAAGTTAAACCTGAAGGAAGCAACACATTTAAAGTTAAGATTTAGGATACTTAGATAGTTAGATGTTAATTGATCTGGGTTAAAGTGCTGATGGATGTAAAGGTGAACAGTTCAATGCCAGGGTAAAGATGTTAAGAGTGTTGGGAGTTTTAAGGGTTGCATTGGGGGGAAGTAGGTGAAGTATTGTATAGTGAGAAGTAGTTTTGTGGGGCAAAGGCCTAGAGTTTTTGATTGATGTGATGTGCACCTGTCTTCAATAAAGTGGCCTTTTTCACACAAGAAGCGGATATGTGGTCTGTACTGCCCCTTTTTGGCCCACTTGCATCGTCCCGCAGTGCTTTCAGAGTCCACACATCCTCGTCAAACACTCCTCAACCGATACCAATAGCTCATAATACAGCTGGACGCTGCTGTTGAATTGTTAACTGCATTGTCAGTGTTGGACTTATGACAATGTTTATCACTTATAGCTAGGCAGGCCAGATAACCGTGTTGATTACTGTTTGATTGCCCACGGATTATCTGCTAAGCCCTGGCACACATAAATCACCTGTGTGTTCTCTTTACAGCCATCTGTTCCTTCCTCTCCTGTGTTGCTGTGAGTCTTAGGCTGTCGTAAGCTAGGAAAGGTTAATGGAGTCTTAGACAGTGCTTGTTAATGGTGGCTGGTAGGAGGGGATTGTCAGCGCTGCTGATGTACTGACACATCTTTCCTGCACGCCAGGGCTGTAAATGAGGCAGCGCTGCACTGGAGAGTCAGTTAAAGTAGCACTTACAAGGATAATGGGCAATTCTGATGAAAATCTTTCTTTTTTAGTCAATCACGTCCTTTCTGAGCATAAGGACTGAAAATTGATTCTCACAACTAAGTGTCTTTCTGTTCAAGCCAGCCTCATTCACAAACCTTCTCCTTCCCATTCACAGAACATCCCTTCAGTCATAACAAGTCAAGTATCGACAAGGAGGCGCGCACTTGCATTGGCTGGAATGGAAATAAGTTCACAGAAGTAAAGTTCTAGGATGGTTATTATAGCGTCAGCTTAGGAGAAAGGGTTATTCTGGGTTCATTATTATAAAAAGGCCTCTGCAGAGTGATTGTAATCAGTGTTGTCCGTTCCTTGGGTTTGCTGGAGAGATTCTGAAATGCTTCTGAGATGCCACATTCCTCTGGTTTATAGTGTGCATAGTCAGGGTGACCATTTTGTTATGAAAATCATTTCTATTAGCTTAGTGTGCTTGAAAAGTGCCAGATGGAAAGTGCTTTTTTGTATACATGCAGCAGATGTAGCAAGTTTGGGGGTACTGCACATGTCTTCCAAAGTGGGAGACACAGATTGAATTAAAGACCAAGCAGCTAAGCACAGGGTGTCAGCCACAGTCCAAGACCATGGCCGGCACGCTTGGTCCTTGTAGCTTTCCCAGTACTCAAAAGGGAACTGTAAATAGGCACTCTGCTGGTATGGCCTATAGACGCCCTCAGTCCAAGACCATAGCAGGCACGCTTAGTCCTTGTAGCTGTCCCAGCACTCACAAGGGATCTGTAAATAGGCACTCTGCTGGTATGGCCTATAGACGCCCTCAGTCCAAGACCACAGCAGGCACGCGTAGTCCTTGTAGCTGTCCCAGCACTCACAAGGGATCTGTAAATAGGGGCCTAATAACAACACTGCAGGTTGCAGGCTTGAATTCAGAATCATATTGCTAAAACAAGAGTCAATAGCCTTCCACATGAGCATGATCTCAAGCAAGTGTGTTCCAGGCAAGAGTGGGAAATAGGACATCGAGCATTAGATGCTCTGGCAAGAATTACCAGAGCATTGCGCATGCATATATTCAAGTACAGGCCAAGTATGATATCAAAATAGCAAGATCCAAAAATCACCTTACAAAAATACTGTGTCCTAAATATCATTCACAACAATATTGATCCACTAAAGGTAATAATGGAAAATCTACACCCGGTGGAGCAACAGCTTTGTAAGTGATAATTAGGCCACAAAATGTATATCAGAATATATTTTTGTCAGTATTCTAACATGCAATCAAGTAGCTGAGTAAATACTGACCGAGCCTAAAGAATACTGGGTAAGTAAGTATGCCGGTGCTGATCAGTATTTGAAAAGCATTGGGTAGTAAGGCTCCACCAGCTTTTTCAAGGTGTTAACAGAGCAGACATTCAGGTACCAGCAGGATGTATGGAGCATGGAGTAAACATGCATGCTCCTTCCGTGTATGATCCGGTACTGCACTTAATTTTAATTTCAGAGGATCAGGTATGCACATGTGAGGATCCATCCCAACCTTCAATCAGAAAACGTTCTTGAAAAAGCTTAGGCCCACTATCGAACAGCATTCAGGGGATCATGGGGAAAGCAGGTGCTACGGGGCCTTGTCTGTGGGGATTTGGGCTGTTTGCCTCTGATGTCCTGGGGTCCAGCCTCCTATGGGTTTGTAAAGTGGGCCAAGTACAAACCATCAGCAATTGTCTTTTCGTGGTAGTGATGACGAGCAGTCACAGGCTTCTCATGGGAGGTAGTATGGGGTGCACATACTCAGAACTCAACAATCACCCAGCAACATAGTAACTGACTGTCCAATCCAATGCTTTACTTTAGAAAAGGAAAGTAATTTCTTACACACACATAAAACGGAATGCTATAAAGGAAACACTAACCGGAACAGCTAAAGCAAGATGTGCTTGGGTTACTGCACCTTAGAATAGCACCCATCCCAGCCTTTACCCAGCCGACCGTCATCCGCTAAGGCTAGGCAGGTTCTCGCTAGGGTTATAGTGTTTATGCAGCATAAATCAAGGATCATGTGCAGATAACACCTATTCACCAGAAGCAGCGTTCAGTTCAATACAGTCCCTTTTAATGTGTCACCAGTTGCAGGTCTTTGTGTTCATATCACAGCATGTGGAGAAATGGCAAAAACGCATCTTTGCTCACACACACTTCTTGATGGAGACATGCTGTTTCCAAAAGCAGCATCTGGCAGGTCATGGTGAAAGATGACCGCAGGGGTCCTCAAGTTCTTAGACTCTCAGTGGCCCAACAGGATGGGCAAGGTCTTTCCGAACCACTTACTGTTCATGTGATATATTGCAGGATGGCTTCACCACCCAAAGAGGGTCGGGAGGTGTCAGCGGCACGATGAACAGCCACGGGCACACTTCTAGGTCATAGCGGTGCAAGCAGCCACAGAGCACTTCTTACCACAGCAGTAGGTCAGCTTCAGTCACACGTCTTAGCACATGGGTAAGGTCTTCCACAGTTGTTCTTCTTGGCACAGTGGCAGTTTCACCACAGTCACACTTCTTGACACAGGCCCGAGGTCGATTGTGGATCTGTGTTTCTGGCCAGGTACCGCAGTACCGGAGAGACTGCCGCCCACCACTACTCAGGGCTCAGCGACTGCTCTCCTCCGTCTTCCTTTGCCTGGCAGACCCCAATAGCATTGGGGTCTTACTGCTTCTGGCTCTCCGTGGGTGGTAGGCAAAGTTGGCAGGCTCATTCTCCTCTCAGCAGGCAGGCTGGCTTCTTGGAGCTTCAAGTCACATGAACAGCTTCTTTCAGCAAGGGAAAACTCCAGGTGATGTCCCCTCCCCTCCAGGAAGTTGACCGTCAGTCAGGCACCAGCTCTGATTGCACAGGAGACACCTGAATACTCTGCGGAGCATTCTCTTCCTTGGCTAAAGAGAACTTGGAACTGGAAAAATTGAATCAGTGGTTCTAACTTTAATACAATTAAAAGCTGAGAGAAAATGAGGATCCTCTGTTTGCACTTCCAGAGCCTGTGTGGGATGGTTCGTCGCTCAAGTGCCCTTTCCAGGCTGTTGTCCAGCCACAGCGTTTGTGTAGAGTGATGCCCCTCACAGCAGGTTAGTCTCCTGCCTGGGATACCTACAATAAAGGCACAAAGAGGTGTGGGTTTTCTACACCAAATGATCAACAACCATATTGAAAAGTAATCAGGTGAAAGACAAATGTTTAGTCTTGCATTAAGGCCCCCTTTCACCTTTAGCATCAGAGACGGCAGTACAACTCCTCACCGTCACCCTCTGCCAAGGGGCAGTGCCACGGGAAGACTAATCAGCCGCTCCGCTCAGCAAATGGCAGTATAGCATTTCTAAAGGAGCCTTATCGCCTTTCTTCCCACTTGAGCATCTAGGTCTCCTCCCTCAAACTTCAGGAAAGTTAGCAATATTTGTTTTCAGTTTTATAAAGCGCATCACTCATTCCAATGGGATATCAGGGTGCTAGCTTTTCGCCCTACCCTTTCTTAAGGCATACAGTAGTGCTGGCACCAGCATCATTATGTCCTAAATAACCATGTTCTTAAGTTTTTCCTGTACCCAGATGATCTTTGATGAGATGTAGATCTAAAGGTACTTAGCTGCAGTGCACAGCTGCCTGATATGTACATGAGCAGCCTCCTGCTCCGACTTTCTTTACACTTCCACTCACTGGAAACCAGCCTCACCTCCATCATATGCACGTAAACGGGCCGTAGGTATCCAATCGAGTCCCAAGGGTCTCCATTCCTCTGTCTCACTCATACTCACAGTGCATGTACCATCCATACCACGTAGACAAACACACAACATATACTTAAGTGATTAGCACTAGGACGTGGGCTAGCACACACAAGTGGAACTTTACACAAGCGAGCCAGTAGGCTTCTACTTCAGTGATGCAGATAAAAGGTGTGGTCAAAACTATTGATTCCCAAAACACTGGACACATGCTGAACTCATTACAGGGACAGTAGTCCACTGTCAGTAGAGCTGGAGCCTGCTTGATGCACATATCTGTGTCACGGGGCAGGCCCAGGACCGGACTCGTTTCAAGCCACAGCCATGCACCTCTGTACACACAATAGATTAGCCTGAGGCTAGGGGCAAATTTAAAAAAAACAGGATTTGCAGGTATTTGCAGCTGGGTCCTCAGAGCAGGAGAACCCAACGGCCAACCATGCAGGTGACATTCCAGTCGCAACACCCTCGTTATAAGTGGCCTTGTGTTTGTTGCAATATTTATCACACCTGATGAATAACGATACCCGGGGGGAGTGGGGGTTATTATTAATTGGGTGTGGCTTGATATTCCCAATGACCAATTTCCACACAAAATCCGCATTGTCTCGGAAGTTACTGTGTGTTTTTCTCCTGGTGCATTTCAGCAGGTTCTGCCTGCGAAACTGACCTGGGGAGATTGTGAGGGGGATTCCCCATGCACTCTCTTTTGCATTACTCGTACTTCTAATGTGCAGTGACAGGAAACACTGCACTTGTTGGCATGCCACATGCCACTCGTTATATGGGCCTTAGAGTGGCATTGCTGCTCAGACTGACTGAAGGAATGTTTTCTGCTTAGCATCCCTTCAGAAACGAGGGTCAGTCTCGATTAAATAAGCAATGAACATAGAATAGCAAATACGTCACATAAATACTCTTTAGATGATTACATTCCACAAAATCAGAACTTAATTAATTTCAAGCACAACAAATAAACTTGCACAAGTTTATAAAAACCCTAACCACCCTGATTATGAACATATTTTCTATAATACAAAGGAAGTGGGACCATTCAGTTGTTGAAAATTGAACTATTAAAAAAATGTCTGACACATAATGAGGTGCCTATCGCCAGTACTACGAGCCCCCATGTCATGCATGATACCTCAGCCAGGCCTGGGTTTCTGACAAACAGCATTTTACAGGCTGTGCTGTATTAGCCAATGCTTGTTGAGGTAAAATCCAACCAACACGTCTGTGGCTAAAAGCCAGAGTTGCCTTAAGTGTACACATGAGATGGCACCTCTGGCAGCTCCACATAAAAAACATTTATTTCCTCGTTAAGATGTTGAAACTTTTACTTGTGTTTGTTTTCTGCTTGAAAATGTTCTTTGCTTTTTGATTGCATCGTATTTTGAATAAAATGCAGGTCAGGGGCAATCATTTCACTTATTTTCTTTTACTGTGCTCCTCTCTGGCGTTTTCTCCGCCATTGTTTATATTTCAATACAGACAGAAAGGCCTAGAGTTACTAAGGGTTGCACATGCCTTATATAAGTGTGCACTGTGCCCACATGCCTGCTCATTGCTAATGAAATTGGTGCAGTGATTCCCATGGGTTTCCACCACGCGAGCCCCATGCAGAGCATTAGAAAACCCCATAAGTGTCCCGTTCAAAGTCTTTCTAATGTGATGTGCGAGGGATGAGAAGCTCGCTGAACCATGCTGTGTTTGACCCATGCACCCCCTGGCTCGAATGATTTTTGTTAGGACCCACTTTCCTTTCCTCTGATGCAATATTGCCACTACATAGAGGTAAACTCTGTTCCTGGAACATAACATGCATCTCTCGCTCAACCAGTTGCCAAGCCAGCAATTCCACATAATGCACTAGGGTCTCTTATTCTAATTTACCTCGAAAATAGTTGGCACAAATGCTGCTGGCGGAATTCAATAAGCCAAGTATAACAGTGGTTCAGTGGAATCAGGATGGCTTGTGCTGTCATCAGCATCTGGCTAATCTCACTCTGGAGCATCATTCGATGCTTCCAGGGAGACAAGCAGTGCTATGTGAACAGGTATAGTTTGCAGACACATCAGTCCACAAGCCCTGCTCGTGCTCCACAGCTCACTTCACAAGATCCAGGGGTATATTTACTAATCTTACATGCAATGCAGGGCAACAAGCAAAGTTGCTGCATTGCGTGAATGGGAGAGAGCAGAAATGCTCCATATTTACAAAGCTATGGAGCATTTCTGCTCTCTCCTTGCGCCGGCACAGCGTGTGCTGCCTAGCGCCAACACAGGCACCCTTGCACCATAGTGAAAGGGTGCTTGTGTCATGAGCAGGACTGTTTTTGTGCACAAAAACAATCCTTAGAGGTGTTTTCCTCTTTCGCAGTGTGATGCAGAAGGCATCACGCGTAAAAAGAAGTCGCAAGGAGAAATAAAGATATTTCTGCTCTTTATTCCTCACTGGTAAGGTGTAGCATTTTGATGCATTCCCAGGTTTACTAGCTTTAGTCAGTCTTGAAATGCACCAAAATCCATGGGTGACTGCATGGGAACACCCATGCTCCACCCATGGGAAGCCTCCTAGCTTGAAACATAACACAGAGCGAGCACAAGGTGGTGTAAGTCGTCCCTTGCGTTGCATTGTAAATATTACTGAAGCCTTTGCGTCGTCATTCATTGCCTTGCGTGACACAAGGACAGCACAAAGGCTTGATAAATGTGGGTCCCAGAAATTGAAGAATTGCCTGGCATCCACTTCCATGAATGCACTGCTTTCTGATCTGTGTCAAGCTGTAGGCACAAAAAAGGCTCAATAAGGAGCTTTGCTTTCTGCTTGCAAGAAAAATGATAACACTCAGCCTCAGCACACAATGTAATGCAAAGAGGAAAAGATACCGCCCCCTAGTGATCTGTAAACACCACCCAGGAGTATCTGGCTAATAAAGGAGCCAGGAGGATCTCTTATATGGATCAGAGACATGGGATGCCTTGAAGAGGTTGAAAAACATTGCAAGTCAAAATTAAAAAATGCAAAACATTGACAACTTTGATTGACTTTTCTAAAGCAAGCGAGAAAGAGCCAACACGTTCAGCCTGTATGATAATTGATGAACATGCAAGAACCACCAGGCGCTCTAGTGACTCAAGTAAGCAGTGGTGCAAATACGTAGAAGTGTTGTACATAGGAGTATCTGCTATGGCACGGTGTAGTGTTAGGAAGTTCCTACACTTGTTCCTGCTCCCAGTGTGTGTGCACAGTGCACACACATATGCACAGTAGCTGGACACACCATGTCACTGCAGCTGCCATTACATGGTGCGCTGGTGTCTGCTCCCAGTGACCCTAGATCCGTGTCACACTGCTGCCGGGTGTGCCTCTGCCCTACTCTGAAATCCCCATCCCTAGAGGGCAGAAGTATGGTGGATCCTGTGCCTCTGTCCTATGCCAGAGCCTCATCCCTAGAAGGTAGCAGTAGGGTGGATCCTGTGCCTCCGCCCTACGCTGGAACCCACATCTCAAGAGGGTAGCAGGAGGGTGGATCCTGTCCCTCCGCCCTACTCTGGGGCCCCCATCCCTAGAAGGTAGAAGTTGGGTGGATCCTGTGCCTCTGCCCTACGCCAGAGCCTCATCCCTAGAAGGTAACAGTAAGGTGGATCCTGTGCCTCCGCCCTACGCTGTAACCCCCATCTCAAGAGGGAGCAGGAGGGTGGATCCTGTCCCTCTGCCCTACGCTGGAGCCCCCATCCCAAGAGGGTAGAAGTAGGGTGGATCCTGTGCCTCTGCCCTACGCTGGAGCCCCCATCCCTAGAGGGTAGAAGTAGGGTGGATCCTGTGCCTCTGCCCTACGCTGGAGCCCCCATCCCTAGAGGGTAGAAGTAGAGTGGATCCTGTGCCTCTACCCTATGCCAGAGCCCCATCCCTAGAAGGTAGCAGTAGGGTGGATCCTGTGCCTCTGCCCTACGCTGGAGCCCCCATCCCTAGAGGGTAGAAGTAGGGTGGATCCTGTGCCTCTGCCCTACGCCAGAGCCCCATCCCTAGAGGGTAGAAGTAGGGTGGATCCTGTGCCTCTGCCCTACGCCAGAGCCCCATCCCTAGAAGGTAGCAGTAGGGTGGATTCTGTGCCTCCGCCCTACGCTGGAACCCCTCATCCCTAGAGGGTAGAAGTTGGGTGGATACTGTGCCTCTGCCCCACGTCAGAGCCCCATCCCTAGAAGGTAGCAGTAGGGCGGATCCTGTGCCACCGCCCTACGGTGGAGCCCCCATCCCTAGAGGGTAGCAGTAGGGTGGATCCTGTGCCTCTGCCCTATGCCAGAGCCTCATCCCTAGAAGGTAGCAGTAGGGTGGATCCTGTGCCTCTGCCCTATGCTGGAACCCCCATCTCATGAGGGTAGCAGGAGGGTGGATCCTGTCCCTCCGCCCTACTCTGGAGCCCCCATCCCTAGAAGGTAGCAGTAGGGTGGATCCTGTGCCTCCGCCCTACGCAGGAACCCCTCATCCCTAGAGGGTAGAAGTTGGGTGGATACTGTGCCTCTGCCCTACGTCAGAGCCCCATCCCTAGAAGGTAGCAGAGGGTGGATCCTGTGCCACCGCCCTACGGTGGAGCCCCCATCCCTAGAGGGTAGCAGTAGGGTGGATCCTGTGCCTTTGCCCTATGCCAGAGCCTCATCCCTAGAAGGTAGCAGTAGGGTGGATCCTGTGCCTCCGCCCTACACTGGAACCCCCATCTCAAGAGGGTAGCAGGAGGGTGGATCCTGTCCCTCCGCCCTACTCTGGAGCCCCCATCCCTAGAAGGTAGAAGTTGGGTGGATCCTGTGCCTCTGCCCTACGCCAGAGCCTCATCCCTAGAAGGTAGCAGTAGGGTGGATCCTGTGCCTCCACCCTACGCTGGAACCCCCATCTCAAGAGGGTAGCAGGAGGGTGGATCCTGTCCCGCCGCCCTATGCTGGAACCCCCATCCCAAGAGGGTAGAAGTAGGGTGGATCCTGTGCCTCTGCCCTACGCTGGAGCCCCCATTACTAGAGGGTAGAAGTAGGGTGGATCCTGTGCCTCTACCCTATGCCAGAGCCCCATCCCTAGAAGGTAGCAGTAGGGTGGATCCTGTGCCTCTGCCCTACGCTGGAGCCCCCATCCCTAGAGGGTAGAAGTACCTCCTGTGCCTCTGCCCTACACCAGAGCCCCATCCCTAGAGGGTAGAAGTAGGGTGGATCCTGTGCCTCTGCCCTACGCCAGAGCCCCATCCCTAGAAGGTAGCAGTAGGGTGGATCCTGTGCCTCCGCCCTACACTGGAACCCCTCATCCCTAGAGGGTAGAAGTTGGGTGGATACTGTGCCTCTGCCCTGCGTCAGAGCCCCATCCCTAGAAGGTAGCAGTAGGGTGGATCCTGTGCCACCACCCTACGGTGGAGCCCCCATCCCTAGAGGGTAGCAGTAGGGTGGATCCTGTGCCTCTGCCCTATGCAAGAGCCTCATCCCCAGAAGGTAGCAGTAGGGTGGATCCTGTGCCTCCACCCTACGCTGGAACCCCCATCTCAAGAGGGTAGCAGGAGGGTGGATCCTGTCCCTCCGCCCTACTCTAGAGCCCCCATCCCTAGAAAGTAGAAGTTGGGTGGATCCTGTGCCTCTGCCTACGCCAGACCCTCATCCCTAGAAGGTAGCAGTAGGGTGGATCCTGTGCCTCCGCCCTACTCTGGAACCCCCATCTCAAGAGGGTAGCAGGAGGGTGGATCCTGTCTCTCTGCCCTACGCTGGAGCCCCCATCCCAAGAGGGTAGAAGTAGGGTGGATCCTGTGCCTCTGCCCTACGCTGGAGCCCCCATCCCTAGAGGGTAGAAGTAGGGTGGATCCTGTGCCTCTACCCTATGCCAGAGCCCCATCCCTAGAAGGTAGCAGTAGGGTGGATCCTGTGCTTCTGCCCTACGCTGGAGCCCCCATCCCTAGAGGGTAGAAGTAGGGTGGATCCTGTGCCTCTGCCCTAGAAGGTAGCAGTAGGGTGGATCCTGTGCCTCTGCCCTACGCTGGAGCCCCCATCCCTAGAGGGTAGAAGTAGGGTGGATCCTGTGCCTCTGCCCTATGCCAGAGCCCCATCCCTAGAGGGTAGCAGTAGGGTGGATCCTGTGCCTCTGCCCTAAGCAAGAGCCTCATCCCCAAAAGGTAGAAGTAGGGTGGATCCTGTGCCTCTGCCCTACGCTGGAACCCCCATCTCAAGAGGGTAGCAGGAGGGTGGATCCTGTCCCTCCGCCCTACTCTAGAGCCCCCATCCCTAGAAGGTAGAAGTTGGGTGGATCCTGTGCCTCTGCCTTACGCCAGAGCCTCATCCCTGGAAGGTAGCAGTAGGGTGGATCCTGTGCCTCCGCCCTACGCTGGAACCCCCATCTCAAGAGGGTAGCAGGAGGGTGGATCCTGTCTCTCTGCCCTACGCTGGAGCCCCCATCCCAAGAGGGTAGAAGTAGGGTGGATCCTGTGCCTCTGCCCTACGCTGGAGCCCCCATCCCTAGAGGGTAGAAGTAGGGTGGATCCTGTGCCTCTACCCTATGCCAGAGCCCCATCCCTAGAAGGTAGCAGTAGGGTGGATCCTGTGCTTCTGCCCTACGCTGGAGCCCCCATCCCTAGAGGGTAGAAGTAGGGTGGATCCTGTGCCTCTGCCCTAGAAGGTAGCAGTAGGGTGGATCCTGTGCCTCTGCCCTACGCTGGAGCCCCCATCCCTAGAGGGTAGAAGTAGGGTGGATCCTGTGCCTCTGCCCTATGCCAGAGCCCCATCCCTAGAGGGTAGAAGTAGGCTGGATCCTGTGCCTCTGCCCTACGCCAGAGCCCCATCCCTAGAAGGTAGCAGTAGGGTGGATCCTGTGCCTCCGCCCTACGCTGGAACCCCTCATCCCTAGAGGGTAGAAGTTGGGTGGATAGTGTGCCTCTGCCCTACGTCAGAGCCCCATCCCTAGAAGGTAGCAGTAGGGTGGATCCTGTGCCACCGCCCTATGGTGGAGCCCCCATCCCTAGAGGGTAGCAGTAGGGTGGATCCTGTGCCTCTGCCCTACATCAGAGCCTCATCCCTAGAAGGTAGCAGTAGGGTGGATTCTGTGCCTCCACGCTACGCTGGAACCCCCATCCCTAGAGGGTAGCAGGAGGGTGAATCCTATCCCTCTGCCCACAAAGAATATTACTTTGGAAGGTGGTATTTATAAAGGAGCACACACGGCTGAAACCACTGGTACAGAAGGACTAAAAGGTATGCTTGTTCTAAGGGCTGATGTTCTAAGGTGTCAATCACAGTCCCTATTCTGGGGGATGGGGAAGGAGAGATGCCCATCATGCACAGCCTTTCAGGAATGTATATGGCATTGCTGGGCTGCAGTCTCTGCTCAATTTATCTTCAAGGGTCATTGACCAATATAGTGACCAGCAGAACCTTTACAATTACAGTTTAGTGTGGCTCTGAAGCTGAATGCCAACAGTGCGTGTAGCGGGGACGATTATCACTGTCAGTTTGACAGGACTGTGTCTGCTGCAGAGAGGAGTTTTAGGAAACTTCCCAATGCTAATTTAAGGCTCATTCACATACAGGCAAATTTAGGCCACAACAGTGAAATGCACATTCATATTGCTGGCAAATAACATAGTCCATTTTCTTTTCACTGACTCCTAGTTGGCTTGTGGAAACTTTGGAGCACTTTTGTATTTGGCCTTTAAGCCCACTATGCAAACAATGGTGCAACCTAAACTGTCTTTGTGAGTTTTCATTATGCATAATAACTATTCTGTGCTTTTAGCAGTTTTATAAATCATCGAGACTCGGACCCAGTACTCTAGCTTCGAGGTCGAACGCCTTATCCGTTAGGCCACATCCTCTCCCCTACTTTAGTTGAATGTAGTTTCCTAACTGCATTGACTGTCTGTTCCTTTTTTAAGTCACCTGTAGACAGATCCGACAGGATAGTGTGGCCGCATAAGGCCCGCGGGAGACTACATGATTCAGAAGGGTTCTTTTGTGTGCTGATGACACGATGTAGCCGGTCGTCACAGCTTAGTTTCTGCCGTGTAAATGGCACAAGGCTACTTTAGAGCTTCCTAATTTGTTGTGTTAGTCTTTGCATAATTGCACCAATTGGCTTGTCATATGTGTGCTATGCAAGCGCGCTGATTTATTCAGTAAATCCAGGAATTGATGGTAATCTGACTTCTTGACACCTGGGATCATAACACCTTGGTTAGGGCAAGGCTGGACATATATGGTATATATAGGTCTCCAAAAATGCTAAATAAAAAAAAGCACCAACTGCAGAATCACAGAGCAAGACTGCCCCAAAACTGCCAAAAACCAGAAAATGTAAACTCAGCACTGAAATCACTTCCCTGGACACCCTTAGAAGAGAGCGTCAAGTGCAGGGCTCTTTGCATGATTCATAAAGCATATTAGAAGAAGGGCCTAGGGGACATGAAGAATACAGCCACCAGCCACATCTCACAGAGGAATCTCCGGTCAGTGATGGAAGATCCCTTGTAGTCCAAAGCTCAAGGCTGTAGAACACTCTGAACAGAACCTTTAGGGCAGAACCCAACCAGTATGACTGAGAAAGTCTTAAATACTGAAATATTCAGAATAGCTGGAGGTGGGTCACAGTCGGATGTTAGTGAGGGAGGCAGGCCCTGGCAGTTTTTTCTACCCAGCCCCTGGGGAAGCACTGCCTGGTCCTGAGAGGCTGGAAATGCTTGCTTGCTGCTTTTTTTCCTGGGGACGATATTGCACCGATGCTGCACAACTGGTCCTCCGTAACAAAACCGGCCCTCACCGCTGCAAAACCAGTCCCCACCCTTCCAGCCTCCCGAGGAAACACCCGATGCCCGGTACAGCCAGTCCAGCCCTGGAGGGAGGAGTATGGAATAAAGGCCACGCCCTGAAGATAGTGGGGGTCCTGCTGCTCCACAAGGGTTGACTTTAATTTGATCTCAACAGATAGCGCCATATTAAACTTGCCAGTAAATAAATAAAAGGAGATTGGCTATTGTAATTTGTGATACAACATTGTAATGTCTGGCAATAGTAGTTGTGGGCCGACCAAACCAGCCACTGAAACTCTACATTTTCTCTATGTACACCGGCCTACATAGAGAAAATGGCCTCCCCATAGACGCATGTGGGGTCGCGTCCCAGACAATCACAACGCTGCCATTGCAGCGTTGTGATTGCCCTAGGGGAGGGGAGGGAGGCTGCCTGATTCCTGTGTGGAGCGGAGAGAGGAGACGCGACGCAAGACCGGAGGTGAAGGTAAGTTTAAATTCATTTTTTTAAATTAAATTAAGCCCCCCTCCCCACGCGACGCCCTCCCCGCGAGTCATGCCTGCCGCGACTGCTAGGGCGATGGTGCACCAACTGTGACATGTTATTTTCTCAAGCCATTATAGTATCATGCCAGGAATAGGTAACTGTCTGGTCCCATGAGAATATGGCATTATAGACTGGTTAATATCTAACTGTGATATCAGGGGTGTTTCATTTCTGGTGCCAATGATATCATCATGGTAGCCAGTGTTTATTCACTGATGATATGTCTTTACATCAAGGGATGGAATTTGTACATGGTAATGACATTGTCGTGCCTAGAATGATGGATTTCTTTTCCCATAATATGGTGGCATACTGAGCTGATTGTTTTTTTGTGCCCTGTCAACATGAAGAAGGAAATGCCCGTTTTGAAAGAAAACAAACATGCAAATAACACACCCTCACACACACAGCTTTATTCCATTAAACGTCTATCTGAGTATTGCTGAAGATATAAAAAGCACAGTATTTTGTCTGTGCAATGCACAGCTGCCCCCATCCGAACCAATCCAGAGAAACAGAGAAATGTCCTTTGGCACACCGACCCATATACATAAAACATCACAAAGATCCCCCTAAATCAATCCAATTTTATTTTCACACTTGCATTAATAATTTGGAACTCACCACTGACCAAGTTCTCTGCTACCCACACACAACCAAACACCAATAAGCAACAGCAATAGCAAATGATGATATTTCTAGTTGGATTTCTGCCCTTCCCATACCTGCAGGTAAAGGCACCCAGGAAGTGAAATGACTCATAATACCACAGTAAAAGGGGATTCGCCGTACACAAAGTGTGAATAACATAACACAAAATACGCCACAGATTAGTTACCCTTGGATGATCATGACCTCAGCTTGTTAGGGGTGATGTCATGAGCAAACTGAAACTTCATTAATCTCCACGTCATGCTTTTGATCACTTTCATTCAAAACATTCACTAGTACTCCTGAACAAGGACATAACACTTGTGTTAGTAGAAAATCAGTGAAAAACCCCCCTTGACAGATTCTATAGTGCAATACGGCTAACACGGAGACATTCACAGCGTAGATTCTTGAGGGCACAAGATATGGGTCACATTAATGCCAACATTATTTCTTTCATGTTTCAGGGCACTGCAGGGCTTGATGGAAAGAATGGATTGAAAGGTGCAAAAGGTGACCGAGGTCTCCAAGGCCAAAAGGGGGAACCGGTGAGTAGTGCATATGAACACAAAAGTAGACGTGGGTCGAACATAGATGTTTGCAAAAAGAATGCACTTTTGAAAGGGAAAATGTATCCCTACAAATGTTTGATTTGGGCAGAATTTTAAAATGAAATGTATTACTCCATCCTTGAAGATTTTAGATAAATGTTGGGACTGCTATCAGTTCCAGGTCTTCAATG
Source organism: Triturus cristatus (assembly GCF_964204655.1). NCBI lineage: Eukaryota > Metazoa > Chordata > Amphibia > Caudata > Salamandridae > Triturus > Triturus cristatus. The sequence goes on from NC_140585.1 coordinate 881,477,029, forward strand.
TGGGTCGCCATTCAAGCACGCATCCTTCAAGCTGGGATAGCTGCCCTACTGCTCACTGTAGAACAAGTGTGATCCCTGTTTGACCCGGAATGGTTCAATACTCCACAGAGTGGACGAGGGTTAGAAACTTGACACCACAGATGGCAGAAATACAAAATATATCATTTTCTTTAACTTAATGTGCCTTGCAGGGCTACGAAATTGCACTTAGTATATCTCTTGAAATAATGGACAACATATCAAGACTTTCTGAATTTCTTGAGAAAGTAAATCCTAATTAGAATTTACGTTACTCGTGATGGTAGTAAGAAAAAAGTTGCAGAATTTGCAAATAATTCTTCCAAATTTGGACTATTTTAAAGATTGTACCATAGATTGTTTCAAATCAAGCAAGTAATAAATTCCAAAGTTCCACATTTTCATATATATCCTACAGAGTTCTGAAAGTTCATCCAGAGAATTTCATTTTGTAATGTGTAGAATTGGATTTAGTATCTGTCCAGCAGGGATGAAATACAAGCATGTCAGACGTTTTGCCGGACCTGGATTGGCAAACTAAGAGCATCCGATGCCATCTACTGGCATTAGCCCCATTATAGGCCTCACCGTTAATAAAAAGAGCTGGCTAGCATTAAAATGTATACCTAAATGTTGCAGGTCGACTGTGGGGCCCTGAAAAAGTGTGGGGTCTGGGGAACATTAAAACCCCCACCCCATTTTCCTACCTCCCATTCTGACAGGCCTGATGAATAGATGGTCTGAGGAAATTAAACATTTAAGTAAGCTTTGGCAGCTATATCAGTTCTGTTTTTGTGTTTTTTATGGGTGATCCTATGTATACTGATGGCCTGTTGTATGTATTTTCCTGGCCTGCTCTACTCAATCATGTATGTTTTTGTAGGGATTCTGACAATGCATACCTTACTTACCCAATACTACATTCAACTAATCCGTTCAACACAGTAAACAGGACTCCTTGCACTGACCCAACACAGTCCTGATAGGCCACTGGATGGATATCAAGGCCTCCCCTGATCATCACCTAGGGTTAATGCACTCACAAAACAACCTGCCAGGCAAACAGCGAGTCAGTTAATCAGACTGCAACTAAACACTTTAGGCTTGTCCTCCAGCACAACGATATACAAAAGGGAAGGGAGGGCCTAAGGGAAAATTTTGAAGACCAGTTAATACTAAATCCCCAATATGCAAAACAAACAAGTCTAAAGGTCTCGAAAGGACACCTAAACCTATGGTGGCCTCAGTGTCTGTACGTACACTATGACACTAAATCTACACAGGAAGTCCTACCTAAAAGGACGGAATCCCATCACTCCTTGTCCGCCAGCACCCCACTAAACATCAGAATCTGTCAATATATTCATTTTGTCCCAGCACAACTACACAGCTGGCATTGCAGCTCATAAATCCAATCAAACTGTGGTCTATCTATGTCAGAATCCCCAAACCTCTCATATCATACCAGTCCCTAGTGACTCCCTGGGATCAGAATATTGGCAAAATGATTGCTGTATAAATACATCAATCATTACATGGCATAACTTAACATAGCGTATCATAAGATCACATTACATAAACAGGACTGTTAAGGAGAAAAAGCCAGTATCAGAAATGTTGTTCTTCCATCAAATTTCTTTAACATAAGATGGAGGCATAGGATTAGCACAATCAGAAGATTCCACGTCAGGAGCCAGGCCTTCTCTGAACCCTTCGACACTCGTCTAAATTTTGGGACTCCTAACATTTCAAAGAAGCTGATCTCAGGGTGTGACTAGATTTGTACCAGAGCGATACTCTGTGACGTAAGCAGGTGATCAACCTTTGAACACTGGTTCAAGGATCTGTAACTACATTCAGTCTGGCATGAGGGATTGATTGACTGATTTCACAAGGGCCATTAAAGGTTACTCTGCAGAGCTTATCAGACAAGTATTTTTCCCACTGAAGAGAATCAAAGAAGAAAGTTAACAATACAAGGGCCATTAAACAAAATGGAAGCACCAAGGCCAAACAAAACAGAAACAAAAACATGCTGGAGTTCATCACACATTTAACGATAACTTGTCAAGAAAGTGACTTAGATTTGTCAGTTAATCCAATTCAAAGAGCAGTTGTCAGTTAATGTAAAACAACCAGTCACAGTGTGTTCATCAGTTACTCAATCTAACAAGTATTTCCAAAGCCAATAGGTCTCGCCTACACAAGAGTGATTGGACTTGTCAATGTATTTTAGCCATGTTGTACAGAAGCGCGGCTGCTGAGTAGCATGGCTGAAAGTTAGAACAAAGCGATATGACGTGGCCAGCACTGACCACAAGGGGCAGATATCCATTTTCTTAGTTCTGAATTATTCTGTGCCCTCATAAAAAAAAAGCTTTTTTAGGAGCAAATGACAATAAGGCCTAATAAGCAAACGTAGAGCAACAAGGCATTAAACAAGCAATAATGAAAAAATTATAATAATAACCCTGATCCATAAACGGGTGCTAGGGCTGCAATCTACTTAAAGTAGTCTGAAGTTGTCAAAAACAAGAAGGATCATGGAATGGCTGCATGTCAAAAACTCACAAATGTAGAAAAGGCATTCCAGGAAAAAAACTCACTTGCGTTAGTGCGGAGGGAGGGATTGAGAAAGGGGCTGCAAGTAAAAGGAAAGAAAAGTCCCTGTTATAGCAGTGGAAGGGCAATGGACAAGGGTAGCAGTGCTTGGGCCATGCTCCAGGGTAGGGACAAGCACACGGAGAAGAAGTGAATAGTGACGATAAAGTCATCCAATGGTAAGCAATGGGAAGGCTCTAAGTTGCCAGTAAGTAGACAACATTTCTCACATTTGACAGCGCATGCACTGCATCAGGTGAGACCTAAGGTAAATGTAATGGGGTGAGGGAGGGAGTGATCTTTCAAAGAAGTGAAGGTGCCCAACAGACATACCAAAGGGCATAACACAGCCAACAATCCCCACAAATTATTTAAGGGTGCTAGACAGAAGGCAGGCGACCCCCCCCCCCCCACCTGCGATTAATGCCGGAAGCTACTAGTTTAGGGGTGGGTTGAGGTAAAGGGAGGGTAAGGTGAATTTATGGTTAAGGGCTGGGTAGACATAAAGGGAGATAATGGTGTTGATTTTAAGGTCTGGGCGGGTAGAGGTAAAGGGAGGTAGGGGTGATTTTAAGGTTCCGAGTGGGCAGGGGTAAAGGGAGATAAGGGTGATGCTACAAAATTCTCACCAACCCATAATCAAGGTGCTTAGACTCCTAAACAGATCATGCATACCATGAGCACCTTAAAACTCCTCCTTTCCTGGCACACATTATTTATAGACTCATGGACAGCTCCTTCATTCCTAGAGCCTGCTGCATGTGGACATGCACAGCGTGTGCTTCCCTAGTACTCATCATTCATTGACCCTGACCAATGGGTCGAGATTACAAGTTGGATGTTATTTAACGCTTCCAGTAATTCCTATCCTTGATTAATTTTCGACAGGTGAAGCCTGTCAAAATTTAACAGGGGAAAAGTCTACAGTATTTACTGTAACAATAGGATTTTGAAGCCAGAAGCATGAAAATCGGCAACTATTGCCTACAAACTCGGACTAGGTGCTATTTACCATTCCTGATAAATAATGTACTCTGGGGTATCCTTATTTATGAAGTGCAATGTATAGCACATCGATTTCGACGACCTTGGAATCAGGGCAAGGGGCTTGTGTATTTCTGTGACATTCCTTGTGCACACATGCATAAACGTATGTGCAGCTATTACATTCTTGGAGCTCACCATCCAGAGACTCGTGGACAGGCCGTGCTTCCCTGGTACTCATACTGCACAGACTCACATACAGCTGTTGCATTCCTGGCGTTCACCATGCATAGATTCGCAGACTCTTCTTCTTGTGTTCACCCGGTATAGACTCATGGACAGCTCCTGTAGCCCTGATACATATTATGCATAGACTCATGGACAGCTCCTGTAGCCCTGATACACATTATCCATAGACTCATGGACAGTACCTGCTTTCTTGGTGCAAGTTATGCCTCAACTCATGGACCATGTCTTCATTCTTGCTGCACTTTAAGCATAGCCTAATGGACAGGTCCTGCATTCCTGCTGCACAATGCACATAGACTGCTGGACTTTTAAACATAATGCATAGACTGAAGAAAAGTACCTCTCTTCTTGATGCACTTTAGGAAGTGGCTGATGGTCATGAGGTGTTGTATTGTTCACTTGCACAGACTAGTGGACAGCTCCTGAATTCCCAGGGTTTGGCACGCATAGACCCGTAGACTAGGCAGTGGAAGTACTCACCAGGCATTGAATCCTGGCACTTCCTACATTTCTAGTGCTCTTCATGTATAATATCACGGACCAGTGGCGTAAGGACACTTGAGGACCCTCCTACCCCCTCCCTGCAAGGGTGGACCTCCGGACTCAACCAGGAGCTCTCAGGCCAGGGTACTCTGCGGAGGGGGTCCCTGGAGCTCGGGGACCCCCGCACCACGGGAGCAGTGGGGAACTATGTTATGCCATTGTAGACACGGACATCTGCATTCCTCATGCTCGCCATGCAGGGACTCGTCGACAGCACTGGCAGTTCTACATTTCAAACGCTCATAATCAGTGCTTTAAATGGGAAATTAGAAGTGCCAGTACTCCCTAATTAGACTCGGTGGACAGTTAGGGGCGTGGCTGGGGGCGTGGCTGTGAGCGAGGCATTTAACAATAGCACCTTTTTTGTTGCGTGGATCAGAGGTTGGGGAAGTTTGAACCATTCAAACAAACATCGTATAGCCATTGTATGGCCTTTTCAGCGCCACACAGAGTTTACTTAATAAACTGTAATACAGCTAGAAGAGACCACCTAGGCTCACGAATACAGGAGCCTAAGCACTCCTCCAAGGAGCTTTTCAAAATACTTAAGGAGTTCACAAACCCTGAAGTAAATACACCATCCATCACCCCGACACAAACGCTATGTAATGATTTAGCAAATCATTTCAAGGACAAGATTGACAAGATATACCATTCCCTGACGGCAGGAAAAGTTTCCAATGGGATACCCCCTTCTGGGAGAGACCCCTCACAACCCAGACTAGACTCCTTCACAATCATTACCATAGATCGAGTGGAAACCTTGCTGGCGCAAACTAAATCCGGTGCACCCACAGACCCGGTGATGCCATTTATAACGGCTGAACTAGCCCCAATCCTAGGTCCCTCACTAACCGAGGTCTGCAACATTTCCTTGGCCTCAGCCACCTTCCCAAGGAACTGGAAAAAGGCGCATATTAAACCTCTGCTTAAAAAGGTGCTGGCAGACCCGACAGAGTTGCAAAATTATAGACCAATCTCCCTCCTTCCAAGTAGCTCGAAGGTCATGGAGACACTGGTAAATAAGCAACTGATGGGATATCTAGAACAGCATAGTCTACTCGACCCCTCGCAATCAGGATTCCGTGCAGCCCACAGCACGGAGGTGGCATTGGTGGAAGTCGCTGACACCATCAGGATGTCACTGGACAGAGGGACCCCCACTATGCTGGTGCTCCTGGATCTACCGGCGGCCTTCGACACCATCTCCCATCGTGTCATGTTGGACAGGTTGCGGGAGATTGGTGTCGGAGGACGAGCCTGGTCATGGGTGCAGAGCTTCCTTAACAACAGAACTCAATGTGTTCAATTAGACACATTTGTCTCCCAGACCACGGCAGTAGACAAGGGGGTCCCGCAGGGCTCAATCTTAAATCCAACCTTATTCAACATCTATGTGGCTCCGCTGGCCACCTTCATTAGATCCTGTGGCTTTGAGACAATCTCGTATGCGGATGACACGCAGGTGATAGGCCCCATCGAGACGGACCCAGCGGAGACGAGCGCTAAGTTTAAGGCCTGTATGTTGTAAATCGCCACCTGGATGAGCGAGAATTTTTTGCAGTTAAACTCCAATAAAACGGAGATCCTTCTGTTCGGTAAGGCCACGGAGATATGGTCCTCGGACTGGTGGCTATCGGAACTGGGGGAGGCACCTAACCCAACGATACAGGCACGGAATCAGGGTATACTGATCGACAACAAGCTCTCGCTGGAGGAGTTTGTGAAATCAGTATCTGGAACCTGCTTTGGTATCATACGGATGTTGAGGAAAATCTTCCCATGGATCCCTGTGAAGGACAGAAAGACCTTAGTACAGGCCTTACTAGTCAGTAGACTAGATTATGGCAATGCACTTCTAGTAGGAATCAGGGAGGACCTTGCAGCGAGACTACAAGTAGTGCAAAATACAGCAGCACGACTGGTCCTTAATAAACCAAGGCGTACCCCCTCCCGCCCTCTCTTGTAACAGCTGCACTGGCTGCCTGTGAGGAAGAGAGCAGTATTTAAGCTACTAGTGATTGGGTTCAGAGCACGGTAGGGGACAGGTCCGCTGTATTTAAGGAAGAAAATAATAGCCTATACACCTGCTCGCTTACTAAGATCTAGCAACCGGAATTTGCTTCTCCCATGTAAAATCAGGAAAACCAAGACGGGAGGAAGCGCATTCTCGCATCTAGCCCCTCTCCACTGGAATCGGTTGCCGGAGGAGCTGCGTGCCTGCCCCAGTCTGGAACAATTCAAGAAGCTCTTAAAAACTTGGCTTTTCTAAAGCCGTAATCCCTGTTTTAGCCGCTAGCACTGTGCTGCCAAAAGCGCGGAGAGATCCCTTCTGGGATGATTCGTTGCGCGATATAAGTCCTAATAATAATAATAATAATAGCACAACAAAAAGTTAAAGATGTAGCACTGCCGAGAGGGTGTAGTCTCGATAGTTGTAAACTGTCACCATGAAACCCACATTCTAATCCTTCTGCTTCTGGAGTTGGGCGTGAGAGGGAGTAAGTGCCATCTTGTCTCTTCCAGCGCTGCCACTACATGTGGGCATGTGACAGCGGGCATAGGCACATACGCAAACATTCAAGAAAATTCAAGTCCGCATTTGAGGCGACCTTACATTTTTTTTTTTAATACATGTGGCTGCGGTCCCGTTTATGTGTTGTGTGCCTCAGCTCAATTTCTCCTTCCTCAGTCAGGTCAACTAACACTCAACTCCCAAGATGTACATTAGCAGACAATGCAAGTATCAGCTTGTATGTCATAGGTGCAAGCCTTCATTTTTGGCAGTTTGATATTGCGCAAATTTGGCCTATGGGCATCAAAGCGCTTTAAATGACAATAAGAACATTTGCATTAAAGCTTACTTTTTTAAGCACTGATACTTAAGTGAGTTGCCCAGAATCACAGGATAATGAGCCGACGTTGGGATTCAAGCCTGGTTCCCCAGTTAGACTGACTGCAGCTCTGGCCACATCCTTATTCTTGTTGCGATGCCAATTAGAGCTTAACAGTGCAGGAGCAACCCAGCACAGGAATACACTACCCGTTGCCTGCCAGAGCGGCACATTAACAGTTCCAGCTGAAAGGGTCATTTTTAGTAGTTTTTGCGGTGCCCGTACCCGTACTTCAGGGCTTGAGCCCCACTGCTTCTGGGAGTACTGGCACTCTCCTTGCCCAAAAAGAAGTTCTGGTAGTCCTGGAGAGAAAACTGAGAAGTGCCGGTACTCAGTACGGGTGAGTACCGGCCCATTTAAAGCACTGCATAATGCATAGACTCCTAGACAGCTCAGCGGCTGGGGCTCACCACGCATAGGCTCGCGCAAGGCTTATAATTTCCTACGGCATTTATGCATAGACCACCCCTAGGTAGCTCCTGAGCAGCGGGTGCATAATGACGCACAGACTGACTGAAAACTCAGTCTGTGCGTAATTATGCACATTTCCTGGCGCACATTATGGATTTTTTTAGTCATGAAAATGTGCGGCATTCCGGGAGGGCTGGGGCATGCGTCCTGACTCCCTTATACTCCCGTGTTGTATGCTACACGTGTTTATTCACAAAGTGCTGGGCGTGTAATTGATTCCGACTAAAAAAGATCAATTTTGGTTGGCCTCAAATAACTGTGCATCGTAGATGGAAGACATTAAACCCACACAGGAGACATAATCAGTCGGCTGACATCTCCCCGGGGCCCTGTGACAGGGATCGCAGCTGCCCTGCCCCTTGCTGCGCGGCTTGCAATTCATTTCCACCTCCCCGGCAGAGACACTGGCATTGGAGTGAAAGCCATCAGCGCACGTTCGGCGGAAGCTCTGTCTCCTGGTAAAATGCCGCTACGTATACGCAGCTGGCAGCCAAGAATGTCAGAAGTGCCATTAACCTCAGTGACTGACGGAGGACGCCGGCTGCACTGTTCACGCGGCTTGTGTGGAGGGGATACCCAGGGCCGGGCCGGGACTAAAAATAGTCCGGGCACCGAAATAAAAGTGGCCCCTATTTTGCTATTAGGGGCCAAGCTGTAAAAGTGGGCCACATTTGTGAATCAGGCCAGTTTTGGAGTTGTAAAGGCACGCTGTATGGTTATTTTGGATGGGATGGGAGACTGCATGCATTCGTGTTTGCTGCAGGCAATGATTATGGCAATATCAGGGAAATCAATAGGAAAAAACCTGGCCATAAAATGCGCGACCAGACTGCTAAAAACAGACCCACACACTGATCCGGGAGGCCAGCCCATCGGACACTTCCTGATTGCCCTTTATACCAGCCCGACCATGGGTGTACCGAGATGCATAGCATGTCCATTGCCCAGAAAGGAAAGTCTCTTCCAGTGACGTTGCACGGGGGCCAGGCTCCTCAATCCAGTCTTGGAATATGCCCCCGTGCCTCCTGTTGGGTATTAAAAAAAGATGCATAATTGCTGTTCATGGGCACCCCTCACAGCCCTGGGCCCTGGTACCACTGCACCTGCTGCATAATGGATAGTTCTGCCCCAGCCTCTTCTTCTGCTCAGAGCTACGGTCTGGTCTAGAAGTCTGAACGAGGACTCACTTTCACCAAGGACTCAAATTGAAGAACCTTTCTACCATACCACAACGCTCATCGCTTCCGCATTCGCCCAGCCAGATATTCACCTGTTTGGATGGGCGACCACCATAGACTTATCCGAACATACATAGCCGACAACATTACTTGAAAAGGCTTGACCACATAACTGTCGAGGGAGCATAGCACCGCTATCAAATACCGAAATGTGGCAACCTTGCATGTACACAGATCAGTGGCACAACAACGGTGGTATGGTCCCCGAGTGCAAGCAAGGAAAATGGATGCCCTGTCCACTCGTTGGGTGGTCAAAGGTGTTTTTAGGTGGGGTACAACGGGCCCCTAACATCCCGAGGCCAACTGCACCTGCTGCACAATTGATAATTACTTCCCCAGGTGCTGATTCCCTGATAAGCCCAAAAGGCATAACTAAGGGCTGTTATAGTAGCTAGGCTAGACATCATCACCACATCTCGAAAACTCAGGAAAAATACTAGAACAGGAGCAGCCCTGGATTTTCAAGCTTTCCATTAAAAATATATGGGCTGAACGATGACGTACCATGGACACACTGAGTACTTGGATAGGTCATCTTAACATAGCAGTCACATGGCTCATAAGGTAATTCCTCATCCAGCAGGACACCAAGGATTTGCCCCCTGATGTTGGTCTTTGGTAGGTTCTCTAGAGAACATGACCAGATGATGTTGTGCCTAGGATGTTCATGGTGACCAAGAGCAGTTCTGTTCTTAAAGGGTAGTCCTCAAACACTTTCAAATGCTAAAATGCGCACTGATCCAGGTCACAAAAATAACCTGGGTGGTTTGCTTAAAGCGCATCAGATGTGGGTCATTAGCTTAAGTCAGCCTGAATGTCAGTACATGGAATGTAACCTGAATAACAAACAATGGTTCCATCAGAAGTATTTCATGAAAAATGGGAAATTAGTGGTCAGACATTTTCGAGACCGAATGTGTTTAGGAAATCAATCTAGTAAACCTATAAGTACGTGCAAATTCACTTTAAAAAAAAAGTTTTGGCCACAACAGATAGCGTTGCAATTGCTTGCACACCAAAGTCATTTATATCCATTAACTACAAAGTAGATTGATTACCTGGTAACACACAGGGTGCTGCATGCAAACAAGTGAGGTGATGATGTAGAAATCATGATTTATGACGTGAGTTAACACAATCAATCAATCAGTCCGTCTTGTATAGCGCAGCTTGTCACCACGGGGGTCTCCAGGCCCTCGCTGGGGTTCTCTGAGCCTTGGTTGAAAAGCCATGTCTTGAAATTCTTCCTGTAGTCTCCCAGTGAGGGGGAGGTACGCAGGTGGAGAGGGAGTTTGTCCCATGATTTGGCGTCGAGGTAGGAGAAGGACCGTCCTCCGCAGCAACTCATACGAAAGCAGGGGATGTGAGCCAGGGCAAGGGAGGCAGAGCAGAGCACGCTGGTAGGTTGGTAGAATGTCAGGCGGTTGTTTAATGTAGGTGAGTCCAGAGTTGAGCAGGGCTTTGTAGGTATGTGTCAGGAGTTTGAAGAGGCATCTCTTCTGGACTGGGAGCCAGTGCAGGGGCTTGAGGTGGTGGGTGGTGCTGGTTCTTCTGGGGAAGTTGAGGATCAGTCTTGCTGCGGAGTTCTGGATGGTCTGGGGGCGGTTAAGGAGCTGTTTGGTGGTTCGGGTGTTGACGTAGTCCAGGCAGCTGGTTATGAGAGCTTGGGTGACTGTATCCCTGGTGGAGATGGGGATCCAATGGAAGATGTTGTGGATCATGCGGAGGGTGTGAAAGCAGGAGGAGGATACAGCGTTGATCTGTTGCTTCATGGTCAGTTGGCTGTCCAGGATGATTCAGAGGTTGTAGGCGTGGTCAAAGGGGGTGACGGTGGGGCCGAGTGCAGTGGGCCACCAGGTGTTGTTCCAGAGGGATGGCTTGTTCCCGAAGATGAGCACCTCCGTTTTGTCAGAGCTGAGCTTTAGGCAGTTGGACTTCATCCAGGTGGCGACGTTGGACATGGATTTTTGGAAGTTGGATTTGGTGGTGTCGGGATGAGGAGTGACCCATATACCAACAAAGAACATAGTTTGGGCTGCATTCTTTTAAGGTGCAATCAATTATGCCCTAATTCCTTGTCCAGGTCAGGTGATGAACAGATAAAAAGCTGAATCTAAAATAATAGTTGTCAATAGATAGTTATTTTAGCAACCCTCTTAATTGTAAGGAGTATCTGTTCATTTTTGCTGTTCATTATGAGTTTAATGTATTTAACATGAGCAAATAACTTAGGACCTGAGTTAGAATTTCAGACGCACAAAAAGTGATGGGAGGTTGCTGGCAGTTGTTCTAACCACTGGCAATTGCTTGGGGTAGCATCCCAATCCATTGTTCTTTTGCCCCCATGCCACCTCAGTTTGGACCCAGCCATTGGCAAATCAGCCTTGACCCTGCTCTTCATGGGAACAGTCCAGTCCATCCCTTTTTTTGTATACTTTAGTATTGTGCCCTAAATGGGACTGGTATGTCCAGATGTGGGTCCTGTGCACACTGTCATTATAGCCAAGCTATACCTGGCTGATGAGCCCTAGCTAGGGCAAAACCGGTCCTAGGTTGCTTGTGTTCCTGCTCAGGAAGAACCTGTCAGGCAGTTCGGGCTGGACTGTTCCTGTTGGAGCAGGGTAAATACTGATTTTCATATGGATGGGTCCAAACTGAGGTGGCATGGTGTGCAAAATAATGAGCTGGGATGTGGCCACGAGTAATTGCAAGTGTCAGTCAGTCAGTCAAAACTACTTTATTCGGTTAGTTAAAAACCATAAAAGGACTACACATAAAATGCAATACATCGCACAGTAACACATCAAAAAATCAGAATCATCAGTAAATATGGATGACCTAGAACGTAAAAATATAATATAAAACCAACATTCATTAAATCACATAAAATCCAGACTTCCATTAAAACATGCATGTCCATGAATCACCACAGTAAAAACGATTCAGGTTAAAAAACTATTAAAAAGAGTAATCACATAAACTTAATCAATGCTCATTATAATATCATAGGGTACCATTTCTTCCTAAGTCTAACAGCTGCGACTAAAAAACTTGCAATAAAATTAAACATTTCCCATGGGTCATTCAGCATCTGAGGATAAAGTAAAGCGGGTTTCACCTGTATAAACCTTTTCCCCTTAGAATTGGAAATAAAAACCTCCTACGAATAACACTATAATAGTCACAAAACATTAAAAATGCATGGTGTCCTGTGATGAGAAATTATCACAGGTACAAGGACCTAAATCACACTCCCTACTCCAGCCTTGCACGTTACCCAGGAAAAAGTGTATTGAATTAAAACGAAACCAGGTTAAAAGCAGGCGATGGAAGGGTTTCGTGACTATTCTTAGGTAAGGTTCTGTTTCAGGGGAGGTTTTCAACAGGAAGTAAGCTTTTACTGAAGGTTTCATCAACTCCATTTCCTCCCGCTCAACCGACATCAGGTTTAAAAAATGTGTTTTTACCCATGCCAAGTCCTCTTTTCTTATTTTATCAGGGAAAGTGAATAAATCTTGGCACCCAAGTTTGTTTAGAATATACTTAACATAGTGAAGCCATGGAATATTGTAAGCTCGCTCCAGGGTGACACAGTCCCCTATGATCTTATGGTTTAATGTTAATTCTGGGTTGAGCCAGGTTTTAAGCCAGCATACCACCGGCACCAGCCTCAACCGATCTGCTACGTAGCCGACACCTAACTCTTGGTGTATTATAAAGGTTGGAGAGGATTGGGGGACCGACAGGAGAGTACGTAAAAACCTATTTTCACCTATCTGAACCTATATGAACCCCCTCCATTGGCTTATACCCCCAGATAGCAGAACCATATAGAGCAATGGCTAAGCATTTGGACCTATAGATATTGAGCATGGCATCAATTGGTTTCGCCTCCAATCGCTGGGCAAATCCATGCACAGCAGCTGTTGACCTTGCCATCGCATTTGTTTTCACTTTCTGTTGTGGTACCCATGAACCCCTCTCGTCAAACAGTACTCCTAAATAGGTAAATGAGGTCACCCTGGTCAGATCTACGCCATCACAGTAAAAAGATTTCATTTTTTTTGTTTCCGGCCCATAGTCACTACGTGTGATTTGGCTATATTAACAACTAAATCCAAAGATTTCATATACGCCCCAAAGGAATCCGAAAGCCTCTGGAGCCCTACAGCTGGGCGGGCTAATAAAATGGCGTTATCCGCGTATAGGCATATAGGAGCACAGGAATAACCATGTTCCCTACTCGCAGGATGTCCAGACTGGCAAAATCTAAAACTTTACCTAAATTTTTTATGTATAAAGTAAAAAGTAATGGGGCTAAAATACATCCTTGGCGTACACCTCTACCAGATTTAAAGTGCCTTGTGCATTTCCCTTCTTGTTTGACCCTCACCCTAGCAGAGAGCTCCCTATGTAGGTCCGCCGAGAAGTGGACAAGACTTGTGTCTATGCCCATGTCTAGCAGGATAGGCCAAAGCTTGGATCTGATTACCAGATCAAAAGCCAATAAAAGATCCATAAAAGCCAGCTGTTGTGTCCCGCTTTATCTATAGTGTATTTGCCTGCTAATAAATGTAAATTTAGGCACTGATCCAAAGTACCCCTTCCACTTCTAAAACCATATTGAAGATTAGTTAAAACCTCATTCTCTTCTAGCCAATCCATTAACTTAGCTAAAATCACTTTCCCTAGCACTTTTACTGCAGAAGCTATTAGTGATATCAGCCTATAACAGTGTGGTTCCCCTCTCTGACCTTTTTTAAAAGCAGGGATGATGGTAGACGATGACCAGGATAGCGGGAAACCCTGACAACTAGCCACAATAAAAACATTTGTCAATATTTTTGCCCAAAAAGTTGGGTTTTGTTTATATAAGTTCCAAGTGTCTGAGATTAATTACAGCATTCCAGACATCCTTTTTTGTATACTTTACTGATTTAGAGTTTGGTAAGACAAGGTACTTCTCCACCAAGGTGATGGAGTGCTCTATCTGTCATACCCTTGTTCCACCCGCCTCATTTATAGATGGGTGGACCTTAAGTATTCCAACAACAGAGCCTACATTTGCTCAGTAGATGGAATGCTTTCTCCGAGGGCCCAACGAAATAGGGGCCGTCGGAGGAAGGACATTACACCACTCACCCTATTTAGGGTGGACGGTGTGTGAGAGGCTGGCCTGGTATATGATGCACACTTATGTAAGTGGACACCCTGCTCCAGTCCAGACAACCCATATGGTGGTTTAGGAGGTTTTAGACAACCATAGAAAGCTCTCTAAGTGGCAGCTGGGGAGAGCAGCCCTCAGGCTTAGTCCAGAAGGAGTGTAAAGCAGCTTGTTTTACCAGAATGCAATATTATAGGTATAAATTAAATGAAAAAGAACCACCCAAGGTATCTATAAAAATATGTATTTATTATATAATACTCACTAACACATTTAGATATCTCCTACCCGGAGATTGTACAATGCACACAATACTTTGCATAGAAATCACGTAAATAGCACAGAATACACAGTGGATCCGGGGGGGGGGGGGGGGGGGGGAACGAAACCATATATTAAGAAAGTGGTATAAGAACCACGACTCATGTCAAGACAATGTCCAGAGGACGTAGAAGTGCCGGGGACACAAGGAACCACCCAAGGTGAGTAACCAGGAACCCCACGGAGATCGTGTGCAGTGTGGGAACATGACCGCGTTCTCTGTACAAATCAACGTGTAAGTTGCGGTTGCAATTTTAAAGAAATAGGACCCTTCCCATTGGACCCTGAAGAAACCTTATGGAAGACAGAAGGTTGGAGAGCCACCCCACTCGTGGATACCCACGTTACCTACACCAGGGAAGCTGGGTGCATAGGTGCGAAGTGGTGTCGGAAACTGCCGTTGTTCCCAATGTAGGACTTCAGGAAAGTGCCGCTGCTGGAGAAGGATAAAATGTCTGGTGGAATCCGTAGGTGGATTCTAGTTGAGAGGTACCTACAATCAGAGGGGACAGAGTCTATGTCACTCAGGAGTGACCCAGAGACCTGGAAGACGAATGCCCACCGATGTCGGTGTTGCAGGAGAGTTGACAGTGATCTTGACTCTGCAGCTGTGAGGACCAGCCAATGCTGAGGAAGATAAGGAGCCATGCACGAGCTGCCCCACGTCGGATGGCGAGAGCTGAGGGGTCGGTGTCTGTTGGGAGCACCAACAAGCCTTGGCAACTGCAAACAACGTGCATGTCAAAGGAGGTGCAATGTCGGGACCAGCAAGGTCCAGGGGACTCACCACGAGCAGGGGAGTCAGGGAAGGCCCGAGCAATCAGGGAAGCCCAAAAGAAACAAAGATGACCCTCGCCAGGACCCACAGGCCGGAGGCACTGGAGTCGCACGAGGACCTCGAGCAGCTCACCAAAAGATGCAGGCCACAATGCAAACAATGCGGTGTGGATGAAGATTCTGGTCACTGGAGATGCTCGAAGTTGGGGCTACTTGGAGCCTGAAGATCTTGATGGAAGGAAGCCAACAAGCCTTTGCAACGGCAAGCCGACGATGTGCACAGGGGTCCGGGTCCTGCGGCTCCCACAAGGGATACTGGCCTCAAACTTGGTGAGAGGGCTGGACAGGCCTTAAGGGCTGTGGGGAATCACCACCTGTGTTGCTGAACTTTTCAGAGTCTAGAGGAGCTCAGGATCAGCAGCCCTGTCAGCTTAGTTGCGGTGCCTGCAGATGCAGGGAGGTGACTCCTTCACTTCACGGGAGGTTCCTTCAGGTGTCCTTGATGCCCACAGGCCTTGGAAGGTTCCTGTATGGTGCACAGGCACATGCGATGCAGCAGACTGGAAGGGAGACAAAGTCGAGCCCAAATGAAGTCCAGCGAGGTCCAGAGTGCCCACACAGTAGAAGTTGAAGTGGTGTCTGAATTGAATCGTGACCCACGATGAATCTCGGGACCCACCCACAGGTAAGCCCTTAAGTACCCTAAGGAAAGGGTTGGGACGATTCAAGGGACCTATCCAGGGGAGGGTCTGGACAGTGGGGAGGTTACTCCCATGTCCTTTGTCCAGTTTCGCACTAGAGCAGGAGCCAACGGCTCCCAGAGCTGGTTTGAACTGGACTATGCAAGAGGACACCAAATGTGCCCCTCTTGCAGACTGATTGGCACTGGCAAGCACACCCACCTGGCCCCAATACAAAAATTCCTGTCTGGGAGGTGGTCACACCTGCCTGTGACAGGATACCTATTGTTCTGCCTTGCCCTGCTTGAGCTTGGCTCAGCAGCAGGAGGGCAGAATTATGTCTCTGGTCGGCAGCAGCTATGTTGTGCTGTCCAGGTCTAGAAAACTGGTACCGGGAGCATGGAGTGCTTAACAGAGGGCTCTTCCAGTGCTTGGAATCATACCCCCACACCATTTACGGTGTGGGGGTATGACTCTAACATGTTTGATACCAAACATGATAGGATTCGTTGCAGCCGATTTCGAGATGGCCATCGCATAATTACACTGCGCCCCTCTATATGGTGTATGGCTGCTTCACCTACAACCCGGGAGAATGGACTCCGTAGGCTGTAGGGGTGTCCTGCTCATGCAGGGGCACCCTCACACTTAGAACCAAACACCTTGCCCTCAGGATTGTAAAGGCCTGCTATAGGGCTGACATAGGTTTTAAATGCAGTTACCCTAGATATAGGAAACCTATATATTTTGTATGTGGTGCTAGCACCAGCTTGCACAGGCTGCAATGGCAGGCCTGTAGTTACAGTTTGAATGGTCTCCCATGGGTGGCATAATACATGCTTCAGCCCATGGGGGACCTCTGGGGTATCTATTCCCTGGCTACCATATACTAGGTACTGACAAGGGTGCCTCAGTACCCAATCTGGATTGTACCTAAGTACTAAACATAACAATTTAAGGGAGAAAGCAGAAAGACTGGGGTCCTGATTACCACGATCCCAGTCAGACTAGTCAAAAACAGCTTAGCAACAGGCACAAAGTGGGGGTAACCATGCTGAAGGATCCTACCTTCCTACACGGTGTAATGTCTGTTTTTGAATGTCCATCACCGCGAGGTTTTGGGGAAGGAAAAAAACAATAATGACCCCCACCCCCTGGGTGAACACTTCCAGAGTATGTGGGTCATTATCTTCTTTGTTTTTTAGAAGCAATCTTCTGCTTTAAGAGTCTTATTGAAAAACAAAAATGCTGTAAATGTTTTGGCGAATGCCTGTCAAAATCGAGAGCAGCTGGCCACCAAACTTTTTTAACATTGAGAGTAACCACAATGAAGGCTGTTTCTTTCAATGTAGAGAGATGACCGCTGGGCCGGCAGTCATCTTTAAATCTGGCAGATGGTAGTTCATCAGGGTGGTGGACTCTACTCTATCTGCCAAACTATAAAACAAGCCTTTAATCTTAATATGCCTCATTTCTCAGGCCAAACAAAATTGTAGACCTACTCCACTTTTTAGGTCTGGGTTTTGACAGCACAGCTGCAAAACAAACCTGTCACCTAAAAAATATCCACAGAGTGGGCTTTAGCTCTATGTCTTTTAATCATTGGCTTTTTCTACCAGCTTCTTTCAGCCATTGACTGAAATGTTGTCAATCATGTCTTAATTCTGCCCATTGGAGCATTTGTCTTTCACCCAATGCTGTTAGCTGTTTGGGTACATGTGTATGAGCAAATGGTAACATTTTTCATTCTGACTCACAATGACGTTCCAATTCACGTGGAACTTTTATTGTGATTGTGAGACAGATGCGGCGGCAGTGTTAAATAAGAAACAACATTTCCCTATCCTTTTAAAGAGGCTCAATTGATTGAATACCTCTGCCCCTATCTGCCACTGTAGATATCGCATTTGGGTATTCCAGTTGTCCTTCGATTCTTTGATCGAGGGATCAAGAAATTTCACAAGATTTACGTTTGGCCTGAATATGGTCTCATTATTGCAACAAAGACTAAAACGTTGACGACTAATCCATTCTCTTCTTTTTAGTGATTGTTAAATTAATTCATCGTTGAGTTCTGAATCCTATGTATAGGAGAGACTCACTGTACTGTTCACTGAAGATGGATAGCTATACATTGATAACTAGGATATTTTTTATATCTGATTTATATGTTTTCTGTTGTCAATATTTGTTGAGTCTTCTCCCTGTTATTTCTGTACCATCATCTTTCCTATTAATGACATTTTAAATATATTTATGTACTCTGGTCCACCCGGCTGGTTTTATTGATTTACCAATCGATTTTGTTCAATTCGTATTGAGTTACTCCACCGAGTGTTATTAGATGTCACTCCATATATATATATATATATATATATATATATA
Source organism: Triturus cristatus (assembly GCF_964204655.1). Lineage (NCBI taxonomy): Eukaryota > Metazoa > Chordata > Amphibia > Caudata > Salamandridae > Triturus > Triturus cristatus. The sequence goes on from NC_140585.1 coordinate 881,495,354, forward strand.
TTACCTACTGGCGGTCGCCAGTAGGTAGTTATAGTTAGGACCACGTTTCCATAGGAAATCCGCAACATTCTATTTTGAATAACTTTGGCGCCGGTTGACGAATCCTCGCGAATTTTTCAAAATAGGTGGGGCGCTACGCTCCGCTCCTACCCTGAAAGTCTCGGGGGGATTCGTCAAGCGGGGGCTGAGATAAAAGGGGGGTCCCAAAACGCGTTTTTCCCATGCATTTTTCCATAGGACCTTTAGACAGGGCTACAGCCCGAACGGCTGAACAGAATTTAATGAAATTTGGCAGAGAGGTAGTCCCCAGGTCAAGGAAGTGCCTTTTGTAGGTTTGGTGTAAATCTGTTCAGTAGATTCTGAGAAAATAGCCTTTAAATCAATATATATATCTGTGGCAGCTTACGGTGCGCTTACCGTGCGCTTACCGTAAGCTTACCGTACGCGTACGGTGGCGTGCGCGAGCGCGATTCTGATTGGCTCTTAGATCTTAGTAAACATTCGAATCGGTCGAAACCAGGAAGCGGCGGCCGCCATTTTCTCTCTCGCTTCCTGAGTTGGGCAGCAAAAACGAACCCCAAAAATGTGTAAAGAGGCAGTTTCATGAGATCCTAACCACCCAGCATTGATACAGGGGTCCCCAAACCACCCCCAAGCCCAAAAAAAAAAAAATTTTTTTTTTCGGAAAATCGCCGATTACGCTTACCGTACGCGTACGGTAAAAAATTGTAAAAAAAAAAAATTATCCACATTCTCACCACCCCGTGTGCAAATGGTGCCCGAAGGGCACCATTTGTGCATGGCATATAACATCTAAAAAGTTAACAAAGAATACATTTCACAAAGATGCGCAAAATATGTCCCCCATGTGCGCACGGTGTACGTGCGTACATGGTCCATACCACTGTGCGTGCATGGCACTAACTGCGTAAAGTGGGCGCTCGGAACGAACTGCGTTAACTGGGCGCGCACGCCACGAATGGCGTAAAGTAACTTAGCATTTAAAAAACCTTGCAAATTCACTGAAAAAACCATAGGTTTCACACATGTTATAGTTAGCTGGACATTTTACTGATAAAAAACCAATGAAATTCCCCCGTTATACATATATTACAAATATTTTTTTTTCATAAAGACACATATGTCATCAGCAGAAGATTGCGGTCGCGTGAGTTATAGTTGCCTGCAGTAACTATAACGGGGGAATTTCATTGGTTTTTTATCAGTAAAATGTCCAGCTAACTATAACATGTGTGAAACCTATGGTTTTTTCAGTGAATATATATATATATATATATATATATATATTCACTGAAAAAACCATAGGTTTCACACATGTTATAGTTAGCGGAAATTTTACTGATAAAAAACCAGTGAAATTGCCCCGTTATAGTTAGTGCTGGCAACTATAACTCACGCGACCGCAATCCTCTGCTGATGCTAATACTGTATTTAGACACTTATTTGCCCATGTCTTCTTCCATACATTTTTAGCTATACATATATTACAAATATTTTTTTTTCATAAAGACACATATGTCATCAGCAGAAGATTGCGGTCGCGTGAGTTATAGTTGCCAGCACTAACTATAACGGGGCAATTTCACTGGTTTTTTATCAGTAAAATTTCCGCTAACTATAACATGTGTGAAACCTATGGTTTTTTCAGTGAATTTGCAAGGTTTTTTAAATGCTAATTCCTAACTATAACGTGTGTGAAACCTATGGTTTTTTCAGTGAATTTGTACGGTTTTTTAAATGCTAAGTTACTTTACGCCATTCGAGGCGTGCGCGCCCACTTAACGCAGTTCGTTCCGTGCACGGTTTTTATCAACTTTAATAAGCCCTGTACATTTGGTGGCCTTCGGCCACCAAAAGCACAGGGGGTGGGGTCAATGTGGATAGTGTTTTTTTTATTTCGATTTTATAATTTCATGTTGCCAAAATTTAGTTTTTTTTACCTATTAATAAGCCCTGTACATTTGGTGGCCACCAAAAGCACAGGGGGTGGGGTAAGTGTGGATAGTGTTTTTTTTTTTTTTTTTTTTACCGTACGCTTACGGTAAGCGTACGGTAAGCGTACTCGGCGAAATTGCCGAAAAAAAAATAAAAACGGTTTTGCTCTTGGGGGATGTTTGGGGACTCCCTCAACATGACTATGTGGGAGGGAGTTGTCAAAACAGCCCCGTAACATGTTTTTGGCCATCATGTTTGATAAACAACACTCAGTGCGAGAGACAAAATGGCGGACGCCGCTTCCTGGTTTCGGCCGATTCGAATGTTTACTAAGATCTAAGAGCCAATCAGAATCGCGCTCGCGCACGCCACCGTACGCTTACGGTAAGCGTACGGTAAGCGTACCGTAAGCGGGCTCAGATATATATATTGATTTAAAGGCTATTTTCTCAGAATCTACTGAACAGATTTACACCAAACCTACAAAAGGCACTTCCTTGACCTAGGGACTACCTCTCTGCCAAATTTCTAGTAATTCTGTTCAGCCGTTCGGGCTGTAGCTCGTTCTAAAGGTCCTATGGAAAAATGCATGGGAAAAACGCGTTTTGGGACCCCCCTTTTATCTCAGCCCCCGCTTGACGAATCCCCCCGAGACTTTCAGGGTAGGAGCGGAGCGTAGCGCCCCACCTATTTTGAGAAATTCGCGAGGATTCATCGACCGGCGCCAAAGTTATTCAAAATAGAATGTTGAGCTTTTCCTATGGAAAAGGGGTCCTAACTATAACTACCTACTGGCGACCGACAGTAGGTAATATATATATATATATATATATATACTTATTTATTCAAAATTATTTTGTATTTGAATAAATCCCTTGTAGGCATCTCTTCCTTTCTAATTTTAATGCCCAAGCCCACAAGGGTATATTGGGTTGCCCAACTACTTGCTATATCACGATGATTTGAGGCAACTCCACAGGTTGGTGATCAACATGTCTGTGTTTGCTTTTTAATAAAGCAAACTTTTTGGTAAAATACAGCCTGTTTCCTTAAGGGAAACGTCTGTGATTATAAAGAAAAGTTTTCTTATTTTTTAAGATTCGGAAGTGGTCCCCTGAGCCACTGCCTAATCTTTAGCAAACTTTTCTTTTTATTTACATTCACAAAGGGGAAGGGGGTTCAAGGTGACCCACTTCATTTTTACAAATTCATTACCACCTCCTTTGAGATGTCAGTAAAATATCAATGATTTGAAGCCAGATGTGAGCCACAAAACATTGATATTTAAGACAGTGATTCAGTAGGGTCTTAGGAAGCCTACAACACACCCCTTCCAGATATCAAATCAGTATCCATTCCAAATCCAATTTTAGGAGTCAGAAAATATTTCTGATTCCTAAAAAGTGGAGCAGTACATAAGAAAAAGCATTTTAACTGTCACAAATGCCGAATTGGAGCGTTTGAGACCATTAAAATGCTTAGTTCATCAGGCCCAGAGTGTCTAGCCCCCATGGTCATGATAAGATAAAGTCCCTTGTAATCAACAGGACACTAGGAATCTAGCAATCTAAATACAAAGAGGAATCCAGCAGCTGAATTTCCTCCACAATAATAGACTTGCTGTGGAGGAAATTCAGCCATTGGATTATACTCTGTATTTTGGGTTTCCTCCAGAGATTGAAGGAGTTTCACTTCCCTCTAATTTCTAAATAGGGCAAACTATCAGAAATTTGGGGCAATGTGGAAGAGACATTGATACTGATTGCACCCAACTGGCAGCCCACTCGGCTTTCGGCTCTGGGTCTCGGGGTGTGGGTATGCTAGTCCCGAAATAAATTGTTTCCCCTGACTATTGATTTGGTCCGCACTGACGCCCTAGGTAGGTTTGTTGCCCTTTCTGGACCCTGGGAGGGGCGCACTCTGAATCTCGTCTCGGTCTATGTGCCACCTGGTCTGCACACTCAGGCCTTCACTGATCTCTTGGAACTCCTTCTCGGTTTGCTAGACGGTAGATTGTTGATCGGGGTGATTTTAACTCTATAGTCTCTGTCTCCCTTGATCGGTGGCCCCAGCATTCCCTGCTGCCTTCCTGTAGGCGGATTCATAGCTTTTTGGGTGCGATGGGCCTGTTGGATATATGGAGGAATTTGCATCCAACTGAGCTCCAATACACTTATCTATCTGGGCCTCATCATAGTATGTCTCGCATAGATTATGTATTGACACTAGCGGACCAACTCCACAGCTCCATGGCTGGTCATGTAGCGCCGCTCAATTCCTGGTACCTTACTATTCCCCCCATCAGGTACAAGGTCTTGAGCGAATCGGATCTTTATTTCCAGGAGAACGTCGGATCGGTGACTCGGCGAATGTACTCTGGGAGGCCTATAAGACTGTTATACAGGGGGTTGTCTTGGCCCAGATTGCCGTACAGCGTAGGGAGAAGGGGGCTGACATGGCTTGTCTGGAGGAGGAAATCTTAGATTTAGAAAAGGCAGACCAGATACAGGACTCGGTGGAGGCACGTCAGAAGTTACGCATTAAAATCAAGGAATTCTCCGATCTAGCTATGGAGGCCGCTAAGACACATTACAGGACCACGCTCATCAGAATATACGATGAGGGCGATAAAGCAGGCCAGTTATTGGCCTGGCTGGATCGCAGGGACAGGGCCCAGCGTGTTGTTGTTGAGATTGAAACAGACTCACAATCCCGCCTTACTGCACCGCAATATATAGCGGAGGCTTTTGGCCAGTACTACCAGTCGCTTTACGCGTCCCATACGGCACATCCGAAAGAGGAGGCTTCCTCTCTCCTACATGATATCTCGATGCTGTTCCTTACCGGGGAGGAGTGCTCCGATCTTGATCTCGACATTACAGTAACTGAGGTCGAAAAAGCTATACATGACCTGTGTGTGGGGAAGGCTTGGGCCCCAACAATATCCCTATAGAATTGTTTAAGCTCACGGCAAGCACGACGGCTCCCTTTCTCACCGAAATGTACAGAGAAACTAAAAAAGGTGGTATCCTTCATGCGGATCAAAGACTGGCCAATATTGTCGTCATTCCTAAGGCTGGCAAACCAGCCAACAAATGTTCATCCTAAAGGTCCATTTCATTGCTTAACTGCAAAGCGAAAATCCTGGCAAAGGTTCTTGCCACTCGCTTACTCCGGGTCCTGACCCACCTGGTCCATCTGGACCAATCCGGGTTTATGCCAGCGAGAAACACCTCCCTCAACCTGTGCAGGCTCCACGAAGTGATGGGTAGGGTTGACCAGATCAGGGAAGATGCCGTTGTGGTGTCTCTGGATGCTGCATCGGCATTCGACACCATCGAATGTCCCTACATGTTCGCCGTACTCTGTAAACTGGGTTTTGGGCCTGAATTTATTAACTGGGTATGACTTCTGTATCACCAACCACTTGCCCAAGTAATAGTCAACAATTGGAAATACCGCGTTTTTGTCCTTGGCAGGGGTACCAGACAGGGCTGCCCCCTGTTGCCACTTTTCTTTGCCTTGGCCCTGGAGCCCTTGGTGACATGGGTCCGACAAGATCCCGCCATTAGAGGCCTTAAGTGGATATCGGGCTGGGAAGACCGCATCTCACTCTATGCGGATGATATCTTGCTCTACTTGGCCTCGCCAGCGGTGTCTTTAAATGTGGTCTTGGATATATTCAGAGTGTTTGGTAGGTTTGCGGGATATACGATAAACTGGTCCAAATCAGTGCTCTACGTCCTCTATGGCGAACGGCCCTCGGTCCCTTGGAGTTGCCAATTAGCTGTAGCAGCTGACGGTTTTAAATACCTGGGAATCTTTGTTACTAAAGATCTATATAGATTTCACGATCACAATCTCCACCCACCTCTGGTGCACCTCAAGTCAGACGTTCAGCACTAGAAGTCACTCCCGTTGACTCTCTCGGGGCGCGCAGCCCTATTCAAGATGATGTCCCTTCCTAGACTTCTGTATGTGCTGCAGAACACCCCACTCCCAGTCGCCACATCGTATTTTAAAGAACTCGATTGCATCGTTTGTGATCTGCTGTGGGGGGACCGCCCCGTATCGCAATACACAAACGTACGCTAGGATGGTTTGAATGGAGTATTGGGCTCCCGGATATGAAGAGATACTATTGGGCCTCGCAGCTTGCAGCAATTAACCAATGCATATATAGGTCACAGGACAACCTGGCCTTTCGGATTGACAGGTGGCTCCTCCCTGGGGGCGGTTTCGAGGGAGCATTATATGCACGACCTGTGAGGCCAGCCCTAACTGGCCTGACCGGGCACGTTGTGCATGTATGGAAGGTGGCTAACAGGAGTCTGGGCTGGGAGGCTAAACTTACACAGGCCATGCCGTTTTGGCACTGTGAACAACTGGGAAGACTGATCCGTTTGAAGGGATTTGACAGATGGGACCTTATAGGTATTTCCAAGGTGGGGGATCTATGGAAGCTGGGTGAGGTTGTTCCCTTTCCCCAATTGCAGCAAGAGTATGAGCTAGCCCAGTCCGAATACTTCAGATATCTCCAAATTAGACACGCCCTACTTGCAGTTCTTCCCAAGGGTAGCGCTCTCCCTGAATCCTCCCCACTTGAAGACAGGATGCCGGAAAAAGCCATATCCCTAATCTACAAAAAACTTGTCAATAATATGGCGGATCCCCTGACCCACGTGAGAGTCAGATGGGATCATGATGTTGCAGGTCTAGATGACAAGGAGTAGCGTGCGGCGGTGGCCTCCCCACGTGAGGTGGCCATTTCCTCTCGACTCCGCCTGGTCCAATTAAAACTTCTTCACAGATCCTATTTGTCGGGGACGTTGATGGTTCGCATGGGATACACCCAAGACAACAGCTGTGTGCGCCAATGTGGGCAAGAGGGCACCTTTATTCACACTCTTTGGGAATGGACAGTGATCCAGAGATACTGGGATAGGGTGGTGCAACAAATGGAAGAGGCACTGGGGCAACAGATCCACTGTAATATTAAACTGGCATTGTTGAATATCTGGGATCCCACAGACTTGAGCTCCAAGGAACGCATACGGGTCACACTGGGGCTTATGGTTGCTAAAAAGAATATTGCACGGCTGTGGAGAGCTCAGACTCCCCCGAAAACAGCAGACTGGGCCAATTATATGGATTGGTGTATGGTGACGGAAAAATCCATATATGAAGCCAGGGGGTGCCCGAACAAGTGGACACAAATTTGGGGACAGTGGAACAGGGGGGAGATTTGTGAACCACCAAGGATTAGAGAAGACATTATTGGTGGGATTTGACATGATACGATGAATAGTGTGCACCTGTGCTGTAACAAGTGTAATCCTGGGAACCATTCACTATGTAACTATTGCTGATAGTTTGCCTAATATTGCAATACTTCTGTAATATGTCTTCTTTTCAATAAAAAGAACTTAAAAAAAAAAAAAGATACTGATTGTACCAAGTCATAGTAAACAAAACACGTCCATCCCGGCTGACCACCGGATACTTCGAAGCAGGTAACAGTCTTTGCCTTTCGCCCTGATGATGGGCTATTGTAAGTTTTTTAACTATAATGAAAACCCACACTCTATCATGTTATAAAGCAGTGATTGCAAAGAGGCCCTAATAACCAGGGACTAAAGTAGCAGAAACCAAAAGCCTACTACTTACTATTGTGGGGTTGGAAGCAGTCCTCTGGGTTTGCATGCTGCAGTATGCGATGACACTTCTGCTATGTATTTGCGCCAGTCTTCCATTTGCCACTTAGTATCGATAATATCTATGGTGTACTTGCTTACTTAGGGGGACAAAGGAGACCCTGGTGTGGACGGTGACACTGGACAGAAAGGGGACAAGGTAAGCGTGAAATCAGCAATAATAAAAGAAGAAATGCCTGTGTAGGCAATCGTTTGCGTTAAATGTTTCCTCAGCTCTGGGAAAGGTTTATCTGAACTCATTTCTGCCCCTATAGATTGAGGGAGGTCCTCAGAGTCTACTTTCCAAAGCACCTGTTCTATCACTTCAGTTCTTCATACAGTGGCACTAGTGGTTATAAAGATGCTGCCTCCACCCCTGGATCCTGGACCATGTAGGATGATCCATCTAGGCCCTTCCATCACAGATGTTTTGTTGCATATGGGTTGGGCGAAAAGCCATAACATTCAACATATTCCTGAAATGTGGCCAAATGGCACCATTTTAAATTATATTTTCGGAATATTTTAGCAAGGAAAGCTATGTTTGGAACATAAATTCAGCAAACAATTAGCATTACGCAACAAGTGCAAATACAGTTTCAGGGCCACGATGCTCTTAAGGCTAGTGTATATCCATAAAAAACACCTTTATAGCCTCCCAAGACACTTGGTTCACAGTTAAAATCAAAAGCCAACACTGCTGATTTTTGTGAGGAGCAATGGCCGCTAGATAACTTTGGCTTAAAAGAAATATTGGTCACAATGAACCGTGTTCCAAAAAATTAAATACACTTTTAGAAGATATAAAAGCCTGGGTGTACTAATTGTCAGGAAGAACACTCTGCCTGAGATAAATAAAGTGAGATGCAGAATATCGTGTGATCCTGATAAATAATGCGCTTTGTAAGTAACATTCAGGAACAATACTGTGCAGTGAGAATCAATTTTAGAGTGGGATACTGAGCCTGACTTTGTGTTTTATTGTAACTGGATAAACATTGCGGATTTGTGATACTGTTCTGAATAATAGTCTGACTTTCAGGATGTTTTGCCTCTATTAGAACATCCTCTTGAATACGCTACCAGGTTGAAAAACTCTGCTGAAGTAACTATGTCAGAAAGACAACATCTACCACAAAACTGAGAAGGCAGATGTATTGTACTTGGGGTAATTGTGCTCTAGTAAACCATGTGTGTCTGGTAAACTGCACCTGGAGAAATAATGTCAATGTGAACTATTGCCCTTGGATAATTACTTGGTTTAGAAAATGCTGTGGCAAGAAAAAGAAGCTATATTAAAAAAAACTTTGGGAATACCATGCCCACAATAAATGTGGCCACAAGGAAACCTGTGCCCAGCAGCAACATCACAGATTTGGAATTAATGCCAATATCTGGGATACTGTGTCCAACAAAAATGAGTTTACTATTGAGTCTTTAAATAAACCCTAAACATGCTGTGCTACTGAGTGGTACCGTTCAGCCTAATGTTTTTTTTGGCCAATACCATTTGGAATGCTACCTCAGTAACTAATCCTCAGATTTATGCTGCACTGGGTAACTTCCTGGAATACTGCATGACAGAACAATGTTCAAAATCGTGTCTGGTAGCAATGTCACAGAATTCTGCTTTAGACACACAAAATTCAGGGCCTGAGCTAGGGTTTAACGGACTAAGCAGTGTCTGTCAGAACGGTGGAGGACATAACCTCCTCTATCCTGACAGTACCCTGCATGTCAAATTTAGAGATGACCGCTGGCCCAGCAGTCATCTCTGTACATAAATAGCAACCACACAGTAGTTCCTTTCAATGTGCTAAGAGTTTGGTGGACAGCGGCCATTGGTTTTGATGGCCGTCTACCAAACTTTTAAAATATTTTTTGTTTTCTAGAAGCAAAGGGAGTTTGCTTCTAAAAAACAAAAAATCTAACGGCCTCTACACCCTGGGAATTTCCTCCCATTAGTATTGTTTTTTTCTCCTGTTCATTACACTGTCCACCATAAATAGGGCGTGCGGGTGATGTAATGTCTTTCCGCCGACGGCCCTTATGCCATTGGGCCATTGATGGAAGTATTCCATCAATGTAGCACCCATAGGCTCTGTGTACGGAATACTCAAAGTAAGTATGGGCCCGATTCACAGAAGTAATATGAGACGAAAATCTAACTTTATGACTTTCGGTATTCACAAAGGGCATTTACGAGTAGTAAAGTTAGACTTTTGGTCTAAGTTTAGAACAAAAGTCTAACTTAGACCAAAAGTTTGACTTTACTACTACTAATGTTAGACTTTTGATCTACGTTTCGACCAAAAGTTTAACCTTAGACCAAAAGTCTAACTTTACTATTACTAAAGTTAGACCAAAAGTCTAAAGTAGTAAAAGTTAAACTGAGGGTTTGACTGGCAGAGCAATCTGTAAAATGTTTCAGTACAATTCCCTGTCTGCCAAACTATAAATCAGATCCATAGTCTTTCATTGAACAGTAATCAAGTCTAGACTACCTGAACGTGGGCTATCTCCACGGATTCCTTGGATTTACAGTTCCAATAATATTAGTACATAATTCAAGAGATTAAATACAATTTACAGCTTTAAAAGACAGTAACAGATATTCTAATAATAATTAATTATAATAATTCCACATTTGTAAAGCGCAACCTTGTCACCCCTAAGGGTATCCAGCAGCCGCGGTCGGTAGTAGGAGTAACTGCAGGGCAGTGACGTGGGGAGGGGGAGGGGCAGGGTGGGGGGGAGTAAACTATGGATTACGGAGGTTTACAGGTAAGTTAACATATAAATTAATTAAACGAATTTCGTTGCGTGCACTGCATCCCCAAATGCGATGCAGTGCACGCAACGATATTCGTTTAATTAATTTATATGTTAACTTACCTGTAAACCTCCGTAATCCATAGTTTACTACCCCCCACCCTGCCCCTCCCCCTCCCCACGTCACCGCCCTGCAGTTACTCCTACTACCGACCGCGGCTGGTATCCAGGCACTGGGGGGCCAAGTGCTGTTACTAGGAACATTGTTGCAGCACATGCTTTTTTATTTTTCCTGCCAAAAACAGACGTTTTGTGAACTTCCTGATGCTGCATATTTCACTATGGACAAATAAATAATGGACAAATAAAACATGGTCAAATCCTGACTCCTTTCTCTGTATAACATGCACAATCTTCTGAGATTCACTACCCAACTGTATCATCTGCTCAGTATTGGCGCCCTGATTTATAGTTTACAAACATTTAACTTACTTCAGCCTCCAGATTTGCTATCAAGTTAAATTGCACCTGTCTCAGTTCTGCATTGAACGTATTGGTTGTATAGCGGAGCTTTAAGTGGTCTGAAAAAGGTAGAAGTTTGATTGGGTGCCGTGGCCTAAGCAAAACAAATAGCTGTTTACGATAGGTGTGGCCTCTGTAATTAAATGTGAGTCCTAATAAATGTGGTTTTATATCACTTATGGTTGTACTGGTCCTCTCTAATAATAATAAATAGTAATAACTACAATGTCTATCAGGTGCATACAACTTCTTACAAGCTCTCTTGGCGCCATTGTTTGTCCTGTCCTTCATCTTCTTGGAGGCCCTGTTCCTCCTGGTGGCCCTTTTCCTCCTCTTACACCTCATGCATCCACCCCAATTTGCCATGTTCTCACTCTTCTCATCTTCCTCTCCTGGCTCTAGTGCTTCTAGACCTGGTCTACTAATCCCCTGATGTTAGTATCCTGGTCTTCCTAGTTTACCTTTTCAGTTCTGGTGGCCCTAAGCTTCCTCTCGGTCCTTCTGGTCTTCATGCAAACATTTCTCCTTATCCCAACTCCTAGCCCTCCTGCTTTTTCACTTGGTACTGCTGGTTGCCCTGACACTGGTCTCCTTGGACTTTGTCTTCTTGAACCTAGTCATCTTTTGTCCTGGCATTCATTTGTCTCTGTTTTTTGGTGGTCCTGGTCATGGTTTGACTGATGCCCCTGGTTCTAGTAGTCCTGGTATTGCTCCTGGTCTTGCTTTGAATCCTCCTGGACTTGGTTCTTTACTAAACCTTCTGGTCCTGGTCACCTGGTGGTTCTGGTGTTCATGACCTTCGTGAAAGTCCTGGCCCCATAGTTTTTCCTGGTATAACTCCTGACCTTTTTGGTCCTCTTCCTTCTTTGTCACCCTTCGCTTCATGGTCCATTTCTTCATCTTCCTCCTCTTCCCGGTACTAGTTTCTTGGTTTTTCTGGTCTTGGTCTTCCTGATCCTTAACCTCTTTTGTGTCAAAGTCATCCTGTTGCTATCCTGGTCCTTCAGTTCTGGTACTCCTCGTCATCTTTGTCCTCCTGTTTTCATCCTCCTGGTTCTCTTGGTCCTCTTGGCCTTTCTGGTCTTGATCCAGCATGATATTTGTCCTGCTTATCCTACAAATGGTCCTGGCTCTTTTATCACTGCTCCTCCTGGTGGTTCTGTTCCTCCTACTTTTCCTGATCCTCCTTTTGCTCTTCCTCATTGCCCTCTTATTCCATAGTTATCCTTGCCCTAATATTCATCCTCTTGGTTCTCCTGGTCTTGGTTCTCCTGGTCTGGGTCCTCCTGGTGATCTTAGTGGACCTCCTACTCCTGGCACTCCTCCATGTCCACTTCCTCCCCCTGGTCCTTATCTTAGCATTCTTAGCCCTCATGAATCTCCTGATCATTCTAGGACTGGATACATTACTGGCAAAAGATACACCTGAGTAAGTATAAGGTTTTATGACCTACAAAGGCGATTCCTTAAATTACAATCCATGTTTTACTGTTAGCTCCACTTTCAAGAATACCATTGGATTAATTTTCGAGATATTAAAGAATCATTCTGCACTGATTTTCCAGGATATTGTGTAACCAAGCAATTCCCCAGGAAATAATATCAGAGAATCATTCAACAAAATTTAAGGATCTATAAAAAAGTTCTTAAAACATATATTAGATGAAGTGCAACACATCACTAAATAGGCCTAAAGTAAAGCACAGCTGAGCTCTACGACAGCTCCACAAGCACCAAATATCAACTGCAGAGAGCCTGCTGGAAAGTCGATGTTCTTAATATATGCTAATGTAAAACCTTAGCCTTGGATTCTGTGATGCTCGCGTATTGCGCTGTCTGCAATAGTGACTAACAGGTTTCTGTTGCTTCCAGGGATTCCGTGGATTTCCTGGTAGGATGGGAGCACCAGGGGTGGAAGGAAAAAAAGTAAGTTGCTTGATCCGGGGATGCTATGTGTGACATGAAAAGTGGAAAACATATATGAGGTTTTTATTTCTTGTTAATTTATTCGCCATGCTCAAAGGAAAAGAAAAAACATGTAGTGTGTGTGTACCCCTTAAGAACACCCTTTGAGGGAACCCATAGTAAGGCCCAATATTGAGACTGAAGCATTGTCTTCGGTCACGTGTAGTGAAACTGCCAATTAATTCAGAGGCTTTGACATTTTGCTTCTTCTAGTGGGTGGAAATGACGTGCGGCGAAGACAGGGCTTGGGGTTGTCTTAGTTTGACTACACTGAATTTTCTGTAAACAATCAGAAAGCATAAAATTAATGTATGTTAGCATAACAGGCCAAAGGAGTAAAATACTCTAATTATTGTTAATTTATAAAAAGGTGGTTATGATTATTGGTAGTTTAGAAGGGGACTGTGACAGACAGTGGCGGCTGGCAGGGAACGGGGGTGGCGGAAAGGGGGCTAAAGAATAAAAAAAGAACACTTACCTTTTGCCGGGTGCCGTATCTCCTCAGCTTCGGTTGCGGAAACAGGAAGCACCCAGGCTCCCTCCCCTAAGGCAATCACAATGCGGTAATGCAGCGCTGTGATTGGTCTGAGCTCCATGGTTCAGCGCTCAGACGGAGACAGGAAGCATGTGTATGTTCCTCACAAGGCTGAGCAGTACAACCTGGTGGGGAACATGCAAAGTGCACATGACTGTTTGGTCGTCTCAAGCAGTCATGCACACTTGTGCCACCAGCCTCGCCCCATCCTAACCCAGTCCTGTAGTGAAAAATAAAATGATAATAACAGAGTTATTATCATTTTATTTGTCCTTCCTCCTGGTCGTAGAGCAGTGAGGCGACGCTCCTCCACCTTAGCGGGGGAGACGCTCCTTGCGACAGAATTGTCCAAAATGTAACCCTATTGCCCAGGAATATCACTCTCCATCCATCACAGGGAGATGGATGCCATTCTTTCACCTATCATTTTATTTTATTTATTTTTTATTTGAAGGTTTTATATAGCGCGAACAAGACCCTTGCGGGTATCAGAGCGCTTTACAGGGTACGTATAGGGAAAAACCAGGTATACAGTAAATAAAGTGTTGTTCTGTACAGTAAAGGGTCGTATAAACACTTATAAACATAGCTCATGTAAATTTAGCCATGAGGAGCAATTTCACTTCTTTTTTAAAAGATGCCGTAGAGGGATTCAGTCTAGTTTCTGGGGGCAAGGCATTCCAGATCCTGAGTGCTAGCCCCGAGAAGGCTCGGTTGTACGTTTTCTTCTTGTTGAATCTTTGTGGTTTCAGTAAGAGGTTGCTAGCACTTCTGGAGGATCTGTTGCCACAGGAAGGCATCAGTTTCTGTGCCAGATAGCTAGGATGCCAACTGCATTTAATTTGCTCTGTGTTTTTGTCCTCCACCTATCTTCATTCCCAGTGAGATACTGGAGGGCTTACACTTTCACACATGATGCTGAATGAGACACTTTACATCATAGGTCCATAAGAGGCACATTGTTTTACTGGGTTCTCAGCCTTCTGACTGAGCTCAGGTTGAACACATAAACAGTATAAAACTGCAAACAATAATATAAAACTGTATAAAAGCAAATAAACAATGTAAAATTAAATTAACACAATAATTTCAACATATAACGAAAAGCAATGTTGCAATAGGAAAATTATTACTGCAGGTCAATCATTCATATAATAGTTAGGCAAATGCAAAAATACCGCCCTCTTCCCACCGCACTGCGCAATACAAATTACCATCAGTTTGTTGGAAATATTTTTGAAGGATTTTAAAGATTTTGTAACACTAGCAGAGTTTTCACTTTCTAATGCTTTTAGGAAAACTTAAAACAATCAACTAGAAATTTCATCAGCTAAATACCACATTAGGCTTTGAAAATGCTGTCAAGAGATACAAAATTCATGTTCTGAAAAACAAGATGAATGAAACAAGATAAACGAAATACTACAATATTTAAATATGTACCATAGCAAAAGGATTGTAAAGGGCCTACTGTTTCTAACGCAAAAACAACAATTGACGGACAGAATGCTGATAAATGTCAAACATTCACCCCAGTACAGTGATCTGGCCCTAAATCCATCATTTTTTTGCTCCCCATGCCCTGGCTGTTTAAACCCAGCCTTTTGCAAATCAGTCTTGACTCTGCTCCCCATAGGAACAGCCCAGCCCGAACTGCCAGGCCATGTCCTCCCTGGACCGGAAACAAGCATCCTAGGACCGGTTTCGGGGTATCAGCCAGGCTAGCTTGACTCAAGTGGTCCCAGGATGCTTGTTTCATGTCCAGGGAAGACCTGGCTTGGCACTTTGGGCTGGACTGTTCCCATGAGGAGCAGGAGCACGACTGATTTGCATATGGCTGGGTCCAAACTGGAGTGGTGTGGTGAGCAAAAGACAATGGAATTAACCCAGATCCTTGTGAATGGGGTTGAATGTTTGCATTGTTAAGCATTCCGTCCATCATTTGTTTCTTCTACTTTTTCTAGGCCGGACCCATTACTAAGGCTATCTATGCATCAAAGGTGTAAGGGGGCAGCAGGGGGTAGATTTGAGGACAAAACCAGTCAAACAATCGCTGAGAAAACCCATTCACAAGCGATAACGCTTATGGATTCTACATGTAAACTTATATTATGTGAAATACCCTACACAGACACTATTAAACTCACAATTTGTGACTTCAGAAATTTCATACTGTAAAGGTTTATAAAGAGTACTCAGAGTATAAAAGCCACAAAACATGAATATTCAATACATGTTTCAGGAATTGCGTCTACACTTTATGACTTTGATTTGAATGTAAGACTTGCCAAAGCAAGGGATATAGTTTTCTTCACAAGTCAAATGCAGTTGTGTTACTCACACACTAATGTAGTCACACTGGTCATCACAGCCCTGAGTTTAGGGAGAGATGTAATTAAGTGGAAAAAGGAGGTTTCTTGCACTGTAAAGAAGCAACTAGTGTTTATTTGTAATAGGCCTTTGTAATGGATGGGTAACCGGTTTCGAAGAATTTTCATTTTTAGAACGCATGGAATGTTAGCCACAGTGAGGTACCAGGCCAACATCACCCAATTTGTCAAATTGTAAAGCTGAAAAAAAAAATAAGTCTCGCAGTTGCATTGACAACAGACCACATCTTCTCCAGCAATCCTTCGAATAAAAGGTGTTTATCAAGCCACCTACGAGTACTTAGTATGCTTCATGTTATTAATTGGTAGGAGTAGTAGTAGCAGTAGTAGCAATGTAGTTATAATGATTGCCCTTGTTATAGGTATTGTTATTAGTGTCGTTATTTGAATTATGATAATTAAAACTATTCTCTCCATGGACCACTTTACTTGTGTCTACATAAAAGTCTGTTAACTATACAAGCATTTGTTTCCAAACATGTCTTTTGTTGTAGGTGTTCTTTGTGCGTAAACTTATATTAACAAGCTGAGCTGTTGATTTATCCCCTTGCATTTTCCAATGAGAAAGTTTCTCCCTGGCGTGCACGCTAGCTATGCAAAGGTTCACTGGAAGACCCGTAGCCGGTTTCGTGTTCGCCTGCTGTAATATGCATATCTCCATTTACCCATTTTGCCCACGTAGGGAGAAATCGGCGGGCCTGGAAAATTAGGATTTCCTGGAATCAACGGGCTGACTGGACCAAAGGTGAGTGGTAAATAAACAACAACCTCAGCCATCCATAGGAGCACCTTCTACCGAATTCGAATCTATAAAAATAAGGGGCATATTATCAAGAAACGGCGTTAAAATTATCGCCGCTTTAGTGAAGCAATCCTCCCTTTTCTCTGTGTGCTCACTCCAAGAGTATACCTCCTCCATTTTAAGTAAGGGAAATTGTGACTCTTTCAGTGAACTTTGTCCATTGCTTTTTTGATAAGGTAGCTCACTGGGGTAAGTATCTGTGTTAGGAGAAGGCCACAGTCTCAAATGCTAGTTGTGGAGACCTCAGGTCAAATTTTTAGTTTGATGCCAGTGAACAACTGTTTGCAGATCCACAGTAGCATTGCTACTTATGGCAAATAAGGATTTCCAGACCAAGGGTCTGATTTATTATGTTAAAGGTAAGGATACTCCATCGCAGCGGTGACAGTATATCCTTATCGCCAACATAATAGTCTGTCTGCCTGATTTAAATGCGGGTGGACTATAGGTTTGGCTACGGCAGTGACTACTCCGTCACCACCATAGCCGTAGAAATGGTTATATGTCTGCCAGCCCTATATAGCCATTTTTTACTGTCCTTCACCGCCAGGTAAACTCTGGTGGTGAGGGACAGTAAAATGTTAATAGGACTCCCCCCGCCATAGGAGCTGACTCTAACGGCAAAGGGGGCATCACCTTTTTTATTTTCAAAAAGAAAACTGGTTGGTGCAGGGCCGCGTCATGCCGGAGCAGCCCTGCAACAAACAGAGAAATGCATTAGCAGGAACCACCGTGACGTTGTGACATCTCTGAGTTTGAAAAACAAACACATTGTTTCCACATCCTCACTGGGTAGCCTACAACTGCCAGAAAGTTTAATTGAAATTATTTCTAGGAGGTTTTTGTTGCGACCTTCACATCTTCAAGTGATTTCTGCAGTTATTTTAAAGAAGCGGGTTCTAACTGACCACCTACCCATCTAGGAGTTTTATATGTTTTTATATGGGGTTTTTGTAAAGCGCTGCTACTCATCCACCGAAGTAAGGGGCTCATTATGATGAACATTAGTCCGCATGCCACCATAACGGTGATGGGACCAACCGCCAGATGTGCGGCGGTCCCACCGTCCGCAATGGTAAAAGGGCATGCACAGCATTTACCAGCACTACGTGGCAGGCACCATGCGGTGCCTGCCACTTGGTGCAGGGAACTGCAGGGGGGTACCATGGGTACCCCCCAAGTGCAACCCACCCGGGGGCCCGCAATGGACCCCCATAGCCAATCCCCGCCAGCCTTTCCATGGCGGCATCGCCGCCATGGAAAGGACTTTACACAACCCACATCATAATATGGCTTGCGGTGCCTGCTAGGCACCGCCACCATATTACTGGCCCAGCTCCGTCCGGCCAGCAATCGTAACGATTGCCAACTGGCAGAAAAGCGGCGGACGGACTTTGCGTCGGCCGCGATACCCACCGCCATCACAGCAGGATGGCGTAACGATCGCCATTGTTACGCCATCCTAATGAGCCCCTAACTTCTCTACGTTCACCTTGTAAATCAGAAATATCCACCTATGCATCATGTTTAAACAGACCACTTCACACACTTGAATCTTGTGTCTATTTTCGGATTGCAGAATTGCATTGCCTGATTTTTATATTTTTCCAACCATCCTTTAGGGCGAGCGTGGAATGACGGGCCTAGATGGGCCCAAGGGAGATCCAGGAGAAAAAGGAGAAAAGGTTAGTGCTCTCAAAATAACATTAGATCGGACATCTTGCAGTAGTTCATCAGTCATGTTTCTCTAACAGAATTATGGGCTGGAAATAACATATACCCTTTTCGCATTGCAAATGCCACTTGTCTTAAGTGTTTAGAAAGAGAACGAGGCAGTGGTGATTATGGCTGGCTTTATAAAAGTGAGCGTTGCAGATTACAACAAGCATTGACAATTCCAATTGGTCTGGCTTATGAATAAAAGTGCATTTTGTGTCGCTAATAGGGTTAGGCATAAAGCATCATACGTGCACTCTGTCACTCATCTTTGCACTCAAGCATCTATTTGTCGCTCCACGGGCTCATTTTTGCATACATCCACTGACAAAACCACAATAGACACCAGCAAACTCAACAGTATTTTCAAGGTAAATTAAAAGAGTACAAATAGAAAAAAGAAAATATGCTGTCATCTAAATACAGAGGGCATATACTTGTAATAACGAAACGAAACGTAGCCGCAAGTGTCCATGTTGCATGGTGTTGTACATAATCTGTCATTGTTTTAAAGGTCCAGCATGACCACCACATTTAAAACCAACAGGTTGGCCACCTTCTAATCGTAAAACAATGATACATTATGGACAAGAGTATTCCACAATGTTTGCCTGACTTAGAAGCAGGTGGCCACTCAGGATGCGATGCCCTGCAGATTAAATGAGTGGCAAGCAAACAGCCTGTTCAAACTGTCTGGGGAGCTGCAATTTCCTCTAAAGAAAAATTAAAATAAAAAGAGGACAAACAAAAAATAAATAAGGTGGAACTATAAAAGGAGAAAACTGATAACTAAAGGACTGGTTAAACAGCTCTGGCACTGAAGAACGCTCATTTTCAGATGAATGTGTACTAGTGATCACAAGGCAAGAGAGCCAAATGTGGACTGAACGATGCGGTATCATGGAGAACACTATCATGGATGGCAACAGAAAGACAAATGGCAGGAGAGAGCTGACCCAAAGGCCTTCTTAACATACATATATGTATATGGATTATGTAATGATTCTTTTCAACTCAAGATCATGGCAGAGAGATAAGCCTGTCAGTGCTTCAGAAGAGATTCTAGCAAGAATTGTTAGGGTGCAAATCTTTCACCACTAGGATTTGTCTTGATTTCTAACCAAAAACAAAATCCTTCCCTAGGAAGGTAATCTGTGAGATTTCATGTAACAAAATACCTAATTGCAGGCTTTAAGACAGTGCAAATGCAATCCACCCTTAAATGCCTCTTAGCTTTAACATATGTGCTACATAGTAAGTGGATCAGGCCTACTGCTTTTTTGTAACTTCTCATAGTAAACTGATAAGACCTGTTTGAATCTGAAATACCTTTTCTTAGTGAACCTATCAGACCTAAGTAGTTATAAGTGGCTTGTCACCATAATCATCTCACTGTATTAAGCGTACATTTTCCTTTGAGGTAACCTTCGGGCATACAGTCATAAAATTAAACAAAATATTAAATATTACAGTTGGGAAAGCAAAATATTATTTCTCCTAAAATAGATTAACAAGGATTCACACAGTGCAAATCTTCTACGCCCACAGTTTCTTAGAGGTGGTAACCAACACCAAAAATCTTGCCTAATATGGTAATCTGTAGTATTCCATATAATAAAATACTTATCTCTAGGCTTTAATGCAGAGAAATAACAAATCCTCGATTAACTGCCTTTTGACTATAACGTATACTTTTCACAGGCCTACTGCCTTCGTGAAAGCATGTCATAACAAACATTCCGGCCTATAACCTTTATCACTGGCTTAACACCGTAACCAAAACTTACTTACAGTGTTCGGCATAAGCTTTCCCTCATAGCAACCATCAGATCTACCATAATAGAATAAGAATTATGTACAAAATTAAAATTGTCAAAAACATGTCAAATCCCTCCTAATAGAACTGATTATGATTTGTTCAGTTGGGTCACCAACACCAAAACCCTTGCTTACAACGGTAATCTGTGAGATTTCATGCAACAAAATACCAGGCTACAGCTTTAGCACAGAGTAATACAATTTATAAAAAACAAAGCAGATTTTTATGTAAATTTAGACACTAAAACGAAGTCAAGCAATATTAAATCAGTGCAAAACTTTATTATTGTGGCCAATGGTAAAAAGCACTAGTGACAATCAGTCACTTGCGGGTCGAGTTGCATGGAACCCCCGGAGGGTAAAGGTGATGCAGGTCCCAGGACCAAGCCATGACAGCCAGTTCAATTGTACCTGTGAATCCCAGGTGCAGAGTTGTCCTGGTTGTCCTTGGTGTTGTAGTGGGAGCCACTGTAGAGCTGGTTTTACCACTTACAGGTGCTGGTGGGGAACTCAGTGCAAAAAATTTCACAACGAAACCACTGCTGATGTCAGATGAAGGTTTTGTGGAGTCCCTCAAGGTGCTTTATCGAGTAAAGGTGGTGGTTGTTTGACTGGTGACCAACAAACCCTGGCAGCTGTGAGGTCGGCAGAAAGTTATTTCGACGTCTGGAGGTATGGGGAGAAATGGTAGCCACCTAAAACTTGCTAGAGGTCAGGACTATGTTTCCCACAATACACTGGACCATCTAGAGGGACTGATGGCCAGTGATTCTTTGATTCTGGCATGTTGTTTTTACCTGCGGTGTGCAGGGGACTACTGCCACTAGTCCAGGGGAGTCTGGAGTTGCCTTTGCCTCTCAAAGGGGTCCGTCTGTCTTGGGAACCGAGCTTTGATCCAGGACGAGTTGCAGTCATGCAGTTTCAGGAAGGTTGCCACAGGTGCAGAGTATCACACCTTTGCTTTGTGCAGATCCTGTTGTCACAGATATGGGTTTCCTCCTTGTCTTTTGTTGCAAGTCAGAGCAGAAATGAGGTTCTGGTGTCAGGGGTAGCCCTTAAACCCTAGATTTAGGGGCATTAGGAGTGTGAGTGCAGGTGGCAAATGGCCTTCTAGCCCCAGCGGCCAATATGCCCCTGAGGTGACCAAATCTGGGGGGTGTCACTTTTCTACCCAGAACCCTCAATTAGAAATGGCAGAATCTTTCCTCAGCTATACAGACCAGGTAGCCCACCCTAGAGGTGTGGCTAACCTACTGGGGTGTACACATCGTGATTATCTACAATTCGCACCTGACTGGGTGCAAATGTGCCTGAGGGGAGGGGGGAGGCTGTTTCCTCCTTTGGGAGGCATCCTGGGTTCAATTCACAGGCGGTGAAGTCTTTGAAGCTCCCCGCCTTGATTTGCCACTTCACTAGCCATCCTGTCAGGGAGAGAGGTGTGACCTCCTTCCCATCCAAGCTATTGTTTCTGACTTTGGGAGAGTTCACACCTCCTTTTAGTGGACAAATTCCTGTCCTAGCACCAACAGCTGTGACCTGGCAGCCAGAGCACAAGAAAGACTCGGGCAGCCAGGTGGGCAACCTCTAAGGTAGCCACCTGGGTGCCTGCCACATCGTCCTCTGCACAAGATTCGTGTCAGGGGTGATTAGGAACGTTGTTTGATGCCAAACATGACATATTTTATGGTACCATAATAGAGCTGCCAACTTCGGGTTGCCTGAGTGCAAGCCCATGTTATCCTATCAACCACCTATCATTTACAGTAGCCTTTAATTGTAAAGGCTGCTATAGGGACATATAAGCTTGCACTTACATGCCCACACCTTTAATTTAATATCCCCTGACTCCTTGGCTCAGGAAGCCTTCTTTAGGGGTGACTGGCATTTATTAAAAATAGTGCATTGGCTTTGCCACACATGGTGAGGGCAAAGTCGAGTTCAAGCAGTTTACCCTGCTCCTGCAGTCTGCAATGGCAGGCCTGCTGTCAGTCATTTACTTGGGTCACACAAACAGTGCTTTAGGCCCTCGTGACCATTTTAACACCCATGCCCTGGGTAACACTGGTACCATATACTAGGGATGTACAAGGGGGTTGAAGTTCTTGCCAATTGCTGTTACCAATTCACATGTATGTTTAAGGGAGAGAGCAGTGGCACTGGGGCCTGGGTCGCAGGCTTCAGTGCACCGGAGTCGAAAACCAGCATCCAGTAGTCCAAATGGGGGAAAAAGTGGGGGAACACCTGCAAAAAAACCTGTTTTCTTACAAACCTCATATACAAAGCAGACCTACTGGCTTTGTCAAAAAGTCACCAATAACTATAATCAAATGTATATTTTATAAATTAACACATTGCAGTGCTTATTTATGGTGATCATTGAATCCAGTATAGCATGTGTTGCTGTAGTCTAGTTTGCTGGTGATAAGGGCTTGGGTGGCAGTTCTGCGAGTGTTGGTGTAGAGCCATTTGTAGATCTTGTTTTGCATCTGGAGTGTGGGGAAGTAGTAAACATAGGCTGCATTCACTTGGCCGATCATGGTGAGTTGGTTATCGTTTACTATTCCAAGGTCTCTTGCATGGGTTGCCAAGAGGGATGTGGGTCTGAGTTTGGCAGGCCACCATGTGGAATCTCAGAGTGAGGTTTATTTGCCAAAGATTTCTACTTCTGTCTTGTCTGTGTTGAGCTTGCGGCAGTTGATTTTTATTTATCTGGTGACTTAGGTCATGCAGGGGAAGAAATTGGTCCAGTTGTTTGGTGTCCTGTCAGAGAGGGAGAGTATGATGAAGTATTGCGTGTAAGAGATGCCCAATTCAGTGGGGGCGAATCTCAAAAATTGACGGACTGGCATCACACACCACCAGGTGTCATGCTTCATCATCTGCCAGTCCTCGCCCTCTAAAAACCGCGTTTGATAGAGGGCGGGCATACACCTGAAGACAGGGATGCACTTCTAAACTAAGTGGGGGCCCAAACAAAAAAAGGAGTGAGTGAATCTAAAAACCATCATAGTATACCTGAACAATTTTTATTCTATGGGGTTACTATGTGGGATTAAAATATATAAGTGCGGTGAGTGGGGACCTTATCATCCCGTCGCCGTTGTGAATCAGTGATTGTGAATAGGGGGTCAACATGTTTCTGCCTGTATTGTCCACTTGGGTACGTGGCATTCGTCAGGACCTTAAATATTGGGCTCCAATCTTACCACTGGGGGCGTAGGCCTATAGCCAGCTGCCACCTGTTTAGAGAAACCTGTAAGAGAGAGGGGGTGAGACAAACATATAATACTCAAAATGGTTGTCATTCGGTAGACCTTGATGTGTCACAGTCACGCTCCATACTTACTGCTCTCTCCTAAAGTGAAAAAGGTGAAAAATTTATATGAGTGTCAGGCATCTGTGTTCACTCTGACATTCATGTGAATAAAATAGAAGTCTTACCCTATTGGAAAAACCTATTTGCCCCATGGGAGGGGAAGGGGGGAAATCCTTGTGGCCACATTCTGGTGGGAGACGATAAAGGACGAAGACAAAAGGGTTAAAAACCAAACTGGTTGGGAAGGTATATCAAAGATACTGAATTAGTTAGCAGAAAAAACTGTCAGGGCGTGCTTGGTCTACTATAGTTTCAACCTGTTGGAAGAAGAAATCAGAACAACGACTTACAGTTCAAGGCGTACTCCCCGCTAGAATACCTAGTGCTGCATGCGTCCAGCCTCCTCCCCGGTGACATTAAGTGTAGTGCGCAGCAAGCTTTTATACTGTTGGGTGGGATCGTGGCATGCGATATGGGTTTCAGGTGAGTGTGGCGCACAGTGATGATGCTGCATTTCCTGTGTCCTGAGCGAAGCATGCAGAAAGGACTGCACGTTGCCTGTTTGTTGCCTGACCCTCGTGGGGGTGTGTCAGCACATGGCGCTGCTCTATGACACGCCGCTTCCTGTTTCCCGTCATTACCTCAGATGATTGCCTGGGGTGGGGCGGGACCAACTGTGGTCCAATGAAAGCGCCTGCCATAGTTTCTGGAGATACAAGGGAGTGATTTAACGTGTGTAGACACGTTATATAGAAATATGGGGAACATGTGCCCTGCTCATGAGTATTATTTCATGACGGGAGCAGTTTCGAGTATTAACTCTAACGTATAGCTCTAAACACAAACAATAGACACAGTAATACATGTGAATAGAGCTATACGTAGTTTCCCTTACTCCCTAAAACTAGAATCATCTTGATCAGCAATCATGCGGTAGCTGTAAAATCAACTTGTGCACTAATTGTGGGTTTAACCACACCGTCACCCTGACTGTAAACAATCTGGGTTTGTTTTCTCTTCCTTTCTTCTGTGTAAATACTCGAAACTGCTCCCGTCATGAAATAATACTCATGAGCAGGGCACATGTTCCCCATATTTCTATATAACGTGTCTACACACGTTAAATCACTCCCTTGTATCTCCAGAAACTATGGCAGGCGCTTTCATTGGACCACAGTTGGTCCCGCCCCACCCCAGGCAATCATCTGAGGTAATGACGGGACACAGGAAGCGGCGTGTCATAGAGCAGCGCCATGTGCTGACACACCCCCACGAGGGTCAGGCAACAAACAGGCAACGTGCAGTCCTTTCTGCATGCTTCGCTCAGGACACAGGAAATGCAGCATCATCACTGTGCGCCACACTCACCTGAAACCCATATCGCATGCCACGATCCCACCCAACAGTATAAAAGCTTGCTGCGCACTACACTTAATGTCACCGGGGAGGAGGCTGGACGCATGCAGCACTAGGTTTTCTAGCGGGGAGTACGCCTTGAACTGTAAGTCGTTGTTCTGATTTCTTCTTCCAACAGGTTGAAACTATAGTAGACCAAGCACGCCCTGACAGTTTTTTCTGCTAACTAATTCAGTATCTTTGATATACCTTCCTAATCAGTCTGGTTTTTAACCATTTTGTCTTCATCCTTTATCGTCTCCCACCAGAATGTGGCCACAAGGATTTCCCCCCTACCCCTCCCATGGGGCAAATAGGTTTTTCCAATAGGGTAAGACTTCTATTTTATTCACTTGAATGTCAGAGTGAACACAGATGCCTGACACTCATATACATTTTTCACCTTTTTCACTTTAGGAGAGAGCAGTAAGTATGGAGCGTGACTGTGACACATCAAGGTCTACCGAATGACAACCATTTTGAGTATTATATTTTTGTCTCACCCCCTCTATCTTACAGGTTTCTCTAAACAGGTGGCAGCTGGCTATAGGCCTACGCCCCCAGTGGTAAGATTGGAGCCCAATATTTAAGGTCCTGACGAATGCCACGTACCCAAGTGGACAATACAGGCAGAAACATGTTGACCCCCTATTAACAATCACTGATTCACAGCGGCGACGGGATGATAAGGTCCCCACTCACCGCACTTATATATTTTAATCCCACATAGTAACCCCATAGAATAAAAATTGTTCAGGTATACTATGATGGTTTTTAAATTCACTCACTCCTTTTTTTGTTTGGGCCCCCACTTAGTTTAGAAGTGCATCCCTGTCTTCAGGTGTATGCCCGCCCTCTATCAAACGCGGTTTTTAGAGGGCGAGGACTGGCAGATGATGAAGCATGACACCTGGTGGTGTGTGATGCCAGTCCGTCAATTTTTGTGATTTGCCCCCACTAAATTGGGCATCTTTTAGACACAACTAGGGACGGTCCTTTCTGTGGTTCATAGCTTTGGTTGGAGGCTGACCGTTCTCTAGTGCCCTAACGCCTCTAGTTCCCTCCCCGGGCCAGACCCTGGGTGTAACTGTGGTTCTTTATGATGAAGTATTGTCAGTGAAGGCTATGATTTTGAGTCAATGGGTGTTGCTGAGCCTGGCAAGTGGGGTCATGAAGGCGTTGAGCAGGGTGGGGATGAGTGAGGATCCTTGGGGGACTCTGCAGATGAGGTTGACAGCGCTCGATGTGAAGGGGGCCAGGCTGAACGATTGGGTGCATCAAGAAGGAGCAAATTCCATGAAGTGTGGGTCCTTGGATGACAGCTTCGTGCAGTCATTGGATAAGAATGGTTTAGGAGACGGCGCTGAAGACTGTGGAAAGGTCCAGTAGACTGAGGGCTGCATGAGATGTCACCTTTGTCCATGATCATCTGATTTTCATTTGTGGTGTTGATGAGGGCAGTCTCTGCACTGTGGGTAGGCCTGAATCTGGATTGAATAGTTTTGAGTTGGTTGTCATTTAGGTGAGTTGCTAGGCATTTGTTTATCATCTTTTCCATTACTTTTTCTAGGTAGGGTAGCTGGAATATAAGTCCATAGTTGGCTAGCATCTTCTAGTCTGCTGAGGGTTTCTTGTGGAGGGGGAGTACTGTGGCATGTTTCCAAACATTTAGGTTGGTAGCTGTGATGATTGAGTTATTCAGAATCGGGGTGAGTGCTGCTCTTATGGCGGTTCAGGACCCTACATAAAAACATGGTGAGGACAGGGTTCTGGCAATGGTCTGGAGCTCAAGGATTGCATAGTTGGTGCGGCTTCTTGAGAGGTGTTGGTGGATCAGGCAGTCAGGGTGGTCCGCTGGGTGTTGGTTGAGATGGTCAAGAGTTCTATGATGGTGGAAGGGTCTTGTTGGGGCTCAAGCTTGTCATAGATCCTGGTAATCTTACTGCTAAAATAGGGACAACTGGGTGGAGAGGTCTTCAGAGGGGTGTATGCAAATGGAGCTTGCGGCCAGAGAGGTGAAACCTTTTACAATGGTGAAGATTTCTTTGGCGCAGTTAGTGTTGCTTTCGATGCGGTCAGTGAGCATGGAGAGTTTGGTTGCTCTAATTTGCTGATGGTAACATCTGAGAGCCGATTTGTAGGTGCTCTTGTCGGAGCCATCCTGACTTTGTCTCCATCTGTGTTCAAGTTGCTTGCAGTGGTGTTAGGTGAGCCTGAGTGATTTTATCTCCTGTGTGCTTATGGTCTGGTTCTCATGACTTTGTTGGCTTTGAGAGGAGCCAGGGTGTCTGTGCAGGTGGTGATCCAGTCACTAACACTGGAGATGGATGCAGGGACATTGTTGTTGTGTCAAGGCTGGTGGAATAGGAGTTCGGAAGATCAGGATGCTT
Source organism: Triturus cristatus (assembly GCF_964204655.1). Classification (NCBI taxonomy): domain Eukaryota; kingdom Metazoa; phylum Chordata; class Amphibia; order Caudata; family Salamandridae; genus Triturus; species Triturus cristatus. The sequence goes on from NC_140585.1 coordinate 881,522,624, forward strand.
CTGAGATCATGTTCCAGTCCCATAGTGAAGATTTGATGATGGTGTTTCTGCTGTAGTGTGGGATGTGTATACTGAAGTTCAATCAATCAGGGTTTTGTAGAGTGCACTACTCACCTGTGAGGGTCTCAAAGCGCTGGGTGGGGGTGAGCAGCTCCGTTAGGGTCAGTCGGAGAGCCAGGTCTTGAGGTCCTTTCTGAATTGGTGCAACGTTAGACTTCGTCCAAGGTGAAGGGGGAGTTTGTTCCATATCCTGGCTGGGAGGTAGGAGAAGGATCTTCCACCTGCTCTGGTCTTGTGGAAACAAGGGACAGTGGCTAGGGCGAGGTCGGCTGAGCGGAGGTTTCTCTTGGGGACACAGAAGGAGATTTGGTCATTGAGGTATTGGGGTCCGGTATTGTGGAGGGCTTTGTAGGCATCTGCGAGCAGCTTGAAGGTTATTCTTCTTTCAAATGGTAGCCAGTGGAGGTTGTGGCGGTGTTGGGTGATGTGGTCGTGTTGTGGGATGTTGAGGATGAGTCTGGCTGCGGTGTTCTGGATGGTCTGGAGTCTGCGGAGGAGTTTTTTGCTGATTCGGCTTAGAGAGCGTTGCCGCAGTCCAGTCTGCTGGTGATGAGTGTGTAGGTGATGGTTTTCCATGAATGGGGGGATCCACTTGAACATCTTACAAAGTATGCGGCGGGTGTTGAAGCATGCAGAGTATACTGCATTGATCTGGCGATTCATGGTGAGTGAAGAGTCCAGAATGATGCAGAGGTTGCGTGCGTGGTCCGTTGAGGTGGCTGGGTTTCCAAGGGCAGGGGGCCACCAGGTGTTGTCGCATGCTAAAGGGGTGGGACCTACGATGAGGACTTCTATTTTTTCAGAGTTGAGCTTCAGGCAGCTGTTGTTCATCCAAGTCGCAACAGTTTTCATCCCTTCTTGAAAATTGCGCCTGGTGTTGTCGGGTTCCTTGGTGACGGAGAGGATGAGCTGGGTGTCGTCCCCGTAAAAGATGATGTTGAACCCGTGGTTTCTGTCGATGGTTGCAAGGGGGGCATGTAGACGTTTAAGAGGGTGGGGCTGAGGGAGGATCCTTGAGGTACTCCGCATCTGATCTCTTTCGGTTCTGAGAGGAAGGGCGTGAGTCTTATTTTCTGTGTTCTGCCTGAGAGGAAAGATCATATCCGGTCTAAGGCTTTTCCTTGAATGGTGGCATCGTGGAGTCTGGTGGCTAGTGTGCGGTGGTAGATGGTGTCGAAGGCTGCTGATAGGTCCAGGAGGATGAGGGCTGCTGTGCGGCCTTGGTCGCGGAGGGAGCAGATGTCATCGGTGGCAATGAGGAGGGCGGTGATGAAAGTGTGGTCGGATCAGGTGATTGGTGTGGGTTTTCTACTGTGATGTTGCTGAAGCTGGTAAAGATGGGGTTGAGTCTGCGTCTGGCCGCATGTGTGGGGTCTTGCACTCTCTGGGTGAGTCTGAGATTGGACAGGTCCTTAAGGAGGTCGGTAGTTTTGGGTTCAGGGAGATCCTACAGGTGGTAGTTAAGGTCGCCGATGAGGATGAAGGTGCTAGAGTTGAGGATCAGAGAAACAGCAAAGTCTGTTATGGTGAGGCGGAATTTGGTGCAGGGTACAGGGTGGTAGCAGACAAGGGTGTCACTCAGAGTGCAGTTGGCCTATTATGAGGAGTTTGAAAGTCAAGTTTTCCATGTTGCTGGTGGTGTTTTCAGAGGTGATGGAGTATTGGATGGATTATTTGAAGAGGATTGCAACTCTGCATCCTGGACATGATTGTCCTGTCTTGTGATTTTGTATACGGGGGGATTGCCATGGTAATGAGGGGCTGACAATGTAGCCAGCCAGGTTTTGGTCAGGAAGAGCAGGTCTGGTGAGCTCTTGTGTAGCATATTCCAACTTTCAGTGGCATGTTTAATGAGGGAGTGTGGAGGGATATGTAGGAAAGGGAAGAGTGTGGTTTAGTGGGGCTCCAATGTCTATGGTTGTGTGTTAGGTGTGAGGTATGGGGTAATGGAGGGATGCCAGAGGATGAATGTGAAATGGCAGGAGAACGCATCTTCATTGTGGGGCAGTGAGATGCGGCAGCAGAGCTGGGATCATGGAGTGGCAGGTCGTGATAAGTAGTGATGAGCGTGGAGGTGGTTGAGAGAAAGACCAGAGGTCCTGGCTCTGGGCATGGGCAGGGCACGGAAGAGCACAGATGGAGTGTCATGGTTCCGCCACCCGCTACTCACAGGAGGGTTAGCGGTCTAGCTCTTGCGGGTCGACAACGGAAGGCCCAAAGACTCACTTCCGGCTGACCGCGCACAAAAGCCGGGAAATCCGGCAACTGATCGCTTTGAATTCTAGTCATCGCCCAGAAAGGAGAGACGCCACTCCGGAGAAGACGAGTACCAGCCGACGGACGGACGAGGCAGCCGACAACGACGGTTCAGGTACTGTCTTTCACTAACGGCGCTTCGCCTACAGGAGAACGGCGGTCCTGACCGCTTCTAGTGACCTTGTTTCTACAGCACACAGACGGAGTGCAATGGAACGGGGGTTTTTTCCCTCATTATAATTTGCGCAGGGAGCGCTGGTTTTGTTTATATTATTTTGGTTCATCTTCATTATAATTTGCGCAGGGAGCGCTGGTTTTGATTATATCATTTTTGATCCGAGAGCACTGGAACAGACTAAGGAGGCCAGCTGCTCGCATACCATCGACACTGGATCAGACTAAGGAGGCCAGCTGCTCGCATACCCTCGTACCAGGTAAACCAGGGCCTCACTCGCACGACACAGGACACCGGACACACTTAGAACGCGCAGCACGCTAACGGTGTTCCATTCTTTCCCTCACAGCGTGTGTCCAGCGCCTTCCGGACCGTGCATCTATCTGGCCTCCACCCCGGGTACCCCCTTGTCCTAGACGGAGCTACACCCTACTAGGGCAAGGCGGGGAACGGGGTGGTGGTTCATATCGCCTCTGCAGGAACATCCCACCCGACTGATGGTAAGTCGTAGGGGGGAACTCTGACAGAATTCAAAGCCCACGCAATACCTCCTGCCCGGGCGACATGGGCGACCCTGAGATCACGCTCCAAGACATCGCAGCCATCCTGACGAACATGCAAGCAGAAAACCGCAGTCTACGACAGGACATCACAGCCTTGCAGACGCAGGTGGCGGCGGATCCCGGTACCGGACCATGGGGTCAGTACCCTACGTCCAGAGTAATGCGGGAAGGCCTGCTACGACCCGCCACGTTCCAATCCGGTGGGTCTTCCTCTGCTCCGTCACCGGACACCTCCATCCAGGTGATAGCCCCGCATACCGTACAACTGGCCCCTCCTGAACGCTTTTCTGGGGATTGCACAAAGTACAGCGTTTTTATGCACCAGTGCCAGTTGCATTTCATGGCCCGTGCCACCGCTTTCCCTGATGATGCTTCTAAGGTTGCGTTTATCCTCTCTTACATGGGAGGCGATGCAGCGCTGTGGTCCATCCCCTTGGTCGAGAACGACGACCCGGTGTTATATAACCTGCCAGCCTTTAGAGCCACCATGTGTCGGATGTTCGGCCGCCACACCTTCGTACAAGCGGCGGATAACGAACTCCTCGGACTGAAACAGGGGACCACGGACCTACTACACTACGTCACCACCTTCAACAGGTTGGTGATAGACGCCCAATGGCCGGAGTCCAAGAAAGTATCGGTGTTCTATAGGGGGTTGCGGGACGACATGAAGGACCTCGTGTACCAGATCCCGAACCCCCCGGAGGATATCGGTTCGTTTATCGACCTAGTGGTGAAACTAAACTTTCGGTTGCAAGAACGAAAGACGGATAGACTCAGAGGAGGGGACCCCCGGGTACTGCAGCAAAAGGAGAAGACCACCAACGAGGCAGTATGCAACCCTGGTAATAACCCTGATACTCCTGAACCGATGCAGATCGGAGGGATTCGGGGGGCCCTGACCAAGGAGGAACGGGAGAAGAGACGACGTCTGAACCAATGCCTGTATTGCGGCAAAAGCGGTCACTTCGTACGGGAGTGCCCCGCGAAACCCTCGAAACCAAGGCCCAAGCGACCCTTTGCGCTTCCGATAGCTAGAGGGGACTGGTCGGGAAACGAGGAAACCCAGTAAACGGAGGGGTCCGGCTACTGGGTTCATCGTCCGTCAGGATACCAACCCCAGGCAACGGCGCCGGTTGCCACCATTTCGGAGTTGAGGTCACCCTGTTAACCCGATCGGGCCACGGATGGCAGGTGACAGCCCTTATCGATTCTGGAGCTACGGGCAATTTCATCGATAACCAGTACATGGCTAGTCTAGAGATGACAGGGGTACCGAAGAAGACGCCGGAGGCAGTGAAGGCTGTGGACGGGACAGACCTTACCTCCGGGCTCATCCGGTTCCAAACCGAACTCCTCGAGATGTCGTTCCGGAACGGCCACACAGAATCCATTACCTTCGATGCCATCGACGCACCGCAATTCCGCCTGATACTGGGGCTTCCATGGTTGACAGCCCATAACCCACGGATCGACTGGGTGTCCCGGGTGGTGCATCTTGACTCGGAGGGTTGTTTGTCTGAGTGTTACCACCGGTCGTGCACTCCCGGCACATCAGGCATACGGGCTCATGTATTGCCCCTTACCAAGACGGTCCTATCCGTACATGAAGCGATACCTGAGGAGTATGTGGACCTAGCCGCGGTGTTCGACAAGAAAGGGGCGAACACCTTACCCCCGCATCGCAGCTTCGATTGCAGAATAGACTTGATTCCGGGCTCGAAGCTGCCATGTAGCCGCATCTACTCGCTCACGGAAAAGGAGAATGAACACCTCCGTATGTATCTGGACGAGTACCTACGCAATGGCTTCATCCGCCATTCAAGATCGCCGGTGTCGTCTCCCCTCTTTTTCGTGGCAAAGAAGGAGGGAGACTTACGAACTTGCATTGACTTTAGAGCGATGAATGCCATCACGGTAAAAAACAGGTACCCGTTGCCTCTGATCACGAATCTGTTGGAGCAAGTAAAACACGCCAGCATTTACACCAAGCTGGACCTCCGGGGGGCTTACCATCTTGTCAGAGTCCGGAAGGGGGACGAATGGAAGACCGCGTTTCGGACCAAATACGGCTTATACGAATACCAGGTCATGCCTTTCGGACTCTGCAACGCCCCGGCGGCTTTCCAGTACTTTATTGACGAGGTACTGAGGGACTTCGTCGACCGGTTCTGTGTCGTTTACATCGACGACATCCTGATATTTTCCGCTACCCGAGAGGAACACAGCCAACACGTACGCTCCGTTTTGCAACGGCTGCTTCACCATGGGTTGTACGTTAAGTTGGAGAAGAGCGTCTTCCACACCACAACCGTCGAGTTTCTAGGACATGTCATCACCCCAGAAGGGGTTACCATGGATACGAAGAAGACGGCAGCGATTCAACAGTGGCCATCCCCTACGTCCGTGAAGCAGGTACAACGGTTCCTGGGGTTCGCGAACTACTATCGCCGCTTCATCGAGGGGTTTTCTAGAATCGTCACTCCCATCACTCGTCTCCTGGGCAAAGGGGTCCACTTCAACTGGACCCACGACGCAGAACAAGCCTTCCGTGCCTTGAAGACTCGGTTCTCTACGGCCCCCATCCTGATACATCCGAACCCGGAACGGCCGTTTATAGTGGAGACCGATGCCTCCCAAGACGCCCTAGGCGGGGTACTCTCCCAAAGAGACGCCGAGACGGGCCTGCTACATCCTGTAGCGTTCTACTCCAGGAAACTCCAGCCTGCTGAGCGGAACTACACCGTTTCCGACCGTGAATTACTAGCCATAAAGGCCGCCTTTGAGGAATGGCGCCACCACCTCAAGGACGCGAGACACCCCGTAACCATATTCACCGACCACAGGAACCTCCAGTTCCTCCGTTCAGCACGGGCTCTGACCGCCCGACAGCTACGGTGGACCTTGTTCTTCAACGAGTATGAGTTTCACATCACCTACCGTCCTGGTAAAAACAACGCCAAAGCGGATGCCCTGTCGCGGCTCACGGAAACCGAAGAATCCACGCCTGCCGACATTCCTACCTCGATCATCCCGAACCGTTGTTTTCTGGGACTGGTCCTGTCTTCGGGTTTCTTATCCCAGCTGCGCGACGACCTACAACAGAAGGCCGCCTCGTCATGGATGGAGGAGCATGAAGGGCTTACCGCTGCGGATGGGTTTCTCTACCAGGGGGACCGGTACTTCCTGCCTCTACCGAACCTCCAACAAAAGGCCCTGTACATGTGTCATGATCACCCTCTGGCCATTCACCCTGGCCGACAGAAGACGAAAGACTTATTATCCCGACATTTCTGGTGGCCCACTCTCGACGACGATGTACACGCCTACATCGCGCGATGTGCAGTCTGCGCTCAGGGAAAAGGGTCATCGCAACCCTCGGTGGGGTTGTTGCAACCTATTCCGGTACCGCCGTACCCTTGGCATACCATCTCCATGGACTTTGTGGTGGAACTACCCACAACTAAATCTGGATACACCACCATCCTCACCGTCGTGGACCATCTCTCTAAGATGGCCCATTTTGTCCCGTTGGAGAAGCTACCCTCGGCGGCTACACTAGCTGGGCTTGTCCTGCGCAACGTGATACGTCTGCATGGCGTTCCATCGGTGGTGATTACAGACAGGGGCTCCCAGTTCGTGTCTAAATTCTGGAATGAGGTGTGCCGCATCCTGCACATGGATGTGCGCTTATCCACTGCGTACCACCCGCAAACCGATGGACAGGCCGAGAGGACCAACCAGACGTTGGAACAATACCTCCGCTGTTTGCTCCTGTCCGTGGAGAATGACTGGTCGGATGTCCTTTGGCTGGTGGAATTCGCCTATAATAACAGCAGACATTCCGCGATCGGCATGTCCCCGTTCTATTGTCTCCAGGGTCGGCATCCCAGAACGGCTCCTTGGGAGGACCCGTTCACCAGCCCTTTGCCCACAGTTCAGGCGTATCATGGATTCCTTCGCGACCTGTGGCAACGGGCCAGGTTTGAGCTAGCTAAAGCGAAAGAAACTTACAAACTGTTCGCGGACCGGCACAGACGAGCCGAGCCCCAGTTCAAGGAGGGTGACAGGGTGTGGGTTTCCCTGCAACACATCAATACTCATGGTTCCAAGAAACTGTTGCCCCGGTTTATGGGGCCCTATGTCATTGCCAAGGTGATCAACCGGGTTGCCATGAAGGTGTCGCTGCCGCCTCACTTGAAGTGCCATCCGGTTTTTCACGTTTCTCACCTGAGGGCTGCTCACCCGGACTGTGTTGACCCCGCTCCTCCTCCTCCTGTTCTTTGGGATGACCACCTGGAGTTCGAGGTCCGGGCCATTCTTATGTCCCGTCGGACTCGGGGCCGGCTTTTCTACCTGGTGGACTGGAGGGGTTATGGTCCGGAGGACCGGTCGTGGGAGCCTCTGTCACATGTCCGCCACGCCTCCCAACTGGTTCGGGCTTTTCACCTGGGTCATCCTGGCTGTCCTCGTCCGGCCACCCCGGTGTGACCCGCCGGCTGCCGGGTGGGGGTCCTGTTTGGTGGTGGGTGCTGTCATGGTTCCGCCACCCGCTACTCACAGGAGGGTTAGCGGTCTAGCTCTTGCGGGTCGACAACGGAAGGCCCAAAGACTCACTTCCGGCTGACCGCGCACAAAAGCCGGGAAATCCGGCAACTGATCGCTTTGAATTCTAGTCATCGCCCAGAAAGGAGAGACGCCACTCCGGAAAAGACGAGTACCAGCCGACGGACGGACGAGGCAGCCGACAACGACGGTTCAGGTACTGTCTTTCACTAACGGCGCTTCGCCTACAGGAGAACGGCGGTCCTGACCGCTTCTAGTGACCTTGTTTCTACAGCACACAGACGGAGTGCAATGGAACGGGGGTTTTTTCCCTCATTATAATTTGCGCAGGGAGCGCTGGTTTTGTTTATATTATTTTGGTTCATCTTCATTATAATTTGCGCAGGGAGCGCTGGTTTTGATTATATCATTTTTGATCCGAGAGCACTGGAACAGACTAAGGAGGCCAGCTGCTCGCATACCATCGACACTGGATCAGACTAAGGAGGCCAGCTGCTCGCATACCCTCGTACCAGGTAAACCAGGGCCTCACTCGCACGACACAGGACACCGGACACACTAAGAACGCGCAGCACGCTAACGGTGTTCCATTCTTTCCCTCACAGCGTGTGTCCAGCGCCTTCCGGACCGTGCATCTATCTGGCCTCCACCCCGGGTACCCCCTTGTCCTAGACGGAGCTACACCCTACTAGGGCAAGGCGGGGAACGGGGTGGTGGTTCATATCGCCTCTGCAGGAACATCCCACCCGACTGATGGTAAGTCGTAGGGGGGAACTCTGACATGGAGTTGCCTTTAAGGCGCTGCAACTGCCATTAAGTGAAGACAGTTTTGGCAGGAAATCAGTCATTTCACTTCCTGTGCAGATGGATGATGGGAAATCCAATTATGTCACTTCCTGTGCAAATGAATGAAGGGAAATGAGTCCTTTAGCTTGGCAAATTCTTTTAAAGACAGTTTTGGTGTTGGTTTTACTTCCTGTGCAGATGGATGACAGGAAATCCAGTGATGTTACTTCTTGTGCATGTGGATGATGGGAAATTCAGTGATCTTACTTCCTATGCAGATGGATCATCAGCTTCTTCTTTTAAAGTCAATTTGGCGGGAAACCAGTGATCTCATGTCCTGTGCAGATGGATGATGAGAAATCCAATGATAACACTTCCTGAGCAGGTGGATAATGAGTAATCCAGTCATGTCACTTCCTGTGCAGATGAATGATAGGAAGATATTTCACAAGGAGTACATATGCCCTCAAAGTAGTTATTTTCAGTGTCAGGGACTACTATGACAATGTGTTCTTTTTTAGACCAAAAATATATTTGTACTTTTAACCAATGTGTTTATGAGATTGGTGAGTGCGCATCAGGTCCCACATCAATAAAGTTTTACAAAACATATGACAAAACACAGTAAACATTGACCAAGTCAAAAGGCTGGCAGTGAAGGCCAGAGCTTTTGGTTTTGCTAGTGCTTGTTAACTCTGCAAATACTCATGTATATTAGTTCCCACCAAGCTGATACACAACAAGTATCCAATAAGATGGCCTGAAGGCCAGGTACATTTTTGAGATTAAACGTAACTTAACTTTTCCTAGCAGGAATAATCTTTATACTCAGATCAACATAATACACATACCACAAGGGCTGCCCATTGACCCATCCGTCCCTTTTAAAAAGACCTAGGCACTTCGAAGATTTTCAGAAATGTTACATTCTTCTTTTAAACTTACATCACAAACAATTATAGCATAGGCCACATACGCTTCTATTTATTTTAATTTCTCTGCTTCTCACCCCTGATTTCTAGTGAATGTAGCCAATACATGTTTATTATTCGTATACCATAAATTGGTTTAGACCTTATCTGCTATAGCTCCTGATGTTTTGCATTACAAGTGCTGATTCTTGCACACCTACACCCAGGGCCGGTTTTAGCGCTGGTGACGCCCGGTGCGACACGACATTTTGGGTGCTCCCACACCCCATGACCCCCTCCTCGGATTCTGTCACTACCACCAGGCAAAAGTGCCCCTCATCTCTCCAAACATAAGTTATTGCTAAATACAGCACCCCCTTCTGAGGACAGCGCCCCCTCCACAGGTCAGCGCCCGGTGCGGCCGCACCGTTGGCACTGCCCTAAAGTCGGCCCTGCCTACACCTCAGTCCTGCTAAGGAAGAGTCACAGGTGCTGCAAGGAGTCATTTCCCATTAGTGTCAATAGCCGGACGTAGAGTGCTGTAGAAACTCACCTACAGGAGGTTAGCCTTCTAGTGCTTCTCCTACCTCTACTATGCAAGCGGCTTCCTCACATGAGTGAACCCTGGAAGCAAATGCATCTGCTGGAATCAGGTCCATAACATTAATCTTGTTCCTTCAAGTCCTTTTCCTCCTCTAAAAAGAAACGGAATTCACTTTTTAGAGGAGCCACTACCGAAAACTGTTATGGTTATGATTTCCATTGCTTGGAACAGATCAGAGTCTCTACTATGTTCACAGAAACAAATGCCCTCTTTCTTGGCCATTTTCACCTTGTTCCTCTTTCTGTTGCATACTCCTTGGGATTTCTTTCTCTCTCTTTAAGTAGGGATGCAAGCAGGAAAAGAGATATGCTATGTTATCCATAATGGGAATATATCTTATATTCAGCATGCATTTCCTCTGACAGTTCACACCCTTTCAGTGCTTAATTTGAGCCATTGGTTTTGGATGCTCGGCACCCGCAGTTAATTTTCAACATACATGGTGGCGCTGTTTGTATAATGTGAAGATGAGCAAAACCAGGGCTTTAGGTGGGCCGGGTATCACCGGTGCTGAACACCATCAGTTTTTTAAAGGAGGCCTCGAAACGAGTCTCCATCGGGCTCTGTTTTGTGCCCTGGCACAGGCGGTCTGTTTTTTCCGGACTGCAGTGACAGCAGGCACACCGATATGCGCCTGCTCCCGTTGCTCACTTCTCACAAGTGGATAAGTTACGGTATGACGTCATGCCAGGTGAGCGTTGTAGGGAAAGGGAAATCCTTTAAAGAGTCATTTTCTCTCTGGATTTCTGTTCCCTTTTTGAAACTCAGGAGCAGCAACATTGTGGTGGTGTCACCCGGGCTTTAAGTGGAAGCTTTTTCAATATTATAAACACGCCATGGTTGCTGCTTATTTATCTTAGGCAACTAACAACCATTGACAAAGCCAATAGTCCTGACTTGTTGTAGGTATATACTTGTTGTCAGTGCTTAATTTGTAAAATATTATGTGCCAGGGCTCTGACCAGAAGGCCACTGCAGCCTGCACCGCCCATCGCCCCTGGCATCGCTGCCAAAACAACTACTTAACATCTCTCTCGCCTGCAAGTGTGACAGTTCAGATTATTCCAGGTCCCCAAAGCTAAAGGAATGCCTGGGGAGGCAGGTATTAGCAATTTTAATGTATATTGTATTCCTAAACAACCATTGTTCTGCTCATCTCTAAATTAGATGAGCAGCATCACCATGTGGTAGGCTGTTCTTAATATTGTTTTGACAATTAGGTGCTGGTGCAGAGTACCGGAAACCAATTAAGTGCTGGTTCTGAGCGCCGGAAGGCACTGGTTCAAATTAAGCACTGCTTGTTGTATCCTATATCTGGATGCAATTACAGAAACAGCAAAATACAAGTCGGGCAGCACACTATGCTAAGCACACATTTTTAGCTTATGTGTTCTTAAGCCACACCCTTAATTACATTGGCCACGCCCCTTTGAGAAACCCCTTTGTTTTTTCATCCCACTTTAAGCCCTGAGCAAAACAACAGTTGTTTATTAATTCATTATACATTAAAAAACAACTAAAAGCTGCCGCCCAAGCCATTTTTGAAGCTTTGGGGACCTCGAACACACTGAATTGTCACACCTGCAGTGGTGTGATGGTTGGTTGTTATGTAGGTATGCCATTGGCAACGCTGGCAGGGGGTGGCGCAAGCTGCGGTGGCCTCCTGAGGAGGGCCCTGGCACTTACGTTTTTTTACAAATGAAACACTGCTCCCCTCATAACGTGGGCAGTGAAGTGCCCCTGCTAATCCACTGTTGCTGCTCGTAAACAACTCTAAAGAAAAAAACAGCATCTGCTACTTTTATGAAGTCAGAAAAACAACTTTTGTGGCTTTCTCAGTCAGAGCGTGGATGTGCCCCCAGTCACCCAGGGAAGCCGGGATCAGACAGAATCCAGCACCACCAAGCCAACAGCTTTGTTTTGCCTCTTGCCTGCCAAGAAGAGAGACTGTTTTTCTGGTGTGAATATTTGATTGCCCTTACATATGTGTCCTCCGCTGGCAGATGTCCCTGTCGCGCCAGTTTGCCAGAGTTCAGATTAACGCTAATTGAGAGGCGCAAAAACACTGAACATATAAAGAAATTAGAACGTCCAGCGCGTTTGGCCATTGTAGTCTGCTAATGATAAGGAAAGGTAAAGATTGATCAAATAGGTGCCCAGACAACAAGAAGTGCTCAGACCTTTCATAGGAACCAGCGACTGCGGAACACAAAATGAAAAAAGCATTTGCAAAGCCAACAGGCTTTTGATGGCTGCCAGACGTTTGGCGCTGTCACTCAGTGCCTGTTTCTATTTGTCATATAGTTTGTAAAACGTTATATTTGGAGGAGGTGATGAGCCCTTGCAAAAAAAAAATATATAATACATTGGCTGAAAGCAAAAATATATTTGTAATCTTTAAATGCATGTACTAGTCCCAAACAGTGATGGGAACTACGTTGGTGTGGATGTGCTCTGAGGAAAAGCTGCCACTCACAGCTCAGTTAGCCAACGGCTGGAGAGGACTGACCTATTGTCCCCATTTTGTATGCTGTATAAATCCATTGGAAATAATGCACAGGCAATACAGTGGGCGGGATATACGTCATGTTTGTGAAGGAGTAACCCTTCCGACTAACTCTAAATTAGGCCCATAGTGTATTACTCTGAGAATCTCTATTCTTAAGCTATTAGCAAAAGAAAAGGAACACTTTTAACTCCAAAGAAGTATCCGAAGGAAAAATACTGGAACAAAGCCAAAGTTGGTGAGCAGTTCACAGGAAAGAAAACAAAGGCGATTTAGAACACCGCTTTTAATTCTTTGGATAGAATGTTCCACTTGCATTCAGAATTTGCATTCACAATTCTGTATCTGCTGATGCCACATAATGGCATAAAAGAGTTTCTGCCGAAAATTCACTTTTTCATTTCGGCATACAATCAGGGGAGGGGGTGGGGGCTGAGCTTCAGATTTTACAACAATCAGGCTGGCAAATAATGCCAGAATGCATCATACTGCAAGCAGGGCACATGAGAGGGGCTAAAGCATGGGTACTCACAAACTTTCTCGCGGGGCCAAATTTACCGTGTGGTTTGTGGCCGAGGGACGCACAGGTGGGGGCGGGGTCAGAGGGGGAGGGGAGGGGCGGGGCTAAAGCAAAAAAAAATTGTGACCATGAGGTTGAACACAGGTCCCTGCAGCAGACGCCTAAATGGAGAGAGCTTGTGGAGTGATTTGGCGGTAACGTGAGGGCCAGAGGCAAGAAATGTAGCAGGTCCAACCCTTCATAATTCCATAAATTTCAAGGTTTATAAAATGAAGACGACCTAGTTGAGTAACAGTAATTGAACTTATTTGTGGCATGTGCTACATAGATATTATTCACATAATGAATGCATATTATTGTAACATACAGACGTTTTGTTTGCTTCCTCCCACTGCAGAAATATCTTCCTCTATCCATCCCTCTTGCTTACATCCTGGAGTTTCTATTTTTTGATTGAACCCCATGAATGTAATTGACAATTTGTTAACTCACTTATTACGAAAATAGATATTGCTCTAAAAATATGCATTATTTGTTAAAAATAGAGCACATCATAAGATGTTTCATTTTAAGTTGCAGGATTTGTAATTTGTAAAACAAGCACTTGAATTAGAATTAAATGACCGCATCAGAATTTATAGTAAACTTGTGCTCAGTTTCCCACGCCTAACACTTGCTATATGTGCTATCTGCAGGGCGACAAAGGGTTTCCAGGCCTAGGTGGCTTCAAAGGTCCGGCTGGATTTCCAGGGAAGATTGGCGCACCCGGGCCACCAGGACTACCAGGACCACAGGGAGATACTGGCCCACAGGTATGAAGCACTCACTTAAGACTTGGGAAACGATTTTCACCCATCCAGGCAAGGTAGTATTTTCATTACTGGAGGGTTCCTCAAACCCTGAAATAAAGGACATTTTCAGCATTTTGTTGTCATTTTTGTGCCACTAATAGGCGGTGACCCAGATGTGTCGCTTTACGTTGCCATATGAAGAACATCTGCCAGGGCAGCCTATCCCCACTGGGTCGTGCATTGGTGAACAACATTAACTGACCGCTTTCAAATGGTCTCTTTGGGATCCAGTTGCAATGTATATAGATGTTTTGAAAAATTGACTAATCAGTAAAAAAAGGGAAATTTGGCTGGATGAATAAAAAATGAAACAGACATCATTAGCAATCTGTGCACCTTTCCAGGATGGAACTGGAATCAACTGATTGTCTTTACAGAAGTGCAGCAGAAGTGTGGCAAATGGACAAACCCGGATCTAATGGAAACCATTTGTGACTAATGAACTAAGGCATGTTTTAAACGCATACAGTGTTAGTGCATTGATATCTATATTCAGCAAACTTGCTTTAGTTGATGGCTTTTAAGATCACATGGACCCTGTCCTAAAGGAGGTGTTGCACAAATATAACAGAGCACGCCTATGTACGGAAATGGAATCCAATTACATTTTACAGTATGCAAAATGGAAATTAGTTTGCAAAAAATAGGGGGTGGGGGGTAATTTGTGCCATGCAATTGCATTTGACTCTTTGAAACAAGTCACCTGGAACTAGCATCAGGACTGCCAGTCCCTGCTCTAATGATTCCTTCCCCTCATTTCTGGTGGGAAGAAGGAACTGTCTAACAGAGACAAGACTAAAAACACCTAAAGATGCTACTTTCGAAAATGTGTGAGTCCTTGATGTTGTTTGCTATTGCAGTATTGCGATTAAAACATCTGCTGGGCTAGGATGATGCATAATTCCACCAGCATGGATTGGTGGCAAATGTAATACACCCCAAGCCCAGCTAGTCTGCTGTTGGCTCTGCCTGCTGTAATACAGCAGACTCCCCCACTCCAGGAACCTTCCAAATCTTAATTTAAACACAAACCAAGAACTGCACCCGAATAGGGATTGTTACCTTTTTGCTAATTGTGCATGCCGCAGGTGTTAACATTGGGGGAGGGCGAGCCCTGCCTGCCTGCCCCATTCCCCCCAATGCATCCTGGTAGATGCAGCCCTTAGTGGTGTTCATACCCAGATGGATCAAGTGTTTGCCACCCAGTTTTGGCACAGGAGGTGCTGGATATCCTTGGATATCTTTTTCATGCTCAATGGCACTGACAGGCAAGGCGCAATCTATTTGTTTCAGGGTGCTTGAAAAGCCACTTCCAGTATGCCAGCTTCTGTACCACTACACACTCACTGGTATTCCCCAGGGGCCATGAACCTAACACTCTTTATGATGTGTGAAGAGTGGTGAATAGAGCCCACTAATCCCAGCACCAGTAATCCCAGTACATTCTGTCACGGACAATCCTTAATAGTGCTTATATTCACAATTATTCAAGTGTTGTCATCCACTATTGATAAAGGAAGTACTGGATACCACTGGACTTGTGTTTTGTGCTAATGGTCACTTATCAGCAAGGAACAATCCATTTGTTTGGGGTTCTTAATAAGTTGCTTTCAGTGTATAATTTCCTGAACCACTGCAAACACATTGGTGCATCCCAAGGATCCGTTTACCCAAAATCCTTTGCCAAATTTAAAACAGTGGGGGAGGGGAGCCCACTGCCTGCACTAGTTCTCCAAGCGCATTCTGGTAGAATGTATCCTAAATGTTCAGATTCACAATTATTCCAGTGTGTACTACACAGGAATGGCACACTTGTTTTGTTCCAATTTTCACCCATCGACAAGGTGCAATTTGTTTGTTTGGAGGTGCCTCGCAAATTGTAAGATTGTGTGATTTTTTTCCGCATAAAACATGGTGCGAATGGTGTAAGCCAACTATGCAAATTGTGAGTTTGTGCACCTCTGAAATTGAGAAATCTTGCTGATGGACCATTATCTCTTCAATATGATTGCGGAAACTTAGATTGGTGCAGTGATTGCACTCCTGGTAAATGCCACACAGTGTTAACTCTGTGCAAAATAATCACTCCAGGGTTGTGTAATTCCTGGAAAAATGGCCCAGTGTCCAGCTCTTTTATGGTTCCCCACCTACCAAAAACGTCTTGTCCCAGGTCTTTCGAAATTGTGTCCACCACCCTGAAAGGACCTAGTTCCTGTTGAGCCTCTCAGCAGGTTACATCTCTTGACCCCCTTATTTCAGAGCCAGACCTACAACAGAATACACCATCATTTATGTGGGAAGGAACACATTTACTTTGTGATATTGAAGTGTTCATTTGTTTTCATCCCTACCCCTATCTGCCCCTTTCTTCCTTTAGAAACATTCCTTTTATTTCCATCAGTTTTACTTTCTGTCTCTTATTTTGTCCCTTCCCTCGATCTATTGTTTCACTTCCAAGTTGTTTCCCTGCTTTGCATCGTTTCCTATCCATTATGTCCCTCACCACCACTTTCATCCCTCTTTTTTCTATTTATTCATTCTCAGCCCTACTAAAGGGGGAAGATCCTTGAGGTAGATATAGAAAATACCTGATGGTGGAAAGTTATGGCTGAAAGCACGGACACCCGTTTCAACACTGGGGCAGCCTCTCTCTGGTCAAGGTACCTACCTATGTGTGTTGACACCGGAAATAAAAACAAAATGCAATTCAGCGTCCAATTAACAAAGCCAACCCAAAGCGAGCACATGGAACTCTGAGCACTCTGATTGCCCAAAATGCAAAGAGAGATTCCAGTCCCTAAAGCCGTATTGCATTGGTGGGCTGCAAATTAGGGCATTATGTGTAAAGCAGTAAAGATCTACTGGAGTCTTGAGCCTGTGGGCTCTTCTCTGCTCCTCATCAACGAATTAATGAATGATTGATGAGACACATGTTAGGTGCTGGGTGAGTGACAGGAACGTGAAGTAAGTCCTGACGCTGAGCTCCAGAGAGGAAACCTTAAGTCATGAATTCATCACCGTCACCCACATTTACAGATTTTTGAGTTTTTCTCTTACAAACCGCAGCCAGTCCTCCCCCTCAAATTCAAGAGGGAAAAGCATCAATGAGCAAAATAAATGAGCCTGGTCATACATATTTGAAAGGCTGAGGCTTTCATACACAAGGCCTAGCGAGGACCCTGACGCAGACTTGATTAATCCTCGAGGAGACCCCACCCCCTCGCTGATTAGCAAGAAGGCATCTCAACTTGAGCCCACACCGTGATCAGCCAGTATTCAGATTTCAAAACTGAAAGCCCGAGACCTGGTGGAGGGGAAGCACCAGGTGGGCTGGATGGAGGGATTAAAGTGCGTAACGATGCATGCAACCATCCCAGGGTGATAAGGGAAAGTAACCTTTCGGTAAAGTCTGTCAATCTTCTATTTATATCTATTTATTTTCTTTCACTTGTCAGCCCATCCTGGCCCATTTATCCATCCACACAGTCACCTATACGTTCATCTACTCATTCATCCACGCACACACCCACTTATAAATTCATCCACACCCACGAATACAGTCAAGTACTCGCCCATACGTTCAAACCAGTGTTTTTAGCCCAACTACAAGTACATGCATCCTCTGACTGACTCCCACTATCCACCATTTATCATCTATCCATCCCTGTCTGACACTTCGAAAGGCTAAATATTTCAATACCCATCTATGTGTCTGTCGGTCAATCTATCTTTCTTTGCATCGCTCTATTTCAGTGCTTCCCAAACGTTTTAGAAGAACGGCCCAATTCTAAGAACAACACATTTTTGCAGCCCACCTAGCTTTAATAAACATGAGGCTGGGGTGATGAGTTTTTAAATTGAGGCTTGAGCGGAGTTCGCGGAACTCCGTGATGTGACAAAAAAACTCTGCAGAGCTACGCAGAGTTCCGCGAGCAGTGGAGTGCGTTACCTCCCACTGTTCGTGCTGATTTTTAGCACCAAGTGTTTGGCGTCACACGAAGCACAAGAGGGTGGTGCTTCTTTCTGCAGCTCAGGTAGAACAGAATGTTTCTCAGCATGAGCGGTAGCGACCATCCGCAACCGTCCACATTGAGAAAATCTCGCTAGATAGCTGCCTAGCTTTGAATTTTCCTTGCTCGCGCTTGCAACGGAGCGCGAAAAACTCCACAAGCGGAACGAAGTTCATCGCCCAGGCCTATTTTTTATGTAATAACAGCAATTGTTTGTAAATGAAACAACCATTATTGTATTAAAATGATGCCTTGTTGTGCATTTTGGATTGACACTCACTCACTCTATCTCTCTCTCTCTCTATATATATATATATTCACTGAAAAAACCATAGGTTTCACACACGTTATAGTTAGGAATTAGCATTTAAAAAACCTTGCAAATTCACTTAAAAAACCATAGGTTTCACACATGTTATAGTTAGGTGGATATTTCACTCGTAAAAAACCAATGAAATTCCCCCGTTATAGTTAGTTCAGATAACTATAACTCGCGCGCCCGCAATCCACTGCTGATGACGTCACATATTACATCACTCATGACATGGTCAGTGGCATCACTCATGACATCACTGATGACATCATCCTTGTGATAGAGTGGCGGCCGCGCGAGTTATAGTTATCTGAACTAACTATAACGGGGGAATTTCATTGGTTTTTTACGAGTGAAATATCCACCTAACTATAACATGTGTGAAACCTATGGTTTTTTAAGTGAATTTGCCAGGTTTTTTAAATGCTAATTCCTAACTATAACGTGTGTGAAACCTATGGTTTTTTCAGTGAATTTGTACGGTGTTTTAAATACTGAGGGCCATATGTAGGTAAATAATTTTTACCGATTCTTAAATACCGAATTTTACCGAATCGGTATTTAAGAATCGATAAGTTATATGTAGGTCAACAATCGGTAAACATTACCGATTCGGTAAAATTCGGTAAACATGAATCGGAATTTACCGAATCGGTAAATACCGAAGTGGTATTTTCCGATTCGGTAAATACCGAATCGGTAAATACCGAATCGGTAGTTCAAAAACACATGACTTGAATCAGCCAATCCTGTGCTACCTAAACCCCACCCAACCAGGGAGTGGCCACACCCAGGCAGGTGCACACAATCAGCAGACTCTGGAGAGGCTGGGAGTGCTGAGGAGAGGAAGAGAGCAACTGCCTGATTCAGCCCTGGAGACTGCAAGAATGGCCAGCCAGGACACAGAGAGGGAAGGAGGGGAGAGGAAGCGAAAGCTGAAATTCAGCCAAAAGGAGCTGCAAGTACTGGTGGAGGAGGTCGTGAAGCAGCACCAGAAGCTTTTTGGAAAACAGTCACAGCAAGTGCCTGAGTCAGAGAAACGCAAGATCTGGCTTGGAATCCAGGCACAGGTGAATGCCATGGGAGTGACCCCCCGGGACATCGATGTCCTCAAGAAGCGGTGGTACGACATCCGTATCATCACGAAGAGGAAGGTGGCAGAATTAAAAAAAGAGGCCAGCCAGACAGGAGGTGGACGCAACAGGGCACCAGCCCTGACGGAACTGGAGGAGCTAGTGGAGACAACCATTGAGCCAGAAAGCATCGTGGGGATTGGGGACGCTGACAGCTCCGCCAGAGGCACCTCCAAACAAGGTAAGACGCTTGCACAGCAATGTGCCCCCCCCACCCCTATCCCAACTCCCCAAATGTGCTATGAGAATCACACTCCAGTACAGGAATTAGTGCATGCCTGCAATGCATCATGGGAGATGTAGTCCCTGAAAGCCCAAACATGATACGATTAGCACAGAATAACAGGGCATGTGACACACAGTAGCGAGAAGCAGGCAGAGGACATAGAGATACTGTACAGAAAATGTATTGTCATGTCATCAAGACAATGCTTCAGGTACACTTAGCTGATGTCGCTTTTCTGTCCACAGGCACTACTGCGCACAGAACTGGCCATGACAAGGGAGAGAGGGCACACCACAAACCCAGCGCAGAGAAGGCCACCACCAGCACTGCCCAGGGGACGGCACCACAGGCAGTCACACCACCCCAGCCAGCATCGCCGCTCCTGCCAGCATCCCCACTCCTGCAGGTGTCACCACCATCTTCACCACCTGCATTGCACAGGTTGAGTAGGCGTCCTGCAGCCAGGTTGGATGTGACCGACTCATCGTCCGAGGACTCGAGGGGGCCGGAAACGTCCACTGTACCCCAGGATGTAACCCATGCCAGTGTGCCTTCCGACTCTGAGGGTGAACACACAGTTGGCAGACGGCGCCGCAGGGCTCGGCCGCAGAGTCCACCTCCCCTTGGGCAGGGCCATGGAGTGTTCTCAGGGCTTGAGGGCACCATGGTGAAAATACAACGCATCCAGGCAAGGGCAATGGTGTCCGTACAGCGACAAATGCGTGGCCTCAACAATACCTTTGGAAACATTGAAAAGGGCATCAGCACCATGGCAGGGGGCATGGCTGAGATGGCAGCGGGCATGCGGGACATGTCCCAATCCATCATGCTGCTGTGCTCAAAGTACGATGAGGACAGGGCAGCACGGCGCAGGGGACATCAGAGAAAGGATCTGACCTCGAGGGCAGTGAACCGGCTGGCGACTGCCACATCACTGCTCTGCAGGCGCTCTGTGGCGATGCAGGAGGGCCTTGCACACTGCAGCACAGATGTGTCCAGGGGAATGGTTAGGGTCACGAGTGCACTAGAAGTGCTGCTCACCAGCCAGTCTGCAACAACTGGCGCTTTGGATGCTGGTGACACAGAAGACACGACCAGCAGGAGCAGCATAACCCCCCCTGTCCCAGACACTCGTCGGAGCAACAGGCGTCAACGTGGTGCCACTGGTACCCCAGCCAGTGAGGACGCTCCCTCAATTCCATCCCGCACTGGTGCGCGTGGGCGCAAACATTAAAGCGTCAGGCAAAACAATGACACAATTGGGTGAAGTAACCCTTAACTGACAAAATTTTATTTTTCATTGTTGTTGGAATACGTTTTCCTTTGTGTCGTGGCGTAGTGCTGCCTGATTAAACTACGTTATGGCATCCAACTACTGGCTGTGTCCCCTTACTCATTCAGAAATAGTTGCATGTGATCTCTGCCCGTCTCACTCTCCCATCTGTTGCTGTTGGCACTCCTGCTGCGTTGGCCTCTGCCTGTGCAGACTCATCATCATTGTCCTCAATATCTGTCATTTCGACCTCTGTGCCTCTCTTTGTGGCAAGGTTGTGCAGCATTGCACAAGTGGCAATTATCTTGCAGCAAAGGATGGGTGTGTACTGGCGTGCACCTCCACTCTTATGGAGGCAGCAAAACCTGCTCTTCAATAGTCCAAACGTGCTCTCCACCACATTGCGTGTAGATTTGTGTGCCACATTATATCGTCTCTCACTCTGGGTTGATGGGTGTAGGTAGGGAGTGAGGATGAATGACCGCACGGCATATGCACTGTCCCCTAGGTGAGTAGAAGGGAGACATCAGTCACATGCCTCAATACACTATGATTTGCACTGAGTACTATGGAGCATCACTGTTACTTACCTAGCAGGTATCCTTCTCCAAATTCTCCCGCAAGCAGTCGTGTGTAGATCCCACTGTTCTGGAAGATGTAGGAGTCATGGGTGCTCCCAGAGAATTTGGCAACGATATCAGTGATGATGTTCCCTGCATCACAGATTACCTGCACATTGATGGAGTGGGTGGACTTTCGGTTTCTGTAGATGTGCTCAGTGGCAGCTGGTGGGCAGATTGGGATGTGTGTGCCATCTATACAGCCAATGACATGGGGGAACTGTGCCATGTGATAAAAGTCAGTTTTAGTTTTCTGCAGTTCAGCCTGTGTGTTTGGAAAGCTGATGTAGTGGTGCATTCTCTGCATCATGGCATCCAGGAACTTCCTGAAGAAACGGGACAGGCAACTCTGGGATACACCGCCCACCGCAGCTATCACCCCCTGGTAACTGCCAGATGCAAGTAGGTGTAGGCTGCAGAGAACCTGCACATGTGGTGGTATGGCACGCGCCCTTCATGTTGGCTGGTCCAGGAGTGGGTGCAGGTCCCTTATCAGGTCCATGATGGTTTGGGGGTGTAGCCTGTACCTTTCATGTATCTCTGCGTCAGTCAGTTGGAAGAGTGTGATGCGCTGTCTGTAGATGCGTTCCTCCCGTCTCCATATCCTCAGTCCTGCTGCCTGTAGACGTAGCCGCCTTGCAATGACATACAGAGCGGCCATGGTGTCCACGCTGTTGCATTTTGGGATTGCTTATATGCACTGTTGATGATTACCACCTGCTTTCTATCAGTGTTAATTACCGACTCTTATTTACCGATTTTCAAGGATTTCTTAATTACCGAATTTACCTACATATCTTTTTCCGTTTTACCACTTCATATTTACCACTTCATATTTACCGACTCGGAAAATATGTATTCGGTAAATTTGAAGCGGTATTTTAGAATTCGGTAAATATGAATCGGTATTTACCGATTCATATTTACCGAATATGGGTTTTTGGCCTCCTACATCTCAACTATCTAAATACCGGTCGGTAACGTGTTTTTTACCGAATTTCGGCCGTTACCGACCGGTATTTAGCTACCTACATGAGGCCCTAAGTTATGTATGTATTATTATTTTTTTTATATATTTATTTTACGATAAATGTTTTTTATTTTTTTTGGTTTTTCACCGTGCGCGCACGGTGCGCGCACACCCCCGTGATTTAAAAAAAAAATGTTTTAATGTTTTTTTCTGCCTTCGGGGTCCTTCAGGGACCCCCTGACAAAGGCTAGGGGGTCAGGAACTCTCTACCCTGCCCCCTTTTCACGTTCGCCACCTACCTTTTTCACTCTCGCACTGAAAACAAACAAAATGGCGGCCGACACTTCCTGATTTCGACCGATTCGAACGTTGACTAACATGTAACCACCAATCAGAATTACGCTCACGCACGTTAGGGTGCTCGCACGGTGCGTGCACGGTGCTCGCACAGTGCGCGCACGGTGCACGGCTATAGATATGTATGTGCTTTTAACTGCAATTTTCTCAGGAACTACTGAACAGATTGACTCCATATATGCAAAAGGCACATCCCTGAGCTGAGGACTACATCTCTGCCAAATGTCAAGTAATTCTGTTCAGCTGTTCGGGCTGTACCTTGGACTAAAGGTCCCTATGGAAAATTGCATGGGGAAAATGCGTTTTGGGACCCCCCTTTTTTCTCAGCCCCCGCTTGACGAATCCCCCCGAGACTTTCAGGGTAGGAGCGGAGCGGAGCGGAGCGCCCCACCTATTTTGAAAATTTCGCGAGGATTCGTCAACCGGCGCCAAAGTTATTCCAAATAGAATGTTGCGGATTTCCTATGGAAACACGGTCCTAACTATAACTATCTACTGGCGACCGCCAGTAGATAATATATATATATAGATCGATATATACATATATATTCACTGGAAAAAACAAAGGTTACAAGGACATTATAGTTAGGAAATAGAATTTAGAAAATCACTAAAAAAACAAATGTTACGGGGACGTTATAGTTAGGTTCACATTTTACATGCACAAAACCATAGAAATTCAGCAGTTATGGATAGAGTTACCTCAGGTAACTGTAACTCGTGTCCGAAGGTAACTATAACTTGCACCCCGCCATGCACAGTTTTCTCATCAATAATTTCAGTTTGCAGTGATATTATCAATGATGTCACAGAAAATGTTATGAGTGATGTAATATGTGGGGTAATTAGCAATGCATGGTGATGGCTCGACTTATAGCTACCTTCGACCATGCCTGGCGGGGGTTTGGCTGCAAGGCCTGCAGTCAACCCCCCACAAGCATGTACTTCCTCGGGCTGATTTCCACAAGCATCTTCCAGAAATCTGTGATAACATGAATCCTTTTATAGAGTAGATGACAAGATTACAAAGTGGCGAGTCTCCACCAAACAAGGGTACCTCTTCCTAACTATATGAGGTAAGTGCTTCTTTGTTTGGTGGAGTAGTCCTCATACTCCTCAGCATCAAGAACGTGACACCAAAATCAGCGGAAAACGCTCTGGGTGGCCTTTTGGTAATCTGTCCATCATCTGGGCAAAAGGCGGGAAGACCTTTGCATACTACTAAGGTGGACGGAGTGAGACCAAATGGGCAAACTTTTAAGTGAATATGTGCAATTGCACACTCATAGCAATTTAAAGAGAGAACCATGGACTGTGCTCTCACCAGTAGAGTACAAAAAATACCCCACTCATCACAATCGCTACAGATTGTGCTTTGATAGATCAATGATGAATTCACCCCCATCAAGGATTTCAGATCGTTTTTCAATGTGAAATTGCTGAGAAAACACACTTGTTTTGCCTTCGCCAAGCTCAAGACGTTAGGATCATTTGTCCTTTACAGAAGTGGAGCTTCCACTGGGGCACCTGCTATGTTTATGTTGGTAAGTGCTTCCCATTGAGGTTAGATCTTGATGAAATGAGCATTAGGGCCAGAGCGGAACCTCACCTTCCCGTTTATCCAAAAGAGTCCACATTTAAGTACAAAATGGGGCCACAGGGTGAGCCTCAATACCCCTGCGGTCCCTGCAGGCTCCACGCCTCGAACGGGAGCGGCATTGCTCCCACATGCAGGGAACTGCAAACAAGGCTGCTCCCTGCGTGCGGGAGAAATTCTTTCATCTGTTTTCGTGGCCGCTTGACTGTGGGCAGGAAAACAGATGAAAGGTCTGCTACCACAGGGCAGAGCAGTTTTCTTGCTCCCACCCACTGGGCGCGGACTTACTGTTTGCTCTCCCTTGGCGGGAGCTGTCAAAGCTCCGCCAAGTGACAGCAAACAACTATGTCCCAAGGGTGGGCATCTCTGGACATAGGCCCCTGCGGGTGGCGGCACCCAGGGCCATTGATGGCTCCAGAAGGGGAGGGCTTTTTATTGCAGGGCCTGCCATGGGGAGGTTGCGGTCCGTGTGGCTCCCCTCCTCCCTTTTTGGATAAATTGGACTGGCCCCGGGGAGGTGGTGGTCCCCAGGACTGCAATTAGCCATGGAGGGGGCCCACGTTGCCCCCTCCCCTGGTATTTTATTTTTTACCTGACCCCAAGGCAGTGGCGGCCCCTAGGATCGATATCACCCATGGGGAAGAGAGCTGAGCACAGGAGACCACGCTTCTTTTTTTATCAATTTTGCTGCAAATTTGCACATACACCACGATTTTGCTGCAAAATTAAAAATAAAAATGTTTTTGGCTCCCGGTAGGGTCCCTGTGGGACCCCACCACCAGGCAAAGGGGGTCAGGATATTCTTGCACAGAAAGTGCAACCTTTTCCTGTGGGTTTTAGGTAGCTGGTGACACCTCTTGAACTCACCTGATTTATTGGAAGAATGATCTCCTGTATTGCGGGCCTAAGGTTGCAGAGCCTGTGGCAGCATGTGTACTGGTAGAACCCCAGCAGTTCAGAGCCTTCCTACTGGGTCTGGGTCATGATGTGCCTCTGGCAAGTAATTTGGGGCAGGAGAAGATCTTTGACAGGCTTGCCACCCTCTTCTATTGGCCCCAAATAAGGAAGGCCTCAGATGCGTTCTGCAGGTCATGTCCTACATGCAGGGCGAGTGGCAAGACTGCTGGAAGATACAAGGCTTCCCTCCAACCGTTCCATGTCGTGAGCACGCTTTCTGAGAGGGTGGGCATTGTGGGGCCACTGGATCCCAAGACAGCCATGGGCAACAGGTTTGTCCTGGGCTTGGTGGACCATGCCACCCAGTTCCCGGAAGCTATCCCTCTGAGGACAGTGACTGCACCCATGTGTCCAGGGCACTGATGGGGATCTTTACCCGCGTAGGTTTCCTCAAGGACGTGGTATCTGACCCCAGTACCATCTTCAGATCCTCGTACATGAAGGCCATGTGGAAAACCTGTGGATCTACCTACAAGTTCTCCACGCCTTTCCACCCGGCTGAAAGGCATGATTTTGGATCTCTCAGAACCCATGAGGCATAATTGGGATGTTCTCTTACCAGGTCTTCTGTTTGGTTACAGGGAGGTTCCACAGAAGGGGGTTAGCTTGAGCCCTTTTGAACTTCTGTATGGGTCCCCTGTGAGAGGAGCTCTTGGTTTGGTGAAGGAGGGCTGAGAGCAAGCTCCCAAGTAGCCACCTCAGGACGTTTTCAGTTACATGCTGGCTTTCAGAAATCAGACAGCCCACTTCCTTAAACTCACCCGGGAGAATCTGGAAGCTAGCCAGGCGGACTGAAGCATTGGTATGTCCAGAATACCATTCTGGTTCAGTTTCAGCCTGGTCAAAAGGTGTGGGCGATGGCACCAGTAGAGTCCTATATTCTCCAAAACGGCTGGTCTGGCCCAGTTGATGTGAAGGATTGAAAGAGTGATGTCCCCTACCTGGTGAACTTGCAGACTCCCAGAACTCTTTGAGGGTCCTCCATGATGATTTGACCATGCTCTTGGTCACGGATGATGGAGTGGAAGAGGAGAGTGAACCTCTCCCATCCCCCAAAGAGCAGGATGGGTCAGTGGAGGGTGTGATCCTCTCCCGTACACTGACCCCACAGCATCAGAGAGACTGTCACAAGGTGCTGGGACAGTTTGCTCCACCGTTCTCACTCATCCCAGGAGTCACCCATTGGTGCACTCATGACATTGATACTGGGAACAACCTTCCTATTAAGCGCAAAACTTACAGGTTGTCTGACAGAGTGAGGAACAGCATCAAAGAAGATGTCTCTAAAATGCTGGTGTTAGGGGTTATTGAACCCTCCAACAGTCCTTGGTCCTGTCCGGTGGTCCCCAAGCCTGCTCCACCCAGTGTCACACCTGAACTCCGGTTCAGTGTGGACTACCGTGGGCTCAATGTGGCCACTAAAACAGATGCACACCCCATCTCCATAGCTGATGATCTCATTAATCGGCTTGGAGCTGCCAAGTTCCTCAGCACATTTGATTTACTGTCTGTGTACTTGCAAATTGCCTTGACCGTGGTGGCACAAGAGAGGTCAGCATTTTCAAAGCAAGAAGGGCTCTTCCAGTTCCGTATCAGGCTTTTTGGGTTGAGGAATGCCGCTGCGACCTTCACAGAGGTTGGTCAACCAGGTTCTGGCTGGGTTGGAGAACGTCAGTGCTGCCTACCATGACAACATTGCAGTCTTCAGCACCAGTTGGGAGGACCATTTGTACCACCTCCAGGAAGTGCTGAGAGCCCTGCAGAGCACAGGCTTCACTATTAAGGCCAGTAAGTGCAGAGGTGTGTGGTTTACTTGGGACAAGGTGCAACCCCTGCAACCAAAGACTGATACCATTCTGGTTTGGACACCCCCAAGATCCAGACAGTCACATTGGTTACTACAGGAGATTCGTATAGGGATACAGCACCATTGTTGCCCCCTTGACAGAGCTGACTTCCAAGAAGCTGCCATGTCCGGTGATCTGGACAGAGGCATACCAGACTGCTTTTGACACCCTGAAGGAAGCCATGTGCATGTCGCCCGGGCTCAAGGCTCATGATTTCTCCAAGGAATTTGTTGTGCAAACTGATGCCTCAGAGCATGGTGTGGGGGCCGTGTTCTCACAGCTAAGCAAAGAGGACCTAGATCAACCAGTAGCCTTCATCAGTAGGAGGTTACTTTACAGGGAACAGAGGTTGAGTGCAATAGAAAGGGAAGCTTTGGCTGTGGTCTGGGCACTGAAGAAGCTAAGACCCTACTTGTTTGGGATTACTTTCCAGGTTCATACAGACCACAGGCCCCTCCGATGGTTAATGCAGATGAGGGGAGAGAATCTTAAACCCTTGCGGTGGTCCATCTCCCTAAAGGGAATGGACTTTATGGTGGACCCCTACCCTGGAACAGAACACGCCAATGCTGATGGTCTTTCCAGGTTCTTCCGCCTTAGTTAAGAGAACTCTCAAGAGGTTGGGTAGTTCTCCCAACTTTCAGCAGGGAGGGCACATGTTAGACCTGGCATCTTTTGGTGTTGTTTCCCTGTCTTTTTGCTCCTGATTTCCTGTTTTTGACTGTGTGCTGAAGTTACTTTTTGCTGGTTTTAGGACTCTGGGCACTTTACCACTGCAGACCAGTGCTAAATTGAATGCGCTCTGTGTCTAACATGTAATGGAATTGCATTTGGTTTTTCCATGAATGGCATATTTTATTTACCAATAAATCCCTAGTACAGTGCACTGTGTGTGCCCACGGCCTTTAAATCAAATGTTACTAGTGGGCATGCAGCACTGATTGTGCCACCCACATGAGTAACCCTTCAAACATGTCTCAGGCCTTCCACTGCAGGGCCTGTGTGCACAGTTTGTAACTGACATGTCGACCTGGCAAGTGCACCTACTTGTGGGTAAGAGTTCAGGAACTATGAGACCTGAAACAACCAATGTGCACTGCTTTTGTTATGTGAGATGCTACACAATAATACTCTACTTTAATTGACTCTTGTATAATCTAATTAAATGATATATACTCATACATTTTTCAATATGTTTATATCATGATTCTCTCGCACGCTATAAAATTAGTTAAATAAGATAATAGAAAAAATTCAAAAATAGAAAGCACGATATAAATAATCGGAGATCAGGAGTTACATCTAAGGCCCCCTAAGGTAGGCCCTAGGTAGCCCCATGAGTAGGGTGCAGTGTACTTAAAAGGTAGGATATGTGGTTTTAAGTTTTACATGTCCTGGTAGTGAAAAACTGCTACATTCATTTTTCACTATAGCAATGCCTATCTCTCCCATAGGTTAGCATTGGAGCTGCCTTGTAACATTTTACAAGTGTATCGTCCAATTGGGAGGAGATAGACAATTGGAGTTTGGTGTCTCTGGACTCACAATTTTAAAACACATCTTTTAGTAAAGTTGGCTTTTAAATTGCAGGTCTGAAAATGCCACATTTAGAAAGTTGCCATTTTCTTGCTTTAACCATTCTGTGCTCTGCCTGTCCGTAGAATACACGTCAGGATTGGATGACAGCTGGGTTTTGTGAATTCACTCCAGACAGTCACACACAAAGGGAGCTGAGGTGTGCCCTGCATATCCTGATGGCCCATCACCAGGCTAATGGGTCTTCCTGAGCTACAGAAGTGGGAGGAGTTGACACTTGCACCTGAATAGGGCTGTGCCTGTCCCCACACAAAGAGGGCCAGGAAGGGCAGGGTCTTGTGCGCTACAAAAACCTTTTTTTGAAGTCTCCTTACTTCAAAGGCAAAAATGGGTATAAGTACTGGACCTCTGACACAATATACTCAGACCACTTCTGGACTGAGGACATTCTGCCAAGAAGAAGAGTTGTTGTGTTGCCAGGAGGGACTGCCACTTTGCTGCTTGCTTTGCTGTGTTGGCCTGCTGCTTCTGTCTTGGGAGTAAGAGGACTAGACTTTTTATCTCTGCATCCTGCTTTCTACGGTTCTACAAGGGCTTGAGTTGAGCTTACCTCCTGTTGGAAGTCTCAGGGCCATCAAAGACTTCACCTACAGCACCTGGGCTTTTCTGCTCTGAGCCCTACTCTGCCACATGGTGCCAAATCCAGCTCCTGGGATCTTGGAAGTGAGTTGCTGTGCTAAAAAGAAGATCAACACATCAACTTCAAGCACCTCTGTAGAACCTGTGTTACACTCCGACACCATGCTGCTGCCTGCACCGGAGCTGTGGTCCCCGCTGAACGCAATGACCACGGCTTGCAACGTAGGGCCCAATGCCATCACAGCGCGTCCGAAGAACCGCCACAGAGGGAGTCCCAAGCACAACGTCACCGAAGTCCATGGCGCCCAACTCCGCCGCAGCATCAGTGGCCACGTGGTGTGACATTGACGCTGCGAAATCGATGCCTTGATGCTTGACCCTTGACGCTTCATCGACCCTGCACCACCGGAACTGCCGCATCAACTCCCTTCCATCCCGCAACATCCCCAGGCTCCACGACTCTGCATCGCCTTCAGGAACCAACACCTCACTTGCTACAGTGATGCCTCAAATCTGTTGTAAAATGCACCGACCCTGAGCGCCAATGCGCCAACGACCTGCATAGCAGTAAGAAACTGATGGTGCACGTGCCTACGCAATGCCTCACCTCCCCGGCGCCGTGCAACGTCTTTTTTGTTCAACATCTCCAAGGTAAACTACTGGGGGTCTGCAGGACTCTGTAGCCAGCTCACACGCCATTGGATTTGACTCCATCAAGCACGTCGAGATAGCCCCAAATGAAGCTATTTTGTTTCTAAGTGCTATACCTACATTTAATCTTTAAAAACTAGTAACTTGACTTGTGCCTGCTGGATGTTTGTCGTTTTGGACTTGTTTTACTTAGATAAATATTGGGGGGGGGAGGGGGGGCTGTATATATACACTTTAGTTTAGCCTGCTCTGAGCCAAGCTACCAGAGGGTGAGCACAGGTAAACTTGGTGTGTACTACACTTACCTTGACTAGGATTGTGGGTCTCTACTTGACTAGGGAGCATACCTGTGCCAACTAGAGACCCCATTTCTAATATGTAAAATCAAAGAACGTTGAGCCAACGC
This sequence comes from Triturus cristatus, assembly GCF_964204655.1. Classification (NCBI taxonomy): domain Eukaryota; kingdom Metazoa; phylum Chordata; class Amphibia; order Caudata; family Salamandridae; genus Triturus; species Triturus cristatus. Next base: position 881,552,957 of record NC_140585.1, read on the forward strand.
CAAGAGTTGAACCTTTTAATCCTGATCCAAAGTCAGCAGCTCTGGTCATTAGGCCACATCCATATCTCTCAATATATTTGTGAAAGTCATATACAAATGGTCTGGTTGTGTATGATCACATTTAGTGAGCACATTATCTGTTGAAATTGCTTTGTGAAGTGAAAAAAACAGCTGCAACAAATACTAAAAGGTTCACCTGGAGACTTGCTGTGGAATATTTTGTAGGGTTTGTTTTAAAACTGGACTTGGAGACAATATTCAGCAGCTTTGCTTTGTGCACAAATAGGGTTAATCATTTTAAATATTATTTACATATAGACCAGGGCAAGAGCAACCCATCAGAAATAGTCACACAACCTGTAGTTTGGTAAATGCTGCTCTATTATGTCTTTAACTTAATTTTATACCTGGAAAGAAAATCATACAATAAAAGCCAGCATATTTTACAATAAACTATGCATGGTTTTAAAATCAGTAATAATCAAACTCACACAAATTGACCATTTCACTTACAGTAGGTATAGCAAGAAAATAAAACTGTCATAGAAAGAGCTATTGAGTGAGTCAGGCTGCTGTGATAGCTACATGGAAAGGTTAAAGTTAAACCAGTCAAGTCTTTGAACCACACCTGCACACACACACAAACACACGCACACACATGCACACAGACACACACACACACCACACCACCCACCCACCCATCCACCTCCACACACACACACACACCCACACACACCCACACACACACACACACACACACTCCAAATCTACTTTTAAGTGTTAGTCATTCAGCCGTAGCCCAATGCTAGAATTGTGCAGCTTAAGGCCAGCTCAGAAAAAGTAATGTGCACTTATTTTCCTTAGGGTGGACGAGGTAAGAGAGGACGATCGCTGCCATGCCCTCGCGGGAGCCCTGGGAGCTCTGGAGACAAAGGAGAGGTGGTCAGTATGCAGCCCATATATGTATTTTATTCCCATTTTACATCTAATATTTAATGTAATTATGTAATTTAAATGTAATTATATCATTTATTCATTATATGTGTTCTATATTAAATTAATATTACTTTTATTTTAATTCAATTTTTAAAACTAATATTCTCTTAACCCTAAAAGCCCCTACTACTCCTATGTACTATGAATCGCAAGAGGCGCCACTTTGGGTGTTGCGTTGGATCCGCAAATCTATGGCACCCCCCCCCCTTATTTATTGGGGGGGGGGGTTCCCTCTTGGACCCCCCAAAGGCCCAGGTGGTCAAGGTCTCACCTTAAATCATATTTCCTTTTATTTAAAAGGATACGATGACCGAATCACTGAATTCTAAGTTTGCACAACTTTTCATTCAGGTTGTGTCTAGCCAATCACAATGCGCTGTTGAGCATGCGGATCCGCTGCGTATCCTCTGCAGTGTGAAATTGTCAGGGGTGTAGCAGGGTGAGACTGGGACAAGACTGGATAACTGGACTGTACTATAAACAAGAGAGTACCTGAAGGCTAGAAGGGAAGTAGGACAGAAGCTGAAGACTGAAGCAGGTTGGTACAGGCAGTGAATAAGGAACTGGATGTCTGCAGGGAAAACATAAGTACAAACAACAGGAAAGTAAAGCAGGGAAACAATGGACAATCTATCATAAATAATAATCTGTCTTCTCCTTGGAAACATTCTCTGATAGGTGAATTGATCTTATACAAAATCATTGAGCAGATTACTCTCACAGAGTTCTAGGAGACACCCCGCAGCTCCTATGGGAAAGGAGTACAGGATGGTCCTCTGTGCCAAAGGACCAAGCCTTGGACTCTAACTGGCACCCTTGGAAGCTAAGACAAATAAAATGACAATATAACCACAAGACAGAACAACAGGGAACAGAACAAGGATCACGAAAACAGAAACTGGGCTCAGGCAAAGCATGATTGGAATCAGGGTCAGTAACAGGACTGGAAATACTGGACACAAGGCTAGGAAAGATCTACACTCAAAGAAGAGAAGAAAGAAATATGCAGACAAACTGGAACCGAAAACACAAGGCAAGGAGCCTGCATATGACAAGGCAGATCAAGAAGAATGCAGGCAGGAGACTTTGATCAATGGCTAACACAGGAACAGAGGTGCAGGAAAACAAGGGACAGAAACAGATACTACAAATATTGAAAAACAGGAAAGTGGGTACAGGAAAAAGGGAAACAGAATCAAAGACAAGTCTGTAATAGCAGCAGGAATGCAACAGACCAAACAGAAACTTAACGGAAATCATTTGCAAGCTGCTGCACTCTGTGCTCACAGGACTGAAATAGCTGCAGGCTCTGGCGAAGCACAGGTGCGGGGAGAAAGCCAGGTGCAAGAACTTAACCAGGTGCAGGGAATCAGGGAACCACCAATGAAGGGAAGGCAGAACTCGGACCTGGAGAATGGAAGATCAGGAGAACCAGAAGACACAAAGAGAACAAGAAAGCCTGGAACGTAGTATGGATCAGCACAAACATAGAGAAGGGTCCAGAATCTAAATACAAAGGGGTCAGAATAATAGCAAGATCCAGGAACAAATCTAGTGAACAGGCAACCACCACCAGGAAGTGATCTAGGAAGGGTCTGAAGACAGAGGGAACTACAAGGACCATAATGCATCAGCGACGTAGAACAGAAACCTCGGCTAAAAGGTGAAGCAAAACAAAGTATTGTGAGTGTTGATGTGTTTATTGACTTATACTAATAGGCAGGTTAGTAAAGAGCCCTCATGAGTGACATCTAGTGTCATGATGGCAGAATCCTGACAGAAATATGCAAAGTTTTTGAGCCTTAATTGCTCAAAAACTATTGAGAGGATTTACACCAAAACACAAAAAGCACTCTTTCTCGACAAAGATCTAGCATGGTGTGAATCTGTTCAGCCGAATAACCCACGCAAACATTTATAAATGTGGATCTGTGTGTAAACAATACTTACCAGTACTTTGTCTGGTATAGTACAATAATTTAAAACAATGTGTTGTAAAGGTACGCATGGTAAAAGCATGCATGGTAACTGAGATTCTCCATCAACAAGTGCATTCCTTTACATCAGAGTCCTCTGACATGTAAATCCTTTTACATAAAGTCTGTCATCATAGATATCCTTTTAAATTTACATCACAGAAAAGTCCAGCATCTTGTATTACTATTAAAGGACACCTGTTATGTGTATCTCGTTAGTAAAGATCACATGATAATTTATGGGCTTTTTTAGTAAAGATCCCCTAACATATAGATTACTTACCTAAAGGTCTCCCAACATATATGTAGGTTCTGTATGGCCCCACTGTACCTCTCACTGGACAAGTCCAAAAATGTGTTTCCTCTTTTACCCACCAGACCTCAATTCAGCTTTGGTGTCCACTGTCCCATGTGATGATGATGAGGCAAATGTGCTGTAATGTGCTATACTTTATCCTGAATTTGTCCCTGTCTGTGTAGCTTGAGATGATTGCTCATCTGTCAGTTCCAAAAAAACTCCCAGATGGCAGTGCGGCCCACACCTTGGACTGTGCCAGGTGTTAACTAGGAACATTCTATTTACTCTACAGGGCGAAGCTGGCCTCATGGGACCGAAGGGAGAGAAGGGAGATGCTGGACTTTCGGTGAGTATTGAAACCTACCTCTTCATGTCTATTTTGCAAAAATTCTTGTGCATTTCATTTCAGTACTCTCTTCATTCCATGAATCTTCTTTTAATTTCCTTTGTATAACTTCCCTTCTCCTTTTCCTTTCCTCTGCCTCACCTATCCTTCTTTCCATCATCATTAAGATGTCAGGAGAGGGCTATACACCATCCATGACCGCTCACTCCTGGTTAACAAATAGGATCATCACAATTTAAGGACACAGAAATATTATAGGTAGAAATCAAGATGGACACCACTAAAAGAATAACACCACACCTCTGTTTCACATAGATTGCAACCAACCGAAAAATGAATTATTCAGGAAGACATTTGTATTGTGTACAATGAGCACATGCTCATGAACTCCTCTATTTGCAAACTCCACCAGGAGCTGGAATTGCAGAATAAACACAGGGGTAATCAGCTGTCCTATGGACCATGCCAGTCAATAATCATAGATTGGCTTAGACTTCCAAACCAACTTTTCCCATTAAAAGTGGCTCATGCTACAAACCTCATGCGACTCACTGATGAGGGGGATATCTACTGCAGTGGTTCTGCACCTAAATGTCATTATCGCTTCTAGAATACTAACCATGACTGCAGCCATTCCTAGCAATTATTTCTCAAACATTAATCGCTTAAAGTTTAATCTTGGGTGCTGAAAATCAGGATTCATATTTTGTTTCCTATTTGCAAGATATTTTTCAATGTTTTTTTCAGGAATACCAGTGTAAACAAAAATTGTTCCCTTGATGTTTCCCCCTTTACCTACAGCAGGGTACTCCTTGTACTTCCTGTTTTCATGTACATTGTTTTCCTTTTATTTTTCCATTTTAACATGTTTTCCTTTTAACGTATATCTTATACTGTGTGTAATGCAAGTATAGAATATTGACTTACATTTTCACAGTGTTTACAGTCACAGGCTGTGACCTTGTAGCACTAAAATTAACCATCACTATTCTCCACTGCACCAACCAAGATTTAATTCTGTAGCTCTTTGGTTACACACAGACCCGTGCAGTGAAACAACTAATAGAGGTTTCATAATGTACTATTGTGCATTTCCCACTAACAACTTTTTTACATTTATTTTTCATTTAAGCTACCTGTTATTTTATATGTAGCTACCTGATGGTGAATGACCTAAAAAAGCGTACAGAATACGCTGTTTAATATTATTTCCCCACCTTAAAAATGATTTGCTGTGGGAATCTGCGGCTTTTATGGTTATCAATCATGAGTACCCAGTTCTAGAAAAAAAATTAAGGAGTGGCTGCTTACGACTAACACATTTTGACAGGAGGGTCTTGGCATCAAAAAGTTTGAAGACCTCTGCCCTATAGTAATTCCAAGGGATACTGCAAGCTTATTTAGATTTTTTTTTTTAACACATTTTATTGGCTTTATAAGGTACCATCAGGGCTGCAGCCCTGAATATACATTTGAAATTAAGGATAAAGCAAAAGTACCACGTTTGTATACAGAATAAGCTTATTTAGATTTAAGTATCCCCAGGGTGGGAGTCACTTTTCGGCCTCCTTCCTCTGTTTGGTCATGGAACTCCGAGGTGACTTGCAGCGCCACTGATTTGTACATGTGGGCATTTTCCCTCATAGATATACCACACATTTAAGGTAATGACAGGGATGCAGCTACTGTGGACAAGCCGGTGCAGCGTTTATGGAACCCAAAGGGGTAGGGGCTGGGGACAGCCTGCTCTGAACCAGCTGCAGGGATGGTTTACGGGGGTTGGGTAGTATGTAGAGGGCGAGGGGCAGTGTACAGACACGGGGTAAGGAAAGGGTGAATGAAGAGAGGCAGGTGAGACAAGAAAGGCAGATGAAAGAATGGAGACACAGAGGAGGAGTGGAAAGGTAATGAACATGTGGGCAGATAGGTGACGAGGAAGAGTAGGAGGCAGAGGGAGAGGGATGACGCTATGCAGGTGTTAATACCAATATGCAGGGCAGAAAGGAGACATACTGGTTAGGAACGGAGAGATGCAGGGGCAAGAGGAGACTGAATAGAAGGAGGTGGAGAAACCCAGGGAACAATGTAGAGGTACAGGAGAGCAAGAGATAGAGGCAAGCATTGAGAGATGCAGCAGAGAGTAGAGAGATGCAGGCGAGAACAAATGAAAGGGGCAAGAGACACAGTAAGGAAAAAAGAGGAGGGAGACTGATATATGGTAGAATGGAAAGGTGTAATGGAGGGATGGAGAAGACGGTGGAGGTTGATTACCGAGAGAGGTGAGAAAAATAACTGAGAGAAACAACATAATTGAGAGATAAAGAAAGGCAAGATCATGAGATAGGCAAAGAGACAGCAGAGAGTTAAAGGAGGGTGAATAAGAAAAGTGGGGCGCCATATACAAGAAAGGACGTAGCAGGAAGGGGAAAATGGAAAGAAGAGAACATGACCCTAGAGATACAGGGGAGAAGGGGGGTGGAATGTAGCTTGATAAAGATGAATGGAGAGTTAAAGGAGGGAATGAGTGACGTGGACGCTTTCAGTGAAACAGATTATCCATTCAGAATGGGGCTGGCCCTACACATTATTTTTGACAAGAGTTTCATTATCTCTCAGACACAAGCAGGCATCCTTCGCATTGGGTGATGAATACAGAGGACTAAGGTAGATGGAAGCAGACCTCTAGGTGCAAAAAAAAATCAAAATGTTAATAGTGGTAATTTACTCCGAACTGTGTCTAAAACCGAGTTCTCTCCCTCGGCCCCTGCAGGAGGAAGAAGTCAAGGACCTGCTACGGAAGGAGATGAGCGACAAATGTGGTAAGGAAATCAGATGACAGAGTCCTTGCTTGCCCCATGCTGGGCGCCTGCACGGCCCCACAACGTAATTGAAACAATTTGGATTCCAGCACAGCCTTCCGCCGCCAGGGGCGCTCTCGGGTGAGCGTGGCTGCTTAAGGAGGGCGCGGAAGCGCGCCCAGATGAGAGCCTTCCCTGCCTGCTCACGAGCGGACGCTGCCACTATCTGGCCTATGTTTGCCGTGGCAATTTGGACAATTCGCTTCAATTATGTTGAAGTTTCAGTCCACCTCTGCTGCCTTCATGAGGAAAGCATGCTTGGCAGCCAACAGTGTGCCCGTTTATTCTTTTCTGGTTACAATACTACCCCTTGGACATTGCGAATTTCACCTAATATCAACTCACCTACTCCCTCTGTTCTCCACAGCTGGCCAAGCGTTCACCCTCTCCCTCGCCAGGACTCTTCTGTCTGATTATTCCTCGATATCACAAAGTTAGAGCAGAAAATGGTTGAGAGAGACAGGTGCAGTGTAGACATTCCATTCTGAGAGTTACAGGAGAGAACCGACACTTCACAGCCGAGCACTGAAGAAACCGGTGCTCCAGAGACAGGTGCTGTAGAGACACATACTATAGACACAGGTTTAGTAGAGACACATTCTCGCGTGATGCAGGCAGCAGAGACAGAAGCATCAGGTCGCGATTCTGGAGACAGAGGCAGTCGAGACATGTACATCTGAGAAATGCAATAAAAATAGATTATGCAGTGACAGGAACTGCACAGACAGTTACTGTAGAAAGAGGCCCAGTAGAGGCCAGGGCTTTAAGTGGGTTGAAAAAGTGTGTATGTGTGTATTGTTCGGTCTCTAAAAGGGGTGTGGCCTATGCGATTATGGGCGTGGCTTAAACACATAAACTACATTTCCGTGATTCCCATAGTGTGTCACCCGACTGTTATTTGGTTCCTCTCTGAGCTTTCTGTTATTGCATTCAGCTCTATACCCCAACAACTGACAAACACCTAAAACCTGCAAGGACCGGCTTTGTCAATGTTTTTTAACTGTTTAAGATAAATGAGGACCAACAATGATCAATAATATTGGAAATGTTTTAATTCTGAAAGGATGACCCTGTGACTCAAACATTACTGAGACCCAGGACTTTAAATTGAAATATAGAAGTGCAGGTACTTCCTCTATGGAGTACCTGTTCGCTCCTGAAGTGCCGGCACGATCCCATTAGTTGTATTGCATCAGTAGTGAGAAGTGCAGGTACTCTCCCTTTCAAATAAAGTAAGGCGAGGTACTGTACCGGAGAGCACCTGCTCATTTCAACCCGAGACCTGTGGAAGAGGTTTTGGTCTTCAGAGCGTCTCAGTAACTCCTGTTACGTTAACTCTATTTTAGACATGAGCGCCCTTTGTCTCTCCGCATCTCCACATCTCGTTTATTTGCATATATTACACTTCATCTGTTTCCTCTTCGGCACCCTCTTTTCACTCTCTCTTTAATGCACTTTCTCGCATCTCCTCCACCTCACCACCTCACCACCCCCAAACACACACCACATACACTCTCACCTGGAAGCACTGAATTTTCTTTTACTTTGTCAATATTTTGACAACTGTGCCCCTCCTTCACACACATGGGGACAGAATCCGAATTGCAAATGGAACATCTGCATGTGGTATATGTGCACTCTGCAGAGAGGCCAAGGGTTGGATAACCATGTATTCAGAACACCTTTTTGATCCACTGACAGGCACTGTGAAAAACTCACACTGCCTTCAGCCTCAACTCCCGAATTCTCAATCGTGGCCCCTTAGAAATACCTGGGAGTGACTCTCGTAGGTAACGTGAGATGTAAACCAGAGCGACATTGCTGACATGGATAACTTTTGAGTTTTTACATTCATTGTTCAAAAGACAATCAGCGTTTTTGCCGGTAAAGTTAAGGACATGAACATAGGGCCAGATGGGCACCCAATTCAATGTCTGTTTTTAATTACTACCGGGTCTGAGGCCCAGAGGACCCAGCCCACTTAAAGCCCTGGTAATGGCAGATAACTCTGATGATGAAGACACGGACGCAGCTGAAAGAAGTGCAGTAGAGATTGATAAAACCGAGACGTGCAGCTAAAGCACACACCGGTGCAGCAGGAAGAGGCTAAAGCACACACCGGTGCAGCAGGAAGAGGCTAAAGCACACACCGGTGCAGCAGGAAGAGGCTAAAGCACACACCGGTGCAGCAGGAAGAGGCTAAAGCACACACCGGTGCAGCAGGAAGAGGCTAAAGCACACACCGGTACAGCAGGAAGAGGCTAAAGCACACACCGGTGCAGCAGGAAGAGGCTAAAGCACACACCGGTGCAGCAGGAAGAGGCTAAAGCACACACCGGTGCAGCAGGAAGAGGCTAAAGCACACACCGGTGCAGCAGGAAGAGGCTAAAGCACACACCGGTGCAGCAGGAAGAGGCTAAAGCACACACCGGTGCAGCAGGAAGAGGCTAAAGCACACACCGGTGCAGCAGGAAGAGGCTAAAGCACACACCGGTACAGCAGGAAGAGGCTAAAGCACACACCGGTGCAGCAGGAAGAGGCTAAAGCACACACCGGTGCAGCAGGAAGAGGCTAAAGCACACACCGGTGCAGCAGGAAGAGGCTAAAGCACACACCGGTGCAGCAGGAAGAGGCTAAAGCACACAAAGCACACACCGGTGCAGCAGGAAGAGGCTAAAGCAGCAGGAAGAGGCTAAAGCACACACCGGTGCAGCAGGAAGAGGTATAGTATACATGATCCAGGAGAGGCACTTGGGTCAATCCCCAGTAAAACAGAGCCAGATACTGCTTAGGGAGGCACAACAGAGCCGGAAACAGCAGCCAGATACCAGGTGGAAACGACAGACATTCATCCTCAGGAGACAGATGCAGACGAGAGGCGTACCTCAAGCACCGGAAAGAGAGATACTTCAAACTTCGCCATCAAAGACACGGTTGAAGAAAGGAAAGCTGCAAAAGTGAAAATGCAGCCGAGAACAAACATTGCAGAAATACGTACAACAGACTCTGCAGAGACAAGTACAGGAGGAACAGACCAGAGAGAGGGAGAGCAGAGAGTGATGCCACTGAAGGATGCTCCGGAGACAGATGCAGCTTAGATATTTCAGGTACAGATACATCAGTGTAACTATGACAGACAGGCACAGTGACAGACACATAACATCTGTGTAAAAAGCACCGACAACTACAAGAGAAGCTCATACACCGGTCACAAGTACTCCAAAGTCAGACACAACAGAGACACAGACCAGGGCATTTCACCTGGGCCTGTGAAGTGTAGGTAAGACATCTTTGCACCAAGGATGGCCTGTGTCCTTGGAAACAAAGGAACTAAATATTACTGCGAGCTCACAGAAGTGTCAAATGCCTTCTCCTTAGGCTTCGACCATTAGGGGGTAGCGAGATCAGTCAAGGCTCACTCTTGTGTGGAGCGGAGGAACAAGTTCAGGCAACCCATGTATCATTAACAATAAAAAAAAAATGCTACATTGTTTTTATTTTGAAGGGATGCAAGACTTTTCCTTTGCCCTTTCCTGGCCCATTTTTCACTGAAAGGGTAACCCTGCAGGTTAACAGGTAGTAAAATGGTACAGCCTCCCTTCTTTTGTATTCTTGCTTTGTATTTTTCCTAACAGGAGATTCCCAGCTCCACTCCATCTTCCTGTTAGCACCTTAGAACAAAGACCATGGCTGGAACAGTCTAAGTTAAATAAGCTAAAGGAGCAGAACTGCCCAGAACTCACCTCAATGCTGACTATTGGAATACACAAATACTTTCTCCAAATTCAATATAAAGATTGGACAGAAATGTCAAGACTGTGCCACAATTTCTCTGTGCCAGAATCCCGGGTTTCCACACTAGTGGCAACTGATAAACATTCTATGCTCCAGGCTTCGGGTACTCACTGCCAACTCCACTTTGCCTGGTTTGAGACCAGAAGCCTCGGAACTTGACGACAGACAGCGAGGAGGCGCTGCTTGGACCCTGCTTCAAGGGAGAGAGCGGTTCAACAGTTCAGGAGGGGCATTCGAGATGTTCATGTATGAGGAAGATGCTGCTCAGGGGAGGAGCCATGAAGGATCCAAGGTGCGATAAGCCATAGACAATCACTGCAGCACCGGGGAAGGGTCTGCACTGTTCTTGGAGGGTGGGACTTAGGAGTCCTGAATTGCCCCCACATCAATCGCCAAGAAGCTGCAAGGAGATAAGAGAGTCTCCCGTCTGCACAAAGGAAGCAAGAGTGCTGGAGGGTAAGTACATCATCCAAGAGGCCTACATCTGGACTTAAGTACTCACCATTGCAGGAAGGATGGGGACCCAGCTTGTTTGGGTCTTAGCCTCTGTATCTGGGACCCAGGTAGAACGTAAGCCACAAGAAACACTGAGCAGTGGGCACCATAACTCCACCGCAGCTTCCTTGACTAGTGCTACTGCTTATACCACTTACCTGGCGCAAAGGCCACTGCGGCACACCAGCTGCCAGGACAAGGTCACTGCCTCCTGCACTCAGTTTTGGGAACAACAGTAAGGTTAAGCCCAAGAACACCAGTGGTGTAAGGCTCTGTTTGTCACAACATGAGGCCAGTAACCCCTGGTTGTCCTGGGAAACCTGAAAACATTCTCTTAGTCTGCCAGAGCATTAAAGCCAGGAGCAGAATAGAGCATGGGCAGTACACCATGGACCATGCGTAAGCACACCAAAAACAGCAGTGGCAAAATCAACAGGGAAGCCCAGTCTGCCCCGTCTACCCTCTTCCGGTAGGCAGTGAAGGCTGCTTTTCGGAGTCCCATGAACATTGCTGAGTCCAGCACTGCTCAGCTTTTGTCTTTTCCCATTAAGAAGCAGAGCGCGCCCTGTCTGTGTTTCACAGCTCCACAGTAGCTTTAGCAGATGGCCACAAATATCGTATTATTACAGAAAGTTAGTATCATGTTTTATTTCTTAATGTGAGGCTTTAGTCTATTTTCTCAAAGCTCCTTAGTGAGAAGATGGGTAGATCAGAGGGTTTGCACTCTGGATGCGGATAATGTGACAAAATGGCCTGAAATTAGGAAGCACAATCCTCCCATTCTCTCATAATTAATAAGGCATGCCTCCTAATTCAATGAGTGCCTTGGCCGGATACGTATACGGTCAGTTCCTATGAGAAAGGCGGCGTTTTTTAGAAACCTGTATTCAGCTTCACTTTCACTACTCAAATCCACTTGTGACTTTAACGAGAGTGACAGCACTCCACACACCGCACTCTTCTCTCGTGCAGATCGTAACTCGTGATCCCATGATGCTCTCACACGGCAATGTGACTACTTACTTACAAGGACGTCATCTGCGGTCAATAATCCCTGTGAGTCAGGACTGATCTTAACTGATGTCACCACCATAACTCAGAAGAACAGGGAGAAAAACAGAGCAACAGTCAACATCAATATAAGAACCTTGGGTGGTAGGTGAGAGTTGCATCAATAAATCTGTCGTAAAAGGCAAAGGCGAGGCAAGCGCTACCAAGCAGGAGGGTTCATGGTCATCTTATGGCAGGATAGATCGCTTATTGAAAACTGTGGAACAGAACTGTGTTACATGAGTTTCTATTCACACATTGCTTGGACTGATGGTATAAGATTATGCACAGCCATATATGGACATGGGGGTGATTTATTTTGGTTTCTGATGGATACTGCCAACCGAAGGTTCATCGTATTGGAATCCACTCCTCGCCTCATGGATTGGGAGTGAGACCGGATAACGGTAACCAGCCTTTACAACTCTGTCTTTACCATGCATGGCGTTTACCATGCACTCTTTACCACACAGGGAAGTGCCATGCAGGTAAGTACATAGTATAGGTTTTTAACTTTACCATGCATCATTTAGCACACAGTACTTTACTACGCAGGGAATCTTTTTTTAAATAAAATAATTTTTGATCCTATTTTTTTTTTTTAAAAGGGGGTAAAGGTGTGAGTGGAGGTTAAAGGTGGCAAGGGGTATTTTTGAGTTAAAAGATGGGTACATGTAAGGGTCGGTGAGGTTAATTTTATGGTTTTGGAGTGGTAAAGGGAGTTAAGGGTAATTTGAGGGTTAGGGGGTGGGTACTGGTAAAGCGAGTAAGGGTGAGTTGGGCGTTTAGGGTTAGGTAGAGGTAAGGTTAATTTTCAGGTTAAGGGTGAGTTAGATGTAAAGGAAGGTAAGAGCAAATTTTGACTTTAGGGGTGGGTAGAGGTAAAGGGAGTTTAGGGTAAATTTGGGATTGAGGGGTGGGTAGAGGCAAAGAGAAGTGTGGGTAATTTCAGTGTTTAGGGGTGGGTAGAGGAAGGGCTTTAAGTGGGATGACAAAAGTCGGGGGGATTCTAAAAGGGTTGTGGCCTGTGTAATAAAGGGTGTGGCTTAAACACGAAAACTAGATTTCTGTGATTTCCATAGTGTTCCACCCGACAGGTATTTTCGCTCCTCTCTGTGCTTTCTTTTATTACATCCAGATATACAACACAATAATTGACAAACACCTAAAACCAGACAGAACTATTGGCTTTATCAATCGTTGTTAGCTGTTTAAGATAAATGAGTTACAACAATGATTTTGCTGTAAATAATTAATATTGACAGGCACAGTGAGAAACCCGCAGTGTCTTTAGCCTCCACTCCTGAGCTCTCAATCATAGCCGTTTACATAAACCTGAAGACGACTCTGTTGAAAATATGCACTACCTAAGAGTAATATGCTAGGCAAAACAAATTACAGAAGCACAACATCCTGGAAATTGATATTACACTGTTAGGGAATGAAAAATTAACTAAATCATGTGAAATATAACAGGCAGTAGATCTCCGACATGGATTACCTTATCCTTTATACCAATGATTGTTCAGTGTTTTTACCAAGCATTTTTTGTACACACGCAGACAAGAAATGATGTCACACACTCAAAGACTAAATCCAGACCAATTTTTTATATAAAAAGTTGCTACTTTGTTATTTTTATTACTTAGTAGCAGGTAAGTAATACTTGTGATACAACAATACTTTTAAAGATACAGTGTATATTGGTTTTGAGGGGGCATACAAGTTACTTTGCAGTAGAGAAAATGTGTTGTAACCTCTTTAGAATACTTGTAATTACTTTAGATTACTTTCTAGTTACTTTCTAGTTACTTTTCCAGCTTAGGGTCAAACAAACTAATAACACAGTTTAGGCATTGCAGTACATCAGTAAGCAGGTTAACTTTTTTGAAGACACTAAGTTACTTTGTTGCAGTACAAGACAGGGTCAACATTTTCCATGGAAAAATCCACCATGCAATCCTATGGGAGAAAAAGCAGTGTTTGGTTTGCAGGTAAGTAAACAGTTTTGGTAACTGAGGTTTGGAGGGTAGAACCAAGGTTCTCCAAGGTTCAGGTTAGCACTCCAGGTGCACCACCAGCAGCACTCGGGCGGCCGGGTGCAGAGTGCAGGGCGCCTAGGTTAGCCAATGGGGCTAGTGGGCACCTCGGTTGGTGGCCGCTCACCTACAGGCCACTCGGTTTTGAGAGACAAGCTCGTAGGGTTAAGGTGAGGGCGAAGGGGGTCCCAATTTAGTAGCAAGACAACACCACCAATGGCCCAGGGGCAGCCGGGTGCAGGGTGCTTAGACGGGGTCGGGAGCCCAATGCAATCATATGGGTGTGTTGTCTTTGGATTTCAGCTGCAGGCTCTGTCTAGAAAATCTTCCGGGAGGTACCAACAGCGGGGCAGGCAAGTAGGGATATCCCTCGACATCAGGACACTTCGGGATCTGGTCACCAGGACGCAGAGTTGGAGACTGCAGGAGTGCTTTTTGACATCAGGAATCTGCTTATCGGTCCGGTCGCAGTGGAGGGGGGTCATCGTGATGAGGCTGCAGGCATCGACTCTGGACCTTGGAGGTGATACCACATGATGTTTTGGAGGTCAGGACCGCTGAGGGACCACTTCTAGACTGGTGGACTCTCTGGACATGGATCGTGGATGGTGGGTGCAGAGGTAAGTTTCGGAACGGGGTTTCTTGGTCCTTCAGGGTCTTTATCTTCTTCTGTGGACAGGGCCGCTGTCCTCGGGAGTCTTGAGTCTCTATTGAAGTGGGGGATCAGTCCTGACTGAGTCTGGAGGTCAATGATCCATTTTGGACCCGTTGTTTTCTTCGCAGGGGGTCCAGAGCTGCCTGCAGGCCAGTAGGGCTGGAGCCAAGTCAGTTGGGCCTGGAGTATTCACTGCTATGACGTCTTCAGGTTCAAGTCTTCTTAGGTCTTCTATACTGAATTCATGGGTGCAGGGTTGCCCCATAAATACTATATTTAGGGGGCATTTTAGGGGTGTCAAGGTAGTAGCCAATGGCTACTGACCTTAGGGTGACTAAACCCTTGGTGTGCTCACCACACATGGGGGAGTGAGCACATTCCCTAACCCTGATTGGGGGATGCCCCCATCAGCAAGAAGGCGGGCTCTGAAGAGTGGGCTTCACTTCGCCTCCCCCACCTGAGAGCAGAGGTGGGCACACCTCCTGGGCTTGCTAAAGTTCCCCTCCTGGCTTCCCACTGAAAAGAGGGTGAGACAGGAAGGGGGTCTGCTCCTGATAGCAGGAGGGGCTGGGAGTAGTGTTGCAAAGGCGGCAAGGCCTTTGAAGCCCCCCTGCCACAGTTGGCTCTTCCTGACCTGGGGGAGGTGTGAACACCTCAGCTCAGGAACGGCTTTGTTCCTGGGCCCTGAGAGCGAAGGTGCCCACCCCAGGGGTAAAGAAAAAGGTCTTGTGGTGGCAGGCTGGTGTCCACCAGTCAGAAACCCACCAGTGGCTTGTTTAATTCAGGGGTCACCTCTAGAAGGGACACCTGAGTGCATGGAATAATACATCTGACATTGACTGGAATCAGTGCAGGTTTATTATTCTGAGATGTTTGAAACCAAATATCCCAGTATAGAGTAAAGTCATTATTGGGCTAGGAAACTCGTAATGACCAGTTTCTAGCCCATATACGCAGTATGGCTTTACTGGGCACTTATGATATCTAAGAATAGCCTCAGATATAATAGGTACTTGTATGCAGATAGGTTCTCACATGAGGCATAGTGCATCCTGCCTTTGGGGTGACTTACCTAGGCCTCATGTAGTGCTGGGCAGGCATGGCACACAGGGATGTGTGCCATGTCGACTCTTCACCTTTAGTTGCACCAAAACATGCAGGCTGCATTGGCAGTGGTGCATGTTTGTGGTGAGTGGTCTCTGAGGGTGGCATAATACATGCTGCACCCTCAGAGGCTTATCTCTGGCTACCAAAGGTACCCTTTAAGGGACTTACAGGTAGGCCAGAGTTGTGCTAATTGTGGAAACCATGGTACACATTAGTGAAAGAACACAGGCCCTGGGAACCTAATTTTGACAGGGACAGGGCACACACCTTGTCAAAGTACATTAGAAATCTGGCAAAAAGTGGGGGGGTTACTGCAACAAAAACCCACTTTCCTACATATATCTATATTCATATATCTATGTACACACACACACACACACATATATATACGTGTATCCATACACACACACACAAGCATATATATATTGCCAAAAGTCTGCTTTGACTTGCCATGCCCTATGGGGGTGTTGCGTGCTACCAGGAGTGGTACCCAACTAGATCCAAGTAAGGATACCCACAATCTCAATAAAACGAGTACACCCGCAGTCAGAACTTGTGGAAAATGTTCATTTATTTCAGAGAAGGACACCAGCTCATGTAATGCGTTTTGGCTTAACGGCCTTGTTCACGCGTACATGTTCTAGTGAAAAGCAATCTTTTATCAGTGAGTACATAACAATAGAAAGCGGACTATGAATTTAGTATAACATGTTTGCAATATTAGGAGGTCTGCACCACTGGATAAGCATTACCAAAGCATAATGTACTAGTTCAATGTATCGAAATTAAACGGCAACTTCAACAAAGAAATATTTGAAATATAGTGTTGGTTGAGCACACAATATTCTTCAGCTATCACGTTATCAAAATGCAGCAGTGTCAGTCATCATCATGAAAATAAATACAATACATCATTGATAAGTAGGCTCACCATGAAATAAGAATATGACAGATTAAAGCAATTTTCTAAATTTTTTTAGAACTAAATCTTGTCAAATAGTTTGACAATTGACAAAGAAAAAGAAGAGTGCAGCTCTGGGCCTGCATCTGAAGTTGTGGCATCAATATCAGCTCCACTATGTCACTTCTGAGGCTGAATGAAGCCAACTCAAAGCTGCACAATGCCCGCTACCGGCACATGGGAACACTGCTGTGCTGACCATGAGTGGTTCTGGAGTTTTTTCAGTTTTACTACTGCTTTGGGTTACTTTTGGATATGGTAACTTTATTTAGAAGTGCAGTTTATGAATAGCAATGGGCTTACTCGTTTGTGTGTTGTCGTCTGTCCCTCGGTAACCTCCCTTTAGCCCTCTCTAAACCCCTCCTTACTCATTCACCTCCCTTTAGCCCTCTCTAAACCCCTTCTTACTCATTCTTAAGACCCCACAATTAGTACCAGAGCCCATTTTCCAGCCACTGCCCCTGGTCCCTTCCACATGTGCTACTAAGTTGTACATTTATGTGTGAGGAAATCCCCATTGAACATATCACAGAGGAGGAGGTTTCCCCCTGTAATTTTGTGAATTACACTTTGTAGTAAGTAGTTCTACTTTAGTACTACTTCACATACTTGAGGAAATATGAATTTTGTGATCAGTTATGTCCCCTATCGTAGACCCCAACGGCTCCATGTGCATGCTATAAGTACATGTATGTTCCCTCCAGTTCCAGTTTTAAAGACGCAAATACATGTGCGTCCACCGTCAACATGTCCTCTTTCAGATCCACCATGAATGGGTCAGATATTCCATTCCTAAGTATGAAAGGCCACCGACTTTATGTGGTTCACTTTCCATATTTTACAGATTCAGGCGAGTAGGCCCTGAATTCTGTCATCAAGCCTTTTCCTGCCTTCTGCCTTTGAAAGCTCCAGTCTGAGCCTGCATCTGCATCCATGAACTTTGTCCTACTCCCTACGCGGCTAACGGTGCCTGATCCAGCCTGTTGCCTGCCAAAAACTGTATTTCACCTTCAAGATTATCTACTCCGCTCCTCTTCCGATGCATTCCTGTCTAGTAGTTTAGGTAAACATTCCTCCAGCTACCGTGCAAAGGGCCAGGCCTCGCTGTCCACATGCAAGTAATTCATAGCCTCCGTTCCCATGGAATATTCCTACCCCCTCGCATCTCATGTAGACACTTAGACGCCTGTACACGCACTAACAGGCAGTATAAAATAGATTCTATCCTAGAGACCTTTCCTTTTGGATAACACAGTTCTTTAAACATAGGATATTAGATATGATTTGGGATTAGGTTGACATGACCCCCAGACTTCTGTCTCCACATGTAGAGCTAAATGTCAAGTCCCCTTCACCCTCTAGTTGCACGTCAATCACACGTCATGCGGCTGCGCGCGCATCTCTGCCAAATATTTCTGCTGACATTGCAGGATTCTTTTATGGATCCACCCATCATGTATAATGACGTTTATTAAATTACGCCCATATGACCGCCTGTATTAGTTACGTATGCACAGTTTATCTGTATTATCAGCTGTTACGCCTCTTGCATCTGTTTCACTGTAAATGCATTTTCCTATAAAACCGATTATCTGTCAATAATGTATGCCCTTCCTTCCTGAACTTTCGTGGTGATGGAATAGAAGCCTACAATTCGAATTGTATTCCTTTGTATAGGAATAAAGCCTTTTAAACCTCTAATACCACGGATTCTGCCTCTTATATTTACTGAGTTATTCTTACTAGACTTTACCGCATAAAAAATAGTACCGGTAATGAAATATTTACCACATAGATTGGCGCCCGAACAGGGACACTTTCTCATCTCACGCGCCGGAGGTGCGTTGCAGGCCCGGTCTCCTGCCACAGCTGAACGGACAAAAACGCGTATCTGCAGGATTTCCTGTATCTCCCTCCGGCCAAACGGGGGCGACTGAGGCTGCGATCAACACCCAGACGAGGCGGTGAGAAGTGCGAAGTATCCCGACCAGAGCCTACCTGAGAGAGCAAGATCCGAGGTATACAGAGGCCCACCAGGTTCCGAAGTTCCGAGTCCAATCGAGTCGAGTCCAGTCCGGTCCAGTTTCAGTTCCGTTCCGAGGCCTTCCGTTCCGCGCTACCCGGTGAGTACCATTACCGGGGAGGCATTTTAACGTGCACATAGTCTGTGCCGGTCAAGACGGGTTTGGGTACACAAATCCGGTCTGCACTGTTTCAGCAGTGTATCTGTACTGTTTAGCAGTATATATAGTATGTCTTGCATATAAATAAGTATTATCTAGTGTCAGTATTATGTCAGTAACTAGTTTTCTATTAGTTATCATTGTTCGTTAAAACTGTTAAATGTTAAATGTTTTAATACGTTCTATACATTGTGGTGTGAATGACTGTTCATTATTGTGTTTATTGTATAAAGTGTGTTCTAGTAATAAGGTCTAAAAATGCCGCTCTTTTCGAAACTAAGACAGATCAAAACCAGAAAAGGGGTACTCGAAGAAGCTGTTCCCATTCCACCTAGGGACACTCCAGGATACTTTATGTATCATAAGCATGGCCTAGATGCCGTATTATTTCTTGATTTATGGGTGGACTACACCAAAGAATTACCAGAGAGTCAGAGATGGCCCGCAGCGGGGACCTGGGATGCAGATTGCATCATGAGAGTAGAAGAAGAATTATGGAAAAAGAAAGCCAGACAGTCACAGAAAGATGCCATTGAATTATGGCGTAAAGAATCATATAGACGTACAGAAAAAGCACTCAGACAGGAAGAGAAAGGTAGAGAGAATTCAAATAAAACCCGAGAAAATCTATTACTTGAGGAAGGTACCCGAGTAAACTCAGAACAAGTAGATAGACAAAGAAACACTCTTATGAATGGTATGTATCCTCTTCTGGCCGAAGGGTTACCTAAGGCTATCCCGGAAATACCAAAAGACTTAACTTCTCCATTACTCCCGATAAAAGCACATCCCAAAACACATCCCAAAACAGCAAAGGACGTTTTTCTTTCCTCCTATTTAGATGACGTAGCTCCCGAGTATGCTAATGCCATGCCACCCACACCGCTTGCCGATGGTGTTCAACACCAAGAGCATCCGCCTGTATCCCCGCAACTACAAACCCGTACACAAGTTCCCACAGGTCCGTCCGTTTCTACAGTCTTTCCCGCATCCACAATCTCTATCCTACGTCCAACGAATCCTTTCGTGCCTAGCGCCTCAGATGGTGCTACAGGAGGTACGACAGACATGTTTGCCACCCCGCCGAGAAATAAACAGACCCTTAGAGATTTAGCACTCCAACGTACACCCCAATTAGCGACATCCGACATGTTTAAAGAACAGCTTGTGGATTGTAGATACGATCCAGTGCCAGGTAGACAGGACAAATTGCTCATATCATCACTACGTATACGACGAGCTACATTGTATTTAATGACGATACCAGGAATGGTTGAACACCTAGACAATATATATCGCTTTGTCCAAACAGGGCGAGGTCCAGATAGTATCAACGAAGCTATGGAATACCAGAAAGTGGATGTACAAAGACAACTACTATGTTTTTTCATAAATTGTGTAATCAGGAATCAAGACAGGCCCGGGGCAGATCATGATACCATGCAAAAACTTGTCAAATGGGGTCAGAACATATCAGAAGAGAAACATGATAGACAGGCGTGTATAATCGCCATGTGTCGAAAAATCCGCAAGGAAGTAGAACGAATACATAAAGAAAGACGAGAAACAGACAGAGTAGAATCAGAAGAAGAGGAGGAGCAAGATTCAGAACAATTGGAGACGATAGCTTACGTAGGTAGAGGAAGACCCCATAATAATACTAGAGGCTTTAATGATCAGATACGTCCAATACGTCCAGAATATAATAGACATTTTCCAAATCCTATGTTAAATACAAAATCCCCCGAGCACCTATTCCAAGCCGCTGATAAATTACTCCGAGATCGAAGGGGGTATCATATGCTCGATTCCATGGACGAACAAGAATTAGCCAGGTCCGCAGTACAATGGGCTGATAGTCCCAGCGAATATAATGATGATGCACTAGCGCACACGTTTCTGAATCTTGACCCCTACGAACAGCGTTTAGCTAGTATATACATGATTCAACACCTCCTTATATTATATAAAAGCCAACACTCCGATCCAGGACCCTTACCTGACATATTGACAGAACTACTCACTAATATATGGAGAGGGTCAGGTACTGATTTGATTAAAGAGATTCTAGAATTCCGAAACCAATATTTAACTTTCGTATGCCCAGAACACGTTCCAGTTCCCATCATAGGAAGAAAAATGTATCACATAGATAGACAGAACCCGTTACGCGAAGTACACCCAATCAGAGGTGACGGTAATAACTTTACGCGCGTGTTTGTGTACACGCCTATAACTAAACTGGAATTATTAGAAATGAAGAAAGTAGTACCCAGCCATGACAAGGATCCAGCAGGTTTCCACCGTGAAATAAAAGACATGTTACTCATGGGAGAGTATACCTACCCCGACATTATGAAAATATTAAAAGTCCTATTACCCGCCGGTGTTTATGAGAAACTTAAAGAAAAGGAATGGGAGGTGGGAGACAAAAAGATAGATTGGACAGCATTAGAAAACGAAGAAAGGGCCCGAGCTGCAGGAGCAGGACTTGGGGAAAAGACTACAGCACTAGCAGGACTACTAGTGCAGGTACTGCCACGTTTATTAACTACAAAAAAGGAAGACTGGGGTGCGATATCAGCCTGTAAACAAAAGCCAGATGAAGACACTAGTGATTTCTATTCCCGATTTGAAAAATGTTTTGGTATAAATAGTGGCATAAAAGCCAGTAGTGAGTCATATCCACATCTGTTTGTGACAAAATTACTTGAAAATTCTCTGCTGCAAGTCAAGAATAGAGTATTGAAATTCGAAAGTACCTGGCAAGGTAATACCCCATCACAGATGTTACAGATGTTACAATATCACCACAATAGAATTAGAGAAGAACAAGAACACGAACAAAGACGTATGAAAGATACGAAAATGAAAATGCTTGTTGCCCAGTCAGTTCCAGCCGATGGTCATCAAAAGGGTGATTCCGCAGGTCCTACGAAAGGGTCATGCAACTATTGTAAACAACCAGGTCATTATATACACGATTGTCCAGTCCTGAAACATAATATTGCTACAGGTAGAACCCAGGAGAGACCACGTCCACCTAGACAGGATCAGAATCAACAACAAATCCCTCAGCATGCACAACCTAGGTTAGCTCCGCAACAACTAGCTCCGCAACAGGGAGCTCCACAACAGACCGTAGCACCACCACAAGCGCAGCCTATTGCTGCAACACAAGCAACAACACAACAGATGTATCAGTATGCACAAGCAGATTATCCCGATTATCAGCGATATACATGAAATAGCCTAGAGAGGGAAGTTGGCTTACCCCTTATTGAGGTTCCTGTAGACCAAGAGGGACCTTATGTACATAGTGAACTATTAGGGGAAGACAGAAAGTTTTTACTTGATACAGGGGCAAGCAGAACAACTATAAGACGCAGTGAAGTTCCAGGGGCACCCCTCTCAGGCTCACAAAATATTTCCCTTGGATTCTCAGGAAAACCTATAATAAATGACGTAACACAACCTCTTCCACTTACGATCGGTCCATTGACACGTACTACAGATTTATTGCTTACCAAATCCTGTCCAGAAAACTTGTTAGGTATAAAAACATTGAAAGCCCTAGGAGCCATAATATGTTGTTCTCCGGAAGGAGTACGACTATTTCTACGTGACTTCAAAGGTCACTACGTGTCCAGAGACATGGATCACCGACTGCAGAATTTACCTACACATTTATGGGCACAAGGCCCCACTGATGTTGGTTGCATGAATATTACACCATATCGTGTCACACTAAAAACAGGAGTAATACTACCACGAATGCGACAATACAAGTTACCACCCGATGCTGTTGTGGCCTTGCTGCAAATCATTGACGAACTCATTGCGCAAGGAGTGGTTGTCGAAACCGACTCCAATGTATGTAATTCCCCGATAATTCCGATTCTTAAAAGAACGGATCCAAAAGCACCACCAGTATATCGATTAGTTATTGATCTGCGCGAATTAAATAAATGTATTGTACCACAATACCCTGTGGTCCCAGATATCTCTTCATTATTAACCGCTATTGACTCAGAAGCAACGTTCTTCACTGTAATTGATCTCAAGAATGCTTTCTTTAGCGTCCCAATAGATCCGGAAAGTCAATATCTGTTCGGATTCAGTTTAAATGGACGAAGTTTTAAATTCACACGCGCACCTCAAGGATTTACAGAAAGCCCCAGCATCTATAGCCAAGCACTGAAACGAGAACTTGACAGTATCCACATGCCCGTTAACACTGCCTTGCTTCAATATGTCGATGATCTGCTGATCACCGCCCGAAGCGAACATGAATGTGAAAAAGCGTCACTGACGGTTTTAAAATTTCTGGCCGACAAGGGGCACAAGGTGTCCCCTTCTAAGCTGCAATTCTGTGTCCAGCGAGTTGTTTACCTTGGGCACTCGCTGTCCAAGGAGGGAAGGCAGCTTACACCCGACCGCATCCAGTTAATCGCTAACATGCCACCACCCAAGACACAAAAAGAGGTGCGGGCTTTTATAGGCCTCACTTCATACTGTAGGCAGTGGATCCCTCAATATGCTTTTCTAGCAAAACCACTCATCCAGTTAACAACACAGGAGGCAGCCACATCGACTGTCCTCCCTTGGACTCAAGAACATACACACGCCTTTGAAAGCTTAAAGAAAGCTTTATGCCAAGCACCTGTTTTAGCAACACCATGTTACAGTAAACGGTTTACACTCTTTGTTACAGAACGCGAAGGTACTGCCTTGTCAGTACTCACTCAGGAACAAGCAGGATCACACAAACCATGTGCTTATTTCTCTAGTACATTAGATCCAGTAGCTCAGGCTCTTCCTGCGTGCCTGAAATCGGTGGCAGCAACAGCTTTAGCTATCAGACAAAGCGATGCCATAGTGTTAGGACACCAATTGACAGTACAAGTACCACACGCAGTAGAGGTTCTCTTGAACCGCACACAAACACAACACTTGACTATAGAGAGACTCACCGGTTACGAACTGACATTGTTTCAGCCACATATAGAAATCAGACGTTGTAATACGTTAAACCCTGCCACACTGTTACCAGTGGGCGGAACAGATCCATTGGCACATGATTGTGTCGAAGTCATCACTATCACGACGAAACCCAGACAAGACTTGACAGATATCCCTTTGTCAGATCCAGAATTGACATTATATGTAGATGGGTCATGTATGAGAACAAATACAGGAGAGTTAGTGGCCGCTTACGCAGTCACAACAGACACTGAAGTCATTGAAACAAATTGTATTAACACTTTGTCAGCTCAAGCAGCAGAGCTCATCGCTCTGACACAAGCCTGTATTCAAGCCAAGAATAAGAAAGTCAACATATACACAGATTCACGTTATGCATTCGGAGTCGTCCATGACTTCGGCGTACTGTGGCGAGAGAGAGGTTATTTAACTTCTCACGGTGCCCACATCCAACACGGACCCCTCATTCAAGTCCTATTAGACGCGATTCATCTACCTACTGCAATATCGATTATGAAATGCAAAGCCCACACAAAAGTTACCGATATCATTTCTCAGGGTAATGACCTAGCTGACCGAACAGCTAAACAGACTGCTCAGAATCAGACTCACACAACTGACATGACAAAGACAATAGTTCCGACACCAACACATTGCATGACAGTTAAGGATCCCGCCCTTGATGTAATTGACATACAGACACATGCTACACCAGAAGAAATAAAGAAATGGACTGAATTAGGAGGGATCCAAACGGATCAAGGATGGATGACGAAGGAAAAATCTATATGGTTTCTTCCCGACTCCATGGTTCAAGTCATCATTAATACAATACATAGTCCAGCGCACCTAGGAGAGAAAGCTATGCTAGACAGCATTCAACACATTTGGTTCAACAAACACTTGCGAGCAGCAGCAAAACAAAAAGTTCGTACCTGTATGATATGTTGTCAGTTTAATCCAGGTAAAAGCATCCCCGTAGAGCAGGGTGGATTTCAACCTCCCGATCATGCTTTTGAAGTCCTCCAGATGGATTATATCCAGATGGAACGATGTCGAGGATTCAAATATGTTCTTGTAGTTGTCTGTGCTCTTTCCCGTTGGACAGAAGCCTACCCGGTTTCAGATTACACCGCCCCGACTACTGGCAAACAGTTAGTTCGAGAATTCTTCCCACGGTATGGTTTGCCACGTGTTGTCTACTCAGATAACGGCCAGCCGTTCTCATCCGAACTAATGAAACACGTTTCCCTTTTGTTAGGCTACCAATGGAAATTCCACTGTGTCCGACATCCCGAGGCAGCAGGTCTCGTGGAACGTCATAATCAAACCCTGAAAATTAGATTGTCCAAAATATGTAGGGAAAAAGGTGTCGATTGGATAGTAGCCTTACCAGTTGCGCTCTTTTACATGAGAATGGTAGCACATTCTCGAACAGGGCTATCCCCGTATGAGGTGATCTTCGGTAGACCACCAAATATGTGGGGGACGCCTGTACCTCGCAAAATCACTGATGTTGACTGTAATATGCTGACAGATTACCTAGCTTCCTTGATGTCTGCACTACAATCTTGTCGTTCACAGGTAGCCGCAGCTTTTCCCGATAATACTGAGGTGAAGCCCCATGACGTGGTTCCTGGTGACCTGGTTCTGGTCCGGAATTTCGACCGGAAGACCCAACTGGAGCCTAGGTGGAAGTCGCCGAAGCTAGTTCTACTAACTACAAGGACAGCCGTGAAGATTGAGGGTCGTAAAGGGTGGTTGCACTCGAGTCATATCAAGAAATTTTATGGACTACCATCCAGTGTGAATACTCAACTTTGTATTCCCTCACAGACAGACTCAAAGCTCCCCTTGGTTGAGCAGTCAAAACCAGAACTTTACAAACTAAAGTTGAGGTCTAGCAAGTCAGACAATTTGATTATTTAAGTCCTCTCCAAGGTGAATCGGTTGAATTTGTCTCTGACATGTATCCTCTAGACCGGAATAGAGAAAGAAATCAACAGATGCAGCTTAAAAAACATGCGTATTGTAAAGCACTTCGTAGTCACTGCACAGTAACACTATTAATTTTGTTTTTTCTAAGTCTTCTGATCATTATTTTCAGCATACTATTGCATATGTATTACCCTATTCTTAAGCGTGCTTACAATGTAACTGCAGAACATTCTTTTAGCGAATTACCTCCGCATGAGT
The DNA here is from genome assembly GCF_964204655.1 of Triturus cristatus. NCBI lineage: Eukaryota > Metazoa > Chordata > Amphibia > Caudata > Salamandridae > Triturus > Triturus cristatus. Next base: position 881,578,895 of record NC_140585.1, read on the forward strand.
TGTCCTATAGATTTGCGCTGCGCAACAACACATTCATTAGTATGTTACATCATTCCCATCAGACCAGCAATGCCACAAATTGTTGGATATGTGGCCGACTCCCTCCCTATCAGAACTATAAGGGAGTTTTGCCCCTCTTTCCCTATCCGTTCACACACAATGGCTCCTGTGGAGCATGGTTTAGTTTGATTAATTCCTTAGATTCAAATTCTGCAGTTTATCAAGACAACTGGGTATGGGGAAACCTGAACCTAGTTTTGCTTAAAGTCTGCTACCCTAACAAGGAGGGACTCCCCAAAAGAACAGGAACTGATCTAGAAAATGAAGTATATGGATTAGGTAATTTTACACTTAACCTCATGATCCTGAACGTTGAATCTGAAGCTACACCAATCTTGCCCGCCATGTCAGTATTCCCAGTAAAAGGGGAATTATGTGTAAGAAAGAATGGTTCCATACACATGGGCCATAGTAAATGCACCACTGTAATAAAATTCAGTGATCAAGGCAAGTCTACATTTAGAGCTTCCCATCATTCCTACTTCATATGTGGCCAGAACGCATATATATGTCTACCTTTAGATTGGGATGGTACCTGTTACATAGCATTCCTTCTGCCACCTGTTTTTCTAGCTCCTCCTGATTATCATAGAAATATCCATTTAGTACACAATAGACAACAGAGAGATCTCCCAATTGTCGATTACACCGAAACAGCATGGGAAAAATACACAGATTTCAATAAAGGGTTCTTTCCCTATATAGGTACAGTCACTAATAGTAAGCTGATACGTAGATTAACCAGAACCCTTGAAGCAGTAGTGAACGAGACTATTTCCGCCTTAGGCAATTTAACAGAAGAGCAGTCTGCTATGCGGATTGTTGTGCTTCAAAATCGTCTTGTCCTTGACGTCATCCTGGCCGATAGGGGCGGAGCTTGTAGGGTCATCGGATCAAGTTGCTGCATTTTCATACCAGAAAATTCGCCGTCAGTATATAAAGCCATAACCCGCCTTCATAAGATTATAAGCCAGATACACCAGAGTCCAGGCACCTGGACTTGGTCCGGTTGGTTCTGGGGCGTGTTGTCAGCCTGGGGATGGAGAATCCTATCCTTCCTAGGTATTGGCTTTCTCATACTATTCAGTTGCTGCTTATGTCTACAATGTGGGCCAGCGATTTGTGGTCTGTGTGACACATCGTGTATCCCACATCCAAGTTTTCGTTCAAGATCCCGGAAGAAGAAAGAAGAACAAATGATGCTATATGAACAGATCGATGGATTGATGAAGATCGATATCTCCTGAGGGTCCGTAGGGGACAAGGAGGGAATGAGGAAATATGAATTTTGTGATCAGTTATGTCCCCTATCGTAGACCCCAACGGCTCCATGTGCATGCTATAAGTACATGTATGTTCCCTCCAGTTCCAGTTTTAAAGACGCAAATACATGTGCGTCCACCGTCAACATGTCCTCTTTCAGATCCACCATGAATGGGTCAGATATTCCATTCCTAAGTATGAAAGGCCACCGACTTTATGTGGTTCACTTTCCATATTTTACAGATTCAGGCGAGTAGGCCCTGAATTCTGTCATCAAGCCTTTTCCTGCCTTCTGCCTTTGAAAGCGCCAGTCTGAGCCTGCATTTGCATCCATGAACTTTGTCCTACTCCCTACGCGGCTAACGGTGCCTGATCCAGCCTGTTGCCTGCCAAAAACTGTATTTCACCTTCAAGATTATCTACTCCGCTCCTCATCCGATGCATTCCTGTCTAGTAGTTTAGGTAAACATTCCTCCAGCTACCGTGCAAAGGGCCAGGCCTCGCTGTCCACATGCAAGTAATTCATAGCCTCCGTTCCCATGGAATATTCCTACCCCCTCGCATCTCATGTAGACACTTAGACGCCTGTACACGCACTAACAGGCAGTATAAAATAGATTCTATCCTAGAGACCTTTCCTTTTGGATAACACAGTTCTTTAAACATAGGATATTAGATATGATTTGGGATTAGGTTGACATGACCCCCAGACTTCTGTCTCCACATGTAGAGCTAAATGTCAAGTCCCCTTCACCCTCTAGTTGCACGTCAATCACACGTCATGCGGCTGCGCGCGCATCTCTGCCAAATATTTCTGCTGACATTGCAGGATTCTTTTATGGATCCACCCATCATGTATAATGACGTTTATTAAATTACGCCCATATGACCGCCTCTATTAGTTACGTATGCACAGTTTATCTGTATTATCAGCTGTTACGCCTCTTGCATCTGTTTCACTGTAAATGCATTTTCCTATAAAACCGATTATCTGTCAATAATGTATGCCCTTCCTTCCTGAACTTTCGTGGTGATGGAATAGAAGCCTACAATTCGAATTGTATTCCTTTGTATAGGAATAAAGCCTTTTAAACCTCTAATACCACGGATTCTGCCTCTTATATTTACTGAGTTATTCTTACTAGACTTTACCGCATAAAAAATAGTACCGGTAATGAAATATTTACCACATACTGAAAAAAGGATAATTTGTGAATCATGCCTGTGTACGTTTACCTTTCTGAATAGCCCCCAAAGTCTTTGAAACTGCTAGAGCCCTGGTGAAAAATAAGGACTTATTTGACAGACAGCCGTCAAATATTGCGCATGTTGTCAACTATACCATTTTATATTACTCTCCACTCCTCTGAGGCCTATTTTTAGATATCGATGATTGATGAGCACTTTATTGTTTCTTCTAGGCTGATACTAAGGCATTTTTCCCAACCACAGTGGCACTATTAAGCATTCTGAATTTGAGCTAATGGTAAGAGCTTTCATAAACCTGAAATGTCCATTTCTCTTAAAAGAATATTACAGAATCCGAGGAAACGTTAATGTTTTCTTCTGAGCCGACTTTTAATGGTGTTTTCCAATGTAAGTTGGTTGCACTGCTGCAGTTACATTGACGTCATCCTATTGCTTTTCATGCTATGACAATACCATGAGGAGGATGTAGGAAGGGAGCGTGGGCCAGAAACGCAGAGATCTTAACGCTTTTTTATTTGTATCAGTTATCACTAACTCGCCAATCCTGTTATTTTGATTCTATTCTGATACTTGCTGTCCTGTATTTGTAATGCTCAAAAGCAGAACCCCAAGTATCAGGATACAAAAAGAACAAGCATTGGCCAAGCTCATGTGTCTGACCGTAGCTGCCAGTCTATTGGTTTTGTCAATGCTTGCTTTGTCATTGTTTATGTAAAACTTTGTTGGGTAAGGTGTCGCACCCTCTTCAATGTAAATAAAATAGATCGGCTTAAACAAAATAACATTTTTGGGTCTCAAAAAGCATACATTGCCATAGTAGTTCCTGGCACTGAAGGAAACGACTGTGTGCCGATGTGGTCCTTGTGAAGTAGCAGAATGTTGTCACTCACATTAAACTTAGTCAGTGGCTGCAGTGGGCTGACCTACTGTCTTAATGACTATGCTGTATAAGGCAGAATGGAAATGTGATTGACTCTACAGCAGATCAATGGATAAATAGAGCTGGCTGAAAACCCCTAAAAATGTGTGGTATATAATTTTTGCAAACTCAAAAGGTCATTGCTAACACGAGACCTAAAAAACGAACTGAATGAATGGCTCTCCTGACTCTGTAGAAATTGAGATGTGATCCATCATATCTCGTGGGTCGTGACCATTTATGGGTCTACGCTGGGATTTACACTGATTGATCACAAGACTGGTGTCCTAAGGGCAGGACAAAGATCATACTTCGCCTGCATAGTTGGGAATCTTTGCTTCCCTAAAGGCAGGCCCAGTTTCCTGACAATGTCAATAAAAGTTTAAACCACCTTGGCCATCCACAGTGATGATTTCCTGCTTCGGCATGTCTCGAGGCGGGACATCCTGGAACAGGAATCCATAGCAACCTCCTACCCGCCCTGTGATCACCAGGTAAGAGATACTGGGGACCAGGAATCAGCGAGAAGGGCTGAGTAGTAGACAGGATATTGAGGTCGCCACTGGGGATGAAGGGGCGAGGGGGCTCTGGTCTTTACAGGGGTGTGAAGAGGGTTGAGGCCAGGGAACGACTGAAACCAGTCCATCCTCTGTCCTGAGAGACCCCTTGTGCAGCCACTAAAGCTGCCATTTCAAAAACGTTTTTCTTAACTTTGTGAGCTTCACACTTTGCAAAGCTCGTTGCAGAATTGGGTGACTTTCAAACTTTGTTACATATCCCTGAGAAGTTGGAGACAACTCACACTATGCAGGTAGCTACAGTTGCTCGCATCATATATAAAATATTTGGAAATGTGTATCGTTTACAGCAGTTAAAATAGCTTCAGACTGCAGTAAACGAAGAAGGCGGACACGGTGAGTAAACTTGAAGACCTATATTGAAGTGCAGGAGGAGAGGAGAGCGGACTCTTCCAGGCAGGAGTGGAGACAGTAACTGCCTTGGAACAGCCCGCTTATCAAGTACAGACATGGAACAGGAGTGTAGGTGCATTGTGATAGCTAAACTTTCTAGTAAACACTAGAGCGAAGACATGTACTACACAGACCATGCATGCAATTTCCCCAAGTTAAAGAGCCAGGGTAAATGCTGGGAGGCGGTTATACAATGCAAGGACATGGACAGCCAATCAGTGAAGGTTTAAATTTTTTTGTTGCATTCAAGAGGACTATTACAGACGTGTATAGTGTAAAAAATAAACATGGGTGCCATTCCGCTGGTCAGGAGAGGTGTGAGTATATGCACAAGAAGAGTCAGTACGAGGAGAAGGGGTAAGAGGTTACCTACAACTCCTTTGGGAAGGGGAGGGACAGCATTATTACAGAAATCCTATAAAAGGAAAGAAAAGAATACCAAAACATTAAGAATGGCCGATAGTGAACGGATCAGGCAACAGAAGACAGCGTGAGACTTGAAGGCAAAAAATGGGTTTAAGATTCTTAAACAATTCTTTTTTTCCCGGAACTGGAGTGCACTGGAGTTCTGTCTGTTGCCTCCTACATGTTCAAGCCTTTCTGAGATCCCTCAGTCAGTCTGGTAGTTACAAGTGGTTAACAGTGGGTTGATGGATGGTATAGACCAGCTCGTGGTCTTGTGAGTTTCGCTTGTTGGCTCATATAAACCAAGCTGGTGAAGGAGAACATCTTGTGTAGGACCCGGGAGAGGGCTATGGAGCAAGGATGAAGAAGCAGAAGGAGAAGAGAAGAGCTGTAAGAGGGAGAACAGCAGGTTGACCCATAGTCCAGGGTACAGCGCAATCTAAACTTGCTTAGCTCCAACCTTACACTCACCCCTGGTACTCACCACTTCCAAAGTCCTATGTACCCACCCTACTTCACCAACGTTTTGCAGCAAATTCTGCTACCTTCTTCTTTTCATGGCTGCAGGCAGCCCAGGGGTGAATGAAGGGCATTGTTGGTCACCAAGAGATAGTCAAATACCATTAACGGAGTAAGGCAATCCTAGTGGAAATCTGACTCCCAATAATATATATATAATATATATAAATAAAGGTTTTTTTAAATATATATATATATACATTTAAAAAAAATTATTTTTCAATTTTGTAAAACACAACAGTTAGTGAAGTGCATGGTGTAAAACATAGGGAATTCAATTCAATATAGCCTATCAACAACCAACCATCACTTCCTCGATTAATCAAAGTCTGACTGGGAGACAGCATATTTCCCCATGCATGCACACCATGATCATACTCCTCAGTATGAGAGGGCCACCCCCCCTGCATTCACACCTCCTTCCTCGCCGTCATTGGTGCTATCACTATCCGTTGAGGCTGTGTCGGTTTCAAGTTCTAGGAGTGTGTCACTTAAGTCTCTCCACACTGAGAGGTCCTCAACTACCTTATCATCCCGCCTGCTAAGCTTCATGTGGATCTCCTCCTCCAGGGTCCATTCCTGCACATACGTATGCCAATGGTCAATCTCGGGTGCCCTTTGTCCCATCCAAGTGATGGCGACTCTACGCCTAGCTAGCACTAGTACCAATTGCAAAAATGTGTAAGAGATCTTCCTACCTTTTGGTCGTTTAATGTTGCCCAGCAGACAGCACGGTGGTGTGAGTTCAATGTTCAGATGTGTAGTCCTCTTTATGTCCGCGACCACCTGGGTCTAGTAGCATCACCCAGCAATGCCACACCAAATGCAAAAAGTCGACCCCACAGCCAGGACGGTGGAAGTGAGGCACAACAACTTTCAATCTGCATCTGTTTCTCTGCCTCATTGCCCTGTCGCTGGAGGTAGGGGCCAGAGATCTGCGCTTTACCGACCGCGGCCAATGTTTTTGTAACTCCCTACACAACGAGGCCCAGCTTTAGCTCCATCTCTTCAGGCCTTGTACATGAGCATCCGGAAGTTGTGGGGAGGGACAAACACAGCACTCTGAAGGCTTGTTTCAGTTTCCACTTATTCTCAGCTAAGATGCCTCCATTGTTTTTTGTGCTGGCCACAAAAATAATACATACCCTATTTTATCTGAGGCCAATTACCCTTTGCTCTCTTGTCTACATGTACACACTGTACCGATGCAGTGCTGAACTAATGAAGACTATCATGCCCAGCGAAAGGACCGCGTGATCCTTCTTGTTGAGGTATGGTCTCCTGGGAAACCCACAGAAAGTTGCTGCTATTTCACCCAGGCTGACCCTCCAGAATCCCATCCTGCTGCACATCTGCACATGTTAATAATAATTAGACTGTAGTAGTCTTGCCTTTGTGTATATTGTGTGATTTACTGTACTTATTTCAATACTTGTTGAATTCTCAGAAATTGTGATATATTTTGCTGTCGAATCATTGAACGACATTCCGGCCAACCCTGATCATATATCTCCACGGCATTTTCTGAAATGTAGTTTGTATTTTTGAAGCATGGTGGTAAAGTTTATGAACAAGATTGTTATTCTCAATCAATCGTCTCTGAAGGCATGAAGGGCCTTTATTCTTTGTATCTTTTTGGCACTACACACCCTACTGCTGCAGAGCGGGAGGGCTCACGAACATTAGCGATGGATTAAAGTTTGCAGCTTGTTACGTAATTGGTCAGAAGTCCGCTCTGTCCACTGACAAATTGCTGCTGTTTTAACCGGACAGAATTCCATCACACCTCACTTCAACACAGGCTTAGCCCCAGTTTATAGTAATCTTGCGCATGCGCGTATTTTGTGCTTCACTGTGCATATCGCATTTTCAGAGATTCCAATATATGTTGCTGTGGGGATATTTAAAGGGGCTGTCCAAAGTATAGAAAGAAAGAGTTGTCCTACATCGCTATCACTCGCCAGCGATAGGCATTCCAACACGTTCCTTCGTGTGAGGATGCCTGCTTAGGTCTTGAGATCTATTGTGACATCCTTCACTGGATGGCCTCTTTAAGGTCATTCTGCCAACTCTGATGAGCGCTTCTCGGGTTTTTTTTTTTAAACGTAGTTTCAATTAATTCTTCGTTGTAGTTAAGTTTATGAACAGAGTCGTTATTCTGAATCAAACGTTTCTGAAAGCAGTGATGGGTCCCCTCCGAAACATTTATCTCATGTCTTCTTCTTTTGCAGCCTGTGCAGGTGAGTTGAGTTGCAGAGCTGGCCCAAGGAGCGGTAAGATTCAAGAACAGCTCAGAGCTACTGCTGTAATGTGCAGCGACGCAAAGGTGTAAGAAAACAAGGACTCTAGCGACCACAAGAAGGGGCGATGCATCTGTGGGTTTGTGGTAGAGCAGGCATGGTCAATCTGCGGCCCGTGGGCCACATGCGGCCCTTCAGCCCGTTACATACGGCAAACCCTACAGGGGGGCCCTGCCACCATGCACCTCAGACTGTGAACACCATCTGCACACAGGTGGCTGAGGCGCCAGCCACTTATTATAAGATGATTATGATGAAGAAGCTTGCACCACCTAAAGCCCCCTGCACAACACCTCGGTAGACATGCTAGTGAGGAAAGTGAGCACCTACTGAGAGGCAGTGATGAGCCAGCAGGGGGCTGCCTGGAGCACTTATAGTGGTGTAGTCAATTTAAAGGCTATTTCAGAGGGTACGTTTCACTGTCTTTAAATAAGAAAATACAACTTTGTAATTTCGGAAATCTCGTGTCTCCCTCCACCACGAGGGATGTGTTGGAAGTTTGAGAATGCCGCACAGTCCTATAGTGCTCTTAATCTGAGATCATGGACAGAATTATAGAGGAAATAGTAACACAGCACTGGATGCCCTTTCTAAGAGTTGTAAATAACTGGTGTTGCTATAAAACAATTCATGGTACTCAAATTGCTGACCTCGGGCGAATGGAAGGCTAGGCTAGTTTTCTGGAATTCAACTCTGCTCACTGCATTCATCAGCAGCAAGCGTTCAACTCTCTCAGGCTTCTTGCCAATTGAATAGTGTTATTGCATTTCGTTCATCATGGACAGTGGAAGTTCAGTCGTCATTACCTACCAACTATACCCCATTTAATCATGAAACTATGATTAAATCATAACTATGTCCATGGGCCTAATTATGCCTTTGGCAGTCTTGGAGCGGGGCCGCCACTCTGCCGCCCAACTCCAAAACCGCCAAAGCCCTTAAAGACCGCCCATCAGAGTACGGCTTATTGTTACTCTGGCAGGTTGATCTTTGGCGGTCCCACTGCGGATGCCTTTGATAAAAGGCAATGCAAGGGGTGCATCAAAGGCAGTTCCGACAGGGCATGGACTGGGGGTGTATGCACACAGGGGGTTACAACATGTGCCCCCCTGCATGCCCCCATGATGCAGAGGCATTTTTTTCCTCACTGCCACACTTTTCATGGCGGTTGCACCGCCATGAAAAGTGTGGCAGTGGGGATCTCCTAAAATGCTTGTCGGTGCAGCAGAGAAACCACCAGCATATTAGGGGCCTCAGACCACTGCACCACTGTCAAGGATCGTGGATTCCTGGCAACAGTAGCGGTCCCGTGGCGGTCCAACTGCCAAAGTCCTACTGCGGCGGGCAGACCGCCAGTCTGGCGGTCCACGGACCGCCACCACAGACTCGGCAGTCCATTAGACTGCCAGACTCGTAGTAAGGGCCTATGTATGTTGTATTTCTACAGCTTAAACCTAGCAAACAGGCAGTGAAGCAACAAAAAGCGAGCAGGGGACATTTTCATCAGTGGTACTCATTTCCTGTATAAGAGTTGCTTTGAAGTTCTAACACAAGGGCTTAAAAGGGCACAAAGATCAAAAGCATTAGTCACTTAGAACTAATAGTGCAATGCAGCACGGCTTGTTCGAGGTCTGTAACTGTCCCACTGTGGGAGTAGCCCATGCGGGTGGGTGCTGTGTTCCATGCGGGTAGTAACCATTGTGTATTCTGTTCTAATCCAGTTTTCTTATTACCCATGTGTAACCAGTGGTTAGCCTGATCTTATGCATTTCTAATCTTTGCCAAAATCAGTAGCAGAAGAACACATTCAAAAAGTGATTACTGAAGAGCACACACTTTGGTCACACGAGGAAGCTGGGATTCAAACCCACCTCTTCTGGTTCCACTGTTTTCAGCTTACTCACTACACCACCAGGTTCCAATGACGAGGTACATGGACCGCCTTCTCCAGGGAACTGGCAGCTTGTTGACATGTCCAGATTTTTAATACAGTGGTTACTACCAGCACATTTTTACAAAGTGGTTCAGCTAAGATTAGATGCCAAGTCCCCGAGAGCCAAGTTTAAAACCTACCAACCGGACTACATCTTGTTGTGGGGTTGGAATGCTAGTGTCTTAGTAAATTATCTGCTTTCTTACAGATCCTTTAAAAAATTTTTTTTACTCACTAACTTTATTGAGCCTATTTGCACACACCCTAGTGTGTTCAGATAACGGGATAAAAATGAAGGCGGCGACTGTGATGCGTTTTCTTTGTATTGTGGTGCACTAGGTCCTTAATGGGTAGCAATTGGCGTTGGAAACTGTTGCTTAGCATTTGTGCCCCAATGCTATTTAAATTCAAAGTGGATAACTAAGGCACACTCTTTGTATGCTTGACTCACCATGTGAAATGATTGCGAGCCATCAAGGCAACCCCCGGGGGGTGGTAAAAGGACTGGAACTGAGATGCATTATGACGCAGTAATGACTCTTGGTAAACTTAGTATCTGGCCGGATCAATCTAACTTGAAAGTGCAAGAGTCCTAATTTAGAAGGGATGGTGTGTCATAAAATCCCAGAATTATGCTTCTTTACTCGTAGTCCGCCAAGCTCATTTTATTCTTCCCCAACAAACCCAGCAGCATCAACGTGGCCCTCAGTCAAAACACATACTGCACCTTTGGCCACTAAGAAAATGTTTGTGACTTCTAATGTTGGGGAGAGTTATAGCTTCTTTCTATGCTCTTCAGTCTCAACTGCCTCACTAAACTTCAGACACTGAAGACTACTCTACTTAGGGCATCATTTTGATGGCGGACAGTCAGACCGTAGACTGCTATTGCGGCAGTCAGGAGACTGACCGGCATGCGGGCAGTCTGATTGCCCTATTAGGATGCGGCCACCGGGCTGGTGGCCGTCAACACGGCAGAGGCATGCTGTGGCTATAAGAAAGGGCCGCAGCACATGTTGACGCTGTGAAGGCACATCCTGCACATCCGCGCACCGTGTTCTCACTGAGGTTCTCCCAGGACCATTTTACAGTGGATCATGATGGACGGGGGCCCTGTTTGTGGCCCCCAATATCTCTTTCTGATAACATTTACGTGGCAATGTTCCTGCCATGATAAGGCTGTTGGAAAGGGATATTGTAATCCTGATGGCAATGCCAGCCTTGGCACCGCTGCCATTGTTAGACGCTGCTTCGACCGCTGTCCCATCGGGATTTCTGATCCTGGCGGAGGCGGTGGTCTTTCGTTTGACGAAATAGGTCCGACCGTCAGCATTGTAATGCAGCAGTCGGACAGAAGGGCTGTCGGCAGTCGGACCGCCACCGACCGCAATCGCAATGAGGCCCATAATTCATATAGTTATTTTTTTTAATTCTAAACATTTGGGAACTGAGCATTATTACAAAATCTGCTATGCCACAAGCAAATCACAAGAACCTAGATACAATTCAGTTTGCACTACGTACTATATAAAAAAGGATTAATACTGTTAAATTTTAAGATAGAGACAACATTGATAGCACATCTGCATAAAAATTAATCATTAGACAAATGTCCAATAATAACAACCCCATACAATGCCCACTGTAGCCCCTTGCTGGGCATCATGTGCCCAACAGCTAAACTGTTAGGACCAGCATGCCTTATCTGATAGTAATGGGTGGCCAGTCATTTCAAGATATGTCAAAATAAATGATTTCCCTAATGGTTAACAACGCAGTCGGCTTCTTGAGCGAGACCACCTCTTGATAGCTAGATGAAGATTTGATGTAATTGCATCCCTCTGGTTTGATTCAGTGTGCACTTTACTAAACATACCATTTCCTGATCTTATTTCCTCCTTGGCACACATTGGCTTCTTGACATTCCATGTGGTGTGCAAGCTTGCTGCATTCCCTCCCACATGTGCTGTGTGTGAGATTCGAAGTGTTCAATTTAGCCTAATGATCTCTGTCGGTGTTGTATCTTGGATGCAACCTAAAATAAAAGAAGTCCCTTTGTGTGAAATTCCTCTGAGCCTTTTAAAAAAAGAGTAGCACAAGCTTTCAGTTCCTGTGTGAGATGAGACTTCAAGAGGGATCATTGCTTATGGCCTGTCAGATGAGACGAGGGGTCAGCTACATGCCATTGTTTCCTGGTTGTGACTTCTGCCAGGTGGAGATTGGCAGACAGATTGTTTCAGAGCACAATTATGATTGATAGAAAGTCTAGGGAAACAGTCATGCATTAGAATTTGTTCGCTTTGGGCTCTTGAGTATGAACTCCAATGTTGCCATATTTACATGAAAGGTTGGAGAAGTAGGGACTCTTCCTCTTAACAGCCCCAATGGCATGTGCAACACTGTTGGGTTCCCCCCAGAAATATTGGGGTCACACCGGTATATCGGTATATGTTTTGGAGAAAAGGAGAGCTGGCAGGTGTTTCTTAGTCTTCTGCCATAGAGTTATGCTCTGTCAGGTGGAGAATATTAGAAGTCAAACAAACCTACCAGAGGATCTCTTTTCTGCAGGTGACATTAAAATAGAGCCCTACCCTTGTACCCTGATTCAACACACACGTGAGCGGTATTTCACATTTATTTGGTAATTTAGTATGCTGTACTTGTTTACATAAAGAGTGTACCTGAATGATCACCATTATTATAAATAACTCAGCAGATAATATTCAAGGTATGGCAAAGAAAGCCCCAATCATATTTCATCACACTTCCCTAGCTTATTGGTCTATTCCCTACCCAATGTATCCTTTATAGTTTTCAGATATCCAACCGAAATGACTGTATCAAATCATTAAGCTTTATTGTGCCATGCCATATCATATGTTGTCATCGGGTCAGCAGTCATAATTCAGCCCGTCAGCGTCTCCGCTCAGCAACTGATTTCTGTGTCTAACCCTGCCGGAACGAGGAGGGGTCAGTTTTTACAAATATATAAAGGGATGTCTGAAGTTGAGACAAACATTTTCATTATGCAGAAGTGAAGTAAACAGCCCCCGACGTCTCTCATATCAAGGATTAAAGACACACATAAGCATCAAGAACATAACACTAATGCTAATTTTTCCTCGTCCCCTGCAAGACAGATCTCTGCAGGGTCATCTTCCCTTGCAAACTTGGTTACAAAGCACCAGAGAAGAGGAAAGTTTCCTTCTTTGGCTTGCTAGCTTGAAACATGGAGTTTCTAAAGCTTTTCCCATCTCCAAGCGCCATATAGCAGGGGCACCAACTCCCGCATCGTGGGACTCTACCAGACCCTTCCACAACACCACAATTCCCAGCAGCCTCCTTCACTAGGAGGAGACTTGCTGCATGCTTTTCCTGTCACCGGGTGCCATAATGCAGGGTGCCAACTCCCGCATCGCGGGACTCCACCAGACCCTTCTGCAAGACCACAACTCCCAGCAGCCTACGCCACTGGGAGGAGACTTGCTGCCTGTGTTTCCCTCTTCTCCCACCTCCAAGCATCATATAGCAGGGCACCAACTCCTGCATTGTGGGATGCATGCAGGCGATGCAAGGGCAAAACCCGGGCCAAGGACAGGCCCACCTGCGCCCATCAGAGCCCGGAGCAGGCTGGACAACCCTCCTTTCATCACACTTCAGGTAAGCCGCCCCATCTCATTTGCTGCTTCGCTCAACCCTGTCCTGCCTCTGCACTCAGCATCTGCCCCTCAGCCTTTTCAGTATGCTCCCAGCAGCTAGCTGCCCTGTAGCATCTGACCCCTGGCAATCTTGGCCTGCTACGTGTGCCTTTCTCTGTCTGCCCGCCCTTCCCCCAGTCCTGCCACTTGTCCCGCAGCACTGCCGGTGTCCCCTTCAATTGACCCTCTGGCATGGAGACCGCAGAGTGTCCACGCAGCGGACGTACGCAGAAGGCACACAGAGTATTCGCCTGGACAACACCCAAAGCCAGGACCCCACCCCTCATGGAGCACCACCGATTCTGCACGGATGAATTTCGAGCCCTGAACCCTGGCTGCCAGGACAACAACAACTGCGCCTACGCCTCACCCGGGACCACCAAATGCACTTTTTCCTACCGGAACTGCCACTTCACCTACATCACCAAGGATACCATCCACGCCACTCCCATCACACACACCACATCACACATACAGACCAACAAGGCTGACGCCAACACCTCCGGAGAGATCAACTGCTTGCTGATTAATGCTCGCTCACTCGGAAAACACGCCACGGAAATCTGGGACACCATAACGACCCACGTCCAGAATGCAGCATCCGCTCTGGACATCACCACAGTCACCCTCGACAGATAGAAAATCGCACACTGGGCCCGATCCAACAGAAACGGCGGCAGTATCTCCATAATCTACAAAGAGAACCTTGAATGCTCAACCACTACAGATGTCTCCACCCCCTTCATGAAGCACCTCAGCTTCTTACTTCCAACTAACAGCAAAACCACTATCAGAAGCACCCTCGCCTACAGACCTCCGGGGCCCCGCCCTGCCTTCTGCAACGCCATCCCCGACTTCATCGCCCCTATGGCTATTGACTCAAATATGTACATCTTCCATGGAGAACTCAACTTCCACCCTGAGAACACCGATGACGCCGACATGGCCGCCCTTCTAGAAAGTATGGCCAACCTCAGACTCAGACAGCTGGTCACCGACCCCACTCACATTGCAGGACACACGCTTGACCCAAACTTCTCAGCTAGCAAAAGAGTAAAATACACCTACACCGAAGAGCTCACCTGGACCGGCCACCTCTGCATCAATTTCATCATCTTGGAACCCCTAACACCCTTTCTTCACTGCCAGCAAGACACGGTGCAGCTGGTCAAAGGTATCAAACCAATGATAGACCAACGCCCTCAACTCCCGCCTACCCACCACCACCGAAGACACAGAACAAACAGTGGATCTCTTCATGGACTGGATCACGGCAAACGCTGACGAAATCACACCGAAGAAACCCACCAATCCCAAGAAACAAATACGACACCCCAGCGGTTCATGGCAGAACTCAAAATCCAGAAAACGCTACTGTAGACAGAAGGAAAGAAGATGGCATGCCAGTAAGACACATGAGGACCAAAAATACTAAAAAGACGCCCTCAACCGATACCACCTCCTCCTGAAAAACACCAAGAAGACCAGGCTAGCCACCTGCATCAAGGACAACTCCAACAACAGCAAGTAACTCTTCAACATAGTCAAGGAATTCATCAACCCCTCAGTAACCGAAAACAACATCACACCTTCGCAAGCTCTCTTCGACGCCCTTGCGGGCTTCTTCCACAAAAAAATCAACACCATCTACCAAGACTTCTCACCAAGGAGCAGCCCTCAAATGGATTGCATCCTACCTCACAGGAAGAACACAGAAGATCATTCTCCCTCCCTATTCCTCGCTCCCTAAGAACATCACCTGCAGTGCGCCTCAAGGCTCATCCCTCAGCCCAGCCCTCTTCAGCGTATACATGACACCCCTCGCCAACATCGTCAAAAGCCATGAACTCAACATCATCTCCTATGCCGATGACACCCAACTCATCCTCTCCCTGACAATCGACCCAACGACCATCAAGGGCAAGTTCTGTTGCATGAAAGACAATTTCTGTCTGGATGAACAACAACTGTCTCAAACTCATGCACCGACAAGACAGAAGTACTCATCTTCGGGAAAGGCAAGGATACCCTCTGGAACAAAGAATGATGGCCACCCGAGGTAGGCCCAACCCCCATACCCACGAACACACCCGCAACCTCGGCATAATCCTTGACAACCAGCTATCAATGAAGAAGCAGGTCAGCACCGTCTCCTCTGCCTGCTTCCTCACCCTCCGAATGCTCAGGAAATTCTTCAGATGGCTACCACTCAGCACCAGGTGAACAGTCATGCAAGCATTCGTCACCAGCAGACTCGACTACAGAAACTTCCTCCACGTAGGAATCACCGGCCAACTCATGACAAAACTCCAGACTATTCAGAACACATCAGCCAGACTCATCCTCGACCTCCTCAGATGGATGCACATCACCCCTCACCTCAGGAAACTGCACTGGCTACCAGTCACGAAGAGATGCCAGTTCAAGCTGCTCACCCACGCCTACAAGGCACTACACAATGAAGGACCGGCGTACCTCAACCAATGAGTGAATTTCCACCAACCTACCAGGAAACTCTGTTCCGAATCCCTCTCCCTAGCAGCCACCCGATGCATCCGCCAGATGTACAGTGGAGACTGCTCCTTCTCCCACCTGGCGGCTATGGCCTGGAATAGCCTCCCCCGTACCTCAGAGCCTCACCATCGCTCCAGTAGTTTGGGAAGGACCTCAAGACCTGGATGTTCAAACAAGAAGAAAACAGGCAGCTTGATTCCACAGCGCCTCAAGACCCTCACGGGTGAAACCACCACACTCAACAAATCGATTGATTGAAAGCATAGCACTTAAGCACACATTTGTTAGCTTTATCATTCAAACTGTTTTTCCACTTTTCTAGGCCCTATGCCTATACAAACATTCTTTTAAATGCAATCTTGGTTATATGCAATCAGGTCTATCTTGTATGTAACATGCATCAATATCATATGAAAGCCCTGTCACACATGACAATATAATACATGAAGGTTTACCGGTCTTAACCAGATTGCTTGGGAAATCGTAGCTGGTATCTGCTTAGTTGAGATTTTCTGTATATCTCAAGCTCATGGATGTCAACGTTGATGGTCTGAGGTGCTGGAACTAAAGAGACTGAACCAAAGACCAACGGCAAGGATTACTGCTGGCTTAATACCCAGTTCTTTATGCGTTTTTTAAACTCTTCATTGTTTTTCTACAGAAGGGAAGAGAGTTCCACAGCAGTGCTTTGAGTACACGTATAAACCCGCATCCTGTGTACATCCATATTGTGAAGGTGCTTTAACTTGAAACATACTTCCTTTTCATCACCTTTCACTGCCAATCATCCAAAATTCATATTAATGCTAACATTATAATCTCAAATATGCCCTTTAGGCAAGTTGCGGAATGGGAAGATTCTGGGAGATATTTATGTTGGAGGTATGGAGAGGGATACAACAGGGATGTCCACTATCATCACTATTGTTTGCACTGGCATGTGAGCAGACTTAGAAAATACTACTACTACTATTCCTCCAGGTACAGAGTGATTTGAGATCATCTCTGGACCACCTACAAATTAGGAAACATCTAAACCATTCCAATGGATGACTAGGTCAGATGGAGAGACCCTCATTTCTCCAAAGAGGGATCAGGAATCAAATGAAGAAACATCCATAACTAGGGAATCAGATGTCTCGCAATGAAAGAAGGCATGTAGAATATAATAGAAGCAGAGTAGTGATAGAACTGCAAAAGTCCATAGCGTTTTGGGTTACACTGCCTTTCTCAATGATGGGAAAGTTCGCTCTCATAAAGATGATGCTACTGATGAGATATCTCTAGGTTCTGCAGGGCCTAATGTATCCCGTCCTATCTAAAATTTTCAAAGATTTTGACTGGCTCCTGGTGCCAGTGATAAAGGTAGGGGAATGCAGATAAGTGAAAATTGAAATTATAAAAAGGCCCAGGGAACTAAGTGGCATGCATCTTCTCAATGTAGCATTATGTTCTATTGCCACACACTTACAGCACGCAGTTAAGTAGCTAGAACCAGATTTAAAGTGGGAACAAAATGTACTCAAAGAAAGTGGGAACAAAATGTACTCAAAGGAACATAGGCATGGACTCTCCCAACAAACCTGCTTATGAGGGATGAGAATATACCAGAAAAGCACCCATATCTGATTAGGCAAATGGGTAAAATCTGGTAGCGTGTAATAAAAATAATAATAAAGAAACCCCTGAATTCTAACCAGCTCTTGCTATGCCTCCTAATATCCTTTGTACACATTAAGTAAGAAATAAGTATTGATAGCTGAATAGACGGTGGCTGCAGCATGATAGGGGACTTATACCATAACAGCACGTGGATAATGCTAATCACAGATTCCTCACCTTATGAGTACCCCCAGACAACCGACTGAATATGGAGATTTTTCTCAACATTGCTCCCACATGCCTCCAGTTGATGCTGGGTTTGTGTCGCCTTTGTCCCACCAAGAAGTGACAACTGAGTCGGATATAAACACCATTGTTTCATGCTCATGTTAGTTCCTTTCTTTCCGCACCTTTGTATGGGGATCCAGCACTCACTGTCAAACTTTCTCCTCATTTTTGACAAGATCATTTGTAGCAGATTTCTTTTCCTACAGTGTGCAAGGGAACATGTCTCCACCTAAAGCACAGGGCTTAAGCCTTGTAGGGCCTGTCATAAGCAGATTTCTGTGACAGACCTCCACAAAAATTACCTTTGGTGCCTAGGTTTGTTGCACAACTCCAGGGCTTGTGAGGACTGTGTCCGGGTGAACCTCATGGTAATCCAGGACCACAAAGCCAAACTCTGCCTCACTGTACACAATGGAAGGTGTGTAAATCCCTCTCCTGGTTGAAGTCGAGAGTACAGGCGTGCTTTCACTCTTCCATTCAAAGTCCTCAGGAAGAAAAAGAAAAGTAAGAAGTCAAAGCAGGATTCATTCCCATTCTGCCACTCCCGACCAGTGAAGTTGTGTAGATAACCAGTTGCCTCTCGATCTCCCTTACCAAAGAACTGTTCCCTCAACTTATTCTGATGCACCCCAAGTTTCCGGGTCCATCTATGTCGTCACAGCAGATAGAGGCTTTTGAACAAGCCATGCATATATGGCACCCTACTGGCTCCCTCTGGCATGCCTCTCGACCCCAAGGATTCGAGGAGGCCTCCAGTCAGAACCATTGGTGGATCCGTCCTCAACACCATTTGTGACTCTTGACTATGGTGCAGAGTCTGCTCCACCTCTGGGGCTGACGCCCAACCCAATTTTGATCCTGGTGCCCAGACCCATACTGGATCCTGCCACATCAATGCCAGCCCAGACGCCACAGGCACTGAAGGAGGATTCAATTATTATGTCAGACTCCAAAACAAATCTGACCTCAATTGAAGTTGCATCACCTGCCACAACTAGTTCAGCCTCATTTTGTTGCAGACAGGACCCTCTCCTACCAGAAATCATCCACACACCCTCCACAACCTGTTTGGATCAGACTCTGACCAAAGCCAGCATAAGTTTGGTGATTACAATGAAGATGATAGGTATTATGTCCAATATTATGAGGATGCTAAATACCACAAGGATTTTCAGGAGGCCAAAGGTTTGGATACCTCCCCGGCCAAAGTTTTGTACCTGCAGATACCATATATTGAGGTAAAGAGTAATGTATTGACTGACATCGTACAGCCGAGACAGGCATCTACAGAGGTGCTTCTACCCTTTAATGAAGCTTTCACTGACACATTAATGGGCTCCTGGGCCAAACCTTTCCATTGTCCACCGCTAAAAATAGGCAAATGGCTAGACATCACAGACCTACTCCAGGAGACCCTGCATTTCTTACACGGTATCCTCCACCTGAATGTATGGATGTCCAGGCTTCCCACTGCAAGTTCAACCCAAACTCATTTCCTACCAACCCCCTGACATGGAATCCAAACATATGGATGCATTAGAAAATTAATTAAATTAGTGTTTTCTTCTGCCAGTCACGCTCTTCTCTCTTAGTGTTAGCTGCCTCTTAGGCAGATGCTTGCATAAATTGTGGGATGTGGTCAGCAAGATTTTGCCCACAGTCTCTGAAGATTTTTGCATCACTTTAGCACAGATCAACTGGGATTGCCAGAATGCAGTGATATCTAGTAGTGTCCAGTCCAGTGATAGCCAGTGATATCTACTCTGGACTGGACACTTCTGACTACTTAGGCAGGGTAGTCATTACCAGCATGATTCTTCAGTGCCATGCGTGAATGAGATCCATTGGTTTTTCAGGTGACGCTCAAGAATCATTAATGTATCTGGCATTTGATTGTGTCCATCACTTTGGAGATAAGGCACAGGAGGACTTTATAGAAAGCAGTGCCATAGTACACACCCTAGGCCTTTCTGCACCCATGCACTAGTATCCTCAGCAATTTCACCCCCTTTTGTGGCTTTGGATGTGCTTTGGCGCAAAGACAACGCCAAGGCCCTTCTCTTCAGCAAAAGTCCACCTAGTCCTTTTGAGGCAGGGATCGGGGATCTAGCTGACAACATCCAGGCCAGCAGGGGCAGCATCCTACCCAGTCCCACCTCCCCTCCACCTCAGTTTTCCAAGCCACATTAGTTTGCCATTCGCAGCACATGGCCTGTAGAAGGCAGGATAAGTTATTACCTCCATCAAATTGTTGCTCCACATCATTCAAAATGAATGCGGCTTGCCATCCCATTCAGACACGCCACATTTCCCACCCACTTCAGATTACCATGCAGAAGAACATTTGTCCATTTTGCGGCAATAAGGCCACAGTCTTTTGAACAAAGGAGCCATAGAGAATGTATTAGCACTGGAAATAGAGACCTAGGGCCATATGTAGATAGCTAAATACCGGTCGGTAACGGCCGAAAATCGGTAATTTTCCCATTACCGGCCGGTATTTAGCCCTTTCCAATGTAGGAGGCAGGTTTAAGGATTCGGTAATTTACCGAATCGGTATTGTAAGGAATCGGTAAAATACCGAATCGGTAAATTACCGAATCCTTAATTCCTATGTAGGGAGCACTCAAGCGAGTGCTTTTTTGTTTTAAGGATTCATTATTTACCACCAACTACAGGTTGGTGGTAAATACTGAATACCTTTGAAAAAGCAATTTTGTGCTCTTCTAGAAATGCCATGTGGCAGACATACATGCCCTTAGGGCATGTATGTGCGCCACATGTGCACACATGCACGATTCAGGGGTGCAACAGGGTGTCAATGTGACACCCTGCCGCCCTTGAATATGCTCCCCCTATTACCGATTCGGTATTTACCGAATCGATAATAGTCAATGGCTTCCCATTCATTCCTATGGGCCTCCAGGCCCATAGGAATGAATAGGAAGGTATTCCTTATTACCGATTCGGTTAATACCGATTCAGTAATACCGAATATTACTGAATCGGTAAAATTTACTGACTTTTTACCTACATTCTATTTACCGATTCTTAAATACCGAATCGGTAAAATTCGGTATTTAGGAATCGGTAAATAGAAATTACCTACATATGGCACTAGATGTTACAACCATTATTTCCTGGTGCCAAAGAAGGATGAAGACCTTTGTCCTATTATAAACCTTCACCCTCTCAATTCAAGTTCATGATGCTCCCATTAACCCAGATTATATCTGCCCGGGATCAAGGACAATGGATGGTAGCAGTGGACCTGCAGGACACCTATTTTCTTGCCCCATCCTCCAATCCTACAGGCGTTACCTGCTGTTCAAGGTGGGCAAAGAGCATTTTCAGTTTTCTTTGCTCCCCTTCGGCCCCACCACCGCGCCTCGGGTGTTCACGAAAGTGTTGGTGGTCGCAGCACATCCTCAGTGTTTGGGTATAGAAGACTTCGCCTAACTTAATGGCTGGCTGTTGAAAGCAGGCTCACCACAGTCAGATGTAAACTACCTTCTAGACATCAGTGGACTTTTTACCATCTTTGGGATTTTTGATCAATGTGCCGAAGTCACACCTGACTCCCTTACAAAGGCTCTCTTTCATTAGTGCCATTCTGGATGCCATGCCTTGCCTCCAGTCAACATGTCCAGGACATTCCAGCTATGATCTTGATGTTTCAGTCTTGGTCCTCGGTCTCAGTTAGAATTGCTCCAGTTAGAATGGCTCCGAGACTTATTAGCTGCTTGGCCTTTTGCATCCTGCTCGTAGACTACACCAGATTGCACATGGAGGCTGTGTAGTGTGATCTGAAGTCTCAGTGGATTCAACACCAAGGGAACCTTTTGAATTTCACTCAGGTTTTGAAAAAGACTACAAAAGACCTGCAGGGGAGGCTGCTCTATGGCATTGAACTAACGGCAGACTTTCCATATCCTACCCAGAGCCAACAGAGGTGATGGATGCATCGCTGCTGGGTTGTGCAAGCCATCTGGGAAAGGTGGAGATTGTAGGACTGTGGTCTTGTGTAACGGCCCACCTTCACATAAATCTTGTGCTGTTGCTGGCCATTTGTTTGAAATTGAAGGCCTTCCTGCCAACCATTAAGGGAAGCCTGGTTCAGGTCCTCAATGACAACACCACCACAATGTGGTACTACACCAAGCAAGAAAAGGTGAGGTCTTGGATCTGTGCCAAGAGTCATCAGGGTATTTCCCTAGTCATGAACCAACTAGTGGTATCTTTAAACACAGAGGCAGGCAAACTGAACCACTGATGCCTAGCAAATCACGAATAGCAGTTACACAAGATGGCGGCCGTCTCCTTGGCCGAGTAAGCCGGTACTAGCTCCCTCTCCGGATGAACCGCTAGGACTTACAGCGATGTAGCGTGATTCACATCTTCTTGCCATGAACAGAAGCGGGTGTCTGCAATGATTCGTTGGCTGCTCTGTAACGCGGCGATTCAACACACATTTTCGGCTCGCGGCTTTCTGGGATACAGTCTAACGGGGGTAGATCGTACTGCCAAATCCCCTCGGCGGCTCTTGTGTTTTCAGTGGTATAGACTGGTTACTAGCTTGGAAGGCTGCGACGCTACGATGCCACCGAAAAATAGAAATCTCCCAAAAGCGGGGAGAGCCACAGCACAACCATCATCTTCCTCTCATATATCGAAGCAGGCTTCTCCGCTTCCAAAGAGTAAGCGCCCGGACAGTGCAGCTGTTAGGCCTCCGAATGCAGGCTTACCTCCGGTTCCCGCAATGTTCAAACAGCGTCAAGCCGTCTCCTGTGAAACGCCGCGGAGCCCTGCTGATGCTGAGATTCTTTCGCCGGCCGCTGCCGCAACGAGACAATCCGGTAAGGATCAGACCGCTCCTATTGTCTCTCCTTCAATGGGTGGATCTCTGTCTCCTAAGGGGGGCAGCAATAACGTGAGTCCCACAGTTCTGCTTCCTCCGATGAACACAGGGAATAACTTTGAGAATGAGAATGCGGCTGGGGGCCTCATAAGTGTTCAAACTTTGTCTGGAGTAAACATGCAGCCCAGCAGCATGCTGGGAGATGTAGTCTCTAAAGATTCATCTGTAATCGCACCTTTGTTGGCTATGTATCCGCTCCCCATAGTTCAACAGAGTGACACCAAACTTTCAAACAAAGAGGCTGACACGGATGGCGATAATTTTTATTCATTATCTGACCGCACAGGATCCTCAGTCGCTGATGACGCACTGGACAAAGATTGGACCGATGACGAAGAGAGTGTATCAGGAGACTGGCGCCTCAATGAAGTCCTGCATTCTGCTGATGGAATAAGGGACCTTTCCACAGTACGCAAGGTGCCGCAAGAGCTCGGCAGTAATACAGGCTCTCTGGCATGGGACTATTCATTCTCAGGACAACCGAAGGATCAAATTAACGGTCAAGACTTCGATATACAGGGCCCGGACCCTAATCTTGTTAATAATTCACACCCTCCCTCTGGTGAGATGACTCTGTCGATAATCTACCAAACGATTATGGCACATCGTGAGGAAACCAGACAAGAGAGCGCAAGGGCACAAGGGGCATGTCGCAGGGTCCAAAACTCGCTACGAAGGGTGATCAAATCGTGTGCAGATATTGCGGCTAGGGTTACCGAGGCGGAAACTCGGATTTCTTCAATTGAAGACGACCTAGTAACCCAAAAATCCAGTCTAGATGCAATTCAATCCCAACGCGACGATATTCAATGGAAGCTGTCTGATATCGAAAATCGTGCCCGAAGAAATAACTTAAGAGTCTTGGGGGTCCCCGAGGGTAAAGAAGGCACGGACATCCGACAATTTGTGATTGAACTATTCACCGAGGCATTCCCGGAGGTTAAAGAGTGGGATTGGCGCGTAGAGATCCAGCGCGCTCATCGTTTCCCCTTTAAGCCGAAGAAAAGTTCCGGCCAAACAGCAGAGAGACCTCGTGCTATTTTGATATGCTTGCACAATTTTCTTGCTAGAGAGCAGATATTTGACCTAGCTAGACCTGACAGACAAAGATCAGCGAAGGGGTGTCAGTTTTTTGTACGTCCTGACTTTTGTCCAGCCACAGTAGAACGGAGGTGGCAGCTCCGTCAGCTTATTGCTCCCTTTCAAGTGAAAGGTGCACAGGTCTTTTTGCTTTTTCCTGCCAAACTCAAAGTCATTTATCAAGCTCAGACAAAATATTTTGAATCAGAAGTGCAGGCTAGATCTTTTTTAGATTCAATCTAGTGAGTAACAATATTCAGATTGGAAAGCTACTAGATGTGATATATTTATACTTATTTGTGCTGGTGTTTGTGTTTGCTGCTTATGTTTGAAGGCAATGCACTACATTGGGTGTAGTGATTCAGTACTTAAGTTGGTCTCTTTTTTGCTTTCTTTGCACTGCCTTCTTAATTATGTAGTAGTTAGCGGCAACATCTGGAGGGGGGGGCCTCTCGGCCTATACCGGCTTCTCCATCATTGGACCACGGTCCTATTGCCTCATTTGGGGGGTTTCCATGGGTGTGGGGGGGGTGCTTTGCAGGGGGGTTGGGGAGGTAGGGGGGTGGGGAGGGGAGGTATTGGGGGTGGGCGAGGTGGAGGGGGGTGGGTGGCACGGGATAAAAAAAAAAAGAAGCTTGGAAAACAAAATACTTTGGGTTCTTACTATCTTAATCTTTATTCTATTACAGTCATGATTTTGGGCCATATAGCTGTGTGTCAAAATGGTGCTGGCTAGATTACGAATAGCATCCTGGAATATCTGTGGCCTCAATAATGGCAAGAAAAGGGCTCTATTCTCAAACATTGTTCATCAGTTGCATCTAGAAGTAATATGCTTACAGGAAACTCATGTGCCCTGGAACAGTCGTGACTGTTTAAAAATTCCTGGGTTCGACTTGATTGGGTGCTCTCGACAGTCCTCGATGATTAGAGGCGTGGCAATTTTATTGAAGCGTGGGGTGGGATCCTGTGTTAGAACAGCACAAGATAATGGGGGACGCTGGGCGATTGCTGAGCTTTCAATTAGTGGCACCTCATTTACTATCTGTTCAGTCTATAGCTCTAATTTTGATGACCCGGAAGTCCTAGACTATTTAAATGTTGAGTTAGCATTGTGGCCTCACCCTCTATGCCTCTGCGGCGACTTCAATATAAATCTTGCAGCTGATTTTAATATCTCTGACAGCCAGGGAAGGTATTTAGGTAAGAAACCGAGAGTGTTCAGGTCATTACAAGCATTAGTCCAGGAACATTCCTTGACTGATCTCTGGCACCACCACTTTAAAAATCTAGACGGTTACACCTTTTTTTCTGCTCCACATAGGAAAATGGTCCGACTTGATTATTTTTTTTTTTCTGATCAGTATCAAGATCATACCTTGATTTCAATCTTACCCCGTATTATCTCAGACCATAATTCGGTGGTCATCGACCTTACTCTGAATGGAATTGTCAAGCCCATTAAAGTATGGACTTTTGAGAGAAAGCTCTTGACAGACCAGGCATATTTAGATCATATGAGGCCCTGGTTGCATGAATTCTTAAATATTAATAGGGATTCAGCCTCCAGCAGAATTGTCTGGGACACATTGAAAGCTGCAATTCGTGGCGAAACCAAGAGTTTTTCATTTTTCCATCAAAAAAAAGCTCAAGACCAGACTAAGTTCAGGATACAAGCTCTAAGTGCTGCAGAAATTCAGCTTGTCAATGCGATTAGGGAAGGTCGTGATCTATCTCATAGTCAAACCCAGGTAGCTATTATTAGAGCTTCTTTGCTTGAGTTCTTTGGACAGGACCTTGCAGCCAAATACCTTCAGTATCGCTCAATGATGTTTGAGTTTGGTGAACACTCAGGTAAGGTCCTCGCCAAACGACTACAGCAACGAGCTACGGCTAACCGCATTACTAGGATACAAGATAGTCACGGTATTATTCAGGATAATCCAGAATCTGTCTTGTCTGTTTTTCTTGAGTTTTACAAATCATTATATACGGAAGAAATCAGGGACCGAGATATAGATCATGACATCACTACCTTTCTATCGGATCTTAATACTCTCAGAGTTTCAGATCAAGAGAACGCTGTCCTGGCGGCACCGATAGATTGGGCTGAGGTGGAAACTGCACTGAATGCATTGGCAAACGGCAAAGCTGCCGGACCGGACGGGATTCCGCTGGAATTTTACAAAATATTCCGGCTGGAGATCCGCGAGGATTTCTTGAAAATACTAAGAGAGGCACAACTAGGTCATATACCAGACTCTTGGTGCAACACAACTATAATTCTCTTTAAGAAGAAGGACAAACCAGAGTTGGAGCCCGCTTCGTTCCGTCCGATATCATTAATCAATACCGACAACAAAATATTTGCAAAAATTTTGGCAACGAGGCTGGCACGGGTGATAACTCCACTAGTTTCCATTCGGCAACATGGATTTATCCCTGGTAGGGACACGACCGATCACGTCTGCCGCGTTATCGCACTCTTAGACTGGGCCCAGGCCTCGGGTTCCCCTCTTGGGGCAATACTGTTGGACGCCGAGAAGGCGTTCGACAGGGTTGCCTGGGGGTTTCTTTGGCGGGTCCTACATTGGAAGGGGGTCTGTGCCAATTTTATTCATGCTTTGCAGTCTTTATATATAACACCTCGGGCAACTATATCTATATCTGGAAAGGGTTCAAGCTCCTTCGCAATCAGTAGGGGTACTCGACAAGGTTGTCCGTGCTCTCCCCTCCTGTTTGCTCTATATATAGATCCATTCCTGAGTAAACTTGAACTCTGCCCGAACATAGCCTTTGTTAAAAACCATACAGTCGACTTTAAAGCACTAGCATATGCGGATGACATTATAGTGGTTACTTCTGATGTGTCCACCTCATTTTTAGCAATAAAAGCGGCAGCTAAATACTACGGCCAGTACTCGGGCTACAAACTTAATGCCCAGAAAACCCAGGTAGTTCAAACGGCGGCAATGGGCCCCTCTACTGCACCGGTGGTTCCCAGTGCCCGTTACTTAGGGATTGAAATAACTGCCGCAATTGATACTTTGTCTGATAAGAATATCTCACCCATTATTGACAAAGCTAATCTTACGCTATCCAGATTAGACAAGCTGCATCTGTCCCTGTTTGGCAGGCGTAATGTCTTAAAGATGCTGATACTCCCGAAACTTCTGTATTTATTTAGGACTATACCCTTAGAAGTTGCTCATTTCAGCATTATTCGTGCAGAAAGATGTTGCAACAGGTTTCTGTGGGGTTATCGCCAGTCACGCAGGGCCGCTAAATGGATGCAGCTTCCACTGGAAAGAGGGGGGTGGTCGGTTCCAAACCTGCTTCTATACAGCTGGTCAGCGTTTATTCAAAATCTTGCTGTTCCGTTGTTTGGGGACAGAGCAAATCTTCCACCATGCAGGTCACCATCCATCTTTGAGATCGGGCTAGGATATGCTGCCAGGGGGACACTAACGTCAATACTCGAACCCAGCTACTATAAAAAGACCAAGTTTAAAGTTATTATCTCCATGCACTCTATATGGAGGAAGGTTCGACGTAGATGGCCAATTGCTAATATTAACTTCTATACCCCCTTGTCAGCAGCTAGATTGCTCCCGTCAATTTTCCAAGATAACGTCACAATAAGGTGGCAGGCTTCAGGTATTAAGATAGTGGGGGATTTGGCATATGAAGGGAATATGGCCACTTTTCTTTTTTTAAAAGAAAAGTTTGCATTAGACACCCATCATTTTTTTAAATACCTGCAGGTCCGCAGTTGCCTTTCCAAACTTCTATCCAATACCCCAACATTATTTTGCAGGAATACACTCATGGATTTAATTTTTAAAAATTCACGAATTGGACCAATTTATAGAAATCTACTTTCAGTTTTTCCCGATGACATATTGAAATCTAAAGCTAAATTGGAAGCTAAATTTGGCAAGCAGGATATTGATATAGTTCAGGCATTAGAACTCTCTGGCAAGGTTCTAACTTCTGGGAGTTTGCGCTCCCAAAGTTATATGGCCTTATATGACCTTTATTACACCCCAGCCAAAATTTATAAATGGGGAGGTAGGGGTGGCCACAGCTGTCCTAGATGCGGCACAATAGCAGCCGATGATGTCCATATGTTTTTTTCATGTCCCAAATTGGCCCAATTTCTCCAAGAAGTTCAAACATTTATTACTGACTGCCTCAAAATCCCCTTGGTTTTATCAGCTGAATTAGTTATAATGGGTTGTGAAACTGATATCTCTATGAATAGATCGAGTCATGTCACTGCTCTAATATATATTGCAATGTCGCAAATCAGAGTATGTATTACATCAGAATGGATAAACCCTGTTGCCCCAACTTTTATGATCTGGAGAGCAAGGATCTTAGCCCTCCACAGGTTGGAGTCAGCCGTTCTCTCAAGGGGGGGCAGTAGAAGGCGGGAAAGAGGTACACTAATATGGGCCCCATTTACACAATGGTTGGAAGGCTAAGCGGTATTTAACTGGCTCTTATAAATCTATTCTGATTCAGCTCTATTTTTAGTAATATTGCCAATGTAATAATTAATGATATGTCTTTTTTGCTTTCTAAGTAATAGGTGAATGCATGACTGTAATATATGTAATAGATCCTATGTTACTCAACAAGACTATATAAATTGCCTGTGTTTTTCAAGCTGTCAATAAAAAAAAAATTTAAAAAAAAAAAAAGCAGTTACACTCTGAAGGGGTGCAGATAGTCTTCTAGCCATGAGGAGAGCCCTTACTCGATCTCTTCGCCACCACTGAGAATTGCCAATGCAAACATTTTGCAAGCTGGATTTCCCAAGAAGGCTGAAGGCTTTCATTCTCAGAGATGCATTGTACTTAGAGCAGAGCTCAGGACTCCTGTATGTCTGCTCGCCTGTACCTCTTCTGCCTCGTGTTCTGAAGAAGGTCAGGAACAACCGGGACAAAGTCATCCTAGTGGCTCCGGATTCAGTCCCCGAGAGTGTGGTACCCAGAACTTTGGGGCATCAAAATCTGTCCCCCGATCAGGCTAGCACTTCGGTAATATCTTCTGTCGCAGCAGCAAGGCAGGGTTCTGCACCCAGGCCCGCAATGTCACTCTTTAGCGGTTAATATTAAACAGCCACTGTTTTCTACTTTTGACTTCCCTCCTGAAGTCATGGATGCCATTTCAGTGGCCAGGAATCTATCTACAAAATCTATTTATGCAGGGCGCTGGGAAAAGTTTGTCACCTGGTGTAGTCTCCATCATACAGATCCACTGCAAGCAAAGTTGTCAGATGTTTTGCTTTTGTGCTGTGTTTAGCCCGGCAAGGACTTGCGGTGGCACTATAAAAGTTCATTTGTTGACCCTTTCAGCTTTTGTTTTTCCCAAACCAACAGTTCATGGTTACATCAGCTGTCATGATGCATTTTCTTAAAGGTTTAGTTCATATGTTTCCACGGGGATCTTTTGGGATACCACAGTGGGACCTTAATTTGGTTCTCACACTTATGTGTACCCAATTTGAGCTGATGCACAGCTGTCATTCGCATCTTTTGACTCTTGAAACAGTCTTTCTAATTTGTGATATCTTCAGCGCATCTCATGAGCGAATTGCAGGCTCTCTCTGTTCAGCCTCCTTACACCACTTTTTTCTCAGACAAACTGGTGTTGAGGACGAGAGCAGTATTTGTGCTGAAAGTTGTGACTCCCCAGTCCATCACTTTTCCCGTGTTTTTTTGCTTTTTTGCTCTACCTTGAAAGAGGAGGAGAGACTCCATTGCCTGAAACCCAAAAGAGCCTTGAGTTGCTAGATCGAACATACTAAGTACCATTGGGGGGGATGATCAGTTCCTTATGAGGTTCTCTGGTTCTAAGAAGAATAAGGCAGTGAATAAATGACCATATTGTGGTTGATATCCCTCTGCCTTAATGTCTACTACACATTAGCGATAAAAGATATGGCAGTGCAAAAAAAGGACCAGATCATGGTAGATAGCCCTCTGCATTAAGATCTGCAATGTATTGGCCAAGCAGCAGCCTCCGGAGAGTCTGAGGCTCTTTAGACCAGAACTAAGGCTGCTACCACTGCGTTGGCGCAGAGTGTCTATTCTGGACAGCTGTTAGGGTATACCAATACTTAACATGAATCAATTTCTCTTAGAATGGTCCTGGCGACGTGGAGAGAAACCATGCATTGGCTTCAACAGATCCAACTAAACCCCAAAAGCATGCTGGCTGCAAGACATGCTGGGATGGATGGTGGAGAAGGAGCTTTGCATCGGCTGGTGAGGACTGGCGATACACTGATTGAGTACCTAGGGACTGGAGAGCCCTACTTCAATCCCTGATCGATCCTCCATATAATATGCCACCTTGAGGATGCACCACTCGGATGATTGAGAAGTTAATATGTTGGACAGATGTTCAAACAGAAAATGGACAACCAAAGTCACGACTACAGCACACACTGTGCAACCGCAGGTGCTTTCATCACACTAGGAAATAGTAGAGATGCTGCATGGGGGGGAATGGGGAACAACAACAAAAGATCACAGAGTGGATTAAAGACAGGCTGTCAGGGAAATACAGTAAAATGCAAACTCTCTCCCACTTTGGTTAGATGACTACCTCCTGGAGCACCCAACATGCCAGACCACTAAACACTAAACGTATAGAGAAAAAGGGTGGAGGAAAGAGGACACAAAACAAAACTACTTTCATGTCAATCAATCAATCAATCAGGTGTCTTATAAAGTGCGACTACTCACCTGTTAGGGTCTCAAGGCGCTCAGTGGGGGGAAGGGGGATCTGCAGTTCAGTCGAAGGCCCAGTTCTTGAGGTCTTTTCTGAATTGAGGCAGCGATAGTGATTGCCTCTAATTCCATGTTTTGTAGTAAAAAGCACTTAAATGAAATATTAAATGAAACATGCTGTACTTGTTGTCTGAGCAACATTGTCATACGATGAGCCTAGTTAAGAATTCTGCATACAAACGTGTTGGAAAGAATAACTGTAAATTAATAAAGACACATTAATAAAAAAATCTAAGTTCACCACTCAATTACAATTTCACCAATCAGTAAGGCTGAAATCTCAGTATTTTTCGTGGCGCTAAATAGAAATTGTGCTGTTAGAACATGGTGCGGCCTTTGACGAGGGAACGCTGTTCCAGTTCTGTCCAGTATTGGTGCTTTGGTGTCTTTCTCACTACAGAGACATCAACGTTAGCACAGCTTTCTTGTTTCACTTTCGAACATTATGCAACGGGTACTTGCATGCTCCCAGGTCCTTTTTGCAGCTGACTTCTCTAATGTCACTGGCAGGCTTAAACATGCCCAGCCTGCTCAGTGTGAAATGTTAACACAGCAGCATTGACTGCGATGCCATGGGGCCGCTTGTTAGAGTTTCTTTTATGTTTTCAAAATTCCTTGTACTATACAGACACACTGTGTCGTTAATTGGGTACTTGACATTTATGCACCATCTGCAGGTTTAGCATCATTTACCGTTTTTACAGTGATTTACCTACAAGTCAAATAAATCAATTGATCTCTGCCCATCGGGTGCTGAACCTTATGGGTAGAACACATGCAGTGAGAGGTTGGCTAGCAGCCTGAATGAACATGCATGAAGGTTTGTCTCTCACGTCCCTTTTAAAGCTAATCTACCCCTGACATCATTAATAAGTAAACTCCGAACAATAGGAGCTTCATATTTCCAGAATATCTAAAGCTGCCTGCTACCAGCTCCATGCCCTGCAAAAAATATGCCCCTTAGAAAGGTGCAGGTAATGGTCGCATCACCAAATTATTGATGCAATGCCATCCTAATAGGTGTAATAAAATCGCTGCTAACCTCAATTAAAGTGTTATCTACTGACCTAACCAGCTACCACAAACGCCATGAAGGATGACCAACTCATCCCCTTGCTGATCAACCCCACTGGCTCTCATTAGTTGCTTGGGTCAGTTTCAGGACTCATTGCATCCAGGGCTTAAGCATGTTAAAAATGTGGGGGCATTCTAAACTGGGTGCAGCCAAATAAGTATATCTGACAAACCTACAGAAGCGGTGTGCCCTATATAACTAGGATTGAGCCTAACAGGTAAAATAAAATTGTGTGCTTGACAAATTCATAAATAAGGTCTTATTGGAAGAAGACTAACCAAAATTGCCAGTCAAAAATGTTTTTATTAGCATTTTGAATAGAATCATTGTCCTGGGCCATAAGCAGTAAAACACTTGACAAGCTAAAGTAAAAGTAAGAAGCGATAACCTTGTTATTAAATTGTAATGAAATGGCATCTTGGGCACTGAGACACCAATAGTAAATGTCAATATCCACTATGTCACTTTGACTGTGTGTCACAAAAGGCTTCTACTGAGATAGCTCAAGTTACATAGGGCCCAGCATCCTCTTCCTGTTGTTGGAATGCCCAATTATTGTGGTGTGTGTTCACCCCAATGGGGTTTAGACCCTTGATACCCTAGTTATTGTGTAAGTCAAAGATTGTGCTTGGAGTGTCTTCCCTCTCAATAATGAATCATAGTCATATCCATTTGTCTGTAAAATGCACTTTTTATTTGAAGATGGGTAGGTTTGATCTGTGACAAAGGGTTGAAAAGAACAGCCAGCACGTGTTTCGCCTCCTGAGGCTGATATGCCAGGGGCTTTCTCAAGGCTGTGAAAAACAAAAAGACAAAACAGGCATTCCAAATGTTTGTTTGAGATGCTATTATTGCAAGGTAACCATCCCCATGAGTGAGAGTAGAGAACATCCAGTTTTCATTTTCAGTGAGGGGAATAGAGGCCTCCTCTTATATTTCCAAAGATAGCGGTGAGTGCATCAGGCGATTTTAAGTGCATCCCAAAGGGGAGACGACCATTGGGACCATAGGAAGCCAGCAGAAAGAAAAATATGAGGCGCTGACAGTGCTCAATGCGCATCACTAGTTCAGGGGCTTACTCAAAACAAGATGAAATCAACGTGGAGGAGATGTTGAAGACCAGCTACAGCAAGAAGAAAGTGTCCTAATCATTCGTTTTGAGATGGTAGAGCATGGCCTAAATAAGGATGCGTAATGGCACTATTGGCTTTAAATGAAAGATACATGCTTCAGTTTTCTATATTGTTGATGTCCATAATCTGTCATCAATACCTTGAAGGACCGTAATCTTTACATGCTCTCTGATAAAACCTCAGTGATTACCCCAAATAACATTGTAAACAATGCCCTGTGAGTACAATTCTGTTTTACCACAGTTCGTTGAAGTGCAGCTTTACTACCCTACTCTAATCCCTCCTCATGGGGTGACATTAATCTCACTCCCTAACATTAGGAACAACACGCAGACACCTTATAAATAGACATCTATTATTCAGTATGTAGCAGCTTAATTAAATGTTTCTGAAAGAGAAAAAGTAGATACTTTTTTAGCGAGTGGATCACTATTTTGTATATTTTCCTTCCACTGTTCAACTTCAAAACTATTTGCTGTGAGGTGCCTGCCACACGCTGCAGGGATTTTTAAAAACATCCATTTTACAATAGCAGCTTGTTCTGCGGGCCTTTTCTGACCACCGCACAAGCTGCCATTGTAGAATGGATGTTTCCACATCCTAATTCTGCGGTCAGAACCGCCGACATATGGTCGGGCGGTTCCTTTCCGCAACAGCGTCCGCCTGACATCATATTGAGGCCCTGTGTGTTTATAAAAACCTTTTATTAAACTGGAGGATTCAGCATTTGGAGAAACAGTTGTTCACAACAATTTAAACGAATAAGCTTAAAAAACTGGCAAAAGCCAAGGGCATACTTAATTTACAAAAGTCAAGTGGTGAGGATAGCTAAATTACATAGGTTGTCAAGAAGTCCATGGGGGATGCAAGGATTTTCATTGCTACTAATAGCTGCGCCAATATGACACCAATGAAACTGAAAGAACCACTCTGCTACTTACATCTTCCCTTTAAAAGGAAATTGGCTTAGGGTGTTCCCATGGGGCAGTGTACTTCTGAAAGTGATTAATCCATGGAAAGGAACTACACCAGGGAAGAACCACATTACACACTTATTAACTTGCTCATTATTGAATATTTTACTGTCTCGTGCTCTGAGAGGCCTGATTGCCTGTCAGAGAGTAGGTTACAAAACCGGTGTCGCCAGTAGCACTTATTATGGAAAATGCTTTCTCATGTAGGAAGAGACTTTCACTTAGTGATTAAATCTACAGACCCTGACGTAGGATATGATGACGTTGATGAAAACGTGGAAGAAATATTTCCATCATTACCTGGGGACATCCTGTTAGAACCGGAAGACACAGAGCAGTTTTTGAACAATACGCAGAACATTACAACGCTGGACCTGCTGCTGCGCAGCCAGAACAACACGGGTAAATGCTTTATTTCTTTTTCTGTAATTTATCTATTCAAATATTAGAAAATACAATTTATCAAAGATTTGTACAGACTAGGCACAAACAAGCTAGCCAACATTTAGGGAAATTCGAAAACAGAGTTTGGAAATTGTAGAACACTTAAAGGTGTATGTTAAAATATCAATAACAAAAACATTGTCTGACATAAATATTGTAGCCTAAATATCGTTAACAAAAATATTGATGCACTGGATTTGGCCTTTCCATTATCAACTGCAATGGGCCGATAATATATAAATGATATTTAGGACACAATATTTTTGTCAGTCGCTATTTATACGAAAATATCATTTTCAGCTACTGCCACATTTACTGATTTTGGTCTCCATGCCCAGGGTATATATTGTATAAAAAATCTGGTGTTTCACAAATATCAAGTCAAAAATATTGTGATGTCAAAAATATTGTGAGACAGTATAGAGAAGGTAGTAATATTGTTTTTTTTAGTTATTTGATATAGTTTTAAAATATATGTATATATTGTAATTCTATTTACTATATTTGTTATCATAAATATTCTTATTTTTTATTCCTACTGTTTAATACTATAATTAATTTTATTAGGAAGTTTTGTTATTTATGTTAAAATAATATTTTATTAAATTGTATGTTTACTTTTTTGCATTGTTGTTATTATTGACATGATGCTATAAACAAAAAATCCCTTTTGTTCTTTAACTTAACTGGAGTATGGGAATGCTGTAGACAAGCATCAGAAGATGCACTAATCAGTTATATAAACCATGAAAGAGGTCTGGATCCAAACAATTATTAACAATTATATTAACTCACATTGTACTACGTATGTTAAAACTACATTCAATTTGTATTTATTGTTGTCAGTTTTTAAAACATATCCTTTTTTTTAAAAAAAGATGAATCTACATATTAACACAAATTCTCCATATTTAATATACAATCCACACCTCTTATTGTCTCATTAAAATATATTATTTCTACATCTCAATGCAGACAACACACTACTAGGATTCATGTATCATAAAAACATATTAAAAACACTTGTAACAAACAAGTATTTTCTGTCACATGATTAATGCATCTTCTAGTCCTTGTCTACAGCATTCTCATACTCCAGTTAAGTTATAGCACAAAAGGGATATTTTGTATATAGCAGTACACTTCCCCTGTCCCTTTTGGCATTGAAGGGTGTCTCTCCCTGTTTTGTGGGATTATTGACATGATAGTAGCAACTAATTCATGAGATATTGCTTATAAGGGTAAAATTGCCCGGACCAGGTTAAGGAGATGTTTAAGGTACTGCAGAGAGGGTACAGCAGCTTAGCATAAACTGCTTGAAGATACACGTATACAAGTAGATATAATTTAGTAAAGACTGGACATTTGAGTTTGTGCATTAGTTACTATAATACTTGAAGTAATAATACTTACAGCCACTGTGGCCTCATCATGTAAAGGGGTTCAAGGTGTTATTGGCCTTTGAGTTCTAACTTTTATTTTGTTTCGAGAAAGCCTTAAAAATAGAAAACTGATGTGTGACTTATAACCAAAGTATAATGTAATTTCCTTGGAGCAAAAGCATTCTCCTGATCAGTTATCATTTTCTGATACCATCTTGTATGAGTAAGCGCTCTCAAGCAAATGGGGAAAAAATATGATTGATAAGGATAAGATGTCCATACAGGGATTACAATGGTATATTTTACACAGGGGAATAACTAAAATATTACACAATGCTAATAGGGTGGATGGTGTTTGCTAAACTGTCTCTGGGTGTAACGTGTGCAGGCTTCCAATTATCCCCCTGCCTACGTCCAAATGAGTGCCTACATTTACCTGACAGAGTGGAGGTACTTTATGTCTACCTATAGTATTTGAGTAAGGAAGAACAATTGTTTCAAGTGACGTTATTTCTCGTATTCATATATGACAAAATGGATTTCCATTATATATTAGTACTAGGGGAAGTCCTTTAAGGAATGATAAGCTCAGTGCTTTAAATGGGAAAGCACTCTCCGGTACTGAGTGCCTACACTTCTTTAATTTGTAAGGGAGAGTACCTGCACTTCACAGCTCTGCAGCAATACAATTAGCGGAAGAGTACCGGCACTTCTGAGGAGTGCTGTATAGCCCTTAGTGCATATGTAGTATACCGGAGTGAGGAGAAATGAGGCGAAAGATTTCACCTCTCTGCCAGTCACACTGACATCTAATTAATGCTGCTCCTGCCCACTGGCATTTCAGAGACCTCAATGTCTTGCCCTGTTGGGCTGGAGTCAGTAAGATGACTATCTTCTGCTGTGTGAGCCAGCCTATCCATTGGAAATCCCCCATAACATTGAAGTGAAGCCCAAAAACATGTTCGACACAGTGTCTGCCACCCCAATGCCCACTTAGCTCTGTACCACACTGCCTTTCTTCTA
This sequence comes from Triturus cristatus, assembly GCF_964204655.1. Taxonomy (NCBI): domain Eukaryota; kingdom Metazoa; phylum Chordata; class Amphibia; order Caudata; family Salamandridae; genus Triturus; species Triturus cristatus. The sequence continues at coordinate 881,615,408 of NC_140585.1, forward strand.
ATGCATTTCAACCAGATCACATTGAGTGCACCAGCGCCCACCAGTTTTGCTCTCTGGACAGGTCATTTTGCGTTGATGCACGGCAAATTTGTATCAGTTTCAAAATGACATTTTTGGTTGGTGATAAAGTTGTTTTAGCATTGGTCTTCTGTACATATGCCACTTCAAATTGGCTAGATTGCAGTGCAAAACTACAGCACCGGTGCAATGTATGTGCTCTCTATGTTCTGCAAAAGTGTCACCTCACCAGCGAACTGGGTCCCTGCATCGAACACTGTCTTACTTCACACTGCGTTACGTGGCCTTTTTAGGTCTCGCCTGAGCGCTAGCACATGCGCTAGCTGAGGCAAGACCTTTAGTATTCAGGTTTTCAAAGTGCTACCAGAGAGGACTTTTGGTGGCCTACAGCCTGCGTGCATTTGAGCATGAACGTGCACAGGCCATCTGGCTTTTTGTAATGGCTCATTAAGCCTTACTGTGCATGAATCCCCTCCCCTGCCCCCTCCCTTCTCCCACTCCCTCCTCGTCAGCTTCATTTTTCACTCCTCTAGCGCATCTGTCTTTTTCTTTTGCCTGTTCCTTTCTCTCGCCTCTTATCTTTTTCTCTCTTTCCTTTCACTTTCTCTTTGCGCTTGTTTAACTGGGAGGTTAATATTTTATTCACACTAATGGCCCTGCTCTTTGAACAAATGCACTAAGTCTACTTTACAGCAGGTCATTGATTCATCTAATTTTAGCAGCCATTATGTTTCTCTGCAGGGTAAGCTTAATTCAGGCCTTGTGCTTCATCAAACCATCAACTGAGTTTGAGAGATATAATGCAGTTTCTGATGGATACTTCAGATTGCAGATTTGAGACCTTAGAATACTCTCCAGATGGCACACTGTATCCGGAAACCTTTCTTCAGCAGTGCTCCTACACACCTCAAGGTGGCGCCATGCGGCTCCGAATTAGCTTTGTACCATCCCAAAATAGAAGAGCAGCGTATAAGCATGACACCTTTCCTCTGACATCAATTATTTTTTTTTCCACCTACTAAAGTGGATCTGGAGCGCCCCTCCCAATTTTGACAGTTCTCCGATGTCCTCTCATCGAATTCCAGTGCGCTAGGGAATGAAGTACGCACCTAAAACTACATGCCGTGAATGCAGAAACCAAATGTCAGTAACGGATCTACTTGAGGTGTCCCTCTGCTGTCAGGGCTTTAGCCAAGACTGCTTGACAGTGCATTTGAAGGCAATGCGAGACAGGGAGGCAAAGCTGTATGTTGCCAAACACAAGAAGAAGTGGCAACTTTTGTGTAAGTCACACTTCCACTCCAGTTAGTAGGTGGAAACTCAAGTCCTACTCCTGAGGTAGTTCCTGTGAACAGTTAACTTTGCGCTCAAGCGGTGAGTCCAAGTCTTAATCCAAGCACAAACATAAAACAAGCATTGGCATAACCAATAGGTCTCGCCTTTGGGGCCTTATAAGTGTTTAGCCATGCAACGGTTGTTGTTGCACCAAGGAAATTGTGGTCCATAACTAAATACTTATAAGGTCCCAAAAGCGAGACCTATTGGCTATGCTAATGCTTGTTATTCAATTGTCAAGGGACGGCCTTCAGCATGGGTGAGCTGGGGCCAGGTCCAGGGCAGGGGACATAGAGCTGTGTGCATTAAGGTTATGCCAACAGCAGCGCCCTTCTCATCTGCTGGCACACATCAACAAAAACACATCATCTGCGTGAGGCAGCTGTTTCAGGTGAGTTGGGGAAGTCCGGGGATGTTTGTGTTCAGGGCCAGTACCTGCTCATTCAGGTACTGACCGGTGAACACAAAAAGGACCTCCCGCAGCCCCATTTAATTCACTATCACCAGTAAGGGCGCCAAATTTCTCTCCTCCCACGCCCAGGGCGCTATCTTGGCAAAGGCCTTTCCTCCTCCCTTCCAATGCCTCCTCCTCTTCCCCCGTGCCCCTCAGAAGGCCACACAGCCGTCCACTTCTCTGCCATGTTCGCTCACAGACTGAAAGCTTTAAATGTGTTTTTTATGGCCCTCGCTTTCCGCCGCACACTGCGACGTAGCGTTGACATTTATCAAGACCTTGTTTAACAGAGGAGGGCTCAGGCACAGCCTGGCGCAATCAATATCTAAACGGCGGCTAATTTAGCGTGCACCCTCATTAACGGCTTCTATCTCCCCCTCCTCCTCCAGGCGCGGCCGGGCAGCGGGTGATGGAGTCATCGCGGCGCCGGAAGCGGCTCTCCCGCCCTCCAGCTCGCGGTAAGTACAGCGCCCAGATGCGTTCTAATCAAGCCACTCTCGGGTAGAGAGGGGCCGTTCACGTGGAAAGCCCCAAGTCCTTTCTGAGCCTCCTGATGGCATCGTATCTTTAATCTGCATTCGCCTGTATCGATTCCTTGAATTGCATGTGATGCTGTACCTGGAAAAACACACAAGGGAGCCGGGTCACATGTTCCTACGGGGTGGAGGGAACGCTTTTAAGGGGTTGAGCATGGTTGATAGGGTGGAAGGATGTAGAGCGTCAAATGGTACTCAGTCATTCTTTATTTTTTTTATTTGACTTTTTTAGCTAATTGCTCTTTGCAGGCGAGGCCCTATAATTTTGAGTTTCCCTTTCTGAATACGTGCTTATAGTTCCCAACATGGGTGAAATAGGCTGGCACTTTCCTGTTTCAAACCATAACAGTCTGCTACGTCGGTCCCTTTGGTTCCGCTGATGTGGTCCACTCCCATCAAATTGTTATGTGGAAAATCCGGGATTGGCAGTAGAGCATCCACACAGCCTCCACCCCGTGCTCAGCCTAGGTGTTGAGTAAAGCAGAGAAGCAATCAGACCACGTTCCCCCTCCCACTGAAAATGTTGCTGGTCAGGCTGACGTCACATAAGAAACCCGCATGAAGGTACGGGTACTGGTATAATCAGGTATAAAAAATTCTGAAATATACACTTAGTACAAACACATCTTATGGGAAAGAGCATATACAATTCCATGTGTTCACTGATGCAACATCACATAACATAGACAGTATCACGTATGACACATTTACTCTGCCTTCATCCTTTACCAGATGAAGAGCGACACAATCCACCACTGAATCCTTTGAGCTCTGGACAATCACCTTCCCCCCGTGCATGCTGGGCGGTTTTGACCCCGCAGTCCCTTAAGATTGGATGCAGCCATTCCATTCTCCAAGGCATCCGCGTAGTGCCAGAGTGGAGTCACCGAAGGACCCTCTCCTGTCTTATATCTCACTATCGGTTGCGCTGCTAGGAACCTTGCCAATGTCTCCCTTGATGCTTTGTCCACAATAGTTTATAAATACTCCTCACAGCCTGGGGTCATGTTGATTAGAAATAATAAATCAATTGCACTTTAATTGCTACTAGGCTTTACCACATGACTCCACATTGTCTCATACACTATGTTTTAGTCTAGTTTTTGCATTCCATAGCCAATGTGGTCGTAAACTTTAGCCAATCGTTTGGATTTCAACATACTAGACTGTACATCTTATAAAAGATTTGTTCATTGAATGCATGACCAGGAAAGGAGTGATCTGCCCCTGATGACATCTGGTAACCTTAGTTGCTGCTGGGGCAGATAGGATCACACAACACACCCCACATTTGCTTCTTTAACTTTTCCTTTGTTTTCAAAGGTCTGGAATTAGCCAAGACCCTTGGATTTTACTAAAAGTACATGTAGAGATTTTCATCAGCCAAGCACTTATGATTTTATTGAAATTACTTGTATAACATACTTACTTGTAGGGGGCGTTCAGCCAGCCCTCTACATTTATTAATCTGTTATTGTGTTATTCACATTTTACTTCTGCGCACAACAGCATACAGCATGGGGCACTGGGTCAGCCCACTTCAGCCATTTGCTAACTTCACTGTGAGTGACAGCATTCTGTCCTTTCACAAGGAGGGCATCCACGCATTAAACAGTTCCCTAAAGTGACAGGGGGCTACTGTTTAAGACGAAAAATATATAATTTTGCTTTTAGCTATTTTATTTTTGATTAGTGAGGCCTCAACAGTTTCCCCCAAAAAACAGTTTTGCGAAAACCATGACAAAGCAAACATTGACAAAGCCAAAAGGCTGTCGAACACCACCAGTCCTATTGGCTTTGACAGTGCTTGTTTACAACTGAAGCCATATTTTCTCGGATTGTACGCAAATTCAATAGATAGCTCTGATATCGAGTATAACAAAGTCAATAAATAAGAACAACCTGGAGTGAACAATATTGCACACTCTCTTCATAGAGCTCAAATGGTCCTGCTAATCCGGAAAATCCAATCAACCAGAAACTGAAATGTTTATAAACAATACCAATCAACATATTAATCAGCCACATAGATTGAAATACATTTACAAAAGAATGACTGACATACCAAACAATATAACATGTAAAATAATTAATATTACATGTTTTACACATGAGTCAATGTGATCTGGGGAAAAAAGTCAAACCTGTTTTAATAGTTTGCAAGTGGGCCATGTCATGGCACTTTCAGGCAGTCCTGGACTTTTTGCAACCAACAGTACTTTGCATTCCGGAGTTTGTAGGCCTATACTGGTAATGGCAACTGTAGAAGAGCCAGTGCAGACTGAAGGTGCCAGACAGACCCGCTGTACTGTACCTAAATATCCACCTACGTTTAATGTCATAGTATGAAGTCCCACTTGTTATGTGGCTCGAAATACTGGCACCCTTCGACTACTCAGTACTTCCAGTTCTGACAGATAAGAAAACTAAGACACAGAAGAAATGGCGTGGGTCCAGGATTGTGGCGTGGTGGGGAAATCTGGATTGAAACTCAAACCTCTGGATTTAGAGGCAGCCGCAGAGGAAATGACAGTTTAAATCGTTTTTTAACACCTTTTTTTAACTACATTTTGCTGTGTTACAATAAGTAAAAATAGGAGGAACAAGGGAAAAAAATGAGATCTAAGAAGTTGCTCACAACACATGTCCCAGCTCCCCCCATGGCATGACATAGCACACATAAACCGAATACAGGAGAGAGCATGTAATCACGATTCGGGTTGGAATCCTGTACATGCAAGATATGGAGGGTATCAACCGAAACATCTGAACCATTCACAATAGTTCCAGGTAAGGCTGCTTCATTGCCACACGTCCGCAACAGCGTCCACATCTGTACCAGTGACATCGCCCTCATAGGTCAGAAAATGCTCCAGAACCAATGCTCATGTAATATCATCCGGGACTTTGTCATCGTATCTTGTTAGTTGGATGGGTTTTTCTTCAGCCACCCCCAATTCCAGGACATCCCGAACCCACAGACCCACAGACCTGAGCACCCATCCAACCAATGGCCCCCCTTCTTTTTTCCAGTAGAAGAGTGAGCCGTAAGAATTTATATGGCATTTTCCTTCCCCCAGGTCGGGCCACGATACCAAATTAACATGTTTGTGGCAGAACCGTGGCTCATTCAATCCGTGGCACCACCTCTCTCCAATACACCGAGCCTCCCCTGTGTGCCCAGGCCAAATGCAAGAAAGAGGATCTAGAACTTTTGGCCTGCCTGGTTGTGTAGATTTTGCTGAGATCATATGGAGTAATGTATGTTCAGTAAAGATAGTTGAAATTTATTAGCTTGAACCTACTATTGCATGACACCTTGTAGACCAACACACAGACCCAAGTCCAGTCTACATCAGAGAATGGTTCAACTAGTTCCATCTCCCATGCCCATCGAGCCCCTAGTGATCTCTTAGACCGATCCCCTCTACTGGCTCTATATGGTAGCATTATCAAGTGTCCCACCTCACCTGAGGAGCCCATCCAACACCTGTGATGGTGCTGGAGAGGCTGAAAATGTGCACCAGATCACTTCACGGTGTTCTCTAGTTTTGCATTTTGTAGGAATTAGCCAGCCCTACCAGATATGTTTCCTGAGCTTCCTAAAAGGTAATAAAGACCTCCCTGGCTTAAAGATCCCAGCCAGCAGGCAGCCCCTACCCCTCCACCACTCCATAAACATGTCCGTGTCTGTAGTGTAAAAGGGAACCTGGTCTCAGAGTCCCAGACTCTTGGTCAAAAGGCACTCTACAGAGCACCCTGGGGATCACCCTCTCCCATACTGTGCTGTCTGCCGTATCAGATAGGGAACTTCTTGGTCCGCTTGCCCTCCACTCATTAGGAGTTGCACTAGTGTCATGTCGCTGGTATTGCCCTGTAACAATCATTTATCCCAATTATCCAAATCTGCAAGCCATTTCGGCCCATTTTGCAAGTGGGCTGCATAGTAGTAATGTTGCATTTCTGGTAATGCGAGCCCCCATCCTCTATAGCTCTCGTCAATACCGATAAAGCCACACTACAGCGGCGACCTGTCCACACCAAGGAGATCAGCAAGCTGTTGAATCGCATGAGAGACCCTTGATCAATGGGGCACAGAGTTTTGTACCGCATAGAGGCAGCGAGGGGGGAAGACCATCTTGGCCACAGCCAACCTACCCATAATAGAGAGGGGGAACCAGGGGCATAACACAGGCCCCCGCAGCCCCCGCGGTGCGTGAGGCCCCCAGCTGCAGGGCCCCCCTCAGCACTGTAGTCAGTCCTTAGAGCTCCGAATTAAATTGGGAGCAGGGGCCCCTCGGTGTACCATGCAGGGGGGCCCCTTCAACTTTTATTACGCCACTGGAGGGAACCTGTTCCAGAACTCACTGACCCGTGCAGACCCTCCAATACTCTGCCTGTATTGTAGTGGGTCTGCTGCGCCGCTGTATAAGCCACCATGACTCCCAAATACCTGAAATTATCTGTGTCCCATTGGAAACCAAGCTCTGGCAGAATCTCTCTCAGGACATCCACTAATCCCCCAGTGGAATCAAGAGTGTCTTACTATTGTTTACCCCGAGGCCTGAGATCTCTCCAAAGATCTCAATATGGCACATCAGGCCAGGTACTGCCTCTCTAGGGGAGCAGACATATACAAGGGCGTCGTCTGCATACTGCAATGACATGAACAATGTCTCCCACCGATATCTTCCAGTCTCTAATGTCCCGACGCAATGGGCTCAAACGCCAATGCAAAGAGCTGCGGCTAGAGAGGGCAACCCTGCCGGGCAGCCCCTCCCCCACCATCCAGCTGTCTGAAATTGCAGTACCCCCCAACACGGGCCAGCGGTTCTGTGTACAGCAGTCTCACCAAGCCAAGAAAGGAGAGGCCAAAGTCCATTGCCTCCAGCGCAGCCATTAGGTAGGACCAGTCCACTGTATCAAAGGCCTTGTCAAGGCCGATGGTCAGCAGGGCCATTTCTTCTTCTTCATCAAGCGACGTTTTAAATAGTTCAGAAGCAAAGTTTCATGGCTGCTTTCAATTTGCCCTTATTGCAAATTCCAGAGGTGGGAGTTTTACATCCAGTTTTATAAAGTCCAGCATAAAGAGGTCTGAGGGATGGTACGTTAGCCAGTGGACCACCCTCCCTTAAGTCCAGGTGGAGGATTATGCACCTGGCGAAATCGAAAATGTATTTACTACCAAAGTAAATGACCAGGGTGCGCTACTTAAAAAAACCAAGTAGATGTTATTATAAAAAGAATCCAAAGTGCAAAACATCTAATAGACAAAAAGAGATGCCACTCTTTACGGTTGAAAATGGCAGATTACAGGTAATCACCTTCATAAGGAACACACCTCCCAAACTTTGATCAGGCATGAGGTGACTGGCCAGTCCTGGTTTTTACCTTACTTCATCTTGAATTCTAGTGTTGGTATCGTTCATGATGGGAACAAGAACACTACAAGTACCAGAATGCAAAGTAAATGAGTTACAATACTAACCAGGACACATTCCCGCGCAAAATCCCTTTTGTGCTGAAAATGAAATAGCATACAGCAATTTGCAAAGCTTTGAACTGCAACTAGGCATAGTAAATCTGTGCAGTTGTGTACAAGAGTGTACACTAACAGAAACTGAGCATGTCGAAAACCAATAGGTCTGACCTTGTCAAACTGGCGCAATAGATAATAAAAAAAAATGTATTCCATACATTTGCCACTGACATAAAAAGAAGTAAGACAAGCATTTGCAATGCAATAGGTCTCGCATTTGCAAAAGTTTAAGCTATTGGCATTGTTCATGACAATGCCTTTTTTAATCTATTTTATAAAACAAACACATAATGGCATTTATTTATCATTTAAAAAGCCAATAGCTAGTGTTGCATTATTCTTAGCAATGCCAGATGCTCACACTTTTATAATGCGAGACCTATTGCATTGCAAATGCTGGTTTACATCTGCCTTTCTTTCTTGATTTAACTTCCTCTACGCTGTATCGTGGCTTAGACTTGTACACAGGGTCTCCAGGTTCACAGATAGCTTAGATGCCACCAGGAATTGTAGTTGTCAAGGTGGCCTTGGTGGACCTGTTTGACCTTCTGATGTAGTTTAAAGGTGTGGTTAAAAAAGGTGTGCTATCTTAACAGACCCAGGTTGCATCATCTGTTTCAAATACCCTGGTTGTCCTAAATATATCCAAGCAACCGCTACTGCTTTTAGCTTCCCTGGAACATTCATATGATAGCGTATATGTGTAGGCATTATTACAGGTCACTGTTATTTGGGCACGGTCCCGATGGTGGTGATAAATTTGTCTGCAGCTTTCCATCTACTCATGGAATCTGAGTGTAAAATGTGCAGAAACCAAATGATAAGGGGGGTCAAACCCTACTTTTCTTCAGCTACAGCTCTTCAATCACTTTGACAGATGCAGCTTACCATTCTAGCATCAATGATATTCTGATTGTCCTTTCCCTGTTGGTTGGCAAAGCACAATGCTTTCACCACCTTTGGACCTTGATACATAAAGACTCTTCGGTGTTGGCATTTGTAAAATAAGGCTAGAAACGTAAAGTACCAGAATGCTGCTTTCTCTTTCCTCCTCTGACCAAGAGCATTTTTGCACTTCTTGATGTATAAGTACTCTTGACAATCACGTGCATCGGTCGTTAACTAGAAAATCTTTGAGTGGTGGGTTTGTACCTGTGATATTTCGGGTTTATGTAAATAAACAGATTAGGCCCATTCAGTATTTATCTTTGTTAATGTCAATCTTTACATAAATTGGAGCTATTGGTATTGTAAACGACAAACTTTTTTATTTATGGGTTGGTTTTTAAAACAGATAAATAAATGGCATAGTCATTTACAATGCCAATAGCTTTAGCAAAGGCGAGACCTATTGCATCTATACACACACACACACACACACACACACACACACACACCCACACACGCACACGCGCGCACACACACACACACACACACACGCACACGCACACACACCGAGCCCCACACACACAATCCTTTGGTGAATATGTAGTGTTCGAAGGGGTCCACAGGGGGCACAGCGGTGGGGAAACGAGTGGGACAGAGGGCAAAAGGGGCACAAAAGGGGAAAAAACGAGTGGCGCAGAAGGGCACAGAAAAACGAAAGGAACAGACGGCAGAAAGGCACAAAAAACGAGGAAAAACGAGTGGCACAGAGGGCAGAAGGGCACAAAAAAACGAGTGGAACAGAGGGCACAAACAACGAGAGGACCAGAGGGCAGAAAGTCACAAAAAAAAAAAGAGGGAAACGAGTGGAACAGAGGACAGAAAGGCACAAAAAAAAGAGTGGAAAACGAGTGGCACAGAGGGCAGAAAGGCACAAAAAAGAGTGGCACAGAGGGCAGAAGGGCACAAAAGACGAGAGAAGCAGAGGGCAGAAAGGCACAAAAAAACGAGTGGAACAGAGGGCAGAAGGGCACAAAAACGAGTGGAACAGAGGGCAGAAGGGCACAAAAACGAGAGGAGCAGAGGGCAGAAAGGAACAAAAAAAGAGGGAAAACGAGTGTAACAGAGGACAGAAAGGCACAAAAAGAGGGAAAACGAGTGGAACAGAGGGCAGAAAGGCACAAAAAACGAGGAAAAACGAGTGGCACAGAGGGCAGAAGGGCACAAAAAACGAGTAGAACAGAGGGCACAAACAACGAGAGGGGCAGAAAGGCACAAAAAAAGAGGGAAACGAGTGGAACAGAGGACAGAAAGTCACAAAAAAAGAGTGGAAAACGAGAGGCACAGAGGGCAGAAAGGCACAAAAACGAGTGGCACAGAGGGCAGAAGGGCACAAAAGACAAGAAGAGCAGAGGGCAGAAAGGCACAAAAAAACGAGTGGAACAGAGGGCAGAAGGGCACAAAAACGAGAGTGGGACAGAGGGCAGAAGGGCACAAAAACGAGAGTTGCAGAGGGCAGAAAGGAACAAAAAAGAGGGAAACGAGTGGAACAGAGGGCAGAGGGCACAAAAACGAGAGTGGAACAGAGGGCAGACGGGCACAAAAACGAGAGGAGCAGAGGGCAGAAAGGAACAAAAAAAGATGGAAAACGAGTGGCACAGAGGGCAGAAAGGCAGCGCCACAAACAAAACATTTCAAGTAAATTAAAAAAATCGTAAATCACAGTGTGAACATATGAATAACAAATAGAGCGACGGGCGGGAGGTGGTCGGTGAAATGAAGGCATGCGTTCTGGCAAGATGGATTGGGGAAACTGCATACTTGGGTTTCAAACGTACAAGCACAACAATGTCAATAAATAAAATAAAACTCTGAAAGGAGCCTACCTTTTAAACCAGCGGTGACGGTGGGGAGGGGTGTCGGGCGGGGGCAGCAAGACAGAGACTTGCAGGGTGGGAGGAGAAAGGGAAAACTGAAAGCACGAGTGCACAACAATGTCAACAAGCCCGGCGGAGCGTGGGCGCGAGCGCTTGGGGCGGGGGAGCGGACCCTTTGAAGTGCTTCAAAGGAGCCAAAGCTATAGAGAAGGGAGGGGGGAGTGGAAGCAGCTGTGCACGTGCATGTGATCGTGCACTCAAGGTTTAGGCCAGCCAAAACAGTGGGTAGCACTTTGAAAATCCCACATATAAAATGTCTCTTGCGAGACCTAAAAAAAGAAAGAATACTGCCTAAACGTGGTGGCGATATTCTTGCAAAAAAATTCAATAAAGGGGGCATGGCTTGAGGCATCAGGATTATGGTCGCACTCTGATAGTGCTATAGACCCCACTGTCATCCGTTGCCATCCTCCTGCGGTGTGAGGTGCTCTCAACCACCAAGGCGGATCGAAGAGACATCCGAAATCATCCGCTCCTGCCACAGTGCTGGGGTCTTGTCGACGGCCTGTAACGACTGTAGCTAGGCTTGCCGGTTGCATCCAGAGGAGGCACAAAATAATGGCCCAGGGCTGGCCTGAAACACTAAATCCAACCAGGGGTGCGAGGATCCGTGCGGGTCCAAGGCGCAGGCGCACACAGAAGACAGTGGCAACTGGTGAGTAGGACGGGGTGGGCATGAGGGGGGCAAGGCCTGTTGGTTCTGCGCCTATGTAGCAAGGAAGTCCTGGTGACCTCCTGCTGGGCAGATAGAGACATGGGCTCCCAGTCTTGAGGCCTTGTGGCTGGACCCGGTGGTGCCGCTTGGGCTCCCTTACATCAAGTTTCAGGCTGGATTGGGGCCATTATTATACCCTCTCCCCTCGCAGCAAAGAGTGTCCAGAAATAGACTTGCCCTGTCACAAGGTCTGACATGCTCCCAGGCCTTGACCTCGTGTAGATATTCAGCAGGCCCTGCGCTGAGGTTGTGAGCTCCGTTCATCCTGCCTTGACAGTGCCAGGCAGGAGCTTAGGTGACTGGATGTGTCAGGTGTGGCTCCCTTGGTCCCTACTATAACAGGCGAGGGGCCAGTGAAGGTGAACGGATAATGGCCCACTGGACAGGGTGTTCTGAGGAAACCTGTGCCGACATCCACTGCTGGGAGGCTGGAGAGGGGCAACCCACAAGCTGCTGGATGGTGAAGGAGGGTGGGCACAGATGATTGTGGTGGGAAGGGTCTGATTGGCCCCCATCTCCTGTCAGATCATTGCCTGCCCTGGGCTCTCCGGATACCCCCAGAAGTGCCAGAAGCCTTTCTGCAGGGCCGGCTGCTCATGCTGCTGCCGGCATGTGGCAGGCAGGCCAAGGCTGAAAACATCTTAGTGGTCTCTCCAGGCTGCGAACATAGGGAAAGATAAGACTCAAAAGTCGCACTACTCCCAGACCCGTATTGATCAATATACCACTGGCACTGGAGCAAGTGGATCAGGGGTGATTGATAAAGAGACCCTGCCCGAAAGTGACCTGGAGACGATTCTCCAGGCTATACAGACATCCAGACCACAGTTGAGTCTAAAATAGGTGAAGTGCGGGTGGATGCGGCACTCCTCCGCCAAGATCTATGAAATGCAATAGCAAGAATCACGGAGTCCGGCGGGAAGAATCTCCACCATTGAGAATGACATATCTGACCTCAAGGTCAAAGTCACGTGCTTGTTCACACAAACTGCACTGATGGGCCGAGGACGCAGAAAACCGTTAAGGGCACAACATCCTCAGATTCGTGGGGTTCCCCAAAGGAATTGAAACCACCGATCTGGCTGAATTCCTGGAACAGTAGATCAAACCATGGATGCCGGCTGAGAAACTCTCAATGCGGTTTGCCATGGAACACCTACACAGGACACTCGCACCTAAGCCTCCTGCTGAAGCATCATCCCGGCCTATGAGTGCTCGATTTCTTAATTACAAAGGTAGAGACAGCATTCCGCTAGGCACAAGGAATTCGTATCTTCTCTATCAGAATGCAAAAATCCTCTTCTTTCCGAATTACACCAAGGAAATGCAAATGAGAAGGCGGTCCTATGAAGCAGTCAAACAGAAGCTTAGAGCTCTAAATCTGTTGTATGTATATGCTCATGTTTTCGTCTCGGCTCAAAGTAATTCACGATAACAAGATGCACTTCTTTGAGACGCCTGAGGCCACCTGGGAATGGCTCACTGAGGAGAGGCAACTGGGCAGCCAGTACCGGACAGCACCCCCTTTCGCGAAATGGAAAAACAGTACTGGTTGCAGTAGAAACGGAGAGTGGAAAGAGAATCCGCACCTGCTTTCGGCAAGGGTAGGGGACCGACTCGGGTCAATTCACCCTCCTCTGGTTCTGGCTCATCGGCACCCTCTCCTGAGTGATCACGACAACAGGTTCCCCAAGGAGATCAACTTGATTGAAGGGGCAGCTGGGCAGGGATTGCCGCACCCGAACGGCCCCCCTATCAACTCCGAGAGCACCTGAGGCTGGGCAAAGTATGAACTGAGCCACCCGCAGGGCGAACCAGACCAGCAGCAGCTAAGAGAGCTGCCGACACACTGACACAAATGTACCCACAATAAGGGCGGGGGTCCACCACTCCATGTTCAGGACCACTATGGTTCTATGTTTTGTTAACAAGTTAGGGGCGACAGATGCTTCTCGAGGAAAGCATGGGGTGTGGGGGTTGTTTGGGGGAAGGTTTTGTGTTGTGGTCTTATTTGGTTTAACGTCTGTTTGTTATTATTGCGCTCATTAGACGCATCCCATTGCACTGACACAAATGCTCTGGCTAGCGTGCTGCTGGAGTAGCCTTGAGGAAGGAGCTAAACCCCACATACTACCCATGTCTGAGGAGACATTGACACGCTATTTTCCTTCCGATGTCTGTCTTATGTGGCTATGGCATCTATCCATATCATGACACGCAATGTTAACATTCTTCTGCTCCACGTTACTGAGGTACACACATTGTTTCCTCCCCTCAATTCTAATGTTGTGAGAAGCCCACTTAATTGGGAATCATTGCCCGTTCCTGGCCTGTCAGGGGTTGGACAGAGTTTATCATGCGGGTTATGGCGATCCTCCTACGCTGTTGGTTCCCCATGGTTGTCACCTAGAATTGGCTGGATTCCCAGAGGTGATACATAGCCCTCACTGGAAAATTGGAGGGGAGACAACTGAATTTCCAATGTCTTTATGCTCTACCAACTGTGTTAGACTCTTTCTTGGGTGTCCACACACAGATTATGGCTAAACTTCCAAGCAGGCTGATGTATATGGGAGGTGACTTTAAGGCAGTCTTGGAGACTGCCGTTGATTCCACCGGTGCTGTGATGAAACATAGACGTTACGTTGCCCTGCACCTATCTGGTTGGGTCTTGGCGCTCGGCCTCTGTGACATATGGAGGCTATTGAATCCATGGGGGCAGTAATATACACACACACTTCAGCCACCCATCACACCTATGCCTGTATTGACATGATACTCACGCCAGCTGCAGATTGCAGGTGCTTTTCGCAGGTACAAATTCCGGCATGTGGGATTTCGGACCATGCCCCCTAACGTCTTATGACAAAGGCCACTGATAAGGACCCTTGTGCCTTAATGTGTGGTATCTCCAGGATGCCCAGTACACTCAAGCGGTAGGAGAAGAGATCAAAACAGATTTCCAGGTCAACATAGGGTCAGTGAGGTCCACAGGCACACTTTGGGCAGCCTGTAAGGTCACTATTAGAGGCCGTGCCAAAAATCTAGTAAGGCGACGGGAGCAAGCCACGCACCATCACATCACGCAACTCAAAGCCAAGGCACTCCAATTGAAGCCACAACTTCCCTCTGCTCCATGAGAGAATGTTGGCAGACATTTGGAATTGATCCAGGAGGAGATCTGCAAAGTGTCCCCTGAGGCAGAGAATCAGGAATGGCAAGCGACTACAGACCGGGTATACAGCTGGGGAGACAAAAACGGCAAACTCCTGTATTGGCTTGCATCTCTCCCATTGGCTGGTATGCTTATCCTGGAAATCATGGACAGCCATGGTGAAATACATCATACTCCCTGGCCATAGCCCAGACATTTGGCACCTATTACAAGCAGTTGTACGCGGCAGCTCTGCGATCCTCAGATGAGAGGGCCTCACCCCTACTGGAAGATGTACCCCTCCCATGATTCACACCAGTGGAGAAACAGGACCTAGATGCCCCTGTTACACTCGAAGAAATAACAGGGGCCATTGGGGCAATGGCATCTGGGAAAACATCTGGTTCAGATGGTTTCCTCATGGAATTTTACGCTAAATACAAGGACCTAGTTGCTCCACACTTATTAAAACTATACAAAGAGGCGGTGAAGGATGGCTTCATGCCGAGAGAGATTGACCGAGCCACTATAGTCGTGATCCACAAGACATAGTCCCCATCAGTCTCTTGCGCAGAGTACTGTCCTATTTTGCTTCTCAGTGGAGAAGTCAAAATCCTGGCAACTCTTCTTACCACCTGATTCAAATGCATCCTGCAGAGCCTCATACATGTGGGCCAATGCAGCTTTATGCAGATGAGGAGTATCTCACTGTCCCATGCACTGGCCTTGCTTCTCGTAGACTATGAGAAAGCTTTTGACACTGTGGATCGGGACTACCTCGCCCAAGTCCAGAGGCAAGCAGGTATTGGACCCCGGTTTTAAAGATGCGTCCAGGTACTCTACTCCTGCCCCACAGCACAGATGAAGGTAAATGGGGTAGTGTCTGATGTCTTCTGCATACGCCGGGGAACCAGGAAGGGTTGTCCCCGCTTCTTTTTGCTCTGGCAATCGAGCCGTTAGCTCAGCTTATTGGATGCAATGCTCAGATTAGCAGGTGGACATGGGGACATGGGATATAGACCGTGGAGTTCGAAAAGCATTATACATGGACAATGTTCTCTTATACCTTTCTAGCCCAGAGCAAAGTGGCCCTCACTGCCTCGTGATACTTTGGCTTTTTGCTGATGCTTCTGATTTGAATGTCAATCCTGCTAGTGCCACTGTCACCCACACGGTACTGTGTGACCTGGTAGGCTGATATCCCGATACGTAAACTAGGTTTCTGATATCTAGGTATACAAGTGACACTCCATCCGGCCATTACATGGTTGCTTAATATGACAACATTGATCCAGAAAGTCAAAATCGACCTGTAAAAAATGTCAATCCCGCCCACTGAATGTCATGGGCAGGATCGCCCTATACAAAATGATGGTTCGCCCATGAGTTGTGTATCTTTTCCAGAATTTGCCACAAGTTTTACCTCTGCACTGGTTCCAGGAGATGGATTCCTTGGCCACACGCGTCTTATGGCATAGTAAGAGAACCATATTGGTGTACGCCAAATGTCATTGTGGTCTATGCGATGGAGGTCTCGGCATAACAAAACTTTACCTGTACTACTTGGCATCACAATTAATCATCATAAATGACTGGTTCACGGGGTATGGTCCGACCCTGCGTACAGGGTAGAATTTGCCGCTATGTGCTTCTCCAACTTGATGACCATGCTATACAGGGCCATGATCCCCACTGCATTGCCGGAGGTGACTCGCATGGTGATTCTCAGCTGGTGGGCGGCACTGATTCACATGGCTTGTGCAGCCATACTTACGCAACAAACTTCCCTGTGGCATAGCAAATAGGGGAGGTGTCGGCCTTGGATAGGTTTAGTTGCTGGGTTGCAATACGCATTACCCTGCTGGGGGATGCATGGAGTGGGATGCATATGCACTCCTTCCAAGACCTTCAGTCCGCATGCAAACTTTCCCTGACCCAATTCCACAAGTACCTCCAATTGCACCATGCTCTACATGCAGACATTGTACATGGCACCTACCTACCAGAATTCAGCACCCTTGAGGCTAAGATCACACTGGGTGCCCTTGAGAGGGGAGGGGTCACACAGATCTATTGTACTCCTATCATTAGTGCCCCTGATTTTGTTGGTTTCCTCCAAGCGAAATGGGAGGAGTGGGTGGGCCCTGATGGCGCACAGGGTCCTTATGATTTCCTCTTGCCTAAGGCTGGTCCAAACATATTATCTTCACTGTGCATACCTCACTCCAGATCGTCTACACAAAGCAGGCCTCCTGCCACTCTCTGGATGCTCCAGATGCTCCCAAACACCCGCAAATTTATATCACATGGTCTGGGAATGTCTAGCATTCAAAGATTTTGTGAGGCGGTGGTGGAAGACCTTTCCACAGAACTGGGCTGGGAAGTAGACCTTTCCCCAACATTGCTGCTGCTGGGTATATTGGATGGGGCTGGAAGTATGAGCGCGGATAGGGCCCTGCTAAGCATGGCAACCATAGTAGCCAAAAGAGACATTGCTGCTCACTGGAAATTGGCAACACCACAAACAATCACCCAATGGCGACGAGGAAAAGATCGGTGTGGCCCTGCAAGAGAAACCAGTGTATGAGGCTAGAGGCTGCTCTACCAAATATTAAAAGATTTGGGGAAAATGGTAGGAGGAAGCAGGCATGCATTGGTTGCTCTAATACGGTTTAAGTGTTACATGACCAGCTGATCTCTGGACTCAGTGGGACATATGTGGTGGAAGTACTAGATTTGTTCTCTGTGGATTAAAATGTATCAGTTGATTTATGTGATCTTTGTATGCACTATTCACTTGCAAAAATTAATAGAGTTGTTTATGAAATTTCAAAACAATTAAAAAACACAACCGTAACATATAGTTTCAATAGAACTGTAAGGTGGCTTCTAGCTATAACAACTGGGTGCTTTAGTTAATCATATAACTATGAAACCTCTGTGTCTATAAAAGATGGGTCAATATTTTACTTCACTGATTATATTACTTTGTAATTATTCCATCTGAGTAGCTGCATCTATAGGGAATAAAATGTAGGCCAGCACTTCATATGCAAGTCTGTAACAGCAGCTGTTGTATTGTGGTTACAGACCCCTGCCAGATGTCCATGGATGAAGGGTCCTGCGCCCAGTACATACTGCTCTGGTATTATCACCAAGACACTAACTCCTGCCGCCCATTCGTCTTCGGAGGATGTGGAGGAAACAGCAACCAGTTTAAATCGAAACTGAAGTGTGAGATCAGGTGCAAAAGCACCCCAGGTAACATGACCGAGCGGCATGAGTGCCATATTGCTCATGTCTGTGTTACAGTGTACTTCTTGGGACTAAATAAGACACCCCGTTCACAGGGCTTTCTCTGGAAGGAAGGAAGCATGGTGTTGGTATGTGGTACTAACCGAACTCCTGGTTATCAAGAACACCGTGCATCACGTGACAGGCTGCGACAAAAGAGAACGTTGTTACTGGGGCATGCGCAGTGTAGGAAATAAATTGTACTGTTTTCTCACAATAAGCTCATTTGTGCATAAAGGGCAAAAGCATTACCTCCTTCTTCCACACTGCCCACATCTTTTCAAATCCCCTTTCTTCCTATCTCTTGCAATTCTCTTCCTCTCTCATTAATCCTCTGTTTCTCTGTCTTGTGCCCGTTCAATCTCAGGGCCTTATATGGATCGCGGCGGATGGAATACTCTGTCACAAACGTGACGGATATCCCATCCGCCGTATTACAATCTCCATAGGATACAATGGGATCGTAATACGGTGGATGGGATCTCCCTCATGTTTGCTATAGAGTATTCCCCTCCGCCAAGATCTAAATTAGGCCCTCAGTTTCTATATGTCCAGCATTTCCTTTCACTCAGTTTCTATTTAGTAGTCCTCTCTATCTTTTTTCTTACTATCTTTCTGTCTCACGCCAATGTTTCGTATCATGTAGTTTCCCCCTTTTTTCCTCAAATATTTTCTCTTTCAATCTTTCCTCGGTTTCGTTTTGTGTCTATCACTTTCCACGTTCCTCCATCCAGATTGTCTCTCCATCATTTACATGATCTGTATTTTCTTTTGTTTTCCTTCTGAAGCTTAGTCTGCCGAATCTGCTGCAGTTCAGCTCTCTCAGTTTTTTGCTTGGAGAGGTAGAGCTGGCATTCTTAGGATGTGAGGGAGAAAAGGTGACAAAAGATCCAGGTCTTATGCGTTCCTGCATATAATAGAGAGTATTTGAGGTGGGCTACTTGTCCTCGGCAATGGGAGGCCCCTTCCCCATTAATTTGCAAGACTTAGAGATGTGCCAGAATAGGTTGAAAAAGTTGTAGTCTGTGTGGAGATAATTCCATTGATATTTCCTGTAATATTTGTGTATCACTGTGACTCCTTTTTAGAGCTTCAGAGTCTTTGAGGACAAAGGGAATTCATAAATCCCAAAAATCCCCGTGTTTCGCCCCTTCACACTGGCCTAAAAGCCTGGGGCTTCCTCAGGGCTGCCCATTTAAGAGAACAAATATTGTAAACAAATACTGATGAGGTGTGAATATGTTTCACATCAGAGGCAAAATATTCATTAAATATATTCATATATACACAAAGATATTTGTTTATCATGGTTACAAGTTTCCACCGTCAGGGATGGATTAATACATGATATTAAATAAAGTGTCAGGAGAAAAGAAAAAGAGGGGGGCGGAAGGGGAAGAAGCCAAGAACGAAGGGAGTCATTGTGGTTATCATAATAAATCCGAGGTAAGAAATACACAAGAAATATTAATATTAAGATAAACAGAAGTATATACATACAGTGTTATCACGTTGTTATTCAGTGAAGTAGACAGTGGTCCATATGTAGGTACACAAAGCATACAACCCACATGGACCTCGATGTAAAATCATGTTGCTTGCCCAGCATTTCATTGCATCTTAACATATCTTAAATGGGGGTGTAGACACAAGCAAATAGAGACATATGTCACATATTGTTTGTGCTGATCATGCAACTAGATTAATTCCAGAAATACTTTCCTGTCTCCTGTACACCAAGCTACAACTCTTTCCCTTACTAGAAGTGTGTTAACATGTTTTGGCGATATTAAATTAATGATGTATTGTGAGTCCTTCTTTGGGGTAACACTTGTCTTACTTCAGAAATAACAAATGGTGAGAGTTTTATTGAAAAATAGCAATTAAGATAGACATTGAATTTAATTAACCATTCTCCATTCTTGACCAAAATAGAAATTGTGTGTCAAACATTTACCTTAAATGGCGAAATATTTTAATTATCTAGTGAGGAGTTCATCAGTGTATAGATGTTCATATTTTTTGACATTCAAGACTACAAAGAGAACAAAAAAGAAATCATCAAAACAGTTTCAGCACACCACAGTGGAAAGCAGGCTTCTTCACGATGAACTGTTAATCTATGCTTAACAAGTAGTGACTTTTTCATACCATGAATAATTATAATGGTAAATATTTGGTAAAAACAGTCTTTATACATAAACTAAATGTAGCATTGGTTGATGGTCATTCAATGGAAATCTGTTCACATATCAGTTCGAAGTCTAAAAGTGTTTAATAACAAAAGAATCATTTATTTGTGAATTACAGAGACTGGCGACAAGGGAATACCCCAACCCCCAATTGGGCATTAGCTGCACAAACATACATTTGTAGTTTTTCGTATACAGGGCTCCAATGGAGAACATGTTATGAGACTCAAATAAAATGTTACACTGGTGCAGGATCCTGAAATCCTGAAGAAGTATGCAACAACCTTCAAATAGATACAGAAAAGCAAACCCTTGCTGCTGAGCAAGTTAAGCAGAAATTCCTTGCCTCAAATGCCAAGCATGGAAATTACGCTTTACATGTCATAGATGGGTACAACCTGATGACATGGTTAGAGAAGAAAGATGGCTGCAGCAGTTACAGTTACGTTCAAGCAAAATTGTAATACCTTGAATTAAGCAAACTTACCAGCACTGCCTTTCAGTACAGTGCTATAACCTTGGAATGTATACATTTCTGTATCAAATTAAATAGTTGAACTCATTACAAATAGTTCCCCTTTGCACTAATGCTACCTACCGTTATTGCCATAGATAGTCATATAAGATTTTGCAATTATGGTGTAAGGGAGTGCAATTAAAAATTGTTGAAGTTTCTTTGTTTACTGTCTTACATTCTTTCTTAATTACATGAATTATAAGCTGCCCTGTTTCTTCCTTTGCCTTGTCAGTCCACAGTGGTTGAGGTGTGCTAATGAATAGAAAAGAAGGGGAATTTTGAATGGCCAGGAAAATATCTGACTCGGAGATAATACACACAAGGGGATAATTAAAATGGGGTAGAATAAAAAAGAAATCTGTCACCTAATCCCACTCTCCTATATGTGGAAATCCACATTTTGTGGATAAATGTGTGCTACATCTAACGGTGCATTTTTTCTTTCTATTCTTGTTCTTAGAATCCACTCCAGGGAGGTGATTTTATTTGTCCATCGTTTCACAAACAATGTTGATCTTTAGAATGAAGTTCTATTTCCAGAACCTACGCAGTTTGGATGTTGCTGCAGGAAGAACCATGACCAATAGAACAGTGTTCTTCATGAGAAAAAATGAAGATAAGTCCAGCGATTAGGTGCCAGTCATGCAAGCACACATCATGATTAAAGAAAAAGAACATCTTGTGGGAGGAAAGACATTCAATGACTACCGAAAGGAGTGAGGGGGCTGACAACTGTACTTTACTTTACTGATTTGTTAGTAAGTGAAGTAAAAAAATGACTACTGGTAAAAGCAAGAAGACTTGGAATACAATTGATGGCATTTTACTTCTGATTTCCATAGGACCTCTGCCGAAAAGTGCAGTTGTGACATCTGTTGTCAAGAACGTAAGTGTGGTTGTTATGCACAGACTGGATGACCATGTTTGTACTTTGACTTAAATTGATGATATGACTTGTGCCACAAAACTATTGGTAGGTTAAAATTCACTGTGTGAATAGGGTCAAATAAAGTTGCATATTTTCTGGTCGTTTCAACATGGGTGGATGGAATTTCTTGAGGCGAGTAGAAATCACAGATTTAAATGTTGAATCCTGCTCAGTGGGACTCAG
Organism: Triturus cristatus; assembly: GCF_964204655.1. Taxonomy (NCBI): domain Eukaryota; kingdom Metazoa; phylum Chordata; class Amphibia; order Caudata; family Salamandridae; genus Triturus; species Triturus cristatus. The sequence goes on from NC_140585.1 coordinate 881,637,095, forward strand.
AGACTTACTGTCTTTTGAATACAACAAAACAAAATATTCCACCCTCATTTGGGAATCACTGCACCAAAGTTAGTGTCACACAGTAAAATGTAAATGCAATCTCAGTAGCTATAAAAGCAACTTGATTTCATGTAATTAACCGTGTTCTATAGCACCGTTCTGGGAATTGTTAAAATAAATTCGTTTTTTAAAAAAAGTCGTGATGGATTGGAGTATTGCAGTTTATGAAAGTAGGTGTAAAGTATGTTTTAAAATATGCTTTTATTCACATTATTTCCTTGTGCCTAGATCTCATATGGTACTTTTAAATCACACAGTAGGTTGTATGTGTTTGTATTCACAACCACTGGTTATTTAATCCTTCAAATAAGCAGCTATTTCAATCAAAAACACTTTCAGTTAAACACACCTTAATCAAATATATTTCAATCAAACCCTAATCCTATCAAACATCTAAGCTTAACCACACCATCAGCAAAATTCTCCTTGACCAAGCAGCCCTTTATTCAAACACTTCTACTAAAACCCACCACCAACCAGATACTCATGCACCGAACGTACCTTCTTCCAAACATCCATCTACCATATTATACCGTCCACCAAACAATTCATTTGTCCCTTGTTTTAAACAATTTCCCTTACACCAAACAATATTCACCAAACGTGCTCACACCTAACTCCTACATCCACGCCTTTTCTGTATGTTTTTGAATGCATTATTATTGCTTTTAGCAAGATACCATCTAAGGCTTTCTTGATAACTTTCTGGTACACTCTAGTGTCTCTTGGGCTTTGTCTTATTCGATCTAAGAGCTACTTGAAGTTGACTTGTTTAAGCTCAGAAATGTCTCCACTGATTCACTCGTTGATGTATGTGATGCCCTCCTATGGTTTTCTGGATTTAGCTGGAATTAGGATGTGTAGAACAAATGGTGTGCTGTGGTAGCGATTGTCATGCATTGTGTTACAGTTTGTCATTACAGGCTTGTATGTTTGAGAGCTGACTCAAAGCAATCATAATGTATGTCTTGTCTCTGTCTAATTGGGGTGGGAGGGGTGCTGTTTCTGACCCAGATGAGTTTGATATGTTGATGGATACAAAGGAGTAATCTGCCCATACCCATGGTTGCTCTATCATGGTCAGTGGTTTCACGGTTATGTGAGACCACGAGGTTCAGCTTGTTTATAGGCATTGAAACACCCTCTTTCTGTTGGAAGCCGAGGGTGTGCACAGGGTCGCGTGCACCAGGGCTATCACAGATCTGGAATCATCTCCAGCATCCCACAGGTTACAGTTCAGGTTTGAGCTGAAGTAATACTGGCATAAACCCATACCCAGCTTCGACACAATTTAGGGGCTCATAAAGAGTCCCTCAGGAATTCCGATTCTGGATTGATGGAGGATTTCACTGGCATAACATCAATCACAGGTTTATACCTGGTAAAACCTGTCAGAAAGAGTGTGGGGAGGCAGCACAATATTTTAAGCTTTGGCATCTTGAAATTGGGACAATTTTTAGTAATACCACATTAGACCCCATTCTGAGTCTTGTGGAACTCGCATGATGCAGTAATTCCACACCCACAATTACAGTCTTTCGTGGCATTAGCATTTAGTGAGTGCAGTAGCACCACATATTAAGACCGCAGAACTTGTAATGAGCCCTGTAGAGTTAGTGTAGTGGTAATTAATCACTCAGTTATTGAGGCAGGAGTATTTTGACCTGCAGCAACCTATTGTTGCCAGTTAAGTTAAAATATAGATATATATAGATATAGAGATATTTTATACAAATCTTTTTATTGGATATATATCATAAGCAGTATACAGCACAATAACCACGGAGAATGAGCGGTAAATACAACAAAGAGTACATTCTCAGTTCCTTGAACCCTTGGTACATTGAATATTCCGGATCCTATGCCTCTAATCACCCACATGCAATAGCCCTTTCCCCATCTGACGTCAGGCTCCCCCCTCCGCCCACCCCTCCCCCCTCAAATTACAGGCCTCTATATGCCTCCCAGTGGTGCCACACTTTCTCCCATTTCTTGGGGCATGCCCTACCCTCATACACTACTTTTCTGCAGCACAACACCAATCCAGGTCGACCTTCCATTGATCCACCTTCGGAGGAAGGGCATCCCCCCACCCTCTGGAAATATTCCTTTTGGCCACCATTGCTGCCACCATGAACCAGAGTTTCTGATATTTTGGACATGTCTGTTCCCCCGTTACACATATTATATGCCACCTGGCATCTATAGGAATGTTTTGTCCTAAGACTTCTGATATCAACCGTACTACCTTACCCCAGTAGTGATGTCTAACGAGGCATTCCCAAAGAATGTGAAAAAAGGTACCTTTCTGACCACAACCCCTTATGCAATTATCTGTATGGGTGCGCTCATGTGTATGCATGAGCGTACTCATGGAGTAGGACCTGTGGAGGATTCTTAGTTGCACTAGTCTGAACCTCGCTCTGACCGCCACTTCTCTCGGACTTTGTATGGCCTCTATCCAATCATCCTCCTCTAGTAGTCCAATGTTGGTTTCCCAGGGCTCCCGCAATGCCCATAAGGGATCAGGTGAGTTATTAACGATCTTCTTATATGTAAGGGACAATGCCTTTTCCGGGACTGGGTCGAGTAAGACCCTGTCTTCCAATAGACTATATTCCAGAATGTGGTCCCCCTCCCTGATATGTTTACGAAGCGCGTGCCCCAATTGCATATATCTATACCTTTCCATTTCTGCTAGTTGAAATTCTTGCTGTAAGTCTTCGAACAGGATGATCGCCTGCCCCCTCCATACATCACCAAGGCGGGCAATATCCAGCAACCTCCATTTACTGAAGCCTTGTAATTTGCCGACCTCCACTAGCATGTCACTGTCCCATAGTGGTGTGCGTTCTGTCAATTTACTATCCCACCCAAGGAACATATTAGCCCCATTCAATGCCTCTAGCACCATCTGCATATGAAGGGCATTGACCTCCTTGCCTGTTTACGATACAGCACAGCTGAATAGCCTCTAGTGCCCACCACAAGATGATCAACTCGGTATGCCGGGTCATTCCTGTCCCCAAAGATCCAGTCATTGATAGTCATCAGCCGTGATGCCCAATAATACTTCCTAAGGTCTGGCATGGCCAGGCCACCCTCAAATACTCCTCACTGGAGTTTGACCAATGCTATTCTCGCACCACCTCCGTCCCACAGTAATTTCCGCAGTTCACTGTCTATTTCTTGGAAAAATCCATTACGTATCTTGTACGGAGTGTTCTGGAGAACATATATAACACTTGGCAGGGACATCATTTTAAACTAAGCCGCCCTCCCCATCAGTGAGATCGGTAGCGTCCTCCAGTGTGCCACGTCTCGTTTCAGGCGCTTCAATTGGGGCAGCAAATTACTCTCTATGAATACTGTTGCAGTATTGGCTATGGTAATGCCCAAGTATTTGAAACTATCTTTCACTTGAAGTTGTGTCCCCTCAGGGAGAGGGAGGGGTGGGCCATCTGAGAGCATAAATATAAGGGACTTATCCCAGTTAATTTGATAACCGGATTACCCCCCAAATAATTGAAAAATGTGTAGGAGTCTGCTAATTGTAAAATGAGGCCTAGTCGCGTATAACATAACGTCATCCGCATACAAAGAAATTTTCTCTTCCCACTACCCCCCACCTCTGATTCCGCGGGCCACTGGGTCTCCTCGCACCCATGCCGTGAGCGGCTCCAGAGCCAACGCAAACAACATGGGGGATAGTGGACACCCCTGTCTCGTCCCCCTGTGCAGGGTGACGGACCAAGAGACGGAACCATTAACCAGCACCCGAGCCAGTGGATCTGTATAGAGTAGTCTAATCCAAGATCGAAACCGGGGCCAAACCTGAATCTGTCCAAGACAGTGAATAGATAGTGCCATTCGATGCTGTCGAACGCCATACGTGGGTCCAATGACAGTAATGCTGCTTCCTCATCCAGTCGGGATTTGGTCAGATGCATCATGCCATATAGGCGGCATAGGTTTAGTCTGGTGCTCCGGCATGGCATAAATCCGGATTGATCAGGATGTATCAGTGACGAGATCACTCCCGAGAGGCGGTTCACCAAGACTTTAGGGAGAATCTTAACTTCCATATTCAGTAAGGATATGGGTCAGTATGAGCTACAGTGGTCCGGTGGTTTGCCCTCCTTGGGTATAACCACAATGGTGACTGTCCGTTTATCTAATGGCAGGTGGCCCATTTCTCTAGCCTCCTCAAACATAGTCAGGATGTACAGCGCAAGAACACTCATTATGGTCCTGAAGAGTTCCCCTGGTAGACCATTTGGCCCGGGGCCTTCCCCGTCTGCAAATCTTGGATCACCCCTTCGATCTGCTCGACCTTTATATCTTTTTCCATGTCCTCCCTTTCCTCGGTGGACAGCGTGGGTAGCCAGCCTTCAACCAGCAGCTCTCGACATTCTGCTACCGTTCTGGCAGGGTTGGAGGCATATATCGCCTCATAGTACTCCGCAAATGTTTCCGCTATCCCCTCCCCAGTAATGTGTATTGTCCCCTGCGAGTCACATATTCCAGCCACCCAATTACATTCTCTGTCACTCTTTTCCAACCAGGGGATCATTTTGTTGGCCTTATTCCCTCGGTCATGCACTCGACGCTGCGTTGCCAAGGCGGCGGCCCGCACGGAGTTGTCTGCAAGACTCTTCATCTCCTCTTTTTTAAGTTCAAGTTGGTGTGTAAGCGGTGGGTCTGCCTCCTCTACAGCCAGAATCCTAGTCTCTATAGCAGAGACCTCAGTCTCTAACGTATCCCATTGGATCTTTTTTTCCTTTTTGGAACCCCTCAGGTGGGCTTGGATATGCCCATGTATTACCGGCTTGAAATCCTCCCATATGGTGCACGCCGAGTCAACCCACCCCTCATTTTCCTAGAAGTACAATTTCGCCCTCTCTCTAGTTTGGTCAGCCAAGTCCTTATTCGTGAAAACCCAGGTGTTTATTCTGGGTGGCAAGACATTAGTTCTTAATTGGCCCTGGAGGATCACCTCCACTGGTGAATGGTCCAAGATTCCTCATGACTTGATGTGGGCATTACAAAACCACCCCTCGCAACCCCAAAGGGTTAGGATATGATCCTGGCATAACTAACTGCCATGAACGGCTGAATAGAAGGTATACTGTCGCTCTCGGGGGTTATGAAGGCGCCAAACATCCATTAGGCCCGTGGCCTCTATAAAGGTGCGAAGTGGCTCCACCACCCTCCCCCCTGCAGCCTTGGTTACCCTATCTTTCTCTGGCTCCATAGTAGAGTTCATGTTTCCTCCTAATATTAGGAGACCTGGTGGTAAGTCCACTAGCACGGCCCCTACGCTGACAATGCCTCCGCATGCAGGGCTGGTGGTGTGTAGCTTGAGACTATATTCAACGTCTGCCCCTCCCATGTTCCAGTAAGTGCCACGTACCTTGAAGGGGTTGTACCAAATCTTCCTCACAACCAGTGGGAGGCTAGTCTTGACCATTATCCCCACCCCCCTTGAGCCTGTTGTATAATCTGAGTGTGCAGCAAGCTTATAGCCGTATCTACATAGTGCTTTGTACCTATTGCTTTTAAGGTGCGTTTCTTGGATCAGCGCCAGATCTGGGGCATTTCAATGTACATATTGCAAGATGACAGTGTGCTTAAAACGATTTCCCAAACCATTAACATTCCAAGACAGGGCTCTAAGATTATTGGCTCTCCTATGCTCCCCCTGGCGTGGCACCATCATACTTTGATCCTCCATTCAAAATGTGGTAGCACCATCATTGTACCTTTAGGTATCACCCATTTTGTCTCCCCTGCTAAGCACTGCATAAATCCTGCATACCACCATTTCACTAACAGAAAACATACATTTCGAAGAAAGCTATAACAACCCCTCATACCCTGACTCTTCCTTCCCCCCTCCCTGCTACCCTGCTGGCGGATGAAACAACCACCCACCTCCCCAACTCGCAGAGTACCTGTCGCCCTTAACTGAATAACTACTCGGGGTTGGCAGGCGCCGAGCAGACTGGAGCACTTTCCCTGACTTCCCGCACATCCTACAGTTCCCTCAGTTATGTTCCAGTCCTGCCTGGCTTTTTCATCTGGACCACGGCCAATTATATGTTCAAGTGGGCACAGTCCTATATACACAATCTCACCTTCCACTTAATGCCAAATGCCCACCTGCATATTTCCATGTGCCAAAGTTACATCGTCATCTTACCTGCTGGAGCTGGCTCCCCATTCTCAGTATGCCTTAGTCCGAAACCTATGGCCTGTTCTCAGTTGGTCCCCCTTGCTTGTCCGTCACTAGTCCGTGTGGTCCCTCACTCTGGGAGTTACAGCCCACTGTGAGCCAACCCTCCAGCCACTCCCAGGTTTCCTCTGCGGTGCTGAAGTACCACATTTTTCCTTTGCCACCCACCTTCAACTTTGCTGGGAATAGCATAGAGTATTTATATGTCCTTGCTGCGTAGGTCTCTTTTGACTCCCTCGAAAGTTCTTTGCTGCCGCTGGACATGAAGTGTGAAATCCGGGAAGAAGCGTATCGCCACATTTTCGTGGTGTAGATCTCCGTTAGCCCTCGCTGCCTGCAAGATCGCATCTGTATCCCAATAATTGAGGAGCCTTGCTATGATTATTCTAAGGGGGGGTCACCAGGTTTTAGTTTGGGGACAGGCGCCCTGTGCGCACGTTCTATAGTGAAGTAAGTAGAGAGCCGCAGGGGCTTAAAGTGGTTGAGGATTAAATCTTTCAGAAACAGATCAACACTCGGTCCCTCCATTCCTTCCGGGACTCCCACCACCCGGATATTATTTCTTCGTGCCCGCCCTTCCTGGTCTTCGAATCTAGCTGCCATCACCTCTTGTTGTTTCGTAAGAGAGCGAACTTGCTCCTCAAGACTTTTCGTGCTGGTCTGCAGAGATGCCTCCTCTGCCTCTGTAGCACCCACTTTGTCGGCTATTTTGTGAAAATCGGCCCTCAGGAGGTTCGCGTCTACCGTTACTGCATCCAATTTGGATTATACCATGCCTTTGAGATCAGCGATCGCTGCCACAATTGCGCTTAGGGAGGGTTCCGCTGTATCTTCCGGTCCCTGTTCTGGGGCGGGAGCCTTTGACTTCGGGACAGCGTATTTATCCATTTTGTTCGACTAAAATATATATCTGAAAGAGACACGTTAGTGATAGATTCCTTACCTTAGAATATACCCAGGCGTCAGACTGGATCCGGTAAAGTTTTGCTAGCAGTACCCCTGTGCATCAGAAGGTGGTGTCGTGCGGCTCCGTGTCCGTCGCTGGCGTCGTAAGTGCCAAGATGACGTCACGGAGACTACTTAGGCGCCACCCATGCGCACTGACGTCAGTTCTTTCTTTTTCCGCACCAGCGCAGATCCGGTTAGAGCACGTTCCTTAGTCACTTTTTTACTACCCTTTTTGAGACTTTTTGTCTCCTGTACTCCTTGGCGCACGTAGGGATGCCTGGATTTAAGTCTTGTGGGGCCTGCCGTCGCAATATGTCGGTGGCGGACCCCCACTATGTCTTCCTCTACTGCCTGGACACCGACCACGACTCCCGGTCCTGTCGGGACTGTCGGGCCTTGGCCCCGAAGGCCTTGACGGAGCGGCGCCGGAAGCTGCTGGACGTCCGGCACTCATCCCAGTGCCGTTCCAGGTCCAGGGACCGTTCCCGGGAACAGTTGCGGGGCCGCAGTCGTCGCTCTTCGGGCTCCAAGTCTTCACCCTCGGATTCGGGTAAGAGACGACACAAAAAGAAGTCAAAGAAGCGAGTTCGCTCTCCGTCGTCCCCCGTTGGTCCTTGGATGCGGATGAGGGGGACAGGGGTTCTACCCCTGTGGCTCCTTTGGAGCCTGGGAGTCCCACGGCCTACCCACCTTACCCAGGTCCGTCGGCGACTCCTGAACAGGTGCAAGAATTTCTTGCTACTCTGGACTGCCTCTTTAGTCCTTGGGCTCCCGCCGGCGCACCTTCAGGTCCCGCGGTCTGATGTCTGGATCTGGTTGGGCCGCCGGTGCCAGCGGATCCAGCTTCGGTGCCACAGGATCCTGCGCCATTGGCTCCAGCCCCGGCGCCACAAGGTCCAGCGCTGCCGGCTCCGGCCCCAGCGCCACCCTCGGCTCTGCCTCCGGCGCCGCAGTGGGTGCCATTTGTCCCGCCCTTGCCCCGGTTCCAGGACCATTTTGTTCCTACCTGGGATCCGCATTGGGACGCGGCGCCGGCTTGGCCCCGGCCGATGCCTTTCCCGGCGCCGTTTCTGAAACCGTATGTTCCTTCTCCGGCTCCAGCACTGCCGCCACGGTCTGTTCCCCATGCAACAGAGGTGGAGAATGACTGGGAGGTGTCCGAGGACCCTCTTGCCCATCAGTGTGACTCCGAGCAGGACTGGGTGGACGACTTGGAGGATGCCGGCGACCTCGATGTCTCCTCTCACAGCCAAGTCCTTGGGTCTTTTCGCAAAAAGCCCGTCCGCTCCTGGTTTTTGTTCCTTTCATGACAACGGCAGAGGCGCCCAGGCACGTTCCTTCAGCAAGCCTGTGCAGAACCAGCCTCAGCGCGGCCACGGACGTGGCTTCCGCAGGGGTGGGTCTGTTAATCAGCGTGGGGGTCAGTCCACCTCCGCCCCTGCTGCTTCTACCTCCAAACCTTCCTAATCCGAGCTTTGTGGAGCAACCCACGCCGGTGGGTGGCAGGATCCGCCACCACCTCCCCCACTGGCACGATATCACATTGGACAAGTGGGTGTTGCAGATCATCCGCAAGGGTTACTCCCTTCCCTTTCAGTCCTCCCCTCCAGCCATGCCACCTCGGTGCCACCGCATGTCAGGGGAACACTTGGTACTTTTCCAGCAGGAAGTCACGGCCCTCTTGGCAAAGGGGGCCATCGAGTGCGTTCCTGGGCCAGAAGTAGGGAGTGGTTGTTATTCCCACTACTTTCTGGTCCCCATCTTGGACCTCCGGAACGTCAATCGCTTCCTCCGGAAGGAGAAGTTCAAAATGCTGACTCTGGCTTAGGTCTTGGCTGCCCTCGACCCTGGAGACTAGATGCTAGCGTTGGACTTGCAGGACGCATATTTTCACATCCCCGTCCTGTCGGCCCACCGGCGTTACCTGCGGTTCACGGTAGGCCCGGAGCATTTTCAGTTCACCGTGCTCCCCTTTGGCCTTACCAGCGCCTTACCAGCGCCCCTCGGGTGTTTACGAAAGTGATGGTGGTGGTCGCAGCTCATCTGCGCAGGTCAGGGGTGTCAGTCTTCTCCTACCTCGACGACTGGTTGTTGAAGGCGGGCTCGCCTCAGGCAGTCGTCTCCCACCTTCAGACTACAACCGACCTCCTGCATTTGCTGGGGTTCTCCATCAATGTGCTGAAGTCGTACCTGAGTCCCTGGTGTCCCTCTCAGAAGCTCCCCTTCATCGGAGCGGTTCTGGATTCGACGCGGTTTCGGGTTTATCCTCCTGAGCAGCGAGTCCGGGATATTGAGGCTATGATTCCGATCTTTCAGCCTCTATCCCGGGTTCAGCCTCTATTCCAGGTATCAGGCCCGGATGACCCTCCGGCTCCTGGGCGTGATGGCCTCCTGCATCCTGCTCGTGCAACATGCCAGATGGCATATCCGGGCTCTGCAGTGGGACCTGAAGTTCCAGTGGTACAGCATCAGGGCAACCTGTCCGATCATGTCCAGATCTCGGAGGGCACTGCACGACAATTGCAGTGGTGGCTAACGATTCGCGATTGGGTCAATGGCAGATCCCTCTCCCTTCCCCAACCGGAGCGCACAGTGGTGACGGATGCGTCCCTCCTGGGATGGGGTGGCCACTTGGGAGAGACGGAGATCAGAGGCCTCTGGTCTCCGGCGGAGTCCCGGCTCCATATCAATCTTTAGGAGCTTCGGGCGATCCATCTTGCACTGAAGGCATTCCTTTCCTCTGTCCGGGGAAGTGTGGTGCAGGTGTTCACGGACAACACCACCGCAATGTGGTATTGCAACAAACAGGGCGGGGTGGGGTCCTGGACCCTATGTCAGGAGGCTCTGCGCCTCTGGACATGGCTGGAACATCAGGGCATATCCCTGGTGGTTCAACACCTGGCAGGTTCTCTGAACGCCAGGGCGGACATACTCAGCTGCAGGTGCATGATGGATCACGAATGGTGTCTTCACTCGGAAGTGGTGCAAGGTCTCTTTCAACAGTGAGGAGAGCCTTGGTTGGATCCATTCGCCACCGAAGAGAACTCGCAAAGGCGGCACTCGCTAGGCGACGCTTTTCGTCGCGAGTGGAGTTACTGTCTGTTGTACGCCTTTCTGCCTATATCACTTCTACCCAGAGTGCTGAAGAAGATCAGGCGCGACCAGGCCCAAGCCATTCTTGTGGCTCCGGATTGGGCATGAAGAGTCTGGTATCCTGAGCTGCTCAACATGGCCATCGATCCTCCGATTGGACTGCCTCTTCGGGAGGATCTTCTGTCGCAGCAGCAGGGGACGGTCCTCCACCCGAACCTGTCTAGCCTCCACCTCCTTGCGTGGAGATTGAGCGGCGGCAGTTGACGTCATTTGACTTGCCTCCCGAAGTTTGTGATGTAATCTTGGCAGCCAGGCGTCCCTCCACTAAGACGGTATACGCCTGCTGGTGGAACACATTTGTGGCATGGTGCACAGCAAAGGCTGTGGATCCCCTTTCTGCCCCTCTTTCTGAGGTTCTTTTTTCCTTCTCTCTTTGGCCCAGCAGGGCTCTGCTCTGGGCACTATCAAGGGCTATCTTTCAGCCATTTCTGCTTTTCTTCGGCTGCCTGACCAGCCTTCTCTTTTCAAGTCCCCGGTTGTAAATAATTTCTTTAAAGGCATAACTCATCTCTTTCCTCCTATTCCCTTCGTTATGCCTCAGTGGGACTTTAATTTGGTTTTAACATTTTTAATGAGCGCTCCCTTTGAGCCACGTCACAACTGTCCTTTGAGACTTTTAACTCTTAAGACTGCATTCCTCGTGGCCATCACATCTGCCAGAAGAGTGAGTGAGCTACAGGCTCTGTCGTCTAAGCCTCCTTTTCTGTCTATACATCCGGACAAGCTGGTTCTCAGAACTCATCCCTCCTTTCTTCCCAAAGTTGTCACTGCCTTTCACTTAGGGCAGACCATCACTTTGCCTACCTTCTTTCCGCCTCCGCATCCTTCGAAAGAGGAAGAGAGGCTCCACCGTCTGGACCCAAAATGTGCGATTTCCTTTTATCTGGATCGCACCAAACAGCTCCAGGTGGACGACCAACTCTTTGTGGGCTACGTGGGTGGCAAAAAAGGTTGGGCCGTACACAAGCGGACTATCTCCCGATGGGTCATCTTGTTTATCAAAGCCTGTTATTCTCTGGCGAAGAATAAGCCTCCAGTGAGGCTGCGCGCCCATTCCACCAGGGCGACGGCAGCCACAACTGCTTTGGGACGAGGAGTCCCTCTGAATGACATCTGCCAGGCAGCTACGTGGGCATTGTTGCACACATTTACAAAGCACTACTGCCTCGACAGCCAAGTCTGGAGAGATGGCTTCTTGGCCGTTCTGTTCTCCAGGACTTTCTGGTGTAATATTAGTTTGCAGTCCCACCTCCGGGGTTGGTATTGCTGGGGTATCTATTCTAAGGTAAGGAATCTATAACTAACATGATGAACAAGTTACTTACCTTTGGTAACAATATATCTGTAAGAAACATAGGTTAGTTATTCCTTACCGCCCTACCCATCCTCCCCGTTCTGCGAACTGATTTCTAGGGTTAAGGACATCCTTTCAGGGCCCTAGTTTTGTGCACCAGCGGTCAGTGTCTTGCATGGGTCTGCGTTTGTGGCGCGGAAAGTCGTGTACAGAACTGACATCAGCACGCAAGGGTGGCGTCTAAGTAGCTACCGTGACGTTATGCCGGTGACACGACCCCAACGACGACGAACGCGGAGCCGACCGATGCCACCTTCCGACGCGCAGAGGTACTGCTGACGAAAAAACTTTCCGGATCCAGTCTGACACCTGGGGGTAATTTTAAGGTAATTAATCTATAACTAACCTATGTTTCTTACAGATATATGGTTACCGAAGGTAAGTAACTTGTTCTTTACCTCAAGGGGTATTTGCTTAGTTACCAAATGTATAGATATGTGGATTCTACTGCCTAGATTTTTAACTATCTGTCAGGGGAATTTTATCTGGGTGGCAATCCCATTCCATATCAAATGCAGTGATGCATAGTTACAATAGTGCTAAATTGTAATCTTGGCATAATTTATGTAATAAAGAGATTCATATTTCTTATATTGAATCAAGCGTCCACTGTTTGAAATGTTATCCCGTGAATCACTCCCTCAGCGTTTCATGAATTCACTTGTTCATGCTGGTATTCTAAAGTGTATGTTTCGGACTGGAAAAGGATATTGAAACTGAAATTACATTTATACTGTGCTTGCTAACACTGATGAGGCATTGGAGTGCTTTATGGTGGGTAGCATAATACCCGTGAGCCCAAGGATATATTCCACTGGTTATTGGGGTGAATCTTGCTCGCTGAAGGAAGCCACTTCATGCATTTACTTCAGGTTCTCTGTGTTATAATAATAACTTAGATTTGATCATTTAGAGGGCCTATGTGAGCTGAAAATGCTCGCCGGAGATAATAAATATTGTTAGGTTGCACAGCTCCAGCATTCCTTGTGGAGGATTTGGAGTTAGTTATTTAGCAGTGAACACCTCCATGACGGTCACTTGTCTGGAAGTATCACATTAAATGCTGCCATGAAATGAAAAAGGTCCACTGCACAGCTAGGAGAATAGGTATCATTAATCAACAGTGCAGGTTTCTTCAAATGTTGTAAATACATTTTGCAACACAAGCGCTGGATCTTCTAAAAGTGTGGGTCTTCGGGAATGCAAGCCTCTTCTGCCTGCCCTTTCTGAGGCACTGTTAAACATGCTCCTAAACTGGCGGCAGGTGCAGCATTTTCTTTTTTTGCATTAGAGCCCCTTGACGCCCTTGCTACACCAGTGCCCTGGACATGATCTTAGATTTCTAAAAAAAAAAACAGCAAGATGTGAGACTGAACCTAAAATTGGCGCAGATGTTACATTCAAAGCTTCAGTTACCACTTTTGATAAGCAATAAGCAAATTCATGATTTTCAAACTTCCAAATTTTATCTTATGATTTTATGGCCACCACGTGGCTGGTCAGTAGGCATAAAGCTCACCGACTGTGCTTCGTAACATAGCCCCTTTGAAATGATTTCTTCCTCCTAGGTGCCAGCTTGTGCTCTTCTGCTGTGAATCATTGCATGATCCTAGTGGCACTGGCTTCCAGAGGTTTACACCTGGCACGGAGAGTCACCGTCCCTGTCTCACAAGCATTAGGCGGCGAGTGACAGAACAGCCCTCTTGTGTGTAGGTAGTGTAGCCCCTGCCTTAGACACTTTAGCACTTGCCTAAAAAGTGAAATACAGTGGGCCTTGAATAGTAGCTTGTGGGCCGCCAACAGCCAAACAAGCCCCTTACTTCCTTAATATGTTCTACCTAGCTGCATGTTTTCCTGTCTTTTGCAGCTTACACAGAATCTGAGCTGGAAGCCCCGGGGACAAAGTGTTGCTATGATCTAAGCATTAACTTACGAGACGGGAATTAACGAGGCATTTTAAAGAGGGCTAGAGGTTGTTTAGCAGTTTTCTAGTGATGGCATGACCACTTGACCAGCATTTATGTGAGGGATCAACAATAAATCAACACCTTAGGGGTTTGAGCACTTTATTATTTCTGGAACGGTGTCCATGAAGGAGAACTATGCAGATGAGGGAGTATATCAGTTTTTAAATCTCGCCTAGGCAGCGCGCATGCGTTGCACTAGGAGGGCCTCTAGCCATCGGTCTTCACTTTTCAAGCACTGCACTCGTGCTTGCGGCGGCATCCACCTTGCGGGAGCGAGCAGCGGCGCGCCACAAGCACGAGTGCAAGCACAAGTGCAGTGCTTGAAAATGAAGACTGCTCTCCCAAGCGCGCGTGCGCACCACTCACGGGCTCACGCTCTCCCACCCCATTCCTTTCTTTGATGGATTTTTTTTTTACTTTCCAGCTCTTTGCAGTGCGCGCACACACGCACCGTTTTGTCATTTCTCCTTTCTATTACCGTTCTGCTGCAATCTGCTGTGCTACATCTTGTTGTCATCGCCTCAGCTTGCATCCTTTTATCAAACCTCACTTTCATCACTACAACAAGCCCCACAGAACTCGCAGGTTTCCCCAGTCAATGCATGAATACGTTATCTAACCATATTTTTAATGGGATCACGATGCATAAGGACTTCAAATTCCAGAATGCAATTACAAAAAAAGAAAACGACACTTGATAAGCTACTCAGGTACAGAATTGAGAAACCGGAAAGGTCTGACCCCATTCGCCTGTGGAGTAGTGTATATCAGACCCTATCCACATACTTTCAGAATTTACCCACAGCAGCAAACACCTGCCACTGTCTGCCTTCGCGCAGAATAAGTAAAAGTCTGCCTTGTGGCAATGGGAGTGAGGGTTGATGAATGGATGGATGAATGAATGTGACCACTGTCACTATACTAGCAACACAAATAACTTGTGGACTGTACCAGCAATATGTCGACTGGCAAGGTTAGCTCAGTGATTTTGACGCTCGCCACCATCTCCTGTACTGTGTTCTCATCTGCTAGACTTGATTTTAAGTCTTGACAAGGTTAACTGAGCCTTTCATCTTCCCGAGGTCAATAAATGAGTACTATTAAAATGGATAACACCTGTTCTTTACATATCCTAGAACAAGCAGACGTGAGGGATGAAGTTCTTTAAAGTAACATTATTTCTAAGCAGGCAAAACTTTCCCGCGGCACTGCAAGTTGCTGCTCTATAGATAGGAAAAGCTGCATTCTCGTATCAGTCATACAAATAACACTTAAATCCGAAGAGCTTTCCACGGCTGTGCACCAATGAAGATTTACTACACACAAGGATTTAAAACAAACCAAAATCTGTTGATATCCGCTTAAGGCACAATGGGATATTTGAAATGATGCTAAGTACATCTTGGAAATTAAACTCCAACAAGCAGCAGCGTTGAATTTAGGTTAACGTGTGTGCGCCTCTGGAAGTTTTTAAGGTGGGGTACGTCCTTAGAAGTTTCCAGGTGAGTGTGAACATTACGCACGTGAGTGAGCTCCAAGTCCTCACTGAACTAGAACTCTCACAGGCGGCCTCAGAAATGGCTCTTTTTACACGGCCTTGAAAATGACACAAATATCCCCAGAGGAGCAGTATACTGGCCAGTTTTACTCCTTATAAGCAGGCCAAAACTCTCAACAGTAAATAACGGAGGAACTGAGAGGGCTTGTACCCATACTGCCTGCTACAGATGAGTGATATCTGCAGCGAGTGACAGACAGCGAGAAGGTGCTCATCCAGCCTCGTATGATGAATAATTGATGTCCACATGCAATGCTCACGTCAAGATAAGAGAAATCCAGAAGAAATCGTTTAAATCAAAATTTCCAAAATTAGAGTGTAAAATATTCAATTTTCAGAACCTTACCAGACTCTTGATGACGCAAGATGCCACTATTTCCCATTATAGAGCGATCTTTACAGGTGCCAGCTCAGTGATGGCGCTAGACTCGCTGCCATTGAGTGGCATACTAGGCGAACAATGTAATGGACCCCAAAAAACGTTTAATTGTAATTTTTTTTTATCTAACTTTTTTCTTTGAATATGGTGCCCACGTAACTTGATGACCAAGGGGACCACCTGGTTCACCTTTATTTATCGGTCGCCACTGCTGGACCTGTAAACACCGAAGAAAATGTAATGTAAGTAATTACCAGATTCCAAATCCGAAGAGCGTTCGAAGATTTTGAAGTAACTCGATTCACAGTCATGGGATTCAATGTCCAAATCTCTAAATTCGATATGCAGTTTTTTCCCTCCGGGTACTTTGATGCACCTTTCACAGAAAGTGTCATTTGGGTAGGTCCCCGGGTAATTCTTGGATGCCAATGTGCCACTCTCTTTATCAAGCACCATGTGCCCGCACCCATAAGCTGAAACAGAAGAAGCCACATATCAAAGATTAATCAGCATTCAACTTTCACTTAAAATGAGCACAAACATTTGGATGAATGAACCTATGTTTCTGCCAATAATATAATTTTTTTTTTTTTTGCTTGGAACCTACACCAAAACTGCGCTCACATCTTGAGTATTACAAAACAAGCATTGGCATAGACAATAGGTCTCACCTTTGGAATCTTATAAGTATTTAGTTATGCAGTACAATATCATTGGTGCAACAACATCAACTGTTGCATGTCTAAACACTTATAAGGTCCCAAAGGCGAGACCTATTGGCTATGCCAATGCTTCTTTTTCCTGTTCAGGACAATGGCGTGCTGCATCCAATAGGCACTTAGTACCTCATTTGAGTTTGGCAGGATGGGAGTGCTGCCATAAATTGGCCGTGTTCCCGCTCACCAGCCTCGCGGTACACCCATCTCACTTAGAGCTAGAGGAATCACATGGTTTCTGGTGGCAGTCTCAGCTCTCTTTGCTGTCCGAAACCCTTGACTTGGCAATCCACCTACCATGGAACAACTGGGTCACAGGTGGGATAAGGCTGACATATTCAAGGCGGGCGACCACTACTGATTTTTCCATTTATTGACCGCCATGTCAGACTTGGTAGCTTGGGAAGGAAAATTCGAACATATCCCTGACATGAAGGGAGAAAACTCCTCTGCAACCAGGGACCAGTGGCGGCTCCTCTGCTAAGGCGGAGAACAGTGCCCCACTGACCAGGTCAAAATGGAGAAGAAAAATGATAATAACTCATTGTTATTATCATTTTGTTTTCCCCTTGATCAGCTGGGTAGGGGCGGGGCTGCTCTGCTCACAGAGCAGGGCGCAGGGGAGGAGTGGTTTGCCCACTTCAAAGTGCGCATGACGCTTTGGCCGGCCATCTTGGGCCAGTCAAACATCCTCCCATTCTCTGGCTGAGCGCGGATCCACGGCGCTCAGACCAATCCCAACGCTGCATTGTAGCATTGTTATTGGCTATCAGGGGGCTGAAAGCCGGGTGCTTACGGCCCTGGAAGCGGGTGAAGAGGACCGAGAGGAGGAGGCAGCGGCTGCATTGGTGGCAGAAGACAGGTAAGTGTTTATTTTAAAAAAAAATCTTTCCCTCAAACCCCCACCCCCCAACGCCATTAAATACCAGCCGCCACTGCCAGGGGCAGTTGTATTTTGCTTTTTTAGAATAATTCCCTGGTTGGAGGGTTTACTGAAAAGCAAAAGAGAATGCCAGGTTGGCAGGGAGCCCTAAATATGGCGGGTGGTCTGGTGCCAGGATTGCAGAAAACAGGGCCTCCACTGACCTCTTATGCTTGCTGGCCACCTGCCATGCCACAAAGGACCCCCATAGAGTTTTCCACCATCTAGTTCTGTGCTCTTGCAGTTCTGGAGCTTGATGTAGCCTAGTGCGCCTCTACCACTTTCCAGTACAGGAGGCCTCATACGGGTCAGAATCATCCAAAATGCAAATAAATGCATTATTACCAACTGAGTCTTTCTTCTGTTGAAGTGACTGTAAGTAATAGCGATTATTCGATGACGAAGCATTTCACTGAATAATATTCAGTGAGTGAGAGTTCCTCTTAAGAAAAAGGTTTCTCTCCTAAAACAAATGGGCGCCCTTCACATGAGCCAAAGTTGAATCTCTTTTGATTGCTATGCTGTATGGAGGAGGGTGAGTCTCAACCTTATGTCTGCTACTCTCCAAACCTCTTTCGATATTTATATTGACTTTAAGTTAGTCAGGTAAATAAAAGGCAGGCTATTTTAATGTAGCAAGTTGTGTACATTTTAGGAAGCAGTACATGATTTGGCAACAGGAAGTGAAAAGTGATCCTAACCGCACTGGAGAACATGCAAGAAACACCTGGTCTTTACTAGGACTTCAGCTAGAGGCTTGGCCATCAGAGCCTAGTCTGTGCACAGGTGCCAGTGGTTCTCTTGGATTCTTGTCTGTTTGCAGCCATTAGACCACCATGGCATAGTGCAAAGTTGTTGCCACACATGGATACTATAATGTACCTCACTGGAGGAGGTTTACTCTAACAGCAGGAGGTGCCTTAGTACACTGCGATTTGCTGCTGGATTTTGCACGACGAACTTCACACCAGAATAGTAGTGGCGGCTCTTTGCATACTCATATCAGTCGGTAGTACCTTAATTGTGGGGTGAAAATTCCAGACAAAGGGTTATAACGTAAATTGTAAATGACCACAGCAAAAGTTTCCCCTGTGTAAAATCCCTAGTGAAGGATTTGTCGTTTTTACTGACTACAACATAGATATTGTTGAATGTAAGCCACACAAAACAAGGTCTATATCACAGCATTGCATGCCATATTTTCACGGTCTTTAGGTGATTGATTTATTTCAGGGACAGACAGAGTTGAATAGAGAATGAGTTGCAGGGGCAATCTAAAACAAAATAGACTCCGACCCTGACAGAGGCTGGTTTCACAGAGGGGGGTACTCTAAAGAAAGATGAATATAAATCCTTTTCTATTTCTCAGCCCTGCATCACCAACAATCATCAGTGCTGCCCAGTAGAGATATGCTGGCCCAGCTGAGAGGCACTGTCCCATTCAAAGCCTGCCGCCTCGCTGAGAAGCGCGGTTGCAGCATGGTTCTCGTGTCCTGACCCCTAAGCAGTTTCTCACACCTCAAACTGTGTGCAGCCCCTGCACATGAGGACAACAGGGAGCCCACCCTGTGGTGCTTCCATGCCTTGCTCTCAGTGAGACTGACAAACTGTGCATGTGCCCTGTACTCCCTTTCTCGACACATAATCATATACAAAACTTGGCAGACACATTTTCAAACTGAGCCGGTGAGCTCACCAATGTTTTTCATTCTAAAAAGCTAAATCTTTTTACTTTAATACTTGTTCAGGAATTGTTCTGCATATCCAAATCAAGTCAGTGGATTATCTTGAACAGAAATGCAACATAATGCCCGATGGAAAAAGCAGGATTGCCTGAGCTAAACGAGGAGACATTTCTGCAGCTCGTGGTGATCGCCAGCACCATCATGTCCTCCTGCCTTTGGAAGGCATACATCACTATTTGCCAATCAGAAGGCCCAGGGAATTGAGGGAGGCGATTCTCGCAATGGCGAGACCCTGAGTTAAGACGAGCCGCCATTTTGGCCTCGCTCAGAGTGGACGAAGGGATGGCCCCGAATTTAGGTTTTTGTAGTTATGCAATGTTTAGAACATCTGCGCCTCCTACTTTCCTTTCCGACTAAATCGCCTCTCACTCACACTTGCTCATAAATTGTTTCTGTTGCCATGAATTCTTTATTTTACCTCGCGTGTTTTGCTTATTTCACAAATTGTTGACTTAATTAATTACTAAACTGCCATGTTCCGTAGGAGGCGGGTGCTTTTACCATCTGTCGTATGGCCGTGCGTTGCTGCTTGTGAGGCGAATTTACACATCCATACTGGAATCGTGCCGCAAACCTGAATATTTAAAAAATAAGTCCACATGAAAGGCTTGTATCAAAGCAGACTCAGCCCTGGTTATAATGCTCTGAGCGTTATGTTCATTCCTTGTGAGTGCCTCTCCACTCATAGCACCAGCAGTAGGCAACACTCCCCACCCCACCACAATAGCATGCATGTTCTACGCATAAATAAAACACACCACACAATTTTTGTTTGGGTAAGAACTGCTGCAGGTTTATTACATACACCGTTATGTAATATGGTGGGCTATCTTACGGGCGATCCAAGGGCAAGCAAACATCTGGGCCGCCTGCCCGCCTGATGAGCCAAGCAGCACTGGGGCGAACCCCATCTGTGCTGCCCCTTCGTTGATCCTCTTCCCAGATCACGGTCCCTTATTACTCACGCCCCTTTCAGGGCGGAGCATAGCAAGGCAAGCCCCCTGTTGTTCAGGCCCACAAACGCCCGAAGGACTAACGGGGCGCCGATACGGTTTTCCAGGAACCTCCCATGAGGCTCCTGGGCTCTGGCACCCCCTATGGTGCCGTGCAGAGGTACCCTTCGGTACCCATTTGCTTCCAGATCGCCCTGTAACTCCGCCACAGCTCTGGAGGCGGCCACCGTCCCCGCCAGAGCCCCCCACCAAAACAGCTATAGTCTTGCCCGCTAACTCTCCTGTCTAGAGCCTCCTGCAAATCTAGATGAAAGAGAACATCCCTACTGGTTATCGATGCCCCATCTATATCCCAATAGCCCGAGACGTTAGCTTGAATCAGCTAGTGTCTGATGAAACAAAAACGCCCTTTATGCCTGTGAAGTTGTGCAAAGCACTATTCACCTCACGCGGCAAAGTTCCACTGCGTCACATGACTCAGCTCCGTCCCACTCTGGGCGGGACAGTTTCAGACACCCTGGCACATGATGCCCCACCTATTTGCTGATCACACTGGCAGCCGACCATCTAGCACCGTGTGTGACTGGACACATGTGTCTCCCATCTCTGGGACAGCAGCTCACATGTTAGAAGACCGTTCCTACCCCGCTTGCCAGCTTAGGCTATACGGGCGAGGGGGATTATGCTTAACCATGGCATGGTCCCTTTACTTGCTAAATCCATGCACACAGGAATGTCCATAACAGGTGTATGAGACAATGAGCACGGCTGCCCTCCAGCACTTGCCCTGCATCCCTTATTCCTTATGGGAATTTCGAACGCTCAGCTCCCTCTGGTGAAGCCCCCTAGGCATACCCGCTCAGAGAATCTGTCTGACTTGATACAGGGCGCACGATCTGTAATCCAGTGCTTAACACCTGATGTGGGAGATGCCACACACTGCCTAGGTCATGGGAACCTTAAGGAGCACACCATTTCCCTCCGGGCGTACCACTAAATGGGACTGGCTCCACCCAGCTGTAACGCTCATACTGGGCTGAATAAATGTGGCCCAGGATTACCCTTAAACAATCCGCTTGGTGTGCTGCCACAAACCGTATTGGTAATCAGAACCTTAAGAAGCACGCAATTACCACCTGGGCGTACCCCTCAATGAGACCGGCTCCACACAGCTGTCGGCCAGAGAGACACAATATTAACCCTATTTACTGGATTCTGCCACTTGGTACCCTACTGGTTGCAGCTCTGTGTTTATGTGAAGCGTGCGTGCCCCCGGGGCATGAAGTCGCTGATAACCGGGTATGTTACCCACTCGCTGATGTATCACTAACTGCCCTTATTTGGATAGAAGGAATGCTGGATGATTGCTAAGGACTGTGGACTTAATACTCCAACCCAGTTTGACCCCAAAACTTGGGACAGGCCAAGAAGTAATCATGCCCTTCCAGGTACATCTACCCCAGCAATGACTATCAACATATTTGGGACACCGGTCGCAGAAGATGCCCCTTCTAGTCTCAGGTTGTAGCCCCTAGAAGGATAACCAGGGAGCGGACAAGTCTGTGGGAACCAGGGGGGACATACTGTGCAAAAACCTGCCCGATCCTGAATATTGGGACGCCAAAAGGTCTATGATACCCAGTCGCCCTTTGGCACTAACGCAGTGTTAACCAAACTTTACTGAGTCACAGCACACTTGTTAGCTGACAACTACCACCGTCTGCCTACTGCCCTGGTTAAAGTGCGGGTGAATATGTCTTAACTGAAGCGATCTGATACCTGCCCTTGGCTGCAGACGAATGCCCACCCCGTGAACATGGTACCCGATTCTATAAGGTGCCCGCAGGTGTGCCCCATGAAAGCCCTCGTAGCCAATTGCACAATGCAGTCATTATTTTGTAGTGCCTCTCTCTGCGTTGAAATTTCCTGAGTAAGTGTAAAATTATACTTTCCCACCATTGGGCAGGAAACCGGTGGCAAAGGCAGACTGTTAATTTGTGACTTCTGACATTGCTGCTGAGTAACTACTACAAAACCACAGTACACCTGCAACACGCCAGTACCATTGGCTTTAACAATGCTTGTTAGTTGCATAAGATAACTGAAGTCACAATTCCGGCTTCGCTGCGTAGCATTTTGAACATGCCTCCATTCAGAACTGGTGGGACTGTCACCTTAACGTGTTGAACATTGCATGGATTGTCTCTCTACGATGAGTAGTAAGCTTAACCGCAATTGGGACCATTCCACTAATCAACTTCCGCAACAGCCAGACAGGTCACCTGCACGTAAGCCAGGTACCGAAAGCGGGAGCCCATTTGTAAATGGAATAGCTGCGCACAATCCACGCGTTGGAGACAAAATTGACCTCGTTGTACTGCGAAAGAGGCACATGCGGAGACAAAATAACTATTCTTAGCAAAACAGAGCCTGTCCGTATCTTTTGCCTATATAGGGACAAAAGATGAACCATGATATTATCACTGACCAAGTCTGTGATGTCTTCTTCGCTACCTCTGGCATATTTCTCATGGGAGACGGCGTGTCCAGGGCGCAAAAGAGGAAGGCCAGTGGGTGGGGGAGGCCTATATACCCCCCATTCCTCGCACCCCGGAAATGGCACGCCCTGTGTGCCGCAGCACCCTGGCTGCCCGAGTAGGGGGACTCCTCCCCGAGGGGTCCCCACACCGAGAAGAGGGGGGTAGGCTGGTGCCTTGCTGGCACTAGAGGCCCGCCCTCCATAGGGCACCCTGCGGGCGCCTCGGGCAGTCACATTTGGTTTCCTGGGGTATCGTGGGGGCACAGGAGAGCTCAGGTGTCGGAGCTTGAGAGGAGGGGCTGCAGGCCCGCAGGAGGCTGGTCGGCTGCAGAGGGGCTTGAGGTGCAGTGACCGGAGAGGAGAGCTCGAGGTGGTGTGGCAGGACAGTGCCCAAGGATGTGACGCATCTATCATCTTTATTCTGACTGGGCTGTTATCTGCATTCCCTTACCTCCTATTGGTTGAACACTACTGATTTTGCCAGATTAACCCTGCCAATGGTTTGTTCAGTTTCATGCAGGCAGTGTCTAATCTCTGTAATTCAATAACATTTTCCCTGTTATAATGCACTGCACTGCTTGAGATTTCCTTGACCAACTTAGTGACAGTTACTTTACTTTAATACAAGCTCGGCTTCTACATTGGCACTGCACTTGGACAGAGGTGAGCGTTAATTGGCTGATTGGCAGTTCCCGGTACCCATACATTGTTGCAAGGCCCTCTTTCCTGGGTGTATTATATCATTACATAAAATAATATGTTTTTTTTAAAGCACACATTCACCCAAGGGTATCCTGGCACTGAATAACAGATGCTTATTGTTACTTACCTCATTGGTACTCTTTTTATCGGCCTCCAAAGGATGAAAGGCTGAGTGGACCTGACAGGATTTGAACCTGTGACCATGAGGTTGAACCCAGGCCCACAGAGAGGAGGCATTAGTTAACTAAGCCACCAAACTCGGCTTATTAAAGTATGTCCTCCCTCAATTGAAAACCTTCCACTCAGACGCAGTACCATGACACATCCCCTCTCATTCTTTGAATCTCCTCTTTACCTAAAGCACTATGCCCAGATTTTCAAAGAAGTCATGGAACGCAATGCAGCAGCCAAAAATGCTGCATGACAGGGAGGGAGCAGGAGAGCACCATATCTACAGAGATTTGGCTTTCTCCACCCCTCTCCCTAGCTCCGGCGCAGATTTCAGCTGCCATTAGCCAGGCAGGCAGCATAATGCAAGAGTGCGTGCATGAGTTTACCATAGTTTAACCTTCCAGTACAAGTGCTATGCTTAGACACACATTAAAACTTTTCCTAGTTTGTATGTTTGCTGCACAGTGCAGCACGCATGCAAAGTCGGAAAAGAGAGAGGATGTGGTCCGTTGGCTGCGCTGCCGCCTCTGGTGCAGGAAACTAGGGTTCGAGCCTCGAGGTCTCATCCACACCCTGTGATTCTGGGCAAATCACTTCATCTACCCGTGCCTGAATGTGTAATGTAAATATGGTGCTATGTAAAGCGCTCCAATACCTTCGGGTCAAGTTTGCGCTATATAAATATGCAAAAAAAAAAGAAATAAAAAAATTTCTCCTCTTAACGCCTCCTTTAACATGGTGTTAACTTTTGGTATTACACCCTATCTACTATTGTTTGTAGATAGGGTTTTGCATCAAAAAGCATAGGTGGTAGCATGGGAACACCCTTGTACCACCCATGTAACACCTCCTTGGCGCTAACTAATGCAAAGCAGTGCTTCGTGCTGCTTTGCGTTACTTTAAGGGTACTTTCCAGCACCTAACAAGTTTTGCACTGAAAAGTAAATTAGTAAAAAATAATTTTTTGCTGGTTAGCATCAGTTTTGGGATGCAAACCCAGCGCAAAATGTTTGCAAATCTACCCCAAAGTTTGCAGGCCTATTATCACCCAGCGGTGAGGATCAACATTGTAAAACAGCAAATATTGTCCTAGCACCGCATATGATGCCACACCGACCCACAGCACAGCAAAGCATGTGCCAGTCGCGAGTCGCTAATCATCCTGGGGTTTTCCCTGACCACCTCCCTAGCCTGACGTCTTATGAAAGCATAATACTGGTCACAGTAAAGGGCTCCCTGAGGGTTAATTTCACTGTCACGTACTATAGCTGGCATGTGTTGCCCTCTTAAATTGCCCAAACCCCATTCATGGCCTCTGACTAACAGGTTGCTGTGGCATCACGATTCTGAAAATCCTTTGCGTAGAGCAAACCTGTTTCTCACAGCCTTTTAGGACTCCTTGTAATCGCTAATGAGGATTGGATTCCAGGGGTCCCCGAATACTGCGCTGTTAACCTCTCGTGGTGTGCAGCCACTGACGTTACGAAAATCACACAAACAGTGCCAATATTCAGCGCGTTTTCTTCACCCCGTTAGTACAGCTAACTGTTTGTGTCAGTTGATCCAATTTTTCTGGCATCTCTGTGCATGGCAATCAAATCAGAAACTATAACACTAAGTGCGTTGCAGACCGCCGCACATCCAAGAGTGTTCCGCATCAGGACCGATCCATGAAATGAAATGATTTTTTTTTTATTGTTCAGTTGGTAAAAACTTACAATAAAACACCTTTATATAAATTTCATACATATCCAGTCAGTCAGTCAGTCAGTCAAAAATCTTTATTCGGCTAAATTATAGCCTTAAAAGAACAAATAAAAACATTTGAATTACACAAATGAACATGATAAAATTCAACCGACATAATCAATACACTAAAAATCATTTTCTAACAATATTACGGAGCCGAACTGCAGAGGAGATATACCTGTAAATCATTAGGCAAGTAAATTCATTGTTTAAAAGGAGTAAATGGCATAATGCATATTCATTATTGAGCCATTTTTAAAAATCCAACATGATTAAAATAAAATTCATCTCGCCATCAAAAACCCTCAATTCATCTAGTTAATAAAAATTAAAAAAAACTAACTATAAAGTGCGTTTACTGGTAACATCATCTACCTACTATTTCATCTTATCTAGAGTACCCCAATAATCTATTCGTTACTATCTTGCTGCGCACTATGAATAAGACTACCCAGTCCTGATGAATGGCATGCACCGATGCATGTTATCCATCAGGCATTTGGCAATAAAATAATTGCACTGTCGTACCGACTTTTGGTTGGAACAGATACCTGACAAAAGAGCCAACCGCTGCACAACACGAGTTAGCGAACATGCAATATCCTAGGCTGTAGATTCCGTTAAGCGGATGACCATATCAAACCGATCGTGTTACACATTGGAAAGGAGCAACAATCGGTGCGTCCTTAGGTAACTAACCCTGATTGCATTGTATGGGGAATGCAAGAGCTGTAGGATCAAGTTAGCACTACTCAGTGCGGTAATGAATACTTGACCCACCCTGACCCTTTGAGCCACAGTGTAAGGTAGATATGCAGTGTTCGGATATGCTCTGGGGTGCTCACATGGACTTCACTAAGCACTATGCCTGGCCCAAACTGTGAAGGGATGGAGGGCTTCAACTCTTGCTCTTGTCCCCTGATGGATGAAAAGTGTGGCTGCTGCCCTGCATTAGTTGTAAGCCTGGGTAGAGTTTGTGGAGTTCCACTCTGTGGAACTCCGCTAAGTGCCAAAAAACTCCACCAAGCTATGCGGAGTTCCGCGAGTGGCAGAGTGGGTTACCTCACACTGTTCACACTGATTTTTATTGCCCGGTGTTTGTCCTGTGCTGTAAAATACAGCGCGAACTACACCTTGCACTGTGCAAGAGGGCTCTGCTTCTTTCTGCCCCTTGAGTAGAAGTTCTACTCAAGCGGCAGCTTCCTTAACTCGAACGCCCGCATTGAGAAATCTCGCTGGGAAGTGGTCTAGCATTGGATTTTCCACGCTTGCCAACTTACCGTCGGTGAGCGCAAGCTCGGAAAAAACTCCACTTCATGCGAGCTACACGGAGCACAGAGTGCGAAAAACTCAGCAAACTCCGCGAAAGGAGCGGAGTTCTCCGCCCAGGCTTAGTTAGTTGTCGATCATCGCCGCACCTTTCCACAACGACCATGCCGGTTAATGTGGGTCATCTTGACTATGCCTCCCAAAATAACCTTCTGAACTTTCCTCTGTATGAAAGATGCTATACGAGCCCTTTGCGAGTGAAGCCCACTTTGAAAACTTATTAATAATTACTGCCCCATTGCAGATGCCTAACCCCAAACACGATAAAAGGGCTACAGTAGCGGGGTACGTGCCCGTAGCTCCCTTTCTTGTGGCACAATATGATTAAAGCTCTTAGTATACGTTTCAATGCACTAGCTGTCACATCTGGAAGTCCCAAATAGGTGCGCACAGGTGATCATTAACTTTTGCGTTTACCACTTATCCTATGCGTTGGCTCACAACACCATCCATTGGAGCCACCGGATACATTGGCATGACTGTCGCAAGATGTAAACCCTGCGTCCTGGTCTCCGAGTCACAAAGCAACCCACCGCTGGGCCATGAGAGAGACTGTTCATAATCCCTGTGTCAAAAGAAAGTGTGTTGGTTCATGTTGGCCCACTGTAGAGAGTGACCATACACTAATCTGGGGAGTGCAAGCCTACGCTAGCATAATGCACTATGATCGGACTATGCTTTGGCCTGTGGGTAGCGGACACCCATCTGCAAAAACCTCACCTATGACCTGCGCTGAAAATACTTTGAGAAGAACATTGCTGGGATCAAACCCATGTCCTGGGAGCCTATGCCACCATAGGCACAAGACCTTACCACTGAGCTATAGCTAACACAGGAAACCAGGCAGGCAATAGGCAGAGACTCTAGTAGACAAAATGCTGCAGCGACTTCCAGGCCTGTTCCTGTGCCTCTGCAGATAGTGTGCGGTTTTGCCCTTGATAGTGCTTTTGTGTTTGTAATTGGGTTGTGTCAGATGACGTGTCTCTTTCTCACTGCACATTAAACAGATTAGTTTTCTCATGTCATGAAAGTTGCATCATATGAGCAGTACTTTTTCAGAGATCACTGCTTTTACTTGCATCACTTATGCATTTCTGTCAGAAATTGCATGGAAAACCCCGACTTTCCAATCAACAGTACCGGAATACTGAACTACTGTGCATTACTAACTAGGGCTACACCAGCATTTTTTACCTATTTTAAATTTCCGTTACAGAGTGCTCAGTCATACAACTGACCCACAGGAAGGCAATGTAACCCACCTTGGCACGGGCGGCAGCTATCGCAGGCTTAGTTTTGACAGAGCCCATTGGCATCCCCTTGCTACCCTTGTGGTATGTTGTGAGCCAATAATGTTCCGCCCCCCGGCAAAACCACTCCTAGCAGTCCACAGGTCCACTTGACTGGAACTTATCCCTCTATCCTAGGGCCAGAAAGAGAATAACCACACTGCTTTACTTCAGCATGCGAGGCCTAATCTCGACCGCCACATCTAATGTGGATACTCCCACCACACCTCTAGTTGGCTCCTCCAGTACAGACCTCGAAAAAGTCCTTCAAGCAGTAGGCAAACCCGCGACCTAAGGATGGCTATATGCTTGCATCCAGCTTCCTTTCAGTACCTTTCTGGCGCAACCCTTTGTGCTGGATAGGACCATCTCTGGTAGTGAGAGTATCTACAGGTGAGTAGGTACATGCTGGCAGTCCCTGGTGAAGGAGGGTGGAGGAGCCTTTTTTAACTAAACTGATTGCTAGCTGTCACCCGCTAACACACATAAGCACAGCTTGCGGCCTCAACGGCAGAATTGGTTGTTGTGCCAAACTCATGCTCCCCGAAAAGTCTCAACCTTTTTATGGGAGTGCTTTACTCAGCCAGGCTAAAAGGTTAACCCACACAAGGACAAATCCATGTTTGTTTATAGCATGAGGATATTAAGTGATTCACCCGAATTACAGACTGTTGATGCAATGCTGAGCCTCGAGCCTGGTTTCCCAGGTCCGAAGTCGGCAGCTCTGACCTTTTTTGGGAATGCTGTTCTCAGCCTAGCTGGAAAGTTAACCTACACTAGGACTGTAACTCCACATCCTTCACTTGGCCCAGAATGTTCCCCCAGCCCCTGACCCATGGTAATAGGCACCGTAATAGGCATACCCACGCTCACCTCACAGATCATGAAACTGCCCGAACCTTCTTCCACCACTCACTGTAATGTCCCCAACGGTTCCGGGGGAACTTGGTTGTGTCATGTAGCTCCTACCAATCCATAGGACCTGCGCATTGTTTGGATAACATAAACCAAGGGCTTGGTGTCAAGACTGATTCCAGACACCCCTGCAGTATATGTTGGCCTATAGACCAGCTAGCTCCCAGTGCCACCGTAAGCCCCCCTAACCTATCACGGAGCTAATATTTTTCAGGCAACCACTGAACATGACAACCCTGAGTACTCAGGGATCGTGGAAACAGTACAGAACCTTTCGCTCTGTCACTCATGCTTACTTGTTCTCAGAGAAGTATACAGAATACACAGTGGGACGTTTTCAATATATTTATTGAACCAGCGTTATTTTTGTATAAAATAGGTGTGCTGCAATTATTAGGAGACAGAAGCAAATATATGAGATCGCTAGCACCAGCAGAGTGAAGAGTAGATACAGTTCTACAATGGTGCTGAAGCAATGAATATATGCAGGCTTACATGTAAAATGGTAATCAAGCGTACTCCTACTATGCAAACCCTACTTTAAGTGTACTTGGAGCAGTGTTTCCCAAACTGGGGACTGCGGACACCCAGGGGTCCGTGACACATTCCCAGGGGGTTCGCAGGCAGCAGTTTTAAAAGCACTGCAAAGTTCATTGTATAAGTAGCAGTTTTCAAGCTACAATAAAAGTGCCAAGATAATACCAGTGATTAATGTACCTGCTGGAGAGAGATGAGAGTTTTGTCTAGTGGCAGCTTTGACTTATATAATGTAAAACAGAGGGTTAACATGCCTATTGCAAAGAACGTGTAACATGCATTTTAAAAAACAGTATTTTATTTGTATAGGTCAGTGGGTTACTGCTTTTGTCACAGAGATTCTTTTGTTACTGTGCAGTACATAAGTGACAATCGTAATCTAGCACAGTGACCTATATAAACTGTCATCAAAGAACTGATTGCAAACTGCATGGTACAAGTTAGTAACTTATGTTTTTTCCCAGTCTTTCATTATCCTGATCCTGCTAAAAAAGGTTTATTTGGGTGGAAATTCATTTTTTATGTTAAAGTCAGGGCTAGCCACGGTGTTATGTTCTGAATCTTGAGTTTGTGCTTTTCTAGACCAAGCACTCTTTAAAAATGCTTACCAGTATGTATGACATGTGAATACTACCCTTGTAGTCCCCTTTACTTTATGTAACATTTTCTATACACAGATTTACACGTATGATTCATTGTCTCTATATGTGTGCAATGTAAAGTTGAGGGAATCATTGAAGAAACCAACAAAGATTGTCGCATCCTGGTGCATTGTAATGTCTTCATTTACTATTCTTTAAAAGCAAATACAGTTCAATATATAATGATAAATGTGTTGTAGAATGCACCATTGTTTCCTAAAGTACAATGTAAAGTTGAGGGAATCATTGAAGAACCCAACAAAGATTGTCGCATCCTGGTGCATAGTAAGGTCTTCATTTACTATTTATACAATTCAATATATAATGATAAATGTGTTGTAGAATGCACCATTGTTTCCTAAATATTTTGAGGGGTAGAGTCTCCCAAAGCCCCCTTTGTAGTGGCCAGGCTCACCCCCCGCACTTGAGTGCACCGTATGGAGTCTGGTTTGAAAACAGTGCCAGGGCTGCTTTGGGTTTACACTCTGGCGTTGACAGGAGCAGGAGCCTTGTACTGCGAAATAAAACCAACCATTTAAAAGTTAGTCAGGGGGATGCAGCACCAACCTTCCTATTAAAATGATACCTTTTTTGCTAATTCTTTCAATATAAAATACTTAGGGCCATATGTAGGTACAACGTGTTTTGCGATTCTCTAATTGCAATTTTTAGGGAATCGCAATTAGAGAATTGCAAAACGCAATGTAGGTAGGATTAGCAAAATATTTTGCGATTCCCACCTATTCCTTATTTGCGAATCCCAAATTGAGATTTGCAAATAAGGAATACCTTGCCATTCATTCCTATGGGCTAGAAGGCCCATAGGAATGAAGAGGAAGACATTCTCAATTTGCGATTCTCAATTAGAGAATCGCTAATTGAGAATGCAATTTCAAGGGTGCAAGTGTGTCAATAGGACACCCTTTTGCACCCCTGAAATAAACATGTGTGCACATGTGGCGCACATACATGCGCTAAGGGCATGTATGTGCGCCACATGGCATTTTGAAAAATGCAAAAAAGTGCATTTTTCAAAGATATCGCAAATTACCACCAACCTGAAGTTGGTGGTAATATGCAATTCCTTAAGCCAAATTCGCACAACTTGGGTGCTTCCTACATTGCATTTAAGGAATCGCAGTTTGGGATTCCTTAAATGCATTAGCAAAATAAGGAATCGCAAATTTTGCAATTCCTTATTTTGCATGTGGGTTTTTGTGTGCTACATTGCACACTGCCCAAATTGCGATCGCAAACGCCGAAATTCGGCGAATTACAGTATTTGCGATCGCAATTTGGCTTCCTACATATGGCCCTTAAATCCTTAGTAATTTGACTAATTTTATTTGTGTGCACACGTGTTTTTTTTTTCTTCGAATTACTGTTTTAATGTTTGAAATTTAAATCATACAAATTGCTTGGGAGTCCCTGGCTTCCAGTGGTGACTCAATGGGGGTCCTCAGGAGTCAAAAGTTTGGGAACCACTGACATAGAGTGTATGTAGGTGGAGAGCCAAGAATCCCCCCAAGGGATGGTCCAACCCCATTACCTGATGGGAGAGAGCGAAGGACCCCATCTTGGTCTCGAGTTGGACACCCCTCACGGAATGTCAGACTGATGCTTGGTGATTTCTCAGCATGCACGAACCTTCGTGTCAGCATAAGTGCCTCCTCTACCAATCTATTGGGATGCCTAGTATTTATAATAAAAGGCAGCCTCAAGATTTGCATGTTAATTTAGTGATGTTATGGATATGTAGATAGCGTTGTGGCCTTGTGGATGAAGTTAGGACAACTTTTGTACCCAGTGCATAGGGAGGCCTAGTACATTATGTTCAAGGTGTCGTGATAATGTTGTACGAAGCTGGATGTGTAAACAAAGTAGTTTAAGAGAAACTAATCCAACATTGTAGGGCATGCAAATGTGTGCAAAAGTTCACAGCTGAAATGATATTTTCTAGGGCAATGTAAGAAATAAGCTGCTTTGCTACATGGGCCTAACACAGGATTATAGCAGTTGTTTTGCTAGCCCAACAAAGACAGCCCTCAGCCACGCATGGGTGGACTGGTCCTCCTTGAGCACCACCAGGCTGGCCCCAGGTGCGTCTGGGAGGCCTGCAAGGTGCCCTCATCGCACTCCACATGCCCGCCGCCTGTTCTTTAGCACCGCCATCCTGGCCGCAGGTGTTAATACAGCGGGGCACAGACCCCTGATTCCTCACTCGATGAGACTCTGCCGCGGGTCCTTTGAACCGCCGTCCGGCTGCATGTCCTGGTATGGCGGGACAGGTGAGTCTTCGGTCGTTCGCCTCTTTACCGCCACCCCTGCTTCCAGGGCGTCCGTACTTCTGACCCTACAGACGAAGGTCGCAAGCTATGCCGTGTCCACATTCTTTGTTAAGGGTGGCCCACTGGGGGCAGGCCAGCCCAATCGTTACCATCTTTTGGGGGTGAAGCGTCATTCCTGTAGTGCTGGTCGCGGTCCATCCTTCTCACAGAACACACTCAACCCTTCCGGCAGCACGCAGCACATAGAGACTGTGCCACCTCTTTCCCCTTTAAACTGTCCCTGCACTAAGGCCCTTCTTGCAATTGGGCCGTTCAAATGTTACCTGTCTATCGGTGCCCGCTTTTCGTGGACTTGCAGTCCTTCCTGCCTTCCGGGTACCTCCCTTAGGAAGCGTTCCATGCGGGGTCCTATCTGGTCTGGCTGCACCTCCCCGGTCTGTGGCTCACCATTTCACAAGACCCGGGACTTGCCAAGTTCGAATCGAAAAAAATTAGGTAAGTTGCACGTCATATGACTTTGAAACTGTGCACACCTCTAAACATCATCGCCCCCTGTTAATAGCTCAGCATTTACAGTGGTGGGCATTTGTAAGCAGCTCCTAGTTTAAATTAATTTTAGCCTCTCAGTTCCCACCCAAGGTGTTATTATTAATATCAGAGTTCTCAACCGTCGTTTCAAGAACGTACCTTTGTTATACACTCATTAAATAGTTGCAATATAGGAGGAGCCTAGCGCACAACCAAGATGGCCGCGTAGGCTTATGGCTCTCGAGGGCCTCCGCAACCTCCCACGTCTATCCTGACTAAATCCTTTTAAATTTGACGGGCTTTTGCTGATGCATTTGCGCTGAGGTGCCACCCGTTTTCCAAATTCAGATTGGACGCCGGGAACCCGAATGGTTGCCCTCCGAAGTTTGCGGCCTGCTATGGCCTTGGTCCCGATCTCGAGTTGGTGAGGTGCCCGGGTACGAAGTGAACAACAGCGGCATGCTGGGCTTGACTTGCCACGTACCCCGCACTTTCACTTTCGTTTTCAAGTCTGTTTTCTGAGACCGGCTGAGGGACCTTGGTGTTTCAGAGGAGCGCGGATGGCGGAGTGTCTGGCCTGATTTTCGGACTATACACGGGCTTCCTGTCTGCGACTGCCGTGTTCGATTGAATTAGCTACCTGGTCCCTGTCCCTGGTGCTGGCGGGTGCCAACCTTGGTGGCCTCCGGACGATGGCGGCGAGACTAGACGGAGACAAGTCGAAACCCAAGTCAACCCGGAGGGGATCCTATACTCAGGCCAACAACATGGATCGTTATGCGCAGACAAAGGGATCCCCCAGTGGCTTGCATAAATCGCCTGAGAGGTCTAAAGAAGTCTCGGGCCCATCGTCGGAATTGACCCTGCAGGACGTCATGGGCGCCATTGAGGAGATGAAGGCTGCTGTGGGTCAGCGGTTTGATACCCTGGCTCATAAATTGGACGCGGTCCTGATCGATGTGAATCTGGTCAGGGCAGACCTGTCCAAAACCAACGAGCGGGTCGACTCCTTGACTCAAGCGGCGTCGAGCCTAACTGTGGATGTGGCCGCCCTGCAGACGGAGGTCCGTGGGTTGCGGCTAGCCAGTGACCTGACGGATCGTCGACTTGAGGATTCCGAAAGCAGGGCTAGACGGAACAATGTTCGTATCATTGGAGTGCCGGAAAGATCGGAGGAATCTGCTGCTGATCTTTTTGTGGAGGATCTGGTGATCAATCGTCTCACGCCCAAGGGATTGAGCAAGTTCTTTGCGGTGGAGCGGGCCCACAGGATTCCGGGTGGTGCACCCAAAGTGGGTGCTCCCCCACGGCCTATAATCGCCCGACTTTTTAACTTTCGGGATAGAGATGCTATCCTTCAGGCGTCGAGGGTGGCCGGGCCGCTGAAGTTTGAGAACTCCAATGTCAGCTTTTATCCGGACTTCACGCAAGCGGTCCAGAAACAACGGCTGGGATTTTTGGGTGTCAAACGGCGCTTGAGGGACATGGAGCTGAAATATGCGATGTTATTACCGGCGAGGCTGCGGGTTGAGTTCCAGGGTCGTTCCCACTTTTTCGACCGGCCGGAGGCGGTTGGAGACTGGTTGGATGCCCTGCCTCGGGGACAGGAGCGAGACAGTCGGATGGCAGAGAGCGGACGGGATGTGGTGGAGCAGGACTAGAACTTGGTTCCTGGCGATGGACTGGACTGGCGATGTTTTGTACCTTGGCTCAATTGCACTCTAATTTGGCACAACATGCCCCTTCAAATGCCTGGGGGTTGTGGGGAGCTTATTGGGGTCTTTTCCTCCTTCTGGGGTTCTTTTTGTGGTATATGTTAGGGTGACAGGCACACTGCAAGTTGGGGGGGCTGTTTGGGCTCAAGCAGGGGTGCAGGGAAGGGGGGAGTTGTGGTTCGGGGACTGTGGGGGAGGGGGGTTGTTGGGGATTGTTTTTTTGTTTCGCAAGGCAATGTGAAGTTTTCTGCTGACTTATCCGGGTTGTGCTCTCCGGGATGTGGGTATCATGTGCGGGAGTGGGATGGGGGGTAGGGGATTGAGAATCCTTTCGTGGAATGTGAATGGACTGGGGGACAGGATCAAGCGCGGGGTGGTGTAGCAGTTCTTGAAGCGGATTTCGCCCGACATTGTTTTCCTGCAGGAGACACATTTGATTGGGAACTCCTTCCAGGCCCTAAATAGGAGGGGCTATCGCCTTGCCACTCACTCTGGTTTCACTTCTGGCTCTAGGGGAGTGGGCATTCTGGTTAGGGCCTCTCTCCCATTGGAAGTGGATGAGGTGCTTCACGATGATAGGGGGCGATATGTGGCACTGGTGGGGAGATGGGAGGGTAGGACTATTTCGCTTGTGGCTGTGTATGTGCCTCCGGGGTTACAGACGGCTACATTTGCTGATTTGGGGCGTTTGGTCCTGGGACTCCCTGGGGGGGTTCTGGTGTTGGGGGGTGACTTTAATGCCGTTGTCTCCGGGTTGGAGGACCGTCACCCCCCCAGGGATCTCCCTAGGGCTCAGGCCTGGTTGGGGGGTTTTTTGGACACTTTGGGACTTGTAGATTGCTGGAGATTGATGCACCCGGGACAGGCGCAATATACCTTTCACTCGGGGGCCCATGGGAGTCTCTCGAGACTTGATTACATGCTTATGCCGGCGATCCAAGCTGGGATGATTGGGGAGGTGCGTCATTTAGCCCGAGGTATTTCTGACCATTCTCCTATATGGTTGCAACTGAGGGTTGTCCCTGGGGCAGAGGGGAGAGTGGCACCCATTAGCCCCTGGTATCTTCGTAACCCTAAGATCCGCGCGGAACTGGTCAAGTCCACTGATCACTACTTCACGGATAATGTGGGATCGGTGTCGTCGGCCGTCTCCCTATGGGAGGCTTATAAAGTGGTGATCAGGGGGCAGGCCTTGTCCCTTATCTCCCATGCTAAGAGGTGCGAGAGAGCAGAGGTGGTTCACCTGGAAGCTGACATAGCTGAAATGGAGGAGGACTTGGAGCGTGGAGTCACTGATGAGAAATTGCATGTTCTCAGCCTCAAACAATCAGATTATAGAGCGCTAGTCACGGAAGCTGCTAAAGGGATGAGTAGAGAGTAGCAAGGGCGACTGTATGATGTGGGGGATAAGGCCGGAAAGCTGATTGCTTGGTTGGATAAGAAGGAGAGAGCGAGCAGGGTGGTGCCCCTTGTGGAGAGGAGGGATGGAGTGCGTGTGACTGACCCGGTTGAGATCGTTGACTGCTTCGCGGCTCATTTCCGCGGGGTATACTCTCCAGTTTCTGTGCGTTCGGAGGAGGATTCTCATCTGTTGCTTAGAGACATTGCATTGCCAACCCTATCGGAGGCTGATGCAGTATTGATGGAGGCGAAGTTGTCGTCAGATGAGATCGCTCTGGCCACTCGCTCGATCGCATCGGGTAAAGCTGTGGGTCCTAATGGTCTTCCCATTGAACTATATAAGTTGCGTCCCGATAAGATAGCGCTGTATCTTCGGGACATGTTTTTTGCGGCACGTGCGGCGGGCTTCCTCCCCCCTGACCAACGCCTCGCCAACATAGTTGTGATACACAAAGAGGGGAAGCTGCGAGATCGCTGCGCCTCCTATAGGCCCATTTCGCTGTTGAACGCAGAACCCAAAATTCTGGTTAAGGTGTTGGCTAACCGACTGGTTCGGGTCGTGGGCGTCTTGATTCATCAGGATCAGTCCGGTTTTATACCCCATCGGAATACCGCTCTAAATTTGAGGCGGTTGCACGGCGTGCTTGCTAGAGCGGAATTCATACGTGAGCCGGCCATCTTGGCATCTTTAGATGCTACTATGGCGTTCGACACTTTGGAGTGGCCATATATTTGGGCCGTGTTGGCGAAATTTGGGTTCGGCCCTGAGTTTATTGGTTTGGTAAAATTACTATATGCTGATCCACTGGCTCAGGTGGTGGTGAATGGTAGGGTGTCGGCTCCCTTCGCACTGGGGAGAGGTACGCGGCAGGGATGTCCGTTATCACCCCTTCTCTTTGCACTTTCTTTAGAGCCTCTCGCCGCCTGGTTGCGTTGGGAGCCGTCATTGCGAGGCATTAGATGGACGCCGGAGTTTGAAGACCGTGTCTCCCTTTACGCGGATGACATCCTTCTGTATCTCACCTCTCCCCGACAGTCGCAAATTGTATTGGTGGACGTACTGAATTCCTTTGGTCGCAACTCCGGCCTGGTCATCAACTGGGCCAAGTCGTGCGTCTACGTCCTCTCAGGGGATGCCCCCCTCCTGCCACGGGATTGCCCTATTCAGATTGCTACCCTGGGGTTCAAATATTTGGGAATTTTTATCTCACTGGATCCCGCGGTCCGCTATGAGCGAAACCTTCTCCCTCCCCTCCAGCAATTGAAGGCCGACGTCGCGAGGTGGCGACGACTTCCGCTTTCGCCGCTCGGACGGGCGGCATTGTTTAAAATGATGTCACTACCTCGCTTTTTGTACGCTTTGCAAAATACTCTAGATGTCGTGCCAGCCCGTTATTTCCGGGAGGTGGAGGGTCTTCAGCGCCAACTGTTTTGGGACGGGCGGCCGCGGATTGCTCTCGCCAAGTTGACGCTCCCTTGGTACGATGGGGGGGTCGCCCTCCCCGATATTAAACAATACTATTGGGCGTCTCAGTTGGCGGCGGTGAACCACGGGATATACGGTCCTGCCTTGAACCCGGCCTTCGAGATGGATAAATTTCTGCTCCCGGGTGGGGACTATAATAGGGCGCTGTACTCGGTGACCCCGGACACGCGGTTGACAGGACCCACGCAGGTGGCGGTACGTGTGTGGCACGCGGCGAATGCTGCGATGGGGTGGAGGGATCGCTTGACTCGGGCGATGCCGTTGTATGCCTCTGGGCGGTTGGGCTGTTTGTGGAGATCGAAAGGCTTTGAGAAATGGGATATGATTGGTATATGTAAGGTGGGTGATCTTTGGGCGAAGGGATCTTTCAAAACGTTTGAAATGCTTAAAATTGAATATAAATTAAATGATAGAGAGTACTTCCGGTATGCTCAAGTCTACCATGCGCTGTGTTCGGTTTTTCCGGACGCTGCTGCTATCCCCGAGTATTCCCCACTGGAGGATAGAGTGTTGGATGGCTACGTGCCCGACAGCACTATTTCTCTGATTTATAAGAAACTCATTAATGATCGCGCGGACTTGCTGCTCCGTCTGCGGGAGGCATGGACGGGCGATGGCTTGGAACTGGACGATGAGGACTGGGTATCGGCGGTGGCCTCCCCGAAAGAGGTGGCGATCCCAGCCCGCTTACGATTCGTACAGCTGAAGATCCTTCATAGAGTGTATGTCACGGGGCCCGGTTTGCTGCGTATGGGTTATTCGATGGATGGACTGTGTAAGCGTGGATGTGGCCTGCCGGGCACCTTTCTTCATATCTTGTGGGAATGTTCTGAGGTTGTGCGATTTTGGAACGGTATCCACACCGTAATGGAGGAGGTCACGCACGTTGCCCTGTTGCCAGAGGCTAGGAGGTGTTTGTTGAATGTCTGGGAACCGAATGATTGTAATGCGGCACAGACACAGTGGGTGACCTTGGGGTACATGGTGGCTAAGCGTAACATTGAAAAGCACCCCCAATAATATGGGGTGTGTCCCCCAGGCACTGGCTAAAGGCCGCGAGTGCGGTTTTTAACTTGTTTAGTAGAAGTAGTTCATCACAAGTTGAGTTGTTTTTGAAGCGAAGCTTTTATTGTTTTCTATTCGTTCATAGAAGAACAATTGGCAGTTTTAATCCTTAGATGACGATAACTCCATTGTAATTTATAATTACATGATCATTCCCATAATCGTTCCCAATGCATTTCGGCAGAAGTTGCCTTCATCAGGGGAGATCTATAAACAATTATATACATCATGAATATGCGATATTTATACTGAACGAGGATATAATACAATGTGCATGTTTAAGAAAAATGGTGAAACGCGAGTTGTTGAAAAAGCATCGAGTGACGATAAAACCATAACACGGAGAAATGGTGATGGTGAAAACTGAGTGACTGACACAGAAACAGTGGAAAAATATAAACGAGAAAGTAAGTGCCCGTGGGTGAACGGTAAAAGATAATAGAATGTAACTGATGTGTTATAATGCTAACGAATACCGGGTTGTGAAGTGTGAAAGATAATAGGGTGTGACTAACGTGTTGTGATGCTAACGACTAGCAAGTTGTGCAGAGTGCCGTTGATTGTTAGCAGAAAGTTATAGCGACATTGTGGTATGTGCCGATAATGGTCGTGGAGTATCAAGTATTCATCGAATATGTGGTTGAAGTCTTGTTCCAGTGTAAGGAGTTGCCAATGTTTGCGAATGATTCGTTTGTATGAAGTGCTCAAAGTTGAATATTTAGAAACTATGGTGATTTGGTTTTTGGAATTTTTGATTTGAGGCTTCAGGAGTTCGTTGCGAGTCTTCGTAGATGATCGTTTCAGTGCTTCTTGCAATACCTGATCAGGGTATCCTCACATTTCTCAACCCTCTCGTCATGTTTTTAGTCCTTCTTCTTGTTTACACCACCATCCACCATCAACATATAGTCTGTTTTCACTCTCCGATATATTACCTACATCACGTGATCACACCCTCGTTTTTTAAATCTACGCACCAATCCCGACCACCACTTCACCACTGAATCTACGCACCTGAATCCCGCATACTCGGTAAGAGAATACCCACATAGTCAACCGCGCATACTGTAACTTATTTTTTTGCATGTTTAGCAACAATGTTGCCGCAAGTTAACTCCAACAGCTTCACGTTAGCCGCTTGATACTCCACGACCATTATCGGCACATACCACAATGTCGCTATAACTTTCTGCTAACAATCAACGGCACTCTGCACAACTTGCTAGTCGTTAGCATCACAACACGTTAGTCACACCCTATTATCTTTCACACTTCACAACCCGTTATTCGTTAGCATTATAACACATCAGTTACATTCTATTATCTTTTACCGTTCACCCACGGGCACTTACTTACTCGTTTATATTTTTCCACTGTTTCTGTGTCAGTCACTCAGTTTTCACCATCACCATTTCTCCGTGTTATGGTTTTATCGTCACTCGATGCTTTTTCAACAACTCGCGTTTCACCATTTTTCTTAAACATGCACATTGTATTATATCCTCGTTCAGTATAAATATCGTATATTCATGATGTATATAATTGTTTATAGATCTCCCCTGATGAAGGCAACTTCTGCCGAAATGCATTGGGAACGATTATGGGAATGATCATGTAATTATAAATTACAATGGAGTTATCGTCATCTAAGGATTAAAACTGCCAATTGTTCTTCTATGAACGAATAGAAAACAATAAAAGCTTCGCTTCAAAAACAACTCAACTTGTGATGAACTACTTCTACTAAACAAGTTAAAAACCGCACTCGCGGCCTTTAGCCAGTGCCTGGGGGACACACCCCATATTATTGGGGGTGCTTTTCAATGTTTCTATTTACACTCCATCTCGGAGAGTGATACCCCGTGAGCACGGTGCAACCTTGAAAACTCTGGGAAAGTTCAGGGAGTGCGCGTACTACCCTCTTCTTTAAGCGTAACATTGCACAGCTATGGGGCTCCCGGAGGCCGCCCACGATCGAGGTATGGAAGGAGAATATGGATTGGTGTATGTTTAGGGAAAAGACGGTGTATGTGGCGAGAGGCAAGCCAGGGAAATGGACTAAGGTATGGGGTCCATGGAATTTATATCGTGGACGTATTTGCACCCCGCCTCTGCCATTAGAGGTCGATATTGGTCGAGCAGCCTTTTTAGTGCTGCTCGATAGGTGACTGTTCGCGGGCCGACACTGGTCGAGCAGCCTTTTTAGTGCTGCTCGACATGTCGGCCGCATTCGATACGGTCAACCACGACATCTTGGTCAGAAGACTTGAGGATGTAGGGGTGAAGGGCTTGGCCCGTGACTGGCTGGTTTCCTATCTGGGTGATAGGCAGCAGGTAGTGGCCCTGCCACCTTTCCAGTCGGAGATCAAAGCAGTTAAGCAGGGTGTTCCGCAAGGGTCTGCCATCAGCCCTATTTTGTTCAACCTTTACCTCCGCCCTCTAGTGAGTCTGATTAAATCATTCGGCATCTCGGTTGTTAACTATGCCGATGATACACAGCTCATTTTTTCCATCGAGGGCAAAGATGCGGTGCCTTTGGAGACCTTCCATCAGTGTATGGCGTCAACTGCGGAATGGTTGAGGCAGAACTCTCTGCAGTTTAACGGCTCAAAAACAGAGGTATTACACTGCTCGTTGGATCGGGTCCCCCGGCCGCTGCCTCCTGACTTTTGGCCCGCCTCTTTTTTAGATGCTCCTTTGGCAGCAGCCTCTGCCAGGAATCTGGGTGTAGTGCTTGGGCCCAATCTTCAACTGGACCTTTTTGTAAATAAAACTGTAGCCACTTGTATGATGCTGCTCCGTATGCTGTGGAAGATCTTGCCGTTGCTGCCGACCCGTGTTCGGCCAGAAGTAGTGCGCTGCACCATACTGAGTAGGTTGGACTACTGCAACGCACTGCTTCTGGGAGCCCCAGCCAATTTGGTGGCTAAATTGCAACGTGTGCAGAATATGGCGGCCAAGTTGGCCTTGTCCC
Organism: Triturus cristatus; assembly: GCF_964204655.1. Lineage (NCBI taxonomy): Eukaryota > Metazoa > Chordata > Amphibia > Caudata > Salamandridae > Triturus > Triturus cristatus. The sequence goes on from NC_140585.1 coordinate 881,678,414, forward strand.
GGCGCCGTTCCGACTCTTCCTCCAGGGCACTAGCCGATCTCCATTGGCTACCTGTCCCGCAACGAGTTATCTTTAAAGCACTTTGTTTAGTGTTCAGAGGACTACATGGACAAGGACCGGTTCCGTTGCAAGAATTGTTCCAGTGGTATGTACCCACTCGCTCCCTTCGGTCGCTCTCAGCACATTTTGTGGTAATCCCTAAGGTAATGAGAGCTCGGATGGGTGGGCGAGCTTTTGGATTTGTGGCCGCCAAACAATGGAACACTCTTCCCTTGTCGCTAAGGAGCTCCGGAGACTTTCTTTCTTTTAAGAGGGAACTCAAAACTTTTCTCTTTCCTAGGTCTGATTAAATCTCGTCAACTACTCTGTGTGGTGTTGGTATAAGTGTCTGAAGCGCCAGGATACCCTTCGGGTGACAGTCTGCGCTATACAAGTATGCCATACATACATACATACATACATTGCTTTGACCCCCTAGCCGCGCATTCTGCGGGAGGGTGTGAGGTGTGTTCCATGCTTTGTTTTCCCGTTGCCCCCCTCTACCGCTTCCGGACAAGAACTGCTTTGGACAATGTATGTTGTTCCCTGTCCTGGGAAGAGCACGCTGCTATTTCGGACTCTCATTGCCTTGAGTGTGTTTTATAATTAATAGAAAATGAAACTGTTGTTTTCGATTGCTCCTGGCCTATGGTCACGGCCTGTTATATGTGCTCACAAACTGCCGGGCGCTTTGCCTCTGGTTCATTTGAATGTGTGGCGTTGCACTGCGGGCCCTCGGGCTCTATAGCAGCCGGCCCCGGTGGTTGTAGGCACTTGTCTGTATTTTATTGTGTGCTAACGGTTTCTAATAAAAAAAAATTAATAAATAGTTGCAATATTCCCTGGATTGTTCCGTGTAAAGCACTTAGCTGCCTTTTCCATTTGTCTAACATTACATAAATCTGTTAGGCAGCATAATATTAAGCTAAAATATAGTTAAATGCAGCAACTTTTGCATTTCTGGATTAAGTTGTAATCACAACTCGTCTTATTTTAGGTCTGTGTTAATAAAGAAATAAAATCATACATATTATTATAATTGAAATGGTGAACCGTATTTATATAGCGCTAACTACTGCTGAAGCACTGAAGCGCTTTGAGGCGTGCACCAGGCTACTCCGGATCCCAAGATTAGAGGTTAATAGTTAGTAGGTTAGTAATTTATTTTCCTTCCCTTTGTGCATTAGTTGTGTTGGGTTTGTTCTCATGCTTTTCTTGTGTGCTTAGTAGAGTTTAGAGTAGGGATAGAATGATGGGAGTGGATTTGAAAGGAGAAGTAGTAAATGAAGCTCACCTGTGCCTGTCAGTTGATAGGATGTCTCATTCCACACTCCTCCCGCATCTTCTGGACATCGGCATCTCTGACAGAGCCTGGGTCTGGTGCAGATCTTTCCTGGCTGACAGGAAACAATCAGGATCTATCGGCCAGTGTCCATCGGAAGAGAGATTGCTAACCTTTGGAGCCCCGCAGGGATCATCGCTTAGCCCTTTTTTATTCAATATTTATATTCCCCTTTGATATCTTTGATCACTTCTCGGTCAGATAGACATGGATCCCTGAGAGTGCATCTTCAATGCCGAAGAGCTGTGACGTTAAACCGCTTCGGTCACTTTGCAGGTCACCGCTCTTTGTTCACAAGGACTGTCACAGTTTCCTTCTGCTGTGGAATGGGAGACATAGGTGTGAGCAACCATGGAGTGAAAGAGAGAAGTTCACCTGAAACCACTCAAGGAGAGCAGGCCTGGGCCAGTGAAATGACCGTGACACAACCACAGAGACAGGAGACTCCCCTTTTGACTAAAGCGAAGCAATGAAAATGGAAATTGAATCCATTCATTTAATGTAGGCACAACAACATTGTATTTTGGTGGCCATATTAACAAGGAGTGTACAGAGAAACTCCAGCGAGAAACCATTCATTCAGCTCCAATGTCTGTGTGCAAAGTAGCAATTTTTGCAGCCTTCGTGAAGTTCTATGCAAACTTTGTAATTTCATCCAAAGAAGAAGCAGTGCAGATCCTGGGTCAGGGTGATCTCAAATAAAAAGAAGGAACTTGCTCCTAAAGTACCAGAAGAAATGGAACGCAGTTGAGAAGCAGTGGTGGCTGGTTCCGTTTGAAAATGGTGAGGCGTAAAATTCAATATACATTGAAAATGACTATTACCGGCCACAAGCCATTCTTGTAGGTTTAGGGGGCTGGAATATTCCTTATTGCCACACTTGTAGGAGTGTCATGGTTAGTAGCTGTGTTGTTACTATTGATAGCAGCAAGGCGGGGGCAATGTTTGGTGCAAGCTTCAGTGGCCTCCTGACGAGAACCATGCTACTTTTCACTTTTGTTTTTTAGAAATGAAGTACTGGAAGGGGTAAAAGCAACAAATACAGGCGGTAGAACTGCTTACCGGAAGGTGGTTATCGAGGTAAATTATTTACTTAACGTTATGGTGCAGTCACGTTTTAAAAAGTGTGTTTTTCACATTAAACAATTTCAAATTATCCTACAATTACAAATGATAAGAAAATGGCACCTTTAAGTTTTCACACATTTACAACCCCAGTTAGAAGATTGGAATGGTGAACAGCCTCGGATATAAACAAAATTAAAAGGAGAACTATGTCAACACTGCAAAATGTTGTACATATAAATACGTAGCAAAGTAACTGGGTATTTTACTGCACTCTCGAAACCATGCACTCATTTCACAACAGCACATTCACAGCATTTATTACTCGGATACGTTAGCTAAAATACAGCTGGCCGCTACCTTATTGCGTGAAATTAGCAGCAGAAGCCTAAGGTGTCGGTGTCATCCGGGCACAAGTCGGGGATACACGCGGGTGGACGGCGTCAACCCACTATTTTCACAGGGTGAAAGCCGTCCGCTCTGCCAAGAAGTTGGGCCCCACTAAATATTTGTGCTGAACCTGTCCCGGTGTATTCTCCAAACACCAGGACATTTCAGCAGTGTCTGCACGTTGTCTGCTTTCCATCTGCAACAACTGCAGGCGCAGAAGGGGCTTTCTTATTTTAGACTCCTGCTGGGCCCATAACAAAGGCCGAATTTGAGAGGTCATCAGGCCTCCTTTTGTTTGAGCCTCTTGGCTGGGAGCAGTCAGGAGCCTCACACCTAGAAGCAAATGCAGCAGAGGGGAAACAAAGGCTCACACCTGTTAGCACTTCACACATACTTAAGAGAGGCAGCTTTTCACTTTGTTCAGGCTCAGTTTACTAGATCAGCATGCACTGAAAGAATGTCAGATGTTACATAATACTAAATATAATTTATATAGTGCTTACTGCCCCAGAGGAGGAGTTGAAATAATTTAAGTACCACTATTTTTTCTTGTATAGCGCTTCTCATCCTAAAGCAGAGTGTCAGAGCGCTTTACATCACTCGTGCATATTAAAGTTTTGGCTTGTGATGCCACTTCCTTTGATGTGAATTCCTGTGATGCCACATGTAATGCCATGCGCCATGATGTCATGCGCCGTTATGTCATGTGCCGTGATGTCACGCATCGTGATGTCACGTGCCATGATGTCACCTGCATACTGCCTAAGTAGGTTAGTCCCGCCACTTCTTTTTTTAGGACTTGTGCCCTGGGTGTCATTTGCTTCAGAGCTCCACACATGCAGAGACGCAGCCGGTGCGTCAGGGGAAGGGAAGGAAACGGCCCACGGCCGATGTTTGCAAACACTTTAAGGTGTTTAGTTTCACTTTTGAAACATTTTAATTGGCTTCAATTTGTCAACAGAAGATGAGAGGTTTGCTTTTTTTTACCTGCTGCTCCGCTGCAGGACATCATTTCTAAAGAACACTTAAAGAAAACAAGCACTATGAAGGGAGATAATTATTTTTTAGTGTCAGAAAGTGTGATCTGATCAGTGGAGCAAGGATTACCACGGTGCAGTCAGGAGAGACATGGTTAGATGCGCCCATCACCCACATCTCCACCTCCAGACTGTGAGAATTGTTTTGGTGACCTGAGGGCGAGAGCAAGAACATCGGACATATGCATTTTTTATTCCATGCATCATATAACTAGCTTGGACTGAACTGTACCATTGACACGCTGATATCAACACTGAATCTAACACTGAAAAACAAAACCTCTGCCTTAGAAGTTTCATTTCATTGTTTTTTCAAGCCCTGGCTGTGCCAGAGCCTCCACAGGACGGAAGTGCTGCACCGAGTCCCACTGGGAGTGCTTCTGTATCACTGTAGCCTCGCAGAATATGGCTAGCTGACTGAGGCACCAGCAACAATGGCTGCCAGAGGCAGACGAGTCACTGAAAGCTTGAGCCAGATGCCTGGCTCTGGCTCAGCTTAAGGCCCTCTTGGACCCTCAAGCCCAAAACGAGCCAAGTCTTCGTGTGGATTCTGTCTGCACCCTATTCATGAAGAATTGAAGAAAAGCAGTGAACTTTAATGTAAAATGGCTGAGAGGAAGAGATATCCATGTAGCGGCTGAATTATAATGTGGAACCAGAAAACCTGGGATCAATCCCGGATTCCCCATTTGACCAAATTGTGTGATTTTAGGCTCTTCTTTTATTTCACCAAGCCTCATGTTTGATCCTCAGCACCTTAAAATACTTGGGTTCAGGATCCTCATTGTACAAAAACTTTCTTGTGATTGATTTCATAAACTGTAATGTTGGTTCATGTAGAATAAGAATTTAGGCCACACGCAGGGTATACATGACAACTCACTTACCTCTTAGTTCACTTGTTGTTGTGAGGGCAACGGCATTTCCACGTTCATGCTTAAAAACTATTACTCTTAATAAACATCCGGACTATATTGATATATATGATGTGCCAAGGTGAAACACGTCCACCTGTTAAACAAATACACTTTTTTTAAATTTGAAGAGACTATGATATTTTTACTTGGTGATTGTTGTACAAAACCAGGCCATTGGCTGGACTCATTTTTGGCTCTCCCTGTTCATTTATTGGCTCGCCCACCTCTTATGATGGGACTCAACATTTTGAACAGGTGCAGTACCTAGGCTTCAACTGCACTGCGCCTAATACGTGCACATTTAACACTTTTTCAAATAGGTTGGCAGCTGTATAGGATATAGTTACTTAGGCTGTGGCTAGGATGCTCCAAATAACCAGGTTACAGCTGCCTCTCTATAAGTTGAAAACCAAAGAATCAACAATAACAACTGGTGTCTGAGTGGCAGGACTTTCAGGATGCTGATGTTGAATATCAAAGGGAGAATGGTGTTAGAACTTGCATAGTCACTCACTCATCCACCTATATATTCCTCTCAGTGATTAAGGCATTAACTCCACAGACCTGTCTGTACCCATATGTCACGCATACCTCAAATGCACATGTTCTGTGAGCGATCAAAGTTTGTACTATCCTGTCCTACTGAATCTCTTTTGTGGCGAATAAAAGATTGCATTTGCTGCCTTCTGTGGGAGTGAAGCTTGCTTTTCTACTGCTGTGCTGTATCTGTGAGTGAGGAAGCAAAGCTTTCACTTCTGCTGCACAATTCTGCATGTGTCCTGAACAAAACGTGTTCTGTTGCAGCCCTACCTGTACCTGTCCTCTAAAGGAGGTAAGCTTACACTATTTCTGCCCATGGTGTACAAAGAAGGTGGGTTTCCAGTACTGCTGTCCATCTTGTTTTGCATGCACTTATAAAACAAAACCTAGGCATCAGGGGATGTCCCCATATTTGAAGTGAGATACCAAGACCTGTACTCCTGAGGAAGGCACTTCACTCTGTAGAGATGGTATATCAGTGCCAAAACATGTTGACAGAAAAGAAAGCAGGGTCTCTTGCTCAACCTTCCTGTTTTTAATTTGGTGGTAGAGAAATGCTATGAAAAAAATCCTTAGGTCACTCACACACAATTTTAATACAGGTCTGACAGTTTAGCAAAGAGAGAACATAAATGCTAACATAAGAAACATAATCCCATTCAAAATGAGGGAATCCTTAACTGGAAGACCATGCAACTAATAAACAGTAGTACACTCAGATGCTTCCCAGTTCTATCTCTGAAACCCACTGATGACTCAAACCACACTAGGTAGATGAGGATTTCTCCTATGCGAGTACACGAATGAATGATAAGTCAGAAGAGGTTTGGCTGCTTCTTTCAGGGGTGTTGTACTTTTTCTATGTTTGTTTGGTTATGGAGAATGTACAAGAGTGCTTTAACTCCTGCCAGTCTCTCTTTAGTGTGCTACCTGTGTTGTACCTGTTTTGTGTGTGTGAGAAATTCATGTTATGTTCTTCCTCTTAGTGCCACCTATCCTTTATTTATTCCTTGTGGTAGAGAGGATTACACTGTTGCTGCCCATGTTGTACTGTACTACTACTTAACTGAAATTACAAGACAAAATGCAGTCATTATCAATAAATAAATGCAGCAAAAATGCCACACAAAAAATTCACAATAGTTTGTTGTGCAATTTCTGTTTTTGTGCTGCAATCCATGCCGTAATATCCTGCTGCTCCTGATCCAGCGCAAAAGTCGGGGGAAATAGAAAGAGCACAATCGTCCTCCCTGCATCGCAGACCCGCAGTCACACTACCTCATTCACACACGCATTCATTGGTGGGGCCCACAACACCAACACTCATACATCTCTCTCTCACGAGTCTGCACACAGGAGTGATGATATAATTCTTACGCTGGATATGTGGGGGGAACACCTTATCACCTATAGGGAGAGAAAAGTTATTTTACAAATATACATTAGCAATCGTCACCTATAGATCCCTAATCCTAAACATCAAGGCACTCCACCCATTTGGTCGACGGACCAATTAGTTGGATTGGTTGATGGTGATTTAGAACCAGCTAAAACACATTTAAGATTCAGAATCCTTATTTCCCTTAATTAAACACCACAATCTCATATTTTCTTATTAATCAATATTTGTTTATCTATATTTTCATAATGATTTATATTTTCATTTCTTTCGTCAAAGTTTAGAATTTCTAGATCAATTAAAGTAAATCACAGAACATCATATTTACCTAATCTGGCTATCTGGGATCCTCTAATTCATTGGCTTCTGCATAATCAAATTTGTCGTAAATTGTCCGAATAAAGCAGACCAAAGCTCAATGTTCAAAGTCCTCTGCTCAGCACATTACAGTCCCCAATTTTATTAAAGACCAGAAATCGTGCAAGCATCTATCATAGCCCGTGGATTTGGAAAAACTTTGCAGTCATCAAGCAGTCGGGCAGCATCTGGACCATCAGGAAAAGGCGTCGCATTGCGTGCCCTCTCTATTCTACTACCCTTTTTATAATAAAATCAGGTTCAGAAGATACATATTTAGGCCTAGAACAGTGTTGATTGGCTGGTTGGGATCGTCCGATTCTTATTCCCAGCGCCTCAGTTCAGTCTGAATTGTGAGGTCACTAGTTCACATTAGTATCAGCTTGTCTGTTGTATGCTTGATTGTTGCCTTATCTTGGCAGACCACCAAACTGTTATCCTTGACCGGGTACATGATGTATAAAGGTTGCTAAGAAGTTCACGATTCCGTCCGGACATGCGTAGTTGACTCCACGCTTCACGAGACGGTGGCCACTTCTGGGTACGGTGACAGCGGACATTTTGGATTAGGCCCAGATGTCAATTTAAGCGAAACGAACACAAAAGAATAATTAATATATAGAAATGATGATTCTAATGTTAACCCCTTACTAATTCCGTTATGTGTTTGTATTTATCTAGCATATAGCGACATTTAAAGCAATCATATTCTCCTTTTCGATCTTCCACGAAGGTGCAAACGTTACAAAAGCAACATAAAGCATGCGATATCTAATTATCACATATACTACTGTTAATATGCGTACCGATTTTAGTTACATGAGTTATTAAGCCATGCAAATAGCAGTCTCCCACGTATAATTTGTTTTAATAATGTTGAATTAATATACATGCAGCACTTGTTTAATAATATTATAATTAATAGATTATCTAATTAGCATTTCCATGCAAAATAGAGGAGGTGTACAAAATTTTGCACTACGTGCTCCATCACTCCCAAAAAGACTGTCTCAATGTGGAATTACGCCATGGACATGGCACTGACTATATGCACATGGTGAAGCCTGCGCTCTGCAGTATAAAGAAAAAGACAGTTTCTACACCCGTGCAGCTCCCACCAAGGGCCAAAGCCCTGCAGAGTGACTATCAGTAACAGATGCTGTACAGCCAGGAGACAGGTCCTTTCAGCATATGGACAGCTCCCAGCAAAGGGCGAGCACCAGCAGAGTGACCCTGAGCAGGACTACTGGAATTATGCGGTTATGCGGCTGCAGCATTTTTTGTATTATTATAGATTTGCTGCATCTGCCACATTATCAATCATTTACTGTGTAATCTTTAGATTAAAAAAAAGAAATTTGCTTCTAACTCAAAAGGTTCAAACGTTACTAAAAACAGAGCATCACGTGTTGCTGCACAGTGGAAGGCCATTTTCACAGGCTGTTCACTTTTCTGTTGCTTTTAGCTATATTTGGATGTTAAATTGGTACTAATGAGTTACAACCAATGCTCAAACAGTGTAAAACTGACAAAATAATGAAGTAATATTTTCCACAAAAGGTACCACATGACACCGCATAATTTGGGGTTTCTTGCATTATTTACTCAACCCTGCTGCATAATTTGGCACTTCGCTGCTGAATAATTCCAGTGGCCCTGATTATCAGTATCTGAACTGTACAGCTGGGAGACAGATTATTTCAGCACACGGACAGCTCCCTGCAAGGGGTGAGGCCCAGCAAAGTGACTATCAGTAAGCGCCTGATTATGACTTTGGTGGTGCTGCGCTGGGTCTGCCCTGCAGCCGCACCACCAAAGCCGTGATTAGGAGTTTTCTTCTGTCTGGCGGGCTTCTTTTTGGTGTGCCTGCAATGGTGCCTCTAAAAATGTATACTGTAATGGGAATGCCAAAAACAGTTTCTGCGACCAGGTCTTGTGCAGCATGGATGCAGGACCTGGTGTGCATGCAAACAGGAAGGCACATGTCGTGTCCGTCTGTGTGCATCCACATGGCGTGAGGCACCTTTGTTTGCTCTCCAATACGGTTTTCATTGAGGAGGAACCTCCATGAAAACCGTGGCGGAGAGGAAACTAGTAATATGCTTGGCGGGATCGCATATTACTGCCCCTACACTGCGGCACCACCGCCAGGGAACAGCGGTTCCCTGGCTGCGGGGTAATTGTGATCCGACCACCCAAATTGAAATAGGGCAGTTGGGTAACCGCCACTGCTGTGCCTCGGAAGTCTGGTGGTCTGTGGACCGCCAGACTCGTATTCACGCCCTTAGTGAGTTGTACAGTCGGGAGACGGACTCTTTCGGCACACAGACAGCTCCCAGCAAGGGGTGAGGCCCCGCGGAGTAGGCTTTGCAAACCTCAAATTGTTTAACAGCCCCTGGGCAGTGGAGGAGGGGATGTGCTGCCTGCAGAAAGACTCTTTTTGAAATTGGACCGTACCTTGCAAAACCCGGGGCCTTGCACTCTGCAGAGCGCCTAACGTGCACCTGGACAGAGGCTGTGTGGCCTGCAGATAGGCTCTCCGGTACGCGGAAGCTGCCAGTATATGGCCAGGCCCTGCATTCTGCTTTTACGGGCGGGAGGGAGGAAGGACTGCGCAGCCTGTGCTAAAAGACCCTTCCATGGAGAACTCTCAGCTAGCAGGAGCCGCCTCCCCTGCAGAGTAATGATCGGAACTTATGAACGGAGGGGACGTCTGTGTAGCAGGCAGAACGACTCCTTGAGCAGCAGGACAGGAATGGTATGAGACTGTGCACTTCGGAGAGTGACTGTCGGCACCCGTGCGCTTAATTTGAAGCTGTGCCCCCTGTCGAAGAATTCTGTCAGCACCTGGGCTGCTCCAGTAGGATAATGCTCGCTGCCCCGTGTGCAGTGACAGTCAGCGCCAGTGCAGCGGAGGAGAGAGCCTGTGCAGCGGAGGAGAGAGAGGTGCAGCCGGCAGAAAGGCCCTTTCAGCACGCGGACAGCTCCCACCACAGAGTGAGGCCGTGCGCTGGTTTTCAGCACCCGCACCGCTGAGGTGAAGTTGTGCGGCCTTCACAAAAACTCGATAATTAAAAGGACATTTCACAGCATGGGGTGATGCCCTGCCAACTGTTAGTAACTGATCAGCGAAGGCGAGGGATGTGTGTTCAGCAGAGGTACTCTTGTCGAGCAATACCTAGCGAGGAGCGGGGCCCGCAGCATGTAGGTGACGCGCCTGCAAAAAAAGGCTCTTTCACCGCCTGGGCAGCTCCGAGTGTAGAGTGCGGCTTTGCACAGTGAGTGTCAACACCTAGAGCTCATGTCGGCATCCCAGATGCCACCAGGCTATTTAGTCGAGTCCAAGAACGTGTTAGGGACTCTTAAAAAGAGGAAGGGGAAAGGATGAGTGGTTGAAGTGGACCCACGGTGCCTAAGGCCTAACAGCGTCACCTCAGCCTTCCTTCATAACGTTTGAGACCTTTGGCTCCAACCAATGAGCTCCTTTTCAAGCTGAAATTCAGTTTTCCAAAGAAGTCTGAAGGATCAGCCAGTGCTTAATTTGTAAAAATAATAAGTGCCGGGGCCTAAAGTTTCTATTTTTTATTTTCAATTTATCACAGTTACAGGCAACTCAATAACATTAATCAGTATGATACATTCACATAGTGCAACTTTCTTATATATTAACAACAGCAGTAATAGCACATTTAAGTTTAACGGGATGAAGTATGGGGGAGACATCGTTTACAGTGAATGTGCTACAACGCTTTCCATTACAACATAAACCATTACATCGCAAGTCGTTACAACGACTTGCTGTAGGGGGCAGAAGGTTTTGGATTTACAATACAACACCTTACCTGATGTTGAACAAACTGGAGTAGGAATAGTAAATTATACTATTCCTAAATCCAGCGTGCCCACTACAGCAAATCGTTGTAATGACTTGCAATGTAATGGTTCGCGTTGTAACAACGTGGTCGTTGTAGCGACCGCATTGTAATGGAATGCATTGTAGCGCATTCGATGTAAAGAGATATATTCAAGTATGGCTTCGACGGCAGGTGAAAAAGTAGGTGAGAGGAAACAACCCTAACCATATCAAGATTAATCTTTAGTCAACCTATATGCGACTTATAGTTATTTATTTGTCTATGCTAGATGGGCACGCAGTGGTCCCCAAAAGTCTTTGGGTCGACAATACTCTCTCAACAATGTATCATATATTTTGTCATGGTCTAAAAAGTTAGCAAGATCACCCAGGCGCAGTGCACAATGAGGAGATTCTCCACTGTAGAGCGACTCATTGCTTGCCCAGTTGAAATGCCATAGCTTCCAGTTTGCTATAGGTTCTGGGCAAATCCTTTACATATCCCAGCATGGTCATAAGTGTAGGGACAGTAAACTCAACCGAATGATCCATTAAGTTCACTCAAAAGGCTGTGCCAGAATGGATGGATCAACAGACAGCCTCATGCCACGTCTAAAAAGTCATCACATTGGGCTTTTCTTCTCCAGCAGTCAGAGTTTATGCCCAATCCAAACTGGTACAAAATAGCTGGTGGGTAATATGTTATGTGCACAAATTTTAATTGGTTAAGTCTGTGTTTCCCATTAGGTGAACCCTCCTTTATTTGCTTACAGCAGTAGCACCACTGTGCCTCAGTGACGTCACGTCCCAGGCCCCTTTCCCATTTATTCTTCATGTTCAGAATTGCTGTGTTACCCTTATGTATTATAGTTTTGTATATTCCAGTAATACATTTGGTTGAACCAGGGGTGACCATATGCGAAATAAGCAATTCCCAGTCAGCCGGATCTGCCTCTAAGCTTGGGTAGACGTTGAATGTCAAAGTCGTTGGAGTATGAGTATTTCCCTACAGCTAGGTGGGGATTATTTGTGTATTCGGTGAGTGTTACGAAGAGCGAGATCAGGGTTTCCAATTGTTTAGTGCGCAATTGACGAATCACATCAACTTCACTCGTCAGAGTTAGCAATGGGTGCTGAATTAGTGAAAAGTGTGGGGAATACATTTCATTTATCCCACCTTTTCTGGCCAGCCGGCTCCAAGCCCATCTTGTGCATTTAACTGTGTGTCTTTTGGCAGTGGGACGGCATGGCCTATCCAACAGAGCTGTCTTCAGGGGGTGGTAGCTGTCAGTCCGGCCTCCAAGCCCTGATGTGGCACTTCTTGCACAGCGAGGGCAAAAATGAAAGGAGGTAGGTAGCCATGTCTAGTCCCGCTACATAAAGGGATCAGAAGAGAACTCAAGTTATTAATTTTAATTCTGGCTACAGGCTTAGTGTACAAAAGGGTAATCCACTTTATCATTGCCTTATCCATCCTCTCTAGCACTGTTAGGCGAAAAGACCACTCAATTGAGTCAAATGCTTTTGCCATGGCTGGAATGTCCACAGCTGCCTGGATGTTATGGTACATTGGGTGGGTTATGGCTAATAGCATGTGGAGATTGCCCAAGGTAGACCTGCCCGGGATAAAGCCTGACTGATCTGGTCTTATCAAAATCAGGGAGCGATAGGAATAGTCAGGTGGCAATGAACTTAGTCCAAATCTTATTATCAACATTAATAAGCGATAGCGGTTGCTAGAATTCACTTTGCTTGAGTGGCTTTCCTGGCTTCAGGAGGGTTAATAGGGCAGTTTCTCTCAGTGTCAGGGGTACTTCACCACACTTGAATGCTTAATTACGCACTCAAGTAAAAAAGGGGCTAGGTCTTCTATATATGACTTATGCAATTCTATAGGAAATCCATTACTCCCAGAAGCCAAGCCATTACGCATTGATTTCATCATGATTTCTTGGACTGTAATAGGGGCACAGAGAGGTGCTCGTTGGCAAGTCTCCAGCCAGGCTAGATCCACACTATTTAAGTAATCTAGTGTATCAGAGGGTTGCATTGCCCTCCACTGTGTATAGGTCACTATAAAAGTTGGTGAAGTCTTTGGGAATGTCTGTCTGGTTAAAGTGTGTTGCACCAGTAGGTGCATTTATCTGGATGATATGATTAGCTACCCAAAGAGGACTAAGTAAGCCTGAAAAAGGTGCGGCCCGGGCTTTCACCTACACCATATCGCCTCAAGGCCTTACATTTGTTCTGGAAGTTATCTCCCCTGTCTGCAGCCTCACAGAAGCCCAGGGTTTTTAGGTAGAGTTATTTTAATAGAGAAAGCTCAGAGTAGCCAGCTGTTTCTTTTTCAAGGGATTTGATTTCAGCCTTTAGTCTGGAGAGTTCTCCCTACAGTGACTTGAGGATTCCATGGCTCTTCGAGATGCACTCACCCCTAATTACTGCCTTGAAAGCTTCCTAAAGTGTTGTCACAGAGGACAGGGAACTCTGATTTCACTCACAGTAACGCCCAAATGCCTATATAGTTTTGCATGCTAGCGCCTGAAGTTCAAAAGGTTGTACTCACCACAGCCCGCATGGACGCTCATCCACAGGAATCCTTAATGTAAGAATGACTGATAAGTGATCAGATAGTATTATAAGTAAGTATGAAATTAAATCGATCTATCTAATCACATCTCTGGAACATAACCAGAAATCTATTCTGGACTCAAGTAAGAACTGCTGGATAACATTACACAGTTCCTCGCATGCTTTACTGCAACTAACCAAGCTAATCATCTGGAGTATTGTGTTAAAATCTTCTCCCAATGTAATACAGCGAGTGCCAACCTTGGCTATATGGTTGCCAATCCCAGAGAAAAACTCTGAAGGGTCTATATTTGGACCATATGTGTTTCAGGCAAGCATTCGGATATCATACCTCTGATGCTCACACTTATTAAATAGCTATTGATATTCTCAATGTACTTCATTGCAGTAAAGTTATCTGCTCCAGTTTGTAAACAAGAACGAGCCTAAGTATCAGCGCGGAGGTGTCAGTGTCTCATTACTCCACATCGCTGTGGTTCTCTGGTGAGGTGCTAGATGAATGATTCCCCCCCTCAACTCCACATGTCTCTTTGAATGCAACCAGTTTTTTATGAAGGTCTTCGCCTCTTCAGGGGAGGCAAATATGTGAGGCCTGCGCTTCAAGGTAAAGCACAACTTAGCTGGATATAGAATTTTATACTGTATTCCCAGCTCTCTAAATTACTTCTTGTTGGGATTAAACCTTCTGTGGGCCTATTGCACTGCTTGAGTAAAGGCCAGACAGGAGTAGATCAAGATGCCTGAATATTGAATTCTGCTCTTTCCCTCCCCGACCAAACTATTTTGTCATGGTCTCTATAGTTGAGTAGCTTATGATGATTAGGCAAATAGGGGCACCGGGAACCGGCCTACGTACCAATGAATGATGTGCCCTTTCTATTATAAACACATAAGATAGAGTTTTGTGTCAAATATGTCTGACCACATATTTTCCACATATCCTTTGATGTGATTCATACTGGTAGATTCTGGACTCCCACTATGGCATTATTGCACCTACGCAAGAGTGCCTCCAAGTCCTCATTTATGACTTTGACCACCTTCAGTTCCAGCTTCACTTCTTTTGAAGTTTGACTTGCCCTGTGGATTCATCCTCAATGTCCAAGATCCATCATTACACCAAGTCCAAATGGGAATGTTGTTTGTCAAGACTGTCTTTCATTTTGTCAAGATGACTTGTTAGGGAGTCCATTTTGGTATCTATAGATACCAGAATTCCTCGCATTTCAAGCAGTAGGGTACTTACACCGTACGGCTCTACTGCATCAATGCTACAAGCCGTTCCCGAGGGAAGCTCTGATTCTGGGTCTTGAGGCCTGTTAGACATGGCATTCTTGACGTGGTTTCCACCTGTCGTTTTGCCTCTATCCCCTGTATTTTTGACTGTATGTTGGACTTCGTTTTGCAGGTTTGTGTACTCTGGACACTTTACTACTTCTGATCAGTGCTAAAGTGCAAGTGCTCCCTGTGTAAATTGTGATTATGATTGGTTATCCATGGTTGGCATATTTGATTTACTGGTAAGTCCCCAGTAAAGTGCATTGTGTGTGCCCAGGGCCTGCAAATCAAATGCTACTATTGGGTAGTCAGTAATGGTTGTGCCACCCACATGAGTAGCCCTCTAAGCATGGCCCAGGCCTGTTATTGCAGTGTCTGTGAGTTCAGTTTTAAACTGCCCTGTCGACCTTGCAAGTGCACCCAGTTGCCAGGCCCAAACCTTCGCTTTTCTTAGATGTAAGGCACCCCTAAGTTAGGCCCAAGGTAGCCCCATGGGTAAGCCCATGGGTAAGGTGTGATGTATGTGAAAGGTAGGACATGTGCAGGTGTGTTTTGCATGTCCTGATAGTGAAATACTGCCAATTTCGTTTTTCACTATTGCAAAGGCTATCTCTCTCATAGGTTATCCTTGGCGCTGCCTTGTAACATCTTACAAGTGTAATTTCAATTGGGAAAAGATAGAGATTTGGAGTTTGGATTCCCTGAATTGAGGGTTTTAAAATGCATCTTTTAGTGACACTCTTTTTTAAATTGTGTGTTCGAAATTTCCACTTGTAGAAAGTGGGCATTTTCTTGCTTTACTATTGTGTGCCTTTACCTACCTGTGGACTCCACATCTGGTTTAGACTGACAGTTGGGCTGTATGTGCATTTACTCTTGACAGTCACACAAAGGTAGAGAAGGTGTGCCCTGCATATTCCGATGGCCCATCACCAGGCCGATGGACCTTCCTGAGCTAGAGTGGTGGGAGGAGTTGTCACTAACCCCTGAATAGGGCTGTGCCTAGCCTCTCACAATACGGTCTCCACTCCCCTGTAGTGTGACTGGAGCCAAGGCAGGATCTCGTGGACAACAAAGACTTTACTTTGAAATATGTCGACTTCAAAGGCCAAAAGGGGTATAAGTAGTAGACCTATAACTCCACATTTATAGAACACTTCTGGACAGAGGACTATGCCAAGAAGAAGAGCTGAAGAGCTGTCATGAGGAGTACTGTCCCATTGCTGGTTTGGCCTGTAGTTGCTGCTTCTGTCTGTGGGGAGTGAAAGAACTGGACTTGGCTTTCTTGTATCCTGCTTTTCCAAGACTCTCCAAGGGCTTGTCTTGTGTGTGCTTTCCTCCTGTTGGAAGTCTCAGGGCAATGAAAGACTTCCTCTGCAGCATCTCTGAACTCGACTGCTGGCAGTTCTGACTTGCCAAGTTGAGCCAATTCCAGTTCTTGGCTCTTGGAGGTAGTTCTTCTGCTTCAAGAGTTCAAAATCCAAGCCTCGGCCTTCCAGCGCTGTTTTTCCCGCTGCCAGCTTGCCCTACGGTTGAAAAGCCAACTCAGTGACACGGTGCGGCTGAAAAAGCGACACCGCACGTGTTCGCAACCCAAAGAACAACCGCAGCCTGAGTCCAGAGCACAGAGTCTGTGACATCTGAGACCCTTTCTCCGACTTCGACGCAGGTGCTGCTGTATGGCTGAAGGAATCGACGCATCACCTGCCTGCAGCTATGGAAATTGACGCTGGGGCTGTTTCACCACCACATCGAGTTAGCGCCTGGATTTTCTCACCCATCACACAAGTGTGTCAAGTTTCCAATTCATCACCCCGCCGAAAGGAGTCACCTCCAGAAATTGACGCATCACTTCTCCTCGCAGTAAGGAATCAATGCAACAGTTCTCCTGGCTGCAGCAGAACTGACACCTCCATTCCTCTGCGACTCAAGAACCGACGCATTGCTGTATCTTATCACACTTTGCTCCTTTGCGGCTGCTTTTTGTCTTGTATTTTGATGCATCAAAGGTACTGTGTCCTAAAAATCAACACCTCCGTAGAGTTCTATGGACAGAATTGCTTAAACCTTTCAAAAGTGATATTTTGAGTTCTGTATGTTGGATTTTGTTTTGTTTAGGTCTTGTTTGGTTCAGATAAAGATTGTTTATTTTTCTAAACTGGTGTGGTGTCCATTTGTACTGTATTACTGTGTGTTTTATGTACAAATGCTTTACACAATGCCTCTGGGATAGGCCTGACACCTCGTGCCAGTCTGCCAAGGGGGTGAGCAGGGGTTATCTTGGGTGTGTAACTACCTTATCCTGACTAGAAGGAAGGGTCCCTACTTGGACAAGGGTGCTTAACACTGCCAACTAGAGACCCCCATTTCTAACATGACCTAGTCGCCTTCTCGGAACTATCGAATGTGAGCTTTTGCTGCTTGCTGTCTGGCTTCCCCATCTGCAGGTGTGTTGTAATTTTAAGCAGAGTGCCAGTGGTTGCAGTGTGCTATAATTAACTCGAAACTTTAAGTAGGCAAGCCTCAGAGAGAGTCGTGAAAAGGGGACAGTGCAACTCAGCAGACAGGAAATACACAGAGGAAGCAATCTGCAGGGGCATGCTTTTTAGTGATGGTGACCCAGACACTGATGTGAGGAAGGATGGAGGCAGGGCTACTGCACAAATTCTATTAGTATTTTTTTAGGAAGGGATTGTTGATTGCAATTTGGTGAATGGTAGGCGGCAGAGGATGAGCCAGCTGACTCTGTTGCTGAGGATGTTGAAGTTTTTAAGCATGGTGAACCTTTTTGTCCTCCCCAGTTCCACGTTGTTCTTGAGTAATGAAGGGAGTGTGTCACACAGTACTGAAGGTGCTGTGTGATCCAGGGCTAGTGTCTGCATGACGACCCATCGTCCAGAGTTGAGGGGCATCACCTGAAAGCTGCACATCTTGCTGAGAAGCTGTGGGCCTTCCTAGTGCCAAGAAGTCTATTGGTCTTGGAGAGGGATGGAGAGTGCCTGTCCTTGCAGGAGGAGAGACTGAAGCACAGAGATGAAGCCATCTTGTGTTCAGGAGTGTGCCCGATGGCAACAAAAGCTGAGAGGGGCTACCTAGTTTTCCCTTCGTGGTTCATGTGGCAAACTGCATGAAGCAATGACAACCCCAAAAAAAAACAGCATGCCATCTGACAACTTTGCAATGATTCGAGGGACCTGCAGACAAGCTGTGGACCAGGATTTCGTCACCGCCATAGCAGCTTCCCACAACGGCCTACAGAGCACCCTGTTGAAGGTGGGCAATCCCTAAAGCAGGCCTGCTGTGCTGTTCGGTTAAGCAATGTGACCAAAGAGGCAGGGCTGCTTCTGCAGCCCTGCTCCTATTGACAGATGGACCATTCGTGAGACCGCAAAAAGTGCACTGTGATCAGCGCATCGCTGAACTGCTTTTACATGGACAATTAATTCAATGAGGTCATGTTCAAAAGACAGGGAGACTGTGTCTTGGGTTAGAACTGCACATTGAAAGGTGTAACAAGTGCCAAACCTAATTTGGTGTCAAGATACAAACTGAACTGACCTATGACTCTCCGTAGTGAACTTACTCTTGAGTACATTGTTGAGTCATTGTAAGAGTTTGGGAGCTGCAGTCACTGTTATAGACTGCTGTGGTGGGGCAGGCACTACCACTAATCAACCAAGACACTTTGGTGGGTATGGGGCCTTTAAACATTGTTTTGTTGCCCATGGTGTGGTAGAACACTGTCGCTCAACCACTTTACTGTGTTTAGTATTTTGTTTTGCTGTGCTATTAAAGTCATTCTGTATGTTTAAGTCAAGCTCTGGGCTGGACTGTATGTTATTGTGTATGTTGGTTGACTGTTGAGTTCTGAGTTTCTGCCACCTCTCCACATTTCCTCCCTAAGAAGACTTTGCTCATCCACCCTGAGAGCCAAATTCAGAAAGGGTGTACTTGGCCCAGTTTGCAGAACCATAGTAGGACAGACCTGAGGACACCAGAGGCAACCAACTTCAACCAACACCATTGTAGCCCAGTAGTCCCAGCCAGTCATGTGGCTCCAAAATGGGCTATGACAAGGCTCCCTTTAGTTCCTAACATCCTTGTAGCTATGGACTGAGAGTTCCCTTTACCTTCTGTCGTCACTGCAGCTCAGGGACTAATGGCTAACTTTAGTTTGATGTATTGCTTCAGATCATGGTGTAATCTATCCCGTAGCTCCTCACTCTCTGCAGTTCCTAGGCCGAGGGCTTCCTTTAGTTCCTACCATCCTTGCAGTTACTGTGCTGAGGTCTCCTTTTGATACCAGAAGTCCTTGCAGCTCTTGGGCACAGGACGTCCTTTGGCTGCTGGGCTAAAGCCCTCCTTTTGCTCAAGGTGTCCATGAATTTCTATCCCCCTGTCCAGTTTATCTTCCCTAGAACTGCTATTCCACAACCTTAACGACGTTTTTGTCCTTCCTGCAGTTTTTGGTCTCATTTAGCCCCTAGCTTCTCTGCCTGGAGTTTCTCTGCCCACTGCCTTCCTTTCCTACCATTGCAACTTCTGTCATAGTTCAAAGTTCACTTCATGGTGCAGTGCTTCATGTAGAAAAAGATCCTTGCAGGGCCCATAATTTGTTGTCCGAAGCTGCTTAATGCCAGGGTCACTGAGAAACAAGGGTTCACAGTCTTGATTCCACCTCATACCCTTTTCTTCCACCATCATACAATTCTAGTCTCACTCTCGCAAGTTTTTTTTATCCATTCTTTACCCCTTCCTAAGTGTTTTCTATATTGCTATGTCTTCTTCTCTCTCCATGTTCTTTCTTCTTCTCTTTAGCACTAGTAGAGAGTCTGACGATAAAAAATAGGGTCTGGTTCCAAAAGTGAGTGGTATTGCTCATCAAGTGTAACCACCAGCACAACTGAAGTGCTATAAGTCCAACCTCAGCTTGCCAGGCGGACACGCTTCAGTATGGCATGCTTGAAGCCCTCCCTGCCTAGACAGTGGCAAGCACATTCTGCTCCCCTGAGTGAGCTTTCATCTAAACAGCTGGCCAGAACACAGATGGCGATGCAGCTTGTCTTCAGGTCTGGGTACCTTGGGACACTCAAGGGGAGGGAGGCACTGCCATTACCTTGAGGATTCCAGCCCACACCCGCCTCCCCAGGACTGCCTCTGCTAAATGACCCTTCTAACCTGGCATGAGAGATCTGTCTAGGTAGGTGAATATTAGTGAGCTCTCTCGTTTTCGGAATTTTAGAATTCACTGAACTGCAGATTCTTTTGTGATGCTGTTGTTTTCAATGTGCTACTTTATTTTGATTTGCAGAGTCACTCCTAAATGTCTGCATTCCCTTCAGAGCGACTTGTCTGGCCGCTGGTTACTCCCAGACTGGGGTAAAGCCATGCACTGTGCAGAATGACCCAAATGAGGACAGGCATGGACTTGTGATGCATCACACAGGCTCTCTTCGCCACTACGTCAGCCTGTCTCACTTACCCCCAATCTTTTTCGAACTTCCTCAATTATTTATTCTTTCACGGGGTCTGCTTCTGTCTGCGTATTTCTATTCTGCCTCCTTTCTCCCATCTACAGCTATCGCTCTCTCTCTCTCTCTCCCACTCTCTGCCTCTGCCTTTCTCCCTCCCATCTCCACTGAGCCTTCTGACGATGCACATTTGCTGATGTCTGATATCTCGTATTGTTTCAGTGGAGGGCCTCTCTAGCACATTCTCTCACCCCCCCTGAGCTAATCACCCTGGAGTCCCTCTGCGGCTGATTACCCTGCAGCCCCCATGAAAGATGATTGCTCTCTTCTCCTGGACACAGCCTGTCCACCCCAGCCCTGCCCTTGGCCTCTTCACATTCACCAGAAGAGCCTACACCCCCCTTTCACAGAAAAACAGTAAGTCAGTGGAGCCTTGTATTCAACTGGCGAGAAACAGTTTGTCATACAACTGGGAACTGCCTGCCTCGGTTGCTTCAGTTTCCTTTTCACCAGAGCGGTGATGTTTATATTTCCCTATGACTAGCAGAGGGCAAAGTTCCAAGGAAACACATGTCAAGAGCAGCCTGAAGTTCTGCACCTTCATGTGGATACCCTGGCCATGCTCATCCTCTCGGTAAGTGTTAACCTCCAGCCTAAATGTGTGCCCCGCTGGGGAAAGATCTCACACATCCAGCAATGTGTGAGGTTCGTCTGGGAGTGGGTGGGTGGGTGGGCAGAAGCTGCCTCAAGCTCCATAGTCACAAAACAGAAGTATTGATGGCGAGTGGCAGAGCGGGTCTTTGAGGGAGGTGGCCAGGTTGGTACCATTTCTGTGCTAAACTAAACAAGCAGCCAGTAGGGGAAGTCCGCGCAGAGTAGTGTATAAGTATCTCCAATTCACGTATTACAAACAGTGTTAATGCTTCAAGGTCTCCGTACAGCGACCATCCCACGCTGTAAAGATGTAGGCCTAGGTCCACATATAATACAATTGATTAATGATCGGCAACCTGAGCAGAAAAACACAAAAGTAGAGAAACATATAAAGTCCAAGTCTCATTGCAAAATATAATTCTTCGTGCTTTATTCCAAGAACTTTAGGTACACTTCCATTTTCCAATCTTCTCAACACTTTGTTGTCCAAGCCATAAACAATGCCAACACGTGTTTTGTCTATGTGGCTGTACGCCATAGACTTCCTCAGGGCAAACGAACACTAATCATAATAACTGTTCTTAGAAAATTAAAATCAAGTTGCAAATTCATAGGTACCTTAAAATCCAAGTTCTGTATAGAATTTCATGTCAATCTTAAACGGTCCGTAGTAAGACAGAAACATGCAGCGGGGAGGTCGCATTAGACCACATATCCTTAATCCGGCATCACAGTATAGCAAAATATTCCTCATGTTCTTTTGCGGCGTGTAGCGTGTCTCAAAAGCATGTATTATATATATACAGCATGAATGTTTTCTTTGGGCCGATATACGGCCTAATAATTGTCTCAAATGAACAACTACTTCATGACGATATATGTCGAGAATTAATAAGAAGTCTATGCAGCAAAATGATTGTTTGAAAATGCTTTTGAGACATATGATTCGTCTTCTTCATATACATGGAATGAATTATAATGATGATATACCATGAGCAAGTGAAATATTGCATTGATGTTTAGACGTGTTAAGACGGCGCTTACTGAATTGAATCAAGACCGATATATGGCATGAATGTTCTCTTTGGGTCGAAATACGGCATAATAACTGTCTCAAATGAACAACTACTTCATGCCAATATACGGTGAGAATGAATGAGAAGTCTATGCAACAAAATGATTGTTTGAAAATGCTTCTGAGACATATGATTCGTTTTTATATATATGGAATGAATTATAACGATAACATGTGCAATATTATAATGATGTTTAGACATGTTAAGATGGTGCTTAATGAATTGAACCAAATTTGGTCCTTTCTCTATGCCAATATGTTTACATTGGTCTTTTAAAAATGTCCGCGTCGGGTGTGTCAGTAATACCGACGAAGGCGCAACGCCGAAACGCGTTTGTTTGTTGCTTTGAGGAAATAAACTTTTCACAACTACCCCGTGAGTGCTGGCTTCTGTTCACCGTAATATATATATATATATATATATATATATATATATATATATATATATATATATATATATATATATATATATATATATATATATATATATATATATATAAATATATTACCTACTGGCAGTCGCCAGTATGTAGTTATAGTTAGGACCTATTTTCCATAGGAAATCCGCAACATTCTATTTGGAATAACGTTGGCGCCGATTGACGAATGTTCGCGAACTTTTCCAAACTTTTGGCCAGCTCCAGTCCGCTCCTATCCTGAAAATTTCTCAGTGATTCGTCAAGCGGGGGCCGAGAAAAAGGGGGGTCCCATAACGCATTTTCCCCATGCATTTTCCCATAGGACCTGTTGACGCAGCTACAGCCCGAACTGCTGAATGGAATTACACCAAATTTGGCAAAGAGGTAGTCCTCAGTTCAGACTCGTGCCTTTTGCTTAAATGGTCTAAATCCGTTCAGTAGTTCCTGAGAAAATTAGAGTTAAAAAGATAGATATATCTGGGCGGAGCCTAACCACACATCTCATCGTGAGATCTGATTGGATGTCAGTACTTCATCCAAGAAGTGTTGGCAGCCATCTTGGGACCAATATACATGATAGCACCTCATTAAAATATGATCTCTTTTGTGAAATTAAACTCAGGTAAATCGGAATTTATTCAAGTGTAACTTGAGTTTATTAACCGTTGTTCAAAGTTAATGAAGTCAAAGAATTGTATTCATTCTTTATCAATGCATCATATATCCAACTGCCCAATGCATTTCAGGCTTTTTTTAAGCCCTTCTTCAGGGGCGGTACTCTGAAAGGATAAGGTATAGGGTTCAGTATATATATACATTTTATAAACACTCAATGGAAAAGAACAATTTTTATCCAAACAATTATACAGTAGATTTTGATTGTAACAAACATGGTCATGTTGAAACAGTATTAAAAGTAATACGTTCGTAATGAGTAAAAAAACACAATACCAGTGTTGGTAATTACCAAAATGGAGGTACACTACACATCAAAGTGATGTGAAAATATCCACTTGTTTTACATGTTAAAACAACATACTGTGATGTGCATTTACCAAGGTCATAGGAAATAGTGAAGCCGAAATGGACCAAGAAAGTTTGGGTGGTAGTGTAAGTAAACATCACATGATTACCTCTTGGAACTACAAGTCTGTTTTCTTTGTAGTTCTCGTTTTCCCGCACTTTTCCTTATCACATGTCTATATATCACATGATTACCATCCATTACACTGACCGGAGCATTTCCAATTTGATTCTCCCGGGTTCAGGAGAACCTATACATCACCATACCAACTGTAAGTTTGATCTTCCGTTACTTGTCAGATAGTGATTGTATTCTTTTAAAAGGCCCCACGCTGTATGTATTTTTGTTACCCACACCACCATCTAGATTTTTCTTTTCATTTCGTTTTTACTTTTTCCTACAATTTTGGCAAATACACACCACATTACTTTGTCCCATATGGCATTTTCATTTTTTCATTTAATTTTTTTACTTACACTACCACCCAAACTTTCTTGGTCCATTTCGGCTTCACTATTTCCTATGACCTTGGTAAATGCACATCACAGTAAAAATTGTTCTTTTCCATTGAGTGTTTATAAAATGTATATATATACTGAACCCTATACCTTATCCTTTCAGAGTACCGCCCCTGAAGAAGGGCTTAAAAAAAGCCCGAAATGCATTGGGCAGTTGGATATCTGATGCATTGATAAAGAATGAATACAATTCTTTGACTTCATTAACTTTGAACAACGGTTAATAAACTCAAGTTACACTTGAATAAATTCCGATTTACCTGAGTTTAATTTCACAAAAGAGATCATATCTCTGAGATTGAGTGCAAAACGAAAGACATTTTCCTATTCAGGAACGTGCTATCATTATCCACGATTTGAATTCCCTACTCAGGGGGATTAATTCGTTTGCACCAACTAATTTTGCTTAAAATATTGACCTGGAGAAATTTTGAGTGCGCAACTTCTGTTCTAACTTTTCATATGAGCACCTCATTAAAAAGCATTGCAGTTAATAGAAGGTTTTAAGACTTTAGTTACATTATAAATCATTTGTTGATGGTACCATACTCATTTTAGGAATTGTGGTGTGTTGTAAGGTGATTTTACCATGTGAAAAAGCCTTCTGCTGTGATATCATGAATCATGTTTGTGAGAAAACTATTTTCTCATGCTTTTCCCACAGAGGTTTGGAAGGTGATCTATAAGCTAAACTGAGAGCATATTTTCTGTAAATTCACATTATCTTTCTCAGTCATGCGAGAATGAAGTCTGATATTCTCAGTAAAACATGTACATCCAACAAGGGAAGAGACTGTCAGTTGATTCCTATGTGTTCTACTGCAACTTCCCAGAGTGTTCTAAAGAACAACTAGAGCGCTAACAGTCCTACTTATGACAAACGTCTTGCACACCTGAAGCCATCTTGATTGGAATAAAGCGGTAACTCTTAAAACATTTAATTTAAAAAGGAACAAAATGAGGGGGTTCATTTTGCCATAGAAAGTATGATTAGTGCTGCAGAAAGAAAAATGAGGGCACATTTTGAGTGACTTCTCAAATCCTTTTCTATTTCATTAAATAATTCTGACATGCAGACTGAAACATGCACTTTCAATACCAGCAGCAGACTTCCCTGGTGAGCAGTAGCTTTACTACAGTGATCTAATAAGCAACTAGAGTGCTAACATTCTGAATTTATGGCAAATGTGTGACACATCTGAATGTCTTCTTGATGGAATCAAAGTAAAAAACTGAAAGTATTTCCTACTGAGGAGACTGTAGTAAATGAGGAAATTAAGAAACTTCATAACAAATAAGTCTCCCAAAATGGCCACCAGAGACAAAAGAGCCCAAATGTAGCCCAAATATCACCCAGATGTAGCCCAAGTATAGCCCAATGACAGAATGTCCCAGAGTGTTCTAACGAACAACTAGAGCGCTAACAGTCTTACTAATGACAAAAGTATGGCACACCTGAAGCCATCTTGATTGGAATAAACTGGTAACACTTAAAACATTAAATTTAAAAAGGAACACAATGAGTGGGTTCATTTTGCCATAGAAATTATGATTATTGCTGCAGAAAGAAAAATTAGGGCACATTTTGACTTCTCAAATCCTCTTCTATTCCATAAAAAAATTCTGACATGCAGACTGAAACATGCACTTTGAATACCAGCAGCAGACTTCCTTGGTGAGCAGTAGCTTTACTACAGTGATCTAATGAGCAACTAGAGTGCTAACATTCAGAATTTATGGTAAATGTGTGACACATCTGAATGCCTTCTTGATGGAACCAAAGTAAAAAACTGAAAGTATTTCCTACTGAGGAGACTGCAGTAAATGAGGAAATTAGGAAACTTCATAACAAATAAATCTCCCAAGATGGCCACCAGAGACAAAAGAGCCCAAATGTAGCCCAGATATCACCCAGATGTAGCCCAAGTATAGCCCAATGACAGAATGTCCCAGAGTGTTCTTAAGAACAACTAGAGCGTTTACTGTCTTACATATGACAAAAGTATGGCACACCTGAAGCCATCTTGATTGGAATAAACTGGTAACACTTAAAACATTACATTTAAAAAGGAACACAATGAGTGGGTTCATTTTGCCATATAAATTATGATTAGTGCTGAAGAAAGAAAAATTAGGGCACATTTTGAGTGACTTCTCAAATCCTCTTCTATTTCATTAAAAAATTCTGATATGCAGACTGAAACATGCACTTTTAATACCAGCAGCAGACTTCCGTGGTGAGCAGTAGCTTTACTACAGTGATCTAATGAGCAACTAGAGTGCTAACATTCAGAATTTATGGCAAATGTGTTACATATCTGAATACCTTCTTGATGGAATCAAAGTAAAAAATTGAAAGCATTTCCTACTGAGGAGACTGCAGTAATTGAGGAAATTAGGAAACTTCATAACAAATAAATCTCCCAAGATGGCCACCAGAGACAAAAGAGCCTAAATGCAGCACAAATATCACCCAGATGTAGCCCACATGTAGCCCAATGACAGAAGTGTGCAAAACACGTATTTGTTGTGTATTTGCAGTTTTATATAGTGCAGACTTGTCAGGTATTGGAGTGCTTTACATGAGCATTGGTTACATCACACAAGATCAAATTCATTTTGGTTGTAGACATGGGGAGATTAAGTGATTTGACCAGAATCACAGAATGTTGAGCTGAAGCAGAAACTCCAACCTGGTTCCCCAGTTGCAAAGTCTGCAGCTCTGGAAGTAACACCACATCCTCTCCCTTAAGTGCAACATTTAATCAAGTGGTCAACTGGATAAAAACAATAAAGATTAAAAATAATTTAAAAGTTCTTTGTCGCTATTTGAAAACTCAGAAAATATGTCCTCATTTTAGTTTTTTAGAGCACTAACCATAATTTTGATGCAAATAAGATCCTCTCATATATGTAATTTCTAAAGGAAATGCTCTGGGTATTACAGTTTTGATTACATCAAAATGACGTCAGGCGTTCCACACTTTTGTAATAAATATAGAATGTTAGCAATCTAGTTGTTCATTGGGATACTGTTGAGAGGCAGAGGCCAGGGGCACGGACTCTGAAAATTGAAGGCATGTAGGAGAGTGCAGAGGCAACAATTTGACCAGACTGGGCAGGCAGGAAGGGCAGTGGCAGCACAACAGACTATGGAGGGCAGTGGAAAGGGGGGCAGGGGCAACAAACCAACAATACAGGACTGGCAAGAGAGGCTGTGGCAATATAATAGACCATTGTGGGCAGAAGGAAGAGGCAGTGGTAGTGCAACCATGCATGCCAACAGACTCGTTTCAGCCAGGAAACGTCCAATGTTTTTAAGCTCAAATGGGC
The DNA here is from genome assembly GCF_964204655.1 of Triturus cristatus. Taxonomy (NCBI): domain Eukaryota; kingdom Metazoa; phylum Chordata; class Amphibia; order Caudata; family Salamandridae; genus Triturus; species Triturus cristatus. Next base: position 881,705,717 of record NC_140585.1, read on the forward strand.
TTTATTTAGTCTGTTTCCTGTCTACAATCTCCTATTTTTCAGCAGCACAATACACCACACAGGGCATGCGGGACGGGAGTGCAGCACAACAATGCATAGAAAGCAATAGGGAGGGGACACGACCATGTACATGGACAACAGAGAACAGAGGGGAAAGAGGCAATGGTAGCTAGCTGACCATAATGGACAGACAGGAGAGAAAGCTGCAGCATAACAGACCATAAAGGGCAGGAGGGACGGATCAGGGGCATTACAATGGAACAGACAAGCCAGGAGGGAGGGAATAGGGGTCTGCACATGGAAACAGAGGGCTGGGGTTTAAGGGGGCAGGGCAGGAGCAGCAAGATGACCATGGAGGTCAGGCAGGATGGGCACTAGAAACAAGACACACCATGGAGAGCAACAGTGAGACTATGATGGCATACACACAGACCATGGAGGGAAGGTGGGAGGGGGTCAGGGGCAGCTAGCTGACCACACAGGGAAGGTGGGAGGGGCCATGGCAGCACAGAAGACCATGCATGGCAAGCGGGAGAGTTAGTAGCAGCACAATGGCTATGATGGGCAAGAAGGAGGGTGCAGGGGCATGCACAAAGGACCATGGAAGATAGAAGGGAGGGTCAGGACCTGGGCACAGACAAGAGAGTTCAGGGGAAGGGGCCTCACAACAGACTGCGCGGGCAGGCAGGAGGAGCAGTTGCAGGACAACAGACCAGGGAGGGCAGAAGGGTGTGGCAGTAAAATGGACCATGGAGGACAGGAGGAAGGGGATAGGGGCATGGCATGTGGACAGGCAGGGTGGAGGTGGCAGGGACAGGTTACATTCATCTGACAATGCTAGGCAGGTGGGAGGGGAGTGGCAGCTCAACAGAACACTCAGAGTAGATAGGAGTGGCAGGTCCATGGAACATGGTGGGCAAAAAGGATGGAGCAGGGGCATGCACAAAGACATCGGAGGGCAGGGGGAAGGAGAATAGGGGCAGCAAGCTAAGCACAGAGGCTAAGCAGGAGGTCAATGATGGGCCATAGAATTGGGCAATGGAGGGCAGGAGGTGTGGACTGGTACATCTTGCTAAATGGAGGGCAGTGGCAGCACATCAGACCATGAATGGCAGGAGGGAGGAGGCTAGTCCATGGATTCAGACAACAGAGGATAGGGAGGAGGTGGATGGGGCAGCAAGCTAACTGTTCATAGAAGGTGGGTATTAGGAACTTTATTGTTTTTAAAATGTGTGTCTGTGCGAACTACTTAAAATATGAACAAGTATGCAGCATAATCTCACTTTTATTCAGGAAGTAGAGGACGTTTGTGACTGTGACTCTGGGCTCACGTAGCAGAAACACCCCCTGACCCTCCATCCCCCATCGCAAAATGTAATGCCTGTGAAAAGGGTAGGTGGACGCAGTGTTATATAGAACATAGTCCTGAGAGCACGATTGAAAATGAAAACTAGATATAGTATATGGTATAAACTATGCACCAAAAAGTGTGATATAAGATGAACCGGGGCATGAAATATAATATGCAATACATTGTGCGCAATGACAGATTCATTGGAGAGCGCGAGATAGCACAGGCACTAGTGCGTGCTATGCGATATGCGCCTTGGAGTGTAATATGCACAGGGCAGTGTTGTGTAACTTAACTAGTCTCTAAAGTTGTAATATAAAATATGTGCTGGGGAGTGTAACGTTGCATATGCACTGTGACAAAGATATGGATCCCAGATTGTAATATGTATGGCATAGCGCTGTGCGTTATAACATAGGCATCGAGGAAGGCAAGTTAGATGGGGCAATATAACCCGTGCGAAGGCAAGTGTGGCATGACATATTCACGGGGTGGTGTTACAGTGCACATGGGCTAGAGAGTGTCATAGCATATGCACTAGCTGGTGGAATACAACAGAGAGGTGTGTGGCACTCGGCGGGCACTGGTGGGTGTAACACAGCATTGGGCTCAGCCAGGAGCACGCTGTGACTCTCAAGTGAGGTTTGTCTCCTTTCCAGAGAGTAAAATAAAAAGTATTACACATCCGGCGGTGGATGTGTGTTTTATTAACCGTGAGGGGGATTTCTTGCATAGTTTGGTCGAATTTTTGTCGAATCCCTTTTGAATGGCTTGGTGTGCGTGTGTATTAAATGTGTCCGTCAATAGCTACCCATGTTTGTATAAATAAACGACAAAGGTGTCTACTTGGAGAGTACCCACCGGCGGGGGCGCCGGGATTAGGCACGGTAGGGCGTCAGACACATCAGAGCTTCACTAGCGGTGTAAATACATTCCACGTGGATTCATTGTATGCATAGTCGCCTTTTAATGAATATCACGCAAATCGTCATGGTGATAGGTACATACGGTTTGTCCAGCATGTCCTAGGTGTTTCTATAAATATATTTTTTTTTTAAATAATAAAAAACAAAGGCCGGCCCCGGGGGATGGGGTCCCCGGGGCCATAAGTGGCCTGAGGAGGGGGGCAACGCAGCCCCCCTCCTAAAGAATAATAAAAAAAAAAGGCCATGACCCGGGGGTTGGGGTCTCCGGGACGATTAAGGCCTCGGGAGGGGGGCCACGCGACCCCCTTCAAAATGTATTTTTTTCAACAAAAAAAATTAGGATGCAGGCCCTGGGGGATGGGGTCCCCAGGGCCAATAAATTAGAAAAAGAAGGGGGACCACACAGCTCTCCTTCTTAAAAAAATAAAAATAATAAAAGACCAGCATCGCGCCGGAGGCCACGCCCCCTCCTTGCAGCACTCTGCAAACACCCCCCCTGGCCATTTGTAAGTTGGGGAATTAATTCCCCTTCAATACCGAGGGTCCCTGAGGGCCAACTAGCCCAACAGGTATCTCCAGTATGCGCCAGGAGCTGCGTTGCAGACAGGTGTTCTGAGGCCACGCCCCTTTTTACACCTCTATGCAACGCAGCTCTGTGACGCTTACTGGAGGTACCTAGTGGGCTAGTTTGACCCTAGGGACCCTTAGGATTCAAGGGGACGTAATCTCTCAACTTAGAACGGCCACAGGGCGCGTTTAAACAGTGGTGAAGGGAGGGGACGGGGCCTGAGGTGACGTGTGCAAACAAGCCCTGTGGCACAATTTAAGTTGGGGAAATAATTCCCTTTCAATCCTGAGGGACCTTGAGGGCCAACTAGCCCACCAGGTGCTTCCAGTAAGCGCCACTGCTCTGCGTTGCAGAGAGGTGGTGCAGGCCGTGCCCCTTTTTACACCTCTCTGCAATGGCGCTTACTGGACGTACCTAGTGGGCTATTTTGCCCCTAGGGACCCTCAGGATTCAAGGGGACCTAATCTCCCAACTTAAAACGGCCACAGGGCGTGTTTACACAGTGGGGAAGGGAGGGGACGGGGTCTGAGGTGACGTGTGCAAACACGCCCTATGGCGCGTTTTAAGTTGGGGAAATAATTCCCCTTCAATCCTGAGGGCTCCTGGGGGCTAACTAGCCCACCAGGTGCTGCCAGTAAGCGCCACTGAGCTGCGTTGCAGAGAGGTGGTCCAGTCCGTGCCACTTTTTACACCTCTCTGCAACGCAGCTCTGTGGCGCTTACTGGAGGTACCTAGTGGGCTAGTTGGACCCTAGGGACCCTCAGGATTCGAATGAACTTAATCTCCCAACTAAAAACGGCCACAGGGTGTGTTTACACAGTGGTGAAGGGAGGGGACGGGGCCTGAGTTAACGTGTGCAAACACGCCCTGTGGCGCGTTTTAAGTTGGGGAAATAATTCCCCTTCAATCCTGAGGGACCCTGGGGCCAACTAGCCCACCAGGTGCTTCCAGTAAGAGCCACTGCGCTGCGTTGCAGAGAGGTGGTCTAGGCTGTGCCCCTTTTTACATCTCTCTGCAACGCAGCTCTGTGGTGCTTACTGGAGGTACCTAGTGGTCTAGTTGGACCCTAGGGACCCTCAGGATTCAAGGGGACTTAATCTCCCAACTTAAAACGGCCACAGGGCGTGTTTACACAGTGGGGAAGGGAGGGGACGGGGCCTTAGGTGACATGTGCAAACACGCCCTGTGGCGCGTTTCAAGAGGTAGTTTTAATCCCCTGCCCTATTATATACTAGGGGCTTACAGAGGAGGTCATGCTAATCACAGGGGGACCCCAACGCATAGTGTTCCCTAGTGTATGTAGGTGTTTTCACTGTATTCTGAGTGTCATTTAAAAAGCACTGGCTCTAGGACTGGTTAGTCAGACTCAGTTACCACCAGTATCCGTCTGAAAAAGTTAAGGGTACAGGATGATTTTGCAACAAGGCTTCTTTCTGCTCTTCTGTTTGTTCTTTCTGCACGTTATCCTTCTTCCTGCACTTTTCTTCATCTTTGAGGACTTCTGTTGCTTCTTTCTGCATTTCTTTTTTTTCTTTCTGTGCGTTTTTTCTTCTTTCTTCACATGTCCTATCTCTGTAGGCATAGTTAGAAATTAGCATTTAAAAAACCTTTGAAATTCACTGAAAAAACCATAGGTTTCAGGCACGTTGTAGTTAGGAATTAGCATTTAAAAAACCTTAGAAATTCACTGAAAAAACCATAGGTTTCAGGGGCGTTATAGTTAGCTGGACTTTTCACTCGTACAAAACCATTGAAATTCCCCCGTTATAGTTAGTTCAGCTAACTATAACTCGCGCCCGCAATGCACTGCTGATGACGTCACATATTACATCACTCATGACATGGTCAGTGACATCACTCATGACATCACTGATGACATCTCAAATGACATCACTGATGACCTCACTGATGACATCATCCTTGTGATAGAGTGGCAGACCTCATCTCCCCCTAATATAACCTTTGATGCACACATTCAAAAATAGAAACTAAAATTTTCAAAACAATGGACATACCAATACCAGTTACAACAACCTATTCAGTAATTCTAAGATCCACATACACATCCACTCATACACCAACAGTCCTATACAGTCACTCATACATGTACTCACTCACCATATGTACTCATACACCTATACATCCTGTTACACAACGCCACTTATTCATAGAGTTACTCACACACATAGTCACTCATGCTAATAAAGAATCAAACATCCATTTACTTGCATTTACAGTTATACACACACCACCACACTTACTTCTACAGAAACTTACACATACTTAGTCTTTTAAACAATCACTTATAGAAACACATACTTATTCATACAGGAACTCTTCCAATCTCTCACTCTCACATATACTCACTTATATACACCAATAGTCACATATACTAGTTTAAAACATATGTAGTTACTCATAAAGGCACTATTGAGACAGTCATTCACTCACTAACACACCCATGCACACACTCATCCACCCATACAGTCCTGCACACATGCTGTCTTCTACACATACAAACAGTGAGTCACTCATTCATGCACCTATGCACTACATAATACCCACCACCGAACCATACAGACACTCAAAAAAACAACTAATAACCTATATAGACACTCATGTAGCTACTCACCAACCCATGCAGCCACTTATACACAAAGTGAGAGACTGATACAGATATTTACATATTTAAACATTACTCACTAAGCCATGTATTCACTAAGATACACTTAATCAGTCAGTTATACAATACATTTTTCAAAAACAAATCATCCATTTAGACACTTATATACCCATTTATTCTTCCATCGACCTTGAGATATACATATATAAAACATATGTAATTTTCAGAAAAACACACATTCACTGGATGATGTCATCAGTGATGTTATCAGTGATGTCATTTGAGATGTCATCAGTGATGTCACTGACCATGTCATGAGTGATGTAATATGTTACGTCATCAGCAGTGCATTGCGGGCGCGCGAGTTATAGTTAGCTGAACTAACTATAACGGGGGAATTTCAATGGTTTTATACGAGTGAAAAGTCCAGCTAACTATAACGCCCCTGAAACCTATGGTTTTTTCAGTGAATTTCTAAGGTTTGTTAAATGCTAATTCCTAACTATAACGTGCCTGAAACCTATGGTTTTTTCAGTGAAAATATGTATATATATTTTCACACACACCTACACACATATTGGATAGATGAGTAAAACTTTACCTGGCTATGATTGGGTGAGTAGCCATAATTAAAATGGTAATTCTTACAAAATTTCCATACAAATCAATCAATCAATCGAAGTTTATAAAGCGCATCAACTCACCTGTTAGGGTCTCAGGCGCTGTTGATCAATACAAATTGATCAACATACCTATTTGGCTCTCTAAGAACTTTCTTTTTTAATTAAAAACTATACCTCTGTGGTTATTTTGAGGCAGAAAGAGAGTGCGCGTGGGCTGGGATATCTTGACCAGGCCAACGGAGGACAGTGGATTAGATGTGCAGGATCCGTGATTTACTACTTCTTGGAACAGGCACATTTATCACAATTCAGGCTCAAACACTGCAAACATATTATTATGGAGAGATTCCTTTTCTGTGAGAGATAATTGGAAACTGCAGTCTGTACCAAGCCCAGTATTTTTAGAGAAGATATTCACACTGTTCATAACACGGTGATACACATGTAATGAGGTTTGGGGGGGGGGCAGCAGCTGAACAAAGTGAGTGCCCAGAAGACGGTATTGCTGTAGGGACAAGGGCCCCAAAGGGACTGGATGGCAGTGAAATCTTGGAGGGCATGGTGGTGGGCCGTTGAAAGCGGTATCAGGGTAGAATTTGCTGACACGGGGGCCACAGGGATTGTGCTTCATTTGGGGGGCATCTACTGGCCTCTCTGGGACCTGTGAAGCCAAAGGGTTCAGGTGGGGGCCAGGAGAACGTGATCAAGAGGGGGTACCCACCAAGGGATTGCGGAAGATGCAGGTGTAGAGCACCCTGACAGAGATAGATGCAATCATGGGAGCTTCAGGGGTCAAAAGAAGCTGTCAGTGTCACTGGCATGAGACAATTGACTGGACAGGGCCCCTGAAGGGGCGAGGTCACAGTGGTCTGTGGAGTCTGGTTGGGCGATAGTTGTTCTGGCAGGCCATACGTCCAGGCTCTGGATGAGCGTACCGGGGGTTTGGGCGGGAGAATATTCAGTGAGGGTACTGGGTAGGGGCCATCCACCTCTTTATGACATCCCTCCAGGAGTGGAGTGACAGGGACAAAGTGATGGAGGAGAGCGGTGGTTTTAGAGGAGGGAGGGGACGAGGGGTTATGAGGCAGAGCCTCCGTGGGGGGTCAGGATGCCTCCTGCAAAGATATATAAACGCAGAGCTCCACCTCTTCACACACGGAGGACACTCTGTGGCGGTTGGGCGGAGCAAAGGAGGAGCTGGTAGGGTGCCAGAGGCCTGGGGGTGGCCCCTGTAATTTTTGAGTCCGTCAGCCACCGGAAAGGGCAAGACAGTGGGTATCTGGATGCCAGTACGGTCATTTTTCTCCCCCTTTGCAGGTGCACAGCGATAGCGGAGGAGCAGACTCGGGAGAGCACGGTGGGGCTCCACAACCCTGAGGTGAAGAGAAGGCAGGGTACAGCGTGGCCAGCCATACGGCGTCCTGGGCGTCATTGCCGCTGTCAAATGAAGGTGCGGTGTGGCCTCGGCAGTGCACCAAGGATGGCGTAGTACGGCCCGCAGCAAGGAGGATAGACCTGGTTGTCAGTCAGTGGATGCATGGCGGGGAGAGTGTATTATGACCCCTGGGCCACAAGCTGAGATCACAGGACCATTTCCATGTGCAGGGGCCCAGGAAAGGTATACACAACTTGACCCAAGGCTCAATGTGCATGATTTGGGAACAGACTACTCTCAGTTAGATTATGATGAAATAAGTTTGGAGGAAGGTGAGTTGGTTGATGAGGTAGCTCCTGTGGAGGAGGAGCGCCAGTGGTGGAAGAGCAGTGAATGCAGCAGACAGGGCAGGTCGGATAATGCGGTTGGCCTTAGTATCTTGCAGAACCTATCCACTGCAAGGAAGAGGAGTGGGCCCGATTAAGGCCATGGTGGACCCCCGCAACTGGTTAGGCAACAGGCCCTGGAGTGTACACTGACCTTGATGCCAGGTAAGGGTAATAAGGCTAAGACGGTAATTGTTTTCACAGGTATGGATGTAGGGGGTGACACACACAGCGGTTGCATGCCCCTCAGGAAAGGTCGGTAAGTGACAGACGCCAGGGTGGGCATAGAGGACATGGCATTGGCACATTAGACAAGGGTCGAAGCAGCCCTGACACAAAAGACAAAGGGCAAAGCCCGTCTGGGAAAAGAGAAGGGCACGTGGAGGAGGGCACTTCAAAGAACATGCAGGTTGCACTGGACAGTGGGGAGGGATCGGTCGAACAGGGATGGGTACACAGACGGTAAGACAGACGGAAAGCAAAAAGCTTAAAATCAAGGCGCTGCCATGGGAACAACAAAACCACTGGGTGCACATTTGATGCTGTCCACAAAAGAAAATAAAGGATGGGAGAGTATGTAGAGATGTTTAAGCTCCTTCACAGGGAACTTCAGGCGAATAAAGGGTCCAAGGAAGGCCTAAGGTGCCGGTGACAACCAAAAATTGGATAGCGGCCTTCCTGATGTTTAATGCGAAAAGTACTCAGACCGGGATGTAGTTCTTTTTAAATACATGGAATGGATGTAATTGGGAAAGCACAGATCACGTATGGGGGTTACACTTGGGTGCAGTATGATGATGAGTTCAGGGCTCGTTTGTCCCTGGGCCCGGAGGCTCAGTGGGAGGAGATCGATTTTGACTTGTGGCAACACACGATGGGCCGGCCAAGTTTGGTAAGGCACTATTTACAGCAAGTGGGTTACCCATAGTGTACCACCCCTTTCAAGGACCTCCCACTCAGGATAGGGTGGGAACAACAACAAAAAAACAAGGTAGGGCACTCGGAGCTTGCTGGGACTTCAATAAGGGGCTATGTGCACAAGAATATTGCAGGTTCAGTCATGAATGCTCCAAATGTGCAGGAAAACCACCCCCTATGGAGGAGCAGGGCAGGGCCAACAAGGGGGACAGTGGGTTCAACAGCAAGGGAACTTTGGTAGGCAACACAACACTCCTTCCTCTGGTTTTCGGGGAGGACATGGGCACATGAGTCTATAGGAATGGGCTCGTACACCAATCAACCAAGAGCGGTTGGAATTTTGGCTAGCGCACTATGACTTCAGAGAAGATGCTAAATTGCTGCAGGAATGTTTTCAGTGGGGTTTTAGGCTGGGGTATGAAGGGCCCAGGATGCGCAGTTGGGCAGAGAATTTGAAATCTGCCAGGGCACACAAACAGGTAGTCAGGGATAAGCTTCAAAAAGAGATCAAGGAGAGTAGGATGGCTGGGCCTTTTACTGATTGGCCCCTGAAGGACCAGATCGTATCGCCCATATGTGTGGTTCCCAAAAAAGAGAATGGGCAATTACGGCTCATACAATATCTGTCATGGCCGGAGGGCTCATCGATCAACTACATCATAGCGGAAGAAACAGCATCAATCTCTTATTCCTCTGTGGATGTGTCTATGGAATTAGTTGAGGAGGTGGGACAGGGGGCTAACATGACCAAGAGCGACTTAAAGTCTTCTTTTAGGCCATTGTCAGTACACCCTCAGGATTTTCAAATGTTGGGCATTCAATTTGATTGTCTCTGGTATGTGGATAAATCGTTGCCCATGGGGTGCTCGATTTCATGTGCATTGTTCGAACGCTTCAGCTCCCTTCTACAGTGGCTGGTCACATGATGCATAGGGCACAAGTCGGTGACACACTATTTGGATGACTTCTTTTTCATGGGTCAGACCGCGTCCACGGGCTGCCAGCAGCAGCTGGCAAGTTTCCAGGAGCTCATGGGGGATCTGGGGGTGCCGCTGGCACCTGGGAAGACATTTGGCCCTAGCACGCTGTTGTCCTTTCTGGGCATTGAACTAGATTTGGTTGCCATGGAAGCACACCTGCCACCGGATAATACACTGACAGTGTATATGCTGTTGGACTCTATGTTGGAAAAGACCAAGGTGACAGAGAGGGAGGTGCAGATTTTACTTGTACACTTGAACTTTGCATGCAGGTTGGGCACGGTGGGTAGGACATTTTGCAGGCGCCTGGGCTGGTCACCACAAGATCCTGTTGGCAGGGGCACATAAAAGGAGTGTGATCTGGATGTACAGATATATTTAGATGAGGCAAGGGCCTTTAATTTTGGTGTTTACTGGTAAGGGAAGTGATGCACGGAAGAGTGGCCTGAGGGTTGGAAGCATGGCAGCAGAAGCATCACATTTTTGGAGTTTTTCCCCATCATAGTGGTGGTACAGCTGTGGAAGTGATCTGGCTCACAGGAAGGTCCTTTTTCCAACTGATAACTTAGTGGTTCTGCACATTGTGAACAGACAATTGGACAGGGATGCACAGATACTCAAGCTTTTGAGAGTATTTGTACTGAGTTGTTTGAGGGATGACATATTGTTTCAGGCTAGACATGTGTGACATTGCGGATGCTTTGTCTCGTTGACATCGGAAGAGGTTCCATGGGCTGGCCACCATTGCGGACAGACACAAGACTCCAATGCTGGCAGACATGTAGAGCATAGGCGACAGAGGCTGTTCCAGTTGGTGGTAGGTTTGTTGGCAGAGCCTACTAGGCGTTCATATGCTCAGGCATGGGAGAAGTTTCTACGTTCTGGAGGGAGGAGGAGAACAGCAGGTTGGAGCAGGGAGGAAGATGTGGTTCAGTTCATAGTGACTCTGATTGAGAAGGGTCAGGCAATGGTCAATATAATGGGGAAGCTGGCAGGAATCGTGTTTATGGGCAAACTGTTCTGGGATTACGTGCCTTCAGTAGGGGAACTGGGGAAAAGGATGTTGGAAGTATGTGAGAAGGGGAAACCATAGACCTTGCATTTTTTAGGGGAGGTGCTAAGGGTTTTGTTGTCGGTGTGTGACAGGGAAGTTGAAGTGGCCCTGTTCTCCAAAATAAAATTGCGTATGTTTTTTGGGGCTTTTAGGGTGTCAGCGTTGTTGGGGAGTCAGAGTGCCTGGGGTTTGGACTGGAGCAATATGGCAAAACAGGAATCGAGCTTAGTGCTGGGCCTCCCGAAACTGAGACCGGTCAGTGTTCAAAGGGGAAGACGGTAGTCCTACAGGAATACCCTTTCCGGAGACTGTGCCCGGTGTCCTGGGGCGAACAATTGAGGGTGAGTTCAGGGTCCATAGTGAGGGGGGAGTTCTTCCATGCCAGAGGGGTCTGGGTGACATCCTTCAAGCTTTTAGCGATACAGCGCAAGGCTTTAGTGAAGCTGGGTGAAAACCCAAGGGTGTTTGGCATGCACTCCTTTAGGATCGAAGTGGCCACAGAAGCTGTGAATCGAGGTTGGGACACTGCACGCATCATGGGGCTGGACAAATGGTCCTCAGATTGCTTTAGGCGGTACGTGACATTGGACAGGGGAGATTGTTGATGTATGACTTTGGTTGTGGTTTCTCCTCTCACATATCAGTCTTTTTAGGTGCGGTGGCGGGTCCGGATTCCACAGACCTCTCCATCTGGATTGTAAAACATTCCTTACTGTACTGTTTGAACACCTTGTTACGTAGACGTAGGTGCCTGACGCATTGGTGATTCACTTGGGGAAGAATGATATGATAGCCAGCAAGGTCCTAGCATTGTTCAATGGGGATGAAGAGAGATTTAGGGGAGATCAAACAATGAGTAATCAAGCAATGGGCTGGGTGTCACATCATGTGGACGAAGTTTGTGCCTCGGCGGCAATGGAGGAGAGCAAGGAAGTCCATAGTGATTGATAAGGCAAGGAGGAAGGTTAATAGAAGGATGTGTTTGTTCTGCAGAGACAAAGGCATGAGTAGAGTGAAGCCCCCTGAACTAAAGTACAACACAGTGGAATTCTTTTGGGGGTGACGGGGTTTATCTGTCAAGCTACGAGATGTAACTGTACTTGATTCAGCTGAAGGACGATTTGGCTACTGCATTGAATATTCAGAAGTGAAAGGGTGCAGCCTGGTTTGGAGGGGTCAAAAAGACCAGGGCTATGCACCCTTTCTGAGTGGCAGCTAGCCAATAGTTTGGCATATTTTTCAGTTAAGTTTATTGTTGTTGCCATCAGCGAATCAGGATAAATGGGAGCGATCAAAGAGGGCACACTTGGTTGAGGTAGAACATAAAATGTTGCGCTGTAGTTTAGACAACCAGTTGATGATAGATGTAAGTTAAGGGGACGCTAAAGGTCACCATTAGGTTAGTATAAATCTTTATTCGGTTATATAAAAACAATTATAACCATAAAAGCACAAACAAAGAACATATCCTCCACAATAAACTCAATATATAAGATTATTTAGGGTAACAGGAATTTTTTCAGCCAAGATTTGTTCTATGATAATAGATACACTTTAAAAATGTCACAACGGTTTTTGTGATCAATATAGTATTAAAAAATTGTAGGTGCAACATAGCAGGGCGACATCGTCTAAAACCAAGAATTCTTTACATTGGGGTTAGCCATAAATTACGGTGCTCAGCGTAAAACTTGCAAAATAAAACAGTGTGCATTGTTGTTTGAACTGAAGTTTCATCACAGGGACACGCCCCTAGAACCTCTTTCCAGGAATTACATTTGGGGAAGGCTACGAGCCTGTGAAAGATATTCAGTCTAAAACGTGTCAACAAAAAACGCTCAAATTGCGAGTCGACATAGGTCAAGTATGGTTCAATATACAAAGTGGTCGCAACTATCATGGAGTGTTGAACAGATGTCTTACTTATTTCTTTGGTTAGCCGTATTTCTTCCAAATGAGTGAGAGCTCTTATTTTTAGCTCTTTCTTTGAGATCTCAGAAATTATTTCAGGGTTAACATAATATTTGGACAAACCCAAATCGATAAAAAACTTTTTTACATACAACAGCCACTCGATTTTCCCTGCGTTCTCCAGAGACATGCAGTCTGCTACAATCTCCTTTGTAAGAGAATTTTTTGGTGATGTCCAGATACGGCGCCACAAAAGGAGAGGTTGAATTTTTGCCAAATCCTCAATGTGGGCCATACCAAGTTCAGCGTGGCAGGAAAATGTAGATACTCGTTTAGGAGTCATCAAGAGAAATCTCATAAAAGTATTCTCTGCAACTTGCAGCACAGTCGTGTTTTTATGCCCCCACAAGCCTGCCCCATAGAGTGCGATTGAATGGCACTTCGCTGCATAGATGCGAAGCAATTCTACGGGTGGTCTCTTTCCTAATTTCTGGGAAAATTTTATGAGGGCCATTATTGCACGCAAAAGATGATGTTTACGAGCTTCAATAGCCGCTTTCCAATTAAGTTTTTCATCAATCATAACTCCAAGATACCGGTATTGGGTAGTAGATTCCAGCCTCTCTTTATCTAGGAAGATGGACTTTGCCCTTTTACTATCCCTTCCTGCCACCATCACATAGGTTTTTTTTATATTTATTTTGAGATCCAGGGTGCCCATAAACTTCGAGTACCTGTCTAGGGATTTCTGCAGTTCTCGCGGGGTACGCGCTAAAATTACTGCGTCGTCCGCATACAGAAGCGCTGGAATGAGGCGATCTTTTGTTTGGGGGAGGTCAAGGGCCCCTCTCAACATCTCTACCTCCAGACCATTAGTGTAGAGTGAGAAGAGGAAGGGGGCCAGGACACAACCCTGCCTCACGCCGCGTTCCACCCTAAAGGACTCGGATAGTTTACCCTGTGTTCCAAAACGGACCCTGGACGAGGCGTTGAGGTATAGTGCACGAAGAAGGTTTACCAGGGCTGGATCTATGCCCATCTCAATAAGGACAAACCAGAGCTTTGAATGGGAAACACAGTCAAATGCCGCTGTAAGATCGACATAGACCATATCCTTCTTTTGCTGTAACATATTTTCCCATCAATAGGCTTAAATTCAGTGCCTGTTCTATTGTACCAAAGCCCTCCCGGAAGCCAAACTGAAAAACAGATAATATGTTATGATTTTCTGCCCACTCCTGAAGTCGCTGTAAAACCACCCTGCCCAAGACTTTGCCAAGAGAATCCAATAATGATATTGGCCGATAACAAGACACCTCCTCTCTATTTCCCTTCTTGAAAATCGGAATCATAATTGATTGAGTCCAAGTTTCAATTAACCCGTGGTTCATTGCCGCGTCAAACACCCCCTTCAAGATTGGCGCCCACAGGTCAAGTTTAAATTTAAAAAAGTCAACTGGTACTCCATCTGGTCCGGGGGCTTTTCCAGATTTACTTGCTTTAATAGCATTTATAACTTCGTGTAATTCAAAGGTTAGGGGAATCGGAAATAAAACTTCTTGAGGACTGACATTCGTCTTCTCTGATGGGTCCACTGCTTGTGTTTTGCTGAACACTTTAGAAAAATGGTTTACCCATGTTGGGCCATCAATCGCTTCTTCGACTCTTGGCTGATCAGAACTATCTGTCAGGAAGGGAGTCTTTACTATCTTCCAAAACAGCTCACCATTTTTAGCCTGAGAGCTCTCGTATAATTGATCCCATAGAGATTTTTTTAATTCCTGTTTCCTTTTTTTGCAGGCTAAACGGTATGTCCTCCTTAAAATACAAATTTCCTCTTGATCTCTTACGGGTTTTGTCAAGGCTTTTTTTAGAAGTTTATGGGCTAAGGTGCATTCATGGCTAAACCACCCTCTTTTCTCGCCCTTTTCCCCTTTATTAGTGCGTGTTAAAAGGTCTTTTACTTTCTCCATAATTATACTAAAATTATACAGCAGTTCTGTTTGATTGATATCGCTGTCTAAACATTTCCCAATGGCGGGATATACCGCCTGAACCACCTTGTTGGTTAATGCTTCTGGTTCTATCTTGCCCCAACCTATGGCAAAGCCATTTAGTTTTGTAAGGTGAATATTATTCTGGGCAAGAGCAGTCATCATCATATATGGATTGAATTTCCCCACATCGATGGTGAGATTAAAAGCCAAGGCTGCATGATCACTTAATATATTATTTATTAATCTAAAGCTCTGAGCTTTACTTTCCAATATAGCTGAGACCAGGAAATAATCAATTGTTGTCTCCCACCCCCTGCCCAAGTAAGTAGCCTGTAACTGGCCTGATAAAGTATTTATTTTATTTAGAATCACCAGGCCTAGTTCCGACATCATTTCGTTGAGAAAATCTCCTAGCTTTGTATGGCTAAAATGAGTCACATGATTGTCTGTTTCTTCCCCCACCCCACAGATATTGCTATTTTTCACGCCGCAGGGGTGGTGATTAAAGTCGCCACCCCAAACGATGCTTGGGACTTCTGACCCTTGTATTTTTTTTATCAGGGTAAGAAGTTTGTTACGAAGAGCCCCAAACAAGTCTAATCTCTCACATTCTGGGAGGTTATCGTAGAAGTTTACTAGAAAAACTACCCCCTTCCTTATAAATGTGAGTTAGGGTTAGTGCAGCAGGGGAAGAGAGAGACAGGGGCAGGATAATTATGCTGGGGGCAGCGAATGTAGGTTTGGGGGATCAGTGACCATAGGTAACATGCCTAGTGAGGTTTATTTTGTGAGGCATGAAGGCCTAGGGTTTGTTTTGTGATGTGCACCTGTTTCAATGAAACAACCTTTTTCACACCCACAATTGCGTAAATGGTCAGTGCAGGCATGGCCGTCACAGTTAAGAGTGGTGGGGCGGGGCAGGAGGAAGTCGCCAGATGACGGTATAGGTAAAATTAAAATCACTTACCTTGCACTGGCCGCATCGCCAACTCGGCGATGCGGCCAGCGCAAGGTAAGTGGTTTTATTCTTTTTTTAATTTAATGTTACCTATCCAATCGTCTGTCGACTTCCTCCCCGTTCGCTGCCCCGCCCTCCTGCCTCAGTGCTCCACAGCTCTCACCTGTGCTTTCCGCGACTGGGTCTGTGCTGCTCCCATCTCACCCAATGGGGTTTGGTGGGCGACTGACCAAAGGGAGGTGTGCCCCCTGCAGTGATTGGGGAAGTGGTATAGCCCAGACCAAGGTTGGGCTATTTTGGGCTTCATAGTATATGGACCCCAAGAGTATAAAATCAGTCATTTTGGGATAGCTGCCACCATTAGTGGAAAAGCTGACATGGTGGTCGGTGAAGTAGGGTAGCTTTGTCCTCCCCCCCCCCCTTTATTTGTTAAGTCTGTGGGTCTGCACATGATTGGCATTTGGGAAATTACTTTTCCGCATGGAGGCAGGGTTCCTTTGAATACAAGTGCACAGAGGTGAGGTTAATGTTATGGTTGTCGCTTGGAATAGGCTGCTGGGCGGCTGGCCGACAGTTTGGCATATTTTTGAGTTAAGTTTATTTTTGTGCCTTCGGCGAATCAGGATAAATAGGTATCAACGAGGGTACACTTGGGTGAGGCTGGACATAAAATGTTACCCTGTGGGAGGTTTAGATAGCTAGTTGAGAATAGATGTAAGTTAAACGTTAGGGGAAGTTAAGGTCATCATTAGGTTACTGTAGCAGGGTAAGAGATAGACAGGGGGCATGTTGGGGGGTCGGAGAATTTAGGGATGGGGGATCAGTGACCATAGGTAACGTGTTGTCTAGAGAGGTTTAGTTTTGTAAAGGTGTGAAGGCCTAGGGTTTGTTTTGTGATGTTTCAATGAAGCAGCCTTTTTCATTCTCAAAATTGCGTACATGGTCTGTGCTGCTCCCCTCTCACCCAATGGGGTTTTGCACAAATGAAGCCTTATTCCTCTCTGTGGCCATTGGCGAACAATACTCTTTGATGAGCCATGCAAAAATGAGTACTCAAGCAACACTGAGTAAACAAGGTCTGGCTAAATTGGGGAGTCTGTTCCCAGTTGGTGGGCCTCTCACTCAAAAAGACGACGCCTGTTAGACTTTTGGGCATACCACAGACTGTGACACTCATTTAAAGCAACAAGGAACACCTTCCCGCATCCTCCAGCAAGTGCTGCCATTCACAAACTTGATTGAAGGAGGGGAAACTGCCAGAGCAATTTTATTTATTTATGCTGAAGTCATCACAACGAGACCCATGATAGAAATGAAAGCTGAGCCATGGGTCCCTCCTCGTCGAAGGAGGTATGGCAATATTGCTGTACAGAAGGCAAACACTTCAATTATCAACATAAACTGATTAATTTTACATTCTAACATAGGATGTGTGTTATACCCCATTCAATGGCTAAATTTCACAGTGAAATGGCTGATTTTTGCCACAGGTGACACGGTGAAGGGGTAGTTCTTTTTCACCTGGCGCGGCAATGTCCGGAAGCTGCAGTTTATTGTGGGCAGGAGATGGTAACTTTGGGGAGAATGGTGAGAACCCTACTGCCTGTGATACATATATCTCAATTACTGAATTATGTTAAAATCATTCCTAAGAACCACCGCAGTTTCGTGTCTATGTCCTTACGAACTGCAGAGCTAGGATTAGCAATGCAATGGAAACAGGGATGAGCACCTATGGTGAAAGAATGCAAGCAAGAGTAGTGGTATGCCGGAATTAAACACCTGACTGCAAGATGGAGAGATGTCTGGGATCCATTAAGGACATATCTTTTGTCAAATGATGAGTGTGGTACTAGTCTAGATCTGACATTGTACCACTGTCTGACTAACCCTGAACCCAAAATGTTAACTTGGAAAATAAGACCAGCAGACAAGAGGTGGCTACAACTAGTAGGAAGTGCAAAGTTGACATTGAAAGGGAGCAGTCAGGCAGATGTTTAAGATTGTCCTCTACAGCTAATGGAGTCGTTGCTGTAACCTGGGTAATTAAGTTAACTCTTGGCAGCATGTGATGCTACGTAATCAACAATGTACTGTGTAATGGATGGATCAAAAACGTCAAATAAAGTATTTAAAAATAATGATTACATTAAAGTAAATTTTGAAATGAAAACAAAAAAAATATATAACATTTTTAAAAAGAAAATACAACTCCAACGTATGAAACAGTGGGGAAAGTGTTGGATTTTGGATGGGTGTCTGATTTACTATTCCCTCTCCAACATAAGCAACAGCAGGAACAAGCATTGGCATAGCCAATAGGTCTCGCCTTTGGGACCTTATAAGTGTTTAGCCATGCAACAGTTGCATAACTAAATACTTATAAGGTCCCAAAAGCGAGACCTAATAGCTATGCCAAGCGCCGCGGCCGCGAAAGTGATCGCGATCAAACATCAAACCGAAAGAAGTAATCGCGGAGAAGCGCGCGCTCGCCCACGCACATGCACTGTAGCTCTAGGCTGGCCTGGTAGCACTTTTTGGAGCCCTCTCAATAAGTCTCGCCAGACCAGCGCATGCGCTGGGTCAGGCGAGACCTAAAAATGTTGGGCTTTAGAGGGGTTAGATTTACTATTACTAGATTTGACATGTGCCAGATGTGATGAAACCTTCTCAAGTCCTGACAGGTTTTTAGGGCTACTAATATGTTTACAAATGTAAATTTTACGAGAGGCCATCACTCTCCTCTCTGCTGACTAAAAATAAAATGCTTGGGTTTCTATGAATGCAAATGCCTTTATCAACCTCACTATCAACCAATAGGCATCTACTTGCAAACAGCGTTAATCACCAGAAACAGATGAAATAAAAAAAGATATCTCATACTCTCCTGTCCCAATTCATAAAATCATCAAACAGAAACTCAGCCTGGAAACCGGGGCCATGCACATGTAATAAGATGCCTTCTGAATCATGGATGACGGTAGGGACCTGAGCGTTTGCTTGATGGTTTAGAAGCTTGGCAATGAGGATGAGCCGAAGAGGAAAGGTTGTGAACTTGTTCACGTCTTATGTAGGTGAAAGATTTCAACTTGTAAGAAAACTGAAACGTTGAGGCTATTGACGACCCATGCGGGGCAACACCTGTAACATGTGCTGTATCATTCAAGTTAGAGAGCAGGCTGAGCTCAAAAAGAGAAGGGTCAACACAACATGATTTTTCCTCTTCTCGTAACCATTCCAAGATGTGCCTGCATGCATAGACAGTCATCTTGGACGGAGTTTGGCCTATTTTATTATTCTTTATCATTCACGCATCACCAATGCACTATTTCTCAATGAAGCAGCCATCTTAGACCAATGAAGATTTATAAAATATGCCAAAAGCATTGGCAAAACCAATAGCTTTGCAGGCGCATATTAAAGATCAGACCTATTGACTTTGACTGTGCTTGTTGTGTCTGTCGAGGAAACTCTGCACCTCCCCATGGTACTCACACTATTGTTCATAATGCTAACATTGAATCTAACATTTGTGCCGCTTTCTCTACAATCCATTATGGCTTTGTCACATCCTGCTCTTCCTGTTAGGTGTAACCTGGCTCTGGGTTATGCAAAGCTTTCTGGAGTTATTTCCAATTTTGTTGCAACTCTTCTGGTTAACCCGAATTTCTGGTCTCTTCTTGCCTGCATTCCCTTCTAAATGTGTCTTGCTCACTTTACTACAGTCAAAGGTACTTCCAACTTGCCTTCATCCGCACTCCAATGCAGTACTTGAAGGCATAAAAGGCACTTCGATGCTTGACTACCTCAGCCAAGCATCAGGACTAAAAATCCAAATTCTATTTCACTAATCCAGTCCACTTTTTATAAACCACCAAGAAGAGTCTATAAAGGGAATTTCCCATGTCATTATATTTGTGACAGACGATATACCTTCTGGAAGGAATGACCCTTCATTCTGGAAGGGAAAGGCTGAACTCCTACATCCAGACATTGACACACTTATGATGTCATACATTAACAAGACAACATCCTGCCTCCTGATCATTGTACTAACGCCTCTCACACTTTTCTTTAATTAATCCATGATTCATATTAAGAAACAGGTGCATTTTACCACATAATTGATACGCTTTAAGCCCCTACTACTAATGATGAAGACCTGCATAAAAATCTGAAGGAAAAACAGAGAGCTAAAAGAGTTAATCTTCTTTGCAGTTAAGATTCCCAGCTATGGGAATTCGGCAGATTTTTGGTCGCTAATAACTTTGCCCCCGTTTGACAAATCATTTGTGTGTGATGGAATTGGTTAAGGTGGTGCAAAGAAAAAAGGGGGGTCTCAAAATGCGTTTTTCCACCAATTCATTTTTCATTGACTTTTGTGTTGCACGTAGCCGGGGAAGCGGCTAAATGGATTTTAATGAAATTTGGCAGGTATATACAATATGGTGTGCAGATGATACTTTGGGTAGTACAGGTAAGTAGGGTAAGTCTTTCAAAAGTTACAAGATATTTTAACTTAGTGATATATGTGGCCTCGATAGTTGCGTGACATTTTGCTGTATTTCGCAAAAGTACAGTGGTACATAGCGATGACAAGGTATTATGTGAATGGCTAATAATTGCCTTAACAAAAGTTAAAGGCAGTCATATTTTTTTAAGTACACTTTGGCTGTGTTCTCTGTCAAGGCCTTAGATATAGGTAAGTATTAGGTTTTATATTTTTTCCCTACCTATTAACACTTTGTAAAAGTGATAATAGGTTTGGAAAATTCTTTATGAGTTTCCATATATCTTTAAAGAAATGCAGTACTTTCCCAAGAAGTACCATGGTACTTAAAAAGAAAAATGTTAAAAAATTACAAATACACTGTATTTTACAAGTATAGTGTACTAGAGAATGTTTTCAGTTTTTTACATATTTAAATCTGTAGAAAAAAGTCTACAGAGTACCGCAGTAAAACCTAAAAATTAACGCACTACTAAAAATCTTTTGTTTTAAAGTGTGGTTCTTCGTAAGGTGCTGTAAAAATTTATAGAAGAATATAAATACATTTCTCTACCTATTACTACTGTAATAAAGCGGTAATATGTAGGGAACAGCAACAAAACCTAATACTTGCCTGTATCTAAGGTCCTTACCCAGAGCGCATCGAAAGTGTGCTGAAAACTGCATGGCTGCCTTTTACGTTTTGTAAAAACAGCCATTATTCAATCATGTACTGCCTTGTGATCAGCATGTATTGCGGTATACTGAGAAGTTACCATGGTATACTGCGCCACAATAAATTATTAATAATTTTAACCCTTATAACTTTAATACTGCTTAAACTATTTACACCTACTATCAAAAATTAACAGTTACACCTTATAATCGATATTCCTGCCACATTTCATCTACATTTGTCAACCCACTTTCAGATACATCTAATTCAAGTACAACATTCCACTCAACACCACTCCAGTGTAAGCTATTCCACTCTACGCCACTCCACTCTACCCCACTCAATTCTACACCACTCCACTGTACTCTATGCCACTCTATGCCAATTTACTCTACCCCACTCCCCTCTACGCCACTCCACTGTACACTATCCTACTGTATGCAGCTACACTCTATGCCACTCCAATCAACACCACTCCACTGTACCGTATTCCACTCTACACCACTCCACTGTACGCCAATCCAGTTTGCTACACTCTAGTTTACGCCACTCCACCTTACCCCACTCCACTGTACACCCCTATACTTTATGCTAGTCCACTGTATGTACGCCATTCTACTGTACATTATTCCACTGTATGCCACTCCACTGTACATCATTCCACACTAACCCAATTCACTCGACCCCACTCCACTCTACAACACTCCAGCATACACTATTACACTCTATGCTACTCCATTCTATGACACTCCCCAGTACACCTCTCCGCCGTACGCCACTCCACTCAATGCTATTCCACTGTACACAACTCCACTATCCTCCACTACACTCTATGCTATTCCACTCTATGCCACTCTACTTTACGCTCCTCCACTTTACACCACTCCACTACGTGCCACGCCACTCTATGCCACTCCATTCTACGGCACTACAGTCTGTGTCTCTCCACTGTACGCCACTCCACTATACACTATTCCACTGTACGCAACTACACTCTAGGTCATTCCAACCTACGCTATTCTACTCTCTATCCAACTTCACTATACACCACTCCACTGTGCTCTATTCCACTCTATGCCACTTCATTGTATACAACTTCAGTCTATGTGACTCCACTGTACCCCACTTTACTCTAAGTCACTCCATTATACGCTATTACACTTTAAGCAACTACACCCTACGCTGCTCCACTGTACATTATTTTACAGTATGCAACTATACACCACTCCACTCTACACTGTTCCGCTCTTCGCCAATCCACTCTACCCTACTCCACTTTCCTCACCACTCCAGTGTATGCTATTCCACTGTACACTGCTCCACTATATGCCACTCCACTGAACGCCTCTCCATACTACGCCACTCCACTGTACGCTATTCCACTCTATGCCACTCCACTCTGCGCCAACCCTGTCTACACCACTCCACTATACGCCACGCCACTCTATGCCACTCCACTCTATGCCACTCCAGTCTATGTCCTACCCCACTCCACTGTACGCCGCTCCACTATACACTTTTCCACTGTATGCAACTACACTCCACGCCACTACAACCTACTCTATTCCACTCTATGCCACCCCACTCTCTATCCAACTCCACTCTACACCACTCCGCTATGTGTTATTCTACTCAATGCCACTCTACTGTACTCTACTGCAGTCTATATGATTCCACTGTACCCCACTCCACTCTACACCACTCCATTACATGCTATTACACTTTAAGCAACTATACTCTACACCACACCACTCAGCGCTATCATATAGGAATGCAACTACACTCTACGTCACTCCACTGTACACTATTCCACTCTACGCCAATGCACGTTACCCCACTCCATTGTACGTCACTCCACTGTAAGCCACTCCACACTATGCCACTGCACTGCACACTATTTCACTATATGCCTCTCCACTCTATATTACTCCACTCTACGCTATTTCATTGTACCCCACTCCACTGCCCTGTACGCCACTCCACTGTACGCTATTCCAGTGTCCAGCACTCAACTCTACCACACTGTCCTCTATGTCACACCACTCAACTGTACGCTATTCCACTCTACGCCACTCTACTCTACACCTCTCCAGTCAAAGCCACTCCACTCTGCTCTACTCCACTCTATGGCACTCTACTGTACACTATTTGAATGTACATCTCCTCAATCTACACCAATCCAATCTATACTATTCCACTCTATGTCACTCCACTCTACACCATTGCAGTGTACCCGCTCTACTCAACCCAACTCCAGTCCATGGCACTCCACTGTACTTCACTCAATGGAACGGTACTCCACTCAACGACATTATAGGCCCCTACTCTATACCACCCTATACTTCACTGTATAGCAAACCACTGTACAACGATATACTTCTGTCAATGCAAGTCTGCAGCACTCTACTCTATGTCACAGTACTACACTGTACTCACGCCACAAAGCTCTACACAACTACCTCTATGCCGCTTTATCCCACTTTACTATACTCTACTCTTTGAGGCCCTACTCCACTATACTCCACTGTACTCCACTACTGCACTGTAAGCCACTCCACTGAATACTACTCGATGCCATTCAACTCTATGACAGTCTATTCCACTCCACTCTACCATACTGTACCACACTCGAATCTACTCCACGCCACTCCACTGTACAACACTGTCATCCACTCTGTCACACTTCGCTGCACTCCACTCTATGACACTTTCTGACACTCTTCAAACTGCCAGTCCAGTCTACTCTATGACACACCGCTCACTTCACTCCACTGTATGCTACACCAGCCCACTCTACTCCACTCCACTCCACGTCACTCATCTGTACAACACGCTATTCCACTCGATTTTAGGCCACTTGAGTAGACTTCACTTCACTCTACTGCACTGCATGGCACTTTACCCCACTCTATGCCACTGTTGGACACTCCACTCCACACCGCTTCAGTCTACCACACTCTACTCCACCCTATGCAACTTCACTCTACAAACCTCTTCTACACTCTGTCACTATACCACTGTGTACTCCACTCTATGCCCCCTACTCTACACTGTGCAACTCTCTACTCCACTCTATGCATCTACACTTCACTGTACAACACTGTATTCCACCCTGCAACACTTTCCAATACTCTACCACACACCACTCCACTGTACTGTATAAGTCACCACTCCAATTTATGACAGTTTAATTGACTCTACACTATGCCTCTCCACTGTACTGCACTCCACACCACTTTACTGTACAAAACGCAACTTCACTCTATGACACTTTACTCCACTATATGCTATGCCACTCTGCTCTGCTCCACTCTATGACACTACACTCCATGATACTACACTGTAACTGTATGACACTCTCCTCCACTCCACTGAGCGACACTCTATGATTTGAAACACATGTTTATTAAAAAAATTCATTACAATTCAATGAAAAAAACAAAGGTTAAACCGTAATTATAATTAGGAAAACTTTACTTATTCTTTCGATACAACCCAACATTAAACTACACAAATATTAGAAATTCTAAAGTAATAGTTATACCATAAACCTATAATTTACGCAGGCCCCCTCCTGCCACTTTGAAAGCCATGAACTGTGACATGACTTTGGAGTCTGTCATATAGCCCATCCTGTTTAACTTCTATCATATATCATTGGTCAAACTTCTCAATGTGTGTGGTTTAAAATATCTCACATATGCCAACGACACCTTACGGACTCAGCCTCCAGAATACCAGGCTAGAGCTATCTACTGATATAATTTTAGCAAAATCAGCCAAATGCTGGTGGATCAATGTCAATGTTCTGAAATGCAATACAACTGGGTGTGAAATGTTGCTGATTTGATTATAAATGAAAATGATTTTTGGAACACTATACTGTAACTCAAGCTAACGTGCAACAGTCCACTTCCACCCAACTAGAGATGAATTTGGGCATTTTGGTTCACAGAGATAACCCTGTACTCTCAGGTTAACGCTGGGTCTAAATAGTGTTTATTTCAAATAAGTCAACGTCGATATATTCTGAAGTTGCTGCCTTCTCCCTTAGAATAGCTGCTGTTAGTGTGAAGGTGGTTTTATCTTGTTACCTAGATCATGTCAAGGAGCTTTCTCAGGACGGCCAATGGACTGCAGTATGTAGAGAACACAATAACAAAGGGAGACATTAGAGGCCTGCCCTTCTTTTTTAGGCCCTTCTCCAGCTGTATTGGTAGCAAGTGAATACGCCCATCTGTTTGGTGCACAGAACTCTCCACAGTGTAATTTCATTAAACATTAGGCCTGTCTCAACCTGAGAAACCTGCCATACTCTGCACAAACACACTTTGTCCAGCCTCTTACTGAAGACATGAATGTGCCAGGGAGATGTGCAAGCAGCCAGGGTATGGTGCAAGTTCCACCTATTCAGAAGTGGGAGGAGGTGCAAAGCCGACAAGATCTCTCTTTTTAAACGGTAGCCATCTGGCTGCTTTCGTGTCTCGGGGTCAGTTAATCTGTTCTACGAAGCCATGATAGCCCTGTGCGTACTATGTAAAATAGCAATGACATCCTCTGAACCGCCTGTCCTGGTCATTTCATGTTGACCGTGGGACATCTCATGTTAAGAAAGAAGGGTCAAGTTAGACCGTAGCTGACGGACACCCCCTCCACTGTACTCCAAGTTCAATTACCAAGAAGAGAAAGGGATTATCAGATCAGGCCTTTGAAAAACTTCCTGGAAGCACTTTTCATCCAGTGCTTACTTTGTGAAAAAATCAGTGCTGAGGTTCAAAGATTTCTTGGGAATCCACTGGTCGGCTCTGCTGAATGCCAATCTGCTGGTTACCAAGGCTGCCTAGTCTTGATTCCATCTCATGTCTCTTTCTTCTGCCAACTTAGACTTTCTTTCTCTTTATGTCTCTATGCAGGTTCTTTTTCATCACAGTTTCCTCCATTGTCTGGGTTTCTCTTTCATCTTTTTTTCTCTTCCCTCTTCCATCTCCGTTATTGACTTCCTCTTTCTTGGTGTGAGTCCAAGTCTGATGATAGAAAATAAGGCCTGGTCCCATCGATAAGGGCCGGTATCCTCCATATACATTCACCAACACAAAGTACGTGTTGCCCTCACCGTCTCAGTTTTACTCTACAATGCTGAGCAGAGAGGGAGACAAACCTAAGCGCAGACTTTGTTAAGAATCCACAGGAGGGAGAGTGTTTCACTACAGATCTGCCCCAAAGGCTTAGCAGTCATCGTCTGCCGTGATGCCCAGACCTCAGCTGGGTACCGGCCTGCCAGCTGTGCCAGCCTTCCCAGAGCTAAGGTGGTCCAGTGGTGAGTATACCTGCCATCTGACTGCAAAGGGTAAGGGTTTGTGGACTGGGTTAGAGGACTCCTTGCCAAGCCTGTTAAATGCTGCAGCTGGTCTTTTCACCCCCAGAACTAGGTAATGTTCTAGGGTGACCAGATGTCCCGGATTTCCCCGGACAGTCCCCGGAGAGGTGTCCCGACACTTTTCTCCAAATTGTACAAATGTCCCGGTTTTTGGGTACCTGGGTTTTTAAGGGAGGGTCGGGTGAACCTGCACATTAATCACAGTGTTGTGCAGGCTCACATTTCGACCGGCTCTCTTAGAAACAGGGACAGAGTTCAATTCTTTAAACTCTCCTGCTGTGCTGCTTCGCCTCACTTATGCAGCACAGCAGGATTTAATGAGGTGTGAATCTGGGCTGCAGAGGCCATAGGGTAAGGCCAGGCCTACCAGCAGTTGGACCCTGGAGCTCTTCCCAGAACGGGCGATAAAGTAGTGAAGTAAAGTGAAGAACACGAATAAATATATATATATATATATATATATATATATATATATATATATATATATATATATATATATATATATATATATATATATATATATATATATATATAACCTACTGGCGGTCGCCAGTAGGTAGTTATAGTTAGGACCACGTTTCCATAGGAAATCCGCAACATTCTATTTTGAATAACTTTGGCGCCGGTTGACGAATCCTCGCAAATTTTTCAAAATAGGTGGGGCGCTACGCTCCGCTCCTACCCTGAAAGTCTCGGGGGGATTCGTCAAGTGGGGGCTGAGATAAAAGGGGGGTCCCAAAACGCGTTTTTCCCATGCATTTTTCCATAGGACCTTTAGACACAGCTACAGCCCGAACGGCTGAACAGAATTACTTGAAATTTGGCAGAGAGGTAGTCCTCAGGTCAAGGAAGTGCCTTTTGTAGGTTTGGTGTAAATCTGTTCAGTAGATTCTGAGAAAATAGCCTTTAAATCAATATATATATCTGAGCCAGCTTACGGTGCGCTTACGGTGCGCTTACCGTACGCGTACGGTGGCGTGCGCGAGCGCAATTCTGATTGGCCCTTAGATCTTAGTAAACATTCGAATCGGTCGAAACCAGGAAGCGGCGGCCGCCATTTTCTCTCTCGCACTCTGACAGGGGGTTGAAAAACCAAGTGCAAAAACATGTAAAGGGGCTGTTTACACAGCTCCCAAGCACCTAGCCATGTCGAGGGAGTCCCCAACGATCCCCCAAGTGAAAAAAGGCAATTTTAATTTTTTCGAAAATTTCGCCGATTACGCTTACCGTACGCGTACGGTAACAAATAATAATAAAAAAAAAAAAATATCCACATTCTCCCCACCCCGTGTGCAAAAAGTGCCCGAAGAGCACCTATTGTGCATGGCTCAATAGAGCTAAACAAAACATATATTTTACCTGTCACAACGATGCTCATCATATGTCCTCCATGTGCGCACGGTGCACGAAGCGCATCGTGCGTTCATGGCCCATCTAGTGTAACGTGGGCACGCGGTGCGCGAAGCGCACCGCGTGCTCACTGTGCGCGCACGGTGCTCGAAGCGCACCGTGCGCGCACGGAACGAACTGCGTTAAGTGGGCGCGCACTCCACAAATGGCGTAAAGTAACTTAGCATTTAAAAAACCGTACAAATTCACTGAAAAAACCATAGGTTTCACACACGTTATAGTTAGGAATTAGCATTTAAAAAACCTTGCAAATTCACTGAAAAAACCATAGGTTTCACACATGTTATAGTTAGCTGGACATTTTACTGATAAAAAACCAATGAAATTCCCCCGTTATAGTTACTGTAGGCAACTATAACTCACGCGACCGTAATCCTCTGCTGATGACATATGTGTCTTTATGAAAAAAAAATATTTGTAATATATGTATAGCTAAAATTTAATGGAAGAAGACATGGGCAAATAAGTGTCTAAATACAGTATTAGCATCAGCAGAGGATTACGGTCGCGTGAGTTATAGTTGCCTACAGTAACTATAACGGGGGAATTTCATTGGTTTTTTATCAGTAAAATGTCCAGCTAACTATAACATGTGTGAAACCTATGGTTTTTTCAGTGAATATATATAAAATTATATATATTTGTATATAAGAAGCCCTGAGACCTAATAGGACATTAAGTCCTATTTCTATGTCTGTGCCTATCCCGGTTTTTCATTCTGAAAATCTGGTCACCCTATAATGTTCACAACTCTAGCGTGAAGAGCCTTACGCTCGTCTACGTTGCAGCTTGGAAATGGGGGTTAGTCGATGAACTTCTCAAAGACAGAAAACCTTTGAAAAGTCTTTATAAGCAGTGCTTATAAAATAAAATAAACAGAACCAGATGTATCAACCATCAAGGTGCATGTGCAGGTCTTCTCTGTGATCTAGGCAGATCGATCTTTGCATTTTACTTAACAAGCTCATTCAAAGCAGTGCAATAGGTGTGCACAGTGAGATGCATACGTCTCAACTCATTACAACTCATGGGCTGGGTTTCATGTGTGCTTCATTGTTAGTGGCTCCAAATGCTTGGATGGAGGCCTTCAAGTGACATCAGGACATTGTCCACACATTTCTCTTTTGTAAAGCTCAATCATAAAGGTCCCTTTGTCTGAATATATATGGGTCACGTTGATAGAAACAGTATTGCTTTGTAAAGTGATGTTTATTTATTTATTTAGACGACTTTGCGAACAAGACCCTTGCAGGTATCAGAGCGCTTTTCAGGGCAAATATAGGTGGATGACATATACATATAAATACACAGAATTATGTGAATACAGTACTGGTAACTATTAGAGGTAAGCATATATCTACAAGAGTGTATAAGAAAAAGTTCAAGTGAATTTAGACATGAGAATCAATTTCACTTCTTTTTTTAAAAAAGCAGCAGACGGATTAAGTCCCGTTTCTGGGGGTAAGGTGTTCCAAATCCTGGGAGCCATTCCTGAGAAGGTATGATTATATGTTTTCTTCTTGGAGAAACGTTGTGGTTTAAGTAGAAGATTATTAGAACTCCTGGTAGATCTGTTACCACCCGATAGTACTAGTTTATCTGCTAGGTACCTTGAAGTTTTGTGATGCAATGCCTTATGTGTCATACAGGCGATTTTTAAATGGATTCTGGCCTCAAAAGGTAACCAGTTGAGGGCCTGCAGGTCAGGGGAAATGTCGCAGTTTGTTTTGTTGCCCGTGATGAGTCTAGCGGCTGTATTGATTGAGGCTCTTAGCAGAGCGGTCATTGATTTAGGGAGGCCACAAAGAGCGACACTCCCATAATCAACTCTGGGAATTACTAGAGTTTGGACTGCCTGTTTAAAGTCATTTGCGTATATGAAGGGTTTCAATTTTCTCAGGGTGTTTATCTGAAAATTTGCTCCTTTAGTTGTAGCGCTGATGTGCTTCTGCATATTTAATTTATTATCCAGGGTTATTCCTTGGGATTTAGCGGAATCGATGTGAGGGTGCAGAGATGAACAGGACCAGTACTGCCCACCCCCACCTCCAAACCAGTCACTGTACCTCTCACAGTGTAGGTTGTCCACCGTAGACAATTTACAATTTCACGCTCGAATATTGAACATTGGGAATTTCTGTGCAGAACCGCATCCTTTATGTAGTGCAGATTTTGTCCAGACAAGTCCTTCTCGCATATCTGGCGCTCTGGCCTGAAAGATTACTCTCACAAAGCACAACTCAGAGTTTAATGAGTGAAAACCTATGCAAGAGATAAAGGTATAACACTTATATTTAAACAATGGACATTTCTCGCCCAAGGTCTAGGATTCCACAGATAGCCTTGGTCGGTTTCTGCACACCTGATACTGCACACACCTGCACACCTGATACTGCAGAGTGTAAAAAGGTGCCCCTGATCTGAAGGCTTCTGTGGACTTACTTACCTTTCTTAATTTATTCAGATCCCGCCCAGTATTTTACACCTATCCCAAGAAGCTACACTCAGGGCCGGTTTTAGGGCAGTGCGACTGTAGTGGCCGCACTGGGCGCTGACCTGTGGAGGGGGGCACTATGACCTCAGGGGGGCGCTATGTTTAGCAATATCTTATGATATGAGAGATGAGGGGCACTTTTGCAGGTGGTAGTGAGAGAATCCAATAAGGCAGTCAAGGGATGTGGGGGCGCCAAAAGTGATTGTCGCACCGGGCGCCACCAGCGCTAAAGCCGGCCCTGGCCTACACTAAACGTCCTACACTTGGTTATTCTAAGGTGTGAATGCTTATCATTGAGCTGGGCCTCACATTTTTGTATTTGATGCTATAGTGTAAGCTTCAAATAATTCATACTTTTCTACTTGATTGTAAAGTACTGACACTTCTTACTTTTCACTTAATTTGAGCTGGACTAATTCAGCCTGATTTTGTGGGAGACTTGGCCGAGTGCCTTCGAAGCCTAGATTCCCCTCCCGCTCTCCTCTCCAACATCCCCAAATATGTCTCTGAGCAAGAAGCTGTCACATTTCTCGTTCAGATTGCAGGAAAAGTGGCAGCCTTGCCAAGAAGTGTCTAATCAGAGCTCTCTCTTGAACCTTCCTTTCTGAGAGATGCATCATATGCAAAGTTGACGCTGACATGTTGAGATGCACCCAATGGTGCAGCTTGTTGACCCCTCTACGGACAGCGTCAAAGTCTGCGTAGACAGCGTGTCTCCAGGAAAAGTAGGGCCCTCCCCTGGCGTTCTGCTGGAGTGTCTACCCCCCCTCCGCATCCTTGACACCACAGCATGACTCACACCGGCGGCATCATCATGAGGGGTAAGTGAGTCTCTCCTCTGAACTGGCCCAGCAATTTGCTGATTTGCAATGAAGGAATTGCTTCGACCTGGGACTTCGCTGCGTCTGAAATCATTGGGCTGTAATGAGCACCACAGCGTGGATGGAGTTTAGATGTCACAGGCATCAAGTTAATTTTCTAAAAGGCTGGAGTAATTAATCCGATGAGGATTTGATTCCAGAAAAACAATTAACTACTGACTCTTCAAACACCGGGAGGGGGATATCATTCCCTCCTAGACTTTCTTTCCACACCCCTCCCCCATCCCCTCAGCGTTGTTGCAGGATGAAGTGTCAAAATATTTTCGGCAATTGTGAACAGAATTCTAAATAATAACATTAACTAGGCGGCAGAATATCCATCTGGTCTATCCCTTTTACTCCTGCTGCAACACTGTAGAACCATGTCTAACTCCGTTGATGATCTCACACTCTGATCACTTCACTTCCTGTTACGACCTCCGCTTTTATAATATATTCCTGTTGGAAAACAGCTGCATGCATTTACAGAAAGTTTCATGCAGTTACAGCCCATGGCACCCATTTACACCAAACTACGTCTACGTATCGACAGAGAAGTTGATTTACAACCAGGTACACAAATATCTATCTATCTATCTATCTATCTATCTATCTATCTATCTATCTATCTATCTATCTATCTATCTATCTATCTATCTATCTATCTATCTATCTATCTATCTATCTATCTATCTATCTATCTATCTATCTATCTATCGATCTATGGAGAGTTACTTTCAATTTACTACAGGCTGCTCACATTTATACTCAGACACATATGCTACAGCCACTCAAATGCACGGTCAACCAGTCAAGTGTGGTTACCCCTATTACCTCTACTTTCCTCTGCTTCATCCCATTTGTTATGTTTTTTCAGCTAATCCCGTCTCGTTGAGGCAGGAAAAAACATCAAGAAAGCTATGAAGAATTACCCACCACCCCTGCTGGGCACCATAAAGATGCTATCCTTCCCAGCACACTTGCTGTTTTTTTCCTGTATCTCCTGAGATGAACATTGATGTATTTTGATTTGTTTACCTCAGAATCCTGCTGGGCATGAATCTGTGATATAATCATGGACCAAGATCCTTCGCTGCCGGGTTCCGGAGGAAGTGTCGATGCAATGATAGATTTTCTGTGGGAAAGATGGAAATGATCCACCATTTTTGAAGGCATGGATCTTCTATCCAGATTTTATGTGAACACTGAGAAAGAAATATGGTCCCTGTTTGGTGTAAGTGCGTCTGTTAGCAGGCCTGCGCAATGATAGAATGCCAAAGCGCGTGAACTGATTTTTGGTTCTCCACCAGCGGACTTGGTGGATAAGATAAGAATATGCACGATTATGAAGGTACGTGTTAAATCAGTGAAGTGGTGATCATTGTTGCTGTGATCAATTTGGGGCACCACAAGGATGTCCTAATTTATTTTCACTGGGCCAAGAACTGCATTAATATAGGCCAGCACTAAAAAGACAGAATATGGATTTTTCTTCATTTTCTGATTAATCACCTTCTCCTTAAAGGAAAAAACACAACTTGGAGAAGGAGAAAAGACTTAGTAAAATCGTTGTTGAAACTATTGCCACTTTATAAGGGGCTATCTTTTTTATGGATTCAGTTCTCAAAATTGCCTTTGTCTGACTACTGATTTTCTGAGGGTGAAGAGTATGGTGATCTCCCTGGGGATAAAAAGGGTAAATATATAAATAAAGGCTTCCACGCATTTTGGCACACACTGAAAACAACATAGGGTTTCAGGAAAAGGAAGGTCCCACTACTTCCTCTGGCACACTTTTAAGACAATTTTAGTTCTCCGCTAAATTAGGACAACCTAGTCTTTCTTATGCAATTGATGTGACTTTGAAAACAAGATCAGTGTGCCCCCTTTTATGGCCTGTCAGTATCATCTTACTGATATCCAGTCAGTTCTGACAGATGCTGTTCCAATTGATACATTAGTGGGCTGTACTTCTTTTGCAGAAGGATATACCATCAAAAATCGAATTGATAAAAAATAGACTAGTCTTGCACCTTTCAATCATTACTTTCTGATGTCAAGCAACTGTTTAAGGCTATAGAAGATGCCATCGAGTTACCTAATGTTTAAAAGCATGGAAAGGTAAATATAATATTTGTCAGACATTTCCTTCGTTATAATTAGAGATTATGCATTGGACAGTGGAGCTTGGGTGGCAGCAAGATGTAGTCTTGCATTAAAAGACTGACTTACAGATTAAGTGGAGAAGTCTTTGGAACCAGAATGCCATAAAAAGAGCTCTCTTATTTGGATCTGAGCTGGAAGACAACATTCAGAAGCTCTTCAAAGAGAAAAAACATTCATCTCTGTTTAAGAAAAGTCAGTCTACTGCTTAGGAGAGAAAACGTCTTTTTGTCAATCAACTTGTTATCAATAATCAAATATAAGGGAAAGAGCTTTGCTGAGGGTCAGGATCAAAAACATAAACAAGGCTTGTGCAAGAGTTACAGATTTGAGGGCGCATTCAGCATTATCTTGTTCTAGGAGGAACTGACCTCAGACACGTCGGTTCTCCAGATAATTAATTCAGGTAATCCACATATACACTCAAGATTCAGAACAACTCAGTGGCCACATTACATGGGCAAGAGAGAAACTCTGACACTGGCAATTCAATATCTTCTAGTGAAGAGGGTGTCATTCCTGTCCCCAAGGGAGAATGGAGAACCAGCTACTACTTCAATGTATTCCTGGTGCCCAAGATATGGGAGGATTCTGGATAGGAAGGTTCTGAGTTAGCGGGTAAGGACAATATTATTCAAAATGAAGGCTCTGGGGACGGAGCTTGGTGCCCAAGAAAGATGGTGGTTTTCTAAAATAACTCCAGGCAACTGTGTGACATCAGGCCTTCTCCCTGTCCTCTAAAAGGCCTCTAGGCGTCCAGAAAGTGGGGGAGCCAGTTAAGTACCTCTTCACCATTATGAGATGATGCCCTGATGGTGCTATAGGTGAGGAGAGGTGGGGTGTTCTACATCGCAGGAGGTGGTCAT
This sequence comes from Triturus cristatus, assembly GCF_964204655.1. Classification (NCBI taxonomy): domain Eukaryota; kingdom Metazoa; phylum Chordata; class Amphibia; order Caudata; family Salamandridae; genus Triturus; species Triturus cristatus. The sequence goes on from NC_140585.1 coordinate 881,739,722, forward strand.
CTGACAAAGACCCCACTCCAGTACACAGGGACCCAACAGAGCCTCAGCTCAATGAGCAATGCACACAAGCCAGTGGCATGAGCTGTGACAATTGGCAGAGGGACTCACCAGACTGGAAGTTGGCAAGCACACAAACCATCTCAGTGCACATCTGTGAGCAGAGGCGAATGTTCTCGTGCCTTATTCCTTATGGTATTAGCCATTCTCCTAGCCCGGTACAGGCAGTGACTGCCCCAAGTGCAGCCAAATGACATTTACCACATCGCCAGAACAAACAAGATTCGGAGGGGGGGGTGATGCCCTGGAACTATTATTTAAAAAAAGATATCCTGATGCCTCAATTTGCACCCCCTCTGGCGCATTCCTATACATAGCAATGACCGCATACTTGTACACTCTGGCTCATGCCCAGCGCAGGGTAGGCTTTACATCCTACCCAACTGAGGCCTGGCCCACAACCACATCACTGAGATGGTCATGGGGAGATGGAGGATGGCTTTCTTTTCCACCTGACTGAAAATGCAGAGTCAATGACTGTCACTACATCCCCGACATCCAGTCATGGCCAGCATGACTCGCGGGTGGGGAGGAGAGGTCCCTTGAGGGGGTTTACTTTGAAATAAAATAAAAAAGTTACCTTACCTTCGCCGGCCTTGTCCCGCGTCGTCTCTGCTCCTCACAGGAAGCAGCCCAGGCAGCCTCCCTTCCCTCCCCTAAGCCAATCACAATGGTGCAATGGCAGCGTTGTGATTGGTTGGGACACCGACCGCACAGGCGTATATGGGGAGGCCATTTTCTCCATGTAGGCTGCATGCAGCCTACATGGAGATAATGCAGTGTGTATGACTGGTTTGGTCGGCCCTGGGGCCGACCAAACATTCAGTGCCATCAGAGTGGGCAAAATACTCCTCCCCTGCCTTAGAGCAGGACCACCCACCCGCCTGCCCCCAACCAAACCCTTCTGCTTTCTAGAAGAAGAAACATAAAATGGTATTTATAATACCATTTTATGTTTCTGCTTCTCGTACTGCAAGAAAGCAGTGGGGCAATGCTCCTCCGCCCACATGGAGGAGCGCCCCAGCCTACATTGACCTCATTTTCGACTAAGATTGTCCCGCTTGGCATGGTATGTCACAGACAGGTGATCCCTGGAGGACACCGTAGAACAAAAACACCATGGATCCCTCCAGAGTGGTTTGCTTTCTTTACTTGATCAATGTATTCCTTTGCGCTCTCTCTCCCTTCCTTTCTTAGTAGCTGTTATTAGTGTTCTATCACCTCTCTCAGATTTTCGATTGTTGGTAGAGAGATGAGTCTGAACTTGTTTAGAGGATATGCAAGTTGTATCAATGAGGGGAGAGGATGTAGCCTTACGGCTAGAGCGCTCAACCTCAAAGCTGAAACACCGGGTTCAAGTCCCGACAGGGACGCTCAACATTCTGTGATTCTGGGCAAATCACTTAATTTCCGCGTGCCTAACAAAAATGAATTTGTCCATCTGTAACTAAACTGGTGCTCATGTAAAGCGCTCTGATGCCTGATATCTTCGGATCGAGTTTGTGCTATATAAAACTCCCAAAAAACAATTGATGACTATCTCTGAATACAAATACCATTGTTCCTGTTTTTTGTGCTTTATTATACACTGACGGTCATCATGAAGTTAATGATATAGTTAAACTACTATGATTGTTTCTTGTATCTACACTGAGTGAAAAAAACAATAAAGAAATGTTAATACAAAATGAAGACTGCAGAAAATTATCCCCCTCCTTCTTCAAGAGGAGTTTAGGATGACCTTGGATCTACACGATGTCTATTTCCATGTTTCAATTGCTGCCAGCCATCAGAAGTGCCCATGGTTTTGCATTAATATCAGTCCAGAGTCCTGCCATTTGGCCTGAAGTTTGCCCCCGAGTCTTTACAAAGGTTGTGATTCCAATGGTAGCTCTTTTCTATCTACAGGGTGGGCGGATATACCTTTATGTAGACAATTATCTACTCGATGCTTTGATAATGACTTTAGTGAAGGCTGCCTATGCATGTCCATCGTTTTATTTTCAATCTTCCAAAATGCTAATTGGCTCCAGCACAACAGTTAATACATATTGGGGTCAGATTTCAAACTGATATCAACAGAATATTCCTTCCACCTACCAGAACAGAGCCTCTTTGTTGACTACTGTCATCTCTACTATAGAAACAGATCGCTCCACTGATGGTCTAGGACATATGGAAGTGTTGCAAACTGGGTTACTGGTTGAGGGGGTGAAACCCTTCTCAAGCAGCAACTACGATTATTGTTAGGGTGAGGTCACAAGCAAACCCCAAATTAACCTCTGGTAGCTCGGTACAAGCAGCCAGAAGTAACGTTGAGGCAATGTGTATAGTATTTATTCCACACTTCAAATAGAAATAAAGTACAACACAAGAAAATTTTTACACCAATTAAAAAAAAGAGTATATTTAATAAAATATTTAAGACCAAAAACGGCAAAAATCCAATCAATCGAACAGAATATATGCAATTTGAAAGATTTAGATAAAAATGATGTCTAATAGCACAAAGCGTCAACTGTGGTTATCTGATCACGCCGGACCGGGACAAAGCCACAAGTTCAGGCCGACCAGGGAACAAAGTAAGGTCCACTGAACTAAGTATCTTAAATCCTAGTTTGCAGAGCGCTGCAACATCCTCCATTGAGGATGCATTATGCGGTTCCAATGAGAGGCGGGCTGTGATACAGAATCCTGAGTCATCGTCGGGGATGCCATCAATAAGGAACTTGTGATCAAGATCAAGAAAGCATTGCGCAGTGGCAGTTTTGAAGAAGCTGTGGGGCTGTAATGCAAAGTCCTACGTCGTTGTCGAGGATGCTGTCAAGGGGGGCCATGAAATGCAAAGGTCTGCATCAAGGATGCATCGCGCAGCGACGGTTCCGAGGAAGCTGAGATGCGAAGTCGTGCATTTTGTATGTGTCACACAGCGGCGGTTCTGAATGGGAGCTGTGAGAAGATACATCGCAATGCGTTGGTTATGCAATACGACCACAGCTTTGCTGGCAGAGCAACTTCAGGCCAACTTCCAAGGGTCCCCGATTGAGGTGGCACCACTACCACTTGGAGGGCAGTTAGAGTCTGGGTGTTATTTTCAAGATGTTTGGAGCCTTTTCTGTCCCTGAGGCTCTGATTAGGAGGCCAGACAACTAGCCCTTTGAGTCACTCTAGTGGTCCTGGGATCAAGATGCAGATCCAGTCCTTTCACTCAGGCAGCAGGGCAGCAGGGCAACAGAGTAGCAATCCTTGCACAGCAGCAAAGCAGTCTTTCTAAGTTGTCCACAGGTCCAGAGGTGTACTACTGAGGTCCACTATTTATACATGGTGTCAGCTTTATAGTAGGATAAGGTTCTGGAGGTTTCCTCCCCAGAGTTGTTTCGAAATTCGTGCCTCCCTGCCCTGGCTCCAGCTTGTCTGTGAACACAAAAGACTAGTACCAAACCCTTTGTGAGTGTGTGCAGGCAAAGCCTTTGTGATGTGAAAGTGTGGTAGATGACAGTTCATCCCTCTCATCAGCTCAGAGATGGTCCATTTTGTCAACACATATTCCCCTTTTGTCTCACTATCTGGGAGCAATACACAAAGATCAACTGCCAACTAGACCTAGTCATTTGACCAATGGCTGCTCCTCGAGGGAGTGCTGCGGGGGAGGGGCGGGGTGGGGGGTGGTGAACTCCGGCATACAGCCGAACGGAGTTGAGTCAATAAATAAATAAAGAAAACAAATTACATTGCGCGCTGCATCACCGATTTGGCGTTGCAGCACGCGCAATATAATTTGTTTTATTTATTTACTCAACTTCGTTCGGCCGTATGCCGGATTTTACTACCCCCCACCCTGCCCCTCCCCTGTCCCGCTCCACCGCCCTGCAGCACTCTCTCGTGGAGCCGCCACTGGACCCAGGAAACAGGCTTTAGGCACCAAATAGTTGGGACAAGAAAATGCCAACTTTCTAAAAGTTGGGAACAATGAAGGTTGTGTTGCACTCAAATCTAGTTCATACCTTGTGTAAAGTTAAAAACGGTTTTTGAAGTTGGTTCTATCGATGTTTTCCAATAGGTGCATATTTATCAGTGAGCATTTAAACCTGAACTGTAAATTCATGTACAATTATCTATGGTTGTCACAGGCGTACTTTCAATTGATCCTTATGGATAAGCATCATCATACATATATGAGTAACATACATGACACTCAAAAATTAATTTCATTTAGCCATCACAAATTAATTTCATTTGGCCATCACTTTTCTAAAAACTTTATTGCTCTTCACTTGACGAATATTTTAACTAGATCAACAGAGTCTGTCTTTCTTTTTTACTGTGTTTTACTCACCTTTCAACGTTCATGCACCCACTCAGCAGCGCGTTCATAAACGTAACTTTAAAATCTCGTCACAAAGCATACAGCCTAGATCACACCAGGGTAAGAACCACTTTTGGGGCTTGTAAAATCATGCAGTATTGGCAATTTATTTTCAATTTGGTGTACAGAAGTCAGTTCCTCATTTCCACATATTCTTTTTCGACAGCTGGGAATCCAGTGTTTGTTAATGAAGCATACTAAGTGATAGATACAGCTTTACCATACTAGATGGGATTCGATCTTTTAAAGGTCAGAGTCACTAAACAATCCCTTTAATCGGAAGCAGGTCACAATTTTAATATTCTGCTGCATGCATCTTCACCTGTTGAGATTAATGCATTCACTTCCTAAACTAATTTTTTGTGCTTTGACTGCAACCCACAGGTGTATGCTTGGAGATGCAGTTTGTTTCTCTTTTTTGACTGGGAAACACGGAACAAATTAACACACCTGTTGAGATAATCTTAGATATCGCACTTGTTTTATTCCTAATCTCGCGTTTTTCACTCCCGTCGTGGTAAAACTGAATAATGCATTCACTCGTTTCCACTAAGTAACAAAAGGTCGGCTACCGCTGCAGGTCAATATGCACGACGGGTTGCATTGGGATAACGCCCCTCACTTTTTAGAATTTTTATCCTATTCTATCTTTCCAACCACTGTCTTGTGAATCGGTTGTTGACAAACTTTACCATCATTCTCACATATCACAGACAGATGTCCCTCACGGCATAAGGTTATTTGTAACTAGCGGGAAATTTGAAATTGCCGTACTATAAAAAACCTTGGGGCATATCAACAAGCAGCAGGGATAATTATCGCTGGCCGCCCTTAGCGTGAGGAATTTTATCGCCGGCTATTGCAGATAATTATCGCCATGCTAGTGCTGTATTACCAACGCATAGCGCAATGGCGATAATTATTCCTGTGATGGCGATGTTTTCCATGGAACATCGCTGGTTTTCCAGCGATGTTCCAGGGAAAACGGCGATATCCTTGTTGATAGGTCTGGGTGGTTTCAGCCCTATAATCCACCACCCATTGACTAACATTGTTTAGTCAAAGGAAAAGCAGGCGTAAGGAAAGTAGCGATAACCAAGGTTAGCGCTACTTTTCTTATCGCTATGCTTGTTAGCGTGCCCATTGATAATTGGAGAAATGTCGGTTAGCGACATTTCTCCAGTTGTTTTGGGACGGAACGCCCACTTTGCATCTCATTAGAGATGCAAAGTTGGGCGTTACAGGAAAGGGCGCTAAGGCAAGGATTCACGCGATAGCGTGACCTTGCTGATAAAGCGATAAAATTATCGCCGCTTTTCATCCGAAAACGGACGCAAAAGCGGCGATAAACTTCTAGCGCCGCCTTGTTGATATCCCCCTTGTATTTTTGTTTGTAGATACCCCTGATGAAGGGCTCTTGTATCGGGCCGAAATGCATTGGGCTGGATTGAATTGTTACCCCACAAGAATGTAACAACCAGCTCTGACACGGTTGAATTATGTACAAGAATCTCGTCTTTGGAACAAAATCGACCGGGGACATAGTAGTGCACACTGTGTCTAGAGCATAGGCTCTAGAAATACTCACAAATTTCTAAAAGTGGCATTTCACATTGTGACTTAAAATCTGACTTTACCACTAAAGAGGGCTTTATATTACAATTCGTTAGACACCAAACTCTATATTCCTACTTGCTCCAATTAAAAGTTATCACTTATTACCCCTTCCCCGCTCATGACGGAGCCGCTCCGTCATGAGCCACGGTTGCCGTGTGCTCATGACGGAACGGTTCCGTCATGTCACTGCCGTTGGCGGCCGCTCCGCTTACGCGGCGCTGTTTCCCCGCCTGTGCGGGGGGACAACGCAAATGGGCGGAGTCATGACGGAACCGTTCCGTCATGAGCACAGCTCAACCGTGGCTCATGACGGAGCGGCTCCGTCATGAGCACAGCGCCACCGTGCTGCCCCCCCGCACCCCCCAGCGCTGCGGCGGAATTCCCGCCGCAGCGAAAGGGTTAAATGTAAAACGGTAACCCAATGTGATCCTATGTCTTGTAGTAGTGATAAACAAATGTGAGAGTATTTCACTACCAGAACATGTAAAAGTTAAAACAACATGTCCAACCATTTAAATATACTGCACCCTGCCCAATGTAAGTAAGTAATATTTATTGTACAGTTAATAAAAACGTTTATAACGAGCATTTCTTATAAAATTGCAAAACTTCAATTCAAAAGGCTGATAGCCACCGTTAAGAACACAGTAAAAAATAGCATAAAAAAAAGAAAGAAAGAAAAGAGAGAGACGTCCCCAAGCCTTAGTGGGCCCAAGTCCAGATTTTAGATTTTTTTTTATAAGCGGAGATTTAGCAGCAATACAGAAAGTTCGATATCCTCCCTGGTCAGAGTCTGAACAGAAAAAAGAGGGAAGCAGTAGAAAGCAGATCAAAGTGCGTAGTGCAGCAACGACTTGTGTGGCTCAATGTAAGGTGGCAGAGATTAACCCATTAATGTTTTTCTTCAAGGCTTGACTTTGCAAGGGTGCTTATTACTTGGTGTAATAAAGGTGCTGTCTGAGTCTTTCGTGTGGTGGATCAGGGAGACGGTTCCAGCCCAGCTCCAATGGCACCTCTCAGGTAATCCGGTTGTATCTTGATACTGAGTTCAGCGGCAGTTAAGAATTGTACCAGACAAAAGCTTAGTTGAATATCTTTGCCAGAGAAACTTGCTAGCACTGCTTGCCTACAGGACCGTATTTGTTTCTTGTTGAAGAATGGTCTCAGGAGGGACCGGCACTCCCGTATTAATTCCCTGCATATGGTGATGATGATGTCCTCCTCTCCTTCCCCGCAGAGACAACAGATTGCTGGCTTCGGAGGGCGTAGCCATGGCGGCAAGTGGTAGGCAGATGGAAATAGGCCTAGCCGAAATCTCAGAAACTTTTCTTTTGTGGTTTTAAAGAAGTTGGTTTGGAGGTATGCTTGATGGGTTGCTTTGCTGTATGACTGAATAGTAAGCCAGCCATGTGCACGTTTAGACAAGACGGCTTTATCTTGTATGATGGATTATTTTTTGACAATGTTATTTACAATTTGTTTTAAGCTTGCCAGGGTCCCTGATGATTCCCAAAGTTGGCGGATCCCCAGCCGGTCCGGTGTGGTGTCCAAGTAATGTCTAGCTGGGCAGGACTCTGAGGCTTGTAGTTTCTTCCACAGGTAGGTGTTTAGCGTATCAGGCTGCCCTCTTTTGATTTTGTACCAGTTTTTAACGAAAGCTCCTTTGCGGGCCAGCTCTTGTCTTTGTAACCCAAAATTCGAGCCTCATTTGTGCAGGGGATGTATATCCTGGCAACTCATAGATCATTCTCAAAGCTCTTGCCATGGTACCGTTCAGTGTTTCAGCATCTCTCCCTCTCGTGGCTTTGCTTCCATAGGTGATTGCTGGAATTAGTTTTGCCTGTATCACCCTGGTTAGAGGGAAAAAACTTGGTCCAGAGGTCTTGTTTTTTAGGTTTCTTAATGCCACTGCTCTCATTAATCCCCTCTTTGTTATGGCCTCGCGATGCGCTGTGTAGTTAACTTTGTTTTCGATGATAACTCCCAGATATTTATAATCTTGTACTGCTTCCAGCCTGTGTTTTGTCAGGAACCAGTTGTGCTTTGTTTTTATCTTCCGGAAGTTTACACACATGACTTTTGTTTTTTCTTGATTAATTTTTAGTCTTTTGGTCTCCGAGTGTTGGGATGTAATGTCGAGCAGGCGTTGTAGACCTATGGTTGACCGGCTGATAAACACCAGGTCATCTGCGCATAAAAGGTTGTATAACTGATGACCTCCTAGTTTGGGGGCGTGTGAATTACATTCATTGAGTAGGACAGATAGCTCAGCCATAAAAAGATTAAAGAGTGCCTAAATTTGTCCTTGATCATGGGCAAGTACATGAGGGCAAAGAGTGGTTCTATCCACCTTGCCTTCATGGACTTGTCCTGTGCATTTGATACTGTGAACAGGGGGAAACTGTGGGCACTAATGACAGAAATGGGGTTTGAGAGTGCACTAATCCTGCTCCTAAAAAGGCTACACACTAATACATCTGTTTCCATAAGATTTGGATCACACGGGGAAAGGACAAAGCCCATTGCCTCAACCGAAGGAGTTCGGCTGGGGTGAATTTTAGCTCCTTTCCTGTTTTTAATTTACACTTTACACGAATGGTCTGGAAGCATTTTTACTAGTCAAGAAAATCGATTTTCCCCGCATTAATGGTCAGCCAGTTCCGCTGCTCTCGTATGCGAACGATACTGCACTCATGGCCTTGACGGCCAATAACTCCAAACCTCCCTGGACGCCTTTACTAATTTTATGGCGGCGCTAGACTTGAGGGTTAATTTCTCAAAGTCTTACATGATGGTCTGCGGCCCAAAAAAGGTTAAAACCAGAAGTTTCAATGTCAGGGGTAAGTCCATTGAAAGGGTGGATCAGTTTGCATACTTGGGGAACATGTTTAGCAATGATTTCAAATTGGATTCCCTGATTATGGCTAGGGCATAGCAGACAAGTAGAGTAGAGGAGGGGCTCTTTAGGTTCACCTGTAAGCTAGGCCACAAGCCAGTGCCTGAGCTGGTTACCCTATTCAATGCAAAATGCTTGTCAGTTGTATCGTAGGGGGCGGGTGTATGGGGCTATCAAAGAAGTCGCCCACTACAAGTAGTGGAGAATAAGTTTATAAAACACTTGATGATTCAAAGCAGCTCTGCCACCTCATTTTCTGCTGCCCCTTTGCTCTTGTGAGCCAAAATCTGGGTCTCAGAAGAGTTACAGGTTTCCAGGGGGATCATCGAAGACTGTATTAATTTGGATAAGTCTGTGAAGATCCCCTGGCTTCGGTTTGTGAGGGATAGGTTATCCGAGATTGGGTTGGGTGAGTACTTTGACACTCCGTCGAGTATCCCCTTAAATGCAGAGAGTATAATTAAAGAGGAGTATAGGGTCTGGGCAAATTCAAGTCATTTACAATTGGGGGCACCCAGTTCTAGTTGCCCTTTCATGCCCAAACAGCAATATTACCTATCCTTTACAACAAAGAGCCAGATGCATTTTCTTTTAACAAGATTTCGCCTTAGCACTCTGCACTTTTTGGTAGCATTCCCCAAACAATCTGGGTGGGTGGACGGACAACCTTATTGCCTGCCCATGCGACAATAGAACTTCTCAGAGCACCTTGCACTTTACGCTTTTTTGTGCACTTTATAAAGAACCACGGAGTCGATTTTTGTTACACCTAGTATTGAGTATTCACCCATTTACACATATTGAGGGGTATAGATATCTGCAATCACTTACCAATCATGTTTGCACTGCTGTTTTAAATTTTATTGGAACAGCAATGGGCATTAGGAAATGCTATGAAGTGCAAAAAATGGGTTCGGAGTTGAAATGATCTGTATTCCTTGTTTTTATCTCAAATTGGTTCAAATTTTACAGCCATTATTACATCTATGCACAAGTATGATTTTAGCTTATAAATGTGTATTTTAAATTTGTATTGCTTGATTGTCGAAACTTTTATGCATGTGTGCCGAATAAAGTTAATTTGACTTGACTTGATTAAAGAGTGTTGGGGCAAGCACACAGCCTTGTTTTAATACTGAGGTTGTATGAATGTTTTCCGTTAAGTGGTCTCCTGCCCCCAGCTTTACTTGCACCCAGGTGTTACTATGCAAAATAATTACTTGTTTTAGTAGCAGTGGTGGAATGCTTAGACTTTTTAGTTTTTGCCACAATATATTTCTGTTTATATGGTCAAACTCCGAGATGTAGCCGATGAAGCACAGGTACAGGGGCTGTTTTATTACAAGAGCCGCATCTATCATTAATGAGAGGGCTGAAATGTTAGTAGCAGTGCCCATATTCTTGCAGAAACAAGTTTTATTATATGGTATTGCTTCGATTTCTGTGGCCCATGATGTTAATTCTTGAAGAAGTACTCCTGCATAATATTTGGCTTCATTGTCCAGTAGAGCTACCAGCCGATAGCTTTTCGGATCATTCCTATTGCCTATTTTGTAAATGGGTGAAATGATCGAGCCCCTCCATGATGATGGTACGATTGATGTTTGCACAATTGATTTGAAGATTGGTTTTAGGACTGAAGCCCAGAATTCTAGATCTTATTTAAATAGAATGGGCGGGATCCCGTTTGGGCCGGGAGCTCCCTCAAGCCCGCCCTTGAGGATTCCTTTACAGATTTGTGTGTTCGTGATTGTAAAATCCTGTTCCAGTGTTGCGTTGAAGTTCAACTGAGGTGGCTGTGTTTCCAGGGTGGGTGAGAGGTTAGTTGTGCAGGTTCGGGGATCATGCTCTTTATTAAAATGTGATTCGGGAAAGGTTGTCCATGTCTCTTCCGTAACATTGTGAGTTGATGCCCTGGCTCCGCGTGTTAGACAGAGCATTACATTTCTGCCAGAATTGCGCGCTATTGTTGTTTTTGATGTTGTGCAGGAGTTTAGCTCAAAGAGACTCATCAGCTTCTTTTTTGAGGCTCCAAGTTAATTTCCTGCAGGTATCTTTTAGCTGCCTCAGTTCTAGCAGTGCCGTGGGGTATTTCTTCTGCCTCCGTAGTGTGTGGTTTTTCAATGCTTTTAGCTTTGTTAATTTGGTGTTATTCCTTAAATTGTGGTATGAGTGTTGGTTTTTGAAAGCGTTTCTTTATGTCTCCATAGCTGTTCCGTAGGGTTTTTGCAAACACCTCCCAGCTTCCTATTCTGTCGGGATCAGCTACTTGCGCTTCTCCGAGGAGTTGTATTGCGAGGGAAAAGAGGCATTCTGGATCTTTTGTTCTGCATTTCACTATTTTCTCGTTGTTGGTAAATTCTGGGCAGTATGTATTTGCTGGGGGCAATGTGCATGTTGATGGTGCTTCTACCGTAATCTCCTGGGGCAGATGATCGCTATAATCTAAACTTCCAATGCAATCCAGCTGTTTGCTTTCTTCTCTGTTAGTATTTTCACCAGTTCTTCCTTCAGTTGTTGACTGCCTTTGATTTTATCACGCGGGTGCAGGTTTACAAGTATTATATACTCTTTTTTTGTCATCCCCTGTATGGAAATTCGGAGTGCTTGCATAGCATTGGGGGAGCTAGATTGTATGGCATTGGGTCCTCTGCATAGATGCTCTTTATAGAGCTGTATGTAGCAAGGCTTCCCTTATAGTGGCCGAATTTGGTGCTTTTTGTTGCAGGTAAGTAGAGCAGGTTGAACCCATGCAAGGCTGTGGGTATTTCATACCATGTTTCTTGGAGCAAGATGATGGCAAATTTCTGTAGATAAGATTGCAGTTCTGGGTCCAGAGTCTTGTCTCCCAGGTCATTGATATTCCAGGAACAAACTTTCAGGGAGTTTTTGGCTTCAGTTGTGTTAAGCTCAGTATGTCACAGACTTTGAGGTTTGATGTTTATTGTCTTGGATACCCAGCTCCACTCTTGTATGGCTTTGCTTGAAATTGAGCTTATCCTGTGTTCCTAGTGTTCACTGGTTACTCTGTGCTCAAGGCTTTTGCTGCGTGCTCCTCGCAGTACTGAGAATGATCGTGTGCTTGGTTGTGCTAACCCAGGATGTTCTAGGCACCCCGGGTCGGCCAATAAGGGATCTGGGTATCTTGGTTGAGGAAAAGGCCGTAGTTTGATGCCCCAGGTATTGAGTTTGGTTTGTTTCTTTAAGATTCTCTCAGCTAGGTCTGGTGTAGTCCAGACTGTTTTAGTTGCTTCTATTCTTGGTCGGTCCGGTGACTCTACAATCTCAACTGACTCCAGGTCGGTAGTGTTTATGTTCTTTAAGCTGTTAGTGGACCTTAGTAGCCGTAGGATGTTGCTCCTGTTTAGTATATCAACCCGTTCCTTCAATATATGCTCTGGGGAAAACACAATTATTGTTGTTGTACCTGGAAGCATTTTTTGTTCGTCCGAGCTACTATGTGTCGTCGTTGAGACCTCTACTGACGTGGTGGGCCCGCACGATGGTCTTACCGGGCCAAGAAGCCGGCTTTCGCTTGCTAGGTCTGTCTCTAAACTTGGGCCTGATGTTGTAGTTGTCTCCGCTTTTGTGCGTCCTATGCCCTGTTTGGCTAATTGTTTGTCTACTGGTTCTGTAGGTTCTCTTGTTATTGATGTTACTGAGCCTTGTGCACACTTGTCGAGTGCCCAGTCAGTCACTGAGCGTTAGTTTATTGTTGTAAATGTTTCCCCTACTAAGTGCCCTCTTCTGTTCCCCGGTTTGTGCTCGGGCCATTTGTTGGGGATGTGCACCCTTTCTTTCCTGTTGCCTCTTCCTGAGTTAACCTTTCTCTTGTGTCCCGGCCTGGGTCCATCGATTCTCCCTCCCTGGTTGAAGTGTCTCGTCGCTCATCCATTGGCACTCATGTTGGTTTTGGGTTTCGCCCCTTCCACCTTTGTTTTCTCTGCTGTTTGGAGGATTGTACACCTTCAGTCCGGGCATGTTTTTGAGGAGATTTGCTTGTATATGAGGTGTTGCTTGTTGGGGGTGCTGTGGCTCTTTGGCTCGATGAGCTGTTATTTGTGCCTACTGTTGATAGGTCCATGGCCTCCTGAAGCTGCCTTGCTTCTGATGTCTGAGCTACAGAGTACTGGGCCTGAGCCTGGGTTCTTGAAATTATTGGAGATTGCTCACCGTTACTCGTATCAGCAGATCCGTTTGGCTGGGTTGTCTGTCACTGCCTTTCTTATGTCAGCAAGAAGATTGTCCATTGCTGACGGTAGTTTCCCCAGCTTGTCCACATTTGTTATACGGATGTATGATGTTACAACGCATGCTTTTACAACGCATGCTGTTACAACAAATTTTTTACAACGCAAATGCTGTGACAACGCAAGTCTTTACAACGCAAATCTTTACATCGACTTGCAGTAGATGGCGTGCTAACATTAAAAAAGGGTAATTTACTATTCTAACTCCAGTCCACGTTGCAGTAGGGAAGGTGTTTGGATAGTAAACTACACTATTTTTAATGTTAGCACGCCATCTAGTGCAAGTCGATGTAAAGACTTGCACTGTAATGGCATGCGTTGTCACAGCATTTGCGTTGTAACAGTTTCGTTGTAATGGCAGTGCGTTGTAAAAGTTGCGTTGTAATGGTTGTTCACCTTGTTATACAGGTGCAGCTGGCCAGAGTAAATTGTGTCTCTGACTGAGCCCTCTTAAACAGGTTGTTGAGATCCGCCAACTTGTCGTCTATGTTAACGACGAAGATGGAGAGTGAGTTGAGGACTGACAATTGAAGATCCATCTTGTCTGATTGGTATTGTATTGCATTTACGGACATTTTCATTGTATGCAGCAATGTGGACCAGATGTCATCTTTGTCTTGTAATTTGTCCTTTTCTGTATTGGGTTTTGGGGAGCTGTTGTTTCGTCCTGTACCTCACCTCCAGGGGCGGTGGAGTATGAGGCTACCAATTCCTCCCATTCCTCTGGTGTGAGGTAAGATGACTGGTTCTGTGTCTTGAGTCATTGGTGTTGGAGCCCATTGTGTCTTTCTGTTAGGTTGGGCTAGACCAGTGTCATGTCCACTTTGTGCTTGCAGTTGTCCCAGGGTTGGTTGAGCTAACCATTCTTGCAGTGAGAACTGAGGGGTAGATTGTGCTTTTCCAGCTTCAATTTTGGTTGTCGTATTATGGGAGTCTTTACTGCCCACATAGCCCACATTGACCCCAGAGACCTGCTTGGGCTCCGTCAGCTTGTGCTTGGAAATGGCTGAGGGGTTAAAGTGCTCTTTAAAATTAGGTAGGTTCCGCTTTAGCCTCTGACAGAGTTTTACGTCGGTGCAGGAGTCCAGGCAGTATTACACCTCCGTTTAAGGAGGTATTGTTATTGGAGGGATGCCTGAGTGCTTCCGGTTCCTCCCCCTCTTCTCCCATACGATATGGTGGCATTTTGTCCAAGAATCCTTCCTTAGTACGCCTAAGAGGGATATAGTTGTTAGGGCTTTCCTTTCCTTCTTTTCCTTCCTCTTTGATTGCCGCTGCGTGGCTCGTGGCCTGACCAAGGACATAATTTTCACTCCCCTTTGATATGACAATGTTTTTGGGCAAGTCCAACTCCGAGTGGCCCCAGGAGTCATGTCATAGGTGCCCGCTTGCCTCGTTTCCTTTAATCTTCGCCTTTTTGCTTGCATCTGTTAGACTTGCTGCGTGGCTTTTACCGGTAGCTGATGACTCTCCGCAGTCTAACTTCAGCTGCTGCTGATGTGGCGTCTGATGTGCCATCTGGTGTGCCTTGATTGGTTGGAGTGGAGCCGCAAGGTTAGTCACTTTGTTGCTACTTAGACACAGTACCGGCCCAGCGTCCTTTATAAAGGAAAATGTTGTGTATATTTTAGGTTGGTGACTTGATTTGGGCAAAATAGGCACATTGCTTGCGCCGCTTGCCATGATGTTTGGCAGGGACTACTGCTAAGTGGTGAGATCAGATGGAAGTCTTCCTCCTTTATCCTCGCCTGGTCTTCATCACTTCCCTTGAGGAGTGCCTTCTTGGTTGTCCTCTGCATTCATTCAGTAGGGTTTGCTACCATCTGCTGCCTTCACTGCCCTGATTGCATTGTTGTAGCTGTCTTCGCTGTTATAGCTGCTGTTGTGAGTTTTCATAAAATTGTTAGCAATGCCCTCTTTTCCAGCTTAATTCCCTTCTCTTCTTATCTACTTTTCTCTCCTTTCTCCTTTGCTCCTTTGCTGAATGTTCACCTTGCCTCGCCAGCCCTATCAGTTCTGTTCCTTAGTCTGTTTATGCCGTGCACTGCCAAGCTGGGAAGGAGCCTGTTTGGTGCTCGCTGGTCAGAAGCTGGAGCTGTAGAGTCTATTAAGGTTTTTTTTTTACAAAGCGCCTGTGTCCTGTGCCCTGTACTTCTGCAAGCCTTTCCTCCGCCTCGCCGAAGGCAGGAGGCAGGAGGGAAGTCCCCTTAACCTCCTGTCCTCCAACTGCCTGCTGCAGTGCTCCTCGCCCACGGGAGAAGCCGCCCATCGCCCTCGCAGCCGCTGCTGTACACCACCACACACCAGCAAGCCGCACCCGGTCAGAAACACCGGGCGGCCTCCGCTGGGAGGGGTGGAGAACGAGGGCTGCTATGCAGGCAAACAGCTTCCGCAGGCTTCCCCAGGCAAACGGTGAAAGCTCTGGTCCTGGCAGGTGCGGGCAGTGCGAATGTGTTCGTGGACGTGGAGGTGAGGCAACTGTGGGGGGCCGAGAACCTATCCAGGATTGGCGTCACGGGGGGCCTTCCTCTCGGCAGCCGCACCTCGTTAGTGCGCACCGCTCACCGTTGCGCTGACCAACGGCACTCCTCTCTATGCTTTCCCACTGCTGCTGCTGCTGCATACATCAAGTCAAGCTCAAGGTAATACAAGGGTTGCCCTACAGACCAATGGGCTGTTAGGGCCTACCCTCGGGGTGACTTTTATGTATTAAAAAGGAAGGGTTAGGTTTGGCAAAAGGTTTATTTTGCCAGGTCGAAATGGCAGTTTAAACTGCCCACACAGACTGGAATGGCAAGGCTGAGACATGTTTAAAGGGCTACTTATGCCAGTGGCACAGTCAGTGCTGAAGAGCCACTAGTAGCATTTAATTTACAGGCCCTGGGTATATGTAGCATCACTTTACTAGGGTCTTACAAGTAAATTAAGTGTGCCAATCGGGTGTAGGCCCATGTTACCATGCTTTAGGGAGTGAGCACATGCACTTTAGCACCAGTCAGAAGTGATAAAGTGCACAGAGTCCTAAGGCCAACAAAAATTAGATCAGCAAAAATGGAGGAGTAAGGCAAAACGTTTGGAGGAAGCCTGCCCAAAGGCTGACAGGTCTAACAAGAAGCATGTGTTATCATGTTTCCATGGCCCTTCAGCTTCTAGAACCACTTTATTCCCATCTTCGTACCCGCTGAATAGAAGCAACTCAGGACTTCAAAGTAATGGTGCCAGTGTCACTGGACATAAAGGAGGCTTTTTGTTGGTGGTTGATTCCAGAATATTTATTCAAGGGTCTTTCCCCTACAACCATGCCCCCTGTGATAGTAACAACGGATGCAGCTTTGTTCGATAGGACTGCCACTCTAAGATAATTCTCATTCCCAGCCAAGTGGTCTAGTAGTATAAAGCTGTTGTGCTTCCAACTAGAATGAGCAAACAGCAATTTGAACACTTTTAGAGTTCAGGTAGCTTTCAGACCAGACAACATGATTATAGTAGCCTAAATAAGTAATCAGGCGTGCACGCGAGCCAAATACCAGACTAATAACAATACAACTGATCCAGTGAATCTTCTCTGTTGTCGCTGGTGGCAATACATATAACAGGGTTACAAAATCTTCAAGTGGACAGATTGAGCAGGATTTTTCCTCCTACTCAGTAAATAACTATGTCTCACGAACAATTTCGGATCATATGTAAGCGGTTTACGATGCCATACCTGGAACTGCTTTCCTCTGCTTTAAATGTGTAAATCCCCTGAGTCCACTAATAGGAGCATGAAGGGTGCATGCATTGACAATGATGTGACCAAGGATATATAGGCACAACTGCTTTACGCAACCCCAACGGTCAGAGTGCGGATGGGCATGACCGTGTCTAGACGGATAATAATGCGCAGAGGAACCGGCAGGGAGGCCCGCTTTCGCCTCTACTTTTCGCGATTGCCTTGGAACCACTAGCAGTCTGCCTACGGGCTGCCATGGACGATTGGGAGATAAAATTGGGTAACACCAATCATGTTGCGTTTCCAGTAGAAATGGGATGAGGCGCTGGAAGAGCCCCTCACGGAGGCGGAATGGCGGAAGATCCATGGGGGGGTTCGTAGAGTTGGCACAAATGCACGCTTTGAACTACTACATTATAATGTTATACATCATGTATATTTAACTCCGCGTACACTACATGCAATATATCCTACCAGGGAGGACAGTTGCCCTAGATGCCGCACTCAGGAGGCGGAATTTATTCACATGATCTGGACATGGCCTACATTACAGCTGTACTGGGAAGAAGTACTGGGGAGACTGGGAAGGGCCACGGGGGGGGGGACTATTGCACAGGATATTAAGACGGTGTTACTGGGGTTACTGCCAACACTTAAGAATAAAAAATTAAGCAGACGATTAGTAAACTTGGGTTTGGTGTTGGCCAAAAGACCAGTGCTTATTGCCTGGATGCAACCCAGATCCCTGAAGCACTCAGACTGGGTGCGAGACATAAACGAATGGGCAACTGCGGAGGTAGTTCAGATTAACTTTATAAGGAAAGATGGAAAACGATAGACAGGCCTGGGCGTCTATGATATCTGGTTTGCAGGAGGATCAGAATCCTCCCATAACATGCTCTCAAAATGGCGGTGACGCGCAAGGAGACGCTGTCACTGAGAACTCAGAGGAACACGCTCTGACACCTGACTTATTGATAGGCACCTTACACTGGACTAAAAGTAGTAACACGCACGACTGACATGGTATGAAACAGAAGGAAGATAAAAGGGGGTGAGGGGGGATAGTTGTTGGATATTGTTTAATCCCTGTGATGTTTTTAACAATAAGGTGTACGGATGTAGACACAACCGATGGAACCGCACAACTTCATTGGGTATCAATGGACTCTTACCTGGTATACAACAGGCGAGTATGTATTCTTGATAAATCCGAACTGTGCCTTATTATACAAAATGTGCATAATATGCAAACTGTGTAGGGTTTATGACTAATAAAAAAATATTTAAAAAAAAATAAAAACATTATGTGACAAAGGAAAGTTTTATTCATTGCTCCTAATTTCTGTGATCCCCAATTTATTGTCCAGATTGCACAAAAAGAACAGGAAGATGAAATCCTTTCTGCCCCTCAAAGTCGTGGTTCCTCCTGTTGAAATTACTTGCAGTGTAACCTCGTTGGGTTCTTTCAATGAATACTTCCCTGTTGAGATATCCAGGCATTCCCCTTCCACATGAAATATCCATTTTGGTCTGGAGATTGAAAGGCTGGGTTGTCTGGCGCGTTTGATACCATCTCTCATAACATCTTACTAGCCAGACTAAAATCCTGCGGCATTTTCAATATGGCACTGGCATGGATCACATCCTTCCTGTTGAACCGGAGACAAGCTATCTCCCTGGGCACCTTTTTCTCCTCAGAATGTACCATCACTACGGGTGTCCCACAGGGTGCATCACTTAGCCCACTTCTCTTTAATATTGATATGGCTCCACTTATTTCCCTCATTGCGGATTACGGGATCGAAACAACATCTTATGCTGATGACACTCAGCTAATCCTGTCTCTTGAAAAAATTCTATGGAAGCGGAGGAAAGTTTTTAATCCTGTCTCACCGCGGTCATCAAATGGATGAAAGGCAACCACCTCCTTTGTAATACTGATAAGACTGAAATCCTATTGATAGGGAAAAATAATCCCTTTCAACCCAAGGATTGGTGGCTGATAGAAGCAGCAGCTCCTCCATCCACCGTAGAAGTGGCAATAAATCTGGGGGTATAGTTTGATTCCTCCCTCTCTTTCACACCCCACGTACTCAAGGTGGCGGGTACATGCTTCGGCCTAATTAGGACTCTGAGAAAATTCTTTGACCTGCTCCCACTTGCTGCCAGGAAAACAGTGGCAGTGGCGTTAATACTTTAGCGTCTAGATTACTGAAATAGCCTCCTGGTAGTGGTTAATAAATCTACCCTGAAGAAATTACAGGTGGTGCAACATGCAGCAGCTAGATTGGTCTTAAAGCTCCCTCATAGGGCGTTAGCCTCAGCTGCCCTGAAAACTCTTCACTGGCTCCCGCTTCACAAAAGAATTTTGTTCAAACTTCTCCTCACGACCTTTAGAGCAATGCACCGATTAGGGCCAGTATATCTCTCCACAAGATTTATGCCATACACGACAAGGAGGACACTTAGATCCACTCCTCAAACCTCCTCAAAGTACCAGACTTCAAACTCAAAACTAGGGGAGGGAAGTCGGCGACTGTGTCAGGGGCAAAGGCTTGGAATTCCATGCCAAGCAAATTAAGATCAATGGAATCTGAAGAACAGTTCAGGAAGGCCCTAAAGACATGGATCTATGGAACATCTGATGAATCTTGTATCGCACTCATCTAGATCCTAGTCTTTTTCTGCTGAAGCACGTTTTAGCGCCAGGAGGCTCCTTTGGGACCGACAGTTTGCGCTTTACAAAAGCCACATATCATTTCATTTCATATCTCCTTCAGCAATTAGCTATTGCAATTCAAGAATCATGCTAAAAATTGGGGAAGTTTTTATCACTAGTGTATTAATCTTTCTTTGACTCTTCACAGTTTATGGGGAGATGGATTTGGGAAGGATTTAGCAATTTCTACTCTCCGTCCACAACGGGCAGCTTTCTGAGAAATTTGGATCTTTGGGCAAGTCTTAAAGACAACGATGATTTAGCAGTGCTTTAGCTAAAGAGTTTTCCCTCTTTTCAAGCCTTCTGTAAGACCTCTTTTACTCCATGGAACTTGCCTTTGGTATTGAATGCCCTTAGGAGCAAGCCTTTTGAGACACTTTTTTCAGTAGACATTCAATTTATGACCACTAAAATAGTGTTCTTGGTGTCAATATCCTCTGGTGGAAAGATTAGTGAGCTCAGGGCTCCACTATGACGAGATCTAGTTGTGTCTGTTCAAGATGATGGGGTGATTTTGAGATCAGACATTAAATTTTTTTCCTAAAGCAGGTTTTGCTTTGCATAGACCCATGATGTATTTCTGTCAGTCTTTTTTCCATGTCCTTGTAGGAAAGTGCCCCTTTTTGCATGGTTGCCCCCATGTTTGCCTGATGTCAATGCTCTTTGACTAAGTGTGCCCTGGTTTCCTGCCAACCAGGTACCCAGGGCCTATGTTCTTTTTCTAAAACTATACTGTGTACCCCCAAAATTGGAACCTCTCTGGCCACATGTAAATCCCTTGTAAAAGGTATCCTCAGGTCCGAGGGCACTGTGACCAAAGAAGGCCTCCAAGGGACGCAGCACTGATTGTGCCACCCTGAGAGGTCCTGTACCTGGCTCACCAGCTGCCACCCCCAGACATGTTTCTGGACCCCTGGGTCCAGAACCTCCCGCTCTCGGGGTCTGGAAACAAAGCACATCCTGGGCAGAGGTGCCAAGCCCAGGATGGGTAGGGTCCACGAAGGGGAAGCTTCAAAGGCTTGCCACCTTTGAGAGCTGCCCCAGCCATTTGCTGCTCCCAGCAACTGGCCCCCACTGGCTCTGATCCCCACTTTGGGCAGTAGAATCAGCGGGAAAACCAAGATAGGAGGAGAGGTGTGCCCACTTTTGCCAACACCACCCCTCAGGTGGGGGAGGCTAGGTGAAGCACAACTCTCAGTCCCCGCCATCTTGAAGATGAAGGGACCCAGCCAACCAGAGTGAGGCTTATGCCTCTTCCCACTGGAGGATGGCATAACAGGGAGTGTACTCACCCCAAGGAAGACACCCATTGGTCCCGACCTATACCTACCTTAAATGCCCCTAAATATAGTATTTAGGGGCCACCTCGAACCTTGCCTCGTAAGACAAGAAGAAACAAGTAGAGGAAGAACTGAAGAGCCATGCTGAAGCAAGAAGAGGAGGACACCAACTGACTTGGCCCCAGTCCTACGGGCCTGTCCAGACCATGACCTGCTCCAGCAGAATCTCGGCGTGTCCTGCAGCCAGCAGCCCCCCAGAACCCAGAAGAACTGCCCTGCCTTCACTGAAAAGACTTGGTCTCCCATGCGTACCGGATTTGCTCACCAACAGACTCTGGCTCCGGCCAAATCCACAAGTCTGCACCACTTTGCACCCAATGCCCATGTCCAGAGTTCGAGTTGCCCAACACCACAAGGAGGCCTCTCCAGTGATCCTGAGCTGGGATCTGGTGATCCCTGACCTGCCACGAGTCTCTTGATGATGCCTGCAGCCCCTCTCCGGAGGATCCTCCCAAACGCCCCCGGAGCCAGTAAGAACCCTGATGCCAAAAGACACCCCTGCACCCAACACCCTACGGCCTCGGGTGGCCCAACCGATGGTGTCGTAGCATCCCATGGAACCCCAACTTACCTCGCCAACCGGTGGTTGCCTCCAGAAGATCTTTGTCCCAGAGCCTGCGGTGTTTGTTGCAACCAGAGAATCCCCATTGAAAACAACAGGGTACCTCGACGGCAAAACAGCACCCTGCACCCGGCCGCCCCAGTGCCGCTGTGGGTGCAATCTGTGTGCTAACTTAAATCCCCCTTTGCCGTGAGCTTAATTCCAGGAGCTTTGCTCCCACAACCTTGCGGCGTGTTCGTGAGAAGCCACCAACCGGAGGCCCCCTATCACCCATTGGATAACATTGGGCCGCCACACTCTGCACCCAGCTGCCCTAGTGCCGCTGAGGGTGCTCTTGGAATGCATTCTTGACCCTGGGGGAACCCTTGTTCTAACCCCAGAAAATCAACTCCCAAAACCAAGTACTTACATGTAAACCAATAACTTCATTTCCTCCCATAGGGTTGCATTGACAGCTTTTCTGTGAAAACATTTCTACGTGTGGAGTTGGAAAATTGTACGAAACTGTGTGCTTAAAAGAACTGATTTACTTACCTTTTATTTAGGAAATGTCTCAGTTTTATATCGAGGCATATCACACTGAGTAGAAAAAGTAATCTGAAAATTAAAAGTAATCATACAGTAATTGTAAAGTAACTGAAAAGTAATTTAAACAGTTTCGGAATAATTGACCTATCTGTATCCAAACCAATTACATGCAACTCCATTCAACTGTATTTTTCCTGCAAAGTAATATTTCACTTACCTGCACAAGGCCTGGCTTGATTAAAGAAATAAAATACAACTAAATAATATTTGTATGCAAAACAAATTGGTCAGAGTTCAGCCTTTGAGTGTGTGACACCATTTCTTGCCTGAGTGTGTACAATAAATGCTTAACACTACCCTCTGATAAAGCCTTACTGCTCGCTCACACCGCCACAAATCATCTATTTAACCTCTGTAAGCCTTTGGGGATCCACTGGACCCTGTGCACACTATACCTTACTTTGATATAGTATATACAGAGCCAGCTTCATACACTTCTCCACAAGAAGAAAGTTAGCATTGCTGGATGTTAAGCAGTCTCAGTCTTGTAGGAGCTCATAAAACGTGTTTGTCACATTCAGAATGGCAGGGTAAGGCAAAAAGGCTTCCCCAGTAACCATTAGAAGATGGATAAGATGTACAATTGTGTTGGCCTATTCTTTGCAAAGGTCCCTCTTCCTACTGAAATTGCAGCCTCTTGGGGAATGACAGCCTCGTGTGCTGAAGCTAGGGGTAGTCCATTGTGTGAAATTTCTAGAGCTGCCACTTGAGCATCTCTAAATACATTTGTTCAGCATTACAGGCTGCAATATTTGATGAATAATAGAAAGAACATTGATGTTGGTGTTATAAGTTTCATTACCTCTAGTACTTCTCATCCTCATGGCAGTCAGTAAGTAACACCCACCATTTCTTGTATCTGGCCACCATTTTTGCTTGGTATTCCAGAAAGATAGCCTCTTTAAGCCAGGGTGAGTGGGCCCTGTGTGTCCTTTGGTGGGTGGGCCCTGTGTGTCCTTTGGTGGGTGGGCCCTGTGTGTCCTTGGGTGGGCCCTGGGATGGATGGGCCCTGGGTGCCCTGGGGTGTGTGGGCCTTGGGTGCCCTATTATGGGTGGGACTTCCTGGAATGGGCAGGGACTTTTCACATCTTTTTGTTCTTTATCTCTCAAGGAGGTGGGATTCACCTTAAAAGTAATGACTGAAACAAGGACAAATATTACTATTTGTAATGTAATGAAGATTACCAATTAGTAATTAAAACACCAGGGGGCATATTATCAAGCACTGCGTTAAAATTATCGCCTCTTTAGCGGCAGAAAACTGCAGCTAAAGCGGCGATAATGGGCTTGATAATATGCCGCAGAGAATTCCCATAGAAGCCCATGTTGACACCAGAACCTGGGCTTCTATGAGAATTCTCTGCGGCATATTATCAAGCACATTATCGCCGCTTCAGCGGCAGTTTTCTGCCGCTAAAGCGGCGAAAATTTTAACGCCGTTCTTGATAATATGCCCCCACATGCCATATTATCAAGGAACGGCGGTAAAATTATCGCCTCTTTAGCGGCAGGAAACTGCCGCTGGAGCGGCGATAATGGGCTCAATAATATGCCCTTGAGAATTCCCATAGAAGCCCAGGTTCTGGTGTGAACCTGGGCTTCTATGGGAATTCACAAGGGCATATTATCGAGCCCATTATCACCGCTTTAGCGGCAGTTTCCTGCCGCTAAAGTGGCGATAATGTTATCGCCGTTCCTTGATAATATGGCCCTATTTTCGTTGTACTGGTGGGCAAACTGGTGCTCTTTTGAGCAGCATCCACTATGCACGGAGAACAGAGGGGCATATTATCAAGACAGGCGATAAAATTATCGCCACTTTAGCGGCAGAAAACTGCCGCTAAAACGGCGATAATGGGCTTGATAATATGCTCTATGGAATTCCAATTGAAGCCCATGTTAGATGTCCTTCACATCTAACATGGGCTTCAATTGGAATTCCATAGAGCATATTATCAAGCCCATTATCGCCGTTTTAGCGGCGATAATTTTATCGCCTGTCTTGATAATACGCCCCAGAGATTTGGAGGTCGCGTCTCTGCAGCCACGAGTAGTGAGTGCCCCCAATGCTCGTCTGAACCAGCAGGGTGGAACCAGAGAGCGGCGGCTTCAAAGCACCCCCTCCTGCAGGAACATTAGCCCCGTTTGACTCCCTGCCACAGATGGATGGGTCGCTCACAGAGACCCCCGACGCAGTCGTCATGTGGGCTTTGCGCAGGAACATTGAACTCTTTGGTCCTAATTAGCTGCGTCATTATTTAAAATAAAAAAAAAAATAGGTTATATATATTTTTTCGTTTATTTCTTCGGCACTGAACACTTCATGAAGAGAGTGAGACGCAGTTAGGGCCAGCGAAAGTCAGCGCGGTGACACCACGTAGGAGGACACGGCAGGTTGAACATCTGTCGAGATCTAATTACGCCACACAAGGCGTAGCTGGCGCCCGCCTCCGGGAGCAGGCATCCGTTGTAGGACTAGTCACACGGAATGTGTGGCCTATTTATAGACAAAAGCAAAGACTTGTGTTTACCTTTTTTTACATTCGCGTATTTCATCTACTTTGTGTGGCAGTTTTAACAATCTGCGTTTAAACATTGTTTAGGGGTCTGAGAAACCTGCAAGTGAAAGGGTGCGTCCTCTGCTTCTGCAAGCAATGGAGAAATCTGCGCCCACAGGCAAACTGGCCAGCGCCTTTAAAGCTTGCTAGATAGTATGTGATATGTGAGTGGCACTGGCTGCGCCAATTGACGTTCAGATTTCCATGTTGGCTGCAGCATGCCCGGATTGAATCTAATCTATCACATGGAGTAGTCGTATTTTTTTGCCTCACCTTCCAGCTAGCACAAGCTGTATGGTTGTGGAAACCCATTGTGAACTTACAGGCGGCTTACAGGCACCCATTGCTTACCCTTGGCTGGTTTGATTTTCACTCCCATGAACTTGCTTCCTATTCAATGGCTTGCTTTCCTCTTTGTCGCTCCCATGCAGTAAACCCTCCTTACCCCTCTTTTGATTGACTGACACTGACTTGTATCCTTCCAATGCCAACTGTTAGGGAACTACTTTTTAGGTTTTGCTGTGCTTGAGAAATCTGACATTCCAAAAAAGATTAAAACAGGCTTAGAGCCCACGATTACTTACCACCAGGGCACAAGTCCTAAAAAAAGAAGTGGGGGGACGCTCCAAGTTAGGTGGTGTCACCGGAAGTGACCTCACAGCCGGAAGTGACGTCACGAGATGTAGTCCCCACTAATTAACAAAGGTTAGAAGGCGATGGGGGCAGGTTCAAAGGGCAAAGGAGAATGTTTACGTTGGAATTAGTCACCGTATTGACACTCAAAGGAGCGGGGAAATTAAAGATGCGCTTGTTCGGTGCGTATTTATTGCCCACAGTAAATTTGCCGGTCTCCGTCTGAAATGCATAAACACATACTGACCTTTTCTAATATACGGCCACGAGCGCCCGTCTGTCATACTGAACGGCTCCATCAACGTGAAACAACTTAAAGAGCTCTGTTCGCCCTCTCTCGACAATAGAAGGTTAGGTTTGGTGAGTGCTGAGCGCGCGCGCAGGCTCGGGTACCGGCTCCATCTTTTGGGCAGGGGGGACGGCGTCCACCCGGTAAAAACCCGGTAAAATAAGTGGGGGGACGCCGTCCACCCGCGTGGTACCCCGACTCGAGCCCTGCTTACCACTGATTGTCTCCAACATCACTCTTGTTTCCTTTCTTCTTATTGGTCAGCGTCCCCTTCTCCCCATGGCTATCTCCTGGGACTTTGCGTGTTTCCTTGCTGTGGAGGAAAGCCCAAGTACAACTTCCTGTCTGTGGTCAGTGTTATTCCACTGACCGCAGTTTCCTCCAGGTACTCCTTTTTTACTTTTGGACATGCACTCTTCTAGAATGCATGTCTCTGCAGTCTCTCCACCCCGTCCTCCTTCCACTGTTGCTGCTCTCTAACTCACGGCTGTGCATGCATGACTTATCTTTTCATATATGTAACAGGTTTAAGATGTCACCATGTTAAGCAAATACAAATTATGTGGCGACAGTCTGTTAAGCTGGAAAGCCTTCCTTTTGGAGCAAATGTGTTACTGCAACATAAAAAAAATCCTAACTTGCCACTGTACAGTGAAGAAATAAGGGAAAGTTATTCAAGGATTGTGCTTCCATGTTGGGTTATGGTTTGCCTTAATGCATTTTAGGCATGACGTGATTGGATAAAGCGCCTGTCCGCTTTAAGTGGTGTTTCTGAACTGTGTTATAACTTACGCAGACTCTTTTTACAGCTCAGATAAGGAAAAGTGATTTACTTGTGTTCACAAGCTCTTGTTTAGAAGCCTTCATGCACCAATGAAATCTGTACAGTCTATATTTTTATTCCACAAAAATAAACTACTCAATAGCCCTCACCAAAATGCTAATACTTCCCCGGCTTCTCTATTACTGCACAAACCTACCTCTCTATATTCCCCCCTCCTTTTCCAACAAATTTGAGAGAACGATTAAAGACTTCATTTGGGGTGACTCCAGACACTGAGTATCCATCCGAAAACTCTACCTTCCTACAGATCGGAGAAACCTTGCCGCCCCTAACTTTGAAAATTATTACCTAGCCGCACAGTTACAATGGATTGCCAGATGGCTGGCCTCTCGACAGCTTACCGACACGGCCACTCTACAACCACCCATATCACATTTCTCCCTCTTACACCTGTTTCATCCCTGTGCGAAACCCACTGTCATAGGCTCCCTATTGCTCACAGTAGCGTACAAATGCTTCCGTAGAAGCCTGTCCATCACCCGCTCTACAATTCCATATGCTCCTGCTAGCCCTCTTCTGGGAATGCCTAGGGGCCTGAGGATTACCACAGCAGCCGAACTATACAACTGGGAGGCAGCCCACATACACAATACTGGAGACCTCTATCAAGATTGTACTCTCATCCCATACACCGAGCTTATCTAAGAAAAAGGACTACATCTAGGTCACTTTTTGCTGCATCGTTCCCTTGTTGCAGTCCTTTTGGCCCGCCGGGGCGATTTATCCTCGGAGCCTCCCATTCACCACACGATGCAATACTTACACATGATGGGTGACGGTGCCACCTAGCGCGGTGGTTCGCCGCCTCACTTCGGCAGCACACTGCAGTCACACTAGACTACTTAAAGCTCCACTGGGAAGTGGACTTAGAGCGCCACCTCACCGACTCAGAATGGGCCGCTGCCCTAGAAAGTCCCACCGCATAACCCACAATCAGCGTTTCCACAACATCCAATTCTCTATCGTACACCGAGCATACCTTACCCCAGCAAAGATTAACAAGTATTTCCACTGCGCAGACTCCACTTGTCCCAAATGTGACTTAATTGATGCAGACTTCTTACACATGCTCTGGCACTGCCCCGCTCTCACCGGGTACTGGACCACAGTGGCTGATATCCTCACTCACTGCACTGAGTGCGACATTCCCTTCCGGTGGGAAGTTTATACTCTGCATCTGTTCCATAGAGGCAAAATAGATAAGGTCACCTCCTGCTTTCTAGACCTGGGCATGGCAATCGCTAAAAGATTAATTGCTAAAAGGTGGAAATCCCCTGCTGCCCCCATACCATAGCATGGCAACGCTCTTTACTGACATGGGCGAAGCCGGAGAGTATTGCCCTACACAGGGAAGACTTACTAGGCCTCTGCAGACTCCCATTGGAAGCCAGTTGGGAGGCTATTCTGGCAGATCTGCAGAGAAATGGAGACACAGACTCAGTGGACTCACCCACTGTTGGGGACCTGCTCCATGGTGAACCATGAGCAAGAACATCCATTAACCCCTACATGATCAGGAAACATTACTGTAGATCACTTCCACAACCAGTCAGTGCACACATGTATACACATGACATTTACTAGCCTTAGTGATAAAGCAGAAGCAGCACAAGCGCAAAGGGATCTTTGGGCGTGGGCAAAACGGCAGCACACCACTAACAGTTACTCTTCTTCTTTCTACTTGCTTTGTCCCTGTTTTGATTATGCCCTATTTCCCCTGTTCCATCTCTAATCTCTGTTTTAGGATGCTCTAGCATGATGTGCATTGACATGTATTGTATTGTATTGTAATTGCATTTATATAGCGCTTACTACCCCTGACTAGGCATCGAAGTGCTTTTTCGGCGAGTAGCCCGCTACACCGAAACCCATAAAAGATTAATGTTGAATTAGTATAGTGAAATATGAAAATGATTTAAGTGGTGGATAGGTTAGTCAATTATTTGGATTCAGAAGGATAGCGAAAGGATAGAAGAGGGAAAAAAGGTTTGTATTTATATAGCGCTTGTTACTCCTGATGGGGTGTAGAAGTGCCTTTTTTTATCCTTTGGTGAGTAGCACGCTACTCCGGAAACCCATAAAGGATTAGTGGTGAATTAGTATAGTGAAATATGAAAGCAATTTGAGTGGTGGATATTAGTCAGTTATTTGGAGTGAGAAGGATAGCAGAGGTATAGAAGAGGGAAAAAAGGTTTGCATTTATATAGCGCTTGATACCC
This sequence comes from Triturus cristatus, assembly GCF_964204655.1. Lineage (NCBI taxonomy): Eukaryota > Metazoa > Chordata > Amphibia > Caudata > Salamandridae > Triturus > Triturus cristatus. Next base: position 881,768,378 of record NC_140585.1, read on the forward strand.
CTGATGGGTGCTGAAGCGCTTTTTTGGCGAGTACCACGCTACTCCGAAACCGATAAAGGATTAGTGTTGAAAATTAGTACAGTGAAATATGAAAGTAATTTGAGTGGTGGACATGTTATTCAGTTATTTGGATAGAGAAGGGTAGCGGCGGGATAGAAGAGGGAAAAGAGGTTTGCATTTATATAGCGCTTGCTACCCCGGATGGGGTTTTGAAGTGCTTTTTTGGCAAGCAGCACACTACTCCGGAACCAATAAGGATTAGTGTTGAATTTGTATACTGAAATATGAAAGTAATTTGAGTGGTGGATATGTTAGTCCGTTATTTGGATTGGGAATGGTTGGGGAGGAATAGTAAAGGGAAAACGGTTTGCATTTATATAGCGCTTGTTACCCCCAATGTGGTGTTGAGGCGCTTTATTGGCGAGTAGCACGCTACTCCGGAACCCATAAAGGATTAGTGTTGAAAATTAGTATAGTGAAATATAAAAATAATTTGAGTGGTGAAGTGTTTTTCAGTTATTTGGATAGAGAAGGGTAGTGGAGGGATAGAAAAGGGAAAAAGGTTTGCATTTATATAGTGCTTGCTACCTCTGATGGGGTGTTGAAGCGTTTTGTTGGCGAGTAGCACGCTACTCTGGAACCCATAAAGGATTAGTGGTGAATTAGTATAGTGAAATATGAAATTTGAGAAGTAAACATGTTAGTCTGTTGTTTTGATAGAAAAGGATAGTGGAGGGATAGAAGAGTGAAGGATTTAGATTTTCTTTTGTTGGGGAGATCATAGCAATAGGAAGAGGCTTTGGGAGGAGTAAAAAGGGGATGTGAAGGGGAAGAGTCATAGGAAAGAATTGAGAAAGGCTTGTTATGGGGGATCGGTATAGTAAAAGAGGTGTCAGATGATGCAAGGAGGAGTAGAGTATGGGAGAGTCTAGAAAGTGTTATTTTTGGGATCATAGTAGTGGTAGGGGGTGTGGGATAAATGAGAGAGTGGATGTAGAGGATATATTGATAGAGGTATAGGGTGAGAAATAGAGTAGTGCATCGGAAAGAGTAGTAGAAAGAAGTTTGAGATGAGTCAGAAAGTTGGGGTATAAGATATATTGAGAGAAGGATAGGGTTAGGAATAGGATAGTGTATTGGATATGCTGACTTCGAAGAAAGTGATAAATATATAGATCCATAAGTACATGGAAAGTATATATGCATAAAGGTTATAGGTATTTGTAGATTAAAGATATTGATAGAGGTATAGGATGAGAAATAGGGTAGTACATTGGATATGCTTTTTTAGGAGAAAAGTAATAAATATATAGATCCAAGTACATGGAAGGTATATAGATGCATAATGGAAGTAAAAAGATGCATTAGATAAACTCTGGTTTTCAAGTGTTATTGTACTTTATAAATGTATTTGTATTTATTTTTTAACAACAAATATTCTACGCGTATAAAGCAATACACAAAGATAAGAACATATCTATAGTAAAAATAAATGCTTATATACAGAGGGATATGCTGTAAATTTCTGTTTGCGTATGGTGCTTATGTGGGGAAGAGCCAATTCTTGAGTAGTTTTCTGATGATAAGGTGGTTGTCCGCGGACCTTATGTTGGGGGTAAAGAGTTCCATAGTTTGGCTGCTTGAACAGAGAAGGATGTGCCACCCATTTATTCTTTTATCTTATGATTTTGAGGTGAGGTGCTATTTTAGAGCGGAGGTTCCTTTGTTGAATGTGTTTGGTGATTTTATTCCAGATGAAGAGTTGTCCCATTCCATTTATTGCTTTGTGGGTGATACAAAGCAGCTTTAACGTGGATCTTCTATCAACCGGTAACCAATGCAGGGCTTTCAAGGGAGGTGAGATGTGGTCTCGCGGGTTGATATGCAAGAGTAGTCTGGCAGCCGAGTTCTGAATCCGTTGTAGTCTTTTCATGGTTGTTAAAGGTGATCCGAGGTAGAGGCTATTGATGTAATCGAATTTGGACAGAACAAGGGAGATGGTAGCTTGAACCTTGCGTGGAAATCCCAAATGGAGATAAATTTGTTGCAGCATTTTTATAGTGACAAAGTTTGATCTTGCTAGCTTGTCCACTTGGGCATTCATCGATAGCTTGGAGTCTATGGTCATTCTGAGGTTTCTTACTTCCTTCGATACTTAGGCGGTGATCCCAGTTCATCAGGCCAGGTGACAAGCGTGTCATAATGTTTCCAATCGCCACACGTGATGGAGCAGGTTACCAGCTTGGGTTACTCACACATACCATATACTCCCTTGGGCCCATAACATTCATTCAAGCAAGCTGGTAAAAACCCGCTGTCATCAATTTTATGATTTACCTGTAATTTGATATTCACCTTTACCAAATCTTACCAACTCGATCTCCTTGTCAATAAATTTCCTTTGCTCAATGAATCAGGTTGCTGAGTTAGTTTAAAGTAGAAATGACATTAACTTTACCTTTAAAATAACCACACACTCAAAGTTTTAAAATCTTTATCTAATCAATACATTTGTGAGTCAAAGATCAAATACAATGTTAACATCGAGTTTCATTCAGGAAAGAAATCACGTTAGATCAATATTAAGTCTCAATAAAATATTGTGATGACAGTACCTGTAAAGGGAGGAAAAAGAGAACAGGTACAAAGGCAGATTTCACAGAATTATATTTACCTAAGGTGATAGATGAACCAAACTCCTTGAAGATGGGCCAGACGGAGTCCACCGGGACAGGTAGAAGACAGAGGATCAGGACAGGCTCAGAACTAGGAAGGTGACCTCTTCTAAGTTCAACGCCAGCGTCGCACCCCGCTCTGGCACTACTCTCCTCGATCTTCCTTCTGCAATTCCCCTTCTAGATGATTGGTTTATCGATCAGTATTTTGGTCTCTCGAGCAGGGTCTCTGGCATCTGCAAGGTCTGAGACAGCGTCTCGTACAGCGTCTGTGGCAGCATACATGTCGGGTCAGGTTCAGAATCAGACAGACACAGAACTAACTATCTTACCTCAATTATACTACTCTGGGTCCGTGTACCACCCCCCAATGTTTCAATATTGTGTTTTCCCCTATTCTGATTGGACAGGGCAAGGAGGTGAGTTCATCACACCATACTAAAAGTAATATTTTTCTTAAGACCATTGTTCTATGTTTCCGCCCCTTAATTTACTTTCCCAAAGCTTTTTATTCCCATACGCATTTCACATTATGAGCAATACATTTTGAAACATTATTTTAAGTTTCTTCCTTTGGCCCGGTCAATAGGTTGAGTTCTCAGGCATCGCTGTCCAGTGTGGCCTTGGCTGTGTTTCAACTGTGTCATCATGGCTTCCGGCAGGTTTCTGTGCGCCTGCGCGCAAGTCAGGTGGGGTAGGGATTTCAGTCACCCTCCGAAGGCCCAAATACGAACTAATAATAAAATCAGAAAAAGACATGTTAGAATACGAAAATAAATGAATTCACTGTATACCACTTATCTCTACTCTATCCCCATTTACTTATTTTAATGTTTCGCATTAGTGTTTAGTAGAACTTATAAGGGTTACTTTAAGCAATAGCATGCGCCTTATCATGTGAGTTTCAAGCAGCCATATTAAGTTTCCCCCAAGCATAGAAGACGTCATACTACGTGGATGCAGTAGACAGACGTGCAGTGAAGTTCCCGCGTTTTTGGCGGCCAATTTAAGACACTAGGGTTACTTGTTAGTAATACACATATAAAAGCTTCCCCTAGTATGTTGTGTGTAATGCAATATTAGTATTTACAAAACAGATTGGTTACGTGATTACGTGTTATTTGAGAGAACTGCATACAAGCAAGTTTCTTTTATACGGAACCTTGCTCCATCACACGTGACTATTTCTGTTTTGGAAGCATTCAATTTGAGATGGCTCCAAGTCATCCACTGATCCACGGCTCTGAGACAACTGAAAATTCGAGAGTTTCCAATGTCTTTGGGGCATTCCAGTTGAAGAAGTGTTTGTATGTCATCTGCATAGTTATAATACACATCATTTTAATGCTTTTTGTTTTCCATGAAGCATATCATTAAAATAATATCACCAAACTGGTTTTGCACATCAATATATAGTGTATATTGAAACCAATATCATATATAATTTCTTCTTATCAACACATTACAAATATTTAAACAAAATGTAGCATTCTTGTAATTCATTTGTTGTTTTATCCCAATGAATTTCGTGATGCAAGATCCCTTCTTCCGGGGAACTGTTGAAATAAAACATAATAAACATAAGTATTTGATGTTCTATCCAGCACAACTGCCTAGTAGAAAAATCACATGTAACTGTGTCCCAGAAATATAATGGAAGTTTAATATTCTGCTGATAAGTCAAAGAAAAAAGCCTTCATCAAGATAAAACACCCAGTGTATGTTTCTCAACAGAAAAAAACGCAAGTTTCATGTGCCACTTACCAACAATGGGCAAGCAACCACCATCTAGCGATGTCCAATTGAAAATGCCTTATACGCTATAATCAGAAAATGAATGAATTTATTCAAAAACGCAAATCAGCGTAGACATCCATTTAAATTGTACTCTATAGTGAACCTGACAAATTACCTTAAGCGCAAATGAGGTCAGACAGAGCTGATGTGAAGATCCACAATGTAAATAAAACTGGTTCTCCCCTCAACGACTCGCTGCAAAACAAAAACTATGTTGTAGACAACTAAAATAATCCTGAGTTAAGGAACTGCCATCAACCATTAAGTTTAACTCTATTTACCGGCAAGCTGTGGAGTGTGTCTGTCACTGAACGTTTCCAAAACAACGATGGTCTGTTTTGCTCCACAATATAGACCTCGATGGTTCTCTCAATACACTGAGTATGGCACCCGGTGTTGACTGCAAGACAATGATAACCGGCTCAGTCAAAGCTATCTGTACATATTCTGCTGACGCTGTTAAAGATCTAATTTCTGCCTCCAAACACTTTTTACCTTGGATCTTATGTAGATGGACAATTCACCGTGACTTGCAGTAATCTCCGGTAAAGTGTAATAGACCGCGTCTTCCGAGTTTGTGTGTCCGATTGTCTCCGTCAAGATCTATGAACAACCGCAAACCCGACAATAAAATCACTGCTATTTTCACGTACCAAATAGCATAGTACAGTCCTTCATACGCTCTCCATTGGACGGACCCACCTGTTGAAGCCTATTCTTCTCCCACGAAAACGCTGTTTAGTTCGAACGCTGATTGCATGTGCCGACCTCTCAACCGCATTAATTCAAATACCGGCAAACGCATGGAAATAGGAATAAGACTAGTGCTCACGTCGATCCCAAAACAAAACTGCGGCCATCTTTCCATGAATGTTTTCACATCAGTGCCTTTAGTAAGAAGGTGCTCAAATTAAAAAAAAGGTTTAAATAAAAAGAGTGAATGAGAGTGAAAGAAGATCTGATCATGAACATTATGAGCCCCATGTTACCAACTTTCAAAGAGTCATTAATATAGCATAGAATGCATGTTTATCGGCGTCAACATACCAAGTGTCAAAATTTCAATAAACATATTTTACAGAAAACATATCATATCAATTTTATCATTTAATCCCTTTGGCAATATTGTATCCAAAACTTTTATCCACCAAATTTCATTTCCAAGGATGTTGAATGGATGATCCAACTATTACATTATTGCAATGTGTGCAATTCTGGCATCCTTTAATTCCTGGTTTGATCATTTTCCCAATGTTACTTTGAGGTGTGACAGTTACCATTTCTTTTAAATTCTTGCTACGGGTATAGGCAAATAAAGGTTTGCTATTGAATAGTCCTTTGAAATCTTCCTCGTGTTGTAACAACTCCCAACAAGTGTTTATGATCTGCTTAATTTTGTTTGATTCTGTAGAGAATTTGGACACAAATACTGTCCTTTCCTGTTTCTTCTTAGGTTTCGCCTGTAATAATTCTTCCCTTGAAAAATTTGCAATCCTTGTCTCAGCTGTTTGTATGGTCTTCAGAGGATATCCTCTATCTCTGAATCTTTTCCTCTGTCTTTCCATTTTTCGGATGAAAACTGGTGTATAATAACGTATTGTTCCGATCAGTAGGTTTAGCATTTTTGGATGTAATAGTAAACATAAGTGGATCAAAATTGGAGACAGCTGTCTATCATAAACCTACTGATCGGAACAATACGTTATTATACACCAGTTTTCATCCGAAAGCTCTATTACAAAATTTGCCTTTCTCCCAGATGATGAGGATTAAACAGATTTCTTCTACTGAGTATGCATTACTCGAAGAAATGGAAAGACAGAGGAAAAGATTCAGAGATAGAGGATATCCTCTGAAGACCTTACAAACAGCTGAGACAAGGATTGCAAATTTGTCAAGGGAAGAATTATTACAGGCGAAACCTAGGAAGAAACAGGAAAGGACAGTATTTGTGTCCAAATTCTCAACAGAATCAAACAAAATTAAGCAGATCATAAACACTCGTTGGGAGTTGTTACAACACGAGGAAGATTTCAAAGGACTATTCAATAGCAAACCTTTATTTGCCTATACCCGTAGCAAGAATTTAAAAGAAATGGTAACTGCCACACCTCAAAGTAACATTGGGAAAATGATCAAACCAGGAATGAAAAGATGCCAGAATTGCACTCATTGCAATAATGTAATAGTTGGATCATCCTTCAACAGGCAAGAGCATCAAGTTAAAAGATCAGACATATTGCAATTCAACACATGTGATTTACAGTATTAAATGCCCATGTGGCAAATTATATGCAGGGAAAACAGAGAGGAAATTAAAAGTACGAATTACAGAACATAAAAGTCGAATTAGAAATAAAGTTAGTACCTCCAGTCTTGCAACACATTGGGCTGAACTAAATCATACAATTCCACAATTAAGGTTTCAAGTATTAGAAAAAATTAAATTACATCCAGATCGCGATAATGCAAAAATGCTTTCTCAACGTGAAGTTTGGTGGATAAAGTTTTTGGATACAATGTTGCCAAAGGGATTAAATGATAACATTTATATGATATGTTTTCTGTAAAATATGTCTATTGAAATGTTGACACTTGGTATGTTGACGCCGATAACATGCATTCTATGCTATATTAATGACTCTTTGAAAGTTGGTAACATGGGGCTCATAATGTTCATGATCAGATCTTCTTTCACTCTCATTCACTCTTTTTATTTAAATCCTTTTTTTAATTTGAGCACTTTCTTACTAAAGGTACTGATGTGAAAACATTCATGGAAAGATGGCCGCCGTTTTGTTTTGGGATCGACGTGAGCACTAGTCATACTTCTATTTGCATGCGTTTGCCGGTATTTGAATTAATGCGGTAGAGAGGTCGGCACATGCAGTCAGTGTTCGTACTAAACAGCGTTTTCGCGGGAGAAGAATAGGCTTCAACAGGTGGGTCCGTCAAATGGAGAGCATATGAAGGACTGTACTATGCTATTTGGTATGCGAAAATAGCCGTGATTTTATTGTCGGGTTTACGGTTGTTCATAGATCTTGACGGAGACGATCGGACACACAAACGCGGAAGACGCGGTCTATTACACTTTACCGGAGAGTACTGCAAGTCACGGTGAATTGTCTATCTACATAAGATCCAAGGTAAAAAGTGTTTGGAGGCAGAAATTAGATCTTTAACAGCGTCAGCAGAATATGTACAGATAGCTTTGACTGAGCCGGTTATCATTGTCTTGCAGTCAACACCGGGTGCCATACTCAGTGTATTGAGGGAACCATTGAGGTCTATATTGTGGAGCAAAACAGACCATCGTTGTTTTGGAAACATTCAGTGACAGACACACTCCACAGCTTGCCGGTAAATAGAGTTAAACTTAATGGTTGATGGCAGTTCCTTAACTCAGGATTATTTTAGTTGTCTACAACATAGTTTTTGTTTTGCAGTGAGTCATTGAGGGGAGAACTAGTTTTATTTACATTGTGGAACTTCACATCAGCTCTGTCTGACCTCATTTGCGCTTAAGGTAATTTGTCAGGTTCACTAAAGAATACAATTTAAACGGATGTCTACGTTAATTTGCGTTTTTGAAAAAATTCATTAATTTTCTGATTATAGCATATAAGGCATTTTGAAATGGACAGCGCTAGATGGTGGTTGCTTACCCATTGTTGGTAAGTGGCACATGAAACTTGCGTTTTTTTCTGTTGAGAAACATACACTGTGTGTTTTATCTTGGTGAAGGCTTTTTTCTTTGACTCATCAGCAGAATTTTAAACTTCTATTATATTTCTGGGACACAGTTACATGTGATTTTTCTACTAGGCAGATGTGCTGGATAGAACATCAAATACTTATGTTTATTATGTTTTATTTCAACAGTTCGCCTGAAGAAGGGATCTTGCATCCCGAAATGCAATGGGATAAAACAACAAATGAATTACAAGAATGCTACATTTTGTTTAAATATTTGTAATGTGTTGATAAGAAGAAATTATATATGATATTGGTTTCAATATACACTATATATTGATGTGCAAAACCAGTTTGGTGATATTATTTTAATGATATGCTTCATGGAAAACAAAGCATTAAAATGATGTGTATTGTACAAATGTCTTCATAAATTTGGTGGTACACATTTGGCAAATCAGCTGTTTGCCACACGCAGTGCGGGTAGGGTCAAGTGATTAGATACACTTGAAACATTTACTTGATTCTTTAACATTAGGGAGGACAGTTACCTCCTGTCCCCCCCCAGCACACCCATATTAAACACAGGTTTAAAATCAGATGTTATTAAATTGAATAAATCAGGTGTGCGCAGCCCAGGGGCGTGGCTATGGCCGCAATGGAGGAAGACGTGTCTGGGTAGAGCTCTGCCGGAGGCTCCCCCTAACAGGCCCGGTTCTCCGACTGCAGCTGCATCTGAAATCTATTGATATGTGCAGATCAAGCGGGATCAGTTACTGACGAATCGCTGCTGGTTGAGGCTCGCTGGGACCCCGCTGAAAGGCTTCCGACCGAGGGGAGCGATGGCATATACATCTAACGAGGGCACCTCCAGCTACGCAAACCCGGGGATTGGCTTGACCCACAAGGCCGCGGACAATGGCGCGGGTGTGTCGCACTGATGTAAGTGAAGTTAAATAAAGACTGCCTTCGACTAAATAATCGATAATCCATGACGGGATGTGGTTGGGATCCCTGCTGCATTGATTGCTCGCTTCCTATTGTGAGACCCTACACTGCCCATGAGCTGCTGCGACGATAGCGGTGGGCCGTGAATGGGGAAGTCGTCGAACCGCCCACTGAGCCGTTGCGACGGGATTAATGCAGAGACCTTTCACACGAGGGGCAAAGAGCTGCGGATGTTGGCTCTGTTGCGATGCAGCCACCGACTGTTGTGAGGTGTGCGGCGGTGGGAGCCCTTAGGTAGCTGACCACGAGGAGCTGCGGTGTACTTTCCCTCGGCCCTGCTGACACCCGGGGTGAGGCGGTGGAGAGATACGCGGCTTGGGTCCTCTGTGCTGCCGCTACTCCAGTGGTGCGGTTGCGGTGGGGGGGCCGCCCGGCCGACACGCGGGCTGCAGCCGTTTGCCCTCTGCCACTCACGAGCGCGCCTGCTGATGGGAGAAGAGCTGCGGTCGGAGCCCCTATTGCACTACTGGCGGGCCGCGGCAGAGTAATGCTACGCCGCCCTGGCTGCTGGCGGTCGTAATGGTGAGGCAGGACTAGACTATGCTGGTACCGCTTGGGCAGACGGTGCTGCCTTTGGCCCCATGACGCAGCACTTTATGAGAAACACTGTCCCTTTGGAATTACCTGCTCACCACCGCAAGCTAGTTACTGAAGGGACATACTCCTATGTATAAGTGGTGGTGAAGTATTAAAAAGTTTCTGAGGGTCTGCTGACGGGGAAAAATGAACTATTGGCACTATTATAGAGGGCTGCAAAACAGCGCTCAGAGGAAGCCTGCACCTGCTCCAATAGCTGCTTGAAGATTAGGAAGATGGTGCACCTCCAAAACTATAGCAATACAAACACAAAGGCGTTTGATATCCAGCCCATTATAGCCTGAGGAGGCGGAGAGGCATCGGCTGCTGTCTTGGCGATCACTATACGGCCACCAGGGATACGCCTGCGGATTGATCGGGCGGTATACGTGGAGACTCACACCACTAAAGGCAACTAGATGTGATCGCTTGCTGGGACGGCTTGATGCACCCCCACCTAACATGAACTGAGTGGCTGTACAGACCGGCTAGTGACTGCACTGCAATGGAGACACTGATACGTGAGGAAACGGCCCCGCTGCTGGGTCTGTAAGTCATGTGGTGTCTGCTGAGCGTGGCTTGTTGGTGCGGAGAAGGAACCCGCTGTGATATCCGCGCCTCAAAGACGTTGTGCGGAGGCCTTATCCGACGTGGAACGACGCAGGTATACAAATTCTGCGACTAATGTCGGGTGGTACCCGGGCGCGGGCTGGAGCAGGGGGAGTGCAGACCATACCGCCGCTGTCCAAGCCGAAATCGGACAAGATGGCGAAGCAGGGATTAACAGATCAAGCTACAAGCAAACTGGATGCGGTGCTCGCTGCAGTAGAATGGCTGGAAGCGACCATTAATCAGACTCGAACCTCCCTTGAATCTAAAATTACAAAGTAGCCATTGACCGTACTCATTTACATGCAGACCATTGGAAATTAATAGATCGCACTACTGTCCTGGAAGCCACGCTTAGTGACGTCAAACCGCAAGTGACTCAAACAGATAAGCATGTACAAGATTTATTGCACCGTGTAGAGTTTCTGGAAGATAGAGCCGAGGATGCTGAAGGGCGTGCACGACGCAACAATATACGCATAGTGGGTGTGCCGGAGCGGTGGGAAGGTAGAGAGCCCACCACGCATATGGAGAATTGGCTTAGGAATCTGTTGCCTGAGGGGTCCCTATCGCCGCACTTTGTCATAGAGTGTGCGCATAGAGTCCCGGCGAGACCCCCTCCTACCAGATCGAACCCGAGGCCCCTGCTACTCCGGCTCCTCAACTATCGAGACCGAGATGTCATTCTGCAGGAAACCAGGAAACTCCAAGAGATCCACATAGACAATCATAGAATAATGTTTTTTCCGAACTACACTATCCAAGTGCAGCGTCAGAGGTTCTCGTTCATGGCAGTAAAGAAGCGCCTCCGACAAAACAACCTGAAATATTCCGTTATTCCTGGCACGTCTACGGGTGGTGGCGAGTGGCAAAACGCACTTCTTTAACACGCCGGAAGAGGCAGAGGACTGGCTGGATACCGTTGCTGCTACGAGACCTCGAGACATCGCCGTGACGACAACATTACCGAAATTAAGTGGCCCCTTTCGCCACCGCCGAAGGGAGCGTAAGGCGGTGGGATCGTGAACACCACCTTCACCAACCATCGGCCCACACTCAGAATTGATTCTCAGTGGACAACGAGACGCCCTACAAGCGGTAGCAGAGATAAACGGCTCTTTGGTGACTGAAAACGCATCCAAATCCAGTCAAAAGGGCCTATCTAGTGATGATGTACAAATATATGGTCTTCAAGACTTCAAGACTCGCAAGATTCAACTGATCAGCCGGATGCTACTCCACAGACTGCGGACACAATAATATGAACATTGCAAAATCCTCTCGCTGCATAACCCAAGATTTGAGGTATTAGGGTGTATGGGTGGGAACGCGTAGCCACTAGTAAAATAGCCATCTGTAGTGGCTGTCACTATCCCTCTGATTGTACAAGTAGAGGTCGAAGATGGTAACCTACCAAGTGGAGGGGAGGCGGGCCCTGCTCATGCACTCAGCTGTTAACATATGGTCCCGTTTATATATCACTTGGTAGGTAATTACTCCCAAGCAGATGTACATAGAATGCTTAATTTGTATGATGTGATGCCTGTTAGCGGGGAGACTCTAGGACGTTGGATGCTCAAACTGCAGGCTTGCAAAGCGTAATACGCAGCTCATCCCCCTAGATTATCGAGATTGTTGTCTTCATTGAGAGTTTAGGCGATTGCTAGTTGCATCCTCGCCCTTTTGAAATTATATTTGATTATGTCTTTATTTTGGTTTTATTATGAGATGTCATTTATTGTATGTCGAAGTATGCAAAGTGGCGCCCCACAGGTCAGATTGCTGGATGGGATGTGTGACGCTCGGTTATATACAATGTATATAACTGCTGGGTTGGTATGGATACATAAATGTTTGGTACACTGTAGATCTTATGTCTTCTTTTAAAATTGGTACGTGGAATGTGAGAGGCACGCACTCACCGTCACATAGGTATCAGATATATTCCTACCTTAAACGCCATCGTGTACAGATAGCTCTCCTGCAGGAGACTCACCTGGCCAAAGCAGAAATTCCGCGATTGCATCACCGCTGGCGTGGTCAATTATATGCTACAGGATACTCAGCTTTTGCGCGAGGAGCGCTGATATGGGTAAGACCAGGGGTACGGCTGACAATTACACAGTCATTGATAGATGCGGAGGGCAGGTATGTTGTAGTTAAGGGCACGCTGGATGGCCGGCATATCGTGATTGCATCCATTTATGCTCCCAACACAGAGCAGGCTGCCTTTTTTTACACTATGTCACACACCCTGGCGCCATGGCACGATGTTCCCATGTTATTCGGGGGAGACTACAATAGTGTACTTGACATATCCCTGGACCGTTCTTTCCCACCACTTTCAGGTACAAACACATATCATGCCATGAAGGCACTGACTAGCTGGGCAACACAGTGGCATCTAAGAGATGCCTGGATACACCGTAATCCCAACGACAGGGTATATTCCTATTATTCTGGCGCTCATGATTTGCATGTGCGGCTAGACCGATATATGCTATCGGAAACGTTGCTTCCCAATATATTGGCAATTTATTATATGGGCAGGACGCACTCTGACCACAACCCACATATTTTAGAGATGCTATGAGATCACCCCCATTTGCCAATCCCAACCTGGCGTTTGCAGCCAGATTTGCTACGGGACGCAACATTTCGCAACTTGCTAGCCTCCAACATTGCCCAATATTTTGAAGATAATACTGATACAGCCACGACGCCCCAGGTGGAATGGGATGCGTTTAAAGTAGTAATCAGGGGTGATTGCCTGGGCGCACAGGCGGGTATGCGGAAGCAGTTGGAAGCGGACTTAACACGCATTGAAACTGAACTGCTCCAAAGAGCAGGGGAAGCGTTAGAGGGCAGTGCTGAGCCTCTGGAGCACGTTAGAGAAGAACACTCCAGATTGCTGGACCGACTCCGTAATATAAATTATGCCGCATACTCCGCACGCACCCATCATATGGGGGATAAACCTGGCAGGTTGTTGTCCTGGCTGATACGACAGGAAGCTGCCATTGCACCGGTGACATCACTACACAATATACAGGGAGCCCTGGTACACACTCAGAGTGAAATACATAGTGCTTTTGTGGAAAATTACTCCGCGATGTACAGATCTTGTCTGATGGCTACAGATGCAGACATACAACACTTTCTTTCTACCATAACACTGCCACAACTGACAAGACCACCAACAAGAGGAACTGGGTGCTCCTCTGTTGTCGGAGGAAATAAGGGATAGCATCTATTCCCTCTCGAATGGAAAAGCGCCGGGTCCAGATGGACTACCGGTGGAATTTTACAAGGCCTATTCAGATATATTAATACCAGAACTGCTACGGGTACATGATGCGGCTCTAGAGTGCTCTACGCTTACACCTATGCAGAATGAGGCAACGCTGATCACTCTTTTAAAGCCGGGTAGAAGTCCTGAACTCCTGGGCTCTTATCGCCCATTGGCTCTGTTAAACACGGACTATAAAATCCTTGCTTCCACCCTAGCTAAACGAATAGCCCCGTTTGTGCAGACTTTGATACATGCTGACCAAAACGGGTTTGTCCCAACCAGGAGCACTTCCCTAAATATCCGCAGACTATTCAGAATTCAAAAATATGCAATGGTGAACTGGCTTCGGTCTGGCTGTTTAATGCTGGATCTGGAAAAGGCCTTTGACTCGCTGGAATGGCCCTATCTAGCAGCGGTCCTGCGTAAGTACAGGTTAGGTGATGGATATTTGCAATTGGTGCAGCTACTGTATCAACGCCCTACAGTGCGAGTGCGAACGGGTAAGATCCTCTCCGATACCATCAGGGTCAGGCGTGGCACCAGGCATGGGTGCCCTCTATCCCCGCTACTTTTTTTCCTTGCCATGGATCCTTTAGCGGCTCGTCTCCGAGAGAGTGGTGCAGATTGGGGCATCCCCTTGAGTGATGGACTTCATACAGTGTCCTTATACGCGGACGACATGCTGTTGTACATAAAAGACTTGCATGCAATACCGCCAGAGATATCTGCGCTGTTCCGTAACTTTGAGGACGTGTCCGGCCTTAGGGTGAATTGGGCTAAATCAGGTGCCTACTCTTTCAATGAGGACGTGGCTATGACGGACATAATTTTTAACGAAACTACACTTGCTTGGTATCAGACCACGTTCCGATACCTGGGCATATATATCTACAGGTCCCCAACAGACATACTAGAGAGCAACTTGGTGCGTGCCATTTCCGCAATTAGGGCGCAGATGCAATTCTGGAAGACTCTACCACTTAATGTAATGAGCCGTATTACTTTAACTAAGATGATAGTACTGCCAAGGCTCTTGTATTATTTTGCAAACCTCCCGGTATATGTCCCAGTACGACTATTTAGGGAACTGGAGGGATTAACCCGAGGTCTAATTTGGAATACAGGGAGGCCCAGGATAGCATTACAGAAGCTATATGCGCCACCAGAAAATGGAGGATTAGCAGTTCCTCACCTGGAGCTGTACTACTTAGCTGCACAGTTGCAGTGGGTCACTAAGCGGTTCAGCGGCAGAAACTTGACAGACACGGCGACCGAGTCGTCATTATGGACACAAAACCAAATTTATGGATTGTTTCATCCACTGGCGAAAATCCGTCGCCCAGCGCAAATGCATATTGAGTTGGCTCACAGATGCTATAAGAGAAGCCTTCAACTCACAAAAAATACGATCCCCTATGCCCCAATATTGCCGATTGTCGGGACACCCAGAGGCAGAGACTCTATAAGTGTCACAGTATTGATGCCCTGGTCTGAAGCAGGAGTGGAGACACTAGGAGACTTATATACAGATGGTACCTTATTACCTTTTGAGGCACTAGCGGCAGATAATAATTTACCGGCAGGCCAGTTCCTTCTGCATGCAACTATCAAACGGACGTTGACACCAGCATGGGGAAACTTAACTAATGAGCCGCCAATGCATCAACTGTTGCAATATTTACATGTAAAGGGGGAGGGATCGCATGTGATACACTGCTTAGTGCAGGCTTTGCGCACCCACGTGATATGACCATTACAGAGACTCCGCATGAGTTGGACTGAAGATAGGGGCTGTTACTGGACTGATGAGGAGTGGGAACGCGTCCAAGCTAGTGCTACACACATACCACGAAATGCACGATTTAAACTTATCCAGACATATATACTACATAGGGCGTATCTATCACCAGATAAGATTAATAGGTATTTTAACATCAATACATCTGAATGCCCAAGATGCTGTCTCCTAGGTGCTGACTTATTACACATGTTATGCACTTGCCACCTGCTCTTGCCCTACTGGCGCATAATATTAGATATACTCACAAATTGCATTAAGGTTGAAGTGCCTGCTACATGGGAGGTTTGTATCCTGGGGTTATATACACGCACCAAAGCAAACAACGTAAGTTCCAGATTTCGAGACCTAGGCCTCATAACAGCAAAACGGTTGATAACTAAGAGATGGAAATGCAAGGACCCACCGGAAGCATCACATTGGGTGAAGTCCTTAGGGGTCTGGGCAGAGGCAGAAAGCACCACTCTGCACAGGGAAGAAACGGCAGGGCTGCGAAAATATCCCATTGCACATACCTGGGTTGACATGCTTAAAGCCCTTACACGTTCTGATACTACATTGCAGACGGCACCTATGCAACGCACGGGAACAAACACCTGACATGTCACCCAGGAATAGAAGACACGTCACAGCCCTATGATACTTCACTATCGGAGGCCGATCAAGCCTCAGACCTCGCATTCCTTACAGAACATTACATAGGCATGGTTCTTACTATGCGATATTCTAGTATCCCAACAGCAGAATATACAACAGAAACAGCAACCCACACTCCCCGCCCGCGCGCAGGCCTAGTCAAGATCACACTTCATGATATTCTACATACTAGCTGCCTGTATTTGCAAATGACTGATATCTCTTCTTTGAAAAGTTTTTTATTTGTCTTTTCTTTAGGCTTTTTTAGATGTGGTGAAAATGTTATCTTTATAAAAGTAAAGGAAAGCAGATATCTGATATGTAGCACTGTATACGATAATTTCAAAGCTCAGTGACGTATTAACACTATGTTTCAGTTTATGTTGATATACTTATGTATAAATGGCTGAAGTCATGTAAGGGTGTAATTAGTGACACAACCCGCCCCTCGATTGGAGATGACAGCATGTACAGGTGATAGATACTAATGATACTTTATAAATGTACAAATAGTTTCGCACCATGGGTACACAATATATCAGTAAGTAATATACTGATTTGTGTCCACAGTGGAAAAAATGGATAATATTGATATTGGTGTAATGTGTACTGTCACTTGAAATTTATGTAACAATATAGAAAAAATGTAATAAAGATATTTAAAAACAAAAAAAATCAGGTGTGCGCAGCACAAATCACATTTCAGTTCATCTGCATAGTTATAGCACGTGAGGTGAAATTTATTGATCAATACCGGTAATGATTTCATGTAGATGTTGAAGAACTTGGTCGAGATGATGGAGCCTTGAGGGACCCCTGCTTTTGTGGAGTATGGTTTGGACAAGAAAGGTGGGGTATGCATGACATTAGTTCTGTTTTGAAGGTAGGACGCGATCCAGTCTAGAGCAGTCCCCTCTATTCCGGCTTCATAGAGTCTTTGTTTCAGAGTGTCATGGTCAACCGTGTCAAAGGCAGCCGAGAGGTCCAAGAGGAGTAGCGCAGCAATCCCATTGTGGTCTACTGTGTTCTTCAGGTCATCCCAGATGGCGAGGAGGGCAGATTCTGTGCCTCTTCCCAGACGGAATCCTGTTTGGAAGTCTGAAAGTATGGCATTCTCTTCAATTAATTGTGACATCTAGGCGAATGCTGCTCTTTCTATCAGTTTGCCCAGAAAAGGAATAGTTTCATAGTGGAGCACTGGTACCCCATACAAGCAAGGCCATGCAACTATCACTGTTCCAAAGAAGGTAGAAACTGTACGTAAAGCCTGGTAGGAATAATGTGTTACATGATAGTACTTCTACCACGGTTGGTATCTGCACTTGTTATTTGATTAAGACTATTTTTCTACCCTCTATATTACAGAATATGGCCTAGCTGATTCGGAACACCCTACTCACCGGGAGCTATTTCCGCTGTTCTATTGTACACATAAATGTCAACCCTTGCTGTTTTATGTGAAAAACGAATAGTAAACAGATGTAAGAAAAAAAAATAAACGACTCAAATTCAATATAAGTGCAATCTACATTACCCATGTGGCACGCCATGTACATAAGTGCATACTCTGCTGTGGATATGCCTCCATGTTACTGCTGAGCTGCCTGTACTGAACCATGCGAAATCTATTGGTTTTGTCAATTTCTTTTTACCTGTTCCACAGCAGCACGGGCTGCTGTGCAACATGGCTTAAAGTAAAAAATAAAAACACTGTGACGTGGCCATGGCTGACCGCGTCATAGTTAAAAAAAAGTTTTACTTTAAGCTATGTTGCACAGCAGCCGCACAACTGTGCAACATGTAAATAAAACACAGGTGTGTAGGTGAAACGGATTGGCTTTGCCAATGTTTGTTTACATTTTGGTTAGACACTCCATGAGGGTGCATGTATTTCCCGTGTTGCTCTCTTCCTCGGTGCTGCTTGCTCACTTCACTAATGTGCTTCTCCCCCACCCCTGTGGTTTGTGTTGTTTCCTCCGTCAGGTGCTTCTCCCCTCCCTGTGTTGGTCTCTTCCTGGCGATCTGCTTTTTTCCTCCTAACCCCCCCCCCCCTTGTCGTCTCCCCCCCCCCCCCCCCACTCCTTCAACAACTCTTCTGTAACCCATGCTCCTTTTTAAATTTAGTTTTATTTTGTTCATTTGTGCTACAAATCTTTTTTTTCTTTTTAATTTGACGATCCTACTGGCATTGGCCATAAATAAAGAAAAGAAAACGTTGTCAATGCTGCGCAGTATTGCCAAAAGGCATTTTGCTTTTAGCCGATACTGCAAAACATCTGAGAACTACATTGGCAAAACCTATAGATCCGAAATGCAAGACCCATCGTCTTTGCTAATGCTTGTTCTTTATTCTGTCAAAAAAGGAGTTTCGAGGGAAATGCTGACTAATTTGACATATTAACGCCGATTGCAGCATTTACGCACGATTATTTTACCAATTCGAGTTTTAAATCTGAGAACGGGGATAACACAGTAACAGGTTTGTGCCTCATTGTGAGGTACAAAGACTTGGAATGTGGGAAGCTTTCGATTTGCACCAGGCTTTATATGGTGAAAATCGTACCAGCAAAAACCCACAGCGTGCGGTTTTACTGCTCCAATTATGAACTTTAGTCAGGCACAAACTCCCCATAGGCTCCAGAGTCCACACACACAAATATACGAAATAAAAATCAGGGGTTATATATGGAGGGTGAAATAGTAGAGATAACTGAGTAATATAGACTCGTACTACCTGGTTAAGGAAAGACGACAGAGAAAAGCACAAACCCCCGTGCCTTACAGCAACAAAGCCACCACTCAACTGTCATTCAATGTGGCAGTGTGGAAGATTCCGTTGTATAAGTGTGTGAAAGAAGACACAATTCAGATATGTATGTGGCTGTACCTTCATATATTAAAATAGGAAACAAGTACATCAAATGCAAAAATCGTTTACTTATACAATCACCACATTTGTATAGTTGGCAAAAACGATGTCCTGATAGCTTATGCCACGATCAGTTCTTTTATTGTCTCTTTGTCATTTTGTCCCCAAGCATCAGTTCAGCTGTTGCTGCTTCACGACAGATAACTATGTACAAGTACCCAATATAAGACAAGGTAATGGGTTCAGTAAGATTTCTCTCTTGTTCTCTCTCTTTCGCAAACACCCACCCACTCTTCAAACACCCACCCACTCCGCCACCAAGAGCTATGATGTTTCCTTAGCTTTGCCCTCACCGACGAAGCCCTCCACTGATTCCTGGGATAAACCTGGGTAAACCTCAATTATTATCATTTATATCATATATTTTATAACTTGCCCAGATGGTTCAAATATACACAACACTCACAGCACAACCAGACTCCCAACAACTACCGGACAGAAAGGCCACACTTACAAAACACCACTCCAAACACACCTGCCTTCCTACAGAAAGGCATAGAATCATCATACACATCTACATCTGGCTGGATTGTTATCTCCAAAACCAGAGGGGTGGGTGGAACTTGTGGAATTTCACTCCATGGAATTCCGCAGAGGGACATAAAAACTACGAGATTCTGTAGAGTGGAAATATGCATGTTGCGCTGATCATGCTATTATTTAGCGCCAATAGTGCATTCTGCGCTGCAAAATCAGCGCGAAAGGCACCACGCAGTTCATAAAAGCGCACAGCCATTCGAGTGGATATTGCTGCAGCTCTAGTAGAAAATCTACTTGAGAAGCAGCCCTTTGACCGTGCCTGCGCCCTCGACTGCCCCATTAGAAAACCTTGCTAGAAGTTCTCCTAGAGACCGGAAATTGCACTAGGGGACACCAATTCTTGCTCGTGCTCACCAGCTTGCATTACAGAAAACCCAATAACATGCTAAACACAAATCTGACAGACCAACCCTCTTAAGAGAGTATGCAAGACTCCCCAAGTCATAATTTTCAGTAAAATGCCTGGGTCCTACTCAAGACCCCAAAGTCAATGTGAGATGATGCCATCTCCCTCAACACTACTGTCTGGGTCTCTGTCACTACCCATTTCACTAACAGCCCTAAGACCTCTCTTTCAAACGAATGTCACTCTACTCTATCCTCAGTCTGCTGACCTTTCTGGTCACTCCTAACGGCCAGATGTACGACCATTCAGTTTAGCGAGTCGCAAATTGTGCAAAATGGCGACTCGCAATTTGCGACTAGCTAAACTGAATGTACAACAGTGACTCAGACACTGTTTGCGATTCCCAATGGGGTCAAGAATTGCATGCCTCATCAATATTCATGGGGCAAGTGTAATATGCGACCCCATTGGGAATGGCTAGCACTCCCAGGGATGGTGGCCTGCTGGGGTCAGCAGACCACCATGTCTGTGACTGCCTTTTCAATAAAGCAGTGTTTTTCCTTAAATGCAGCCCATTTTCCTTAAAGGAAAACTGAATGCATTTAAAAAAGAAAAAAATAATTTTTCAGTTTCACTTTTTAAGGGCAGGCATTGGTCCCAGAGACCACTGCCTGCTCTTAAAAAATATTTTCGCACCCATTCACAAAGGGGAAGTGATTTACTTGAAGTAGGTAGTAAATTGCGATTGTTTTGCGACCGCAAATGCGGTTGCAAAACAATCATACTTTGGTGTGAGACTCGCTAATAGGAAGGGACGCCCTGGGCACGCCCCTTTTTAATATCGAGTCGCAAACCATATTTTGCGAATCCCAAAATATGGTTTGTACATGGGGCAGACCGATTTTGCAGTCTCAAACAGACGGAATTCCCGTTTGCGACAGCAAAAACAGTCGTACATCTGCCCCCTAAGTCTCTTCAGCTGGTCAAACCTCTCACCCTCTCCGTTCACTCTTTGGCATCGCCAAGGATTCTGTCCTTGGCACCTTCTTTCTATCTGCACATCCTCCTCAACTCCCAGTAACCCTTGCAGATCCATCTTCTCACTTGTATGCAGACAATTCAGCGCGGTGTTTCCTTTTCTCCTAATATACATACCACAGCGTGTTGCATTTTCATTCCTGGATGTCTGTTCAGAGAGATTCTCTTCATCCATGGTCCTAATCTTTTCCTTTAAACTGCAGATCGTATTTATTTTTTATTGAGAAAAGTCATCTACAGGCATCCCTTATCCATTTCTATTCACAAGCTGGCTGTCATCCAGGACCCTGCTCTCGCATTCTTGACTTGCATGTCTAATGTCTACACGCACAAGTCGTTAAAGCCAATTTTGTCGTCTCACATCGCGATGACTGCGCAACTCTCCTTCTATGTCTTCCTGCTCATCCTATTCCCTCCTCTACATGCCATTTTGTTGCTTTCTTCTCCGGATCATCTTCTATTGGCCATCTCTACCCTTCTTGTATCTATTCACTGGAAGCCGTTTTATTCCATCTTCCCTTTCCATTTCCATGCTTTGCAGTTGTTTATCAAGGCCCCTGGCCTTCCATCCACTCATCCCGCTGTCTTTCACTCACTGACTAGATTTAACTTCTCAAGTCCTGGATGCCCCACCTACCAGTGTCCTACCACCCTTCTGCTGCCTTCCCTTTAATGCCCTTCCATTCTTGAACTATATTACGCCTCTGAATACTCTGCTTCAGCACGGCCATTCTTTAGACCCTCCTTTAAAAGCCACCCCCACCAGTCTGCCTTATCTAATCTCCCACTAAAAGCACAGAATCTAAATGTCACTTGTTTCCATCTTTTCGAGTATACAAACATTGCTCTTGCCCACGCTCAGCGGCTTAAAGCACCTTATAAATACATTCAAATGAGAAGAAAATGTAACTCAACTGACTGGCTTGTCCTACCCTCTTCCGACAGTGTAGGCGCACATTTCAAGTAACCTTCCTCACAAGCACGAGCCTCATACAGGAAAGGCCCTGCTAGCTGAGGCCTGCTGGCACTGACTCATCTGGCTTTGAGGTAGATTCATGTCTGAAGCTGGCATTAGACATTGACTCCCATCTTGTCCTGTTTTAGAAGTAACCATTCCCCAAGGCTTGGCTAAGTGTTGTAGCCTCGTGAAGAGGGAAGGGCACACTGGAGCGTTCACTGAGCATCTTTCAGAGAGTTCAATGAACTCCCATGTTCGACTTCATGCTCTGATCTAAATAGCGCCTGGGTCCACCGCCACGTCCCAGTCGGGCACTACCAGCTAGAGAATCCAAACCAGCCAGAGTACAACACTACGCGGCCTTATTGATGGGTAGGCCATGACTAACTCCTGTATCAATCTTTTCCACTTTCATGTCACTGTCCCAAACCCTTGAAATTTCACCCATTTCAGGAAATCACGAGCAGGAAGGGTGCTCCAAACTACCCAGATTAAAGAAGGAGAGGTTCACAATCACACCAAGTAGCATGTGTGTTGTCAAGAAGAAGCAAGCAGCAATCAAATGTCAAATTAAGCACAGCCACTTGTTTGGAATCATGCAGCTAGGCAGAGGCAGATACCAGGCTCTGTACAATGTCCTCACATGACAGTGACTGCAAGACCTGCCTCTGCACTGCATTACTTTCACAGCTGCCCTAGCTCCCTCGTACATACAGAACCTGCCCTCACACTTTACTTTATTTCTTACTTAACCTGCCTTCTCCTCATGCTCAGTTGTTACAGAACCTACCCTAATGCTCAGCATTTACAAAACCAGCTTCAAGCTCAGTCTCTGGAGAGCCTACATACACCTTGACGTTGCAGGCCCTTCCCTCACACCACATGGATTGTAGAACTCACTCTTGCACTACATTTACACACTACCACCCACACATTCGACACTTATATATAGAACAAGGTCTCACACTGCGGGCCAGGTTTATCAAAAAGTCACACAATGCAGTGAGACAACTTGCTGCGCTGCGTGACAGGGTGAGAGCAGGAATGCATCATATCTACTAAGATTTGAACTTTCCTGCCCCCCCCTGTGCTGGCACACTGTGGGACAGATTTATCAAGGTCTTGCATTGCCCTTGTGCTTTTGCCCCTTGGGCTTAAGTGAGATTTGCTTAGCCTCTCAGAGCCACCTTGCGTGGCTCTGCATTGTTCTGTATGGCTTAGTATATGCCAAGTAAGGCAAGGCAACGCAAATCGCTGCCTTGTGTTACGCTGGGTTGGGAAGGCATTCCATGGGTGGAGTGTGGGTGTTCCCAAGCACCCACCCAAGGATTCTGGCAAAATCCTAGGTTTACTAAGATAAGTAAACCAGGGATTACGTCAACATGCTATACCATCCCTATTTCTCCTCGTTATTTCCTCTTTCTACGCGTGCGGCATTCTGCAGTACATGTAGAAAGAGGAAAATGCCTCAGAGGATTTTTTTTGCAGGAGGTGTAACTTCCTGCAGAAAAACGATCCTGCCTGTAATGTAGGCACCCTTGCACCATGACGCAATGGTGCCTGCTGTAGGGCTAGACTGCACTCAGTGCGCCAGCACAGAGAGAGAGTAGGAATGCACCAAATCTTTTTTAGTAGCCACATTTTATTGGATTTAACAGTACAAAGCATCATCCACTGAGATTTACAAATAAGTGCCATCATAATTCTGGACCTGATCATTAAACATTGGTATTCTCCCGGCATAGTTACACACATTACATTGGCAGTCCATGAGAAGTACACCAATCACCCCATATTGTCTCATGTTTTCGGGGCATCCTGAGCCTCGTAAATTGGTTGTTTCTGGCTCGTGCACCAATCAACACACCTCCGTCAAACCACCAGGGAGGGAGGTTCAGGACATTTCCAGTAGCAAGCGATACCCCGCTTAGCCACTGAGGATGCTACCCCTAGGAAAAGCCTCTCTGAGCGGGACTCACCAACTCCCTCTAAGATACCCAAGAATGCCTCCTGAGGGCCTAAGTCAACTTGGTGACCCTGGACGTCTGAGATCTCACAGCCCATCCCACTACAGAAGGGTGTCAACGTCGGGCACGACTGGTAAATATAGCACATTCCTGCTCTCTCCATGAGATGCAGCACAGAAAGTTGTCTTGCTGCATTGTACTGTGTCAAATGATAGTATAGCTGGGCCTGTGTGCTGCCTAGCACCAATGCAGGAGACCTTGCCCGTGGTGCAGGGGTGCCTGCATTACAGATAGGATTGCTTTTGTGTAGGAAGGAACACCTTCCTGCCTAAAACAATCCATTGAGGCATTTTTCTTTAAATGATGAGGAGAAATAAAGATATTTTTTCTTCATAGGGCGCACCATTTTAATGCAATCTTAGGTTTACTAACCTTAGTAAATCTGGGATTGCATTAAAATCCATGGGTGGATTCGTGGGAACTCCCATACCCCACTCATGGAACACCTTCTCAATGCAGAGGAACTAGGGCAGCGATTTGCACTCTTGCATTACTCTGGATACACTAACCATGAAAGGTGGTTTTTGTTGGCTTAGTAAATCCGACTAAAGCCCTTGTGCTGACTTGCATCACCTTACGTGAGACAAGAGAGATGCAAGACCTTTGTAATCTGAGCCTACATTATTTGTAGACTTAGTTACTCACTGGCCCTGAACTTTGAGTTCATTCCTTCAAGAGCCTCTTGTCACACTCTATGTCTCATGGAACGTGCCCTCACACTCTTAAACAGAGTTTCTGCTCACAACACATTCCTTACAGAGCCTGACTTATACTCAGTCCGTGTAGGACCATCTCGCCTGCTCTGTCTTTACAGTACCTGCCCACATCATCCATCCTTGACCTGTACTCATCTGCCATCACTTACTGACCCGGCTTTAAAATTCCTTCCTTGTAGAACCAGCCTGAAGCTCACTCCTTGCAGAACCTGGTTACACCATCCACCACCAGCTGAATCTGCCCTCTCAATATTATGACTAAAAACCCCACCATCAAACTCATTTCTTACTCAACCTGGTCTTGTGTTCCAGTCAGTGGATGCTCCTCTGCTAGAGCGTCGCCCTACTGCTTTTTGCAGTGTAAAAAAAGGAAAAATAAAATTATAATTACTTGAGGTTATTATCAATTTAGTTTTCCCCGTTGTGGCATCTTTGTGGGGCGTGGCTGCTCTCAGAGCAGGTGCAGAAGTGGCTTGCACTCCCTATGTGAGCATGAGTGCTTGGCCGGCCATCTCGAGTCGCCCAATACAGTTATGTGCACATACCGGGTTCTCCATTCAGGCTGCATTATAGCCTGCAAATAGAACATGCCCACCCCTCTGTGTCACGGCAGTCAGACCTATCGCAACGCTGAATTGCAGCATTGTCATTGGCTGCAGGGAGCCTGGGAGCCTTGGTGCTTCTTGTCTTCCCAAAGAAGCCAGGAAGAAGACGTGGGAGAGGCGGGCGGGAGGTAAGCGATTTTCTTTTTACCCATCTCACCGCCTTGCCCCTTTACTCCACCCCGCTCCACTGCTGCTTCCAGTTAGCAGCTGCCACTGGTTCCAGTACTTCAATAATTTCTCCTATAGTGATGCCCTTTAAGGCTGAGCCCACACACTCAGGGACATATTTAAAAGCCCTGTATGCTGCTGGAACATCGCATTTTTTAGATGTTCCAGTGGCACACAGGGCTTAGCCATATCTACAAGGCCACGTAAAGTTACCCCACATGGCTTTTTATGGCCTTGTAGATATGGAGTAAGGCAACGTAGCGCAAGTTTTTGCCTTGCCTTACTCTGAATCAAAGAGGTGTTCCATGGGTGTTGCAGTGGGTGTTCCCACTCAACACCCATGAAATTTGATGCTGCCCAAGATTTACAACATCAGGTAACCTGGGGCAGCGCCAAAACCTTGCGCTCCCTTAGAGCAGGCGTAATGGGGAGAAATGTAATGTAAACATTCCTCCTCATTGTTTCCTCTTTCCATGTGTTCAGCATTCTGCAACACATATAGAAAGAGGAAAACACCTCGTGATTGTTTTTGTGCAGGAAGGTGCCCCTTCCTGTACAAAAACAATTGTGCCAACACAGACACCCTAAGGGTGCCTGTGTTGGCGCACGGCGGCAAAATGTGCAACGGTGCTGGCTGAAAGGGCAAGAACGGACCGTATCTTGTAAATACGGTGCATTCCTGTCCTTTCGAATTCACATAGGGTAGCGCAGCAAAATGATTTGGTGACACTGCCCTACACCAATTCTTTGTAAATACACCCCTAGGTTTTTGCTTTACCTAGCTTTGCAATCCCTACTTTAAGGAATCACTGCGTACACTCAATTCTACAAAAATCTGCCCTCACACTCCAGGCCTTAGGAAACCTGCCCTCCCATCCAGGGCTAGTGGAACCTGCCCTCCCATGCAGGGCTAGCGGAACCTGCCCTCCCATCCAGGGCTAGCGGAACCTGCCCTCCCATCCAGGGCTAGCGGAACCTGCCCTCCCATGCAGGGCTAGTGGGACCTGCCCTCCCATGCAGGGCTAGCGGAACCTGCCCTCTCGCTTGTTCTGAGAGAACCAGCCCTGGCACTGGTCTCTCCTCCACTTGGTGAGATGGAAAACGTTACAAGGAGAAGCTACCCATTCTAATCGTCCCTGGAAATGTCAAGTTTCAATTGTATTTTTAGTTCATTTAATTAATAAACCTAGAAGATATTAGGCCACGCTTATTTCCAGGAAACGATGATTCAGAGGCTTTCTGGGGTCCAATGGTGACGAGGATGCGGTTTCTTTTATAGAACAAGATTGTAAATGTCGCTCTTCACATCACTCAAACCTGCTGGTGGCATGCAGCGTCAGAGGAGTGCACGGGCACATTTTGGACAGGTATCTGAGGAGTGTAGAGCTGGAGAGCACTAAACCATTGGCATCTTCCAGAACATCAAGGAAGCTCTGCCCGGTGCTCTACCAAAATAACAGGTTTTTATAATGACCCACACACATACGTGGACTCGAAATATTGACAGCCAACACATCGTCATGGTAAGTAGTTGTGGAGTTAAGAATAGCAAATCTATACTTCCCCATGCACACAATTGGCAGGTGTCAATCAAAGGTCTACCTGAACACTTCTGTTCTCAGGAGTCGGAAGTTGGGTGTAGTCTGAGAGTGGAGGATCAGAATGTTTCAGAGTCTGGGTATTTGGGTCCCTGCACCCCCAAAGACACGCCTGTGTCTTTGTGAATCATTTCGTCATAGGCCAATCACTAGCTCTTGGTAATGAATTTACTTTGTAACACCCATAGTCAGGGCCACTGGAATAATGCGGCAAAGGAGGACCAAATTCTGCATCAAATTATACTACATTTGCAGAAAGAAAAGGCCGATTATACAGAAAGCTGCACATCTATGACCGAAGTAAGTGGCAGTTACAATTGTGTCATTTCAGGACACATCACTACCACCAGGGCAGATGTTTCGCCTCATTTGTGCAAGTTTAACAGCTGAATGCAGCAACCATCACCTG
Organism: Triturus cristatus; assembly: GCF_964204655.1. Lineage (NCBI taxonomy): Eukaryota > Metazoa > Chordata > Amphibia > Caudata > Salamandridae > Triturus > Triturus cristatus. Next base: position 881,795,799 of record NC_140585.1, read on the forward strand.
ACAGATATTAATTAATGCATGCAAAGAGTCTGCCACTTGTAGAACTTTTATTTAGTGACATTTGATCCATTTGTCCTAAAAACAATAATATTGCTGAAATCTGCATGCAAATCTTTAAGTGGATAGTTTATTATGTGGCAAGTGTGGCAAATCCACAATTAGGCGGAAATACCACTGCAGCAGAAACGTATAATCCCAATGGGCCAGAATCGAGTACACTGGGCATTGTGTTACATTGACATAATGGAAAATCATGAATGTTCCGTCTTCACAGTCTGCCAAAGAAAGGTAAATGCATCCAGCAACGGGGCTGTGCTACGGCAGAAGGCCCAACGGTTGCAGCAATATTTGTCGAAACATGTTGCACCTGCATTGTGCTATTGCTATCAATGGTGAATTAGAAAACCGAAATGCACTTCTGTGAACACAATAATACTAGTGTAATGTTACACAACCCAGCACGGACAGGAAGAGTAGCTTTTAAGAGGGGAGTTTGTGGAAAGCAAAGTCGGGCTGCTTCCTTGTGCAAATGTGAAATCAAATGCAGCATTGGTACCCAAAAGCAATATTCCTGTACAGAAGAAAAAACTGGCCACACACTGTGGCAGCACATCAGGAAATCTCCCACTGTCCGTGTGCTCCAGCGGGTATTCATTAACCGTTGCCTGGTTGAATGGACAAAGTACACCAACATTAAATTTGAATCTTTTATGGTCACCTGGTGCCTTATAGTCGTGTTTACACTTACCTGGGGTGTCAATGAGGTCTTCTAGTGAAGAATCTAGTGGAGCCAAAGATCCTGCACTTCACATCTTACACCTGTTCTCACTCAAATGACCTCCTGTGATAAGCCTCTCTTACACAATGTGAGTGTTTGCTCTGTTGCACATGAAACACCCATCAGTTTCTGGAATCTCCTCACGATCCATGCTTTTCAAAAGGGAACTACCCACCTGATCTTTTTCTGTCCGTGGATGATCACAGTGTTAAGTTTGTAAAAAAAAATAAGTGCAGAGGCCCAACGTTTTTTTAGGAGTCCATCGCCAGTACTGTAGAATGCAGCCCTGCCAACCACCACGCATCAGGCGTTAGACAAAAGCATTTCATTGGGCAGGTCTGCATCACTGAACTGAAATGCAAAGTCACGCATATTATCACCTGTAGCCTGTTATTATAATAACTAGTGGAGTGGCACAGGCAGGCCAGGCAGCGCGCGGCGCGCCTGCTCATCAGAATTCTTGAGGATCGCGGAGACATGGTAATGAATTCCACAAACTGCATCGCGACTGACTGTCACTGACACCAACCTGACACGAGACGGTAGTAGAAGCCGTGCTCCAGAATGCACAGATTACAGAAAACCAAGCCTGCCTAGTCTATACTGCACCTCATGCATTTCTTTCAGAAATCTTCACTTCTAGTCTGTTTTAGTTCACACTTGAAGGTTTTGTTTCATCCTTGCTTTTTCCCTTCGTCTCTATTTTCCTATCTTTCTCTTTCTCCCAGTCCCACCCCTAAGCCAAACACAATGCTGCTAGCAGCGTTGGGATTGGTCGGTACGCCGCCCAACCAGAGGCTAATGGCCCAGCCATGTTCTCCATGTCGGCTGCATTGATGCGGGAAACGGCCACTACAACGCGGCCGTTTCCACGCATAACATTAACCACGCATGCATTACAACGCATGCGTGGTTACCACGAATAGCCTTTACCACGCATACCTTTACTACGAGAAACGTAGTAAAGGAATGTGTGGTAAAGGTAAGGGGGCATGGGGGGGCTTGGGGGGGTCTCCCCCCCCAAAAAAAAATAACCAGGTGAAAAAAAGGGAGGTTGGGGGGGCTGCCCACCCCAAAAAAACTCACCAGTTGAAGTCACGATGTGGAGGCAATCGGCATCGTTAGAGGAACCGGAAAGACACTTCCGGTTCCTCTTTACGACGTGAGACATGACATCGGAAGAGCTTGGAGAGGAGAGCTTGGAGAGGTAAGGGGGATATTAGTATTTGAAGAAAAAAAAATAAGGGATGAGGGGATTGTGTAGAGAAGGGGTAAAATATTAGGGTTAAAGGGAGGGGAATTTAATAAAATGGTTTGTGGGAATCGGAGCAGTATATGGAAATAGGGAAGGGATCGGAGATAACCTTTAACAAGAACATGCCATTAACATGCATGGTTTAACAACGAAAAACTTTGTAAAAGCATGCGTGGTAAAGGCATTTTCGTGGTAAAGGTTATGCTTACTAATGGTATTCTCGTTGTAACGCATGCGTGGTAAAGGCATGCATTGCAACGGAATGCGTTGTAACATCATACAACCCATTGTAGCCTGCATGGAAAGAGGCAGAGTGTGCATGACTGGTTTGGTTGGCCCCAGAGGGCCAACCAAACCAGTCATGCACAGTCAGGAGTGGGCACACCACTCTTCCCCTGCCCAACCCTGCTCGCAGAGCAACCCGCCCACCCCCCCCCGCTCGCATCCAAACCCTTCTGCTTTCTAGCATTGCGAGAATCAGAAACATAAAATGGTAGTTATTACCATTTTATGTTTCTGCTTCTCACACTGCGAGAAAACTGTGGGGCGACTCTCCTCCGCCCTAGTGGAGGAGCCGCCCCTGTTAGTAATGGTGCTCACTTATATAACTGTAGCACCTGCACTAATCCAGACAACCTTTATGGTGATTTTAGTGGTCTTAGACAACCTTAAAAAGCTCTCTAAGTGGTAGCTGTGGAGAGCAGCCTTCAAGCTTAGTCCAGAAGTAGTCTAAAGCAGCTGGTTTTACCAGTACTTAATCTTATGGTATAAGTTAAGTGAAAAAGAACCACACAGCATAGTTTTAAAAATATGTATTTATTATTAACACTCACTAACACAATGTATTATCTCATACCCAGAGATCCAACACAATACATGTCCTTTGTCCAGTTTCGTGCCAGTGCAGGAGCCAACATCTTTTGGATAGCCTCGCATTCACTGCGATTTCGCTGCAGCTCGCTGCTGTAAATACTTTTAAATAACGTCCCGTTTTGTCTTTTATTTTAATTCAGTTACTCGGTTTTCCCCTGGTTTTAAAATTCAGCCACTCGCACACCCGCATTGCTGCCACCTTACCTCCACCTAATTTTGGATAAAGCACCGCGTTTTAGCGGGTCCCTGCCCACTGTCTCGTTCTGGTGGCCATCTTGGGAGGGGGATATTGCAGGAGGCGTAGGTAGCGCTCTAGTCTCCCTAGTGTCCCGCGCTCGACGAGTATAAAGTCAGGCAAATTCCAGGTGAGCACCCCTAACATCTTTTGGATAGCCTCGCATTCACTGCCATTTCGCTGCAGCTCGCTGCTGTAAATACTTTTAAATAACGTCCCGTTTTGTCTTTTATTTTAATTCAGTTACTCGGTTTTCCCCTGGTTTTAAAATTCAGCCACTCGCACACCCGCATTGCTGCCACCTTACCTCCACCTAATTTTGGATAAAGCACCGCGTTTTAGCGGGTCCCTGCCCACTGTCTCGTTCTGGTGGCCATCTTGGGAGGGGGATATTGCAGGAGGCGTAGGTAGCGCTCTAGTCTCCCTAGTGTCCCGCGCTCGACGAGTATAAAGTCAGGCAAATTCCAGGTGAGCACCCTTAACATCTTTTGGATAGCCTCGCATTCACTGCCATTTCGCTGCAGCTCGCTGCTGTAAATACTTTTAAATAACGTCCCGTTTTGTCTTTTATTTTCATTCAGTTACTCGGTTTTCCCCTGGTTTTAAAATTCAGCCACTCGCACACCCGCATTGCTGCAACCTTACCTCCACCTAATTTTGGATAAAGCACCGCGTTTTAGCGGGTCCCTGCCCACTGTCTCGTTCTGGTGGCCATCTTGGGAGGGGGATATTGCAGGAGGCGTAGGTAGCGCTCTAGTCTCCCTAGTGTCCCGCGCTCGACGAGTATAAAGTCAGGCAAATTCCAGGTGAGCACCCCTAACATCTTTTGGATAGCCTCGCATTCACTGCCATTTCGCTGCAGCTCGCTGCTGTAAATACTTTTAAATAACGTCCCGTTTTGTCTTTTATTTTAATTCAGTTACTCGGTTTTCCCCTGGTTTTAAAATTCAGCCACTCGCACACCCGCATTGCTGCCACCTTACCTCCACCTAATTTTGGATAAAGCACCGCGTTTTAGCGGGTCCCTGCCCACTGTCTCGTTCTGGTGGCCATCTTGGGAGGGGGATATTGCAGGAGGCGTAGGTAGCGCTCTAGTCTCCCTAGTGTCCCGCGCTCGACGAGTATAAAGTCAGGCAAATTCCAGGTGAGCACCCCTAACATCTTTTGGATAGCCTCGCATTCACTGCCATTTCGCTGCAGCTCGCTGCTGTAAATACTTTTAAATAACGTCCCGTTTTGTCTTTTATTTTAATTCAGTTACTCGGTTTTCCCCTGGTTTTAAAATTCAGCCACTCGCACACCCGCATTGCTGCCACCTTACCTCCACCTAATTTTGGATAAAGCACCGCGTTTTAGCGGGTCCCTGCCCACTGTCTCGTTCTGGTGGCCATCTTGGGAGGGGGATATTGCAGGAGGCGTAGGTAGCGCTCTAGTCTCCCTAGTGTCCCGCGCTCGACGAGCATAAAGCCAGCCATGTTGACGCGCAGCGTCATCACGCAGCGTCATCGCCGGAATTTCGCCGGAGTTTCGCCAGAGTCAAGCCCGTCTGTGCCCGTCCGGGCCCGTCCGGGCCCAGGGCCTGTCATTATACCCGACCCTGTGGCTCCATTTACCACCTGGCTGCGATATGGGAGGGACGCCTTATTGGCTTTGCGGCCGCCCCACCCCATTAGTTGTAGCTTTGCTCAGATGGGAACTATTCCGTTTTTACCGTGTAGAGCCTGTCCCACCGGCCACAATTCAGTGGCGGTGAAATCTGTTATTTCCATGGCTTTACTAAATTGCCGGTCCTTGCCAAGCCATGCCATTGAAATTAACTCTCTTATCTTAGACCACGAGTTGGATGTACTGTATCTTACTGAGACGTGGCTCGCCCCCAGCTCTGGTCCTGATATGGTCAGAGCACTCCCCCCGGGCTTTCACATAGCCCATCTTGATAGACCTAAAGGGAGGGGAGGAGGAATTGCAGTCCTCTATAGAGACACGTTTGCTTGTAAGATTCAGAATGGAGGGGTGACTGATTGTGAGAGCTTACAGTTCTCCCTTCGGGTGTCACCTACTGTGTCTTTGGTTGGTTTGTTGATTTACCGCCCCCCTGGACCTTTGGGTAGCTTCCATAATTCCCTTCTTGAAACTACTGCACTCCTTGCCTCTTCGACTGCCAACTTTGTCGTCCTCGGGGATTTTAATATCCATTTCGAGGACCCCACTAATGCCGCGGGAGTCGATTTGCTTGACGACCTTAAATCGTTCGGAATTAATCTGGCCAACTCGGGCAGGACTCATGAGAAGGGCCATCTGCTCGATCCTATATTTTCCAACTTGGACCATCTTACTTCATCTTCTGCTCTTGCCCTGCCTTGGACAGACCACTGTTTGGTGTCCGCTATATGGCAATCCGATAGTCCAACTGCAGTGGTTTCACGGGTACACACCCTAGAGAGAGCCTGGTCGAGGCTCCCAGTTGACACCTGGATGCTGCATTTGGAGGCCACGCAGCCCTCCCTGGGATCTAACCCTATAGTTGCTGACGCAAACCTTCATACCTGGCTCGTGGATTCCCTGGATACTCTCCTACCTAAAAAGATACAACTCACGAGGGGGAAGAGAACGGGCTCTGCACCCTGGTACTCACCTGAACTGAGAACCCTGAGGAAGGGATGCAAGAGACTAGAGCGGTCCTGGAGGAGAGACTGGAGTGAGTCGAGTCGCAAAGAATATCGTGCGGCCCTGAGCAGGTATAAATCCGCTATCCGGGTGGCAAAATCAGGATTCTTTGAAGAGCGTATAGGCTCGGCGGCCAACTCTTCTAAAGAATCATTCAGGGTTATTAAGGAGCTATTGAATGCCCCCGACCCTCCGGTTCGCCACGAGGACCCTCGTAAAAAATGTACAGAACTAGCCTCGTTTTTCAAAAATAAAATTGACAACATTTTGGCCTCCCTTCCTCGGCCAGGTGAGGTCTTGTCCTTGGAGGACAGTCCCACCTCCCAACGTAAGTCGCAATCGGTGGAGCTGGCCTCCTTTGGTCCGGTCACTAAGGAGGAAGTTTTGGCG